>NC_040236.1:16490906-21298406 GCF_001444195.1 Xiphophorus couchianus | reverse complement strand
GGAGTCTCTGCCTGTCTCCTTGGTGCACTGGGTACTTGTTAGTAGCCAACAATCCCACCCATCCATTTTTATTCTTTTCCAGAAGATAGTTTAAACGTCTGGTTTTCACACGTCATGTCTCTTGCTGCCAACAGCATTCTGGGAATTAACCTGTTCAAGCTCGCTGAATCCAAACGGCCACTGAAACCTGAAAGGAAAGAAAGGAAAAAAGTCACAGCGCAGAATCTGTCGGACGGGGACATCAGACTGCTCGTTAACGTCATCCGGGCCCACAACATCCCGATCCGCAAACCCCAGAGCAAGTGAGCGCCAGCACCTTTTTTTTTTTTTTTTTTTTAAATAATCAAGAAGACGTTGTGTCGAACTTGTATTTGGATTGTGGAGTTTTTGGTGCCTGACACCGTCCCACTTTTTGCTTTCCAGTAAACCGGGACAGTCTTCTCAGAGTGCCATCCAGGGCAGTGATTGGTACCTCAGCCAGGTACAGGACACCCCAACCCGACATTACACTGTGGGAACACTGTGATCTATAGCATCAATGTTAAGTATGTACACTTTGTGTAATACAGGTACAAGTAAGGCCGTTTGTGGAAGTGTCCTTCCAACGCACGGTGCTCCAAACAACCACAGCCGACGGACCAAATCCAAGCTGGAATGAGGAGCTGCAGCTGCCATTTAAGTAACCGACTACAAACTTTTTATCTTGCCTCTTGTGATTTATTATGAGGTTTTATTTTATTAAGTTAAAACGTAGATCTCCAGTACAGCCCTCCAGTTTGACTCGGCTGGGACAGATTTTTGTCCTGTTCACATTTTACTTCGATAACCTTCAATGTATTTTATAGGAAGGTTCAACTGTATATATTAAAATTCATTTTGTGTTTACATTACGATTTCCTGAATCCTGAGAAAATTCCTGGAACGCTAACTAGTCAGTCAAGCAGTGGGTGTTCCTTTTCAAACGTCTTCTCCGCAGCGCTCCAAATGGGGACTACAGCACTGGCAGTTTGCAGTCTGTCAAAGATGAAGTCTTCATCAACATATTTGATGAAGTGCTGTATGAGACTGGACCGGTAAAGATCCGTCTACGATTGAAATCACATTTTTACATCCGAAACAGCCGTGTCAGTTATAACAACTGTAACTTTGCCGCGCAGAGTGACAAATCGAGGGCGACGTCCATTCACACGCAGATAGAGAAGCACTGGTTGGGCTCGGTAAAGATTCCCTTCAGCACCATTTACTCTCAGTCAAAGGTAAAGACTCCGCTGCGCTGTTTGTATAAGCAGACATTTTCCCAAGTGATCGACATTTCTCACTTTGCCCCGGCAGATTGACGGTGCGTTCAAAGTGAACACGCCAGCCGTGCTGCTGGGGTACAGCAGGGAGCACGGCAGCACCAGCGTTTATGATCAGTGGCGGAGCACACAGGGCGGGACGTTCATACGGCTCTTCATCACTGTAGAACCTCAGCTGATGCCTGGAGAGTCTGTTAGACAGAAGGTAACCCAGTCTCACATTCAGGAGGGGTCCTGTCCGGGTTTTTTGGGGGGGGTTTCCAGTGTCCATGTCCGCAGCGCTGTTTTGACTTCTTTTGATTCAGGTTTAGACTAACTTGCAAAATATTTATACCCCTTGAACTTTTTCAAATTGTATCTCATTACAACCACAAGCTTCAAAGTATTTTATCTCAGTTTTATCTTGTGGAAGAGGAGTAGTAGATTACAGTGTTCTGTGAGCAGTTCAAAGCCTGAGATATCGTTTCACCAAAACCTGCTTTTAACTTTATCCCTGACCTGAAATACCTTTCTAAACAAATGTTGAGTCTACTTACCTATGAAGTGGCTTCTAAAGACATTAAGTTGTAGGGGTGGGCTTTGATTGGGTTAAATTTCCTCACATGATAAGGATTCTGATTCGTCTTTGTCGCAATAAATTCCAATTAACATTTTAAAGCCCCCTAAAACTGTCCGTATTGTCAGAGTTGTTAGTTTTACTATTTTCTCTACTGTTTGTACAATGATAGTATCAATAAATATTAATTTGAAAATATGACTGAGTGTATTACAAATTGTGCTTGTGATGCCATTACGCTGTCATTGATATATTATAAATATATACATCAATGGCTATGTTATACCATCACTGCCATAAAAGATAAATAATAAGTAGTTCTTATTGTCAGTTTGTTGTCACAGTTCTAACACAAAATATCACGATTAAAATTTAGGTCCATATCGCCCGCCCCTACTCAGTTGTACTTTTTTTTAAATTTAAGGGTAACAGTAAATTTGACTGAATGTAAATGCAGGCTACACTTTAAAATATACATGATGTATTTTTTTTCCACTTCACATTTATATTCTATTTTGTGGTAGTTAAAATACAACCCAGTCACATTGTGGTTGCAATGTCACAGTTTGAAAAGTTTCAAAGTTATAAAAACCTTTCACTATATCTTTACATTATATATATATTTTTATCTTTCCTTTTCATGTATTTATTAGGTTTTGTATTCATTTTTCTTCTTGTTTCAGACTGTTTAGCTAAAAGTAGGTGGTGTCATATCACTTCAATAATTTGTCCTTATCTTCTTTTATGTATTGGCTTTTGCTCTTCCTCGTGCGGTAGATAAAGGAAGCAGAGGTAACATTCTATTGTTTTCTTTTACCCTGTTTTATCATCATTTGTGCAGACTTGTGCATCGGGTAAAAATGTTTCCATAAAGACACTCTGTGTTAATCTGAAGTGACTTTGATGCAGTTCAACAGTCAGGAGGATGAGCGCTTACTGCAGGCTTCAGAGAAGTTTGAGATACACGCAGCCGGAGGCTATCCGGACCGACCCTGCATCACCACGGTCATCGACCTCAGCGGAAAGACGGTCTTCATCACTCGTTACATCCGACCGCTCAACCCCCCGCAGGAGTTTCTGGATGGATTTCCTAACAACCCTCAGGAAGCAACGGTCAGTGCGATCATGCTGAACACTGAGTGATGCCAGGTTTCACTTTTAGTGGACCAGCTGACTTAATACCTCTTCTGTCCCCTCGCAGAGCCTTGTTGCCCAATATGTCTCCCTGATCCCTTCTTTGCCAGATCAGGTTTCCTTCTCTGCAACCTGTGACTTATTGAGCACATGTGACGTGAGTGAAACCTCTGTAAGATGTGGAAACAGTACGAGTGCTGTACTTACACATGTATCTTCTGTTTGTTCTCAGCAATTCCTGACTCTACTGGCAGGAGATGAGCAGGAACACGCTGTATTGTTGTGCAACTACTTTCTTTTTTTGGGAAAGAAAGCGTGGCTCATAATTGGCACAGCCATACCAGAGGTAGATGAGCTTTACTTGTTAAACCTGAACCTGCAAACCTTCCAAGACATGGTCACCCACCTGAAATGATAAATTAAGTTTAGAAGCAGCCATGAGTGCCATGTTTTAACTCTGGAGGAGCTGCAGTGATCCACAGCTCTGGTGGAAGAAACTTTGGTTGAAATTTGCTTCCACAAGGGATTGAACAAAACCTTCTATTTTTGTTGGGGGTTTTTGCCAAGCACAATCACAATAAAACTACGTTACCAGACATTCTGTTTTAAAGTTGATCAAATATAAAGGGGGACCTATTATGCAAAATTCATTTTTTCATGTCTGTATTCTTCCATGTGGGTCTCAACTGTTTCTAAACACAGCCCAAGTGCTTAAAAAAAGAAAACACACAGATGGTTGTTTTGGTCTCTGGAAAATTGGCCATTTCAAAAACCTCCAAGAGCAGAGAAAGAACTGTTTGGGAGCACCTTTCAGACATGTGGATTTTTCACAGGGACCAACAGCATATGTTCTGACCCATGAGCAGAGTGGCTACTTCATCTGGAACCCCAGCAGCGGGCAGTTCTATGAGAAGGGCGACACTTTCTGCCCTCTGCAAACCGTCGGCTGCTTGGTTAATTCTGACAACGTGAGTGAAAAATGAGCAGTTATATGTGACATGATACAGTCTTCGTTGATGTCGCCTTCCTCTATAACAAGATTTTTGGGGGTGCATGTTGCTTAGGTTTGGTTCAACATTCAGAAAAATCCTTCACCATTACACACCAACTTTGACATCACTAAGGCCAAAATGTGGAAACCGTTTTTCTCCCGCTCCTTCTCCCACCCGGGGCTGTCTAGTGTACAGGTAAATGCAAAATACTGTCTATAAACATCTATACTTTCATTTTCTCTAGAGTGCCTGTGCATCCCTAAAATGTCTTAGATTCATTGAGAAAATGTAAGTTGACCTCAAATGCATTAATTACAAGTGTTAAATTTTGTTGTAGCAAGACTATTCGGGCTTGTATGTAGTTTTATTTTTGTCTTGCGGGACTTTTCTGTCAAGCAAAAGCTTGATTCTTGCGCAAACATCTTTAGTACATTCTGATTAAAGGCGGTTGGTAACTAGCTGCTAAAATACCCTTGTTAGCTAGCTAATTAGCTATCATGGCTAAGTGCAAATGTACAACCAGTTGGGTGGACGATCTTTGTTTTTGCCGTTGGCTCACTTCTGTTGCCAGCGTCATCCCCCAGTCATTCTCCGTGTTTAGTTTTTTCGGTCTTAAATTTTATCCAAGCTGAAATTAAATTGGCTTTAAAAAGTCTTAAGTGTGACTTGCTAGAACCTGCAGATGCCCGGTTCTCACTAACTATTTTTCCTCTCACAGCCAGAGGAGTTAGTGTACCGCCAAACAGACAAAGCAGCTGCAGCAGAGCTTCAGGACAGGTTAGTTACAGGAATAAATGCAGCTGAGTTATCTCTGTACTGATCCAGAGTGTTCAACTATAAACACTTTTTTTTTTTAAATTACACTTTAACATTTAATTCTGGATAGAGTTGAGAAGATACTAAAGGAGAAGATTATGGAGTGGCGCCCTCGTCACCCAACTCGCTGGAACCGGTACTGCAACACCACCCTGAAACAGTTTCTGCCCAAACTTGAGCTGAGTCGTGGTCAGAATGTAGCGGAGGGCCACCGGGTCGAGCTGCAGAACCTCCTCGGAGACTACAGGGTGAGTCGGAAAACTTTGAGACCCTCCCTTCAGTACTGATCAATTTCCATAAAAGGACATTATGTAATGATTTGCAGTTAACACTGCTTCCTATTTTTTGAGTCATATCTTCAATGTTCTCTGTGGAAACTGGCATCAGATGTCACTTTATTTGGAGAAAGTTATCTAAAAATGACTGCGGATCCCCATCTTTTCAGATCTCAGGATTCCCCCTCCATCTGCCGTTTTCTGAGGTCGGACCAATCATAGAGGCAGTTCACAGCACTGGGGTTCACAATATTCACTCATCCACTGTGGAGTTTGCACTGGCCGTGTACATACATCCTTATCCCAACAATGTGCTGTCTGTGTGGGTGTACCTCGCCTCACTCGTCCGCACATGACAAAGACTGAACAGTACACTCATTTCACTGTTGCTTTTATGTTAAAAAAAACGTATGACTTTTTACCTAATTATTGTGCATCTGTCAACATGGTATAAATATATTGTGCTTAGAAATATTTATATGCCTTGAATTGGAATAGCAGTAGGGAAACACATTTGGAAATAAAATGTATGTTTGTACACAAAAAGGTAGACAGACTGCAGTGCCTAAAGTTTTATTACCAGTTTACAATTTCAACAGATCTCATGCAAGACTGTAGAACCAGAAAGTAAATCCTGCTGCAGAATGATAAAGCAGTTATGTACACAACAGAGCCCTCCAACATGGCGGTGATCATCTCATATTAACATTTGTTCTTTTTTATCCACTGGAGTGGATAAAGAAAAGGGGAAAAAGAACAAAAGCCTTTAAGGGAGAGCTTAAAGGGCAGAATGGTAAAGATCATAACCAAAACCAAAACATATGGCAACATCATGTGCCTGTTCCTATGTCTTTGCTGCCTGGATCCAAAATCATACTTTTTGTGTTTATCCTGTAGATCTATTCAGAAGGTGCCTGATTCTGGAAAATATCAGAACTCAGGCCCTAAGTAACGTAAACATGTTCTGCACCAGCATCAACTGCAAAGGGATGAAAGGATGGTGGTTGTTAGAAGTTGTATGCACAAACATTAGGGAACAGTCAGCTTTTATCTACAAAAAAAACCCCCAATTGTGTAAAAATTTTCTGTCACTTTTTCAAAGCCAAAGGAACCAACATGTACTCTTTCACCCCGTTATTTATTTATTCTTTCTAAATGGTTATCTCCACTAAATAAGTAGGGAAACAGCGGGAGCAAAAATTACAGTTTCATCAAGAAACACTTTTTAAGTGACAAAATACAGCAAATGGTATTTCCCAGGATAAAGTGCAACAATAGGGAGAAGTGACATTTTTAGGGGAGCGTTGGTAGACGGGAATCACTCTCCGGAGCGACAGCAGGCTCGGAAACCACACTGCAGGTTCTGGCAACCGCTGGCTGTGTCTGCATGAGGACCTGCAGAGAACAGTCACGTGTTGATTACTTACTGATAAACACATCAGGACAAGAAGAGGCAAATACTGTGCTACAAAAAAAAGAAATCTATTAGGGATGCAAGCAGTTGACGTACAATTAATTGACAGTTAATAGTTTATTAAATTAAAATGAATTCCAATTGATTAATAGCGCCCACTTAAGACTTTTTTTGTGTTGTTCGGCAGCAGTCCAGAAGAGGGCACCACTGGTCACCCTTAAGCGGAATCAGTTAATACAGAAACAAAGAAGGCGGTAGCATACCAGAATGGGAAAGAAAAATGGCCCGAACAGAGTCCGGTGTAGGACGCAAAATTAACTTTACGTGCTTCTGTTTTGAAATATAAACATTCAACAAGCTCCTTAAGTTATCACTGAAACAGCTCTCAGTCTAGCATTCCTTGTGGAACAACCACAGATACAGATAACACAGGTACCTTGTATTAACATCTTTCTGTCTCATCTTTTATTCTTTTCATCTTTAACTTTTCCATTCAGCAACTTGAGAGGTTTCTTTTGTACAGCAGCACATTAGAGCCATTGTAGGCAGGAATTTAAAAAAAGGAAGTACATTTCCACCCAAAAACAATCTCAGAAATTTTCCAGACAAACTTTTAGTTTTAAAAGTTAGTTGAAAAATGGCAACTTTTGAAAGTCAGAAATTTCCAGGTTTTTTCTAGAAAATGTCTGAGATTAACCTCAAAATGTCAAGTTTTTGGGTGTAAATTTACTCCCATTTTTTTCCTATCTACAATGGCCCTAATACGCTGTTGTGCCTGTTCTGTTACATTTTATTATTTGACTATTATTATTTTATTTATTTTTTGTGGGGGGGGGAATTTGGTATATTATAAAAAACTTAGCCCTTTATGTTATGGAAAGGCGGTCAACCTTCTTCACAGGGGAAAACTCAGGTTTTTAAGAAAATGGCCTCATATCAATTAATTGTTTGTCTATTGATAAGATCAATCAGCTTTAGATTAAGTCATTAATGGATGTCTTGCATCACTAATATTTCTACACTTTGAACTTGTAACACATCTCATCTCATCTCATAGGCCTGTGTGGCAGACACTAGCATAATTCATACTTACCTGTCTGTAACAGCTGCTGCACACTGTTATAGGTCTACTGGCAAATCATTTACAGTCATCATAAAAATATTACACTTTAACAGAGACAAAGGTCTTCATCAAGGCACTTCCTAGATCACACAAACATGAAGGATTTTGTGGAAGGCAGAAATGTAAAACAACCTCCGGCACTTTGGCTTGTGTTACCATTAATGTTGTCGCAGTAATAGAAGTGTTCATCATTGAGGGAAGGACAGGCTGACACCAGCTCCTGCAGCCCCACCTCAGTGATGAAGAGGCAGCCAGACAAGTTGAGATGCTCCAGGACAGGAAGCCCTCCACGCTGAGATAACGCCCTGAAATACAAGAGGGGAATGCCACCTCGTTAAAGGTAACGAGTAATGCAGACTTACAGCTCAGGCAAATAAATGGGCATGGTTAATCCAGACTTAGACTAATAGGAGCTGCACTGTTCATTATTCCCACTGATTAACAATATTTCATTAGCAAATGTATTATTTAGGACCGATGAGTCAGGGTTCTTACACATTCATCTTAGGTTTTTTTATTATTATTATTTTCAAGTCAATACAATATAATAAGTATAAACTTGCTTGACTCTTTAAAGCAAAGTTTCTGAAACCTGCCTTAAAAGATTTCACAACAAATGTTGCCTTCATTTTGTTTAGCAAAAACTCTTATAAATGCTCCAGTAGTACTTTCTTTGGCATTTTAGACCAAGTTTTCAATCCGGTCCAGTTCAACCTGAAAAGTAAGGATTTCTATTAACTAAGTGGTTTGCAAAAAAAAGACAGTTTTCTGAATTCCTAATAGAGGTGCAGCTAGTCAATAAGTGAAAAGTACAGATTAGTAAAACTTTCAATTCAACATGTGATTTAACAATTTTTTAAAAAGTTTTAAATTTGTAAATTTGTTCTTATCTTTATGAACCCTGAATTTGTTAGGTATTAGTTGAGGTTCATCCTTTAGAATATAATAAGGAAAATGTGTGGAAAATCAAATTTCTTTTTAAAAAAAAGTTATCCATTTTCAAGACTCATCTAGACGTGGAAAATAGATAAAACAATAATTAATAAATAAATGTCATAATATGATTAAATAATTAAAAAAAAATTTTTTAATTATAAAAACTTGTAAATTTCACTGTAAGAAACCCGACTGGATCCAAGCTGTATATTTTTGTATAGAAAAGTTTACTCAATAAGTGGCATAGCTTATTTCAATATTTTTTCTTTTGAATCACTAAAAAAGTATTGCTGAATGTTTTAAAACTTTATCTGTGCTATGAAAAGTCTAAAGAATAAAGAATTTCACTGCAGCTCCTTAATTTAACATTTCAATCTTCATATAGAAAGTAAATTTGAGCAGGAAATAATTACTTTTCAAGTGAAACATATTTCACTTCGAGTCTATTGAAAAAGGTTTTTAATCTCAATGGGATTTTATCCTGGTAGAATGAAGTCTAAGTTTTTATCCATTTGAATCAAAGTGTGATCATTACCTTAAGCCCAGGTCAGTGATCTGGTAGCATCCAGAGAGGCTGAGAAACTTGAGTGATCGTTTTGCCTTTGAGCAGTTAGTCCTGTTCTCGGGCTCCAGACACTGCTGCTGCCCTAATGGGGAGCATTTAGTCCGCAATTCTGCAGTGCTGGTTCTGGTGGTGCCCGACTCGCTTTGGGGCCCAGTAAAAGTCCTGAGGGCCTTCTCGCTTGAGCAGCAGGTGGAGTGACCGCAAAACATTTCCCCAGATATGGCGTATTGCTGATGCAGATAGGATGAATCCGAGCGGGTCCTGTGCTTCCTCCTCCTCTTGCAGCAGCACGAGCCTCCCACGAGCTGCGTCGTCTCCGCCAAGCTTTCGGAGAACGGCATCCCGCTGCGATGACTCCACTCTGCGGCGTCTTCGATGTCAGCGAGGTTGGAAGTATCCAGGACCCAGACGTGAGTTGGGATGCAGGCAGCGCCCCAGCGACCAGTGGCGTGTTTGAAAATGATGGCCTGCTGCCTTCGCCCAACCACGTGCAGGTTTCTCTCCTCCACTAGTGTAATGGGCACAGGGCAGCTTTTGAGCAGCTTGGCTCGTCGCTCTGAGTGTTTGTCTGAACTGACAGAGGACGTGGGGTCGCCCAGACCCACAGACAGTCTCTTCAGGGTGTGATCGGTGATCTTCTCACACCCCGACAAATCCAGGTGCTCCAGAGAGCGGCAAGCTCCAAGAGAGGACCAGCTGATAGAGGATAGACAGGAAACAACACTGTGAGTATTGAGCTCTGTGATCATTTTAGCAACAATCTCACCAAGCAGACAACGGATGCAAAAAAAATAATAATTTGTGATTAATGGTTTTAGATTAAAAGGAGTTCCTATCAATTAATAACATCTTAGTACTGTAGTTTGACCTCCATCCAGAAGAGGGTGCAGCTGGTCATCCTTAAGAGGAGCCAGTTGATACAGGAATAAAGATGGCGGTGTCCATACGAGAAACGGTTTATGACTGCGCGATCCGTACTGTTGTCTCATTTGAGCATTCGCTGAATTTTTCTTAAAATGTACATCAAAAAGGGTAATATATTTTATATTTATTATGATACTATTTGTTATAATATTACCTATACAATGTTATAATTCTCTTAATAAATAATAATTGTCATAATTTAGTTCAAAGACTATAATTCAGTAAAGAAATTGTGTATTGGAGTCACAGGAATGGAAGGTATTTATTCCATCAACCCATGGGAAAAAAAGACCTACATGTGTATAAAACTACATCTTTTAAGAGATGTAGTTATCAGACTATAAAGATTATATCCCATGTGGTAATGAGAAAAACTCATTTAAATTGTGTCAGCTGTTAATAGTAGCTGACACAAAATAATGCTAAAATTATACTTCTTTTTTTAATTCAACATATTATGAAGAACGTAGCTTTTTATGTTGTAGAAAGACAGTTGGCCCTCTCAGGTTTTCCCAAAAAAAAGGCAGCTCCCATCAATAAATTGTTAGTTGATCGATAAGATCAGTCAACTTCAGATTAACTCTTTAATCAATAATGTGGATCCTTAAAGGAGAGGGTATGTCATTTTCTTTTTCTATTATTCAGAATATGTTTTTGAAAAGAGCACCCAGTTTGAGGTTTTACCTGTCAAAAGCAAAATCAGTAACATCAGTCTGGGTCAGGTCCAGATGACTGATGTTGGGGCAAAGGCTGAGAATTTGACGAACCTGCGAATAAAATGGAGCAGAACTTTCAGAGGATGTTTAGTTGGAAACACCGTTAAGTTCCAAGATAATAATAATTTAAAAAAGGTCTTGTGCCACATACCATTTTGCTTGAAACTGTAGAGCTATAGGCAAGAATCATGGACTTGACAGAAGAACCCACAGTGGGAAGAAGGTGCTGGATGATCCCGTTTAGGAGCCGTTTCTCCCTCTGAGCCGTGCTGATAGCGAGGGAGCCTTCAGTGTGACCAGAGGCATCTGGGAAGACACGGGAGATGCAGGTAATGATTCAAACCAAACATTTCCAACCTTACGAGTCAGTTCAGCTTCAGCTGGAGATGCCACATCTGGTGATACCGTTTACTCTTCCCCACAGTGATGAAAACTAACTGAAAACCAAACCTCACCTGACTCATCAACGTCAGCATCCTCATCCCATTCCTGGTAAGCGCGGCCCTCGTTCTGCCGGCTCTTCACCCAGTCGTCGTCTGGCTCCTGGTCGAGATCCCCTGGAGGGCCGCTGTAACAATCACCTGAAGAAAAAGACACAGGTGCACACCACAGAGATGAAACCGTTTCTTCTTCTTTTTTTTTCTTGAAGAAAACAGAAACCGGCTGTTTAATCATTTCTGTTGCCTCGATCCCAGACGTTTGCGTTCGTTGTTCAAAGCTCTGTTTAGAGATTATATAACAAATGACTAACACTATAGAAAAAAACCCATCAAAACAATATCTCTCTCTCGCTAAGTTAACATTTAAAAGCTTTAAGAACGTGCTAACAATGAAACCAAAGTTAAAGAAGCCAACATAAGACAAAAACCATAACATAACAACAATGAGGAATTATTAGTTATTGGTTCATCTGAATAATACATTACTCAGTGTTTGTATGAGTGGTGCTGCATTTTAGCCTGTTTAGCTTTAGATCAGGGGTCTGCAACATTTACAATCCAAAAAACACAATTTAGAGTCATTTAGAGCAAGAAATGTTACATGAAGAAAAAAAACAACAATTTTTGAAAAATAAATACAGACAAAAGTGTAATTTTTAAAGAACCATCACTTTATTTCAGTTTTTTTTTGTCATCTTAAAATAAAGGAACACTATTCTTTATTTTAAGATAAAGAAAAGTACATTTTTATGATGACATTTGCAGTAAATATGATATAGTTGCCAACCTAATGACAAGAAAAATAGATCTAAGATGTACATTTTGTGTCATTTTGTTGTGGAAATTTAATGCAATTTGTCTATAAAAACTGATTTACATTTGCTTTACATCTATCTTTAAAAACAATTGTTTGTTCTTTATCATTTTTAGCTATTGTAGAAGGTCCAAAGAGCCACTTGTGGCTCTGGAGTAACAGGTTGAAGACCCCTGCTCTAGAGTCATGAGAAGACTTTGACCAAGAGGAATCTGCACTGACTTTCCTTAACCAAACTATAGTGTCTGTAACTGGCAATAAAATTGATTTTGTCTGCAATAAATAAATACAGTAAAACTGAACTGCCTCGTGGGGCATAATAATTCATCCCTTTAATAAATATTTTAGAAGCTCGACATACTCATAGCTTCCTTAAATTAAGGAAGCAAATTTGGTTTACTTTAAAACTAAAGCATACCTCTGGCCCAGCGGACAGGATACAGGTGCCTCCACAACGAGCCGGTCTTGACCAAGTCTGACCACGCGCAGCACACTTGACTGCAGCGGCACAGATCCACGGGGCCCAAGTAATGGAAAAGCCTCAGCATGATTTCTGCAGGAAGCTGGGAGACGTGGGCTGAAGAAGAACTCCTTCTTTGTTCCAGCTCTGGACAAACAACAACAACAACAACAACAAAACTTAAGAGTGAGCTTGTAAAGAAAATGTAACATATTTTTAAAAGAATACACTTACCATAATCCGTCTTCTCGTGATCAGCATATTTAAAAGCCTTTTGCAGCTCCTCAGCCTGGGTCCACAAGCTGAAGCCCTTCAGCACCTCGGCAGCGCAGTCCGGCTGCTGCTGGTTGCAGTGCTGCGCTATCACCTGCTTCTTAATGTCCTTCAGCTCCTCGTATGTGAAGTACTGCATGAGCATAGGCTGAAACACCTGCAACACACTTCTAGTTTAAGAATGACTTGCAACAGATTAACACTCCGAGTTAGATTCAGGCTAAAATCTACAATATTAAAATAATAAGGCTTTCCAATTATTAGAGATGTCTTTAATAATGATAATAAATCTGAGTGTTTTATACCTCCTCTTCTTCCTTCATGTGTGGCAGAAAATCTTGTGTGAAAGCGTCCAGTCTTTCCTTCAGCTGCTGGGCATAGTTGAGCTGTTCATATTCACTCTACAATCAGAAAATCAAATCGTTATTTATTTTTTTAATCCTAAACAAAACTTACTTACTCCACATGTAATGGGCTTTTAAAAAAAAAAATCAAATAAAGACCACAAAGTGAAGGCAAAGCGGAAGGTCAGATTTACAAAACAACATTTACTCAGAATGTCTTTTTTTTAATTGTTTTTTTTTTTATCCCGAGACAAAAAAATGTTTGTCTCCTTAAGTCCAGTTATTTCATTAGAATTCTGAGTTATTAGAGTTGTTTCATTACGTTTTGAATCAGAACTGACAAAAAGCAAGTTGCAGACTTGATATTTTCACAAGTAAGGATTTTTAGCTGAGACGTAGCAATATTTTTGTTACACTGTTGCTATTTTTAGGTTTGTAAAGCTGGATTATTATGGTTTAACCTCCCCGTGACCCAATGTTCCAAACTTTCTGTCTTTAAAAAGAGGGAAATTGAACACATTTCAAATATTTATAAATATATCAGAGCACTATTGTTTATCTCCCAAGAAAACATATTTTCAAAGGGAAGCCAGATCTCAATCTGACCCAGAATTAGATTTTTGTTTAAGCAGCTGGGCAAAGGGGAAGGTCAAATTTACAAAACAACATTTACTCAGAATGTCTTTTATAAATTGTTTTTTTTAAATCCTGAGACAAAAAAATGTTTAGTCTCTTTAAGTCTAGTTATTTCATTAGAAATGCAATGAAATAGTTTTGACTTTTGATTATAGCAGATGCTAAAATTCCCATAATATAAACTAAACAGTACTTTGAGTAGAAACCGTACACATTTTCAAAAAATTGCATGCATAAGTAAAAAAAAAAATTAAATAACAGATCTGATGTTGTTGTTTGATGTTGTGTGGTAAACATAACAGTCAATTTAATGACACGCTGTTTACCAACCATCGGTGGAGAAGCACATGCACTTTATGGTCTCCCTCTATGGTATAACCCTGGTATTTTTCTGCGGGTCCATTGTTAAAAAAGCACAGCAGGTGCAAATTACAGCCAGGGCATGACGACATTGAGCTGGTTTAGGTGGTTTTGAATGCAGATTCACCTTAACGCTTTGCAGTCCTTTTTCAAAGAGAGACAGCATCTCCGACAGCTTGTTGTCAGAATGCACGTTATAGACAGTGCAGCAGCGCTGCTGCAACAGACCGATGATGTACTCGTTTTCAATTTGCTCGTGCATCTTGAACTCCTTGAAGGTGGCGCACAGGGACTGAAGAAAGGAGCGGAAGTCATTGTTGTTGGAGAAGTTTGTCTTGGACAGCTGTGGAGGAGAGACGTGCCTGAGTCAATCATTCAAAAGAAAAGCTGTTTATTTTTACACTGGAACTGGCATTAGCTCAAATTCCTATTGCTCGAATTATATTATGGTAACGGATGCTTTGCAAAACATGTATAACATGACAGCTGTGCAGTATTTTGTAACCACGGCTGTTCAGGTTAACAGTGCATTAGCTGGTGTCCTAATTGAGCTTATCTGACACCTATTGTAGGCTGTGGCAGGAAGCCTCTTTCAAATCCCATTATTATGAGTACCCTGCTTGATGAAACACTAAGGCGTGCGTGTCACACTTAGAACGTGTTGCATAACAAACATACTGCACGTAGGCTAACCAAATACGAAGCTGCCTTTCAGTTGTGCTAAAGGTACAAACAATTTGTTATGAGAAACGTAACGCAGAATTTAAAGTAATAGAAGGTCAGATGTTAGTCCAACAACATATCAACCGAACAACGGCGAAGCAGTCCCGAGACTACCCGGGAGCATTTCATCTACTCCGTCTCAACACTCACTGCCAAAACAAACCAGCTAACAGCAGCTAGCTAGCGTGCTAGCTGGCGAACACTCCTTTTTGAACCGCAGGCCGTTTGCTTGTTGTTCTTAGAAACTGACTGGAGCTGTGTATACGCACCTTATCGCAGTACAGACCCACCAGCTGCTTCATTCGCCAGTGTGGGCCAGTAAAAACGTCCACCTCATCCGGAAAGGGAGCCATCTTCACTGGACCTTACTGCGTCATCTGCGATAGAACCAAACTACGAGGTGTGCGGCAGAGCTTGCGCGAGCCACCCACCCACGTGACCACAACTTATTAATGAGGGGCGGTTTTCATCTGGTGCTAACGTTCAAGTAATATTAAACGTAATGGAAGAATATATCGATTAAATGGCTATTCCAGCGATTATTTAAGCATAATTTCCAAATACATACACTGAATAAATACATTCAAAAAAAATTTAATGTTCTATCCGTGTGTGTGTGTTTAATTTAATATGAGTAAAAAAGGAACAAAAGCTAATTTCTTTAAAAAGATTAACAATTTAGAAAAAAAAAAACTTACAAAATTCAGATAGAAACATAAACCTTGCGATATTAGATTTTAAATCTTAAAGATTGTGACATTGTTTTTTTGCTTGTTTTTGTTTATTTTGGTTTGAGAGCTGGTAAAAGTCTATTTCTCGCCTTCCAGCAGAATTCTATATGGGAGTTAGTGCTAACACTACTATCATCAGCACCACTTCTATTGTTTTGTGAGAGATATTGACATTCCAGAAATGCCATGGCTCACTCATTCATGTTTTCATAGTCAGTCAACAATGAAATGTCAACAATGGCAAATCTCATGTTTATGCACACAATCCTGGTCATTAAAGTTTATTCTGATTCTATGGCCCTGGCCTTATTCATTTTACATTGTTTATTAAATAAACAGCAGTACATAAATTGTGAAGAAATGATTCTATCAAACCATTTTGATTCAGATTTTCCTCTGAATAGTATGATTAGCATTATTTATCAGTTCCCACCACGTTAATGGGAGTCTTACGATACCTATCTATCAAACGAGGAACTCTTTGTTTTGTGTTAACTAATATAGTTTGTAAGTTAAACTAGTTCTTGGACGCTGTGAAAAGGTTAAACTCACCAACCATTGTAGTTAACACGGTGTGCCTTTTGGTTGCTAAGGGAAATGTCCACAGCAACAGAGCCGTTGGTTTGGGGTGGGCATAAAACGTAATGGGCAGTTAGTTTAACCAATCATTGGTCGAGAAGGGAGACGCTGACCAATAAAAATGTAGAAAGAGCCACTGTAGTTAGAGTGAGTTCGAGGACGGCAGCAAGAAGCAGAATTTCTGCGAGAAGCAGCGAAGAACTAATGGTAATACACAATTAGCCTCCTGTTAGCATTTACGAACTGTTGCTAAATGAGCCGCCGCGTTTTATCGCTCAGAGCCTTGAGCCTTTACGGGACAGTCGTAGTCTACAGCAGGAATTTGGTTTTTCACATCGTCGTCTCGCTACGGTAACATTAGCCATTTGGCAGCTGTATGTAATTTCTCGGCATCTCAACCCTTTTAGAGTAAATAATTAATGTTTGACATATTGATTCAACATTAATGCATCATAACGCGAAAGTTCGGGATTCTAATCAGAGAATAAAATCGACGCTTCACTGTTTCTAAGCCCTCAATCAAAGCTTTCAGTCTTCCCATGCTGTCTGTATTTATTTTCAGATCCACTATGCGGAGCCAGTCTCTCCAGTAGCATGGAAAAGTACGAAAAGGTGAAACAAATTGGGGAGGGCTCATTTGGAAAAGCCATCCTGGTGAAATCCAAAGATGATGGACGCCAGTATGTCATCAAGGAGATTGGCATATCTGGAGTAAGCTCTTATTTATTATGGGCAGTAGGAGCCCATTTTACTTCTTCATCACGATTATAACAAATTATCCTTTAATTTCTCTCCACAGATGTCAAGTAAAGAGAGGCAGGAGTCCAGGAGAGAGGTTGCTGTTCTTGCCAACATGAGTCATCCCAACATTGTGCAGTATAAGGAGTCTTTTGAAGGTATTCGCACATTTGTGTTTCCGTGAAGAATCTTGAAAGTATTTTATTAATGACATTTAATTTGTCTTTCTTATGCTTTCTTTAGAAGGGGGATGCCTTTACATTGTCATGGACTACTGTGAGGGAGGAGACCTTTTCAAAAAGATCAACTCTCAGAAAGGAGTGCTGTTTCCCGAGGAACAAGTAAGCCTGTAACACTTTGCCAGTTCTAAATGAAGAAGTTGGAACTTTATCATTTATTTCATCTAGAAATTCACCGTCCAGATATTTTGTGGCTGATTTCTTATCATTAACTTAGTGAAGTTCTGATCCTTTTTGACAAGTTCCGACTTCTCTTTGAGCTATAAAGGGCAGGCGATGTTTAACTAATAAGCAAGATAATTTAACTGGTCTAACAATTCAGCATTTCTAATAAAATAAATGGTTTTTTGTTGTTTTTTTTCGCAAAACAGTGACTTCTCTCAAAATTACGGAACATTTTAAAACGCCATAAAAAGCTCCATGTTAGACATTGATCCAATAAAAAATTATTTCAACATATATTGTTTACAAATCAGCTCACAAACCTTTTGTTTTTGCACAGTACATGTAATACTTCCGTATTACAGAGGAAGAAGCTCCAATTTGCTGCTATGTGTTTAAATCGCCCCGTCGTTGGTTGCAGCAGTTTGTTGCCCCTTAAGAAGATTTTCTGTCGGGATCATTAATTATTTACATCAAGACCAGAGTGGATGCGAGAGCAGTGGGCGTTACACAGCTCTGCAGTTTAACCGGATTTCACTTCCATTTAACCACAAAGGCAACATTTGTTGACGCTAAACACGTGAAGGATAAACAAAGCAACTTTTCTGTAATGCTTTCAGCTTTCTGTTAATTTACTGTTTAAAAGTTGGTACCTGAAAGAACAGCTGATGGGGAAAACTTCCTTTCTGGAAGCTTCCGACAGCTTTGTGCTTCCTCTAATGCTGCCAAATAAATGTTAATTGTTCATATTGAAATAGTTTTTTTTTTGTTGTTTGTTTTTTTCAGATCCTAGATTGGTTTGTGCAGATTTGCCTGGCCCTGAAGCACGTACACGGGCGGAAAATTCTCCACAGGGACATTAAATCTCAGGTATTGTTCCTTCTCGTAGCCAGATCTTGGCAAATCTTGTGTTCCCAATCGTGTATTTGTTCTTTGATTAAAAATTCTTCTGCAGAATATATTTTTGACAAAAGAAGGGACGGTTCAACTTGGAGACTTTGGGATCGCCAGGGTCCTGAACAGGTATGTTTGGCAGATGCCTGTAACGATAAAACTTGGACTTTAAACAGACTCAAGAATGTTGCTCTTTTTGTTTTTTTTTCAGTACTGTAGAACTGGCGAGAACATGCATAGGGACTCCATATTACTTATCACCAGAGATCTGTGAAAACAAGCCGTACAACAATAAAAGGTACCTGATCTTCTGTTGAAGTGAATCATTTGGGGGTTTGTTCTATTTCTCTTGTAGCGTTTGCTGCACAATCCATATGTCCTCACCTGATTTGTTCCCTCCAGTATTAGCAGGTGGTTTCTAGATAAAGCCAGGAGGATAGCATGTCAGCTTCTTGTTTACATCCACAACAGGAAGCCAATATTGATTTCCTGCTCTGTTTTTAGGTTTCCATGTCATCCGATCCAATTTAGTTACAGTCAGTGAAGTCATGTTTAGGAAGCTCTTCAAGTTTAATAAAGGGTTAAAATGTATTTATATCTCACTATGGAGGGGGAAAAAAACACTTGTTGTTCACAATTGCCCAACTGAATGAGTGCAAACTGATTGGAAAACATATCTCTGTCCGTCTGTTTCCTTGTTGTTGTCTTATTTTTTCCTACTTTCCTTCCCTCTGCAGTGATATTTGGGCCCTAGGGTGTGTACTCTATGAAATGTGCACTCTTAAGCATGCAGTAAGTATTTGATGTGTGCTAGCTGTTTACATATTAATGTACGTTTTTATGCATCCTTTGCAGCATTACAGTGACCATGTTTCTTTATTTTTTCTGAGCCTGGTTGTAATCATGATTGCCACTCTTACCCATGATAACTTCAGTGTTTTCTAGGTAATCATCATAACTGTTTTTTTTTTTTTTTTTTGTAGTTTGAAGCTGGCAACATGAAGAACCTGGTACTGAAGATAATTCGAGGCTCTTTCCCTCCTGTATCTGTTCACTATTCCCAAGAGCTACGCTCTCTCTTGGCGCAGCTTTTTAAACGCAACCCCCGGGAGAGGCCTTCGATCGGCAGTATTCTGGACAAGCCTTTCCTCTCTTGTAGGATAGAGAGGTTTCTCACACCACAGGTAGAGTTCCGCAATTCTCCTGCCGTTATTTTCAGCCATCAGATTCTGTGATGGAGAGGAAAATGGTTTATTTTCTCCTTTCAGATCATCGCTCAGGAATTCCGCCATGCTTTTCTTCACAAGCAGCCTAAAATGGGCGTGGCACAGGTGCCATCAGGTAAGGAGCCTTCATGCAGTGCTGTCTGCTGCAGTGAGTCCCAACTTTCTACTGCTGGTTTTGGGCAAAATGATTCAAAATGCGTCAAACAATTCAACCTGGGGCAGGAACTAGCGATTATTTTTATTAATTAATCATTTATTCTGAATAAATGATAAATCATTCCACAGATTACTTAAGCTTAAGCTTCATGCTATTAAAAATGCATTAAAGGTCGCTGACCAGCCCCCTCAATTATTCAGTTATTTTTCTAAATTAAGTGTGTTTTTTTTGTATTAATCTGACAGCAAAATGTACTTAGTAGTTTCACCTGGTGAAGCTGAAACTAGGTTGTTTGAGGAGTTATTGGTCAAACATGTTTACAATTTTTTTTTTATCTCAAATGCAAAATGAGTCTGTATACTCCAATTAACAATAAATCGATTACTAAATTAGTTAACAATTATTTCAATAGTTGATTAATCATTTCAGCCCTAATTGATCTTTAATCCTCTGTTAAATTTCAGCGTACAGTCCAAATATAGTGGGATCCCACAATTTAAAAATATTTTGTGTCAAATTAAAGTCTGTCTGAAAAAGTATTATCCACCATTTTGGATGCTCAGTAGAAAAAAAGAAGCCATAGCAGAAGTCATCCAAACGGCATCACTTTTCTATTCACTGTGGGAATAGAAAAGTGATGCTGTCACGCTACATCAGCCTGATGGCTACCAGCCATGCCAAGCTAATGCTAAATCAATTTTCATCCAAGCCTTTCAGGAAGGAGCACAGAGGAAAACATGCCTTCAAAATAAGAGCCTAGGTTTCAGATGGGTAACCAAAGTTGTGTCCAGTCATTAAACTCACTGTAATGACTGCTGTTTCCCATGATATTGTTAAACAGATAGCTTCACTAATTGGCATAGCAACACTTCCTGCCTTTCTCCATTCTCATATTTCTGAACCTCTTATTTGTACAATAAGATTAATTTCAGTGACCGAGGATAAAACTTCCATATATTAAATTGTAATATAATTATCTTCAAAATTGTAAGTGTGAAGGACTGCTTGGATTCAATATTTAGTAGTAAATTGTATTTTAAGAGTCACACTCTGCATTTTACCGTTTGTTTTTTGTCCAGTTGGAGGAACTCACTGCTTTCTAGATCCTGATTTACATATTTAGTGGATGTGCCTGCAGCATAAATTGGATGCCCTGTTGTTCCCCTTATTGTTTTTTTTTGTTTGTTTGTTTTTTACATATATTTTTTTCACTTCAGCCCAGAAAATTACAAAACCAGCATGTAAATATGGAGTGCCTTTAGCAGTGAGGAAGGCTGGCGACGGAGCAAAGAAGCCTTCGGAGAGGAAAGCTGCAGTAAAACACAAACCGGTTAGTCTCTCATACTGATTTGTTATTGTTTTTGGGTTGTTTTTTTTTTTTTTTTTTTGCTTGAATGCTGTCTAAATGTTAGTGGGTGTTCCCGTGTGTTGAAAATGTCGGCAACTCTGAAGCCACATGTTATATGTTGCTCAGGCCGTTCTCCCAGCAGCCCCTCACAGAAGAATCAGTCAAGTGGAGGAAGAAAGGAAAAAGCACGAGGTACAACTGAGCGCCCCCATTTAACTTGTGTTCTCTGTTAGTGTTGCCCTTCCTCTCCTCCATTCGTTCACCCACACACGTGGGTTACTTTTTCAGTTGTTTTTTTTTTTGTGTTTTTTTTTTTTTTCCATCCCTCCCATTACACTTGATCCCTGCCTTCACCTGGTTTTCCACTCGGAGCCTTCTGCCTGAGTTTATCTTTTTCCTAACCAGTCATTTTTCCCTCTTCGCCTGCCTGCCCTGTGACAGCAGTTCTGCATCCTCTCACCTCTAGGGGAAGCTCTTTAAGATGTATTTTAAAAAAATTTTTGTATTTATTTTTTTGAGTTTGTGGTGCGTCTGTCTCTTCTGCAGGATGGCATCAGAAAGAAAAGGATGGAGCTGATAGAGAAGGAAAGGAAACGGAGAGAACAGGTAAGCATGACGTTTAGCTTGTTTTTAATGTCTAAATGTGTGCGGCTTTTCCTTTTTGTCATTCTCTCTCCCTCTCAGATGTTCCTGTTGAAAGGCGAGCAAATGAAGAGATATGAGAAAGAAAAGATGAGCCATAGTGTCCTGCAAAAGTCTTTTATTAGGCTTTTATGTGATAAATTAACAGAAACTTATCATAGGGACTACGTCTAAGCCCATCGCTCCTAAGAATATTTGTAAACTTCTTAAAGGAGTAGCTTTGTTGTGATGAAGTTCTGAAGGCGGAGTGTTGGAAAGAGTAGGAGCTTCTTAAGGAGACAGAGGAATTAGTTGAATTGGAAATCTGTGATAGAAATTTAAAATTAATGTTCAATGACACTTAGTACTTGATTTCAGCTATGCTGCTGTGTTCAGGCTCTAAATGTGCGAAGCTAGCAGAAACACAGCCAGAAGTCTTTGCCTGGAGTGAAAGATGGTTCTGCAAAGCAGTGATTGTGGTGTACTGAAGAGAAATGCACATGAAAGTATTCAGATTTATAATCGTTACACACTGGGATCCACATATTTTCTTTCTCTTTACAAACCCACACTATTTTACTGCTGGTCAAGTGGCCTACTCCTTTACCGCCCCTCAAAATGTGAAGGTCTATCAAACCTTTTCTTTTTTTTTTAAAGAAGTTATAGAATTTTCCCTTCTTCATAAGCTGAAAGACATTATTGAATTGAGCCTCAAACATGAATGAAATTGTGTATCAATAATGTCTTGCAGATTAGTCGAATAAACCAAGCCAGAGAACAAGGTTGGAAACATGTCTTGAGTTCAAGTGGAGGCAGCAGCCCAGAGAGGAAGGTGGTGACTTTTTTTAAAAATTACATTTAAGTAAAGTTACCCCCTTTATTCCTCTTATGCTTCAAATCAGGGTCCTAATCTTGTGTTTTCAGTGTTTTGTGGGTGGTAAAAGGGCTGTGGGGATCCAAGGTTCTGTTTTGAGCCCATATGAACACCACTACGCTGCTGTGGACCAAGTAGCTAAACCCCAACCCAAAGACCCCGGCAGGGAGGGACCCTCAGCAGGACCTGGCAGTCCCATCAGGTAAATTAATATTTCTGTTTTTATTAAATGTATCCAGGAGGCTACAAACGTATTCACACACTTTCACACGTACCTGTAATAACTGGAGTTTTTAAGTAGAACTTGGCTACTCTCATGGAATAAGAAACCCGGTTTTACACACAGAGCCGAGTTTTTGAACCATCAAAGCAGCAGATCAAAATTGCTTTAAGTATATAAAATGTGGCCTAATACATTAGGAATGATTCACATTAGAATGACGTTATCAGCTGAAGTATCTCAGAATTTTAAAATGGAATAACATTATGTAATAAGAATGATTTAAAAAATATATATATTATTATTTTCTAATCTTTTGAGCAAGGAGGAAAGAAGAGTTAAATATATTTCTATCCGGTTTCTTTGGGGGATTTTTTTTCCAGAGGCGTACCAGCTGCTGCCGGCCCAGTGCTGCTCAACGGACCGGCCCGTCGACTAAACTCCGACGTCATCAAGAGAGAACTTCAGAGGTTGCACCACGTTTCAAAACAAGCCCAGATTAGCCGGTCAGTCCCACTTGAAAGAGCACCACCAGATTTCTGAGTTGAGAAGACGGCTTGAATATTTGTTGCCGTGTTTTGTCTGTAGGCAGCGCGGTCAGATACCAGCCGAAAGAGCCTTTCAGGTCGAGGAGTTTCTACAGCGCAAGAGAGAAGCAATGCTCAACAAAGTGAAAGCTGAGGGACAGCTGGTACGTAATGCATGAAACCGTTACATATTGATGACTGTGTCAGGGAGTCTGCACAATCTGTATAAGTCTTAGAAAGTCTTAAATTCATGCATCTATCTAAATATTTGACCTTAAAGATATTAATTGGGTCTTAAATTTTGTTGTGGCAGGACTATTTAATCATCTTTGTTTGGTGTTTTCCTTGCGGGACAGTTGGGTTAAGGAAACGTTTGAGTCATGTGCAGACTTCTTCATTGCGCACTCTGACTCCAGGTGGTTGTGGCTATTGCTAAGTGTCTGCTAATGCACCCCTGCTAACTAGCTTTGTGCATCTATCATGGAGTAAGTTCAAATTTATCACCAGTTGATAAATTTGTTGGGTGCTGTATCCCCCAACCATCCCCTATAGTTACAGTTTTTGCTCTTAAAATTAGTTCAAGGTGGCATTAAACAGGTTTTTAAAGTTTTAAATTTGACTTGCTGTTACCTGCAGATACTCTGTATGTGTTAAATTGGTTATTAGTAGTTTTGAAATGTTTTGTGGAGAGTCTATGAAAACACCTTCATTGGAAACCCACAGTTTCATCAGAAGTTTTAAGAGCCCTGCTGCCCCCTAGTGGCAGAAATATGCTATACGGCTTTATCAAAAATATTACTGTGATTTTTTTTTTCTTTTGCAGTACAACTCCAACTTTAGCACTTTGACTAGGTTTTCTTAATGTTCCAATTTGATTATTTTTACGCCTGCGTGCTTCGAAGGCTGCTGTCATGCAGCCATTAAATAAATGTAATGGTGCAGTGGCAGTATTTCATCTTTTTTTTTTCCCTTAAAGCTAAACATTGATCGGTGGCGCTTTAACTTCACATTCCCAACTTAAATGTTGTTGTAGTCAGACGCTGAGGCTTTGTATCCGTCTAAAGTGTGGCTGACTTGAATGCTGAACAGGGCACTCGACAAAACCTGGCTGCAATCTATGGAAGCCGGGCCGGTTCGGCTCGGTTCCGGCGACCTAAAGTCAACAAAGAGGAGGAGGTAGGAGCCCAGAGCCGAACGCCCCAACCTGACTCTCCATCTGAATCACAGCACGCCTGGCTTGTCTGCACAAACCCCTTCCATCCATCCCCCTGTGACGCAGCCATAACTCCACCCAGCAGTGCAACATCAAGCTCTCTCCCTGTGTTTGGTTTCCTCGTTGTGTTTCCCCAACAACGGCCATTGTTTCATGCAAATTTTATTTATTTATTTATTTATTTATTTTAAACCATGTTTGTATTTTACTGATACACAAAGCTGTTCTTCATGGCATGAAGTTTGCAAAATTTGATTTGATTAATTCTGTCTCTTATTTGCTGTTCTAGTGAGATGCTCACCTTATGACTGGTTGAAATGATCCGTTTTTGTAGATTACATTTTTGGAACATCTGTTTAGTATTTTACAACTTTTTATTTGGATTTGAATTCAGACTAACTATCACAAAATATAATGGTAAATGTTTTTTTTTTTCCAGTCATTAGGAATACAGTTGTAGTAATATGACAATAAAGTAGTTATATAACCAGAATAAAGTTCTAATATTAAGAGAATGAAGTTGTAGTTTTATGAAAACTCCAAAAATAAGAAAAATTATCCAAACTTTTTTTTTTCTTGTAATTTGAAGATATTTTTCTGGTGAAACTGTCTTTATTCTGCTAATATTATGACCATATCCTCTTGTAACCTGGCCCTAATATTTTGTCATACAAATAAGAAGGGAATGATTGACATAAAAGCCACTTTTTGAAAATATTTTGTCATTTGTAACTTTGTTTTTTGTGTGTGTGTGTTTTGTTTTAGAAAAAGCAAGAAAAAAGTCGGATCTGATCTGAAAAAAAATCTAGCATTTTATTTTTGAGCCATGTTGCCCAACTCTACTGCTAAGCATGCGTGGGTGTTTAGTGTTTATGACGACTAAACAAAATGTAGACAGTAAGTGTTTTCCTCACCGTTCATGAAGGACTGATCTGTTCCCAGGAGTACTTGGCAAGACTTCGGCAGATCCGCCTGCAGAACTTCAATGAGCGTCAACAGATCAAAGCCCGGCTGCGAGGAGAGAAGGTGCACACCTACACACACACACCGTCAGTCGTCAAAGCGGCTGCAATGAGATTTGTTGTCTTTTTCTCTGATATTTTTGTGTGTGTGTTTCAGTATGACAGCGACGGCTCTGATAGCCAGGAGTCAAGTGAGGAGGCAGAGCTCAGGAGGAAAAAGATACAGGTTTTAAAAGTGAGTCTGCAAGAAGCTCAAAGCCACTGACATTTTTATTTACTTCTCAGATTTATAACTTCTGGAATTGCTCTTTAAGAAGGTCAGAGGTGTTTCTATAAATAGTTTAGGCTTCAGAAAAATCATTTTTTTGTTTTATTTGTTTTATTCTGTTTAACCTTGTATGTGTAGGCTGCTGCTTAGAGGCACAAATGCCATTAATTCTGGGCTTTTAATGATGCAGTTCATCTCTTTTTTTTTTTTTTTTTTTGTCATTCACTGTTTTTAAAAAATAAGAACTTGGTGCAAGTGTGTGTGATCTCCTTTTGGACTTGTCTCTGTCTCAGCAGGTTAAGCTAAATGTACACCATGACTAATATTTAGGTAAATGACCCTTAACAAATTGCAGAGACATGTTTCGTTTTTATAACCATCACAGAGTTCCTGGTATAACTCTGGCCGGATAATAGGAAGTAGAGTTTGTCTGGGGTACAAATCCAGCTTTTAAGCCCCGACTGTAAACTTTCAACAGATTTCAGGCCAGGTGGCGTTCCAGTACTTTAATGTTAGGCTGCTTTATTCATTGTGAAAAATGTGGAAGTTTTTGCCAACATTTCAACCATTTGGCTGCTAAAGACCAATAAAGAAACCAGAGGATGGTCCTCATTCAGCCTGGTGCTGCCACCACCATTCTTGATAGACGCTTGTAGTTTCCTTACAACTTCCATAAATGAGTTTACTTAATGTTTGCATATATATTTGACTCTTTATGTGTCATTTTGACTTGATGTGGCGTAGAGAGACTGCATCAAATTCTTGTTTTGCTTAATTTAATTGAAATTGTGTCTTCTATCATCAGTCCACTCTGAAAAATTAAATCTTAAGTGCATCGGTAAAATCTCCAACTTAATGGCACCCGTGCCCACATTGAGTGTAAGTAAATATGACGATCAGAAAACACAAAATCTTAGTATTTTTGTCTAGTTCCAGTGCAAACATCTTAGTGCATTTGAAATAAATCAGAAATAACTTACAAGTAACTTTTCAACAAGATATAGGAGCTTGTTTTTAAGTCAGTTATTAATATAAATTACCAAAAAAAAATGTTCCACTGGCAGATTATTTTACTTATAACAAGACATTTTCCCGAGTTATAGATAATTTTTTTTCTTTTAAACTATATATTAAGAAATTATTGACTTAAAACAAGCTCCTAAATATTGCTGAAAAGTTACTTGGTAAGATTTTGTTTTGCAGTGCGTGTATATTCATATCTGTGTCTGTCTAACCTCTCTGAGGCTCAGGCAAACGCCCGTGTTGCTGTACTGAAGGAGCAGCTGGAGAGGAAGAGGAGGGAAGCGTACGAGAGAGAGAAGAAGGCCTGGGAGGACCACGTAGGGTTCACACTGCCTTCATACACGCCCGTCTAAAATGGATAAAGTCCAATACTGGCTACGTTCTGTTGTTGTTAAAGCTTGCTGCAGCTCGAGCTGCCAAGGGCGGCATCGCACCCGTAAGTGCAGCAGGAGCCGCGGCGTCTTCCTCCGACTGTCCTTCTCCACAGGCCGCGCCGCCGCAGCCCGACCCAGCCGTCAAAGCTTCGGCCCAGCCCTCATCCGAAGCCTCCACACCGCCCATCTCCATGACCGCTGCGCTGGAGAACGTCGGAGCGGTCAGTGTGCTGAAACGATTAATCAGATTGTCCACTGATTTGTTAGTCAAATAATTATTAACTGGAGTTTGCGTGGAAGAACACCTCACTCACAGCAGTAATTGTGCAAAAATTATATACAGTTTGCATTTAAGATAAAAAATTTAAAAAAACACTGTACAAATGTCCTACTCAAAACTCACGTTGGAATAGTTTTAGTTTCACCTGGTTCAAATTATTTCTGAAAAATCTTCTATTAAGCACTTGTTGCTACTCTATCATTAATTTGTAATCCAAAAAATAATCAACAGATCAGCCCAACAACGTATTGATGTCAGAAAGGGCTGAGAATAAAAGTATTGTTAGTATTTTTTTTTCACTACAGATGCATCCTTTACTGTAAATTATCCTAATAATAATATTTTATTCTACACTTTACATACAAATATCACACTGCTACAAAATGACCAAAGCATTAACCAATGAAGACTCTATTAACATATCCAGTGTTCACTAAAGGAATGCTATGTTGCATTTTAATCTATAAAATTTTAACCTTCTTATTTCAAAAAGTGAATTGAATTGTTTTGTATTTTTTAACGCATTTCTAAGATTTAAAAAAAAAAGGCTTGACTGAAAAATCTGCAGTATGTGACCATGTGTTTAATCTGATTAATTGTTGGAATAATCAATTAATTGACACAATAAACAATACGCACATACGGTTGTAGTTGTATCGCTAAATTGTGACTGTTTTCACTCATTTACAGATTACTCCACCAAAGGAGAACTTGAACGAAACTGAGGCAACGACCGTGACTCGGGTTTGTTAACGTGCCGGTCGATTTTTGTGTAAATAAATTTCCAAGAGTCGACGTCCACTAATGTCTCCTGTGCGACAGAGTGAGAAGAAGCAGATTCTGCACAGACTGAACCAGAACCTGAAAGCCCAGAGCCCGGTGGACGAGGCGGAGGAAACTCCTCCTCCGCCACCGGCACCATCAGAACCGACTCCTGCTCCGCCCCAACAGCCAGACGCTGAGAAACGGCGCTCTTCGGACGGAGACCGGAAAAAGTGGGAAGTGGCGGAGCTGCCTGTGCTCCCTGTGCCTCAGCAAGCCTTTGGAGAAACTTGTTCCACATCAAGCAGTGAGTTCAACCTTCCAAGCAAACAAAAATCAATCTGGTGCATCAATTGTTCTCATCTTTTTTTTTTTTTTTTTCCTCATTGTTTTGCTAGCCACTTTAGCATCTCCAGAGGAAAGGCCAGGCCCTGGTGGAGACAGGAAGAGGTGGGAGGCAGCGGCTCCTCTCGTCCTCGCCGTTGCACAGCAAACGCTCGGAGAGACGTGCATCACAACCGCCGGTAACAACCGTCGACTCTGAGGGAGGACATGGGAAGTGCGTGCTTTAGAAAACGGTCTGTTTTGTTGCTGTCCTGCTTTCTGTCTCAGATCAAACGCTGGGGGAAGTCATACGGATGGGCGAGCTTCAGGAAGACGCTCCCGGGAAGGCGTGGGAGGCGAGTCCGGTGTGTCAGGGGCCGGAGCCGCTTCAGCCGCTCGTTGAACAGCTGGAGGTTTCCACAACGCGTACGGACTTCTCTGGTTTTTGTTCTTAATTTGAGTCATTGTCTAAAGCATCGGCTGCAGATGTACTTCATACAGACAATGTCATGAAATCAGCAATCTGATCTGTTTTGGTTGTTTTTTTTGTTCCGCACGTTTTTGTGAAGCTCTGGCCTATCGAAATCATTTCTGGCTGATTCTGATTTCCCTTTATGATCTGGAAATGACAGATTTCTAAACTTTTTTATTTTTGAGAGAGAGAGCGAGAGGGTCGCAAATGAAAGCACAAGAATACCCTCGGTGCTTTCATTGTCTAATATTAATGGTGTATTTTCTGTTTTCTGCTGCAGCTGATGGTGTGAAAATTCCCAGTGAACCTTTGACCTCTGCTGTGGCTCAGAGACCGACTGATGGAAACCAGGATTCAGATCAGAAAACGTCAGTGGTAAACACATCGCTACTGCCTGAGCTTGCTGATATAGAGGGTAAGTTATCTCTTAGCTCGATATTAATATAAATAATCACTATAGATGATTACCAATCAAGACTCGTATTCATTTTCAGCAAAGCAAAATCTTGTTTTGGTTAAATTCCTCTAGATCCAGCCGACCTGGAGTCAGTGATTTTGGAGGAGAGTCCTAAACAAGAGTCAAATCCACCTGCTAATGTGCAACAAGCTTGGGAACAGGAAGCCCAGAAGCAAATGTGAGTACTGATATGTGTTGGATTATAAATGTTGCAATAAACTGCAGATTTTGAGGATATTTTAATGCAAATAGCAAAAAAAACAAACTCCATGTAGATTTGTCATACAACTACAGCGAAACCCTACAATGGTTTTTCATTTGTAATAACTTTTCACTACATTACAGTATCAGGGCCAGGCTAAGAAAAAAGTCTTAACATTACAAGAATAAAGTCATAATAATATGACAGTGAAGACATATTATGAAAATTCATAATACGAGAATAAAGTCGTGATGGTGTGGAAATGAAGTTGTCGTATTGCTTTGTTCTCTCATTATCACAAAGTCGAAATGATATGAGAATGATAAAGTCGTCATGTTTGGAAAATGAAGTAGTAATCTTATGAGAACTCCTTACAAAAAATGGTAAATTTGATGATGCTGATGTGTTCAAACGACCATTTCGAAGAACGTGGCACATGGACTTGAAGAACTGGTCACGTCAGATCTTGACCACTGTACTGCAGCGTTGTTCTCATTAAAACAACTTTTTTTTCTAGTGATTTTTTCTTTTTCTTTTACGACTTTCTTTGGGTAATGTCGTATCTTTGTTCTCCCGAATTAAAAAAAAATCTTAATCTTACTTTAATGTTCCGTCATATTTCATTACTGCGTGTGTGTCTTCGTCTTACAGGCCACAAGGGGGCGTTACAGGACCAACGGGCACTCAGGACATTGAGAAGAGTTCAGAGAAGCCAACCGACTCCTCATGTAAGGCGAACATCTCCGCTGTCATGGCCGCTTGTTTCCCCCTGTGATCATAACTCTGATTAAATCCACCCTCACCAGGCTCGGCTCAGAACGAAGAGCCGCTGTTTCTGAAATGCTCGCCGGCTCACCGCCGCGCCGCTGCCCTCTCACTGATGTCCGCCAATTCCTCCATGGATGAGTCATCCTCTTCTCTGGCCTCTCGCTCACGATCCGTCTCACCTTTGCGCACCAAGAACCAGGACGCCCTTCTCATCGGTCTCTCTGCCGGCATGTTTGATGCCAACAACCCAAAGGTGATGAGCATCCTTCTGTTCTTGTCTGGAGTTTGACTGGAAGCATCAAACAGTTGGCTTTAGGGTCGTTCAGTGCCAAATCCTATATTTTACTTCATGAATTTTCTAATAAATATGTTTTATCGAGTTTCTTCACATTACTTCCTGCTCCGGTTGCGCCGTTAGATGCTGCGGACGTGTTCTTTACCCGACCTCAGTCGACTGTTCAGCCCTGAGCAGGACTCCAATGAAGCTAGCAAGGCTAACGTTTCCCCGGACAAAGACCTGGAAATTGAGGATCTGGAGGAGGCTGTTAAAGACGACGACCAATCAGATGCTGAGGAGTAAGTCATGCCGACTGTGAATTTAATCATTTCAGTCTATGCCGCGCTAAAGTAATGTCCTTGAGGTTTTCCACATTTCGTCTCGTTGGAAACACAAACCTCAATCGATTTTTTTTTTTTTTTTTTTTTTTTTTTACTGAGAATTTTACAAATGTAAATAACTGAAATAAGTCGGTTTTTGAACATATTTTCTATCATCCATCTTTCAACTATTGTTTTTTTTTTTATATATTTAAAATATATTCCAGGTCCAGTATTAAGTGTTCTATACAAAGTTAAAGTTTATCAGTCTTTGAGAGGGTGAATTTGCATTATTACGTCGTTGTTGATATACGATTTGAAAATGGCCTCAAAACAACAATATTATCATTTATGGAAATAATTTCTGGGACAATTTATCATCCAGAAAAATTTGTTATCGGGACAGGGCTAGTACTCCACACTTCTCAGATTTTGGTTTGTAAACTTGCAAAACCAGGTCAGGTTTTTTTTTTTTTTCTTTCTTGTAATATCATAATTATGCACTACTTTATGCTGATCTATCATAAATAAAATGACAATGTGGAAGTTTTAAGGCATGTGAGTACTTTGAGTTAAGGCTCTGTGTTCAGAATCTTCTGCCAACAAAATATTTGTATTGTAAAATGTTTAAGAATTCAATTTAAGAATCAAGATGGAGAATAATTACTGCAGGGTAAGAGCGCACTGTGAGACTCTGCTCTGTTTCTTAGTGCGTACGAAGACGAAGACCTGCGGGACATCCGGGCCTCGATGGAGAGACTGCTGCAGGAAGAAGGCGACAGAAACCCTGTAGACGTTAACGGAGCCGGAGATTTTAACGGAAACCCCCCACAGGCGGGCGACGGCGAGCTGTACAACACGATAGCCGCCGAGCTCGATCAGGACAACAACCGAATGGCTGTGGACGACGACGAAGAGGACGACGACGAGGAGGAGGAGGACGACGAGGACGAAGAGGAGGACGAGGATGAAGACGAGGAGTGCTCTAACGGGAGTCCGGCAGACGACGAGGCCAGGGAGCTGCTGGCTGATGGAGACGGAGAGGAGCGGCAAAGCGACGACAAGCAGCTCAACGAAGAATGGCAGTCAGGTAGGAGGGAGCGCCACGCGTGGTCGTAGGAGTTAGTCGTGAAACGGAGAAATCGAGCAATTGAATTTTTGGTTTTTGAAGATGTAGTTTTTGGAAAATTGGGGGAGGGGGGTGATAATAATAATTAAATCAAAAGCACTTTCCATTGTTGTCAGCACGTCCAAAAATGTTATTTATCTTCTTTGAGAAGCGAGTTCTGCAGCTTCCATTTGTTTGGAATTTGAATTCAGGTCAACTTTATTATTATTATTACTATTATTATTACAAGGATAAAGTTATAATATTGCAAGAATATAGTCACAATAAAATATCAGAGTCGTAGGACAAAGTCAGTGTATTACAAGAAGCGTCATTACCATAATAAAGTTGTATTATTAACACAATGAAGTAATTTTACGAGAGCTCAAACATGAAAAATAAATTTAAACCGAGGACTACTGAGCATCTCGTTAAGTTATACTGTACGTTGGTATTGTTTTTACAGGTAAAGACATTTCTTCATTTTTTTAACACATCAGCATCAGATTATTATCAAGAGCAGTCGAGAAAACGACTGAGTCTGTTTCAGAGAGAGAACCACACAGACTGATCACATCAGATATCAGTAACTCTTGAAACTTGGTTTTTTCTCACTAGAACAACATTTTTCTCGTAATTTTAAGACTGTCTTCTGGTAAAATTGTCTTTATTCCAACTTTCTTGCTATCATTAATTATATATATTATTACTCAGAATTAAACATATTCATAGTAAGGGGGAAAAAAATGGATTAAAATCAGAGGTTTTATTTTGAAGCCTTATCGCCCAGCCCTAGCACCTGCCTTTACCCGTTCAGCCTTTTCTACTATAGTTGGAGACATTTTCATGTAAACCAAAGCATCCTAAGAAGACAAATGCTTCATTCCTCTCCATTATAGATGGCAGCGGAGACGATCAGGGTGTGGAGGCTCGCCATCACGACAGCATCTACAGTCGCCTGGAGGAGCTGCGCTTCAACCTAGAGCAGCAGATGGGATTCGAGAAGTTCATCGAAGCTTATAATAAGATAAAGGTACAGATTTAGTCATTAGGAGTGTCTAAAATCAGCCCATTCTTTCTTCTGACCTCGCAATATATATACCTGTTTTGTTTGTTTGTTTGTTTTTTTCCCCCAAGGCTATACATGAAGATGAAGATGAGAATATTGAACTGGGTTCCAGTTTGGTGTCAAACATCCTAGGAACTGAGCACCAGCACTTGTACCCAAACATCCTTCATCTAGTGATGGCTGACGGTGCATACCAAGAAGGTTAGTGGGTTTTGTTTATAAAGTAATTTTTTTTTTTAAAAACAAGTTTTTCCACGTCTAAACAAGCATAAAAAGATTAAAACCGTGTGGTAAATGTTTTTTTCTTTCCGGACTTAAAAGTTGACTCTGCTGGGAAAATAAGTATTTTTACACTGAGTTTTTTTTTTTTTTTTTGTAATAAAAATAGACCTTTTAGATTCGGTTTGCCACTTAACAGTTTGTGTTCTTGTCCCATTCTGTGACCATTGTGGTTGACCAGTTAAAAACGAATAAAAACACTTTTTTCCCCCTAAACTTTTAAAGGGGAAACTACACTGTTTATCTTGGCCTCTACTTTTTTGTGTTTTTAAAATTGAATTCAAGGTGCTTAACCTTTCTTTTCCCCTATGCCTCACAGATTTTATTATTATAATAACAATTATGATCTGCTATGATCATTTTCAACTTGCCCTTGATGTCACTTCTGAATCAGAAGCCAAAATGAACACTGTTGATTCAAGATTTTCAGAAAATAAAACTACAAATCAACAAATTCAACTTGGCAAAAGTTTTACACTCTTTTAGTTTTTGTACTTTTCTCCCCCCCCACCCCAATTGTGGAAATTTCCTAGGAAGGCTATGATATTTCCAGGAATGGTTGATTAAACAACCAGGAAATGTTTGTGTGTTTTAATATGTTTTCAGCACCTCTATTTCGCTGTGAATATTCAGTGGTTTATGCAGACTGCATCTGGATCACCTTTCTTCAGTATTTCCAGATTTAAGTCTCCAACATACCAACTTCTCATGCGTCACTGCACCAACTTGTCAAGGGATTGGGTAGATGGAGAAACGCTCCCTTTGCTTTCCCTGATTTGTCATTCTCTGTGCCTGATCTGTTGTCACACTGTGGCCACACCAGAAATAGATGTTGGAGGGTGGAGAGGCTTGAAAGGTTTCCCCTCAGGATCCAAATAGTCTTCAGATATGTTGGGGTTTTTTTGTTTTTTGTTTTTTTTTTCTAGCAAACATTTCTGTTTGACAACTCTTGGATTTCTATTTTTACTGTGTTGAAGGAGAAGCTGCACATGTCGGATATTTTCCCTGAGGATTTGTCTGAGGATTCGTTGGCAGATGTTTTATCACCTCCACGCAGAGAGCAGCTCCACACACTTCTGAAAAGATGTGTGGAGCGGTTCTTGGAGAGCGTTCTGTGTTAATGAACTGTAGTCTGTTGCCCTACTTATAATTATTCACACTCAGATTTAGGAGGATGTTGGTCTAGGTTAGGAATCTCTAACCTAGACATTTTTTAACCTTGCTCTTATGAAATGAATTCTGTCTAAAACCATAAAATCAATTTTAACTTTCTTTTTTTTCTATCTTTTTGGTTTCCAAACAAAGATCGTTAAGCTCTAACAATGGGGAAGGGAGTTTGCCTCAGTGAGAATATGAACTGATCATCAGTTTGTTCTATTACAGAACAATACAGAAGAGCTTTAGCTTAATGCTAATATTAGCCAGACTTAAAACAACAGATTTTTGTTTAAACTGTGATGGGTTGTGATAAATGATATTTATTTGGCATTTTTCCAAAGTGGTCGCCGACGTTCACGCGTCGTTATCGTTTTTCTCGATAGATGTGTGGCATCCAGTCTGCGTCGCTTTAGGTTAGAAATTCAAAGTGGGTAATGAGAGGGAGGGGGGGAAGACATGCGGCAAAGGTCACCAGGCCGGGAATCGAACCTGCGACAGCCTCATCGGGGAACTAAGACCTCCATATGTGGGTTGTGCTTTACCCCTGCGCCACCACAGCACGCCCTCACGCCTCATTCTAATCAGTTTTCCTTTTCTGTCTCGTTTAGACAACGAGGAGTAACGTTCAGAACAGTGGAGCTGCTGGCGGCTGTCTGACCGTCTTCCCTCTACAGACAGCAGGATCTATGCATGAAGTCTGGCTGCCCCTCACATGTTAGTGACTCACTTGCATGATGTTCCAACTAGAGCACTTGTCAGCATCCGACGCACCCTTTTTTTCTAACCAGTGTTTGTTCAGAAGTGCAGTTTTAAATCTGTTTTTTTTTTTTTGTTTGTTTTTTGGTAATCAAAGTTCATTTCACGATTCTGTAAATAGTTATTGCTGCCTGCGTCCTCAGATGAATGACACGTGTACGTATTTAGTTTTCTTGAACTCTGGAGGCGGTTCATGTTAGGGGGGCTTTAGATCTGGTTCTCTCAGGTGCTCTCTTTCTGTGCCACACTCAACTTCTAGTTATAAACCAGGTTATCATCAACATAAAGGACTATATAATGTACTCAAAAACCAGTTATACCTCCCTTTCTTACCAGAATTTCTACCATATACCAAGTTACAAACGCCGACTTAATTTTCCGTATTTTTACTAACTGGTTTAATGCAGATCAAAGCAAAGCATTGCCACCAAGGCGCTGTAGCAGCACTGGCTTGGGAGACTTGCTTGGTAAGATTAAGCGACTGTTGTCTTCAAGATGTAACTTGTGCAGATATTACCGATAATTCATGTTTGACTAAATATTGTAAATCTGTTATTTTTATTATTATTATTATTATTTAATAAACTTTCTAATAACCTGAATCTGTATTTCTTTCTGCATCAGACTTGCATACTGACACGATGGATGTTGCAACAAATGATTTTTAAAGAGACGCGCCCAATTTCAAGCTGTTGAATTACAGCTTCGACTTAAAAAAAGTCACATTTCTTTTAAGTCATATTTGATGTATCCACCATTTTTGTAACAACTGAAGTTAAAATAGTTACTTGATTGTGCTGTAAAATGACACTTTGTGTCTGGAAAACATAATGCTGCTCCTTTAATTTGACTTCACAAGCTTCCTTTTATGTAAACAGGGCGGTTTTATGTACCTTCCAGGCGCACAGTGCCGTTTTATAGCACAATCAACTGCTGCATTGAAAATGGTGCGTATATTGAAAATAACTTTAAATTCATTTGACTTAGCATTATAGTTTTACTCAAAATTAAAATCAGTCTGTCTCTTTAAGAACCTCCTACGCTTGTGTCCTTTAACGGTAACATGTTTAGTTTTCGCCTCATGTTATCACTGCTGATGCGAGGAGCGGCCATATTGAAACACGAAGTCGAAGTTGGTGGTTAATTTCACTTCGGCCGGCATTCCAGTAGATTTTTTTTTTTTTCACCCCCCAAAATTCCAAGTTGTAATTTCCCAGTTTCGACTACAACTTGAACGCAGCACAAGGACTAAAACGTGTATGGGATTGGCTCGTCTTTCAGTCTTCCACACAATTTATTCTAGGTATTTGGGTGGGGTGTGGGAGCGTTGGAAGCGAGAGCTCTTACTCCCGTCACAAAGCCCTCATCAAACATATCCGATGCAGGACAGACTTATTTGTTTGATCTTTGTCTCGTCTTGTTCATCTGTTTGAAGCCTTCTCTTGTTCCTTGCATTATGCATGGGTCGTAGTTCCAGCTTTGTGGTTTGCATTTCGGTTGTCATGAGGATTTTCCAGAAGGTGAATCCACTGAAATAAGAGCAATTCTGGCCTTGATAAAATGTTTACAGCTGTCTGTCACTTCTATTCCTTTTATAAATGATCTTCCTAGTCGTGGGGAGGCTGTAGATGCTATTTTAAAAGTGGCAACAATAAAATGTTGAGGAGTGGTCGTGTCCGATATGGACTGTGCACTCGGGCTCTTAACTTTTCCAGCATTTTAATATTTTAGCACACACACAGAAGAACATGCAATGTGCAGCCCCGCTCTGTTTGTGCAACGTCAAATTCATGGTGGAAGCTTCTCCGCGTTCGAATTGATTTGCAGTTTTGTCAGAGGTCCGACCTGCCGATTCCAGTTTCAACTGATTTCCCCGAGGACAATTTATAAAAAAAAAAAAAAGGAAATAAGAGAAGATGTGCTGCAGGTTCTTTGATCGCAGCAGTAGCTCTGACGTCTGCAGAAAAACAAGGACTCATAAGATTGTTCCCATCTAGGCATCGGCACATTTGTCACATTTGCTTTAATCAAATAAAATTGCATGTTAACTGATGCACTTGTAGACTCGAAACAGTGGAAGTTTTTTTTTATTTTATTTTGATGCATTTAATGAACATCAGTTTTTCAGAGGAAAACTGTGTGATAAACTCTACCTGACTTAATTGGTGTATCTCCACCCCCAAATTTAAAATACAGTCTTGAAAATTTAAAGGATTCACACATACACCAACCTAAAACACAGAATTATCGCTTAGGAACTAATATGTGTTACTAGCAGCAGTTATACATTGTTTATTCCTCTTCTGGTAGTTCGGAGTTCATACCGAGCCTGCACTTCCTGTATTTAGAATCCAAAGTGGTTCAGTGACAATTAGTCTGATTAATCTTCAGGAGCCGGGTTGCAGTTTATTTAGGCGTATCAGAGTGAAGACAAATGTGTGCCATATTTTTAGAGGGGCAGAATCATGTAAAATCGACTTTTATGAGCTTTATGTCCTCCTTTAATCTCCATGGCAACCATTCAGCTGTGCAAAACGTCTGGGTGGACCTAGCCCCGCCTTCGAGGCTCAGCTTCCGCCCCACAGAGCAGCTCTTCCCCTCGACTTCCCCACTCAACTCCTTCCGACTAGCCAGCAGCAATTAGCAAACACCTGGTGGAACCGCTGAGTTCATTATGTGAGCTACTTCTCAGTGAAACGGTGGTTTAAAAAAACAAAATCCTGCTAAACGGTTAATGGGGGAGTCATGACTTCCTGAAAATGACGTTTCAGAAAGAGCAGGAGTTTTTAAAGAGACAGAGGCCCAATTTTAAGGCATTAAATAACAATGTAAAATTTCTTTTACATCGTATTTGGTATAGCATTCTTTTCAACTTTAGTTAACATAGTTACTCAATTGTGCTATAAAATGGCCTGAAAAACACATCGTACTGCCCCTTTAAACTTTCATTTGTAACACTTTACAATTCTGCACAATTTTCACATGAAATCCTAATAAATCAGCCCGACGTTTGTTATTGTAGCATGACAAAATATGGGCAAGCCCAAGTGGTGTGATTACGTGTGCAAGGTATTGTATTTATGTTTCTTTTAGATGCCACTAAGTACCACAGGATGTCTGCTCTGAGAAATAAATCACATTTGAAATGAACCGAAATTTACAGGCAGAACACTCTGGTTGTTTTGTCCTTTCTGGCAGGAGGCTGTCACTCTTTTGAAGTATTGCTCCAGACCAGTTTGGTCCTGTGTCTGCGGTGAACATGGCTGCCGGCAGGTCTGTCTTCCCTTAACAATAAAAATGGTATCAGGCTAAGCGCCATGACGAAACAATAGCAACGCTGTTGGTTGAAAACATGCACTCAGTACAGTCGGACGTCACATCAGTGTTTGCCGGGATTCCCCCCCTTTATGAACCGTATTAAACCGATCTCATCGGGTCATCGCCCATGAAAGAATCAAACATCCCAACGAGGCCCGTCTGCATCCGAAACAAAGACGCATTTCAGACCCTCACAGACCCTGGCGACCTTATCTCTGCTTGACGACTAATAAATGTAACTATGTTTGGGATTTCCCTCAACCCGCTTTGATTCCGACCAGTGGAAGCGAGCGCTAAATGGCCCGCATAGAAAAAAAATAAAAATTAAATCAGACGGCGTTAGTTAGAGTTCAGTTCTGCTTCCTAATCTAATTCAAAAGAAAAAGAAAAAAGAAAAGGAAAAGCCTTGAGGCTGAGTGAGCGAGTGAGTCTGAAAGCCTTATCAAAGAGAGGATCAGGGAGGGGGGTAATGTCAGGATCCTGATGTAAGGATTGTGTAAAAGCCAAAGATTTAGCACCGCTTCAACTCGCCAAACGTCGACTTGTGGATATCTGCACTTATTAGCATTCAGTCTGTGCATGTTGAATATCTATGAAGTGCAAGAGAGTGTAACATATAGCCTGTATATTTAGTGGAAACGAGGGCGTACGTCTCGTCAGGTCTTCCCGTGCCTCACAAGTGGAGGCACAGCTGTCACTTCCATCATCTCTCTCTCTATGTGGGCGTGCGTGGGTAGGTGTGTGTGTGTGTGTGTGTGTTCCCCGTGATCTTTTCTTTACACCCTCAGCTGCAGTTCTTATTATAAAGGATTACTGCCTTTCAGAGTGAACAAATCATTCCTGTTGCCTTTTACAATAACATCAGAAATAATGTCTGCCAGGGTCTTTTTTTTTTTTTTTCTAAATGTTTTTTATTCCTCATGAGTGCTGGGGCGGTCAAGGATTTCCGGAAGGCCTGAAGTCTATGTGTGGAAGTGAAGGTGCAGGAGGAGGGTGGAGCGTTGCCTCCTTCCTGGTTAAAAAATAGGTGGGGGTGGGGGGCTTCTGCTGGAACCCACCGGGACCGCAGGAGACAGAGGAGAGCAGTCTCCCCCCCACACACACACACACAAATAAATCTCCCTCTCTATTGCTCTCTTCCTCATCTCTCCCTCTTGCTCAATACGCGCCGTCCTCTGGACGGGATCAAAATAAATCACGTTTAGTGTCTGGCTCTGTCTCATTGGATCCTCAGTCTTCTTTTATAGCAGCTTTTGCCTCTGCTGTGAAGGTTACTTGGGAGCTAAAGGTCTATTGCAAATTTGTATTTCATAATAATAATAATAATAAAAAGTTTGGGGTTTTTTTCAAGCCCCCTGATGGACTTTGGTCTATTTTTTTCCCCCCCAAACCCAGAGAGACAAGTCAAAGACTTGAAGTGGTGACGGACTGTACCGCGGATGATTCATGTTCAGCAAAAGAAAAAGCCGCAAAAAATAACGTGGGAAACGTGCGGAAATGTCCGTAGTCCCGCTGAGAATGTGACCACCAGATGTCCCTCTTCACCTCTCCAGGGTCCGCAAACACTGGCAGCAACACGTCCTCCGTCTCTCACTGGGTAGCTATTTTCACGTCAAGTAATGCAAGATATTTCACTCCTTCTTTGTAAATGACGCCTTTGTGGGAAAAGTACCCGCACACTTTTTTCTGTTTCTGCGTCAGAAGAAGAAAAGTATTATATCAACTGTCAGACATGGTCGTGATGATGCGGGGCTGTTTTGAGGCGTTGGGACAACTTTTGTTGCAACTTCTTGGAACCACGAGTTCAGAAAATCCCGAGTTCAGCCTCAACTGCACTTGGAAGTGAAAAGAGAGCGAGCAAAAAAAGGAAGGTTTTGGGAATGGCCTAGTCAAAGTCTGGACTTAAATGTGAGATTCTGTGACCTACGAGTGTCAATTCATGTTTAAAACTAAAAGTCCTTCATGACTGTCTAGAAATTCATTGTCCTTAATAAAGGAAATCAGAATTTGATTTTGTATTTACTTAGCCTAATTAAATGTTTAAGTTTTTTTTTTTTAAATGATCAGAAACATTTAAATGAGACAAAAAGAAGGGGGAAAAAGTAAAAGAGAATCTGATTTTAATGCTACATTATATTTGCATGAATCATTTACGAAAACCTGTAATCTGATTCTGTTGTCCCAATTTACCAGATGGCATTTAAAGCAGATAAAAAAATGTTCACTGGTTTCTGCACATAAATTCTGACTGGAAATGAAACATTTCAAACGCTTCATACACACAGAAAGAGTCTCAATAAAAATCTTCTTACTTTTACAGCTCAGACAAAATTTTGCTTTTGTGACAAATACAAGAAAAGAGCGAGACAAAAATGTCGAACAAATTTAAATTATTTCAATGAGGCGAGCCAATATCTGGAGAAACTGAAGACGACACGTCGCTTTAACAGCATGTTTGGTCACAGAATTAAAGTCGGATATATTTACGACAGAGACATTAAGCGAACCGGATCAACAATCAGATGAGCACATCGTACAGTCACAAAGGTTAACCGATGGAAAAACGTACAGATTTGAATTTTAAAAAATGAAAAACAAGGAATTTTCCATTGTGTCTGGAAGGGAACGTCGTTCATTGACAGCGTAGTTTACGCCCTTTTTACAACACTACATAACGCCTTCAGGTGCAACTCGGAAATTGTAGTTTCATCACAGTTTCCTTGTTTTGCATTTGGTGCTTGTGTATTTTGCGGATACAAGTTGTGTTTCATCACTTTCTTTTGGCCTTTCAGACGTTTTTAGCGGCTTTTTCTTCTAATTGTATATCTGTTGATAGTAACTTATAACAAAATTTGTTCTTTTTTATGCTGGATGAGTGTCTTTTTGGCAGAAATGATGAAGCATCTGAGTTATTTTTATGAGCCAAGGGGTGAATGAAAACTGCTTTATCTTACCCAGACAACTTCTGAGTATAAGCTATTGGCTCTTTCTTCTTCTTCTTTCTGTTGTTGACTAGAATAATGGTGATGACTCAGCTGTACTGCAGATGTGTGACCTTCAATAAGTCCATGTCTTTCTCTCTTGCGATATTCATTTAAGGCATAAAGCCTGAAGTTCCTTCATCTGTGTTTATTCCCGTGTTTTCAATCAAACCCCACCTGGGTTTAATCAAAGAGAGTACATCTTCAGTTTAAGAGCATGCTTTCACTTTTAGAGATTGGACTTGTTACGGCCCTGGGCCTGGTGGGATGGGTTGCAGGTGCTTTTGTCTGTCTTTGTGCTCCTCCCCTTTGCAGGTGGTGCTGGTCCGTTGATTGGAGCACAGAGTATTTAAGCCTGGCTGTCTCCACCTTCTAGGTGGCCTTCGGCGTCCGTTCTGCCGCTTGATGCTTGTGGTGTTTTGTTGCCAGGCCTCCGCTCCCCTCCTTTTGCACATTTGAGTTTGTTTTTGCACTTCAACACCTCCATATGCACTCATGCGCCACATCCAAGCATTTGCATTACACCACTGATACTGACATCCTCAATCCATTGTTGTTTTTGTTAACAAATATTCCTTTTTTATGCACTCTAGCCACTGCATGGTCTCCCGTTTTTGTTATGACCTTGAGCCAGTCGTAACGCACTGCTCTCGCTCAAAACACATTCCATAAAATAAAGAAGTGACTCTTTCTCAATGTTGAAAATGCTCTGCTTTCTCTGAAAAGATTGCTTCTGTGCTCATATTTAATATTTCTGGGTCTATTTTTTTTTTCCCATTTCTTTTTAGGTCCTGATTTGGATTTTCTTTTTATTCTTTTCTTTCGGTCCTTCTCCATAGAGATCCACAGGCTAAAAGAAGATCGCAGAGAGCAAAGGTTTCAACCATGAGCAGAAGAAGTTTGAGTGGAAAAATCAGAAGGATACAGACAAGAAGAGATTATTGTACAGCTGAGTGGGAGTGGAGCATATTGGCAACAAGGCCTTGGAGTGAGATCTGAGTTTTGTGAGACTTGTTAAGAATCTTAATCTGAAATAACGGTGACGGAATAAAAATATATTAAAAATGTACATTCTGATTTTAGAAAGAGCCAGGGTCAGTAAAAAAAAAAGGGAATTTAGAAAAATACAACTGAAAGTTATCAAAAGAACAATAGGCTATATACTGTTCTCTGATCCTTTTGTCACTAAAGGGATGTGGAATTTTGTTGTTTACAGAGTACAGTTTGTAGAAAAGTAACAATTTGAAAAAAAAAAAACCCCAAACCCTGACAAAAAAAACAACAAAAACTGACACGATGCTACCTACATCTTTGAGTGATGCGAAAGAACAGTTCGCTCAGTTCTCTAATTTCCCATGCGTCCTTGAAGCGGTCGTGCTCCCTCTCCTCCCGCTGCTCCAGCAGCGACACTCCAGCCGAGCAGCTCGCCTACTAGCATGGCGCTCCGTGCGGCTGGAGTTCCGTTGTCTTCTCCGCCTTTTCTCTCTCTCGCTTGGTTTTACTTTAGTATCTAACAGAGGCTTGTTTATTCCTCCCACTGCGCCTCCGTGACTCAAACACATGTTATTTAGACGGCCGTGTTCGTCGGAGTAACACTCTCTGCTAAGTGGGTAAAATATTCCGGGGCTCGGCTGCTAACTTACCGCTAGCAAGGAGACAGAAACTGGGAAAAACGCAACAAACCGAGGAGGAGTCCTGCTGGAAGAGGTGAGCCGCATTTACTTTTACCCTCTCAGTTGTTTTAAAGTGTTTTATGTAATCTGACTTCCGTCCCGTAAGTTGTTGGAACTGTTATTATCAAAGTGCGAATAGGCAGATAAACTCGTAAAAGTATAATGTGTTTATAATGTGGCAACATTAACGTCACATGTAACATATTCCAGCATCCCCGCTTTAATTTCGCCTCTTTTCTCGTATGTTTAAGTGTCTCTTTAAAACTTGACAGCTTTAACTCGTGAGGTTGTAAAAGCTAAAAGTGTTGCGTAATGTTGACGTTCTTCACGACCATTGCAAGAATATTTCTGCTGCGGCTTGCGAGATTATTTTCTGGCTGAAATCGACTTGTTGTTAGATGAATAGGTTATTTGCGCTATTTTAAATCATTTACCAGACGGAGTGTGTTGATCGCATGTTTGATAGTCTGATGTTTGTCCTCCTGAATGATAAATCACAGTGTTTCACTCCTGCGCTCCTTTTTTTTACACAGTGTTCACAGTCTGTATTAGGGCTTCTACCAAATCTGGAAAAATCAGATTTTTGGTTTTTAAGCGTTTTTATGTATTTTCCAGCTGCGGATTCGCATTACAAATGTATTTCCAGTCTTTATTTCCTGTGTTGTTGGCTAAATATTTTATCCATCATTCACCCGGTGGGATATTTATATCTGGAATTATATTGAATCTTGACATAACACAGAATCGTCACGATGTTTAAGGACAAAAACTACCAAATGTATTTAGACGTGGGCGATACGGACTTTCAATTTTATCGCGATATATTGTGGTACTATTGAGGTAACAAAAAACTATTACTACTTTTATAGGTAACTGTATGACTGTGACTGTATGGTAACACAAATACTGTTCTTGAAAAACATTTCAACATTTCAAATAGTTTTTTTTTCATATTTAATTAAAGAAATAGAATTTCTTATTTCTTCATTAAAGAAATAGGATTCTTTAGTTAAGAATCCTATTTCTTAATTAAAGAATCCTTTAATTAAAAATTTCTAATTTCTTAATTAAAGGATCATGTATAATTATGTAAATATACTATAATTACTATGTAGACTTAATACAGTTAAGTCTACATAGTTATTATTCTTAACCATATTTACTGATATTGTAATTTATTGGCACAAGAATAAATCAAAATGCTTATTATGAAAAGAAAATTTTCACAATAAATCATAAATAATACGACAAATGCACCTTGCAAACTCCTTGCAAACAGGTGTACTATCAAGTTTTTTCAAATGGTGATCAGACTACAGATCTATAGTTATTTTGTAGCTGTTAAACTTTCACCCACACAAGCTGTAGAAAAGTTGCTTGTTTGTGCCTGACATTGTTCCACTTCTCAGCGGATGACACAACACACGGCCTCAGCCATATGTCCTGTCTGTTATATAGATGCTATGACCTATTTCTTGGCTGCAGAGCCGATTCATTTGACCTTTTTTTTTTGGTCACAGCTGATGCGAATGCCATGGCCACAGCCGAGGCATGGCAGTGACGTGACGGCCCCTGAGCTGCTTCCGAACAGAAACCTCCTCAGCTATCATGTCCTTCTGAAGTGAAGGCGCATCGCACAGAGTATGGATGAGTCCATTTTACTGGATCTGCTCGAGTGCCCCGTGTGTCTGGAGCGCCTGGACGCCTCGGCGAAGGTCCTTCCCTGTCAGCACACCTTCTGCCGTCGATGTCTCCAGGGCATCCTGGGCTCGCGCGGGGAGCTGCGCTGCCCCGAGTGCCGGACGTTGGTGGAGTGCGCCGTGGACGAACTGCCGAGCAACATCCTCCTCGTGCGCCTTCTGGATGGCATCAAGCAGAGGCCTCGGGCCTCCGCGTCCGCCGGAGGCGTCTGTGCCAACGGCACGTCCGGAGCCGTGGCGCGGGCGCACGGGAGCGGAACCAGGGACCCGGGCGCTCCGGGTGTGCAGCCCCAACGCGCCCAGGCGAAGAGCACTGCCGTCCGGGTGAGTACCCTGCCTGACCGGACACGCGTTAAGCGAGCTTGTCCTTCCCATTGTTGGAGCCAAATTGAGACAAAACAGGGAAAATCTGCGTGGATTAACAGCAGCATGTCGGGTCTCTAATCTTTGGTCCGGATTACTGGTTATCGTGGGGGATCTTTAAGCCAGCCAGTTGACTAGCAGCCCATCACCACCACAGATGGAGATTTTAGAGCAGTCAGTAGTTTAGCCGCTAATAATTCCACTTACCCTGTTGATGGCACACAGATTTTTCTTTGTGGATTCAGTCGTTAGCGTCCTTTTAGTCAGGACCGGATTTAGAAGAATACCGCCCGTAGCCGGTTTTAGTGTCCTAATCCAAGAAAAATAAAATTAACACATACAAATTACAGAACATTAACAGGTAGGTCTACACATTTGCCGGTACAAATAGACGGATGATGAAACTAGAGATGCTCAGAGCAATTGCCTCCTGTCTTCTATTAATTGATTTTCAGCTCATTTGCCCTGGATTATGACTGGCCAGTTGACAAAGGTCCTATATATTTCAATCATCATATACATATACGTACATTTCAGGTTGTGTTAAAAACATTTTTTGGTGTGGAAGTTGTGATTGAGTGAGAAAGACCCAAATTAGCTGTGAAATGGGAAAAATATTTAAAATATTTAGAACAAAGTCATAAGCTTTTTCAATTACCGTATTTTTCGGACTATAAGCCGCTACTTTTTCCCACACTTTGAAACATGCGATTTTTCTGTGGCTTTTTCTTCCACCACCAGGGGGCTCTTTAGCAGGAAGTGAATCATTGGAAGTCAAAATTGGAAATCAAAGAAGAAAATGCTGATCTTCATTTAGAACAAGCACGTTTATTGCTGCTAGCAGCAGGCATGACGGAGAAATGTTTTCAAACCCCCTCATCAAGGAAACCACACAAAGAAGTTCATATGATGCTGCTTTTAAGTTGAAAATCCGGAAAATACTGTATATTCAGCAACATGGCATGTTTTGAGTTCATTAATACTTTCAGCAGGTAACAGGAAGGCTGAATGGAGAACAACAAAGTTCGGTTTTATCTTTTGAGACTGTCCATCTGTTGCTGAACATGCTGATGTTGGAAATATTTGCAACCTTCTGGAAATCATGGAGTTGTTTTAAGGACGTAACGTTTCTAAGGAGCGCAAAATGAAACCGTTTTTGTTATTCTAGATGCACCACACATGCTAACTGCTAGTACAAGATGCTAAATTAGTTTGTAGTAGTTGGTTTGAAATGGTAAAGACCTGTTTTACATCGCCTTGACTTTCCATTTTTATTGTTTTTATTTAGTTGTTTTTATCTCCTTGTAATTGTTCAATGCTCTAAAAGCATTTATAAAGTTACTATTAGTATAAATTATTTAAAATTGATATCAGCAGGTCAGAAGCTGTGTAAAAACAGGAAATTGGTCACACAAGTTTGACTGGTGTATCTGTAAATAAAATCTGAGTGCACTGTACATTAGAAATTTAGTAGTTGTATTTCCCTTGTAGAAAGAAGAATAACTGGGTTCTCTTTTACTGATATGACATGAAAGTTTATATCAAACTTTGCAAAAGGTCAAAAATTCAAAGGAAATGTTGTTAGGAAGTGCTATTTAACATATCTGTCCAGACTCTGTTTTGTATGAAACACAATCATCAAACCGTAAGTCCCTTACTTTTTAAAATTTACACAAACTAGTTTGACTCAGTCAGATTTCTTCAAAATTTTGGGCTGTAATTCTTCTCAGGTACCTCCTGATGTGTGCAGGAAAATTACCTGTGGGCCCCTCTATGAGCTGCGCTGGTGCCCACGAAGGGAGGATTGGAGGATTGGGTAGATGAAAAGATGTCAAGGTTCTGTGTAGAATCACTGGAATGTCAGCGTGCTGATAATGTATCTGCCCGGCCATGCAGGTATGAAGATCAGAGAACCTTCTGTGAATTGCTACTGGGGGACCTGCCTCATTCGCCAAAGTATCACTTCAGAAGATTTGTTCTCTTTTTCAAAGCAGTTTTTGCCTTTTGGAATCTCCCCTTGCAGATACTAAGGAGGCTGATTGTTGGAAATTGAGCAGGCGTCATTTGAAACTATCCAATTATTTCCCTTGAACTCTTCTCTGCTACTTTGTGTTGGTCTGTCTCATGAAATCCAGATGAAATCCATTAAAGTCTGATGTTGTAGTTAAGCTCCTCTCGGTAAGCAATTAAGAAATTAATTGCATGATGAATAAAAATTAGCTTGGTAAATTTCATTCTCATTGTAGGGCTGAAAGCTATTAATCGTCATGAATTGATTTACTGAAATAAAAGTCAACTAATTTAGTAATTGATTAATTAACTGGGGCATACAGACTCAAAGAATGTCCATTTGCTGAAAAAAACAATACGTTCAGAACAATAACTAAGGCAAAACTGTACAAAAATATAAGAACATTTTATTTTTATGGGAAAAAAACATGTTTTTTAATAAAGTAATTGACAGAATACTTGAATACAAGAAGTAGTTATAGCACTAGCTAATATTTTTTACACAAACAAATCCACTTTTTTCATAGTTTTGCTGTTTTTTTCCCATTTTATGTCTTGTTTTCAGTTATCATGCTTTATTTTGAATATTTTAAAACTCTCCATGTCCTTTGTAGTGTTCTTTGCAAAATTCAAGTTTATTGGTCTTTAGGAGGGTGCCATTATCAACATAAACATGGTCTCAAAACAACAACAGTATTGTTTATTGCAATAAACAATAATATTACAGCAAAACTTGTTATTGTGACTGGCTTAGTTGTACCGTAATAAAAGCGACAGTTTAATTGACATACAAGATGCATACCTATATAATGTACAGGTAAGTCTTTCAAAGAGATTGAACTATTTCCACGCGTTATTTTAACGTTTTTGTGGTCTGTTGTGCCATTGACTGCATCTCCTGAGTCTGTCCTGCTGTCTAAATGCATTCTGTCGACTCCAAAGAATCAAGAAAAGATGCGGCCGTGCAGGTGTATCATTTTGGGAACACAAAAGACGGAGATCAAAGCTCTTACACATCGTCCAGTCTGATCTCTGGCCAGCGATCCATGGGCATTGAACGCTTCATTGCTCCCGGGTGACACCCTCAGTCCCATTTCTTTCTTGTTCGTCATCTGTCCCTTTCGGGAAGGGTTGGAGGTTTTGGGGAAGGGGATTTGGTGTGTGTGTGGGGGGAGGGGGGTGGTCTTTTAAAGCTTGAGGCTGCTCCTCTGGTACTGTTCCTCTGTTAAAGCAGGGCTCCACCTCCGATTCTTATGTGACTAAATAATGGCTTGGAGGGCAGAATGGTGGAGACTGGCTGACAGATGCACAACAGGGTTTTGTTCTGGGTTCCCTCTGATCCTCCTGACCGGCCGACACGCGTAGAGTGGCCCACAGAGTGATTTTTATGTGTGTGGAAGGCCCCCGGTAACAGTGTTGATTGAACACGTCGGGCCCAAAAGGGACAAATGTTCAGAGAGCAACCTTTCTTTATCTCTGGGACTGCAGCTTGTCTTTGACGCAGCGACGTGGCATTTGCTTCATGAGAGCCATCAAAAGGCTCGTCTTCACTGTAGCAGAATGTCTGCGTGTGAGACTCGCCTCCAGCGGAGCTCCATTACGGGGATGTTTTGTCTTCCCCTGGCCCCGTGTTGACTCATAAAACACAGGATTTGGTTGGCAGAGATTGGAAGCAGACACTTGGTGGTATTTCTCCGCAAGAGCGAGGGAGGCCTTTTGAGCTGTGGGGAAGTCAAAAGGTCGGAGTTCGCGAGTCACGGTTGACAAGGGTCATCGGCAACTGGGGAAATGGGAAGGGAATTTGAGATCCAAGTGAATGTCTTCAGTTTCATTGTGGCTCCCCAGAGAGTTGAACCCATAATCCTTTGCACCAAAATAGCATTTCTGGGGTTTTTCATAAATCTTTTGTGTTCATTTTTAATGATGCTCCCAGTCAGCCACAGTTTGGAGTTTGAAGTTTAGGTTCAGAACTTTTGTTTCATGTCTGTCAGCTCATGCTTAGCTGATAAGTAATGAGACGCTGGTTTCTCTCTAACCTTCCTTCGATGTATTCAGGTCATTGTCTCTCTTTTCAATTTGGCTCTTTCTAGGGCGGTACAAAGATAGGAAAACTTGCTGCCAGGATATTCATTTAGAATATTGAATTAAATATATGGGTTACAATTAAACACATATTTTCCTCACTCATTTATTTGTCATTATTGCAACGTCCAGTGAGTTTTAGCATCTTGGTCACTAATGTTTACATCAGGTTTTGGCATTAAGGACGGTAAAAGTCTGTTAACCAGCTGAATATATCGTTGTCATGCTAACGGTGGGTTACATGGAGTTGAGGTTTTATCACCATATTTTGTCATATTTGTTTTGATAAGGGTAGAAGTGGCAAGGTGGCAAGTTGGACTACTTTAATCCAACTCCAGTTGGCTTTCCTAGAAAGTCTGGTTCGTTTGGGGAGGTGTGAACGCGCAATTGAACTCTGATGCGGATCAAAAAAGCTAACTCTGGTCCCCCTAAACACGTAGGTCTCGCCTTGGTTGACGTGAACTCTTAACACAGATTGAATGCATATGTGAATGCTAAGCTGATGGGAGATCGCTGCAAAAGCAGGACTATAGCACAGGGCATTCTGGGTAAATATAACCAAAACAAGTGGGAGAAATGACTCATGGACATTTGCCAAAAGCAAAAGAGAAATCCTGCAATCGTTAAAATCTGACGCTACTCTGTTTTTGTTTACATTTCACAAAGAATGAAGTTGCGCTCGTCGTCTTCAGAGGTTTTTGTGTCGTTTCCTTCAGTGGTTCTTGGTGCAGCGACACCACAGGCGAAGGGGGGAAATGGGTTTGGTTTATTTGACACAGTGCAGTGTGAAAGTGAACCGCACCAACTGGAAATGTAATAAATGTTGCAATTTTGGTTCTAAGTGGAACAGAGTCTACAGGCCTGTCAGGTGTGAAAACGCACTCAGAGTATGTCACTGCATACAGAGTCCCAAAAACACAAATGCTGCTCTGAAAAACAAAACTAAGCCATTATCAAATCAAAATGTAACTACTATATCAGTTACATTCAGTAGTCCAATTGAACCACTAAACAGCACTCACTAGGTCAATGCTGTCATATTTTCAAATACATTTGAAGGTAGCAATCACTTGTTACCTTTACCTCTGTTACCATGATAACCAAACTTCCTTGAGTTTGGTTATCATGGTAAATCACAATTTTTACAGTGCTATAGTTGTCCATCCCTACTGGCTGGTACTTCAGCTAACGTAGCCCACCAGATATCACGTCCAGGCATTGATTTGTGATTCGTGTAGCTTTACCTCTTACTACTTAAAGACTTCTTCCTGGCATGTTTTCTCTAAATCCAGCGCTATAATTTGGTGCAACTTCCTACTGATTAAAAGGAAGTTCTGTTGTTTTGTAAGACGCTACAGATGTTTCTTGGTCCTCTGGTTATTCTTGGATGAACATCATAGTGGGTTCTCTCTGCGTTTATATTATGAGAGAGAAAGGGAGCGAGAGGGAAGGGGAAAAAAGTGCTTTTGCGTGCCTCCCTGTGTGAAGTGCTCACAATAAAATTCCTGAGCACCTCCTGTGTCTGAGGTCGATGAGTAATGCTCGCTCTCTTTGATTACATCATATTGTTGTTGAAGTCTTAACTTCTGCCCGGTCGCCTGACCTCAGCCTGCATGACAGAACCCCGTCATTACACCCTCACACTGCCCGCACGCTGGCAAACATGCTCACTGCTTTTCCACTGGGAATTTGTTTCTTTTCACAGCGCTTCATTCTGTTTGTTCCCACTCTTCTCTGCACGTTCACCCCTTCCTCTTGCTTCCTCTATTTCCCACAGAGGTTTACAAAGCGGCAAAGATCTTCTGGACAGTGAATGCAGACATCTTGGAGTGACCTAAATGTTCCCTCCAAGAACATTATGGTGTTGGAGAGCTAATAGTGTGTTTTTAATAGTGCAATACCATGAAATAAAAATACCAAAAAAAAAAAGTAAAATAGCAAAATATTCCAGCACACCGTTGGTTTAATTTTATACAGAAAAGCATCACTTACTTTATTCTCATGGCAAGTAATTTTACATATATATTTCTGTCAAAATTAGAATCTAATTAATAACATTTATTGACTATCTATGCTTTTTGCCTCCTGGAATATTTTTAAACTGATAAATATTTCTTTGTCGTAAGGGAAAATAGTTGCCCGTCTTTCAGCCAGCTGTCTGGCAATGAGCAGCAACACATTGAGGATAAATCATCACTAATTTCTCTACACTTCATACAGCCGGAGACAACTCTTGTACTCTTCGTCATATCTCATTGTAACAACGTTAAAGCATAGAAAGCGTTTTAAAATTATATATATAAAAAATATTATCAGCTTTGAACACGTAACTGATGTCGACACAAACTCTGCTTTTCCTGTAATTTTCTGCCTTCTACCTTCTCTCCTCACCATCTAAATCCAGGCTGGAGCTCGTTAAGGGTCTAATCAGGATTAGAGTTTATTAGATACAGAGTCAGCACTGCTCCCTGTTCTCCTCTTACTCCTTACTTTTCATTTAGAGGAAACAAAACACTTGCTGTGTGGCGCAGCAAACCGGGTGTCTCCATCTCTGCTTACGTTCTGTATTTTCAGATGCTTATCTAGGACACAAAGATTATAAAGTATTTTGAGCCTTCCAAGTAGGAAATAGAACATGATTTGTTCTGGAAAATCTCAGTGCTGACTCAAGGTTGTCAATGTAATCATATTAGATCATGAATGATGAAAATATTTTTGCAATGTTGCCCTGTAAGTAGGGTCCAATAGTTTCTCTCTTGTGGAAAACTTTGATCATTGCAGGATTTGCTGATGTTTCCAATTGTTTTTGGTTTTTTTACCTTTTATGCTGATGTTCAGTGTCAAAGTGGAGTAATAAGAGTTACTGCATCCGATTCTGATATGTCATGATATGTTATCAGGCTGACTCTTGGTCAGACCGCTGCTGAAGCATTACTCATGTAGAGTTAAGAACATAAAGTAAAGCCCTTAGCTTGTGAAACAGGGAAACATCTCTTTAAGTTCAGCTTTAAATCAACAAGTTTTATCAAAACAAAGAGGATGCAAGCTAACTTTAACCTAGCACCGTGGCAAACTCCGCTCCTCTGCAGAGATCCTCAGTGGAAGTGAGATGTCCATTTACTGAACATTTTTTATTTTTGGTCCTATGGGCTGAATCTTTTAAAAATAAATAATAAATTCACCTATATAGCGGAATTGTTTAAGCTTAAAATTCAATAGTTTTTACAGAACGTTTTGTCTTTCTCTTAAAACAAATGCTCCTGTATTTGTTTTTTTTTTTCTTCAAAATAGCACATTTTAAGAATATGAAAAACTTTAAACTTCATGTGTGCATAGACATTAAATAAAATACTTGAATACTTGAAAACAAGTACTGAGACACAAATGGTAAACTCAAACACTAAGTATGGAATATCAACTGTTGTAAGTCGCAACAACAATTAAAACTTGGAAGAAATTGTTGGGAAAATACTTGATTTTATTCGAAAGGAAATTGTTATACATATTTACCACATCATCCATCCTCAATGTATGTAAGCGGTCATGTATTTTCATTATGTTGTCCAAGTTCCCAGTTGGCCGACATGTGTCTTGTACTAGAATTAAAAACATGTACCTGGATACGTTCCCAGTCTGTCGCCTTGCTGGTGTCATGGGAAAACTTAGTGGCATAACAATCAAAGCTTTTAAATGCGTCACCATTTGGGCACGTCTCGGAACGCATACAGTGAACAGGAACAGGGTTACTTATACTCTGGGAGATAACGCTCCCTCCAAATACAGTATATGTTTACCAAATCTCCAAGGAAGAGAAGTTCAAAAAGCCCAGTCGTGATTAATGGGCCGTCATGGCCGTCTCTTTGTTGGGTTTCGCTGCTCCTCTGATGAGGGTTCTGTGCCTGTCTTTGTCTTTTCAGGCTCTTTAAGATTTTCCAGGCCAGACATATGGAGGAAAACACTTTTGTTCTGTGTGTTTTTTTCTCTCTCTCTCTCTTTTTTTTTCCCAGACGGAGGGGGATGTTTTGTGTTAGTGTCTTGGAGGAATGCCGTGAACAGTTGCAGGTCACTGTTTCTTTTCCAAACAGCAGGCCTGTCGGGTCTTGTCCAGCCCGCCAGCTAACACTCACCTTCCCCTCTTAGCAGACGCTGGGTGTGTACCTTCTTAGATGTTTTAATCTGCTTCCCTGACCACAGGTTAGTTCTTTGATTTTTGGTTTGTCAAGTAGATGAAGAAGGGTCTTGCAAGTTTTGTTTATAGTAATCCAAGCTGTGATGTTCCTCTGCACCTGAAAGCCTCCGGGCCGACTTGGCTGCAGCTTTTTCATCCTGTTTTAAGGTCCTGCTGTACAAAGTGCCGGCCACCTGGCTGTCTTTTTATGGAAAGTCAGCCTCGCTCTGTGTCAATAAGCTTGTGAACAAAGACGTCTTGAGTTTACTTGTTTGTTTTTAGCTCTGCTCTCTAGGTGGTCCCCAAACCAACATGCCACATTTGCTAACGCCGCCCCCTTCAACCTCCTGTGCTGTGTCCATTCATGTCACATCTCTCAGCATGGAGCAGTGAAAGAAACATCCATGACCTTCTTATCCACAGCCTTCTTATCCACAGCCACAGCCTTTATCGGCCCTGTGTGGGCCGATAAAGCCTTTCTTTGGAGCCAGTGCAGTGTGTATGTGTGGACCAGACTGTTGGCACCAAAATGTTTTCCAAATGTCGGTTTATTGGTAAAACGTTTTGCAAGCTGTTTTCCAGTGTGTGTCACGTGGTGCCCCTCATTCATTACTCCCGAGGTAGCTTTTCCGCCACTCTGGACTTAACTGAGTAGTTTGACCTCTCACCCCTCGAAGTGATTGGTTAGCCTGAGCTGGTCATCCATGGACCGTTTGACCGCTGGCATCTTAAGTGTTCATTTCTGATCCCTAAGGCGTAATCATTTTTTGCTGCGAGTTTCGTTTTCAGTTGCTTGACCTCTGACCCTGGCTCTATTACTGCCTCTTGATGCATCTTTACCCTCTGGCTCACCTTGATGTTTGATCCTTACCTCCTTTTCAGAGATGATAAATTGATTAATTTTCTTCAAAATTGGTGCACAGTTGATGCAGACTTGAGACAAAGTGTGAGTTGCTAATCTGGTTCGCTCTATGTAGAGTCCAACTTTCATTCAAAAAATCTGTTGTCCAACATTGTTTCAGTCACAACCCACTGGCCGTAAGGAGCAATGCATTTCTGTTTTTCAATCCAGAGTGGCTAGGGATTCGTGGACTAAGGTTCTCATTGATCTTTGACCTTTTGTTCATTTTTTGACCTGCTGATACAAATTTTAGCAGCTTCTATTTCTGAACAATTCATAGCATTCAAAAAAAATTTGCAGCTTACATTCTGCGAGCACTTATTTGTTTTAAGAGCAGAGACAATGTCATACCTTTTGGTTGAGAGCAGAGTTGACATTTTAAACTTACTTTAGCATATTAGTAATTAGCACAGCTTGCTAAGATGCTAAAGTTTCTAAAATGCTGCCAGTCTTTCCAACTCCAGCTGTTTCTGTGATGGAAAAAAGGTTGGAAGCTTGAAAAAAATAAAACAGGTCAACTTTAATGCGCTTCATTCAGCCTTTGCTGTGGAGAACCGAAGTCAGCTTTTATTTAAAGAATTGTCTCCGAGGTGGCTACAGAACGGTGCAGACGACTCCTTTATGTACCCAAAGATGATTGGGTACAAACCAGTAGAAAGTTCATAAGTATGAAATGATGAAGAAGTTAAGCAACAACCTGACGGAAAAAATATGATTTTCTTTTTAACAACTTCTTTTGTGCTTCCTATGACTTTTTTGTTTTAAATTAGTCTGAGAAAGTAGGAACGAACAGTGTTGACAGCAAACGGGCATATTGTACACATTGTTCACAGTTTTGTAGTTTTTACTCGTATATAAATTGCTTATAGCAAAACTGATGTAGGTTAGTCTTTTAAGTTTTTTGTTTTACTCAGTTTTTATTTTTGTCACTCAGAAAATTTACATTTCTACCAGAAGCCTTGGTTCTCTGTTGCTTCTCACTTGTGGGGTCTTTCCTGCTGACAACCCATGATTAATTAATAACAAGAACTTGAAAAAGAGCAGGATGGTTTTTGTCAGTGTACTCACGTTTTGGCACAAACGCCGGCCAGAGGCTTACATGTATGCCAGAATCTCATCATAACTTCTGGCAACACATTCAGCTGCAACCTGCTTGGTTTCTCAAATATGAACACACCTTATCCTCCATTACTTTGGCCTCATTTAAGGAGGGTTATGTTTGTTTAAATGACTCAGACTGGCTTTATGTCCGCGAGAACCCATTAAACTGTGTACAACCACAAAAAACAGATACAAGTGGGGAGTTGCAACATATTCAGACAACAACTTAAAATGCCAGTGAGACTTTCAGCCTGTATTTCTCCGCTTCATGGTAGAACACTCTATATTCTGTTTGAAAAACATTCAGATAACTCTGTTTTCCCCTTTTTCTCTTTTTAGTTGATCGATCCCAGTACCATTGGATCGTGCAACAGATCCAATGGTACCTGAAAATGTAGAAATTTTGTTTTGACAAAACTCATATATTCCATGTATTTCTTTTTTCCACCAGTCTTTTCTGTCAGGCAAAAGTCACACTCTGACATATACACTGTGTGTCTCTGGCTGGTTGAGGCTACTGCTAACTTACTGCTAACATACCCTTTCCCGCCAGCAATGGTATGTTAGTATTTCTGTGGAGATACACGTCTGAAATGTACTTCATAATGGTCTTAAAAGGTAATTAAATTAGAGCAAAACTTGCTGAAAACCTGGTTGATATTGTTACTGCTGCCTGGATTACCCAGTGGTTTTGGTGATTCAACTCTTTGTAATCCACCAAACTATGTTTTCTATAAATGCAATAAAAAGTTAATTAAAGAGCATATTTCCAAGACAGAGTGAGGATGTTTAAGGACTGGTGACATGCCAGCCAGTAGACTCCAGTGCAGTGCTGTTCAGATTTTGCAGCTCTTGCTCAGTTCTCAACACTTAAAATGTAATATTTTTGTTCAAGCGACGGATGAACCAAGGCCTTTGTAAGTTGGCACAAGTCACTCAATTCTTACTGCAACAGAAACTGGCCAATCCCTTTCACCACTTTTTCTTTCCCGAAGCAAACACTTGCAAGAACGAGGTCATTTTGTCCTCCTGCAGAATATATGGAATGACGGAGGGCTTCTTCGCACGGTGCCTCACATGCTCAGTCTCCACAGCAGAGAAATGGGTGAAACTTGCAGTTACATGTGACATCTGCACTGAGTCGAGTGAAAAGGACAAACAGTTTCTTGAGAGAGAGTGGAAAAAATCTGCATCTGCATCTTTTCACTTGAGTCAGTGAAAAGATGCAGTGTTTGTCTCTTGGATTTCTGCCAGGACCGAGTCGATTTCCTGCCCTTGTTTGTTTACTTTAGAAGTGTCTTAGGACCCGCGCATACAATGAGATGTTCTGCCTGTACGAACCACGGTTAATACAGCATTTCTTACAAGCTAGTTGTCCACTTCATCAGTTTTTCCCTTAATTTGCAGTGTGTGTAAATCAGCGTCAGCCAAGCAGAGCAGGTGGCTCAGCCTGAATGACTGAGAGGGACAAAAGCCTACAGACACTGTGAGCTTTCACAAGCACAGTGGAGAGTAATGTGAGGAAATGCTTAGTATTCAGCTCATATTGACTAGTACTCAATACACAGATACTGTGACATTTGTGAACTAATCCCTCCGTAGCTTGGATACAAGTTAGCTTCCTACGTGAGACTGCTTTCACAGTCCTAATCCTGGTTATTACTGAGGGTGTCTCTGGGTTTACTGTCTCATTACAGATTGAATTATTATGTATAATGTAGAGATTATTGCTTCGTGGCACAGTGGGGCTGCTTTGAGTGGCGTCCAGACCGCAGCGCACCGTCAACCATCCTTTGTGTTGTCTCTTGTCCACCTAGAATCAGAAATAACCTGGTACCACCTCAAAGACCAAGATGTGTCAGTATCTGAACATTTTATACAAAATTGAAGACATATAAATAGAAAAGCTGTGATTTAAATGGACGTATCTAACAATTTGTAGTTAAAAGCATTAGAAATTATATATTTTTAGTACTTTGCAAAAATGTTAGCTAATGGCATTTCTTTGTCTGAAATGTCTGTGTATCCTTAAAAAGTCTTAAGTCTTAAATTAATGTATATAAAGTTAAGGCCTTAAAATGTCTTGGATTCATTAAAAATGTAATTTGTCCTTAAATACTTTATCCACAGGTCTTAAATTTTGTCGTGGCCAGACCTTTTAATCTCATATTCTATGTAGATTTTTTATTTTTCTTGCGGTACTTTTCTGTTAGGCAACAGTTTGAGTCGCCCACAGACATCTTAATTATATTTTGTGACTCAAGGTGTTTGAAGCTACCAGTAACAAGCTGCTAACACATCCTAGCTAACTAATTAGCTTTTTTACAATTATCATGTGTAAGTGCAAATTTATTGTCAATTGGCTGGACGATGTTTTTCTTTGCCTCTGGCTCACTTCTGTTGCCAACCCATACAATGTTATGCACATTATGTGCATAAAAGCTTTGCACTACGGGGGTTAAGGCTATAGAGAGCCATGTGCATATATATGTGAGCCATATTTGTGCTTCTCACACATGTAGTGTGAGAAGCACAAATCTGCCACCAAGAAATACAAACAAATCCCAGAAATGGTACAATTTTGGATTAACAGCCACTATATCCTCATAGAAAATGCCTTTTTTTTAAAAGCTTCTGGCAACTTTGTGGTTCCTCCAACTGCTTCTTTATTGAGGATCTGCTTCCACATTGAACAGTGTTGAAATACCCAACTTGGTAGCGCTTACTTATGTATTCACTCATCAAAAGAGATCCCATTTTTAGTTTCCTTCTTAGATCAGAGTTGGTCAAGCATTAAATCATTCAGTGCCAGTCTCCAGCCGATTTCTCAGTGCGTTTCTACTTTATAATTCACATCTCTGTTCTTTCTAGTCAGTCTTTTTGCCTGTACCAAATTAGTCAGGCCTTCTGACCAATTGTGTTTGCCTCTCCGCTGTTTGAAAGGTTCAGAAACTCAAGCCCAGCTTCCTCTCTCTGCCTCATGTTCTTTTCCCCCTTTGATCTCAGACTGTTTCTCCGCTCAGGTCTTTCTGGCTTTCCGTGTTTTGCCTCCTCACACGCTCCGTCTGCCGTGAAATGTGAGCAGGTTCCTGTGAGAGAAACCGGTGAGCCCAGCGTATGAATTGGCACCGAGTTAAAGGGTTCCGTCCTTTCGGATTTCGAGTCAGACCAGCCGACCGGGTGATTTCGAGGCCACCCAGAGCCGGCGTTTACCCCCGCGTCAGAAGGCCGGCCCGCGGATGAAAAGCAGGCCCATAAACAGAAAGGTTAAGCAAAAAATGGGCCAGTTCACGTGCGAGTAGTTTTGTCTAATTGCATTTTCACAGTAGAACCCACACTGATGGCCAGACACACTAGAGCTTCATGAAAACCACATGCGTGGCACCTCTACAATGTGTGCACATGCTCTCCCATAAATCCTTTCCCCTTGCTCTTAAAACGCTTTCCCTCTGCAGCTAATAAAGTGCTGTAAAATGTCCTGATTGTATGTCCATGTGTCGAACGTTTTCATAAAACCTCGCCACCGTCGGTTCATGGAGCTCCTGATTTTTCAGACCTCCTGTTCTTGTCTAAGCAGTCAGATTTACACGCGCCCCCCGAGGGGACAGCTGAAGAGTCAAGAACCAGCAGTAAAGCAGACTCCTGGGGTCATAGCGTGGGTACTCTGAAGATGTGCTTTATCGCTTGCATTTAGAGGAGTAGACTGCATTTGTTTTTCTCCATGTTAAATAAGTATCAGGCTAACTGACAGATGCCTTCGCGGCTCGAGCAACATCGATGAACACAGGGAGAGTTTCCAAGACTTTTCAAAGCTTCCTGTTCCTTCTCACATGTGATCCAAGCCTCCATCTGGCGTCCAGACTGCGCTGAGTGTTTTCATGCCTGTGGACTAATGTGTGGGACCTCATTTAAGTATGTAGCGAGGGGAAACAAACAAGCATTGAGTTTTGTCACATAAAGTTTTAGTTTAGTTAGGCCTGAATGTTTTATTGCCTCCTCGACATCTTGGATGTAAATAAAGTCGATAAACATTCCCACAACATTCGACACCGTATTGCTTGATAAAGACCGTTTCCCCCCACGTTTTCATGCCAGGCGTTTAAACATTTTTGTTGTAGCTGATCCAGGAATCTAATGTACAAATGCTGCTGTTGCTCGCTGAGATGTTTGACTCTTTAATCTCTTCTGCTCTCCGCCAGTCTGAAGCTGAATTAGGCAATCATTCACATAAAGTTTAAATTTCTCTCTTTTATCGTTCGACCCTAGGATTTCATTTTGTTTCACGTGGCTGGTTTTTCAGTCTCTCAAGTCTTGCATTCTGATTTTTGTCACAGTGACACAACAGAGACTTTTAGCTGATCTAAATGTTTTCACGCTGAACAAATTTCCCTGAGAAACGAGGTATTTTTCCTGATACGATAACCCAGTAACGTCACCCGTACAATTCCATACTGAGACACCAATGAGATGTTCAAGAGTCTCCTTTGTAAGATTCACTTCACTGTCAAGAGACCCAAAAATAGGGGAAAATAGCTCCTGCGTGGAGTTTCCATAGAAACCTGCAGATGGAAGTTTTTCTATTGTCTCATGCTGAGGAGTAGACGGCAGCTCTAGATGATGAAGCGCCGTCATTACATTCTACTGTGTCGAGGACTCATCCAGCACTTTCCTTTATATTAGTTTGAGAAAGTTTCACATGCCCTACTTGTACTTTTTGTCAACTTTCTTTTGAAACAATGTCTTTTCATGTTTTTGACGCTGCGATATTTTTGTGCTTACGATATATACAGCCATCTTAATTCAGATTGGACGTCTTATCAGGAAACGGCACCGAGAAAGCAATTTATTGTAACCAAAATGTGCTGTTAATACCAATTGTATGCTATAAAACATGTTTGTAAAAAAAAACACAAAAAATACAGCATTAGAAATGTTTCCAGTTATTGTCCCATTAAGACTAGCTTACAATAACTATAATTGATAAAGTTGTGAATAATTGTGAAGTAGAATGAAAATGGTCGCTTTCTTTCTGGCTTGCAGGTGTTCAACCACATTTTTGGGTATGCTCTCCGTATACTCCAACTACGTTTTAATGACCAGGGATTGCAAAAGAGAGTAGAGAATCCGTAAACAACAGTTTTGAAACATGTTCTGCACACATTGTGTAGTGGATTTAAGGTTAAATTGTCCACGGGATTTAAGGCTAGACTTTGACTAGGATATTGTAGCAAATGATTAAGCCATTCCATTGTAGCCATTTCTGTATGTTTAGGGTCTTTATCCTAAGGCAGGCGTGTCCAAAGTCGGTCCTCAAGGGCCGGCATCCTGCATGTTTTTGTTCTCTCCCTGGTTGTAGTAACAACCTTCTCAGCTTGTCAATGTTCTCCTAAGGCCTCTAATGAGCCATCATTGGATCCAGGTGCGTTAAACCAGGGAGAGAACTAAAACACACAGGATGGCGGCCCTCCAGGACCGACTTTGGACACCCCTGTCCTAAGGTAACCTGTTTGAAATGCTTGCATTACCTTTCGAACAGCTTAAAGCAAGCATAAATCCAAGGTATTTATGGACGTAAATACCCTGGATGCCAAAGACCTGTTCAAGTCTTTGACATCCTTGAGCAGGTCATCTTCGAGAATTGCCCTGTATTTTGCTCCATCCATCGTCCCGTCAACACTTACCAGCTTCCCTGCTGCATGACACTGGCACCACCATGCCTCGATGCAGGAACGATGATTAGCAGTGTTGGTTTCCTTCCACAAAAGGAAGTTGGCAAAAGCATTCAGTTTTGGTCTCATTTCTCCTCGTGGTTTTTGTTTCTTGTGGTAACCTCCAAACAGGGCTAACTAATTTTGGTTTTATTGTCTAAAACAATTTTCTCATTTCCACCCCTTTTTAAATGCATTTCTAATGTAGCACGACATGACTAATATGACAAGAGAATGACTAATACTTGTCCAAACTGTTTATCTCTATACTAAAGTTTCAAACTTGAATCTGATACGAAGGAACATATTCAATAAAATTTCCACTATGGTCTGGACCTTTTTTGAAACCATAGGGTTCTTTTAGCATTAATTAAAAAGGACAATATGGTCACTGTCTTGGTAAGGCAAAACCAGTAAGACCAATAAACAGTAAAGCAATTTGGCACCCATTTTGAAAACTGTAAATAATTTTAAAAATGTAGCTTTCCTGCACAGCAAAAATAAGCAATTTAACACCTGGAGGTGTCAATGTCTTTTATGGACATAAATACCTTGGCTGCAGTTGTGCATTTAATTAGTAAACTTTTCAAAGCTTGGGAAACTGTCCCATAACCTACTGATGCTTTTAAACGTCTCCATCCATTATCCTTGACTGGTTTTCTGTGTTCCTCGTTTGTTTCCTAACGCTCTCTGGCAAACCTCTGAGGCCTTCACGGAACAGCGAGATTCATACTGAGATTAAATGACACACAGCTGTACTCTATTTACTAATTAGGTTACTTCTAAAAGCAGCCAGTTGTACTGAATTTTATTTAAGGACGCCAAGGTAAAGGTTCCTGGACAGTAATCCATAACAAACGTTTCAGATTTAGATTTTTAAGAGTAGAAACTTGGGGTAGGTGATATGGACTTAGGATTTTATTGCGATATTTTGTGGTGCTATTGTGATAATGATAAAAATGATGATGAAAACTATATATTACCACTTTTTAAAAAAAAGGTTTTGTTAGCTGTAGTGGCCTTTCTTTGATAGTCCAATGGGAAGAGGGGGAAGTCAAATGTCACCAGGCCGGGAATCAAATCTGCGATTACCACCACGACCACTAAGGCCTCCATATGTGGTCCGTGCTTTGCCCCTGCGCCACCACAGCACCCCATATATTACCACTTTTTAAGTTAACTTAATGGGTGTGACTGCATGGCACAGCAGCACTCAGCACCACAAACACAAGCACTGTGCTTGGAAAAACATTCTCATTTTAGTTAGTCTTCTTTAGGACGCACTGTGAATTAAACTGCATGTAGTAACTGTATTTAACCACATTTTCAAATTTACTCATATTTATTGACGGTCTTGTGGAACAATGAGTGGAGAAAATGGTAAAAATAAAATTTCAGATAATACCGTCACTTTTTTTTAGTTTTTTTCTTAACACCACTAATTGAAATGTATCAAGACAATACAAAATTGTCTTAACAAAAGAATAAATAAAATTCTTGCAAATGATAAACAATACAATAAATGCATAGTTTATTTTGGATGAAAATAAACAATCCCCTAGTAGAAACGTTGTAATTTTTCGCGCCATTCATCGTTTGGGTTTTCCCTAGAAAAGCTGCTAAGCCTGCTGGTAGAGGCGCAAGGCACTCCACTGCTTTTTTGTGTTGAACTGTACAAGTTACGAAAATTTGATGCTGCACAGGCAAGCATCATAATTTGGCAAAGTTGCAGGGACGGCACAACTGGTGTGCACCTCTTCGTTCCCAGTTCAATGCGTCATCTATAAACCTGGCTTAATTTGTCTTTTCTGTCTCTGTTACTGGTGTACAAAAACCACTTTTTAAAAAAAGGTTTTGTTAGCTGTAGTGGCCTTTATTTGATGGTAGTCCAAGAGGAAAGAGGGGGAAGACTTTACTTGCTCCTTATTTGTTCTTTATTTAAAATAAGGAGCAACTTTACTAAGCAAGACTCCTTAGTAAAGTCATGCTAAAGAGCAAGACTTTACTTGCTTCATACTTTAAATAAGGAGCAAGTAAAGTCTGGTGGCCCGCCAGGCTTATAATACACTGGGGGAAACCCTGGTTTTGACATAAAACGTCACCACAACACAACATGTGAAAGTTTAAAGTGGTAGGTTTCTTTTGCCAGGGATTGCAGGCACTTTCATATAAAAATGTTACGATTTCATCTAAAATTCCCGCTGATGCTGGTTGTTGCTCTCATGAGTTTCCTAGCAGCAATGCTGCTGATTGCCTCTCTTTATCTGTTCTTGTATTATGAATGAACAAAGTGCAGTGAAGTAGTGGGAAAAAGCCTGGCCTACAGTGGTCAATAAAAATGCCATTAGGAATCAATTAAACTAATCTATCTGTAATGGAATCAAGCTGAACTTTGTTGTGAATTTTTTTTTCCCACTCTTCACTCTCAATGTGTCAGTTCTTGCACTCGGTGCAGCGCTGACGATGACACCCACAACAATCTGCTGCCTGGTTGTAAAAATGCAGATCGCCCTCCAACTCTCTCTCTCTGAATGCCTAACAAGCCTGGATTTGCTTGTAGCAGCACAGTGGCCAGACTAACCCCACCGCTACACACGCACCGTTTTGGCAGCAGTACCTCCGGCTCATTCTCCGAGCCCCCGCTGAGGTTCTGCATGTGCCCATATGGGAGTGGAGTCATGTCTGACACTTGCTGGTTGGGGGTAAAGGTTCCAGTCTGCTGTGGTTGCACACTGCTCCCAGACTGCTGATGGAGCAAAAGTTACCGCATCCTTAGCTGTCAAGATATGCTGTTGTTTAAGTCCAATTTATTTACGTTGCTTACTTTGTGTGGATCAGATAGTTTTATTTGGGTTTTTGAGCACTAAGGAAGGCATATTTTGTCTTTAATATGGCTGTAAAAAAACAAAGGTTGTAAAATGAAGCTGTTTGGATAGACTAAGTGTAGTCCTACGTGTCTGCTTTTTGTTTTAAATGCCTGTTTACTCACTCCTTGTGCTGCACAGCAGCACACATGGATAATTCACTTATAGCCCAGCGCTGTGGAAGAGAACATTATAACAGTAAAATCCCTTTAGCACATAGGTCTAACTGCATTAGCTGCAAAACCCCAGCTGATGTCCACAGACTGGGACGGGTTTCTGTTTGAGTTAGAATCAAGGAAGAGAAGCAAACTTATGAAAACAGATTCTCCTTCATGATACATTGTTGAATGATTCTTTAATTGGCCGATGTTTTTAATGTAGCAAAAAAGATTAAATAAAGGTTTTTTTTTTAAATGTCTCAGAACTAGACACACTGAGGTTTCTCTGGTGTCCAAACCTTTAGTCAATTATGATTGTTCTTTAAGAACTATAATCTAGGAAGACAAAGAGACAAGATTCAGAATATGTTTTGCAGGCTTTTTGTAATGATTGGTCATTATTTGTGCTAGGAGAAGAAGCAAGGAAAATAGTTTATAGCATTGTGAAATAAAGTATTGTAGAGTTTGCATTTTTGGTTAGAGTTTAGCATTTAGCAAAGTTAGCATTTTTTAAACATCCTTTTCTGTTTGTATTCCCTGGGAAAAGTAGATCTTTAACTTTTAGTTTTAGAGATAGCTACCGCTTCTAATCTGTTTAAAAAACAATTAAGGAATTGGTTCATATCACATCAGATCTGTCAGTATTTTGAATGAATACCTGCTCCTAATCCCACTTGTGTTTCGCCATCTAGGTGGATTAATTTTTTTTTAATGACTTCTTATGGTCTTTATAATTGTTTTCTTGTTTTGTATTTGACAAAATTTGTGAAGTTTTCATTTTAACCTCGTTTGTATGACCTTCGTTAATTTTTAGCTAGATAAATTACTCATTGTTCAGGAACAACAGAAGAAAAATAGGCAATTACAAATCTGTTAATTAACATTCATCGCCCCAAACAAATAAATTAAATATTTCTAAATCCAATATTTTCCATAGCAGAAAGGTTGAATATTCAAAAATAATGAAACTGTGACATGGTAACCTTTAGTTATGATGGGTTCACAAAAACAGGGATTGTTGAGATCCCTGCTTCAGACCTCACTAGCAGGTCTGAAGCTTTGACGGATACTGATCTCAGGCCATCGGTGCTACTTTTTTCAAACATTTTCCAAATGATCTCTATTTTTCCAGATCCTATTTCCCACCTAACGTTATGATGGAAGCGTTAGATGAAAGCTTTCTCCACCAGCTTTCGTGGTGGAGAAAGCTCAATTGACACGACAACAGTGATGGGTTTTTGTTCCGCAATGTACTATTGTGGCCTGTGGATTGGTTTAACATATTAGTTTTAAAGAAACATAAGCCTCTTGTGGCCTGTACATTGCCTTTTTGTTTTCTTAGGCCAAAGTGGGTTATTGCTGTTGTGGGTAATCGTGTATTATAAATCTTTAAAGAGGTTGTAAGTCACTTGAAGTTGGCTGCGTGTACTCTTGTTAAGTAGCAACAGTCTTACAGTGGCGTATGATCCTGTAATCACTACGGTAGCCTCTCTGCTCATTTTTCAAACCATCGGCGAAGACGGAGGAATAAAAAATAATCGTCCTGGTGCTGAATTGTTCTGTAGTTGCTCTGTTTTTATTGGAGCATAAAATCGAGGGAGATTCATCACGAGATGCACTCTGTTCGAGTCTTGTCCTGTCTCTAGAGACGGTCTAATAGCAGTAAAAGCTTGAGCTATCTGCATACGCTTGTGTGTTTACGTAATGTGTGTGTTTGAGATGTTTTTAGGACATTCCTGTGATATTGGCTCACTTTTGTGTGCTTTCTCCTCGAGCACAGCCTCCTTTGCTCTGTATCTGCACACTTCTCTATGCAGCCTGATTCTAGAAACAACAACACTGTCTCTGTGGACGCACACCGGATATTAGCCACCCCCCTGAGCTATCTTCCAGCCCCAGTTTTAGCCCATCTTTCCCCCCTCACTAACTCGTTCATCCAGGGCCCCCTACAGACAGTCTCCTGATTTCCTCCCCCTCCTCCTCTCCCTGTTACTCTCACTGCATCTAGCCAAGTGAAACATGGAAATTTAGCTCTGCTGACAACACCTCTTTTATGACTCCAGACAGCAGGACCTAAACTCAGTTTAGAAATGGGCAGTAAAGGTCTGAGAATAGCACAAAGTGCCAATAAATATGTTGACTACAAAGCTTGAGTAAGAAATAATAAAAAGACAAAACAATTGCACTTTTAACCGGCTAATTCAAACTGTTATGTTTGTAAGTAGATTATTTATTGGCTGCAGTCACAGAAATAAATTGCATAACACGGCTGACTTTGGACACAGGCTTTATTGCGCCTCGTTGTACGCACAAGCGATTACAAATGTTGCCGTTTCATGAGAACAAGCATTTCATATTTACCATGTAATTGGATTTAACCTGAACCCGTACTGTCATTTGAAACAAAAATGTCAAAGCTTTCACTTTCAAAAGCCTTGTTTTCTCCCTCTGAAAAAGCAGAGAGGCCCAGCTCCAGCGCAGTGTCCAAGGGGCCACAGCGCACCCCTGGTCTCCCCGTGGTCTCCACAGGCCGGAGCGGCGGCAGAGCCGCAGTGTGATTGGCTCTGTGCTTCAGACTGTGTGATTCTCTGCAGCAGGGTAATGTCACCCTGGTTCACCATCACAGCTCATTCTGTACTTTTATTCTCCTCTGAGCCTTTAAACGGTTCATTAGTCTTTAACAAGACTGCAGAGCCCACTCCAAACTCCGCGTTAACCCCTCCGTGTCTGGCTCCGTCTTGGACTTTCAATGCGCACTTTGGGTCTCTTTCTGTCGTCCAACGGTAATTTTTCAATTTTGGCTTTGGAGTTCAGATCAAATCGACTGAAGGTGTTTGGGATTCCGATCACTGCGGACTGTGACCAACAGCAGGGAGGTCGGTAGTGTGGGGGGTTGTTTTGGACCGAAGCCTTTCTCATGGACTCTCTCACTGAATAGAGAACATTGATGCTTCACTATCCTCACTAGCGTTCCCTCTTTCCCTGGGTTGTCATTCCCTGAATGAGCCTTTCAGGACTGCAGGCTTGCAGGCCTGGATACAAAACCTTCCTCTGCTTATTAAAACGCACAGAGCTCTGCGTACTTTCAAGCCCCCAGTCAGAAGTTACAGAATCAGCCAAGCTCATACTGTAGCAGAGATGCTCTGATTAGTTACGTCAGCCTTTAGGAGAGCGGATGTATCCATGTGTTAGCTGCCCGAGTTTCATACATTTGTGTATCCATCCATCCATCCATCCATCCATCCATTTTCTGTTCACCCTTGTCCCTAATGGGGTCGGGAGGGTTGCTGGTGCCTATCTCCAGCTACGTTCCGGGCGAGAGGCGGGGTTCACCCTGGACAGGTCGCCAGTCTGTCGCAGGGCAACACAAAGACATACAGGACAAACAACCATGCACACACACACTCACACCTAGGGAGAATTTAGATAGACCAATTAACCTAACAGTCATGTTTTTGGACTGTGGGAGGAAGCCGGAGTACCCGGAGAGAACCCACGCATGCACAGGGAGAACATGCAAACTCCATGCAGAAAGACCCCGGCCGGGAATCGGGGTCATTTGTGTAGATTATGTTAATATTATACAAACGTAAACAGATCAAACTTAAACCAGACAGACTCATAATCATCTATCACTTGAAAACAATACAGCCCCATTTTCGCCTTTTAAATGAAGGGTGTAATTGAATCTTTTTCCTTTTGGTGGTGACTGAACTCAAGTCTAGATTTATTTATTTCCAATTCAAACTTGTTATCGGGGTCTTTCTGATTGTGCAGGCTTTTTATTTGTACATACATAAATAATAAGGCCTTCGCTTCATTTTCTGTAACAAATATTACAGATGTAGAAAGATAATCAAATGAAAAAAATAAATCTTTTTTTCAGGGGTTTCCCGATCAAACTTTTTCACTTTCAATGCAATATCGTTATTGACCCGATATGATAGTAGCATGACTCATACATACTTTTATTGCTTATTTTGCAGTGTGGAATGTTAGAGAATGCTTAATCAAGTGAAATTACTCAGAGAACAATAGTGAACAACAAAATGTGTTGGAACAACTGACCCATTTATTATTAACCAATGGGTCTTTGTGCAAAATGCAAAGCGCTGCTGGATAGAAATGCTGCTGCAGACTGAATGCTGGAGCAGAGTGCATCCATCTGTGTGCGTATAAGAAGTTTTCTGACCAATGTAATCCGATACCTGGTTTTTGACTCTCCGACTGATTTCCGATACCAATATCGGATCATACACATAAGACACAAGAACAGCACTGAAAATGTCTTATAGACCTTGATGTCATGTGTGAGCTAGAAAGTAGGTTTCAACTAATACTTAAAAAAAAACAAGACTTAAATGAGTATTGAGTTTTAATGTAAGTGACATTGCTAAAGCTGCAATCTTCATGTATTCCATGGTAAAATTGGAGATTTCTGAAAAGCTGTCTGTGCTCGTTCTGTAACGGGCAGAGGTTAAAAGCTCAGCCAGATGAAACTGGGCAACTTATTTCTCTGGTCAGGCTTCCTGTTATCTGTGAAGTCTTGCTCGCTCTCTTGTAGCTTAAGTAAACTGCAGTCATGTCTCCATTTAGTGGAACATATAGCTGCCGTTAAATTGCTCACATGTCTGAGCTTCCTCTAGCCATATAAACCCCCTCACAGATGCCGACAGTCATTAACTTTGACGATTCATTACTCTGTAACTGCACTGAGCAGTGAGACGTAGTAGCACTAAATGTTATGAAAAAATCTGATTCTACAATCAAGCTAAAAATTGATTCGCCAAATCTCTTTGCCGTTTCAGGGAATGCCCCAGCTTCCCTGTGCCAAGGCGCTGTACAACTATGACGGCAAGGAACCGGGAGACCTCAAATTCAGCAAGGGCGACATCATCATCCTGCGCCGGCAAGTGGATGAAAACTGGTACCACGGTGAGATGGGCGGAGTCCACGGCTTCTTCCCCACTAACTTCGTCCAGGTCATCAAGCCTCTGCCGCAGCCGCCGCCTCAGTGCAAAGCTCTGTACGACTTCGAGCTGAAAGACAAAGAGGCCGACAAGGACTGCCTGCCCTTCTGTAAGGTGAGAACGCCGCAGACGTTCAGCAGCCGTTCTCCTGCCACATAGCCAGCGCAGTAAGACCAAAATACCTCTCATTACAGTGACGCTTCTGCCTTGTAGGCCTTCATTTTCTGGAGTTATGTGCGTGTCAGAACGTCCGGCTTTTTAAATGAAACACCCACAGCAACGGTTTGGATTTTAAGCCGGGCCTCTTGATGAGCAGCTGTAATTAGGCTGGAGAGAATGAATGGCGTATAGAGCGAGGCATCGCTTAACTACAGTAATTAAGCTGCTTTGTTTATTCAGCTGCTGGGTCATAAGTTGATTGTTTTGGATTCTGTCATCAATTTATATGCCACACGAACAACACCAGAAACGAGCTCGGCAAGTATCTCATCTGATGGGCTGTTTTTAGTCCCAGGGTATGTTCTGTTTCACAAACCCCAAAAACTCTTCTCCTCCTCATTATTTCTGCTCTGAAGTTCACTCCCTAAGGTTGAGCAATGCTCTGCGTTAGATACCAACCCTTATTTACATTTTTTCCCTCTCTGTTGTGTTATTCTAGGATGATATCCTGACCGTGATCCGCAGAGTTGATGAAAACTGGGCCGAGGGAATGCTGGGAGATAAAATTGGAATTTTCCCCATCTCATACGTGGAGGTAAGGGTGTAACTTCATTCTTGTGATGAAACTCTGCCTCACATCACAGTCAGATGTCTGGGATTTTGATCATGGTCTAATTTTATTCTTTTTTTTGTTATTTCTTTAAATCTACTTAAGTTTATGAAACACAAGTGTTTTCTGTGTAAGGATCTTTTACTCTTAGAAACGGTCAGTGTCTCGCCTTGTCAGGGTCATTTCTTTTAACCTCTATGGGAATTTGTTCCTTTGTACTTCACTACTGCGTATGATTTTTTCCCATTGTATTTTTAATTATGGTGGTAACTAGTCAACGAAAAGTTCAAACCTCGTGTAAATCAATTTAAATGCATTTTACCCATGGATGCATCAATATGAAAATGTATTATTGCTGTGATGGCCAATTGGTGATATTTACCGACATTTTATGTATCGTATATCATCACTTTCCTAAAATAATAGTCCTAAAGTAATTTTTTAACAAAAGTTTTTGTGTGTGCCTAATTCATCTTTTGACAAAAAATGACTTAAGCTATTATTTTACGAAGGTGACGATATATATTTCACTACCCTTTCGACACTTTGAAAAAACGACCACACCGCTGACTTCACCGCTCATTCTCTGCATTAAACTCCCCATAATCCTTTGCTACTTCACTCACTGTCACATGACCAAACAAATACCACATTAAACAACCCTTTGGAAATAAACTTCAACAGGATGGAAACAAATATCAGCTGTTAATTTTGGTCATTTTGGTCATTTCATTTATCGGACCAATACTGATACGTTAAAAAATGACTATCGGCTGATACTGATGTTGGTGCCGATATGCATCTTTATATTAATCTCCCGTAATGTTCTGTTTCTCCCTGTTTCCGTCATTTGTTGGTCAGATTCCTCTTCAACTATACATGGTCGGTGCTAAACATGGTACGCAGCTTTATTTGTTTATGTTTTAGTATGAAATGACCAAAACTACAAAGGCAGAAAATGCTGGTGCTTTGGTTTACTGGCCAGAAGCGATCTTGTCTATATATTCAGGAAAAATAAATACAAGCAAAATATGTTTAAAGTTATTTTAGCCTGGGAGTATTTTACAATATAAATCCCCTCTTCCTCTGGTTTAACTGTCATTGTATTCATTGTTAATATTGTGAGGGACAGAATTGAGAATGGCTCATTCTGTATATTTTTAAATAATGAAAGTTCAGTGTGAATAAGGAATATTTAGGTCATTGCGTTTTTCCTTTCCTCTGAGCCATTTGTTTTCATCTGAAGTTGATTTATTGTATGATTTGGTACTTGTCTGCCTTTTAGCGATTAACCCAGACAGACTCACCACCGGATTGCTCTGAAACATTTAGGCTTTTAAGTAAAAAGAGCTGCTTGGGGCAAGAGATGATGGCAAGTTCACGCACCCTGTGATTAACCAAAACTGCTGCTTGGATTTTTACCTTCGTCTTTCACTCGCACGTTACATTGCCTAAAGAGTCTCAAAACCTGCAGTTTAGCAGCTGGCTAAGACCAATAAGCTTCCTTAAAATAAAGTTGGTCCTGCTTGTAGAAGCAGCAGTATTTCTGGTAATATGTTGATGAAGTAGACATTCAGACACTGTTAAGATGAAGGTCATTAATGCTTCATCAGAGATCCAACGTTTTCTGCACATTCACAGTTTCGGTAAATCTTTGACCTGCCAACTATGGCGTTACTTTAAGAGCTAAAATGTAAGAAAATATAGGCCAATCAGCTGCAGGGTAGGGTCAGATTTCAAAACAATTTTCCTCTGTTAGTGATTTTCTCTTTGTTGTCCCCCCCTGCCTCTCATTCTCCCATAGTTCAACTCTGCAGCCCGCCAGCTCATAGAGTTGGACAAGCCATCCGACTCCAGTGGAGAGTCCATTGAAGGGGCCTCCCTGGGACCCCAGAGCAATGGCGCCCAGCGGCCAGGGGAGAAGAAGAACACCAAGAAACGACATTCCTTCACTTCTCTTACCATGTCCCACAAACCCATGCTCGCTCCTCCGCCACAGCGCCACTCCATGGAGATCAGCGGCCCGGTCCTCATCAGCTCCAGCAACCCCACCGCAGCCGCCCGGATCGGAGAGATCAGCGGGGGGCTTTCCTGCAGCGCACCTTCACAGGTAGGATGGTCATCTGGGAGATGCATGGAGGAGGGTTTTTTTTCTGGATGTTGTTCGTTTCTGACTTGTTAGTTTGGGCAGTGAGTTCTCGTCTTCACAATTCTGTTAAAGGGGCAGTGTTATATAAAAATGTAAAAATGACTTTACATCACGTTAAGATATTATTACCTCATCAAAAACACACCTGGAGTGTTGCCTTGCTTCTTTCATTCATGTTTGAGAAATCCTTAAATCTCCTGTGGCAACTATTCAGCTGTGAAAAACGGCTGGGCGAACTGAGAGCTGCCTTCAGGGCAAAACCCCTCTTCAGAGCTGCAGTCTCCGAGCTTCTGCCTCGCAGTGCAGCCCTCTCTCCATAACTCCCCCACTCAGCTCCTTCAAACTAGCCAGCAGCAATTAGCAAACACCTGGTGGAACTCTGCATCTGCTGAGCTCATTATAGGAGCTACTGCTCAGTGCAACCCTGGTTAAATCAATGTTAAAGGGTTAATAGAGGAGCCATGTTGTGATGACTTCCTGGGAGTGGAGTTTTAGAAAGAGCAGGAGTTTCTTAAAAAGACAGAGGCCCAATTTCAAGATGTTAACCTATAAAGCCGAATTTCCTACACGTAATATTTTTATAACAATTAAAGTTAACATAGTTACTGGATTGTGCCATAAAATGCCTGGAAAATACATAATACCGCCTCTTTAATTTTGTTACTTTTTTTTTATTTTTTATTGGAGCATTTAGACAAAATAAAGTAGCGCCTGGCTTCAGTCTGTTGGCATCGTGTGGGTGTGGTGCGTGTGTCAGTCGGTTTTGGCTCCAACCACTAATCAGCTCCGTCTAAGCCAGTTCCCAACTAGTCAGCGTTTGAGATGCACCATCAGCCTTTAATGACAAGCCGAAACCCAAGACCAGTCAATTACTTGTTCAGTCACCTGTTGAAGCATTTATCATCCGGCTAGCATAGCAATCTATTTCTGTTTCCATGCAAAATATAAGTTTAAAAAAAAAGTGCAACTACTGCAAAGTACTACAGGGATGTACTCGTTTAATCGGTTTCTTCAGTTTTTATCTTCAAACTGAAAAAAAATATCTGAGTAATTTAATGTAGGTGATGATAAATGAGCACTTTTGTTTTGGTTCAGCAGGGCGTAATGCATGTACTGTCTACTGGTGAGCTGACAGGAGAGACATGAATTCAGATCATAAGTTTTGTTTGTGTATGTCTTTTTTAGGTGTTTTTATCATTCTTTAATTGGCCAGTGATACATATAGTTGGGACTTTAATGTATCTAACATTTGAGTGGAGTGCGGTCAATGTAATATTTATCGGATAAAAAGTAAAACGTTTTGATTATTGGAGGAAAATAATTTACTTTAATCAAATAACTAAAAATCCAGGAAATTCTCACAAAATACAAAACTCTTTTTTTTTAAAACAATTTTAATCTGGTTAAAACTGATGATCTGAACAAATGGCCTTTATATAGGATCCAGCATTCAAGCATTTATGCAAGACTCTCGACTTAGCTGCTCTTATTTTCCCAACTTTATTTTTCCAGAAAGCACCACTTTTATCCTTTGAACATGAAGACAAACGTCCCTTTCTCTCTTTGTACCGAGCAAACTAATATTGATTTTAGGAACTTAAAGTCATCCATATGCGTCTTGACTCATCCACAGAAATGACTCCAGCTTAGCCCTCAAGGTTTCCACACCAATCCTGACATGAGAGAAGCTCAAAGCTGCGCTGTGGTTTCTACTTGTTGGAAGTTGAGTCTTGATTTGATGCTTTAAAGCCAGAAAAACAGATGTGTAGAGATAAACAAAACAATTACTTTGATGTCGCTTTAAACTGCCCAAGTGGCCGAGCAAAAAGAGCCCGAGACCTTTTTGAGAATAGACCTCCGTTAATATGCGGCATGAATTTATCATTTGTTTTTCCAGACAGAATCTCACTAGCGTTGTCACCGCTTTGAGTATTTTCTCTTACAGCATTATTTATATTCAACAATGACTGGCATTAAAAAAATAACACGGGTTTGGTTTGTGAATAATTTGAAACACAGACGACGACTCTCTTGCCGCACGAATGTCCTACTTTCATCAACTTTGAGTTTTCAGTTAACTCTTTTTTTATTACTGTCTGTGTTTTTGGGTACATGTTTCTCTGGAACATATTCGCTTTGATGCATTTAGACTTTCTGCAAATATCTGCACTAAAACCTCCTGTTAACTTCTACCGTTAAATGTTCCTGAGTTTTCTGTGAGACGAACTCAGTGCTGCTCTACAGCAAAGCCTCTCCTGAGGATCTTTTTCTGAGCATGTTGTTGTTTCTGTAGAGATGCACCAATCGATCATCCAACTATCCCTTGTTTGCCTCTGATTAGTGATCGGTGGGCCTATTATAAAACAGAAATTTAAAAAAATCTGTTTCATCTTTCATTTAGTGCATAAAAACTAGAATCTGCATGGTTGTGTCTGTTAAATTTGAAGCACTCAATTTTGAGTTCAATAAAAATTTGTGATGCATGGATGTGAAAATTTGGGCCAATAAGACACCTTGAAAAAAATGACCACACTGCTGATTCACCTTTGCTTCTCTGCTTCAGTTAAACTCCCCACTAGGCCTGTCGCGATAAACGGTAAATCAATTAATCGTACGATAAATTAAAACTATCAACGTCATTTTAATTATCGGCATTATCGTGTCTTCCGGCCTTTTTCTCTTTCTGTTGATAACACCGAATGAAAAAAGGCTCAACTCCAGTGCTCTCCACTGACCCTCCTTCCTCATTTTACTTAGTGTAAAGCCCAGCGCACACGGCCCATTTTCAAAACCTGAGATCACACATTACCCGACATTAATCCTAGGTATAACGGTTCGATTGGGTTCGTTCCTGCCGTGTGGTGTCCAACAATGGGCACAAAATAATGGCTGCAAGTCCAGTGAACTAATTTTAAAACCAGACATTAATCAATGCTTTACTACAATCTAGCTGCAATGCATGTAGCTAGTGTCAGCGTAAAGTCCTGACTGAATGAAAATCATTAGAACCTACAGTATTTACGTCACGTTAACGAAGAACAGCTGAAAAGTTACCGGGTTTATCAACTGCTGTAGCAATTTCGCTCCAACTCCTCTCCTTGTCATTTCTATATTCTTTGCATGTTGAATAAACATTAATGTTGTTTCCACATATCTCCATGTCCGCTGGACTTCCGGTTGCTCGTGTCAGCTGTTTGGGATTCCCCTCTGTAATTTCCCCTCAGAAAGCACTGAGGAGAATCCGCGCTTTCTGATTGGCTACCTGTCACATTGAACAGGCTGCATTAAAGATCCCAGATTTGGATCGGAGCTGCAACGACGATCTACCATAACACACGACACAATCTTAGAAAGACCAACTTTCTAAGATTGTTGTAAGGGGAAAATAGGAGCAAAAAATCATGTAGTGTGAACTATTGCATCAGGTAGTCGATGTGCCCATCTTCTCTATTTAAATCTAATTATTACTGAAGAGCAACATAATATACAGACTTCATAATCTGCACTCTTTTGGTTGAATGCAGTATTTATTTCCACTTTGGCTTTATGTTGTTTAGGTTTTTTTTAAAGTGAGTTTTTTGTTAATGGAGACTGAGAATCCATTTTATTTTTGGTTTTGGTTTTGGTTTTGTTTATTTTGTTTATCAGTTCCAGTGTTTAGTGTTCTTTTGAAAATAAAGTGTATCTATCTTTGGCAGAAAATCACATGTATTATTATGTCATTTCCATTAAATCAGTGTAAAAAGGTCTTCAAACAATATTATCGTTTATCGCAATAATTTTTGAGACAATTAATCATTTAGCAAAATTTGTTATCGTGACAGGCCTACTCCCCACAATCCTTTGCTGCAAAACTATCACTGTCAAATGACTAAACAAATATCACATGACCTAGCTCTTCCCCTAACTTTCCAGAAACAAATGGCAACAAGCTGGAAAAAAAATATCGGTTGTTAAAATCAGCTTAGTTTTATTCATCGGACCATTGACTAATATCAACCGATACCGATGTTCGTGCCGATTTATCATGCACCCTTAATCAAAATCTGATCTAATCTAATAACTTCTTCTTTTTTGCTTTGATTTGAAGCTACTATCTATACCTGCAATGCATTTGTTTTCCTTAAAACAATAAATTAGATCTGGTCAAAATGGTAATCAGCAGGCCAAGTTTCAAAGATGATCATAAATCCGTATTGGCCTGGAGAAGCATGATTGGGGTATTTCTAATTTATTATGTATGAGAGTTTCAGCCGTAAAGGCTTTTCTAGAGAACCTGCTTGCGGCTGTAAAGCGATCTTCCCCACTGACAACACAACAGCACACGACTGTTCTGTCTGTGCATGCCCAGTCTCTCTACCTTCGCATGCATTTGTCATCTTTCCACCAAAAAAATAAACAAAACGAAAAAAGAAAATAAAGCTAAGCCCAAGATTCCCAGAAGATTCTAGAAATTTCCATTTTCTAGAAGCCTTCCTCTAACGAGCTGCTTCTCCGAGGCGCCTGTGAGCGCACGGTTGCGTCCCGCTCCCAGAGAGGCTCACCTTTAGGAGGCAGATCTGTCTGGATCAGCCAGCCGTGGAGAGTCACCGAGCTACAGGGGCATATTGTGTGTCCCAACAGTGTTGCCTTGTTACCAGGACACCACAGTGACTCGGGTGGATTACCGACCGGGAAGGCCCCCCCTCCTCTGCCCGCTGATAACATGCCCAATGAAACACCCTCGTGTGTGATCACCTGACTCCTTTTGACCAATCGGGCCGCGAGGCGAGCGTCGTGGTCAAAGCTTGGACACAAAGCCACATGTGTTCTGTGTTGCTCAGTGGGTCATTTACACAATGTGACAGGAGAGGGATTTTTTTTTTCTTTTAATGAAATCCTGGCAAACTCTGTAACTCTTCAAGTAATGAGACTGCGTTAATGGTCAGAGTGTAATTGTATTGTATGTCTAATTAATCAGTTAATTGGTTACAATAATTGTGTTCACTGGAGGGTGTTCGGTTTCTTATTGGATGAGAGGAGAGTGTATTAAATAGTCAACATTTCTCTTTGCTTTGACAGGTACATATTTGCACAACGGGACTAATAGTGACCCCACCCCCTAGCAGTCCGGTTACCACAGCAACGGTCTTCACATTTCCTTCAGAGACAAGCTACACCTCCATCGCTTTGGTAGGTCGAACATGGACGAGCTGTTAAAGCTTTACAAGTTCAATAGATTCCCACTTTGGAAGTTTTATAACCGTTTATGGGTCATTAAAAAAATGTGTTCATGTTCACATTTTGTCACATTACAACCAGAAAGGCGAAGTATTTTCATGAGATTTTATTTAACAGATCAACAGAGAAAGTAGGTTTTCCAGGTTTGCAAATAAAAGTCTAAGGTTAAGGCTGGGCGACAAATCAGTTTTATCCATGGATCAAATTTTCTGTTTTTGAAGATTACATTTTTGGAAAATCTGGATTTTATTTTATTTTTTTCACCAATGCACTTTCTGGGTTTCCAGAGTGAGGAACTAACATCTTGTTTGACAAAAGTGTTTTACAGCTTCTGTTTACTTTGACTTTGAATTCAGGTGTTTAAAATCAGAAATTGAATTTGACATAAAAGAATTAGAGATTTTATTTAAGCCACATCGCCCAGCCCTGTCTAAGGTGCAATTTGATGTCCAAAAATAAAATCAAATGCAACCAATTGCCCTCTCTTTCATCTCATCAGTAAATGACGATGAACCGTTTCTAATTGATTCCAGTTTAAATGCAGCTGTCCTGTAAAGGTCTCAGAGCATGACACAAAAAATACCAACCAACCAAGACAAGGTCGTCAGAATGACAGACAGGGTCAGGAGATTATTCACTGGAGAAGCAGCAGAGTCTCATGTTCACTTTGGGGAAGAGCAGCATGAGAAAATAGTAAAAACCCCAATTTCAAATCTGTGGAAGAAACTTGTTGGTGGCAGCATGGTGATGTGGGAATGCTTTTTTTTTGTTGCGTAGACCCAGTAAGGTTGACCAGAGTTTATGTTGGGGCTATATGCAGGGGAAATCCTGTAAGACTACCTGAGTGCAAAGGAACGGAGACTTGGTTGGATTGACGGGTGACATGGACTTAGAATTTTATTGCAATATTTTGTGATACTATTGTGATAATGATAAAAATTATTATTACAACTATTACATTTTTAGATCTCTTGGTTGCTGTGACTGCATGTCACAGGATTCATAGTGGCAAAAACACAAATCCTGTTCTTGAAAAACCATCCCATTTGAAATAGGCTTCTTCACTTAAAGTGTAACTTATATCACTAAACTGCGCACAATAATCTTTTTTTTTTTTTTTCATTTAAATTAATTATTACATTTCTTGATGCTGTCGTGGAATACCTCTGGTCTCGTGGAGCTTAATGTAATATAAAAAAGAGGAACGGGCAAAAATATCAGTCTGCAAAGGTGAACGAGACACAACCCTTAAAAGTCTTAGGTTGAATTGAGTTTAGTCAGGGCTGTGGATATGAACACACACCACACTTTGTTACATTTTGCTAAAAAATAAACAAATACTGAAAACCATGTAAGTTTTTTTTTCCACTTTACAATTATGATCTACTTTGTGTTGGTCTGTCACATAAAGCATATTAGACTTTGGGGTTGGAATGTAACAAAAAGCCAAAGGTTAATGGGTGTGAATACTTTACAAGGCACTGTAGATGGTTGAGCGTGTAAAAATGTCCATAAAAATGTGCTTTTCAAAAAATCCATCTTTCCTAGAGATTTTTTGACAGTCCACAAAGCCTTAAAAGTTTCATTAAAACATCCTGCAGGCCGCTGAAAACAGCACGCACACTTCCTGTCTTTCCGTGCGTCTGCTCTGGTATGCAGAGTTATTGAATGAGCTGGAATGTTGTACACAAAAGGTTGAGCTCTCCGCGTCACTTGGGAAACCTACATGATGTTTTTGTACACATGATTTCTCCAGCCTGCAGGCAACCTAATTACCTCAGCTCAAGCGTTGGCAGCGAACCGTGGAGCAGATCGACGCTGGCGTGCACACGTAGGCTCGCACACACCGCAGGGCTGTCTGAGCGCCACTCTCCTCCCCCAGCCTGTCATGGAAGCTATTACTCTGCTGCTCGCTGCTGCCAGTGTTCGACTCGGGGAACTTCTGAGTAGAAGAGCATCATTTCAGCTCACTTATTTAGGGGGTTTTAAGTATTTGTTTTTATTCCGTTTGCGGGGATTTCGTGTTTTCCTCGCAGTGTTTTAAACGTTCGCAGTCGAAGATCTTCTGAAGAGCGTGAGTCCACTCGTGGGTTGGTTCTGGTGGTTGCTCTAAAGTGTGCTCACAGACATGATTCTCATTTCATATGGTCTCAATTAAACACTGCAGTGGATTTAAGATCTAGCCATGTGGTCTCCTAGCAGTAAGAAAACAAGCAGAACAGGAGATTCTCCTTTCCAAGAGAAAGTCAGGGATAAGAGCGCGTGTCTGCCAGACCGTGCTCCCTTGGTGTGGGCAAACCCAAGGGAGCAACCCGAGTGACCGATCATCTTTCAATCTCCTTCTCTCATTGTTGCTAATAAACAAACTGGTTTCCCCGCCTATGTAACTTTGTTATTGAGGTTTGTATTACTTCTTGCTTTTGAGTTTGTGCGTCATAACAAGAGGAGATAAGTAATGAATTGTTGTGAAATTGTAATTGAACACTGGTCCCGTCTAACTCTCTCTCTCTCTCTCTCTCTCTCTCTCTCTCTCTCTCTCTCTCTCTCTCTCTCTCTCTCTCTCACAGGATGCTCTTCCGCCGCCGCCTCCTCCTCCTCCTCAGTCCCCGGTAAGCGGAGCAGCGTATTCCCTCGCTGCTGGACAGAGACCCTCCCCCAGCATAAGTGACCAATGTGGCAGACAAAGACCTACAGTGTAAGTAAAACAGGAAAACAAAAACTCCCCACACAGGTTTTTTTAAGGTCTCCATAAACATGCTGCAGATTGTCACTGCTGGTTGGTGCTGCCGTGGTTCAGACTGAATGCACTGTCCTGGTTGGTGGAGGGGAAATCTTTGTGTGACCACCCTCCTCTCAGCTGTCGGTGTGGCCCTCAGACGGAGCTTGTGTGCCGGTGAAAAGGTCAAAACCTGTCACTGAAGGTTTCCAGGGTCCCTTAGGGAGATCCTTTCTCTTACCTCTGACTTTTGACCTGCTCACCTTTACCCTCATTACTCTCCTGAGTCAACCCACACACTTGATGAGTGTTTGCTCTTCTCATGCCGGCTTCTCCTGTGGTCATCTGGATCTCCCAGTGCATAAATGTTGGTCGATGGGCATTTATGTATTTATATACCTTTAAAGTTTCACATTGTTGTCCCACTACCACTTCAAATTTTAGTGTAAGGTTTAGGTTAGAATTTTGTCTAACACATAGTATGCCTTATAGATTTTTATTTTTATTTTCTTTCACTTCCTCCACATTTATACACTCTTTTGTGTTGATCTATCATATAGCGAGCATCCCTAGAAAGTCTTATATCCATGTATATAAAAATAAGGCCACTACTAATGTACCCTTGCTATCTAGCTAGTGAGCTTTATTGTCTTTACTATGGATAAGGGCAAATTTCTCACCAGTTGGTAGGTCGACGTTTTGTGGAGATGCAGGTTTGAGTTGGTGAAACCTGCAGAAACCCTGATATAAAAACCCAATAAAATACAATAAATTATTTCATGTTGTACATACTTTGCAAAGCTCTGCCCTGACCGCTGTTACAGCCCCGTTCTTGTGCTCCTGTAAGCGGACGACCTGCAGCTTGTTTATCCTTTTCGTGCTGACTTTCTTCTGGGTCAGAGAGCGAAGTCTGTGCTGGAGGAGCTCGGCTGAGGTGTGGACAGCTGTCCAGCTGGGCTGTCAGGGAATCAAACGCACACAAACTTGCTTTTATTTCTGAGCGGTGTTGGGATTTCATCGGCGTGGTTTTGAAAGCTGCGTTATCTGTTTGTTGTTTGATCCAGCTATGTGGCCATGTTCCCATACACCCCCCGTAAGGAAGATGAGCTGGAGCTGAGGAAAGGAGAGATGTTTTTAGTGCTGGAACGCTGTCAGGACGGCTGGTTCAAGGGCACCTCGATGCACACTGGAAAGATTGGAGTCTTCCCTGGAAACTACATGAGCCCAGTCAGCAGGTTAGTTGCTGGGTCGGTGTCAGCTGCACACTCATGCTTAGTTTTACAACAGCATATCTGCACAGTCATTCCTTAATATGAACTCCTATTTTATTTAGAGGTTATTTATTTGATGCTTTTGTGAACTATTTGCTGTGGAAGTTCCTGAACCATAGACACATCCCATGTTTAAAGAAATTCCCATAAAAATGAGCAGTTGAGTGGTTTGCAAATTCCTCTTTAGAAATGTGTAACTAGTTTATTTCCTTGAGTGTAAAATGTAAAACCTGTGATATGTGTAGAAATCCAACTCAGTTAGTTTTTAGTTCATCTTTTTAGAGCAGTAGAGCAAAGAGACTTATGAGAGCCAGTTTATTCATTTATTTAACACGAGGTGTTTGCACATCCTTAAGAAGTCTTACATTTATTTATCTAAAATTAAAACCTTTAAATCTCTTACATCAGAAAATATGCAAGCTGGCTTTAAATACGTTAATCACAAGTCTTACATTTTGTTGTGGCAGGACTATTAAATCTCATTTATTCTTTGTAGTTTATTTTTCTTGTGGGTCTTCTCTATCAGCCAAAAGTTTGAGTCATCTTCATTATGTTCTTCTACTTGAGGCTACCACTAACTAGCTGCTAATAAACCCTTACTAGCCAGCTAGCTTTATGCGTCTATAAGGGGTAAGCGAAAATCATTGCCAGTTGGTTTGCCACTACTACTACAAAAGATTTGCCATTTTCTTTTGTACATTTCTGTCATAATACAGGTCTGAAATTTTATTCTAATGGTCTTGAAAAGGTCTTACATTTGAGTTGGTGAAACCTACAGAAATCCTATAATTATCTCCCTGTTTTCACCATTTTCTTTTACATTCTCCCCCATCAGAACGGCATCTGGAAACACCCAACCCAAAGTACCCATGAGTCTGTGCACTCAGGCTGGCAGAGGAGTCACCATCGTCAGTCCTTCCTCTGCTCCCCTCGGGGCTATTGTTCCTGGGCCTGATTTCAACAAACCCCTCCCTGCGTGCTCCACAGCTGTGTCTGCCTGCTCCCCACCTGCAGCTGTAACATCAGCCCAGACGGCCACAGGCCAGCAGCCAAAGGTTCCCCTGCACGTCAACTCGCAGATGACTGTGAATCAGGCTCGCAACGCTGTCAGAACAGGTAAAGCGCACAGATGTTGCCTAAAGGCGTGAATGAGAGTTTCCATCTCATGCCGTTTCTGTGGTCTTTGCAGCTGCTTGTCACAGTCAGGACAGACCCACAGCTGCAGTGACGCCCATCCAGTCTGTGACTTACCTCCCACACGCCGCCATTTGCTCCCAGTCCTCCACCAGTCCCGCTCAAGGCTGTAGTCGGGTGGGGGTGGCGATGGGCTGCGCTGCTGCTTCTCTGACCCCACCCAACGTGAGCGCTGCGTCTCTGGACGGCGACGCTTTGAGACCCGTTCCTGTCGGGAGTAACTCTGCCCTCAATCCCTCGTCCAACTCAGCTCTTGCCTGCAGACTGGACAAGGATGTGAAGGTAGGACGTTTCTACTCGGTAAAGATTTTGTGAGCAAAAACTTTCAAGGAATTTCTTATTGCTAGGCGGATCAAATTCACCAATTGATTATATAAAAATATCAGTGATCTAGTTACTCATATTTTAAACAGAAAAACAAGTTTCTTGCTATATTGTTAATATTTTACAGAAGAATATTGCTATTCCAGATACTTGCCACCCTGCTTACTCTGAAACACTTCTGTCAGATTCTGACTGTGCAGGATGTTCTGTTAAGATCAGAGTCTGTCCAGGAGGAAGTTCTGGAGGTACTGGAGGCTTCACTAGCTCAGCTATCAAACCAGAGTGGCAAAGCTCCAATCGACTTCATTGCTACCAGACAGGGTCTGGTAGCAATGAAAAAAAAAGTCTTAAATTCATGTATCTAAAATTAAGGCCATATGTCTTAAATTAATTTTTTTTTTTTAAAAAAGAGTTGGCCTTTAATACTTTATTCCGAGGTCTTAAATTTTGTCTGTTTTTTCTTGCGGGATTTTTTCTGTCAGGCAAAAGTTTGGGTCGCACTCAGATATTTTCACTGCATCTAGGCTGCCGATGCTAACTCACTGCTAACATATCCTAACTAGTTAGGTTTTCTAAGAGCTGCTTCCGATGTGGTCTTTAATGAAATGACGGTAGGTGCCGATTCTTTGGCCCTGCACTCGTTTAGGGCAGGGCAAAGAGATTTCAAAATCTCTTTTCTGCCAGTCAAGAGAAGTTTTTCTCATACAAGGCTGCCTTACTTCTTCATTGATGCTCAGTTACCTCCATACTCTCTCTGTTCAGCCAACTAGTATAGAGTTCATGATAAATACATAGTTATTCCATCAGACTACACCTCCATGAAGATTGAGCTCTGTGGTTTTTATCGTCTCCCCTTTCTTTCTGTGGAACAGAGGAGGTTGAGCTTCCTGCATCTTGTGCACGCACTGTGTGTCTAAGTTGGTCATTCACAGAGGATGTGGCTGTCCGATCAACTGTTTGTGAGCTTTGCCAACACCCCCAGGCGCAGAGCTTGTCAAGACAGAGACTGTCTTATTGGATCGTTGAGGCCTTTTCCCCAGCTTATAGGAGCATCAGTCTCCCACTGCCTCAGGCTGAGAGAGCTAACTCTAGCTGGAGTGTAGCAGCCTCATGGACATCATTAAAAATGGACCTGTGCTCTGCTGCTTTTTGATCTTCACTCCACACTTTTGTCAGGTTTTATCACCTGGATGGAGCACCTAGGCTCGGTGAAGAGCGCCTGACAAATGTAGGAACAACCTTTGTTCGCCTAAAGGCATGATTAGAGATGTTTTCTGTCAGGATACCCGTCTCATACAGCATGTGTACGTCGTTCCTCTCCTCCAGGGAACTGTAGTTGTATACCTAACATTATATTACATGACAGACTAAGGTTGAAGCCTAGAAAGGAGAAAAAGACCAACTTGAATATATCTTATAGCCTTCCTGTTTTCTGCTGAAGTTGGATGATATGCCCCCAGTGTTGATTTCAATTGAACATTTTCATCAGTTATGAAATGGCTGAATTGACAAATGTACAATATGGTGAAGGAGGAAATTACATTAGAAAATATCTCATTTAGCCTTAAATACATTTATCACAGGTTTTAAATTGTATGATATTAAAAATATTTAATCTCATATATTCTATGTACGGTAGTTCATTTTTCTTGTGAGACTTTTCTGTCAAGCAAAAGTTTTGAGTCTGACGCAGAAATCTTGACTATGTATTTCGAGGCAGTTGAGACTAGTGCTAACTAGCTGCTAATAAATACTAGCTAGCTAGCTTTTTTGCATCCATCATGGGTAAGTGTAAAATTATTGCCAGCTGACTGAACCATCTGCGTTTTCGCCACTGGCAGTCTTCTGTTGCCTGTGCATTCTGTTGTGATATAGGTCTTAAATTTTATTCATAGTGGTATTAAAAAGTCTTAAATTTGAGTTGGTGAAACTCTGCATCGGCTGTGGAGGACTAGCTGTCTGTAGCTGCAGCCTGAATGAATTTGTTTTAGATAGACTAACTTTGAGCGTTCTTCACTCTGTAACAACTTTTGGCAAAATGGTTTGATTAGTTAGACCTGGAGTTGCTCATACAAACTTATCAGATTAACACCAACGGGTAGGTTACCAGGCAACGGCAATATTGTGGCTATTGCTGCTATAGGATACAACAAAATCATTCTCAACAGTGTTTGTTTTTGTCAATAAAATGACTCTCTTCAAGGATATAAAGACATGTAAATGATTTTAAGATCTGTTCATTTCTACCATCTAATTGTTGCTGGGGTTTTTTGCAGAGAGAAAAGAAGAGTCTTCTAAAGCTGTTGTCCTCCAACAAGAAGAAGTCTCGTCCTTCTCCCCCGTCCTCTCCCACCCTTGAAGCAGAGCAGGCTGCAGCTGGAGAGGTGCTGCACGGCGCGGTGGGTCCCGACACCTCCCCTCCCTCGACCTCAGCCGGCTGCCCCGAGCCTGAACCTGCTGCCGTTGCTTCATCATCATCCTCCTCCTCCTCCATTCCGGAGTCGTCTCACCGGAGGAGCGGCCCTCTCGACGGATGCGCCCCCATCGCTCCGCCCCCTCGACAGCCCTGCTCCTCTCTTTTATCACATCAACACGACGCGCGTCCCATCATATGCGAGAGGTACTGATGTGAAAGTTTCGCCGTATTGTCCTGTCTGTCCCAGATTCAGAAGGTGTAACGTTATACGAGGACGGCTCGGTTGTCTTTGAAGCGGTGCGTTGGAGTGTCTGACTGTGCCTCTGGCTGTCCTCCCCAGGTACAGGGTGGTGGTGTCATATCCCCCGCAGAGCGAGGCCGAGCTGGAACTGAAGGAGGGAGACATTGTGTTTGTTCACAGGAAGAGGGAGGACGGCTGGTTCAAAGGCACGCTGCAGAGGAACGGCAGGACCGGCCTGTTCCCCGGCAGCTTTGTGGACAGCATCTAGCCAGAGATGGGCTCATCGCTCACCATCGTTACGACCCGGCGTGAACGCTGCTGAGAGAACCAACAACACTTGAAGTTAAAATCGCTCAGAGCTGGGGGAGAGAAATACATTTTCTTTTATTAAAAAAGGCACAGTGGACAGAGTTAGGTGGCGAAAATAGCACACTACTCATAAACCTTTCTGTTTTTTTCTTGGTTATTTATATATTTGTAACAACTCGGCTGTAAAATGGGTGCCTTGTACTGTTCCTCACTTTATCGTACATACGGACACAACTGTAACCGGTTCTGAAACAACCCATATGAAATATTCATCCGATTGTTTCACTTTTTAACTTATTTCATGTTGACGTTTTATGAAGCTAGACATCGAGAGATTGAAGGGATAGTTCCGGAGTTGTAAAGTTATAAGCAGTAAACATCTTACATGCAGTGATTAACTCCTTTAGGTGTCTTCAGTCAGGATAAATCCAGATTAGCTGAAGTCCAACAGGGTCAAAACCAAAGTAGATTTAAAACGACTCGGGTCTCAAAACAACAAAGCAGCTTTTATGAACTCTTCTTATTTATTTATTTGTTTTACAAGGACCTTTAAGCTGTTGTCACATTTAAATCAGCCGATTATTTCCACTAAGTCCAGTGACTATTTATACTAGAAATGGAAGTAGAAGTTGGTGCGCCAGTAGCAGTGTTCCTGCGTGAAACAGGAAAGTAACTAGTGAAGTATTTCTACTTTTATATAAAAGTAAAGCAGTGTAAAAAGCAAAAATAGTACAGCTGCAAGTGGACACTATTTTATTGGGGTGTTTTTTCTTAACGCTACAGGACTTTTCTATAAAGTAGTCACTCTGACGTGGCGACTGACCCACTACCTCAGTTTCCTGTGTAATTAACCAACGGAAGAGGGTTTGCAAAAAAAATAAAAAAATGATACAGTGCTGTTAAAATTGGAGTTATTTTGACACTAAGAAGTCTGTTTTGGTCTTGGACTAGCTGTTAGCTTCAGCCACCAGGATCAGTTATCGTGGATTTATACTTAATGAAGATGCTAACAGAGTTAGCTTCCACATGCAAGATGTTATCGGTCATAAAAGCTTGTTAATCATAGTTTTCTTATAGATGTGAAAATTTGGAAAGGGTTTCTTTTATGTTTCAGTTCTGGATAAGTTTAGAACAACTAAAATAATCTGAAAAACAGGAACTCCGTTCAATACACTTGGAAAACCCCTGAACTATCCCTTTAAGTCGTGCACATGCCTTATGTCATAATTGATCCTGTTCGTAGTGCTTCTTCTCTTGGCCTGCTGGTGAAGGTTTTATCATTGTTTCAAGCTATCAGCGGGGAGATGGAGCTGACTGGAACAAACGAGGGCGCTACACCGTAAGAACAACAACAAAACTGAATCCTCTCCTGCTCCCATTACCTGAACAAGAGGAGTAGAAGTGAGATCTGCTGTATTGCACGTGTGAATCCTCAAAGCTCAAATTTGTGAATGCTGCACATGACTAAATATTTCTGTGCCATTGGGCAGATTTTTTATTTTTTTTTTATGACTATTTGTTGTCCTTTCCTGAGGTGTGGTGGAGGTTGCTGTTCGATGCTTTTACCTTCAAAGATCAAATATTTGCATGTCGTTAGTAAAGGCACCGACTGGACGGAAGGTGAGGATGTTAACGTCTTAAAAATTTACACTCCAGATGAACTTTTTTGCGGTCGAAAGTAGTTTTTGTACGTTTTGGCTAATATATTCACTGACCAGAGTAGCTGCTCTCCTGACCCCCTGACAGTAGCCGAACCCAGACAGAGCTATGCATCACTAGAGCGACATTACATTTCAGAAACAAAGCAGATTGTGTTTTTGTATATTTATCTCTGCGAGGCATTTCATTGGCCGACACCTGTTGCTGGTAGAGCTTATGACTGACCTGACACAGTAACTCTTCACTGGGATTTCTGTTTTTAAACACTAATAACTCTTTCCTAATGTGACTTGTGGCAACAAAGCACACTGCTGACCGAAGCGCAGACTGTTTGCCTAAAGTAGCACGACGTATCACTCCACAGGAAGAGGCGTGTTGTATGATTCTGTGGAATCTCAGATTTTTATCGAAATCAATCACTTTGAGCCCTTTATTTAATTTTCTTTTTAAATGTGATACAGACTTGAATTCCTTTTAATATATTGTGATTTGAGGGGGTTTGTGTCACATTTGTGGCTCATTAAGCATAAGATGAAATGAAATTAGCTGAGTTAGACTGAGTACTGTGCTACAGCAGGAGGAAACATTTCTCTAAAATCATTATCACGTACATGCAGTCCTTCATGTTATTGTAGACCGACCGACACGGTTAGTGCAATTTGACCTTTTCACATTGTCTTCGTCTGAAGCCTGTTCAGATTTTAATGTTCACTTGTGCCAACTTTGGCTTTTAATTTGGGGACCCAGAATTTCAAGCACACATTTTTAATGTTTTTTTTTGTCTTATTTTGCCTTTCGTTGTTCATTAAGGGGGACCACTGTGTGACTGACTGCTGGAATATGTTATAATTTGCCTGATATGTGGAGAACGATGGTACACGTCACTGTCCAGGTTTTGTTTGTTTTTTGTTTTTTTTGTCCTTTTTAAGTAGAATGAGTCTGATGTCTTGGCAATCACACCAACCTCACACTATTTGCTCAAACCTCTCCTCTCTTTCACCAGTTAGCCTTTCATCTTACCCAAAAAGGCACAAATGCACAAATTTCTACTGACGTACGCACTGTCAAGGCATTGCTAATTTCACCAACATCTGTTTGTCTTCTCATGCATATGCTGCACAGTTTGCAAACATGAAGTGCTTCTTGAAGTAACTCTCAACTCTGTTCATTCATTTCTGAGCATCAGCAAACAGTGTTTGCCTCATCCAGTCTAACATGTTGTTTATACGCCAAGGTGACTTACTTGATTTTTTTGTTGTTGTTGTCTTAATTAGTCTGTTTTATGCCTAAAACTAGTAAAACTGAAATCTAATTATTTGGCACATCATGCTTGTTATGTGAAAATAAAAAAAATATTCTGAAGCATTTGAGGGAATCACATATTTTGTAAAACAAACAAAAAAAATCTATAACAATAAAATCAAACTGTTTCCGTATTTTGTTAATTTTTTCTGTTTTTTATGGTAATGTGGCGTTTTTTCCTGGCCAAATTAGGAGTACAGACGTACAGAAGTGTTGATTAACAGCAATGCAGCGGTGGCCCTTGTGAAGAGGGTTTAAAAACGACTCCTTTTATTCTTTTTCAGGTTTAGGCACTGAGTTGATGACTTTGCAGCCATGTTTTCTTGGCTTTCCCATTTTAAGGAGTGAATCGGTCACTGCTGCATTAGATTCTCAGAAACGGAAAGCCACGGGTTAATAATTGCAGTTTCTTAGACACCCTGATTCACTGGAAATAAATCATAAAACGAGAGAGATTGTGAGATTGTATTAAAATATATATATACATTTCCAGGAAATTGCTTTTCCCCATCAAATAAATATACCCAAACTTATGTTTGTAATTTTTTCAGTTTGAAGTCGTTTCTCTAATGAATTTATTTTGAAATCTTTCTAAACCGGTGGAGCCAATAAGTGTGGAAGCAGCTGTATTTTTTATTACATCCATGTTAAGGTTCTGCTCGGTATGCATGCACACGCAGCAGCAGCTCTGGTTTTTCCTGAGAGGACACAGTTGGAGCGAGTTTGGGTACATGCGGTCATTGTTTCCACGAAGAGCCTCTCAGACAGAGGTGAGCCTCCCCCGGTGTGCTCGGCTGGGAAACACTGACAGGAGCTGACATGCACCCACAGAGGTCATCATGTTGCACTCAGTCCCCTGCAGTGGTCGGGTTACCATGGTAATAGGTTATTCTGATATACGAGCTCAAGACTGTATGTACTTGGCAGCAGAAATAAGAACAAGAGCATATATAATCGACATAGATTCTAACTTCAGTATGCATTTGCATAATTTTCTGTTCCATTTGGTGTGTGCATGGAGGGTTGGGAGGTGTTTAAAAATAGAAGCCATGGTACAGTAGGTGGTTCAAAAATAGCTTTTGAGGACTGAATGTAGTTCAGGAGCTCAGCATCAGGTTGTTCCTGTTCAGATTTTGTTTGTGAAGGACGAACAGAAGGTACATTTTCTCTCAGGACTGCAATGTCTTCTGGAAAACGCTTTCAGAAAATCAATGAAAACTTTTTTTTTTTTTTTTTGTCCTAGGAGTGTTTGTGCGTTAGAAAAAGTACACAGCTCTGCTGGCAAGGATCACTGGATCACAAAGGTGTGACAGAGAGGAGTAATGTGTTCGGGAGGTGATGTGAATACAAATCCAATTTGGCTCTGCAGCTACACTACAGTCAGGAACACCGTGTTAAGGAGCTGGGATGTTTAAAACACACGCTGATTTCTGCTGCAGAGAGGATATGATTCACAGGACTCCGGGGGGGCAAAGGTGTGCTAGACGTTAATGTTGTTTAACTTCAGCAGATAAATCTTGCAGAGAAGCAGTGTGATGTTCAGGTGTGGGACAAGGCCACCCATTCCTGTCATTACTCATTTTTCTGCAATGCAGGCTGTTGTCTTTTGCTTTTTTTCTCCTAGGATGAGCTTTTTTTTTTATTGCTCTTAATGGTAGCTTTGCACTTTTAAAGACTGAAATGTTTCTTTGCTCTATATATCTGAAGTGCAGAGTGTCTGTTCACATTGACTTACAAGTCTTGCAGCAGATTATCAATAGTATTTTGTTCTGGACTTAACATTTGTGCTAAAGGCCACTTTAGCACAAATGTTTACTTTTCGTCTTAATCATTCCATTGCAGCTGTGGGTGTGAGTTTGAAGTTGTTGACCTGCTGGTCCCCCCACTTTCAGCCAGTCTGTTGTAGGTTTGGGAATACGTTTTAAAAAATTGTAAAATAAAATATCTTTTCCATTTTACAGCAAAAACGTTTGTAAGTATCACAAAATACTTTCCATCTTAGGATTGCAATGTGATAAATAAATTCAGTAGGTATGAAACTGAACCCCATTTTAGACAACTACTGAACATTTCCTGTTGTCAAGTCACGACCATGCTTTAGCTAAAGTTTTACTTCCGCCTTTTATATACTTCTCCGAAAATTGTGATTCAATTAAAACATTCTGGCTGCATAATACTTATCGAAAATATTACTTCAAACAAGCTAGTAGGAAAGCGACATTTTCAACCGGTGTGTCTGTTTTCAGTGGGCCCACAGCGCCCTCTGTTGGCTGGTGCTTAGCAACGCATATATAGGCTCGGAAACATGGCGGCGTCTGTGTATTCAGAATAAATGCTGGTCTCGCTTTACTAAGGCAGACAAGGCAGCTGATGAGGTTTGACAGAACGAAATAAGGTAAGAACCAGTTGTATGTGTAAAATGTCACAGAGATGAAGTGTGTAAATTATAAATGACAGTTGTTACATTGAGCCGAAAACATTTTAATAATCCCAGGCTACTTTGCTGAAAATGATAGTTTCCCCTCTAAACTGTTCGGGTGGGATTGTGTCCTCCCCGGTAGGGTCATGTCCAGGCTGGCGGTGGTCTGTGGAGGCTCCAGGGGGATTGGGGAGGCTGTGGCCCGCCTGCTGGCAGAGAGGGGCCGCAGGGTGGCAGTGGTCTCCAGGAACCAGGAGGCAGCCGAGGCTGCTGTAGCTGCCCTACACGGAGGTGCTGTAATTCGTGAACATGTGAAAAACTTTGCTTTCATTTGCGAAGGAGGCAAAGACGCAGTGGCGGTTTCAGCATGAAAAGAGCCCGGCCTTCTTCCCCCCATTACAAGTCCTCCCATTGCTACTTCTCTGGCACACACACACACCCACACCCACACACACACACACACACATTTATTTATTTATTTATTTATTTATCTGGCTGGCTGGCCTTCCTTCTCTCTTTTTTTCTTTATTTCTTTCTTGTCAATTTTACATTACCTGCATCCAACAGCATTACTCAACCCAGTCGGTTAGTTTGCGGGGGAAACTGTACCAAGTTCTTTGCGTTTTGCTGGTTTGCTGCCATGATTCTAACGCACACCTGTGCAGCTCTGCCCAGCCGCAGCTGGTCTCCTTCGCTGCAGCACAGGTGTAAACCCAGCGCGAGCCTCGTAGGCTCGGCGGCTCGGAAAGACAGGTCACGACCTGTTAACAACGATTAAACAGTTTTAATGGCAGAAAAACGTGACATAAGGTGCTGATATTGGAAGTGTGGAAGCCCCTACTGTATCAAATCAACATAGGAATACCAGAGTTAGCCACTCTGAGGTAAAAACAACAAACAGCTTACAGGCCATGGGGGGCACGCCGTCGGGCCAGTGGTGACCTTTGTGTTTATCTGAATTATACTTGAAGTGGATGGACAGGCAAATTTCCATTATTATGTACCTTTTCTTGTCGTATCAGCTATCCATGTGTTAAGCAACATTTTCTTTGTGTTTTTCAATTTTTATGCCCCATTGCTGGAGCCTCTGTGGACAGAACGCCATATCCTCCATAACAAAAACCTTCCACATGCAACGTCTTTTCCACACACTGACTCTTTGTGCTACCGTTCGCTGTACAGTTCCCCTTCATACTTGCTGGTCTAAAGAGTTTAAACAGAAAAGTTGAAGTTTGTCTGCTCATTTAGTTAAGAACAGATTGTAACAATGCATTGGCTCGCTCACTCACAGAAATGTTGTGTGTGTGTGTGTGTGTGTGTGTGTGTGTGTGTGCTCCTCAGCTGACCACAGGGCCTTCAGCTGTGACGTCTCTAAGGAGCAACAGGTGCAGGAAACCTTTGAAACTATCCAGAAGACCTGTGGAGACATCGCTTACCTTGTGAACGCCGCTGGAATCAACAGGTGGGCAGCGGAGTAGAAATCTCAGCTGCATTTCTAGAAGTATTAACATATTTCGGCCTGTGTACCCAACTTGATAACTGATGCGCTGAAAGGCTTAAGAGAAATGTATTTTTAGTATAGCATTAAAAATCCAACTTTTAATATTAGTACATTTCAGGGAACAAAGATTTCAGTAAATTAAATATAACTTAAGCATTTCTTCATTTATGCTTACGTTATTTCAGATTTAGCCAATGTTGAGCTTTTTGGCTGCAAATACTCCAAGTTGGTTTAGTGTGAAACACAGAAGGGACATGTGAAAAAGCCGCTGGCGCCCCTGATAAGCATGGTGGAGGAACAGTGGTGCTGTGGGCCTGGTTTCCATTAACTGTCAACATGTTGATCAAGAAATGAGCAAATGAACACAGAAGTGCTTCACCAGAAACAAGAGGTTTTATATCTGTTGTGGTATTTTATGTTTTTAAACTGTTTTGTTTTACTGTAGGGCTTTTGTTAACTCCTTGTAAATGTTAAGCATGTTGTTTGGAAGTGGTTTATAAATAAAGTTACCATTATTATTATTATTATTATTATTAACATATCAGCACCCAGATTTTAATCTTTTAGAAATCTGTGAGTTGGGTTAAAGAGTCGAGCGCTTTGGAGAAAATTATTTAGAGGGGTCAAAAATCTCTGTCTCTGTGTGATAATTGTTACTGGAAAACCTGTCCTGTTAGACAGTGGTGGTTGTACAAAGTACCAAAATATATATTTTATTCAGTATTGGATTAAGGTACACCTAAGAAGATTAATTTATGTAAAATATCTTTAAGCTTCTTAAGGATGGTAGTGACTGTGAGGGGCGCTGTATGAATATTTATGATCCTGTCATCAGGGATGCTCTGCTGCTGAGGACGAAGCCTGAAGAAGTGGTGGCAGTGCTCCACACCAACCTGCTGGGCCCCATGCTGACCTGCAGGGCCGCACTGCGCAGCATGCTGCGGACCCCGGGAGCGGCCATCGTTAACATAGGTCTGCTTCAGAGCTTCTACATTAGCTGTAGGTTAGCAGTTTAGACACCAGGAGGCAGCAGAGTCACATCGTTGACCTTACATAGATGGAATTCATAGAATAGCACTAAATAATTTTTTTTTGTTTTACATTATATTGTAAATTATTTTACGAGTTTACTGAGTTCAGACAGGGTAATTCCCAAGAAAACCTCACGATTTAACCGTTAAAATTCCCTTTATTACATGTTTTTTTTAATTATTATTATTTAAAGGAATGCATGTTAAGAAATCACTGAGGTAATTTGATTTGAATCGTTTGTGGAACAAACAGCTGTGTTTGCACGCGTTCCCATCACACCTGGTTGCCTTAACGGAGCCGTGTTTTCAGGCTCTGTGGTGGGCCTGAAGGGAAACTGTGGCCAGTGCGCGTACGGTGCCAGTAAAGCCGGTTTAGAAGGTTTCACTCGGTCGCTAGCCAAAGAAGTAGCTTCACGTAACATCCGGGTTAACCTGTTGGCTCCAGGTACGACCTTGGCACACACTCTTCACACGTCACCGCCTTCATTTTTCTGTTTTCAGTCAACTTTTTTCCTTTCTCCTTTTAGGTTTCATCCACACTGACATGACCATGGGGCTCAAGGAGGAGGCCAGAGCGCGCTCCATCCCTTTGGGGAGGTTTGGCACGCCAGAGGAGGTAGCCACGGCCGTCCTCTTCCTGTTGGACTCTTCATACGTTACAGGACAGGTGCTGGTGGCAGACGGTGGACTGCAGCTGGCCATGTAGGGAGCGGCATCACTGGTGCATAAGGGAGGAAAGCCTTTCAGTTCTGGATGTCTTGTTTAAGCAAGGATGCTAATGATGAGCGACGGCTTTATGCTAATATGGATGGAGATGAGGCTGAGTTAGAAGATGAAATCCCTCATCTGCCTTCAGAGGGCTGTCCTGCTGAGTCGCATTGTGTGTGTGTGTTGTGACTAACACTGCTGACTCCGAAGTGTCTGGCCCTGTCCAGACCTCTGTGCCCCGGGGTCCTAAATTTAATCACCAGATTTAACGCTGCGGCTCATTTTCCATGACTGATTCCAGCGCTCATGTTTTGTTTTTCCCCACCTCCCTCGGGAGATCCCCCCCAGCACATGTTACCCCCTCTATCTTCCCAACACCATCGCCCTCCTGATTCCACCTCTGGTGGGGGCCTGTCCGGGAACGAGGCCCTTTGGGCTGCAGCTGGAGAAAATTAGAGGTGGGGGTGGTATTTTTAGATTGGGGAATGTTTTCCGTGTTTGGTTACAGCTTCGGACCTGCAGGGACGACAGAGGTGACTGTCATGTTCAGTAGTAAGAAGTTACTAGGTTCATCTCTACCATTATAAAGAATCATTTAAAAAGTCGAATGAATTAGCAACTTTACATGTTTTTGCCCTCCTGCTCTCAATGTTTGCATTGCATTGCAAAAAGTACAACCCTTTTGTATTTTATCCTTTTCAAAAAAATGTCAACATCGCTTTGTCCACTGGTCTTCATTGTGCTTTTGTCTATCGGTGAAGAAATTTAGGAGGCACCTGCTAAAGGGTGCATATCGGTCGGACCCAAATCAGGGCTTGCGATGCTGAGAGGTTATGCAGGCTCCAGGTTTGTGTCAAAGCCCAACCAGCTTGTGTTTGTTGCATGAAAATGACCAGAATGAGCTCAAACGCTGTATCATGTTGACTATCTTTGACCCGCTCCGTTTAGTAGTTCAGTTTCAGTCAACCTGCTAGTTATAGCCCACATATTGACCTAATTTTAGCTTTTACACTGCCTACAAAATGGATCCTTCTAAAAAATATTTCCATAATGAGGTTTATAAAAACATTTCACTTTCTTCAGATCTGGAATTTTATTACAGTTCATGAGCTAAAATGAAATCAGGAGAACAATCTGTACACAGGCACTGATTGGCATAGAAACGTGCCAGCACTTTAAGGTCAGCTGATACAAGATCTAAACGGGGACAAAATGATAGATATAAATATATTTTAATTTCTTTTTTTTTTTTTTTTTTTTATTATTTTGAGTGTTTATTACCCCTGAATACTGCAAGAAGTTGTGTTTTATACATCCATGTAAAAGCTGTTTGGCACTATACAGGAGTCTGAAAAGAACATGCAAAGAAAAGTTGTTTAATTGAAGCGATTTAAGGCAGTACGTTTATAAAACTTCATTTCTTTTTTTTTTTGAAGGTATAATTTAAGATAGGATGGTGGGGAAGGCAAATAGAATAAGATAGTGTGATCTGTGCTGCGTAGGAGAGCTACACTGAAACCTTTCATGAGTCAGAACATTACATTGCACACGGCTAGGAAAAATAAACCTCCAAAGTAGAGGGAAATCGACTAAATGAACCATCTTTAAAGCCTTTTACTCTCACTCCACTGTACACCTGCTCTTCCACATACATCCTGCTCAACTTAACCTCAAACCTTCATCATACCAGACCTTCAACATTCGACATGGAAGAGCTCACCTCTTCCAGTCCCTTTAAATTCTGGGCACTCGGATCCATTACTGCAGGTATCAGACGTGTGCATGTGTAGTGAATCTGTGTTGCACGAGTTTCAATCTTTACAGAATTAAGAGGCACTTTAACTCTTCTCTCATCATAAGCACTTCAATCACCTTCCAAGTCACCTTAATTTCTTTACTATAAAGGGTTTATAAGAAGGAAGCCACAGTTGCACCCTCCCCATCTCTTCAGTTCAGTGGTGGACTAGAGTTCAGTCTGCCCCCTGCCTCTGTTTATGTCTCAGGAGTGTTGGGGGAGGAGGGGACTGAGGGCAGCCTTCACAGGTGGGAGGGGGTTGGAGTCAAAAATCTCTGCGTCCCCGTTACAGGTCGTCGCTTTCCACCAGGCCGCCGGGTGGCAGCGGGCTGGAGTCGGGAAAGAAGGCCGCCTTCACGTCCAGCCCCCTCTCCGTCAGCGCGGCGTAGCGGCTGGCTGAGGGGCGGACCTTCTTGGGCTTCGGGAGGTTCGGCTGCTGCCACTGAGCTGAGGAGGGGGAAACGGAGAGTTGGAGACCGCGGCGGCAAAGTACGTGGGAGGAAACGTGCGACTCTGCAGGCGGTTTGAACCTACTGTGAACGTCAAGGCGTGCGGTGCTGGAAACGATGCCGGCGTCGTTCTTGGCAGACACGGTGTACCAACCGGCGTCTTCCTTCAGAGCCGGCTGGATTATCATACACAGGTAGCCGCAGTTGTCCTGGTGCATGCTGGGAAGGAGCCATCAGTGTTACTGATACAAATTTACTTCTAACCCTGAAACCGCAGACGTTTTACTGGGATTTAATGCGATGAACCATCCAATGCATTTTCAAACTTGATTAAAATCCAAAGTGTTGCACTCATTTGTATTCAGCCTCTTTTACACTGAAAACGGTTAGAGTGGCCCAGTCAAAGTCCAGACCTTAATTTAAGAAAACTTGCCCAGACAGATGATCTCAATCAAATGTGACTTGGCTTTGTTTTGCAGAAAATGTGCAGAATTTTTTATATCCATCTGCAAAGCTGGATGATGCATACCCTAACAGACACGTAAATGTGGTTCTGAAAAGTGCAAAAGTTTCAGGCTTCCATGGCAACAACAGGGTAGCCTTTTTCCTCTTCCTCCCATTTCTGTGCATTAGTCCATTATATTAAATCCCATGTAAAATCCCGGTAAAATACATACTCAGTGTCTGTAATGTGACAAAATGTGGAAAACGTTGCGAAGACGAGTTGCTCTGGAAAAGCAAGAACTGCAGACCTGTACCTGATTCTGTCTGTGTTGTGAGTGAAGGACTCGTTCTCCCTCTTCCAGAAGATCTGCGGGTGAGGGACGCCCATGACGCGGCACTCCAGCCGCACGGGGTGACCCTCCGCCACGCTCGTGTTCTGCAGCTTCTCCACGAACGAGGGCACCTTGTGCATCTCTTTAGCTGTCGAGAGAGTTATCGTTACCGAGGCGACGGCAAAAACCGCGCCCGCGGTCGTCGTCCGCTCGACCTTTTAGCTCACCTGCGACGATGAGCTCCAGGTTGAAGGAGTTCTGGCCGGCCCGGTTGCTGGCGATGCACGTGTAAATGCCGGCGTCGCGGCTCGTCACCGGCTCGATGACCAGAGAGTGCACCCCGTTCTCCCTCACCAGCATCTTGTGGGACGAGTCGGGACGGATGGCGTGTCCGTTCAGCTGCCAGACGAGGTCGGGGGTCGGCAGGCCGCTCACCTGCGGGCGGAAGGAAACGTCAAAAAGTCATCGTACTGAGGTGAATGTGTGGAAGAGAATTTCCAGGCTTGCGCCCTTTGCTTGTTGTTCTCGGAGAACGGAGTGCGTCAGCCGCATGTGTTCTCTGTGTTTACTGAGAGGACGGAGACAGCAGTGTTTGTTTTATCTCTGTTGTGTTTATCTGACGGAGCCCAGTCACCTGCATGCTTCGTCATGGGAACAAGCTGAACAAAGGACGAAATCTGGGTGAGAAACCCAACACCTGGCCCACCTGGAACATTCACCGTTCCCAAACGCCTCTGCTGAAATTCCAGTTCAGCGGCGTTCATGGAAAATCACAAAGGGATGTGACATGACTACAGTGGAAAAACAAAATCTTACCAAGTATTTTTTTAATTTAGTTTCAAGAGCAAATATACACTTGAAATAAGACAAAACTAACTTAAAAGTAACTTGTCACCAAGATATTGAAGCTTGTTTTAAGTCAATAATTCCTTTATATTGATAAAATCAATATAAATCCACTGGCAGATTATTTCACTTATAACGAGACATTTTTCAGTTCAGTTTCATTTTACTTTGGTAAATTAACATTACACAAAGAATAAAAGCAAGAAATCCACTTTACAAACCCTTAATTTACAAAAAAGGATTAGACTGAAACCAAGGCTTTTGCCTGCCTGATTCATGAATCAAAAGATCTACCACTAAAACTATGTTTATTTTTTAATCAATATTGAGGAATTATTAACTTTAAAACAAGCTGCCATACTTTGAAAAGTTACTTGTAAGTTAGCAAGTAACTTACAAGTGCGATGAGATAATAGCACTAGAATCTAGACGAAGCATTGGTAAGATTTTGTTTTAGCGGTGTAGGCGCCGTTGGACGGGTCCGGAAGTCCGGCTGTTTTTGGGTTTTTTTTTCCACACAGGTCTTGTAGATAAATCTTCGCTATAAATACACAGACCAAGAAAAAATGGAGAGCAGTTTTTTTTTTACAGGCATAAAAAGACCATCTTTTTATAGCGAGTTAATTGTGGGTCTGTTTTCTTTTATTACATGAACCAGCTTTAAGTAGTTTGTAAATGTTGCAAGGAGGCGAGGTAAAACATCTTACTTATGGTAATTGCGAGCAGAAATTGGACTTGGTCCTTCAAGGCTTCCATCTTTGCATTCTCTCCATTTATGGTGAGACATTCATAAGAAAGCAAATGTCTCCTTTGAGCCAGTTCTCCTTATTTCCTACAGACTAAATCAAGGAAAAAGTGTGGAAATGTTTCTTTGGCAGCGCTGACATGGAGCCTCCCTCTGAACGATCCAGACACTGAATTAAAGGGTGGATCTGAAAACGCTTTCTGTATTACTATGATTATCATATTCCCGTTGGTTTGGAACTGGGGTTTTTTTCCTCCCCAGTCATTCTCTGTTATTTTAGAGGATTCTATCCGCTTCATTTTAATATAGAACAGGGGTGTCCAAAGTGCGGCCCGGGGGCCATTTGCAGTTCAAGAATGACACAACTTTGGCCTGTCCTCTGCAGGTGGTTGATGCAGATGGAGACTTTTTATTTTTAAATCACAGGAGGTTAAACAAATAATCCCAGTTTCTTTACTGTGTTTCTATATGTTGCCAGGTAACAAAGGACTGAAGTAAAAATGACATAACAGATCAGCATGGTGGTGTGAGGGGGATCTCTGTTGCTACAAAGCAAGAGCATCTAAAACAAAACAAATGCATTGACCAATCTATGGGCCAGATGGTTTCTATTAGGAGCTGATTGGACGAAGCAGCAGCGAACTGCTCTGACCTTCTTTCCTCCAGACCGGTGCAGCTAGAGCCAGGGGTGTGCCCTCACCTTGCAGTCCATCCGGCACAGGCGGCCCTCCTGGACGATCAGGTCACCAGGCGCCTGCAGGAAGTGAGGGCGGAAGTGACGCTCTTGGATGTTGTCGTTCTCGTCACCGCTGTCTCTGGACCGAGATCGGGGCCTGGCAGAGACGCAGAGGACAGCAGTGAGTACGGTTAGGGGAGTGTAATGATTTTGGGCGGGCGGTTTAAGCCCAATAGAGTGGCGCCAGCTTTTGAACTGAACAGATGCAAACTTCAGCTGAGCGCAGATTTCCCTGATGTCAATAAACGATGCTCTGCTAGGGAGTAAACATCATTTCTACTTGTGCAGAAAATCATCAGGTTTTCTTTGCATTGGATTGAGTTCAGGAGTTGCATATAGTTATCAGTCTGTTGTTTTCCTACAGAACCTGCTGCAGGCAAGGACGGCGTCCAAACATAAATTCATTAATTGTATCATTTTAGTAATTGATTATTTTGACAATAGTTAATAAAGCAAATTGGCACATTCTGCCCATTTTTATTTAACCTCGAGCTTATTTTATACATGAATAGAAATGCATTTAAAAAGTACAAATCATTTCCTTTTTTAAATAAGAATTTAAACATTTAATTGTCTAAATGCAGTCAGTGTAGCATCCCTTTAGTGTATGATTTATCAATTGTTGCAAATTAAATATTTTTAACTTCAAGACTAATCTGTTGGCTAGTTTTTGGTTAAACGTGATAATAATTGGACAGCAAAACGAGCTTAATAGGAGATTTTCTTTTGATTTTCTGCAGAGTTTCAGCCAGGAGAAACAAACTATGTGACTTGAGAAGTTCTAAGTAGAACGTACTTACAGGCAAAGAGTTTTTTTTATCTTACATGTAAAATAGAAATATTTTTGTAGAGTTTTGTCTTAATTACTGCTCTGAATATGTTGTCCATTCAGCAAATGGCCTTCTCTTCAGTCTGTATACTACAGTTAATGATTAACTGATCACTAAATTGGTTGACGTTTATTTCAATAATCGAATAATAATTAATAATTGTTAAAGCCCTATTTAATTGAAGAACAAAGCTTTTACCTAATGAATTACAAACTTACAGAGAAAACTTTTTAAGCACTACATTTGGGGGAATTGTCTTTCTAAAAAACAGTGTATGATTTTTGAAATCTGTCCTGCTCAAAACTCAAAATCCTGCTTACATATTTGTCCTCCTAAAAAGTAAGTTTTTGTGCTCCAATTGAATGGCTTGCTCTTGAAGTGGACGAAGTCTGTGCTTTCAATTACCGTATTTTTTTTAATCTCCGCTAAATAATTTTCTTTGCCCTCTTGGAGCTAGGGGGTTACTTAGAGGTTTAAGTAAAACAGGATTAAGCAAGAAGCAGAATATATGTGTGCAAATGCTCGCCACAGAACCAGCTTAAAGGGGAAATAAACCATTTTGTTAGCAAACAGTATGTTTTACAGTGAGAGGTGTGAGTTTTGTAGAAGAAGAAACTTGCTCTTAAATTGAACATGTTTGATTTGCGAAAGAAAAACTCCCTCAAACCGGAGCAGTTATTTTAATAAAGCTGCGTGCGCTCTCCTCCCCCGTCAGGTCTGACATCAACCCTCTTCCTGTTTGTGATCTCTGCACCCACAGGTGTTCCTCTGAATCCTCCCTGTGACCTCACCATCCCACCTGCACCTGAAGCAGGGCTGTACATAGAAGAAAAAAACCCCAGAAACAAACAAAAAGAAAAAAAGGTCATTCGGGCACCGATTGTTATCTCGGTCTCTCTCCTCACCCAAAACAACGCGGCGCTGTTATCTAATCGGGGCGTGTCCATGGTGATAACAGCTCACAGGTGGTTTTTATGTCCACAGCCTCTGTGATCATCTTTTACTATCCGGGCTTGCATGAGTACACACCGTGTATACAAGGTCAGAACAAGCATGTGTTCCCTCTCATTAACACTCAGATTTTCTTTGAATGAACAGTTAAACAAAGAACAGAGTGTGAGTTCAGTTCATGGCAAACACTTGTGTAAATATGAGTCTCCTGGAAGCTTTTCTGGCCTGAATCTGTGCAGAAATGCGAGGGGCTGCAGCAGCAGGCGTGCCAGCCAGCAGCTGGATGGATAACTTTTAAAAAAGTACAGGTTTTGTTTTGTTTGCCCTTTTGAATATTGGAACCGAATGGCTGAAAAACATATCACAATAGAAGCGTTTCAGTCGATAGTTATATTGGTTTGTTTTTTCTTTTGAATATCAGAAATACTGTCAAACTGGTGACCTTTCCTGCTTTATCCAGATTTCACTTCATGCTGTTGTTTTTTTATTTTTAAGCAGTTTTGTGAAACATGAAACTGCTGCTGCACTAGTTGTGCAACAAGTTGTTGCTAGGTAACCAACTACTGAGTGAGTTGATGCTACCTCCCTTGCTTAGCTAGTCTCTAGAGGTTGAGCAGCTAAAGCCTTTATTCTGCTTACATCCCCCAGAATGCAGTTCTGGATTGTGTCTTTTGCCATATATTTTACTGAACCCCAAATTTACCCTTAAACACTTATAAGTTTTCACATTTTAGTCCTTTCTACTTCCACTTCTTACCCACGTGTACACCCGCAAGTATTTTTATGAATACTAGTATTCAAGTATTTTAGGAATTATGGAAATAAATAATTGAGAAAATGTTCAAACATCATGTATAGTTGTACATTTGTCTGTTATTTTCTCAAACATTTACGTCGCCCTTTATTTCCATCGATTGTGGTTTTGATCTTGGTTGGTTGCACTTGGCTTTTAAAATGAAACAGATTAGCCAAGTCAGCAGCTGACTGAACATCCATCCATCCATCCATCCATCAATCCATCAATCAATCCATCGATCCATCAATCCATCAATCAACACCCTTGTCCCTAGTGGAGTCAGGAGGTGCTGGTGTCTATCTCCAGCTAACTTTCCGGGCGAGAGGCGGGGTCACCCTGGACAGGTCGCCAGTTTGTCGCAGCTAATTAAACAAAAGCCACTAAATTTCCCCCCTTTAGTAGAACAAATCTGACCCGACACTAACAGGCAATTTGACCCAGCATAAAGAAAGAGGGAAAAAAACACGGTCAGACAGTGGATCCTCACCTGCGCATGTGACCTGGAGCCATCCGTGGGCTGCGGCCGCGCTGGTTCACCGCCTGGACCATCATCCTGCCGGTGCAGCTCACCCGGCCCTGCAGTGGGAGGACAGAGAGCTGGAGTCTGAACCCAGGACTGGCAGTCACACAAAACAGGAGGAAACTAGATGTGTCTGATAAAGCAGGAGAGCGCTGCTCTACAGCCTGTCCTACATGAACCTTTCACCCCTCTGAGGGTGTTAGTGAGTTCCTGCTTCCTTCAACGCCTTCTTCCTGTTCAGACCAGCAGGGCGTTATCTGCAGCCTCCCAGATAAATGTTTTTTTTTTTTCTTCTGACTTACGTCTGGGTTTGCTGCCAGGATGGTGTAATTTCCGTCGTCGTCCAGCGAGGCTGCCGCTGTGTGCAGCGAGCAGGTGCCGTCCGGATCCCGGCTGATCCGGTAGTGTTCGCTCCTCTTGGAGATCTGCTTACCATCTTTAAACCAATAGACCTGCAAGGAAAAGATGCAAAAACTCAACACTCAAGTTTTATTGTTACACTGATTTTCTATGAACATCATGTTTTAAAAGCCAGGTTTTCACATGTGCTAGCATTTATTACACATCATTTGAGGATTATGGCCCGCAGTTAGCAAAAATTCAAAATTCAGCTACTCAGAAAATTAGTTTCACAAGACAGAAATACAATAATTGTCCAAATAAGTGTCATCACCTGCAGGTAATCATGTAAAAGACTGCTGACTGAAACACTGACCATAAAATTGCGCAAATTGGAATTATGAAAATAAATTCACTTAATGGAAACACGTCAATTAAAAAAAAACAAAACAAAAAACACCTCATGTCTTTTGATAAAAGCTTTAAGCGCTATGTGAGGTGGATTTCGCAAAACTGCAATGAAAAAACCTTTTTTTCGCATCATAAGAGTCACATGATCAACAAGTGGATGTTACTACTGGCAAAAACTACAAAGAAGACGACAGGAAGTGGTAGGACAACAATAGCGCGGCTTGTTTTTTAATGACATATCTGTGAACAAACTTATTCATGTCGGTAGGTCACAAAAACAATCTCTGAAGATAATGGACACAGAATGCTGTATCCAAGTGTATTGATGGAAGGTTGTGTGAAAGGAAAAAGTGTGATCCCATGAAACCGTTTGAATCAGTGGTGGGCACCTTTGGTTGGGGTTCTCCGTGGACCTTGCAGGAGAAAGTGACCGGCATGCCCTCGAACACCTTGTAGTGTTTCAGCTTCTGGTCGAAGGAGGGCGCCACCCCCTGGCCGGCGGAGTCCTCGTCGTGCTGGACGTCGTCGTCCGACTCCTCCACCGGAGAACGCTCCAGGCGATATTCAATCTCGCTGATGAGGCGCTGCTCGAAGCTGGACACTCTGTACTCCTGAACACAAGACACACGGGGCGAGTCAGGAGACGTCTAGACCAGAGAGAATCTGAGGAGCATGCAGGGACAGAGCACCGAGGTTCATTAACTCGTTTTCATCGTCACCCAATCGAGCCGAACTCTTCCCCTCAACTCCCCAGTCCTTCTCCCCCCAGATGAGCCACTCCTCCTCCTCTACTACCATCCCCATCAATCCCTCATTGCTCCGCGGAGCGCGGAGGAACATCTGCAGAGCAGCTCAGCGTGATGACACATCTCGCAGATAATGACAGGCCTCGGGCGCAGCTGCAGAGCCGGCGCTAATCCTCCTGAGCCGACGCGGAGAGGAGGCCGGTACCGACCCACGATCACACTGAGAGGAGGCCGTTTCTCTGAGAACTGGACTGTAAGACGGGCTTGTTCGCCGCTTAAAACGTGGACAACACGTGAAACAACGTGCGTCACTGTGAGATGTGATGATTTAGCAACACGACACGCTGTACAGCGCGTAACAAAAGTCTTCATGCCGCCTGGACTTCTTCGCTTTTTGTCGCAACCACAAACTTTAATGTATTTTATTGGGATTTGAACACAAAACAATGCGCACTGATAAACTGGAAGGAAAGGGATTTATGGTTTTTAAAACAAGTTTCTGACAAATTAGACCTTTCAAGATGTGTGAATTTAAGTCGTCATATTGGATGGAGAACCTCTTAACGCAAACATTCAGGTTTTGTCATATGCATTTAGGTCTGGACTTTGACTGGGCCATTCTAATATAAGAATGACCTTTGACATAAACCATTTCTCTAGCGTACTTGTCCTCCAGGAAGGCAAACCTCCATCCTATCCTTAAGTCTTGTGCAGCTTCTAACAGGTTTTCTTCTAGAAATGCCTCCCCACAGCATGATGCTGCCATGACCATGTTTCACAGAGGACATAAGTGTTCAGCATAAAATGCTGCACAAAGTTCCTTTTTTTGTGCTCTTAATTTATTTGCTAGTGGTTCAGATAACTAGGTTACTTCTGAAGGTTTCATTTGGAGGCATCAGAAAGGATTGGAAATAAATTCGCAACTTTGTGTTGGGCCATCTCGCAAAATCTCAGTAATAGATTGTAATGGATATTAATACTGCATATTAACACTATAATGCTACCCTAACCCTGAGACGTTTTTATGCTTGTAGAAACCAGTGACAGGACTCGCATGTCTGGTTTTCTAACTTCTAAAAACACATCAGTGTGATTTCAATTTACAGATCTAAAAACGGTGTGGATAGTAATAATCAAAAACCAAAAACAATGTGTCAGCAAAGAGAAGGTTGAAATGAACCTTTTGAGGGCAAGTTTCTGCATCAGCTGACTTGTCTTCCTGTTGGGAGAAAACACACGTTTTGGTTGAGTGTGTTTGGCTCTGAGCGTCACACGGTGAGGGGAAACAAGCGCTCTTGGTGCTCCAACCACTCCAGCTCTCCATGCAAAGAGTCACAAAGAAATGGAAATGTGGATCAGTTTGGTCTGTTTATAAGTGACCCGTCAACCCTTTGTGTTCACCGCTGCGTTTTAGCGGCTGTACCGTCGTGTTGTTTCAAATGTAGCTTTTTCTCGGTTGACATAACTGGAAATGGACGGCTCATCTTTGAAACACACAACCGGCTCCGGGAACTGTTGCTATTTTTGTTCCCTTCAACAGAACTGGCTCGTTGGCTCTGAGTAAGACAAACAGCCACATTGGGGCTAGCTGGATGTTCCTGTGGAACAACAGAGGGTTGGATAAACAGAGCTTTTTATGGAGGGACCTCCGCTGCTCCTCGCCGGTGTTTACAGAGGCACCGGGCGGGGCTGACGGGCGGTCAGAAGATAGAAGTGTCGTCAGAAAACGTTTTCGCGTCACACGGTGAACATGCAGCAGAGTGAAAGAAACAACCCGCCCTGGTGAGGACGTGTTGGTGAAACGTTTCCATGCCTGTGTGATGTTCCCCTCCTGGGGCCAGATGCATAAACAAACGTCAACACGCAACCGAGACTTCTTCACAGCCCGACGTTTGCAATATTTCCCTTTTGATTTCATATATTTAACTGCAGCCATGTGTTCCAAAACATTATTTAGAGTTTGTTGATTTTCAGATATATTACTGACTGAAAGCTTTTCATAAAGAGACATTCAGAGCTTGTTTGATTTTTTTTTTTTGTTTTTCCCTCTGATGTTTCGTTTCATCCCTCCAACTTTCCGCATCTTGTCACGATACAAACACAAACTCCGCCGCATGGCATTGGAGTGTTGTGTGATGGACCAACTGATGTGCATAACGGTGAAGTGGAAGAGAAACGACGTGTGGTTTTTACAGAAAATCTGAAAAGTGTGGCATGTAATTGAATTGGGGCCAATACGTGGGAGAAACACCTTTAATGTGGAAGATGTGCTTTGTGAAATGTTTAAATGAAAAGGTGGCTGAATCCGAATGTACGCCACACTTTTGGTTTCTGATTACATGAAATCAACATTGGATACATAAAGGTTTGTGGTTGTAATGTGATCAAATGGAAAAAAAAGTTTAAAAGTTTAACCCTGCTTTTCAGGGTTTGCCCACTGTTCCCACTGTAAACTTCAAGCACTTTTCAAGCATTTTCAAGGAACGTTTTCAAACTTTTCCAGCACCACACTTTGGAGAATAAAACAAAAACAAATTGACTTCAAAATATGTTTTCCAGTCACTTCAATATGTTATCATTTATTACTAATTATTATATCTTGTGATCGTATTCTACAGCAGAAACCAGATGAACAAAAAAAACCCAATTGTGTTTTGAAATGTCTCTTTTACACACTCCTTATACACCTGACTGCTCCGAGAACAACACACTAATTTTACAAAATAAATCCCCCAATTTCAATAATGTTGCTGTAAAATATCCAACATCAAACATGAGTGAACGTTTATTTCAACTAAATGGGTCAATAAGCCATTGGGCCATTAGAAATGATAAATATTTATGACATTAACACAATTTAAACAAATCTTGTTCAGCTAAATTACCTCAAACACAACATACAAAGAAAGTTAAAAATAACATTTCTAAAAAAAAGATAATGTTCTCACCATGTATTGTGGCGTTTAGCAAATATAAATAATCTTGGTAATTCTTACTGACATTTAGTCTAATTTAACAGTGAGGGAAAAAAGTGTCTTGATTGGGTGTATGAAAATATCTGGGTTCAGCTGTAAGTGTTTTTCTTCAAATGTTTGGCTTTATTACAAAACAGTGCAGTTTGAATAAAAACGACTTTTAAGGACTTGATGCAAAAACTTGAAAACACCGAATTGAAATTCAAGCATTTCCAGGGATCCCAGTATGAACACTGACAATCCCTAATTTCAGAGGATAGAAATTCTACATTCATCCACCTGTCATGACTGTGAATAACAAAAGTAATAATTTCAGCATCTGGCCCCAGCGGTGTCGGTCCCCCATGCGAAGGGCCCCCGTACCTGTGTGACCGGCTCCTCCTCTGTGTCCTGTGTGTTCAGGACTGTGGCAGCGTTGTCGGCCCCCAGGAGCCTACGGGCCATCTTCTCCTCATAGGTTAACCTCTGCAATCAGGGATTAATGAGGTCAGCGCAGGTTAGTGGGGTCAGCCGCACAAAAACACACGCTTGCACACCGTAGGGTCCAGTGGCAGCTGCGTTCAGGCCCGCTGTTAAAACGTTTCACGTTTATCCAAAGGCAAATCCAACCGAAGCTGAATGAGTATCGCTGTCATGTTTTAATTAGCTTTTTTTGTTCTTCTTAGCGTGTGTTAATCCATGTTAAAAGGTGATCAGGCTCGCTGACGGGAGCTGAAAACCCACCTGTTGACCATTGCTCATGCGCTCCTCTTTAAAGCGCAGCTTTCTCTCCAGATCCTGGATGACGGCGTCCTTGGAGCCCTGGATGTCGGAGTCGGAGACGATGCGAGGCGTCTTGGTGACTGACGACTTCCTCGGAAACACTTTGCTGAAAGAAAGATAAAAAAAACAAGAAAACAATAACTCATCATTAAAGTCGTACTTCTTTGCACACGCTCTCCTACAATCTCAAATCTTTTTACTCCTGTTGCATCGTTACCAGAACTCGCTCTCCCTTATCTGGACATGTCCAGCTATTGCATTCCTCTCTGTATCTTCTTATCTCTCTACGAATGCCGCAGGAATGCCAGGGTGAGAGAGGGAGTGCAGGAGTGAGTGAGGGGCCGATGAAAAATAACTGGCGGAGAGATGAAGGTGGAACGGGAAAACTTTCCCCTCTCATTAGGAGAGAGGAAGGACCTGCAGATTTTTGTCAGGCAAGTCGATGTGCCAAGAGCAAAATGAAAGTATCAACTGGGCCGGGTGTGGGATATGAACACGAGGCAGCCCTGCAGAGGACAGTGAGGGGAGATGAAACTCTCATCGGGGAGTTTCTATCCTCCGTTTACAGATTAATCACACACGCCGCTTAATTTCTTAAAACTGCGATAAATTTCAAACTTTGAGCAGCACCGCCTCATTTTCTTGTTCATGTTTTTAATTTGGAATGAAAAGAAATTTTATTTTATTTCAATTTTTTCCATGTGTCCTGTCCAGGAAGCTTGGGCAAAGCTGTGGGTCTGGTTGCCTTGCAGGGTAAGGGCAAATTAGCACTGCAACAGCGTGATGATATATTAAATATTTTACAAATTGTTTGGGGGCAGATGTTTCTAGATCACACTAGAAAAACAAAACTAATTCAAATTCTGAAGAACGAGCTGGTGGAAATAGATGCCTGGTTTAAGTGTAACAATGTTTTATCCTCTATCAGCAAAACAAACTTCCAGTAAAAAAAAAAAAATGAATATTTTATCTGATATGTTTGTTCTTTCATTTACTTGTGCTGTGAATTAAGAGGTGGGAGAACATCTTTAAATAGAATCTGTCTGATAACATGTAAAAGACAGATAAACCATGGCCTGATCTGAAGAAATTCAAGGATGAATAAAAAACAAAATCATTTTAATATATGTGTCTAGAAAAGGGCCACAAAGCCATTCTAAGGCTTTTGGACTCCCAAGCTCAAGCACTTCAGTTATTATTCCACGTCTGATAAAAACAAAAAATAAACTAAACTGGATGTTTCTCTGGTTGCATAATTGACTTTATGAAATGAATGGCATGTGTGAGCATTTGTTTGACTTGGACTCACCTTTCCTTCTCAGGTCACAGGGTTTATTTTCTTGCCATTACACCTTTGGTAAACTTTACTTTCTCTCTCGCTGCTTTATCTAGTTTTTCTTTTTCAAACATGTCGTATAAAAATGTAAACATGTCGTTTCTCATCCGTCCAAGCCTCCTGTCTGGACGTTTACGTCCAACCAGGTTCTGTTATGTGTTCATGCTGTGTAGAAAGGGCCTTGAATGTCCCGCTTGACACAAGGCATAACTCTGAAGAGACAGCAGAGAGTGTAAGGGTGCGCTGTTTAGTCCGCTTTGATCCAACTCTGGTTCATTTGTCTAGATAGTCCGATTCGTTTGGGGAGGTGCGAATCTGCACTCTAACGCCGATGGTCTCTGTCTGGTTGAAGTGAACTCTGGTGCGGTTTGAATGTGTATGTGAACGCAAGTGGACCAGAGACCACTCCAAAAGCAGGAAGCGGACTATACTGCAGGGCATTCTGGGTAAATGCAACCAAAACATGTTAGCAGGAGAACTGCGTTGTGGTCTTTTGCCAAAGACAGTTTCCCTGCCTGCTTGTTACTGCTGCTGTCTTTAAAAATATTACTGTACGGTGTCTTTGAGTTTCTTTAAAAGATTTTTATAGATAAAACGTATTATTATTATTACAAAACAGAATTCCTACAACCATTTTTATTTACATTCTGTGAAGAATGAAGTTGTTTTTGTGTCATTTCTTTCTGTTGTTCTTGGTGCAGCGCCACCACAGGCGAGGAGAGAAACAGGTTTTCAACTATTTCGGTGCGTTTGACACAGTGCAGTGTGAACGAGAACCGCAGCTGAACATGTAACAGACGTGTGACATTTGGACACTTACATGGTGCCGTTGCCTTTGGGAAGGCCCAGGCTGTTGACCATGGGGCTGCCGGGTGTGGAGGGGCTGGAGGGCAGCACCGAGGACAGAAAGCTGGAGGCGGGAGACGGGGGCACCGAGGAGAACGGTGACGACACATCTGAGCCGACTGGAGACATGGAGACAGGAGGAGGAGGCGGCGGCGGAGGAGGGGGGAAGTCCTGGCCGGAGCCGGAGGGAGAGGACAGGTTGCTGAGGCTGAGGAAGGGCGGAGGAGGAGGCGGGAAGGATGGAGAGGTCGGGGACTCGACGCTGCCGGCCTTCGTGAAAGGAGGCAGGGCGACCCGGTTTAAGGGCTTGTGGGAGGCGGGTGGAGACAGCGGGGAGGACAGGCTGGACCCAGAGGAGCCAGAGGAGTGGGCGACGTAGCCCGCCCCTCCCGGGCTCTGGGCAGCGATGAACTGCTTGGGCCGGGCGTAGTTGAAGGTACTGGCCTGCATGGCGGTGCTGCTCTCCAGCTCCTGGAAGGAGGGGGGTGGGGGAAGAGGCGGCGAGGGCGGAGCAGGTGGAGGTGCTTCCTGAAGCAGATGCAAGGGTGGAGGCGGGACTTCCTGGATGTGCTCCGGCTGCTGCTGCCAGATGGCTGCCTCCTGCTGCTCCAACAGAATCTGGTCCTGCAGCTGCTTCAGCTGGGCCGCGTTCCTGAGAGGAAAAGGAGAAGAAGACTCAGTCAGTCCAGCTTCCTTTAATCCTCACTGCATTAGCAGGTGGAGGGCGGATGTAACACGGCAACGCCGAGAAAATAAGCTACAAAACCCAGCATCTGTTTTCAGGTTCTCCACAACAACAAGTTTCTACGCTGCAAAAACACAAAGTCTTAGCAAATATTTTTGGTCTGGTTTCTACTGCAAATACACTTTAAATAAAATAAAACAAATCACATTTCAGGAAGATATGGGAGCTTGTTTTAAGTGAATAATTCTTTAATGCTAATGGAAAAAGTGCTAGATCTACTGAAACTACAACTTGGTAAGATGTAGTTTATTTTTGTTTTTTTTTGCAGTGCATCAGCTGCAGTCAATGAGAACTACTGACAGAGTTTAACTACTAACTACAATGAACTGTTCTTCAGTCTTCAGACTGCGCTGCGTCTGGCACCAGGTTTGTTCAAACTGGAATATGTCCGACTTGTAGGGAGGAAACAACTGCACGAGCAGCAGGGACTGATAGTTTATCAGCTTGTAGCCGTTAACAAAGAGTCAGACTGTTGACAGCACTTTAAATGCGCTGCAGGAGTCAGACTGCTGTTGTTCGGCTCACAGCCTAGAAAACTGATAATAGTAGCGCTGTAGAGGCCGATTTCCTTTCTGTGAAACAGTTTGGTATGACTCCTGCTTGAATGTTTTGCTGAAAGAAGAAAAACATAACTGTGACATATGCGAGTCATTTATCCGGATGATGAAATGCTGTTTTTCTGGGGGGTTTTCAGAGTTGCGGTTGTCCAGTTTGGTGACCGCCTCGCGATGTCATTGTGGAGGAGAGACGGTGGAGTTTCTCGGATGTCATCTGCTCCACATTTCTATCCTCCACAAATCTTTACATGAACTAGTAAAGTTTCAAAGAGACCAAGTGTTGTTAAGTTATTTTGATCCTTTTCATTTCAGGGTGGTTGTTTATAGCTTTTTTTTTTTTATGTATATGAAGTCCATAAACTTTTAAAAACACAACAAATGAAGGAATCCTTTGATCCTGTAGTGGTTCATAAGCTTTGTGTACACACTAGTCTCACAGAAGTATTCATAGTCCTTGAAAATGTTCATATTAGAGCAAACTTTCTCTCTTATTTTAACTGGATTTTATGTGATTGAATTTACAGTGGCATGCACTTTTTAGTCTAAGTATACATGTTTTTTATTATTATTTAACCATTTTTTTTACTGCAATTGGAGCTACAAGAAGTAGGTGGGCGGATTGATCCAAAATATCAATAATATCGATTCCTAGTTGGTATCTGTATCAGATCGGTATTAGTGCGATAAAATCAATATTTTGGTTTCAGATTCTCTCTTGAAATGTGATTTTAGTTTTGTATTTTTACCCAACCACGGGTAAAAAAAAAAAAAAAAAAGTTTTGGAAAAAATGTACACAATTATGTTATGTTTTTTATTGGTCATCTTAATATGTTATTATAGTATTTTTGAAAACACCTATAAACACAAAAACACCTCAACGTCAGAAGTTTGGCAATATGTCACGCTTATATATTAAGTATATCGATACTTAATAAAAAGTATCGATATTTGCGATACTAACTTTGGAGCTTTCCCACATAGCTGGACCTTAGGGGTATAAAATGCAGACGTTTTTGCTTCCAAGGTAAACAATATGTGGAAAAGTTTATGAAATGCGAATAATTTTGCAAGGTATTGTGGTTTAGGGTATACTTTCTTAGCTATGGGCGTGCTGTGGTGGCGCAGGGGGTTAGCACGCCCCACATTTGGAGGCCTTAGACCCGCGGACGTCGCGGGTTCGACTCCCGGTCCCGATGACCTTTGCCGCATGTCCTCCTTCAAAAAGGGCGCCGGCTCAGCTGGCTGCCTGCAGACGCAGCTCCCGTCGTGTGTGTGTTAATCTGTGTATAAAAAATTCTTGCTGTAACTGCGAAATAATTTCCCTGCTGGGATGAATAAAGTAATTCTTCTTCTTCTTCTATTTACATTCTGACATGTTATATTTGTATAATTATTTGTTTAACTTGAGCTACCAAACAGAATCTTTCGAGGAACAGGCCTTAAAAAGACAGGAGGATTTCAGAGAACTTTTGATACCAGAGACAGCAGCAACACGCAGCATGTATATAAATCCTCTCTAACAGGCTCCCAAAATTACATTCCAAACTTGCAAATGAGGACAATATGGGGCTCCTTTAAGCCTTCACAAACTATAGAAACCACAGGCCTGAAGCGCAGCTCTCCGCAGGCATCAGGAAGACGACATTGGTCTCTAGGAAAAGCCTGAGACGCTGTAAATCTTGCAGCATGCTGTGCAGTGTGTGAGAATGAGAAGTTCCTCACTGTTCAGAAAATACTGTACATCCAACTGCATGTTGTCTGGAGTCCACCAAGTTCACGTGCCCAAATCTCTTCCAGAGGTCAGATAATCAGTGGAGTGTTTCAACTATTTTTTCCTATCTGTGACAGTGCAGCCCCCCGTCCTTTACTCCCCACCCCTTTCTTTTAGGTCCTGCTGCCAACAGCAGCATGACTGATTAGTCTCTCCGAGCCATTTTGGTTTTTCATTTTGGCTATGCGCTTCCTTCCAGAGTGGACTTCACAGGCCCAAATAAATACCCATTAATCCACAAGCATCCATTCCGATCGTTCCAGCTCGTCCCCACCTGGTGCTCTCCTTACGGTCCTCACCGACCGCAAAAAAAAAAAAGAAGCAACACAATCAGTTCAACATGTCTGCCTCTTTGTGTACGTTTTCCTTTACATTCCCCCAAAGCTCTCCTCCTCAGGCCTCCAAAGAAAGTGAGCTTTTACAGGAATAGTTTGGCAGCTGGCGAGGCTCGCGGCGCTCCGCAGCAGTTTCATTCCTTTTTTGGCTTTGTTCTCGGTGCGTCAGGCAGAAGCGGCCGGCAGAAAGGAAACACACTTCATATCCTCACGGCCCCAATCCCTCACTGCTTTACTGGCTCAGCATGAACACACTTCAAAGGCCCTTTTGGCATTCATCAGGGTTTTTTCTTCTTCTTTTTTGACGTACTTGTGTTACAGTTCTTTTTGGAATAAAAAAAAATACAATTGAAACAGGAGGTAGAGTCGCAAAAATCGATCAACGAATGGTGAGTTCAGGTTGGTCGCAGAAGTTACAAATTCCAGCTCGAGGTGCAAATACATTTCTTTAGAAGTGTGTCACCAAAATCACAAGCCAAGAGGTCTGTTTCCTGCGACATAGTATGTCATTTCTACTTTTTGTTCCGGCTGCAAGAGAGCGAGAGAGAGCAACACTTTCAGAACGCCGTAACTAGGCTAATATGAGACGCAAAAGCTAGTTTTGCTTTTATTTACAACTTGTCTTGTTAAATGCTGTCATTGCTGTTCTGAAATCTCCCGTTACAGCTGTTGAATCTGTATCTGCAGGTAGAGCTCCACAAAAATCAGGGATCGGAATTTGGTCACAAAATTAGGGTCTTGGCTTGTCAAGAACTTTGTAACTATCCTGCTTTTTCCACGAGTTTCGATGCAGATTCAAGAAATCTGTCATGACTTGGCAGCTCTCATCCTCCAAAACTACTTAGTTCAAGAAGATTATAATTATAGCCAAATTACAGCTGCATCTGAATCTGGTTTAAACATTTGCTTCATGCTTAAACGGTCAGTCTGGTCTTATTTCCAGCTGTGTAAATATTTTCATGTCCCACTTGAGAATTTGGATCAATCAAGCTACCAGCCAGAGGTCATCCAGAAACAGATCAGCCTCCAGCTTCTACTCCCAGAAATCTTTGACCGCAAAGTCCAACAGAGTCGTCCCGTCATACATTGCTTTTTCAACACTCCGCCTGAGCTCAGCTGCTGATACCCTGACCTACAGTTTCTGTATAGATCTCTGACAAAAAGACTTCAGATTCACAGCAGATTTCCATCTGTCCCTTCTACTCTCCGTCCATATGTCAGAGCGGGGTCTAATTAGTAGGGAAGTTTTCCTGTGTCGCCACGCCAACAGTCCTGTGTTTTGCTGTTCTGCTTTGGGCCAACTGGCCCACAAAGCCGCTCGCTTCATAGAGAAAACACTTCAGCTCCTCTGTGTGCTGCTCCGACTGGAAGACGCAATTACTCTTCTTCTCGGAGGCCTCTCTCCGTCTCTTTGCCCCCTCTCTGGAGGAGTCGACGGAGGAGGTCTTTTTGGGTCGGATTAGTACATTCTTAACAAATTCGGAGGAAGAAAGCTGAGACAAACAGCGATGCAGACTGGAATCTCTGTCACATTTCTGAAATCATAATAACCAGACCCTGTAGCAGGCTGACAGTAACATCGCTGAGGGAGAGTTTTACAGTCCTGTGATGTTTCAGGCTCAATGAGAAGCCCCAGATCCAGATGCAGCAGCAGCATGTTGCTTTAATAAATGGAGACCCCGGCATTGTAAAAGGCCATGTTTGCTCTTTGTTGCCTTCTTGAACTCTAACGGCCCACATCGCACTGAAAACTCCTCGTTTCACACTGCAAAACCACAATATTACCACAACGTTTTGGTCTAGATTGTAGTGCAAATATCTCAGTACACATAAAATAAGATTAAACTAACTTACAAGTAACTTTTCAGCAAGATTTAGGAGCTTGTTTTAAGTCAATAATTCCTTAAGATTAACAAACTACTAGTAATAAGTTTTCCCCATGTTATAAGTTAAATTGTCTTGTTCCTTCAGCAGATTAATCCACTAGTACTTTTTCCATCAATATTAAAATAAGCTAAAAAAAGCGACTTGTTAGGTACTTTTGTACTTGTTGACATTTTGTGTTTTTGCAGTTCAGGACCAGAGCAAGTAAGCAGAAAGCCATCGAAGGATTTTATCCGCCGTCCGATCCTGCCAGCTCTGCAGCTGGCCGTAAACCACGGAGCCGCTTTATTATCCTCGCCAGCTGAAGACAGGAAGCGGGCAGGAAGCTGTTGAGTGTACGTCGGCACTAATGAGGGGTTTCCTTCTGTAAACAACAACAACACGGAGACAGCCGAGTCTCTGCCTGCGCTCCTCTAAAAGCAGAAGAGGGAGGGGAGACTAGAGTCCTGCCTTCAGCTTATAAAACCAGCGCGTGTTTGCATTGCACCGCCGAATATTTGTTTCTGCAAACACCTCCGTGGCCTGGTAACGCCGGGGACTTTGCTATTCATAAATGATTTATGGTGGAAAGTGAAACCGGATTTGAGGGTCACAGAAACACGAGGTGGGAATCGTGTACAGTTGAAGCCACAACCCTTAATGTGTTTAATTCAGATTCAATACAAAGCAGAGCATAATTACGAAGTGAATTCCTGAAAAGCATGCTGTCAATTTGTAGTAAACCCCCTTTTACTCTGATACCCTCTAAATAAAACCACTGGATATTGGCTGGATTTCACATATTCATTGTGTTGAAACGCTGCCTTGCCGTCAGTGAGCATTGCGTCACCATGGCGGTGTGTCTGCATGAACTCGCCTGAAGCGGTAAAGTCCCGTTAATCTGTCACGGAGAGTGAGCTCATACGTGAAATGACTGGCGGACTGTTGGTAAGGCTGATCGGTCGAATGACGTCCGACCTCCCTCAGTCACCTGGTTCTGCAGAAATGTGTCACATCAGCAGCTTCTAGACGTTTACTGAACACAGTGACGTGTTTTATGACACATTTATTGTCTAAATGCCATTTATTGCTAATGAATTTTAGGACAGCCAGCTCCAGAGTAAAACAGAGCACGTTCTAGCTAAGACACTGCAAAAACACAAAATCCTACCAAGTATTTTCCGTCTCGTTTTTAGTACAAATTTCTTGCTACACTTGAAATAAGGCAAAACTAACTTACAAGTAACTTTTCAGAAAGATGTAGGAGATACTTGGTAGGATTTAGTGTTTTTGCAGTGTAGACTCAAAGGATTTCTTGACCCTTGAACTTTTTCACATGATGCCAAGTTACAACTCCAAACTTCAGGATTCTTTAATGGGATTTTACCCGTCAGCCCAACTCAAAATGGAGCGTAATTGTAATATGACATGTAAATAATCCATAGTTTCATTTCTTATTTTACAAATTCTGAGAAATGTGGCATGAATATGTACTCCATTATCAAAAATCCAGAAGCCAATCATTGAACTTAAATCACAAGAGATCAAAATCTAACTTTTCCAAAACTCTGTGGCAAAAAAAAAAAAAAAACCCAACCACTCCCAAGATGAAACAACAATGGAGGCAACATCATACTGTGAGGATCAGGCTTTTCAAAGCTAGTCATAGTTGTGGGGAAAGATGGATGGAGCTAAAATGGAAAACAATCAAACCTGTGAAAGATTTGAGACGTCACCTTCTGCTTCCCATTTTTGCAGAACTTTGTGTTGGTCTGTCACATAAAACCCAATAAAATACTTTGAAGCATCCGTCTACAGTCCATTAGTCACTGCATTCACATCTGCTGCTCTGTCTTACTCCAGCTTTTTGTCTCCTAAACGGCTCAACTTACTTTCAACCCCACTCCTCCCTGGGTACCACCATCCATTCTTGCCTCCTCCTCCCCTTGCCCATGTCTATAATTGCACACACACCACATAAAATAGAAGCAGACTGTTTTCTCACCCCCCACCCCCGACCCTACTTTGTTTTCCAATCTTTAAAGTGAAGCACAGAGCGCTTTTCTTATTCCAGCCACACCAACAACTCACAGTCGCACACTTTCTCCCTGTCCTACTTTCTTTCTTTCTCATCTTACACCATCGCCTCCCCCTCCCAAGCTTCGTATGCGTTTTTTATCTAGGCGTAAAACAGATGAAGGCTGCTTCATCGTCATCCATTCTTCTATTCCTATTTTCTGTTCAAGTGAGTTTCCTCTGCTGCAGGAATGCTGAAGACATTCTTCTTTGGATTGGCGAGATCACCATCAAATGGGATTAGCAGCAGGAGTGGAAGGAGAGGAGGAGGAGGAGATGCAGAAAGTGAAGAAATCAGCCAGCAAATGAGTTGGAGCGCAGCAAGCCACGAGCTTTCTCACTCTGGAGAGTCTATTGTGTTAACTAATCCATCCGACTCCGCCGGGGAGCTCGGCAAACACACGAACCCCGCCACATAAACACAGTCTGAGTTTGTTACAGACACCAGCCTGGAGAGAGAACGGGTTTCTGGTGATGCTTTTCCCCTTCTCGTTTCTTCAGCCTGAATGGCTCCCTCTTTATGAGCCTCACCTAAATGAACGGGTATCAAACTCAAGCCTCTGTGTGGTTCCAACAAAACCAGAGCCACTCTGAACGTGCAGGATTTCAGCACAAGCTGAGGAAAGTTGAAATGTATATAATCTACATCATCATTTGGTAACTTGGATTCCTAAGAAAATGAAGGCTATGAATAGTAAAAACGAGAAATAAAAGGAGTTAACATTTTTGAAAACTTTTCTCTACTTGATGTAAAACTCTTAAAAAGTTACAGAAAACCACATTTCCCTGCCTTTCTCCCATTCCAACCCAAGAGTCTGCGTAATGTTGTCAGAATAAACTCCCAGTTGACACAAGAGAATAACAAAAAAAACAAAAAAACAAAAGTCTACCTTTAGTGTGGTGATCTTCGGTGTGAATGAACCGCTGCAGTGTCTCAGTGTTGCTCTGCCAGGTACAGAGCGGCTTTTATAGCTGTGGGCAGCCAGACAGTGACACAGGCCGCCTCCCTGCCTTTCTCTCCCTCTCTCTCTTTCTTTCTCTCTGCATGAGTCAGTGGCTCTGTGGGCTCCTCCCCTCCACAGTGTGAGCCAGAAAGCAGCCGCTTACAAAAAGTCAAAATTCTTGACAGAAATTACAAAACAAAACTGTAAGATGAGAGAAACACAAGAAAACTTCATACACTTGAATTTTGCAGTGTAATAAGATGTATAGCAAACAAATGTGCTTACTTTTACATTTCTACATTTTTTGAGCTACTATATGATGTCACATCCCTGCCACTTTGGAAAACCAGGCTAAACCAAAGTTTGTTTTCTTTCTAAATATTCTTTATCCTTTATATAGCATCTGATTCAGTGATGCTTTTAAAAAGGTTTATAAACTAATGTTCATATACAGGACCTTTTTTTTTGAGACTGTAGAGTTTTGACTGATATCAGGCTAGTCGTTAGCCTCTTCATTCAGTATAAACCCAGATGACTTGATCCTGGAGATTGAAAGTCGTCTACGGTAGTTATGATGTTCGCTGCTTCAAGAAAATCTCACTTCCAGGATTTTGGACTAACCCTTTAATCATTGGCAAGTTTTGGTTTGATGGCGCGTAGAACTAGCGCTCTGTTATTATCACCCCTCATATGTTGGAGGTGTGTATGAAGACGTTAACTACATGTCCAGCGAATAGAGCACAATAGCTTTATGCAGTGTGTGTTGTTTTAGGGTGTGGGAATAATATAAGAGCCCGACTCTCTGTGTGGCGTGTGTGAGCACTCCCATCCTGACCGTATAGTTCTGCTTTATATTCACACAACTATTTCCACAAGTATTTCTCAAGAGAAGGATTTTCTTCCTCATTGTTGAGCCATGAAGCAAAGCTCCTGTTATTACAAATTTCTCATTTCTATTCTGGTGTGTTATGGCTCTATTTTTAGAGCCAGCGCGTTCCAGGCTGGCTGATGAGTCACGGCAGAACCAGTGGAAGGTCGGAGAGCTGGGATGCGCTCCAGTGGGGTGTTGTATGTGCCCAGTCCAGTTACCGGCTGGAGGTCAGACAGCCACTCGGGGAAGTCTCGTTCGACTATGAAGCGAGTCATACCTCGCGAGCTGATTCACGGACTCTGTGGGGCGAATCACAGCGAGTCCCGTCTGTGTTTGTTCTCGGTGACAGCCGTGTGATGAGACTGGAGTGTGTTCCCATTACAGAGCCCTCTAATTGAGATCCACAAGTGGGAGTTATGTGGTCAACCAACTGAGAGTGTCCATTGGGAGATAAGCCACATTTACCACTTGGAGCTACGGCCTGATCACAGGCTCATTGATCTCAGAAGGAAAAAATGTCGCCCTCTGTCTGTCTTTATATAGTCCAGAAGTATTCACACCCTGCAGACTCTGGCTTTTTATTAATGTTACAGCCACAAGTTTCAATATGTTATTGGGTTTTTGTGAGTCTGGACCTTAAAGCATGTGGTGTAACATGTTTTCTACATGTTACAAATAAATATAAAAAGTGCATCATGCATTTGTATTCAACCCCAGAGTCAGTATTTTATGGAATCTCATTTCCGCCATGAAAGAAAGAAAAAAGTCATATTTTCAACTTTGAAAGTCATAATTATGGGGATACAAACTCATTATTTTGACTTTAAGTCATAATTACAAGAATAAAATAAATTTTGAGAATCAGTCATAATTTTGACTTTCAATGTCATAATTATGAGGTCATGTTTCATGACTTTGAATCTCATTAATGACTGAAACTCAAAATTATGACTTTATACCTCATAATTATAACTGAAAGTTGAAATGATGACATTTTATATAAAAATTATGTCATTAAAAGCAAAAATTATGACTTTATTCTTCTAATTATGGCATTTATTCTAGTAAATATGACTTTAGAACTGGAAAATATGATTTCCTGTTGGGCTTCGTTTCATAGCAGAAATGGGATTCCATAGTATTTAATGGAACCGCTTTTTGCTGCAGTCATTTTAGCCCATAGCTTTATGCAAAATATCTTTGACTCAATCAGATTGGATGAAGAGTATTTGTGAATTTTGGTTTCAATATCCAGGCACAGAAACATAATTTCATGTATGTTTATATTATGTCATCTAAACCGCTTCGTTGTTGCGCTGGCTGTACGTTTAAAGCTTCTGTCCTGCTACAAGATGAAACTCAAGCACAGTCTGAAATCTTTTGCAACTTTTATCGTGACATTCTTATGTCACAATAAGAGTCATTTTGCAGCTCATATAGTCATTTTGCAGCACAATCAAGTAACTATGTCACCTTCAGTTGTTATAAGAATGCTGCATTCTTCAAATATGACTTAAAAGAAATTGGATGTTCAAATTGGGCCTCTGTCTCTTTAAAAACTCCTGCTCGATCTGAAACTCCTCCTTCAGGAAGTCATTACAACATGGCTCCTCTGTTAGCCCTTTAACCACATTTCTACCAGCGTTTCACTGAGAAGCAGCTCGTATTATCAGCTCAGCAGACGCTCAGTTCCAACAGATGTTTGCTAATTGCTGCTAATTGACCGATATCAGGCTAGCCGTTAGCCTCTTCATTCAGTATAAACCCAGATGGCTAGTCTGAAGGAGCTGAGTGGAGGAGTTGTGGTGGAGGACTGCTCTGTGAGACGGAAACTGTAGCTTTGAGGACGAACTCCATCTCGAAGGCGGAGCTAGGTCCACCAAGGCGTTTAGCACAGCTGAATGGTTGCCAAGGGAGATTAAAGGATTTCTCAAACGTTCATGAAAGAATCAAAAGCAAAACTCCAGATAACATTATAACATGATGTAAATATCAAAAACGTTGGTGTTACATAATACTTTCTCTTTAATAAGCTCAGTCTCTTATGAAATAAATTCAAATTCAAGGTGCTGTATGTTGGTGGGTGTTTATCTGTGCGTTTTACATACAGCAGCGCTTTATATTGGGGAGGGGACTCGGAGGTAGTTGAGTTTCCATGCTGTCAACTCCCCAAACACACACACTGCCTCGTCTCTCGCTCCCCTCACATCCCAGCGCTCGTCCTTTCATCACTCCCTCTCCTCCGGCTCGTCTCTCTGAAGGTCAGCTCCCACAGATCTCTTCCTTATTTGGAGAGTTTCTTCATTCCACTCGGGTCATTCTTGCCTCCCCGACCAATCCAGCGGTTTGTTGATCTGCCATCTCAGCCAATCCCGTGTCTCCCAAGTCCTTTTATAGACTGGCCCCCTTCCCCAGCTGCAGAGGTCCATGTGAAATTATCTTCATCCCTTCTTCCCTCGAGCTTCCTGCGACTTCTTTTCACTTTTTATTCGATTTTACGGACCTCACTCCCAACGAAACGAGAGCCAGCTTCCTGTCTGCCTTTTCCCAAACACCGCTAATCAAACCCAAGCATGTGGCCTTGTAAGGTGTTCAGAGGCTTCTAATTAGACGTACGGTGGCGACAACCCATTGGTGAGAAGCCTGCCGTCTCGGCTGTATGTGATTCCGTAACACGCATGTTTCCTGCTTTCTACAAAACCGCAAGCAACACCTCGAGAGGAAAGTGACTGTTAATACTTCATTAGAGTTTGCACCTCGTAAACACAAACAAACTGCTGAGGGGAAGCTCTGAGTCACAGCGCAGATATGCGACAGATGCTGGCAACCAAAGCATTTTGCTCAGAAAAAAAAACAAGACAAAAAATATTCACCAGATTGAGTGAATGCCCTCCGCTTCTTTAAAGAAAAAAAAAAAACGTAGGAGGAAAACGGAGACCAGCTAATCTTCTGCTGAAACTCCACAGTGCGTGTGTTTGTGTGTGAAAACGGTGCGTTTGCTATTCCCCAGACAGCAGCCTCTGTGGAGCTGAAGAGGTCTGGAAACTACTGCAGAAATCATTTCATCTCAGAGGTATGGCCGTTATGTCAGCTGACCTGGATTGAAAGGTACGAGGTCAAGCAGCAGGCGGCAGGGGCCATGTTAAATTTGATTAGGACATTCTTGGCCTTCATCAACACTGTGTTTATGCATTGACCTCGTCTTCATTTGCTGTGTTGTGACCAAATGAGTCTTTAACTTGAGCTCAAAAATGTTCTCTCTGGGTTCTAATCGTTCAGCTTCTTCCAGTCCAGTAGTGCAGACAGACATTAGAGGATCGATTGGGACTTACGTATGACTGGACTGAAATAATGTTTTTGTAAAGTTCATATCAGCGTGGTCAGAGATGATACGTTTGAATTGTATTATGATGCTGCCACCATCATGTTTCACAACAAAAACATCTAGGAACAACACAAAAAAGTTTCCTGCTCCATTATTTACTTCATGGTCTGGCTGCTTCATCTTTCTCAAGCAAAATAATAATTTTTTTAGATCCACATGTACTTTGTAATGAATCGATACTTTGGCCATCTTAAGTTTGGACTACTCCATGCAACATCCATTACATTTTCTGAACAGAAAATCTTTCATTTGCAAAAACAAAATGCCTCTTTGTATAACTCTTTAGTTTCTTCCTTGAGCTCTCTTAAAGTGGGTCTATAGGTGATTTGCTGAGGTTGCAGTGTTTTCTTGAAATGTGATTGGGAAGTTTACAGTGGCACACAAGATGTAAATACCAAGGAAAGAAAAATAAAGTGGCTCTGGCGATGCCTGCGCTCCATTCACACAAACACATCTGTGCTTTTCTCTCCAAGGCTGCTCTTTAAATATCATCTCTAAACCATTTGTAAATCAGGTTCAGGGGCTGCAAACTGTATACATTCGCCTGTTTGAGTTAACCTCTCCCCCCCCCATGTCTGGTTTCATGTAAGCCACCCAAGTTCTGCAGATTACAATCAGTCATTACCTCAGTATCCATGCAGCCAAAGAGCAAGAAAAAAAAAACCTGAATGATTGCCGGAACACCAGGATAAGTGTAGCAAAGGGAAAAAAAGCTAAATTGAGGTTCTGCTAAGTGCTAAAGAGTGCCTGTTTTTCATCATGCACGCTAAAAGAGAACACACTGCGGTGCTGCGTCAAAAACAAACCCACAGTTACGCCGCTAGTGAGACTTCAGCGCGTACACAAAAAGCACTTTGTGGAGCGAAATCCGTGCAAGAGAATAATTTCAACTGTCAGTGTTGATTCCTGCTCTGATGAAAGAGAGATTAAGCAGAGGAATGGATAATTGTTGCCTCTGCCTCTTGTGCTCACAGAGACGCCCACCCAGACGTTAGACTGTACCAACCTATAATATAATGCTCAGGCAGCGTTTTGCTGGCTCCACCTTTATCGTTTTGCTCCAGTTGTGTGCCTCCTAATTTGCCAAATGCTTTTTTTTTTAACTCAGAGTGTAAAGTCTTTGCATGTTCTAATGTTCTATCATTTAGCAGACCAGCAATATTCACAGGGTTCAAATATCTTCAAGGTTTTTTATTTTTACCCCATTTGGATGTGACTGATTTATCACATTAAATCCACACAAAAAAAATTATTTCATTTGGATTTTATGTGATAAGCCAACACAAACTGGGCCATAAAAATTGTAAAGTGTTCTCAGAGTAAAGAAAGAACACAAATCAGAGCACCAGGTTTAAGACTTATGTTTTAAAAACCAGGCCACCTTCCTACCTACCTTGAAACAGCTTTTGACTTTAGCTCAAGAATATTTTGAAAGCTCAGATAGTAGAAAATCCCAGTTGTTGCTTTTATTAGGATCTTATGGAAGCAACAAGTGGGACAGCCTCAAAGTTGATCAAGTTTTTAAAACCAAGATTTTTCTTTTCTAATAAAGTTAACAGAAGAAATAATGGAACATCTTTTGCTTCACGTTCTAAACAATATCAAATAATCCTATATCTCTAGCCAAGATTATTGCAAATGATCAATATTGGTATTGTAATGGCAGCAGAACACCATCACAGCAGAATGTTAATATAAAAAAAAACTGCAGTGAAACCTTACAAACAGGAGCTGTAAATCATGGTCGGTGTCGATTCCTCATCCTGAAACACAAACATGTGCTCACATGTGAATCAGAACGACCAGCTCCAGGTGTTACCTGCCTGTCGTAATGCGACTTTACGTTCTGTAAGGCGAGTGTTCAGGTGAACGCTGAACAAAATAAAAGCGAGCTGATGTCTTGCATCATGAAAACACAACTCAGCTTATCTAACAGGGTCATAAATCTCCTGAGTGCTGTCTCCTCACCTCACAATGCTCGAAAGCCGTTTCATTCAGTAGCAATGCTCTCCTGTTTTCCTGCCAAGCTCACACAATTAAACTGGCCTCCAACAACAAGATAACTTCTGGTTCGATGACAAAACACACAAGCTCCCAGAAGTAGGGTTAGGTTAAGAAAACATTCTTTTCCTTTGTGTGCTTAAACCCTGCAGCAGTTTCTGAGAAGAAAACACTGTCTCTATAGAAAAGTGTTGCTCGTTCATTTTATCCTGCAATCAGCAGCCTGTGAATTTGTGAATCAAGGTGTTATTTCGGACTAAAGAACACACCTTAAAATATTATTGTTGGCTATGCTTAGAAACACTGAAATGATGTGGGGAGGGAAGGCAGTCAATGAGAAACTCCTGTCTCTACCAGCATGTGGTAAAGTCATTGGTTTCTCTCCAGACTTGTGCCTTAGCTCTGATCCAAGCAGAGAATCCGAGTCTCTCCCTGGGAAGTTTGAGTTCAGCTTTCACTCGATTCCTGCGCCGATGTCTGGCATCTGCCCTTATCCAGCCCACAAAAAAAAAAGTCAGCAGGTCTGTTTTCATTGGCCAGGTCTCCCGCAGTACGTCCCTTCCTCTCAAGCTTGCTCCATAACCCTCTACATTACTCGAGCCAAACAAAAATTTAAAAATCGTAGGTTTTCTGTCTGTTAATACTGCAAGCTGAGAAGCCATTATGAAGTCAATCAACGGGTCGAGTTGTTCGTAAGTAAAAGTTTTACATACAATAAATCAATAACAACATATATATTGTGATAGATATGTGATAAATAATACGTCTGGCACAATATTCAATAATTTCACTGAACTCCAATCCAGAACCACACAGCATTCTGGGAGATGTAGGCAGAAGAAAGGCTTTAGTTGTTCGAACTCTCACGGTCAGCTAAACAAAGGTTGGGGGCGTTAACTCACTCACTCACTCTTTGGTTACTTAGCAACAGCCTGTCGAGTAACTGATGCAGCAGCAGTTTCAACAGAAAACCGTTGATGCAACAGGAAAGATCACATCACCAGTTTGGCAGTATTTCAGATATTTAGAACAAAAAACTAATCAATAATCACCTTTAGTTGGTTTATGTGAAATTCTTGTATCATATTATGTTTCCAGCCATATTGTCCAGTGGTGTGTAGATACATCAATTTAAAAAAGTCCAGAAAAAATCAACTTTAGATTAAAATGAACGCCATCAAAAAGTATTTTCACCCCCAGTTTTCTTCTATTTGTGCTTTTTTCACTTTAATATGTTTTAGATTAAACCAACTTTAATATCAGAGAATGGTGACTTCAATAAAAACAAAACGCATTTTACAAATTATGCTGAAATAAAGTATCCAAACCAACCCAGCTACATGTGAAAAAGCAAATTGCCCTGATACCTAATTCTAAGTCCAGCCTCCAAACTACAGTAATAACTGTCTCTTTTTTTTTTAAATCACTGGGGAAATTTAATCAACATTTTGTTGTAACATTTTCTTTCATCCAATCTGGAGGGTTTTCTAGTTTCAACCACACCTCTGTGTCTCAGCTGGATTTATATCCAGGTTTTGCGTAGGCCTCTCCTGAACTTTCTTTCTTTTTTTGTGCTATTCAGAGTTGGACTTGCTGGTATGGTATGCTTAAGTCTACTGGATACTCTCCCTCAGGACTTTTATATTACAAAACAGAACAAGAAATTAAATCGATATCTGGTCTCTACAAACATTCCTCTTACTGTTTACCCACCAGAACTGGCTGCAGCGGTGGCTTGTTTGTCCCCCACAGTGTGTAAGCCACATGAACGACAGATTTAAAATCAGTGTTTTAACTTCCCTTACAGTTTCTCTGAGTGGTGGGCCTGACTGTGTCCTCAGACTATTTCACTGACGGCTCCATTAGCTCCATCATGCAGTTAAACCAACACAGGTGCAATACAAAGTGATTTTGTGAAAAAAGCAGGAATTGGCTCCCTTCATTCACTGGTGCTAGCTTTTACACAAAGAAGTGTAGAATTATATTCATTACATCAGAGTGTGCTTTTCAATTAGGATCATTTGTCAGAGTCAAACAACCTTCAAGGGTGGATTACACGTGCTTTTTGTTAAGCTTTTTAATTGGTCTGATGCAATATTCTAACATTGAATGTCCTGTTTATATAGCTACAAGCAGAAAATTGTCGTATTTAACAGAAACTTTCTTAAAAACAGTCAGTGTAGTTAATATATTTAAAGTATTCTACTTGGTGAACTAAATTACTGAAATATATGAAGTTTTCAATTATAGTCTAATTTATGAAATTGGTCTATAGGCTGTTTTAGTGCAACGGTCTTTCTGAAAATTGCTGACATTTTTGTCTCTCTAATCATAATCTTGTAACAAGCAAACAAAAAGCCACTGTGATGAAACACAGGCAGACCGGGGATGCCACAGAGCGCTTTTAAATCCTGGCGTAGAGTGCCGGTCTGTTAGGTTGTGTGTTGCTGTCAGACACCACATTTCCCCCCTAACTTCCTCTCCCTCTCTGAAACAAATAACTCTTGCCCTTATTAACTCGAAGTGGGAGACTGTTAAAACCTTATTGTATTGGACAGCAGTGGTGTTACGCATCACCACCCAGGGATGGTGTTCTTCATGGAGGGTCATCAATCTTCACAAACACTAAGCCAAGCTGATGTATTGTACTTGTGTCCTTTCCCACCTTCTTACAAACAAAATATATATTGTAAAAATAAGGACATATGCCCTTAAGATGAGTGTAGCTAACTCAGATAAAAACATCCTGCTTACATTGAGTGTTCCCCAGCAGCTGACTGAGAAGAAGCCTGCAGACGACGTGCCGCACAACAAGCAGGATCTGATTGAACTGATAAGCTTCAGATTGGTTACAGTCGGCCAGTGTTCATAAGCGCAGTGCTGCGGAAACATGACCTTTGGTTAATGGCGGTGCTGCTGTTTTCATTAAGCAAGGAAACAATGTAATGGGGCAGAAGATGGGGGTCGACGCAAATTTCTTCGACGTCGGAGGCCGATTGTTTTAGTGTGTTGTTATGGAAAAAGAACACAAGTATTTAAGCCAATAAGAAGAAAAGAAAACCTGAACATCCTGGCCTTATTATCTGTGAAAAAATAAACAGATAAGACTTTTTGTTGCGCAGGGTTTGTCACGCAACTAACTAAGTCAGATGTTGTGCCTTGTCCAAAGTATGCAGTCGTAATATAACTCCGGTGAATTATTAAACTGTAAACGCAGCTTTACGCACGAGGTCATTTTCTTAATGTCTAACTTTCTCAGATGTAACCTCCTGAATCCACACAAAAGCTTCCTAAAAATTTCCATATCTATAAAAATCGGAGCTAAATAAAAGGTTTATCAAAACTTGATTGCTTCTAAAGAAATTCCATTGTGCTTTTACAAACGCATTCTCCATAACCACAGATAAATGCTGCTGACAGCATCACAGACACGACAAAATAATTACCTGGCGTTTTCAGTCTTCTCCTCAATATTGTCAGCTCTGGAAGCACAGAGTTATCAAGTCACAACGTTTTCAGTACATGGATGCACCCATAAGCAGCAATCTGGAGCGCATGCAGGGACAAATAGAGCCGAGAATCATGGCAAGGTGATCATCAGCAGCAGCTGGGCAGAGGTTCAAATGTATGATTTAGGTAGAAAATGTAGGTTTTTTTCTTAAAACGCAACATAAAAGGTTAAAGTTCCTCCTGAAACATCGACAGCTTTAAAAAAGTAGTAGACAAAATTTAAAGGGATAGTTCAGATTTTTTTTTTTCCCAAGCGCTTTTTGGTGAAATTACTAGCAATAACAGTTTACTTAATTGTACCGGAGAAATGTTAAATTGCAGTGAGTTTGTAGAAATTAGAATAAAACCCTTCAGGTGGTGGAATATGCTAACAGCTAACCAGTGCTACATGAGTTCAGTAAACAGGGGAATTTACTTTGTATTTCCCAACAGGCTGTCATCTGAGTATCAAGGTCACAGGTGTTGCTATGCTTTTCCAGGTGTCATCATTATTCTCAAGAAATTTCATTGGACTCATTATCAAGCGATCAAGCAATTTAATGTCTCCCTCAAAATAACGTCACAGAGTTTCAACAGAGTTGATCCAGACTTAATAAATTCGCTCTCACTTGGTGTCGGTTCCCTCTCTCTCTTAGTTGCCCCATCATTTAGTCATGGCGTCTCTGCACTGACTCAGAGTACACAGTCATGATGTCTTCAAGCGTGGAGGAGTTTAGGACATGTTTGTTTGTGATACGTCATTATTACTAAGGAATCATTCTTTCAAACATTATTTTTTTAAACATTTTCAGAAAAGAATATTCTACCCAGGCCTAGATAGGACTATCACTGTCTGGAAGAGTTAATTAAGGCTGCAAGTATCCATTCTGTACATTAAAAATTACACAAGCTGAAAAAATGATTCCCTTTACATGCATCTACGAAATCTATGAGGGAATCATTATTGATGGCGACTTCATAGAGCTCAACTTTAAAAACATCTGAACTATTCCTTTAAAGTTGTTTGAAGGAAAACTTGTTTAAAGTTGTTAGGTTTTATCTTCCATCTTGTATGGAACAGAACAATATTTATCACTTAGTTAGAATATCACAGAATGTACTAAAGAGAAAACCAACCGTGTCTCACTTGCCAACAAATCAAAAGAAAAATCCTATAATGTCTGGAAAACAAACATAGACTAGCTACTTTAATGAATAACTTCAAACCAGTAAAGAACTCATCAGCAAATATTCAAGCATGTATCAGCGAGGCATCCGGAAAGCCTGAGGGATTAAAAGGCTAACCACATAATGGTTTATTCTGAATGTGGAGTTTGGTTTCACATCAGACCTCTCTTCCTCACGTCTTTCCTTTGCTCCTTATTGTCCTCAGTTTTTCACTTTATTATTACAATAAAAAAAAGGAAAGGTGTGGTAGGATGGTTAAGACAAGGCCTGATTACTACAGAAAGAAAACCATTTACTGCTCAGCTCTTCTAAAATGACAGCGACACTCTACCTCAGGAATAAAAAACACAATAGCCGAATCCTGGGACGTGCATGCACAGCGAGGTCACAAGGATACAATGGGAGCCATCCAGAAGAAGCACAGAGATCTGTTACAGACACAAGCTGCGTTTCCACTGACCCTAAACTTGCACAAATTGGAATTATAAAAACAAATTCGCTTAATGGAAACAAGGGCATTTTTTGGGAAAAAAAAAATAGATAAAAAGTTCTTGTGCTACGATAAGGTAGTTTATTGGCCATATTGAAGTTAGTGCATTTTGCAAAACTGCAATGGAAACACTTTTGTCACGTCACACAGGTCATGTGATCAACAGCCGGACGTTACCACCGGCAGAAAAGATAAAGAAGACAACAGGAAGTGGGAGGAGGATGGCGGCGCGCCATGTTTTTTAATGACCTGTCACGTGAACAAACTTATTCACGTGTGATTTTAATTGCTTTTCTTATTTAATGGAAACACAGCAATTGTGAAATTGTGGGGGGTTTTCCACCATTAGTAGAATATCGACAAACTTTTGTGCAGATTTGTAATGGAAACGCAGCTACTGACACCAACATAAAGATAATGCTTTCTTCTCCAAAAGGTCTGGGATTTCCCCTTGTTGACCCTTTTAACAAAGCAGAGAGACAACACCATCATTTCCCCCTCAGACAGTCCTCCCAGTCCTCCCAGTCCTCCTCTCAGCCCTGCTATCCAACCTTCCTCTAGGACGCAGCCATACCAGGAATGACAAGTACTCACAGCTTTGGTTTTGGCTTGGTAGGGATCGGAAGACCATCTTTCCCGGGGGATGGAGACAGCTTGCCCTGGCTCGGAGGAGAATCTCGTACGATGTGGGTTTGACTTGAGGGCGTGGCCTGGATGACTGTTGCTGCCGGTTCTGACAGTGGCAGAGGAGGAGGTGGCGGTGGGAGTGGGGCGTCTTTAGGTAAGCTTGGAGGTGACGGTGGGTGTTGGCCGTTCTGTAGAGGTTCCTGCCCTCTCTCCTTGTCCCCGTCTTCTACCTCTGAGCTAATTTGCACCAGAGGGGGAACAGACGCACTGGGCCACAACTCCAGCTCTTTGACACGGAACGCGTCTAAACCGGGCTGAGGCAGCGCCTTAGGCGGCAACTCCAGGAGGCTGATCTCGGTGGGTGGTGGCGAAGGTGGAGGAGGCGGAGGAGGGAAGGAGGCCGCATCCTCAAATCCTGAACTATCGCCAGACATGCCATTACTTGATGAGTCCTCAGCTGCTGGGGGAAGCAAACAGTGGAAAGTGTTTTGTTTTGTTTTTTTCTTACTTTGATATTTAGTTCTCTCTGGACCTGCACATACCATTACTGAGTGGAAATTGAACACAAACACAGTGAATCACAGCTGGTCTGATATGGAGCGACAGCTGGGTCCAGTCAGGCTGATGCAATCCCTGTTTATTCAGCCTTTCCTTTACACTGTGTGGTGAATCCTGCACTCTACCAACAGCTCTGTTTGTGATCATATACACAGAAATAGTTGTGTCTAATTTAACTCTCTTTTTTCTATACAGACTTAACATAATTAAGTTAAGTCCGAGGAGATGGTCACTGAGATACGTCTTAACAATAGGAGTAAACCCAACCAGCTCGATCTTCAGGAAACAACTACTGAAGTTAGCTGGATTTTAGCATTATAGCCATGCCAAAACTTCCTAAAAATGACTCAAATATCAGAATTTTATTTTAGATGTTCAATCTTCAGTTAAAACCTTCAATTAAGAAATTTAATACAATTACTTCTCTCACTTAAAAATTGAAGGAACCTCCGGACACAGTTTGTGAGTAACGTTTATAATTTCTGAAAACATTGAACTTAATCTTTTTTTCTTTTTTTTTTGCCCGACAACCTAAAGAAAGTATATTTGTGGTAATATTAAAGTACTGCTCTTTCTGGGGTTGGACACATTCTGGAAGCTGAACGATATAGCTCTAGAAATCATAAATGTATTGTTCTCTTTGAGGAGATGTTGTGTTGTTACAGATTCCTGACAATAACATAATTCTGTTACTCAGGTGTGTTGAAAAGATATTTAAAAGCTGCAAGTCAATGAAGGACTGGAGCTTGCATAACCTTTGTGTAAAAAAATCATTCATTTATGTTCTTTAAATTATTTTTGACCCGGAAGAAAGATGGAATGTGTGTTAGCTAAATTATCACTAGCATTTAGCTTAGCCAGAAGATCGCCTGTGGGATTACATTAACTCTGTGTCATTTGTGTTTTACTGTTTGTTTCAGTAGCTTTAAGACTTTTCTAACATCTATGCTTTAAATGAATGATAAAAAAACAACAATATCCTATCCTTACGTTTATCTTAGAAGCTTAACCAAGTGATCTAGCCTACTTGGTTAAGCTGTTCTTTTAAAAAAAACCCACCAGAATTAACCTATTATCTATTGAAATCTGTTATGGAAGCTTGACATTTTTTTTTTATTTTAATGACTTTACAGCACCTTAAACCAGAAAATGGAAAAGGAAAGAAGTACAATTATTAAAGTTTTTTTTTTTTTTGCTCTGTTCAATTTCTCTGTAGTTTACCTTGTAAATTAATTTAATTAAACAGACACCACATCTCATGGTACGGTTTTGCCCCTGTGAAGTTTGACCATCTCTTTGATTGTGCGCTGGACGCACCTGGATTCACGATCAGCTGGGCCGTGCTGCTGACGGAGCCAAAAGCGTTAGACGCCTTGCAGAAGAACAGACCTCCATCCTCTGGAAAAGCCTCGGCGATCACCAAGGTGCAGATCTCCTCTGAAATAAATCATCGTCGCCATAAGTACATTTGTTTGTAAAGAGGTCAGAGAAATACGACAAGACGACGGCCGAGTGACACACAGAAATGACAAGGATGATGGTTATCTGAGGTAGACTGATGAGTCAGATGAACAGAGTGTAGAAGACAAGCTAGCAGACAGACACACAGATGTTTGGGGATGTCTCTCTGACTCACAGCCCGAGTTAAACATGGAGTCACACAGGTGGGAAATATGTGATTTAACGTTATTAATAGATGGGACTCCCTTTTGACTGCAGCGATACAATGTCGTCATGATGAAATCAAGATTAAATCCCCAGACAAAGCTGCCAGTCCATTGCTTATTTAACCTGGACGTGTTAAACATGAACGTAGCTGCAAGCGCCTGAGGCAACGTACCTGCCTCAGCTGCAGACCGAGGCTCTGATGTGTTCAGTCAGCGCAGGAGAGCAGAAAAAAAAACCAAACTATCAGTCAGCACACGTCTGAAAGTTACCGAGCTTCGTCAAGCTTGGAAATGTCTCACTTTTTTGTAGAATCCTGAAATCGGGTGAGTCCAGAATCTCGTTCCCCTGCCGGTACCATTGGACCTGGAGGGGAGGGCTTCCACGGACCCTGCACTCCAGAACCACCACCTGGCCCTCTGAGGCCTGGACGTCCTGCAGGAGCTGCAGGGGAGGAGGCCGCAGTCGAAGATTGGAAAGGGAGAAGCAATAAGAGAAAGACACCGATGAGTGAAGGATGAAGAGCACATCTCTAATTAAGATACGTCTGTTATAGAGGAGAAACATGACAAGGAGGGAGGATGAGGGCTATAAAACTCATAAAAAAATTTAAATTGGGGCCACTCAAAACCAAAAAAAAAAAACACCCACTATTATATAACTCCCCTCCTGTTGGACATTACAGTCCATCTAGAAGTTTTTGAGAACCGTCCACATTTTTCTCATCATGCCCTTTGCTTGTTCCAAAAGGAATATTCTCACCACACATTTTCCACAATGACAAAGCAAAAGCAGGTGTTTGGAAGGTTTTGTTAATCCGTTACATAAATATAGAAATTCAGATGCTTTTGTTAGGCCTTGATTAAACCCGTACGTCTCTTTGGGGAATGAACCTGTGTGCTTGATGTGAATTTTGTAAGCTTTTGTTTCCCCGTTCTTTCAGACGTGAACAGTCAAGAAAAAGCAGATTAGGGAAGTCTTTTTAAGACTCTCCACAGATGCTCCGTGGTTCAGTAACTTTCTTTTTAAAGCTTTTGAAAGTTTTCAACTAAATGTTTGCTTGACACGCAAGGCCAACGATGTATAATTTGGAGTCTGTCCTTGTTTGCAGAGGTGCAGAGGAAAGTCTGAACATAGTCCGAGTTTAAAGTGTGTAGGAAATCATTAATAGCCACTGACAACTGTTTGTTTAAAGCAAGAAACCCCTGTCATGATGTGGTGTGGTGGACCCAAAAGCAGCACGTAAAGACGTGGTGCGGTTTAGAAAATTTAATTAACAAAATCAGAGTCCAACTTACAAAAAATTAACATCCAAGGGAAACGCAAAAACAAACCAAAGCAAAGCAAATCCAAAACTGAGACACGAAGAGATACTAAGGAACATGGGGACTGTAGGGGGGATGATGAGCATGGAGATAAGCAGGGTAAGAAGACGGACTGGGGCAGGAGAGCTTAAATACTGGCAGGTAATAAATGGAACAATGGACCTAATGAGATAACTGATTGCAGGTGTGAGTAGTTGGCACAGGAGCAAGCTGAGGGGCGGGGAGAAGATGGTACTGGTACGCAAAGGAAATATAGTGGGAAAAACAGGGAGGAAACAACAGGGAGCTGAAAATACTTCTAAAACTAAAGGAATACTAATACTAAAGAAAATCTGATAAACTAGAAGACAAAAAGGCATGAGGGAAAAACATAAACAAACCTAAACAGAAAGAATGCTGATCTAACAATAAGAACTAGAGGACGTAGAGCTAGGGTGACTAGAATGACTAAACAAAGAAATAACTTAACTAGAATTGCTAAAGAAGGACGGACATAGATTCAGACAAAAGGCAAACTAAACCTAAAGAGACAAAATAAAAAAAGCTATAAACACTACTGGGAAAAACTAGAAGGACTTAAGAAATAACTTAACTGGAACTACTAAAGAAAGGTAAACTGATGAAAAATAACTCAGAAATAAACATTACTAGAAACACTACAGGGAGGCTGAAATAAGGAATAACTAGGAAGATTAAATAAAAATAAACTATAATCACTAAAGAAAGCTTAACATATACTCAGACATAGAAGAATAACAGAACCTAAAGAATAAATCTAACTAGAAACCCAATGAAGAACTGAAAATAAGGAAGACAAGGCAATTGTAATCACACTAAATAACCTCAAAGAATAAAACTGAAATGACCATGAAGGGCTAACCTAAAGTTAACTAACACATAATGCTACCAAACCCAAAAACCCAGAGTCCTGACACTAACAACGAACGTCTCGCCGTTTTCCCAAAGCTGCTACAAGGTCCCCATCATGCTCAGATTACCATCTGCTCTTAAAGAATCAGGAAATTCTCTTGGATTCAGTTCAGACTTTGGAGATATGATCGTCTCCACATCAAAGTAAGGCTTTAAATAACTTCTCCAACATGTTTTTTAATCAAGCCAAATTGATTCAAGGTCCAATTTAGCCAATTGCCGTTTTCTAAGGATTCAAGCCACTGTCTTGTTGAAATATAAACTGCCCAGGGAAACTGAAAAATAATGATTGTCGTGGTGATTTCCTTTGATTTATAGGGATCCGATTTTTTAATTATTTTTTTCAAAGCAATTTTTTTTAGAAACAGATGTTATGAAGTGCTTTTCTGATTATACGGAAAATAAAATCAGAAGCTAGCAAATAGAACAGTCAATAAATTCGAATGAGATCATTTCACACAACAAAGAGGGTCATAAAAATCGGCTATAGGAAAAGTTTGAAAACAGGAAACTCCAACATCGTAAAGCTGGTTCCTGAGGGGCTTTGTAACGTATTCAGGCCCCTTGGACGTTTTAACATTTTATCACGTCACGTGTATTTTTTATATATTTTATTAAGATCTTATGGACCAACAGAGACCAATGCATAGCTTTGAAGTTCAGAGAAAATGATACACGTTTTACTAAAAAAAAAAAAAAATATATATATATATATATATATATATATATATATATAAACTGTGTTGTACATTTACATTAAACATTTGCACATCTACAGACTGGAACTTATTAGATGGAGAGCATTTGTAAATGTCAGTTTTCAACTTTTCCCAATTAAATTATGGTCAGGACTTTGACTGGGCCATTTAATCATATAAATATAAATCTAAATGTTTTGGTTCATTGTACAAAACATACAACATCAATCTAGTATTCATTTTCTGCAGCTTCTAAGTTTTGTTTTAGTCAATAAATTCTGACAGTTCCTCGTCTTCATAAAAAAAACCAAAAATGCATGGCACACTTTTCTTTTTTATTATTATTTTTAGGTTCACATGTATCATCTTCAACCCACTTCACATTTGTGTGTTGCATTACCTTGTCTCTGTCTGTTGCAGAAAATCCTCATAGAATGCATAGTTTGTGAGAAAATGAAGGAAAAATCAAGTGTTCCTGCACAAGTACTCTCAATCTATAAAGTCGGATGAATACACGAACTGTGACAATGAACCCTCAGCCTCGGTGGGCTCGCATGGACCTGGGAATTTCTCATTCTGCGCTTTCAGCACGGACACGTTTAAAAGAAGGTTCACAGGAGAAATATGCCTCATGGGTCAGTGGGGACGGGTGCTGACCAACGGGGGAATGTCGTGATTAAAGTCTGGCAGCGGTTTGAAAGGAGTTCAATGTGGGGGTGAAGGAAAAACAAATGTCCTTTACTAATGAAGTGGGAAATGATTTAGGGCCTGACAGGCTGAATGAAAGTGAAGGGGGCCTGACCCGTGTGGGCTTGGCAGGACTGTTTGAAGCTTTGCCTCAGCCCGTCTCAGTTCGGCTATCATAAGACCCGCAGCCTGGGGGAGGAGGAGGAAGAGTCGGCGGAGAGCTGGAGAGTCTGAACCAGAAAAGTCTCTGTTTTATTGGACCCCCACTGGTGGAAGCCACAGCAGTTATTATGGGATGTCTGAGGACATTTATGGATGCATCTGTGGATGATTGCCTGGATGAGGTGCCATGTACAAGCATGGAGGAGTCCTTTCATGGTTCAGGTTATACTGTAGTCACACAGTTTAATTTAAAGGGGCAATATTATGTATTTTCCACCCATATAATGCCATAACTAAGTTACCTTCAGTTTTGTAACAATGCTATACAAATCAAATATGACTCAAAAGAAATTTCAATTTGTAACTTAACGATTTCAAATTGGGCCTCTGTCTCTTTAAAAACTCCTGCTCTTTCTAAAACTCCGCCTTCAGGATGTTCATCACAATATGGCTTCCCTATTAAACTTTACCATTGTTATTACCAACATTGCACTGAGAAGTAGCTCATATAATGAGTTCTGCAGGTGTGCAGTTCCAACAGGTGTTTGCCATTTGCTGCTGGCTAGTCTGAAGGAGCTGGAGCGTTTTGCACAGCTGAATGGTTACCATGAGGATTAAAGGATTTCTCAAACATGCATGAAAGATTTAAGGCAACACTCCAGGTTTGTTTTTGATGAGAGAATAATGTCATAAATAAATCTTAAGAGGAATCTTATTGATTAAGGGAATACAAATGCATGCCACACTTTTCAGGTTTTTATTTTTTTTTAAAAAACATGTTTCCTGTTTTTTCCACTTTATAAGCAATTACTTTGTGTTGGCCTATTTATCGCACAAAATCCTTATAAAACACAGTGAAGTTTGGGTTTGGAGCACTTTACATTTATTCAAGCGTACCTTTGTGAACAGTGGAGGGCCTGACGACTCACCACCATGCAGTGCAGACACAGGGCTCTGCATCTAGAAGACAACACACACACACACATGAGAGAGAGGAAGACATTTTTTAAAATATTTTTGAAGGTTTACGATCGCGGCTGGTTTGGGATCCTACCCGCTGTGGGGGCTGAGACATGGACTGGACCAGAGCTGAGCGATGAGGAAGCACCTCTGGGGTTTTGGGTGATGATGAGCGTATTGTTAAGGACATCGAAGTAGTCTTTCTCTGCGCCCTGTAAGATGGAGAAGGAGGGAACACTTGAAGGAAATGTAAACAAAATTTAGCCAAGAATCCTTGAAAGGCAGGGGAATAATCAAAAACATTTGGAGTAAAGTGATTCTGCTCTGCCGGACTGGAAAGAATACATTCTTATCAAGATGCTTTATTTTGGTTTCTAAAAAAGGGTCGTATGAAGCAGCTTGAGCTTCAAGAAATGGAAGAAACATACATGTAGGCAGTGAAGTGCAGATGAGAGGTTAAAGTCTGGAGGTAAGTAGAGGCATGGAATGACACGGTGCTTCTTTTTCATATTAACCCCCTTGGACCTTTTATTAGAGGAATGCGTCCCACGTTCTGGGTCAGGCTTAAGGCTCTTTAAAGGCCTGGATAAAGAGAAGCAGACAGTAGACTACTGGCTGCTGCAGGGCTCAGTTGACCCTTCCTGGGGTTCGGCGTTCACCGCAGGGTCGTGAGGTCACAAGAGGCGGTGCAGAAACACACGTACTGAGGCATGGCTCCTGATCTTGACTTTGACGCCGTTCCTTCTCCCTCTGAGTCTGATGATGAAGCCCCTGTGAGTGGATGAAAACAAAAGCAGAGGCCAGTTTTGTAACTTTATAGAGAACCTTTAAATAACTTGCAGAAGATCTTCTTTGCTGTTATTGAAGGCCACAAGGACACAAACAATTTGCTGCATATTCCATGTATAATTTGTCAAACCGGTCTTATTTAATATTCTTTCTTTAGTGAGGCAGCGTCAAACTCATTTTCGTTTTGGGCCAAATCCAGATAGTGATAAAACCTTGTTGACAACCTGTTAAAATATCAATGAATTCTTGAAATTAAATAATATTATTGAACATATTTTGAGTCCCTCCAGGATTCTTTTTGTGATTTTTTTTAACAATTGAAATCAGAGCGTTTGTGGTACTAATTTGGAAATATTTGCACATATTTATGACGGTAAAAGCGACTTTTTACAACCCGCCGTATAGATGATATTAAGGCTAAGGCAGCTGTTTAGTACAAGTAAGAAAGTTTTGGACCAATTATGTATTAGCGCAACAAAGTACGGGGATTTGTTGATTTTGCATGAATTTCCACAATGATTCTCAAGAAACTGGAGGGACTGATTGATATGATCTGACAGAAAACAGATAAAAACTGCATTGATTTGATTGATAACATGATATTTAAGCACACTTAGTGTTAAATGTAGAACCTAGAGGGCCACATAAAAAGGTATGACGGGACAGATTTGGCCCAGGGGCCTTGAGTTTGACACACGTACTTTAGTGTATTCATTCTGGTGCACAAAAATTGAAAAGGAAGAGAGGTTAAAAAACCAAAACAAAGAAAAAACTCCTGCTCATTATAGGCAAACAAGCGACATTTAGGATTATGTTACAGAGCAGTTCAATAATAATTATGTCAGGTCCATTTGTGAAAACTTCCCCCAGCAGCTGTGAATATTTACATGAGAGCAGCAGCTTGAATGCCTGACCTTCGATGTAAACCTCGGCGGAGGTATTATCTGCTCCCAGGCTGTTGGACGCCACGCAGGTGTAACGTCCCGTGTCGTCCTCGAAGGCTTCGGCGATCACCAGCGTGTGAAGGTCTCCTTCCCTCCAGATCTGAATGTCAGGGGAGTTCTGCAGCTCGCGGCCTTCACAGAACCACCTGCAGGGAGGGGAACACCTGGATTACATCAACCAGCAACATTTTGATATACTTATTTCATTTATTACAAAAGCAAAGCTGCAGTGGTGGTAAGGATTTTCTGCTTTCAGCTTAAATCTTTTCAAAAGTGCTAATTGTTTCTTAAAGCTGCAGCATGTAGCTTTTATAAAGAAATATGTTTCTTTACATATTTGCTAATCAAATATGTAAAATAATTTATTATACTGTCGTGACAGTATAAAAAGAGACAGATAAACTGTGAAAAAATAAAACATTGAGCTCCTGTACCTCCTTCTTGAGATACTATTGAAAAAAAGCAGAGCCAATCGGAGCCAGGAGGCGGGTCTTCACACTATCAGCCTTGTGACTGAGCTCCTAAATGTCTCACATATTATTTGTCTCATATCAAACTGTCACAGCATAGCGACAGTTTCAATAAATATGTAAAACATATATATTTGTAAATAAAAAGTTATATACTGCAGCTTTAAATAATTCAGCCAAACTGGTTTCTACTTTTCTACTCCAAATGTGATGGATGTCTCCTAATCAACTTCACGTGAATAACCCCCCACCCTCCTGCTCCCACACACACACACACACACCCCTCCACACACCTGCTGGGCATGTATGAGTTTCCATATCTTCCAAAACATCAGCCACCCCGAGGCACTGACAAGCCGCTCTGTTACGGAAAGCAGGAACACCCTCTGCCCTCTTTCCAATCAAAGCGCTGAGCCCTGAACAGCTCTCCCTGGGGAGCAGAGGAGCAGCCTTCGCTTCATCTTGGACTTGAGGTGGATAAGAGAGAGCCTCCAACTCCACCAGCTTTGTCTGTTTCATCTCTCTTCACAGGGTCAGGATTAAAGCAGGGCTCAAAGTCAGTGCCACCACATCAAGCCCAAGATCAAACCGTGATGATCCACTCAACTATTTCCTTGTATACATTAGTTCTCCGAGACCACATTCTGAGACTTTGATCCATAGCAACGTCTTAATCTATTTAAAAGTGTTTTCCAAACATTCAAAGCGTCGACTCTCCGCTGACACACCACTAAGAGCGTCAGCACGCCGCTAAATGATAAGCGATATAAATTCTCTTTCACCTCTTGGCCTGCGAATCGTCAGAGGGAGGCACAGGAATTCCCAAAACGCCAGAAGAACAGCTGTTTCACAAACCCAGAGCCATGACCTGAAGGCATTCCTGCTGTCTCAGAGAGCTGCATAATTTCCAACAACCCGCCGCATGGCCGTAATTTCACTTTTCACAACCCGATGTGTCAGTTGGACGGCCCGCTGACTTGTCTTCCAGACAGCAATCAATCAGTTCGCGCATCCAGACAATAGTTCATAGTTGGTGAATTTACGACTGAGCTGATTGACGTGGGCGGAAACTGTGATATGGAAAAGTGAATGAAAGAGCATGAGTAAGGAACAGTCAGACATAAAAAATGATGATTGGTGAGATACTGCAGACAAAGTGACAGGAGTGCAAAGTATACACAGATACTGAGCGTTTTCACATCACTAGCAAAATCTTCTTCTTCTTATTATTCTATACAGTACTCAAAGTAGTGTATAAATGCAAATTTTTTATATTTTTACAAATAAATATCCAAATTTTATCCAAAAAACTCCCCCTGCTCTGTAGTATAGCTCATTTGCAAAAGAAATTTCTGCCGGCTCTTTTTTTTTTTTTACAAAATTCAGTCAGACTAGATGAAGAGCATCTTTAAACAGATTTTTTCAAATCTTACTGCAGATTGTCGATTGGATTCTGGTCTTTGCTTTGACTATATGCAAGATCTGGGTGCAGCGATCAACTCAAACCTGAACTTTCAGATCCACATAGAGACATTTACAAAGTCGACCTACTATCAGCTGAAGAACATTTCAAGGATTTCTAACAAGAGCTACAGTAACTCATCTATGCTGGTCAAAAAAAAAATTTTTTTAAAAATCAATCCTCCAGCTGCAACTGATCCAAACGCTGCTGTTTGTGTTCTCACTAAAACCAGGAAGATAGAGCACATCACCCAGTTCTTAAGTCCTTACTCTGGCTCCCTGTAACCCAGATAATAGACTTTTAAATATTGTTGTTAGTTTATAAATTATTAAACAGCTTGGCACCAAAATACATAAAAGATCTGTTGTTATGGTGTCGACCTTCCAGTCTCCTTAGATCTTCTGGTTCTGCTCTGCATCCCCAGAGTCAAACATGGAGAAGCAGCATTCAGCTTCTATGCACCAGAAAACTGCAAAACAGCTGAAACACTGAGTTCCTTTAAATCCAGAATAAAAACCCACCTTTTTAGAGTTGCTTTTGAAGCATAACAAATGGAATATTGATCAATATTTTCATGTGCATTGATGATATTGATTGTGGAATTTGACAAAATTATTGCTTGTTTAATAATTCATGATTACTGTGTTATGTTTTTATTATGTATATCACTTTGAACTGCTTGTTGGTGAAATGTGCTATTCAAATAAACGTGATTTGACTAGGCCATGCTAACACAGGATGATTTGCTCTAAACCACTCCAATGTAGCTCTGGCTCTCTGTTTAGGGTCATTTTTCTGCTTCAAGGTGAAATTCCACCTCAGCTTTAAGGCCTCTGCAACATCTAACTGATTTAATTTTTGTTTGTTTAGCTTCATCCATCTTCTCATCAACTCTGACCAGCTTGCTAAATGAAAATACAATGCTGCCACCACCACATTACACATTACAGGTGGCTTGTGTGCTCAGGTGGCTTCTGCACCGCTTGTGACGAACAGCGAAAAGGACTCCTTATGGCTTTCTGTCAGAAATGGCGGCCAAAGTGACTTTACTTTAAAGGCTTTATTAAGTGAACTGTTTAGTGCACAGGTAGCTACTATCATGTGTCACTTATCATATATTATGATGTCTTGTGAGTCGGAGAGCGTACAGTGATATGAAAACAATGTGCAACACGACACTCACTTCAAATTCTGCATCCTAATTAAGACCAGCCCATGGCTGACAGTGAAATAAAGATTCCCCTCCCCCCCCGTACCAAACAATATCCCTGTGTGGTTTTTAAATCCATTTTCCGGGATTATAACCAGCTGGGGAAAAGTGAAAACAACGTGCTTGCGTGACTCTTGTGTCTGCTGGGGCTTAACTCCTGAAAGCCAGGTTGTTTAGGTTAATTAAATATCTCTACAGTCTGCGAGCAATATTAAGAAATTGTTAACTGTGGTCTTTGCAACAAATGCAAAGGGTGCGAAGAAGCTTGTTTAATATAAATCCTCTAAAATTGTGTTTTAAGTTGCACTAAAAACAAGCAGGGTTTGATGCGTCATTCAAACCGTAAGTAAAGTCTGATGGAGTTACTGGGGATCAGAGGGCATTACAGGCGGAGGGAGGTGGTTGCTCAGACCGGTATGATTCTTTGCTCTGAATCAACCCAGACATGAAATCTGACAGACAGCGCCTCACAAACGTTTCAAATCCCGTCAACTTTTTCACGTTAAACCATCAAAATTCAATGCATTTTACACTGTGAAGTGTATCATATTAATGATGTATTAAGCCTATACAGTATAACGCTACAGGGTATTTTTCATTTACAGGGACAATGAGGCTGGTGAGAGTTGATGGGAAAATAGATGAAGCTAAATACAGGGCAATCCAGGAAGAAAACCGGTCAGAAGCAGCAAATGGTTTGACAGTAAAAGAGAGAGAGAGAGACTGACTACACAGAAGGACAACAAGGCAAGGATTTAGATTAAAGTAATCTCATGTGTTAACAAAGTCCAGGCCCAAACAGAAAAACCTAAGATCAGGGTTTCTGTAGCTAAGTTTGAAAATTGCCGTTCACAAACTCTTCCTCTAATCTAGCTGAGTTTAAGCTGTTTTGCAAATAAGACCAAGCAAGAATTTCAGTCTCTGAAAGTGCAAAGCATGTGGAGACACAATCCAAATGACTTCAAGCTTTCAGCCAAACACTTTCGACTGTGTGTTGATTTGGGCGGGGTGAACCCAAATGCACGTCTGCAACTGTAATGTACATTAGAGTAGTGAATGGAAACATAGAACGTTTGTTGCTCTCAAAGCAACAAGGGCTCTCATCACATTGACATTAAAATGGGACACACAAGCTACTTTCAACAAAAACAGTAAAAACCCTTATTAATAAACCTTAATTATGTGCAATTACGCATAATTACTGTATAAACTCATTTAAAGCCATTTGGTAATGTTTATTTAATCCCCTCTCTGTTTCTCTGGAATGTGCTGAACATAACAGGCCTAAACAGCATGCGGCGCTTTCTCCAGCGAGGGAACCGACACTTTCTCCAGCGAGGGAACCGACACTTTCTCCAGTCAGACACAGAGCCCAAGGCACAAGAAGGAATCTGACCATCGGTAGACTCCTTTTCAGAAGGGTGTGGTCGAGACAAAGCCGTCAATGCCCTGACAAAACGCGCTGAAGGTAGACATTTCTTGGCAGAGTGTGGCTTCACCACCCACTTCCCCTCAACACAATGCAGTTACAAAACCCAACTATTCGGAGCATGCATGCGAATGAGCTCAAAGTCTTTATGAGTAACACCTCAACTCTCCGTTCATCCCACCCAATGGCAGTCAGCCACCAAGGTGATTACACATCCCACCATCAGCATCAAACAGCCCCCCACTGTGCTCTCTGATCAATAACCTCATGTTGGAAAGTAGCTTACACAACTTAGTTAAGTCTGGATGAAGCCTGAGAAAGAACTGTGAGCTGCTCTCCAAATGAAGAGAGGGTCTCACGGGCCAAACCGAGTCCTGCCGCCCCGGCCTCGACGGGCTGCTCTCTCCTCGTCTGACCCTGTTGTTATTTGCTGCAGTTGATGGAAAATTTTATGAAGCAAAGCTCAGTTTTACCACAAAGCCAAGCGGGAGGAGGCCAGAACAGAGGAGAAGGGGAAAGGGAAGTAGAAGAAGGAGGTTTCAGTCATTATGATGACTGAACACTCCCTTGTCATTGACAAGGGAGTGACCAACTTGAACACAACACCTCTCTCCCCTCCCACAAAGACAGGAGGTCATCTTCTTGGGACAAATCTGTCCTGCATTCTCAGTTGGGAGAGTTTAATGTCTGCAGACCACAGAACCGGACCAAGGCTGAAACGAACAACAAGAGCAGCATCAAGGCTGGTTTTACCCATAATTACAAACTACAGAGGGAGATCAAGGGAGACTGGCCAAACCTTATAGCAGGCTAGGCTGGTTTTACTATCACCTAACTCAAGCAAACAGCAAAGGGAAGGGTTACTGGGTTTCTTCCCTCCCATGGATGCAGACTGAGTTCATAAAAAACAAATGCAGTCTTAAAGCCTCCAAAGTCAAAAACAGTCCCCATTATACATACACAGTGATGATTTCTCACTGTCCAATATGATGGTATCGTAAAATATCCTTAAAGCAGGGTATGGTAGGATCACACTTGCAGCATAGCCAATTAGGTTGCTATCCTGATTTATTCAGTCCGATTGTATGTCAATAAATCTTTACAAGAAGTCTGAGCACCACTTCCAACTACTCTTGTGATCTCTTGTTTTTCTTTAGGCATTTTTAAAGACACTTTTTAAATCACAGGTACAATGGTTTCTGTGCATGGTAATAGCCTATTCTCTCAGTCCATATTCTGGGTTCTTTCCAGGTACTCTGGCTTCCTCCCCTGGAAGAGGAAGGAAGCCATGAGGTTAAGTCTCTCTAAGTTACCCCATAGTTGTTTGCAGTGTGTTGCCCTACAACAAACTGGAGACCATTTTCTCATTGATGAGATGCTTGTTTAACTCATGTTTATGACGTCTTCTTTCCATCCCAGGGTATGGCCTGCAAAAGGAAGAACTCCAGAGACTTCTGTCCTGGTTTCATTCTGGTTCCAGGTGTAGACAATCTTTTTGACATCTGCCTCAAGGTCTTATCGCCAGATGTTTTGTGGGTGGCTTGTTTTTCGCTTCCCTTTAGGCTTCCACCTGAGAGCCTGTTGGGTGATCTTTTCTTCCTGATAACCTCTTTGATTAGCACTGTCGTAATCTACAGTCTTCAAGCAAATATTAGTCTTTGGATTATAGTACAGTAGGCTACTAGCATAGTTTCAACCCAGAGAAAAGAATGTGCACATTTTCAACTAAAAAATTAAATGAATGTTTTGTTTCTCAGTTATGGAGTAATCATGATATACAAAGCCCAGCTCACCTCATTCATTTGAATGCTGTCAACTGGACTGAGGAGGAAAACGTTAACACTCCTAGTTCACTGGGGTCAGTTTAAGATGTTCCACTTAGAGCCTTAAAAATTAAAAAATAGAAATGCTTTGGTTAGAGGTTAAAATAAAAAACAAGCCCAGATTGTGTGATGATGGAGCCCGGTCAATGATGAGTCAAACCCGACTGGGATGATTTAGACAATAGACAGCTGCTGATGACAGTCGAATATTCTGACCGGAAACAACCAGAATATACAAGACTGTAAGGAATTTCAGCTCCGGCCATCAGGACCTTTACAACCCTAACCTCAGAGTTAGAGAATCAACACTGTCAACTATATGAAACTTGCCTCAAAAAGAGGTGATGAGGAATACGTGCATCCCTTACTTAGCTGAAAACGCTCCAGATAAATAAGAGTGAGAGGGAATGAATTGCGGCCGTGTTGTGTGTGTATGCATGAAATGCAAAGATTAAAATAGTACCAGATTAGTGCAACAGCTGAGCTAAAGTTGGACACACCTCAGCACTCAAGTGGGATGGCCCCTCCACACATGAACTCACGCAAATGAGCGGAAATGCATGCGAGCGCGACGCAACGTCATAGAAATCAAGTGACGCTCTCACCCACTTTCTGCACTGAAAGATATGAGCTACTGGTGCATTATATTAATACAGTAATTAATATTTAATAACAGTAATAATAATTAATATAAGCTGAGTCTCAGGTGACAATTGAGTAAATGAGGATTAATTTAAAAATAATAGCAATTGATTTTTTTTTTACCTTTACACCTTTAACCCAGATGTCGCCCAAATTGCAACTCACCTGCTCTGTTTCCTGCTTCCCGCTGAGGTGAACCAAGATCAGTAAAAATGCTCCTGATACAAGGATGTACACAGAGCCTCTTCTCCTGACAGCATGACCCACACTGAGCCACTCAGTGTTACACAGATACGCACATTTCTCAGACTGAGTAGAGGGCTGAGTGGGAGGGAAGGAGGGAGAGAGAGAGCAGCTCAGAGCTGCCAAATTCCACACAAAACAGAAGAGTGGAAAAAACACACATTTAAGACTCATTAAAGAGACAAAAAAAAATGTTTCACGACTGCCCACACTGAATTCATTCATGTAATTCCAGCGGTTTCCTGAAATATCTGGAAGCTTCTCTCTAGCAACACAGATAAATCCGGTTCATGCACTTCAAACCATCTGCAACTTTAAACCCATCAAAACTTGGAGCAGGTAAACTTCATACGTTTTTTTTGAGCGGGCAACAAACCTTTAAATAACTTTTCTGGTTGTGCATTCTAGAATCCTTTACCAAAGCAAAGAAAACAAACAAACAAACAAAAAAAACAGGAAAAAAATAAATCTGGCTTTTCAGCTGCGAGAGAAGTCCTGGCTACAGTCCGCTGACCATCAAAAGCGCCATAGCAGGACTTGGCTGGAGCCAGTCAACACTGTCACGATGGAAACCTCTGGGGCTCTAATCTCCGACGGCAGGAGGAAGGCTTTTAAGTTAATAAAAGATGACAGAGGTTCAGCTTGCACAATGGCGTGACCAAAGAGGGGAAAACATGAAATACACTGACCCAAGCCTAATCACTTCCTCATGCCAGAAACTAGAAGTAGGCAACTGGAAAAGCCTAATTCGGCCTGTACAAAAATAGCATAAGTTAAGAGTCTAAAATGGACCACTTTGACTTGGCAGCACCTGGCAGGAACAAGACAGAAGACTGCGGCTACTCTGAGAGGTGTGGATACGTCATTTCTTTCTCGCCAAAATAACACAGCGGTGATTAAATTTAAAAATCTGCTCAGTCAGCAGGCGAAAATCGGCCATTTGTGGTTTTGTGGGCGTGGTGGAGTGCTTCGGTCGCCGCAGGATCTCCTCGCCAGTCGGGCTTTACCGCATACAGGACTGGGGATATTTTTGGTCACCAATGGCGCTCCGCTGGGATGTGGCAGGTGGGATTCTTTGAGGTGTCACTACTGAGAGGGTCAGCTCTCTTTGTGTCGGTTCCACTTGGTGACATGAAGATCGACGAGGAGAAAAACAAACATCTGACAATAACTGTCGTTGGGCATCAGCTCGCGTCCATTTGTTCTGACAAACAGCAAGTCATGTGACTACTGGGCTGCGTTCACACAGCAGTCAAACGCGACCGTATGTCCATGTGCGATTCATATCCAACTTTTTCATCGACTTTTTCGCTCCCACAAAAAATCTGAGCCACTTTCATTTGTGGAACTAAATCGGATAAGTATCCGATTGTTTTCAAAACCTCTGCAGTCTGAGCGGTTATGTCGCATTTTAAATGACTTATGTCTTTAAAGGCCAGATGTGGTCAATCAGGCCATAAACATTGGCTGGAAATTATGATTACGAACTTATGAAAGAAGTTTATGTCACTGAAGTGCATCACATCATGACCAGACTACTCCTGGTTCTGACTACACACCTGAACACACTTCCCTACTGAATTTGCAGTCAGTGCTCCACAAAACTTTATTAGCTGTTTTTGTGGTTTTTTTATGATCTTGTGACGATACTGTCGGCTCCCCTTGCTGAATAAACTGAACAAAATCAACCATCCACTATTACTTCAGTAAACGTAGGTGCACTGCTGTGTGATATTGACGTTTTTCTTCTGCGCATGCGGGACGCTTTCTCAAAGAAATCTCGTGGCGGACTGGTTTAATTAGTAGTATGAACGGCAAGTTAATAATAATAATAATAATCATATTTCAGTAAAAAAAACAACACTGTTTTTGAAAATAAAGACTTGCTGTGTGAATGTCTCCTTAAACTTTGTCATGTTATTACAGAGCATGCATGCTCCTATTAATCACTGAATGAGTCAAAGTGGCGCTCTCACACACAGCGCCTTGTTTTCGGGCTCCACCTAATACAAGAAAGTGCAGCATGAAATAATGCTGAAGCAACATGCACTCACTCCCCGTCCTGACAAGAACTTTTTGCAGCTGATTAGCAGAAATGCTTCGGCTGAATGGACAGCCAGAGTCTCTCGGTCTCCTCAGAGATCTTTCTCACATTCAAACTCCGGTCATTTCAGTCCAGTTCTTTCCCGAAGGCATTCCTGTGTTTCTTTAGCATTATGGTTAGCTGCGTTTTATCTAATTGGAACATGAACTTTTTCTCCCAGACTTCCCAGGCGATACAGACTGACGGGGGTTTTTGTGCATTTCTTTGCATAATTTTCAGGCCACACCTTTTCCCCTACATCCCAGCGAATATCCCAGTGAGTATTACAGAAAACGTTCCTACACAATGGTTTACTCTTAAAATAAAATTGTTAATGAGGTCTGTGGTTTTATCCACACCGGGAGACTGGAATATGACTAAATCTGCTCACCGATGTGAGATGTGAATGTTTACAATCAAACCAATCATTAGATTGATATTGATGTCTTTGTGAGTTGCTGATTATGCCAAACACTTTCCTACAAGGAAACATTAACTAATTAGTTCACTGTTCATGGTTGCACTGGATTTTATTTAGGGGTATCGGTAAACAGAGGTCTGAATATGAATGCATGCCAGACTTTTCAGACTTATTTGTAAAAATTGGAAAAGGAAAATAACACAAAACTTTTGTCTATCACATACAATCTAAATACACTACATCCATATTTGTATCATAAAAAATGTGACAAAGATCAAGGAGTATGCATATTTTTTGCAAATAACTGTAGGAAAATAAATGCAGAGTTCTGGTTCGAACATGCAAATAACATCAGAGTCCAACTAAACCTTGACCATGTTGCGTTTCAAAAAGGTCCCATGAGGGTCAGCTGACGTCATTGAGAGTGGGCCCATGCTGTCATCTTGTGTTCCTGCTCCAAGGAGACCAAGTGACGCTAACAAAAACACAGGCCATGTCCGCTCATGATCTCACACTGTTAAGACCATGTATCCTCCTGATTGTCAAATAAATCCAGCTTGAAAACCAACAAAAGGAACATCCAGAAGAGGCCAAAATTAAACATATCAGCCATAACCAATAAATGAGACCGCGCATTTAAACAGCAGCTTAAAGTTCCGACGAAAACGGAGGGGAATGCTGACAAGAGCACATTTTCACTATTATTATGCTTGTGGGTCTTAATTTTTTTCTTTTTGTTTTGTATTCTAACATCATGTAAAACCCCACGAGCATTCATTCAAAACTTAAGCTGTTGTGCAAAAGTGCGTGCTCCCAACTAGAGATTTGCTTCGACAAATACACCAATTCAATAATTTTTCAAAAGTACTCCATTGCCACTACCATCAATCTCTCTGTCAAAGAGTAATTTTAGCTGACGATAAACCACACAGCGGCCTGTGTCAGGTCTAATTTTAGGTATGTATCACCACTTTATGGGAAGATCGATTTGATTCAGTTAATGCAACAGCTGTCTGTCACTGCGCAGATGTTTGGGCCCCACGTAGGGTTAGTGAGTCACTCACGGTATGGTCACATCTTTCAAGAAACACATTAGTACAAAGAAAGCTGCCCACGATCTTTCCACAAACACCAAAAAAGAATACTAAACATTTATGAATAGAACAGTTGGGCCACCTGTTTCTAGTAAGGTGTCTACATGTCATCTAAATATCATGAAGTTCTTTATTACTTCTTCTCCTAACTCGGCTGAGATATGGAAGTTAGTCGATGTTGACCTAAGCAGGATCTTCAAAATGCTGTTTTGGAGAAATGTACGGGGGAGGGGAGAAAGAAGGAAACTGCAGTAAATTCCCTGCCTACTTGAGAAGACGAATGCCAAAATCTGCAACAGGCTGACGCTGCTCCAGTCACGGTTTGAACTCTGCAGCCTCCTCTCCTGGATTTATAGACACCCATCCGAGTTCTAATCCAACACATGAACTTGACATGAAACATCTTCCTCTTTCTGCCTGTATGAAAGCCGATTCTGCGGACCCCCCACTGAAACCATCGTTCCCCGTGATATCAGGGCCTTCAACATTGTTTCATCCAGTCATAGACAAAGGGCAAAGGAGTGGAGATGGCCATCTTGAGTTTCCGTTCTGGACAGTTTAACGTCCGCACAGCTGTTATCCTGTCACATGCACATGGGAAGGAAGGCTTTTGGCTTGTTTTTATGAGTCCTCGCTGACCTCTCATCTGCTCATAAAAGAAGTATCCTTGTGCAGCCTCGGATTTTAGAGTAACAACGTAGTGGGGGCAACACATTTTCACCGCCTCGCGCTCCAACGGGAGTCTGCTGGTGTTTCTTTTAGACAGGCGCACAAGATCTCCAAAATTCCTTGCCTTCAGCTTCGTCAGAGATACATATTTGAATTAGGCTCTACTTCAAAAGCAGCTTTTTGGCAGCTGCACAGGAAGCCACCATACAGGAAAAAAAGTACCGGCCTTAAAATATCCCATCAAAAGCCGTATTACTGTAAGCCGGGTCTAACAGCAGTGCCTCGTCAAGCATGATGAACCGCAGAGAGTCGTTTAAACAGGTGAACCGAAGAAGGCAGTCCAGAGTGCGCTGTTCACAGTCCAGCTGTGGTGCACACTCTGAACCACAAACGTTAGCATGAGACGGAAAAGACCTTTTCGGAAACTTAAGTCCAGCTGCCGACAAGAGGCAGATCTACTATAGGCAATAGTAGGGGTGATGCCTGTAGGACCATACAAATTCAAAAGCCATAAAGACAAAACATCTTTAATGGTGACATATTTGCTTCCTAGAACAAGTAGGATAAGTCTATGGGCTAAATAAAGAATGTTTGTTACATTTTGTGAACAAAATCATGAGATTTCAGTCTGGTCAGTTCTTCCTATTTCAAACTCCTTTCAGACCGAGATGCTTAAGGCCCTAACCCAATCCAATAATTTGCTGCTGGCCATGCCCTCTAACTCGATGTTTACACTCGCATGTGAAAATGGCTGTAAACAGATGTGAAATTATACAACCGTACATCTTTGAAAAGTAAACGTAGAGCCTCCTGCACAACCAACATGAATGCAGCAAGTGGTTTATGAATGGTAAGTCAACAACAAAACACTATTCTGTTTCAGCAGTAATTATACAGCACATGCCGCAGTAAAACCAGCTGACCAACCAGTTTGTATTGCTAGATAACAGGCTGGGCTTCTCTGGGGTTGCTTGGTGAGGGGCAGTGCCACCGAATTTATGACGTTACATTCAGAGTGTTTTTCAAACAGCACATTTTCCAGGCACCAAAAAAGAAGCAGTGGAAACCCAAATGGAAGTACAAAAACATGCAAAATGTGAATTTTGCACAATATTTGCCCTTTAGCAAAACCAAAATTTCTCTATTCAAGGTTACATGGAGGACTGGGACAACACCTGAGGTCAGGCTGCAGTTATACTGAGAATAAATTACACACAGGTTGATTCTGTAGACATAGAAGTTTTCAGTGGGGATTATTAGGCAGCTTCCGCTGGTCATCCTCCCCTTGGATAATCCCCCTCCTGCTGCTGCTGCTTTTATCCACCACAGACATTCTTTGTTAAACCTGGTATGGCATGTTTTCAGCAATCACTGATCTGGTCCTTATAAAGCTCATTTCCTTCAGTTCCTTTCTTTAAATCTGCCCTATTTCTGGTGGGTTGTTTAGTTCATTAGTACACCCTGTAATGTTTGGCAGTTTATAAGAGGGAGGCGAGTTGCGTTCCCTCTAACGTTTGGCGCCTGGGTCAGTCTTTTGGGGAGGGAAGTATAGAGTCATATCCATTCTCACTGTTTCACAAGACCCATCCTCTGAGCACTGAGCATGATTGCGTCATGTTGCTGACACTGAGCCCAGAATCATTTCTGGCTGTAGAAATGGTCTTTCTCCAAATATGAGATTACTAGGGCGTATTTAACCTATGGACAAAGAGTTGAAACACTTTGTCTTTTAAGACTATCTCCTTTCCTGTAGGCTCCTACAGTTCAGCAGGGACACTCTGATCCTGCAGTGTTTGCAAGTTCACAAGACCAAGGAGGAGTGGAAGGACTTAGACTTAGACTTAGACTGAGTTTATTGTCATTTTGCATGCACAGGGTGTATACAGAATGAAATTTCATTGCTTACGGCTCAGGACAATGTTTTGAGCTTCCAATGTTGTGAGGTTACTCCAGAATAAAATAAAATACAGTATAAAATATGAATATAAATATGAATATAAAATATAAAGTGCAGGACTGACAGTAAAATGGAAGTTACTTAGCTCTGTATATGTGCAAGGTATGAAGTGGAGACCAGTTTTTGAGTGCAGTCCAGTTAAGAGTTCAGCAGTCTGATGGCAAGTGGGAAAAAGCTGTTTCAGAACCTGGTGGACCTGCACCGGATGCTGCGGAACCTCTTTCCAGAGGGCAGCAGGGAGAACAGTCCATGGTGTTCTCCCTGTCCATGGAAGGACACAGCCCCGCTCGCATTTCTGTAGCGTTACCATGACCAAGGTGAACCTGAGTAACTGGATTGTGTGAGTTTTGCTACCATTCATCATAGGCTGTCAACATCAGGGCCCTCCCAGACACCAAGGCTACAAGGTGAGCAGAAAATGTCTCACCTAGCCAGATGAAACTTCACACTCTGTCTCCAGGCCAGCAGGAAAGCTGGAGTCCCCGCTGAGTCTTAACGGAGCAGCTCTACATGTCATATGGTCATTTAACAAACCAGTGACTAAAGTGTCCTACATGCGTCTATTAGAGCATTTTACTGCTGATGTTTAAATGACGTGTGCAGGCCCCTGGGCAGTAGCGCCTTTAGGGGTGTATGCATGGTTGGTTCACTGATAATCTGAGTTAAATTAGAGCAGCCCCATATAGCTCTGTGGTGAAGCAGTTCAAATGTGCTCTCACCTTAGACACATGCTGTCAGCAGAGTTCAGGTATCAGCATGGTGAGAGCAAAGCAGTACGTCAAGCAGGCTATATCTCACCACACTGCTACAATCTCTGTTCTGTTTTGCTTGTTGGAATACCGCCTTTTCAAATGCTGTCATGTTTAAGCGAAAATGCTTACTACAGTCATAGAAACGTCTTGTACTGTAGCTTTAAATCTGAACATAGGTCAAGGTCATTCTCGACACCAGACATTTGGAGATAAATTAGGAAATGACTTCATGACTGCAACACTTTTAAAGAAGGAAGCAATATAAAAAAAATCATTATTTTTGCCTTTCCATTTCTCCTGCAGAGATCAAATGAGTCCGCTAGGGAGACTTAAAAATTATGACCCTGCAGAAATGGGCCAAACAGTGAGCATTACAGTCAGATTACATCATGAGATCTCACCTGCCATGACCTCATGCAAAATCTTTTTCACTAAATGTAGGAGGAAGAGCTACTGTAATGGTATGCTGGTTAAAATGCCACAGCAAACTTGTATTTCAAATCCGTCTTTTTTATTTGTGCATAAAAGGACAAGAGCAATGAAAAGCTATAGTTACACACCCTCTAGAGTAGACACACCAGTATCTAAAAGCCCTAGCAGTATTACTTCACATGATAAACCAAGACAGTTAATTTTACAACCATAAACGTCACCAGTTTCAAACTCTAGTGATCTGTATCATCCCTGGTCCATCACCTGAACCAAATGGCTGCATTACCTCCTCAGCCTCCAGTGAAGTTTCACAGAAAAAATCTCAAACTCCAGCTCTGTTCAGAATGCAGTCAAGTTCTCCAGAGTCCTGCTAATTACCTGGTTATTTGAGTCAGGTGTTTTGAAGCAGAAATCCAAAAGATGGAGGTAAACGGCCCCTTAAGGGCTTCGGTTTGACATCTTAACTAGGATATTTGTAAAGTCAAAGGTTCACAAAGGATCCGTTATTAAAGCTTTTCTGCAAGCATTCAGTGGCGTTAAATGCTAATATCAGGTGCTGGAATATCTGTTGATAAAATGTTAAGATTTTGTTTCATAGTGTACTATATGTTAGTCTTTGTCAAACCACTACATATGTGCATTAGCACAGGCAATCTTAGGATCTTGTTAAACTAAAAGAGTGAATAATACTAATAGGGAGTTCCATATTTTGAGTGCTAATGAATAGAAAGTTCAGACCCTGTTGGGTGCAAAATCAACATGAGGAAAAACAATCAAATTCTGGCTTGATATCCTTAAACTACATGTTGGAGCATTATAGTTCATTAGCTCTAAAATAAGAAGGAGCTGGTCTAATATTGTCACTGATTCACTGCTTGATGAGTAGAAAGTATTGCGGTACTTTAAGACTGCAAATTTAAATGTATTTCATGTTAGGATGAAAAAACATGTAGAAAAATACTTTCAGGCATTTGTGGTAAAATTATCAGTTGAGACATAAATGAGAGAACATTTTATAAGAATCTAATGACAGCCCGCATGAATCAAGTTTCTACCTGCGTTTAATCAGCTCTGTGACGAACTAAGTGTGTGTATAAAGAAAAGAAATTATGCTGCTAAAGGGAATATATGAAATTTTGTACTTTGTGAGTTTATGACGTATTTCCACACATTTTTAGGCATTGCTGAATCTATATGATTGGGTCGAACTGGTATATTTTGAATTGATTTAATTCTGTTTTTTGTACAGTTAAATACGAGTGTCAAGTTTCTGGTGAGGACATTTGTGGTTTGACTGGCATTATGTACGCAAACTGAGTTGAACTGAATCAATTAGTATTTGCATGCAAATTGCAAGCTGCATTTGTAAATCCCAACACTTGTAAATCAATTTGTGCTCATTAGTGGACATGTCTTCCTCCCATGTTCCCTCAGTACTTTCATTTGTTTATGCCCTCAAAACGCTTAAGCAATGTTAGTTTTCATATTTAATACGTCCAAAACGTGTTCTGGATGATGGAAAATGGGTGACATGTGATTTACATTTAAACCGTTTACTGAAAAGCCACATATTGTGTTGTCTATTCAAGAACCAGAAAAAATTCCAATTCATTGCTTCCATCTGAACAATGTGGTTTTACAGAAAGTTACTTGTAGTTTTTGAATGACTTTCCCAGAACATTTTAAGGAAGCCCCTAAAACATTTTCTCCTGCTTTTAACAAAAGTCATCATAAATATTTGAAATGTAAAGCCTGTCTGCGATTAATATTGGTGAAAGCAGAGATGCATGATCCCATCTGTAGATGTGCGATGCCTGGAACTTAGCGGCAGATTCCGTCTTATGCTGGGGTTGGAAACTTTGCTTTGCATGGGTGTCTAGGCAGAATGTTTGAGCAGCCACTAAAGCATTCAAATGTTTCCATTGTGGTTTTGTGTGTGTTTGTCTGAAACTTAGAAGCCAAGCCTGCTCCCACCCTTAATTGCCCATCATCCTCAAATGTTCGACATCCCAAGCTTTGAATTGCCTCGTTTGCGCAGGAGGCAGTCAGAGTAATGATATGGAAGAGAGCGTCGCATGAAATTCCAGGAATTAGCATGCCGGTGATTTTCTCCACTTGATTTGCAGGGACTTGAAATAGAGAGGCTTGTTTGGTGCTTTGCAGAGTGGGACCTCACACCAACAACGATGTTTAGACATGCTCTCTTTAGCAGCCCAGACCTACACTGGGGTCTTGCACTGACTCAACACATTCCCTTGATTTCTGATCCTGTAATCCCGACCCCAAAAATCCAGCCACTAAAAAGACGAAAGTATGAACTCAGGGTAAAGAAATGCATAATTTCCCCTCTGGGATGTAGCTCGCATGTATCCCTGTGCGAGAAACGAATCCCTTAAAAACAGAGCGCTGCATTATGCATTGTGTGTTGAGGGGAATGAGGGCATGCTGGAGAATACCATGCGCTCAGCACCATAATACTTTCTGGCGGAGACAGCTTGTGGTTGACCACGGAAGGTCACGCCTAGCTCCCATCCGCCAGGAATGCCTTCTCGCTGCCTCTGCAGAACGCTGGCATCGGATCAGAACCGGCTCATTAGAGTCTGTGGAGGTGAGGAGGTGCGTCACCTGCTCACTCTGGCAGCTGCATCAAAGGTGCTCCCCATGGGAAAGGAGCTCCTGAGAAGTTTGCAAAACCTCATCTAAAAGTGCAAACGCCATCAAACAACAGCAGCATGGAGACTTGGGAAACACAACTTGCTTCAGGTTTGGGGATCTTTACCAACCGGTTTTTCATTTGTTTTCTTGGACTTTAGTCACACGCAGCTGAAAGTGCATCAGTAATGCTTTGACTGTGAAAACTTTTCTTTAGGTCGCTGATGTCTTTTCAGCGCCCAGAAGGTGAATTATGTGGCACCGCAAACAATTTGCTGCCATCTGGTGCCCAAACACTGAGGATCACACACTCAGTGGACAAAGCAGCAAAACTGCCCTGCAGTTCTGAAATGATTAATTGTGATGAATCGATTATTGAAATAATAACTAATAATTAATTTAGTAACTGATTAATAGTTAACTGGAGTATGCGGACTCAAAAAAAATTTCCGGGGGGGAAAATCTACATATTCATACTACATATACATTTGCATTTCAGATGAAAACCCCTATGTCTGTTAAAATGTTTTACCCAAAGTGGCATAGTGGCATAGTTTTAACTTCATCCAGTTCAATTACACTTTACTTTCTAATTTAAAAAATGAAGTGAATTATTTGTTTATTTTCATCTTTATTTATTTGTGCATATGTATTAATTGTTTTTATCTTGTAACCAGGTTGCTATGTATTGCAAATTTTTTTGCCCAGGCCCCTCTTGAAAATGAGATCTAGATCTCAATGGGGTTTACCTGGTTAAATAAAGGAATATATAATAATATTATATATATATATATATATATACGTATATATATATAGGTGTGTGGAGGTGAGGTGTGTCTCACCTCCACAGACTCTAATAAGCCGGTTCTGATCCGATGCCAGCGTTCTGCAGAGGCATATATATATATATATACATATATATATATATATACTATATATACACAGTACAGACCAAAAGTTTGGACACACCTTTTAATTCAATGAGTTTCCTTTATTTTCATGACTATTGACATTGTAGATTCACACTGAAGGCATCAAAACTATGAATAACACATGTGGAAATATGCACTAAACAAAAAAGTGTAAAACAACTGAAAATAGCCCTTATATTCTAGTTTCTTCAAAGTAGCAACCTTTTGCTGTGATTACTGCTTTGCACACACTCTGCATTTTCTTGATGAGCTTCAAGAGGTCGTCACCTGAAATGGTTTTCACTTCATAGGTCAACCTGCCCTGTCAGGTTAATAAGTGGGATTTCTTGCCTTATAAATAGTCATGAAAATAAAGAAAACCCATTGAATTAGAAAGGTGTGTCCAAACTTTTGGTCTGTACTGTAGATATATATATTTCATCTTTATTTTCAACAACCTGGCCTTGTGTGAAAACACAACTGTCTTCTCTTCATTAAATCATGATTTAACTGGGGTTTAACTCTTTTTTGTTGTTGTTGTTGTTTTTGTTCAGTTTTATTAGCCCTATGAAGAAAACAAAAAAACAGCGCCGCAGCGGTTTTTGGTTCCTGTTGAAACAAAAATTCACTTGAACAGAAGCTGCGTGACGACATGAAATCAGCTAAAAAGAATCAGTGCAAATCAGTTTAAGGACAGCTGAAAAACATTGACATCTATCAGTATAGAAAAGGATTAGAAAGTGACTTCTAAGGTTTGTTGACATCAGCAAAATATAATTAGAGCCATTATTATCCACAGATGGAGAAAACAGAACAGTGAATTTTCCAAGGAGTCATCAGGTTAATCAAATGGCTCCAAGAACTCACCAGATCACAACAAACTGAGAACAATATCCAAAGCACTGCAGGCCTCAGTCACCACAATTCATTTAAACAGATTCAGCTATCAGAAAGAGGCTGACCAAATCCATAGACGCTGTCTAATCCAAAACCCTCTGCTGACCAGAAAGAACACAAAGACCCACCTTACATTGCTCCAAAAACAGCTGGAGGATCACCGAGGCTTGTTGGGAATATTCTCTGGTTTGACAGTAAAAAGGAGGAACTTGTTGGATGGGATGTGTCCCGGTACATCAGGCATAAAACTAAGACCTAATTTCAGAAAAACAACACGACACTAATAGTCTGGTGCTGCTTTGCTCCCTTTGCTGTAATTGAGACAGACAGACTGTGTTGTGAAGGAAATTCAAGATTTTCCACTAAATTCAAGCTCACTTAAGGTAAGTAGTTAGACAATGAGCAAGAAGCACACCTCTGAACGACTTCAAAATAAGAGTGCCAAGTCAAACTATATTCATCTGGCATGATATTAAACAGGTAGTTCATGATAAAAATCCCTCTCGGTTGTTTCAATTAAAACAACTCTGCAAAGAAGAGTGGGGAAAGATTGCTCCACAGCGATGAAAAACACGTACTGTCTGGTATATTATTTGCTGGATGTCAGGGTGGCACAGTCAGTTATTGGGTTTAGACAACAGTTATGGTTTTGTACAGAGTTCAGGCTGGTTTACATAGCTATTTTCCCCTTAAAGAGGCAATATTATGTGTTTTCCAGCCACATGGTATCATTTTATAGCACAATCAAATAACTATGTTACCTTCAGTTGTTACAAAAATGTCAAACATGACTTAACAGAAATTTGACTACATAATTAGCACCTTGGAATTGGGCTTCTGTTTCTTTAAAAATCTCTTGCTCTTTCTGAAACTCTGCCTTCAGGAAGAAATCACAACACCGCTACTCTTTAATAACATTTTTACCAGCGTTTCACTGAGCAGTAGCTTCTACAATAAGCTCAGCAGATGCTCATTTGCTGCTGGCTAGTCTGAAGGAGCCGAGTGGGGGAGTTGCTGGAGAAGGCTGCTCTGTGAGATCGAAGGTTTGGAAGCTGCAGCTCTAAGGTGAAGCTTTGTCTCGACTGTGGCACTCAGTTCCTCTAAGCGTTTTGCACAGCTAAATGGTTGCCACGGGAGATTAAACAATTTCTCAAACAGGAATGAAAAAAATCTAAGCAACACTCCAGGTATGTTTTTGATGAGGGAATAACATTACATCATGATGTGAAACAAAACAAAACAAAAAAAAAGGTCAATTTTACATACTGTTGCTATAATCAATAAAATCATTACTTGAAAACTCCATTCTGAATCTTGGTCTGACTTTGTTTGGTGATCTGAAATATTTAAATGTGACAAAAACCAACCACAAAACACAAAATAGCTTTTCACAGTCCTTTATCTCTTGAGAACTTCCCCTCTTCAGTTCTCTATGTAATGCAGCATAATGTAGGTGCTGCTGCAGCGACCCCGCTCTCCTGTTCCTGTGCAGTCAAACATGCTTCATATTTCCCCAGAAGGTGTGGGGAGATGTGGAGCCTGGACTGAAAACGCCTTGTCATTGGATTGCACACATTCCTGTGCTTGGCTCCTACTCTCTTGAAGCCTATTTATACGGCCAAAGAAGAGGCCCCTCGCAGTCAAAAAGGGGAGATACACATCCTGAGCCGTATCTTTTTGATTTACACGCGGACTCACCTACAGATATGATCTTCAAAGGTACAAAACATAAACTGGATGTATGGTCAATATAGGTATATTACAGGAACTCAGTCAAGAGAAGGCCTAACCCAGTCGATCAAATAGCTTGAAGGTCTCATTTGTTCAGGTATGTCTCTCTGGTAAACAGTGAGCACAGAGCCTGAGCTGTGAGATCTAGAAAAAACACAGAGCTGAGTATTTTTAGTTTACTGATGAAGTGCTACAAATAACACAGGTCACGCTCCTCTTAGCTGATCACTTGCATACATTGCCTTGCAAAGTAACAAAACGTTTTTTCACATCTTGACACCGTACAACCACCAGCTTTAATTAATTTCATCGACGTTTTATGTGACAGACCAATTCCAAGTAGCATAAATGATTTCTCAGATATTTCTGCTAAGAAAATGGGAAACCTGCAGTAACTTAAAAGAAGTCGTAAGTTACTACAGGTTTTCTTCCAGGATTGCTTTTTATTTCGTTTTTTAACCTTTCCATCAACTCTGATCATCTTAACCCTGCTGAAGAAAGCATCCCATAGCATAAGTCTGCTACCACCATGTTTTACTGTGGGTGTTGTGCAGTCCACACAGATAACAATATAAAACACAAACCATTTTGGTTTCACCTGACCAGATACAATTTTTAATTTTCCCATGAAACATAAAAAACATTACGGGTTTAGAAGAAAAAAAAGCATTAATTGAAAATTCATTCTTAATAATTATGTACTACTTTGTGTTGGGCTATGGGATCAACCCTCATTAAGATATTTAAATGTTTGTGGTTGTAATGTGACAAATTGTGGAAGGTTCAGAGGGTTTAAGGCTCTATAAATGAAGCATCACTCTGACTGGATAAATGTGCCAACACTGGGTGGAAGTTCCCCAAACTTTAGACCAGGTGCTCGACTTGTCAACACAGGGGTAGCTTTCACCATCTGGCCCCCTCCCAAATCACTCACTTTATCTGCAACAGTCAGCCTGCGAGGCTGGATCTGGTTCTGGTCAACATCACCAACATCCCAGGCTGATTCACATACTGAAGGTCAGAGCAGGTTTTCTTTAAATGTCATAAAAGCAAACAGGTTTTCCTAAGCAACTCAGGTGAGAATCAATATTGTTTTATCCAGACTAATTAATGGAAATTATTTAAATTCATGGACCTCATGTTTCGTAATGGAAAAAAGCCATAAAAAAAATCTGCAGTTTAAGTTGTGCAAACTTTTATCCAATAAATGCAAATGTACACAAAGAGACATTTTTAGTGTTTTCACTCACCAAACTTCACTTTAATAAAAAAAATTAAACCAATGAGAATAGTTGTAAATTCTGCCTCAGTTATATTGATTATATTTGTGAATTGCTGGTTGTGTGTTTCTAATAATATCACTTTAGAAACAGAGCATCCTCTGTAAATAAAAAGCCTCTGTTGCAACAATGTTTTTGCTCAAATAAACACAAAGCTCACTGGAAAAGAAGCTGCTAATATGACCTGGAAATCAATACATCATTAAATTATTTTTCACTAGTACTTCCTAACCCTATGAAGTTAAGATGTTCGCAACTTTCATGTGAAGGGAGAATAAAGCTAACTCTAAAATTGTGGGCTAATAAACCCAAACGTAACACCAGTGGAAACTTGCTAAAAGCTGATCAGAAATTATATGAAGGGTTTAAAGGCAGATCCAAAAATAACAGACTCACTGTGTTAAAAAATAAAAAGATTTTAAAAGCAGTGTAAGTCCAATTACCCTCAAAATCCTTTTAAAAATCTGGGATATATTAGTTTCATACGTCTACTTTTGTTAGAGAAATTAGTGCAATTATTCACATATGATAACATTTATCATGAACTGATTACAAAAAAGACTGTTTAGGTGGTTTTGCAAAAAAATTTCCATAGCCATTAAACTTTTAAGCATTTTGTCATATTACAAACACAGTGTATTTTATTGTGATTCTACGTGGCAGACCAACACTAAGACGTTACGCAGAATTATGAAGTGGAACATTTCGGTTTATCATCCAGGTTTGTGTGCACAAGCCAGAAACTCAACTTCAGTTTCATAAAACAGAAATATATGTTCAAATGGAGGAAAGTGATTCATTTAATGTTGTGTTGAGCTATTTGAGCCTGATACTCATCTGTTCTGCAAAGATCATGACGATATTGGAGAAAACTAACCCAGTACATCATCACTATGGTGAACAGTGGATTAAAGTGAAACGAATTAGAGCTTGTGGTTGTGATATCAAAACACAAAGAAAAACCTTAAAATATATGAACCACTATTGTAAACCACTGCAGCTCTGATTGGTCTGTCATGTCACACAGACACTCTTTCCCTAAATCGTCATCCCAGATGCTTTTGGTAATTCACCGATTAAAGTCTAGTTAGTCTCTCTCCTCTTCATCACCCTTGATTGAACAACTGCTTTGTCCCAGAAGCAGCTGAACCGTGGAGTCATCTGACCACAGAACAAGTGTTTGCTGTTTTTCCGTGCGTCTGGGGTCAGATGGTGCCGAGGACTCAGCAGCGTTGCAGCACAGAGTTAATAAACGGCGTCTCAAGTTACATTTTTGGATGCACTGATTGAGTGTGCTGAGTGACAATAGTTTTACAAGATGTTCTCAACCCTATGCAGCTATATTAATCCCAGGTACATGACATGATTTGGGGTTTATGCACATCTAACCATTGATTTCTGCCTTGGCCTTCATGTATCATTGGCACCCTGGACGGGTTTCCTACTTTTGGGCTCCATATGCCCTCTGCGAATGCCCCATACGCAAGCAAACACTGTCCTTTAATGAAATCCATTTTGCATAAAACTGTATTTTTTATCATCTAGTTCTAATTGTAATCCAGTTTAAGTTTGATAAGTATAACGTCTGGTCAAAAACCCATTCATAGTACAACAGGTGACTTGTCTTCTTTTCCCACAGTAGTTTTTGAAACAGCTAATTTTCCAGATTTCAAAAAAATATCTGTTTTTTTTTTTTTTTTTCTTTAAAGCGATCGGGCAGTTTTTAGAAGCAGTAGAGACCCAAAGTAATGGAAGTACAAAAATGTGCAAAATGTGAATTTTGCATCATAGGTCCCCTATAATCCAGTTCTCCTGGAGATGAAGGCAGCTTTAATTTATGATGATTGGTTAAAAGATTAAATATTTTTACTGGTGACATAAAGAGGAACCAATCTATGGTGAAGTAATTATAGAATTTTACTATGGGAAAAATATAATTTAAAAAAACCTACACTAGAATTAAATACTTTAGCCATGAAAACCCAGCTGCAGCATAGGATCAAAAGAATGGTGTAGCCGCCTACCTGACGAGTGGCAGTGGGTTTCCTTGAACTCTACACTCCAGACGAATGGGGCTGCCTTCAGCCACTTCCTGACTCTTCAGCTTTTGGAGGAACTGAGGTGGGGACAGGGGTTCGGATGCAGCTGAAGCTCCAGCATGTAGGTGCCTCTCCGAACACCCCTGTCCCATCTCCGGCGGGTTGTTGTGTGTGTCCTCTTGTGGGCCTGCAGGCAGGGAGGACGTAGAGACCGAGCCTTGAGGGACGGTCCGCTGGCTTCTCGGAGACAGGTAGCCACTGTCAGGAGAGGAGGATTCCTCCTCCGCCGGCTGAGCAGAACCTTTGAAAATGGATGACAGTTCCTCGATGAAGGTGGCCGCTCGGCTGCAGAACTCTGTGACCGAAGCCGCTCGGTCGTTCAGCTCGAGGCCTTCGTGAACCAGCCTGGGCTTGTCTTGCTTGTACACGGGCTGGATGGGCTTGTGCCGTACAACCTTCTCAGCTGAGGACGGAGCCTCACTGGAGATCTGTATGGGTTTGCTGATGGGAGCAATCTGGTTGGAGGAAACTGAAACTGCTCCATTGTCATCGGAGCAAACGGCTTTGGTCTGGTGGTGTAGGTTTGGGCTTGAGTTGAGGTTTTCAGTCGTTTGAGAGGGCACAACAAGGGGGGAAGGGACAGATTGGAGAACCTGCTCCAGCTGTTTAAGACTAGAGGGGTCTTGATCTTCACATTCATCCGCCTCACCGAAGGCCTCCCGGGCCAGGTCCAGGCTAAGATTAATCTCCTCTGCACTCAAGAAGGCAGTCAGATCTGCAAAGTCCCCGTGTCCAGAATCCAGCTCTGTCGACGAGTCAAGGTAGAGTTCTCCATCGGAGGAGGCCTCAGAAAACACACCCGCATCGCCCTCCGAAGTCCCACCTGCTGCTGGATCCTTGAGCAGCACTGAAATGGGGAGTGGCTGATTCCAACTCCCGTCCTGCATCCTGAAAGACAAACACGCCTCATTAGTCAGACCATTTGGGTGTTTATGCTGCAGGCAGAAAGAAGACTCACTGTACATGACATATTCATCTGCAAAAAGGCAATGACAGCAGGTCCAGTTTAAAATAAAGACTTTATAATACAGTAGTGTGTCATTTGCTCAGACAGCCATAGCTGGCAGGATGACTCAGGGCGCTGCTGTCTGGACACAGCTGGTGGGTATTAGCAAAGGTCTTTACTCAGGTTCTGGTCCACATTGCTGACATTTCTCTGTTGCCTTGTGTCTAGTTCAACATACAGTCATCATACAACATAACAGTTCATCACATCACTTAAAACAGGTTCCAGAGTTATTGGCATTTATTGGTAAGCTTGTATATAAAAGTCTTAAAACAAAAAGGTGTTGTGCAGACTTGGTGGCGCTTGCTGCAATTCTTTGACTTTCATTGTTAGAGATGTTTTTGTCTCACTTGCCAACATTAACTGGAGTCCTTGTCCAGCCTTGTTTGTCAAAGTTCAAGTTGTTTTAAGCTATTGCTTTAATGGTCGAGCCATTTCCTGTGATTTACTCTAATGGCAGGTTCTCTTGTATCCATTTTGATGAGAGACACTTATACCCAAGAAAAACGGAACATTGTCCATTTCCAATTGACAGTCTCGGTCCTCATCAACTTATCAAGGCAAAGCAAAAGAATAGTGGTGTGAATGAGTATTTGTCCTCTTAAATACTTTGCTTTTGCTATTTTCTCTTTCTATTTTTTGGCGGTCGTTCCTGTTACACATATATGTTTCATGTCATCAAACAAATTTCAGCATCAAACAAAAACAATCTAAGTAAATGCAAAAAGTTATTCATTTTTATTATTACATTTCCAGAAAATAAATAAATAAATAAAATATCCAAAGCATACCAGCATGCCCACGTCTGCATTGCAACGATAACCAAAAAGGAAGATCATGGAGTAGTCTAGTCAAAGTCTGGACATAAAGATGTATTTATCACAAATTAATAAATGCATTTACTTTATGTTGAACAACATAAACTTCAGGCAAAAGCTTTAAGTTTTATTAATCCTACTGCATTTCTTTCTTTTTAAATATAATTTACTTTTGTTTTACTTTTGAATGAGCTGAATGAGTCACACATGCATTTGATCCGAATGCCTTGGATAAATACTATTAAAACTAGATGAATGGAAATTGAAATGGATGAATCCTAAAGTGTTTTTGAGTTCATTGCTATTGCAGCCTGGTCTACAGAAAACACAGTTCACCATTGGTGTAAAAATGTTATTTCATAAACAAAAGGTGGAGAAAAACAACAACTTTAGATAGAATCCAAGCATGCATGTGGACCTAATTCTGAGTTACTCCATTATTAAACTGTAATAACAAGCATTGCTTTTGGAAGTCAAAATGGAGCAGATTTGCTCTGCTCTTTGAGCTGCTCTCCTCTGAGTCTGAGCTTGTGAATAATGTGCTACGAAACCTTTGGACTTGATACACAGATGATGTGACACTCAGAGCCTCATGGCGTCCCGAAGACCAGCTGTTGTTATTTATAATCCCCTGCGGCTATGTTTCACAGCAGCGCCGCGGCCCCTCCCGCCCAGAGCAGAAGGAGAGGGGCTGCTATACCTCCAAACACTCACACAGGTATCAGCGGAGACATTTTCACAAACAAGCAGAGACAATCACTTTAGAGCCAGAGTGAAAACGCAGAAGATTTCCACAGAATCGATTTGGAGTGACAACAACTGCACAGATCTGATTTAATGTGAACGAGGAAAATCTGTGGCAATGATCCGATATAATCTGTCTTTTGTGTTTCATTTTGAAAGTACTGTGTTTTGTATATACTAATTAGTAAGTACTGTATATGCATGCTGTAAATGCTTACACATTACAATCTGACCATTTGATATATTGAAGGCAAAGTTATACTTCAAAATAAGAGGAAGTCATAACCTTGGAATAACGTGACAGAAAAGACAACCGCTGATGTACAGAAAACAGCTGTTTGAAACACTTTATTGCTAAATTAAATGATTCCAGCTGTTTGATAAACAACTAATAAACCAGTCCTTAAAATATGATTCATTTAAAAATCCATATTTACCTTCAAGTGTCCCTGTGTGGCTGAAGGTTCTTCCCTGGTTCTTCGGGTCCAGGTTTGTCTTGTTTATGTTGGAACGAAACAAAACGAAGCTTCTCTTCGCTGTCCCTCGCCTTATTGGTCAGACGGTCAGCAGGTTCTCTCAGGTTCAGGATCCAATTGCATACTGCCTGTGCAGCTTGCTGCTGTCCCATCTGTGCCGGTCCCTAGCTGCTCACTGTGTGGGGCTATATTTGGCCCCTGACTCATGTTACACAGCCAGACTGCTGGCAAGAGGACACAGTATTGAGGTGGTCCTGAGGAACAGAAGGTGGAGGTGACATTTTCTGCTCTGATCTGGTATTAATTAAACACAGTGGGCATAGACAGTTGTAATGTTAGGACATCACACGTATACTCTGCTGCTATAGGCTTGCAAAACTGGGAGCAGGGTAGGGCATCATGACTATCTTTTGTCTTCTTAGTACACCTGAAGAGACAATAGTGTTGCTTCTCTCTCCAGCTGAGTCGACCTCATGACCCGGACATCTCGACTGCTTTTATTTTCCCCCAATAATCTCCACGTTCTAGTGTTGAGGTTAGAGTTCAGGAAAATGTTGTGCAATTCTACTTATTATTTTTTTAAGTAGTATTTTCAGCTGTCTATCCATCCAGTAAACACATTTTTCAAATTTCTTAATCATCTGTTATAAAAAGACACTTCAGACGTACGCTTACACCGTCAGATAGTCAGGCTGTTGGGGATCATACAGCCTCACTTGGTCTATTTCTGGTCTGCTATCACATTTTGTGCTCCATGAGCTATTCTGGTTCTTCTTGAATCTACTGATTACAGTTAAGTGCAGGTGATAAGTCCAGAAGGAATTTTTTTTACTGTCATCACGCATGCCTGCTGTCCAACAACTAATGAGCAACCTGGAATTATCTTTGTGTGTCAGTCTGCAGCAATCAGCTCCCTGGGTAAGGTGTCAAGAAGTAACTGCATTATTCAGTAGTGACTTCTTAATATAGTATAAAGACATAGTTCTGTTTTCTGGTGCAAATTGTGTAGTAGCAGAGAAGCAACACAGTCACTTTAGTTAGAACTAAACATGTGCACTTAAACAAATTTCAACAAACCAACCAAACCAATGTTACATTTTCATAGCTGCAGTTAACATCCACAGCCATTTGTGTAGTCAAAAGCAAGTGATGGCATAGTTACTTTGAAAAAGTAACTTTAATCGGATTACTGATTACTCCTTGAAAAAGTAACTCAGTTAGATTACTGACTGCTTGATTTGGAAAGTAACTAAGTTACATAAGTTACATTAAAAGTAACTTTTTTAGTTACTTTCAGCAGCTGCTAACAACAACGCTGTGAAAATTACATTGATCTTTGCCAATACTTAATTGTAAGTTATTTTATAATGGTAACATCAACAATGTGTCTCCATTTATAAGGATGAACTGAAGGGGAGATTTTTTAATGATTACAGTACAAAAAAAAAAAAAAACGTTAGTAATTTGTGCATGTTTTTGTGTTGTCCACTATTGTCTGGAAAACTCTAAGAAGGACTGCAGTCAGCCCTCAGCTTAGCTGCACACGTTCCCCAGAAACCGACATTGTACTAACTTGGCGTTGTTGAATAGTTCACCGTTGCTTCCGTAGGCCAAGTCAAGCGGTGGGTCCAGAGTCTGCATGGCAAAAGCCACCCTGCAGGTCTCTCTGATCAAGGGACTGATGAGTCTGAAGTCCACTTCTGGAGGGAAGGAGATCTGGGGGTTCTTGTTCATAGCAAGGATTACATCCTAAGAGGAAAACACAATAAGATATACAGTGTCCTAAGTATTTATACCTCTGCATGGTATTCAAAACATTGGTTAGTGTGATGTGTATTTGAATCTAGCACTCTGTACTCTGATAGCAATGGATAACATGCAGAGGAATATTATAGCCTTCAGATGTTACCCTATAGGGTTTTTCTTATTAATGCTGAGAGGTAGGGAGGGAGTACATACATGCAAAACGTTGTGACTGGCTGGAAACAAACTTTTCTAGAAAAAAAAGAAAACAAGTCCAGACCAAAACACAACTGAGGGTTTGTGTCAAGACTTGAAAATCGCTCTTCAGAGATGCCCTCCTTCCAAACTGACTGAGCTTAAGCTGTACTCTGAGTATCCGCAGGTTTCAGCAAATTAAATTGGAAACTTTTTAAGAGCTTTTTAATGCTACCTTAGCTTGAATGAAACTAAAGGGAGAAAATCTATAAATATAGATAATGTTTCAGGGGTTCTGCTGTATTACAAGTCAAACGTCGTCCAGCCAACTGGCGACAAATTTGCACTTACCCATGATGGACACAAAAATCTACCTAGCTAACTAGTCGGCTAGAGTAAATTAGCAGCTAATTAACAGTTGCTTCAACTGCATCTAGTCACAGAGTGCCGTGAAGATGTCGACTCAAACTTTTGCCTTATAGAAAAAAAAACCTATATGTATGAGATTAAATAGTCGTGCCATGACAAAATTTGAGACCTGTCGCTAACATATTTAAGACGAACTCACTTTATTTTAGATACATGAATTTCATACTATTTAAGACAATCAAAATCATTTTCTCTTACACTGACACTGCACAGGACATCATAGAGGTCCAGGTTCCTAACAATGTAATCCACAGCCGCGTCCTCGAGACTCTCCGGACCAAAGTGGGATGTGGACAACGTCTTTCTCACCTGCTGCTTGAACTTACGATAGGCCAGTTTTGCTTTTTGGAAGGACTCCTAAAACAGGGAAAACATACGGCATTCCTGTGGCGCAAAACACAGCAACGCTACACAAAGTAGCAAGAGTGGAAAACATAATTTTGTATGTTGATACTGAGGCTGTGCGTTGCATTGTAATGTTCTGCTTATATTCACTGCCCGCATTGTACCATCACAGCGATGAAGATGATTCTCTGGACCATCTCTATGTCTGGGATGTAGCGCCGTAGGAGGGCCTGTGCGTCCAGACGCTCCACGGTGTACAGATCGCTGAAACGCGAGACGAGGCGTGCGTGGCGTGAGGAGTTGGTCAGCTGGGCTCTGGTGGGCGACGTGCTCCTGAGTGGGCTGGATGAGCGGCTCAACAGGGGCAAAGGGCTCGGAGAGCGACTTCTAACCTGCTTTAGCATTCAGTTTTCATCCAAATGAGCAGAATTTACTCTGAATTCACTGCGTTTAGTTATTAAAGCAGTAGAGTCACAACACAAAGCCAGACCCAAACAGTCCCATCAAGAAAATCAGCTTCACGAAGGATTATTTTAGCAAAACTCTTGAAATACCTTTTGCGACTGAATAATCCCAGATGTGTTTTCTTATCTTTGCACCTGTTGAAGCTTTAAGACCTTTAATGTCCCTCAAGTTATACGAGACTTGACATGTTTAATAAAACTTTGCATCGTGGCTCCATGACAATGAGGATCTCTGATTTCTGCTTTTAGATTTGCTGCGTTATAGGCGTTACCTTGGATTGGCTGCAGGTGAGCTGAGCTCCGCCGCCATGTTCTGCTTCTCCTGTACGTCCAGAACAGCTGCAGGCTTCACATTCAGGCAGTTCATATGAATAAATGAACCGATCTGATCCGAGCCGCATCAGGGAAGTCCCCCTCAGAGGGACAAAGAACCCTGATGAGGAACCAGAAAGATTTAGCAGGATTAGGATTGAGCAGCAGCAGTATTAATATTGGTCTACAGTAGCACATGTAGTGACTGAGCTCAGTTACAGCAACATGCACATGTAAAGACAAGATTTTGTGTTTTTGCAGTGTATCACACATAATGCCAATAAGCATCTGAAAATTGTGAAAATAGATTATTTTTGCTAATAATGCAGACAACAACCTGTTTTTGTGGTTTTCATGTAAATACTGTTCTCCAGATTATTTTTTTTATTCTAGCAGGAAACTTAAAGTCATTTTGATCGAGTTTCTAGTCCAAATATCTTAGAACACTTTAACTAAGACAAGCTAACTTGAAAGTAACTTTTCAGCAAGATATAAAGGATTGTTTTAAGTAAATTCTTACTATTGATGACAAAGTACTAGTTCTATTTTCTGATAAACTAATTTATGGGAAAATGGCTTTTACAGGTTAAATAATCTGCCAATAATTCCATATTAAGGAATTATTGACTTAAAACAATCCTCTATATCTTGCTAAAAAGTTACTTGTATGTTAGTTTTGCATATTTCAAGTTTACTAAAATATTTGACCTACAAAATAGACAAAGGAATTAGACCAGAGGACACTTACTTATACTTATCTTGCAACCCTGAACAGGAGCATCTAGTCTATATACTTTGAATAGATGAACACTCAATTTTTTTCTTCTTTTTGCTCTCTCCTTTGGTTTGTTATTTTGTTTGTATTTCCCTTTAATTCCTGTAAAGCACTTAGTATTGCCTTGTTGCTGAAAATGTGCTATAGAAATAAAATTACCTTTATCTTTACGGAAGAAAATTGGAAAGATTTTGTGTTTTTGCAGTGTATCCTGACATCTACTTTCTCAGGAATGTCTGACTTTTGTTTCTCATGATTTACAATAAATTGCTTAAACTTTTACGTTTACTTTAATTACTTCAGTCTTAGTATCACATTAGCTTAGTTGTCCAGGGGGTTGCAACCCTGAGGGCTGCGGGCCGTTGCCATGGCGTTCCGGGTCGGGGGCCCACGGGGCTACGATGGCCGGAAGGAACGGGCCGCCATATTTTAGCGCAGGATCCATATGCACCATATTTAGTGATTGTTGTTGTGATATTTCTGCCACCCCGACAGCGGGACTGTTGGGAATGAATAATTCTGTTTTCCTCTGTCTCTTTTAGCTTTTGCAGGCTCGTATAAACACAGAGGCTCACACATACGAATGCAACTTGTTTTAAATGAAGTGACATTTACAAAACATAACATAACAAATATAGTCATTTGTTACAACTATGGTTACATTAAGATGTAACATATCCAAACAGCCTGTCTCCATGGATACAGTACTGTATGCACCATAACAAGTTTCCAGATCTGTTCAAATAAAATAGATTTAACATTTAAGTGAAACTTTCTGGTGCACAGAAGAATAAAGCCTGTAATTAGCCTAATGAGACGGCTGAATGTTTTGTTTTAAAAAATACATAGAGTTAAATGTTTATGGAGCTGTAATCCTTTGAACAATGTTACCATGGTAACCATTAGAGCATCTGTCAAATGTAAATATTATGACAAAGATAGTCTGAAGAGGTGGCTCGCAGAAATTGTAAGTAAAGGCTTATTTCTTTATCACATATATTTGTAAACGTGTGAAGCAGAAATCGTCCCTCTGTTTCATGATTCTCATTTATTTCTGTTAAAAGTGCTAGAAATTTACAAAGCATCTGTTTAAATGCATAGTTGGCTTAGCTTATGAAATCTTTCTAAATTAAAAACAGACCTGAAAACTTTTCAGAGAAATTAGGGAATGTATTTAATCCTGGCTGACATAAAGCAGGAAGTTAAGACCGTTTTAAAATCATAATGTGTGAAATCAGGTTGTCTCTAACAAATTTCTGGTTTCAACTATATCTGAAACTGCTGCTGCTGCTGCGCAAATATCGTAAATTAAATTTTACATGTTATGAATGTTTGTTTTATGCAGAACTGAAATGGAGAAACTTTGCCTGGAAGAGAAGGCATCACTGGAGGTTAGTTATTAAACTAAGTGCTACTTTTTTGTTTTTAATAGTCTTTCTGCATTTACTTCGAATGTTCTCTCTGTGCATGAATGGGATTTCTCTGGGTACTCTGGCTTCATGCCACACCTCAAAAACATGACATTTATTTTCATTTGGGTTCTCTGAATTGCTATGAGTATGAGTGTGTGTGAACTAACCTTCCTCCCAGATTCACAGACATACCTGTCCTCACAAATAGTTGTTTATCATAAAACACCTGAAAAATAAATTCACTGCTAAAAAGGTTAAATGTAAAAATTTAAACCTGAATCTGCCTTCAAATAATCATTCATATCAATGAAGATATTTGTGGAGAATTAAGTAAAATTATAGGATAGTTTTCAACACAATGACAAGAAAAACAGATTAAAAAATACATAAATGGAACTTTTCTTGTCCTCCTGTTAAGGAAATTCAATGCGGTTGTTCTGTTGTATACTACTGACAACTATGAGCCGACTGTGGCTCTGTGGGTAGAGTAGTTGTTTTGTGATCAGAAGGTTGTAGGTTCAATTCTAGGTTCCTCCTGGCACATGTTGATGCACCCCTGGGCAAGGCACTTACCCCCTACTGATGTATAAATGTGTGAGAGTTTGTATGGGTGGATGTAACTCCAGTGTAAATCGCTTTGAGTGGTCAAAATGATTGGAAAAGATCTACATAAGTTCAGTCATTTACCATTTTATTAAAATGTACTTTTGTCATTATGCCTAGATTAAAAGACTGTCAGTTGGTTTTTCTGCATTTTTAACTAAATTATTAGGAGCCATTATAAAATTTCCAAAGAGCCACTTGTGGGGCCACAGATTCCAGACCTCTAGTCTACCAGAGAAAAATTTTTTTTATACTTATACTTTTTGCATTTGATTAAACTAAACGTGTTAGGATGCTTTTAATCTTTGCAAAGCAATAAAACTGTTGACTATCAAAGTGTTTGTGTATTATATTTACTGTTGGTTATAATTACTGTACTTCCCTTCGTAGAACCAAACCTGCACAAACCCAGGTGTACATGATGATAAAGCCTCAGTTGGTCCCAGAGATGGACAGCAGGTTCAGCCCACCCAGAGGCTGCAGAAAAAACACCGTTGTGACAAGTGTCTGAAATATTTCAGATTGAAGACGTATCTGAAAATTCATCAACGCATTCACACTGGTGAAAAGCCTTATAGCTGCAGTCAGTGTGAGAAGAGATTCAGATGTACTTCAGGACTGAACCGTCATCAGCTAATCCACACTGGTGAAAAGCGTTATCTCTGTGACCAGTGTGGAAAAGCTTTCTTTCAGAAGGGTAATTTTAACTGCCATCTGCGAATCCACACTGGTGAAAAGCCGTATAGATGTGACCAGTGTGGAAAGGCTTTCGTTCAAAAGGGTAATTTTAACAGCCATCTGCAAATCCACGCTGGTGAAAAGCCTTACAGCTGCAATCAGTGTGAGAAGAGATTCAGATGTACTTCAGGACTGAAGCGTCATCAGCTAATCCACACTGGTGAAAAGCGTTATCTCTGTGACCAGTGTGGAAAGGCTTTCGTTCAAAAGGGTAATTTTAACAGCCATCTGCAAATCCACGCTGGTGAAAAGCCTTACAGCTGCAATCAGTGTGAGAAGAGATTCAGATGTACTTCGGGACTGAAGCGTCATCAGCGAATCCACACTGGAGAAAAAGCCTGATCCACATAAGACAGCAGCAACATCTGGAATGTGAGGGAAGTTCTTTCTCTCCTCCTGTCTTCTATCACTATGGCAACAACAGTCGGTGTTGTCAGTAACATTTATATCAATAATAATAACAAGCATGCAAACAAATTGTTACGTCGTCCTTTTGTTGTAGCAAAAACAAAGATGCTGTCAGGATCTGGGGTTGTTTGAGTTTGGATTTGGAATTTCGTCATTTTTAGATTTTCTATTTTTGCCTTGTTTTCCACTTCTGTTCTTCCTTAGAGTAATTAAGTAAAGCTTATTTATAAAGTGCCTGTCACAGACATAAAATCACAAATCACAATAGAAATCAGCCTTAAAACAATAGAAAACATAAAACCAACATAAGAAACACAGTAAAATCAAGAGATAAAAGCCTGGGAAAATACAAATGTTTTAGTAGCTTTCTAAAAACCTCCAGAGTCAGAAAAACAGAGCCGCAAGGGTAAACTGTTCCTCAGCCACAGACTGAAAGGCCCCCGTTAGTTTTTAACCGTGTTCGTGGAACAACCAAAACATTCAGAGTTTGAGAACGAAGACCATGAGCAGCAGAATATTTAGTTAAAAGCTGGCAAAGGTAATCAGGAGCCTGGTCTTGTAATGTTCTGTATGTCAGCAGAAGTAATTTAAAACAAATCTTAAAATCACCTGGAAGCCAGTGGAGTGAAAATGGAACAGGAGAGATATGGCAGAATTTACTGGATATGGTGAGACGTCTGGCTGCTGCGTTCTGTATTGATTGCAAAGGTGAAATTGAGGATTTATCCAGGCAGTTAAAAAGGGCATTACAGTTTTCCAGAGGAGATGACATAAAAGCAGGAATAATTTTCACCAGGTCAACTCTGGAGACCATTTGTCTAATTTTAGAAATGTTTCTGAAACGAAAGAAATAAGAACCGGAAACAGCCTTAATGTGAGTCGAAGCCATTTGATTCATCATAATCATCCAACCTTTCTCATCCAAACTGGAACCTGAACTGGGAATGCAGATCATATTAATACATGACTGTGCTGCATAAACTCCTGTACCTAAGTGGCCCATAAAGGATCAATTTGAACTGGAAGAAATGAAGGAAACAAGATGTGGAAATGATATTCATGACGGCTTGTGTTCACAGCAGGAATGTGTGTATTTTATCAGCTGTCATCTGATTTATGGGTTGTTTAAATCACTTTATATATATATATATATATATATATATATATATATAGAAGGATATTTTAGGTGATCAAACCACACACAAGAAAATCACTAATAAACTATCTTATCTTATTTTCTAGTCTGCATTTAGTGCTTAGTGAAATTTAAACATATCCTTCAAAATTTTGGAAGAAATATAATCTGATTGGAATCCAATTTTTTTTACAAATTGAATTTATGACACTGAATTTTTATCTTGTGCAGTTTTGTCAGTGTTTTTTTTATTTTTACACTTTAAATTCACTGCAAAAAATTCACCTGCAGAAATTTGCCTTCAAAAATTAGCCTGAAAACATAAAATAAAATTTAAAAAATTACATTTTTCAAGAAACATTTGCGGGTGAATTTTTTTGTGCATTTAGAATAAAAAAAATATATTGATAATTGCACAGAATAGATTCAGGGTTATAATTTCAATGTGTAAAAAATGAGATTAAATTTCTTCCTTATAAAACCTAACAGCTAAATTATGACAGAAAACATGAATAGTGTTCCTACACATTTTTCCACATCCAATTTCTTTTATTTTTCAATACTTTTCAATTGTTTGGCTTGTGTGAATGGTAATAATAAAGAGCACCTCTATCTCAATTCCAGGGTTTTATGTATCAGGACAAAATATCCTTCTGAACTCTGAAATTGGTTTAAATGTGACTGCAAAGGTGAAAAAAAGTCAAAGATACTTTTCTCCAACTGGAAAATAGAGTTCAGACTGTTGGAAAATTTCATCATAATTCTTCCAAACTTGATGGATCATTGCTGACGTGTCCATATTAGCACACAGAGATCATGTTTTCATACAGATGCTCACTCTGATCCCTCTATTTTCAATACTTCACTTTGTTTTCCAACTCAACGCTCTGCAGATTTTCCAGTGGAGTTATTAGTTGAGCACCTGTCAGAAAGCTGCAGAGGAAAACTGACACTTTATTGTTAAATTAATTTGTGAGTCTTTCTAGAGAACAAAAAATGGTTTATTGTAGAATTTCTATTTTTCAAATGAAATGTATATTGAAAATAAACGGTTATCAAACACTGATGGCGTCCTGGTGATTTTCATTTGAACTTGTAGCAACAGGTGGCTTGATTCTGACAGAGTTGGGTACTAACTAATTACACTTACCCAAGTATCTTTGAAAAAAATACTTTTAGGAGTATTTTTACTACTCTGTACTTTCAGTAATTTTATTATGAAGTATTTCTACTCTAACTTGAGTAAAATTTCTGGATTTTCTACCCAATGAATGAAAAACAACCATGTTTTAACCAAAATTTCACCAGACACACACCTGCAGTTTCTGTTAAAGTTTAACAAGTTTTATATCGAAAGAAACTGATTTGGACAAAAATATTTTGCCTAATATTATTACTTTTTGCTCTTTATATAAATTATTGTCATTTTTGTCTTTAAAACAGCAAAATTTCCACTTAAATTTATATTTCAGTCCATCTGATTATGTAATTTTTAAATATTAAATGATTGATAATCTAATCAGTACTTGAGTACTTTTTACCAAATAGGTTTTGCTCTTACTTGAGTAATTTCTTGGACAGACACTTCTTACTTTTACTTGAGTAAAATATGTTGAAGTAGTGCTGCTCTTACTTGAGTACAATTTCTGAGAACTCTCCCCAGATGTGGTTTCTGAACACACTTCTGATTTGATTCTTTGGAAAATAAAATATATTCCATTAATTTATTGCAAAAATGTAGACGTACACTGACAGGTAGTTAGTCACAATTAAAACCAGATCGAAAAGTTCAATAAGTGTTCAAATAAACCAGATTAAGAACCTCCCTCCTCACCGGAGACTTTCTCTGTAAGCCAGAGGAACGGTTGGTTGTGAAAATCGCAGCAGGTCAGCCGTCAGGCCGCCTGTCTCACACCAACAACAATGGCACAGTCAAAGTCTGAGATGTCTCCTTTCTTCCTCATTCTGAGGTTTTGAACTTCAGCTAATTTTCTTCACCACATCCAGACACCTACATGCTTTTATTTGCTTTTGGCTGGAAACTAGAGGTGGGCGGATCGATGCAAAATACTGATATTGATTCCCAAGTTGGTTTATCTGATCAATACTAACATGACAAGATCGAAATTGTTTTTAATTTTTGTACTGCAGTTTCTCAACTCTTACTAAAAGAAGATTTTTTGATAGGATCTCAAATTATATATATATTTTTGTTTAGGAAAAAATGCACACACATTTAAATTGTTTCTGTTAATTGTGTAAATATGTTAAAGTATTTTGTAGAATATAAACTTTAAAGTTTGAACAAAATAAGTCAAAGGAAAGCGCACCAAACACCAAAAGATCAGAAGTTTGATATATGAGTGTTAAAATCAGCGACACCGGCCCGGTATTTACATGGTTTCAGACTGATATAAAATAAATAAGAATAATAAAATACACAGAATCGAGAGAGGTTGGATAAAGTTAACATTTATTAATAATTCAATCTGAATTGTTGGATATTTAAAAAATATATTTTAATGGATTGGTTTGGTTAGGTTTTTGTTTCTAAATCAGATTATTTTACATATTTTCGGAATCGAAATATAATATAAATAGAAAGTCTAATGTTTCAGTGAAAAAAACCCCCAAACAAACCGATATCTATATTATTGTTCAAACCTGTTTATAGTGAAGCCATTTTATAACCGATGCTGTGGCGCCCTCTGGTGTCTGCAAATATACCTCGCTGCAGCAAAAAGAAAGGGGCGGGGACTGACCGCTGACAATCTCATACCTTATTTGGAAATGGGACCACTGCACTCCGGAAGTGAAGGGGGCGCTATTTCCTATATTATCCGCGGTCTCCCGTTTTTATTTTCTTTTGAAATCTGTGATATATCTTCATCTTTAGGAAGGAGTTTCACTCTCAGCATGTACTTGAACGTCTCTCCTTTATTTACTTCAGCGCAGCTCACAGTTAAAGAAAAAAATTATATAGCTTTCTGTGTACTTCTAAATCTGCTTCTTAGTCGCATCTTTTCGGGCCTGCTACTGCCTCTAGAGGCGTGGGGGGTGGTAACACTGCAAGTATAATTACGTCACTAAACTAGAATACCACAAAGTCTTTATTTACTATTAATTTCGACATTACTGGCAATGTAAAAGATGAATTATCTTCTAAAACACCTTATTTTTCAATTTTCTTCAGGATGTAGAGCTAATTAGGTGACATAAACAATACCTGTATACATTATAAATAATATCTATATACGGTATCTCTATCAATTATAGGAGGAACAAAAGAAATAAGACATGAAAAGCAACATGATCAACTATAATAAAAATATCATTTACAATGTATACATAAGAAATTGAATTGAGCAAAAGTCAATAATGAACAAATTAATTAGGTTCACACATGAATAACCAGAATTGTTAAACAGATACAACCAATAATTCACATTTTTATTTTTACTGTGCCATGTATATTATTCTGAGAATTTTTGTTGGTAGAGTCTTATATATAGGAAAAAATATGGTTAAACTATTTAGTCTTCCAAAGTGGAAATTTTTCTTCGACTCAAAAATGATAAAATAAAACTCATTCATAGAATCACAATATCAACAATTTGTGAATAGAGCAAAACACTTAGCATGCTACAGGTAAATGTTATCATTTAGTTTGGCTAAGAATTATTATTGCACTGTCAATAAATGACTTCTAACAGATGTTCTATAGTTACCAGAGGAACACAATAACGCCTTCATGAGCTCAAACTATTACCTACTGTTTTACCTGCCATTGAAAGTTTTCTTAAAAGATTGTCTGTTAGTCTGCAGCTCATGTGACCAAACCAGCTGAAAAGATGAAAAGTTAAAACACTCAACAGTTAAAACTTGAGATGAGTTAAAACTCTAGTTAAATGTAAGTTTTAACATTTTAACTCAACAACAAGATATTGTACACAACCTCTAATTAGGTAACCCCAAGATCACTAGGTCTTCTTAAAAGATAAAGTCTCTGAAAACATTTCTTAAAGATATAGACTGTTTTCAGCAAAACTGAGCTGACTGTCCAGGAATGACCCAAGGTATTTAAAATTTACCACAGTTTCAACAGGTTGGCCATTGAGTGAAACTGGAACCACTTTCAGGTCTTATTATCTAATTTAATTAGTTCTACTTCCTAAAGGAAATGAAATGAAATGAGTGTTTTGTGAGGGACTTTATCTTTTACTGTTCCAGTAATGCCAGAATTAATAATAAATAATAAAGACTTTGTGGTATTCTGATTTAGTCATGTAATTATATTAGTTGTGTTACCACCCCACGCCGCTAGTAGCAGGCCCGAAAAGATACAACTAAAGAGCAGATTTAGAAGTACACAGAAAGCTACAGAATTTGTTAAAAACTGTGAGCTGCGCTGAAGTAAATAAAAGAGCGAAGTTCAAAAGCATACTGAGAGTGAAACTCCTTTCTAAAAATGAACATATATCACAGATTTTAAAAAAATAAATAAAAACGGAAGACCGTGGATAATATAGGAAATAGCCCCCCCTTCACTTCCGGAGTGCAGTGGTCCCATTTCCAAATAAGGTATGTGACTGACAGTGGTCAGTCCCTGTTGGCCTTTGAGACCGACATGGATTTGGAAATATATTAATGTAGACAGAACACTAACAAATATTAGGAAAAGGAACACATTAGATACTTGCCAAGAATTTTATAATCAAATGCAGAATAAATATATTTTAGTAGCTTTAGAATGGGTGGAGGAAACTAATAGGAATAAAATAATAGTTTGTAGTGACTCTCTATCTGCGTTGACGAGTATCGGAAAGGGACGTACAAACAATCATCAAAATATTTTATATGAGATTATGGCGGTTCATCATAGGATATGTGAACAAAATAAAAATGTTGTATTATTCTGGACTCCAGCTCATGTAGGTATTATGGGGAATGAAAGAGCAGACAGGCTGGCGAAGGAGACAATTAAAAAAGATGATATTGATATGCAAATAAAGTTATCTAAATCTGAAGGCAAAAGTATAATTTGGAAAGAAAGCAAGAAGATATGGGAAACTAGGTGGGTAAATGAAATAAATGGAAGACATTTATTTAGAATACAAAATACAGTCGATGTAGAAAGGATCAGAGGATTAAACAGGAGGGAAGAGATAATTATGAATAGAATAAGAACTGGGCATAGTTTCCTAAACGGAACTCTTTTTAAGATGGGGAAACACCTTACTGGTTTATGTAGATGGTGTGATGAAGTAGAAACTGTGGAACATGTTTTGATTAAATGTAGGAAATACGCAAGTCAAAGAAGATTATTAAAAACAGAACTAGGTGTTAGTAGGGAATTGAAATTTGAGAAGGTGATCGATCAGCTGAATAGTATTGAGGGGAAAAAGAAGATTTTTCGGTTTTTTAAAAACACTGGGATTTTTAAGAGAATTTGAGGTGTAGGTGGTAGGAGTCAATAGAGGGCAGTAGTGCAACGTACATGGATGCAAGCTGCCGTTAAAATCTAAAGAAGAAGAAGAAGAAGGTCAGTCCCCGCCCCTTTCTGTTTGCTGCAGCGAGGTCCTTCTCGTGATTGGTGGAAGTGAAAATATGGCGGCGTCTGTGCAGCTGTGAAATAATAGAAAGAAAAACTAAAGTAAGACACTTGAGACGCGTTGTAGAGGTTAATACTGTCCTTTAGCTGTCGCTAGTTTTAGGGAACGGGACGATGACGTAACCATAGTGACTCTCTCTCTTTGCTTTAGCTTCTCGAGGTTGCTAACCAACCTGCTAACAACACAGCATTTCACCAGTGGATCAGCTCCTTAAAGGTGAGTGAAGCAGCCCGGCCTCTGGTTCTGTTCGTCGTTATCCTCATCAACCAGCCCTCAAATGTTACGGCAGCTTGGAGCCATAAACATGAACCCAAACCGGCTCCTTTTACGGGCCGAAATTGTTGTAACTTCATCCCAGTTTCTCCGTCAAATTCATCATTTTGGAAATTCATATCCCGTCGATTAAGTGTAAGTAGAAGTTGTTTTGTCAGTTTCTCAACAGTGACCTGGGATTCGTACACAGTTTGGAAAAAATAACTGGAAGATTGTGGGAAAAGAAAAGTGAGCATTGGAAAATGCTTGTATATTCCTAAAATGTGTTCTTTGCCTCGTGACATACGTGAGAAATTGAGGAGCAGCATCTATTCATCTTTTACTGCGTCCATCTGTCCATCCCCTTTCAATATGTCTTTCTTCCCATCGATCATCCATATATTGAATTGTTACCATTTTCTCTTTCTTTGTTAACCCATCCATTGCATGACAAGACAAATTAAAACAAACTAAATATTTTCAATTGCATGATTTATCGTTTTTCTTTTTTCTCTCTCTTTCTACCAAAAACTGGATGATAAAAGTCTCCAGTCTGGTGCTTTGGTCTCACCAAGTCCCCTTTTTTAAGGACAATATCGTTTACACAGACTTCATAATTAATTTTATTTGTTGTTTCTGCTGGATTTTTTTTACTTATTTTTGATATTTAAAATGTCTCCCATTTCCAATGATAACTGTTAATCACAATTCAAAGTTTATTAATCTTTGAGAATTGGTAAAATTCTCATTATTATTATTCCATTACCTATATCTTACCTGAAAATGGTCACAAAACAACATTATTGTTTAGCGCACCAACTGCTGCAGCAAGATTTGTCATCATAATAGCCCTATTTACATGTAGCCCTGAAGTTGAATGCAACATAATTGGTATACTAGAGAAAAAAAAAGTGTAAGTATGTATAGCTAGAGCAGTTAGGCAGTAAGAAAGACCAAATTATCCTCTTTTTTTCCTCTACAGCACTAAGTCATGACTGGATGGTGAAAAAAATAAAAATCCTGTTTGTATTTCTCCTCTTTTTCCAGCCAACATCATGCCAGCTTTCCGGCAAGTGGGAGAGAAGCAACTTCCCAACCCAGTGAAGTGTATGGCGTGGTCTCCTAAGAGGGACCTCATTGCTTTGGCTAATACAACAGGGGAGGTGGGTTCAAATGCAGAGAACAGTTGAGTGTAGGACTTTTAGTGTGCAGTAGTTTTATATTTTTGTAACTCTAATAATTGTCCATAGCTGCTGCTTCATCGCTTGGCTAGTTTCCAGCGGGTTTGGAGTTTGGCACCCAGTGAATATACTGGGAAGGAGATCACTGCGCTCGCCTGGAGACCTGATGGCAAAAGTAAACGATGGCTTTGAATATATTTACCTGCGTGCTTGATGAAGTTATGTTAACATTATGTTTTTGTTTTTTGCTTTAATTGGCAGTTTTGGCGTTCAGTCTTGGAGACACCAAGCAGGTGGTTCTGTGTGATGTTGAGAAAGCGGAGATCCTTCACATGTTTCCAATGCAGAGTTCGGTGACCTGCATGAACTGGATGGAGGTGGTGGAGGAGAACAGGTGCGGCCCAGGCTCACGATGCAAACCAGTATGCGTGTAATCTGGCTAGAAATGTGCAAATGATTCCCCCCTCTGTTTCAGTGCCCTTGGCTCCTTTTATAACTCTGAGGATGAATCCAAGCTTTTCCTTCCTGAATTACCAACACTCCCCAAGAGGTAAAACCACCGAGTGTCCATTCCACCGCAAGACTGAAAGTTTATTTTGAGCTAAGTAACACGATCCAAATTTTCCTTACCAGCTACAACACCACTTCAAAGATATTCAGGTGAGATTTAAATGATTGATTTTCTCATTTGGTGTCTGAGTGGAAGCTGAATGTGTTTATCCGTCTTTGCCACAGTGAGGAAAAGTCTGACGAGATCCTCAACCTCCTCGGAGAAGTTCGGTAAGGGCTCCTTATTGGATATGAAAGATTACATTTGATTCTGCACAGTTATTCAGTTGTTAAATCAATTTATAATTTTGTCTTGCTACCAAACAGGCTGAACATCCTCGTTCTCGGAGGAAATGCTGGATGTGTGGAGCTTTATGCATATGGAATGTACAAAATTGCCAGTCTTGGCGAGGTAAGGGTTTTTTGTTGTTGTTTTTTTTGTTTTTTTAAATATGGTTCCTTATCATGCCCAGTGGTCAGAGGCTGATATAAATGGGCCTTTCGATCACATCATATATTTACATACCCCAGAAAGTCATAAAATCACAGGATTTATGCTCCCTCAAAAATATGATCGGCTTATAAAAATGGAAACTTTTTTAAAAATTATTATTATTTTACTCAAGATATCAAAGTAATTTGAATTGTTTTTACATAAACTGAAAACTTTGCTGTGATTTTATCCATTTTTCTTACATAAAGTCAGAAGAACCAAATACATTTTTGTCAGAGGTTTTTTACTGGGTGAACTTAGCTGGTTTTTATCTTCTGCAGGTGTCGGGATCGTGCCGCAGTCTGAGTCTGTCCAGCGATCTCAAGTCTCTGTCTCTGATCACAGAAGTCCAATCCGCTGACTGCGTCTCGGAGATCTGCTACGTTCAGGTGAGCCGGATCACGTCACATCGTCGTCTTCATTGCCTTCTTCTGCTCTGACCTGGATTTTTTTTATTTTTTGCATGTCATCGTTGCCGTGCGACAGCTGGACACGAGTTTGTTGTCGGACTGTCTTCCAGAGGTCACCAGGATGGCCCGCAAGTTCACCCACATCTCCACGCTGCTGCAGTACCTGCACCTCTCACTCACCTGCATGTGTGAAGCCTGGGAGGAAATCCTGATGCAGATGGATCTCCGTCTCACCAAGTTTGTTCAGGTCAAATACTCTTGTGGGATAAAATTAATTGCAACCCGTGCTGAAACAAACTTGTTACAAGAGTTTATTTTATACAGAGCAATTCAGGTCATTTAGAAATAAATTACCTAAATACAAAAGAGATTTTAAAAGCACACTTTCTTTTTAAAAGAGCACTGAAATCTTATTTTTTATTAAATCAATTTTTTTTTCATGTGTGTAATATATATAATGTGATGTCTTACTAATTTTGTGATATTATTTTCTAATGTCAAAATGGTCTTATGGTCTTACGAATATTTTTGTGTTTTATCAGTTGGACCCCTGGAAGATTAGTAACCACTTTGGTGGAAACTAATGAGGATCCTAATAGATAAACAAGGAAACAAATGCTGTTTTCGTCCGACAAAAAAAAAAAAAATAAAATAAATTAAGGGGTTAAAGGTTACAATGCTTCCACCAGAAAAGGACTAAAATCCAGTTTTTGTTGATTTTTTTGTTGTCCTTGTAGGAAAAGAACACAAGCACTCAAGTCCAAGATGAGTTTTTGGACCTCCTGCTGTGGGGGCAGTCCAGGTGGTTTATTGTTCTTATTTTATTTATTTATTTTTTTTACGCATTATAGTGTTGTAATATCTATAGTGTCCTGTAGACGGTAGCAACACACCTTGAATTGGTTAAAGTGCTTTTTCGCTTGTTTCCTGTTTCCAGTCCCGAGTTGCAGGCTCTCCTCATGAACCAACTGACCGTCAAGGTAAAATCAGAAAATCTTTTACGTCTATGTGAATTTCGCTCATCCCATCCGGAAGCTTCGGGAGGTGGATTTAAAACATTTTGTGTCATTCTGTGTCAGGGCTTGAAAAAACTGGGTCAGTCCATTGAGTCTTCCTACTCCAGCATCCAGAAACTGGTGATCAGCCACCTACAGAGGTTTGTCGTCTCTTTGACGCACCTGGGAATTTGATTTCTTTCTATCAAGATGTCTTTTTCTGTGTCTTCTGCAGCGGCTCTGAGGCTCTGTTGTATCAGCTGAGTGAGGTGAGAGGAATGTCCCTGTGGAAGCAAAAGTTTGAGTGCCTCGGCTTGGATTCGGATGCTATTGATGGTACCAAACCCAACACATGCACAATGTCTACAATCTGTCTCTTTGGTTGTCCATTTTAGCTCCTTCCTCATTTTTGGATTTTGTAGTTATAATCGTTTCATATCCGACCTTTTTTGGGAAAAATGAAGTCGACAGAATGTTTCACACCAATCATGTCTCCTTTTCTAATGGAGCATTTCATGCACACTTTGATAACCAGAAATTTTAATTCATTTTCTGTGATTATGTAAGGACATGTGGTTTTATGACTTGGGGTTTGCCAACAAGATGTTGCTTTTAGTTATTCTGATTTAGAAATTTGTTACATGTCACAAGAGTTCATTCATTCATACAGGTACGGTGGCCCGGAAAGGTCAACTAAATGCAAAACGCAACAACAAAAAGCCACAACTGAAGTTATATTAAACTTGCTAGTTGCTAGCATAACGTCCGTTGTGACTTTTTGTTGCCTTATGAGGTTTGTATTTTTTTAACCCTTCTTGGCCACCGTAGTACAAGGATCAGGACCAAAACAAATAAAAATCAGGTGTTGTGCAAAATATTTACAAAATAAGTAAGTCAAATTAAGTTATGTTAGATTTGAATATTATTTTGAGTGTTTACATCCATTACTCATGAAGATGTTTAACTACAAAGAAAACTAAGCTGACTTGAAGATATTAAAGTGCATAGGTACAAATTGGTTAGTTTATAGCAATGAAATGGTAACAAATTGGCCCGGGGCTTTCTGTCACTAAGTGTGTGTTTGTTTCGTGTATCCAGGTGCGATCACAGCTGTTGGCTCTTTCTCTCTCAAAGCTAACGAACTTCTGCAGTGAGTCTATAAATCATCTCAGTTTACGACATTTTATCATTTTTACTTGTTACAACTTTTATTTTTTTACATTCAGGGTGATTGACAAGAGCACGAAAAACTTCAAAGCCTTTTTCCGATGGCTGTATGTAGGTAAGAAGGAAGTTTTTTTTTTTTTTATTTCCTACATCCTCATTGGCTCTTATTGAAGCCAATATTCACCTTAAAGTGTGAAACAGACGGTTTCTGGCTGCTGAGATCCTCTGTTAAGCCTTAAAATTTGATTCTCTACAGCAATGCTAAGAATGTGTGACGAACACGTACCGCCAGAGCTAAACAAGGTGAGTTTTTAGCCCAGATTTATCACTTTTAGTCTTATTATAATTTATCAGTTGCATTAAAATGTTTTATTTCCTCAGATGACTCAGAAGGACATTGCCTTTGTTGCTGATTTCTTGTCGGAGCATTTTAGCGAGGTAAGATGAGCAAATGCATCACATTCACATTTAAGAAATGCCTGAACATATTTTGAGTTGGAACTCGTTCCTTTGGGGTTTTGCAGAACGAGGAACTCTTTGATCGTAAGGGGAAGTATTTCCACGTGGAGCGAGTTGGTCAGGTAAGTTGCTTCTTAGAGAATGCTTTAAATATTTTAGAAAAAATATGACTCCTAGATGCTTGTGTCTCATATGGATATTTTTACAGTACCTGAAGGATGAAGATGAAGACCTGGTTTCTCCACCCAACACAAAGGGAAACCAGTGGCTGAAGTTCTTACAGGAGAGCACACACCTGAAAGGTAAATTGAGATTCTGAGTTTAGACAACCAGGGTTTCCCCCAGAAAACTTGCTCAGGGTGCTACAACAGTCATCCAGCCACCCGCCGTGTTTTTGAGTTAAAAAATGTTTAAAGCTGACAGAAAATTTGAGAATATCATTGTGTAGTTATGCATTCTTGTGAAGTCTGGAAGATTAAATACCTAAACACCAACTATAAAGTCTTTTAAAAAAAGGCAATCATAATAAGTAAAGCCTGGTGGCCCGCCACACTTATAATTCACTGAGGGAAACCCTGGACCACTGCCAAGGATGATTTATGAAATCATGCAGTAACTTCTTTTATATTTCATTGGTTTGTTAGTGAGCCCTTTGCTGTTTCCATCATATCCCCAAAAGTCTTTGCACTTTGTCAAGAGGATGATGGAGAATGTGATTGAACGATGCCTACAGAAACCTGCCGTAAGTTTTTGGTGCGCTACTGATGCATCTCAGTGATACAAGAAGAATACAAGAATATTGTTGAGAGTTGATTCAAAAAAATTAAACATGTTTATTATGGATTCACCACACTGTGTTTCAGCTATTTATTCATGCAAATTCTAATTATTCTGGCTTGGAGTTGATGAAGCCCAAAAAACAGTATCTCAGAAAATGAGAATAAGACATCGGCTGTCAAAACTAAATATTTATATTCACTGTATAAAAACTAAGCAGCCCTTTTTCATACTGTTTACATTAAATCAAACTTTCCTTCTATAGATCTTACTGAAGAAATGTCTGAGAAGCACTTCCTTTGAAGAAAGTAATACAGTACAAAGTGTTTATATACCATTGCTCTGGCATTCAGCAAATTGAATTACTAATATAAATCATCTTTCTGATGATATTTTGCTTTACAGAGATGCACCTGAATTATTTCCTCTTCATTAGTAGTTAGTCATTATGTTGAAACGTCTCTCAGCTTTGTGAATCTGTTTACAGGAAGTCATTGGAAGATCTGTGAAACGGGCTGTCTTTTTGCCTTTGTATGCTGTGTCAGACAAGTAAAGTCTTTTTATTGTTGTATATATTTCAGATATAAAATGCTTAAATTCCCAGACGATGTTATTAATGTGATTACGTTTTGTTTTTTCTAGCTCGGAAAAGATTCCCCACCTTTTTGAACTCCCGTCTCTGTAAGTAAAACAGAAACTTCATGGAGATTTGTGTCTGGATTAGCAGGAATGTGTTTTATATTGAGCTTTTTTTTTGGGGACCCTTCAGGTGGAATGACAAAAAAGGCAAAATGCACTGTGTTGTGTTCTGCATGCCAGAGATTTCACCAAGCAAGCTGTACGTGTTACGGAAAGGAACCGACCCAAACAGGTGCACTGTCTTCCAGTCAGAAATGTCTTTTTCGGTACTTATTACCCTGCTAACCTAATTAATTTTGCCTCTGTAGACATATTCCAAACAGCTTCATGTCATTTGACCTCAGCCATTATCTGGACAGTACAGATGATAATGGTGTTGCAGCCCGGTGAGTTTATCTTGATCGTTTTATTTTTATTTTTATTTTTCTTAGCACCTCAGAAGGTGAAATATATCACTTGTAATGTAATTACAAGTGATAGTTTTTGTTTTGTTTATTTATTTCTATTTTAGGTCTCATTACGTCTACAGCTGCCTGGATGCTCGTTTCTATGACGATGAAATGCTAACGGTGGTCCTGCAGGGATCAGAGGATCAGAACAGCAGGCGCCTCCTGGCTCAGGTTTCACTTGCCTCCAGCTTGAGCTGCGACTCTCGATTCAACTGGGAGCCTGGTGTGAGGTGTGTGTGTGTGTGTGTGTGTGTTACAATACCTTGTAAAAGTATTCATAACCCTGAAACACAGTTTAAAACTAGATTTTATATGTAGAACAACAAATCTCAGTCATTTAGCACATGTTTGTGAGCTTAAAGGTGTGGCATGCATTTGTATTCATATTGAGCCAATACTTTGCAAATGGACTTTTTGGTGCAATTGTAGCTGGAAGTATTGTTTTTTTTTCCCTACGTCTTTTCCTGATCTGTGCATTTAAGGTTGAAATTTGTGCAAATTCTTCTAAAAAAATAGCTCTAGTCCAGTCAGACTAGAGCAGCGACTCTGTTTACCAATCATTTGACTTCTGAAGAAAAGTGGTTGCACTTTATTTTACTCAGAAGTATTACAGTAAAAATGGGTGAATATTATATTATTTGTTAAATAAATTCCAAACAGTTTTTTTCCCCCACCTCAAAAATATGAGCTATTTTATTCTGATCTATCACATAAAACGCTGTTAAACTATTTAAGATTGTATTTGTAACTAAAGAAAACCAAGTTTCACATTCGTCATCACCATTTAGCACGTTACATGGAACAAAAAATGCAGTAAAACTCTTTTGCCTTTTCTCTCTCTCTCTCTTTCTGTAGAGTAAAAATAAACAAATTGATCAACGAAAATAACAAAAACATATCAAATGACAAATGAAAACAAACTCGGTGTTTGCCCTCTGTGTTACCAGGTTGGACCAGCAGTGCAGCACCATTCCCTGCCAGGGTCTGGTGTTGGGGAACCAGTGGCGTGAACTGGAAAACATGAAGGCCCAGTTTGTAGCCGTCAATGGAATCCGCAAAGTGGCCTGCGTGGTAAGTTTCAGAATTATAATTAAGAATTACCAGGTCACCCTTGTGAATGAGATTTTAAGTCTCAGGGAAACTTATCACTTGGCATAATTCTCTTGATAAACCCAATCGAAACATAACAAATAATATGAGAGATGCTGTGATGATTAGTTCACATTTTTCTCATTCTTCACATCAAAAGTAATATCCCACATTACCCACATTCTCTGATCTTGCGCAGTTGTATCAGCTGATTTCTGTGAGTTTGTGTTTCAGTGGCAGTAAAAGAGCAGAACGCTAAATTATCAAATGAAATTTAAACTACAAAAAAACCCAAAAAACATTCAAGCAGGCATTTGCAATTACAGTGTTGCACGCATGGCCTTGAGATGTTGCTGCAGTTCAACATGTTGTACAGATCCAACATCATCCAGAATAAAATGCACTGTATTATAAATTTGTTTTGGTGTAACGGATTGTTATTGGGTCTCTGCTGGTATAAGCAATCTTACAGACGCAGTCATTGAACCGTCACTTTTCTTTTTCACTTGGCAGCTGAGTGCCAATTTAAGACACATCCGTGTTTTTGAGATGGATGTGGAAGATGAGGATGACGAGGGAGCCGAGTCTCAGAACGCCAGCGCTGACCAGGACGGACTGGAAACTGCGATGTCTGGCCAGGGGCCGGTGGAGGAGAGCTTGGAGTCAGAGGGAGAATCCAGAGAGCAGGAAGGAGATATGTTTCAAAAGTCAGAGGAACTTTTACAATCGCAGGAAGCCTTGTAACCCGTGTGGCACTCGAGCTGTATGAACTCTAAAGGACTGGGCTTACTTTTTTGTAAACATCTTTTATATTTAAAAATAAAACATCTTTCTGGATTTTTTTGTAATTTTCTCTTTTAGTCTAAATTGTATGTTCTCATACATATGAACCTAAACATTACTATCTTAATTTTAAAAATAATATTAAGCTATGTGTTGGCAGCAAATAAGTTTTGAACCTCAAAATGATCACATCTTTAATGATGGAATGGAGATTCCAGATTTAGCGCTGTGCAGCGTTCTCACATATGACTCACATGTTTTGCTGCAGCTTTGCAGAATTCAAGCAAACGCCTTTCAAGGAAGATCTTGATTTAAAACTATAAACAAAGAGGAAAAAATAGAACAGTCTGTTTTAAGGTCATGCCATGACATCTCAATCAGTTTAAATCCAGACTTTGAGTAGGCCATTCTTTTGGTTTGTTGTCCTGCTGCATAAACCTAAATATGCTTGTGTTTATGGTCAAGAAAGATAGTCAGTCTCCTTCGCAAGTCTTCCAGAACCTGAACAGGCAAACCATTGTGTTCTTTTTCAAAATGCTGATAGTTTATTCAACAGTGGTTTTTGCCTTGGAGATCTCCCAAGGACTCCATTTTACCCAGTTTCTTTCTTACTGCCATGTCATTAACACCGACATTAACAAAAACAGGTGAGGCCTGAGGCGTTTTAGATGTTTTTCTCGGTTATTTTGTGATCTACTGAATGTGTCGCCTGTGTGGTTTTGGAGTAATTTTGGTAGGCTGTGGATAATTGGTCTCGCTCTGGTTCACTTGAGTTCCAAAGCCTTAGAAGTTGTTTTGTAATTGCTTTCATTAATAAGTTTGTTTCTAATCTGTGCTTATAACATCTGTTAGTCTACTTCATGTTGTCAGGGAAATTCTTTTTACATTTCATTTATTCATTTCTTTAAGTAATTAGGACTGGGTCTTGCAAATGAAATTAACCTCAGCTTTCTGACAAATAAGGTTAATTTGAGTCCATTCATTATGTAGCAAGAAGTAGATAACCTTTATGTTTTGTTTCATGAAGCTTTCCTCCCTTACTAAATAGGTCTGCCTTCATAAATTGTAAACTGCTTTCTCAGGTTATACTTGTTTGGTGCCTTGTGTGATGTCACCAGAGACACGTGCATTTGTTTATGGAGCGCAGGTTGTCTTTATCAGTTTTAGCTAACGTTAGAATTTGTTTAACTACATGGCTATTAGCAACAATCTTTCAGTCTTGACGCGTTCAATCTGGTTTACAAGACATGTAAGTATGCAGCTACTGCATATCTACGGTATTTACCGCGCCCTCCCTCCCTAATGACGTGGTTCAACGTGCACGAGCAAATAGGTGTTGGTTACGTGCTCGCTCTCGACATCGAGCGCAGTGACGTATGCTATCCGCCGCCTGTTGGTCTTTCACAGTTGGTGACGAGTATTATGAAAATGGCCTCGACCCTGCCCGTAAACGCGAGTATCCAGAGAAGATGACGACGCTGAGCTCACCAAGTCAGTCAAACACCAAAGTGTCTTCTTTGAACACGTAGGTATTGGTAAGGAAAAGAGAAAGAAAGGGACTGTCGGCAGAGGGACCGTCAAGAAAACACTCCGGACCGCAGTGTATTTTCGACAGGCTGAGGAATCACCATGGAGGATATCAACTCTAACATCAACGCGGACTTGGAGGTGCGGAAGCTCCAGGACTTGGTGAAAAAACTCGAGCAGCAGAACGAGCAGCTCCGGAGCAGGTCCACGATGTTGTCTTCGTCCGGAGCCATGTCGGCGAACCACAGACCCCTGAGCGCCGGGTACGACCCGTCCGCCCTGTCAGTGGGGATGGCAGCCAGTCTGGCCGGCTTCCCTGGGGTGGGGTTCGGCGGTTCGGGCGGCTACGGTGGGTCGGTGGAGAACAACCGCTGCTCGAGACCCCGGCTGTCCTACGACGGCATCAGCTTCAGGAGGGCGTATGAGTGCGAGGGGGCATCTGCTGCCACCTCTCTGTCTAGTGTGAACAACCTTTACCCAGACAACGCCGGGGGGTTGACGGCTGACGGGGAAACATCCATCCTAGATGAAGTGGACATCTTAGATCTTGAAGACATGGACTGTCTAAACGAAGACGAGGACAGCTGGTGAGTGACGGGCTTGTGTTGGGAGAAAACTTGCCTGTGTCTTCAGGGCTGGCTGGCAGCTTTCATTTCTCCAACACAGCTGCTCTGCACATTAGCTGCTGCCACATAGACGCCTGGCTAACAATCACCCGAGTAAACTGTCTGAAATAATGAAGTCATCCCCACAAGGAGCTGCATTGTGGATCACCAGAGGGGATTGTTTGGCACACATATGGGCGATGCCAAGCCTCCACTTTACCCCCTCCTGACCCGAGTAGTTTGGCATCAGCCATTCAGAAACTTCTTGTTCTAGAAGCACATTAGTGAAACCTAATTCTGATGGGTTTGGACTCCAGATTATCGTTTTAAAGTGACAGATTGTTTAGCTTGCCCTGGGAGTGGTGGAAGGAGATCAGTGTGTAAAGTGAAAACCGACTTGTTTTTCTGGCCGGCAGTCATGTGGGAGAGGTAGCCATGGTTATAGTCCTCCTCTCAATTCTCTTAGCACAGCATTTGGCTCAGAGCTCTGCGGCTCCGACTGAGACATAGCTGGGAAATCATCTCATCACACTGGACTGAAAGCCACAACGCCTTCATAAAGCTGACTTCTAACACAGCATTTGCAGGGATCATAAACAATGAGAGCTACATCATGATAAAAGCAGGTCATGTCTGAGGGTCGCACAGACAAGGATTAGCGTTTGGGAACATGTATTGTTTATCAGAATTAATCCAGCAGCTCATGTCTCCCCAGCAGCTCTACTGCACTCTCACTATAATGTTTGGAAAGATTAACATAGTGAGGACGTCTCTGTCTGTACAGTGAAATGAGACGTATACCAGAAGACATGGGCTGATCAGTGATTTCAAGGCTTACCAGGGATAAAAAGTTACAAAACAACTAAACCATAGAAAGGCATAGCCATGGCTACTGTAGAAGTTTTAATTATAAGCCAGAAAATGGTCAGCGTTTTCTTCAGTTGTGTGCAATGTAAAATGTCACAGGACCTTCTCCGTCTTACTTGTTGCTGCACATTGCTGGCTAGCTGGCTGAAACAAAACACACTTTCATTACTTAGAAGTAAGAGCTGTTTGGATATGACAGGCTGGCTACAGCTAGCCGGCTAATAACATCTTCTGATAATCACTAGTACTTTATAAAACTCAACATGGCTAAAGAGTAAAACATTTTACACAATAAACACTTGAAAATAAGCTCTACACTTTAAAACCAGCAGTTTCAGCTTAATAACAATGCTGAGCTAAAACTGCTAATGCTAAAACAGTATTAGTAGTGTCATTGAGCTAACACTGTTATTAAGCTATCAGCGTTAGCTTAATAACAACGTGGTAGGAATTATCTCTGTCACTCCTTCGGTTTCCACTTCTGGACCTTCTTTCAGCCTGCTGACTAGCAGTGTGCAGAAACTGTCTTAGAAAATTCAGGCAATTTATTAGAAGCATTTTCAACTGAGGCAATGATATGACGGACATTTATTTTTTTTTTAAATCTGTGGAGTTTTAAAAACAGGACATGCATAGTTAGCGATGGGAAGTGAGATGGAAGGGAGGAGTTATTTTGTGAGGTCGTAGTTACAAACGTAGGCGAACATAATGATGGGCCTTCCTTAAGAGATGCCTGTTTATGGTCATTTAATTGGCTTCTGCTATTCAGAAGATCCCTAATAGGCGTCCTCAGCTCTTTGTGCAGCATAATATGTGCTCTACTCAGTGATTTATCATCCGAGTTAAGGTTGTAAATGCACTGCTGCAGATCTTGCAAACCTCCTTTTCAGCCTAATTATTTGAGCTCCCTGATGTCCAGGTAAAAAAAGAGCAAGCTCTGTCATTTGCGATGTTTGCAGCAGTGATGTCAGGCTACTTCCAAACACTGCTCACTCGTGCTCAGCAGAGCGTTTGGCGCAGCCTGTTTTACATCAGCTTGATATCCAGGATTACCACGTAGTGCCCAGATCTCGTCAGCTCTTGTCACAGACTCCCGTAATCCCATAAATTAGCATTAGAGTGGATTTAAAACGCTCCCTGCTGCTGCAGCGCTTGGCCCATCTATGGTCGGTTACTACACTCGTTTTATCTCAAGACGCAGGTTTACTGAGCACTGTACTGTACTTGAATGACCTCCATAGAGTTTACAAGTGGCGCAAACATGCAGTCTTGATTCTAGACCGGTATTTCCCAGCATTAGCTTCACTTTCCCTGCAGTGCCTTTTGCTTTCATCTCGCAGGCTTCCTCTGCGAATGCAACGGCGCTGACAGCTGCTGACTCAGATTCCTTCTTTTATCTTATCTCAACCATAAACACATTGGTTTTACTTTTAGAATGGGCCAGCTGAGTTGTGGAATGTCCTGAAAACTTTTATACCTATTTTCAGCTTTGATGACCTCATCCTTCGAGGGTTATGTACACACTGATCACTACACCAGCTTTCTTTGTCATTGCTAAATGTATTCTTAAACTTTTCTCTCTTTTTGTTCCCTCTTATTTCCTGCTTGTGTTGCATATTGTAGTAAAAACCAGAATATATGAGGTGTGAAGACATACATTTTATTTAAAGGACGAAGGTGAAATAGATTATAATTGTAATCCGTTCAATTAGGCGTCAAGTAAATTTGTTTACTGTTTGTACAGTGTGCTGAATAAATGTATTGACTTGAATCAATTATGCACTGCAAAAACACAAAATCTTACCTAGTATTATACATCTACTTGTGCAAATATCTTAGTACACTTGAAATAGGACAAAAACTAACTTACAAATCACTTTTCAGCAAAGTATAGGGGCTTGTTTTAAGTCAGTAATACCTTAATATTGGTTAAAATTGGCAGATTTTTTTACCTATGGAAAAAATGTCTTATAAAAAGAAATCTGCTAGTGGAACAAGTGCATTTTTTTAATCAATTATTGACTTGAAACAAGCTCCTATACATTTATGAAAAGTTACTTTTAAGTTAGTTTTGTATTATTTCAAATGTATTAAGATATTTGCACTAGAAACTAGACAATAAAAAACATTTGGTTTTTCAAGATTTTGTGCTTTTGCAGCCATGTATGTTCATTCGTTTCTCCTTTCTAATCTCAGGTTATATGAATCAAAACTGAACAGTCCGCTGCAAAAAACCTTGAGTCCTATAGTGTGGTGTCGGCAAACTCTAGACAACCCGAGTCCTGAGATGGAATCGGCCAAACGCTCGCTCATCCACAGGCTGGACCTCACCCTCTCAGGTAAACCGAAACACGTGATCTTTATCTCTTCTCTTTTATTAAAGTAGTAGCAAAAGTTTACTTTTTTTTTTAAAGATAACTCCAATTACCATAAAGTGGAGTGAAGTTATTTTTTTAAGATGGTAGCATTTAAAACAACCTGTATTTTGTTGTTAATGGCACAGTCACTCTGAAGAGTGTAAAATATCCCATTGCTCAATCTGGATTCAAACACACCGTTGCTGCTCTCTGCCAGCGCAATATCTGCTGTTGACTTTTGGACTCCCACTAATTATAGTTGTTGTGCGGGGCAGAGGACTGGCTTCAGATCCTCAATGCTAAACTAAGAGACGGGTCATTTCCATTTTGACAGCGGTATGCTCACGTGACCGTTGGATCATGTTGGGCTTAAGGTTGTGTACTGGGGTAGATGAGACTCTCTGCTTTGTTGCCCAGGAATATTAAATGAAATGCTCTATGTACGTTTTCCTCCACATCCAGGAATGCTGGTGTTTGTTTACTGGGTCATTTTCCTCAGGTTATTCAATGTGCTTAGAGGTGTTTGTGCTAGATCTCACTGCACTGTCTTGATTTAGCGACGAGGCCGAAGGGTTATTCTGCCTGTTGGAGGTGATGTCACTGTAGATTTAAAAGAATGTCATCTTACATTGGCCTCCTCGTGTGACTGAGAAGGGTGTCCGCGCGTCCTTAAATTTGTATATCTAAAATTGAGACTTTGAATTGTCTTAAATTCATGAAAAAAAATGTAAGTTGGCCTCAAATACACGAATCACAGCTCTTAAATTTTGTAGCTTGTTAAACTGTTTTTCTCACAGGACTTCTCTGACAAGCAAAAGTTTAAGTCACACACAGACTTCTTCATTGTGTTCTGTGACTTTAGGGGGTTGAGTCTACAGTAACTAGCTGCTAATGCACCCTTGCTTGCGAACTAACTAGATTTTTTTTGTGTCTATTATGGATAAGTGCAAATTTATAACCAGTTGGCTGGACGATGTTCGTTTTCGCTATTGGCTCACTTCTGCTGCCAACCCATGTGAAGCTAAAAAGATTTCCACTCCAGAGTTTTTGCACACAGTGCATAGCCTCAGGTGCATTATGTGCAAAAATGCACCTGAAAAATATGCGATTTTCTTCTTTAAATTTCTGTTGCGAAACAGGTCTAAAATTTCATTCATCGTGGTCTTAAAAAGCCTTAAATTTGAGTTGGTTAAACCTGAAAAAGCCCTAGATTTTTCTGCCATGTGCACAATCAAAGGTTTATTTCATTTAGTCTCTATCTTAAGTTAATCTCAACTTCTCTACTAACTTCTATGAAAACTTGGACCAGAGTCAGAAGACACACCCATGTGTAATTTCTCAAGTAATTTCCATTACACCCAGTTTCTAACAAGAGCCTGGAAATCCTGTTGCCATGGTGTTGGTTTAGTTTGTCTCTGCACAGACTTGAAAGAACAGCATATTGTTACTTCTGTGCAGTCACATTGACAAAGCAGTCAGATATTTTACCTCGTTTCCAATCAATCGCCATGCCTTTTGTATGTGCACACCCAGCTAAAATCAGAACCTCCGGTGACATGTCTCGGTTGCATAACCTCCACAGAGGAATTGCCTGAGAGTTAGCTCCCTAAGTTAGCAGCACGACTTCTCTCATATCTGATAGTCCTGGTAGACTGGAACCGTTCAACGCGGTTCCTTCCTGGTGTGACAGCTGCCTCCCTCAGCAGAGAGATGTCCCCTGGAGTCACATGCCGCGTTTTCTGAGCAGAAACTTTGAATCCCAGACCTCCGAATCTGTTCAAGCACAGTCCGTCTCACACTTCACTGCCAGTTTTATCCCTCTTCTCCTTTCTGGCCTTTATCTCCTTGTTTGCACAAGCGTCTCTGTTTGTTCTTCTCTCATGATTTGCCCACAGCTCTCTGCAGCTGTTTTAGCTCCTTCTTTATGAACTTCAGCTCTCAGTTTTGTGTTGGTTTTTTTTTCCCCTTCTCAAACATTTAGTCCTGCTTGGTTTGAAGCAACCGGTTGTCTGCTGGGTTACTTGGGATTTTCCATCTTTAAATGACTGTTAAGCTTTTTGGTTTTTTAAAGTCATGGTGGGTGGGATCAGCACTTCTTTTTCAGGACATGAGAGTTTTAGGGCATACTATTTTAGTTCGTCCCTGAGCTGCAGCTCCCTTTGATTGGCCCGTGCCTTTGTGGAATGACAGTGTGCTGATGCGATGGGGTATATTACGCAACAGCCGCAAAATCCTTAAGAAGCCGTCTAACCTTACCTGGTTCAAACTTCTACAACCAGACGAAGTAGAAAAATGGTGAAAGCGGAGCATTGATTTGTCCATTTCGCTCAGCGTTACAGACCTACATGTTGATGTGTTGTCGACATTCCTCAGCAGCTGATCCATGCAGATGTTAGCAGGATGGACATGCTGGAATTTCCTGAATAATGCAGGAGGACAGAGTGCCGAGCCTGAGGGTGAAGGAAGAGGGAAAGTGAAAGAGGCCGGCTGGATGGAGAAGGAAGTCGGCCTTAAATGGCTGCTTTCCATTCACCACAGAGCAGCGTAAACACACCCAGCCAGAAGGAGAAAGAAACTCTGGGATGGGAAAATGAGACGACGGCCTTCCAAACCACCAGAGGTTTCCCGGTTAACCATCTGCCAGATTCAGATTGAGATCACTGGGCTCAGGAATTGAGCTTTCTGACTGCTGGTTTGCAGGCTGTCACAGAGAATCGCATTGTTCCGCCTGCATATGGATTGAATGGCGTGCATTGTTTAGGAACTCTATCAGGCCCACACTCAACATACGGTGCTGGACACTCGACCAGACTTACAGTGCAGAGCTTTCATTGAGGCGCTGGCTCACACACTGAGACCCAACACACTGCATCAGGTGAGGGCGAAACAGTGCAACGCCGAACGGAAACAGTTAGAATTGTAGCAACCTGAAATTACTTTCCCACAAAAAGACAGGATTTTAACACAGTTAATATTTCAAGTGCAAATAACATTTCCAAGTATGTTCTTCAAGAAGCACCTTTAACACAAATAAAATCACATCCTAAGGAGCGCAAAATAATCGTTCCATATCAGAATTAACAGGAAATGTTTAGAGTATGAGCAGGTCTTACAGAACATCTCAAAACTGATTTTGCAAAAAAGAAAAGAAAAGAGCCAAGTTTACTGTTTAGCGTCACACATGCTATCATCTTGCAAGTTTGGCTTTTTCATGAGATGTTGTGAAACAGGAAGTTAAATTTGATGGAGGCTAAGAGGATTGGTCAAAACTCAGTTGCAGTGATTGGTCAGAAAAGAAAAGAGAGCCAGAAAACGTTAAGATGGTTAGATTTGTGGTAAAGTTGCGTTGACTGGTGAAAATTGCAAGACCACACAAAATGTGAGAATAATGAGTGAATTTACATTGATAGTTGTGATCACAGCTTCTTAGAGGAACTGGTTGGTTTGGTATTTATTCATTCAGTCATGGTCTGTTCTTGTTGTTTTAGCCAACAAGCGCAGGAGCCTGTATGGAAGCCCTTATCTCCAGCAGAGCTACGGGAGCCCATATAGCACAAATGCAGCCAACAGCCCCTACAGCAGCGGCTTCAACTCCCCCTCCTCAACGCCCTGCAGAGTTCCCATTGTCCGCCAGCAGCTGATGCCCAGTAACTCTGGTATGGAGCGCTTGTTATCTCACTCTGCTGCGCAGTATTTCTTTAGTAGGAGACTGAAATGTTCATGAATGACTTCCTGCCCAGTGCACCAGAGAAACGCAGCGGTGGAGAGGAATCCTCCGGCGATTAGTCCGCAGTCATCAGTGGACAGCGAGCTGAGCACATCGGAGATGGACGAGGACTCAGTGGGCTCCTCGACTACGTACAAACTCAACGACGTCACAGACGTCCAGATAATGGCACGCATGCAGGAAGAGAGTACGTTACCGCAACCGTTCTACCTCCAGCTATGCTCTGATTTTCTGCCTCCCAAAGCGTTTCTGTTACACCGTTCATGTCTGTCAACAGGTCTGAGGCAGGAGTACGCCGCCACGGCGTCCAGGCGGAGCTCAGGTTCTTCCTGCCACTCGCTGCGGCGCAGCACCTTCAGCGACCAGGAGTTGGACGCGCACAGTCTGGAGGACGAGGAAGAGGCGGTGCACATGTCCTTCGCCTCCAACCTGCCCTCCAGCCGTTTCAGTCCATCCCCTCGCCACTCCCCCCGTGTCTCCCCGAGGAACTCCCCCCGCTCGCGCTCACCCGCCCGCTCCATCGACTACGGCCACAGCCGGGGCTCGCCGCAGCCCATCATCAGCCGGCTGCAGCAGCCGCGCCACTCGCTGCAGGGCCACGGCCACGACCTGCAGACCAGCGTGGTTAAGAACGAAGGTAAACACAGAGCTCACAGGCCTCTGCAAGTATTGAACTTATCAGTGGTTTTCTAATTCAAAATCTGTATTAGACCTGTTGACATTAAATCAATGGTAACAATTATGCCTGGGCAATATAGATGGAAAGATGGATAGGCAGATAGGTAGGTAGATTTTATTGCAGACTCAAAGTCCAAGTCACATTAAAAAGTTTTGGAAGAATTACTTTTTGGAAAATTTGGATTTTTTTTAACCATTTCACTCCTTGGTTTCCCCTTGGTCAAAGTGATGTCAGTGTCTGTCATGTTGTTTGACACGTTTGTTTTACAGTTTCTGTTTACTTGGACTTTGAATTCAGGGTAACTATGACAAAATATCAGTGCTAGGCAAAACATTTTTAATTACAAGTATAAAGTCGTAATATTACAAGCAGTCATAGTTAGCTGGGAATAAAGTTTAAACAATACAATATTAATGTCACCATATTAAATAAAGTTGTGATATTAGGAGAATGAAGTGGTGATTTTATGAAAACTTCTACACAAAAATAAAAAATTAAAATAAGAAATGCTGAGCATCTTGTTAAGTTACACTCCAGCTTTGGTTTTACAGATAAGGAAATACTTTTTCTTTTAACATATTAGCATCAAGTTATTGTCAGTAGCAGGATTTTGAAACAATCGTGTGAATGACTATTTTGAAGAAGGAATCACATGGACGGAGGTTGTCCGATTTTGATAACGCTCCTGGTAAAATTGCATCTTTATTCTGCGAATATTCTTGTAATTAAACAAACATTCTTATAGCCTGGCTCTAGTATGCTGTTACTCAACTCACAGTAGGGATGATTTCTCTCATTTGTAATTTTTGTAGAAAAGAAAGTAAGAAAAACAAAGTCAGATCTGGTATGAAAAAAATCAGATTTTATCTTTAAGCCATATCATCTAGTCCTAGTAACAATTCAAGTGATCCACACAAAGAAAAGCTTGTGTAGATTTCTTATTACTGACATCTGGTGTGAATTTCAAGTCAGCAGCTCCATGAGAATATTGGTATCTCATAGAAACGTGTCGGTACTTCTCTGCCGCATGCCGTGCCGTTCACTTTGAACTCATTCGCCCTCTGTCCTGCTGTTGCAGAAAAGCTTCGCCGAAGTCTTCCCAACCTCACGCGCTCGGCCGCCGTGACGCCTCAGTCGCCAGAGCCGGTCAAGAACAGCCGCAGCTGCGAGTCCAACCTTCAAGTGCCAAACGGCGGCTCTCCCCGACACCAGAGCCAGTCTGCCAGTGAGTATCACCCCTGACGGCGTCCTGAGTGATCTGATGTGACTCGAACAAACAAACCTTATTTATGCTGCAGCAGCCTTCAGATTAAATATTGTAACCACTCCGCTGGCATTATTCAAGCATTTGTTTTGTTCTGCAGCTCAGCAACATGACAGGCTTTGTAATCTCCTGTTAGTCATTGTGTGAGTGGGATTTGTGTTGTTTTCTCTGGCTGCACTTCCACTGTAGGGACTCTGCTGCTTTGTGGTGACATGGCTTTGTTGTTTGGGTGTGTGTGTGTGGGGGTGAGGGGGGGGGGATCCTCTTTGATCAGTGTTGGTTGTAACATCTTTTATTCATCTTTTCCTCTTGTCTAACTTTAACATGAATGGAATGCTCTCAACCTGCAGAGTAAAAGCATGGTACTGGCAGCTGGTTGGAGGACCTTTCACACTAACATACTTCCCTCAGATTTATCTCTATAGTTTTGTTCTTTCTGGGTAAATTCCTCCCTCTGTAAATAACGACTATCCATTTAACGTAATCCTGTACAGAGAGGGGAAGGTAATGGTGTTTTCTTAATCCAGGATCAGTAGGAACAGAGCAGGTTTCAGCTGCTGACCCTGACATGGGTGTCTGCGGGACGGGGAACTCTAGTCTTCATGCTTTAGATCAGATTCTGTTTTCTCCTGGGCTGCAGAAGATCTTCATCTTTAACGGTGGCACATGTTGGTCCTCTCTCTGTTTCTACCTGAGCTTTGGTGGCACCAGGCATGTGGGCCCATCTAACCGCTCTCTTCACTGTAAAGCATGGGTAACCCACACCCTCCTTTTTTCTTTCCTCTGGACTTCTCCACCTCCTAGAAGAAGCATCCTCAAACTGTGTGTGTGTGGAGCCCCCTGGTGGACTTTCCAGGCTTTCTTTATGCTCTCCAGTGAAGCGGTGATTCTCAGACATCCGTGTTGACTTGTGCCGTGTTTTCCAGCTGCTGCTCAGCTCCCAAGATACTCCGGTACTTCTCGTTCATCCCCGAAACCCAAACAGCTTCTCCAAAAGCCAACCGCCCTGCGAGGTAACAGCCTGAAGCAGCTGGAGGCTGTCCAAATGATCTTACACACTGACATGTGCACAACGTCTGACACACTGAAAGCATGGACTATCGATGAGTGTAGATGATGAGCTTGCCATATTTATGGGGCTGAAAAGGACGTGAGCGAAGAGCATTAAGGCACTTGATCTCAGTTGTTGTCTCTGAGGCTGTAAGGTAATGCATTTTAGATGCTGTTTGTGCAGCTCTCTTTGTGAAGATGGAGGAAATAACACAGTGGAGCAGACTGGTTGTATTACAGTCTGATCACAGAGGGGACAGGGTTCAGCTGATTGTTTATTTCATTTGGTTTTTGTTGGGTTGCTAACAAGATTTTATAGTAGCATTCAAAACGGTTAGCGTTAGTAACTGGACACTCAAGGACACGCGCCACACCAAGACCCTGGGTCAATGTTTTAGCTATGAAGCTAACTTCAGAGCCTGAATGAACTGCAGACATTTAGAGGATTTCAAATTTTCCATTCATAATTTCAAGCCCATAGATAGCCAGACTGTGTTTAAATGTAACCCCAAAAGCTTATTAACCAGCTGTAGCAAGTGCATTTAGAAATATGGCTGCTATGTGATTGGTGGATCCTGAAAATAATAAAACAGTCTGACAGTCCCCGCACACACCCAAGGCCCTTTCCTGCCTGCTCTGAATTAAGGCCTGTCTCTGTTGTCTTTGTCCAGTCCCACTCTCCTGTTGCTTTGGAGAAGAAGGTGATTTCAGTGAGTATTCACTGACGGCTCTCGTCTTTAAGTATCCTCTGACTGTGTTTGCGCTCCCTGGTTGTATCGATGTTGTGCTTTTGCTCCGTTTGTGACTCGCCTCATTCTGTCAACACATGACGAATCATCAGTCAGCAGCTGTGTCCGATAAGATCCGTTTCATTTTATTCATGCTTGAGTGACCATTTTGTAGTTCCAACCAGTAAGGATGATTTGTGGTAGTGGGATGTTTTGTTTTTTAAATATCACCATACTCTTTCATGCTGCTCTACTGACCTCATATTAATGCCAGTCTCACACCACTGCATTGTTGATCATCATGTCATTGCTAAAGTAGACAAATAAATGGTGTAAGTTTAAGAACAACTCACCTAACGCGGTTACACCTGACTTCCTTCTTTCTTTACCTGTCTGCAGTCCCCTCTCCCAGTAAACTCCGAACTCCAGCCACGCCATCACCACTGGCTCTGAGGCAGCCTGTAAAGGCCACATCCACCCCCAATTCTGCCACCTCCACCCCGACCCGCTCGCTGGCTCCACCCCGCAGCGGCCTTCCTCGACCGAGTGCTGCTGCAGGAGGAGGCATCCCTCTGCCTCGCAGCAAGCTGGCTCAACCAGTGCGCAGGTACGCCTACCTATGTGACGTTCTCCCACACTTCTATACATCGCCATTGTTTAAATGTCATCAGATTTATATCAATAATCCAGTTCAAAAAGTTACTGATGTAAATAAGTTTCCATGGAAACTAATCAGCGTTTACCAAGATGAAAACCTTAAGAGCGTTACCCATTTCAAGCAAGATATTTGTTCACAACTTTCCTACAGAAACCCAATTTCAGAGATTTAATATACTCTCTCTGAGGTTGGAACGATTAATTGGATTACTCGTGATGAATTGATTATTCAAATAATCGTCGACTAATTTAGTGATTGATTAATCATTAAATACCATCTCAAAAATTGCCAGTTTGCTGAAAGAACAACATGCTTAGGTAGTCATTAAGCCAAAACTGTATGAAAAATGTATAAAAATTATCAACAAGTTATCCCTACTCTGTATTGATAAGTCAAGTAGAAGTAGCTGATCTTTTCACATTAGACGTTTTAGCTGCAGATGATCAAATATACACTAAAGGAATGCTTTGTTATTGCATCTTAAACAATAACATACTTTTATTTGAAAAAAGGGAATTGTATTATTTGTTTGTATCTTTTACTGCATTTTCAATTTAGCATTAAAAATGCTTAAGTGGTTCAATGAAAGGTCTGCTACATGTGCCGATTTTTTTTATCCAGTTAAAAAATTATTCTATTAATTATTCAATTAATAGAATAATTGATAACTAAAATAATTGCTAGTTGCATTTCAAACAAGCTTCTTGGTAGCTTCTCATTTCCTCAACTTTGATGTAAAAAAAAAATGCATCAAATTGCTGAAATTTATTTTTAATAACATTCTAATTCCTATCCTTCAACTCATTTTAGATATTTTGTATAATTTATAACTGTAGACACACTGTACTCTTATCAAAACGTAATCCTGTTTTCCTTTAGATCTCTCCCTGCTCCTAGAGCTTACGGCAGTACAGGCGACAACTGGAGAGAAGGTTGTTACTGAGCGGAGCCAGCAGGGGGCGCTCTCCGGCCACACTATCAACAGAAGGAAGGCGACAACACAACTCGGCACTTTATGTACCTACATAAGATTTTCCTTAAAGAGGCAGACAAACGTGTATAAATCAGAGTTTTAAAAAGGAGAGGAGAGACTCCACAGTGTGTCAAAGGGCGTCCATCCCATCGTCGTTCTCTGGGGGGACTGGCTCTGCGGGGGACGGGGGCCCTCAGGCGTCTAGTGCGGCCTACACAGAAAATGCCAAAGAACCCAGAAGAGGACATGCTGCCTGCAGTCATGTCTCCATGCCCGGCCTCCCTCCCGCCGCCTCTGCTCTCCTGTCACCTCCCTCAGGTTGAAATGTTTCCACACATTTCTGTTCTTCTGCTCTGTGTTCAGCAGGTGTTGGTGAGTGGTCTCTATGACGATGGTGTGCAGGTGAACTGTCCCGTGATGTTAAGAGAATTGTTTGATGTCTTGCAACAGTGAAAGCACCTCTCTAGTGTGGGTTGAACTCTTTAATCGTTCCTCTCATAAAGTTAAAAAAAATATATATTAAAAAGTCAGCCAGAATGTATGCACAAGTTTGTTTTACAAATTATTTATTCAAATTATTTAAGAAGCATATGTCCAAACATCCATATCAGTATTTTGAATAAAAAAAAAATTCTGTTTCTTGAGAATGTTCACTATGAACCTCAGCTGCAAGCTAACTCTCCAAAGCCTCATTTTGGTCTTGAAGCGTCAGATAAGTTCTGGTGGAAAACCAGAGAGTGAGGGACGCCTCAGTTCTATAACGCCCCCTACAGGACATTTCTCACAGTGCTCAGTTAAAGGACAGCTCATCAATAAACAGAAGTTGTATTGGTTTCCAGAATCTGACTTGTTTTCTTTTTTGTTGTTATGGAGAAGTTATCACTGTCACCCATTCAGCTGATGCAACCAAGACAACTCTAATGTTTCCCAGTGATCTGTGTGTGTTGTTCAAGAGGGGAAAAATAAAAGGACTTGAAAATAGTTTGAAAGGTTTTGATAGGCTTTCACGTGACATGCTACATGAATCAAGAAAGGCATGCCGGTGTTGGGACTGGTGTTTGGGTCATTGCTTTGGTGAGTGTCTTCAACCAGTGCCTATAATTTAAAATTTCACTTGAGTTTGTTTATGATTTGTGCCAAGATCTTTTTTTTGCCAATGATGTTTTCAGCTTTGCATCTATGCCTGGTTAATATGCTTGCCTGTTTGTTTTTGTAACTAAATCAACACACTTAATTGCTTTAAAGTGTTCCTTTTGCCTTTGTATTTATATATATATAAAAAATACTGGTTCTGTAAATGAAACTATTTATTAAAGAGATGGGTGCCTCTGTCAAAGCTCAGTTTTGGTGGGAAGCCAGGATGAATGTTGCAAAAAGAAATATAGCACACACTTTGTGTGAACCATTTTTTGTTAATGAACCTTTTTTATAGCCACAACCATAATATTTGGTTTTCCTGTGTAAAGTCACATTTCAAATAAAACTTTAAAAGTTTCCTTTCTTCTGTGTCCTCTGACTTGTTTTTTCCCCATCCAAAACAACAAGTTGGGTTTAATTTGATTGAACAATATAAATAGATGAAATAAGATTAAGTAATTGATGTAAATTACTAGAAAAACAAGAATTATAAACCAAAATGTACAGTTAATGACCATCTATCTGGCAAGCTAGGTAGCCATCGTTTCAGTAAGGTCTTTAAAAGCATTATGTATTCAACACACAAACCGTATTACGCACCTGAAGTCACTTCCTGGTTGCCAGGAACAACCTGTAATGTTTGCACAGAACGAAGAGGAGATTGAATCACGGAGTGGTCCAAAACATCCCATCCCATACTGGACCTCAAAGGTGTGACACCAGGATTCATATCCTCTTGAAGAGTGAGACAGTGATCTGCTGCAGACTCTGCTTCTGAGGGATGTGGACACATAAAACAGACAATTCACATGGATGATGCTGAATGTGGTGATTTGTTGTGAGGAGAGATCACCGTAATTCATTAATATTGCTCAGGATGTCTGACCTGTAAGTCTGATCTGGAGGACTTTGGTACTAAACTGATGGTTAAGAAACTAATGGACTTTAATAATGGCTAAAAATAGATTGGAGAAATCTAAGGATTGATTTCTGGGAAGAAAATAAACTGCAACAATTGTCCTGTAAAAGATTCTTACTCTGGTGCAGTACGAGAGGAGAGAGTCATTATAATTTTATATATATGTATATATATATTTATATTTTTTTTTAACCAGAAACAGGAAAAAACATTCTTCCATATTTGAGTTGTACAAAGATTAGTTGTGCACACAAGATGTTTATTTGTCCGACTACCAAATATAAAGAAGCAACAAAAGCACAGCTGGATGGTGAGGTATGGATTTCCACAGCAGGATTTCCCAAATACAAAGTTTTTAAAGCGCACACTGAAAGAACAAAAAGCTAAGTATGTTCTGTTTGTCACAGAAAGTACAAGAACTGAGCGGATCAGCTTGCATGTACAAATCCTGGAATGATTTCTGACAAGCTTCCATATAAATTTAGCTTAAAATTTTGCTAAAAGACTTCAATGATGAAATTTGGCTATTCAGATTGACCAGCAGGGCTTCCATGTGTGTCTTTGTTACCAAATTGTTATGAAATCCATGCAGTTTTCTCACACTTTTCTTTTTTTTTCTTTTTTTTTTTTACAGCTGTACAGAATGCAAATTATTACCTCTAAAGGAGGAATATGGTTAAAAACTTGCAAAATGCTAAGACAATGGTCACGAAACGTTACCGTAATTAAATTGAGAGCTGAAACAAAATGGCACACAAATAGAAAAAGATAGCTTGATTTGATTTGACTTGGGGAAAAAATTTTTTTATGAGCTTTAACTCCAGACACATCAATAAGTCAATGGTCAAATCTTGCGAGCTACTTGCGCCATAAAGTTCAATAGCGCCATGCGTCAGTCGCATATAAAAAACACAGGAAAACTGGCAGAGCGGCAGTTTTTCTCCTTTTTGTGGATGCGTAAAGCAGGAACACAAATCTGGCTGTTAGTGCTTCAACCTGCAGCTGAAGCTTCAGAGACTCCCGTCCTGTAGGACCCATCCGTGGCACCGGGCTGAACGTGAGTCGCTTTAAGACCATCGGTACCGTCACATCCCCTCGGACTCTGGATCAGCTTCTTATTGGTGACAGCGCGCCGCTAGGGGACTCATTTTACTCACGGACACTAGCAGGCGCACAACGCGACCGTGGAAATACTTGATCCTCCTGTTGCGCCATGGAGAACTCCAGCGCGCAGGCAGCTGCCATCACGGGCTTTATCTTGCACACTTTGAAGCAAACCGTGGATTCACAGCGCGTTTCGGAGGGATATTTTTTCCTGGAAGGCGGTGCACTCAGGACTGACGATGGGGTTGGATTTATGACCGCTCCCCAGACCGAACCTCCTCACCTGGTGCCTGCTTTCTGGGACTCCCCGCTCAGCCACGGCATCAATGTGTTCGTCGGATTGGTCCTCTGCTTCACCATGCTGGGCCTGGGCTGCACCGTGGAGGTGAGCCAGCTCGGGGAACATATCCGCAGACCCATCGGGGTACTGCTGGCACTGGTGTGTCAGTTTGTCATCATGCCCCTGGTGGCTTTTCTTCTGGCTTTAGCCTTCTCTCTGGATGATGTGGCAGCGATGGCGGTCCTCCTGTGTGGCTGCTGTCCTGGTGGGAACTTGTCAAACATCATGTCTCTGCTGGTCCACGGAGAGATGAACCTCAGGTAGATCCCGTGTGCTCATGTCCAAAAGAGTTCACAGCGCGCATCGGAACGCGTCTTTCCTACATTTACGCACAGAATAGGAGAGAACAAATAACGTTATGCCCTGAATCTGACCTAAAGTCATTTTTGCATGTCTGTAAGGTGATCCACAAACCGCGCCCCGCTTTCTGTAACAACTGCGCGTCTGTCCTCTGCTCTCCCCAGCATCATCATGACCATATCCTCCACCCTACTGGCGCTGGTCCTGATGCCCCTCTGTCTCTGGATCTACAGTCGGGCCTGGATCAACACGCCCGTGGTCAACCTGCTGCCCTTCGGGGCCATCATCCTGACCCTGTGCAGCACCCTCATTCCCATTGGTTTGGGTGTTATGCTGAGATACCGCCACACACGTGTGGCCGACATTGTTTTAAAGGTAATGTCTGGTCCAATTACTTTAGTTTTAAAATGTATTTGACTTTTCCATCGGAAATAGCATAGGCGCTTTGCTGTGGGGTTTGTGGAGACCAACTTTGCGTAAAGACGCACTGCGTAAATCTTCAGCGTTTATCATTAGAGGTTGGGTTGGGAGGAGTGAGGGGACGGTGACATCAGGGACACTGAGTCAGGGAGAGCTCCTCCCTGTCGGTACTGATAAGTCTCACATGAAGGAGGCGTCTTTGCACTGATGCAGCCCAGCTTGGGATGCGTTGAGTTTTTAAGAGGATGAAACCAAAACAGATCAGAGATCCTCACCAAACGATGCCCTACCGAAAATATCCTTCAACCCTGAATGCTACAACCAAAAACTTCAATATTGTTGGGAATTTATGTGACAGACCAACACAAAGTGATGTATGTCTGTGAATCAAGGCATAATTTAATTTTTTTTTAGAGATTCAAATCTGAAAAGTATTTTGTGCAGTTCCCTTTCCTCAAAAACCACAATGGAATCTTTGGATCAAAACATTTTCATGTGTTAGAATATTCCAGTTAAAGCCCAGACCTGAATCGATTTGAGACTCAGTGGCAAAAAAATTATGTCCATGCAAACTCCCTATCTCTGGAGCTATTTTGCAAATAAGAATGAACTCAAATGAAACTTTCTACAAAACTGGTAGATATAGAAACTCCAAAAGCCTTCTAGAAAGTATTGAGAATAAAAAAAAATTGAAGCTGCACTTTTCAGATTTTTATTTTTTGCAGAAAATGTACACTTTTCCTACCACTTCACAGTTATTAGGGCTGGATGATATGGCTGGAAATCATATCACAATATAAGCATTTCATATCAGTCCATATCAATAATTATTGATAAGTTTTTTGTTTTAAATATCTGAAATACTGCCAAACATGTAGCAGACAGATGTGGCTAACTCTGAAACTGCTGCTGCGCATGTTTCTCAAGGGGTTGTTGCTAGGCAACCAAAGACAGAGAAAGTTAGTTGATTCCACCAACCTTGCTTAGCTAGCAGCAGCGGCTAAGCAGCTAAAGCCTGTCCTCTGCCTACATTCCCCAGAATGCTGTGCAATTCTGGATCAGAGTTGAGTAAAATGATTGGTCACCTTCCTAAAATATTGGTCGAAGTCATAAAAAAAAGACAGAAAAAAGGAAAGAAAACACCACCTCTTAATGGCCAAAAAGTGATTCAGGCAAAAATCACTTGTGGCAAAAAAAATGACTTAGGCCATTTTCTTTTATTAGGAAGGTGACAATATTCCATCAGACACATTATGTATTCATATTGGTCACATCTCTGTCATGATATATATCATTACTGATTTATTGACCAGCCCTACCAGGTATGCACAATTTTATGTTGGTCTATATCAGATAAAATCCCAATAGAATGGACTTAATATCATGGCCATATGGAGCAAAATGTGAAAAATAACTTTTTACAGAATAAAAAGTTGCCTCAGTCTTTCTGATCCAGCGACCCTCTGTCCTCAGGCTTCCCTTTGGTCTCTGCTGGTCACCCTGGTGATGCTGTTCGTCCTGACAGGCGTGATGCTGGGACCGGAGCTGCTCTCCACCATCCCTCCCTCCGTGTATGTGGTGGCCGTCCTGATGCCTCTGTGCGGGTACGCCGCGGGCTACGGCCTGGCCGTGCTGTTCGACCTGCCCCCCAACAGCCGCAGGTCTGTCTCCCTGGAGACGGGGTGTCAGAACGTGCAGCTGTGCACCGCCATCCTGAAGCTGGCCTTCCCTCCTCAGCTGATGGGCGGGATGTACATGTTCCCTCTGCTGTACGCGCTCTTCCAGGCAGCCGAGGCCGGCATCTTCATCCTGGCCTACAAGCTGTACAGGAAGGAGGTTCTGCTTAAATCGGACCCCACGATGGACGGCAGCGAATCAGACATAACGTATCAAAGGTTCCGTGACGAGGACTTTGAGCCGTCTTACGGTGCTGTGACAGTGAGCGACCCGAACACAATCATGCTAGAGCCCTGCCCCCCTGATCCCACTCCTGTTTAATATTTTAGGAATTAATATTTCTTTGCTGCTGATCTTCGGAGATGAGACCAGAACATTTTGATTGCTGTCGTTCATTAAAAGAAAAAAAACACAAACAGGGAGATGAATGTGAAAGATTGATGTGGGGTGCTTTATGTCATGAGCTAAATTCATTCAAATTAATCACTGTTGCCTTTTAAAATGAAATAACACTGCTGTTCCTTGTGGAGTAAAAAAAAACATTTACAAAGATTTATGACCATGTGTAAGTGATGATTTAAACATATCAAAACGTGCAACCAAGCCTGTGCCAAGCTGTATCTGTACATTACTGTATAGAGCAATTAAAGATCTATATGTAGTCTATTTGTTTTTCTATCCATCAATGTTGCACTATTGTCATCTCTTGGATTTTGCTACTCATCATTTCCTTTCCTCCAATTCGCTTAACGAGTCCGGTACTTTTCAGAAAACAAAATATCTTTCCTTTCCCTGCATTACTTTCCACTGAGCAACCACATTTTCAAATTTGAGTTCCCTATTAGACCTTCTTTACTTACTCAATAATATTCTTTTACACACATTTTCTGCAGCTAATATTAAACCAATTACATAAACCAGTAAAAATGTTTCTCTACCAGTTCTTATTTTATTTATACTTATCTAATCCCTTCTATTTATTCCTCTAATTTTTATAACACTAATGTTAAATCCTATCTAAATGTCTCCCTTTTATCTCATTATCCTATCCCATTTTTCGTAACTTCTTACTTTCTCTCAAACTATACTTATGCCTTCAGAATTAGACAACTGTATTTAGACAAATATCAATATTTACTATTTTTAACAGCCTCCTTAGCCAACATATCTAGACTTTCGTTACCTACATGAGAAGTCTACGTGTTTCATGTTTAATATCTGAGCTGAAACTCTACAGCTGAACCCAATCAGGCCTGATGGCGGGCTCTCGCTGTCCAATCTATTTAAATAGTTACAACACGCAGGTTGGCCTGGTTGAGCAAAGAAAAAAATGGCAACATATGGCGAAGAGCCAGTCGACAGATACTTCTATTCATCTTACAACCCTTACGTGGGCAGGTACACCCGGCCCAGAGACGCGGGGTGGAAATATAAAGGTTATTTCTCCCACTACGGAGACAACTCTGACGCGATCAACAACCACCAGCGCGCCCAGCTGAAATCCATCTTATCCCAGATCAACCCCAAACTTACCCCGAGGCTCCGGAAGGCCAATACCAAGGATGTGGCGGTGCAGGTCAACCCGAAGAAGGACGCCTCTGTGCAGTGCGCCATCGGCCCGCGGACCCTGCAGGCCATGAAGCGGGACTTCCAGCGCAGGAAGAGGCGGGAGCCCGCCACGCCCAGCAGTCCAAAGGCAACAGGTGGCGTTCGTTATCCACGAACCCTGGCCGTGTACTCCCCCATAGCTTACCGGAGCGTCACGTCATTCCTCGTGGACGACAATAACAACATCAAGGATGCGTCCTCTGAGGCGACGGCGACCGTAGAGCCGCACGGCGACCCGGGAGAAGGGCCAGGAGAGGGCACCGAGGGGACGGCGGAGGAGGACGGCGGAGCTGGTGAGGGTGGGAAGACCGCAAAGTCTCCTGAACCGAGCCAGAAGTTTAAACTACAGCCGCAGGTGAAGGGTGAGCTCGCGCCACCTGTCGCAGAAGAATCACAGGGCAAGGCCCGCGTGCGCTTCCAGGTGAGTCGAGGCGCGTGCGGTGGCTTTACCGAAGATTTCAGGAGAAACTGAAATAAAACGCAATTTAAGAAACTCCCAGCCCCAATTACACTTTTAAATACTTTTTTTCTCGTCGCAATGTACAACCTGTACTGTTTAACTGCTGTAAAGCGGCAATGAAATGCCAACAATACATTCTCTGAACATTGGTTAGAATTGAACAGTCAGTCCAAGATGCTGTCTAAAAAAACCTATTGGCAAAAAAATGTAACTTCAAACCTTTTCACTTTTAACTGGATAACCTTCATCTACAGATCCGTTGTGTATGCTGAGAGTAATTGTCTAATTTCCCTGTCTGCTTAATTAGTTCCTGGAACAGAAGTACGGCTATTATCACTGCAGAGAATGCAATCTGCGATGGGAAAGTGCTTACGTATGGTGCGTTCAGGGCACAAACAAGGTGAGTAACTTCACAAGAGATCATTGGTTGGATATTGCACTGAAAGTTGACTGTAAATGGCTCTACTCTTTTCTAGGTTTACTTCAAACAGTTCTGCAGGAAATGCCAGAAGGGCTTCAACCCATACCGTGTAGAAGACATAACATGCCATGTAAGTTGCAGCCCTGCTTCTTTACGTCAGTCTTCTTGGAACTCCTTCTCATGCGTCTCTTGTTCTCCAGACTTGCAACAAAGCCCGCTGCTCCTGTGCCCTGACGCAGCGGCACGTTGACCCCAAACGACCCCATAGACAGGACTTGTGTGGCAGATGCAAAGGCAAGCGGCTCTCCTGTGACAGCACGTTCAGCTTCAAATACATCATCTGAGTCTGTTCGACTAAAACCCTCAATGCAAAGCACACATTTTTGATGTTTCAAAACTTTATAGATTTTTTTTTTTCCCATGTATGTTTTGTTGACTCTAAGCACATCATGCCTTGGATCGTAATAAATGGCTACCTTGCATTTTGGGTGTTTTTTTTTTTTTTTTTAAAGTATTTTATTTTTGCATTAAGTGGTCTTTCATTGGTCAGCAGCGGTTTGGGCATGTGCTCCAGGAAGATGACTAGAGATGTCCTGTAGGAATGAAGTCTTTAGTTATCCAGAGAAGGCTGGTATGTGGAGGGAAAATTAAAGTGGGTCTGCATTCAAAATCAAAATGTACCAGATGAGGACTGAGATTAACTGTACAAGCATTAGTCCCAAGAGAAATATGGAAGGCTGAACACGTGATCAAATGCAAGTCCAGAGCACAACCTGTGAAGGAATGTATATTGATGCAGCATGAAACTGAAGCCAAAAAAAAATGCTGCCACCATCCAAGATGAGCCTATGAAGATTTCATGTTCAGAACAACAGCTTAGTGACTCAAACCTATGAGCTTTTCTTATGTTAGCTTTATACATACATCCCATTTGGGATGAGCAGTGCATTACACAAAATTACAAGGAGGGGGAAAAATACTGGTTTTACGCTATACACTTCCTAAAATATATACAGAGTACAATAAGTTACGCTTTCATTATAAGCTGTAGCAAGTCTGCACTTTTGTGTATGAGCATCTCCCAATATATATCACACAGTCAAGAGTCTAAAGGCATCTACTTATTTGGTTAAAGAGTGAGTTTTGCGTGAAGACCTGCTGAAGGGAACTCATCTCTCGGAGCAATCAAACATATATTTCTCTATACACTCCCTGAAGGCAGGGGGTTTCCCCACAGGATCACATGTTAAATATCCTAACATTTACAACCTAAGATGTTAGCTCTAATAAAAAATACATTTCTCAAAAAAATATTCTTGCAGTGCTTTCTCACTTTCAAGCATGCATTTGAAAACTTTTTTTTTTCCTTTTTTTTTTTTATAAACAAGATTCTTCTGAGTTTGCTTATGAGTCTTGATGGTGTGTCCTTAACACGGACCGTCGTACGCGCTTCCACACCGACTCCCAGAGGAGGCCAGCGCTCAGTGTGACGGGCTCCTCCTGGTCAGATCAATCAAAAAAAAAAGTAAAATGAAAATAAAATATCCCACTGCGTCCAATCTTCACCAGACACACCATCGCTTGACTTATTGCAACTGAATTTTGCAAGTTGGCTTAGTCTGGAAAAAGCTATGAGCTTTAAGCATTCATACAGGCAACGCTAATGCATGAAGAGTCACAGTTACTTCCCATGCATCCTTTAGCCCTTTGTATGTATAGTCTCTCTTGTCCCCTGCCCTCCCCCGCCCAAATCTCTATAGGGGGCTGATTTCGGTCCAGTTTGGTTCGGTTCAAAGTCCGGTGCTGAATGTGGTCGTGTGAAGCTGGCATGCCTGGGCCTGACTCAGAGCCTCGCGGATCTGCAGGTTGAGCTCCATGAGGCGGGTGCTGGCCTGAGACAGGTCCCTGCTGGGCCCCACCACCGCCAAGCAGCCCGTCTGGCCCAGCGTTTGGTGGCGGAAGTAGATGTGCAGGAGGGTCTGAACGGCCTTGTCCTTCTCGTTCCCGAAGATGTCGTTAGGCCACAAAGACCTGAAGATGAACCAAACGTCAGTAACGGAAAAGAGCTTCTACAAAGACGTTGACTGAGCACGTCGTTTTGTACTGAAAAGACTTAGATTAAACGAAAAACACATTCAGCCAAGGACTAAATGATTTAACCTGGGCCAAAATAAAGAAAGTTAACTGCTATTTCATTCAATGGACGGCAATAACATGAGTCAGTGATAAACATTTAGCTAATTCCAAAACTAAGACTGAGCCTAAGAGACGAATGTCAAATATTGTGGAAAAAGAAATGATCAAAGACTACCAAAACATCAGGAAAATAAAGCCAAAGTGACCTGATTTCATACATATTACTATATTGCTGTTAGTTTTTGACTGTCAAAGATAATTTATGTTTGCATGTCTGCAGGGAATCCTTTGCTTCACATTTTGTCAAGTTAAAACCCCAAACTTTTATGTAGTTTATTGGGAATTTGCATGACAGACCCAGAAAAGTAGTGTACAATTTTAAACAGGATAGTAAAAGAATGCAAAGTACTTTTTTAAAATTTTAATAAATATACACAATTCTAAAAAGATGGCATATTAAAACATTCAGAATCTGTAATTCAACCTGTCAGAGCTTGATTTTTATTCACTATTCTTTAAAACTTCTAGTTTCTGATGGTGGAGACAAAAATGTACAGCTATAATTTTAGCAAAAGTGTTAAGTCCGATGTGGCTACAAAAGGATGCTACACTTTTCAGATTTTCATTCATAAGAAGAAATATTAAAAATCCTTTGCACCACTTTGATTTTATTGATCACATAAAATCCCAACAACTTTCATTGGTGTTTGTGGTTGTAAGGAGACAAAATGTAGCACATCAGAATACACCAGAGAAATGGGAGTTAAAAAAATACGCTAAATATTTTTGCCTTAACTGATGAACTTATATTAGCAGAGAGAAGCGTTTGGCTGGTGCTGCTGTGTTTATCTCACCTGAAGATTTTGACCTGCGTCAGAGCGGAGCTGAAGTCTCTGGCTCTCAGCGTTTCTATCAGTGACTGGATTGCCGTCTCGGTGTTGGTCTGGGCATTGTCCGACATGCACACATCCTCCTGGTTATCATCTCCTGTTTCTGCCTCGATCAGGCAGCTCTCCAGGATAGTGAGCTCCTCGGACATGTTGGTTACCTTGGAAACGGACAGAAAAAAAACAACAACAAAACCCTCACTTATTGCATCACAGCGTTAAATAACATGTACGACATAAAGCTAGGAGGCCGGCTAAATAAACCTGAAGTACATATTAACTGGATTAGGTGGCTCTCATCGATCTGTGCTGGCAGTGATCTAATTATGCCAAGTAGCAAAATCGGATTAGGATTTGATTGTAATTTAGGCGAGGTAGGGATCAACTGCGATGCAGATGTGGTGACGATTATTTACACGGCCTGAGATCAAAATGCACTGCAGATAAACAGTTCATGGCTACATGGTGTCAAGTGTTGCTATGGAGAAAGATAAATCCTAAGCATCTATCAAACAAATCTGCATTTTGTTTTAGTTTCTCTAACAGAATAAGCTAAATTAGAAATAATTGGGGAAATTGTAATGTAATGTTTCAACTGTTAATTTTTTAAAATGTTTTTATGATGTAAAGCACTTTGAACTGACTTGTTGCAGTTGATAAAACTTGTGGGAAAGATCATACTTTCTGACACATGGATAAACGGAACTATTCAAATTAATTTTTAATAGTTTAACATGTAAAAACAAACAAAATAATTATTCTGGTAAAAGTCCTGTAGACATCCCCGTTTATAAACTGATGACTTTCCAAGGTTTTCCCCAGAAAACTTGCTAACCCTGGTGTCTTTTTGAGTTATAAAATGTTCAAAGGGGACAGGAAATTTGAAAATATCACTTGATAATCCCGTGTTATTAAAAGATTGGAAGTTTAATACCTGACTACCAACAATAAAGTCTTAAAAAATGGAAACATTTTAAAAAGACTTAAATAAATAAGCTTAGCCTGGTGGCCCGCCAGTCTTATAAAACACTGGGGGAAACCCTGACTTTCTCTCGTTTTACCCTTAATCAACTCAAAGTAGTATAAACACAAAAAAACTAAACTGCCAAAAGAGGTTATAAAACGTAAAACTTTAAAAAGCAAATGTTTGAGTGTTTGAAGCAACAAAGCTAGTCTAGTCCAATCTTCTTATTTTTATTTCCATTAACTTTAAAGTGAGTTGCATCTTGTCAACTCACTTTAAATACGTGCAAAGTTAAACGTCTGGTGTTCCTATGTTTCTCCCTTTTTAACTAACCGCATGTTCTTACAAGTAGTTACACCTTCCGCTGAACCCAAAGGAAAGGTTGCTTTGACTAATATTCATTTTACCTAACTTCTGTCTGAAGCTCTTCAGATCATCTCATTCTGAAGCTGGAAATCCAGATTTTATATCTGCTGTTGAACGCCCCAGTAGGTAAAAAAAAAAAAAAACGTTTAAAAAATTGCCCACATTATCAACGGTTATAACTTTATCTTGCAGCTGGCTGGTAAGTTGTTTCATCTCGATTGAGGCTTGTTGCCATAGTGACAGAGTTCAGCAGTCACCCATTACGCCCCCTCACCTCTGCCTCTCGCTTCATGGTGTCCACTCTGCTGATGAGCTTACAGTAGGCCTGGAACAGCAGAAGCAGCTGAAAGTGCAACTTGTAGAGCCGCCGACACAACTCCAGCTCCTGCAGAGACAGACCCGAAAGGAGCACGTTTCAGCACAGTCTGCGCCGGCGTAACTCTGGTTGTCACATTATCAAATTAATTGTCAACCTGGGTTAGATATGCGGGAGAAAATGAAAACGGTTAACATGGGGCAGTGCGAAAGTTTCATTCAGTTTGGGCCACGGAGGAAGAAGTGAGGAAGCTACGATTATGGTCACTGATGAAATCAGTTTTGTCACCACATGGCGTGGTCCTGATTATGAGACAAGATGAATGATCCAACTACAATCTCAACCTGAGAAACACGGATGGGGAAAAAAATATAGCAGGATTTGAACAGAAACAGAAATGGGGGGAAAAAAAGTACATGCAAAATGAAATGAAACAAAATGATAGCTTAAGCTTTCTTTTAGACAAGAAATCACCTACATAAACACTGAACATGTGCAAACGGTATCTACGCAAAGCACAAAAATAAACAGCAGGACTGATCTGACTGTCAATATTACAGCTAAAACAGAAGAGCAGAATGTTTTGATTGGGCCGACATGGGGTTGAATTGGGTTACATGACAAAAATCAAAGCAGAAACAAAGATTGAGATACAGAGGTGTGTGGGAGCAGAGCGATGAGATGGTCAGTGTTTTGTCCGGGTGGCGTCATTATTGAAGTCTATAATAAGAGAACCACTTACTGCTAGATTTTCCATTTGCTAAGCAAGAAGGTGAGGAGGTCACACACACGTATACACACACACACACACAAACAACAACAAGGAGAGAAAGACCAAGAATTAGTGAGCTTTAAACATGACAGCTGAGACATGGCGACCTGAAGGCCAAGGAGCGGCACTTCGTCATCTTCCCTGCACGCGGCGCAGAGAAGGCCGGAAACATGTGAGCTGACTTTTAACAGAAACTTGATAGATAAAAGGCAAAAAAAACAGCGTGTGTAGAGAGTGAGAGAAAAAGATTTGTTGCAGAAGTGGCTGACCAGAGAGGAAGGAGCAGTGAAACTGTAAATAAGTGTGGATGAAATGGAAGAATACACAACTTTGAAGGGACCAGTGCCTTGCGAAGATATTCACATCAGATTTCGCCTCAACGCAACACCAAACCGCAGAGCATTTTGTTTAAGGCTGAAACGATTAATTGGCAACCGGCCAAGTAATCAAGACACACAAAGATTGTAAACAAGCTAGTCCACAGACTAGGTTGTTTGTAACTCAACATTAGAGCTGAAACAATTAATCGGATTAATTGATTACTGAAACAATTGTAAACCAATTTAGTAATCGATTTATCATTATCTGGGGTGCACAGATTTAAAAAAGGCAATTTGCTAAAAAAAAAGTCCACAACATATTCAGAGCAGTAACTGTACCAAAAATATCTACATTTTGCAGTTAAGATAGAAAAAAATAAAAGTGGAATAGGTTTTAGATTTACTAAAGGAATGCTTTTCTAGTCTTATTTAAAATAATTTTATTTGTATCTTTTATTGTATTTCCAGTATTGCATAAAAAACGGATTAAAATGCTTTGAGTGGTGTGAAAACTAAGACTGCACATCATCCTGGACATGCCGTCCTTATAGTGAAACATAGTGGTGGCAGTGTCATACTGTGTGGATGACAGGATGCTTCCCCCCCCCAGCCGGGACATAACAGAAGAAAATGTTCAGCCGTTCAGGAGGTGTGAAACCTTTTAGCAAGGCTCTGTCCGTTCGGAGTCATCCGAAACCTACGGAGCCAAACAAACTAGCAGACAGGTGAGCGTCGGTTCCTACCTGTGCGTGAGTGTTTGGTCGCTGGCTGCTGTCTTTGTCCCCAAATGTTTTCCTGCAGTTTTCCAGCCACTGCGGGGTTGAGAGGACACAGACGTGAGAGGAAACACATGAAGAAGAAAATAAAACGAGGTTAAAAGAAGGAGAGGGAACGCCTAGTAGAAAAAGGAGCATTGCAAGTGTTTTGTGCTCCACCTAGATATATGCATTTGCAAGAGTGTTTGTGTACTGCATGGGGCGGATAAAGCTAAAGATTTAATAAGAACGTTGTACTTAGCAAATTAAAGATAGTCTGTTCCTGAGCATTGGATGGTATCTGGCCCTACAGGGAACATTGCTGTCTTATTCGATTAGCACTCTGCATCCCAGAAGCCTCGGCAATCTCATTTCTCTTTTATCCACTCCCCCTTGCTTCGCTTCTCCCACCCCTCACAGCTTTTTCCTGTCTGGCCGCCTCTAACTGATTTAGGCGAACTCGGAGTTATTTTTATCCCTCAGAGCAGGATGATGCAGACGGTAGCGGCAGCAGAACGTACTCGAACCCACCACTGATTTGTCCCCATATGAGAGGCTGGACTTATCTTTGTCCTGCATCAGCTATACGTCTTTGTGTTCTCCTTGCTGCCCACTGTGTGATCGCAGAGATATAGAAGAATTTTAATATGTTTTTGAATCTCATCTCTCTTGAGCTGAGATTATGATGCAGTTTATTTCTCTCTCTCTCTCTGTTGCTTGCTCACACAGCGGGATACAGCAGCTGAAAATGCAGATGTGAGGCAGTCTTCAAAGAGAAGGGGGAAGCACTGCCGGTGTTTTGGACTTATTAGTCCATTTACGTAGTTTATTAACTATATTAACTAACTGCTGCTATCCAAATGCAACAATCATTAACATTAGGGTTGCGTTTGAAGGCTTGAACTAGAAATAAATTCAACTTATCTTTGCTTAGGTCTTTTTCTTTTGCCTTATCTCTGCTACTTTGGACAGTGGTCTAGTTTTACTTCACTCCTGAGAGCGGCGCAGCGTTCAGTAGCCGGATTCACAGCCAGACAGGCAGGAGTCGTCGGAGTGAATGTAAGTTTTGAAAACTTACATTCAAAAATGTACGTTTTGAAAAAACTTACATTATTTTTCAAAATAATGTAAGTTTTCACGTTTCTTTATATTTAAATCTCACATGTTTTACATTGCTTTAATATATATTTTTAAGAAACAAAACTTCACTCTGATGGTGTGACGGCTTTTATTTTCCTGTGGTGGTGCATCACAATCAATTACACATAGAGGAAACACTGTACTTTATATAAAACTCATAGGTGCAAATTTGATGAGTTGTAATATTTTGGGAATATTAATCTAAATAAGTATTTGAAAATTATGAAACTATAGTTGATTTCTTTGGGAACAACATGGAGTTATTAGCTAGGAGACATATTAAACAGATCATGCATCGATTGTATAGGACTACCTATTGCTGTACTGTAATTTGCACTAGTAAAAGGATTTTTCTTTAGTGGGTAGGGGACCAAAACTGGCTCCAGCCCGGGGGCCCACATTCCTGTACATCCGGCCCTGCTGGTGAATTATAAAAGCAGCGAACGACACAGGAACTTACGAGCTCTGCAGCTTCTCTCTTGGCGTTGTATGTGTCCAGATGCTCCTGCAGCTCCAGCACACTGAACTTCAGAGTCTCCAAAAGTCCACAAGAGACCAGCTAAAACAGCATCACACAAACACAACAGATTAGATGCATCTATTTAGGCACAACAAGCAATGATTTTTATTTTTCTTAAAGAAATGCAGGCAGCCAACAGGATCAGACTCACAGTCTCTGCATCCAGGAGCACGGTGGGGCACTGCGAGTGAGACGTCATGACCTCGAGCGAGCTGAGGAACTGATTACCCATTCGCTGGAGCCTCTCCCCCAAAAAGCGGACAGATGAGTGTGTGATAGAACCAAACTTCCTCTGGATATTCTGTTCACCAAGAATCAGAAGGAAAAACTATTCATTTCCTTCTGAAAGACGCAGATAAAAAACAAAACAAATGTTGATGGATCTACCTCAAATAGTCGAGAGAACACATGGAATGTGTAAACAGCAGAGGAGCCGTCTGTGTCCGACAACATCTGGTTGACATGGCAACGCCAAGCGTCCTCCTCGTTGTCGTAGGCGACGGGCTGGAACGCCGCCAGGATGGCTGAGAGGAAGGGCGAAGGGGGCGGAGAGGCCTGGATCTCTGGGAAGCCATCTGCGTCACCTTCATCTTGACTGAAACACACAGAGGAGCAAATGAGCTCGGCTCCGACATGCTCCACAATCCTTCACTGAAGAGCAAATGTAAACATGCGTGCACCCCCCCCACACGCACACACACACATGTGTGCACACGCTTGTTTTCACAGCAAGTAAACAACCTCGCTGCTGTTTTTCTCAGAGAAGCATGCCCACGCTACGCAGTGGGACTTGAATAACAACACTCAAGATTAGCATTTTAGCATCACACAAAGGTACTCACAGGCCTGACGGACCAAAGAGCCTGAAGAAGCAGACGGAATATAGATATCTGAAGCCTGCACTGCCGAGCGCTGCGACGGACACGGTCTCTGCCCTCATCCTCACCCCCAACTAACGCTTCTCATCTCTGCCCCCCTCCTCGATCCTCTCCCCCTCGTCTGCAGCCTGACTGTGCTGCAACTGCTAACGGCACAAGCGCACAGCACTCTCATCCCACACAGGACTGCAGAGTGCTCTATACAAGCTAAGCACCTACACACTACACACACACACTTCTGCACACAGCCCGAGCTCCTGGTTGCGCACTAGTGGAATGTTGCTGGAGATGGTTTTATCTTCCTCCCTCCAACTCATAAATCAACATCGCACATTTAACTGCAGAAGCCTAATTTAACCTAAGCTAAGTAAAAGAGCTGCACTTATACAATATGTTAGTAAGAGGCAAAGTTAGCAACTATTTGTTCAACCTGACCGTTATTGCTTCAGCGTAGTTTCTATCTCTTTAAAAATGTCCTTCAGCTAAAATTGGCCCACCTTCATAAGGAGAATGGACGGGAGCCAGCGTGCGCCAGGCTGAAATACTGCCAAAAAGATTTTTTCCACGGCAATTGTTTTGTCTTTTACCTGCAGAAGCTATGCAACTTGTTTTTTGTTGACAGATTATACTCTACAAGTGATTGTTATTATTATTATTATTATTATTTTCATTATAAATAATTATATTATTTTCATCAGCACAATGCTTCCGCTGATCCCACAAACTGAAAAATCCAATCTCCAGCCAATCAGAGGATGCGCCAACACTCTTCAGTGTGCATGTGGTTCCTGAAAAAGGACGACTCAAGCTACATTAAAGGAAACTATGTTTTCTACGACATGTTGAGATATGACCACAGTTCATTCAAGCTGCAACAAAAATTTGGAGATCAGCTTCACTAGCCTCCCTGCTTTGGTAACAAGCAATAAACTACAATCTAAAACCAACATCAAGTTTCTTGATGGCAGAAATGCTCACAGCTGTTGAAGTATTTGGAAGTACACCGCGGTACCAGTATTTATATGCCAGTTTAAAACCAGCTAAAATAAGGCTTTACATCAGCAGCGTCCTAACATTTTTAACACAAAGGCCTAATTTTTAAAGTTGAATATTTAAAATGAGCTTTTTTCATTATTGTTATGTGCGGAAAAAAAAAGTGAAAAATAATTAAATTTACTGGACAAAAATAAACAGCTTGTTTTCAGTAGAAAAGGCATCTGTAGATCACAAACATAAGCATCATTTCCCTATTTAAAAATGTCAAAGGAACAAAAAAAAACAAAGAACAAAAAACAAAACAAGGCCCATTGATTTGGGTGTTAATAGTTTTCTATCAGAAATAATAATGTTGAAAAACTTGATAAATAAAAGACGAGTAGTTTATGTTGTACTGTACTTTAAAGGCAATACACACAAAACTACCAATTTCTCATATAAAACTGTACAGAGGGTTTAAAACTCAACTTTATTAATATGGTTTCCTTCATTTTAAAAATATTAATTAGGTTCTACAGGAACTGTTCCCTAAAATATTTCCCTCTAGTATAAATGACTTATAAAAGAATGAGTAAAGCAAATTTTACGTAAAATTTTCAGTTTTTTGTGTCACTATCAGCTTTTATTCATAATAATCAGAGAGGAAATTAGAGAGAATGAGAGCAAAGGATCAATCCAAAAACTCTGACCTCCTTATTCAAAACATTATTTACCTAGACATGCCAGAGAAGTCTGCCTCCTCTTCCTCACAGCGCTCATCCAGCTCCTTTAGGGCCTTCGTCACATCCTCTTCCCACAAAGAGCCACAGGTGCTGTCCGGGTCTGGATCTGGCTTGGGATCCGGCGTGGAGGAGATGGACAGAGGCAGCACGGTCTGGCAATCCTCCTCACAGAACGACCCCGGCGGCGTGTCGATGGCTGGCGGAGGAGGGGGGGCCGGGTCCAGGTCCTCGTGAGGGTCCTGGGTCTCCTGGGCGTCCTGGGAGTACTGGGGGTCCTGCGGGTCAGGGAGGTCGCACAGCTCGGGTGCATCAGACGGCAGAGGGGGGACGCTGCAAAAGCCCGTATCCTCGCTCACGCTGCTGCTCAGCTCATCTGCCGCAGTCATGCTAACAGCGTCCTGCAACGCAAAGCAACATGGAGGCACTCAGTTACAGCTTACCAAGCAAGTTTACTTACTGTGTCAACATGAAGTACTGGTCGCTTTGTGTCGTGTAGTAAAACTACAACCAGTTTACAGGCATACACCGTTTACGTCATTAGTGTAGGTATTTTAAAAATAACCATTTAGAAGGTTAGCATACAACCTCCACTATCTCAAGTATTTTTTTTTTGTTATTCTCTAAGAGCAAAATTATGACTGGATGCTATTAAACATAGTTTATATGATATTCCAACTAAAATTGAATGCTAAAACTTTAGGTTTCAGGTTGATTTTCTATTAGTAAAACAATGGAACTGCCTTAGCTTGGTAACATGCTGCCACAAGCCACTGTGACGTGAAAATATTGGCCATCATGGGAAGATTCCAGACTTGGTGTTGGAGAAAAGATCAACTCCAAGCACATCTAGTAAATTTCTACAACCAGAAACTTAAATCTCAGCTTCTTGCTTTGTATTTGTATGCGATTCCCATGGATGGATCAATAAACAGCAGCACATATCCCAACATTTACCATTGTTATTATACCTGGTGAAGATGTGTAAAATTTGACAAAATAAAATTTCCAAGTTAAGAAACATTGCTTTTTTTTAAACTAAATGACTGGGGCTACCCTGATTGGTACACTCTCTGGTAACTCTGTCCAATTACTTTTGCTAACAGAAAAAAACAACTTCTTGTGCTACAACATTGGTTGAGAGAAACAGAGGGGTCTTGGACCATTCCTGTTTGCACACTCCCTCTATCTTTAGCTCATCCCAGTTTTTGTGTAAGAAAACTAAACAGGTTAAGTTTGGCGACTTAGATATGTTGTTTTGGCCAAATTGCTAGAATTAATATCCTGCTGAGAGACCCAATAATGACCAATGTTTCATTTTCTATTAAAAATATCAAGGTTACCTTCTGCCTTAAAACAGTTTGCACTAAGTCCATCACCCAATAGAATAGTCACATATTTATGGCAGCTCTGGGATCCCATAAATAAGATTTGTTACAGCTGCAGCCAACATTTATGTCACTTTCTCCAGAATCGCAATTAATCTAAGAAATTTACTTCTGTGTGAAATTAAAATCCTACTGTAATGGGGCATGCCGTGGTGGCGTAGTGGTTAGCGCGACCCTCTTGAGTCCTCGACGCGGCCGTCGCGGGTTTGACTCCCGGACCCGACAATATTTACCGCATGTCTTCCCCCCTCTCCTTCCCCCTTTCCTGTCAGCCCACTGTCGTATAAGGGACACTAGAGCCCACAAAAGACCCCCTGGAGGGGTAAAAAAGAAAAGAAAAAATCCTACTGTAATACAACATTACGGTGCATTTCTGCTGCACAGTAGCCAACTCATTGCTTAGGTAGACTTAGCTTTTTTTTTTCCTTCTTCTTTCCCAAATTAAAGTTAGAGTTTAGAAAACTCTCGGTTGTACAGTGTATGCAACCTGCTTGTTAGTGCATCAAAAGGAGGAAATAATGGTTCAGCGGACAGGATTGTGTGCCGAGCACATTTCCAAGGTTTTCATTTTCAGCACACTTCCTGTTTGGTTTAAGACATCAGATTTTTTCCACATCAAGGGTTCAAGTCTGAGTGAAGTCATAAGTCATTGGTGCGAAAGTCCAAATCAAGTCCAAATCCTTTTATGAAATCATGAATCGAATCTAAATTCATTATATTTGTAACTGGAGTCAATTGTGCGCAGCATGACTGGAGTAAAGATCTACGTTGCTCAACATGAAGGAGGATGAGTTCTGACTAAGAGAGCTTCCACTCTTCTGGCTGCACTCTTCTAGCTTCACTTAAAAGTCTGATGCATTAAGAAAATGGCATATGGCAGGCCGCCCAGTACGTCACAGGGAAGGCATCCATATTCTGGAAAGCTTTTAGCGGCGTTCATGGTCGTGCAGGAAGGAACGAGTAAGAGTATTGATGGTTTTATCGGGGGCTCATTATACTAAGAGCTCGGGGTGAAACAAGACGGGGGGGCGGGAGGACCTTGGGATGATATTGAGATCGTTGGCATAAAGGAGTTAGCTTGTAGAGCACAGTCACTGAAGGGTAGAAACACTTGCTGAAGCATTCGAGCATAAACGGAGACACGCTCGACTTTAGTCTTTCATGCGCTAAATAACACCTCACTGGATGTTATCTGTGCTGTCCATCATCTTAAGACATGAACATTATAACTAGGTGCATATTATTTAATACTTTGTCAAAAACGTGCATTTTCCAAGGAGTTTTTCACATGACCAATGTGGTGGTCAACATTAGGGCGACACAGAATAATCGGCATATTATCGTCATCAAAAGTATCACTGCAAAGTGCTTTCCAGACAGCAGTAAATGTTTCCTAAATTATTTAGGTACTATACATCCATATTAATTTAGATTGGCTTCATTATTTTGGCAACAAAAACAATATATTACAATTTAAAACCAAAATTACTTCTAACGTATTTTGAAGAATGTTATGGTACCAATATATATATATGAAAATATCAATTCAAAACATAAAAAGTGATGTTCACATAGACAGATAAATTATAATTTTCTCCTAACATACTTTTTTTTTTTTTACAGAAGTCTTTGCCTGTGATGGACTGGCAACATGTCTATGGTGTACCCTCCATCAATAGATATTAATATATTAGAAAATATGATTGAATGCTTTTATCGTTTGCCATTTAACTGTAAAATTGTACAACTAAATGTGAATGCTGTATGTAGATTGCCTAATTGATGACAGTTATGTTTTATTTTTAGCGTAGGATTCATGTTTGTGGGGCTCTAAAAGCAGAGATTGAGGAATTGCCAAAAGAACTGGAGAACTTGAAAATATTGCAGTTTTATCACACCACCATAATTACCACAAAATACTGTGCTAAATTGGCTTTTTACAGTAATTGAGATTAACAGTATGTAAAATCAGTTTTGCTTTTTCTAAAAATAATTGTGACATTTTTTGTCAGAAATCTACTCCTCCTTTTTTTCTAACTACAACGGCCTTAATATGCCATCGAAAAGCAGAGAACTGGCCAAATGCTTGAAATTTTTGTCCAAGTCTGAGAATTTCTTTGTCAACTTACACTGGTTGACCAGTAGGTGGCAGTGTATGAGATAAGAAAAAGCCCCAATAAAGTGGCTTAAACGCAAGTAAACCAAGAACACTTGCACACATACAAGTAAACCATTATCCATGACAAGAATAAGCTCAAAATTATTCAGTGTAATTGCACTCAAACTAAAATATTCCCCAAACAAATGACAACCAGATCATCATAACATCTGAGCATAGTTAGTGATTAAAGTCAGTAGCAGTTAGTAGCATAAGACATGTTAAAAAAAGTAGCAAATGGAAGAGGTTTAATTGACTAGAGCACCTCTGACTGCTTTTCAACTTAGTGGACTTTTAAAATTCAACAAACCACTTAAAAAGGACGTATACTCACACATGCTTCTGATGAAGAGAACGGACCTCGTGTCGTTTTCACAAGTTTTTAAACGGAGGATTTAGTCGGAACGGTTATTGGGGTTGAGCAGTAACAGCTGGCCTGAGGTGAGTGCTTGCTTTCATCTCTTCCCAAAAATCACATAGTGAAAGCACAAGAGCTAAAGAACCAGCCTCCAGCACCCACACCCAGAGCAAAGCAACCAAAAGAAGGGGCCAGAGAGGGGAATTAAGCAGCTAAAAACATCTGAACACGATAGCAAGTCACAGAACCCACCCCATCAAAAAGAAAAAACACACATCCCTAAAATGTTTTCTCTTTTTTCCGCTAAATAACCAACAAGATAAGAAGTAGAGCAAAAGGCAGACAGAAGCGGAGAAGTAAAAGAAAGGCAAGCTAAAAAGCACCCGAGCACCACAGTTTATTGCTTTTCCCGATTGATCGCACCTCAGGCAGCTGGCTGCTGGTGCTGTCTGAGTGGGCCATCTCCAAACTGGGGCTATCCAGTCGGGGGAGGGAGGGGAGAGAGGGCAGGGAGGGCAGGATGGTGGCCTCTTCGGTCATGGCGCTGCTGGACGATTCCTGAGACTGCAGCAACGAGTCCACGTGGTTGGACGCGGTGTCGTCTGTCGCCGAGTCGCTGTTCAGCTGGAAAACAGAGACGAGACGACGGGTGTCAGCGCAGATTATTACGGATATAAACACACAAGAATATAGTTAAACCGTAGCTGATAACTATGTTATCTAAATCTGAAAAAACGCAAACTCTTACCAAGTATTTTTGGTCTGGTTTCTAATAGGGGTGGACCAATCTGCTTTTTTCACTTCTGATACCGATACAGATATCTCAGGTTTAGTATCGATACCGATCCGATACATAAAAGCAGCATTAATTGACTTAAAATGTTGTTTATTGGATTAGTGCATTTCAAGCTTCCAGGCCAAATATCTTTGTACACTTTTAAAAAGAGCAAACTGACATAGAAGTCACTTTTCAGCAAGAAACAGGAGCTTGTTTTAAGTCAATAATTATTTAATATTGATGAAAAAGTGCTAGTTTACAAATTATTTCACTTATGATATGGGAAAGATGCCGTGTTCCACCCGCAGATTATTTCACTTATATAGTTCTTTTTCATCAATATTAAGGAATTATTGGCTTCTATGTCTTGCTGAAAAGTTACTTTTAGTTTTAAAGTGCACAAAGATGTTAGCACTAGAAAGTAGACCAAATATACTTGGTAAGATTTTGTCGTTTTGCAGTGTTCTTGATCTTTCCCTAAAAGGGTTCGTTTTATGCAAATATTTTAGATTGTGTGCAATCGAAGACAACAAAATCTCTTCTTTCCTTAGTTTAGTAGACTTAAAATAAAAAATTGCAAACCTTCACAAAGTATTAATCAAATAATATGACCTCAGTATCAGTATCAAGCAAGAGAAGTTTAGTCATTTTAGTCTTGAATTCTCCGACCCTGCATCTTAAAATTACCTCAGGCTATTTCAAAAAATTATCATGCTATTAGAAATTTAACTTTATTGACTGGCTTCATATTGCAAGTACAATGCCTTACAACAGCCTTTGGACTTTTTCACTTTCTGTCTAGTTACAACTACAAAACCAAAATGTTTTCTACTGAAATTCCAAGTGACAGAACAACACAAAGTAACATTTTTTAAAATGTAAATATAACAAATCCAGACCTTTGTCTTTTGCATGCAGTAAATTCTGCATCGAATTTCCACAACAGAATGACAAGTATCAGTAACATTACATTGTCAAATCCCAACATACTGTTAATTTTCTTAATGTTTTCCCCTACAACCATTAACTACTGAAAATTAGGGGTGGGAATCTATTGCATAGTTTGTTGTGAAAAATTTCTTCCAACAACAAACTGGTCGTATGTCCACAAAAACATAGGAGAAAATGTTTTTCGTCTATGTAAATTTGAAAATATGAATAAAAAAAATCAGCTATTGTGTGCAATTTAGCGATATAAATCAAACTTCTTTGATTTAGTAAATGACGTCCTAAAGAAGATTATTCCAAATGAGCCTGTTTTTCAAAAGCAGTATTTGTGTTTGTGGTGCTAAGAGTGCTGTATCTTATCATCACAGTGATACGGTTACCTAAAAAAGTAACAAAAAAACCTTTTTTTTAATCATCATTTTTATCGTTATAATAGCAATACAACATTTTGCAATGAAACACCCCTGTCCCTACTGTCACCACCCACTACTGTCACTTCCGCACAACATTTTGTTGGTCTGTCAATTAAATCCTAATGACTAAATGTGAAAAAACTTCAAGGGGCATACATACTTATTGAAGGTAGTGTAAATGCTGCTTGCACTCAAGTATAAAAACTGGATGACTTATGTCTCTTTGGGAGTCACATGTTCAAAATAAAAGGCAAAAGCTCATTCTCTCACCATGCATTATCAAGAAGAGCAGAGGAGGAGAGAGAGAACAAACCCTTTCCAGAATGAGTTCAAGCATTTCTGTTATCTTACAGGGGAATTTAAGCTTGCAAGGCAAAATGAAGAGGAGTTAGAAACAAGCTGGAGAATTGTTAGAAAGTGGCAAAAACGGACAATGCAGGTTTGGAAAAACTAGAATTTTATACTTTAATAGAGTGTGCAAAAAAATATTAACTCACTGTACTTACTGATAACTCATTTCTATACTATATCTTCCTACTGACTTTACATTTAAATACACAATTTCACTTTGAGCCAGAGGTGAAAGGACTGGGCTGAGACTTAAAGGAGGGCAACTACCACCACCAGCGAAGAAGCAGGCAGCAGGTCCAGCTTAGTATGCGCGCGCGCACACACACACACGCACACACCATGCCAGCGGGCTGTGTGAGGGGCCACGGTAGATTGGGTGGTTGGGGGTGTGTGTGTGCGGACCCTGGGCGGAGTGAGACTTACAAGGCTGGAGCGGGTGAGAATCTGGCTAGCGCTCAGTACCTCCTCCTCCGACGACTCGTCCGTGTCCTCATGGTTGGTGAGGTTGAGGCTTGGCGTGCTGCCAGCGTACTGGCACTCCTGCAAAGACGGCGTGTCCCCCTTGTCCATGCTCTCCAGGGAGCGGCGGCGCACCCCCCAGTTGAAGTTGTCCATGCTCTCCCCCTGCAGGACAAGCAGGCCAACAGCAGTGAGACGGAGTGTGCAAAAGGGAAGGTTTGAGATGGGAGTAATAATAATTGAAAAGATAATAAAGACACAAAACAGACATTTCACCACGTAATGTTCTAAAAAAAAAAAAAAAAAGAAGGGTCCTTTCACACCAGTTCCTTTTAATACACTTCTAGTTTGTTTGCCTAGAGAGTTTGGTTTGTTTGGGGAGGGGTAAACGTGCAATTGAACTCTGATGTGAGCCAAAAAAGGTGAACTCTGGCCCATCTACAAACTCAGGTTTAGGTTTGGTAGAAGTGAACTCTGGTTCAAATGCATATGTGAACGCAAACGGACTGGAGAAAGCAGGAAATGGACTTTACCGAGAAGTATTCTGGGTAAATACAACCAAAATAACTGTGAGTCTAGCGCAGAAATAGTCTTTTACCAAAGACAAAAGAGAAATTCTACAACTGTAAAAACTTCATTTTAGTTTAGATTTTGTGAAGAAGGAAGTTGCGCCGGTCTTCTTCCGAGGCTTTTATATCGTTTCCTTCAGTGGTTTTTGGTGCAGCGTCACCGAAGGCAAGAGGTGGCGCTTTCACAACCTTTATTCAAAGGGTGTGAAAGTGAACCTCATCAGCTAAAAACGTGAGAGATGTTGCAATACTGACCCCCACTTGAACCAAGTCTACTGGACTATCAGGTGTGAAAATACCCTAAATCTCAAAAAAAAAAACAAAAATCCACTGAAATCAAAATATCAAAAGGTCACATGCGTGAGTGGATGGTGTAGGTTGTTCTCCACATTTTTGGGATGAAACATCATGCTAAGATTTAAAAATGTCCACAATCACAAGGGAAAATCTTCAAGTCAAAATGTCCAACAGCACTTAATTGGAGAACAGCAGGATGGGGAGAACAGGGAGAACAGCAGGATGGGGGGCAGGGGAGGAATGAATTAACTTTTGGGCCCAGAGACATACCTGCAACTCCTTGTAGCAAGAGAGGAAAAAGAATATGTATGTTAGTAGACTTAAGACTGCTGGAAAACAATTTTGCTCATTTGTCACAACTAATTCCAAGTCTGACAAGAGGAGAGCAATGGCAGGGCTGATAACTGAAAGTAATAATATTTTCCACCTACTTTTAGCTTTTGAATCTGCAGTAATCAGACGCTCTGAACGTAAACCCACCTCAGCATCCTCCAGCTCCACGTCCAAGAAGTCAAAGTCCTTAAAGACACCAAACTGCTGCTCGCTGCCCGTGTCTTCACCCTGAACCTCCTCCTCTCGGACCACCTCCTCCACTGCGGGGATGAGGCTTGTCTGCTGGTCCGCAGAGTCCAGATCCTCATTAGATGAGAAAACCACCTGCAAGAATAAAAGGTTTATGTTGTCAGACGGTGCAATACAAAATCTCTACACCCTTAAAATAAAAAATGAAAAAGTTAATGTTGGATAAATTGTATTTTTAGTAATTATCAAATATTCGTTGTATCATGTAGCCTTGTAGTTACAATTAGATAATGTTTAAATATATTCTTTTTCTCCTATTTTAAGTAATGTTTCTGTGTGTTAAATAATTATGATTCCTTCCTGTGACCTCCTTGGAAAAAGCCTTCCTGGGAGATAGCGGAGACAACTCTTTTGGCAGAGTTTATGGCCGGCAATAAACTTTGCTCTTCTGCGTTATATACAATTGTCTGTTACTCGACCGGAGCAAGAAAGATTTAGAGTATAGATAACATGTGTCTAGATAGTGAATGTCATTAGCACTGCAACTATGTGATGAATTGTTTTCCCCTCCACCCTCTTAGAGTTGCAGCGCCCCGTGTGACAGGGTTCCTAAAATCAATAAAACAGAGGAGCGAGAGATGTGTTTTCAGAGCGGTTGGAGATTTGTAACTGAAAGCATGTCTCTCTCTGCTCTCCTCGCGAGAACAAAGAATTTAACTCTCTTGTCTTTCCTGTGTTTGTTTAAATTGTCTTTAATAGGTATTTAGACCTGACAGTTAATTTCCACCAAAGTGACCAAGCCGCAAGTTGAATCAGCAGGGTTTATGAGAGACTTTGTCTGAGGCCACAGAGAAGGAGAGGAGTCTTACAGAAGGATTTTTGGGAATGCCGGACTCTGGACCACATAAAGACAGGACATTCATCAGCCTTTCTCTGGTTCTTCTCTGTAACAGAAACACATGAAAGATTAGAAAACAAAAACTTAAGCTCTCCACAACTTCATTCAGGTCCCAGAAATCTCAGAGTTAAGGTGAAAGTTGCCATCTTCCAGGGACTATAAACTAAGACTGCAGTTTGATGTAGGTCAAAACAATTAATCAGATTAATTATTTACTGAGATAATCGTCATCTAATTTAGTAATTGACTAATCCTTAACTTGGGAATACAGACTCGAAAAAAGGTCACCATCTAAAGAGTAGCAATTAAACCAAAGCTGTACAAATGCAATATGCAACAACATATTTATTTCCCGATTTTAAAAAAAGGAAATGGATTGTCTATTTGCAGTTTTAAATATATTTCTAATATTGTACAAAATAAACTTAAGTGGTTAAATGAAAAATCCACTGAATGAGCCAAAAATGTGTCAAAATACAACCCCTGGCAAAAAGTATGGACTCACCAGTCTTGGATGAGCACTCATTCAGACATTTCATGCTGTAAAACAAACTCAGATCAAAAACATGATACAATATTAAGGTCGTTCCAAAGTGCAACTTGTTGGCCTTCAGGAACACTCAAAGAAATGAAGAGAAACTATTGTGGGAGTCAGTGAATGATACTTTAATTGACCAAGCACAGGGAAATAAATATGGAATCACTCAGGTCTGAGGAAAAAAGTATGGAATCATGAAAAACGCATAAACAAAAGACCATTCAACATACATCACTAGTATTTAGTTGCACCACCTTTGGCTTTTATAACAGCTTTCAGTCTGTGAGGCATGGACTTGATGAGTGACAAACAGTATTCTGCATCAATTTGGTGCCAACTCTCTTTGATAGCAGTTGCCAGATCAGCTTTGCTGGTTGGACCCTTCTTGTGGACCATTTTTTTCAATCTCCACCACAGGTTTTCAATTGGGTTGAGATCTGGACTATTTGCAGGCCATGACATCGACTGAATGCGTCTTTCTTCAAGGAATGCCTTCACTGTTTTTGCCCGATGGCACGATGCATTGTCATCTTGGAAAATTATTTCATCATCACCAAACATCTGTTCAATTGAAGGGATGAGAAAACTGTCCAAAATGTCAATGTAAACTTGTGCATCGATAGAAGAATTAACCACAGTCATCTCCCCAGTGCCTTTGCCTGACATGCAGCCCCATATCATCAAGGACTGTGGAAATTTGGTTGTTTTCTTCAGGCAGGCCTCTTCATAAATCTCACTGGAACGGCACCAAACAAAAGTTCCAGCATCATCACCTTGTCCAATGCAGATTCTTGACTCATCACTGAAGACAACTTTCATCCAGTCATCCACAGTCCATGATTGCCTCTCCTTAGCCCATTGGAGTCTCGTTCTTTTATGTTTAGGTGTCAATGCTGGTTTTCGTTTAGCTTTCCTGTATTGAAATCCCATCTCCTTTAGGCGATTTCTTACGGTTCGGTCACATACATTGACTCCAACTTCCTCCCATTTATGCTTCATCTGTTTAGTTGTACTTTTTCGGTTTTCAAGACAAGTGGCCTTAAGTTGTTTGTCTTGACGCTTTGATGTCTTTCTTGGTCTACCAGTACGCTTGGCTTTGACAACCATTCCATGCTGTTTGTATTTGGTCCATATCTTGGATACAGCTGACTGTGAACAGCCCACATCTTTAGCAACCATGCGTGAAGGGTTACCTTCCTCAAGAAGTTTCACAATCCTCTCTTTTGTTTCAAGGGACATTTCTCTTGTTGGAGCCATGGTTCTCACCACTCCACTTCGTCCAGCAGCCCTCCAAGGTGTCATGACTGCAGGTGTTTTGAACTGCACACTAACGGGCACATCTAATCTGGGGCAGGTGTCCATTTAGGGAAAGGAAATAGACTGGGTGTGTCCTTTTTTTTCTACCTCCAATTTGAGTGATTCCACACTTTTTTCCTCAGACCTGAGTGATTCCATATTTATTTCCCTGTGTTTGGTCAATTAAAGTATCATTCACTGACTCCCACAATAGTTTCTCTTCATTTCTTTGAGTGTTCCTGAAGGCCAACAAGTTGCACTTTGGAACGACCTTAATATTGTATCATGTTTTTGATCTGAGTTTGTTTTACAGCATGAAATGTCTGAATGAGTGCTCATCCAAGACTGGTGAGTCCATACTTTTTGCCAGGGGTTGTAATTAGTTAGTTGCAGACCTAGTTCAAAGCATTTAATGCTAACTGAGCTAACAGTGAATACTGGAAAGTAGGATGACCCATGAAAAGGTCAGGTCATTAATCATCTTGTCTTTTTTTTTTTTTTTTTACAGATTACTGCTTCACAGAATGATTCGTTCTTGTAATGTGTATCCACTGAAAGAAACTACCTGCGACAGCTGAGGCCTCTTCCAGCTCACTTGCACCAGACCGTTAGAGTTGGAGCCAGATGACGTTGACGAGGTGCTCCTCGTCACGGCAATCACCTGCGCCTTTCCGTTTCGCCCTGCAGCGGTACGCTGATCGCCATATTTGTGGCCTATAATTGGTGTCTAGAGAGCCAGAAAACAAGTTTCAGCAACAAAGTGCTAAGAATGTGGGAGACTTGGAGGTAAGTTAGTTAAAAACAGCAGATGTCCAAATCTGCTGACCTCTGAGATGTCAAAATGGAAGTCCAGGGTCTTTCCAGGCAGCTCCTTGGATGAGTTGTTGAATATGCGAGTGAAGGCGATTTCTGGTGACCCGCAGGACTCTGAACTGTACGAACGCTGCACGTCGTCTGGAACCACCAGACTGGCTGATCGAGACACAACCATCTTCAGGATGTTTTGGGCTTCTTTCCAGTGCGGGCTCTGTAGCAAAAGCAGAAGGCGTTATCATGATGTGGTGAATAAACAAACAGTAAAAGCGTTTCTTGTCATTCATGCATATTTTTTCCTCTGAAGAGAAAATACATTACCAACAGAAATACAATACGGCATCATTTGTGTACTGCGTGATCTATGACCAACCCAGAAAAACCCTTTAAGGAGGCTGATGTGACGGCATGCTAAAATACCCACAAGCCTTCTGGAAATACAAACCCATATTAAATCACTTTCAGAACTTTGTTTAAGACGCTAATGGCAGTGGAGCCTTTAGATGCACGGATGATATGGAGCCGTATGGCTCCCCTGAGACGGTGGTAGAAGGCGGCCATAAAAACGCGCTATGCTCTGTAACCGTGAAAGATGAGGTGCTTCTAAGTTAATTGCTCTACTGTTTATAGATCAGTCCAGGCTACTTTCACACACAACACTGTGCGTTTGAATTGCAATGTCGTTTAGGAAAGTAAACGGCAGTAAAAACCAGGGCTGAAATGACTAATCGAATTAATCGTGATTAATCAATTACTGAAGTGATTGTTAAATAATTTCGCAATTAATCGTTACCTGCAGCAAAAAATTTCCATTTGCTGAAAGAACAGCAAAGTCAGAGCAGCAATTGCACTAAGACTTACTTGGGGAAATGCTAGTAACAAATGCAAATGCTAAAGAGTTTTACATTAAATAATTGCGTTGAATTTCCACAACATTGATATTAAGTATCAGCACCATACATTTTATCTTTTTTTTTTGTCATTAGTTTGAATTTTTTCTTTTTTAAAACAGTTTTCCACAAATATCAACACCTTACATAAAAATATATTTTTATCTTCTTTTTTTGCAAAAGTTTGATGCGTTTTTTTTATTTATTTGAAAACTTAAAAATTGGGAAAAAATCTCAGTTTTTTACTAAAACATTGATTTTTGTAGATTTGTCCTAAAAAGGTATAAGGTTATGCAACATTTGCAGCTCTAAGTGAGCCTTATGTATCTAGACTGAAGGGACAAAATGGCTTTATGGAGTGTAAAGGTTGCAGATTTAAACCCCAACAAGTCTTGTTGACATTTGGTGTGGATGCTGTTACTGAGAGAAGTAACAGCATCCATAAAGTTGGCCCTCCTTAGTTTAGTATGAAATCAAATGAAGCACAAAAGATGGAAGGTAGCTCTTTTATTCTAGAAAGGCCATGTCGAGACAGATTGCAACAAAGCTCAATGCTCTCAGCAAGTAACAGGAAGGCTAAATGAGTAACGAGAAAGCTGCCTTTTTGACTTTTTTCAGAGTTCAACCTGTCTGTTATGAGGTTTGCACAATTTGGTAACATTTTTTATTAAAAGAATTAACACTCAGACTAAGGTTTTACTAATAACAGTCATGAAAACAATCTAAAATGCCAACAAAGTAGTCATTTTGGGTGATTTTTGTTTTTTTTTAACAGTATAGCTCTGTTTGAGAGAAACTGGTCTCACACACACAATGCAATCTTCCCCTCGTAGTAAAAATTTGTAATAGGAGAAACCCAGAAAGCAATATTTGAAATGTTTAAAGAGAAATTGGGACTGGGTTAAAACAGAGAGTGGAATCTTTCCAAAAACTCAAAGTAAAAAATTTAGACTGGTCTATCTCTACTTACTGCATAACTTACTGTTAAGGGAAAGAAAAGAAAAAAGCTAGCAGTTGATGACAAAGTTTCCAAAGTTACTTTCTCACCTGAACATATTTGCCAATGATCTTCATGATGTCAAGGTTGAACTGTTTGACAGGAGCTGCTGATAGATCAATGTGACTCAGGAGGCTGTAGATGATTTGGAGTAAGGACTGCTGCATGCTGGGCAGGCCCTTCTCCAACAGCTGAGATGCAAAAATTCATCATTAAAGCTCATGTCTACTATTCAGAACTAACACAAAGAAGTCTGATGTTCATCTCTCGTACCTCTGCCAGGTAAGTGACCAGGTTCAAGGTTCTCTCTGCAAAGGCGTCGTGGACGTAGCGACAGACCACGTTGATCCAGTTGGTGCAGTCGCGGGAATAGCTGTGTGTGCTGTACAGGCTCATCATGTGGGCCAGGTTGGAGAGCGTGGCCGACTTCTCCTCCGCGCACACCTTGGCGATCTTATCAGCCGTCTCCTTACAGAAGGGAGTGGGGCTGTCGAAGTGCTGAATGAGGTGAGGCAGCAGGCACAGGATGTTCAGAGGGAAACCTGGGATCAATCCGAGGAGGAAAATGATTAGCGCAAGGTCGCATACACCGCCTTACAAACGCATTCAGAGCCCTCGAAATGTTAAACAGATTGTCACAGTACAGCCAGATCTCAAACTCAAGGCCTGCAGACAAACCTTCAAGGTAACAGTTGTGTGCTTAAATATTATTTTATGAATTGAATCAATAGGTCAAATGGGTTTCACACCTCTGATTTAAGTGATAGGCCAACAAAAGACAGTGCATGCAGGTGAAAGGGGTAGAAAAGGATTACAGCTTCAACTCTCTGTGAAATCTTTGTCCAACAGCTATGAAGGGACTTGAAAAGCACTTTGTCCATAGGATTTGTGTCAAATTAAGTGGTAACAATAGTACAGCAAACAGAAACAGTTTCCTTATTTATGGATTAAAATGAGACCACTCAGACATACCTGCTACTTGTGAAGCATCAACCAGTGTGTGCCTGGAGACGCTGATGAGCTTGCTGAGCAGGTGGATGGTGAGTTCCTGCGTCGAAGCGGAGGTGAAGCCTTTGAGGAAGAGCTGCAGCAGCCCTGGGAAGTTGTACCACTTGAGCTTCCCCTGGACGTTCTCCAGCCGCTCTCTGCTGTCCGCCCGCTCCAGGGGCAGCTGGCCCAGCAGCTTGTTGAGCAGCCGCAGCGCCAGCAGGTACTCAAACTCGTAGTCGGACTCGAGCAGGGAGGCCGCGATCCAGAAGACGGTGGCCATCAAGTTGGAGGGGTCCACCGGTGGGACGGCTTCGCCTCCCGGGCTCCCGCCCCCGCCCAGTGATGTCAGGCTCTTTGTGCGCAGCAGGTTGGAGGGGTTACCACTGAGTCTGTCTGCTACGTCCAGCGTGTTGCTTCGACGTCTGTCCGCTTTCCGCTCGCCGATGATGCTGGCGCGAAGTGAGTTGCTCCGAGTGTGGACGTAATGTAACAGGCCGCCGCTGTTGAGATTGAGCTGGCCCGTGCTTTTCCTGTTGGTGGCTAACTTTGCTCCCAAAGATTGGTCACGGGCAGAGCTTCTAGAAAGAGAACAGTAGGGACTTTTAAAGGAGCAGGGTTATGCGTTTTCCAGTCACACAGTACCATTTTATAGAACAATCAACTATGTCACCTTTAGTTGTTGTAAAAATGCTATATATATTAAATATAACATAAAATAAATTTTACTTAATAATTAAACTTCTTGAAATTGGGCATCTTTCTTTAAGAAACTCCTGCTCTTTCTGAAACTCTGCCTTCAGGAAGTCATCACAACACTCCTCTGTTTATCCTTTAATACCACACACACACAGATATATATATATATATATATATATATATAGACAGGGTTACCAGTCTTCACTGAGAAGTAGAAGGTATAATGAGCTCAGCAAATGTGCAGTTCCACCAGCTGTTTGCTAATTGCTGCTGGCTAGTCTGAAGGAGCTGAGTGAAAATCAGGTAGCAAGATGCTCTGAGAGGCAGAAGCTTGGAAACTGCAGCTCTGAGCAGGAGTTGCGTCTCGAAGGCAGCACCAGGTCTAACCAGTCGTTTTGCACAGCTGAATGGTTGCCGTGGGAGATTAAAGGATTTCTCAAACACGCATGAAAGAATCAAAGCAACACTTCAGGTATGAGTTTGATGAGGAAATAACATAACACGATTTAAAGCCCAAAAAAGACGATTTTATCCAATATTGACCCTCCAACAGATTTTGTCTAATTGTGCAGTAGAAAATAAAAAAGTGCTCCAATGACAAAGTAAGAGGGGAATTTGTGAGAAGACTTACTGTGCTAAGGCAGAGAGGAGGTCGTAGTTTTTGACAATGTCTGCTAAAGTGTCGATGCTTGACTCTAATGTCAGGAGGAGCTCAATGACAAAACCCTGGAAAAATATGAACATATATTTAGTCAGTTCAGATCAGACGGCTTGACATTTTTCCCCAACCAGTTACATTTTGTCTTTTAATAATGGATTAAATTTGTTCCGGGCAGTAGGATGATGCAATGTTTTAATATCCTCACCTGGGCATCTTCTCCTGGGTCTCCTACGGTCTCCACCAGTCGAGACAGAATGTCAGACAGCGTGGCCGGAGTCAGAGGCTGTTTGAGCGCCCTGAAAATCTGGAACGAGCGACCGGCGTAGTGTCGAGAAGAGCAGGACAGAGCCGTTCTCAGAGCTACTTCGCTCAGCATGGAGTCCAGAGGGAAACCTGAAGAGAGGCGCGTAACATGCAGATAACTCCAACACAAAGTCGACAGAAGAACGGGCAGAAACGACAGAAGAGAAGCCGTGGACGTCCATTCAGACCTGTCTGAGACTGCTTGAAGACTGTGACGACGTGTCTGACGAAAACGCTTAGCTGGTCGGCGCTCTTAATGTTGGAGTTCTTCGGAGAGACGTCTTCGTGATTCCAGAGTGGACCTCGCTTTCTACACGGTGGGAGTGAACAAAGATCAGGTGCTACCAATAGGCCTGTCACGATAGCAAATTTTGCTGGACGACAAACAACAATGTTGTTTTGAGATAATTGATAAATAATGTACTGATAATGGCATAATAAAGTAAGTTCGATCTCAAAGATCAATAAAATTTACATCTGTAAAAGAACACTCCGCACTGGAACTGAAATATCAAACAATAAAACACAACAACCAAGAACAAACCAAAACAAAAAATAAAATGGATTATGAAATCTAAACAAAATTTCCCTACAAAAAATATTAATCACCAGAATAGAAATGATCAATTAAGCAATTAATCATTTATCTAGATTAATTGCTTAGGTTTAGGTGCCACACCAGAAAAAAAAAAAAAAACACAGATGAAACCAAATCAAACTCAAACCCATGCAGAACCTAAAACCCGGCTCCTTTTAGACGCCATCGGAAGCATGAAAGCATAATCATTGTAAAATTAAGTAAAACACTCGCTGTTGCTATAACTACTGTCTCAAACTGAGCTGCATCATGAGAATGTATATAAAATCTACTTTAATGAACACAAATAATTATGCTGTATCTTCCTCACCTTGACGTAATGAACTCGATGAGACCCTTAGCCTTGTCGTCCTGTTCGGCATTAATATCAGCCTCAAAGAGAAGCGTGGGGGAGAGGTGGGACAAAGTGCTGCTCCCTGCCCCGAGACTTATGCTGGAGGATGTGGAGCTGGTGCTGAGGCCGGAGTCTGTCATCGGTGATGACTGAAAGTCTGGCAAAATCTCCTGCATTCCTGTGGAAACATTTAACAAGAGCACACTCAGCTGATGTCAGGCTGTAGCTTTGCAACAACAGCAGCTTGTAGCACAGTTTACAATTGCACATATGGGAAAGACTTTTGCTGCTGCCCAGTGGTTAAGTTTGGGGTGACAAAAGAGAACAATAAAAGTTTTGGTTAAATGTTGATCCCAATACTGGTTAAAAATCTGTTCAAACCCCTTTTGTTTAACATTGACTTTGACATCTATTTACTTCTAATTAGGGCTGAAACGATTCATCGGATTAATCGAGATTAATTGTGATTAATCTATTAATGAAATAATCGTCAACTAATCGTAATCGATTAATTAACTGCAAAAGAAAAGGCCATTTGCTGAAAGAACAACGTGGCAGTAGTTGAGAAAACTGTAAAAAATGTGTACAAATTTTGCACTCAATATAAAAAAACTTTCTCTCTACGTAAATATGCAACAAAATCGCATATTAGGCAAATACTAAAAAGTTGTCAATTAATCTACAAATAATCAAGTGTAAACTAAAAGAATGATATTTTATTGCATTTAGGCAATAAATGTTTATTTTCTTATTCAAACAAAAGTTTATTTCCATCTCTTAATGCATTTCTAATATTGCATTAATAAGACTTAAGTGGTTAAATGAAGAATGTAGCTATTTTTTTGTTTTTTTTTTAACCGATTAATCATCCGAACAATTGACACAATAATCGGTTGCTGAAATAATCGTTAGTTGCGGCCCCGCTTTCCACTGGTTGACGGCCGGACTGACCTGTAAGGTTGAGCTCTGGAGTTGCTGGTTTCACCGTCAGCACCCGGGGATCGTTGTAGTCTCTGTTCCGCAGCAGCACCATGGCCACAGACTGGCTGTTTGCGGACTGGACAACGAGCAGGTGAAGCAGCAGACGCTTGCAGTGCTCATAGACCTCTGGGTGCTGGTGATCAAAGCCTGGAGGAGAAGAACAGGACGACGAGATGACGCCACGAGGCTTGGTACGCAAGCAGAGACAACGCGTGAAACGTCAGAGGACGTTACCTATAAACACAGCATGTAACAAAAGGTGCAGGTATGCGCTCCACTCCACTTTGATCCCATGGTCTACTATGAGGTCCGTCAGCAGGATGACTGCAATGTTGCATCTGAAAAAAAAAAGGAAAAAAAAAGGAGGAAGACTGTGAGCTTTAACCAGCGCTGAACTTCTGCGGCGAAACACCGTATTTCATGGTACCTGTGGAGCGGCACGGTGGGGGTGTTTGTCTCTGGTAGGTAATCCACTAACGGAGCCCAGCAGCCTCCCGTCGGGGGGAACGGGAGAGGCTCCGGCTGGTTGTGGTCCATTACTTTCAAGCGCCAGTTTGCATAAAGTGGCATGGAGTCACCTGGAGAAACATTAGTAAACATGGTCATACACTATATTAAAACTACACTATGCTGAGGAGGAGCGTGGGAATGTTCTCTGCTTACTCTTCTCGTCTTCATAGGAGCCACCAGAGCTGCTGCTGTACCGAGATTCCAGGCGGTGGTGATGGCGGTTCAGGTTGCTGTTCAGACCCGAGTAAATATCCAGGTGTGTGTAACTGTGGGAGAAGACATGCTAGTAAAACAAAAAGTCTCAGACTGCATATTGCGTTTAGGCATACATTCAGATGTTCTTCTGAATTTATGCATTGTTAAAGGGGTAGTTTTGAATTGCGGAAAATGCATTAAAAAGTTGAGAATCTGCAGTAAGATGTCCTCTCCTTTTAGTATAACTCCAGATTATTTGGTCCTGGAGGCTGAAGACTGAAGCTGACAGTTTGACAGAAGACAAGGCCAAAGTAGACTTTTATCTTAAGGGAAACGAACACTTGGAGTGGAAAGGTGTGTCTTGTCGAGATGTGACTTAAACACATTAGAAGTTCTGAAGAATCTCAAAAAAGATCAGGTTACTGGACTCCAGTTTGGCCTAGTTTAATCAGAAACATTGATACTTGCCAGGCATCGCGCCATAGACTAGACAAAGTTAGTCTGGGGTGTATTTTTTTGACACTTATCTGATTCCTCTGATGTTTGTCGTCTTTTCAAACAACTTCGATTTCAAAATCATCAGAGACGTTCACGCATCTGCCATCTTGTGTATTTATTCTACCTACTTTTAATTGCTATATTTGATTGTTTTTGCTATTTTTCGTTCTCTGTACGGTGTCCTTGAGTGCCAAAAAGGCGCCTTTCAAATAAAATGTATTATTATTATTATCTTAGAAAGTTTGAAGCTGTTGTGATGTCGGCACATGCTGACTTCATTTTAAAGCTTCCTAAAATACATGGCCGTACTATTTTTGAGAGTTGTTGTTTTAGGACAGTAGAGAATAGCTTTGGACAACTAACCACTGAAGGTTAGTTGTCAACTTTAGCTTCAAGGACCAACTAATCTAGTCTTAAAATAAAAAGAAGAGGCCAACGGAGTGACAAAATGCAGGGGAAAAAAAAACTCGTAACAGATTTTAATAGAAACTTTATGCAGAAGTTGGTACCTGTCTTCCATGTTTGGGTCTTTGCTCTTGCTCTCGTGATGACCCTCGCTTCCTGGCACCATGGTATTGCTGCTGGAGGTTGTTCCTGATGGAGAAGGCAAGAAAAACATTGTCTGGAATTTAAAGTACAGCATCTAGTTGATAGAGCTAGAGATGCACCAATCAATCAACCAGTGATTGGCCAATTATTCCAGGGGGGAAAAAATTGCTATTAATTTAGCCTCAAATCTAAGAATAACATTATTTTCAGTTGATAAACTAGAAAAGTTAAATCCTTTGAAAAAATGTTTTCTTTAGATCGGGCCTAAAAAAATCCAACAAGACCTGACTAATTCACTTGTATTTTAGGCCCAAGTCCGAAGTAAACCCGACATATTATTTTAATTAAGATTTTGCTTCTTTTGTTTTAGCCTATAATTAGAGTCAGAAGTGTAACTTCTCCCATTTTTAGATTTTGCTTAACATCTTCCAGCTCTGTCACATCACTTGTAACTGCATGGTGAGTCAATGGTAAATCATCTGGGATGTGTGATTGACAGGAGCATAGGAGGGCAGGGCCTGTGCAATGTGCTGCGCTTGTTACAGTATAATGAACTTCAGCACCTTGATTTCTTTCTTTGTAGTAAACTACTTTCTCCTCTATTTAGACTATAACAAGTAGATTAACACATATTCATATTGAGCATTCTCATAAAGTTTTCACACTGTAGGCTTAAAAAATGCATCACAGAATCCCGAGCCATCAAGCAAACAATTTTGGCTAGACCCAGCCAAAATGTTAGGCCTGGGCCACGAATCTTAATCAAGAAAAAATGATCAAATCCAGAATCAGTATTTACCTTAAAGGCCTGATTTACATCTCCAATGTAAAAAAAAAAGAACTTGTATGTCTCTATTGCTCCGTTACCTGAGGTCACTGAGGGGATCTTGTAACTGGAGGTGATACGGTAATAAGGGGGGTTGTCCATGTGGGTCACAGCTGAGCTGACGGGCTCAGTCAGCTGAAGTTCCCACATCAACTCCTCGAGCAGCTGCATAGTTTTATCTCTGCCCAAGTAAACCACCACTCGTTTCACCTGAGGACACGGGAAAAATGTTAGAAACAAATGCCACACGTCTCCCACGGTTCCTAAAAGAAAAAAACAAAACAAAGTGTTGTAGCTTACGTAGGGCAAGAGGCTGGGGTCACTGCTGACCCCGGATATACTGATGAGGAAGTGCAGAATGATTCTGAGGTTCTTTGGCCAACTGTCTGCTAACGTCGTCCACACGTTCTCGATTTCCGACCAAGCAAATTCATCTCCGTACTGCAAAAAACAGACATCGATTGGGATTCTCAGCTCGTCGGATTCGTAGCGGGGGGAGGGGGGTCAGCCGTCTCACCTTAGCAGTCATAAACATGAGGTTGTTTAGCACCATGGTCGTTGCACGAGGGGATCCCCACCCCTCTCCACGGAGCCAGCGGCGACTGTTCACCATCATGATCTCTTGGTCTTGGCCATCCTCCTCTTCCTCACCGCTGCCGCAGTCCTCCGGTCGCCTTGTGGTCGGCTTGAATTCCACCAGCTCCACGTTGTTCATCCACGGCAGGAGGTAGTGCAACATGACTTGACGGCCACCAGGATGTGCTGTTTGGATACGCTGGCTGACTTCTGCGATTTGGACAGTCACATGGTAGCAAAAATATGATTTCAAAAAATCCAGAAATGACACATAGTAGTGTTTGTACACTTTTCCCACAGTTAAAATGAAGCACTTTTCAAGCATTTTCAAGGTAAGTTTTCAAACTTTTGGAAATAAAACAATACATATAAACTAAAAAAAGACAGTTTCAATTCACTACTGTATGATACCATTTATTACTGTTATTAATAATGCTTTTGTGGAATTATTCTACATTCTTCAGCAGGGACAAGGTCAGCTAAAATATAGCAAAATTCGATGTTTTGAAATGTCTCTCCCTGATCTGAGAACAAAACATAAATGTAACAAAAAGAAATGCCCCAATTTCAATAACATTGTTCAACGTATAAAAAAATAAGACAATCTTTACTTCAATTACACACATCCAAGGTTTACTCGAGAAAACTTGCTGGGTCTGGTGGATGGGCGCAAGGGCAGTCATTCATTAAGCGACCCGTCGTGTTTTTGAGTTTAAAAATGTTTAAAGTTGACATGAAATTTGAAAATATCACTTGATAATTATGTATTAATAAAAGATTGGAAGAATAATACTTGAACACGAACTATAAAGTTTTAAAAAATGACTTAAAAAAATAAGCAGGGGGCACAAGTAAAGCCTGGTAGCTACACTGAGGAAAACCCTGCAAAGCAATAATTCATTAGGAATATTCAAAAATAAAGCAAAAAATGATGTACAAGATGCTTTTGCTATGTTTTCTGGCATTTAGCAAATAGAAACAAACCGTGCAGTTTCAATATCAAAAACTTTCAAATACTTTATACAGAAATCAAGCACTTACCATATTCCTTGAAAACACCTAATTGAAATTCAAGCTTTTTCAAGGATCTCAAGAAGCAGACAAACCCTGCATTAGCACTGCAGCACAGCCATTTTATCTCACAGCAAACTAGCAGTGTTTTGTTAAGTAGCTGACCTGAGAAAATAGGCAGAGTGAGCTCCGGATACGTCCTCGCGAGCTCCTCAGAAAGCTGGTAGTAAGACACGGAGTACAGGTGTGGAAGCGGCGAGGGAGGAGTCAAGATGCCATCTGTTCGCTGGATCTCCAGTTTGTGTGCATAACGGAAAAGCTTTGGCTCCAGGATCTGTTTCACACACGCAGCGGTGAGAACGTCTCAAAAGTCGAAGGAAAAAATCCCACCAGAAGCACTGAATGAACACGAACCAGACTGACCTGTAACAGCTGCATGGCTACCTCGTAGATTTCCCTAGAAGAATCAGCTGCCTTGAACAGAATCAGGTTCAGCAGCACCACAGTATCAAACTGATAATCCCTAAAAAGGAAGAAAAAAGAAAAGCTTGACGGACAAACAACCCAGTAAAAAAAGAAATTGAAGTGCATCTTGCTAATGCGTAGTACCTGTTATGAAAGACGCTGGCGATGGCCTTGAAACAGCCAGCAGCTACGCGCCGTGAGCCAGTGTAACATCGGTCCACGGCCCAAAACATGAGGTTGCTCTGGTCTGGGTTGAGCTCCAGCAGCAACATCACGGCCTCGCAACCCAGCTGGTGAACCTAAAGGTGACCGCAAACAAAAATATTTAAACCGTGATGCCGCATCTTCAGGTACAAAAATGGGATTTTGATATAATATATTAAAAATGATAATAATGAATAATATTCAGCAAAGTTTGTGCTGTAAATATAGATCAGAAATTTCAACAAAGTTGAAAAACAAGAACCTGGGGCGCAACTTTGAATGTCTTGTGTGAAAATAAGAGATTAAACGGTCGTGTCAAGACAAAATTTAAGGCTTGCAATTAACGTATTAAAAGTTGACTTTTATATATACATAAATTTGAGGTATTTTAAGGCCTTATTTTTAGATACATGAATGTAAGGCTTTTTAAGGATGCCCTGTTTTAGAGATTTATTGGAGGTTACTGAACATCCCAACCCTTTTCGTTTCGCCAGATGGTGGTAGTTTTGGTCAGAGGTTTGGTCAGTTAAGTAAGAATGTGTGTTCCAACAAGACAATAATGTCAAACATAAAAAATAAAACTTGATTTTGGAATCATAATGCAACTAAAGGTCCTGCTTAAATGCTGTGTTTAAGCTAACAAAACATCAGATTTACTAGTTCTGCCGAGAAGAATGCCCAAATTATCCAGCCACATTTATAGTATAATATTCTACATTTCTACAAAACGTCTAACCAAATATTTCTGGTGAAGTATACATGCATTTGAGTCAGAACGTTTAATGTAGAACATGTTTGGGATAGAGAAAATCCATAATAAATGCAAAATTGTGCACCCAATTCTTGCTTTTGAATCCCATGGGGGTTGGAAGCATAACCTTTAGGGGAAAAAAAAAAATTAAAAGCACAAAATTTCTACGACCTTCATGCCAATATTGAAAGTATGTAGACTTCTGAATGTATAAAAAGCACCATACTAGTTTTTGAAAAAATATTCTTGAATTTAAATGGGAAAAGCTGGATCAGTGGTTATTTTAGAGTTCATCACAACTACCAGCAACATTTTGCTCACCTTCTTGTCCTGTGAATCCAAAATGTTGTCCAGCCACTTGTAGAGGTAGCCATCAGACGACAGGCCGACGTTGTCGGCTACGGGTCCACAACACAACACGGCAGACATGGCCTGAACAATAAAACGCAAATTAGCTCTCAGAGCGGGTGGCGCAAGAGGTAAAAGCAGACATCAGCATCACTAAACGCTTACCTTCAGCGCACAGTACTGATGGCGATTGATCTGCATATTTCTGTCACTATAGCGATCCAGAGGAGTGAACATGATGCTGAAGGGTCCGGCCCAGTGACTAAACAGCATGAAGAGACTGTGCCGAAGTGACTGCTGAGGGAAGATGGTTCTCCTCTGGTTTACTGCAAAAAAAAAAAAGTTAAGTTTTATTGTTTAAATTTCACCAGACAGTCAAGACCGTAGCTTAAACGTACCTGGAACATTCTGAATGATATTGGCCACCAGTGCGCTGAAGTGAGAGCGGATGTCCTTCAGTGTGTCAGAGTCCTTGTCGTTTTCCGCCTCCAGCAGCTGCCTGGTGAGGTCCACGTACTCAAGCAGCGTGCTGTTCAGAGAGTGGCTCTCTCCATCCAAACCTCCACTGGATCTGGAAACCCCCCACCCAAAAAAAAAGCATCCCGGAGTTCATACAGTGGCTTTCTAAAAGAAGTCTCAACGGCTTGGGTTACGTACACGTGGCTGATGACGCCAGCGTCAGCGAGTAACTCAAATATCCGGACCAGCTGGACCCTGAGGATATCCCGACGCCTGCGTCGCTTCATGTTCTGTAAATGATTGAAACATTTTCATTCGATTCAAGTGTCACATAAATAAAAAAGTTTGACTGAATAATTTGACTTTTAAAGTTATCACTGAACCACACTTACTTCTGGTCTTCTTTCCAGAGCTTCTTTTATGATTGGGTTTAGCTCCTCTATTAGTTCTCTGAAGGATGGAAGACGTGCATGTCAATAAAAGTATAAATGTATAAAAAAAACTATAAAATGCACATCCAGGTTCCCACATATTTTTCATTTTAAATTTTTATTCTTTACAAATTTAAATATGTAGAGTTAATTTTAATCAGTTTTTTTTAAGTATAGAAAAAAATTTCACTTAAATGGGGTGAGCAGAGAGATGAATGGATGGCAAAGGAAACATAGTCTGGAAATATAAATATCATTCATACTCTTTTGGAAAATACTTCAATAAGTGCTGTGGATTTATCGTATTGTTTATTATTTATCTTGATAAATTTCTTAGAATAATGACTTTGATTTATAGGCGTCGCAATAAATTCCAATTAATGATATTGAAACATTAGACATTATTGTCAGGATTGTTATTTTTACCATTTTCTCCACTGGTTGTTTAATTAGAGCAACAATAAATTTGAAGATAGGATTATATGCAGTTACTGTGTGAAGTGCAGCGATACAAACATTTCTTTATGTGACTGATGTCTCCACTTTTATCATTATCACGATAGTACCACAAAATATTGTGATAAAAATTCAATTCCATAATTATCCAGAAAGTGTAAGAACCCTGAGGTACATATAATTATAGATTTCCTATCAATATTTTTTACCTGAAGGCAACAGGGTTGGTCCTGCCAAGCCCCAACACCAAAGACTCTGTGATGTCCATGCTCTCAGAGCGCATCATTGGAACAATGTGTTTAAAGAGGGAAGAGGGGGACTGAGTCCCGACAATCTGCGAACACACACAGACATCGACTTTGGTCACAATGACGCTACTGCACAGTCAATGCTTTATTCTGAACTGTCATTCTTAGTTTGAGTGTGTTCTTCCGACCTTGGAATCGTAACTGTAGCCGCTGTCCGGCGTAGACGCCAGCGTCTCAGGCGGGGAGCAGCGGACGGAGCCGGAGGTGGAGGATGAGGAGGAACACATTGAGGAGGAGGAAGAGGCGGAGCTGCAGCAAAGAATCAGGTAGTTTCTCCAAAGGCCAACGTAGGAATCGCTGCTGTTCAGACTGTTCACCTTTTTGGCATTGATGGGGCTGCTGGAGGTGGAGAAACAGAAAACGTCGGGTTGGATTAGTCTGACTTGAGGTTATCGAATGGGGAGACGCAACTCTCCTATTTTCCTTTATCATTTGCTTTCTACACCAACTATTATTTGAAGTGAGTGTGTCACAACATAAGCGGTAACAGGACACAAAGCGTACTTTATGTCAACTTGCGGAGACAGCAATTGAAGGCGGGTGTAGGCAAACATCCAGGCATAGTTGAGGGCGGTGGGGCAATGTTTGGGCAGGTTCTCCTGCCGCAGGTAGCTGGAGAAGCTGATGACCCAGGGGTCCTGGCCCTGCGTAACGTGAGCAAACACCCAGATGTGCGACGGGCTGACCACATCGAACTGGTGGCTGATGGGAGAGGAACTCCATTCTGCTAGTGTTTGAAGCTCGATCCCGCTGGGGCAATACAGCAAGTTGGTCTGTGGCGAAGGGAAGGGCAGGGGAAGATCAGCAGAGTTTCACAAGATGTTTCGTTTGTGCGGAAGTGAGGGAGCGGTCATACCTGGTCAGCTCCGGTTAGGTGGATGAAGCTCTCCAATACAGAAGCACTTAATCTGTCCATTACATCAATAGCCAGTTCCTCATCGCCCTACAGAGATTAGGACACAACAAATGAAGCTTAATTAAACTCAGGAACTCTGCAGGCACACAGCTATTCAATTTTCCATTTATAATAATAACATAGAATGCACAGTCCCTTGCAAAAGTGTTAATGCCCCTGAAACTTTTTCACGTTTGCCTTTTTTATTTGCCAGACCAACACAAAGTAGTGCACAATTATGAAATGAAAGGGGAAAAAAAATGTTTTCAAAATTTTTACAAAGAAAAACCTGAAAAGGCTGTTGGGCAATAATTATTCATCCCCTTTTACTCTGATATCCTTGAATAAAAGTGCAGCCAAATGCCTTCAGCAATCACAGAAGTAAATAAAACAAGATTCCTTCTGTATGTAATATAAACGTAGAGTAAACACAGCTGTTTTGTGAAGGTATCTTTGATCAATTATGACTAACTTCATGGTCTGTGCTTCAGAAAAGGATCTAAAAGTCCTGATTCTGCCATGTATTGCAGTGGGAACAGTATGTCCAAGTTTTATCGGCAATATTTGTTTTCCTCTTCAAATTTTGTATTATTATTAAAGGGGTCATATTGTAAATTTTCCAGGCACATAGTGCTATTTCATAGCACAATCAGGTAACTATGTTACCTTTAGTTGTTTTAAAAATGCTTTATATGTCAAACATGACTCCAAAGAAATTCACAATTTAAAACCTTGAAATCAGCTTCTCTCTCGTTCCTGCTCCTTCTGACACTCCGCCTTCAGCACATCATTATGACAATGCTCTTCCATTATGTCATTTACAACAATTCTTAGTAGCATTGGTCTGAGAAGCAGTTTATAACAAGCTCAGGAGACCAGCAGTTCAACCAGGTGTTTGCCAATTGCTGCTGCCAATAGTCTGGAGGAGCTGACAGGGGAGGGGTGTTCTGCATGTGGGAGCTCGGCTGGGAGGCTGCAACTCCAAGTAAGAGCGTTAGGTAAATAGGCGGTACATTTCATCAGGACGCCCTCAAACAACCTAAACGGTTGCCATGGGAGATTCAAGCATTTCTGAAACATCCATGAAAGAATCAAGCCAACACTCCAGGTGCGGTTTTCTTGTAGTAAATCTCAAGAAAGTGAATTTTACATAAAATACCCCCTTTAATATATTTTAAAAAGAATGAATCGTAATGTAACGTGAATTTTATTTGGTGCTATTAATACTTCTGCAAGGCGCTGTGAGCCAGAACTTGTTACCTTGCCGATTCCCAGTGTTGTGTGCAGAGCACGGACCTCCTTTAAGACATTAACAGCTAACTTGCGGGTGGCTGGTCGGCAGCTACAGAGCACAACCAGCGCTAAACCCTCCACAACATGAAGCACGGCTAAAGGTGGGGTGCGCTCCAAAGACAGAGACCGGCTGTTGGTTGAGCCCTTTAAACAAATAGAACAAAAACAAAAAAGTAATAACACCCTTTATTGAATATTTCCAACATGTTGTATGAAACTGTGGTCAAAGAAACCCAAATAACCCACCTGTGTATCATGGCTCTTGTTGTTGCTCTGCACGGCTTGCTTCCACTGGATGATGAGCTGCAGGAGCATCTTGACTGCGTTGTCTAGCAGCGTGGGATGGACGTCCGTTACCTCTCTGGCTATGAAGTACACGAACCCTGAGAGGACGTCCTCCCGCCACTCTGGGAAATCCACCATGAGGGCCTGAAGAGTCGTGAAGGCAAGGCCACGCAGCTCCTCGTCCATGTGGTTGGTCAATCTACGGATGTGGAACGAACAAAAAGGTTTGCACAGGCTTCACCACAGCTCCTAGATTGGAATTAGATGAAGGTTATTGAAGGTGAAGTACTTGGCTAGGAGCTCTATCAGCTCTTGTCTGCTCATGCCGTCTGGTATCAGTCTTGGGATGGCGGCCACGCATGTCCGGAACAGATCGATCTTTGGTTTTCTCTCCCCCCTGCGGCACAGTTCATAAAAAGCTAAGCCATAGCCAGCAGGAAACCGCACGCATCAAAGTTGTGCTTACATACGTAATCATGTCTTCAGGCTCTTTGTTACACATCTGAACACTTGTCATGCTCATGGAGCGTCCCACTTCCTTGTCCAGGTGACGCAGGATGTTATCCAAGGCCTTTCTTACTTGCGGATAGTACATTGACATACCTGAGGAAATACCCAGCGATCTTAGAACATTAAATATCCATGTGCAACGTTACTTGTCCAAATATCAAACCTACCGATCACTTTTGCTTCCTCGTCAGTAAGTGTGGTGTTGAGGAAGATCTTTTTGACACGCAGAGTGTTCCCAGAAGGCATGATGATCCCGGTCGTAGGCATCGGAGGCTCGCCGTCTTTCTGCTGCAGGCTGTCAGCAATCACCAAGAAGGCTCGCAAACCAATATTCATCCTCTGGTGGGACAGAAAACGTAGGAAGAAGAGAAATAGGGCTGAAACGATGGAAGTAATCGACAACTAATCTAGTAATCCATTAATGAGCATGTAGCCTCAAAAATAGCTTGCTAAAATAGAATAATCATTAGTTGCAGCAATAAACTGAACCCCGCACCAACAGTGCCCATGTTTAATTCTCATCTATTCTTTACCTCTGGATTGATGGTGAATGTTTTGTGAGACTTGCCCACACACAGCAGGTCATAGATGATCTCCTTCATAGCAAAGTCCAGTCTTTCCTGCAGAAACCAACAACAACAACAACAAAAAAGTTAAACACAGTCAGGCCTATGTGGTGTGTAAACTATTCTTTAAAAGAATTGTGTTCCAGTCAGACCTGGGCTATGAACTGGATGATCTTGACAAAGATGTTGAGGGGCGTGTCTCTGGGCACCACACTGCGGGAGCCTTTGGGGAAAAGTGCTGACACGATGCTGAGCAGTCGGCTGAGGAGTAGAACAAGGTAATAAGCATATACAGCAATGAATGACACCAGCTTCATATGGTCATAAAATGTTTGTTTTTTTCACCTTATTACATCAAACTTGATGTATTTTAGAGGGATTTTATGCTATATAGAACAGGATTCGCACAGTTTTCCTACAGTAAATTCAAAGCACTTTTCAAGCCTTTTCAAGATAAATTTTCAAACTTTTCCAGCACCACACTTTTCTAGATAAAACACTACAAATGAACTGAAAAAAAGAGTTTTAAAACATTATTATATGATATCTTACAATTATTAATAATATCTTGTGACAGCATTCTACAGCAGGGACAATGTAAACTAAAATATAATTTTTTTTATTTTGCTTCGAAATGTCTCTCTTTCACACACCATGCTGTATATACACCCGACTGGTCAGAGAAAGTTAAAAACAAAAACTCAAAAAAACAAAACAAAAAAAATGTCCACGCAAAGTTTTCTGGAATTTAGCAAATAGAAATAATTTTGGTATTTATAATACAAATGACCAAAAACAGGAAAAGTTTGGTTTGATTTGACTGCAGACAGTGAGGAAAAAAATGTGTCTGTGTATTTTTTATATTTTTAAATATCTGGCTTTAACAGTAACTAACGCTTTCCAAAATTAGGTTTTTACTTAAAGCTGCACACTTTCAAGAACTTTACACAGACATCAAGCACTTTCTAAACCTTGAAAACACCTAAATGAAATGTTATATGAGCTACAAAAAAAATCAGAAAAGTGTGGAGAACAATAGTATCCAGCCTTCATTACGCTGTAGATTCTGGTTTGCATTTGTTAAGCTACGCGTTTATGCGAGAAACTGTTTTTAATAGGAACAAGTTGCACAAACATTGATTGGGTGGGAGCATTTACATGGTTATGCAACTGACCTCTGTGTGACAGTATTACTCTCACACTTGATTCTGATAATGTAGACCCACAACAGCCTGTAGAGCGACTCCAGCGCCACACGGGACATTTTGGGATCTTTATTCTGTGGATGGAAGAAAAAAACAAAACAAAAAAAAAAACATAATTGTCTCAGATATTGTATGTTGAGAGCTTCATTACTCACCTGAGGGACCAGAGAGGCTATGAAACATGTTGCAGCTGTATACAGACAGTCACTCTTAAACACAGCAATACAATGCAACATCCCGCCATTTGAAGTTGTATTTAACTATATATTAATGATGCCACACATTTACACATGTTAGAGCAAAACTTTCACTCTTTCCAATCAAAACACTTCATAACTTATTATCAAAGGTCGTACGTAATCAAGTCTTTCACCAGATTACCACTACACAAACACTATAAACACGATAACCATGCCTCAGTTTAAACTGATGTGTCAAATTTGCAGGTAAATGGGATTTGTTCAATGTGGTTTACAAACAACATGGCAGTGTTTTAGCACAATTTTATTAATATTTCAGCAAGAACATCCAACAAATTAAATGACTGGGAAGGAAAACCTCATTTGTCAAAGAGAGTTGCTCAATGTGAGCCATTCTGCTAATTTGCTGTATTAATTATTGTATTAAAAGACTTAAACAGAACTAGCAAATGAAATCAACTGATCAAGTTTCTTGCAAAACATACAAGTTAGTAAAAGCCACCCTCACCTAATAAGGGAACCGTAACTACCTGAGAAGCTTACTCAAACCTAAGTAACCTTAAGCATAATGACAGATTAAATGCAGACTTATAATTTTTTTTAATGCCGTTTCTCATCTGCTTATTAAACTTTCCGTTTTCTGCATTTTAAAACAAAAACAATTATACCGATTTTGCCCATTATGGCAGGAGCAGCAATAATGTTGTGCAACATGCAAAGACAACTGGAAGTACTGCGTCAGAACTTTTACAGTGTAATGGACCTCAAACGCTTCTACAGAAGAGTTACATCAGTTGTACACAACAGCAAAGGAGACATTAGATGTAAATTCCCAGTAGTGGGAAGTGCCGTTGTGAAGGAGCATAACATAGAACAAAGCATCAAGCACACATTTGACACTGCATGAGTGGTATGACTCAATACAATGGAAAAGAGAAACCAGGATTTCAATAAAGTCAGAAATGACTTTAAAGACTTAACAGAAAGAGTGTTAAGAGTTTGGGGGATCCAAACGAAACTCAAATACTCATGAAATAATGAGATGTGCAACAGAATACAGAGAAACAAATCCCAGTCCTTAAATATTGTTCTGTGGTTTTGCTATTTAAAAATGGTTTCTGTTGGCTCCACAACGCAAACAGTCGTTCTCCACACACACACAAAAAAGTTAATAGATCTGCTTGGATTTCTTTTTCTCCATTTCTCTACGCCATAGTTATGTAAAAATGTCTTTAACAATCTCTTTGTAGATCAAACCACATCTATTCTTAAGAGATTTTGTGACAAATTTCTAACTTTGCTTTTTCAATTTTTGCTAAGGTAATGCAAATAACAACAAAATGCTTTTCCTACCCTATGCATAAATTAAAAGTTGACCCTTTCAGCTTTGAAATGTTTATAGAACAAGTATGTTCTCAAAAACAGTCTAAGATAATACTACAGGAAAACTGTCCAGGTGTTTAGACGGGTATTTTATGTATTTTCTGCAGTTATGGAATCGGTTTATAACCATTGGATGAGACAGATGTTAAAAGAAAGAGAGATTCGCTGCATCCTGGAAATTGAGCTGCTAGAAAAATTGTGAAAGTCATAAGCCATCATACAGCAATAGTCTTCAGTCAGAGGTATATTCGGATTTGTTGTGAGTCTGACTGCTACTGGACATCCTTCCTGCCCAGATTCAATACATAAATGTTGAGTTACAACATTTACTTTATCCTTTGGAATGAATAAAGTATTTTCTAAATCAAATTTGTACAAATAAAACCCAACAATCGCAGCATCTCTTTTACTCGTTTAAAAAGACAAACTACAGCTCCTAAACAAACTTTTTTATTTGGCACTCTAAAAACAACAGTAAGATGTTCTGTCAAAATAACAGCTGTGTCCAATTAAATATTAGAGTTTATTATCTTCCCATAACATCAGTGTTGTGGGAAGATGTGAGACATTAGACATTAGTGAGGTCAGCATAACCAACTATAAACAGCAGTCTTTCTGTGTATTCCCTATAGAGTAAATCAACCTGAGGCAATTTTTTGGAAAACTTCCACATTAGCTAACATTTCCCAATCCAGAATGTTCTGTGATAGAAAAAATGTCCTAAGATTTAGCAGATAGCAGAAGGCTATCTGCTAAATCTTTGGGGGAATAGCTGCCATACTTCTGAAAAAAAGGAAAAAACTTTTTGTATAAGTTTTTGTGCTTCAGCCTGCTTCATTTTTAAACACCTTCCTAATACTGAAAATAGCTGAGTCTTCTTAATGCAATAACAACTCCACACTGAAGAGTGTTTGGTGTGCTTAGACACACTGATAAGACAGAATAAAAACATGTTTCAAGAATAATGTTTTCTAATTCATCTCACCAAATAGCTTTTGAATACAATTCGCATTACGGTTTGTTTTTTTTAAATCACAACAATGTAATAAGATTATTATTAATGGAGTACTTTCTATCAAGTAAAACATTTTTGTCACTTTTCCCCAAAAATGTATCTACATTTTAAAGGAACCAATGAGCACTTAAGAACTCATTTTCTCACCATCTGGCAATAATCAGCAGTGCTGCATGAAAACAAACCGCTTTAAACACACAGAGCAACCTCACAACTTCCAAGCAGTTCATGTGTTGAACTTCTCTGTTGATGCTGCGCTTCACTATAACGCCACAACAGCAAAACTCATCCCTTCATCCAAGCGAGCAGCACTTTACTGTCTGCCCACCGTCCTGATTTTGGACCGTAATAGGAGGAGGGGGGAGCACCCGGCTACGCACTGACACTGGACAACTCACCTGCAGTGTCTCAATCTGCTTTCTGATGCTGTTGTTAGATGGCATCTGGAGCGAGTCAACGTGAGAAAAACATAAAATGACAGGAAACAAAAGAATGGTTTGGGGAGGGACACATGCAAGTTATTAACAAAAACAGAACAAATATGACAAGAAAAGCACAAACTAGCTTAACGGTAAAGTTGCAAAAAAAAAGAAGAAAAAGCTGTGATGAACTGTTCGACATGCCGCTTGTGAATCAAGTTGCATGTCAGCATTACCTATGTGACAGTCCAGGTTAAGTAAAATGCTTTTCACTGTAGAACACATATACTAGTGTATAATTGCAAACAAAACTAAGGTGTGTGCTGCAGTTTGGGAATCAGACAAGGAGACGAAGAAAGAACAGACAGCAGTGACTTCAATAGAAAGAGGATGACATGAAACAGTCAAATTTACTGCAGCAGTGTCTGCCTCTTCCAGCACACATACAAGCAGCCACGACCGATTTAGTGCTTGATTCAAACCCACATCCAGCAAGCTCAAAGTGTCCCATTTTAACCCTGTGGGTACCATGCTTTATGCATTACAATTGACCAATTACAATTACAAATGCAATAATTAGTTAAAAGAGGGATATTTCCAGTCTGACTGTGAAAATTAGGTTTTAAATGGGTCATTACATTTCATGTGTTTAATTTAGTATTACATTTAATGAGGGATGGATTAGGGCTGCAACAGTTAAACGGATTAATCATGATGAATTGATTGTAGAAATAATTGTCAACTAATTTAGTAATCGACTAATCGTTACCTTTGTCTGTCAATATGTTTTACCCAAAACTCCTGAAGTGGCATTGTTTTCGCTTTACATGTTCCTAATTCCCTAAAGGAAAGCTATATTATTGGATTCTAGGCAATACAAAGTTATCTTATTATAAAATTTTTGCATCTTTTAAAGTATTTATAATATTGTATAAAAAACATTAGAAGGTTCAGTTAAAAATATACAGAATGCGAAAAAAATTTTCTTACAGATTAACTGATTAATTGACAGAATAATCGATTCCTTAGGTAATTGTTGTTAATGTCTCAGAGTAATTTCAGGAGTCAGCAGTACACACAGAATTAAAACCACTGGATGGAGCAGAACATGAAAATCACAAAAATCATCACTATGCTTTCAGGCAACTCCACAGGCCTATTTCAAACAATTGAGACACTGATTTTAAACGCTAAAATATACATTCCACTGGAAATGATCACCACGATGATTGAATGACGGCCGCATTTCGACGTTCCCCAAAAGATCAAACAAAATCCACAAGGGGTGATCAGTGTGTAGAGGAGGAGAGGCTCATTGAGTCCAGTCAGTCAGTCAGTCAGTGATCTGGTCAATCAGTCGCTGGGTTCAACGGTCAGGAGTAAGAGGAAAACAGGCTTGATCCGTTTGTAATTGGTTTATAAAGAGTCAATAAGAGACCTGAGGTAAAACAGCACTTGAGATGTGATCGTATGCATGCATGCTGAGGCATGCTGGGGCTTTGCAAACCTTTAAAGCACAGTTTTCAACTCCACATAATTGTCTATGACACGTTCGCTCATTTCAATTCTTTTATTTTTTTTTGTAAAAGGGGGCATTGTGTTTTTAGGAAATCAAGTGCTATTCTGTTCAGATCTGCTTTATTGATGATTAAAAGGGAAAGCACATTATGATTTTGTAGACAAAAAACGCAGAGCACATAACTCAAAATCAGAACAACTTACTTAATGCTGCAACATATTTACGAATTATTACCTGTCCTATCACCAGTAGGTCATTTTCAAAGATACACATGCTTGGAGACCAAGCTAAATAAACTCTGTAAATGAGTGTGAATTAGTCTAGTATTGGCATTTTCTTAATTTTATCTTCAAAAACTGAAAATGCTCAGCTGGAGTTTCTACAAGCTAGTTAAAATCAAGTGTAATAGTGTCTAGAGTGACTTCTGAAATAGTTTAACTTGAAAAACGCTTATTAAGATTTCTTAAATGAATTCTGTGTAAATTGCGGTCGGCATTACCTTCAGGTGTGACAGGCAGTTCTGCAGGAAGATGTGCCAGTTGTTAAGGAAGAACTGCTTCTGACTCACACATAGCAAGCACGTTACCAAGGGATAAAGAGCCTGGGGAGGAAAAAAACATTAGATAATGACTTGTTTATTAGGTTTGAAAGATCTCAACGGGCATGTGGAGCTTTTTATTGTTACCAAAGAGTGCTTCTTTCTGGAACTGAGGTCAAACGTCGTCTGGTAAAGCATCTCCACAAACGTTTTTAGGCACGGCACGTTGACTTCATTTTTCACCGCCTGAAAACGAGTGAAACGTTCATCTTAACTGAAGACGAAAACAAACAAACAAACAAACGAACAAACAAAAGAAAAACATTCAACTTTCATGTAAACAGAACAGCATTATGAGCGCGACTTACAGCTGCGACAGGAATGAGGATTTCAACAAACAGACCAGCAAGAGCGTGCTTCACGTCTTTATCCTTGACTTCAAGGAAATACTGGGCACATTCCTAAAGCATAGAGGAAAAAAACTAAAATGTAAGGAATAAAATTGATCTCTGCAAAACACACAAGTGCTTTTTGTAATCAGGAAACACACAAGTCACGCCAACAACACCACTCCTAAGAGAAGAAGTTGTTACTGAAGGAAAAATACTCAGAGTTGGCTAATTTAATTACCAGTCAGGTGTCTAAACAGAAATGTTAGCAACTCTTTGGAAATCATCACTTTGTTTACTATAAAGACATTTTATTGCTAAGATAAATGGGCTACATTTTCAATTCATCTAGTATGTAGAAAACATAATTTTGTTGTCATTTAAAGTTCCTGAAGAAAGACTGGAATTGGCTAAAACTGATAGAGAGGTCCAGGCTTCTTAAAGTCAGTGACTGAAAATGAGTTTAAGAAATGTCTGATCAGTGTATCTCTAGCCAAACATGACAAAAACACAGTATTTAAATAAGATTTAAATATTATTTCTCATTTTCTTTAGGTTATTTGATCCTACAATCTATTTCGAATAGACTACAACTATAAGTATAACATGTCTCATAACCCACCATGAAGTTCACATTGGAGCCAAAGAATGCATTTTTTTATGACTTTAAGGAAAACGTTCTCAGCAGCCATATCACCCCGTTTGTTCTCGAAGACATTGAAATACTGTTATCTGTGTAATATTGACTTGTGAGGAAGTACAAGTCCAAAAACAAAGGATACAGGAAGGAAATAACTAAAATCCTATATGAAGGCAAGATGATATGCGCCAACTTTTTAAGCTCAACAGGTTGTATTTGGAAAACTTCGACTGTAGCTTTAAGTGCCATGACTGTAGAGGCGTTGCATCATTAAAAATAAGAACAGAGGGAAACAAGAAAGAAAACTAGTGCATGATGTAATTTAGTTGCCACTGCCACAAATTTTACCTGCATGAACTGAAAAGAAGCCTCAAAATCCTCCACTGGATACATTTTGACCCGAAAGAACTTCATGCCCATGATGAGACTGATAATGCTCTGCAAGACGTATGGACTCTGCTCCTTTTGCCGCAGCTCCTTCAATTCTGTGATGAATTTTTTCCTCACTGCCTGAAACCTGAACAAACATGGACAAAGACATTTGTCGATGCTCACAATTCAATACTCCCACCATAAAGAAGAAGTAAAAGATAAAAAAGAAACAAAAAAACTATATGTGGCTTAAAATTAAACTTCAGGACACTCACTTTGACTGTGTAAGAACTCCTATGACCTCAGCATACAAGTCTGCAATGATGTGCACATTCCCAGTGTTGGGGCCACTGTATCTGTAAAAGATTAAAAAGGTATGTATTCAAATCTTCAAATTATCACATTACCTTGTCAGGCTCTGGAATTATGGGTCCTTACCCCTCTTTGTGTTTAAAGTGCTTGAAAGCCAGGTTTAGAACTTCATGTACTAAAACATCCGGCACTGGATGAAGAGGAATCTGTGGCGTAAACATGGCATCATTAGTCTTATTAGAAGCATTGATGGTCCGTCTTCTTCCTTCTTTCAGCCCTTCATTATCTTCCCTGCATTAGCAAAAGCCAAGGACAACACAGCTCGGGTCTCCAAGGACTGGCATTCTCCTCCGAATGGAGCTTTGATTTGAACAATCTACTTTAGAAACACTCTCAGCTGGAAGTTGGTGCGTCGCCAGCCGCCGCATTTACTATCTCTGTTCCCAGGCAGGAAAAGTCATTGTGCCAACATTAGCGAATTTCTGAGCTGCCGAGCGCAGACACCTGGTAAACAATAAATGTCTTAGCTTACAAATTGCCGGCGTGTCAGATCAGTAGAGCTGGGGGTAAAGTGGTCAAATAAACAGCCACAGAGGCAAATTAGAAGCAGCATTTTCTGAAGGAGAATGAGACACATTTCTGAATGTCCTCAATAAACTGAGATCTAAAACTATGTAGTGACAAATGCATTAATACCACAGACACAGCTAACCCACAATAAGAAACAACTACAACATAAAATATAATAGTTGAGAATTTATGTCTTTGTTGTTTTTTTTTTGTTTCTTGTTTTTTCAAAAATTGAAAAGGACATTTGATACCCTGTCAGATCTACAGTGTGTGGATTTTTATATGGAACATGACTCCAAATTACTTTGAGCATTTCTAAAATATGTGAGAAAAAAAATCTGCTCTGATTTAGGAGTTTGTCAATGTTATTTGGCAAATTATTGGCCGGTGTTTACGAGGCAGCCAATCCAGGAGCACTTTTTAAATTTCTTAGCGCTGATAGGTTTACGTCACAAAGCAATGAAATTAAAGATGGAAAATGTTAGCATCTGTAGTAGTGCCAAGGCAGTTTCCACTGTGTATTTTAATGCATATTAAGGTATATTTGCTGTTTAAACTGTTAAAATAAGCGGTTATAAGCGGATTTCAGCTATTTGCAGGTGATTATGGTCCTTGAGCCCCACAAATACCAGAGGAATTTGCATAATCAAATTAACATGCATTCCCACACACTCTGATAAGATACACTAATTTGCTGTTTCTATTTATTTATATTCCAACTATAGAAAATACTTTACAAATAGTGGATAATATTTCACTGAAGCAACAAAACTGGATTGCTCACCTGTTTTAGAACTTCCACTGAAACTAAACAAAAAATAAAATCTATAGCCAAGTCCCGTCGTTCTAGAAGGTAATCTTTATCCCGGTGCTGTTCATCCCTGCAAACCAGCAACAAATAATTAATTGTACACAAAGTAGCATTTGGTAGACAGTCATTTTGTTCAAGGTGAAAAATGAGAAGGCAAGAAAGGGAAAAAAAAAGAAAAACTACAGAAGAAAGGATGCGCTCACCCTTTTGATTTTGTACTAGATCGAGGTCGGTACTCGTAAGACTCATCTTCAGTGCCGCTCTGCCGCCGGTACCAGTCGAATAGTGTGCGCAGGAGGGAGGGTAAACAGTGTTCTGCTATAGAGCTCATAGAGCTTATTAACTAAAAAAGATACAGATAAAAAACGAGGAAACTTTAGAACACTTTTATAACCAGGAAAATATGCAAACACTGCCTGAAAAACATCGTCATAGAACACCATGAACGTTGTTCAACTGAGAGCAACTACAGTGCATGTTTTTACATTGACTACTCAACCACATAAACACTAAATTACATAATAAATCTACTTGTGAATATGTTTAAAAAGTATTGAGTTTTCTGAATGTTTATAAAAAAAACCAACAAATACCATTACAGATGTGTACAAAAGAAGAGGGGGAAAAGAAAAAAAAAAATTGGTGCCTCTGTTAGAATTGGCCGCAAAACTTTGCAGAAAGTATTCGCCTCATCAAATTTATCACAGCTTGTCAGGCTCAGCAGCCCCAAATTTCAATTTAACTTGTTAGGCTTTTATGATTTTATGGTATGGTCAGATGACACCAGAAATACTCCACACTATTAAAAAAAAATAACACCTTGAAAAAAAACAACAACAAAAAAACTATCACCACAGTGAAACACAGAGATGGCTGCATAATGCTGAGGGGATTCTTTTCTTTATGAGGTGGAGCTAAGCACAGGGCAGCCATGGAAACGGCGTGCTAGAGGCTGCAAAAAGCAGACCGGGAAGTTTATGAACCTGCCAGGAGGAGAAAGACTTCCTTAAGCTGAATGGAAGGCAAGTGTGCAACGATATGAAAATTTGGGCTGATATTGATATCCGATATTAATATTGCTGCCAAATATTCTATATATTTTACTACCATTTTGACAGCTTGAAAAAAAAATTACCATACAGCTAACTTTGATAAATATACTTCTTAATATTGACCTACTTTTTATTTATCAAACCGACACTGGTATGTTAAAAATAAAAATAAAATAAAATCAGGCGATACCGATGTTGATATATCGGGCATCCCTAATGGAACGGTTTAGGTCAAAGCATATTCCTGAATCAAAACAACCAAGTCAAAGTCCAGATTTGAATCAATTTAACAATCTGCTGCAAAACGTCTAAATTGTTACTTAATATTAAATAAGGACTGGCAAAAGTTTAGCTCTTACATGTGGTGGAAAGATTCCTGAAAAGACGCAGCTATATAATGTCCCACCTCTTGGAGGCTGAATAAAAATCGACACTAATGTTTTCTGATTTTTCTTCCAAAAAAACTATAAAAAATTAATAAAAAAAATAAGAAGAATAAAAAAAAGCCCACATTTAATTTTCCTTCCACTTCAAAGTTAACCTCTCTGTGCTGATCTGTGACATTAAGTCCCACTGTAGCACATTTAAGTTTATTGCCGCAACATGACAAAATGTGAAAAAAGGGTGTGAATACTTTTGCTAGACACTTATAACACTTGAATTGAAGTGGTCAGTGCGCTTTAAGTGTTTAGCTAGGATTTTTGTGAGTTTAAAGGGCCAGTACAGTGCAGAGAGGACGGCGCCTGATGGACGGTCGGCAGAAGAGTTATGTAATTCCTCCCTCTGCCCTTATGGCGCTGGCCAAATACATTCCAGCACCCGATGCAGATTTACTACTGAGGATGACACAGCGATTCTACGCACTCACTTTTGGCTCTATATGCTCCCCTCGCTCTCTCTCCTTCTCTCACTCACAATGGGGACAGCTGGATCTATACCATATCCTCGCTGGCTTTGTGTTTTGCTGAACAAAGCATTCAGCAGGAGGCAGGCCTATTGTACAGAGATCTGCAGCAGCTGCAGATGAGGCACAGACAGCCCATTGAGGGGTGGGGGAATTGATTGGGAGACTCAAATGCTGCAAACACATACAGAGGTGAGGGAGTAGCTGTTGGTGAGAGTGTCACATTTATACATCTATATGAGATGTCAGTTCTTTATGAGGGTTATTATGGGATCAACATCGCTTTGTCCAGAGAGGCAATTTAAGAAGTTTTCTTCTCTGATATGACTCGTGTTATGACAAAAATTACCAGGGGAGGATGTTGAAATGCCAAAAAAAAAAGGCAAAAAGAACAGCAAGTTAGAGGACTAATTAAGCAAACGTTTATGGACACTACAACAACTGTAGCTCTGGAGAATATTGTTGTCCCTTTATAACAGTTTTGTGTTGTAACTGCACTGACCTGATCAAATTGTGCGTCTTCCCCCCTCTGGAGAGATCGAGACAGCAGTTTCTCCTGTTAGAAACACAGAGGGGAATAAGCTTGTTACTAATTTCAGGCTTTGTACAGATTTCCCAGAAAGGTTTGAAAATTCACTTTTTCAAGCATTTTCAAACTTCTCCACCACCACACTTTGGAGATAAGCTAAAGTAACCATAAAATATAAGAAAATGTTATGTTTTGAAAAGTCTCTCACACACACCTTATACAACTGACTGGTCTGAGAACAAAGCAATAATTTGGCAAAAGAAAAAATCCCCAGTTTCAATAATGTTGTATAATGTATAAAATATAAGTTAACCTTTATTTCAATAACACAGATTAATAAGTCGCTGTCTGTTAAATATTCTGTACAAAGACACAAATCTAACTGACCTAAAACAATAAAAGTCTGGTCTAATTTAACTCCATACAGTTAGACCATATACTTTTTCATTAGTTGTATGAAAATATCTGGTTTCAACTGTAAACAACGTTTTCCATATTTGGGTTTTTGATCAAACACGGCACAGTTTAAATATCAGGCACTTTTAAGGACTCTATACAGAATTCAAGAACTTTTCAAACCTTGGAAAGATTTCAATAAATCTCAAGCATTTTCAAGAATTTCAAGCACCTTTACAAACAGTATAAATTTGCTAGTAATTTATACCAGCAAACCTTCAGTCAAGCTAAAAAAAAAAAAGAAAAGCCTCTATCTTCACATCCTTTAGGTTTATTCGAGCAAACTAACTAAAGTTATTATTTAGAGATAGAAGAGAGTGCTTCTTTTGGCACTCATTAGGATCCATTTCCCATCTCCTGTCTCTGAACTCACCAGCGGCTCGGCCATCACCATCTCGATCTTCTTCTCGGCGAGCACGGCGAACTCGGCAAACAGGCTCTTGATGACAAACTCCCCGGGCTTGAGCTCGGGGTCGATGGTAATGCTCGACATGGCGGCGATGCTGTGCTTCTCCCACGTGAGGGGAGTCACCGAGGAGGGGGCACGGCGTCTAATCGCGCTGCTGCTGACTGGTGTAGAAGCTGCAAGGAGAGCCAGAGGAGGTCAAAGGTTAAGAGATCTAGAGCAATACTTATGTGAAAGGTATAGAAAATAGGACACATTAATCATTCAGCCACTAAAAAAACAACAAAAAAAAACAACTGTCGATTTAACTTTGAGCTGTTTTGACTGGAGATCTGTAGGTCGAATATTTACATTTCCGAGGTTTCCTTAATTCCACTCAGTATTGAATGCATATAAAGTTTGACACTAATGGAAAGGCATCAACAATCATCATCAAAATCATTATTGTTCAGAAAACAAGGTAGACAGTAAGGCATTTCTAGAAGAGGCACAATAAAACATAACAAAGGAGGCATTATTGTATCAGGAATACAAAAACAATCAGAGATTTTCTGAACAGGAAATAACCTAAATATCTGGAAAAACAACCACATTAATAATTCCTGTTAAATCCTTGTGATAACTTATAGTTAAAATTTCTAGTTATAACTCAAATAACTAAAAACAACAACAAAACATTAAAGCTATTTCTAAAATCTGAGAGGTAAAGAATTTCCAAAACCATCTTATTCAGATGTTATATTTCATAATATTCAAAAACTATTGTTTGGCTAACAGTTTCTCAGTTTTTAACTTGAGAAACTGTTTCTGAGCTTAGGCCAGAAGTGACATAATTACTGAAAAGAGATGTTAGTTCCTGAGCCTTTATTGGCATTACTTCATCACTTCTGCTTTAACAGGTCCGCTCCCCCCCCCTTTAGCGTTTTCTTTAGTATTGGCATACGTCAATGATTTCAATGTGGTTCAAGTGGTGACTTGACTGATTTACTTCCTTTACTAAGTTGTAAGGACAAGAGGACATTGACCCTAGATGTCCTGAAGACAGAAAGAAAATGCTCCCAGGGCAGCACTTTGATTAGCTTCCTTAAGCAAATCTATGTGGGATCACAACATTTGCATGTGGTTCACATCATTTGCTCTTCCTATTCAAATATCAGATGCAAATCCTAGGAGTTTTCGTTTGGGTGCCTAGGGCTGTCTCAGAAACCTTTACCGACGGGGCCCTGCTCTTTCTATGAGAAATATTTTTTCAAGTCTTATCCATAAGAGAATATATGATCAACCACAGGTGGGCGGTTGAGGGCCTCAATGGCTCTACATCTGCACGATTCTGAGGTTTGGCCTGCTTAGTAAATCCTAAATTAAAAAGATTGAGGCATTGGCAGGCCCGTTCCCAACTTGGTGACAAGCAAAGGAGATTATCTTAGTTTTTAAATCTAGCATCATGGAGCCAAAAACATCAACAATCTGAGGAAGACCAATAGCTAAGCACTGTTGTCAAACACAACTCCAAATAATATTACTCCTTCTTCGAGTATTTACACTTTAAAGTCAATGTAGGTCCATTGAATAAGTTTGATCAATGTTGCTTCGGATGGTTTTACATAAAGAATTAATCAACTAATCTCAAGATAAATTAAAAAAGCTTGATCATTTCAATTATGATTCATATTTTTTGAAGGGCAAAAATATGAATCACCAGTTGTTTCATGGTTTCAGCTGGAATTGGTTTTTATTTCTGTTTAATTTATTGTTTTTTGGTTCCCCTGTTTTATTTTGGATATTTAAAATATCTTCCAGTTCTAGTGTAAAGTGTTCTTTACTAAATTAAACTTTATTGGCCTTTAAGAGGGCAAACTTGCATTATTATGCCATCATCAATTCTACAACACAAGAGCAAAAGGTTACTGGTGTAATTTATGGTGGTAATTTATTATTTTATCGTCACTCATAACGCCTCCATTTAATTTTTTTCTCTATAAGCTTGAATCATGACTAAACACATCAACAGCTCTAGGTAGAGGGGTCAGACGGCAACATTTCCTTCTATTCAGCTGGCACATTGTGGTGTTCCTGAGAATTTATGTTTGAATACGGTGCAACTTCCACTCTGGTTCTCAAAGGTCCAACTCCTGCCAAGTGGACAGCCAATAGTAAAGTGACCCTTTGCCTCTTTTCCTCCCAGGAAAGGCCTTTTTCTGTTTCTTCCTGGTTGCCACAGAAACACTTCTGTATTCTGAACTGTCCAAACAACACTGAAGAGGAGAAGTGCAGGAAAATGTTTTACTCTCCCAAAAAGAAAAACAGAAATCCTGCATACAATAACAAGATTTTCATTACTAAAACTAGCAGATGCTAACAATACTTGGCTACTTACAAGTAGGTAACCGATTCTGAAAGTGACTCTACTTAAAAACTCCAAAAGAGAGCTTTCACACAGGTTTCTTACATATTTCCAATTTCAAAATGTTACGTTTCCACACTAACCCTTCTATATTTTTATGTTTCTAATCACATTAGCCACAAAAACATCCACCAAGTTTTTCTTTTTTTTTCTTTACTCCCATCAAATCATGAGACAGCACATATTGGAAGCTGCCTTTCAATTTTGCAGTGTGGTAAAGGGCTGTTTCCCTGCTTCTGGCATCTGGACAAACTTCAGGTCAGTAAAATGTCCTACTACTGGCAGAGTGCTGAAAAACAGATCCTTCACAGTTTGTGATCAGCAATACATTGATTCCACATTTGGCATTTAAACCAAGCACATGTAAAGAAAAGAAAGAAAACTCAAAGTTAGAACACAAAAGTAACAAGAATCTAACGCTCAAAAAGGCAATAAAAGTTGTTTTTTTTTCTTTCGTTAGCAACTCAAAACCCAAAATGATCAACAAGTTGGACAATAACTAAATTTTCAATTTGGCAAACAAAGACGACCATCATCTAAACATAAATTAATGTAAAAACAGATTTGAAAGAGGATCAAATCAAATTCCAGATTGCACAGGAACAATGTTCCCACCACTTTAACACAAAGTTGCTGTGCTGACTGCTCAGTGTACAGAGTGCAGAAAGCAGCGGTGGCGACAGAGGATTAACGTGAAGTGTAAACTAAACAAATAAGCCAAAAACTGTATCTGGCCTAAGAAGCTAATGAGGAAATTATCGCATCTTGTGATCAACAAGTCTACATGTAGAAACAAGTAGAGAAGCCATACCTTTAACTGCTCTGATCTACCACTGATATGCCAAACAATGTGCTTAGTGAGTTTACATCAAGTGTTATCAAAGATGTTATGAGAAAGCTCAAACTACGCAGCATGTGGCTGTCTGCGATCATGTTGCACCAGGTGGTTTTTACACAGAAAAATACAATTTTGTGACGTTAGTAACAGCAATAAGAACAAAATTCCCAATATTGCCTCATCAGACAAACTCCTTGCACTTTGGGCTTTACTTCATCAAGGTCTGCATACATTGGTTGAAAAGGCAAGACAACTGCAGAGTCATCACAGGATGAAATGTTTTATGAGTCATTGCATGCTGCATAACTTTGTGATAAAAGTGCTTCAAGTCCTGTAGGGACACAGTATGTCCATACGTCTACCTTCATGTTATTCTTGTTTTTTTTCCCTCTCATCTAATGAAAGGACAATAGGGCAGTGCCTCCCGTGATGGGTGCAGCCTTAGACACCTGTCTACACATGTCCAGGGTTTCCCCCAGTGTATTATTAGCCTGGCAGGCCACCAGGCTAAGCGTTGCTTATTTGCTTAAGTTTTTTTTTTTCCATTTTTGCATTTTTTTAAGACTTTACAGTTGGTTTTCAGATATTAATCTTCCAATAACACATAATAACCAAGTGATGTTTTCACATTTCCTGTCAACATTACGCATTTGTTTACTCAAAAACACAACAAGCCGCTGGATGAATGACTGTCAAGCGCCCCAACCACTGGGATTAGAAAGTTTTCTGGGGAAAAACTTGTGTGTCTTATGTTGTTTGTCTATTTTTTGTTCTTTGGATGGGCTCTACTGAAACAAATTTTGTTGCACTTGTGTACAATGAAAATATTCTGAAGACCAGAGATCCTCAGAATTTCAGCTTCATCAGACATGAAATTCTTTTCCAATCAGTGAATGCACCATATCTAAGCACTGGTAACGGCGCTCCTCAGTGTGGACGCTGTTACAGAGAGAGGACAACCGAACGCCATCTTCAGTATCAGTAAGGTGCATAAAATGAAGTAATAAGACACTTAAATCCTCTGTACTTTTTTACTTACATATCCCAGACTCCAACATCTCTTTGCCCAGCTTTAAAGATTTACAGCAAAGCATAGACTTAAAAAGGAGCGGCAAAAGCAAATGAGGTGGATTAGCAATGCTTGTCTTCAGCTGACGGTATCATGTTTATATATATAAACTATTGTCCTGCTATAATGTCCCGACAGTCATGTTTACTGTTAATCACTTTGCAAAACTTTGGTCTGAAGGACATTTTAGAATGTAAATACTCATGTACTTATGTTACTGAACATCTGAATTGCATACACTTCTTTTTTTTCTGTCCCTGTCCTCCTCTAAGCTGACATCTTAGTTTATACTATCGTTCAGAGTTGTTTTTAAAAAAACAAACAAAAAAAACAATAATTGCAAGATTAACAAAAATGAAAGTGTGTACCTATTTTGAGAACATAGTCGTTGGTTACATGTTTGGTTAAATATCTGTATCATGAGACTGTCATGCAGCATTTTTCAAGTTTCTTCAGATTCACTGCCAGACTGACCCACAGCATCACCACCCAAAACGACTCTGAAGACACTTGAATGATACGAGTTACAAATGGCATTGAACTGAAAATTAATATACAGCTCAAAGCTTAATAAGCACCACTAGATCAGTGCGACAAGATCTTAAATTCCACAACTATCTGATATTTATCAATTGTCTCAGCAATATTCTTGAAATATTTCCCAACTTAAATGTTCTGATTGAACTATAACAAGCAACAATAGCAGAAGAACAAATGAAAAGTACAAGGTGTTGTGGCTGGGATGGTAGAAAGTGTTGGGTTGTGTTGTCATTATGGTGTCTAGCAGCACAGAGAGCCTTTCAAGCATTTCCCTCTTTGTTTACTGTGCTCACTAACAGCCCAATGATGTCATATAGCCTGCTCTTGATATCCAATCACTGGGGTGTTCCATACCCCCCTCCATCCTCTCTTTTCTCTCCCACCACAGGCTAACTGGATTGTTGACTGTTTCACATAAGTGAGCGACCCAACACTGTACTTTTCCAGTCAACAGCAAGAAGAGGAAAAACAAACTTTTTTTGGGCCCGTCGTCCCTCTCTTCCCCGTCTTTGTTTCTCCCTGGGACATGCCAGTCATTTGTGGCATGCCAAGCTAAGACTCCCCATGCTACACTCAACCCACAGAAAACGAATGATTCAAAAATCAAGGTTTTTGATCAAGACCAAAGCTCAATTTCCAATTTTGCTCTCTAAATGGAAACAGTTTAAAATGGCCGGCAGATTTTTTTTATTTTTTAAGTAGGTGCAAAGACTAGAATTTTGTGGCCAATTTCTGTTTTTGGTCAGCATTGATTTTTATTAATTCTAGTTTCTATTTATTCACACAGAAGCGAGAAAACAAGTGTGACAGAATGGAGTCTGTGTAAAACACTGTAAGTGCTGTAAGATAAGAATAAAATTATTAGAGCATTCATATTTTAACTATTTAGTGCAATATACCAGCCTTTAGCCATAGTAACTACAAACAGCAGTATTTTTTAAGTACCACCTGTTCAGGCTTTCTATTACTGTAAGAGATGTGGCAAAACTTAAGTTTTAAAAATCATTAGTGCCATAACAGAAGCCAACCAGTACCAGCTTTTTCACTAAAATCTTGTTACTGAGATGGAAATAATTAATTTTATTTATTTTCCAGAAGGTGGATAGACTGACCATAAGTCTCATTTTGACATGAAACCAAAGAAGAAGAAAAAACACATACCAACAAGCAAGTTATCTATTCCTTTCCAGTAAATCACATCATTATCATAACACTCACCAGCATGTTTTCCTAATATCATGCAACCAAAATCCCCATAAGGATATAGAGTCTTAACTTAGCTCTGGCATTTCCAAACGGCTGCATGAAAATATGTAATTGTGAAATTACTGCTAGGAATGTTCATTAGGATTAACTCTTGTTTTCTGGGTCATTTCTGCTTTAGTTTCTTAGCTACTAAAGATATACAAAGCATGTGGGTATTAAGGGAAGCAAGAATCCTGGTTCAACTGGTCGAGCATCAATAAGCAGAGACTGAATGACTGACCCTTGAAATATAATAGACTTTCAAATATTGTGTCAAAGTAGTTCTTTGTGGTTGTGATATTGAGCACACCAATATTGTAGTGACAACTACAATTCCAGATTTCACCGTAAGCCTTTCCAAATCCTGAATGTTCCATAACAGAGCAACCTTTCTGCTATCTGCTGAAAGTTTCACTCTTTCTTTAAGCAGTATCCTGTATAAACAATCGACATGGTTCTATAGAAATGTGGTTAAACATAATCTTACATCTTTGTGCTTAAACTTTTTATATAACACCATAATACAACTGGAACAGCTAACTTTGAATATTCTTCCTGCAGTAATGGCTTTCAAGCTGAAGAATGTTGTCTGCATGTAAGGTTAGCAATTGGGTATGTTGAGATTACTGATCAGAACATTGTCCAACTTTTAGTGACAATTTAGTGACGCTAATAAAACGTAATACCAGTGTGATTCCGGAAATAAAACATTTTGCAAACTAGTTGGGACTGCCTTACAAACATAATATTGTGTCGCTGAGTCTTGTATTATTATACATTTTAAATTTAACATGAAACATAAACAGTTAAGAGGAACTTCAGAATTTCCCGTTTTACCACTGTAGCCTAAACTAATCATCCATATTCAATAGTTTATAAAAAGATAAACCAAAGAGAGATTTAGCCTGATGATCCAATGGAGTATTTTTCATAATACCTGGTCCTCCAAATAAGTAAATTTTATTTACTAAGCAGTTTCACAGAAAAAGATTCACAAAGAACTGCAGACCACATAAAAAAATCTCCTTATTAATACAAAAGCTACCAAGGTGTAACTAAATGCTCTGGACCAAAATGCTTATCGCATTCTGATGCATGAGGTCTACCAGCCAGTCTCCGCAAGAGTTCCCTGGAAAATTAGCTCCACATATGGTTACACAACTATTACAGCAGCGACTCCACCTTGTCACAGTTGAAACAAGCCCTCCAAAACGCCTGCTCAATTCCCCTGGCAGGACAACAAGAAACAACAGCCCAAACTCGCACGCATACGCATACACACACTGTTGGAATGTAGGGCCAAGAGTGCATCCAATTTTTAGAGACAAAAGAATTACTGCCAATGTTTATATGCTGTGGCTGTGCCAATTCTGCAATTATGTAGCAACATGCACAGAGCCTGGCAAGTTATTACTGGTTTGCCCTGCACTTTCAATTCTCTAAAATAAAGGATATCTAAAAAGATTTTACAGTAAATCCAGCTTATTTCCAGTGGCTGACATTACATCAGTCTAAGGTACCTAAGGTATTCTGCCTCATAAATCAGAAATCTATTTGACAGTAAATGTCCAAGCTTTAAACGCAGTTCAAAGCTAACAGAAGGAGTAAAACTGTCGTCCAAGGCTGTAGTATGAAGTTAAAGTGTAGGGAGTCAAATTCACTTGTACTGTCAACATGCTACATGTTACAAAGCAAGCCTGACATTAATTACTTTTATTATTTTTCAAAACTATTTACTACCTTTGGGGAGGGAATGCGTCCTGGAAGGTTACCACATGGCTTCGTGTTGTCAGGGTTACAAAATCTGACAAGTTCAAGCAATAGCTACAACGTGTTTGTGTGAAAGGTGAGCCTCACTAAATGAGTCTACCAGAAATTAAACATTATTCACGCAACATAAATTTTCTTAATGGGACCTATACAGTAAATATCCTTATCAGGGTTGTTGAGTTCAGGCCTCCATGTTCTAATCCAGGCATAGGTCAAAGGTTAGATACACCTACACTTATTCAAAAAACATTAATTCTACATCTACCTGGTCACCCCTTAAATCTCAAGACAGGTTAGGAGTGTTCATGCTTTATCTTTATCATTTTTACATTGACAGTCAGCTGTAAGACATGTCTGAAGCCTCTTTCTTGTTTATCTGAGCTAATTCTGGTACTAAATAAAATCAATGGCAATTCAATGTGTCATTACACAAAGGTGAACCATTTACGAATCAGGTGGCCTCTAAAGGCAACTGGATTTTATGTCTATATTTGATTGGTTCCAATGGATTTTATTTAGATGAAGCAGAGTAAATGCGGCTAAACACACACACATGAAACTTTCAAACCTTGAATTGGAACATTTAAAAAAAAAGCATCATATTCTTTCCACTTTGTGATCAAATGAAATTCTTATCACTACATGAAAGTCGGTGGCTGTAACGTGACAAAATGTGAAACATCTCATTAGAGATCAACACATGAAGTTGTATTTATGTGTAAGAAATCACCCAGATTGATTGTATTCTGCACCATTTTAGTTCCCATCTTCCTGAGCAGGCATAGGTTATGACTTGGAGCTGGACGGTTTAGCTTGCCTTTGTGTTAAAACGCCACTTTATTTTCAGAGGCTGGCAATATGAGGAGACACAGCAGGTAGGTAGGTCTGCCAAAGAACCTATAAAAGAACCAATAGCTCTTCAGGTCACATTTTGCATGCAAAGCCCATTGCAATTCAAATAACTAATTGGGATCCTATTACTGTACAAGCAGTGATTTTTTTTCAACCTTCATTTCCTAGATAAGTTTTGTTCTTTAACCGCACCTAAAGTCCCCACCATCCTCCAGGAGATTTAGCATCACAGCCACTGCATAAAGAACCCTGCTGTGGACGTTAAGGGACATTTATACAGCTTGGACCAATTATCGCATCCAAGCCGTTCTTTAACGTCTCATTATTTCACAAACTGATAAAGATTCAATATTTAAAACACATTTCTGTTCATTTTTAAACAATAAGAATTTAACTTTGATATATTTTACATATAAAATGTGCAACCCCTTACTTTACATCACAAGGATTAGTATTTGTGATTTTAAAAATTGTTGATTGTAACATCCCTGATATTTTAATTAAGATTCAGAAGCCAAGAAACAGCATGTCATGTTTTGTTCAGGACAATAGGCATAAAAGCTTTTTTTTTAAATCACTTTTATGGTTTGCCATAACTTTGAAGTGATGGCATGCCATTATGCATTATTATTTACTACCTTTAATAATAATAATAATAAACTGTCAGTGTCATTTACATATCAGCTTTTATACTAAGCCTGTTTTTATTTTCAAGATTTGATGTTCCCCGTTAGTTTTAATGGATTATCAGCAGAGCTATGTTCCTTAAGGCAACAAATAGCAAAAGGTTAAATTATTTTTGTTGTATAAAGTCTTTCACCGATTAATCATATGTTTAAAATGGACTTTTAGTCCAATTTGTGTTAGATATCTCAGGGTTTAATTCAGATTATGGAAAGAGTTGGACTATAAATATATTTCAATGTCACTGAAGAGGAAGTGGTTTTTGATTCCTAATGTACTATAGAATGCATAGAAAGCTAATAATAGGAGGAAGCTAAAAGACAGATCAATAACAGGGAAACATTAGCTGCCCCCCAAGGAAAGGAAGAGGAGGTTTGTAGAACTGGGAGGATGAGGAGGAACTGGAAATTGTTGAGTGCTGTTCAGGAAGGCTAAATTGCGATTTCAACATAAGATCAGAAGTTTCAAAAAGATGTAAGAGAGATATAAGATCGTCAAAGGAACAGTCCCAGGTCTAATTGTATCATCAATCAGTGCATTTTCATCAGGAGAAAGATTATCTTTGGGACAACTAGGAGCCTCAGCAATGATGATAATGGGAGGGCTTCTATTGCTGCTACCTGCATGGACCTGAAGCAAGCCTGACTAAACCTGGACTAAACACTAAAACACTATCACATATATATGCCCACAAGATATGACAACTCCAATCACGACCTGCATGCAGGCATGTACAAAGCTGCTGAAGGTTTCTGGCTGTGTGTGGTAGATGCGTCTGGATGCGCTGAGTGCGGTATGTAAACACGTATGCTCGCTTGGCAGGGTACTCACAGCTGCTACTCCAGGACTTGAGGAGAGATTTGATGCTGATCTCAAAGAAGACCGAATCCTGCAGGCTCAGCATGGTGGCTCGCAAAAGTTAAGGCTCATAAGGCACGGTGCTCATGGGGTTCCAAGTGTTCTCATTTCACACCATCCCACAAAAAATTATATATATATATATATATATATTTTAAATCAGAGCATTTTATTCTGCTCACAAATATTCACCTGCCACATACACAGTTAAAAATCTAGCAACTCTTGTCCCCTCCAGTTCCTCTTGCCCAGCCGTTGCTCAACACCATCATCCGCAGGAGGACTTAAGACGAAACATCCTTAGAGAAACACACAATTTAATATGCGACAAGTTTTGCCTTTTTTCTCCCAGCAGAACTCTACTATTTCATAAGCACAGTTAGAAAAGTCTCCCAGCCCAGCTCCTGCTGCCCAGCTGCCAGTCCACAGAGTCCCTCATCCCCATCTCAGCACAGAACAATCCAGAAACGCTTAAGGACAAAAAAAGTGCACGGGAACTTTTGCTCATCACACAAGAAGCAACATAAATAGTGTTAGTATTCAGTAATATTCCATCTCCTTCTGTCTTCCTGTGTGTTGTGTGTGTGCCAGTTGTAGCCTGCTAACCCTCCCTCGTTCCCCCTCCGCCACCTCTAATCTCTCTCTCCCTTGCTATTCGTTCATGGCCAGCCCCTCCTCCCTAGAGCGAGCTCTTGTTCTCTTATTGCTCTTTTCTGTCAGGCAGAGAGAGAGAGAGAGAGAAAGCTCAATTCAACAGCAAACGCTGGGAGGCGGGAGCGCTGTGTGGGGGCGGGTGATGTCATCAAAATGCTGCGAGTGTTTCCTGGCCGTGGATCAGCGATGCATACGCTTGTCAGAGCTACTACTGTGCTGCTTCCCCACTGGCCTATCAAAGCAGCACTTCCTGTAAGCTCCACAGCAGCACTGATGCATCATTCCTCACTGCAGTGGGAGAGAAAGCGTCGAACAAGAGGATGCGAAAGGGAGTGTGTATGCTGCACACAAATATATACGGCTCCCGACTCAAAACATTTTGAAATATCGTGCTATAAAGTGAGATATAATGTTTGACTGTAATAAAATAAGGATAAGTAGTTTCACACTTTCATTGCTGAAACATTCAAAGGGACCCAAATACATCCTGCATTCAGAAGAAAATTCAGTTTGTGTGAATGGAAAAAGGTTCAAAACACACACACAGGATTATCTGACGTTACAATCTGGTGGTGCTGCCGGTTAGTTCTACCCATGTAAATACCTAAAAACAGATCCACATGACATCCATCCAGCCATTTGTAGTCAAGGGCACAATTAAGTTTGTTTAACAAAACATTCTGGGGAGGGGGGGAGAGAGAAAAAAAAGCAGTGGGAAAGTTACAAAAAAACACAAATGCTCTTTGTCTTCTTCCCGTTTCGTCGCTATTTTCTGTCTCCCCCTCCGTCACATGTCCGCCGCTACACGACTTATGCAAAATGAGTCCGAGCTCATTGCTAACAAACGCAACACAAACAGATGCTTTGTCATGCCCCAGCTGGTGCAGGTCTGATGCAGCCCTCCGCTGTGAAACGCTGCCTTGTGATATGCGGCGCAGATGCTGTGGAATTAAAGCGGCCTTCGACTCTGGAGCTCTTCAGGCAATTTAATATTACTTCTCGGAGAGCTTAAAATTAACAGACTGATGTCACTGGCAACTCTGGCCAGTTGCTGCTAAGAACATTTCCCACAATGCCAAAATTGGACTTGAAAGGAACCAAATATAAAAACATGTCATTATAGCGATTTCACACTTCCCTTATGTCTGATTATAGTGAGGCACGTTGGTTAAACGCTCCATCGTCATATTTAGACACCAATGCCCAAGTGATAAATCCTAAGCAGGAAAGGAAACAGCCTACAGTTGCTTAACACTTTTCATTTAATAAGATAATAAAACTATCATTTAAAAAAAGCACATTGGTCATGTTGAAGTTGTGGTCTCTGGTTTAGCTAAAGTACCCCTTGCATAAATCCAAGGAGAATCACTGGCTTCTGTAATTGTTCCCTCATGTGAATCTTAAACCTCTGCTATATCTGCATTATGATTTTACATTGCTCATCAACCAGTAGACGCAAAGAAAAATGAAAATAGGTTTTAGACTGGAAAGCTTTGAGATTGAAGCTCAAAGTTTGTAACCTTTCTACTTTTTTTTTTTTTTTACATACTTGATTAGTATGAGACAGATAATCTGTGAAAATAAAAAAAGGCTCCTCTGCCTTCTTCTAATGCTATATAGAGACACCCAATCAGAGCCAGGAGGCCGGTCTTAGCGTTGTCAGTCCCTCTCTGTGTGGTGAAGTTCATCTCCCCGAGCAGCTAACAAAGCCTGTTGTGAATGCTAAGGCTAGTTAGCATGGTCATCGATGATTGCGAATGAACAGTTTTTTTCTGTAAAGGTAAGTTGTTTCTCCTACTTGAAGTAGTTTCTATGGTGCAACGTCACTAAAATACAAATTTCTATTTTTTTTTTTTTTTTAAAGATAATTGAAATCAGCTTTTCTATGAGAATTTTACAGGGAAACAATCTTTCCTGTTCAACACAAACAATTGCATGACAAAGCATGCTTTGCATGGTTTTTAATCTTTTACCTGATTAAAAGCCATATTTAATCTACTTTTCTAAAACGTTTGTCAGAAGAACTTCCCACACCGCTTCACACCTACATGCCCACTCAGCTCTTTGACAAATTTCCTTGGAACCTGAGGTCTGACAGTTTACATTGTACATTTATGTCATTAGATAAATGACATGTTCATGACTCCATGAACATGTCAATAAAAGAATTTACTGAGGCAGCCAAATCGATAGGTTCTTGAATTGTGAAATATATTCACATTCACAGCGTTTATGACAAACATCTTGCCAATGGATTTCCACTGGAGGGTAGTGCAGTGCATCCTTCAATCTGAAAATGATGTGCACTGGCAAAATGTACTGGGGTTTCAAATTAAAAAGAAAATTAGCAAGAACATAGTCAAACAAGTACAAAAAGTTCAACGCTTTAGAGGTTTCTCATCTTGTCTATTTAAGGGAAAATAATTCCCCAGACAATTTCAATTCATAATTGGACATTGGCTCAACCTGACCTTATCAGCTGCTGGGTAAAACTAACATCGTCTGATTTGGAAACCCACATGCTCAAATGCAACTCCTTCAAACATTATTTCAAAAACTCCAGAGATGGATTATATGTATTAAAACAGATCAAGCCCTTCTGTTGTGAATTAAAATTTACACAACCAAAAGCTAGCGGCATACCTAAAACAAAATATTTCGCACAGACACAGTTTAGAAGGAAGAACACAAATTTAGAGGACGCCAAGACAAATACTGTTTAACAATAAAACGTGGACTCTTGTTATGATTATCAGCAAACCAGCCAACATACAACAGACAGGTATTGTTTTCTGTAAACCAGCTTTGTTGTTTAAGGAATGCAGAGCTTACATCATTTCCCCAGGAACATTAAAGCTGAGAACCAGAACCTTACAGCCAGGACCGCTGACGCGAGTCGAGGATTTCAAACAAACATTAGAACCGACTTCCTGGAAAGACGAGCTCACTGATCAAATAATCTCAACCAAATGCACGACCGAGGCCAATTGCAGCATCTCTAATCGCAAAGTGGGAGAAGTGACTGGCAGTTAAGCTATCCTGACTGCAGTGAGCAGAGAGGAGCTTCTCCTCCCAGGAGCCCGCAGGGTGGAGGACGCATTTCCTGTCCCGGTCTTTTCTGAAGGGCAGCGGTGGGAGCAATAATCGATAAAAGCTGTAATTCAATCCCTGACCTCCTCAGTGATGCCTGGGCCACAGAGGACACAACATTAACATCCGTAACAGCCGTCTGAGTATTCAGCACAACTCCACAACACACAGGGCTCCTCGCTGCCACATGCTACTCACACCAAAAACAAACATTTCTAACCTTCATGACACTTTATTGTCAGTGCTTGCAGAGAAATGTTCAATGAGGACATAAAACAGGACAAAAGTCAAAAACAGAACTTGCTTCAATTATTTATCTTCTAAGAGGGAGTGACACTTTCAGCAGACAGCAGGAAGGATAACCATACGGAAGTAAATCTTTTCATTTCAGCTCGTCTGTCATGAAACAGTATGGAAATGTGGGCAGCATTTTAGAAATCCCATTGTTAAGGTAAGGAGCTACAAACGCTAATGCTAAGTATAAACAGAGTTTCTGCAGGTTTCACCAGCTCAAATTTAAGACTTTTAAGAATTCAAGACCTAAATCTCCACAGAAATACACGAACTTCGTCCAGCTAACTGCAAGTAAACGTAGACTTAGTTATAGTAGGTGGAAAAAATCCAACAAGATAGCAAGCTAACAAGCAAATGTATGTTAGCAGTGAGTTAACAGGCGGTTGAGACTACCGAGGTTGACCAAAACTTTTGCCTGACAGAAAAGATCCTCAAGAAAAAAAAAAATAAATATATATATATATATATATATATATATATATATATATATATATATATATATATATATATATATATCATACAATATACAAGATTAAATAGTCCTGTCAAGACAAAATTTTGGACTTGTGATTAATGTTTTAAAGTCCAACATACTTTTTAAAATGAATTTAAGACTTTTTAAGGATGTGTGGACAGCCTGGTGTTGGCTGGCTGAAAGACAGCTACTTTCAGCATCAGGGAGTTGTACAAAAATGGAGAAGAGGTATCACAGTGATGTAAGAAGACATTTATAGAAACTCTTTTATACTGAGGTATGTCAGCTTTTTATCAACATACCTCACCATCCTTCTACCTCAGCAGGAACCTTATTGCTCTATTTTACAGTTTTAAAGAATCAAATTCTCTCACGGATGGAATAGGCTGGATGTTAAGGTTTATGTTAAATGCTAAGGTTTTTTTTTTAAACCTCACACAATTGAAGAATCTACTAACTCTACAGGAAAATACCAACAACTTTCTTAGTGCCTAAAGGGATTATAGCATTAACATTACTGGTTAACAATGGTAAAAAAAAAATAATAATTGGCTTACAAAACTGAATACTGATGACCCAATTTTTTTTTAATGTTTTGTATATTGAATGACGTAGAGATTTCATAAAAATTTTCTTTATTGTTACGCAGGTAAAAAATAAAAAATAAATAAAAGTGTAAAAAGCACAATAAGCACTTTTTTCCCCCATTTTTAATTTGTCCACTGAGAATAATGTTTAGACACCACTGGTCTAGAGAAACTTGTCTATGTAAATGGAGAGACAGCTGTGACTTTAAGCTGCTTTTGAGAAATAGTTGAGAATTTTAACATCTCCTTTGCGTTGTGAAGACAGTTCAATTTCAAATTCATCCTAAGAGTACAAAACAAAGCTTTATTTCTAGTTGTTAAAGAGAAACTGAAATTGGCTAATTTTTGCACATCAGTTCGGTGAAAGTGGCCTCAAATCAGCTGGTTAAAGAACCACATAAAACACCTTCCAGCAATTATCTTCCTGTGATACAAAGTGGAAAATCTGCCTAGAGTTATATCATAAACAGTTTTTTTTTTCCATGCATCTGACTAATAACTACTTAGGAAACTTGATGAATAAGTTTGTCCAGTCTGTCTGGATACACGCCCTGTTGACATTTCACAGAGAACTCGCATTACAGAAGCGCAACCTCATAGAAGTGCTTTCATGTTCAGTCATATGCTCAAAACACTCCCTAAACTCCAGCGGGTAAGTCTGCTACACCCATCAAAAGACCTTGATTGGATTTTTTTTGGGCCAGTATAAAACATCGGTGGGCAGGTTGTCATCCCTGAATCTAATAAGTAAACAGGTTTCTGGCGTTCTCATTAGTTTCTCAGTTCTGGGCCCTTTCAACTAACATTTCAGTCCTCCAGTAGGAGCCCACTCAAAGAGGATACGAGGTAGATAGGCAGGATTACACACTGGGATGGGGAAATTTTATATTAAATTAAGCAAAGATTTCTCATAAAGCACTAAATCAATCAGTTTTGCTTTTCTTTACAATTTGAATTGGGATGGAAAAATAGGAGTTTCTTTACATTTTCTGCAGATGCTGCAGCTGAAAAGAAGAAAATCTTTTTAACGTTTCATTTTAATGCCAATGGGTTCAGACTTGTTTTTTTGGTGAAGGTTAAGAACTGATCTATTGCTAGGCACCCTGCCTAAAAAAACATTACATAATAATAATTTTTAACAAATCCTGACATAACACTGCATCCTTTACTGCTCAAGTCACCATGAATTATTAAAGGGAATTAATTTTGTTTTCATGTTTTAATATAAGCAAACATAACCAAAGTCCAGCAGTTAGAGCAAAGCACACGGTCGTCATGGTTATATTATTCAGGCCAACCTGGCACTGGACATTTTAAATAAGCCCAGTTAAGCCTGTTTCTGTGGGTTACCTGACTAGCCTGATTGTTTATAAGCCAACAGGTAAAGTAAGTTTAACCGAGGATGGGCTGAGTCATACTTCAGCCATGAGCAAACAGGCTAAAGAACGACAGGTAGCAAGCTCTGACAGGTAGCACGGCAACACAGAAAGTTATAGTAAAATAAGCAGCTGCATCGGCCCGCTGATCATCCACACTCACTGTCCTTCACACAAGATGTGCACACATCTAAAACCTTGAGCTACTCTTACACAGCATAGACTGTCTGCGGAGGTTTAGCGCCATCAGCACAACTCACTTGTTACCATGCCAACTCTGACGTATTGGCATTTCAGAGTTGGCAAATTGTTTCAAACGAACAAATGTGGAAATTTGCTAATGTATTTCTATTATCTATCTGATTCATGTAATTACAAACTCCTAAAGGTTAAATAATGTAGTAGCATATCAGTGGCATCCATCAGAGGAGCTGGTCAGGCTCTTTAAATAACAAGGAAATAAGCTTCAACGCTTTGAATATCTAAATTTAGCAAATAAAAAACTGAATCTGTTAGATAGAGTCAAGTCAAATATAAAAAGCTACTCATCATTGTTTTAAAATAATAAAAAAAATACTACATATTATAGTCAAAAAATTTAAGGTAAATATAAATGATGCACCAATATGAACATTTTAATCAATACTGATAGATATTAAAGTTGCTGTTATGGTAGATAACTGATATTTACTGATTTTATATGAGCTTCCCCAACCTCTAGACGTTATAAGACAACAACACCACTGACATGTTTCTGTTTCAGTTAAACTACCCACAGTCCTTTGCTGCATCATTATCACATGACCAAACACCACATGACCAACCTCCTTCCCTCCCACTCCTGAAACCCCAAACAGCAACAAGATTGAAATCAATGTCAGTCGTTTATATGTGCCCAGTTTTATCGATATGTTTAAAAAATGAGTGACGTCGGCCGATACCAATGTTAATGCCGATATATCGTGCATCTCTAATAAATGTTCTGACATATAATTCATCTGCTCTTTATCAGACTCTAAAATTATTCAAATCTAGTGAAATTTCACAAAAAAACACAGATCACAGATGCTATTTGTTGAACAAATGGACAAATTTGTGGAGAAAAAAAAATGATAGATTTAGATGCAAAATACAAACCCTACAGTTTAAGGTGGTTGTATTTTTTATTACAGCGCCTCACAAAGGTTTGAAAACTAACCTTTTCACATTTTGTCACATTACAACTTTTCTTAATCAGGGACTTCTAAAGGTACTAAGTTAAACTTGTTTTTTTAAGGGTATCAGATTAAAATGATGCTGAATCCAAATGAAAACAGCACTCTTCAGAAACACCTTGCTCCTGCATTATGTTCACACACAGCAGTAGGAAAAAAATGTGCACATTGCTGGACAAATCAGAAAAGGGGAAACTGAGCCATCTCTTTCGGCTCTCACAGGCCTAAATTTAGCAGAGACCTTGCAATGGTTTAACTGTTATTTTGAAACATCATTGCATGTTTTTTTCTGCTTTTTTTTTTTAGTTTATGAGGATGTTTGATCAGAAGATAGCCTCACCAAAGCAGGTAAAGTTCATTCTCCTAATGTTTGTCACTTTGGGGGGATTAAAAAAGGTAATGTTTTAGTAACGCAGTTATTCTGTGGTCTCCTTCACTGCAGCTTTGTAAACTCCCCTGCAGAACAACTGAGGAGGTTTACTTTAATCAGGAGACGCACCACGACATCGGCTGTTGTCTGTGATTGGCTGAGATTCTGCCTGACCCACCCTGAATTTGAAAACTAAAAAATTTGATTTTCTTCTAATTAGAGAATGAACCCTACCAACAAGCTCCTCGGTAGCACTAAAGGAATAAAAGTCCATCTATTGCACCATGATGTTACCTTTGTTGTTACAAGATACCTGCAAGTTTCGGCACGTCAAATGTAAGACTTTTAAAGACCTTTCTAATGCCACCTTGAATTAAATTTAAGGTGGCATTAACCAAGAAAATTATAGCCAACTGGCCGATAAATTTGTATTTGGATAGATGCAAAAGATTTGTTGGCTAATGTACTAGCTAGCTATAAAAGGTATGTTAGAAGCTAGTTACCGGTAGCCTCAGCCACCTCGAGTCACAGAACGAAGTGACTGAAATGTTTACCTGACAGAAAACTCCTATACAAGGATGAAAAATTAAATAGACCTGCCACAACAAAACGTAAGACTTGTGCATAACCTATTTAAGGACAACTTCAAGACATTTTAAGGTCTTATTTTTAGATATATGAATTTAACACTTCTTCAGGATGTGCGGACACCCTGTGTTAATAGAAATAAACAATTACTGGCAACAGCAGCATAGTTAGAACAAACCATTTGTAGTCCTGCTCTTGGATTTTTTTAAATACGGTAGTTCCTGAAGCAAAAACGGTATCGACGTGTGAAAGGTTTGCAAAAAACAGAGAATGGGTCTCGGCTACAGAATGAATATCAGTGCAACTCAAACTTAATCCACATTGCAAAACTCATGATTCTGTGTTTACATGATTAAACACAGTACAGGACACTGTAAACAGTCTTCAAACAGTGACTGCTTAAAGCCTGTTTATGACAACGGGCATAAAGGGGTTAGGACTGGAACAACAAAGCAAATCTATGATTACAGATAAATAAAGATTAAGAGTTATAAAGATCATCACACAAAGCAAGCCAGACCACTCCAGCAGAAGTTATTAATGTCAGTATCGTTATTGTTACAGATAACTGCTGCGTCAGTGTTTCTTTAAAGTACCTTTGAGCCGAGATTGATTACTGTTGGCATGTCTGGAGGAGCTGGGTCTTGCGTGTTCTCTTATGTCTGGGTCTACCGGATCCTCTTCGATGGTCTGTCCCATGGCAAGCAGACCCAGTCTTTTCATGCGGAGGAGCCGTGGACCCGGCTCCCTGGGAGAGCTTCCCCCGTGGTCAACAGGTGACTCTCCTGAGATGACGGCCGGAACCAGGCTCTTTAGAAACTCCATTTGTCAACAAGACTCTTTTTTTTCTTCCTCCTGCTGTTTTACTCTAGAGAGAAGTCCGGGAGCCTGTGCCGTGCCATGCGGCAACGCAGACAAGTCACCTGGCATTTCTGCCCCATTTTATAGAAGCAGGTGAAACGGCAGTATGTGTGTCAAGCTGTTACCTGCGCGCTGTGGAGTTAGAGTGTGAGGGCATGTACCTGTGACGGTAAATGGGAGCCTCCCACCACACTGCAACATTACGTGTCTTTTTCAGACCGTGAAGAGAAAGTAAAGATACACGGCTATTTCCACAGATGGTGATGTAACTCTGGGTAGGCTGGGCTATGTTTCAGTGCCAGGCCCTATCTGAGGTGGGGCTATAACATGTTTTACAGCAGATAACACAACTTGGGCTACCGGCCAATCGTAACAGAGACGACATCAGCCCCACCCTGCTGTCTTGTGTTGCCAACAAGTGAAAGAGCGCAAGAATGGAAGTGGGAGATTGACAGACAACGTAAGAAGCAGGAAACCTACACGCAGTTGGCTTTCCTCGCCCGCCTGCATTCGCTGATAGCTCTTATCAAAGTCACATGTTACCAGTTGCACATAAACAAAAAAAAAAACAAAAAAACCTGTTTTGTTCCGACATCACAGAAGTATCGCCCCCATCCACCATCACCTCTTGCCTTGCTTTCACTTCTGCTCGACAGTGCTGAGCTTTTATGAAAAGAAACAGAACGGCAAAGTGATGGTGTCTGTGAAACGGCCCGATGACAGACTGCTGCGCTCTGCTTGGCTGAACAGCTTGTGGCTGCAGCAAATTCAAACCCTTGCAAGTATCCCTTCCTGCAGACTAAGAAGGGAGAGACGGGGTACACTGTGCTGACTCATAAAACATTTTTAAAAAAAACACCTCACTTGCCTAAAGAAATAATCAATTTACTGTTCGTTGGTACCGAGTCCAGAAAATAACAAGTTGACCGAGCGCAAAGTTTGAGTCGTCAAAAGCAACAAAAACTGCGACGATCCATAAAAGTGAGATAAGATGATTTTGGCACGTGCCTGTGTGAAACTGCTAAACCATTTTAGAGGCAATCGCTGCTGTGATGCTGTTTACCGTTTATTCTACAGTGCAAAATCACTAACAACCTAAAATAACCTACAGTCATTTTTTTGGGCTCAATTTTCTATTGCTGAGACACAGACGCTCTCTCAAACCAGATATACTGTACGCATTAGAAGCCATTAGGTTGGAAAGGCCACGTAAGATAACAAAGGGACATCAAAGGGTGTAAATTATAGATGAAAGTACTCGGTGGCGAGACGGCGTGCGACTCCGTGATTCTTCTACTCCGTTTTAAATGCATGTGATAGAAAGCGGTTTTCAATCAGCACACGGCAGCAGATGTTACGTTTCCGTTTGCTTATTTGAACAGACTACGGTCTCATCTCGTTTGAAAAGCGAGTTTTACAGCTTCAGTTTATTTGGACTTTGAATTCAGGTCAACTCTACGACAGAATACTAGAGCCGGGCTAAGATTTGTTTTTTTCTTAATTACGAGTACAAAGTCATAATATGAGGAGAATGAAGTAGTGTTTCTATAAAAACTCCAACATGAAAAATAACAAAAAAAAAATTAAAACAACGAAAGTTGAAAGTTATACTTTGGCATAAGCTCTACACATAATACTAATAGAGATACTTAATCTTTTAACAAATCAGTAACAATTGTACAAACAACTGAAAGAACCACACAGGCTGTGCTGGTCAGCTCTTTCCTATTGAAGCTTTTTTTCTTCGTAATTTGAAGAAGTTGTTCCTGGTAAAATTGCATCTTTATTCGACTAATAATATAATCACATTCTGATAATTAAAACATTGTACAACTAACAGAAGCGATGATTGAAATAAAAGCCAGTTTTTTTTTTATATTTCCTGTCATTTTAAATGTAATATTTAGAAAAGAAAGCAAGGAAAATAAATAATTAAAAGCGGTAGTTGGATCTGGAATGGAGAAAATATATATATATATGTATATATATTTTCAAGCCATATCGCCTAGCCTAGTTAAAATATTTGAGGTTCCTCCCATCCAATCCTTTGCTATGACATAAATATATTAAAGAAACTACGTATAGGAAAGCATTGAAACACAACCTATTTCCAAAAGATTTCAACATAAATTTATTCCAGAACAACATCCAACTTCTTCTCTGCTCCACCAGGCTTCAGGCTCCTGTTGCTGATACAGCATCTCATGGTGACATACAGAAAAATGCTGCATTAACTATGAGCGTAAAGGTAAAATAAGGTCTGCAGCACAGCACCATATACATCCTATAGTTGACACATGCATGCTTTGCAGGCTGTGAGCAGGTGCATAAAGTACAAATATATGATCACAAAAAGTGCAAATAGTTGTGTTTTATTGAGGATATTTAAAATATCTTCCAAATCCAGTGTGGAGTATTTGGTACAAAATTAAATGTTATCGTTGTTTAAGAGGCCAAACTTGAATTATTATGTCATTATCAATGTATTATTTGAAAAGCAATAGTATTTATCGTTTATCGGGACAATTTAACATCCAGCAAAATCTGTTATCTTGACAGGCTTAAACACACTGTTGACAAGTAGCAAAGAGGCGTTACGTGTTAACAGAGATATTTGTTAAAATCCGCAAAAGTAAGGAGTGAGAACAGGTCGAAAGATGATGAGGCAGCACAATTAAGTAAGAATCGACAAATAAATCAAAGAGAAAATAAAGCTCCAGAGGCAAAGATAGCCATCACTTAGTCTGAGCACCACAATGGTCAGTGGAGGCAGCCACAATGGGCTGAGGCCAGGTCTGTGTGGTGCTGTTGAGTTAGAACAATAACCCTGTGCAGGAGGCCCACAACGCAATCAGCCCAGGAATGTGGAAGAGGAAGCTCTGGGAACAATGCTCAGCGTTCCTAAGCCGCTCTGGGTCCCCACCCGTTTCAGCCTTGTTCTGCTTTCAAACTGGAAGAAAACAGGAAAGTTTGTGGGCTAAGAGCCCAGGAGAAAAAGGGTCTGCTCTGCAGTCAGCTGAAGGGCCCCGTGGCGCACACAGTCAGCATTTAAATCCACTACAGTCGCTGTGATCAGATCGGTCTGGGCAGGCATTAATCTGAACTGTAACTCCGCCTCCGGCTGTGAGTAAACACTCTGTGGTTCATGTGAGGGGAGCAGGACACACAAACAATATTGTACTGCCCTCTATTGGCGCAACCAGACACCACAGGATGAAACTATACCAGCAACAACATGGGCATGCCATCTAAATTTTACCACTAAATGCATGTTTTTATGCAAGTAAAAATTAAAGATTTCCCTATTTTTACCATTTTTTTAAAGACAACTTTGATGTCATGTTTTTTTTAATCCAAAACATTTATGCAATTTAATTAAGATAATGTTCTTTTTTTATATAATAAAATAATGATTTTTTTTAAACATTTTTAAATCCTTTTTTTATTTCCTTTATTTAACCTGGTAAACCCTGTTGAGATCTAGATCTCATTTTCAAGAGGGACCTGGGCAAATAATAATCAATAAAGAGCTAAGAGCAAACTACTAAGACCTTATCAACATGCAATCCCTGTTTTCTACTATTTTTGGATCAGTTGAACTGCCATCTATCCACCCAAAGAGATGGACTTATTAAAAACATTTCACAGAGGACAATAATATCCTGGTTTGTGCACAGTTTGTGTTGAAAAATACTTATCCAAATGAGGAACATGTCAAATCAACCAAACTCTACTTCCTAAAAATAAGCGTCATTGTTGTTTGATTGTGACTTGCATTCAACGTCGGTGCCAGCTGTTGAATGTGAAGCTCGCAGCCAGAGCGTTCGCAACAGTTTGGGTTAGTAGCCGGTACACATGGTGAAATTTGCCTCCCCCTGAACTCTACGATCATTGAATAAATTTGCTTTTATTATGCATTCAAGCTTTCTCTACCTTTTTTTAGTTTTTAGATCAGCAAATTAAACTGAAGCTTCTTAATCTGCAAAAGCCCAGAATAACACAAGATGAGTCTGATCCATTCGGGGTCTTCCCTGTCCTGAGTGACGCTCATGAAGGAATCTACAAAGAGTCTGGCTGGTTGTCACTGCTGAGGAATGTCAGAATGTGACCCAACCAGACCCTTAAAAATGAGTCTCGTTTTGTGCATCAACTGCTCATGACACGATTCCTAGCTGCTCCGAAAGAATGTACGGTAACTATTTTAGAAAATATTTAAAGCAACATTACAGTGTTACTCCAGAGATGAAACATCCAGACTGACTATAAAGAACATACAGTGTGAAGGCAGAAAATTACTATGCCTTCAAAGTAGACAAAAAACAAATGAGAGGTTGGTGTTTGAGACCAGATTGAGAGAAAACATGTGACGGAAATGGGATAAAAGTAGAGGAAAGGCTGTCATTAACACCTAAACTGAAGAACATGAGATTAAGTTGGAATTCTATTGTGGTGTTTTGTGGTACTATTGTGATAACAATAAAATGTTACGATAAAAAACTATTCATTACGTCTTTTTACAGTAATTGCATGGCACAGCATGCAGCAACAGCTGTGCCAACACAAATACAATTCTTCCCATTTGAAACGGGATTCTTCAGGAAGGCACTTAATTAAAAAAGTAAGATTCATATCACTAAACTTCACACGGTAACTGAATTTAATTATATTTTTGACTTTACTGATATTTATTGATACTTTCTGTTGAACAAACGGTGGAAAAAATAGTAAAAATAAAATTTCTGATAAGATGGCCAGTTGTTTTTTTTTTTAATTTAAAATCATTAATTGAAATGTATCAAGGCAACAATAAATCAAAATTCCTATAAGAAATTTTTCATGGTAACGGTACGATAAATGCACCACCCAAACCTGCAAATGTGATTTCATCTCTGAATATTGCAACGATGACTGCAAAGTCTGACCAAAAACAGGAACGGTTGGACAGAGAGACAGAAGGTTGCACCTTTTTATACACTGTACGTAAATAACTAGTTTCTACTAGTTTAAAATAACTGATCTTGCAATAAATGCATAAGTGCATTTATGTGTGATACCATAAAATCTTTGCAGAAGCATTGAGAAAACGTTGGAGCAAACTAAGACAGTAAGACGGATATTTGAAAGAAAGCAAATGAGACGGGAAAAATTTACCAAAAAAAGAAATATTTCTACTTTTTCTCTCTCCTTTCTTTTCCCACAGTACTTTGGGAACAGCTGCTTCCAAAACAACAGCCCACGGAGGACCACCCTAGTTAACCCATGCGACATACCTCAAGGCCATAGAGCACGGGCTCGACTGGAAAGACACGAAGACCCCCGCCACCTCACTGCACAGGAATCTGAAACAAAAAGCAGAAGCTGTGCGTCGAGCAAAGCCGAAGGCTGACATGATGACATCACAAAACACACGTATGCCCTGTCATTCAACATCTTTAGAACGCTTGAGAAGCGTTAATGTTGGTGCAATTTGAAACCACAGTTACGCTGCCGAACCGCGTAGCACATGGGTACAGTTTTTAGTCTTGATGACGATTTTAAATGTTGAACTTTAAAGTTTGCGCTGGCTTGTTTTGCTGAAGAGCAAAGAGTTGTCAGCCTACTGTCTGCTTCAGCCTGGTTTGCTCTCTACTGCGACAGGATTAAGCCCTCCTGCTGGGCAGAGTAATAATCTGGAGATTACCATTACGTCCAAGAGGCGGTTACGTAAGCATTCGGGGTAAACCACACTATTCTTCCCTTTTATCATATTAATGGTTAAAAAGACTCCCTTTATAGTCAAGTTGTCTTCTATGTAGTCGAGCATTCATCGTCACGGTCTAACTCAGAGTACCATGCTTATTGGGTTAGAAAGGGACTTGGGAAAACAATCCAATTAGACAGAAATGGACACATAAAAAAAGAGATAGAGAGAGAGAGAGAGAGAATGTAACAGAACACCAGAAAGTTCAAACCTATCAAACCACATGCAAAGGAAGGAAGAACAAGGCCTTAGTCAGAGCAGCCAGACAGAGAAGTTGAGGTGTGAGAACTTCCACCCTACACCAACTGTGTGATTGTGAGCGGATAGCAACGACAGGTCAGCGAAGGTGGAGAGCGAATCAACGTTCGACTTGAACTTTAAGCCGGCGTACAAACTCACACAACCCACCCACCTGAACGTAGCCTTAAAACAAAGATAGTCTCTCAGCCACCCTGGCTTGCTTTTCTCACGGTGAAAAAACCTGCGAATAACACATCTCACTTCCTGTTCCAACTCAGCGACTCCAAAACCCAAAAAGAAAAAAAAACAACTAACCACAAAAAAAAGGCAAGCCAACCCTGACTATATTCTGAACGCTGTAGCACAAACTTAGCTACCGCTCTATGTTGAAGCTCTTTTTTTATTCCGACTACATGCAACTTCACTAGAAAAACATGGCAGTAATAATAATAATAATAATATAAGAAACAGTTTGTTGTATAAATGAAATAATGGCCTGTTTTAGGGGGGGGGGGGGAAGCAACAGGGCAATCAAAAGCTGAACTGATTAACTTCTCTTTGTCTATTTTATTACTACCTGCTGCTTTCTAAATGAATAGGTCACTGACTGGCCATCCAGGAAACAGGACATGATCCTAACCTCTAGCTGAGGTTATGTTTATTTAACTTTCTCTATTGCCTCAATTTCATTTAACCCCAACAAAACACAGAAATGCATCTCTGAAATGTTTAGTAAATTACATCTGTTAAATACGTTTCCTAAAACTAGCCCAGATGACAATAAGAATTTGGGAATGATGATATTTGGCTACCTCCAGATGGCTGGCTTGCTGTAATCACAACCTCTTAAGCGGAAACATTCCTGAATTCTTCCAATTAGAGACGTAAAAGCTACGTTTTAAGGATGCTTCAGATCGTCCTCATTTCCTTCCAATTGACATATAAAACCAGAGGATTCGTTGTCGCTGATGCCCTTGTAAAAACGTCAGAAATCTCCAAACCCAGCTCGGGCCGTCTTGAGGACAAATACAGGGTGTTTTCCTTGGCAGAAGCAGACCCAAACATCAATTATGCTCCAAACCCTCTTTCCAAAAAGCCGCGGATAATCTTGCTCAGCAGGGCTCAATTATAGGTTATTTCAAGCGAGACTCAGTCCTCATTGTGCGCTGCATTATCCCAAAGTCTTGCAATGCAATAAAGAAAAGGAATGCCTAACCTAAACTGGCTGATGTCGAGAGCTAATTTAAGCTGCAGAAAGAAGAGACGCTTGCAAGATAGAGCACCTTGAATCACAAACGTCGATGTATGTTATTGGGATTTACGTGATGGACCGAGGTGGTGCAGAATTGTGAGAAGGAAGATTTTGTTCAGTAAAAATCTAAATGTGCATTCCTATTAACCCGTGCATTCATCAGGAGCTGCAGGGAGGCCTGTTTGGACTTTGGAAAAGCTACAAAGATTTTTTTTTCAATGAAGACTGACTATAGTAACAGAAAGTAGCAGGTTAAAGTGATTAGCTCGACACTGTAAATAAGCATCCCAACTTCTCCAGGGCAAAACAGCTGAGCCCAACACAGGAGATGAAAATGACGTAAATGTTGAAATACGACGTCAGACTGAGGTTTGAAAAAAAATATCAGAGCCTTATTAGATTTAGGACAACAAATAAAAGCAGACCAGGTTTGATTTTGAAAAAAAACATATATGTACTGTATGTATTTCTGGTGTGAGATTGTCAGCTTTACAAAAAATCCTGTGTGAGTCACGTACGGTCAAAGAATCGTTCAATGTCTAGCAACTCGATTCAGAAACTAATTTTAATTCCGAAATAAATGTTTGTTTAGAAATTCTGTTTAAATTATGTGACTGAAAAGAGGAAAAGACTGTAAATAAATTAAACATTCATTTAAAACAATTCTATCATCTTCCAAACAATCTCAAATTCCATCAGTTTTACATTTAAACAAAAAGGGGTTTGTGCATAAAATTCTGCAATTTAAATGACCAGTATTAGGTTAGCTTAGCTGCCTGAAATTAAAAAAATATCAAGGAATTATTCAAAATACAAACGGTTGGCAAGACGGCCTTCTACGGTGACGTATCACGTAATGCGACATGCAGTAAACTCCTAAAAAGGAGCGGCAAAGACCTATAACTTCAATGCATTTTAAAATAGATTTTATTTTGGAGCATCTTGAATCGATTCAGAATTCCCAGGACTAGGAATTGCATTTATATATAAAATTGATTTATTTATTTTTTCTCAAATCTACAAAAGAACTAGACTTAGGTTAACGGTGCATATTAAACTGACCGTACCATTTTTATTGAGAAACATGATGGTGACAACATCACATACTTCTCCTCAGTTGGGACAGGCAGGCTAGTTAGAGCTGATGGGAAGATGGATGGAGATGTTTACAATGAAATCCTGGGGGGAACACTTGCTTGAGGTACATATTCATGTGTTACGATGGTCCAAGCAAAGTGTGCAAGAAAAATTAAGAATCTCCGGATAGAACTTGCCAGTTACAGATGCTCTCCATTCAATATGTCTTCTACTCTGCAAAGAAAAATGTGCAAAAGAGTACATTTTTAAGTGTGCAAAGATGGTAGAGGCACACCATAAAAGGCCTGGAGCTGGAACTACAGACGAAAGGCTACTCTAATCTAACAAATTGTACAGCATTGTTTTCAAATTTTCATTTATAAAAAAACTTGAACACCATCAGATACTTTGACGTTAGTGGTTCTAATATAAAGTGTGAGGTATATTAATCATTAACATTGTGAAAATGTCATTTTTCACATCAAGATTTGCATATTAAGTTTTTTGTTGATGCGAGAGCCTTTCCCACAAACAAGTGAATATTAAGTACCAGAGAAAAATGTGCTTTTACTCCAACGCTTAGTGCAGGATGTTGTAATAGTTTGGTACTTGCATTCAGTTCTTTCTTGGGCAAACAGTGAGGTTTTTAGTCGTGTGGGTGTGTGTGTGTGTGCGCGTGCAGTTCCTCAAAATGCTATTTGTTCAGGTGTCCAATAATAGCTACATGACCAAATGCAAACACACGGGTCTAAATGACTCCAACTGCTCTGTCCAGGTTTAGGTTGGGTCCAGCTTTGTAATAATAGCAAACAATCGACCGTAGACGCGTCTGGAGAGGTTGCATGAGGATGTTGTGTATTAATATTAAAGTAGCTGGAGCAGAATTACCTAAAAAGGTTGTTTTTTTAAAAAAAAAATCAATACATTAGCTGAACTTTTTTTGTTTTCTTTTATTTTTTTTACATCAATTGATACATGAAATGTTAAAGAGACTGAGTGAATCATTTGCAGTGATTGCTGAAATGCTGAGTTAACAGTTAATCCTTGCAGAGGGCAGTTTAGTGAGAGGCCACTGTGGGGGTGTTTTGGAGGGCTTGGTTTTTCCATCCCCATACTCTTCAATGCCATTAATGCCTTACCAGATTAAAACAAACATACTAATTCACTGGAATAGTGCCCTAGATAATCACAGATAGATGGGTCGAGGCAATCTAGGGGGATTTCCCTCAAGCCGGTGCATGTGAAGTACACATCTGCACTGCCATCAAAGGCTTTTTTTTTTTTTTTTTTTTATGTAGTGGGGGGTTCAGCAAAGCCTTGTGGGTCAGTGTTGGCACTACCCCGCAAAACCTCATCTAGAAAATGTTACTAACCAACAACAACATTAATCTCAACAAAGTTAGTAACTCAGGTCAACGCCAGCTGCGTTTAGCATCTTAGCCTAGCGATTTCACTCTGCAGAGGATTCCTTCCTGTCATCCTGAAAGAAGTCTCAGCACTGCACATTTTGCCATGTTACAGTTAGAAACTTTAATATATTTTAGCAATAGTTGTTACGGATACTCCAACACAAAGTATCGCTTTGTCCTCAAGTAGAGGGAGAAATACACATGTTTTCTTTTTGGGGGGGTGGGGGGGGTTGGTGTTACTCGCAAATGCTGAGTCAATACTTGTTATTCAATACTTTTGTTGCAGTCGGAGCTGCGAGTCTTTTGGGCGACGTCTCTGACGGTTACGCGCATCCAGAGAACTTAAGTTTTGTCCCGTTCATCTCGGCAAAATAGTTAGATGTGAATCTGGCTGGACGGGAAAGCGTCTCTGAACTCTTTTTGAGTCTTGTCACAAATATATCAGATGGATTTAAATCTGGACTTTGACTGACATAGTCAAACATGTGAATATGCTTCAATTGCAATCATTACATTGTAGATCTGACAGTGTGTTTAGGGTCATTGACCTCCTACTGTATATGGTGAACCTTCACCCAAGTCTAAAGTCTTTTACAGCATCTAAACAGGTCTGCTTCCTGCATTTACTGTCATTCCTCTTCACTTTTTCAACACTTCCCATTTTCAGAAAACTGTTTAAACAGAGCTTGGGACATTGTTTTATAACCTGACCTAAACTTGCCTTAAATGTCCCTGCAATTTAATCCCTGGCCTGTCTGTCTGCTCTGTGATGCTGCTTTTTCATTAATGTTAATGTTTTTGGAAAAAAAATGTCACAACAACAACAAAAAAACATGTATGGATCTCTTTCCACGCAACGAACATACACTACTTTGTGCTAGTCCGAATGAAACAAACAAAATCACCAAACGTGGGGCAAAAATTTAAAAAAAAAGCAAAAGTGGGATGAATGCTTGTACTTGTGCTCTGCACATTTGTCACAAAACTTAAGTGAGGAGAAAGAGAACAAAATTTAAGAGCATCATCTGTGTTAATATAGTCGTGGGAGTCAGACAAACCGGTATTTTATCTGTCACGGCGCCTTCCTCTTAAATAGTTGCCCTTCTACCCCCCTCACACAGCAGACTGACCAGATTCCTTTCTGTCTGTATCCAAGAGACGCTGAACAAATGCTTTTTATCCGAGTAATGTCAGAGGCAGAGCTGAAAGTTCGCCTAATGTTATGCTATTGCATAAGAGTCACCGTGCTCAGACATGTTACAGTCTCTTTGCACTTAAACGTAGTTTTTCTTTTTAAGTTACCCCAGACTGACAAAATATTTGTTGCGGTTTGTAGTTATAGACAACTCGGTTATATTGTAGCTTTCAAAAAATGTATGCAAAAACAAACAACAAAAAAAAAACAACAACAGTGGCTTAAATCTGCTTGGTTATTTTGACTGCTGCGGGTAAACTTCCTTAGCCGGTTAGGTCATAATTTTCGCTTCATTACAAACGCTAAGGCCGTACACAACAAGAAGCTAACATCCATTTAAAAACAAAATAAGACGAATAGGATTTACAGAGGATGATTAGTTAGCATCGTAGCCTAGAGTTCTCACTCTACAGAGGAAACTGCTGGTGTTGAGCAGGGAGCTAACTAGCACCAGCAACTTGCCTTAGCTCACCCAGCCAGTTGTAAAGGCTAAACTAACGTTCCGCAGGCCAACAACATACAAAATACAAGGGGCTAATCTAGCCGCCAGGAAGCGAGACAAGCAATGACAACACGTACGTGAGCGGTGTTTACCATTTAACTTGCAAAGAGGGAAGGCGATTAACCCCAACACTAGCAGAGCAGCCAAACTCCTTCTTTAGCATGCTACGGCAGCCTATTTTGAAAGGCTAACGTTAATCTCAACAAAGTTAATAACTCAGGTCAACGCCAGCTGCGTTTGTCAGAAAACACTTTTTTTCTTAATTTCAGCAGCATTGGGAATGTTGACGTTACTTACAACTTTTGCTGCTTCTTCCTTTTAGTTGAGCTAGGTCGCTAGCTTGCAGACGTTCTTTTCATTTGCCGAGCGAGCTTGAACGTTCTGGCCCTCCTCCATTGGAAGGATTTGCGTAGTGGTGTGATTTTTTTCTCTCTCTTTTTTCGCAGTCTGTTTGTGAGTCGGTAGAGGGTTTCTGTCAGAGCCAACTGCAAGCCTTTTGGCTCCTCCTTCTTGATTATGATTGGGTGTAAAAAATACGCCTACATGTAGCACAGTTTTCTGATTGGATAAATTACTTTCCAACGTTAAGCTGATTACTTGTTGATTGGATGACGTCTTTCGGAGGACGGCATTGGCAGAGTTGTACATTTGTTTTGGTTCCCGGAGTACACCGATATGTGCTATGTTGGGCGGGGAGTCAAACATGACTTCGAATGAGACGCAAAGATGCTGACAAGTGGCTTAAGTTGTCTAAGTGTGCAAATTTCTTTTTTTTTTTCTCAAACGTTTCTGGTAGTAAAATTATGATTTAATTGATATCAAAAAATGTGAGCACAAGTTAAATACATTTGACATGTTTTGTAATTGTAATTAAATTCAAATAAACTTTTAAAAAATACAAGTTGAGATTTGTCAATGCATTGTTACAGCATCTAAACAAGTTCTTAAATACTTCTGTAATACTGTAATAGCAGCACAATAATAATAAACATTCACCTTTAATGGGAATAAATATTACACCGTCAAAATCTTTTATTAATCATTAACAGAAACCTGAAAAGAGTCACATTTATTTTTGATGGATCTCTGTTTTAAAATTATCAAGTTAAAAAGTCTTTAAAAATATATGAAGACATAATTTAAACACAACATTTTTTTCATTTAACTAAATACATCCAAGTAACCACTTGCAAACCCATTTGCCTTCTAATCTGGCTCATGGTTTTGTGAGCTGGATTAAAAATGTGGTGTTTTTTTTTACATCAATTATGAAGCACAATTTTTGATACTTAACAGTTGTCACTGTGTAACTGCTGTCAAGTATTGACCACAACTCAGAAACAGAAGGAACGACCTAAACGTTTTTAGAATCTTTCATCTTTCATGCTGCATTTATCTTCCCCTCTGTATACATTTTATTTCCTGGTTCGGAGGCGATTCATTTCAGTTTGTAATCCATTAGTCAATAGTCCATGGATCAAAATAAATCAGTTTTTCTTTGATTGGAAATTCAGATCATAACCAAAAGTCAGGACTAACTTTTTTTAGACTGTTGTCATAAATAGGACTTTGACGTGAAGGGCCTTGAATAAGTTATAGATATTGCATTGTATATATTTTTTTTCCTAATTAAAAGAGAGACTAAGTCAAACTACTAAAATACATTTCGCAACTCATTAAAACATTCATGATGAATTATTATTAATTAAAAAAAATACTGCAAATATAAGCCTACTGGGCTGTGGAGGAGAGAGATCCTCATCAGATTTAAGGTACTTATAAGGAAAGAATCACACCTTGTGTTCTGCTACAGAGCAAATAAAGTCATAAGCGTGTAATGCTGCAATAGGAGGATGATTCAACATCACAAAATGACACATTTCTCCTCAGTGTACATAGATGAAAATGGCAAAGTTTTTATCATTTGCTCAGCAGGCAAAAAACAATAACAATGGGTAGCACAGGTTACCTACTCAGATTATATCATAGGAAGTTTCCTGTTTGTTTGGATGTTGATAATAATTAAACCTACAAAAGAGACTTTGCACTCTTTTTACAAGGTTGCATTTAAGGTACTCAGATAAAACAAATAAAACATTTGCAGTTCTACTGAAAGTCTTCTTGCGCCCTCTACTGGATTTTATGAAGAAGGAAACAAACAAAAAAAAACACACACACACACACACACACACACACACACACAACAAAAGGACACTAGAAAGCTTCCATGGAGTTCATTCACATTCGATATCCATACATGCTGCAACAGGTAAACACACACAGCTGCTTCCTTCCATGGTGATGCTGGGGCTGAAAATGCAAAGAAAACAAAAGCACAACATGGAAAATGAATGAATGACTGAAAAAAAAACAGAATCATAAAAGTTGCTGAAAATGTTTTTTCTTACTCTCATTTTTATAGAACTGTTGAGATTAGCTTTGTGCGCATTTAACTTTAAACTTCCTCTGCTGGTGCAGCTTGAGGTTTTTTCTTGCATTCATCACACTCATGTTGGCACTGTCTGTTGAGATAAGAAAATTATAAGGACTTATAATGCTTATCTGCATGTTTAGTTGATAATGATTGTGTTCCTTTCTGTGTTGTGCAGGTGGCTGATAGAACAGATGACCCAAATGTTTGTCCCATATTTAAGAACTACTTCACAGTTCATTTTAGATTGTATGTTTCTTGATTCTTTGATTGTCTCTAGTTCAAAATCCAAAGAGACTGGACTGGTCAACCCTGATCCGGACTGTTCAGCACTGAAATGAGATTCTATAAAATACAGTTTGAAATTTCTGAACTCTTTTGTTCTTTTTGTGAAAACAGAAAACGGAGAATTTGGATGTAGATGTAGACATACATGCAAATTGTGACAAATAACTTAGTAAAATATTGAGAACAATGAGATCATTAAACATCAAAAAGCCATCGCTGTGCCCACCTGAGTCCTGGACCTGACGGACCTCTTCTGGACCAGGGCCCAGTTCCAGGGCCGTCTTTAATACCGAGCTCCTGGAACCTGCTACGACAAGTTCCAACATACAAAGCTTTTCCCACTGCAAACCCGAGGAGACCCGCAACTACAAAGGAAACACGTAAAACTCACCATTCACTTAATATTATTATTATAACTCACAAAATGCAGAGAAAATAGAACAGACCTGCTAGCTTTGGAAAAGGGCCAAACCTTGCTGACGATTTCCAAACACCTGCATGGGAATAAAAACATTTGCTTAAATGAAATCCAGCAGAGAAACACATTGTTTGTGGCGTTTTTGAGAAATACTGGAGTGTTTACCGTTGTAGATGAGACCACCAGTGACAGCCATGCTGCCCACAGACAGGGGGAGAGCTGAAAAAAAGGGACATTGGATAAATGATATTAAGACGCCAATAAAATGAATACAATGGCAGATAAATGACAGAGATGCACTGATCACTTGGCCAGAGATCGGAATCGGACGATTTTCCCCCCATGACTAAATATGACTGGTGATCAGCAGGTTCTTCTCTATCACCCAAAAAAAGAAAAGAAATATATTCCCACCATTTTTTTTATTAGCAAATGCATCAACCATCATCATGTATTTGGGTGCATTTTTTGGGGGGTTCATTGAAAATCAAATGAAGGTTAGGTACACATACTTTAACATGTATGAATTTGTAATTCTTTAAATTTCCAAGGAATTCGAAGCTGTCTAGATGCCTTGAGCACATTTACGCAGCAATCGCTGGAAAATAAATAATAATAATCATAATAATAATAATAATAATAATAATAATAATAATAATAATAATAATAATAATAATAATAATTTGCCAAAATCTTTACAGGACAGACCTAAAAAAAACCACAACCCCCCCGGAAAACCTGATTAGTGTATCTCTAATACATGGGAATAAATTTGTAGTTAAACATAAATAACGTTGCACTCTTAATTACTAAAAGCAGTAAAACGTCAGACTGTTCATCATGACATAGACTTTCTCAAAGGCAAGTTGCAAGATCCAGTAGCAACTCGAGACTCTATTTTTTTTCCTTCTTGGCGCCTTTGACCCCTGGAGTGGTGGTGAGACTACTCCTGATTATTTGGAGGTCAAAGGGACGAATAGAGGAAGCGCCGATTGTTGTCGGCTCATGTTTACATAAGTTCATGGTGAGGGAAGAGGAGAAGCAGCTGCCTGGTTGATGGTGAGTGGAGGAATGCAGACAGAGAGGAAGGATAAAGATTAAAACCTGTTGACACATAAAACAAAAAAAGTTTTCCGATTTCTTTTTTTTTTTTGGGACTTCTAATCAGCCAACACTGGCAAGAATATTTCTCATCCACCACCTCGGTAACTTTGGTGCTGTTGTCTTTTGATACGTGACATAAACACCTCAGGTTGCGTTCATCTAGCCGTCACTTTGACAAATCATTTGTTTGCTTTGTCGCTCTTGTAGAATCATGCTCGCTTTTTTTGCTTTTTCTTTTTAAATCGGTTTGATCTACGTCGTCGTGGACATCTTGGACACTCCCAGCCGATTGCCCCCCCGCAGCCGTAGCCAGAAACAAAGATGATGCAGGCTGTGCTACTCAGCCGAATTGTACTTTAAAAAACGAAAATGTTCACATATGGAAGGTATTTTTGCTATTGCTTAGTTTTTTTTTTTTTTGGAGGGGAGGAGGGATCCCCGCTCTGAAACCCACAGAGGAATGTAAACACACATTTCAGTGAATAAGTGACTTCTTCTACACATGGAAGAACATGTTGAAGTGTGTGGGGTTTCATTGAACAATTTTAAAGTTGCGAGAATTTCACATTTTCAGAAATATCGTGGCGCATGCTTCATATCTCAAGGAGATTACCTCTATACCAGAAGCTTTCCTCTTGGCACTCTTTCCACACCTTCCTCACATCTTCCCGGTGGACGTGAGCGTCGCTCAGGGGACACTGTGAGACACACACAGGACAGGCCAGGCGTCAGATGAGCACACAGTCCTCCGGCAGTAGGAGTCATGTTTTTGATTATCTCTCACCTTCCAGCCCTGTTTGGCTGGAGCTGAATCAGGAGCAGGAGCCTCCCCTGTCTTCACTGTTGTAGGTTCTCCACTTCCACAACTCATGATGGAGGAGGTTTCACTCGTTGTACTACCAGTTGTGCTACACAACTTCTGCACTGCCCTCCCTCCGCTTTCAGATAAACTAAGTGGAAAGGCTCCTCCCTGCACTAGTTTTTAAATTCCACCCCCTCTTAAAAATGCTGACGACACACCGCACATGCACAGGCAATTCAGTGTGACGGAAAGAAATTACCGTACAAATCACTTTAATCGGGAAAAATGCATAATAGCACTGCACCTGTAAAGTTGTCATTTGTAATATGAGACTACATATAAGACTAAAATGAGACGAAACAAAGCCTAGGTTTATTTTATAATAGATGTTGTTTTGTCCACAAATAATCAGAGAGCATTTGCAAACTCTTTTTGCTTTATAATTAATAATTTGAAAAACGCATTATTAATGTTGAATACACCATAGCCTAGACTAAAGGAAATGTTACTGTGGTTGCTTAAAATGTGAGTTGTTTGTTTTTTCCGCTAATATGAAAATATTCTCTGATCGCCACATAAAATCAAACTTTACAAAAAGGACGCTGCTGCAGATCTTTACACTTGATGCAAAGGGATACAAAGTACAAGAAAGAGGGAGGAAAAGAATGACGAACGGGCATGATTTAAAAAAAATCTTCACAAATCAAAACCTTAAAAGTGTGGCATGCACTTGTATATTCATCCTGTCTGAGTATATTTACGGTTTTAATTTTCCCTACTGCAAGATGAACCATGTTTACAATGTGAAAACATGAAGGGGCATGGCTAGTGTTCCAAGTTACAATAACATTTACATAGTCTTGCAACAGGATTGCACAAGCCACGGCGTGCTGACGTTTCAACCAATGAAATTGCTCTATTAAATATGACCTATTACCTAGAGTCTTAACTACTCATTCAGATAGCCGCACCTTCGTTTGAACTTGGCCTCTCGTCTGATTTCTGCAACACACCTTTTTTTTGGAAACCTCGATAGCCAGACAGACTACGAGACTGAGAGATAAACGCACGGGAAACTTTTGACCTACAATCACCACTTAATCATAGTCTAAGCTTAAGAAAACAAATTATTGTACAGAATACTTACTATGACTATTATCCGTGTTTCAGAAAGACTCCAGCTCATTCACTTTTGCACATGATGCACTTGGTGGTCCGGTGGAGGAGCCTTTTGATGTGGCGATAAAATAAAATAAAATAAAAAAAACCATAATGAAGACCTACAAAACTCTACTATTGATCATGTTCATATTGTCCTTTGTTTGTTGTTACCAAACTGCAATAGATTAAAAGTAGCACTTTCCCCTGACGTACATAAGAAAAAGTGCAAATTTCTACTCCTAGTGCTATCAAAACTGGAGATACACTTTATGAGATATATCTTATTCCCAAAAATTTGAGACACAGTAGCAAGTTTAAATAAACTTAAATTAGAACACTAATTAATTGACTACTTTACTAATTGACATATATATATATATATATATATATATATATATATATATATATATATATATATATATATATATATATGCTAATTTCACGATTTTAATTGGTAAAATCGTGAAATTAAAGAAATTGCCTGTAGACACAAAGTAGTCACAGGTTTTCAAAGTAGAGAAGTTAATTTTCATCAGTGTAGTTAGGGCTATGGTTGTGTTAGGGTTATTAAATGTTAGCAAGCTACAAGTTGCATGTAGGTCTGTAAAGCAGACCACTGCAGGTTGGCTACCTGAACGGGTCGTCTGACCAGTTAACCAGCTAATATCAGCTTGTAAACTTATTTTAGTTTAAGAGAAGAAAAGCGAGGGGGAAAAAATTCTGAGCAATAATAATTGCTAATGAAACGTCAACTAAATTTAGCTGTAATGAAAATTACAATTGAGTGAAAAAAATGGTATTTGCCATCCTTCGGTCATTTAAAACAACAAAAAAAAGCAGCGAAATCAAAACAATTGTGAACAATTTGAATACAGAAGTATATAAACCAGAAGTCTGGATGTTTGGTGTCTGTTACGTTTTACAGGACAAGCAAACGTTACTGACAATACCGCCACTTTTTTTTTCTCTACCGTCCTGCTGTGTCGATATTGAGCAAACCCATTCCATGCTTATCTGGCGAAGTCAATTAATATTCGAACAACCAATCGCATTTCATCGTGGGCTGGGTTTTAGGTTTGCACGAGGACGGTTTGTTGATTGACACGCTCAAAGTGCGGCCCCGGTCGTCGACCTGCGACCAATCAATTTGGTTTGAGGGAGGACTCAATGTGTATTTTTCTTGAAGTGTCAATTACAGCAACCAATGGCTATCAAGCATGGGGGCGGAGCCTACAGAGCCGACTTTCAGTCACTGGGTGTGCACCATTTGCCAACCGGCGAGACAAGCGGCGATTTACAGTTCACCATTTGAACGGAATCATAAGTCAGGACCTCGGGGCATATCCTGGATACACCCACTCCAAGCATGTGACCAGCAAACATGAGAGATAATCAGATACAAGTTGTCAGAAGTGACATTTGTGGAAGCCATACTGGGATTATTCAGTGACCTCTGACTTACCATGTTGGGATCAGGATGTCACCTTTTGGGGCTCATTTGTAATTTCAGCTGGTAACCTGAAAAGACTGACTTCAAAGTACAAGTGCTGTTTTCTGGGTGATTTAAAAGTCGGAAAAGAGAAAAATCTGACTTCTGATTACTGCCTGAGCACCCCATAATTTTCAATATCCAACATGGCTGCCTTGCATTTGAAACATAAACAAACTTTCAGATGCAAATAATTTATTTGCACTTCTGGTGGTTTGTATCATATATGAACATGCTGTATGAACGTGATAAATGATAAATACATTCCAAATATTGTGTTTGTTCCGTTATTTCTGACTTGCAGCTGGAGCCATGCTTAACTAGGGTGTGAGGCGTCGTGAACGGATCCGAGTTCCAACTTTTGAGAAAGCTCAAAACCTAGAGTTTGCTTTTTTCAAAAGGGTATCTCCGCTCACACCGGTTTGTCCGGGTAATCCACCGGCTGACTGTAAGAGAACAAACCCACCGTCTGCGGGCGTCACTTACGCTAGCAAGGCCCGCCTATTGGCCGGTCCACGGACTTCCCACAGACAGTTGTATGTTTCATAAAAATGCACTCTGATGCGGCAAGTAAGTAGAAACGTTTCAGCGGCTTTTCGGGTTAATTTGCGGTGTTTGTCGGCTAGGGAGTCGCGTGTCAGAGAGAAGGAAGCGGACGTGCGGGGTTTCTACATCCGCTTTTGTCCCGTGGCTCCGTGAGGTTTGATGAATCCCGTGTTATTTGCTGCTCTCTTTGTATTTGGCAGCACTGTCTGGGGCGACAACAAAGGACGGACGCCTGCTGTAATTTCACTTGTTTTGAGCCTGCAGAAAGGCTCAGTCAGACACGTCGCGGTCGTCTGCAGTCGGGTTTTCGTGTTGTGCATTCAGTGCTCGGTCAAATCCCGCCGACGTTGTTTTGAGTTCAGATTGTTTTCGATGGTTATCGGTGAGTTGTGGTGTTTTTTTTTTTTTTCCCCCCCCCCATAATTATTATTCGTCGTGCCTTATTTCCCCGCCGGGCTCGTTTCGGCTCAAACTTGACACCGACGTAATGTCGGCGTTAATTGGCCGATTTTCTGGCCAGCTGCGGACTGTTGGGGAGAATGAAAATTGTGACGCAGTTGTCTAAAACATCTTTGGTTTGCCTGCTGCAGCGCCGCTGTCGCTCCTTGCGTCACCTGCACCAGCTGCTGCAAAACGTCTGCGCAGTGCTCTGCTGCCAGTGGCCATATAGCGATACATTTTTTAATCAATGTAAAGCGTATTCAGTCAGGGTGAAAAATGTTGGGGGGTAGACGGGGTCTGAGAGAAGTAGTTGTTTCGGAAAGGCTTGGGAGTTGTAGTTCCGCATCCCAAGCGGAGCCGCAACCCTCAATGGCCTCCTCCAGGAAGAAGAACTACAACACCCACACGGCCACAGCTCTCTGGATACTTTGTAAACTCTGTGCAAGTTGCTTGCCTTGGACTGCTACGTTAGGTATGCAGCTAGTGCTTTCCGTTCGTCTCTACGCGTTGGCTATTTTATCCAAAGTTTGGCCTCTAGAAGTAAGTCACCACTTGATGACGGGTTTAAATCAGAAATCGGCTACGATTATTTTTTGTGACAGGGTGGCTGAAATGGCCGAATGCGTTCCGAGTTGAGGGAGAGACCTCCCCTGCAGTTTGCTAGGACACGAAGACTTGATTTGGAGACCATCCGCATTGATCTGTTGGTTACTAACCAGAAATGGTCCCAAAATACGATGATAGTTAGTTTGTGCTACGATGATGTCACTCAACTTACACCCCTGCACAGTTACGGACATTTAAGGTGTAGAGGAATATATTGTTTTACATCTGTTCTCTCGTGGACCTAGATTTTCAGCTGAATTCCCATCTGACTACACTGGCCAATATCCACAAGATCCATCACACCTTACATCGGCTGGTAAATATCTGCTGTTATCTTTTTTTTTTTTTTCTATTTGAATCCCCCTGTCACTGAACATATCAGTCATGTTTCCACATCTTTTTAAAAAAAAAAAAAAAAAAAATCTTTTGTTAGAATCTGACCGAAGACGTTGGACCGGACAGCCACCCGTCAGGTAAACCCACACGGCATCATCTGAAACACAGTGACCTATTTTCAGCTTCCCTTCAAAGCCCAATGCTTTTCCCCTTGAAAACGTTTTAGGCGTTCAGGCTGTCGTCCTGGACGCCAGGCTGGAAGTTTCGGAAGAGAGCTTTGTCACGTACACCCACCTCGGAGGGTTTGTCGCAGATTAAGAAGTCCTGTGGAAAAATGTGCAAACACTTTTAAACTCCAGGTGGAGTCACATGTTCACACAAAGGTGTCACACCTAAGCTGTTGCGTAGCTTTAGCTACATAATAGTAGCTCCGGTGCGCTTGTTCCGTAACACCTTGCAAGCTCCAGAGTCTATATGTAGTCTGGTCTATTAGTATGGAAAAGTCCAATCTTTGACCGAAGCACCAATTCTAATTGAAGTTTACGTTTGTGATGGTAGGATAGTTCCTAGCATGCCTCCTGAACATTCAACGCATAGTGGTAAGATGCTATATTGGGAGCACCAATAAGAAGACATATCAGGGATTTTTGCTGTCCCAATGAGGGATTGTTTTCTCCACTGGTTCAGTGTTTTCCAATTAGGGTGAGGGGAGGCTGATGGTAAAGCATACATTTGTTTTTAAGTTTTTTTGGTTTTTTTACACGTCTTTACGAGGCGTTATTAGGGCAGCCAGTGATCCAGTTTTTCATATGACTGTAGCAGTGCTGATAATAGTTTGTTTCCTTCCCAGCTTGCTGCTCTAGAGCCATGCCGCCGAGAAAAAAGAGGAGACCTTCTGCCGGAGAGGACCTGTCGGCCAAGAAAAGTCGCCAAGACAGGTGGGAGATTCCTATGTTCAAGATCTAGTCGATTTTTTTCCCCTCCCTTTTTTTTTTTTCTTTCTTTCTGTTTTTCTTCTTTTATAAAAATATTCATATCACTTGAACTATTCCACATTGTGCCGCATGGTGGCACAATGTGCCACAAAAAGAAAATGTTTTTCATTTTCTTACGGGACCAGAAGCCTCAATGTGTTTTTATTGGGATTTTCCGACGAACCAACACGTTGTAGTGGAAACATGTTGTAGCAAATTTTCTTTGTTTTTAATTTTATTTAACTTATTTTATGTTTGGGTCATATTTAAACTACTTGTAATTTCACACTTGTGTTATAAATGTTATATTTAACACTTTGGATTGGAGGAGCTCCTCAACTGTAACCAATTTCCCCTTTGGGATCAATATTTTATAGTAATAACATTTTATTTATAATGCACTTTGCACGTAAATCTCAAAATGCTACAAAGTGATTTAAAAAAAGCATTAACCGATGCAAGAGTCATTTAAGATATGAAATGTGAGATCTTAAGAAGAAGACCCTCTGAATTGTGAGGTAGGAGAAAACGATACATAGTTTTTAGATGATATCAAACAAAAACTGTTTAGTAGTATTTTCCTCCACCCCTGAGCTGCACAATGTGATGCATTGCAATAATCACAGCAACATCTGTGTGCTCAATATCACAATTGAATGTGATATTTGATAACACATTTGACCAGTTGATGCACCTGCATCAGGAGCTTTTCTTTGGCTGAGATGCTACAACTAATGGAAAGTGTAAGAAAGGCCTTAAAAATTCTAGTCAATTATAATTTATGTAATTATGGCAATCAATTAAATATTTTTCTGGCAATCATGCCGCTGTATTCCACACAAACTGTTTTGTTTGTAGGCCAAAAAAAAGTCACTTTTGGTCTCTTCTGTCCTGATCGCGTTCTGTCGCGTTTGCTGTCTCTCCTGCTTGGCATGCGACAAACTGGGAGCAACACTTATTATGGCTTTCTTTTACCGTGATCACAAGTCTTTCATTGAGACCAGTCTTGTGGAGTGCATCACTAATAATTGAGACCAGATTGTTTCAGCTGGTGCTGTCAATCCCTTCAGCTACTCCAGAGTTACTACGGCTCTTCTTTGATTACATTCGCTCTAATTCAAGGTGTCCATGCACCCTTATAAAGTCTTATGTGAATCTAAAATTAAGTCCTTAAAATGTTATACATTCATTTAAAAAATCCAAATGCCTTAAAAAACAAGTCTTAAATTTTGTTGCGGCAGGACTATTTAATCCTGTTTTTGTTTGTGTTTTTCATTTTCTTACAGGACTTTTCTGTCAGGCAAATCTTTCCGACACATTAAGACTTTTTTTTTTTTAAAGGTTTTATTGGCTCTAGTGGCCTTTATTTTACAGTGAATTGACAGAAAGGTGGGTAATGAGAGAGTCAGGAAGGCACGCAATGAAGGTCACCAGGCCGGGAATCGAACCTGCGACAGCCGAGTCGAGGACTAAGGTCTCCATATGTGGGTTGTGCTTTACCCCTGCGCCACCACAGCACACTGATGTCACATTAAGACTTTTTCATTAGCTTCAGTGGCTCAAAGTGGTTGAGGCTACCAGTAACTATCTACTAATATACCCTTGCTAGCTAGCCTTTCACTCTAACAGAGTCTACATACTCTGTACTGTGTGTAAGAGTAGCTAGCATATAACGCTACCTAGCTACCAAGTGCATAGTAGTATATTAGCTAGCATACTAGGATATACTAGCATGGCATATATTTGCTAGCATACTAGCAGTTTTTCCTGTCTTAAGTTTCAATCAAGGTGGCCTTCACAAGGTCAGAAAACGACTTAAATTTGAATGGCTGAAACCTACAGAAACGCTGTAATTGCTCAGTTGGTCTATCACGTAAATTTCAAATGAAATGTGTTGAAGTTTTTTCTCTGTATTGTTACAAAATGTGGAAGGTGGTGTTGCTAAGAACTTGATTTTTCTGATAAAGTGGAAATGGGCATAACCATGCCCATTTCCACAGTTTTACCAGTAGGGATCTTATAAAGGATATCTTAAACCACACCATCACGTTCACATGCTGTACTGTGTGTATGGTTCTGCTGACTGTCTCCTCAACTGCAGCATTTTCAGAAAACACGAGACATCGCAGATCCGGGAGGAGGAGACGTTTTCCAGTAAAAGATGTTTGGAGTGGTTCTATGAGTATGCAGGCAAGTAGCTTCCACATGCGTTTGGTTTAGTTGCCTTCATCCGTCCATCACTGCTGTGCGTTCACAGCTCTAAAAACTGAGCTGACGCCGCTCATTTATCTAAACCAGGTTGTGACGACGTCGTGGGTCCAGAGGGCATAGAGAAGTTCTGCGAGGACATTGGAGTAGAGCCAGAGAATGTATGCAGATTATTTATTTTTTTTCATTGTTGCTTGGTTAAGCCTGAAGCTCTGTGCTTCTATGCTCTTCTCGGCGTGATCTCTGGTTCTCCCAGACGATCCCCTTGAAACTCCCAACCTGTATCGCCAGTTTCTGTTGAGCCGGTCATTGAGGTCCGGTAACAGGCTGCCAGAGGAATCGCTCCTGTTTAACAATTTATGCAACTTTCATTTTACATTTTATTCCCAGGTGGTGATGCTGGTTCTGGCTTGGAAGCTGGATGCTCAGAGTATGGGGTACTTCACTCTTCAGGAGTGGCTAAGAGGCATGGGCTCACTGCAGTAAGCCAGCCACAATGTTTTTCTCTCTTTCTGTTCAAATTCTGTTAAATTCAGCAGAGCTGTTTTTAAGTATTGAACCTCTCTGAGGTACTTCTACTGTTTTTTTTTTTTTGTTTTGTTTTGTTTTTTTTAAAGGTGCGATTCCACTGAGAGACTGAGGAATTCCCTCGACTACCTGAGATCTGTCCTGAGCGACAGCACCAGTTTTAAGCTCATCTACAGATACGCCTTTGATTTCGCTCGGGTAAGTCGAGTGAGAAATCACACAGGCAGCGTTCAGATTTAATTCATTTCAACTGATCGGAAAAGCTCCACGCGAGAATTGGTTACACAACGCTGCCATTTGTTTTGAGAGGTTTCTTAATTAGTAAATGGATTATATCACAGTGTAATTCACTCAATAAACAGCCAATCCTGTGCCCAAGGGAAAATACATGTGGCTTGTGGATTCAAACCCCAGGTAGCACAGTGGCAAAGTATTTCGGTTTTCCAAGCTGCATTTTGTTTTGAATATTTTGAGGAAAAAATTGTGTGACCAGGCAGAGTGAGTTCAACAGGAAAGTCTAATACTGAACTGAAAACCAGCTCAGTGTTAGACTGACCTCCACTGTGTGCAGCTTTGGTTAGGTGTATTGGATAAAATTCTAAGAATGAACAAGAAAAGGAAAAAATTAAAAGATTTCATGTCATTTTTGCCTGAATTTTAACATGAGTATTTTTATTTTTATTTTTTTCATTGGACAGGAAAAAGATCAGAGGAGTCTGGACTTGAACACAGCAAAGTGCATGCTGGGGCTTCTCCTGGGGAAAACATGGCCTCTGTTTCCTGTGTTTAATCAGTTTTTAGAGGTGAGCATATCAATAATGCGTCTGTAGCCACACAGAACCAAACTGAGAATAACTGTTTTCCTTTTGTTCCTTAGCAATCCAAGTACAAAGTCGTCAACAAAGACCAGTGGTGCAATGTTTTAGAGTTCAGCAGGACAATCAACCTGGACCTTAGTAACTATGATGAAGACGGTGCCTGTAAGTCAAAACCCGATTGAATGGAAATGGATCACATAGAGATGCACTGATCCATTTTCCCCCCCCACTTGATACCGATACTGATATGAGGTTTAATATCAGCAAAACGGATCTGATTCAGAAAACGGTGCTAAAGCAAAAGTCCCTAAAGCGTTTGTTTTTTTAAACACAGACATAAATGTACTGAATTACACATTTATTTGATAACTCTGCACCAGTACAGCACGCTTAAATATGGCAATAGCGTCATAATTTTGGTCAAACATGTAAAAACAACACAACTTTAATTATCAGCCAATGTAAAATTAATAATAAACTGACAAAAACAATCGGTTGACTATCAATGTTTTTTTTTTTTTATAAACTGCTACAAACCTTCTTTCAAATTGTTCTGAAAATTAAGCATTCTGAATATAGTGTCAAATAAATAATAAAGCATAACATCACTCAGAGCAAAACCATAGAATTAGACTGAATAGATCTGCCCGATACCCAATCTAAAAAAAAATGTTTTTCCAATATTGGGTCCGATACAGATATTAGTATCGGATCAGTGCATCTCTGGTATCCCACTGATTTGTTACGGTAGTACTGACTCTGTGTCTCTTCCTTTTGTCAGGGCCTGTTTTGCTGGATGAGTTTGTGGAATGGTACAAGGAAAGACAGATGTCATAGCTGCAGATGAGGGGTGAGGGGGAGAATGGAAGAAAAAAGAAAGTTTAACTGTGACCACAACTACTCTTGAGCATAAACAACCAATAAGCAAAACCCAACAAAATCGGTAAGGCAGTGACAGTTGGTGCCTCCTGGTTAAAAAGAAGGGGTTCGGCTGCGGGTGGGTGGGGGGTTTTGCTGCTCTCCGACTCCCCGTTTGGAGGAGCGCTGTCCTTGTGGAGTTATGCTCCCTATGGAAGTTGCATTGTGGGTGGACCCCTGTTCCCGAACCCCGCCGAGTGGCGTTGCTCTCTGTCACTGTGACGTCTCATATTGTTGTCTGTGTTGGGATAACATGGTATCTATCATACGCTGACGGTGGGAACAAAATGGCGTAGTCAGCGCAGGGAAACCAAGAGGGGGCGACCATTCACGCGTTGCGTTCGAGTCTCAACCAGGATCACTCGGAAACCTCTAGGCACACACACACACACATTAAAAGACCTGTGCAATGAACTTCGACCTGAGCTCCTCGGGACAGATGGCACTAACTACTGTCTGTGGGTTTGTTTAGTTTAGTAGTTCTCCTTAAAGCACACTGTGTCAAAGGGTTGACTGCAGGTTTCTGATGCCTGCACCGTTTACCATCAGAAAAAGCCAGTTCGTTCTTTCCCTCCATTTTTTCTTTCTTCCCTTATCCCTCCTCCTGTTTTGCTGATAACTTTCTGCTAGCCCCGTGCAAAGACTTCAGACCTCATAACACCAAACGAATCAGCATTGCTGCTTACTAACTCTTACTACAGTGCAACCGTGAGCCACCAGTGCTCTGCTCTGCATTCATTGGTCTAACGACGGTTTATGTCTCTACGCTGCGTAGATAAGAGTGTTACTGTGCCTCAAACATGGAAAGTCGCATTGTGTGTCCCGCACAGATACCAACAAACCCTAACATTTCTACATGTGACTCTACGGTGCCTTTCAAAAGTATTCATACCTCTTACTTTTTTTTTTTCCTCCGAAGTTTGTTGCAAAACAAACAAACTCCTACGCATTTTGTTGAGATTTGACGTAATGGACCAGCACAAAGTAGTGCTTCGTTCTCAAGCGGAAGGAAAACGATGCATTAAAAAAAAATAAAAATTGGACCATGCATTTGTATTCAACCCCCCAGAATTAGTCCTGCTTACAACTACTTTTCAGCAATTAGAGTTGGAATTTTTGGGGGGTTTGTTTTGGTTATTTAAGTCTACTAGTTGTGTTAATTTGAACGTCCAGCTGAAAGTCAAGTTGTTGTTTTTTTTTTTGCAGACTCCAACCAATTGTCTTACTGTGTTTTGCTAATTTAGTAGTTTGCCTATCAACTCTGTTTCTGCAAAGAACAGCATTACCACAGCATGATCCTGCCACCACCATAAATAACGGTGGGGATGATGAAGTGGGCGATATGCAGTTTTCCATAACAGGGTTTTCCCTCTTGGCTAGAAAGTTAAATCTTGGTCTCATCTGACCTGAGTTTACTGTATCTTATGGTAAATGCCACTTCTGATGACTTCTTTAATGCATTTCCTTTGGCCGTTCATACCGTACTTGAGGGTCAGATTTGTGGAGTATGAGTCTTAGATTATTTAGTTTTTCACACCTTCTTCTGCGTATCCAACTGTTGTCTGTCTGGGTAGACAGTTTCACCACTTCATTTACATTTTAAGATGAATATTTGACGAATTCTACTTTAAATCCTTGTCTGAATTTATTTAATAAAATGTTTGGTTTTTTTCCAAACAATTTTTAATTTGAATATAGCATGTATCAGATGTATTTAGTAAATAAGCTATGTTGAAAAGGATTTAGAATGAATGTGACCACTAGAGAACAGCAAAGTGCTTCCAGTATAATTTAATATGCAATAGTGGTAGCATACACCACCTTGTTTCCGTAGCGTTTAAACATCTTCACAACTTTCTCCGTGGCCTGTCTGCTATAAAAACTCTGGTCTTTAATAGAGTTTTCTGTTTTTTTCCAGAGTAAATAGGACCTGATGCAAACACACCACACAACTCTCAAATTAGGATAAAAAAAACAAAAACAAAACAAAACTCAATTTCCCCTCCACTTCAGTATGGTGCACTGCTTTGTGTTGGTTTGTCACAAAAAAAAAAATCCCCATCAAAATGCGCCGATGTTTGTGTTTACAACTTGACAAACTGGGGGGGGAAGAAAATCAGGGGTGCTCGACGCTTTTTGGAAGACACCGTACATTCAGGACATGCAGTCAGTGACACACAAGTAGTCAGGTAACCTTTCAGGACGATTTCAGACTGTTTAGGCTGTGTTACATAGTGCCAGATGGTGTCCATTTTTTTTGTCTTGGTATTTGGCATTTGTTCGTCTTCCTCAGTCCATGGATAGTTTCTGGTCTCCTTTTAACGAGTAGCATTCCTCCCAACGCTGACAGTGTTACTACAGCTGCAGTGGAACACCCGAGACCCTCCGAGGACGCGGCGTCCTTTAGGCTAGCGAGGTAGGTTTGCTCAAAGCGTTTCTTTGTACCACCCGTAGGGCGTAAACGAAAAAAATGTGGACACTGACCGTTTGAAAGTGTGTGATGATGCTATGCTGTTCTGTTCGCCTTGTGTAATGTTCTTGTAACACATGTATAAAATCTTTTTTGTCTTTGACTGTGATGTGATGCTGCACCGTCAGAAGATTTACTATTTGCATGCATGCTCTGACAGAGCCTTTTGTGAATGGATGAGATTTTTTGAAAACATTTTTCAGACATGCTTTGTTTTGTACAGTTATTTGTGCATGTGTTTTGTGCTTAATTTGACAAACACAGTCATGTTAGTTTATTTTTCCTATGAAAAAAAAAATTAAAAAATACAATTGTGTCCACTACGACCTGGAACACACCTGTAAACCTCATGGTGGCTCAGGAGTTCCCTCCTGCATTTATCCCATCCCACGCATCATTATGTAGAGAGTAATAAGACGGCTGCAACCGGTGTGAAGACTCTTATTTTATTTTGAAGTTCATGCAATATATATTTTTTTTATATATACATATATATAAAAAAAAAATTCTGCAGTTGTTATGGTGCACATAAAAATCAGTCATTAGATCACACACATACGATTCCATTGGGGATCTCCACCATTAGCAAAAACTGGATTTAACTGTTTCATTGCTTACCAAATACTGTGTAGAGATAAATCTTTTAGTATTCTCCAATGAAAATGCAGGAGGATGAACAGCCTTGTCCCAACTGTAAATATGTATGTAAACAATGAGTGTCTATATGTTTGTTTTCACTATAACCAATGTCTATACACATAAATAAAAAGGTTTATTAACTTACTGGCTGATACTTGGATTCTCTGACTATACAGGATGTTTGGGGGGAGAAATAAGTACAACAGACATTACGATTACAGTCCACCTCTTTACAAATACTCAGGCTCTATATCTGCTTTAGGAAATGGTTTTAATGTAGGTAGGAGTATAAATGATCTCATAGTGAACTTGATTTGAAAGTGTCTTGATCATTTAAAAGTAACAACCAAAAATTGTTTCAAACATTAAACATAATTGAGGTTGGCTGCTCCTAAAATTACTAGTCACAAATATTGACATGTAATTTCAAAGCTTATACAGTTGTAATAATTGACACTTAAAAATAATGTGCATATTTAAAAAAAAAAAAAACAACTCCAATTGGCTGCCAGTTCTTCCTGATTTCACACCTGCTCATACTTTTACTTTTTCTACCAGCAGGATCTTTTCTCCCCACCTTTTGCCCCCCACCTTTTGCCCTCTTCAGTCATCTTGCTGAGGTGTAGCTGGATCAGGAAGTGAAGTCTCCGTCAATGAGTCCCCAATACCATGTCTCTTGTAGCGGGGAACACCGTACAACAGCAACAAATCCATGTCTTTTTTCGACTCACTCGCAGAAGGAGAATGAATTTGAGACTGTTGAGACGAGACTTTGTCTTTTTCAGACTGGCTGTGACTGGAGATGCTGCCATCTTGTGTATCAAACACAAGATGTCTATCTTCATCCCCCTCCCAGTTTCTCCTGTCTCGTGACATGGCTTTTAGGGCACTCAGGCCTTTTCTCTCATTCTTGTCCCCTAATGCAGCCCTCTGAATTTCTGGTGTCCTTTGGGACGAGTTTCCAAGCACACGGAGAACATCACCGGAGGGAGAGGGTGCAACTTCAGGACCAAGTGATGAATATTTGTGTGTTTGTGTTGCATCTGACTTCTTGCTGAGCTGCAATATGCTAAAGGCAGTTGTACTACTTTCAGAATCGTTTGAGGGAGAAGTTAGCTCTGTGAATGAAGCTTGCTGCAGAGATTTGGACATTACATCTACACCTTCTCCTGATTTGGAGCTTGAAAGGTCAGGCAAATGATGACCAACATGAGTCCATTTTATTTTTTCCATCAGGTCTCCATCGGTCTTGGATCTGGATGGTCTCAGTCTCCTCTTTATGATGTCATCAAAGCTTGTACTTTTTGGGGCCTTTGAAGAAAGAGACGTATCCTTGTCATTTGACCCATCTTTTGAAAGATTGGGGATATAGCTGACAGTCTGACGGCTGCCATTCGGTGTGAAAGAACTACTTGGTAGTGATAAGGATTTGAAAATAGATCGCTTATAAGTGATAAGCGATTCATCTGTTGGTCCAATGATAGTTGATGCTTGTGTGCTTTGCAATGCATTGTGCTCTGTCAAGTCTTCATTTCCAATGAGAAAAGGTGGGGTATTACTTGGCTCTGGAGACGGTGCCTTGATATCTAACCGCCTCTTAATGCGTGGGACACCACGACTCAGGTCAATAACACTGTGGTCTTTTGTCTCATCCTCACTGTCACTGCTAGAAGAGGAATTAGAGCTCTGCTTTGATGGGCTACTTGAATCTTTATCACTGTGATTTTTATTTATTCTCTGTTTAACTATATCTGAGAAAGTGAACGTGTCTTCTGGACTCTTTGGAGTTGGAGACACATTTAGTTGAACATTTTCCAGCTCTGGAGACAAGCTTTTGTGTGTTTCTTGGATCCCAACAAACCTTCTCCTTAGTCTTTGTCTTCTCCCAGAACCACTTTCACTGCCGGAGGTGAAAGAAGAGTCTGCTGGGGAGTTCAGATCGGATTCTGTTGCATGGGGTGAGATTTCGAGACGCTTTCGGAAGCGGGAGACTCCAAGATTCATTGTGGCCCATCTTGACTGAAGCTCTGGGTCTACCTCAAGTGTTGTTCTGCTGGTGTCATTTGTTGGCATGTCCTCCAGGTCACCTGAAATATCAGTATACTTTTGCAATTTGATGTTGTGGTCTGTCTTTGGATTGTAAGGAATGTATATCCCAGGAGCTATTTGAAACCTTATTAATTTCTCTGAGGCTGTTGATGTAAAGGATTGATCTTTTCTGTTTTTAGCTTTCTGGTCTCTGTTCTCATCCTCACTTTCACTACTGGATGATTGTGATTCAGATTTTTTAAACTTGTTTGATTTGCTGTTGAGACCCAACTGTAGCAATGGTGATGAAGCTTTATCATGTACCTGTCTGGTTAAGGATGGATTGACTCCTTCAAGGTTTCTCTCTCTGTCAACTTTCAACAATGATTCACGAGGAATAGCAGCTTTGATATCTAGACGTCTTTGAATACTTGGTATTTGTCCAAGATCCAGGGTAGGCCATTGATTTTCTGAGTTAGATCTTAATGATTGAGTTATGTCAGCTGAATTCCTTAAGATTAGTGATTCTTCTTGCTTTTGTGTTTTCATGTGACCTCTTGTCTCATCCTCACTGCTAGAAGATGAGTCAGAACTTGGAGATGGTACCTTAATATCTAGAGGACTCTTGATGTATGTTTTGCCAAGAACAGATGAAGGCCATTGATTTTCCAATTTTACCTTTGTCATCTTGGTAGAAGACGTTGACATCCGCAGTTCCTCTTGTTTTTGTTGTACCACATGCCCACTTGTTTCATCCTCACTGTCACTGCTAGAATATGAATTTGAATCTGCTGCTGGTGCTTTGATATCAAGACGTCTTTTAAATTGTCTTATTTTCCAAAGATCAAGGGAAGGCCACTGGTTTCCTTGCTTTTGACTTGCTTTTTGGCTTGTTTGAACTGGCTGCTTTGATATTAGTAAATCTTCTTGTTTCAGTTTTGTCATTTTGTCTTTTTCACTATCACTGTCACTACCAGAAGATGAATCAGAGTTTGTTGATTGTGCCCTAGGAACTAGAGGATTCTTGAATTCTTTTGTTTTTCCAAGATCAGGTACAGACCAACAATTATCTGGTTTAGGACAAACTGTTGTAGGAACTTCAGCTGGAAGCTGTGAAATCAGCAATTCCTCTTGTTTTTTCACTCCTGTTTCATCCTCACTGTCACTACTGGAAGATGAATCAGAATCTGCTTTGGGTGCTTTGATATCCAGACGTCTTTTGATTCGTGTTACTCTTCCAAAATCAATGGTAGGCCACTGGTTTGTTGGTTTTTGGGTGGATGTAGTTACATTAGTTGGGAGTTTTGAAATGTATAACTCCTCTTGCTGCTTTTGTGTGATTTTATATTTTCTTTCATTGTCACTGTCACTACTAGAAGACGAATCTGAATCTGTTGATGTTGGTTTGATTTCGACATTTTTCTTGATTTCGGTTATATTGGCAAGATCAGGTGCAGACCAACGATTTTCTGGTTTGGGATGTACTGTTGGATAAACTCTACTTGGAAGCTTGGACATCAGCAATTCCTCTTGCTTTTGTTTCATTACATGGCCTCTTGTTTCATCCTCACTGTCACTACTAGATGATGAATCTTTATCCGCTGTAGGTGCTTTGATGTCCAGACGTCTTTTGAGTCGTGTTAGTCTCCCAAAATCAAGGGAAGGCCACTGGTTTGCTGGCTTTTGAATTGCTGTAGTTACGTTAGTTAGAGGTTTTGAGATATGTACCTCCATTTGCTTCTTTTGTGTGATTTGATCTTTTGTTTTATTGTCACTGTCACTACTAGAAGATGAATCTGAATCTGTTGATAATGCTTTAATATCCACAGGTTTCTTGATTTGGGTTGTTTTGCCAAGATCAGGTGTAGACCAATTATTTTCTGGTTTTGGATGTACTATTGGATAAACTTTACTTGGAAGCTTGGACGTCAGCAATTCTTCTGGCTTTGGTTTCAAAACATGACTTCTTGTTTCATCCTCACTGTCACTACTAGATGATGACTCTGAATCTGCTTTTGGTGCTTTGATATCCAGACGTCTTTTGATTTTTGTTGTTCTCCCAAAATCAAGGGTAGGCCACTGGCTTGCTGGTTTTTGGGTGGATGTAGTTACATTAGTTGGAAGTTTCAAAATATATAACTCCTCTTGCTGCTTTTGTGTGATTAGATCTTTTCTTTCATTGTCACTGTCACTATTAGAAGATGAATCTGAATCTGTTGATGATGCTTTGATATCCACAGGTTTCTTGATTTGGGTTGTTTTGCCAAGATCAGGTGCAGACCAATTACTTTCTGGTTTGGGATGTACTATTGGATAAACTTTACTTGGAACCTTGGACATCAGCAATTCCTCTTGCTTTGGTTTCATCACATGGCCTTCTGTTTCATACTCACTATCACTACTAGATGATGACTCAGACTCTGCAGTGGGTGCTTTGATATCCAGACGTCTTTTGATTTTTGTTGTTCTCCCAAAATCAAGGGTAGGCCACTGGTTTGCTGGCTTTTGGGTTGATGTAGTTACGTTAACTGGACGTTTTGAGATATGCGTCTTCTCTTGCTTCTTTTGTTTTATGTGGTCTTTCATGTCATCACCACTGTCACTACTAGAAGATGAGTCTGTTGATGATGCTTTGATATCCACAGGTTTCTTGATTTGGGTAGTTTTGCCAAGATCAGGTGCAGACCAATTATTTTCTGGGTTTGGATGCACTGTTGGAGGAACTTTACCTGGAAGCTGTGAAATCACCAATTCTTCTTGGTGTGGTTTCATTACATGGCCTCTTGTTTCGTCCTCACTGTCACTACTGGAAGTTGAATCTGAATCTGCGGTGGGTGCTATGATATCCAGACGTCTTTTGATCCGTTTTACTCTTCCAAAATCAAGGGTTGGCCACTGGTTTTCTGGCATTGGGGTTACTGTAGTTTCTTTAGTTGGAAGTTTTGAAATGTATAACTCCTCTTGCTTCTTTTGTGTGATTTGATCTTTTCTTTCATTGTCACTCTCACTACAAGAAGACGAATCTGAATCTGTTGATGACGCTTTGACCACAGGTTTATTGATTTGGGTTGTTTTGCCAAGATCAGGTGCAGACCAATGATTTTCTGGTTTGGGATGCACTGTTGGATAAACTTTACTTGGAAGCTTGGACATCAGCAATTCCTCTTGCTTTGGTTTCATCACATGGCCTCTTGTTTCATCCTCACTGTCACTACTAGATGATGACTCTGAATCTGCAGTGGGTGCTTTGATATCCAGACGTCTTTTGATTTTTGTTGTTCTCCCAAAATCAAGGGTAGGCCACTGGTTTGCTGGCTTCTGGGTTAATGTAGTTACATTGGTTGGGAGTTTCGAAATATATAACTCCTCTTGCTTCTCTTGTGTGATTTGATCTTTTCTTTCAATGTCACTGCCAGTGTCACTACTAGAAGATGAATCTGAATCTGTTGATAGTGCTTTGATATCCACATTTTTCTTGGTTTGGGTAGTTTTGCCAAGATCAGGTGCAGACCAACGATTTTCTGGTTTGGGATGTACTATTGGAGAAACTTTACTTGGAAGCCTTGGCATCAGCAATTCTTCTTGTTTTGATTTCATCATAGGGTCTCTTGTTTCATACTCACTGTCACTACTAGATGATGAATCTGTATCTGCTTTTGGTGTTTTGATATCCAGACGTCTTTTTATTCTTGTTACTCTCCCAAAATCAAGTACTGGCCACTGACTTTTTGGTTTCTGACTTGCTGTAGTTAAGTTAGTTGGAACTTTTGAGAGATGTAATTCCATTTGCTCTTTTGATGTCATATAATCTTTTCTTTCATTGTCACTGTCACTACTAGAAGATGAGTCTGACTCTGTGGATGCTGCTTTGATATCCACATTTTTCTTGATTTGGGTTGTTTTTCCAAGTTCAGGTGCAGGCCAACGATTTTCTGGTTTGGGATGCACTGTTGGAGAAACTTTACCTGGAAGCCTTGACATCAGCAATTCCTCTTGCTTTTGTTTCATCAATTGATCTCTTGCTTCATCCTCACTGTCACTGCTAGATGATGAATCTGAATCTGCTTTTGGTGCTTTGATATCCAGACGTCTTTTTATTCTCGTTACTCTCCCAAGATCAATTGAAGGCCACTGGCTTGGAGCTTTCTGGGTTACCGTCTCAGTTACTTTAGTTGGAAACTTTGATTTTGGCAAGTCCTCTTGTTTCTGTTGTGTTATATGGACTTTCATGTCATGGTCACTACTAGAAGATGAATCTGAACCTGCTGTTGGTTCTTTGGGGTCAAGAGGTCTCTTGTTTGCTGATGTTTTTCTGAGTTCAAAGCCAGGCAGTTGGTTTCCTGGCTTAGGACTTACTTTTTGAGACTCATTAGTGGGGTGTCTTGCTATCATTAACTCATCTTGTGTATTTTTTGTCAGATCCTCACTCTCCCTCCTAAAAGATGAATCAGAACTTGGTAACAGTGCTTTGATATCGAGACGCCTTTTGAGACGAGGAATGTGCTGAAGATCTACAGCAGGCCAACGTTCATCTGACTCATGTTTTGTTTTGGACTCTTGTAGTGGAAGCTGCTGAATGTTGATTCTGCCTCTACCATCATATGTCATTTTTTCTTTGCTCTCACTGTGGGAAGAAGAAGATGAACTTGTTCCAGGTTTTGATTTTTGTGCAACTTTCTTCTGCTTCTTTTTTGTCTTTTGTTTGATTTTAGTTCGCATTGGCTCCCTGTCACTGTCACTTGAATCAGAGGAAGCGGAAGAGGAATACTCCAGTACATCTCTTGGACTTTTTGCATCATAGCCAGTCTTGGCTGAGGGACTTTGAGCACCATCACTGAATTCAAATAGTTCTTCATCACCCTGAGAAATATCAGAGTCTGTGGTGTTTGCCTTATAAGTATGTAGAACAGAGGAGCCAGGATATTCACTTTTGCCCTTTGTGGATATTTGTGGGATTTCTGTTTTTGTGGCTATTGATAAATCTGCTCTCGTTTGAAATGAGTCTTCTACCAGCTGAAGAGACTTGGGCATGGTGTGCTTTCTGGTCGTTTGGTTTGATACTGAAGAATCTGAGGATGATGAAAGGCTTCTCCTCTCCTCAAGCTCATCTGGGTCTGGAATAGGTTCAAACTCCATGTTGCGCAGGCGCTCTGCAGCCAATTCAGCTGAGCTACTGTCATCACTCTGCTTTTCCCTGGGTCGCCTATGTAAGTCAACCTCGACTTCTTGATACTCAAACACCTCGTCGCTTCTAATGCTCTGCTGATCGCCACTCGCAACAGCATCATAATATTGCACATTGTTTTCCTCTGTGACCTCTATGCGACTAAAAGTGACTCTTCTCTCCCTGTGATGTCCTATCTCTTCTGGTTCCTCAGCATTTGAAAAGGCCTGGTTGTCATAATGTCTCTGTTGAGCAGAAGTGACGGTATGAGTCGCTGGGGAGTCTTTCTTTTTGCTGACCATTCTCCACAGCCTGTCGATACATGGTCTCGCCAGGACTCCGAGGATGAACGCCAACAGAAACGTGAAGAAAATCGATAGACACACTGCCAAAGCCAGGTCAGAGTGTGTAAAGCCCCCAGCTGTCTCTCCAGCGATCCTGCTTGTAGGTGTTTGTGGGGTTGTTTGACTGCGGACCCCGGGTAACCTTCTTTCCTGTCTTGCACCTCTCATTTTACTGATTTGGAGGTTAAAAACAGACAGAACGTGGTCTTCTTCAGATACACACACATACAGTCCTGTATCTCCCTCTGAAAAGTCACTGATGAGCAGACGATCTTCTTGCTGGCTCACAGATGCTCGACCATCGGGTGTCCACCACTCTGACTCTAAAAAAACAACAGCATAAAAATAATAGGACTAAGGTAAGAGTTAATTTACTGTGTTATTAACTCTTGATTATACAATATGTCATGTGTTACCTTGTGCTGAGCAGGAGAGCAGGATCTCAGCGCCACTGTACACCGTCACATCTCGGTGAAGATTTAAGTTGTTTTCAGAGCTTAAGCACGTTAGGTCCTCCTCATCCAGCTGCAGAAGGTCTTTGCCTGAGACGGTGGAAGGCTCAAAACATATGATGTTCCAGGTCTGCATGCCTCTGGTGCTGTCATAAGCCATCTGCCTTCTTATACTACGCATGTTGCAGTCACAGCGCCACCTGTTTCCACGCAGCTTAACATCTGCTCCAATGTCGTGCAAAGTGAGGTATGTCAATTGCTGCATGGTTGTTAACATGTTGAACCTCAGGTCAAGAACCTTTGAGAGGAACACAATATTGAATGAGATTAAGTAGAAGTAATTAGCCTTATACTAAAGTTAGCACAGTAAATCCTAACCCCAAACACTTTTCTAAAAAGTGTTGAATTAACAGAATTCAACATTTCACCTGGTACAGAGAATAATAGGCATCAAAAACCAGGCTTACCTGGAGTTGCTCTAAATTCTGAAACATCTGTGGATCCAGATGTGTAATCAGGTTATGCTGTAAATGAAGCTCCCGCAGCTGATGAAGGTCACCAAGGACTCCCGGTTCAAGACTTGAGATCCTGTTGAAAGACAGCTCCAGGACCTGTAAGGATTCAACAGCATCCAGGCCTCGAAGAAAAGAAATGAGATTTCATTAGAATTCAACATCATCAGGAAGCGGATTCCAAAAAGAAACAAAGATCTGCTCTAAAGTAAGATTTTTCAAAATTTTGTACATTTAATCATACTACAACCGCAAACATTCATATGTTGAAATTTTATGCAGAAGCTCAACATAAAGTAGTGCATAACTTTGAAGTGGAACAAAAAAAGAAACTTTTTTTAATGTAGAAATATACAGTATATTACAAATAAAAATATGAAAAGTGTGATGTTTGTATTCAGGCCACTTTTGTCATGAAGGAAAATTCAAATTCTATTCAAAAATACTTTATTGATTACTAAGGGAAATTAAATGATGTTGTAATTCATATTAACCCTAACCAATTAACTCCACATTACCTTTAACACATCTTCACTGTGTAAAAACACAATGTTGGCTCCATTATGTTGTCAGAAACCTGGCCAGAAATTTTCAAAAGGAGTGTCTAGATACCATACCACTTTATTTCTAAAATATTTAAAATGTAGCAGCTGACCAAAATGCTGCACAAAAATGTAAGATGGACAAAAACAAAACAATCCAGACAACTATAAGAAAACAGAACTTAAAACATCACAGATCCAAGGAAAGAGAGCAATATTAAGACACAGATGCTAGCTCACACGTTGGATTAAAAGCCCAAAAAATAAAAGGTTTTTAAATGAGTTTTAAAAATGGCAATAAATGGGGCCTGTCTGACCTTTAGTAGCAACTCATTCCACGTTTTAGGAGCCAGAGCTGCAAAGGCTCTGTCTCTTCTGGACTGTTAAACGCATCTGGTCAAATGATCTAAAGAAAAGACCATTAGACAATATAAAAACTAACAAAAGAATTTTTAAATGGATTCAAAACTGAACACGAAGCCATTGAAAAACCGGAGTTATGTGCTCTTGTATACCTGCACTGGTCAAAAATCATGGAGCAGCATTTTGTACCAGGGAGGTCTGGGAGTCACAACAATCCACTAGTAAAAGGTACTAAAAGCGTGGATCACTGTGTCTGGCTGGAGCCTAGAATTTAGGGGCTTGATTTTTGACCGGCGCTTCAGCTGAAAGAAAGACGACTTAACCACAGTGTTGATATGGAAGGCAAATTTTAGGCTGCCATCCAGTTTTACTCCTAAGTTTGTGATGACTGACTTTTTTTTTTTACACATTGGACCAAAGGGAAAACTCAAAGGTCGGGATAGGGTCACTGATGATCCTGCATTAACACATCAAATTTTCGAAATTTAACTTCAGTTTTATTATCCTCTCTTGTCTTTGAGTTCATATTTGAGCAGAATAACAGAGGACTGACAAAGGCAGAACAGAGGAAGCCAAAAAAAAAAACAATTCCTGTTCAAACTTTGATATAGGCAAGGTAGAAGAAACAGGAAATATATGGAAGTTGTTGTGGACAAATAAAGCAATAAATTAACTTGGAAAAGACTCAAAACTGGGGCAGGGCAACCTTCGAGTAGGCCATAGACAAACAACCAGAGCTGTGTGTTGGATACATATATTCAAGTCCAGAAAATGTAATGTAGAATCCAGCCAAAGCTTGAAAACTGGTGCTCTCCATCCAATCTGACTGAGTTGGAGCAAAGAAAAATAGACCAGATTACCGTCTCTACATTTGCAAATCTGGTAAAGGTATAGCTCAAGAGACTTGAGTTCTTATAAGCATTGATGTAGGAGAACTGATAGAGAGATGCATGCTACACATTCATATTTCCATATTTCTACTTCCAATGGAATGCTATGTATCCCTTTTCCTCCGCCTAACCAGAACTGGGCCTCAGGACTCTCAAAGCAGCTCTTCAAACGGTACAAAGCAAAAGAAAAACCTTTCCAAGGAAAGAAAAACATGTTCAGCTAAGCACAGGGAGGCCTGTGAAACAATGAAATCATAAATATTTCATTTGCACACTCACACCTGCCTGTGGAATGTCAATATAACTGTAACAGCGGCGTTATTATCTTGGGAGGTTCACTCATTTGTGCATGGTGCAAAGTTCTAAAGATAAAGGATAGAAAGGGTTTGTGTATGTGTGGAATTGAAAGGCAAATCTGAACAACTACAAACTGTATACACATTTGGATTGTAGAGTATAAGCTTCTTTTTTTTAGATTTATACTAAATTATTATGCCTTTTCTTTCTTTCTTTTATTTTTACCAAAGCCTGATCAATTTAACCAGTTTTAGTAAAGATATTTCCTAATTCCATTCTGTACAACAAATAAAGGTGTGACTGTAGAAGTTATCAGATGGATGTTCTTCTCCTGCCACTCCTAAAAAAAAAAAAAACTAACAAAAAAAAACATTTCTTTGTGGGAACTCGGTAAAACAAACTGGCTTCACTGGGTCACTGCATTCATCTCCATTTTGACATCCAAAATATTTAGTTTACCTAAACATTGATTTACTGCTAAAATTACATATTACATTTTGATCATTTTGTCACTCATGGTCCAGTTCTGTCAGTTTAACCTTGATTTACACCACTCTACAGAGAGTATGCACCAGATAAGAACCAATATACTTGACCTTGAAATGAGTCGGGCATATTGGCTCTCAAAAGATAATAAAACAAAGAAAAATTAGCCTCATTTTGAAAATTAATAATGAATCATCTCTTGCTAATTTGCTTTTTTAGTGGTATATGTCAGATTATCTTGACCCTTCTTAATAATTCATGGAAACATATTTGATAGCATTACAAAAAAGCAACCCTATAATTGCTGAGCATCCTTTTTCGTCATTTATCTTCACCGATGATCAGGTATGGGGTTTTTAATAATGTTTGCAGCTGACAACAAAGGCGGAAAATTGCAACTATAAAACGACACTAATGTGAGAAAAAAGGTGTGACATCAGCATTAATCATTAAAATCTCCTTTTGTGACTTATTTTACGTAGAAACATTATATTTAAACACGAGTTCCTTATGAGGGCTGCATAAATAATTTTTCTTTGATAATGGGGGTGTGCTATGGCCTAAAAATAAATATAAGAGACCTGTTTTATTATTATTATTCATAATCATATGACAATTATCAACCAATATTCCACAATCCTGTGTGCAGCGGGCCGGGAAATGTACCCACATTAACTCACATAGTATGCAAAAATCCTCAGTTCTTTAATCCTGGAGAGTATTTCTACATTATAATCTTGCACAGTACAGAGGGATTCTTGGGATTTTTTTCCCCCCCAGGCAACATGCATAGTGTGCTGACGCAGTGTGATGATACAGAGAGAGGGATCTTTCAGTCTTCTTTGCACAATCGCTCAAAATCGGGGTGTTCAAAGTGCAGCCTGGGGGGCATTTGCAGTTCTTGGAAAAATGTTTTGTTCATCCCTTGACCACAGTTCAAGAATCACAAATTTGCATCTTCTTAAATAGAAAATATCAGGAGAGGCACAAAGTAGTTTTTTTAACAAACCATCTTATTTTTTAATTTGTTTTCATTTTAAAATCATTGTATGTAGGAAAAAACATCCAGCAACTTTTTACTCAAGAACTAACTTCGGTACACCCCTCCATTATATTTCTCACTTTTGTTGCTGGGAGTATATTAAAACTTTTTTTCTTTTTTAAACAGAGAGAATTTCTTTTATTAAGGAAAACCTCATTTCAGCCCTACAGTAAGTTGCTCCTTTCTACTTTGATCATTGAAACATTGCATATTTTGTTTGCTGCTAAGCCATTAAAAATAAAAGAATTTACATTACTATGGATTTAAATGGAGAAAAAGAATCGTGGCCCCTGAACTCCGTGCTTTCAACTCCATAATTTTGTCCCTTTTATGGAACTTATGTGTATGGACTAATATCTACTCACAATTTCGGTGTAGATTTGGCATCATGACTTGGCTTATTATTCCACTGAAATAACCTGTTGTCAGTTTTCTGTCATCAACCCACCAAACCCAGCTGCAGTGATTGTTTCCGAAAAGATCAACCTTAGTCTCATCCGACCAAACCACAAACTTCCTCATGAAGTCCCAGTCAATCTAAAATGTTTCTGTTTGTGACAACATAATAAGCTTTTTTTTTCTGGAATTACTCTCAAACATAATTTGTCTCCTATACGGTTGATTTGAAGATTCTGCGACCGCAAAGTGCTACTCTTTATTTATTTACATCTTTACAAAATGCCTTAGCTACATTTATTTTTAACGGACTGTTATGGAAACCAGTGACTCCCACTGGCGAGTGCGCTAAAACAATTATTTCTAATTACACGATTTAGCTTCCACAGAGAAGGTTAAAGGTCGCATTTAAGGGATTTTAGCGTGTTGCTGACAGCAGGCTTTTCTCCTTTAAGCACCTTGATAATGTTTAATGTGGATGGGTGTATGATTATATAACACCTACTCACCCTGCGGCAGCCGCTCCAGCAGGTTCCTCTCAGCTGATAGCAGCTGCAAGGCGGGGGCCCAGGTCAGGCACCTGGACCCGCTCCCGGCCGCCGAGCGACGCCCGAGACGTCGAGCCGTGACGGTTCTCTCTATGCAGAGAGACAAGTGTGGGATGCTGTTGTTCCCCAGCCAAAGGTTCCTGAGGTTGGGATGCGGTTGATGAAAAGTGACAGAGCTGAGGAGGTTATGAGACAAGTCGAGCTCGGCGATCGGGTCCTGGACGGGCTGCGGTACCGAGGACAGGCCAGCCGAGGAGCAGTTCAGCAGCAGAGCTCCTCGGCAAACGCAGGATTCTGGACAGGGAGCCGAGGAAGAGGAGCACCAGAGATCCAAGGAGGCCAGGAGCAGCACAGCCGCCCAAAACGACAAGCGGCGTACCGCCATGGCAACCCCAGGCCTTTAAAACTAGAGATGAAAAACGTCAACTCTCAGAAAAGAAGCAACCCGATCGAGTACTTTGACGGCAAGATTTGAGTTGAAGAAACTCACCTGGGTAAAAACTGTCACCAGGTTGACAGGGAACCTTGTGACTCTTCTCACACCTAAACTGTACTCTCCAGCATGTTCTGATCAAAGTCTGAAGGGGATGCTGCTCCTTCAGGCTTTACGAGCCCCAGCCCAAAGATGTCACAGTGATTTATTCAATCATTTACACGGCTGGTTAATGCCTTACCGTCGTTGTTTCCCCTCCATCAATGTGATGCCAAGATAAGCCATCCCAAACAGTTATGACTAAGAGAACCATGCCCCGTTTGCACATTCTGTCAGATGATAGCGCTGTGTAATGATCACTGGTATTTCTTTTATGATTTTAAAGGGCCATGTAAACACACGAGGCACAGCAAAGCGAAGATAAGAGATTTCACGTAGTGACAAATTTCTTTAATGAAAAAGAAGCCAGTGAAATGTTGGATGGTTTTCTTTATTTTTTATTTTAAACGTATCCATGTCGTCACGTTGAAGTGATGAAAAACAAAACTTTTCTCACCAAAGGCATCGAGTCCGCAGACTGCTCCCACATTGTGACATAACAGGCCACACACAGCCCAAACAGTCAAACTTTTATATTATTTGTATTGCACAAAATTCAAACCACTCTAAACGCCGTCCACTTTCAGCACTCTTGCCTCGTAGAGAGATCAGCATTTACCTTGCAAAAGTATTTCCACCCACTGAACTTTCCACATGACATGGCCAACAACAAATTCCAATGTATTTTATTGTTTAGTTTAAAAAAAAAAAAGAAGATTTTATTCATGTATCTTGAGGCAAAGTAAAGCGTAATTGTGAATTGGACGGGAATCAATGTACTATAAATGTGAAAAGTTCAATAGGTGTGAATACTTTTGCAAAGCGCTGCTCTGTTAGCACAACTCGTATACTCCTTACTATTAGCATTAGGAAAGCTTCACAATTTATGTAAAATATAAATAACATTTCATCCCTTTAAATCCGTTGGCACGTGCATGATAAACAGTTCAACATGTGCAGAAAGAGATGTTCTCTATTATGTGTTATGTACTAGGGCTAGTTTTGAGTTCTGCATATTTTAAAGTTAATCGTCATGTAGTGTCTCGATGGAGTCAGTTAACACTTTTACACAAACCCTTTTGTGAACAGATGTGAGGTGACAGAGAAGCAGAAAATAAATACAGCAGCTTCTGACTGCTACAAACATGCGGCGTAAACTGCACAACAACTTATTGTTTACAATAGTTTTCTGAATTTAGGATAGAGGTTGATGAGTCTTATGAAAACAATGTTTTTTTTTTTAATGAACGCCAGTAATGTCTTTGGGTAGATTTGTAATAAAATGTAAAGAAACGACACACCTTAACCGCCAAGTTTAACTCAAATTTAAACTGAACTCAGTCCAAAATGCGCATTTTCGAAAGAGGCTTGTCTGATTTCACAGTCGGCCGACTGCAGGCGGATGGAACGGCGGCGCTAGTGAGCTTTCCCACACGGGTTGTCTGAGATCTGGCAGCCCATGTTGGGAAACTTCACCAGTACGCGGAACAGAGTCCCATCTTCGCACATGCAGAGCTTGTACCTCTCCAGGCCGTCGTTGAACGTCAGGTCTGTGGAGCTGGGAATGCGTGTGGCGTTGAACATTACTGACCCGTTGAGGACGATGCTGTTCTCCTGCAAAGAGGAAAATATTGTCAGGGCGCCTATTCTTCCAGATCCGGCCTTAATTGGTCTTGATACGGTGACTGTATAAGGTTTGTGTGCCCTCATTGTGACCATGAATGTTGATTTCAGGCTTTGAAATAGTTATTTAAATCCTTCTTGACTGCATTTTGTAGCAGGTAGGGCTGCATCGACTGCAGTTTTCTGGTCTATCACCAATCTTTAAAATCCTGAGCTGCCGGTAGCAGTAGGACGTTAGCAACAAGTTGGCAACAGTAGGGTGACTATTGTTAACCGCCACATGCAGACGTGGGCCTATGGGGGGACAGTAGCTCCATTTCCAGTGACCATGTAATTGTGGAATTTGACATTTGGAACAGTTCTGGCAGAGATCCTGATTTCAAGCCTGTTTTGTATATTTCCAGTCAGATCTTTTCAAAGCCTAGTCCAGAGGTGGGCAATCCTGGTCCTCGAGGGCCGGTGTCCTGCAACTCTTAGATGTCTCCCTGGTCCAACACACTTGAATCCAACAACTGAATCACCTCCTAAGTGCAGTCAAGTTCTCCAGAGTCCTGCTAATGACCTCATTATTTGACTCAGGTGTGTTGAAGTAGAGATGCATCTAAAGGTTGCAGGAGACCGGCCCTGGAGGCCTGGAGTTGCCCACCCCTGGCCTAGTCTATCCATTCTAAAACCAGTTTCAATGTTTGCTTGGGACCACTGTTCTGTTGCTGTGTCCAGGTTTCAACCGTGTGACCCAAACCGCACTCCTCATAAGAACGAAACTGGATAAAATGACCAAGAGCAGCCTCATCCTTCTAGAGCAGTTGAAATGAATCCCTGAGAGCTAAAAATGAGTGTATGTAAGTTTCTGAGCACTATAAATACAGCATGTCATTATGTTTCATACTTACAGCTCTAAGCTCAATGTCTCCACCCATTTTAAACTCCACAGTGCGGCCCATGATGTTCACTCCCTCATTACCGCGAATGATGGCCTTAGTGTCTCCCTTGATGTTCAGATCAGATGATGCGCTGCTGGTGATCTGAAAATAAAGAGCAAAATATGTCACTAAAATGAGAAAGGCACCGGTTCCTCGCCAAGAAAACTAAATACAATCAGGATTACATGACAGAAAATTCCAAGACTCCCCCCTTCTTTTTCACTCATTTACTTCATACTTGATGCACTTTTGTTTTAGCACCGCACCAATTGGAATCACACTGTCAATTTTTTCAAGAAACTGCATAAATCACCTGTTAACAATCGCATTACTTGAAAACAATTCACGCTTTTCTTTTGGCAAAGAAACTTGGGGAAATTTGACCAGTATCTACTATCTCTCTTTCGTTTTCAATCAATTTTTACTGTTACGGACAGCAATAAGTGCAATATCGCCTGCACGGGTTGTAAAACCCACATATAATTAATGAATCATGTTTTTTTTTTTTTTTTTTACACAGCTGTCAGAGCAGAGGCTGGCTTCCCTACACACCCGTTCAGTGGACGCTTTTTTAACACTGAGGACTTTGACTCCTTTGGGCAGGTGGAACTCGTGGTTTTCAAAGTCTGTGCTGAAGAAAGTTGTCTGCGTCCGAGGGTCTGTGAAGGATATGCCGACGTCGCTGACGACGGAGGTCTTGTCCTTTTCCACGCTCAGCTTTGTGTTGCCTTGCTGGAACACAACCTGTTGGAACAACAGAGCAAAAGAACAGACAAGAGGTTCTAACTGGGTTTCCAAATGCTGTTATTTCTTTGGAGAAGACTCGACGTGTTTAAATGCTTTCTTACCGGGTTGTTGTTGCCCACGATGACCAGGTCCTGGTCTCTGCGGCCGCCGACCGTGCTCTTGTGCAAAGGATGAACAATCCCCATGTCGGCCTTCTGTTTGAAGCGCAGCAGGCCGCTCTCGTGGAACTCCATGCTGTCGCAGCCGTTCGGGCCAATTCGGATCACCGTCCATATTACCAGCGTGATCTGAGCGATAGCGGAGTCGCGTCAGAGCTCACTTTGTACAGACAGACGTAGAACACAGACATTCGGCTATTTTGCATTTTGTCAAGCTATTAGCACCAGGTTTACTGTATTTTCTTGGAAAGTGGGACAAAGAAAACCGTTGTTGAATGGAAACCATAAGAAGTCCTGACTGCAGTTTGCAACAAGGCATAAAGAAGGGGCTCTGGTAAGATGGGAAAATATTGGCCTACATGAAAAATGTCATCTACTGAGGAAAACTAATACTGCACATCATCCTCAATACACCACCCTTCATGCTGAAGCATGGCGGAGGCAGCATCATGAAGTGGGAATGTGTTTCTTCAACAGGGACTACTGGTCATAATTAATGTGAGGACAGATAAAGGTAAAGGATCCTTGCAAAAAGTCTGCTTGAGGCTACACAAAACGTAAGAATGGAGGGGAGGTCTACCATTCAGAATAACAATTATAAACAAAGATTAAACTGGGGGGTTTTTTTGTTACTATGGTCCAGATAAAGTTTAAACTTAAATTCAGTGAGAGTTTGAACTTGAAAATTGCTTCCTACAGATGCTCTCCATCTGACATGATCACATTTAGTGCATTTCATAAGGGAACATGGCCAAAAGGTTCAGTTTGTAGCTGATGCATACGCCAAGTTGGTCTAAATACAAACACATGCCACACTTTTAAGATTGCACTGGTAAACAATCTTTTGAAAAGCATGCATCATTGCTCTTCCGCTCCAGAATTAGACACTAATTTTTGTCCGTCTTTCACGCGGAATACTACAATTCCCAAATAAAGTTTGGTTGCACTGCAAGAAGGTGTGGGAAAAAGTCCAAAGGGTTATATTTCTTTGCAAGTTACTGCAGCCTGGCTAAGAGACTTACAATGAGATTGATTAAGGCGAGCAGGAAGAGGAGCACAATGATGCAAACAGCCATGTTTCCCTTGCGTCCCCTCAGCCCAGTCTTATGAAGACGTTCTTCTTCGATGGGTACATATCCCGCTTTGAAGTTGCTGTTGTGCTCCTTGTTGACGTTGCGCCTCTCTATAGCCTTCTCACGCATGGTCTTCTTCACGGGGCCATTGGAGCTCTCCTGCAAGTGCAAAGCGACAAAAAATATGCGCATTAAACTACAAGATAAATTTTACTGCTAAACTTAATTTTAACATTCAAAACTGTTGACTGTGGTTTTACATAACCACAGGGGTATCCATACTTTACACAGATACGATACTGAGCCGAGTTTTCCTTATTTTGTTTAAGAGTTTATTTAGTATCAACGGTCATATTTCCCTGCTGGGATTAATAAAGTTATTCTATTCTATTCTATTCTATAACAAATCACCCATTCCGATATCTGGGTGTTAAACGCTCAGCGACAGCCTGTCTGTGGTCATAACTAAAAATAAACTACGCTCCTATTCGTGACGAAACGGATATGAAGTCCTTTCCTCTCATAAACATTTAAGTTGCGTCCTATTCCTAATGGCAAACACTGTCGCGCCTTCAAACGGCAGGTCTTCCAGAGAAAACAAGCTGAACGTCTTGAAAACATCCGACGCGAAGGCCCAACATTCATAAGGCTGCGCTTATATTTCCATCCAACAACGGGAACAAAACACGCCACCCCTAAATAAACCACCTTAACCTAAACATTTTGTCACTTAACAATGACTCCGGGTTACTCTTTTCGCGGGACATGATGAGAAGGCTTAATAAAACGTGAGAAGAAGAGCAAATAAAGAACATAACGGACCTCCTCGGACGCCATGTTGACCCTCCCTCCTCCGCTGACGGAGAGCGGACCAACCTTCACTGGCGAAGGTGACTGAAGCGTTTCCGCTGCAACATGGGCAGACAGACAATTACTCAGGGATATTTTTTAATTCTACTCCTCACGAAGAACCTAATTACAGACCATAACGTGGCGTTTAATTATGATCTCCTCAGCTTGTTAGAAACGCGTGTGCGCTGAGGATAGAAAATGGTTTGTTCCATGATGAAGCGCCCAATGGCAGAATGATCCAAAAATAGGGAAAACGCATCCATTCATATTTTCCGAAGGTAAACTGGAAACATTCTATACTTTACTGCTCTTTGTGGGTGTATTTTTTTTGATAAAAAAAAGAGAAAAAGAAAAGAATGTATAGTTTCTCTTTTAAATGCTCACTTTTACAAGAGAAAAACAATAGTTTTAGTTTAATATCTGCATGATTAAGAAAAGCAATCAGCCTTAAAAATATTTATGTTAGCAATTTTAGGTTGCCATTGTTTTTGTCTTTGTGTAAGTTAACAATGAATAATTACGAACGTGTAGCATAATAATTAAACTAATACTTCAGCAGTTAGAATATACAGTAGCGGTTCTTGCATTAATGGCGCTCTGGGCGAGTTCTCCCTTCCATCCCCAACATATGACCAAACACAGAAAGTATAATTAACATTAAATACAAAACAAACGATAGATAGATAGATAGATAGATAGATAGATATTTTTTCAGTTATTTGATGAAGAGGGATGTATTAACATAAATATAACTGCATTCAACTACAGCTAAGGCTGATTTCCATTGTTTGTCCCTCTGCCAGGTAGTACAGGCTGAATAACCTAAAATTAATCAAGCAAAAACAACAACAAACAAACAGGGGTCATTATTATTCATCTGGTTTTCTTCTACAACAACAAAATAAAGTGTGTTTACATGATTAGTTAGCCTGGTGCTGTTCTGGGATGGACCTGTCCAAGGTGTACTGCGCCGCTCACCCATCAGAGGGCGCCATCACGTTTTCAGAAGAGTTGTTATGGTGGCAGACCAAAACCCAAAGCCATGACAGAACTGCAAGTTGTATTATGCTGTAAATGAGAGATATTCAAAATGGACACATTAATAACTTTGTGTTATTAAGGAGTGACCATTGATCTCAAAATCATGGAAGAGCCATAAGCCAAAGACTACACATTCATAACAAAATCCAATTAAATAAAAGTAAAGAAAAAGAAGAAAAAAAGAATATTTATGTTGGAATTGTATTATTCCCTAAACATGCCCATGCATCAAATCACTTGATGTGACCATCAATAAATAAAACAATACGTTTATAGTAAGCAATTAAATTGTGATGCACTATTAAATGCGTCACACATAGTTATTATTATTTTACTGTTTAGGTGGATGCAATGGATCAACGCATTCAATTTATTTGAGTTTATTGCTGCTATTAGTTAGCTTTTTCCTGCATGCTACTGCAGTTTATTTACCTCGCTGTCATAACGCTCCAGAGGTTATTGCCGCAGAAACAAATTAGGTTTAAATGTACTTAATTCAGCTCGGTGTGCCGTACCGTGGGGCGTTGTAATCGGATTGGATCGAGTTCAGCCACATAGATATACACCAAGCAGAACCTTCTACACCCGTGTTTTATGTTCCCCCCGGTTCTGCTCTTCAGCCGTTTGGTTTCGCTTGACAGTATGACATCACAGGGACGCAGAACCCGTAGAGGACCGACACCGAGGCCGCGTCGTCCGGCAGGAGTTTTTACATAGCAGGTCTGTGTGGGTTCATCTCTTCTCCTGTCTTCTAGCCTGGTTGCCAGAGGCGCTGCGAGGCATCCGTGTATGTGTGTGTGTGTGTGTTTGTGTGTGTGTGTGTCACAGGAGGAGCAAGCTGTAGGAGTTTTTATATTTTTTTTTACTACAGCTGATCAAGCCTCCCGCTGCTGCTGCTGCTGCTGCCGCTGCCCTCCGCCTCCTTCTTCAAATCGTCAGACCTCCGCGGATTAGTCAGTTGATTTAGCGGGACATGGCGGAGGTTTTAAGGAGACTGACCAATGCGTCTTCGTTCAGCGTCTTACAGGACAAGCTTGAGAACTGGCACAGAGACTACCACGTAAGTTCATCAATAAGTCACGGTCGACCTAAATCTGACCACAACACTTCTGGTGCTCTTTACCTGGCCCGGATATTCATTTCTGCCCAACGTTATCCCACAGTACAATACTATGTTTTTTGTTGTTGTTGTTGTTGTTTTTTGCATATGATTTAATCGAAAATGACTGGAAAATACCGTCATCTCCTAATGAAACATGTCGAAAATTCATTAAAGTAAAGATGTGTGTTTATTAAGTATGCTTACAGTTTGTACTTTAATTTAGGCAGGTGAAAGTCCTTAAAATGAAAGACTTTTTTTTACAATTCAGAGTAAAGGAATGACTTTTTTTTTTACTTTGATTTCTCCGTAGAGTTTGGTTGTCATGAACGCTGATCGCCGTGGCAACCGTCGGGCCGTTCCAAAGATGTTTTCGCTGTTAAGATAGTTCCTCCTCTATTTATTTCTTGTACAGAAATTACAACCTGTAGCTTAAATGTAAATATTTAGGACACGACGTTTAAGGTGTTGGAAATCCGTAGTGGAAGTGACAAACTGGGCAAAAATAATAGTTTTTTTTTCTTCAGTTATTCATTTCCATGTACTTAAATCCACACAGTTTATCTTCAGGTTTTAATCAGGAATGTTTCCTGAATACTGACAAGTTTCAGCTGGTTTCTTGGCTTTTATGCGTTTTTGAACATGTCTTTCTTCATGTATTCACTACATGTACCAATTCATACAGAAACGTACCTTAATTTATAGATAGATTTCTTTGTATGTGTGGATTACTGGGGCATGGTGTTTTTGGAAATATATTTACTGAAGAAAAACCCCCAAAACAAAACATGTTTGACATGTTTTGCCCCAATGTAACTGACCTACCCCACCCACTGAACAGAACCAGTAAGGACTGCATTCATTATTTGCCAAAATGGTTGGCAAAATTTTTTTTTTTGAAGTAAATTAATCAATCATAAGCTGCAGTCCATGACTTTTGAGGAAAAAAAGAGATGGGATCATAAGATATTTCAACTGGAATGTTTGTTCAACCAGCTGGGAACACACCAGAGTTAATGAGGACATTCCATTTCTTTGCATGTTGTTGTTTGGTAAGATGTGTGCACAACCAGAACTTGATGTAAAGAGTCCATTTCCTACATTATTTAAATGTCCGGTTTGAAATAGACCAATAACTGATGGGACTTCTTTTCTAGCTTCCTGTAGCGGCTGTTGCGCTACAAGGACAATGGTAGATAGGTCACAAACAGGGAAATTAAATGGCGCTTTAGTTTCAACTGGTTTTTCTTTTTGTTTCAGTCACCGTCTACAACAGTGTTAATAACATCTTTGTTTGCATATCCACTTAAAAAGCATTGATTTGAACTCAATTCAGTTCAATGGCTAAAGACATAACCATTGTCATGTCAAGGCACTTTACAAGACAAACAAATCCAATTTATACACAGAAATGAACAATCAAATCAAGGCTACTGACTAATGGTATGTTTTTAGGAAATGAATGTGATTCCAGTCTTAAAAAAAGGTAACAAGTTGAAACTTTTATTCTTTCTTTACTTACCTAGTTCATGATCAGAGAGATGAGTTTCGTCACAAATTTCGTCACATACAGGCTCTATCTTGAAACACAGCAGCCACTGATTTAGTTAAGTTATAAATTAAAACGTTGTTGTTTTTTTTCTCACCCAGGTGTCTTCCTGTGATCAGAATGTGAACAGATGTTGTGAGCTGATTGAGCTCACTGCCAAAATTCAAGGCCAGCTGTTTAACATCCTAAACCTCACCGCAGCTGAGGGTAAGCTTTGCATTGTGACTGCTTGGGAAGCATATTTCCTTGAAAAATCGAACTTGATCTTTGAAAGATGACTCCGATACCTTTCGTCACAAATCAGGCGGTCGCTGTGGTGGAGTGGACACTCTTAAAACGCGTTTTCTGCCTTGGCTTGGAAGCTGTTTCTCCATTTCAAGGCCGTCCATCGCAGACGGCACCAGCCTGCACCTCATCCAGGTTTGACCTTTGGTCTGTCCTCCGGTTTAACAATGTCATTTAAAAAATCAACCGCGTGATCAAGCGTTGTGATCGCATTGTGGCTCTGCGGTTGGAGTTGACGACGAGCCATTCTGTCGCCATCAGGGTGCAGCAGAGAAGGACAGAAAGACGAAGGAGCTTTCTTTGTCCCAGGAGAGCGAGATAAGAAAGCTGGAAGTTCAATTGAACTCTACTAGCCTCCAGCTGGAGTCGGTCACTGCAGAGTGAGTCATATTATCATGTTATTTGAGAGAGTTGTTTGGGGAAATGAAACATTTTACCATTTGAACGCAAATGCTTCCCTGTGTATCAGACTCGTGGAGGCTCAGAAGAAGCTGGACCACACAAAGTGCAAGTCGGCGACCACCCTGCTCGCCACCGAGGATGAGATCTTGCAGCTCAAAGCGGAGTGGGTGATGTAGTTCAGAAGCATTACGGCATTGCACACGCGTCACGGTTATGTTGTGAGAGATTCATTTTTTCCCCATACATATTGACTTTGTGTTTTAGTTTGCATTCTACAAACGAACAGTTGGCGTTGTATAAGAGGAAGCAGGACGCCGTTCACGACTACGAGCGGCAAATTCGCCTGTTGAAGGATGAGTTAGCTTATCTGAACTCAGAGAAGGTCATGCTGCAAGAGAGGTAACATCTTACGGATGTGCAAACATTGAATCGTCGACATGCACTGGTGTTCTACATACGCTGCCTTGTGAAAATATTCACACCCATTGAGCTTTTTCCACAATTTCTCCCAAAAACAATCAGAAGATTCGTCATATTTTATTGTTATTGGGACTTTAGGAACAACACAAGTAGTATATAAGTGGAACAACAACTATACGTGCTTTACAATTTGTTTTTACGCAATTTAAAATCTGAAAAATGTAGCGTGCATTTATATTCAACTCTCCAGAATCAGTACTTTGCAGGACCACATATTGCTGCAACTAAGTTTGATATCACAACTGACAGTTCAGTAGATGAATTGCAACATTTGTTCCATTTTTAGCTGCTGCGGTTAACTTCTATACTGCACTGTGTCAAACAATCCAAATCCTTTGAAAAACCAATTTTTTTCCTCGCCTGAGGTGGCGCTGCACCGAGAACCACTGAAGGAAACTACATGAAAATAAACCTCTGAAGAAGACATTCCTTCTGCACAAAATGTAAACAAAAAGGCAATGGCATGGGAGTTTAGCAGTTGTAGGATCTCTCTTTTATCTTTGGTAAAAGACCACAAGCCATTTCCCTAGTCTTGCACATTTGTTTTGATTGTACTTACCCAGAATTCTCTGCACTGCAGTCCACTTCCTGCTTCTTTTGGAGCGGGCTCCGGTCCTCTTGGTGTTCACATAGGCATTCCAACTGCTCCAGAGTTCACAACCGAGGTTTTTAGCTGGACCAGACTTTCCTTTTCTTGGCCCAGATCAGAGTTCGATTGCGCATTCACATCTCCCCAAACAAACCGGACTTTCTAGGCAAACGAGCTAGAATTCAATTAAAGTGGACTAAGCAGGGCTGGTGTGAACGCACCCTTAATCTGCAAGTCTGTTTGAATACGTCTGCCACCGTTGCACAATTGTCGGCTAAAATTTAAATCCGTCCTCCTCAGAAAATCTTAAGTTCAATCAGATTAGATGGAAAGAGTCTGCAAAATTTTTTTTTCCAGTTTTATCATGGATTTTCAGTTGAAATTAGATGTGGACTTTTAGTCACTGAACCATCCTAACTAATGATTATGTTTGGATATGAACCTTGTAGCTCTGGTTGTGAGTGTAGGGTTGGAAGGTGATCCACGAATCCATCTTTAAGTCATCTGCAGTCTTTGTGTCTATTACATTAAATCCCAATGCCATAAACTTAAATTCATGGTTATATGAGAAATTGATAAAAAAAAATGTTCAAGAGTTGTGAATGTTTTCGCAAGGCGCTGTAGCTGTAGTTGCCGTGTTGGTTTCCGCCTCTCAGGTTGGTTAGAAGTCGCTCTCCGAGCCCTTTGCCCCTGTTGAGCCGCTCATCCAGCCCACTCAGGAGCACGTCGCCCACCAGAGCCCAGCTGACCAACTCCTCACGCCACGCACGCCTCGTCTCGCGTTTCAGCGATCTGTACACCGTGGAGCGTCTGGACGCACAGACCCTCCTACGGCGCTACATCCCAGACATAGAGATGGTCCAGAGAATCATCTTCATCGCTGTGATGGTACAATGCGGGCAGTGAATATAAGCAGAACATTACAATGCAACGCACAGCCTCAGTATCAACATACAAAATTATGTTTTCCACTCTTGCTACTTTGTGTAGCGTTGCTGTGTTTTGCGCCACAGGAATGCCGTATGTTTTCCCTGTTTTAGGAGTCCTTCCAAAAAGCAAAACTGGCCTATCGTAAGTTCAAGCAGCAGGTGAGAAAGACGTTGTCCACATCCCACTTTGGTCCGGAGAGTCTCGAGGACGCGGCTGTGGATTACATTGTTAGGAACCTGGACCTCTATGATGTCCTGTGCAGTGTCAGTGTAAGAGAAAATGATTTTGATTGTCTTAAATAGTATGAAATTCATGTATCTAAAATAAAGTGAGTTCGTCTTAAATATGTTAGCGACAGGTCTCAAATTTTGTCATGGCACGACTATTTAATCTCATACATATAGGTTTTTTTTTCTATAAGGCAAAAGTTTGAGTCGACATCTTCACGGCACTCTGTGACTAGATGCAGTTGAAGCAACTGTTAATTAGCTGCTAATTTACTCTAGCCGACTAGTTAGCTAGGTAGATTTTTGTGTCCATCATGGGTAAGTGCAAATTTGTCGCCAGTTGGCTGGACGACGTTTGACTTGTAATACAGCAGAACCCCTGAAACATTATCTATATTTATAGATTTTCTCCCTTTAGTTTCATTCAAGCTAAGGTAGCATTAAAAAGCTCTTAAAAAGTTTCCAATTTAATTTGCTGAAACCTGCGGATACTCAGAGTACAGCTTAAGCTCAGTCAGTTTGGAAGGAGGGCATCTCTGAAGAGCGATTTTCAAGTCTTGACACAAACCCTCAGTTGTGTTTTGGTCTGGACTTGTTTTCTTTTTTTTCTAGAAAAGTTTGTTTCCAGCCAGTCACAACGTTTTGCATGTATGTACTCCCTCCCTACCTCTCAGCATTAATAAGAAAAACCCTATAGGGTAACATCTGAAGGCTATAATATTCCTCTGCATGTTATCCATTGCTATCAGAGTACAGAGTGCTAGATTCAAATACACATCACACTAACCAATGTTTTGAATACCATGCAGAGGTATAAATACTTAGGACACTGTATATCTTATTGTGTTTTCCTCTTAGGATGTAATCCTTGCTATGAACAAGAACCCCCAGATCTCCTTCCCTCCAGAAGTGGACTTCAGACTCATCAGTCCCTTGATCAGAGAGACCTGCAGGGTGGCTTTTGCCATGCAGACTCTGGACCCACCGCTTGACTTGGCCTACGGAAGCAACGGTGAACTATTCAACAACGCCAAGTTAGTACAATGTCGGTTTCTGGGGAACGTGTGCAGCTAAGCAGAGGGCTGACTGCAGTCGGCCACGTCTTCCTGCAGCCCACCGCTGTTGTACATTGCTCCGACCAGCAGGGGTCACTCTAACATTATCTATGATGGAGACTCGCATCTTCCTTTCTGTGTTCCAGGTATCGTCGCAGCTTTGACTCTGATTTCAGTGCTCCGCTGGTGGTCTACTACGTGTGGCCTGCTCTGGTGGAAGGAAGCACGGTGCTTGTTAAAGGCGAAGCCGTGACCAAAAGAGGCGTACTGGTAAATATTTCACAGTAGTTAAAAAAAGATGATGTTGAAAACGATGAAAACAAAAGTGGTTCTTGTAGATTTGAACAGTACAGTTTTGTGTGAATGTTTCTGGGTTTTTGTTTCTGCAGTGGAGTAGAAGCAGGAGCAGAAGTGCCAGCCCTGCACGCTCCCGATCTCTTAGCCCGGTCCGCAGCGTAGTAAGTCTTTATAACATTTGAGTTCCAACCGAGCAACGAGATCACGGTCAAACTTTGCAAATTTGCTGACAAATTAATCTCTAACACGCATGCTCACACGTGGCTCTAAGGGTATGTTTTCTAAGACAAAAGTCCGAGTTTAATTCAGACGTGTGAATGAACACTTCATAGGAAATACAGACTTTAACACTCACATTTTACTTTTGTTTAATCTTATAGAGATTTAGCGACAAAAGAAGCCTGTCACCTGGACGCCTCACTACCAGACACCTGTAAGCACTCGCCTCATTGGTCAAGAGTAAAGTGAAGTCCACCTGTGCTTCCTGTATATGAAATAAACTTTAACGGATTTGTTTACTTGATTTCTGTGTTGCTTGGGTCTGCTTCAACCAAATAAGGAGATATAATCTTACACTATATTACCGACCAGAGGTGCAAAACCAGCCAGGCAGCTACTGTGACTATATTTACTCTGGCAGAGAGTTTGTTTGTTTTTTAAAAATAAATTGTATTCTGGACTCATCAACAAAAGTCATATTGATATTGTCGACTTCCTGTTTGTCTCCAAAGCCTGCGTCTAAGGCTGTAGTCTTTATATGAAGGGCAGTGAAGGATGTTACTGTATGGTGCTAAAGTTACTGGTTCTGACCTCACTTCCTGCCCTGTTTGAGCATCTGATATTGCTCAATATGTCTATTGACACGGGTTAATTTAGGGTTTATTTTTATGTCTTTGTTTGAATTTTGTTGCGTGCTGTATTCATTTGTTAAACGTGGAACAAAGAAATGCCTTATTACGGAGCAACGTTTAGAGGCCTCAGAAGGAGACATTATTACAGTTCAGAATATTTTCTTTTTCAATGAACATGATAATAATTAATATTGTAGATAGTGGCTTGAATAATAATTTCTTTTTAAATCGTACTATGAGTTTAATTTAAAGAACATGTTCTTGATGACTAATTTTAATAAACTGACTGTTTTCTCTTGAGCTTTGTTGTGTTTCTGCCTACACAAAATGGCTGTGTGTGTTAACTGCAGCTATGAAAATGTAACATGGGTTACATTTGGTTTGTTGACATGTGTTTAAGTGCACATGTTTAGTTCTAACTGAAGTGACCGTGTTGCTTCTCTGCTACTACACAATTTATTTATTCCCCTCGCAGAATTGTCGGTACAGTTAAATCATTTTTATGGAACACTTCCAGGCTTTGTTCGCAGTGGGAATTTCCCGATCAGGTTATTTATTTATTTTTAAGGGTTTTGTTGGCTCTAGTGATCTTTATTTGAAAGCAATAAGTGTTTACTCAGGGTGTGCTGCGGTCAAGGCGCAAGCCGCGCCATGTGGACCGATGGAGATGAAGGGGGAGAACGGAGCTCCGTCTGTCATGCAGACAACCATAGAGGAAACCTCATGTCTGCTGTCACTGAAAACAGAAGCAACAGTTCATGGCTGTGGTGGCAGTAAAGTTTCACCAGATTGAGACAGAATTAAAGCTTCCAGTTTGGTGGCATGAGGGCTGGCTCAGAGCTGCTGGAGCGTGCCATGTTTCCTGTGGTTGTTCTCAGTGAGTCCTTTGCTGGATGAGTTGAGTTTCCGTGGCTGCAGCCCAGAGTCGGATAGTAACTACCTACATTTACTCAGTTACATCTACTCGTGTGACGTTTTGGGGGGGGGGGACAAAAATGTACTTTTAAGGGTATTTTTACTAAATTTGACTTTTTACTCTTACTTGATTTACTTGATTACATTTATTATGAAGTGTTACTCTTACTTGAGTAAAGTTTCTAGAAATTCATCTACAGTTTTGTTGGTTTCATAAGTTTTTCGTTGAAAGAAACTGATTTGAAATTGTTTTTTCCCCTGACTTTGTCATAATGTAATTACTAAAGAATTACTGTATTTTTATTTTGTTCTTTAACATTTCCACATATCTTTGCATTTTAGTCCATCTGATTATGTAATTTTTAGATGTTAAATAATTTTTTGACCAGTTCCTCAGTACTTGAGTCTGTTTTTATTTTTTATACCCAATACTTTTGAGTAATTTCTTGCTACCTTTTACTTTTACTTGAGTAAAAATACATTGAAGTAGTGCTACTCTTACTTGAGTACAACTTTTGGGTACTCTGAGACATTTTGCTGCGACAGAGTCCCCTTTTCACAGAGCGGGATGAGAAGCTCTCTGTCTGTGACCCACATAGGCTGTTGTCCACATCTGGAGTAAAACAGGATGAGGTTTTTCTTTTTGCAGAGGAGGACGCCACAATTTATGGCAGGAGAGACAAAGTCGTGGAGAACCGCCAGTTCACCACATGCATGACCAAACTCCACCCTGCTTGTTCTCATTTCCAGACTCTCTGTGCCTCCCCAGGGCTTTCAACCCCTCTGCCCCCACCAGCCCCACAGCCCCACCCCGGGGCGCTGACTGGTGGTGTGTGAGGCTGCGGGCATCAGCCCGATGGACGCGAAGGAGTAAACAGGCGATACTGCTGACCCTCCTCTCTCTCTGTCTCTCTTTCTCTCGCGATGCCAAAGGCACCGAGAGACGAGTTCATGCTTCCTTCCTCTCCCTGTAACGACCTTCAAATCAAATGAAGAAAAACGACTTTGGATTTGGACCGTGTGTTTTTCCCCAGAGCGAACATTTGTCCGCGCTCCATCCCGCTCTGTCATCCTTTGCACATCTGCGCAAAGCGTAGCGTGCAAAATGTGTTCACAACTCTTGGACTTTCCCACATTTTGTCAGATGACGAACTCGCAAAGTATTACATTTTGTATTTATTATCCCCCCCTTTATCCCCCTGGCAGCCTAAATAAAGTGCAGCCAACACTGATACCGAAGAGACCTGGTAGAGTCCACTGGTGTGTAAGTTTAATACAGCTGATGTTTGTTGGAAATCATTAGTGAACAAACAGTATGTTAGAAAAAATTGTGGAGGCAGCATATGGAGGGTAGTGTTGTCTTCAGCAGGGGCAGGAAAGCTGGTCACAGTTAATTTCAATGAATGAATCAATGAATGAATCAATCCATCCATCCATAAATCAAACCAACCAACCAACTAACTTCAGTTGTGTAGCACATTTCAGCAACAAGTATTCAAAGTGGTTTACATCATAAAAACACAAAAAAAGTCATAAAAACATCTTTTACCGTCACCAGTTTGAGAAACCGGTGACAAACATGACATTTTGTCCAGCGCCATCATGAATACGTTGACGGAACATTGATCAATATACTGATCAATGCTCCATCTGCTGTGGTTCAAAAGCAACTCTAAACAGGCTTTTAATCTGAAATGCAGAAATTCATATATACTTTACTGATCACAATGGGAAGCTACAGTATATGTTGTTAGCACTCCAATTGTTCAAGATTCTTCAAAGAGTAGATGTGGGCAGGAAGGATCTCCTGTAGCGGTCTGTATTACAGTGAATTTGAAGTGGCCTCTGACTGAAGACACTGTATTTCTATGATAAATGAAGAGGATGCTCGGGGTTGTATTCAGTTTTCTTTATTTTACGTCAGAGGTGAGGTTGGAGGAAGCTAAAATCCTGGATGTAAATCAGTTGGAGGGTGTAGTGAACTTGAAGCTCGGGTGGAGGTTTCGCCTCCCAGCAACAAAACAACCGTAAATATACAGCTACAGCTACAATTAACCGGTTTAGATATCAGCATATTAATGTGCTAAAATGGCCTAGACAAAGTCCAAATGTTAGTCCAGTTGAGGTTCGCGGAAAAACTTAAAAAATGTATGGTCTTTAATGCTCTTCATTCAATCTGAGTGAGTTGGAGCCATTTTGCTGTTTTCGCAAAGCTTGGACTCAAGCAGATAACACAACGACTCGCCACCTTTTGTTCTGATTTCTCTTTGCAAATTTTTGTTAAATTATTTATTTATTTTTTTTTACAAAATCACGTTCCCATCATCTTAATTTCTAGGTCACAATTATGGGTCACTTTGTTGGTCTGTTATGTGAAGTTCCAGTGACATAAAGGCTGAGGCAAGTTGTAGAAAACGTCCAGGTCTGACTTCTGGGTTGATGGGTTTCTAATTCCCTCCCAGCCCCAGCGAGCAGCGCTGGGATGGAGACATCTGAGGTTTTATATCTTTGCTCAAGCTTCTCATGAAATCATTCAGAATGCTTTCAACAAGAACCGCCTTTGAACAACAACAACAACAACAACAACAAAAATCGGTGTTGAGCGAAGAGGTCTGCTTCGTGATTTTTCCACCTCTGGCTGCTGCGACCTTTTTCTCTCACCAGAGGATAAAGAAGATCAACTGGAGGTTGAGAGATCTGGAAAAAACAGAAAGACCCGTCCCATCTGCAGGGTAAAAATGTCGATGCCATCATCTGCTCCGAATAGAGGATCTGTTTCTTGTCCTCTCCTGGATGCTGCGTAATAAAAGACACATCTGGGTGGAGAGATGAATGTGAAGTGAACCCCGGCCGCCTGTTTCCATCCCGGGCTGCAGGTGTGACTTTGGAAAAGGTCACTGCTCCTCTGGGGCTTTTTAACTCTTTGGATTTTTGTTCGTTTTTATTTTTATTTTTTTTGCAGAAACACGTGATCGATCCCAGCGCCAAATCCGAGCCTGGTTTTAACGTTAGTCGTGCCGAAGCTGAACAGAAGATGGAGGGGAAAAAAACAAACAAACCAACAAAAAAAAAAAAAAAAAATGGGTGAAAAGGTTTATTGAATGTGGCTGGTGCATATGGAAGCACTCTAGTGCCCGGTACGGCCATCTGGACTGGTTAAGGCTAAATGTAGCAGGGTGTCCTTAAATGTGCCCGACTCTGTTAAAATTCTCTCGTGCACAGATTAAATGAAAGTGTGGCTCTGCAGATTAGATTACAGAGGGCTTTAAAACATGAGAGACTTTTTTTTTTTTAATGGAAAACAAGAGTTTATAGTCTGCAACCAGGCCAGCTTGGTCATTTCATTATTTCAGTTTTGATTTAAACTAATAAATGTAGCATACTTCTCCATTTATTATTTACATTTTATTTCTTTGTTCAGTGTTTTGGTCCCACATTATGTTATCAGTTCATCAATAGACACTTTATAAATCATGTATAACAGTTTATTATGTCTTAATTAAGGATGATAAGGAGTTTACAGATGCTTATTGTGCTTACCACGCAGTCTGACATGTTTAATATAACACTAAACAGATCTGGATCACTATTTGGCAAGAAACTGGTAGATTTTGTCAGCTCCTCAGCCTTAATTAATGCATAATAATAAGTGTTTAGAGGTGAATTAGTAACACATCTATAAACTATTTATTATCCATCTCTAAGCGGAGCCTTGTTGTAAAGTGGCCCCCAATATTTTTTTTATTTTAGTGCGAGTTTTTAATGTCCGCCGCCAGATGGCAGTTTGACTCCACTTAACACTGAAACATGAACACTGTTGGGGAAAATCCAGAAACAATCTTACGCGTGTCAAACCGCGATGCGCTCGGCAGCAAAAAGGCACGGACGAACAAAACGTGCGACTGCTTGTCCTGCATATGGCAAACCCCAAATCACAACTGTCATTATGAACAATGAAACGGGTTTAAACTTATACTGATCACCAATACGTAAATGACGTGTTCTGTTAGGAACGAGCTTCTAACTTTACCTCCACACATTGCATCAGATTCGCCGTAAGTTGAATTCATCTTACAATTTGCTGCGGCATTCTGGTTTTGTGCGGGTCATCAGAGATCAAATTTCAGGTTTCCTCGCTAACCAGGTGCTGTTTGGTTTTCAATTCTTCACTTTTTTAAAAATTTTTTATTATTGTTTTGGAGCTCTGCATCAAGGGAAGACATTTAAATCCCCGGCACTTTGCGCAGCATTTACGTCACCGTCTGCTTTTCCTTTCACAGAGCGAAAGAGACGAGTCAGTCTGTTGTTCATGGCACACTTACGGCCGCTGAGGCAGCTGGCACAGCAGAGACGAGTGTTTGACGGTGAAGGTGACTTAAGTCTGTGTGGTGGATGAGGAGAGCAGCTGCTCCTCCGTTCACACTTACATAAATGTCCCAGTTTGGAAAACGTAAAGTAAGATTGTTCAGACTTCACATATGTCACACATTTCTTCGTGAATGCAGACGGTTTCTGATCATCCTTTTAGTTTGACTTGCAGTAACGCTGTTAGTCTTGTCTAGCATTAAAAAAAACACTATCCAGTGTTGTGCTTTTTTAAAATTTAAAATCAACAGATCATAAATTATGAAGCATGAATTTTACACTGCAGGATTTCAGGGAAAAAAAGCTGTTTTTAAGAGGTGCAAAAAATATCTCTCCTAACTGGTTTGTGTGCATTTGTGATAATCAGCCGGCATTAGTAAACATTATAGCTGATAAACAAGAGGCGGGTTATGTATTTCAAAGCACAATCGAGTAACTGTGTTAACTTCAGTTGTTGTAAAAATGCAGCAATGATAAAAGATATTTGATTTCACAACTTTGAAACTGGGCTGTCTCTTTAAGAAGCATCCACTCTTTCCAACACACTGCTTATCCATTGTGGCGCATTGGACTGAGAAGTGGTTCGTCTGATGAGCTCAGCAGCTCCACCAGGTGTTTGCTAATTGCTGCTGCTAGTCTGAAGGAGCTGAGGGGTCCCCACGTCTTTAGCTCGACAAAATTGGAGGAGCTTTGTGGAAGTAGGCGGAGCTGTGTGAGATTAAACGCTTAGCCGCCTTGAATGGTTGCCATGGGAGATCCAAAGATTTCTCAAATCTAAGCAACACCACAGGAACGTTTGTGATGATGGAATAACATCATATAATAACATGACATAATGCTAAATGCTAAAGAAAGAGTAGATTTTACATAATACTCCCCCTATGAAAGATTTCAATATAGATGTGTGCTGCGTTTGGTTCTTTCTATGAGTCTGAGTCGGAATTTTACTCAGAAAATCCTCAGGATTTCTATGGAGAGCAAAACTGAAGCAACGAGCAATGGTGACAATGATCATCTGTGGCTCAAGTGGAGGACTTTGAGTAGCGTGTTGTCTTAGATTGATGAAGTGATATAAAGCCCTTTCCTGGTGTTTCCAGGATTTATGGAGATGAGCGTGTTTGTGTGTCCGGCGATAGTTTTCAAGAAAGAGCACCGACACTTAAAAAGGTCATTTTAACTAAACCCCCTGTACCAGACCATGTGGTTCTTTGTTTGCTGTTGATTAAAACTGGTCATGACTTGTTGTACATGTGGAAAAACTATATCTAAGTTCAGTTGGATTGATTATAAAGAAGAGTCCTACTAATAGAGTTCATCTGTTTTGCCAGGCTTTATAGAGCAAAAGGCCCAATAAAAGCAGCTCAAGTTGATCTCAGCTGCGACGTTCTCTAAATAAACGCCGACTTGGCAGGTGAAGCTCGACGAGGACTTGCTGGAAGTTTCCCTCTGAAGAAACGTATTTTTAGGACATTTTCCCCATAAGTGCTGGTCTATATAAAGCTCAGAGTAATGACTAAATTACGCTTCATGGAAATATTTGGACAATAAAAAAAAAAAAAGAAAACACAAAGTCATAGATGTGTTCTTTAGTTATTTAAAGCTTGAACGGGAAGAGAGGAATAAGTTAGTAAGACTCGTGATGTCCCCTAAACAATTATACAATACGCTTGAGGCAAAAAGACATTGCAGAAATAATATTTATGTTTCCTGAGACATTTCCTTCTTCCAGCTTACCCTAATTGTGAGTACAATACCAACCAACTAATGTGTTATTATTGACCGTTTGCAAAACCAATACAAGGAAAACCGCAAAAACATTAAATCTTACCAAGTATTTTTGGTCTAGTTTCTAGTGCTAATATCTTAGTACATTTAAAATAAGACAAAAGTAACTTACAAATAGCTTTTCACCAAGACAGAGGAGCTTGTTTTAATTCAATAATTCCTTAATATTGTTGAAAAAGTTCTAGCTATATTGAAATAACCTTACAAATGAAACAATTTCTCCCCACCCCCATATTACAGGTCTTGTTCCTCTGATTATTACTATTACTTTTTTCATCAGTGTTAAGAAAATATTGACTTAAGACAAGTTTCTATTTCTTGCTGAAAAGTTAGTCTTATTTCAAGTCAGTTGAGATATGTGCAGTAGAAACTAGACCAAAAATACTTGGTAAGGTTTTGTCTTTTTGCAGTTCTGAAGGTTTCCTGAATCCACAGAAAGATTTTGACAAAAATAACTAAAGTGAAAGATGGAAGATCATCTGTGACCTTTGATTTTTAAAAAAAATAAAAATCTGGGTCAAACAAAGATGTGTAACTTCTGAATAAATGCATATTTTGCGTACATGAAGTTTGTGTTAACGCCAACATCCACTTCTTCTGGTCTCTGTTTCGTCAGCCATTAAATGTCTCGTGGACGGAGTGGAAATGAGTTCCCATCCTCCAGTATTACTCAGAAAATCCTCAGGAGAGCAAAACTCCATGGTTTCTGGGAAAATGCAGAAGGTCTAGCAGAATGTTCTGATGAGAAGCATATTGTTTTTTTCTTTTTTTCTATGACGTTTCTCTCTCTCTCTGTTCGTCGTTGCTTCTCCCTGCAGGAGCTGAAGTGTTTCTAAGAAGTCTCTGGGATGTTTCCATGGAAGCTGAGTGAGAGATCAGCGAACCGCTCTGGACCTCCCGCGGGCCGTTCACTGTAGCTCCATTTTGAACTCTTGAAGCAAATTACAGGAAAAGACAAACAAACTATACTCACTCTTCCTGATTGCGCCTGACAATTCTGATTGGCTAAACCCCAGAAAGGGGGAAAGACACAAGCTGTGTTCAGTTCTGACATTTTGGTCGCCGCTGATTATTCAGAGGAGCGTTTTTTTTTTTTTTAGGGTGTTTTTTGCGTGTAATTACAGGGTTACATCAGTGTGTTATAAAAGAGGACTTTGAACCACTTAGAAACAATCCAGGCCCTTTTCTTCTTAGAACAGCTAGGAAGCTTCAGGAGTCAAGACAGGAAGTTTAATATTTGTAACTCAGTTCTTGGACACATGTCTGGTTCTTGAATCTCTCCTAAGCTTTTAAATCGTAATTTCCCCATTGCTTGAGCACCTTTTTCCTTCCACTCGACATTCCTTTAATGTGTTTAAGTACCGCCTCCTGTTGAAAACTTTTTGCATGTAATATTTCTGCAGATCAATAAACAACAGATGTTCTATAAATGAGTTTGGTCTCAAAACGGTCAAACATCATAAAAACCCCTCTTTAATAAAATCAATTTAACGTGCCTAAATAATCAATATGAATTATAGCTAAACTGTGTTTGTGTTGACATGCAAACACACTTAAAAACATAAATTATTTTTCTGTGCACTACTTTGTGTTGGTTTGCCACATAAAATAACATAAGAAGAATGGATGCTGTGTTTTGACACAATGTGAAAGTGCTGGACGGATATTAATTATTTTTAGATTTTTTTTTTGAGACGCTCCCCATCTTAACTCTTGGAAATTTTAAATGGAAAAGGGTTTTCCTGGTTAATTAAATAAGAAGAAAAAAAGAGAGATTCTTTCTAATCCGTCAATCAGAGCTTCCTGTAATCCGTGCGTTAATGCAGCACACAAAAGGCTTTTCCAGAACTTACCCGCCTGGCGGTAATGAGCAGGGAGTGTGCAGTTAATGAGGCGACTTAATGATGCAGACGATTGCAGTGATTAAGTCAAATTAAAATCCTTTGTGTGATTCACCGTTGTCCTTTGAATGCCGACTGAGTGGAGGCCGTGACGCATGCGCAACAATAAAAGAACAACGGTAAAGGTTCCCCAAAACATTTAAATGTATTCTCCCGACGGGGTTCGGATGTTTTACCGGTCTGGATGTTTACAAATAGTTTCAGGCAAATGTTTGACTTTTGGAAACAATTTGTTAATGAAAATTTACATGTTGTTTTAAGGGAGGATGACAAACTCCTGACATACTGTGTTGCCATGAATTATTTAATTATGGATTGTAACGTGTACTGACAATCTGGCCACCGCGCCTCAGAAGAACATCGACACCTTTTGAACCCCTTCACATTGTATTTTAACATATTAGGGGTTAGGGTTTGTATTCAGCATTAATGACTTTGAATATGTGTGGAAAAAATAAAGCATATTATGCCAAAGCCTCTGTTCTCCTAGTGAAATGTAGCTGTGGCAGCATTTTGCTGTGGGAATAACTGGTCAAGGTTGCTGATGGAAAGTTGGATTTAGTTAAATAAAAATGCAATCAAAACTATTCGGTTTCCAGCAGAACTCCAATCCATTTGAATTGTATTCCATTGGTTGCAAGTAATCAGATTAAGTTCATATCCAAGGTAATTTATTAAATACATTAGGTGTTCAAGTTAAACAAACGGAAATATAAAGTAAGTTTGACAAACTTCTTTTGATTACCTTTGACCTCTTGACACAATGTCTTTAAGTTGCCTGACCTGTTCAGTTTCTTCAGTGTTGGAGGAAAACGTTTGCATTCTCTTTTTAACGAAAGATTTTTTTTCCCTTTTTTCAAAAACCTCAAAATGGAAATAATATGTTTGTTCTCTATCTTTCAGTGTTTAGGATTCTGAAATGTGCGAAACGTTACGTAGAAGAGTCCAACAAATTGACACAAAAAATGTAAATGTGAAAAATATTGTTGGTACTTTTCATGGTAGGCGTGCCCGCCATGTTTAGATCAATGTGTCTGTGCAGAACGCATTGATTCAATCCAACAGAGAATCTGTGGCAAGTTCCTGTTTAAACACACTAAATCCGACTGACTGAGATGTTTTGTATGAAAGTCCAGTTATGTGAAACTGGTTTGTCTTCGGTGGCATTTCTATGTAACTGCAAAGAAATGTGGCTCTAAAGATGATCAGTTCAGGTCAACTGAATAGAAAGGTGTGACACATTGAAGAGCTTTAAAGAAAACTGAAAAGAAATGAATCGTTTTCCTTCCAATTCACACTTATGCATCACTTCATGTTGGTCTATGACATAAAATCTCATCAAGAGACAAAGATGTTTGCGTGTTTCTCAAACTTTGACTTGAAACTTAATTGTGACGCAGCGCTCCACTTCAGTCACGCTCATGGGGATTCTTCACCGAAAGCGTCGACACAAGGAATAAAAAGAAGCATCCGGAAGATCAGTTCATTGTCATTTTTATTGAACACAAGAAAAAAGGTCATCGTGAAGGGTGTTACACTGCGGCTCATCTTGTTAAAGCCTCGAATCATCACTGATAAAGTGCACTTGCAGTTATCTGCCACGTAGAGACGCGTTGGTCTCGTCTTTCCCCTCGCCGAGGCCCAGCCGTGTCCGACACGGTGCAGAACACCAAGACGCACCAGGACACAACTGAGCGTCCCGGTGAGGAGGAGTGCATAAGTTAATGGAAGCTCGGCATGTTTACGAGTCCGTTCACGTCGGCTCCTGCCACAGTTTTCTACAGTCTGAACCCATTATTATTAGAACGACGTGACAAATGCGAGCGTCGGCGCGCTCCTTCGATGACGTGGTTGTAAAGCGGCAGGCTTTTATTCTTCGCTGCCGACCGGCCTCAAGCATAAGACCTCTGCCATTTTCATATCTTCATTTTAAAAAAATATTTCCTATTCCTAGAGGTACTCTTCTACTCAGCTACACAAGTGTGTCTTCACGAAGAAAAATAATGCTCCGCTAAAGACGGCTGCAAAAGTCAGCATTTGAATCCGGTTTGGCACGTTTTCCTCCGGTCGCGGAGAACGAGATCTGCCTCTCCTGCTTCGCTCACGCAAACTCATTTAGTAAATTATTCATCCTACCTGTTATCTATGATGTGTGAAATGGTAATTCCTTACTTATGTGCAGCAAACAGGAATGTCAAAAACATTTGAGAAAAGTAAAATTTGATCTTTTACTAATCTACAGGAAACGGCCAAAAATAATAATAATAAAAAAGAAACCTTTCTAGTGGATGAAAATCGACAGTACAAAGGATCCACAAGAATCCTTGGCCTTCAGGACTCCAGTGTGCTACGTAAAAACATCTGACAAAAACCAAGACGAAACAAGCGAGCTGGTGTTCAATGTAGGAACATGGAAAACAAACAAAAAAACCCCCCAAAACAACAAAACGCAAATACATCTGTGTGCAGTTTCAAAGAGATATGTAGTTAATTTCCCAATAGGTGGGGCGGGTTCAAGAGAAACATTTACCGCACGTCTCAAACGTACACCTCCCCTCATTAAGATGACAGCTTTTAGTCGTAAAAACTGGAGCCATTATTACTAAACGTTGATATTATTCCCTCCTTTAATCTGACAAATATTCTGTGATTCAACTGAAAATCTAATCGATTGGAGGCGAAAATGTAGCAAAAGCTTTCATAAACCTGTTTGCAAATATGCGCCTGGTCTTAATCTAAAGCTTAATGAAAGCATCTTTTGATTCCATTTCAGCTTTCGTCTTTGATTCGTCTGCCACCTGTTGGATCAGAATAAGCTGAAAAGTGTTTCAGCTTTCGAATTTCCTTCCATAAATGCAGAAGTAACAAAGGATGACAAATTATGTAATTGTACAAAGGCACCAGTCAGCAGGAGGTACAAAAAAGTGGCACATTGAAAACAGTCATAAGTACTAGAAATAATGTGGGGAATGACGATGACTGCACTTTTTTTTTGTCCTCCCAAATATGAACGCAACAGTGAACTTTCAGCCACAGGATGCAACGTCCAGAGTGAAACACGGTGGTGGCAGCATCATACTCTGGGGTTACTTTTCTTCAAAGTATTGCCAAGTCAGGATGTAGGGATGCCTACAAACTCCTGTCAAAGAAGGCTGAACGTCTGAATTCAATCAAAAGGTGCATCATCAAGTATAGGAGTTAAAGCTGCAGTATGTAACTTTTATTTAAAAAAATAAAATAAAATGTTTACTTTTTTTTTAAAGTGTCAGTATGAGATAGATAATCTCTGAAAAAAATCCCCCTCCTCTCAATGCAGAATGCAACACTCCCCGTCAGAAACAACCAATCAGAGGCAGGCGGAGTGTCTTAGTGCTGCCAATCACACCAGCTGACGCGCTGCTAAATGTGATAATGTCGGAGATATTTTTTACAGTTACTGAAAAACTGTTTGCCGTCATGATGGCCACGCTAACTAGCCTTAGCATTCATAGCAAGCTCAGCTGTGTTCCCAAACTAACTGTAATTAACAAATATGTAAAAAAAAAAATGTTTTTTTAAAAATTTTTTTAATGAAAGTTACATAGTACAGCTTTAAGGTGTGATCACATTTGTGCAACCAGGTTGTTGCTGCTTTTTCATGTCCACTATGTTCATCCCGAACAAATTTGTTTTTCTGTTCATTTGTCCGGGATATGTCATCGCTTTACATTTCATATATATAACGAATAAACAAATCAGCTACTGATCCAAAAAAAAAAAAAAAAGATGCAAATGCTCCATCTTCTCCACATTTGTTACCAACATAACATATTGCACATCAAGAGGTTATACCGTTGTGGAATGTGTCTCCTGACTTTGTCTTTTTTACCCACAAGCTTCACGTTAGATATTACAGGGAGCCTAGGCAACACACCATCATTTATCAGTCAGCATGAACCCCCCCCCCCCAACATAATAAATATAATAAATTCAATAAATAGTTGGTTTCTTTTCAAACAAAAAAAACTAAAATTCAGCCAATTCCAGGCATCCATTTGATGGGAAAATAATCTGGGTTGCACCAATCAGTTGGCCAGAGATTAGAATCAGGCAATTCTCTGTTAATCAGCTCTAATCTCTGAATAAATGTATTTTCTAGCTTCGAAAACACACCAACCAACCACTCTCATGTCTGTTTTTCAGCTTAATAAAATGGAGATAATTTTACAGTTCTCTCATTTTCTGTGTTAATCAAAACTGCTGTCAATCTGCAGCCCACTTTTTCCTTTTTAAACATCTCCCAAGTCTTGTATCACAAAATTTGATTTGGTCAACAGCGGATCAGAGCTGATCGGTATCGGCACGGAAGCGCCTGATTGGCGCGTCTCTAAAAAGCAGGTGTAGTGTTTAGAGTTTGTGGCTCAGTTAGTGTCGAAGGTTCTGATTGTTGGCTAATATTTTACAGCTTCGGTGGTTTCGGATTAATGCTCAGATATTGCTTCCGGTTGAGATTTCTCTGCAGATCGTACAGTGTTTGTCTCCAGCTTCATCCAGTCGCTTAAAAGTAGCAGAAAAATAGGGAACAGAAATAGCCCCAATGAGAGGAAACATGACTGGGTGGCACATGATGGACCTTACATAATTAAATCTGATATGGTTCAGTTCCTGACCACCGTCTGCAGGAGAACCCCAGGCTACTAGGTTTCCCCGTCTGCAGGCGGCTCCCAGCAGCAACGCCACGGTGCTGAGCGTTTTTGCTTTTCCTTAGTAAAGTGCAGTCCAGATGCAGGTGACTAAAAGACTAAAGGAGAAGGAGAGATGAAACAAAAACGAAACGAAAAAGAAAAACACCCAGAAGAGAATTGGCACACATGTCAGAGAGGTGGGGAGGAGCAGGGAGTGGATGTGGAACGTCTGGGTCTCTTATCCTAAATAAGTAAATAAAAAGTAACTCAGTCTTCTCTCAGTCGCCGACCCGGCACCGGCGTCACTCCCTCGACTGGTAGAAGAGGATGTATCCCGACTCGGAGTTCTTGGAAATGTCCGAGGTAAGTCCGTAGAACTCCTCGATGGCCTGGGCGTCGATTTTCTGCACGACACGGGGAGAAGGTGATCAGAACAGAGAGCGCCCAGACGGACGGACAAAGGCGACGCACCTCCACTATGTCGTCATCGAACAGAAGCCAGAAGCCGTGGCTCTTCACTATGGTGATGTAATGACCTCTGTTGGGGCCGCTGAGGTCACAGAAAAAAAGAAAAAGAAAACGGGACTGAATTTTACAGAAACTGCTGCCGAAACTCCACAAGTGGCTCTAAAAAAAATTATAAATCAACTAATGTTTTAAATACAAATTTGATAACAAATGCTAATTTTACCTGTGTATTTTTTTTCTCCATGTGAAAGAAAAACATTAGTGATATTGCTTTAGATCCTTTTCATTTTAATCTGTTTTGTCATTAAATTAGAAACGATGTACTTTTTAAAGAAATTTCAACATCCAACATAAAGGAAACATATCCATCCTGTGCAAATATATTGTTTTTCTTTCATTTAAAACCTAAAACAGACAGAAGGATATGTACTGTCAATTACCTGAAGTAGATGTTTATCAAAAATTACAAGTTGTCGTTTTGTTTTTAAAAGTCAAGTAACATCTAAGATTTTGACAATCTAAGATGCAGACAGACCCCTTCTCCACAATAACTGCGTTTCCACGGACAATATAAACGTTCAAATTGGAATTCCAAAAGTAATTTTGAATAAAAGAAACATGGCAATTAAAAAAAATATTCTGGGGTTTTCAAAAAAAAAATCTTTTCGCAGGGATGAGGTGGTTTTCCGTCTGTATCGAAATTAGTGTATTCTGCAAAAGTGCAGTGGAAACACTTCTTTCGCACCACAGTCATGTGATCAACAACCTGGCAGAAAAAGGAAGAAGACAACGGGAAGTGGTAGGAGCATGATGGAGCCGCTTGGTTTTTAATGTCGTGAACAAACTTATTCACATGATTTTTATTGCGGTTCTTATTTAATGGAAACACAGCAATTACGAACTTGTGATTTTTTTGACATTAGCGGAATATCGACAGAGTTTTGCGAACATTTTTAATGGAAACGCCTCCTTCAGATGGGCGGACCTCACCTTCCGCAGTGAACCACCACTGCCACCAGGTCGTACATGCGGTCCAGGTTTACCGCGTCTCCAGATGTGTTGAAGAGGCGGAGCTCTAGAGGGAAAACCACCCGATAGGAGAGCTTGGTGTAGCGGTGCAGCTGCTCCATGTACTTGAACCTCTTCAGGTGTAGCGCCAGGATCATAGGAAGCTTCTTCACTCGCATCCTGCAGAGTAACAGGCAGACTTAGAGAGACATCTTAGGCACGGCGCTATGCAAAGGTATTAACACATACAGTTTAAGACCACACACACCCCAAGCATTTTCTTGAGATTTTATGTGATGGAGTAAAAAGATGCTTCCGGAAGTGAGAATGCTTTAAAGTGCGGACTTCACTGACCGTTTCTGTGCTTCTTGCTTGCTGCAGCATGTTTCACAGTAGTATTTGTATTCACTGCACAAAGTCTCTGTGTTACTGAAGTCCCTGGAGGAGACAGCATGCCACCGGAGGCTCTGTTAATCTGAGCTGAAGCTGCTTCTTCAGCTGGGATTCAGTGTGTGATAAACCTAACCTACCTGAGACAGTGTGTTATTGATGTGTTCTGCTCCACGTCCACAGAAAGATCCAGGAAGTCCTCATCTTTGCTGCTGACCTGCAAGACAGCCATAAAACGCCAATGAATCTTTGCCTGATAGACTCAGAGAGGACAGGGTCCCACCATTTAAGACTTTCTAAGACCACTATGAATGAAATTTAAGACTTGAATTGCAACAGAAGAATTTGACTTAGGGGCCCCTCTTGTAGCTAAAAACATCAGCACCTCTAGCATCTTCTGTGTCAGATTTAGTGAAATCTGGGAGAGGGGGACTAGTTTAATTGGTCAACCTAAAAAGATAATCAGTTATAATTGCAGTTTACTAACTTGTATTTGTGAACAAACAGAGGTCAAACTCAAAGACTAAACTCACAGCATCAGATTGTTGCTATGGTAACAAAACAATTTAACTATGAATATTGTTCTTTGAACTTTTACATAGTAAACTTGCCAGCTCTTTAAAATCTTACATATAAATGTTAACCAATTTAAATATTTTAATTTATGTATGCTGAAACCATTAAATCAAATTTAGCAGCATTCATCATCTCAATAAACAAATGCTACATTTATGCATCTGTGGTCTGTGTTAAAATATTAGCATTTATGGGCCCCTGAAGCCCTGGGGTGCCTGATGGGAGCCGCTGACTTAATTTGGATTAAATAAAAGTGCAAATAGTTAATATTCATTTTAATTGTGTTTTTTGAGTTGTTGTTTTTAAGACCAGTTGTGGGTTTAAATATTGTTTCACCGGCGATGTCTTCCCGTAACATATAATTACCCTGTAATATATTTACCTTTCCTGTCTACTTAACATCTTTTAATACAAAAACACGGTGGATCACCGGTGGACCGCCTCGGCGCCCCGACCACCGGGCTTAGCAAGTTTTCTGGGGGAAACCCTGTCTATCCCATGCAAATATGGGACTGTTGTTTTGTTCAGTTTGTCTATGTTGATTTCTGTCTGTCCCTAATAAACTTAAAATATATATAAATAAAATACAATTGATTTTGGTAAATTCAAAACATTTTCAAATAGGTAAGACTGGTACTTGATGACCCTCGTCCAGCCAACTTGGCGGTAAATTTGCACTTATCCATGATCGACAAAAGAAACCAAGCTAGCTAGCAAGAGTACATTAGCAGCTAGTTAGCGTTAGCCTGAAGCGCCTCGAGTCACAGAACGCAATGAAAATGCTGAACTGTTGCCTGATGGGAAGTCCCTCAAAGAAAGAAAAACTACATAGAATATCCAAGATTAAATCATAATGCCTCAACAAAATTCAAGACATAGTTAAGACCAACTTACATTGTTTTAAAGAATCTAAGACGTTTTAAGACCTTAATTTTAGATACATGAATTTAAGGCTTTTTAAGGATGCGTGGAAAAGTGTTTCCATGTTGCCCCTCCTAAATGTGTATTTCACAGAGGAAGTGTTGCCTTAACACAGGGCAGAGTCTTGGGTGTTTACAGGGGTTGCTCAGGGCAACCTGGCCTTCTGCTCGCCCTCAGAACTGTGTAAATAAAGCCTCTATAGATCACACCTCCGAATTTAGGGTGACGCGCGCACACACACACACACACACACACACACAAAACCGTGCAGCATTAGAAACAAATAAAACAAGCTCTGCTCTTACATACTGTTTCACAGTTTAAGCACCGCGTCTCATTGGTCAGTGTGCCTTGGAAGATGTCGTGAACCCATGTGGGCTCCGTTTTGTTCTCCATCTCGGCCTCGGCGGTGACAGCCGTGCCGTTGTTCTTCAGGCGCCCATTCTGCTTCTCCTGCTTCTTCTCCTCCTGCAGGATGTCCGCCACCGTGTTCAGCAGATAGTTGAGGAATTCGTGTGCATCTTGTTGCATGTAGTTGTCGAACAGATCTGCAGGGAGACGAAGGTGGGGAGGGAACAAAGATCGCTTTCAGACAGAAACAAGTGGGTCAAAATGTGTGCAGTTTGATCTTATAATGGAGATTTTTTTTCCTCCCTTATTTTGACCTCATACTGCAAGAACAGTCTGCAAGCCTCTGATGAAACTGGTTGGTTTTTGGGCCCATTTTGGTTTCAGTTTTATTCCAAAAGGGATCAGTGTGTATGTTTGGCAATGTGATATTTATCTGAATAGAAAAATAAAAGGACTATTCTAGGAATGCACTGATGAATATCCGATATTAAAATTGCTGTTGTGGCCGATAGTTGATATAAATATTGGATATATTTCACTACCATTGTGACACTTTTAGGGAAAAAAATGACCAGAAACAGGTGGCAACAAAGTAAAAACAAGAAAAAGGTAAATATTGGTTGTTCATATTAGGACCGTTTTAATAATTGGACTGATATCAAAATGTTGAAAAATGGCCAATATCGATTTTAGAGCTAATTATTCCAAAATATTTAGCTCCAAATTTTTAGAGCTAAAAATTTTGCTCTAAAATTTTTTTAGCTATATGTTGGCAAAGCTGGGCATTTAAATGCAAAACATAATAATGTAAATATGGACAAGAGAATCAGAAGCATTAATGTGAAACAAGGCACATAGAGATATGATGATTTTAAGAAAACATGTAGACAAATGAAAACCTTTTCTCTTTGCTACTTTATCATAAATCCAAACAGAATTTTTTCCAACAGCAGGGAAGAAAAGTGTTTAACAATGTGAGTCACCTATAGATGTAATAATATTAGCGTTAGTACTGCTACTCCTTACTCTACCTCTCTATAAAAAAAACAGTTTCTGACTTCTGAAACTGTAGGCCAAGTAAACAGAGTCAGCAGACTCTGCTGATAATACATACAGCACCTGTACACACTCCTGTTTTCATGCATAATGTGAGAGGTGAAATTGAGAAGTGGAGGAGACAAGCTTAGCAGGGCAAAAAAAAAACAAAAAACCCTCCACAGAGGAGGCAGCTGACCAAAGCTGGGCCCAGACAGAGATCACATTGTTCACTCATACATAAAGGCCTTCCTGAATATGGACAGTAGAGAACAATCAGGTTTTCTGTCAGCCCCGCTCTAAACGACCTTAACACCAACATGCAGATGCCCTTCACCCTAAATATTCAGATTACATTAGAGCTGAAACGGCTGCAAACACACAACACAAACCTGAGCTCTCCACGTATTGCGTTAAGAGAACAGGAAACCTCCGGCTCTATCCAAACCACACAGTGGAGGAGCCTTCATCCGATTGAAAGACTTTGTGTGTTTTAGTCAGCCATGGCACGCTCACCATTCTCCTTTCGTAGCCGGGAGATGAACTTCTTGGGCGGGATGACCCCCACTTTCTTCTTCTGCGTGGCGATGGAGTGGAAAAGGTCAGCCAGACATGTGAGCAGGTTCTCCTTCTTCTTCTGCTGGGCTTTGTAGGAAAGCACGTTCTCCCGGAAAGGCCGGCAGAAGTAGAGGGCCTGCAGCACCGAGTTGCAGTAGCACGTGTTCCCGAACTGGGGAGAAACGGAGGAGCCGAGTCAAAACAAGAACTACGACATCGTCCAGGTGTACTCTTAGCCTGCAACACGTGTATTCATATAAAGTTTAATGTATTTTAATAAGATTTAATGTGATGGACCAACACAAAATACAGCAGAATGTTTTCTTTTCATCATCTAAACATCTAAAAAGTGTGGCATGCATTTGCATTTAGCCACATCTGCCTAAAAACTCCTAAGTAAAGTCCAGATCCACTTATTGACATCTACAGCGAGACAACTTCACAAGACACACTTGGCCTTTATGAAGGAGCGGCAAATAAAGAAATTAGACTATTTTTTTTAAAGAAGGGAAGAATAATAGAGAGGAAGAAACAAAGAAAGGAAAGGAAAGGAAAAAACAACAAAGAAAAGGGAAGAAAAATATACATATAAAGGAAAGAAACAAATAAAGAAACAGACAAATAAAGCAAGGAACAAGGAAAGAAAGAAACCAAGAAATAGAAAGCAGTAAAGCAAGCAAGAAAGAAACAAAAAAAACAACACAAGCAAAGAAAGAAAGCAGGGAAGAAAAAAAATGCTCTGATCAGATGAGAAAATGTAGCTTTCTATCCTTGCTATCACCTTAAAAACACCATTCCCACTCTAAACATGGTGGTGGCAGCATCATGCTGGCGGTCAGAGTTGACAGGAAGATGGAAGGAGCAGAAAGAAAACTTCTTAAGAAGTTCCCCTTCCAGCAACCCTGAACACACAGCTAAAGATAGAAAGGAACGGTTCCAATCGGAGCACATCTGTGGTTAGAATGGCCCAGTCAAAGTCCACAACTGAATGCGATTAAGAATTAGTAGAAATACCCTGAAATTGCTGAACATCTGAACTCGCTTTGGGGGTGAAAGAAGAACAGGTGAAAATTTCTGAATGTGGATGTGAAAAGGTCCCACAGCTGGAGTTACAGTACAAGTGACTGACTGGGGATTGATCAGTGAGAAATATAGATGTTTATTTTGAAAATCATGTTTCGTCTTTCTTCTACTTTATAATTATATACTACTTTGTGTCGGTCCATTACCTTAAATTCCAATAAAAAAAATAAAAAACACAGAAATTCGTGTCTGTAACGGGGCACAATGTGAAAAACAATGAGAGTGATTATTTGCAAGGTCCCGTATTTAGTGGGAAGTGTCGGGAAACGTGTTTGTTTACAGACGTTAAAGATGCAGGACATCCCGTGATTAACAAACAGCTCTGTTACCTTGAACGCCAGCTGTCCAAAAGCAGACGTGACTCACTCCCCTTCGCCGTTTTGTTTTGAAATAAGACCCCGGTATTATTTGGCAAAGAGTGCTGTGAATGCATGAGAGGATTTAGTGAAACTCACGTTGACCAATCCGAAGTAGTGCTCGTTGATCGGGAATTGCTCTGGGCCGATGTCTTTCTCCAGAGCGGAGGCATTGGTGCCCTGAGGGAGCAAAAACATGCTGTCAGGATCGCCAGCATGGCTGGAGGCCTTGAAGTGACAGCATGCTGGTCGACTGCAGTCAGGGTTTCCTCTAGGAACTTTTAAAACCGTGGTAACGGGTTGTTTGCACGAGAGCGGGTTACACAATGCTGCTGATTAAATATTATAATGAGGCAGCCTTCAAAATGTACGTACGTTACGGTCACTCAAATGCAGCAGAGGTTAACATTAGGATTGTTTTCACAGGCTTGAATGCAGCCAATTTAACCTTCCTTAGGTGCCCTTCTTTTCCCTTTTCTCTACTTCGGACTGCGGTCTGTAGTTTAACTTTACTCCTGAAAGCGGCGCAGCGCACAGTAGCCAGCAACACAGCCGGACAGGAGCCGGTGGTGTTGGTCAGGCCTGTCACAATATTCAATAAGTCAATTGATAAATTAAAACCCAATAATTTCCACATTGGCATGATTTATCGTTTATTTCTTTTTTTCTCTCTTTCTACCAAAAACTGGATGATAAAAATCTTCAGTTTGGTGTTTTGGTCTCAACTAGCCCTTATTTTGAAGGACAATTTTGTTTACACAGACTTCAAAGTTAATTTTATTTGTTATTTTGTTTATTTATTTTTATTTCAAATGTCTTCCTGTGTTAAATGTTCATTAGAACCTAAAGAACACATTTCTGAATGTGTTCTTGAATTATTATTATGCCATTACCATAATTTTATTTTTGAAAAATGGTCTCAAAACAACAATATTATTGTTTATTGCAATAACTTCTGGAACAATTTATCGTCCAGCAAAATTTATTGGGACAGGCTTTTCGGTTCGCCATGATCGATTACATGCAGGGGAAACTGCAGATGCACTGATCCGATACTAATATCTGTTTCGGTCCGGATATTGAAATTTTTTTTTCTTAGGTCAGGTATGTGTGACAATGTGTCAGCTCCAAAGGGCAAATCTAGTCAGTCTAATTATATGCTTTATTATTTATTTTACATTAAAAATTTCTAATTTCAAGGAAGGCTTGTTGCAGTTTATTTTTATATGTCTGACCAAGGTAGTCAACTTGTTGCTTTTGAGTTTTATTTTAGATTAGTTGTTAAGCTCCTAATTGCACTGGTTTAACAGATTAAAGGCGTATTGTTTTTACATGTTTGACCCAGCTTGTGTGTGTATTTAAGTATGCTATACTGGGGAAGAGCAACCAAATAAATGTATAATTCAGCACATTTATGTCTATGTTTAAAAGTTAAGTCAATTCAGGGCTGTTTTTCTGTATCAGATTGGCATCAGCCGATACTAAACTGTATCAGGTATCTGTATCGGAAGTGAAAAAAGGCGGCTCGATGCGTTCCTAGAGGATAATAAAGTGTAACAACTAAAAAGGATCCATCATAAAGGCAGAAAAGCACAGTCTTTCAACGCCGAAAACAGATACGCTCTAAACAAGCAGAGTCATGTCAAAAGTGAGGAGGATTTAGCTCCTGGTTGCAGAGACGGAGCACTTATCTCCTGTCACAACCTTTTCTTTTGTAGGAGCTCAAAGCTTTTCCAAATGAACCGCAGCTTTGTTGAGAGAACACAGCGGACAGTTTAGTTTGGGGATGTCTTTGGCTTTTATTGGCCTTCATTTCTTTCTGTCAAAGTTCAGTCTGAATGCCCCATTGTCCGTTTATCCGCCTCCAGAACACGAACGCAGAACGGCAAACTGTCTGCACCCATCATAACAGGAAGGTCTGCTAATGCGTACTTTAACTCTACCTAAAAACCCGGCTAATATATACAGAACATTTATGAGAGATGGAGAAAAGACTGACCCAGGCTCTGTTGTGTGGAATTAAACTCTTACTGACACTTTAGACCAGAATGATTACTGCTTTCAGTTTTACAATTGGTCACAATGAGCACAAGAATGATCTAAAAAGTAAAAAACACTAAAGTTTCAAATTTTCATTGATGTTCTGCCCAAAATGAGACAGGTCCACTCTTGAGCTCAATTATCATGCAGAACATGAACACTGTTTCTGACAACCAGTCACAGCGGACAGTAAACGAAGGACATGAAAGTTTTACAAGTTTAGTTTTGGTTGAAGTGTACAATTGAGTACAATTACATATTATTAGTGGAAAACTTTGCCTATTTATTTTGGGACAGATCCCTTTTCAGTTCCATCTACTAACAGAAAATATGACAGATTATGATGCCTGATCAAACCAAAACATCAGGGTGACCTCCTGTTGATTTAATGGAGTCATATAACCGTATTTCCTTACAGTAGACCATGAGGAGAATATAAAAAATGCTTTTTAAAGCAGGTATGAAAGATTCACATTTTAAAAGGTAGGAACTGATGAAAGTCTTAAGCATCCTGACAAAGCTGGCGCTAATTTGGACCCCAAAAACATCTGTACTAGTCACTAAAAACTGCAAAATGTATAAAATGACCAGCACTTGAACATCTATTAAGATTTATTGATCAACATAAAGAACATGCTTAATCCCATCAGTCCTGCCAATCAAACATAAGCATATTTCCTACACCCCATCAAACTAAATATCTTTTTAAAAATTCGGTCATATATCTCTGAACCACATTACTAACGTATTACAAAATCAGCAGACATTAGGTAGCCTGCCCTGGTGGTCATTTGCTGTAAAAACGAAAATCAATTACATGTACAATACAGAGAGCTTGTAGAACAATCAGTAATGAAGCAGGTCTGGATGAAAACTGGATGCCACTCAGTGAGGATGAAGACATTAGTTCAAAAAACAACATAAAAATATAAAAGCAGCACGTCAAGACATCAACCGCTAAATGAAAGCTTTGGGTAGAAGTGGGTCAGTGACCCAAAGCACGCTGCCAGATTAGCAACAAAGTGTCTTTAAGGACAACAAAATCAGCGTTTTGAAGAGACCACCACAATGACGTCAGTGGAAAAACTGTGGGCAGTTTAAAAAAAAAGAAAAAGTATTTGTGTACAAGCAAGACGGCCAACAAACTAGACTCAGTTACACTGGTTCTGTCAGGAGGAATGGATCAGAACTCCTTCAAACTACTGTTAGAAGCTTTTGGAGGGAAACCCACAACCCTTGACCAAGGTCATACAGTTTAAAGGACCGTTCTACCAAATACTGTGAAAATTATTATTATTATTTTTTTATTATTGTAGAAAGTGATTTGAAAACTCAAGTGGTTTTCTCTCATTATTGTGGCGTTTGTGAAGCAGGCATTATTTGGTAATCCTAGCTGTCCTGTAGTGATTGGTATCATTGGATATAGCACATCAAGACAAAATACGTTTACTGTACATAAACATTTGTTTTTAGTTGTTTTATACCAGCTGCGTCCTTCAGATGCATTTGCTCCAAAACAAATGAATCAAATGGCCGAATTACTTCCACTGTACACCTCTGGTTTTGGAAATGCAAAGATACACATCTGCATTTAGATCAAAGGGTGTTTCATGGCTTTTTGATGTGTCAAATGTTACAATATTCATTCTTTAAACCACGTTTACAGGCATCTTTTTGTCTTCTGTGTAAGTTTGGCTCTGATTTTAAAAAAAAAGAAAGAAAAAAAGAAGATGATGTAAAGGACATTTCTACTGCAATTTTGGTACTCCAAGCCTCCACAGATTAAACCCCGCAATACATGGATCAGTCAAACCTGCACTGGATTATCCTACACAACAAGCACAATGCTCAGAGTCGTACAGGGATAAAGTATAACAGTGCACAAAAGCAGAGCTCAGAGAAGACTAATACTGGCGGGTTTTGACATCAGTGACCCGTCTAAATAAAGCAGGGGCCAGTGGCATTAACACAGGCATTAAGTCTGTTCTTCCCCACTCTTCTCCAGCCATGAACACAACGTTAAACACAGATTAGTGCAGACTCCTGCTCTCTGCTGCAGCTCCACATTATGCAACCAGGACCGAGAAGCTGACAGGGGCTCAGGAGCGGCTTCATTCTCCTGTCAGCCACAGCTGACAGACGTACAAATTACCCCACTCTGTGGGAACACGCCGGTCTGGTGTCCGTGGCCTGTGTGAACAACAAGACCCAGAGGTGTTTAAAGAAGCCCCCCGTGGACACCCCGTGCATCCTCCTGTGAGGAGTCCCGGTCCGGGCGCAGGTGGGAGGCAATCCAGCCACAAACATCCCCGTTCAAAACTGTTGCTGCAAACCAATCAATAACAACGCGGAGGTTTACTCACCATATTACAAATGGAGGCGATGTTTCTGACAGTCATTTAGTTCACAGTGTCCCCCACACCGCCATTTCTATAAAATAAACAGAGCTGGGCGACGCTGAGAAACGAAGTTCATTCGCAGCCGCGGCTGGAGGCCAAACCGCAACCCCGGACGTCGGAGAGCACCATGCAGCCGGGGAAACACCGAGCCGAGGGCCGCGCTCACCGTCCACACGGCTTCATCCTCGCACACATGTTGAAGGAAGCTTAGCTTAAAAACTGACAGCGTCCGGAGGAGAGGAGAAGTTACGGGCTAGCAGCGACCAGAAAATTATCCCACTGCGCGAGGAAGTGATGTAGTCCCGCCCACTAGAGCAAAGCCCCGCTGCTGATTGGTCCAGAGTTACAGGTTTGATTGACGGGACAGCCTGACCATACACAGAGCTGCACGGCGAAGTTTAACTGAGTTGCAACCAATCGCCATCAACTAACTGAAAATATTGATCTAGGGACATGTAGTTTATTTGAGGAAAGCGAATTATGCACCGTTCATACAAAGAAATAATCATAAGAAGAAAAAAAAAAACCCAATGATTAAATAACTAATATAGTCAAAGGGTTTTCATTTCTCATATATAATTAATCAAGTAGAAATGTTTAAAATCTAATACGGGAGGCTTCTTCAGAAACCTCGTACAAAAGTGAATTTCCTCTAGTTTATCCTCTAGTTTTGTCCCTTTATACTGTTTAAATCTAAGCTAATTAAATGTAAATTTATGGTAAAATATGAAATCAAGTGATTGGTATAAAAATGTCATTTTATACCAATCACTTGATATTCTATCTTAATTTTATTAGATTGTATTTTTAGAATTGTTTTCATTTGAGAAATAACAAAAATAATGGCATATAATACTAGTATTAAATTATTTCTATCAACTGCAATGTTAAATATCTTTTTATTATTCTAACTTTGATCATTTTTACTATTATTTTTATTCAGCTATCTTTATCTTAATAGTATATAATTTATACACATTGTTTTTGTTTTTAAAGGTGCTATTTATACAGAAAGTGACTTAAGTTGACATTTATCTACATGTTTGGTATTTATTCACACATTTCTGTAACAACGCAGCACATAAAACATCTGTTTAGCTTCCTGGGAATATTGAATAAACAAAATGGTTAAACATCATAATCAGTAAGATTATCACACATAATTTATAATAATTACTTTCATTGTTGACACAATTGTAACTTTTAAAACTTCCATTTAGCTAATTTTATTTGAATTTCATTAGTTTTCTAATTTTAATCAAGACTAAAGAAGCGTTTTGGAATCCAAAAAAAATTCTACATTAAGATGAAAGCTTTTCACACACTTTTTAAAATAATCTATGGCCTCCTTTCCTGCCTTGTTCTCTTCAACATGCTAGTCACTGGGGATCCTTCTTCAAATGGCAGCAGGCAGGCCTAATCACTAACCACTGAATTTGGAGGTATTCTGCCCTCTGACCACCAATTAGCCGGCCAATAGGAAGAGGGAGGACATTAATGTCCTTTCTGCTGGGCCCTGCAGGAACCCTGGGCCCTCAGGACGCATTCATTCACAAGCAGCTCTGCTTGAGCTTTCGCGACATTCCTCTTGGCAATTATCCCTTTAGCATTTAAATGTTAACCACAAAAGATAGGAGAACAACAAATAATTACAACAGACGCACTTCAAAAGCAACGGGGAATGAGAGAGGAATCAAAGTACTCAAGCCAAAACAAATATGAGGATAATAGAGTTGTCAGTCTGAGCTGAGGAGGATGGGATCAGCTCATTGTTGCTCTGATAACCATGCTGTTATTGAGAAAGTTGCTTATTGATGTGCTGTGTCATGTTTATTTATGAATACCTTAATGGGCAGGGAAATGATGACATGTGAGGGCTCCAGACAGAGATCCTTCCCATGACTTACTTTGTATTTCAGTCCGCTCTGTATTAATATGACTGACTGTGGATGCAGACGCTCCATTCATGACTCATGCGAACTGTTATCACTTGTGTTCCTCCATTTGGTTTCACTGTCGGCATCTAAATAATCAGTTAAACAGGCGAAATAAACTTCTCTACGTCTAATAGTCTTTTTAGGCAATGCTCTTTCAACTTCGTACTTTTTGCCATGATCCCACTCTTATGTGAACATTTATTTTTATTTATTTATCAGAATTGTACTTGATAGAAATCACATTAGAAGTCCTGAGTTGGGTTACCATGCACCTTTTGGACTCTTCTCTAAGGAATGCTTTCCCTGCCCTCTCTAGCTGCTTTGCTGTTGACCGTGTAACTTCACAATTTGACATTTCAAAAATGAAATTGCTTTGGAAAAAAAAATATGTAGTTCATCTGGTGACATGGAAAAAAAAATTGTGGCCAGAATTTTTTTTTAAATTTCATTTAGTCATAATAACTCACGGAAGCGATGTGTTTAATTTGTGTGAACGCCTTAATTATAACAAGTCGTGTCCACAAACTGTTTCTTTCCTCCCATTTCACCAGACGGGATACGTAAAAAAAGCTCTTGCTTTTCAGTCAAATGTTTTGCCGCTATATGAGCTGGTTTTTTGGTCTTATCAAAATTGGTTAATTTTGCAGAACTGCAATGGAAACACTTTTCTCTCATCACACGATTCATGATCAATAAATGAATGTTGCATTGGCGCAAGAAGAAGGCGACAGGCAGTATTTGGAGGATGACGTCGCGGCACAAACTTATTCATGTAAAAAAAATATATATATTTATTTTTAAATATTAGCAGAATATTGAGAAAGTTTTGTTCACATCTGTAATGGAATCGCAACCAGTGTCAGTTCAGGTGGACGGTCTTGTGTTGACAGGTTTACAGTTGTGCTCTCTTTCAGAAACGGAGCTCTTTCTGTTTTCTATTCTATTTCTATTCTATTATTTTCTATAAACACAATAAAATAAATCATGCACACTTTTCCTTCCGCTTCAGAGCTTTGCATTATATTGTGTTTGTCTACCACATGAAATCCTACTAAGATAAGCGTTTGGAGATTTTTCAGCTCGGCAGTGTTTTCCCCTGCAGGTCCTTCCTCTAGTCCGCAGGTGAACCTCAGTGCGACCGCTTTGGCTGCCCTGTTATGGCGCCGAAGTGGAACCGCACATGCACGCACATGAGATAAATGAAAAGGAAAAGGAAAAAAACCATCTTGAGCTCAGAATATGCTTCCAGTAAATGAGGCTGGCTGCACTACTGAAAAGCTCCGGTGACCTTCCTGCGGTTCTGCTTCAACAAAGAGAGGCAAATGAAATATGCATCATTTCCGTGCTGCCAGGAAAATAATCCTTTAGATTTAGCTGGGTGATAGAAAGCACCCTTGTTACGTCTGGCACAATCACAGAGGTTGAGAACTGTTTACAACCACGGCTTGAACTTACTCCGTACAGAGAGGGAGTTTCATGATGGCTGCAAACAGATGAACCACAACAAACGTCTGTATGAAGATCAGCTCACTAGCAATGGCTAGTGAGTCCACTATGATCACTTTATTTGTTACATTTCTTTGTAAAAGTTTCCATACCACTGAACTTCTGGACATTACAGCCAAAAAAAACCCCAACTCTTATTGGGATTTTATGTGATAGGCAAAGTAGAAAATAAAAATACGCCCTGGCTTTTAATTCAGTTCGTTTTACTTTGAGTGAAACTAACAGAAATACCTACAAACCTACCAAGACATGGCCTAAGAGGACAGACGAAAAGAGGGAGCAGTAATCAAAGAAACTAACAAAGAGGATCATTGTTGCTCTGGAGAAGAAGCACAGATCCACAGCTCAGGTGGGGGAATCTGTCAACAAGATGGCTTTATGGAAAGGTGTGAGGAATCTGATAGATGTTTCACAAAGAATGGGCAATAGTCCATTCTTGGAGGAGACATACCACCAAGTAAGTGCAGTGTCTTGTGTTTCTAGGGGTGATTGTGGTTCATTGGGTAGAGTTGTGGTTTGTTGGTTAGATTCCAGCTGCCTTCTGTCACATGTTGATGTGCCCCTGGGCAAGACTTAACCCCAAGTTGCCAACCGATCTGTGTATTGGTGTATAAATGTCTGTGCCTGCGCCAGTGCGAATCGGTGAACGTGGCTAGTGTAACGCGCTTTGAGTGGTCAAAATGTCTGGAAAAGTCAGTCCATTTACCACTTGAGGGAGGGAGGGGAGGTGAATACAAATGCTCACCACACTTTTCAGATAGAAAATTATAACATTTTGTTTTAGTGTTTAGTATATTTTTTAGGCTTTTCACATCATATTTATTTATTTATTCATTTTGTAAATCACAATTCCAACAAGGAAGAAGAAAAAGAAAAAAAAATAAACACAACAATACTGGATGTTTCCGTATTTGCGGAAACATCCAACATATCCAAAAATACTGTCAGCTACAAAGGATGCAGCAAAACAAACAAACAAAAAACTTTAAATTAATACCATACAAAAGCCTCATCTTTGTTTTTTCATTTTAAACATTTGTTTTCCTTGAGTTCCCATAATTTACTTCCAGAGGCATTTCTCCTTCAAATTCCTACAAGTGTTGGAAAGATCCCAGTCCCAGGCTTATTGTCATTTCTGCCTCAGCTGTGTGTTTTAAAATCGGGAACTCGAACAAAAACGACATTATTCATTCGAGGAATTGTTACCTTACTCATCCAACACGCGTGCCCATGCACAAGCCTCGGTTGGATCATCTGTACTGCACTTCTAGCTCTGAATCGACTGCAATATTTCAGGCAGACAGGAAGAAAAACAATAAGAGCCAGCCATGGGAAGAGAGAACCCTTAAGACACAAAGGTGAGTTTATTAGAGGTTGAGCACAGGGGCTTTGGAGCGATATTAGGTTCTGGTACATTCTGTTCCCGGCAGTTTCTGGTTTGCATGTACAGTGCCCTCCTGCCTCTGTAAACAGCGGAGCGGGCCAGGATGGGCGCAGAAAGTCAGCAGCTTTACTGCAGAGTTAGCACGCTGGCATGCAGACTGTTTTCTGTGTCAACAAGACCTAAACACGAAGACGTAGTAAAAAAAACGCAATGCAACGCTATAAAATATACAACCAAGCAGGACAAAAAAAAAATGAGAAAGTGTTTTTTTTTTTTTTTTTTACATGTGTAACTTCATAAGCCAAAATATAGCTACACTTTAATAAGGTATCATAAAAAGGAGAAATGAGAGAAACGAAATTGGCTTTCAAACTTCTTTGTGGGTGAAGCAATCTTCAGGTTTTTTTGTTTTTTTTTGGCAGACTGAAGTAAAAGCATCTCATGGAAATGTTAACATACAGTATCTGACTGTGTACAACAGTATACGTTTCACCCTGAAGCAACAAAACCCAGTGCAATGAACCCCAGTGTAACCCACACACCACCCGCGTCTCACGCTGCATTTATTTCAGATAAACACTTACAAAAGCATCCATCACATTTGACCTCAATGTTTTATCATGTTACAACCAAAGCCTTCCCTCTAGCTGCTCTTCAGTGTTCTTTTATTATTCTCAAACAAATCTGCGAGGCCCTCTTTTTGCAAAGCGCACCATTAAAAATTAGGCTGATGGCAATAAGGGCTCCCATCCTTAAAGACGTGAAGAACGTAGATGAATCTTTAAGATACCAGCGGGAAGACGCAAAGATAGTTTGAATGACAATTAATATTTTTCTTTCGTTTTTTAAATTCAAAACTTATCCTCCTTTTGCATTGTTTTATTATTTTTTAAAAGATGCCTGTCTCACTTCTTGCTTTACAAATGATGATGTTTTTAAAAAATCTTAAATCTGCCTGTTAATAGTAAATACACACCACATTCTTCGCAGATTTGTTGTGTGTAATACTTTCAAAACCGTGTATCCTTTGCTCTTGCACCTTGAGACATTAATGTAATAAGCATATAGGGACATCGTATGTCTTTAAAATGACCAGTCTGGGGCCAGTTTACCTTCGGGGACCCGGCTGAAGGTAAGTCTCGTCTCTCTGTTGCCTTTTAAAAGACCTGAGCAACGATGGCCTCGGCACACCGTCTGCAGTCAGACCGCAGCGTCAGATAAGGTCAGCAGCTCTGCCTCCCTGACTGTGACGTAAACCACTTCGCCAAAGCGTCGCACGCCACTCTCTCTTCTGATGTAATATATATATAAAAGCGCTTCTAGCTTTTATTTTTTCTTCCTTCAGGTCAACATCATTCAGATCTGCATGTCTGCGATCTTTTTGATTTTAGTTCTGATTCAGTTGGGTGTGTGCATCTTTTCATTAACTGCTAAAATCTTGAGAAAACCAGCCCAAACATTATTGACCTGTTATTGATTCAACCTTCATGTTTACACGAGTATAAAAATGCTTCATTTGCACATTTCGCGTTGAAAAGCAACTAAAACAATAGGAGCGTGTACGTAAATTTTATTCAGGTGGAAAATAAACCTGCAGCCTCTCCTGCTGCCGTCTCCAAGTCCACCTTTCTGCCTCACAACCACCTGATTCCAGCGAAGCGGCGACGTCAATAGCGGCATTGTTCTCACCGAGCAAAGCAGAGAGCAGAAGGCCGGCCAACACAGAACACCCTTCAAACCGACTGCTTCTTAGGTTACGTGCATTTCTACGACTGTATATTAACATGGGAATTACTCGGTGCAATCTGATGAATGCGTAGCACCCAGCTGAACAAAGTCAAGCGAGATGAAAATGAAATCTGGAACAATTCTGGGTGAGAAACAGTAAAAAAGACAAGTTAAGGACAGTAAAAAAAGACAGTAAAAAGACAAGTTAAAGGATGCTAAACGTTAGGAAGACGTGTGGAATGTTCCAGGCGCATGAGGTTTCAGTCAATATGTCCGGGCAAATATCAGAAACATTACTTATTGAACATACAAAACAGTACATGCCAGTCTGCCACACAGAGTCTTGCAGAAGTGAAGATCTCATCACAATACAGACACAAAATCTATCGTATTTTATTGTCATTTTGGATGGTAGACCAACACAAAGTAGTGAAACTCAGCTTCCATTCTCCACAGGGTGCACTGATTTATTGCTGCCAATTTTCTTAATTTTGGGAGATCGGTGATTGTTAGAGGGAAACGTTATTTGTAATGTGTCCGATTTTTTCATGTGAAGCCGATCTTCTCCACCGACTTCATCTACCTCAGCATAGATCTAAAATTCAACCACTGTCCTTAGCTCTCCTCTGAGAAAGGTTTGCCTGATAGAACGGCCCACCAGGTCATGTCTGCACGTTTACAGTTAACAAAGGTTAGCCTGCTGTTGCCCGTTCAGCGACTTTCCTGCTATATTGAGCAACATTTCAGACAAAAAAACATTGGTATCTGAAAAGTCAGAATCGGCAGGTTAAGCTTCTTAAAAGATCAGTAATCGGCGATCGGCCAGAAAACTGAGATCGATGCAGCCCTATAGCTGCCACTGTTGTACTTATGGTGGCAGCTTTCTTTAGAACCAGTTGTCCAAGACAAATTTCCCCAATGGGGCCAATAAATTATCCATCCACTAGGCAGCTAGCATAGCCTGCCTATCTCCCTGCCTCTGTGAATCACAGATAGTCAACTTTAGGTCTGAACTTTGACTAGACCATTCTCTCATGCACAAGCTTTCATCTAATCCTCAGTCTCATCCATAACAGGTCGTCTTCCAGGACTGCCCTCTACTGGGCTTCACCAGTCCTCTCTGACCGACTCTGACAAATTTACCTTCGCTGTTGATGAAAAGCACAGCATCATCCTGCCGCCACCATGTTTTAACGTGGAGATGACATGTGGAGCGTTAGTTAGATTTTCATCAGTCAGAGTTGGGTTACGCAAGTAGGCCAAAAAGTTCAGTTCTGGCCTCATCTGACCAAACGCTGCTTCGACATTCAAACCACGAAAGGAGCCATTCGGTCGACAGAAATCTACTAAAGTCATCATCAACAGAATCTGGACAAGTCCAAGGGGACAAACAAATTCCTTTAAATCCCCCACATATTTTCCACATCTCTCCAGGAGCTTCGGATTCCTCGCGCTGCCCTCTTCCCCGGAGGGAGGAGCAGCCACGTTTCGTCCTGATCGCAGTCAACACAACAATAGATCTGCCTGTGTAAGCGAATGTCTGCAGCGAGGTGAGATGGCTGCAGAAAGCGCTGGAGCTTGGCCCACTTTCCAGTGCTGTGAAGCGCAGAAATTCCTCCTCCCAGGTGCGCCGGGAGATTGGGAGTTCTGTTCTGCTGGGTAAACTTCACTGCAGCCTTTACGTATCTCTATAAAACACGGCCTGGGATGACAAACAGTTCATATACAAAAATTTTTTAAAAATCACACAAATGCTGGAGTCAAAATTGGAGTCTTGAGAAACAGCCCTTCACTATTCCTCCTCGTTTAGCTAGTGTCTCTGATTACGAAATTCTGACTTTGTAGAAACTTTTATATTATGATCTTTTTTTTTTTTTTTTGCGTGTGTGTGCCTGGATTTAGCTGATGACGCAGCTGCTGCAAAGCATGACAAAGGAGCCTCGTTTGTTTTCACACCAGAAAGCTAAAAACTTTCTTTAGAGATGTGTCACTGCCCTCACCTTGAATTTCTCTCCTGCGTCAAGCTGGGTGAATGTGTTGCAGAATTCTGTGAAAGTGAATTTTTAAACCTGATTTAAGCTATTTGTGTGTGTGTGTGTGTGTGTGTGTGTGTGTGTGTGTGTTAATGCACTATCAATACAGAAGCAAAGCAATTCTGCGTGGATTTTCTGCAGAGCCCTTTTCTTTAATGGGTGTAATATGACAGCTCTAATTCAGCTGTTTTAGGTCCTGACACATTCTCAACATAAATATCACAGAGGAGTCATATTCCTCATTTTTGAATTTCAAAAAATAAATTTGCTAAACGGAAGCATTCCAATGAAAAAAAAATAAATACTCATGTCAGGTCCTGGGTTGTTTTGGAGTTTGATTTATTGATTCTAGTTTTGTTGTTATTCTGTGTTCTTTATCCTCTTTCTTTGATTAGATCAGCATTGTTTCTGTTTTTATCTTAAGTTATTCATACTGAGTCTGTTTGATGAAGTTTTCTAGTTTCCCTGTTTATGTACTCTTCCTCGCTGCTTGCTCTCTCTCTCTCTCTCTCCCTTCATACCTGCAACTCATTTCTAATCAGCCATCTTTAATCAAGCGCCTCATTATATATACAAGTTATTCTCAGTCTCTCCTTGGTAAATCCTGTTACTATCCTGTCAGTATCCTGCCACCGTTTCCCTTTAATTTATCTATATATTTTTTTGTTCTGCTGTGGCTCTCAATGTTCCCTGTGTTTTTTGTAAGTTTTGTTCATCTCTTTTTTAAAAAAATTTTTTAATTAAATATTCATCAATTACTCGGCGCCTCCGCCTGCTGCATTTGGGTCTACCCTCACCACAGCCAACGTCACGACAACCTAAAGTTTCATTTTATTTGATTTTATTATTTTTTCAAAACATTTTTTGCACTAGGATGAAGAGGTTTTTCAGTTATGTCGAAATCAGTGTACTGCACTTCAAAAAGCTGCAACGGAAACACTCTCTCTCTCTCGCTTCACGCGAGTCACGTGGTCAACAACCGGACGTTGCCACCGGTGGGAAAAGACGAAGAAGACAACAGGAAGTGGTAGGAGGACGAATTTTAGCAATTTATGCCGTGAACAGACTTATTCTTGTTTAATGGAAACACTGCAATTGCAAAGTCGTTGTTTTTATTTTATTTTATATTAGCGGCATATCAACATAGTTTTGAGCACATTTGTAATGGAAACTCAGCTGCTGTGTTTGGTTAATTGGTCTCTAAATTGTCCTCAGGTATGAGAGTGTGTGTGTCTCTGTGATGGACAGAGGCTAGGAAAGTTATGTTTCTCACAATATGTTCCCTTTAAGTGTCATTTTGAGTCCGTCCATGCTGCCCACTGCGTGTTCAGTTAAGTGCCAGGATGCAGCAGATTTCTCTACATGAATTTAGCGACATAATGACTCGGCGCACAATGCTGCGGCGCTTCCCTCCGTCCTCCTGACGCAAGCCTTTTCTTCCTTGTACATGGGGCCAATTCTCACACAGGGAACAGAATGTACCGTTCGAGACCACTAAAGCATATCCTCTATTATCGCCCTCAGCGGTTTGGCTCGTCTCTTCTCTTCTGCCCTTCTCCGTCTTCGGCATCCTAATGGCCCCGAAGCCAGTCTGGGGGGTACGTAATGAGCCTGACCGGCATCCGTGGATTTTGCGGGTTCGGGGTGAGGGGTGAGATAAACGGGGAAGAAGACATGAGTACCAGTGTTGTGGAGACACTAACTCTGCAGTATCTTTGTGAAAGTTTGATTTGTTCCAACAGAAAACAGCAATGTCAGAAGAAAACCCAGTCCTCCATCTCTTTCCTCAACTGAAAACACTTGGCCAGATTCACACAATCTGCTTTTCCAGTAGCACTTTCTGTTAAGGCGCACGTCGATTACCGCAACACCTTCTGTTTTCTCTCAAGCTCTCTTACAACTCAGTCACCCACACAGCCTCCGTCTGCCTCTGAGTCACTCACAGACGTTCACGGGGAAATGCTTTATGTTTTTTTGTGTGTGTGTGTGTGTGACATCTCTGAGCTGGCAGGATAATTACTGCGGATCCGCCACAGCCAGAGCGTCTGCGTAGGTGTGCGGCAGCACATGAATGGAAGTGGGACCTGCCAGCGATGGCGTAGAGTGTGTGACATGGGAGGAGGCTTTTCCAGCTGCTTCGGAGTAGAGCCTGCTCGGCTGAAGGTGAGGAAGATGAAATCATGACTGATGAGCTTAGCAGGGACCAGGCAGCGTTACCTGAGTTCAGGTGTGAAGGTTGAAGCTGCTGGGGGAAAAAAAAGAAAAATGTTGTCCTTCTTTTACTCAATAGTGAAACTTTCATTATTTGTCACTGAATTTCTTGTTGAGTTTGACGCCCCGCTCTCCTTGCACTTAGAGAACAGAATGGTTTCATTTTTAACCCTGTGGTGTGCTTGGTCTAGCTTGGTAAAAACCGGCCCCTGGCTCTACGCTTCACTTCATTCAGAGGATTTGGACTTTCTGCTATTGAGAAGCAATTGCTTCCTGGAGTTTGCACTTCCTAGTGCAAACTCTGTTTGGAAGTTGTAAGTTGTATCCAGTTGCTGACGTTTGCGTGTGAAGCATGTGATGCACAAGTTTGACGCTATGTAGCTTGCCTGTCCTCCACTGCGAAGAAAGAAGAGCCGAGCTGACCGAGGCGACTGCTAACATGTGGAAGCGTGGCCAACACGAACTGAAAGGCCAATGGCCAGCCGGCGCTCGGTCCACTAACTCAGAAGACATGGTTTCCCCCAGTATATTATAAGCCTGGCGGGCTACCAGGCTTTACTTGGGACCCCACCGGGCTAAGCATTGCTTATTTATTTAAGATTTTTTTTTTAATGTTTACATTTTTAAGACTATATAGTTGGGGTTCAGGTATCAATCTTCCAATCTTTCAATAACACATAATTATCGAGTGATATTTTCAAATTTCCTGTCAACCTTAACACGACAGGCCGCTGGATGACTGACTGCCCTAACGCCCAACCACCGGGCTTAGCAAGTTTTCTGGGGCATACCTCGGAAGAGGTCACACTAAAACAGATTTTGCTTATTTTTTTTTTTTTATCCAACCCACACATACAATATAAATAGACCAAAAAGAGAGAAAGAAATGCAGTTGCTTGTTTTAGCCCCCAAAATATTGTGCTTAAATGCTGCTGGTGCAGCTTTGCAACTGTGCAGTTCATTAGCAGTCTGGACACAGAGAGGACGGCAAATGACCGGGCCGCTGGTGAGTGTTTTTTGGACCCACCGCTCATCTCATGGAGGAAGAGTTTCCAAAATTGCAAAGTTGAGAACACTGAACAGGCAAAAATTAGCTTGTTTCCTGTCTTTATTGAAATTCCGATTTCAAAACTTGACCTGTGACAGGTTTTCTATGGCTACCGGCTAACTGTGTTGCACACTAACGTTGTAGAAATGTTCATCTTACTTCCTAATTTTGGTCCTTTGTTTTGAATGTTGTTTTTTTTAGAGACAAATGCTTCAGCCGTTGTCTGTGTCTGATGGTCGCTTTCCATCACTGGGCTGTCATTGTGCACACAAGTCAAAGAAGAGGCCGAATTTCGTAAATAATAATTTGTTAATACATGGATGAATTTGATTATTTCCAGTTTAGACAAAATTGTAGTTAAGTCAAAAATATGAGCGTTTGGATTATTGAAGAAGAAGATCATTTAATGCTAGCTTTGGACAAAAAGTTTTGGCTCTTTCCTCTTTTCTCTCCCGAGTCCTTGGCGAGTGGCGGCGTCCTGCTAAAACGAAACTAACACAGCGTGTTGACGTCACAGATCACAGAGTTTAATTCATAGAAAGCGATGAACAACAAAGCTGCAGAGATACAGAGATATGCATTAACTCATAAAATAACAGACACACAAGGGATAGACAAACGAACACAGAACATATAGACAGACAACGGCGCCCAACGTGGAGAGGAAAAATGGAAAAACTCTCTCCCTGTATTAGCGTTACATTGTACTTTATACTGACTAGGCGTTTCCTCACTTTAATATATGCAAAGAAGGCGTTCCGTAATTCAACCAATCAGAGACCTGTTTCGGCCCCCAGAGAAACCTGAGAAGTCTCCCCCTTTACACCCAACTCGAACGGGCGTCTGGTCTCCGTCAAGCCAGAAGGGGAAGAACACTTAATCTCAGAGGTACTGGGTACGACTGTCCCCAGCACCGAAGTCCTGAGATAAATCTCGCAGACTCCCCTGGAGTTTTGACGTCCCACATTCCAGCTGCCGTTTCCATGGAGATGCTACTTTATGGCCCTTGTGTGCTCTTTAAGCAGACAGTGGAAGGCGTCTGCTTGTCTCCTTGGGCCATCTCAAAGGGTCACACAAAGCCTGTTTTTCCAATAAAAATGCTTAATATTCCTTTACACATGTTGTAAGTATTTTAGCACTTAACTAATCATTTTCCTTTACAGGATCTAACAGTATTTTAAAAAGTGTTTCATGACAAAGATAGAGAGCCTTGAAGCCTTTTAAAGAAGTGCTTTGATTAAAAATAGAAAATCTCTTTCTGCATTTGTTTTACCTTTTTCCTAAACTGGGCAATCATATTCAACATTACACGGTAAGGTGTAAGGGTTGTTGAAAAGCCTCTCTTCTCAGTCCATTCACCAGGAGATACCATTAGCCGTCCAAACTTGGCATCAGACCGCAGGAGCTCAACTTAACACCGCTATCTTATTGCATTAATACTCCTCTTCTCTACCCATCTGCTGCTCAAATCCCCTTTCTTTGTGTTTTTCCACTTTTTTTTTGGCACATTTAGTAGTCTGCAGGTGTCCTAATCCACCTGCATTTGGGTCCATTCTTCCTGCAGGTGGGAGTGACAGCAGCAAGCCTCCATGTCAATCTCGACACCAGACTTAATTCCGTCCTGACAGACAAAGACCGGAGACGACAGATACGTGACGAAAGCCAGGTCATTAAAAGTCACGGTAACAAAGCGGGGGATAATAATGCCAGCTGATGGACCAAAATGTGTGAAAGAAACAACATGACCAGATGAAATATTTTTAATGGTCCCCCCACCTGTCATGCAATCCTTACTTGAAGCAGGTCACTCAAACATTGTTCCTATTTTCTTGAACGGGTCACAGCGTCCCGCTGATGCCTGTGATAAGAGATAAGAGCTGCACCGAACTCACCGGAGAGGAAGACGGAGCATCGTGTTGACTCTGTTGCATATAAAAGGCGAGACATTTCTCATTGCATTACAGTGCCTTTCAGAAGTGTTCCTGTGCACTAGGTTTTTACACACTGCCACCTGACAGCCACAATGATGCATTTTATGACAACTTTACGCACCTGGAACGTATAGAGCATGCTTTTTTTTTTCAAATCAAATCCTTAAAAGAATGTGGCAGAGATGGGGGGGAAGAAAAAGTTGTGGAGAGACTGGAAGCAGGATTTACTTGCGACAACCCAAGCTTTGAAGGTCTCTGAGTTCAACCCACCATCTGAAGATTTGCAAGAACAGCATTAATCGCAGAGGCGGCCAGAAAGCCCGTGGTATCTCTGTTGGGAAAATTTGGTGACAGGACAACTGTTATTGGACCTTCACGTCCTCTAGTGGAGAAAAGCAGCAAGGTCTGCACGAAAACGACGTCACAGGGCCGTGACGTGCAGCCCCTCATCGTGAACTCTCGATGAGGGGCTGCTCGATTTACAAATAAAAATCTGAAATGCGTGGCATGTCTTTGTACTTAGCGCTCCCCTTTAATCAGGAAGTCCTGCATAAAACCTAGGGATAATAGCGGGCTTGAAAAACCACAAAATTACTAAAAAGAGCTCATCATTTCATCTCAAGATAAATGCAGGTGGTCGGTAAAGGCCTCAGAGGTTTGTTAGAGAATATTAGAGAACAAGTATCGCCATGGAGACCAAGGACAAAAAAAATCGTGTGGAAATTTGAGCACATTTCAAGTCATCATCCCAAAGCAAACATTAAACATGGTGATGATGGCAGCAACAACACAACACAGGCGAGGGAACGCTAAAGGAGTGCGACTCGCTTTGCAAGGTTCTGTATATCTTGGATTTGTAAACATGATCCGATTAAAGTCAGGGGTTCTGCACGAAAAAGAAAAAGAAAAAGTGAATCACTCTTGCCTGTCCTCATCGTGTTGCAATGCGTCTTCTGCAGCTACGGCTGCGGCATAATTGTGTTTACGTTTGGAAAACACGCCAAACGTGCAGTCACGAAGTGCAAGTTTTAAGTCTGGGTCCATCAAACGAAAACAGAAGGAAAAAATCCCTGAATCAGCAACAACAGGATAATCCCGGAGTTTAAGGTCTTACTTTAAATAGACATGGCAACAGTCACGTGAGCGGCAGACCAAAACATGCTTATCCTACGTTATTATTGCAAAACCCGACGCTGCTTCTCGCTCTCTTCTGAACGCACGGACTCAACATGTCAGCACGGACGCAGCGTGGGGACCCGCGTGTGAACGCTGCAGTCAACAGAAGCGAGAAGAACCCAAATATCTAGTGTGATGGGAGGGACAAGCTATGGAATGTAAACATCTCTAAAGCCGCATAACGGTTTAAATATTTCCAATTGACTCGTTTAAGTGGGGTAAACAACAAACTCCAGTCATAAAGCTTGGAGGTGGCATTCCATCAGAGGGAGCAGGGTGTGTGATCTGAATGAAATTTGGGGAAGAGGGGACCATTGTCATTCAAAACCCGCACCGCAGCACACACAAGCAGCAAAAACCACTGCGGCCGTCCCCCTAGTGCTGTGACCATTCAGAGGCATGCAAATGCTCGGGCATGCTGGAAGGTTTACATTTCAATGAGACAAAAACAACCTCTCTTCCTTTGTGTGGGTCCGAGCTGCTTGTGCTGGCAGGCCAATTCCATTTCCATTTGGCCAGTGGAGATGCAAACGTGCCATGTATGTAAACATGTTAGAGGTGGGTTGCTCCATGAGAACAGATGTGTGGATATCTGCAGCAGAGTCCGGAAGGAAAACAGGATTAACCACACACCAGATGCTTTTTTTTCCCCCAATTGTCCGCGTCTTTGAGGTAATCAAAATGTAATAGCAAGGCTCTGTGAAAATACCCGGATCCAAATAATCACCTTTGCTGACGAAGATTAAAGGCAGGGAGGATGATAAGATAAGAATCTGATGAACACATGACTGTTGCTCATGTTGTTTACCTCAGGGAAGTCTTTAAGCTGCCCCGTGCTTCACTGATGTCCCAAATGACCCTCTTGTTGCAGGTTTAAGCCTTTGGGGCAAGTGGTGACTGCATGCTTTATTTTCAGCTACACTGCAGAAGATGAGGCCAGCCCAGGGAACCAGTCCTCACTCACATGTCCAAAAAAAAAAAGCCCAGCGCTGGACGGTGAATGTCACTATGTTTCTGTTCCATTTGTATGACTTGCAAAGCTTGTGACATTTGATCATTTTCGGCATTAAAAGCCTGTTTTATACTTAACCAAATCTTGTTATTTCTCAAGGTCATTTACACTGAGGGGTTTTGGAACTGGTAAATGAACCTGGGTGCTGCACAGAAGGGAAAATGGCTGAACTACAACACTAAAAATGCTACATTTTTATCCACTTTGAGGCTGAGCTTCACAACCCTCTTCGGGCAATTTGCTGGGAAAATTTCTCTACAAATCTATTAAAGATGGAGCAGTTTTAAGTGGGGAACAGAGGACGGACAATTGACATGATGGATGGACTGGGCTTGACGGATTGTAGGGAGGGCCATAGATAGGTTGGTAGGTAGGTAAAATGGTAGGACGGTGTGGAGGATGTAAAGGTGGGTCGGTAGATAGGTGAAATGAAGTCTGAGAAATAAAAACCTGTACAATCCTGGAAAACAGTGACAGTATTCTGTTAAAATGCCAGCTAAAGAAAGATCCTGAACCATGACTTGCCACCCCTGTGTAAGTCGCAACCCTCCCTAGTTTCTGCTGCAATGACATTCTGCTGTAGGGGTCATTGCTCAAAGACATGACAGTGATCCTTGCAGCAGTATCTCACTGCCAGTGGAGGCCACACCAGCCTGAAGGCACAGCCTTGTGGAAGAGTGGGAGTTTACAGGACCCACTATCCTGTTTGTCAGACATAAGACATGTGTCACGAAATTGGTTGTTTGAGTCACTGTGTTGACCAGCAAATCCTCTGACCTCCGTGTGTGAGTAAGTCTGCTGCCCTCCATGAAGATACCTCCTTCCCCTTGATGATCTGCCATCATTAGCCTTCTCGCCTGGCTGCAAGAGGAGGGAACGATCGTAGTGCCTTTAATCTTTCTGTCACAAAAATGCTGAAGCTGTGACACCCTCATTCACATCAGTCATTCGACAACAGAGGCCCGATCCTGCCTTGTGCTGCGGGCGAACCGCAGGGAATCCAGCGTGTCATCAAATGCAAGAATGTGTTTATTTGCCATTAACAAAAGAGCAGGCCTCACCGCCACAGAACCGCCGGGGTGGAGCTGATGTGGTCAGAGGGATATCTGCGTGGGTGCACCACCCTGCAACCATGGCTTCTCCTGAACACTGGGCACTAATTTCATATTTCAGCACCGCCGCCTGTCATCAGCGCCCTTATCAAAAACACATACCAGACAGTAATCACAGGAGGACTGGATGCCAAAATACCTCAGAGCGCAAATGAAAGACCTGAAGGAAGTAGAAGGGGGGAGACTTTTGGGGGCACTGTGGCAAAGGAGGAAAAAGAAAGTGGGAGAAAACAAGTATTTGTCTGGCAAAACACAGAAATGATAAGCTTATGGAAAGACAACATTGCTCCCGAATTGCCTCTCAAATCTTATTTTTTTAATGCCAGGCAACATAATTGTTTGCATGACTTCTCTTAAGGTATTGCTGTTTGTGTTGCGTGCAGCTTGCTGGGGCAACATCAGCAGTCTTCAACCCCCTGTGAGGACAAATCAAGGGGCATGCCCGAACAAGTCACCTGCTGACACCCAGCACTGAAAAACTGAATTCAAAAGGCTGGATCAGGAGGAAAACGCGTGTGCCTACAACGGTGACACAAACGATATGCAACGTTAGAGTTAGATTATCAAACTATTTGCTGAATTTTAGGGATACAAACAATAATTGTGGCCATATCTGAAATTTATACCTGCTGTTGATGGAGCTAAAAGATCGCATGAAGATTTTAGCTTGACCTGCCGGTGGGGGAATCGAAAACCTAAGCACTTCCATGTGGCGGTAGCAAAAACACTCTTTGGTGTCGATGTTTGTACTGAGGGAAGACGACTCAGAAGGTGGCTACTTTTTAGTATCAGTGAAGTATGAAAGTTGTTCAGTTTTATCCTTTTGAACTTTCACCGTGAATCTTGGAAATGTCAGAGCTGAGTTGAAGGTTCACCTTCTCCCAAACTGTGACACAAGCAACAGGTTTTGGTATCGATTATAAAATACATACGAACGAACGAGCTCCCGAAAAATGAGATGTTAGATCACATTGGTGAATACTCCATCATGAAAAGAGAACGGTGCAGTGCAGAAAATCTTTCAAAGCTTTCACTTTGAGATGAAACAAGCACTACTGTCGTAGCTTCAACCAGTTTTCTCACACACTACGTGATGTCACCTTTGTTGCTGACAAAAACATTTAATAAGTCACATCTGGGAAGGTAGATAGAAATGATGTTGAATGTGGTTCTTACATCTTCTTGTCCGTCTCGTTCCTGGTGTTGCAGCTGAAGAATCGACTGTTCCTAGCATTTTCTGGTAAGCTAACTTTAGCTGCAGGAAAGCAGCTTCTTTTGGCAGCTAATCATAAATAATCATCAAGCAACAATTTTTCAGTAAGTTGTTTGGAGTTGATTAGAGAAACAAATCCTTTTTGTACTGTTTCAAAAACCCTTGGACACATCCCTGTGAATACACATATCAGACACACATATCAGAACATAACTATTCGCCTGTTCCTATAATCAAATAAAGCTTTTGACTTCATCTGGTCCAAAGTTAAACAAGATTTCCCCTGCTCTAGTGACCTTCATTCGGAGCAATCGGGTAGGAAACGAGGAGAAAAAGAAGCGAGGAAAGATGCGCAGAAAAGATCCCAGGGTTGGGAATTGAACCACAGACAGTCGAGGATTCATTTCTGGGCCTCATCTCTGCCTCTGTGCCAGGCACCGCCCTGAGCTGAAGAATGTTTAGTTTAAAGCGGCCGCTGAAAGCATCGCAGGTATTGTGTTCAATTCATTTTCTCAAGCAAAAGTGAACAGAGAAGGAGTACGCTCATCTGGCTTGTGCTTGGGCTTCGACAGCTTCTGGAAAAGATTAACAGCCTTGTTATATCAGCAGATCAAACCTGATTTAAGATTTTAAAAACAAGTAATGTAGCTAATTGTTTCTTCGATCAGTAACGGTTTGATTTATTCGGCTGCTGCTGCTGCTACTGATTGGGAGATTTTGGAGGAGGGAACAGTGGCTGAGTTTTAGATCTTCACTGAGGTGGATAGGATCGGCTTCACATGTAAGCATCAGCTGATCTCCACAAAATTAAGGAAATCGGCCCTGACAAATCGGTGCACCCCTATTTTCAACTACTTAAATGTATATTTTTTAAAAAATAAACCAGGTCAATATACAATATTCCTACTTCTGTTCTTTGTTCATAACGATATAAAATAAGGTTGTTAAATATGCTGGTGTATCTGTGATCAGACTCAATTTCTTATCGTCATTCTCTCAATTCTTAAAAGATGAAGGTGTGACTATGATTAGGTTACCTGGTTAAAGTTTAAAATCGACAGTCTGCTGTCTTCTAATGTGATAGATCCGCGAGAGACGATTAGTTTACACGAAAGCTGAGACGAACCAAGTTCATGCTCGTGTTAAAGGAATAATGTGAATATTTCAGTTGACCTGAATCGGCAGGTCGAAACTTTGCAAGAAAAGGAAAGTTTTGTTATCGGCCACAAAATTCTGATCAGTGCATCTCTTGGCTGATAGGATCTGAAACATGTTTTTCCTCAGAGGCAGTGTATTTCCACGAGAGGTCCCATCACTGCACACGAGAAAAAATCACCAGCTATCCCACCCGGCTGAGGCAGGTTTTTTTTTTTGTCCAAAAGAAAGCTTGTTTTGTTGGCTCCCACCACCTGTTGCAGGAGCAGCTCTCCCTCACAAACCGACTTGTTGTGCATCCACGTGTGGGCGGGGAAAGCACGAGCACACGGGGGATGGGGAGCAGCCAATCAGAAGCGAGCGGCAGCGGAGAGCCTTAAAAGCGGCGAGCGGCTCCTCCGCAGCCTCAGTCGAGCTTCGGGAGTCACTCCGTCTCCTCAGCAGGGACACTGGACCTACTAAACGAGTTTGAACCTAGTTTATGTATTTATTTATTTTTGATATTCCCCCCACCACCTCTATTCTTGTCGGAATTTAACCACCGGGAAGAACAATGCGGCTCATTCAGAACATGTCGACCATTGCGGAGTGTACCGCGCCTGAATACTCCTTCCCGAACCGGGTCATTAAAATAGCTGTTATCGGAGGCAGCGGAGTGGGGAAGACAGGTAAGATGGCCAATAAAGCGCATGCGTAACAATAGTGTAGGAGTTTATAGGAGTAATGAATTCAAGTCTAATATTTTTTGTCACTTTTGTTTATAGCGCTCGTGGTGAGATTCCTAACGAGGCGGTTCATCGGAGACTATGAGCGAAATGCAGGTAAGCTTAAAAAAACAAAAAACTGTTTTAGAAAATAAAGAGGGAAAAACTTTCCAAACTAATTTTCACCTTTTTTTTGTGTGGCAGGTAATCTGTACTCCAGAGAAGTCCAGGTGGATGGAGATCAGGTGACCATCCAGGTCCAGGACACTCCAGGTGCAGAGGTGGGTCCTCGCGCACAAACACAGCTCTGATATGTCGGTACTTTAAATGATGAGGTCGTCTGTGGCTGGAAACATACAGCCATCCGTAAATGATGCTAAGAGTAAAACCGTCATGAAAAATATTAAAACTACCACAAGAAGAAACGAGACATTAATTGTCTAAATCTGATTTTAAAAAGATGGCAGTTCACTTCCTGGATGTTAGTTTGTACAGGGGTACAGTTCTTTAACCAAACATGCTGCAGATTTCAAGCCCCTCATTTTGGGCTGTGTAATCTACCATTTAGGGTAATGGCTGACTGGAGCGGCTGTAAATGATACCCTGATCCAAATCCAGCAGTTTCCTCTCCCTGCACAGGAGAGAGGCGGTCATCCACACCTCTCTCCTGTGCAGCAGGACTCAGCATTCCTGTCATTACAGAAGTTGAGAACTTTTGACCCCCCCAGAGGAAGGTGTGATCTAATCATTTTGTCTTCCCTTTTTGTTCTCAGATGAGTGATAACGGTATCAGTCTCCCCGACCACGTGAGCTGCTCCATCCAGTGGGCAGACGCCGTGGTGCTGGTGTACTCGGTGACCGACCGGCGCAGCTTTGAGCTGATCGACCAGCTGCACCAGCTGGCGGTCCGTAGCGGTGGTGCCGGCGCGCCCCCGGTGATCCTGCTCGCCAACAAGGCCGACCTGCTGCATCTGAGGCGCGTCGACTCCCAGCAGGGCCCCTTGCTGGCGGGGACGCTGGGCTGCTCCTTCTACGAGGTCTCCGCCAGCGAGGACTACAACCAGGTGCACGACGCCTTCCACAGACTGTGCTGCCAGCTCGCCAAGCAGCCGCAGCAGCCGCCGCCGCCGGCCGCCAGCGGCGCCACGGAGAAGAGGCGCTCGCCCCTCATCCCCCGGCCAAAGTCCCCCAACATGCAAGATCTGAAGAGGCGTTTCAAACAGGCGCTGTCTGCCAAAGTCAGGACTGTGACCTCGGTGTGAGGAGAACTGTGAGCCGATTGAAGAAAACAGGAGGTGAACTCTCCTTTCTTAAAGTTCTGAGTCAGTCTGACTGAAAGAGGCAGGCTGGGGAGATGAACGGGTAAAATAAAAAAAAGAGGCACTCCCCTCTTGAAGAAGAGCGCTCTGGTGTCAGATGGCAGGGAGGAAGTTTATCTGCTTAGGAAGAGATGCGCGAGGACACGAGGGGGATGGAGGGGGAACGGCGGCTTCTACCAGACTTTGCGAGTCGGTTGAACTCAAAAGTGTAAATCCAGCTTCTCCTGGCAACAGCTGAAGGACGGCTTATTTTTAGCTGAGCCCATTGTGGCAGAGTTTTATTTTTTTTTTTTCCCTATTCACTGCCTCTACACGGCACCGTTCCCATTCAGAAAGGACTCTGAGGAGCAGGGTGCATGCTCAGTCTGTAATGTCAACATCTGCAGTTCATGTGCTTGTTGTTCAGCTTTATGGATCATCACTGCAGTGGGAGGTTGAAGTGTTGCAGCAGACACAGGATGTAGCACTGATGCACTTTATATTAACCCCCCCACCCCAAAAAAAAGACCAGTCCAAAGGACCTGTTTATTTATTTGTTACACTTTGTCCACAATAAAATGTTAAAATGAGATGTGTGTTCATGTTTCACTTTTTTCTTTTTTTTTGCCATGAAGGGGAAGGAAAAAAAAAAAAAGCGTGTCTGGCTCATGAATATGAATAGAGCAGCTCTTCTGAAAGGCCTTGATGACATGCAGCTATGAATCAGACAATAGAGCGATGACTGTACACTGCCTCTTGATGTGACTGCAGTATACATATATACTCTGTATATATATATATATATATATATATATATATATATATATGTATAAATAAAAATGGGGTAACCCACGGATACACCAAATTAAACTTTGGCTTCTCATGCACATTTTAATGCCTTCTTTTATCTTTAAATATGCCTGTGCTTTACTGTTATAGATAATCTCTAGTCCCAGAAGATGAACTTCCAACACCAGGACCTTTTCATGTGTTGATTTCACTGTCTGTACTTTAATATTTAGTCAAAACTCTGAGATTTTGTGAGAGGCATGGCTAAGAAAGAATTCCACTATAACATACAGCTGCGAGCTAAAGGTATGAGGAAAAATTGCCAAAATCCAGGGATACAGAGTCTAACCAAAGTGCAGCAGAAATGGTGTAAAATAAAAATAAAAATAAATGGAGCCTAAGGTAAAATTTGATATGAGTCATATTTCACAAAAACCTTTAGGTTTTTTGTTTTTTTTTTGAGCTCCAACAAAAACTCCTGATAAAGTTAAAACTTTAATCATTTTAGATATGTTCTATTTTCTCCCCAAGAATAGAAACTTCTCCAATTGTCTTTTTATACATTTTACTTTGGCTTCTTTTCAATGAATTTACAATAATGCATAGAAATCAGACCTAAGGACATTTAATAAATGGATTAAAGTGTAGTTAATCCTTTAAAGTGTGGCTTTAAACTGAACGAAGAAGCAAAGATAGAGAAGATGATTTGTTTTTTTTCATGACACTTTTCACAGAAACTCACAAGAAACAACCTTGACTTCTCCCTTCAGATGGTTAATCAAGAAATTCTTGTCCGAATCTGTTGAAACGTACCAGAGTAAACCAGAAAGCCTCCTCTTGTTATGTGCAGGTGTGGAGGTGGGTGAAACGATTGAGCTTTAGCTGAGGTCAGCCCGGCCAGAGAGAATAAAACCAACGAAGAAGAGAATCCACAGTGTAGGTGTGGGCAAATATCAGTGTCAAGTCATTTGTTTAACGTCGTGCTTTTTGTTTTTTTTGTCATGACGTGACGAGGCGATGATGCTGACGGAGCGCCTGTTCTAGCTGCGGCACAGTGTCACTTTTCCCACAATTCACAACAAACACACCACAAACGTCTGAGGTTCATTTTCAGTGAATGCGAACCAAAAAGCAGCAGCACATCTTGCAGCTGTCTGGAAGGTGAACGTCTTTATTGCCAGATTTAATATACTGATGCGTTTGAGTCATAAAACATAGGTAGGTTTTTTTTCTTTTATTTATTTTTTTAATCGCTTGTGTTCAGGGATTTGTTTGCTGACGTACAGAGCAGGAATGTTTTTTTTTTTTTTTTAATCCCTCAGCATTTGTATAAAATCGAACTACTTGAGCTTAACACCTGATTGTCCAAGCGAACGCCGGTAAGGTTCGTTCCTCGCGCCGGCCTTTCAGAAACCGACATCTGGCCGCAGTCTCTGGGTGCTGAAGAGCAGCTCGGGGATATCTGCCGGTCTTAGTAAGCGGGTGGAGAGAACCAGTACCTGGAATGGAGCAGAAAAAAAAAGAAGCCATCGTTGAGGTTAAAACACGCCAATGCTTGTAACTCAACACTTACCGTTTAACGAATCAAGGCGGTGACCATCAACGGGAACCAAAACTGGTTTGGTTTTTTTTTAAACAAGTGTTTGAATTTGTGTGCAGTTCATCTTTACTTTTTAGGTCTAAAAGTAATTTGTTAGTAGGTGACATGAGATTTTTTTTTTTTGTCAAAGTTCGGGACAGAAACCTCACACCATGGCGTCCGCAGATAAACGTAAAGTCGAACAGGAAGCTTATTCCGACTTTCACATGCGATGAAGGATGTGTGAAAGAAGCTTTAGGATTCATGGAAACCGCCTGCAACTCAAGCTGGGCAGTTTTTTAATTTTTTAATTTCAATGTAAAGAAGCAAACCGCTCACACTGACCTTTAACAGTCATATGTCGACACTGCAGGGGGTCGAGGGGCTCACACTCAAAACAGAGGCGCTAACAACACGAAGAAAAAAACACTGAAAGCTCGGCGACCGCTGAATAAACAAGAGAGGTCATTTCAGTGCAAGGTAAAGTTTTATTTATTCACTTTGTAACTAAAAGAACTTTCACAGGACGCAGATTTGTAGTTAGCGAATCACAACCTTGATGTATATGCAAACAATTTTCTGTCTCTGTGTCCAAAGTCAATCAGGGATTTCATTGGAGCAGCCTGGTAGCACGGGATTTGCAATTATACAAATTCCTCTTCGTAACTTGTTCTGTGGATATTGAGATTAAGGAAAGCTGGAATTCATCATGCAAAAAAGAAAAGCATATCATCTGCATAAAGCAGAAGCCTTGGCCCTGACTGTGTGAACATGGCCTAAGAAGGCAAGAAGCTCTTCACCCGATAACTAAAAACAGTTCCTCTTTAGCTCATGCAATATAAGGAAAGCAGAGAATCTAAAATATGAGGCCTATTCTGGGTTTGTGTAACCCAGTTTAATCTTCACCGGTAAAACTCTGTATCTGGTGCTGTGGAGTCAGAGTTTATTTTGACGCAGAGCAGCCAATCGGGTGTAGGTAACGCAGAAGGCTGCAGCGTCTTCTGCTTTACCTACACAGTTGTTGGGGAGTGTGTGCGTGTGTGTACACACACTCTCCTGGTCCTGTATAGTTAGGATGAGGGCGGGCGGGGCTCTCCTTACACAACAGAGCAGCTCTGTTTCTCCTCAGCAGTGATGCTTTAACTGCGGGTCAGCACCCCAAAAATTGGCGGTTATGGCAGAAGCAAAAGAAAGAAAGAAACTGGAACATCTGGCCAGTAGACACCAGCCACCGTGTGTACATGTGTTTACGTGTAGGCGGCGTGTTACACATGGATCTGGTAGGGCGCGGTGTGTGTGTGTGGCCCCAGCAGGTTATTGTATAATCTCATCTTTATTCACTTCTCTTGATTACAACATGGACGGCTTTGATCGTTGTCGAGCCTTTCATCGCCTCTGGACTAATTCTCAAAGCCTTTTTATTATGAAAACCCCTACATTACCCAGCTTGATGTCCCTTTTTTTACCCCCCTCCTTTCTTACAGTTCTCTCAAGCAGACAAACTGCATTTATCTGCATGTTCTGTGAGTCAGTGTGGACTGCATATGTATTAGGCACTTAGATCGCCCAGAGCAAACAGGCAGGCGTGTGACGACTGCATCAACACATGGGCAGATCAGGCAGCGCTCTCTCACCTTCACACCTGATCTCAGGCCACCTGTGTACTTAGGTCAGCACTTATGAGCGATTGTGCAGTCGGGTTCTTTGCCTTCAATCTTCAAGGCTAAAGCGATGATTCATCTCAGCCTCGACTGAATAGGAATAACACCGATTATTGCCGTTGCGGGGCGAAATGGAGCAATCCTCACCTTTAGAGAACGTCCAGTCGGTCATTAAATCTTGTTAAAGAAATAAATTATATTCAAAACCGCTTTGCCGTTGACAAATCTTTGCAAAAATTGGAACAAACTGCATGTTTGGCTTTCTTTTTTCTAGAAAAATAAGAAATATTACAGAGCTCCATATGATTAGATGTATTTTCTAATTCTCAACACATTCTACATGCCGTTTTCTATCCCCACACCTTCTGGTATATTTGCCCATCCTGAAGTCTTTGCACATTAGAACATGTACGATTAAAATATCAATATTATCTGAAAACGAACCAATAATGCCACCAATCCGGTGTAATTACAGAGATATCCATACTTTTTGCGACCTGGTATGTGTGTAAAAGATTCAAATACTTATAAGCAAATGACAATTTCTTTACTAAATCAGTGGTATTAGAACAGTTCCAGTAAAAAGGTAAGAACATTTCCAGTGAGCTGCAGGAAAGAGTAACATGGAGGATTCATCAAGTCACCATGACAACCATAAGTCTTCATCTACACGAAGGCAAAAAGTATTGTCTCTCCTTCCGTCACAAATGTAAACACACTAAACTCCACTGGGCCTTTGGTCATTGGAGATTCTCAAAGCATCCAAAAATATACTCTCCAGGCGCGTCGACCCTACATGATCATTCCCAGAATGAAGTACGGTGGAGGATGTGTCAGGCTGTGGGCCTGTTTCCCCTCCAAAAGTTCTAGGAACCTTGTTAAAGTGCACAGCATTAGAAACTCTCTGAAAAACCAGCACTTTTTCCAATAATAATAATAATAATAAAAAAGGTTAACATCTGACAAATGTGGCCCATCAACGGGTGCTACAGCAAGGTAATAACTAACCCAGAACATTTGACTTGGGCACAAAGATCAACAGTTTTCCATGGTTGTCTCTGTTCCCAGAGTTAGAACAGACTAACTCCGGGTTTCAGCAAGTCCAATTTGAGACTTTTAAGACCTTTTTTATTGCCACTTTGGGTGAAATGTAATACCATAGCTTTAAATACAGGGAACAGCTGGGGGATCCTGCTGCATATGGCTCTGCTACAGCCTTACCATGCGTGATGCAAAGAGTAAAAGTTTGAATCCACAGAATACACCGGGGCTCAGCAACAGAAGTGAGCCAGCGGCGAAAACAAATGCGGAGCAGGCGACCAGCGATGAATTTGCACTTATCCGTAATAGCTAGCTAGCAAAGGTTTATTAGCAGCTAGTTACTGGTAGCGTCGATCGCCTGGAGCCACTTACTGCGATGAAGATGTCTGCATGCGACTCAAACGTATGCCTGACAGAAAAGTCCCGTGGAAAATAGAACTACGGTACATAGAATATACAAGATTAAATAGTCATGTGATGACAAAATAAAATAAACCCTGTGATTAATGTATTGAAGATAAACATATTTTAAAAAAGAATTTAAGACACTTTAAGGCTTTGCATGCATTTAAGACTTTTTACGGATGCCCTGTGAGAAAAGGTGAACTGAAGAGAAGGGAGAACAACTCTGGACAATCTTGAGAGATTAAAGTGGTAAAAGATCTCTCTGTGTGTTCGCTCCAACCTCGTAAAACGTTTTGCTACGAGGTCATTTTATTTATTTAGCACATTTTCAGCAACGAGGCAGTTCAAAGTGCTTCACGTGAAGGACATACAAACAAAGCAACAAACCAAAAGAAAGATAAAAAGGTAAATGTATAGAACTACATATTGGTTCCCCATGTTTAATAAGAATAAGTCGTCTGTAATTTATAAACTACTTGGGGTTTCTCTGGGATCTGATAAAACTAGTTGTTGGTTCTCCATGTTTGATTCTAGAAAGTAGACAATTGTTGTAGATTTGTACATTTCTCTAGAAATAAATAAAAAAGGTGTTGCACACAGTAATGAGATGATCACCCACGGTGTTAATAAAAACAATTGTTTCTTGTAATAGATGATAAAGTGGACACACACTGCTAAATGATACGACGTCACAGACTTATGAACAAAAGGGCTCCAGTAACCTGACCTTACTCCACACCTGTCGCCTCACTGACCTGTGTTCTTGGTTTGAGCGCGGCGACGGCGTCCTTGACGAGGCGGAGCTCCGACGGCGTGACTCCACCGACCAGGAAGAGGAAGAGCAGAGGGTTGTCTCTGGGACGCGGACGGCTCACCTGGAAATCAGGACAGCGATTTTTGAAGTCGCTGACTCAGGTTCCTATTTTAGACCCACTTTTATTTGGTAAACATCCTTGCCTGCTTTTAGGAACCATTTCATACATTTCCCACGCAGCTCGCCGTGTTTGCTGCTCTGTCTGTGCGGCTGCTAGGGGAAACGGCCCAGCTGGGCGCCTGTGATACGGTCGTAACCGTGAATGTACGCTCTGCTTTCTGTGTGGCTGTAGACAAAGCTCACCACACTCACACACACCGGTGTCATGATGGCTGACACGTGGGAATGAAGGCAGGTGTGAGCACCTGCTTATACACACACACACACACACACACACACACACACAAATGTCCCACCATCCTGTGGCAGAGGAAACTCCCACAGACCCTTTCCAAGAAGTTCTTTCGCAGCAAACCAGGGTCTGGTGTTTCTGGGAACCTTATTGGCTGCTGGGTCAGAAAGGTGCGGCGCGATTGGTTGGCTGGCGGCAGCCGGGACAAGCCTGCGAATGCTAACCGAGCAATCAGAGCTGCAGAGGGGGCGGCTCCGTGGCGAGGGTGGCTGAACACGTGAAGCTGCAGGCGGTTGGGCTGAGGAGTGTCATGGATGTGCTTAACGTGTTCCTCGGAAAAAAAAAAAAACACACACAAAAAAAGAGGGTGTGAGCGAATATTATTTAGGCTTGTGTTGTTTTACAGTTCGACATCAAACGCCACGCCAGCTCCATGTGAGATCACAACACCGCCTGTGTGCATCCACAGACGCACAGTGTGAGCCATGTGTGCTGCCATGGGGCAAAGCAGAGGGAGGGACCGTGAGCGGAGGGAAAAAAAAAAGAAAAACGTGTTTCATGGTCTTGTCTCTTGTTGTCAGTGACTCAAAAAGCAGTGTTATGGAGAAAAATCAGAATTTTAATGTGGAAAAATCAAAAACAAAAAAAGAAATTCATCTACATATAAATAAACTGTTTCATCTCTTAGATGATGGAAAAGGAAAAAAAAAAAATCTGAAGATGCAAACATTATTCTATAAATTATGACAAGCAAAAGTCGAATACCACCTTCATGCATCCAAGTGGCTCAGTCAAAGCCCAGGGCCACAAGATCATCCAAACATCATCAGAAGTAACGTTTGGATATTTTTTCACCCAAAACCCCCCCGACAGATTCTTTCTTCTTTAGCAGCAGACCCCTCATGTTTGTGTGCTGCTGTTATCTTCTGGATCACAGCTCATCCACCTTTCACTGGTAGCTTAAGACGATCTCATCTGAGACCCAAACACGTCTAGCGGTTTCTCATCAATTACGCCGGTGTCCAAACAGTGCGTCGGGACTCATCTGACCTTTCGCCGAAGCCTTTAATGCTAAACACACGCCAGCCGAAGCGAAGCCGTAGGAGTCAGACTCCTGGACAGAGTGGGACTTTGTTTCAACAGAGACTAAACACGGCCCAGCAGACGCACAGGCAGCTGTGGTCGCAGACGCTGTGCAGGCCGTTGGCGGGGCTGGCGCTCAGACAGCGGGGTCCGGCCTTCGGCCGCATAAACTGTGTTCACAGCGGGTAAAAATAGAGATTTTTACGGCGGTGCTTTATTGCGTAAAGAGGGCGCGCGCCTCGAGTTCAGGTTTACGGCTCTGGTTGCTCTGAGTTGCCACTTTTCACGGCAAGTTTCCTAACAAGTGTGGAACTAGGCCACGGCTGTGCTCACTTGTGTAATTGTTAAGCCGAGGTTCTTTATTTTCTTTTATCCTCCACTACAATTAGGATCCAGAAGAAGGCCAGCCTTCGCCAGCGCCTCCATCTGTAGTTGGTTTCTTTTCTCCCACAGAGGTATCACATATTCACAATAACAGTAAGATATTTTCACAATAAAAATAGGGAATAGAGTATTGAAAGGTTATGACATTGTCTTACTAGCTGAGTTTCTCACCCACGAAGCTTTTTTCACGTTACAAATACAAACTGTACTGTATTTAATTGGGATTTAAATATGGCAGACTAGAGTGAAGCGGAAGGTTTTCAAAAGTTTTACATGCAGAAATCTGAAAAATGAATTCTTAAGGTGAGTAGTTTGTTTTGCTCAAGTGTCGCTACAGATTTCCAATTGGATTTTTCCGATTACTAGATTTATTTTTATGTTGCGGGAAGGTGGAACAGCCTCGCCATCGTCTCCACATGAGAACTCTGTCCCGGATGAAATACAGCGTCCCACAGTATGATGCCGACACCACCGTGTAGCGCTGTTTGGACGGCGTTTTCAGAGAAATGAAAGGCTTTCTGAAAAACCGTTCTGCACGCAGGTCAAAACGTTTGAGTTTGGTCATATCAGAGCAATACAACAGTTTTTAGATTTTTATTTTAAAGATATGCAAAAACCATGCGTCTTTCTTCTTCCACTTGAAGCTTTTCTGCTGCTTTGTGTTAGTCCGTACCATAAAATCCACCCCCAAACATGAATTTTTTTTTACTTGTGACGTTCAGAGCATGAAAAAGGTCAAGAGGCGTTGATACTTTTGTAAGTCACTGAATATGGAGCAAACTCACCCATTTGTAAATGGACCACAGACGTTGACATGATCATCAGACTATTACTGGAGCTAAACAGGGGGCCATACAGGCCTTTAGACATGAATGTTCAGTAACCATTTGGGGCTTTTTCTCAGCTGGGAGGCCCTTCTGCTGCAGCGTTTTGAAAAGGAGCAGCTGGGGACTCCATGTGGAGACACGTGGCTGCTGGTCCAATAAAGTGTGATCTCGGTGAAAAGACCAGCCTGTATGGGGCTTTTCTCCTGAGTTAATGTAGAACGTGTCACGTTTTTTTTATAATACGTCCCATGGCAAGGGTTTAGTCCTGGACTTTGTTTTGTACAATGCATCCATGAACTCAACTCAGGTCATGTTCCCACAGTAAAGGAAGGAAGCCACCTTTTGGCCTATAGGAAGCACTTATCAAGGTGTGCTTTGACAAGAGGGTTCTGAAAGTTTTTTTTTTCTCCCAGAACCTTTTTGAGAGAAAGAAAACTCGCCTGTTTTTTTTTTTTTTTTTTTTGCATTGTGGGTCTAAAGGCCGTGCCGTTAATGCAGAGCAGCATAAACGATCCGATTCATACGTGAGTGTCGCTCCGATCTGGGGATGTAGATTTCCACCCACTGGAATAGCAAGAGCTTGAATGTTGTGCTTGCAAATGAAACTCCAAAACGTTTGTTGCATAATTTAAGATTAATAGAAAATATTAACTGCAGGCGGCGGATAAACTGAGTGATGACGAAACAATTTGCTGAAAATATCACCACCTCTTTTTTTTTTTTTTTTTTTTGGCCAAAGGATGATAAAGGAAAAAAAAGAAGAAAAAAAATCTCTCTTTTGGAAAAGAAATGACTTTGGCCATTATTTTAGGAGGGTGACAATATTGAAGAAGTGAGAAATATTTAAGATTTTGTGGAGAATTTATACGTTCTCCATGCTGAGTTCTTGATGTATGAGGTTGAAGAAGCGAGTCAGCGAGTTAAATTCACGAATTTCATTTATTAATACCAAAATCCAGCTGGTCCACTTCTCATGCTACCTTTAGGAGTTAGCAGGACAAAATGGCAACAAGCAACACGTGGCAACTTCCTTTGTTAGCCTCTGTTTAAGCTGCGCCCTAAAGAGGGCGTTCTCTAGTGTGTCATATCCTCTAACCTGGCTTTGAGGGCATTTCCTAACATGTCATTTCCTTTAGCTTTAGCTTTGCTACTAGCTAAAAGAGATAAAAGGAAAACACAGAATTCATTCTCAACAATTTCTACCCACTTATTTGTGATTTCTGTGGTGAAAAGACATGATAGAACCCCCCCCCCCCCCCGACTCTATAGTTCCTGAAAAAGTTTGTGCAACACAAAAAGACCTTCAAATTGCAGCGTCTAACCTTCATGAACATGCTGAATCCGGTCTTCAGCAGGTCCGTGAGCCCCCCTGACATGTGCTCGATGTCGGGGCATTCGGGTCGGTCGGGGTGGAAAACTTCATCCAGGACTTGTCGCAGGAACGGGCGGTATGAGGCCTGCAAGGAATGCAAACACACGGGGAGGACGGTTACGGATCAAAACAACACTTCAAGCGGCGAGGGCCGTGATTAACTCTCTCTGTATACGATTAATACGAAGTCCGCTTTTCCCGCTTTACTCTGTGCTCATCGTCCGCTTCGTAGTGTTGTGTAAAATATCTCCCAACAGAGTTATAAACAGCTCATCTCGGCCAAACAGCCTGTTGACTCATGAGTCACTTCAGGAAGAGGAGCTTCAACACCTCTGCAGCCAAGACAGAACAAGCCATTAGTTGTTGCTAAAAGCAGAAATGATGAGTGGGCGACGAAGCGGATAAATCAATTTAGGAATCAACACTTGGAAGCGAAATATGAAACGAGAGACAGAAAAAGTTAGCGCATATTTCGTCACAATAAACCTAGTATAAATAACAACTTCCTGCTTTTCAAAGCAGGTGAGTAACATTTAGACACCGACAATAACAGCGGCTGGAGACAGACTAATACCATGTATGGGGTTAGGAAGTGTTCTCTGGAGTGACTTTAATTATTTTATACAGAACGCAGAGCGTTTTCTTGACAAAATAGTTCCTTTTAAAAGGGAGGGTCTTCTCCGTCAAACGGATGTGTGGGCGGCTGCACAGAAACGGATGGAGTGAGCGCTCTGTCCTTTAGCCAAAGATCAGACATTTTGCCTGGTTATTATGAAGCAGCTGTAATCTTAGCTTCACATTTCATGCCACCGCTACAACAGACTGAGTCAGCAGCCAGGACAGGGAGGGGGCCACTGGTGGTGTTTGTGAGGAGAAGGTTCCAACATCTTCAGCATCGAATCTCGCCCAAAGATTGTGTTACTAAATCCATCATCGTCCTCTTCAATCATTCCCCCTGCATGATAAACAGGTGAATCACTGACTTATTTTCCTTAGTGTCTGAGCAACGGATTATATATCAGTATTTTAACTTCCCACCAGCACATCAGTAGCATTAGCTTGTAATGACTTTTTAGGGTAATACAGCATTCCTCTCTCTCAGGGATGGGAAAAACAAAATGGCTGTTCTGTTCTTGTCGCTTGTTTATGACACATTCTGGGCAGAGCCATTTTCTTGTGTGGTGTCTGGTGGATACTATGTGATTGGTTAGAAATGAATGTGCCTCTTTTGGTTACCGTGGCATCTTCCCAGGAGATTTACACTCGAGTTCTTGTGAAGTATAGAATGAAGAAGTTTGAACTTGTGTTTGTCGCTTCCAGAAAAAACCCCAAACAATTGTGTAATACTAATATTTTGTTAAATACTGTATATGTTATTCTTAAACTGCGTCTTTAGCACAATTCTTTGAGAGTTACAGTACATCGCTGTTGTGCATATCAAGCTTTGATAAGGATGGCAAAAGTGTGATTTTCAGCTGCTTCCATTCACTGTTGCTAGGTTTTGCATAATGTATGTATTCTGGGCAGTTTTTTTGAGAAAAGGGAGTAATCTCTGATCAAAACCAGATCAGAGATTATGTTTTTTACTAAACCTAGCAGTTTTTTACTAAACCTAGCAGCCACAGTGGTAGTTAATTGAATTAGAAATGTTGCTATTTCAGACAGACAGCTAGCACTCACCACAGGCACTTTTAAACCACTGGGTAGGGTGCTGGTTTCCGTGGTACCACAGTTAGACATTTCTGTTGATTTTATAATCCTCAATGGACAAACACTCAAACTCTACAGTACAATCACTGCTTCTGTCTTTGGTGGTCACTGTGTTACAAAATAACATTTATATTCATTGTTCCACATATAACATGAGTACTCTTTTTTTAAATTTTTGGCTTCATCCTTAACATCTTTGCATCTGCTTTATTAGGTATTTGCTTCCTTTTTATATTTTTTTCATTTCCAAATATGAAAAAAAAAAACTAACTACAAGCACAAACACTAGAGCACAACTAAAAAAGGGAAACGTCAGAAGCGGTTACTTATGTTTCTGAAAAGCCCCTGCAAACATGAAAATTCCTCTAAACATGCAAACACCAGATCTTTAACCAATCAGAGAGGAAGGTGAAGAATTAACACTTATGAGCAAAAATTTAAACTGCATACACTTTATTTTCATTATTGTTAGAGGCACTAAGGTCGCTCTAGAATCATCAATCAAACAAAACTTATCAGAAGTTTTTGAAAAAATACAGCACCATTACCTGAAACACTAAGTGTTAAAGATTCCCAAAAAGCAACTTTTACATATTTTTTTTAGTCACCTTGGTTCAAAAACCTTCTCTACGTATTTCTTCATTCATTCAGCCCAACACAGTTTAAATACATACACCGTGTTCCAAATTATTATGCAAGTGACATTTTCTTAAACGGTCACTGCAAATGATGGTCAGTATAATTTTCAAGTCATGAACTATTACAGTATAAATCAAATTTTACTGAACAAAGCTCCCCATGAGAACAATATTTTTTTCAAAAATCAAAAACTCAAAATGCACTGTTCCAAATTATTATGCACAGCAGATTTTCTAAACATTTTATGGATTATAAAGAACTGCAAACTGTCATTCTTTGAATGTGCAGCATTAAGTGGTCACATGTACTAAAATCAAAAGCTATTTCAATCAAAAATATCATAACAGACCAAGTTACATGTTAACATAGGACCTTCTTTGATATCACAGCACAATTATTCATCCATTGAACTTGTGAGTTTGTGGAAAGTTTCTGCTTGAATTTCTCTGCAGGATGTCAGAATATCTTCCCAGAGCTGCTGTTTTGATATGAACTGCATTCAGATCTTCTGCTTGAGAAAACTCCAAAGGTTCTCAATAGGGTTGAGGTCAGAGGTCAGAGGAGGATGGTGACCACACCATGAGTTTCTCCTCTTTTATGCCTATAGCAGCCAATGACACAGTGGTATTCCTTGCAGCATTCATTGTCATGCATGAAGATCATTTTGCTACTGAAGGTACTACTCTTCTTTTTGAACCATGAAAGAAAGTGATCAGTCAGAAAGTCCATATACTTTGCTGATGTCATTTTCACACCTTCAGGGACTCTGAAGGGGCCGACCAATGATTCTCTCCTCACGAATCCAGCCCAAAGCATGACTCCACCACCTCCTTGCTGATGTCACAGCCGTGTTGGGATGTGGTAACCATCCACCACCAATCCACTACTGCGTCCATCTGGACCATCCAGGGTTGCACAGCAGTCATCAATGAACAAGTCTGTTTGAAAATGAATCTTCATGTACAGCTGGGCCCACTGTGACCGTTTCTGCTTGTGAGCTCTGGTTAGGGGCCCAATAGTAGCTTCATGCACCGCAAGCCTCTGGAGGATCCTCCACCTTGAGGTTCCAGAGGCTCCAGCAGCTTCAAATGCCTGTTTGCTGCTTTGTAAGGGCATTTTAACAGCTGCTCTCTTAATCCGATGAATTTGTCTAACAGAAACCTTCCTCATTTTGCCTTTATCTGTACAAACCATCTTTGCTCTGAATCAGCCACAAATCTCTTCACAGAACGATAAATGCTTCAGTTTTCATTAAATATCTAATGTTTTCATACCTTGTCATACGACACTACACTATCTGATGATTTTCGTCAGAAGAGAGATTCTTTCTCTTTCCCATATTGCTTGAAACCTGTGGCCTGCTTAATAATGTGGAACATCCTTCTTAAGTAGATTTCCTTTAATTGAGCTCAGCAGACAAACTAATCAACTCAGCTCTCTGAAATCAATTATAGTGATTCAAAGAGCCCTGACACACAATACCATCTATAAATTCAATAGCACAACAAAAAATGTTGTTTATGACACTTAAATCCAATTTGCATAATAATTTGGACACGGTGTACATGCCCTTGGTAGAGCTGAAAAGCAGAACCTCAACTAACCTCCCACTAAATGCCATCTCATGCTGTTAACGGGTTACCTCTGAATGGTAAAAAACCCTTCAGCACTAATAAGGACTCAGTTTTTTTTCTTTCACCCAGCTACTCAGGACAAAATGTACCATTTATAGCCCTTAAAGCTGACGGATCAAGAATTCAAAGCAGGCTTTTTTTTTTTCATGAGAGTGAAGTTTGCTGTCTCAGAGAACAATAAAGAGCCAGATAAGACCTGGCAGAGCTCGAAATAGCAGACGTCTTTATATAAACATGCTGGCCTGGAACACTGGACACATTCTTACTCTAGATGAGGCTGAGGCTCGCTGACACGTCAGGGGCTTTGTGCCAAAATCTGAATTAAATCGTGACCGACCTTTTTCAATTGCGTCTCATTTAAAAAATGAATGTTGAACACATTCACCAAATTGTTGATTCAAGCACGCTTACAGGTATACAGTCGTATAAATCTTAATACACGCAGATGTTTTTTCCCCCACTTCTTCCTTATCCCAACGAGCCCCCAAATTAGGATTTGGGAAATTCTGCGATCTGAGTTGCCTAAACTAACATGTGCCTCCACCAATGTCCAGAAGCCGATTTTGGAGTAAACAAAGTAATGACTCATTGCATGTGCATACGCAACAGCAGTTGTAAACAGGTCAAACCTTCGGCCACGCACCTTTCCTTTTTCATCTGATATTCACAAAGCTAAAAGCACTCCAATTAAACCGCCGCCTGAAACACCCCCGGGACCAAAAACAACATCAGAGTTACTCACAGCGTAGTGACGCGGCCTAAATATTCCTCTGAAAACACAAACATGCATGTTAAAACACGTAGAACCAAAAAGAAAAAAAATGAGTATCAAGTTCTCCCACCGGCGGGGAGCAGGGGGGCTTAGCAGTGTCTCTGTGGAGAAACAAAAATAATGGTTCATAACAACCAAGCTCGACACTGATACAAACAATGAGAAATATCTGAATGGAATGTCTTTGGTAGGAATCCAGTACAAGACATAATCAGTCCTGTTCTGATCTGTTCTTGAAAAATGTGCCAAGTTTTTTTTTTGTTTTTTGGTATCATCTTTCAGATTGGACACACAGTTTGGAGTATATGGGTTAGCTTTGCTGTGTGCGCAGCTCGATCAGTTTGTCTGACTCTCATCTTACAAGCTTGTCAACAAAGCAATGAGTAACAACAAATTTTAGGTGGCGCTTTGACCTCAAAATTCCTACTTCAAAAAACAACATGGCTGATCAAATCAAGGTTTGGTTCTCTTATGTAACTCTTGTGTCTTTTCTTGCTAAACCTAAATGGGGTTCTTACACCAGCAGGAGAGTTAAGCCTGCGACTCTCTCTGGAGAGCTTGGTTTATTGGTTCAGACTCATTCTGTCTCAGCTCTGACCACCTGTAGCTAATTTAGCTTCTCCTTTTCTTGGAACGCAGTCCAGTTCCTGCTCTCTGCCGGCATGACTCGAATTATGACTGCAACAACCGGGGGCATAATTAGTGCGAACAGATGAGCTGCCATGTCTTCATTAATGTTGTGTGTTTACTTTGAAATCTTTCTGATGAAGCAGCTTCTATATTTATTTATACAACACTAATCACCACATAAATAAATACACAGACCAGCCGCTTGTTTCAGTTTAACTGCTTTCTAACACAAACATCGAATCAGCCAATCACAAGGCAGCAGCTCTGTGTGTTTAAAGAATCTAAATGTGGTGAAGAGAACTCGGCGAAGCTCAAACTAAGAATCAGGATGGGGACAAAAGAGGATTTTAGGGAGTTTGAACGAAGAGCAATCCAGTTCAGTTTGTCATTCAAATGAGTAAAAAGTTTTCGATATGTTGGGAAAATCTTACTTCTTGTTATGATCTAAGCTAGTGAGTTGATACAAAAAGCAAGGGGACCAAGATTTGAACCTTGAGGTGCCCCAAATGTGACTTTTGTCCACTCTGATGAGAAGTTACCTATTGACACAAAGAAATCCCTCACTTTTAGGTAAGATTCAAACCAATTGAGGCCCATGCACTGAACAAGGTGGTACTCCACACTAGATGGTACCTTAAGCATGAAGATTTATTTTTAACAATACCAAATTGGACCATAGAATTGGATAATAAATATTTGAAGAATGTTTTTGGTGTAATTTTTAATATTTTGGCTAAACATTATGTATCAAAAACGAAATAATAAAGACATAGAAAGCTTTGTCATTACTGAAAATGTCAACATATTATTCTATTTCAGCACCAGGAAGACTTACTGTTGCATTTTTATTTTAAATATAAAAACAGCTCAATCAAATTTCTATTGTAATTCAATCTGGAGAGACTCAGACGGAAAAAAACAGCGATTAAAAAGGTTTATTGACATGCATGAATTTAAAGTTCTTTGGCGCTCGGGCCCCGGCTGAGGACATTGAGCTGTGAATTGCGATCAGCTCGGATGAGCATTCCCGATGTAGGTTAGGAATGTCATCCCCCGGGACCCGACACCGGTGGTGGGGGTCGGTGAAGGATGGGAGCCTGAAGAGTGGAGGTGGAGAAGGGGTGGAGGAGGGTTGAGCGCAGCTGGAAAGCGGAAGATGCCATGGATGGAGGTCCTTATCAACTGGGCCTTGGTCGGTGATTGGACGTGACGTGGCTTCGTCCAGCGTTGATGGGTCAGCGGTGATGAGCGGGACACGCCGACTGGATGATGCAGGTGGGGCTAAAGAGTCTTCCAGTTTGAATTTGCGCCTAGGCTTCATTTGTACATGTCGATATAAATGCCGTACTATCTCACACCAAGCATGCCTCTACATGAGTGAATCATAACTATAGCCAAAGTTAAAAAATGAATAGTTTTGCTGAAAGTCTGATGTGTAAAGAGGTTGAAATTTAGAGTTTCTCAAAAATAAAATGATTTCTATACGTTTAAGGAAAAATACTAGCATAATGTGAAAGAGTGACCTCCCATGTCTTTCGAGATGGGATTTATTCAGACAAACATAGAAAATAATGACACAGGAGAGTCCTTTACCGCCTTTCTGGTGACAGCCTCATTTAACTGTACTAAAATAATAAATAAAATAAAAAAACACACTTTGGTGACCCAGAACAACTTGACTCTTTCTCCTGTCATAAAAACCTTATGTCAGCAATTCCAGGAAAATGGGACCTTTGCACATAAAGGAAAGCCGAAGATTGACAGTCGTCTGGATCAACGAATATCCACATTAGTAGAGCCCAGCTGGGAGAGGCTGATGGATTTCTGATGTTTCCCGAGAACAGGCAGTATCTGGTAGATGTCACGCTGTTCTCCTTTCACATCAAGTCATTTCCATAAATCCTCTGAAATAAGGAGATCTCTCCTGACAGAAGGACGGCTGCTCATTTGCGTCAGTATGATGCTGACATGTAATGTGAGATAGTTATCTTGCTTTTCATTGCCGTTCAAATGTAACAAGACTGTAACCGAGTAGTGCAATTCAGTAATTCAACTTTTTGAAAATTAGAAACACAGTCATATTCTCTTTTATGGTTAAAGGGGATAGCATAAGCCTAAGTTAAAATAGACAAATGCTATTTTTTCAGGTATGTTTCCAAAAATAAACAGTTACAATTTAAAATGGTCTTCCTCTCTTAAAACCCTGTCCATTTTTATAAACATTTAATCATATTTTTTTTGACATCTGGACATTTGTAGGCACTTTTCTTCTATTGATTTGCCCTCCGTACTTTGATAGATTCATGTCAATAATTGAAAGTTGTCATTTTAACCAAATTAATACAGCATTCACACACACACACACACCCACACATATATGTACATATATAATTCATTATGCGAAAAAACACTTTTGATTTTATAAAAAAAATTATGTATATATAATCTATCCCAGTAAAGACTGAAATGTTTACCTTTAAAAATTAAAAGTTACAGTTGTACAAAACGTCTTTAGGTATGAATCCAGTAGTATTAACAATTCATTATGCAAAAAAAAAAATCAAAAGTGTTTTTTTCTGCATAATGAATACTATAGAAGTGTTATGAGAAACAGGAAAGACATTGGGATTTTTTGGATCCCGGATAAGCCCCTCCAAAATTAATTTCACTAAGTTTTTGATGTGATGACTTAAGATGGGCAACAAATTAAGCTCCTAAGTAGTTTAAAACCCTTCTGGCTGCTGCAAGCCAACTATCTTGTGACTAGGCCAGCCACTAGGATCCTGCACACCTTGTTGCTCTTAATAACTTTGTTATGAAGATCAAATTTAGTGGTACTCTGACAAATATGTAAAGTGGAGCTTCACAATGTAACAAATAACAGTTGTTGCAGAATTAATGTTTGTAATTTTGCAGTTGCAAAGGACTGTTTGGATGCAACGCTTGGTAGAATAATGTATTTTAAAATGAAGCCTAGGCGCAAATTAAAACTGGGAGTCTCTTTAGCCTCACCTGCATCATCCAGTCGCCGCGTCACGCTAGCCGCCATCAACCTCAGCACCGGACCTCGATCCGCCTCATCCAATCACCAATCAAGCTGCCGCTTATAAGGATCCACACCCACGACATCATTTCCAGCTGCGCTCACGCCACCTCCACCCCTTCTCCACCTGCATTCTCCCGGCTCTACCATCCTTTCTCCGACCTCCACCACCAGTGTCAGGCCCCGGGGCTCAAATCTTCTGGCGGGGCCCGAGCGCCAAAGAACTTTAATTCATCCAAGTCAATAAACCTTTTTAATCGCTGCTTTTCTCCGTCTGAGTCTCTCCAGATTGAAATGCATGCATACAATGTCAAGAGCCCAGTAATAACTGAGCTCATAAAAAGTGTTGGGGAGTTTGTGGTCAAGAAAAAGAAAGAATTAAAAATTGTAGGTCAATTGTTATTAATGTTGTCAATGCAAACTTCTGCATTAGTATCCCAGTTAAATGTATTACTTCAACCATGTCAAATAAATAATAAATATACAGTATGTAAGTAGTAAATAATACTACTAATAATAATATCAATGGAAATACAGTACAGACCAAAGGTTTGGACACACCTTCTCATTGAATTCAATGAGAAGGTGTGTCCAAACCTTTGGTCTGTACTGTATATAAATAATAAAAATGCCTCCTAAACTAGGACAATGAAAGTAGTGTCTGTGACCTGGTGGACTCCATCACTTGCAGTATAGACGGAGCGCAGCTGCTTGAGGCGGTCTCTCATGTGGCTCAACCCTCGGAGGGTCTCAAACATCTTCCCCACTGCAGAGTGGGCTCTTTCTGTGCTCAGTTCCTCTGCGGTTGCACAACCTAAAACACAAAACAAGACATCAGGGTTTATTCTGAACTTATTCAGAGTTTTAGATGAAAAAAAAACAATAGCCTGTATCAAAAGTTAATGTGAATCAAACTCACTTCATGCTGCTTAAAAGTGGCCAAAGGGAAAAAAAACAACTTTTTTTTTGACAAAAAAAGATTTCTCAGGATTTGGAGAAACAAGAGGCCACATTATGTGGCACGATGCCTTTTGTGGGCCATTTCCTCAGCAGGGTGTGCACTGAAACCAATTACCAAGGTAAATACATGGACGTTTGAGGACAAGGGCTCCTTTATTTCCTCTGCCATATAATTGGAAAGGTAATGTTCCCATCTTTCTAAAGAAGTGGATAGATAAGAGAAGATTGTGAAATTAGCCAGAAAAAGACAGTGGCGATGTTAAGAGAGAAGATGGGGTAATAGAAAGCAGAGGGAGGCACAAGAAAAAAACAGTACAAGAAAATGACAGACAGCGAGACAGGGAACATGAGGACAGAAAGACGAAAAGCCAGGGAGAGAAGGATGCCCTCCTCCAACACATGGGTGTCCAAAAAAAAAGAAAGGAGCTCTTTAGGATTAAGGTAATGTGTCCTGTCCTTCTGTTTGAATCACTAAACAAGTCAGGCTACCCTCAGATCATGGAAATCGTCTCCCAAAAGGTAAAGACTCCATAGACTAAAATAATACCAGTCAACATCTAGATTGCATTCTAAGAACTAAGAATTGCTGCATCTCACTGGACCTTTCTGTCTAAAATAAAGGCTGTTTTGCTATAAATGTGTTATAAAACATGCAGCCACAAACATACTGTGAGAACACCAGACCTGCACAAAACCCCCAGGAGCAGCCATGACTCCACAATGGGCTGGGGGAGCCTGTGTGTGGACGCATGGATGGCTGACAATTTCAGCCATCCATGCGTCCACCTTGTTGTTTTGAGGCACAAAACAACAAGGTTTTGAGGCACCTTGTTGTTTTTAGAAGTGCAGACTATTCCACATGTTCTGACTGATTGTTATTGAACGGACCACTAAGTTCTCCGCGCTCAGTGATGTAATCAGCAGTCAACTTAAATCACAGAGACAGAAAAAAAAAAATTAATTTTAAATATAACAATCCTGTTTATGAAGTTTTGTTTGATGTGAATTAGATTACATATTAAAGTGCAAAACTACAAGCTTTTATGTTGTATTGTAAGCTTACTGTTTGTGTTTGTGCTGCACATATGGCAAGTTTTCCTTTAAAAAGAATTAATTCACCCATTTTTTAGGATTGAATTACCACTATGCTGTGCATTGCCACAACCGTAGTGGTAACAATTGGCTTACAATTGTTGCAGTGGCTCTTGTAACACAAATACATGTTTTTAATTATAAAGTCAGTCAGAAATGGAGGTTTTAGCAGTTCTTTGTATGTTTTCATGCATTATCTGCATAAAATATCACAACACAAAGGCACCAATACTGCAATTCTTTAAAAATCAATGTGATGTTTATTTAGGTTCCAACTGTGTGCTTAATATTTTAAAGTGGGCAAGTTGTCCTTTATCATCTTTCATATTTATGGAAGGGATCACTCAGCTTGCCTCATTTTACAAATAGAAAAGTTCTTCTTATTATTATTAGAATTATTCCCTTACCAAAAGTTAGATGATTGATTTTGCTCAAACATTTGGCAAAAAGAATTTAATTAAAGGTTAATTTCCCTAGTTTTTGCAAAAATAAAAACATAAAAAATAAAAAACTTCCTTTAGCACACACTTCTAAAAATGTAACTTTTTGTCATCTGAAACTGCAACATGGGGAAAGCGGCTCTTTGAATTAAAAAGATTGCTGCGCCCTGGGATACGGAATAAAGTCTGGAAAAGCAAATATTTTCCGTACTGTGTTTTCTTTTTCCGTACTTGGAAGTTGCTTGTATGAAATTGCATGCTTTTCCAGACTGTGCTGAAAAACCCTGCATTAAAGCGACACCAGCGCGCTGCCAACTGAATGGCTCAGCAGGTGGTGCTACTCTGAGCCTTTCTTCAGAAAGTTGGACCTACACGCCTTTATTTGATCGTGACAGTGCAGACAACAAACGCGGAATGATAAGCTGCAAACAGAACAACTGGGAATGAAACCAGGCCCTTTCTGCCAAGTCTACTCACGCAGAGTTGGTATGCAAAGCTTTGGCCTCAGCTTCGGTGTGATAAGGCTTTGCTTTTCGGGGGGATGAAAACAGCTGCATGTGGTTTTCAAAAAAAAAAGAAAGAGAGAGAGAGAGAGAGGGAGAAACTCAGAAGCATCAGCGTGGATCAAAACAGTGAAGCTGGACACCAAACCGCTGAGCTGAAACGATAAGGGCCGATATAAAGAGAAAAGCTGCAGGTTTATGTCAAAACTCTGGACTCATCCACCATCCCACAGCTTTGATATCAACATCAGACACTTTGCTCTTGAGAAATAAAAAACCGACGTACAAAAGGTAGAACTCAACTCTCAAACTTGCACAGAACAGCCGAAAGGAGACTGCAGCGTAAAAAAAGTATTATCACTAAATGTAAAAAAAACGGATGAAACTTCTATGAATTTTACTGGAAATCTTTGTGACACAGCAACTCAGAGTAGCACATGTTTGTGGGGTAGAAGGAAAATAATATACAGTTTTCTCATTTTAAAAAATTCTGAAAACAGTGGGGTGAATTTGCATTCAGTACCCCTTATTATGAAGCCCCAAAATAAAATCCAGTGCAACTGATAGAAAATAGGAGAATGTGTTGACAGGGAAACTATTAGTTATGCTAATAGTTCCCTACATCTAGCCTTGAGGGAAGAGAAACTGTTGAAAGAAAGACACAACAAGACTTGTTTGCCACCAGCCATGTGGGGGAGACATGGCTGGTGGCAAACATGTGGGAAAAGTTCCTCTGCTCAGATGAGATCAAAACGTTGGCCTGCACTCAAAAATGTTGTGTGTGGTACTGAACTCACACCGTGCTTTCCTTCAGCAGGGACAGGGGAGCTGCTGAGATACAATGGGAAGATGAAGGGAGGTAACCACAGGGCATTCCCTGGATGAAAACCTTGAAAAAGACTTTAAACTTGGGCGTGCCGTGGTGGCGTAGTGGTTAGCGCGACCCATATTTGGAGGTCTTGAGTCCTCGACGCGGCCGTCGCGGGTTCCACTCCCGGACCCGACGATATTTGCCGCATGTCTTCCCCCCCTCTTCTTCCCCTTTTCCTGTCAGCCCACTGTCATATAAGGGACACTAGAGCCCACAAAAGACCCCCTGGAGGGGTAAAAAAAAAAAAAAAAAGACTTTAAACTTTGGTGGTGGCTCACCAAACCACAGCAATAGTTTGGATCAAAGCATCTTCATGGGAACATGCAAAGGACATATCCTGTCATCATCACTGGATTACTATAAACTGTGACACTGTGCAATGGGAATTGATGGTTAAATGCTAAATTAACTCTCACAAAGCTGAAAACTGCAGAAATCCTTGGTTAATTTGGGTCTTTACAACACATGGTGAGTACCTCACTGTCACTGGAGTTTGGTAATACGGACTAAGTAGCTTGGCTTTGTCAGGTCTTAGAGTTTAAGTTATTCCTCTTGCTTTTGTAGTAAATATTACAGTAAGCACCGCGAGCATTTAGTTTTAAGTGTCTGTCTTCGGGAATCTGAAGTGTCTGGCTCGCTGTAATGTCTTGGCCCAGATGGGACGTAAAACTTTGGGAAGTGCAACAGAGCCTACAAAGTGATGATTCACTTGGATGTGGGTCTTATCTTACCATAGGAGTCAGAGGCGCAAGCATCCAAGAGAAAAAAAAAAAAAACCCAACAAATAAAACAAACTAAACCTGAAAATAGTTCATATAAGGTTAAATGAAGAATGTTTTCTGAGATAACTGGGCTGCTCACTGTGTTTTAATGGGCTGCAATGGGTGTTCCTGAGATTTAGCAGAGGGAGCAGGGCAGGTCTCGTCTGAGTGCAGATGCGTGTCTGCAGTGGCGAGCCGGATGACTTGCTGCCAAAGCATGCAGTGCAGGTCCCCGGCTGGGTGTGGGTCTGCGCCGGGGCCGGTGGTTGCGGGCCTCCCCCTCCATCCCGACACAGTCTGCGGTTTTGGATGTTGATCGTGGCGTTGCGTTGGGCACTAGATGGGGGAGCGGCACCAGGTGCTGATCTGCGAACATCTAACTTGGCCGTGAAGCTGAACCACCTGCGTCCAAAGCTGCGTCACGTGCCGCTACCAAGCCGCCTCGCTTACTGGCACCGCTCTGCAATCTGATGTCTCCCCTCTCGTGTGAGCACAGTTCCGGTTCCTTCTATTTGAGCAAATAATAAGAGCTAGCTAAAAGCCCGCCCGACTTGTTTTCTGGTGTAATTCCTCCTCTTTACGTGATTAGAGCCTTTGTGAGAATGGGGCTCGCGATGGGAAATGTGGAGTCACCCTTCATGTGCCTGAGTGCAGCTTCTATTTTCATCTACACGGTCACTTCCAGAAACAACACAGCTCCACATGTTTACACACTGACTCGATAGTTCGCTGTGCTGCTAAGAGACCGAAAGATTACAGAGAAGAACATTTGGCTCGGGACTTGACACAAAGGCCCAACATAAGAGTGCAGGGAGCCGCGTCTGAATGAGGGCTCTCCTAATTGGCTCTGACAGAGCCGAAGGTGAGCAACGGCAACTAAGCGAGGTGTGACGCTCCGAAGGTGGAAGCAACCAACCAGTGGAGCCAGGAGGAATGTTTGACTAATAAACACAAATGCAGAGGGGCTAAAAAGGAACGAAGGAGCTGTGGAGGACCTGGTGCTGCAACTTAAAGATTTGAGCAGTCAGTCTAAGAAAATGACCAATCAGCTCTGATGCCACCAGAATGACCAATATCAATTGTTCATGAGAAACGCTGTCAAACAGCAACCAGGTGCAGTAATGTGGACGGATTATTACTCTGACTACAGAAGAGTAGCTAACCAGTTTTTCTATCCAACGTCATTCAGGTTAGTGGCCCAATGAGCTCGTCTCCTAGGAACAAACAAAATACAGCGTTGAGCCTCCATCACTGCAACATGTTCAACTCAGCGACTTTGTCCTTTCTCCAGCAGAATAAAACTTCTTCTGAGCCACAAAACCAATTTGGCACCTTGAAAAAGTTTTTACCTTTAAAATTTTCAACATCCATAGGAAGTGTTGTTTTTATTAGTAAAATTATAGAGTCACAAATTTTATTTCTATATTTAGCAAAAATATGCAAAAAAAGAAATAAACTATTATCTGGAAAAAAAAAAAGAAAACCTTTTCCAGAATGAGCTCATCTGAGTCTCACATTTATTTTATTCATTTATTGTTTTATTTTTTTCTCACATTTCGGTCGTAGTTTAAGCCTATTAAAGAGCAAGATTTGACTCTGGATCCACAGGTTGCGGAACCATGTATTATTTCATATCTGCTTTGCATTTCAATAATGTAGGAAGATGCTGACCAGCGGCACAAAAGCATGAAAAGGTTTGGTTTGTCAGTAATGATGCGACCAGATGCTGATTTGTCTTTAAGAAGCACAGCGTAAGATAAGAAGGTATAAGAACAACATGAAAGACAGGTTTTTTTCAAGCCTACCTGAAGTGAGTCATAAGCAGTTATTATATTCAGAGCAGAGGTGACGTCACACTGTGTGTGTGTGTGTGTGAGTTAAAACACTGTTTTACTAATTTTTCAAAGATCAAAATACTTAAGAACTTTTTTACATTTCTACATGTATTCTATCAAAAATGCAGACGCCCACCTAAACGCTGAGTCAATATTAAGCCGACGCAGTATCACAGACAGCGATGGAAACCTATAAAACAGCTCAACGTAGCTGTAATACAACAATGTTTTCATTTGACCGACTGGTGCTATACCGAACCAACCGCATGTATGTTTTCATTTCGGAGCTGGACAGGACTGATCCAGAACAAAATCTGGCTGATTTCTTGTCCAATGTCTGATACAGATATTCGTTTTTAATGATTTCCTTTGAAAAAAGAGAAGCAGCAGCAGCATCACAGGGTGGAATCAGATTACATGTGATCAAAATAAGATTTTGACCCGTATATGACAGGATGGTTGGCTGTTTTGCTACTTGAGCATTCATTGCTATAATTACTTAAGAGGAACCAAACAAACTATTTTGCCATCATATTGTAGACCACAAAAATAAACCTGCCAATCAAATAAGTTCATCTGGTGGCTTCCTGTTTCCAAATTTAAATTTCCATGGTGGTTAAAGGTTATAGGACTGATCTGAAAAGCAAGCAAACCCTGTGGCAAAGAGCAAACAAACAGCTGACATACTTGATATATCTCAGGAATACAATTTCCCACATGAAGCAGATTTGGTCTCTTTTTGTCGTTCACTGGGTGTTTTTGTCTTCGGCAAAGCCTCGCTGAAACAATGAGGAATAGAATGTACGGCGGGGAGCGGCGGGTAGAAAAAGAACAACGACCCGAGCACGTCTGTCTATTATCACCGCCACACTGTTCTGCTCACAGGAAATAAGGTCTCTGCTGCAGACGAACACACAGGGAACATTGGATTAGGAAAAGACACAGTCGGTTACCTCAACAACCCTCCAAACACCGCGACGGCTCACCCCCCCACCCCCTGACCCAACAATCGAAAACAATCACTCCGCTCTTAGAGCAAGAATGTAGGGAATGAGACTACTTATAAATATCCGAGCATATTTTGAAACCTGATCAGAGACGCTATTCTGGTCTGGGAAAGGTATGGTACTGTGTGATGGTTTGGAGACACGCGAAGACAGAGAGAGAGAGAGAGACTCAGACGAATCTGTGAAATCCTGCGTGGAATGCTGGGCAGGGAAATCTCTCTGCTGCTGTTTCTGAGGATGAAAGAGAAGAGACGGATGTGGTGGGATAGAGCGAAATGATTATCAGGCCCCCTTTCCTATACATGATGCTGCCTGTCATGATTTGAGTCATGTGGCGGCTGCTTCCTCACAGTTGGTTCATGAGGCTATCATATGGGGGAATACAGATGGAGGGAATGCACAAACATAGTGCTAGAAGAAGCAAAACGTTCGATTCTGTCTTAAAGGTTACTGTATGAGACATAACGATATTAACTGATATCTGCTAAGTTTTACTTTGGGAGATTAAAGGATTTCTCAAACATGCATAAAAGAATCAAGGAAACAATATTTACATGATGTAAAGCTGAAAAAAGTCAATTTTACATAATATTGACCCTTTCTACATAACACTGCCCCTTTAAAAACAAAGTCGAATGTCGCTTCTGCTTCTTTCTGAGCTTTATTTTGTCTAAGCAACAGCAAAAATAATCAGCATAGACAAAAAAAAGTGAGGCTGGCTGCTCTCTCACCAGATTCTTTTTTGCCGTTGTTGTTGATCTGTTTGTCTGACAAATGTAAGAAATGTAGAAAAAAAAAAAAAGACTTTCACTGTTATTTCAAATAACAGTGAAATAAAAGCCCCCTGATATACAGTAGATGTGTCATTATGAAATAGAAATAATAGCCAAAAAGCTCTAAGGTTTTTAAGTTTGCTTAATAAAACTCTTAAATCAGACAATTACACCTCCAAAAAAAATCGAGACCACATGAAATATTAAATATCATCAACATGACCCCATGATTTTTTTTCCCCTTCTAGAGAAAACCAAAAACTTTCCTACTGATTGGTCCCCAACACGAAAACAAATAAATGAGTGTAAATGTGAAGATGCTTTAAGAACCATAAATTTCCACCTAATAAATATTATGTATCATATAGCTGCATTTTTAACCAATTTACAATTTATGTATTCAGCTTAAAGGAAATGAAGCAAATGAAGACCTGAATAACTACATTTAAATATGAAAAATTAAATGTGTAGTGATCCAAAATGTGAAACCTGAACTGATTGTGGTCTTAGTTTTCACTCCACTTTATTTAGGTTTAATAACAAAGAAAAATCAGCTATCACTTAAGTAAATTCTCATAGTGTTTTTTATTTTATTTTTATTTTTGACAGAGAAAGAACAAAACTTAACAGCACATACTTTTAACTTAATGTAGTGGTGCAGATATTCATTGACAAGAAAATCAGAAAGAGACAGCCGGCTATTAATTGCTTTAATTCCAGCGTTGAGGCTTAATATTCGTCGGAGTGGCCCACTTAGGAGAAAACACAAGACCCCTTAATCTGGGGCTGCTTCACAGACTCCATAGGAAGTGAAGAACAATGAGCCTCAAACCGTTTATCACCCACCACAAACACCTCAGGGCATCAAGGAGTCACAGCATCTCTCTCTGATCACACAGCTTGCTGAGTCCAGCAGAGGCTTTAATAGAGACGTGAGATTTTTTTCTATGTGGGTGTGAATGAGTCGAAATGCAAAGCGAGAGGAGGCCCCTCATCTACACACAGCAGGTCCAGTGTGCCAGCATGGCATACTGTACCTGCGGACCTGCATGGGGGTTGGGTGGGTGGTCGGTGTTCTGCGAGATCTGGTAGAACAGCGTTATGGTTAAAGAAGGCCACGTACTTCACAGCTGTGGAGGGGCGGGGGAGAAACAAGGCAAAGGGATGCGCATGTTTATCAGCCTCTGTGATTTCATATAAGCAGGATGGATGTGCAAATGTGAGCCAAGCAGCGGCTTGGCAGGGAGGCTGTCAGGGGGAAACACCTTTCTGCTGCCAGAGGGGAGTAATGTCTCCTGCTTGATGGTGCAGTAAATGACTGACAAAGAATGCTGGAATGTGGGCCTAACTTTGGAAAGTGTGTCAAAAAGTGTTACGTTGCAACTTCATTTACATCTGCTAATTTTCTCGTCTGTCTAAATGACTGTTCAACACGCACAAACACACACGTGCCAGAACAGAAACAAAACTGAAGTTATTGTCTTTGGATCCAAAGAGTCAGCACATAGTTTCAGTTATTACAGCGAGAAACCAGCGATCAGACCCAAAATCTGGTTTATAGTGATGGACTCTGACCTGGACCTTCAGAGCCACATAAAGTCAGTTCCAAAGTCGGCCTTTTATCACCATGAAGAACATTTCCAGTTAAAGGACTTATGTCTCAGCAAGATCTAGAGAATCTCATCCATGCGTTTATCTTTAGTCGCATTGATTACTGCGACAGTGTCTTCAGTTTTCTACTTACAGAAACGCTGAGTTCCTTTGATACAAGGTGAAAACCCAGCTGGTTACAGGTGCATTTGATTAGTAGTAGGTGAAAAATTGATCAATATACTTGATATGTACTTGCTTAACGATTCTGACGATGGCATTGGACAAAATGTAACGTTTATTGCTCGTTTCATAATTATCATGATGTTTTTATGGTGTAAAGCATTTTTCAACTGCCCTGTTGCTGAAATGTGCAACAAATAAACCTGACATTCTCCAGTAAACCTGCTTTTTCATCAGTGCAAATTGCAAAACAGACTGACGTATCTTAATGGGATTTTCTGTGATGGACCAACACAATGTAATGTAAAATAGGAAGTAAATAATATATATGCTTTCCTAAATGTGGTGCAAACAAAACTCTAAAAAGTGTGTGTGTAGTCTTTGATGAATCCAGATGCGAAAGGCTCAGTGGTTTGTTGGAGAAGATCAGTGAGCAAACGACATCACAAAGACCAAGAACTGCTTTTTTAATTTAATGATCAAAATATTTTTGTCTCTAGAGATGCAAAGCTGGTGGTCAAAAATACCTTCAGCTATAACTGCAGTGAAAGCTGCTTCTACAAACTAGTTAGTCATATGAAATGCTTGCAACACGTTTAACTTTGTGTTGGTCTGTTGTATACAAAGGCAATTAAATACACTGAGCTGTGTGGCTGTAATGTGGCAAAATGTTAAAAAAGTTGAAGACAATATACTTCAGCGCTGACATCAAAGGTGTTTATCACAACTTTTTAAAATATGCAACACCTTTAAAACACATCGACTGAACCATTTCGTACATATAGAGCTCAACCTTTGATCAGAAGAAACAAAGTCATTCGATCTTTGATATTGTTTAAGATTTGTGTTTCGACTCGGCGTGCCGAACCATTAAGCCAATTATCGGAGCCGGCGAGTTCGACTTTGATCCTCTGTGATGACAGAGAGGCCGTTCCCAGCGAGAGTGTTTTTCTGGAAACGGGAGAACGTTTCACAGTCACGGCTGGCGCGCGGAGGTTGGGTAGGTCAATCAGGCCAGGGCGAAACGAAAGCCACCGATTCCAGACGCGGAGGAAATTGCATCTTTGCACGCAGCGTAATACGAGTCCCTTCCTTCATGCTGGATGACGAGTCTGAAGGAAAAGAAGTGTGTGTGAAATAGGGCTAATATTATGGTGGAGAGGGAAAGAGCCCCCCTTTTCTCCACATTGGCTCTACGCTGCGGCGGTCTGCCTCGGTGCACATAACGTACAACATGTCGGCACTTCTGTCTTGTGAATTATCCAGCAGTTACGCAACGACTTCCCATCGGCGCTAAAGCACACGACTCCTGCAAAGTATCTTTGGATATTGACAGAATACGTGCAGAAATAAACCCCCTGAACAGGATCGTGTTCCAGTGTGCTCCTTGGTAAGGCGCTACATCGATGGAAAAAATGTTGATTACAGCTGCTGAATATTGCATGGCTTATGTAATCGCCGCACGGACCATCGAGTACGCGTTGATCTTTGTCAAAGATAAATTATTAGGCACTGAGACGCCGCCAAAACACTGTGCGTATCAGGAGCAAGTTGTGTGCTTCACAAGACAAGTTACAGTCGCAAAAAAAAGTCTTAATTTATACATTTTGCAATGTTCAGCAAAATGAACAAATTAAATTATACTACAGAGGCAAGACTTGCACGTCTAAGATCACTTTGGACTTTTGGTCCAAAAGTGAATTGTCATTATTTTTATAGAAATCAGTTTTCACTTTGAAGTTTTTTGTTTGCTTGTCAAAAAAAGCCACATTTTGTTGATCATGACTGATTTCTAAAAGCAACAAAGCATCCAAGATGGCGAATACTTTTTATAAGCTCCGTATAAAGCAAAGCCGCTGCTTTATTAACAAGGAAAATGACTGGAAAGCTGCATGAGGGAGAATTTGCTGCCTTGTTTCTTGTGACTCAGCAAGTCAGCAGCTCATAAGGCCGTCAGAACAAACTAATGAGCTGAAAATAGTTCAGCAGACGGCAGAAATGATTGCAGCTCGTTGGCATTAGATTTGTTTTTTGTTTTTTTTTGCAACGTACATGAATATTTTCTTAATTGAAGGAATAAAAGAAGCCTTGAAGTATGCTTTGTTTCTTGACGACTTAGGACATTTATTTGGAGAGAACATTTAAACAATAAAATGCTACGTTGGAGATAAACACAGTACTTCATTATGGATTCAATAGTTTTAAATTGAAAATATTTCTTTAGCGCAAAGTTGCATTAAAAGTCCATTAAAAGTGCCAACATTGCATTAGTAGGTAAATAATGACACTTTTAATTGACAAAGTTTTTGTTTAGTTTTGGAACTAAAAATCTGAAAAGTGTGGGGAGCATTTCAATTCATCACCCAGGAGCCAATAAGCAAAATAAACTTATTGGCTCGTTTGTTCTTGAGACGTCACAATATTCATAATAAATAGGGACCAAATTGGAGAAAATACATCACAAAGCATCTAACAACCTATGTTTTCTATAGTGGCAATTGTGTACAATTAAATTAATTGTCCAGTTTAAAACGGAAATTTGGTTGGCGCTCTCATGCATTTCGTCTCATGCAAAGTCTTACTGACTTTGCCTCTATCAAACTTGATTCTATTGATGTCGATGAGACTATTCTCATTCTTCTACCAAAAGTTGCAGACTACCAACTCTGGTAGCTGGCATCAAAGTCGCAAATCCTTTCCAACTTGGATAGCTCTTTGGTTGAAAATGAAGTGCTAACACTAACAAATGACATCGAGTTAAAATCCAGTGCAACGTCTGGTCTGAGCCGTCACTTCTGGAACCCGTTGGAGGAAAAATAGCCCAGTCGCAGCACAAGTTCTTTCAACTTGACGGCCTTTTTTTATTTGATGCTCCAATTTGTGCGAGTCTGCAATCTCTCACATGAAGATCATCAAATCAAAGAACAGATCTACTGGCTCCTGCTGCTCTGAATATGAACAACTAGCTTCCTCCTCCCAGAGTCAGACGTCCCACTAAGGAAGGTTATGTGACAAAATGTGAAAAGGTTCAACATATAGTAATACATATACATGCTTATGATTTTTAATTGTGCTTTGAAATAGAGTAAAATATGTCTGCAGGTTGTTGTTTTTTTTGTCTTTCTAGAGACGGTTTGAATCAAATGTTGCCATTTTATTCTAGTAAATATTAATCTGACTGTCACTAGTGAAACACTAACAGACTGCAGGCCACTGCCACTAATTATCTGCCATAAAATGAAAGGAAATATGTTGTTTTTGGCATGTATTTAATCTAAAAGTAGTTAGTAAGTAGGCCTTTTGTAGTAACCAATAAATCGGTTAATCGCATGATAAATTAAAACAAGCTCAATAATTTCCATGACTTATCAATTTTCTCTTATCTCTCTCTTTCTACCAAAAACCAGATGAGAAAGGTTTTTAGTCTGGCGCTTTTGTCTCAACTAGCCCATTTGTTGAAGGCCAATTTTGATAAACAGAGGCTTTATGATTAATTTTGCTTATCGCTTCTGTTGTTTCATTTGTTTTAGATATTAAAATGTCTTCCAGTTCCAGCGTTAGAAGCTCATGTAAAGGTCACTGATCTTCGAGAACGCGTTCTTGCATTATTTTGCCATTGAAAATGGCCTTAAAACAACAATATTATCGTTTATCGCAATAACTTTCTGGAATAATTTTTAGTCCAGCAAAGTTTGTTATCATGGCAGGCCATAGTAGTTGGCACCAACAGAAGCAGTAAGTCCCACTATTTTCTGTCTGGAAACGCTAAAAAATGCTTTGGCAAGAGAAACTGAACGCAGCATCAGGCTACGGCACAGAATCAAGGCAAAATTCAAAAAGAAAATCCTTCGAAAATTCACCCGCCATTCTATTATATCACATAATAAAAACAAGGCATGAAAGTAGACGGAAAACCTGGTCTGCATTCATAAGCTCTACCTCCTAAACGTCTGCCAGGAGAGGCAACAAAGGCAATGTGTGTGAAAGTGTAAGTTGGGCGAGATATTTAGGTTGCCTGAGTTCACAAAGTGTGTCACAAGGAGCTTATCAGCGCGGGCCGGGATTTATGTTACACCGGGTGAAAAGGTAGTTGACATGGCAACCCTCAGACAGATAGCGCAGCCTGCCTGGGCTGAATGGGCTCAGTACGCCTCAAGGAGTCCCATGGTCCTCTCCCTTGTGTGCGCTGAAATCGATGTGGGCCGCCTGCATGCGTGTGCGTACAAGCAGATCGCGTGTTTAGCAGCGGGGACTTCTTCTGCTCTGTGAAACAGGAGCCTTTTAATTAACGGCTAACATTCAGGAGGGGCGTGGGGAGCGGTGGGGGGTGTTCGGTTACATTGTTTTGGAGCCAGAAGGTATTTTATCATGTCGCTTTGTTGACTGTGAATTTGTTATGCAAGAAAGGCAATATTAAAGCATTACATAAGTAGGGCAGAATTTCATGGCGTGGCTGAAAATTGTCTGGAGATAAAAAAAAAGAAAAAAAAAGTATTTGTGCTTGTAATAACAAAGCTGTAAAAAAAAATCACAATGCAGCAAGGATGTAAGAGAGGTCTGCTCTGTTTTACAGCAGACTGTGGGAAAGACGTTTCCATTCTGAAACCGGCTGACCCTATGGAGTGCTGCTGAGCATCCATACCTGCATGTGTGTGAAGGAATGTCATTAGCACTGCGATGACTGAGGGCGTGTGAGAGCCAGACCAGGGAATTCTGGTCCGACATGCTCGGATTTTGAATGGGTTCTTGGGCACACTCTGACAAAGTGTGTGTGTGTGTGTGTTTGCAAGAAAGAGACAGTTTTCATCACTCCTCAATTCCAGTCACACACCAACGGGCTACGCTAGAAAAAAAAAAGCTGTTCACACTGTTTCTTTTTTTCTAATCTGTCCACAGAAGCTGGTGATATAGAAGCATTGCTGACTAATACCTTCACTGGAGGATGATCTGAGGTCACACACACACACGCACACACACCCCCACACAAGTTGCATCCTTCTATCATTCCTATCTTTCTATGCATCTTTCTTACACTAAATCCAATTGTTAGAGGCCTAACATTAAACAGAAAAACATTTCTTCTTATGGGACCCAGCATTTGGGTTTCATAATCAGAAGTTGGTCCTAAAATGTTTGGAAAATACACACTGAATGGCTATTAGAGACGTTTTCAAACAAACACAAGTACAGGGCCGTTCTCTGTCCCTGGAAAACTAAGGAACAGCCATACATGAAGTAAAAGCGGCGCCAGTGAGCCCCCTGGTGGACAATAGCGGCAGTGTAGAGAGTGAACTACATGAAGTTTACTAAAAGGATTACACTTTAAAAAATTAAATATATTGCAGTGTAGCAACCGAAGTTTATTTAAGATTTTGGATTTTTCATTTAACTTATGAAAAAAAAAGAAAAAAGGGGGCAAATCCTACTGTAACAAAACGAACAACAGTGTTAGGGCGCCATCTTGCGGTTAAAGTGGACCAGCATATCATACACTGGGCATTTCTTTATGTATTCCAGTAACATTTTAAAATAGTCTTCTTCAGAAGTCCGTTGTGTGAAAATAGGATTTTAGAAAAATTTTCTTTTTAAATAAAGTAATTTTAAAATTAACTCATGCTTTTTTCTCTTATTTTTGCTTTCAATGTCTACTGTAAATTACACTACTGTCAGTTATACAATGAAATCCGTTATAAACTATGGGTCATATATGTTTTTATGGATGCTAATGGTAATTCTTTTTAACTCCTCCCATCAACCTGCTAGGAGATGAAAATCAGCTGCTTTGGTGAAGTCTGACATATTCATACACATTCATGTTGATTAATACGTATTGTCTCCTTTATGAAATAATAAAAAAAAAAATCCTATTCCCAAAGAGGCAAACACTACTCAGTTTCTAGCATAGTCCTTTTCTCATCCACTTTGATAAGTTTTGAAGCAGAAATGACGCATTTAAGGTTTGAGTGAAGAAGCGGACAAAGACCAGAGAAAAACTTTAAGATCGCCTTAAACCTGTCAGAAAGTGAAGCTGCTTGCAAGTCAGATATGAAGAAATGTGAGATGACTTATTTGATGTAGATGTAGGTACTCTCTCTGAATCAGAATCATTTTGGCAAAATAAAAAAATCAGGCCAACATGGCACCACCAATATTTTCTGTAGAACTTTCACTTTGGTGGCAGAAAATGTGGAAGGGTTAGAAACCCTGCAGAAAAGAAAATGGGGGTCAGAGACGGGGTTAAATATGAGTAAATAAGGACTTCCTCCCCGAGGGTAAAGTTCTGCACCTGGACTTCTCGTTTCAGCCACGCTCAGAGCCCTCTCTGCAGCGGCCAACACATGTGGCCCAGAGGAAACAAGCTCATAGAGGTGCAGGTCTCCAATATAGCATCAAATGCTGTCAGGGAGTTCTGAGAACGGGACGCTTCACAAACCAGTTCCTGCGTTTTAATGGGTAACCACAGCTGCGCTGCGTTCCGCTGAAGTAAGGAGTCCAGACAAGTCCTGTCATAAACTCTGTGGTGGTTTCAGGAACTCTTAACAAAACATCGTTTCTACTTATTCTGTGGTGTTTGAAATTCAATTATTGCTTCTCTTTAACTCAGTCGGCGTGCCAGGTAATTAATTAGTATGGCTGCATTACTATTCGTACCATCTATTTGTTATGTCTATTTTGATACACAGACTGTAATTGCACTTTTTAAAGTCACAATTAGAAGAATGTGGCACATTTCATTCTGCTGCTTATAGAGTAGGCCAGCAGATATTAGCTGGTTTATTGCTACAGAAGGCTAAACATGAGGAAATTGAGGTTTATTTTGTGTCACATCTTTGAAGTGTTTGCTGCTTTTGATCCATTCCAGTTTTTAACAGCGTATGTGTATTGGGATCAAAAGTACAGCCATCACTGTGTTCTGCTGCAGAGAAATACGATGTTACTATTTCTCTGATTTCCCTCTCTTGTTTTCTTTTCTTTTATATTTAAGGATTGACACAACATCTAAGAATGAGGTCTCAATGCTTTATGTGTGCTCCCAAGTAATTCAGATAATTATCTGTTACATTATAAGAATTATCTATCCATGTTACACAGAAAGGAGCTCAGTTTCACTAAGTTTTAAGCATCTGACATACCGAGGTGAGCAAATCTTAAGCTTGGCTTATCTGGGGATTAAAATCTGAATTCTTCAGTGCAAAGTGTAGTAAAAGTAACAATAAGCCTCTTTAGGACACCAGTCACATAAAGAAGTGTGGTTTGTATCAATACCACACAGTAACTGCATTAAATCATTTTCAAATTAATTAAGATTTATTAATAATTTTGTTGTATAGACAAGGGAGAAAATAGTAAAACTAACAATGCAGACGGTACGGAAAGTTTTGGAGGGGTTGAAATTAGAATTTATCGTGACAACAATAGGTCAGAATTTTTATCATACAAACAAAAAAAAAAATCACAATAAATGATAAATTATACGATATATGCCCAGCCCTACTTGTGTGGACTATCTCAAAACAGACCAATTCGCCGTCTTGCAATTGAGAAAAAGTGTAACTCCAGCTGACCAGCAAGACGCAGAAACGGGTGCGGGAGGGGCAACACTTCATTAGTCTACTCTCCACCAAGTGATTTCTCTGACACCTTTTTTGAAGGCGTTGAGCTCATAGGAACGGTAGACCTCGATAAACCCTTACATCAGAAAATGGACCATGCCTGTGTCTATTAAACGCCTGTGGCTTTGATAGAGCCGCCTCAGCTCGGTGGAATACAACATCCACTCAATCGAAGACAGAAACTAGAATGTATTTATGACTCACTGACTCTGATTCTCCAGTTTACAGCGACTCTATTACATCCATCCCCTGCTATCAGCCCTGTTACAAATGGCTTGCCCTTTATGTGCTTTCATCACGTCTTGTTTTATCCAGAGATTCTGGAAAAATTATTGACCTTCAGTGTGGCACGCTGAAAAAGCACACAGCTTTGCCGTCTTTCTTTCACCCAAGGTCTTCACCTGGGGTCCCCTGCAGCCTCTGCCACACAGAGAGGAGCAGCAATAATCAAAGGTTGACAGCTAAAAAAAGGACGGCAGTGGGAGGAGAGGTGTGGTGGTGGGGAGGGGGGTCTCCTTTTCTCTCTCTGTTTCCATGGATCCTATTCAGGACTTTAAATCTCTCCCAGTCTGAGGAACTGTCTAGTTCAAAGGCCCCTCCCCTGGTCCAGACTCGCGTACAAACAAACAGAATGCAAAAGCGTTGAACCTAGAGCGTCCACATGCGGGCCAGACAGAACAGAACAAGGGGAGAGCTGGCAGAGTGGGGGGAGAGAGGGAGCTTTTATTTTGACAGTCCTCGTGTCCATGGAGAGAAGCGTCTCTATTCTGTTTGCTTTCAGAGACGAAACATCTGAACATCTGCGGTGTTCTTCGGAGCAACATGCTGGGCTAGAGTTACAAGCTGAACACAAACATGTGTGGGCTTTTCCACAACACAAAGTCTTACCAAGTGATTTTGGTCCAGTTTCTAGTGCAAATGTCTTAGTGTGCTAGAAAGAAGACAAAGCTAACTTAGAAGTAGCTTTTCAGCAAGACGTAAGAGTTTATTTTAAGTCAATAATTCTTCGATATTGATGAAAAGCTACTAGTTCCTGTGGAAGATTTTTTCATTTCTAACAAGACATTTTTCCCACGTTATAAGTGAAATAATCTAGTACTTCTTCACCAATATCAAGGAATTATTGACTTAAAACAAGCTCTTATGTGTAGCTAAAAGCTTACTTGTACGTTAGCGTCGTCTTACTTCAAAAATGTCATTTGAACTAGAAACAAAAACACTTGGTAAGATTTCGTGTTCTTGCATTGCAGAGCACAGCAAATGTCAACTAAAACAGATTTTAATTAGATTGCTTGGAAATTCTACTGAGTAAGGCCATGCGTACAAATGTCTGGCACAAATGAGCTCGTCTCAAGTCGTAGAGGCACACGGCTGCTTGTTTGTCTTCTGGCCGAGTCCCACATTTGTTTTGCATAAGTTCATATTGAACCGAGAAATCCGACAGAACCAAAACAAACATTGTGTAAGAACAAAGCGCTTTCACAATGCAGGAATATCTGGGCTTTTCGGGCTTTGTGACAGACTTCTCTTTCCTTTTCCATTACGAGCCCTTTAAGGACGTTTAATTCCCAGGAATGCAGGCGTCTGGCAGAAAACAGAGTTAATGATGTTCTGCAGAACTCTGCCTCATCCACAGAGGAAAATATTTTTCCCTTTAAGCCATTCCTGGTACACAGGTTTTTCATCGTGATGCAACGTCTTGACATGTAGTTCTTAAAGACGACGCTAGGGAGCACTGCTGCACCTTCCACAGAGCTCTGAACCCACCACACAGTCCAACGCAAATACACCCCACACACACACACACACACCCGCAAACACGTTTCAGCCTCCAATTCTAAAGAGGCCGCTGCCACGACTCAACTGTTTTCTCTCGTTCGCCTGAGGGAGATTAGCGTCTCTTTTCCCTTTTTTTTTTTGGTCCATGACTGTGTCCAACTTCTCCATTTCAGATAATACAAAGAGGTTGTGGCCCAGATGTGAGGCACCAACTCGAACTCGGCTACAAAAACATTCACTTTCCCTCCTTCTCAGCTCTCGCAGTGTTTTTCTGTCTAATTTAGGTATTACTGCTTTTCTTGACCGACGGGCCGGACTAATTTCATGTTGGAAGAACCACAAAACCCCCCCCCAAACAAACTGAAATTAAACTCTAATTTCTGTTTTTGTGGTGCTCTGGAGAGAAAAGTACAGATATGTATTTTAAAAATATACTCTGGAACATGAGGCTGGGATAAGGAACAACAGAGGCCAATATGTCTGATTCATTCTTAGGATAAATCCCAGGTGACTGTTTTCAATTTTAAGAGATTAAATTTGCCTTGCTCTACGTCAACCAGAGAACAATTTGTTTCATTCATTTTAGTGCACATGGCTACAAATGTCAAAGCATTTTATTGGTGTTTAAGGGATGGACCATTGCAAAGAAGTGCAAAACATGCAGGTGGGAGAGAAAGGATATTTTATTCCTTAACGAACCTGGACAACTGTTAGTCATGCACTCCAAAGACCTGGCATTTATGAAAAAGTGGTGACGACAAAGCAATTTCTGAGATAAAATACCACAGAACTGGTAAAACATGGTGGTGACAGCATCAGATGTTAGACGAAGTTGATGGAGCAAAAACACGAGTTAGTCCTGGAAAAAAAAACAAAAAAACTGTTACATGCCAAAGACTTGGGCAAAAGTCTTTAGGATCCAAATGGAACAGCAACTCTAAACACACAACCAATCTTACAAATGATTTTGAAAACCGTGTAAAGATCTAAAAATTGTTGTTCCAAACGTTTCGCTGTTCAATGTGAATTCCAATGAAAGAAAAAAAACAAAACAACTTTCATCCTCTAGATTCGCAAAACTACATGTTCAAACAGCCTTGCGGCTGTATCTGCAGCAAAAGGTCGTTCCACATAAAAACGCCTGGACACAAATTCAGGCTGCAAATTTCTACTTGTTGAAAAGCCTGAAATGAATTAATCATTTTCCTTCAAACTTCAACATGTTGCATATGCATTCTGTTGTTTTATTGTGTTCCTAAAAAAAACCCCTCAATACCTTGAAGTTACATTAAATAAAGCAGTATGAATAGCACACACATTCTCCCATATTATACCTGACTTTTTGTGCAAAATAAATGAAGAGGGGCACTTTACACTCCCCCGGTGCTTGGGTGGGACATGTCAGACTGTTCCGGTATAACGTCTCTTAAACCACATCTGAGCGCGGAGCCGAGTGCACAAATTGTGGCCTGTAAAATGGTTATGATGGCTAAAATAGAGGGTGGAGCAGCTTTGAAATGGCATATTCTGTCCTAATAGACTATCATATTGGACACAGGCTGACATTTGAGAGAGACACAGGCGTAAAAAGCTGCGCCCAGCCCTTCAAAATAAAAAGGTGAAAGAGTGGTTAAGAGGAGGACAAACGACGCCCAAAACGACAGACCAGCTACACAAATTTCATTACGTCCACGTCTCACATTAAAGGCTTCATCAAACAGTCGAGGAAAAGACTAACAATTAAGACTACGCCATTGTGTAAGCTTCTGGTCGCTGGAAGGCTGGTGCAAAAATAAACCTAGAGTTGTCAAAAAAAATCTGAATAAGACCTAAAACCCCCACAGGCCGGACACAACAACACGAAACAAGAACGAGATTGAGCAAAAATGTCCTACAAGTTTCACGGTGACATATATTACTGACCAGAATGAATAAAAATGTAACTTTGACATCTACCAGAGTAAGAATCCTGAGAATCCCCAAGACTTTTGGGACATTATGAGGTGGGTTGATCAGACAAAAGTTACTTTAGGACCTGAATTTGGATGGAACCATAAAATCTGTTTGCCATCCGTAAATCCCAGAGGGCAATTTCCAGCCATCAGCTCGCAACCTCAGGTTAAAGAACACCTGGGTTGTACCTTTAAAATGCTTAAACTGGATTAGAAACTGAGGAGTTAAAATTGCGTTGTTGTGCCCCAGAAAGTCGATTAACAGAGTTTTTTTTTTTTTTATGCAAACAGAATTTCTTCCCCCGTTCTGGTTAACATAAAACTTCTCGCAGGACACGAGGACGGCCCCGCTCTGAAGAGGAAGTATTCGGATCCAAAAACTTCACTTCAGGCGAAACGTACAGATGTGAGGAAGGAATGCTGGATTTCCATCCAAGAGATTTGGATTCGTTTCTTTGGAAGAGACACTGTTTCAATTTACAGTTCTTAGGTTTCAGTGGATTACATTCATCTTTAACCTTTTTCCAGCACAAACAGATTCCTGCTCTCTGGTGAATAAGAATTCATCGCAATGACACCTGGACACGGAGGACCACGTAATTCACTGTTACAAACTCATCCTTTTTCCACTGACTTCTGTAAGTTATAACTCAATGTTGCGCTTAATGCAGAAAGATCAGGGATGCTGGCTTTAACAATGACAGGAAACACAAGTTTTTCTCTGTACTGCTGAATAACGTTTGAGGACAAAGGAAATGCCATCAATGTGTTTTTGGAAGATTCTCCAGTTCCACCGGACCGCCTTTGATTGAATACTTCAGAGGCTCGGTTACACGGCTTTCAGCTCTGGTTTCTGGTCGGAATATAGAAAATTATACAAGCAGCTTTGCTGGCTTTGGATAATAATTGCAAACAGGAGGGAAATGCTACTTCGTCCTCACATTTTTGTTGTTCAAAACAACAATAGATTCCTTCGGAGAAATGTCCCCACACAGAACAAGCTGCAAGAGCTAAAAAATATTTTTATTTAAAAAAAAAAAAAAAAGCAGTTTATTGCAGCCAGTTAGATAATCTGTTCCAAGTTAGAGTGAGTCATTACATTACAATGGCTGCTGAAGACATGAGAAGGCTTTGCTGAAGGGTAGATGGAGGGTTTGTGCATTTTTTGGTACCTCATAAAACAGTTTGAAGGGGGAGGGATCTAAAATAGGACCTGCGTCATATTTTTATTTACAATAGTGTCACAACAGATGAATGTACCACGTTATGCACTAGTAAAAATGTGAGCCAACGAGTATAAAAATTTGTACTACAGGGCGCCACACAGAAAGAGTCTGGGCCAAGTCAATTCAAAAGTTAAGCCCAATAGGAAATCAAGTGTTGAACTAAGTTTCGTTTCTTTCGGTTATGTGACCCGGTCTATAACTATTACTTTCACTGGACTGGAATAAAAGCAGGGTCAACGAGACGTTTCAGTTTAACTTTGTTTCTCAAGAATGTCTGTGATAAAGTAAACACACAAATGTTTTTTCTTTTCTATTTTTTTTTTCTTTTTACCAAAACGACGTTAAGAAATACGACAACAGTGCAAAACAACCATTTTTTTCCTCTGCAGCATCTCACATACAGTGGCCAACAAACTTATTGTCACACCAACTTAAAACTTTTGTTGCCCCTTTGATTGAAAAATTCAGGCTTTATTTTGAAACAGACACAAAAGTTCACACATACTGACCTTTATGAAAATGTTGAACAAATTAATGCATATTTTTTAATCTTTTATATTTAACATTCTAAACTGATCGGAGTGCTTGAATGCTTAAATCATGAATAATAATTTTAAAAAATCGAGTATAAATGGTAGAGAACTGTGACAAAAAGTGACATGTTGGGGGTCAAAGAGTCTCCATAGCAACATCTTTTGAAGGTTTTTATTACTGTCTATACCATGAAGGCCAACACTTGTGGAGGGCACTGTATACATGGTATGATTAATAATAATAATAACAAAACAACCTAATACTCAAAAATTCAGAAACTCTGCAGTCTCAAAGATTAACTTGTACATCAGAGAGCCAGCGACTTCAAAAGCTCTGCAAGTCTGTAAGATCAGCTGGTAAAAGTACTTAGAGGCCTGATGGCAAATGTTCAATCCCACACACTAGGAAGCACGATAATGTGATAATGTGCATGGCAGCCCAGACTGCCCTGAGTGCAGCCTGGCGGTGGCCCAGCTCAATCCCACACCACCAATGCTAATGAAGAGCTGAAGGGGCGGCGTGGCTCCGGGCCAGCCTCACTGTTGGGGTTATCATCAGCGAACTGTGGCGCAGGGCTGCCTGAGAGAAAGACTAAATGTCAGCCGCTCCTCCAAGGGACTGCCTGGTGTCCTGAAGAAAAGCGGCAAATTGCAGCAAGACGCCACAGCACAGCTAAACACAGGTTTATATGTATGTGATGCTGTCACACACTCTACTGACAAACTGAGTTAACTCCCACAGGAAACGTGTAAACGCACCTAGTTTTGAATTCATAACTCTTTCCAGATCATCCATAAAAAATATATTCAACAAAATATTTCTTTGTTGAATATTTTTGCATATAAATGATGATTTGATGTGATTATTTCTGAGTATTCTGAGTTTCAAACTCAAAATACAAGACTTAGCCAGACTGGATGGATAGGACAGACAAAAGGATGAATGGAGAAATTGATGGATGAATAGATAGATAGCTTGATTGATAAGTGAATGCATAAATGGATAGATCAAATAATGGATGGCTTAAAGGGCCAGTATTATATGTTTTCCAGCCACATAGATTCATTTTGCAGCACAATCAAGTACATATGTCGTCACCTTCAGCTGTAATATATCAAACATGACTTAAAAGATATTTGACCTTGTAATTTAATGGCTTGAAAATGGGCCTCTGTCTCTTTAAGAAAGTCCTGCTCCTTCTTGCACTTCGCCTTCAGGAAGTCATCACAACATCGCTCCCCTATTAACCCTTTAAGAATATTTTTACCAGCTTTGCACTGGGAAGTAGTTCCTATAATGAGCTTAGCTGATGCGCAGTTCCACCAGCTGTTTGCTAATTGCTGCTGGCTAGTCTGAAGGAGCTGAGTGGAGGAGTCGCAGGCGAGGGCTGCTCTGTGAGGCGGAAGCTCAGAAACTTGGAAACTGCAGCTCTGAAGAGGAGTTTTGTTCTTATAGGCGGGTTAGGACCCACCGAGGCGTTTTGCATAAAGCTGCATGGTTGTCATGGGAGATTCAAGGATTTCTCAAACATGCATTAAAAAATCAGGTATGATTTTGATGAGGGAATAACATTATAACATATTGTAAAGCCCAAAAATGTTGGTTATACATAATACTGCCCTATAATACATTAAAATGTGCATCTTTTATCGCAAAACAGCATAAAAAGCAGTCATGAACGCTGTTATTTCTTCAAAATGACAACAGCACAGAAAACAAAATTTAAAATAAAATGAGCTGCCAACATTAGTCTTTTCTTTCATTACAACACAGAGCTCTCTAAGGTTTGTGCCTCAGGCAACAAAGGAAAAAATGCTCCAAACAAAAGATGGTGTGTGAACCTCGAACACGGCTTCGGGTTTTTGAACACTCGTTTCATAAATTTTGCTTTCGGGGCGCAGGGAGAGCTCTCTATGAAAGGACACCTTCTGAATGAGAAAGCACTTCCTCTCTTGGTGAAGATCTGTGCTCATTCAAGAATATGAAACGTTCAATTAAAATCTCGCATACTTATTAATTTATAAGGAAGACCCACATCTCTGACATGGCTGGAGCATACGTCAAATTAAAAGCTGATTTTATAACCACAAAAGAGACGCAGTGCTTTTCCGTTAATCACCACATGTAAACACACGTTTTGTAGTTTCAAGGAAGAGAGATGTTCCCGGGTTGGAGAAGAAAACAGTGGAGGAGAACGACAGAACTCCTTATTGACTTTATGGGAGCAAAAGAGGGCCAAAAAAACGCAACTGGTGAGACAACACTGTGTTCGGACACTTGTACACGCAGCTTCACACACATATATAAACACAGCCATTAGACAGCAGGAGGGCAGATAGGAGAGGGTGGTGCAGTCGATGAAAAGACCTGATTAACCTTTGATCCGTACTCTGCAGCATCTGCATTTGTGTAAGTCTGTGTGTGTGCGCAGGAATGACAGAGTTGGAGTGAGAGTGTGTGTTTGTTGAATAATAACTGCGCTATGTGCTCCGCTGCTCCCAAGAGGAGACAGAGACAGATAACAGTGACGCTGTTCAGATCCACTGATAATGGGATGGAGAGGCGGGTAGTGGGTGTGTGTGTGTGTGTGTGTGTGTGTGTGTGTGTGTGTGTGTGTGTGTGTGTGTGTGTGGGTGTGTGTGTGTGGAGGGGGGTCAGCCCTGGTCGCTGCGTATGTTTATGTAAGTTGGTGTGTTTGACAGGCGGCTGACATGTTGGTCGGAGTTGTTGCATAGCCTCTGTCCCGCGGGGTCCCTGCACGCTCCTGGAGCGAACTACAGTGATTTGTAAAAATGGTCAAACACATGGGGAACTTTTCTCACGTTTCACTAAAACATCAAACCTTTATTGCGTGCACTGACTTTTTGGAGGTGGTGGAGTTCATGTGACATAATAATCACAAACTAATGCAAATCAGAGGTGTGCAATACTACATATTTTGGCATCAATTCGATACAAAGGAAATACTGGGTCATTATTGAAATGATCGATACCGATACTTTTTATTATTCAAGTTTGATATATCATCAAACTTCTGACTGTTAGTTGTTTTAGATCTTAGGGCAGAATTTGGACAAAGTTGTTACGTGTCTATAAAATATGTCAGAGTAACATGATAAACAAAGCCATGTTATAAATTGTGTGCTTTTTTTCATAAAGGTGCAAAAAGATATTTGAGAGCAAATCAAAACTTTCTTTTGAGTTGAGAATCTACAATACAAAAATAAAAAGAAATCCCAAGAGGAAATCCTAATGTATCGATCTTACAGCATAAGTATCGATCCAATACGGTAACCAACTTGGTATCAATATTACCAGTATTTTGGATTGATCCGCCCACCTCTATTGTAAATTTGCGAAATGGAGGGAAAAAGATGTTAGCAAATGTGAAATCTGAAAAGGTGTACCCCTGTACTCAGCCCCCTTCAATCGGAAACCCCTCAATAAAAATCAGAGAAGTCACCTACTTAGCAAATGTAGTCTAAGTGTGTGATATTACCTCACCATAAATCCAGGTGTTGCGTGAAGCCTTCTGAGGTTTCTTCCAAAAAGATAGTGAACAAACAGCAAGGAACACAGCAGACACTGGTCAGTGAGAACACGGTGGAGAAGATTAATTTAGGCCAAGTACACTGCTTTGTTTACGAGTAAAAGATTTTAATCCACTTTTTCCTTCAAAGCGGATTTGCTTCCCATCTCTCTCATGACATTCCTGTCAAATTGCTATGTAGTTCCGGCCAAGATAGGCCTGGGGTGTAATTTGGTCGAATGGTCAGAGACGCAATCGGATGGAATCGCTAGCGGTCTGCGAGGCCCCATGAACTTTAACGTGTTCCAATTGCTACCTTGCTTACATCGTCCTACCTGTTTTTCTGTCTGATTGGTTGAGGAATAGGTTATGATCCTGTCTTGACCTTATTGTTACCCTGTTGACAGACTGTCCAACCAAAGCTACAAAGCTATGGATCCTCCGGAGTTACAACGGGCATCTTGACTGTGTTTCTTCTTAATCCTGTCCCTTCCCCATCAATCAATGTGTATGGACGGGGATGTCTTGAAAGCTTACAGTTATGCCACATTGTTCTCCTTTTCAGAAGACACTCTTTGTCTAGTTCAAGTTCAATATGTTGTCTTATAACCCAAACTAGTTGTGACGTTCTCCACAAGTTTGTCCCTGAGCTGTTTCTGCTGTGTGCATCAGTCCTAATGATGCTGTTTGAGGATTAAAGTTCTCCGCCAATTCTCTTAGACCACCGCAATCAGAGAATGGAGTAAAAGGTGACAAGTCACAATGCCAGCTGAAGAAATCACCAAAATCAAGCAGCTTCACATTTTGTTATAATGCAACTGTCAGAAGATGTGAGCAATGAAAGGAAACGAAGGAGAGAAAAGTGTCTGTGAGCAGAGAGAGAGAGATCCGTTTCTATAAGTGCTGGATAAAGAATTGTGTATTTTTGTGAACAAGTTCATGCATGACTGTTTATTGACTCTGCACAGCTATTACTGCATGGTCAGGCTGAGGGAATATACATGTGACCGTGTGAGAGAGAGTGAGAGAGAGAGAGAGATAGAGAGAGAGAGCTGCGGGTTGAATGTGATACCTGCAGGGCAAATAAACAACCTGAACATGGCAGATTTGAACCCAAAGCAATAAACTCCAGTGAAATCTGAGCTCTGGGCTCTGTTTACTGGATGATCAGTCAACACTCCACAAAGATACACACACACACAGCCTGAGACAAATCTCAACCAGGATGCAGAATATGAAAGCAGATTTTTACGCTATGAGATATTTGGGGCCACAATGGTGTAAAGAGAAACAGAAAAGCCGAAAAACGGAGTAGAGGTCGGAGAAAATCGACTTGTTTTCAACCAGTGAGACGTCTTCGGTGGTCACAAGTCTTTGTGAAGGGTAAAAGATGGGTGGGACACGAAAAAAAGCAGAGATTAAAGCCACATGTGGAGGCGCAATGCACATAGGACAAACACACACAGGCCCGCACGCACCCATATAGAGGCTGATTGATTAAACCGGACTGTTTCATACTTTCTCCCTGACGGTCTTTCATCAAGGCCAGGACGGACAGCTATGTGCTGCTCGTACACTGCTTCACGTTCGTAAGGATACATCCCCCTTTGAACTCTGTTTCATGAAGACTTGCCATTTTACTGTGACTCACGCTCATCTGCTCATTTGGATGCAGACCGTCCTGCTGTGGAGTGACTCATCTTGTCCCCATAAAGGACGGCAAGAGAAAGTGAAGTAGCAGAAAACAATAATGAAATTGTTCATCTTTAAGACCGTACCAAAGAGCTGCAACATAGTTTGTTCTCCACAAATGAACAAGATTCTGATGCTGGACAGCACAAGGTACTGTTCAATCTGACAGAGCAGGAGAAAGACTTAACAGTGAAAGGTGGACAAGTCTTGCATACGGTACAGTAACTCCATAGGTTCTCCTGGCATATGGCAGCATTGGATCACTGAAAAAAGAAATGCTTGAGCCACCTTCAGCACAAATAATTTAAAGTAGTGTTTTCTGCATGACTCCATCTATCCCTCAGATTGCTGGGAGGAGTTTAGACCACTCTCCTTAAGATTTGCCAATACTGGTTCACTCAGAGGTCTCTTAAGAGAAGACGATGCATGTCCTTATGACTTGATTGAATCATTGCAGCAACTCAAATCTGTTCTCTCAACTCTTTTGTTGTAGAATTGCCATTGGGTTTTGAATCATTGTGTGGTGTGATGTGTCAGCCCATTCGTAAGACCGCCTGTCACACACTTGTCTCCAGCAGAGTGGAGTGGTTTATGGTCGACTCAACGTTTGCAAGGTGTCCTGGTCCTGTACCGAGCAACCACAAATCACTAACCCTCCGCCATCATGCTTGATGGGAGTCAGCAACATTTAGCCTTGTTTTTAACTAAGCCATGCAATCATTTCCAGTGAGTCCTTCCAGAGTAGCCATACTTGTCCAGCCTTTTTTCTTACAGTACTCTCATGAATGTATTATCACCAATGCCAAGTAAGAAAAGAGTCTGATTTAAAGTTCCAGTTGTTTTTCTCAGAGCATTGCGTGGTCTGACCTTTGGTAAAAATGTGAAGATTGCTAACAATCTCTTTTCCATTTGTCGGTAGCCTTTCTCGATGAAGAATGGTAGACTTGTCTGATTGATGGGTAGAAATTGCTTCACTGAGGTCATTGCTGATGTCATTCCTGCTTGACATTTTATTAACATACCGCCACGTTCCAGAGCAGATAAACTGTCAAAACCTCTGCTTTAATGAAATTGGCCAGACTTTTTGATGATCATTTAAGGGCATTAGAGTAGCAGCATGTGTTTTTCTCTTCAGTCTTGTTATTGCTCCTGTATTACATCTTCAAACAGTATTACTTAGAGAAGCATATGCCTCTACATACCAGTTTATTCTGTGCTTAACTCTTGAAACTGCATTTAATTAACTGAAGAGGATTAGACCAAAGACATGTATTCCCAGTAAGCAACATTCTCTCTGCTATCAACACTTAGAAGCAGCATTTGCATAATTTTGCAGCAAGACATGCTACAAAGGTCGAGTAGGGGAAACTGATGGAGATATGCAAGATGATAAAACGCGGCAGTATGATAACAAGAGATTACTCTTTCCATTTCCCCAGTCTTGAAGATAAATCTGTAAGATAGTGAATTATTTATTCAGTTTTTATGACTCTCAGGCACACTGACATTTCTTTGAAAGTTTAATTAAAAGTTAACATTATATTCCGTATTGACCTTTAAGTCTTTCTCACCTCCAAAAAGTCTTTTCAGGTCACAGAATCTGATAAAGAACTCCTTTTCCAATAAACTCTAGTGAGTCAATTTCCTACCTTCCTTAAAATTTCTGATTAAAAGGCTTCCTTTTTGGTAAAGAGTCTGACGACACCTGATTGTGGTATACTAATAATTGAAGCCAAAGTGTTTTTGTAATAATCAAATCCAAGAAAATTGTGTTTTTTTTAACCAGTTATGTCTAGAACTTCTCAAATAAAACTTTCTTGCATTTAGAAGCACAAATGTTCCCATGGAAAAAAAACATGTCAATGAAATGCTACGGCGTAATTCTGAGCTGATGTGAGTTTTAGTGGAAAACATTAAGCAAGTTCTATAGATCAGTGTTTTCTAAAGGTGGGGTTGGGACTCTATGCTTGGTCTATGGCAGTGTCTTGAGATGTTTGTTGGGACTGTTTGTGTTGCTGTGTCGGTCTGCTCTTTTCTTATTTGGTTTTTATCATAATTTGTGTGATAGAATAAGCTACAGTCACAGTTGCAGGTCCCCTTGTGTATTTTATGCCAGGGGAATCTAAACAAGTGAGAACCACTGATCTGGATAAGCTGCAATAGTATTGTACTTTTGTTTGCATTGTTGAAGGCATTGATTGTTCTGGTTTCTGTATCAATAAAATGTCTTGGCTTAGTCAGAACAATATTATCTTCAAGTAATTTACATAAAATCACACCTTTCGTCACACTGCAGTTTAAAAATGATTGAACCACCAACTGGCTGCTATGCCATGATCTGACTGAATTTCACAGCAAAACACAAGCATTGGTCAATGTTGCTGAAGAACCTTAGTCTACCCAATTTAGGGTTTCATGTCTTGCCAAGAGGCATGTCAATATGTTTAGAGGAAGCTGTAATCAAACCCACAATTTGATGGTACTTCAGTGGGAGAAGATGCACTTCAGCAAGAGCCATCAGCGGCGGCGTCCCCCAGGGGTGTGTTCTCGCCTCAGTTCACTTCTCTCTCTACACAACTGAGTGCATCTCTGCAGGCCCCACACATCCTGGACAAAAACTACTTGAACATCTACCTTCAGGTTCAAGCCACAAGGTGCTGTTCACAAAAAAAAACAACTGCCACAGAGAGAGTTGCTTCCCAACAATGTCTCTCTGAAGAACACTTACCAGCTTTCATTGCCAGAGGAAGAAGCTGCAGAGCATCACTGAGTCCCTTCACTCTCCGTGCGTGGGCTTTCTTTGCATCGCATGCCTAGTTCCATCTACTCTTAACACACCGCTGATCCACATGCCTAAAAAGTTCCAGACCTGAGTCATCGCTGCACAGATGACTCAGGTCATTGCTACACAGAACGGAAACCACAGACCTCTGACTCATGCATTCAGCTCTGGGTAGATTGCAGCCAAGTCTTCTTTCCCTTTTTAGGTCAGTGGCGGTGTGCGTCTTGGCGATCAGGAAAGGTGCCCTAAAGGCAGCCATTGGTAGCTTTCCTCTTTCAGAAAAGAGGTATTGTTAATATCCTAATGTATAACGGGCCCCGTCTTTCCCAGGATTATTTTGGCAACAAACTTATTAATCTGATTAACTAAAATTTCCAGGTTAAATATGCACAATTAAATAAATAGTAGCTGCATTTCCATTCACCATAAAAATTACCAAAATGGAATTACGGAAATAAATTTGGTGAATTTAAACATGCCAATTTTGAAAAATACTTTTGTGCTAGGATAACGTGGTTTTTCAGCCGTATCAAAATTGGTGCGTTTCACAAATCTGCAATGGAAAAACCTTTTTTTGCAGCAAAGTGCTTATTAGACACTGTTTTTTTTAGCTCCACCAGAGGTCTCACAGCACCAAACAGTTCATCAAAAGTTACGTTTGTCATTCAAAACTGTTGAATCTATTACTTCTCTGTAAAACTGCAGACTACAATTCCCCCCAAACGCTGCATATATAAGTAGCCGCACAGGAAGCAGAGCCGAGACTTGATATGACAAATGTTAGGTGAGAATTTTAATTCCAATTAGATGTGCAGAGCTGATCTGCCTAGGCATCGGTGAGATAGAACGGTGCAGGAGGCAGACAGTGAGCGATAAGGAGGCGAGACCCTCAGACACAGAGGAAGCCTCCTATCTCAGGAAGTTTCTTTCGCAGATGTCAAATCCCTCTAATTACGTCTCCGCTTCCTGATTCGGAACCGCCTCATGTGGAACTCTCGGAAAGACACAGAAGCGGGATCACACATATACTTATCCGTCCAGGCAGGCATCCTACACAAACATCACGTCCTGCTGGGGTTTAGGTCCACATCAAAGTGGATTATAGGGTGGATAAGTCTACTGCTGCGCTGACCACTGGCGAACTCAGACCACTCATTATTTTTGACCTCGGGACGTTTAATGGAACGTCTCAATCTTCCAAATTGCGTAAATATATATATACTTAATTGCCCGAGTTTTCATGCAACAGTCTAAAAACACCAAATGTACTTATGAGATATAGAGTGTGACCACTGACCGCAGACTATTATAACACGACGAGTTATAAAAACCTCCTAATCCAGCCCTCTAAAACAATAATCTAATCTGCCTTCGCAGATCCCATCTGAGAACTCATCACTCTCACGACTAAAGACACACGGACGGCAAAGGAAGTTACTGAGATCAGGTGAGAGTGTGGGGGTGCACCGGTGTGTGTGTATGTGTGTGTGTTCACACTCCTAATTGGTGCAGATGCTAGGAGGCCTCACTAAGGGATTTCTGCACCCACCTGAGAAGCAGATGTTTGCATGTGGGTGTGGGTGTGTGTGTGTGTGTGTGTGTGTGTGTGTGTGTTTGTGTCAATGCATCCACACAAGAAGGCAGGAATAAGTTTACCCTGCTGTCAAAATGTTAAATAAATTCAATTTAATCTGGTTGCACTTTAGCAAAAATAGATCCAGATAAAATCTGGATTATGCCTCATTCCTTTATCGTGGAAGCAACCAGAGATCTTGCGCTCTAAATAAATATTATTTTAACTGCCTCAAGGTTTTGCAATGTTTTCATTTTGACCTTGGTAAGAAATATTGGTTAACTTGGAATTCAGCACATGCATCAGCTGAAGGACAAGACACCTCACCAGGATCATCCTTTTAAAAACAATCTCAGTGAAACTTTTAGAAAAAAAACCCCAACAACCTACAAGTACTATTAATCTGTGGGGGGAAAAGACCAAGTTATAAAACTATATATGTTCCTATAAATTCACTGCTGTTCCTAAAAACAGAAATGTGCAAAAAATCTGTCTGTAAGTTGCACTTTATTTGACTTAAGATGTTTAAATTATAACTCTTAAGACATACTGAAATGCAACATTTCTTACAGACCTCTCTTGATTTATTTTTTTTCGTTGATTTTCATAAGTCAAAACACTCGCTGATTGTGACTGTATGTACAGTCGGAGCCAAAACTAAAATGTTTAAACAAACGGAGCTTGTAACAAAAGGTAGGACGAGATAGGACAAGATGATCCTGTCAGCAGGATGGTCGGGGTGGGGGGCAAATAAAATCTTTGACGCTCACAGTTGGAGAACTTAGAGTCCTCAAGTCTCCATAGCAACCATAAGACGCAAATCTACATGCCAAGTGGTTGTTTAGGGGGCCTGTCCGCAAAAGGCCTTTCCTCTCCTACCAACACAAACATAAAGGTTTGGCGTTTGATCGACTCTCTACCTGGAATCATGCACTTTGGTTGGATGACACCAGAATTCTAGCCTTAGGCAATGATTTATGCTCCACAGGTTTAAAACTAAGAACATGTGGAATAACAGCTAAAGCTCATTGCTAAGAACGGAGGAATGCTGTGGGCCTGCATCTCTGCCAAAGGCCCTGGGAATCTTGGTGAATCCTACAGAGAAGCAGAGGGATGAGCGGAACAGAACTCCGGGTGATCTTGTGATTCAATTGCGAAATTGTGCAAAACAAAGTGGTCAAAGTTTTCTCTCTCCCAGTATGATTCAAAGATGTGTGAAAGAGCAGCTAAAGAATTTGGAAAGAGTTAATCAAGCCTGGAGAAGATCTCAAAAGGAACCCTAAAAATATGAAAACAACACCTGGCTTTTAGGAAGGAAGTATGAAGAAAAAAAAAGGCATAAATGTATATTCTAATAGTAAGTTTACAAATATGATAATCAGCTGTGTCAGTGTATGCTGTATGACACACATCTAACATGAGCTTCAGACATCACAGCTCTAATGTTACTTTGTCAACACTCCACCATATATAAGTGTTTCATTAGAGGGGAGAGGTTGTTGTGAACAACTGGGAGACTCTGGAGCGAGAGGGCGTCGAACGCTTCCAGCAGCAACATGTGAGGAAAAAGTCTCCATAGAGGGAGGGAGATGTGAAAAAAAAAACAGGAAAACGAGAAAATGAAACCCATACATCCCATCCTGGAAATAACACCCTCACTACTGGGCAGATTTTCTGCAGACAGGCTGGAGCTGCAGTATGGAGAAGGAAATAATAATAATAAAAAAAAAAAAATCCACAGACTGGAGTTTGTATGTTCTGGGTCAGAGATGCTATAGGAGGAGCTGGGGGAGTGTACAATTATAAATGGTGACTTTACAGCAAAGTGGGTAAGGAGGGGGCCGTTATAAAGTTGGTGTATTTGTGTGTTTATTTTAAGTAGGGGGCTTAAGTTTACATGGCAGCAGCCCTCCCTGCAGACCCGTCATTATCACCGTCTGTACGCCCGCGCCTTTGGATGCGCTGGTGACTCTGCTCTTCGCTTCAATGTTTCGCGTCATGCAAGAGCCGGAGAAGGAAGGAGCGTCCCGAACAGCCGGCCCATTCATCCCTCCGCCCGAGACGTGTACCTGGAGCGAGGGCGGCGGAATCGGATGCGATAGCGCCGAGCTATCTGACGCAGAGCAGACGCCGCCGGGATGACGGCAACAAAGAACAGTTTGGAGTGCGTGTGTGTGTGTGTGTGTGTGTGTGCATGAGAGAAAAAGTGTGTAAGAGGGATGGAGACTCAGACTGATATGAGAGAAGATAAGGTGGAGTGAGATGGAGGAGAGGACAGAAGATGTGATGAGGAAAGAGGATCTATTGACAGCTGGATTTAAACGATAGTGAGCCTGTACTTCATCAGACTGAAGTCACTGGTTTTTTTTTTCTAAAAGTGGAACATTAGGACAGTTTTATCCGATCTTTAACATTTAAATAACCCCTATGGTTCAGTTTAGAGCAATCAATCGACTTTGATTGCTTCTACTTCCTTCTTCTCATGTCCAATGCCATTTCAGAACTATTGGATGCAGTTTGTCGTCATTCAGAAGTTTCTACTTTCATGAAACACTGAATCTGAAGCCAAAAAAATGTTAATTTGAAAAAAAAATTGAGGGGTAACATCCTCGACCAGCTATTAAAAAAAAAACAATCATGAAGTTTTGTTAAAATCAACTTCAATTAGAGTCTGAGAAGTAGTCGTCAGTGTAGATTTAAAGAAAACGTCGGTACGAACTTACCTGATCGCCTAACGACTTCCTGGCTAAAGGCAGAGACACTTATTGAGGGAACATATGTTCCAGGTAGACAAGGAAGAAATCTGACTTAATTTAGTTTATCAATACAGTAAATAACCACAAATGTCATGGTATGGATGCTAAGGTTTGTCCTGTTTATATCTTTGTCTTACTACAAGTCTTACTACAAAGAACCAGATCTACTTCTTGATTTTGACTAGGCCATTCCAACCCATGAATGTGCCTTAACCTAAACCATTTCATTACAGCTTGCGTTGTATTTGTAGGGTTGTGCTCCTAGAAGGTGAACCTCCTCAGTCCAAAGTCTTGTTTTCTACCCAGACTCATCCATCCTGCCTCAAACAGAAACATCCCCATAGCATGATGGTGCCACCACCATATTTCCACTTGGGGATTATGTGTTCAGGCAGACAAGAAGTGTTTGTTTGCTGTGTTCCTTTGGTTTTTTTAAGAACATAACTAATGTTCTGTAACACACCTCTGGGGCTTTCGCAGAGCAGCTTCATACAGATTCACACAAAGTGGACTCCATTTAAGAATGAGGAGATTTATGAAGACGGTTGGGTTTTAGTTAGGGGCGTATCGGGGGGGAATGGGACTTAAATCCACACAACCTAAAAAAAAATCAAACATCTCTACAGCAACTAGGTAATTACAAATACAGAATAAGTCTTCCAAACGAGAAGATCTGTGGATATGCTAAATATGGGTGGGGGATGTTAAACCTTTCCATTTTAACATCAGCAACACTTCCATTATGTACCCTCTCTTGAACGATGTTTAGAAAAATACATTTCTCTGGCCTGTTTTACTGCAGCCTGGTAAAAACTAGCCCCTTGTTGCTTCTTCTACAGGGTCTGGACTCTCAGTTAAGAAACGATTGCTTCCTGGAGGTGTAGACTCTGTTGAAGTTTGTAAGTTTACCCAATCACTCAAGTTTGCCCGCGACTTATGTAATGTGGCAGTTCTACGCTATGAAGCTTACCGGAAATTGCCTGCACTGTAAACAACCATCCCCCACTACGAACAGAGAAGTGCTGATCACAGCGAAGTGGCTGTTAAGACTAATCCAACATTTGGAAGCGTGGACTGAATGGCTTCACTCACTTCCTCCGCTGCCATCGCTAAAACCACAGGCACACTACGATTCTGAAACAGTGCAGAACACTGACATTATCGTTCACAGCTCCTCCTTCTGTTCGCTGATTGGTTCGTTAGATATTCTGCCAGAGGTATTCAGCTCAATGGGAGAAAGCTCAGATGGAGCAGTGAAAGGGGATGAGAATCAAGCGGAATTGCGTAGGAAGGCAATGGCCAGGCTAGTTTTACTGAGCTGTTAAACTATTTACGAGGTAACTTTGGATCTGATGCAGATTAAAAAATAACCTTCAAAAGGGGGAAACCCCCCCCCCCCCAAAAAAAACATGCTGCTGAAATATTCCAGAGTTTCAATCCTACAGTTATTTACAGTTTAGCTGATTTCCCCCCTCCCTTTGTCCTGATAAATTCCTTTGAATGGACCTTAAAGTATAAGACGTGTCATAAGTGCAGAGCCTGTAACAGAAAAGTTTAAGTGATGTGTCACCATCACCATCTGAACTGGAGATGAGGCACGTAGACCAGTTTAAGAAAGATTGAGCAGGAACCCAATGCAAGAGGGATGGAGGCGAACCTGGAGGACCCCATCTGCTTTAGGGTCTGTGTCTGGTCGGCGGAGTAGGTGGAGCAGGAAGATAAGCCTATCTGTTACTGGGTCCATGAAAGTCCTGAAGACGCAAACAGACACCAGGACGTAACCAGACTCTCCAGACTGGAAGTTAAGAAAGACTCCTTTCTGCTCAGTCCTTCCTATCTGTCTCTATCAGGCTGGACCTGCAGTTCTAAGAAGTGACTCTGATAACATGGAGCACAATTTACAACCGCCTACAGCGAGATCTGTCATTTGCTAAACAAAGCTGGGGTGCAGCATATAAGACAAAGGAGCATAAACTAAAGGGAAGACAGAGAGGAGAGAGGAAAAATGTATTTCTTTGCCTTCAAACTGAGGGAAAAGGGGAAAAGAGACAAGCCATAAAAAAGAGGAGGTGGTGGAGGTAGGGGAGTTGGGGGCGTTTCTGCTGGCTCAGGCCTTGATTAACACCAGACCTCTGACAGGAAATGACCGGGCCAGCTCAGAACGCCAGGAGAGCTTCCATCTGGTGCCGAGGCCACGGAGGAGTTCTCCACCCAGGAGAGAACTGGACGAACACGTTTCGCTTTCAGGACTTCGATAAAGTCCCACAAGCCGTACAGGATGTGATTACGGGGAGCATCGTTCTGTTCTTGTTGTCCTTTTGGGAGGCAGACAACAAGAGCGATGCCAACTGCAGATTTTCATTATAAATCTAAAAAAAACACCACGATTATCATTTAAAGTTCTACTTCTTATAAGAAAAACCTTTCTCCTACTAACTATAGTTAGTAGGAGAAAGGTTCGAAGGGAACATGAGGCCAAAGGGAAAAAAAAAAGAAAAGAAAAAAAGTTTATCTGAATTTAGAGAAAAATACTGACGGAGGAAGTCGGATGGGGCGAGTGTGGGATGGGGTCGGCGGAGGGAGAAGGAACGGGGACAGTTTGGGGAGGAAAGCGGGTACATTAGGACAGGTCATCTTTCACTGCTAACTGGAATCTCAAACGTAAACAAGTCCTTCCGCACTAAAAGATAAAAAGCAGATATACCGTAAAACAAACAACAAAAAAAAAAACAAGCGGGTCTGCTGAAAAACAGACTCACACACAGAGAAACTTAGTGAACTGCTCTTTCCTGTTCAGAGATCCTTCTCTGGTCAGACCTCGCAAGACTTTTTTTTTCTTATTTCTCAAACAGCCCGACAAAACAGACCTGGCCCAGACGAGTCTTTGCTGTCGTCTCTCTACTTTTACCTCAGGCTCCTTTTAATACGGAACAGGAGTGGATGACGGGATGATTTGTGAAATATATGCTCTAAAAAACACAAGTATGCGCGAGAATTCATGAACACAGATGGAGAGGGATGTTTTCCCAGAGGAGTCATAGACATGGAGGATGAGCGGGAAGAGGAACACTGGCCAGACTCCTCTCCTGACCCTCCAATCCAGGGGTCACCGCTCGACCCCGGCGTGCACTGACGCGTGTGGAAGGTTCAGGGGCCGCCGTCTCTGTTAGGGTCCCTCTGGAGCCTGGCCGCATGTGCCTCTGGTATGCATCCTGCCACTGATTTGGTAAAACGAGAAAATGTATATGAAGCGCAGTGGGGGATCGTGACGGTGTCGCTTTTCGGTCCAAATCCCAGCGGAGATGGAAGAAGTGCTCATGAGCTTCGTACAGTGTGTATTTGCTGCCGAGTGCTAAATGGCCCAACAAATTAAGGATACTGCCGATTGGACATGTACTTCACACTTTCTTATCAGTCTGCATTATTGTGAAAAGACCAGAGCAGAGAGTTGGTTGCTGAACTTGCAACCAAAGTTTCACAGGGCTGATTTAATGAGTAGGTGTGAAGTAGGGGTGACATGAGCACCGTTCTCTCTACTAACTCTGCATTTCCAACTTCTGTGGAAGGAAGCGCCGCATGGTGCAGCTCCCCATATGCAGAAGCTATAGTCTTTGAGGCAGTCATCCTCATTTGCTGCTCTTCTTCCGCCCCTTCTCTCTCTCTGCCAATTTCCTGTTTAAAAACTGTCAATGAAGTCCACTAATGCAAGAAAAACAAAACATTTAAGAAAATGCTGGAGTAAAAATGTTCTAAACCTGCTTTCAAGACTGCAATCTAGGCCATGCACATTATTTTCCTGACGTAACAGATCTGGCCTTTTCACCATACAGTCTTAGTGTTTTGACACCTTATAATGATGCTTAGATTAAGAGAGAGATTTTTGTTATTTCCACATCTGATAGTCCAGTAGACTTGTTTCGACCAGGGACCAAAATTGCAACATTTCCAGGTGCTGCGGTTCGCTTTCACACTGCACTGTGTCAAACGATCCAAACCCTTTGAAAAACCTGCCCCCCCCGGTCTCGTGTGGTGGCGCCACACGAGAAATAATACAAAATTGTCTGAAGAAGAGAGTGAGTGCAACTACCTTCTTCACAAAATGCAAACAAAAACGGAGTGGCATCAGATTTTAGTGGTTGTAGGATTTCTCTTCTGTCTTTGATAAAAGACCATAAGCCATTTCTCCTGCTAGCACTAGACTCTCGTGTTTGTTTTGGTTTACCCAGAATGCCCAGCGCTACAGTCCTGCTTTTGGAGTGGTCTTCGGTCCGCGTCCATCCACATGTGCATTCGAACTGCGACAAAGTTAACTTCACCCGAACCAAGACCGAGGTTTTAAGGCGGACCAGAGTTTGCTTTTTGGTCTGTGTCAGAGTTCAATTGCGCGTTCACACCGGACTTTCTATGCAAACAAAGTAAATATCGATTAAAGTGGACTAAAGAGGGCTGGTGTGAACGCGCAATTAATATATTATCATGTAGGTTTGCTTTAGTGTTGTTTGGTTCATTCTCGGTTGTTTAGGTTTGTTTAATCAGTAGTAAGTAGGTGTTTAATTCACGTCACCAAATGTGACGTTTCCATTTGAGACAAATGGAAACAATTACATTTTTTAATTGAATTGATATGAAGAAAATATAAATTGATCCAAAATAAATTGTTAACATCGACCTTCCTGGCAAGGATTTACCCGTTAGCTTGATTTTACGAGATTACTGTTATTTTTATTTAATCCAATGTAGTTTAACTTCCTCAGATTCCCAACATACTTTGGTTACAAATCACAACCGACAAACAGCAACTGATGACAGATTTGAGTTTGGTCCTTTACAACAATCAGCCATACGATTAATCCAATCCAGCCACCAACTGCGTGTGGCCTGCCTGTTAACCAGGCCTCCCTGGCTCTGAAGTAAGTAGAGACAATGTTAATTAAAACTCCCCGTCATCAGTCTGTCTGATGAAGCAAACTGGTGATGAAGGGACTGGAGGGGCGCCAATGCCACTGGGAACTTTAGTCATGTCCGGGTCCACTGTTCTCTCTCGTAGTGAGTATCTGTTCTTGTTTGTTCAAACAGAGGAGGAAGTAAAGGAAAGACCACCAATTAAAAATAATTGCAACTAATTTTATAAGCAAGTGCAACAGGGGAAATATGCTTAATAAAGCAAAATCATTAGGCGAGATTATGCTCCACTTCCCCGGCTGCCGGGTTTCTACTTTGGGGCCTACCAAGAGAGGAGAGGGAGGAGAAATAAGAAGGGGTGAGAAAAGAGATGCAGACACTTGGAAAAAAAAAAGAAGAAACAAAGAGAAGAAAAGTTTAAAAAGTAGGCAGACAGTTGGTGGCAAGAGTTATGTGTGATCCCTTTTCAAGTCCCCTGACTGGCTCATGTTGCTGTGCCAACCCAAACATTTGCATTTGGGGAGGTCTGCTGCATCCCCCTCCCCTCGCTCCCCCGTTTCTTACCCCATGCATACACCACTGACAGGATGAATAACAAACCCGAGGAGTGGCTGACGCAGAAAGAGAAGAACAAGATGAAAAACCATTGCGTTTCCCGTTAAACCCCCCCCCACTTGTAAGCGTACTGACTAAAACACTAGCATCAGCACCAGTTGGGGGTTAAGACTCGAGTCTCACCTCTGCAGAACGACACCCACTCACTTCAAGAGCAAGAGCTATGATTCAGCTTCCTGGCCCTGAAAGCTGTCCAAGGGTGGGGATTTACAAACCTTTGGCTGAGCCTTTCAATCTTGCCCCTCATCCCCCCAAAACAAAAACAAAAATGGGAGAATTTAAAAAATCAGGGTTGATGACTGATTCTCTACCAAAAGCTATACCAGGCCCGACAGGAAGTGCATCTATAAAACAGCTTGAGGATTTTTTTTGTTTTGTTTTTATTCCAACCAGCATAAATGTAGTTTTTTCCCACAACTGAGCGAGGAATTAACAGTAACTGCTTGGAGCTATTTACAACCTGCACACATCACACACACCGCAGCGTTGTACGCTGAAGAGCCCAGCAGGGCCCAATCAGAGCCCGGCTCTGGGGAGCAGTCCCGGCTCTTCGTCCAATCCAGTCGTTCGCTCTGGCTGTGCAGCGCCGCCCGCAGCCAATCGGGCTCTCCCCACATGTGGTGTCGGCTGTGGAGCGTTTTGGTTTTGGGAGATCATTTCCCAGTCTGCAATGAGCAGAACCATTTTCTTGGATAAATACTCTCGAGCCCTTTAATCACATCCATACTCTGAGACAACAATACAAAGACACAACAGCAAGTTTCACACACTCGGTTATAAACATGCAGCACTGCATTGTAAACCTGGGAACTATATGCTGAAATATTTTTGGGGTAGGCTGGGTTTTCCCTCGGTTTTTTTGGTGTGTAGATGAAAATGAAAAAAAAAAAAGTGACTTTGATTTATCTTGCACTATTCATACGCAGGAAAACCCAAAGTGCTTTTGAAGTAACGGTTGAAAGACAGAGCAAAAGCATAGAACCACCGCTTAGAAGAAAAAGATGTTAAAATGCAGATTTTAAAGGCACAAGAGAAACATTTCTCACATGCAAAACAGGAGCATTTAGAGACAATAACCACAAAGTACTGACTGGGGTGGCTGAACATAAATGCCTGCCACACTCTTTAGATTTGTATTTATATGAAAAGAAAAACAAAATAATTTTGCTCCTAGTTATGTTTGTCTATCACAAACATTTCCAACAGAATATACTAAAGTTTGAGGTTGCAATGTGATTCAACTCAATGGGTATTTTGACTTTTGACACATCACCGTGCGTCTAAGAACTAAACTCACCGTCATGCTCTTGAAGTAAACATTTTGGAAGTGCTTAAGGGGATAAAAATAACAAATAATTTTGCTCCATTTTCAGATTTGGATGGAGAGCTGATATACAGTGAACCCTCGCTATAACGCGGTTCACCTTTCACGGCCTCGCTTCTTCGAGGATTTTTTGTGCAGTTTTTTTTTTTTCACAGTGCATTGTGTACTGCGTCCTGATTGGCTAAACAGTCTCCGCGCTTCTTCTCTACCTGTGTGCCAATAACGTTACGGTATTTAAATATACAGCTTGTCAAATTTTGCCTAATATTTTTGCCCAGAAGAAAAAAGAGCGACAACAACTACCGATAACTACGTTCTTCTCTCGAAAAAACACACCTGCACCACAGGCTTCAGAAAAAAAAAGCCATTAGAGAGCGGAGTCAGGCCGCAGCATCACAGTCAGAGCAACAGAGAAATACGAGAGTCACAGTTTGCCCTACTGTACTTCGTATTGATGATTAAAATGATTACTTTACTGTAGTTATTTGTAAGGAAGCGTTCTATTTGTTAAAAAAATGCTTAGGTCTGAAAACAGGCTTTGCTCTTTGGTTTCAATGTAGAGTATGTAATTATGCTTTATAATAATTGTAAAAAAATAAAGGAAACTACTGCACGGATTTCACCTATCACGGGTTCTTTTTGGAACTCAACCTCCGTGGAAAACGAAAATTCACTGTATTTTGGACTCTGGATGAAAAGGTTGCAGTAACATATAGTTTATGTTAAAGATTTCTAATTGTTTATTGTAGAATATCATATACGTAACATTCCCCGGCTGAAAGACTCGACACTACGGAGTTGGGCACAAAAAGGACTATTGCTAAATTTTTGGTTTGAGATCTCAGGGGAATCTTACAGCACTTATTGACCTGCCTGACAACGCACTGCACTGCTGCTAGGAGTAATGCTAAATAAAAAATAAATAAATAAATAAATAAAAAAGCTAAAAAGCCCAATCACCGTTAGCATGACCAAGGTTTCTTACAGCAAGCATGCCAACAGTGACGTAAAAATGTTACGTCACCTGCAAACATGCAAAGGCATGGTCATTAGATGCTGGGGTGATTTCATGAAGCTATGGGAGAGTGCAAAACGTACAGAAAAAGATGATCTATTTCTAAAATAGTTCAATAAAGCATATAGCACACCAACATCAGGCATTATCACTGCATTTAGGGAAATGCACAGGAAGCAGTGCTGCATTCTATAAGATCAGTGTTATTTGTGTCTTGCAGGTTGTGTAAAAAAAGAAAACACCACCTCATTTTGACAGAGGAAAAAATGAAGAAAAAAGAAGCATACCAGAGATGTTAAGACTATTCCGTTCTGATATCTTTACAAATTATATCTCTATACCGCACGTGACATCAATAAAAAAGAATCCAGATCAATTGATTACCTGATTAATTCGTCGTTTGATGTGAGTATAGCGCACTAACGAGTGAAATAGTCAATAGGACCCTAAAAGCCATGTTGTTTTTGTTAAACCCAGGCTCAATAAAATCAAGATGCGAGCACTTTTGTTTTGAAAAGAAGTGTCTTTTGTAACCAAGCATGACAACACACATCTGATGTATTTTTTAACTTCGATTAACGTCCGCATGTTTTGGGTAAGACTTGGGCATTTCCAGAACCTGATTCTCCTTCAAGTGGGAAACTGCTTTGTGAAATTATCCCACACCTTGGCATTAGTTAAGAACAAAACACCATGAAAGTTGCTTTTAAACACGTAAATTAGACAAAGCTTCTCTAGCTCTCTAAGCAAACAAAAACAACAGAGCCTGGAAGTCTGAACAACATCATTTCCTAAGTTCTCAGATGGAGACGTTTAGCAGACACAAGGTGGCTTACACTGTCATGCTTACTTTCCTATATTCTCAAGTTCCCGTTTGTCCTCTGGTATTTTGTCCTCTCTGTATATTTTTCTGGTGATTCTGCACCCCGTTTGCAACCCACAGTTCATCCACAGTGCGCTTAAAACTCGAGCCGCTCGCTAAAAGCGAAAAGCGGAGGGGGGAAGAATTGCCGTTCTCATGGTGACCAACCTCCGTTCGGCGTCTGGTTTTTATTTGACTCCTTTAATTGGGGGGAATGTCACAATCAATGTTTTGCTCTGGATGCTGAGACAGACGACCTCCTCCTCATGTTACTCGAGCCAAAGCGCTTTGTCGGCCGCTATAAAACCATCCACACACGCACACGCACGCCAACACACACTTGAATCTTAAAAAGTGCACAAACTGCCAGGTTTCCCCTGACATGTTGACTTTATTCTGTCTTAAACACACCTGGCACCCCGTTGCGGGCTTCCTTCCAACAAAGTGTTTATAACAAAGTCAGGGTTTTTTGTTTTCCTTTTTCTTACATGAACCACAACTCTCAGCTTGAACTTACCCCCACCACCCTCCTCGATTACCAACTGCACCCAGCCAAGTGGAACAGGAAGAGTCAGAGACTTCTCATAGGGGAGAAAAGTGGGATAGCGAGAGGTCAGCCGTCTCTATTAGCGCGCTATGAAGATTTACCAAACCCCTACAGTATATACAACGTGACCCCAGATGTGATATAAGACGAAGCCGCAGCGTGCTATTTCAGGGCGTGTGCTAAGGTATGGTGCAAGCCCAAACCAAAAGTGGGATTAATTGTGAACTTTACGGCTGGGGGAGGAGAGCTTATGTTAGAGGCTCAAGGTTAAAGATGCTATTACTCTGAGGGAGGTGCGCTGGCTGTGGTGCTGAGGCAGATGGACCATTCATCTTAGGGGCTGGCCTTGATCTGCACTACAGTTCACCAACCGCTTGGTCAACAAATTCAACGCCTTGCAAAACAACCCAGACCCAATGAGCTCTTTTCCAATTTGTTTAAAGGTTTTTTAAAAATTATGAATGGAAGGAAAATTATACGTGACTTTAATTAACGCAAAATTTTAAATTGCATGATTTGCATTTTTAGCAGGCAGGTCAGGGAGAAAGTTGTGGAGAAGCGTGTGTTTTCCCACCCGATAGTTTGGTAGACTCGGTTTGATTGGGGACTAAAATCGCAACATTTGTTCCATTTTCAGCGGCTGCCGTTCACTTCCACGCCGCAACGGGTCAAACAAACCAAACTAAATGAAAAACCTGTTCCCTCTCCATCGCCTGTGGTGGCGCTGCACCAAGAACTACTGAGGATAAACGACACAAAAACCTCTGAAGAAGAAATGATTGCAAATGCCTTCTTTGCAAAATGTATAAAAAAACAAAGTTGTGTCAGATTTTGGTGGTTGTAGGATTTCTCTTTTCTCGTTGGCAAAAGACCACAAGCTATTTTTCCCACTAGCACATTTGTTTTGAGTATATTGAGCGAGAATGACCTGCGCTGTAGGCCGGTTCCTGTTTTTGGAGCTTTGATCCCCTTGGCAAACCAAACAGGTACCTGGATATTAGGCGGATCGTAGTTCACTTTTGTCTGTATCAGAGATCAATTGTGTAATTAACCCTTCCCTAAACACACCTGACTTTCTAGGCAAACAAACTACAGTCTGATTAAAGCGGGCTAAACATGGCTGGTGTGAATGCACCCTGAAAAAACAGTTAGTTTTAATAATCACAAAAAGTCAGAAGCTTAAATGTCAAAATGTCTTACTGTTACAGAGCATGGGTTTAGAGTTTAAAGCTATCAATGCTAAAAAAAAGGGACTTTTTTTGTGTAGCTCGTAGAAGTGTGCGTGTCTTTGCCCTAAGAGATGTGACATGAGGAACTGAGGAGAAGGATGGAGTGTGAAGACTGATAGAAATCCTCCCATTAACAGCACTGAAGACAGAGAAAGAGGAAACAAACACCCAGCTGCTAACACCTGGATAAACCACGTGTGGCAGCGGGAGCGCTCTCTCACCGGTGAGGCTCTGGAGCAGCGGGCTGAGCTCCGTCTCCTGGGTGATGACCAGCGTGAGCGCTCCTATCAGCTCGCGCTCCAGCTTCGCCAGCTCCTCCTCCCCGCCGTCCGCTGAGTGCTTCGCCTCCTCAGCCAGGGTGTACAGATAGATCAGGAGGAGGATCAGCTCGTCCGGCCCGCACTCGTCCTGGCCAAGCCTCGACCCTGACGATGACCTGTCCTCGCCTCCGCGGGGCTTTATTAAGGGCAGCAGCTGCCTCAGCACGGCCGGGAAGTCGCTGTCTCCAAGAGCCTAGGACACGGGGAAACACACACACACACAGATGCGTTTCACGTTAACAATGTGGTCATCGTGGAAATGTGAGCGCAGCAAAGTTAAGGCTGCCCCTGTCAAAGCCTTGTCGGTAAAACCAGGTCACAGATTTCATTACAAATTAGGTCTCACACGCAAATCTGGGCAACGTCTCCTATAAACATACATCTGCTAATTTTGGCCAGGATGTCCTATTCAGTCTGAATCAATCCAAAGGATCTCATTTCCAAAATCTGTCCCCCCTCTTTTTTAAATAGATATTCATTTGTAAGGAAACAGGAAATGTTTTCTTCCAATAACTTTTCGTGAAGGTCATGTTGTTGCAGGTGTTGTTGCGGAGTAAAACAGAGCTGCACTGCACAGCCAGCTCAGTCCTTGGACACTTTAATTGCCTCCTTTAGAATCCCACAGGCCGTTTTCTCCACAATTTCTTGGATTTGTAGAGAATGGGAATGCTGTTTGCTAATTCCAACACCAACTGAGTCAATAGCAACCTAGAGACACCCTTCTTTCCCTTGTAAGATGCTCTATGAGCGGTGCAGGCATGTGGTATTCTCGAGTGGAATACCACATATGTGTGCCAAATAACAGATTTATTTTGTTAATATATCATTATTATTACTAATTATTATTATTATTACTAACTTATGCCGTTAAAATACTGATTTCCACGGTCAAATATCAATAAAACACGTGGACCCAACAACTGTTAACACAAAATGGTGCAAACAAGCTCATGAAGGACTCAGATCTTTTGCTAAGCTCAAATCCAAAGATGTTCATTGTTTTGTCTTCCACGATGAAAACATGGAGAAAAGGCTTAGTGACTTAATCACCAGTCTGCAAAACATAGACTGATCTATCGAAATATTCAAATCATGACCTTACAAGTTATTGACCGTAAATCAAAGAGTCTAAACCAAAAACAAGTGTTTCCCATCTGACCTTTACATTTGATCATCCTGCTCAGTGAACACACCGCACAAAAGGTTTTGGCGGACGCCGAATCATGACAGGTGTTTAAAAACTAAACCATTTATACAAATAGCTATTTGAGGTTTTTTTTTTTTTTTTTAAATTAAAAACAACCTTGACATGTTAGCACCAGACTTTCAACAGTAAGATGGAAGGCATCCAAGAAAACTCGTTTTTTAATTCTGTGGCGTTTTTGGTCTTTGTCATTATGGAAGATGTTGGATGTGGAAATATTGTCAGCCTTTTAGAAATGGCAGAAAGAAGTTAAAGGTCTACACTCTCGTGGTGGGAAAGAAACAATTTAGTTACAGTTGCCAATTACGCTAAATGCTAATATAGCAATGTGTGTAGTATCGCAAAAACAAAAGACCCATCAGATGTAATATTTGTTGGGCTAAAATATTTCAAATGCTATGATAACATCTTATGTTATGAACCTTTCAAACATTGGATGCCCATAAACATATTTTTGGCTAAAGCAATTTGGCCAGTCCATGTTTTTAGGCTGCAAAAATACATAAAAGATCAAACATGTTTTAGTCTCTGCATGCTGACTGAATTTAGCCTAAACTAAGACGGTGACAGACAGGACTGGTCAGCCCATTTCATCTACCAGAAAAACTTTTTAAACATATTTCGACATCAGGGTTAAGAGGTTGACATCTTTTCACCTTCTAGCTATAACCCACATTTTTGCCTTCAATTAGATTGAAAACTCTTTTCGATAAATTTTGCTTGAATTTGAACTGTTACTGCCCTTCATGCCCACCCACTGATACTGTGACCAAGTTCCTAAAGCTGAAAACAGTTGTGGTGACATCATGATGATGAAAAAATCATAAAAATCTGGGTTAGTGGAAGCCAATGCTGTTGTTGCAATCGTCAACAATATTGTCATTTCCTGATTACGTGCTCCAAAAAACAAAAAAAAAAACTTAAAACTTAAAATAAATTTTTCTGACCTAATTTCCCACAATGCAACTTACCCTAAGTACTACGGCTTGCCATATATAGACTGAGGTTGAAATCAGTTCATATAACAAAGTAACAGACAAACGTTCATGTAGATTAAATGTTTATTTCGATGAATTCAACAAAATACAATGATATAAACCTTTGACTTGTGCATGACATCATTGTTCCATTTGCTAATTTTACAGCTTCACTTGGTTTCCTTCGTCTGTTTAATTTTCTTGGAAACCCTCTGTATCCCAAACACTGCGCACTTCTGCACAAATGCTTACGGACCCATGATTCGGGGCAAAGTTGAGGTGCAGTGGCCTGTTTTTATGCTTTTGCAGGTCTAAGTAGTCGGGAACGCAATGTGGCTGAATGGGGCTCTGGTCCAACAAGCAATAGATCACAAGATCCTTCACAGGCTACTGGCCACTCTTACAGCGAGGGTGAGCTCATACACCAATAAACAAGGGCGTGGACCTAATCTGTCTGATGAAAAACATGAAGCTCAAATGAAAGAGTGACCGGAGAATAGAAAAACAGGCAGCAGGCTGACCAAGTGATGTGAAATGTGAATAATGAAGCTCAGAGGAAATAGCACCAAAACAGATACAACAAGCAGAAAGACTGCCGATAGTAGAAAGGAAACGATTGTTGAGAGCTTAATGGTCAGCTTGAGTCGGACGGGGCTTCAAAATGTCCCTGTAGTACGTTTTATTTAGACGTAGGATTGCTCTGTGAAGAGCTCTGTGGTCCCTCTTAACAAGACAAATAGGCTCAGAGAATGACAGGCTGCTGATGTTGTTGTGGTGGGAAAACCATTGGCTACTACGCCTGATCCACAGGAACTCAGCACCGAGCCAAAGATGCAATACAGTCCAGCCAAACCCCCAGAACGCCCCGACTGCTCCACAGAGGTACTCGTTATTGACTGCTAATGCATGATTCTGAATAAAGTTAACACCATACTAACTTCTTGACATTTACCTCATGCTCGAATAATCGATCTGCGCTGCGTCTCTGGGAGGTGTTTCTGCCGGTACGCTCAACCCCAACGAGGCCTCTCCCCCACCTCGGGCTCCAGCCAACCATTTGCCCTCGGGGACTCTTCAAACACAATCTCACCACACATTTTTCTTCTCAAGCGTTGTGAAATCGAATACCTCTCCAAGTTGCGCTCGTCTGAGTTGCCAAACAATGTTCGGGATCTTTTGCCTCGCTCGTTTCTGGGGGCGGACGGCGAAGGGGAGAGGAAAAACAAGACGTTAGCGGCTGTTTTAACGGCGAGCTGCTGAGCACGTTCCTTTTTTCCATCTCCTCTTTCATTCATCCATCCCAAACATGTCTGAGCACATCTTGGAGGACTTTTATTTGATCCTTAAGCGTGCCGTGGTCAGCAAACAGCATCGTCGTTTCAGAAAGCTCTGTTTGCCGTGCAGCTTTGGTATCAGACGCTGTCAGCATGGGGCAACAGTGACAAAGAGAGTTGAAAGGGGGGAGATTTGGAGGGAGTCATTTGTTAGAAATTACTTCACTGCAGAGCTGAGCTCGTGTTACCTTTTGGACCTCTTTGCACACAAAGAGTATGTTCTCAGTGTTAGAAAGCCTAGTTCCTTGAGCCTTTACTCTTGACTTATTAACTTTGTTGTGGCCTCTAAGGTTTTTGGCTGCAACCCCTTCACAGAAACCACTATCTACCCATGACAGTCCATTACATGGTATTGCAACAAAGTGAACTGTGGGCATTTTTCATAGAGTCCACCTATTTAACAGGATGACTTTACTGAAAAGACGCTATTATTATGATCCCTAGATATGGACATGAGTTTGAGACTCTTATTTTGAAACAAGGGAGGAAATAGTTATTTAGTTGTCCTTTTTTGCTTAATTAGCCAACTAATAAAGACTGGTCATTGTGCTTACTGATGCCTTTTGGTTATTAAACTATGGCAGAAGTTTCCACCACTTTAAAGCAATACTATGTAACTGTCATAAACAATATGCTTCTTTTTTTTACACATTTGTTAAAATTGTCACTTTGTTGTGACACTATAGTAAGAGATGTGTTAAAATTTGAACTCTTTTGCCTGCTCCCAGTGCTCTCATTCAGCAGTAATTGCAGAAATACACGTCCAGTCAGAAACTACCAATCAGAGCCAGGAGGAGGAGGGTCTTAGCGTTGCCCATCAAGCTTGTGTACGCACCGCTCACACGCTTGCTCTCTGCTATGCTACAGCTTCTCCCTGTCAGCAAAACCTTAGCATGGCCACTGATGATGGCGGATAAATGGTTTTCCTGGAACGGTAAGTTGTTTTTCCATCATTAGGGCACAAAGCAGCATGTACACAGGTTTGATTGACATCACTAAGACATTCCTCCTAGCTATGATTAGTTGTTTTTGACCTGGAGTGGTGCATTCTTGCAGGTTGCTGGCATAGCACCATTTTTGGCACCCAGCAGACTTTAATGACGATGAAGCTAGCATATGATTTCTAGCTTCCTATCACCGTATAGCTAAATGGCTACTTAGCTAACTCTGCACTGCATATGACCACCTCTGGTTTAAAAGTCTAAATGACTTAGATTGATCAAAAGTGCACTGATTTATTCTACATCAGGTGGACTTTTCATCTTTACTTAAACAACAAAAGGGAGATGGTAGAGTAATTTGGGCAAACATTTCTCAGAATATTGTAAACAGCTCTTGTTGTCGTGAGCTTCATGCACTAAGTGATCCGATAATTCACTGATTGAAGATATCTTATTTTTAAGCCAAAGCGATCTGACCCATCGCGTTTCTGTCCAACAACTCATTACAGCCTCTCAGATGTGAGACAGAGCTGACCCTTAGCGCTGGAGGAGGGTGGCATATTTGTGAAGGTTCACAGTGTTCAGTGTTGTGTCATTCATCTTGAATTACCTTCTACAAAAAGCACCATACTGTGCTTTTCCAAACTCTGTGCACTGTACAGTCTGCGTACAGTGTGGTATGCACGCATTTTTTTCTTTTCACATGCTAGAGGAAGCATTGAGCGCAACTGGGTCCCTTCAAGAAGCCTATAAAAGCTGCTGTCAGCCGCGTGTCATGGCGCCAGAGCAGGAAATGGAAGTCTTTGCTCCAGAACTGAGGCTCTGTGCCGAGGGAAGCCGAGAGAGAAAGCAACCCCGGCGCTGAACTCAACCGCACCCGACTCGTGATGCTGGTGCACAGGCATGGCTCTGATCAGGACGGATGGGGAAGCAGATTGCTAAATTTGATATTTTGGAGAAACGAACACAATCTCGCGTGTTTACACTGGATCCAATTAACGTGCAACAGTATGGAGTGTAAGCAATCATAAAATGTGGCATTTGGTTAAGCACAAACAATCTCACTTCAGTAAACTGAAGTGTTTATCGTGTTTTCCTCAATTTGACATCTTATTTTGATGGTTTATGTTTCATAATGCTGTATTACACTATATAAGATTGTCATAATGAATGTATGGAATAGAAAATCTAATTTATACATTCAAACTCTGTATTTTAATAGAACTTTTCTCTATTCTAGCCTGTACTAAACATTTTGCTATTGTTAACACATAACCACTTCTGTAAGTTATAAATAAAACACCTTTAAACTTCTACACTAGATATAAGAACTTGTAAGTCCAGAATTCAGGGAGCAGTGCAGGTTCCTACCATAATAGCAGGAAAACAACATTATTTTTATAACAATTACAGGATGCACTGACCATGTAGCCCCATGCTAATGTGACCATTACGCACAATTACACCATAACAGCGGTATTACTCGGTCACACAAATGATAATTTTAGGTACTCCAATTACTAGACAACAACACTGCTTTAAATAACCAAGTTTTCAGAGGAAAATCTAACTTTCTACAGACGTCCTCTTTGTTCCCCGAACAGGCCGACTCTAAAACGCACCAGCAGGTTATTAATGGAAACCTGAGGCGACGCTGGTTCTCTCCGGCGCAGCGTTCTGGTTCGAATCTGTGTGCAAGTGATTGACAGATCTTCGCTTGGCAATCCCAACCACCCTGGGCTCCATAAGGGCTCCATCTCACCCAATCGAAGGCCCGGGCCAAAACCCCGCCTCTGCCCGGCTCAACAGGAAACCAGCTCCAGATGCAACCCCTGGAGGAAGGTGAGTGTTTGAGACGGAGTGCAGTGCGCTAACCAGAAGCAGGCCTCGCTTGCGTTAACGTTGCTCACTGCCTGCACAATGAACCCCTTTTCTGGGTCCTGTGGGGGGGCTTCAAAGGGGACGAGATGGGTACTGGAGGTCCAGGTTTGTGAGAGAGTAAGAACAACAACAACACTGGACGCAGATTTGCTCTTCTTGTTGACTGAAAGTCTCTCTCCTCGAACATGAATCAAGGCAAATGCATCCCTTCACATTTGTCATGGCAACCTTAAAAAAAAAAAAAGTTTCTCACATTCCTTTGGAAGCACACATGTGCTTCATTTTCAAATATATAATCACATCCAATTTGCACTCACAAATAACAACATGCAAAGCTGGAAGGCACACAGGCAAACTTCTAAAGAGCAAGATCCATACATTTTTAAGCCAGAAGACAGCAACTAAAGATCAACTCTAAATCATGTTCAGCAAGCTCGCTATTGATTTGTCGTAAAGCAGCTGGAAGACAAACAACTAATGTGCTCAGACTCGGGGAAGCTGGCAGAGTTCTGAACAAGTAAACAACACCAGAACCAAGAATTAGAAAAAAATAAAAGTAAAAATCACAGCAGATTTTCCAGACGCGCTGTTAATGTGCGCGGCTCATCTTCTCCTCCAGGAGTACCGGTGGGGGGGGGGGAAACACGATCCCACACGGACAGGATCCCAGCGGAGGAGGCACAGGTTCAGCGTTACCTGCAGTGGTGACGGGGACAAATCCGACAACTGGGCCCGCCGGGAAATTTCTGTTTATCTAAAGAGCGGATATTTGCCTTAAGATGAGCGAGAGTCGGAAAAAAAAAAGAAGAAGAAGAAAAAAAAAAGAACCTGGTTTATCTCTGGATTCTTTTAAACAGCTATTATTCTATCTTGTGTGAAAAGAGTGCGGGTCTTTATGGAGAATGTCGGAAATGTGACTGTAAACACAAAAAAAGGAGATAGCCTGCTCTGGTGAGCATTCGAACCAATAAATCAAAGTTATTAACTTGCTGCGATTTATTCTTGTAACATCGGCGTATCTACATATCTTCAGAATCTTTCATTTTGAAAATAATTAAAGATTAAATCCACGACTTTTGTCAGTGAGACATTAGATTTACTGACAGCATTTTGCCACATAGCCACAATGCCAGTAGAGATGGTTCTGATACAAATGCAGGAAAAACTTTTCAGATTCATATTTGTAATATATTAAATGACCTTTATCCTCTACTTTGGGCTTATACGCTTCATTGCAGGTCTGGACGATAGACCGAAGCTTAACCGGCAGCCAGAAGTAGAGCTGGTTGAGGAGGAAGAAAAAGAAAAAAAAAGAGTCATCAATAGTTTATTATATTGAGTTCAGTAAACACTATGGAAGTCAAGTTATTTTGAACTTCTAAACATGTTCAGCTGTGCTTGTTTGTTCAATAACTCTCAAAAACTAAAAGCAGACATTTATGCATTTATTTGCTGATGCTGTGGTTTCGTAATCTATTAAAGTGGAAATATAAAAGCAGTTATGAAAATCTGGTCCAGGGGAATCATACCATCAATATAACAGACTGCGAAGTATTTATTCCGGCCAATCATATTCTGCTTTTTTTTTTAAAGTGAGGTTGGAGGTAGTTAATGTTTTCATCCATTCACTGTTATTGAAGAGAACTGCTCTATATAGCATAATATCGCCTAGCCCTACTTCATTGTGTTGGTTAATCCCATGTAGGCCTGTCACAAAAAAACAATAAATCAATTAATCACATGATAAATGAAAAGAAACGCAATAATTTTCATTTGCTTGATTTATCGTTTTGATCTTTTCTCTCTCTTTTTATTAAAAACTGAATGATGAAAGTCTTCAACCCGGTGCTTTGGTCTCGACTATCTTTTTTTTTGATAGATAATTTTGTTTACAGAGACGTTAGAATTAATTTAATTTGTAGTTTCTCTGTTCCAGTGTTTAAATGTCCATTAGAATTTAAAGTTTATTGATCATTGAGAATGTGTTCCTGCATTATTACTATTGCATTACTTGAAAATAGTCTCAAAACAACAATATTATCGTTTATCGCAATAAGTTCTGTGACAATTTGTCGTCCAGCAAAACTTGTTATTGTGACAGGCATAGTCCTATGCAAAACCAGTATAATAATTAAAGTTGCCTAACTAAACCTCTTTCAAATGTCCTGCTCATACAACTGTAAGACAACCTCAGATGAAGAGCATGAGAGTAATCAACTGAATCCTCTTCTACGGTGAGGAAACCTCCACCATCTGCAGATTAAGTCGACATTTTTGCAGTGACGGATGACTGAAAGTAGCATCGCCAGGAGTTTGTTTGTTATTACACCACACATAATGACATTGCGAGCGACCGCAGGCATTGCCCAAACACACCACGACTGGAACCCTACGGATTGCAATTTTGGCTTGTGTCGTTGCTCGTCTTCTTCAACCTTTTTCTCACCCGGACAACCTGATGACTAAGCAGAAACGGCTCTCGTACAGAAGAAACAGGAACTTCTTATTACAACAAATCTATTAGCACGTGTGCAGTGTGACCACTTTTCTGACTTATCCGTCAGTCAGTCAACTCTTCCGTGTCTGCAATGGGAGAAACCCACACTGAAAATAACACGCTGGAGTCGGAATAACAATACAACAAAGACACAAGAGGACCCAAATTGTCGGAAGGCTAAAGATTTACAGCGGCGCAGAGAAACTTCATGCAGAGCAAGTGAAAACACATGCAAACCGCAAAAAAAAAAAAGATCTAAATATCATCTTCAACAATGTGAGAACACAGAGAGTATGACACAAAGCTCTGTCTTTCATATCAGGCTATACTGGGTAACATTTTTTATTTAACATGTTCTTATTAGCATGTTTTTGGGTATTTTGGTTCATATGAGGAACTCATTTATGATGTAATTTTTGATACAAAGGCAAAACTCATAAGCTTGAAACTTTATAAACTTCATAGGTTGATGGTTTTAGTCAAATGAGAAATGAGACGTAAATTCTTGTTTTAAATGAAGCCTACGTTATCAATTAGCATCTCCAGAAGTATTCGATGTTTTGTCACGTTACCTCAAAGAGGAGGGCAGAACTGTAAACTGGGAGCAGAATGATATACAGTTTTTAAAAAACATTTATTCAAATGAATAAGATCAAGTGCCTTCAAAACCTTCTTGGTAAACAGAGTCCATCTGTGTGTAATCTAATATCAGAGTAAATCTGAGAAGCTTGTTAGAGAGCCGAGCATCGCAAAGACCAAGGACGACTTCAGATAAGTCAGGAGTGAAGTTGGAGAGAAGTTTATCCCAAACTTTGAGCATTAATCAGAGGAGTGTCTAGCAGGTCGATGATAACTTTGGAGGAGCAGCTGAGATCAAAGCTCAGGTGGGAGGATCTGTTTAAAGGAGTCGCATCTTATGCCAAAAAGAGCAAAGGCTGCAAGAAATTTCTGTGTAAAGTCTGTTTAAAGCCACGAAGTAGACAGCAAACATTTGGAAGAAGGAATATGACACCAAAATTGAAAGGTCATGCTGTAGGGATGATGCTCTTCAGCAGGGAGAGGGAACTTGGGAAGAGTTGAGAAGAAGAAGATAAATACAAGCTAATCTGGGTAGATAACTTGCAAAAGACTGAAAAAGCCTTAAGACTGGAGAGAAATTTCACTTTCCAGCATGACGATGACTTGAAACATGAAGTCAGAGCAGCAATGGAAAAGTTTAAACCAAACCTCATGAGCTAGAATGGCCTAGTCAAAGCCCACACCTAAATTCATAAAGAAGACTTGAAATTCATTCAATCTGACTAAGTTTGAGCTATTTTGCAAAGACGGCAGGTAAAGAATAAGACAAATACCGTATGTCACAGCAAACGTTTCTGATTCTTGTTGTCAACAATAATAAAAAACACATATTGTTTTCCTTCCACTTCACAAATCTGCACTATTCAATGTTTGTCTGTAACAAAGCCTTGTAGTCGTAAGATGACAAAATGTGAAAGCCTTCTAAGATGAATGACAACTCTTTTCAACGTACTGTACACTGGACACCCAGAGAGAGACAGAGAGAGAGACCGTTAAAGATCAGCTCGCTAGAATTTAAACAGGACCCGGCCTCGCTGTCCGTACATGAAACAGCGTGAACATCAATCCTTCGCTCGTCCACCTTTCATCCCCGTTTAATCCGCCGTCTCCTCCCGCATCTCCGCCTCTTTTATCTGCCTTTTACTTCCTCTTGCGCTCTGTGTGTCAAAAGTTGGTTTGGCTCAGAGCTCCAGGGCTGTAATTTGGAGGCGACTCGGGACCCAATCAGAGAAACAAACAGACAGTCCACGCACTCCACCCTGCCACCACCAGCAAGCCACACGCTGGTCACTGCGGCTGGATCCTGTCTGCCTGGCACACGACACGCTGCCTGCTTATCTCGCTTCAGCCGAGACCCGCAGATCCGTCCAAATGTAGCCGCGTGAGAGGACCGACGGGGGTTGGGAGCAAACAAAAACTTTTAATTGAAAAATTTGCATCTGAGCCACAACAACCCGAATGCTTGGAAACATTAGCCGATTAACGGGGCTGTGTTTTGCTGCATAGAATTTAACGGATAATAGCGTAATTGACCAGATGAGAGCTGCTCTGCAGCTGCAAACCCTTGGGTCAAGTAAAGTCTCCGTCTCTATTTCCCCACACTTGGACAATCGGAATCATGCATGCAAGGCTGCCTCCCCGCCCCTAAAGCTGCTAAATACTATATATTGACTGAGGAGGCACCAAGTGGGGAGGAGGCTTCCTGAGGTAAACAGCTGATGAAGAAAATAAGCAGAAATCTAAAAGGAAATGTTTAAAAAAGAATATTTCAGGGCTTCTGCAGCTCTCACCAATTCAGACTTAGGACTTTTTAAGACCTCTTTAAGCCCACTATGAATGAAATTTAAGACCTGTGTCACAACTGAAATGCACAGAACAAATGTAGCATCGTATGGGTTGGCAAGAGAAGTGGGGCAGTGATGAAGACGAACGTCGTCCTGACAACTGCCGATAAATTTGCACTCACCCATGACAGATGCAAAAAGCTAGCAAGCTAGCTAGCCAGCAGGGGTATGTTAGCAGCTAGTTAGCGGTAGCTTCATTTGCCTTGAGTCACAGAATGCAATGAAGATGTCTAGGTGTGATTCAAATGTTTCTCTGACACAAGAAAAATAAACTACATAGAATATATGAGATAAAATCGTCCTGCCACAAATTTAAGACGTGATAACATGTTTAAGGCCATCTTCCATTTTTCTGATGAATTTAAGACGTTTTAAAGATGCGCAGACACCCTGTATTTCTAACAATTTACAGTGCTCTACATATTTCCCAAGATTTTCTGAAAATTTTCCTTTGGACATTTTGCTGTATTTTGACATTTTCTGCCCAGTACATGTACCCGACCATGATAATAAACTATGTACTGTACTGTGGGAGAACTGAGATGTTAAGCCTTGTTTACAAAAAAACCCACCAGAAACTGAAAGTCATTAGCTGAAAAAATCTGACATGTAATCAGCAAACAGTTCTTTAGACTTCATGGCGTACAGTCAGCTGGTGATCGGAAGCAAATCTTAGTTTGACTGCCTTGAATGACAATTGGCTGGTCAGAAACAAAACAAAAAAACAACAAAAAAAAACTTTTTTCCAAACAGTGAACCCACCATACCTGGGCAACAAATGCTTTTCAGCATAGATGACACGGAGGGATGAAGGCAAAGTCAGAAATTTTTCTACAAATGTGAGGTATTACAAAGAAACAAAGGGTGAATGTAAATTATCTGAAAAGTCCTTGTTTTTTTTCTGTGTAAGTATGTTAGCTGCCTACACAGCTTTGTTAAACAAGAAGGGAGAGGAAACAGCTAACAAGAAGGGTGAATGAAAAAAAACAAAATCTTTTATCCTTTTAAAGCTTCTACTTCTGTTGACTTTGGGAGTTTTAGTCGTCCATCAGAGTCCATATTCTCTACAGCAGAGGGGTCTCATGTCTTCAAGAGTCAGTTTTCTGAATGTTTGAACACGATATTTCACTAACAAGTTTCTAATGACAAGCTGAGGAGGTAGCACACAGAAAAACCTGCAGGACCAGTTGGACACTTGAGGTCAAGGGAATAAAACCAGGGGCTTGTATTTACAATCACCAATGCTGGTCTCGAAAATAATATTTTCAAAAGAAAAAATGAGTAATTATTTCATTTTTGCTTTAAAATATGAACAAAACCTTGTTTACAATAGTGTTCTCTAACACACATGGTGTAGCTTCGCCTCTGCTCCTCGTAAATTAAAACAAAGTTTCTGATTGCTGGTAATGAGATCTCCCAAAAACTGGAGGTCAGTGAAATCTCCTTTTATAACTAAGTAAATAGGGGAAAAAAAGTTTTCTTTTTTGACAAACTGCTTTCAACAAAAATCCAATTTTAATTCAGTTTCCTGTTTTGCTCAGACAAATGTTTATCCCTCGACTTCATGGCCATTTTTAATGCACGAATGAGTCGCAGACCTGAGATGAATGGCTTAACGAGGAGGACCTGGCTGAGAAATTGCTTAAGTTTGACGAAAATTATTGATCAAGTCCACTTTCCTGGGAAGCAAAAGATAAAGAGATGAGGGATGAGTCATGGCTTTTGGCACGGCGCTATATAGGATGTAATGTTGAACTTGTCATTGATATTTTGCAGTTGGTCTGTTTCACTTTTCAGCACAGCCACTCAGAAATGGTTTTAATATCAGAGCTCACTTTCTTTTTTTACCAGCTGCATCAGCGTGGATGGTATGTTTTTCATCCATATGTGGGGGTGTGTGTGCGTGGGTGTGTGTGCGTGGAAAAAAAACACAAGACACTTACTGTACTTACTGAGTGTTTAGTTGGGTGTTTATACTGCATGTCTGTCTGCGGGTTGCTTTTTCGTTTTCCAACAGTACTCCTTTACAACAGCTCAGTCATCACAAACTGCACAGTGGAGATGTGAGACGAAGTCAGAGCCTGGCCTGATTTATGACAACAACATACATTAGCCTTAGGTGAAAAGGTCAGCGCGCTAAACTGATGTTGTGGGTCTAATCACACGACAGTATCTAGTAGTTTTCTGATGAAAGACTCAAACAGTCCCAGTGATCTGAGCGTCTGTCTCACACATGGATGGAGGTGCTAAACACATGGCGAGAGGAGATGAACATATTGAAGCCGGCAAAAAAAAAGGAGGCTCCTTCAAAATAAAATCCAAAAGCTAGAGCATGGTTATGGTAGAGATGTTCACTTCTTTTTTTTTTTTTTTTAAAGAATGTTATACTCTTTGGTGAGGGGATTTGTTGAATGAATCTAAAGCCATTAGGGGGCACTGCTGCACCACACCAGGTCTGGGAAAGCTTGAGGTCAGCCTTAATGGAGTGAACCGCAACTCTTTCTCTTTCCCTCCAAAACTCCTTCCAGCTTTCAGTGCACAGGAAACGGTCTGCAGTTGAAATAAAGGGTATTTTTTACGCTATTAGGACCACAGCTATGTGTTTGTGAACTTGGCACTTCTCTAGGGTGGGTTCCTTCAGTCAAGTTTATATAAAACATGGAATGCATCATCAAACAGAAACAAAGTAGGGCATTTGTCAACACTCAGAGAGGTACAACAGAGCCATAAACGAGGAGGAGGAGGAGGACGAGGACGATGGTGGGAGATGTGGACTTACTTTTGCTACTAAGGCAGGAGGAAGGACTTCTGCTTCAACCATCCGTTAACACACAGACCATAGAGGTGATCTGCTGTTTCCACAAAGATACTCAAAGAAAAAAATTGAGCAATCTTGTGAAGGAACTCCGGTTGATGCACATTTTGTCCTGTGGTGTAAATATGCTCCACATCATTACTTGGAGTTTCCCACCAAACTGAGCGTTTTACAGTAGCGACAGACGCAGAAAAGCACGGCCACTCCTCCAACACACGTTACACGGACAGGAAAAGACAGTCTGCGATTCCCCGGGTGGATGCTGAGGCACGAAGGACGCTGGTTAAGCAAACAAACAGTAAGCAGGAATGACAGGAAGAGAACCGGCAGTGCAGACTGATGTTATCGATGCAGTGGCGATGGCGTGAGTGTACCGGCTGGATCATCTAGTCCTCCCCGATTATAGCATTCATTACATGACTCCCACTTGTTTGTTTATCATTTATGATCTCAGAGGATGTGTTGGAGTCATCACGGAGATTCACTGCATGACGATGAGTAAAAATTAAACAAAAATATGAGAACCCCAGAAGGTTTATAGAGGAGAACAATAAATCGTCGACTTTGTGAAATATTGTTAAAAACTCGGCCCTCCCTCATAGAGGACTTCTTCTTTTTTTTCACGTTCGGAGTGAAGGGCGGGGATGAGTTACTTCACATTATTCATGTTAACAAAAATGTTTAAGTTCGCCAGACTCTTATGAACAGACTTCTCAGTCCATGTCTGGCCCATTCTGAAGTGTAAACACAAAACGTTTACAGTGACATTACTGCAGATTATTCTATAGAGGCAAAACAAACCTGCAGAAACCAAAAAAAAGAAAGAGAGGAGAAAGAAAAGAGAGTACAAGAAAGACAGAGAGAAAAAAAGAGCAAAAAACAGAAAGAAAGAAAAAAAGAAAGAAAGAAAGAACTAGAACTAAATGATAAAAAACGTAACAAAGGAAGAAAGGAATAAAATGGGAGGAAAGAAAGAGAACAGAGAGAAAAAGCTAGAATACAGAATAAAAATACAAAGTAAAGAAATGTACAAACATAAAACTTTACAAATGAACCAATGAAAAAGAAAGAACGTTTAATTTATTTCAAACATATTTTCGTTCAAACACACAATACATATTTCCAAAACCATCTGTGAAAAGGAAGTAAGCAGATGTATAAACATTTTTGACCTTACTCCCTTTCCTTTTAAACATTATATATCTTACCTTACACATTATTCTTTTGCCCAAATAAAAAAAAATCAAATGAAAGATTCAAAGAAAGAAACAAAGAATAAAGTTCTTATCGCCCATCTTAGCTAAAATACTTCTTTGTAGTAGATTTTGGCTTCAGCGCAGCGACTTGTCCTTTATGTTAAGCTTCGCAGAGCATAGAGTCATGAAGAGAAAGTTGTTTCTGTGAGCAATCGAAGAACTGAGACAAGGTGGCATTCTGCCCCCACCCCGGCCCCGGCCCCACCAACAGTACAGTACAGAGCCCCTGCTGGCACAGGCTGCATGGCCGCACACTTCACACTCTGTCTGAGCGGCGAAAACGCACACCGACAACCCCGGCAACAGACGGAGCTGTGTTTACCGACGTGTCACCGGGTGCCGTTACACACAACATGCACGGCAGAATGAAAGGCAGCACAGACGACCGGTGATCCGTCTGCAGACTACGCGTCTGCACCCCAACGCCCGTCATTCAGCGTCGACCCCGTTGGCTCTCGCTCTCCGGATTGTCAGAGGGCTTTAGCAGGGAACTGACAGGAACAGTCAAAACCCGAAAGTCACCGAACGAGGACGAAGCCAAAGAGGAGATTTGGGTCTGTATAAGGCTGGGTCATGGGTATATGGTGGTCTTGGCATACTTGTGCGTCTTTTGAAAACAAAACATACCTTGTTCGCCGAGTCCGGGTCAGCACAAAGAACAATACAAACATTGTCCAGAGTTGGTTCTACTGTGAAAACATTCCCACCGCTTTGAGCCCACAGTTCAGTAAAATAAAACAACAACAAAAAAAAACACGACTGACACTGGACAAAACCACTAATACAGCCCAGAACTTGTTTTTTTTTTTTTTCTTGTAAAAATCCATTTCACTTTGTCTTGGACACAATACATCATTCTCTCCCCTTACAGATTTCTTAACCCATTCCCCTGTGCATCCCTCTCTCTTCTTCTCACTATACTTCACTTGTTCATGCCAAATCCCACAGACTGTTATCTCCTTTGATAAAAAAAAAAAGAAATCCTAAAGACAAATATAACTTTGAGAAGTCATAACTTACAACTTTGTCAAAATTACAACTCCCAGAACTCACAAGCAGGAGAAGTTAACTCGACTTTCAGCTGCACTGATGTACTGTGAGAACATCCTGTTGGACAGTGGGAGTGTTGGACGGACATGTGAAGTCGTGAGTGGACTGCCTGATCGAACCTACTTAGCTTGTTTCACTGCTTTCCATCCTGGGGAGACCTGGAGGCCAGTTTTCTAGACCAACGTTTCACCAAATACTTCAAAATCCCTCATCAAGTTTAGCTTAAAAACAAAAAAATAACGGCGTTTAGTGAAAACTGTGGATAAAAGAGGAAAGGTCAGGCCACCAGTTTGGCAGCATTTCAGACATTTGAAACAAAAAACTAATCACTACCTATCGATACCAACAATTATTGGTATTGACTGATATGAAACGCTTATATCGTGGGGATAATTCCTTGACTCGACCCTACGAGACCGTCTTCCTTCCAGATCCTCTCAATGTCCATGAGCAGCTGGTGAACACATCTCTATTGTCCCGTCTGTTTGTCTATCCTGTGATGCAGAGCAGAGCCTTGCCATTAAACAACAGCCGAACACACCACACAGGAGGCGGAGCAGGCGCTGCTTCTCCAAACACCACCAGGACTGGGAGAATTATGTCAAAGTGTGCTTGGATGCTTTAAAGCTGCGATCTGTCTGCTTTCAACCAGAGAGGCCAGGTGTTGCTGAGAGAAAAGTTCAGCCCTATAAACTGTTGTGGTGAGAAAGTCATTTTTTTGAGATGACCCAGATTACAAAGCCTTTTTTTTCTCTCTCTCTCTCTGATTGGTCGACCGTTTCCCCTTAAAAATCGTTATTGTGTAAATAACTGGCTGGCAATGAGTGAAGCATTTCAACGGCAAAAAACGGATTCAAAAGATTACAATGAATTTCTTTTTCATAGCAATGTTTAGCAATTAATATCAAATTTCCTCAACAAATAAAAATGGAGCAATAGTAAAATTCACCAGGAAATCACGCTGACAACACACGACAACCTAAACACACTTCCAGTGATATTAAAGGAGAGGGAAAGGTACAGCTACTGCCTGCAAATAAGTTAAAGTAAGATTTACTGGAGTGGCCTGACTGTATTTCCTAAAGAAATGAGCAAAGGGCTGAGTCAGCCTCACTAATAACTGCTAAATTCAAACAAAATACGAGCAAAGTGATAAATGTGTGATTTATTGTACTGCCCCCAAATCAGATAGCGTTAGATTTAGCTGTGTGAGTGTGTGTAGTTTTCAGAACAGAAAAGTGTACGGAATGTTCTTTCAAAGAAAAAAAAAGTAAGGGGAAAAAAGTGTTTAGTCAGAGTCAGCTAATTACAGATCATACTAATGCAAACTTGCAAAAAAAAAAGAATGGATTCTGCAGTTTCCCTCGTGGACTGTTATGTTTGAGTCAGGATGTGGAGAGGAGGTTATTTCTGCGAGAGCGAGGACGACTGAACTTCTGATCCTTCCAGCCAGATGTACTCTCAGAGTTTCGGCGACGTTCTCGGAGTCCGCGCTGCGCTTTCTCTGCTGCCAACTCGAGATAACCACAACAAACAGTTTAATGGTGTCACAAAAAGGCTCCTATACGAACACAAACACGGCCACCCAAACAGAACACACACCGCTCAAATCGTACGTGGAGTAATTTACTACGCCTCACAAACGGGCCGTAAACTTTCGCTGCAGCTCAAACGTCTTGTCGGAGCGTCGACGCATCGTAATGTGGGGAAAAAAATACAAGTAAATCAAAGAATAACTCTGAGCAAAAGCAAATCACAGAACAGGGTGGAAAAGATGCAGAGGCAGTAGCGTAGAACCACTGGGTGGAGGCGTCACAGGCGTACCAGAGACCTTTCTCCTCCCCTTTACTCCACTCATAATTAGCGGTTGGGCGTCCATGCTCGTTTAGGGTTACTTTTATGCCTTTTCCCATTTCCATGAAAGCATTAGTGGGACAAACAGGCCCACATGTGTCTTAAACTACATCAAGAACAATAGAACTGGCAAAGCAGGGCGTATGAGTTCACCCCAGATGAAAGCCGGAGAGGGAAGACGCAGGAATCAATGAGGTTTTCTCTAGAAAAGCTCAGTTGATTTTTGCGCAACAAGCGAGCGAGGAAACTTTTCAGCTGCACCCTGCAGATCTTTCGCAATTTGCCCAACAGCCCAACGTGCTCGATTGTTTCACTTGGGCGTCCTGCGTGGCTCGCTGAAACGCATCTTTCTGCGAGCGTCAAGTAGATTGCATGTGGGCAGATGTTTCCAGTTGTCATAACTGCCCAAACCAGAGCCGGTGTTTGGCAAACGTTCTGAAGCATCTCTACTAAATTCATTTACAAATATTTCATCTGGGTTGTTCTTGCTCGCTCCGATTTCTTGCGGGACGTTTCAGCGTGCGGCTGCAGCCCTTCTCACCGCTGCATCAGATCTCCTCCCTTCTGCTCCCATATGAGGGATCAAAACATAAAATGAGACGGATTTGTATCAATAAACACATGAGCGGCAGAACTACTGCTGAAAGATTAAAGGATTTTAGGGCACAAATAAAGAAAAAAATACTTAAAGGGACGAGGGGAAATTTAAAACCAGGAGAGAAAGTACTGATGGTGTGGAAGGAGAGGAGGGGAAGGGGTGGCAGCATGGAATATTTAACTGCCTCCAGACCCCAGCAGAGAGCCTGGGGCGGTGCATCTCCATATTCTCTCAACCCCAGATGTCAGTCACGCTTTCCTCTGCATACCAGTTTCATTTCAGCAACTAAAAGGTACAAGTTTACATCCACTGATTGTATTGAATTATTTGAAGCACTTCTCTTTGCCAAGCCAGCCAAAATGAAGCAGAAAGCCTGAATACTGTACATGCAGTCCTGATGATGAACAGCCCATTTCAGCTTAATGGCTGTTTGCAATAAAATGCTTACTCAGATATTTTGTTTTTGTCTCATTCCCATATTTTCTTTTTACAGTTTGAAGCTCTACATAGAACTTTCTTAAAATCGGACGATGCAGCATGTAAATTCTTGCCATTTTCCAACTGGTCTTAACATTTTTGAACAGGCGCGTGCGTGCATACACATGTGCTAATATTTGACACGTGTGTGGAACAAACTGCATCTGAAACACAGGTCCTGGGATAAGTCTGAGTCGACACTGGGTCACTCTGTCTACCAGTGAGTATAAATTTCAGAGCTCATTAAAGTCGTTGGCACAGGCCTGGCTTTTAATCAAAGTGTATAAATGTTCTACATATCGGCGGTCAAGACCGTTCCAGGAGCCTGGCGTACCCATTTAAAAACCCCTTCTGATGTGTGTCTGTGATCGTTTCTTCTGCTAAAGCACACAGTGGTGTACAAGTCCCAACTATCTCGCTCCTGATTCGACGTGAAGCTACACAATTTGAAGGTATTCCCCCCCTTCCTGCCAGTATCGCTGGCACCACAACAAACCCCTCAGCATAACCCACAATAAACTCAAACGTGTGTACCCTATTATAGTTTTTAAAAACCAGTGATGTTGTTTGTTGTATGATCATTCTACCCTGGAGGAAGAACAGTTAAAAGACATTATTTAAAGCTAAGAACAATGATCCCTGCCAACGACGTGTGGATGTAGACTTCTGCAACTTTGCCAACTCACACAAACAAAAGGCAAACTCTGCTGTGTGCATTTCTACATCAATATACTCCAACAAACAGCAGCTTCAAGGTGAAAGCGGAGCTCCAAACAAAACAAAGCTGGTGTTGTTGCAACACTCCATACGCGCTGAAATATTTAAAGTGCGAGCAACCCGAATCTCTGGAGAGAATAATTCCTAAAAAAACCCCAAAAACTAAACTACAGTAAAGACCCTCCGCCGCGGAAAACGTCTCTCAAGGCACAGAGAAGCTGCGGCGTTTCTCTCACACTCTTCCTCAACGATGGGTTTTAATCAAATAAAGCCTTCTCCTCAAAATTAGAGGTCCCGTTGGATCGCACAGGTCACGGGACGGATTTCGAGTTCTTATTTCCGAAGTGACCCGGCCTCTAAACACGCCGGGGTTCACAGCCGTGTCAGATGTGGCACCGCACATTAGCTGGCAATAAAACCGAGACGGACCCAGCTGTAAATACACATACGAAGCACATGCTGAGCTCCGCCGGATCATGCGCTCGAAACCACTTCGGATTCAGCCCGCTGACCTATGTGGCCACATGTTGGAGTGCAGCCCTGGGGATGTGTGTGTAATTAATGACAGAGAGAGGGGTGGTAACAGTCTGTCCCTGATTGACCCGGTTTGACCCTCACTGTTTAGTCAGTGCGGTGATTGGTCAGGCTCACTCCCCTCTGGGTGATCTGGTAAGTCCCTGGGGTGACAAGGTAGTCCGCAGGGGTGAGCTCTAGTGAACAGAGGGCCTGCGGGCGGTTGGGGTGGAGGGGGATCGGGATCTGGGCTGCGGTTTCAGATGGGTACTATTACATACACCAGCAAAAAGAACCTCTTGTCCCACCTTTTCTTCATGATACAGGGTAATTTTCACAAGTATTCAAAGCACTTAAAAGCCTTTTCACATTAGATCATGTTACATTCACTGACTTCAGCGTACTTCAGGGGAGAATTTTAAAAGCAGAGCATGATTATGAAACATAGTCGCCTTCCTAAAATGACGGCTTAAGTCATTTTTTGCCAAAAGCGATTTTTCAACATTCATAGAACCACCTTTCACCACAACTACAGGTGCAAGTCAGGCAGATTAAACATTATTTTTTAATTGATTATTCTATTGGTTATTCAGATTAATTGGATAAAAAATTTTGGCACATTTTGTAGATTTTTTTATTCAACCACTTAAGCCTTTTTTTATGTAAAATTAGAAATACATTAAAGGACACAGATAAACAAGTAAATTATTTTTTTCATTAAAAAACACATTTTATTGCCTAAAATCCAACAATGTAGCATTCTTTCAGCGAATGTTTGATCATTTGTAGCAAAAGATCCAGCTAAAACATGTAGCTAAAAAACATCGACATGTCAGAAACATTTTCAGCTTGAACTTTAAGTCGAGCTGAAAGTTGAGATATTTCAGCTTGACTTAATACTGATACTATGCAAAGCTGAACTGTTGATTTTTTGATTTACCGATTAATATTTGGATAGCAAAAAGGTCACTAATAGGATGTTTTTAATTTTTACAGAGTTTTAACCAGATATAACTATTGCACATGAGGAGTACTGGGTAGAACAAATTTACAAAGTCTTTACTTATATCTTAAATGTACAATCTATGTATCTTTTACAATTTTGGCCTAATTGCGGCTCTGGGGGAGTTATTCCTATAATAAATTGCCTTTCTTTTGAGTCTATATACTTCAGTTAATGATTAATCAATTACCGAATTGGTGGACAATTATTTCAAAAATTGATTAATCATGATTAATTATTTCAGCCCTATTGTATTGTCCTGCTGAGTAGATGTTTCATGTCACCCAGCCCACCGTCTTGCAGCCTTGAACAGGTGGGTTTGGATGATGTGTTCACGGGGATGTGCAGTGTTAGTTTTCTGTCACGCACAATGTTTTTAGTCATTTGAGGTTCTGAGGTTCTTATGTGACCAGAACAACTTCAACCACGTATGGGAATTTTTATGTTGTTCCTTCATCAATTACTTTCTTTCTATCATAAAAGCAAGATTTGTGAAGTGCATTAATGATCAGTAACTTCCCAGAACTGTGATCTCTGCAGCTCCTCCAAAGTTACCATGGGCCTCCTGTCTCATACAAGGGTGCTCGTTCTTTATTTGTCTTGCTTTTGCCTGTCCTCTACCAATCCAATCTACCCCTTAACACGTTGCTTAGCTGAATAAACTAGAAGTTGGACCAAATAAAAACAAAGTGCTGTCACGAGGATGAATACCGGCTCAATAGGAAGTATCGGAAAAAAGCTAATGATGTGTCTCCGAGTCAAACAGTTCCCAGAGAGGACAACCAGAGGTCCTGGAATGTCCCTCTGTCTCCATGCAAGATCAGACATACAGACACAAAGACGCATGTCCTGTGGGCTGTGACCTTCCCTGGCCTGTGCTCAGCAGGTAGTGACAAATGACCTGATAGTTAATCTGTCCTGAGGTGCAGCTTTTCAATGGGGAACAAGGGGCCGTTTGTGACAACAGGAAGTTGAAACTTTGTTTCCAGAGTAAGCACATTAAAAGGATGCACATGCATGAATGCTTGCGTGCACACATAGACACAAACACACCTACCTGGAGGCACATCTGGGCATAGTTTTGAATGAAGGAAAAATATGGAGAGGATGGTAAATAAAGAGTGACCGGTGAGACGCAACATAAGCAAATGCTTACACCCTACTCCGACGACCATAAACCAGTTCATTGGCTTGTTCAGTCTGGGTACAGACGGCCATTGTTAGGTCTTTTACAAATACCTGCTATTCTGGTAAATGGTCAGCTTTTTTTTAATGGCCTTCCCCTGTTAACAATCCAAGTGTGAATGCTGGGCATTGTGGTATTTCTCCAGAAGCTGTGGTGTGTTGTTGGAGCCTGGTCAGATGAAGTCTGACACCAGCAGGCCAAGTCAGCAGCCCACACAGGCCTGATTCACGGTGCAACCAGGGAGGCAGTGACCACTCCGTGACTCTGTTCTGATTGAGTTTTTATTGAGCAGCCCATTAAAACCTTGGAAAATGTACTGCAATGGTCCATACGCAGGAAGAGAAATGTGGACAACCCGGGACAAGAAAGACCATTTTCATTTTGCTAGTTTGGTTTCAATGAGTACCATGGTTCCTTTGTTTGAATAGGGTTAGGGTTAAAACCCCAAAAAACTAACCACATTCTTTGAATCATGCAAAATACTCATAATACAAACATCAGTGAAGTGAAACAGACAAAACACAAAACCACATAAAAGTTCTCCAGATGTGAAGGGTCTTTGACGCTGCAGCTTAACAGTCAGAGTAAACAATAGAGACCACGAGAATATGCAGCAACTGCAACTACGGAGAGCAAAACTCCCTCCGGATATGATATTAGCTCCGTAAAGATTTGTATTCTGATGCAGTGCATATTTGGAAATATGTACTGTGAAGCCAAGTTGTAACTCAACTCAAACGTCTTTGAACATCATCCTCTGTTGGGTCCAATACAAACAACGGGAGCAGTCTTTAGGAATGTGATGATCCAGTCGTGCATTCCCACAAACCGTTCAATGACTTTGCAAATTTGACGACTGCATTCTAACTCTAAAGGACAAAGAGCAATACGGTATAATAATGACTGAAGCGGACAACTTTCTATATCATCAAGAAGTCACATATAGTATTCTCCACACAGGAAGCAGCAAGCGCTTGTGCTCAGTTCATCTTATGGGAGACACCTGGAGTGGTTCCCGGGTTTGTCCGTGGCTCGTCACTTCAGAGAGAGAAAAAAAAGAGAAAAGCACCTGCTCTTTTTCCCACACGGCTGATTGAGTCATCAGAGACAAGACGAGCAGCAATTTGCCAATCGGTAGCACACATGGAAAGGAAAAACAACTCAGCAAGCGAGACCAAGGAACTGCTGATGAGGCTCACAAAGCTCAGCAGGACATATAAAAAACACGCAATACACCCACATGCAGCTTGATGTTCTTGTTTCTGGTATTGGGACTAATAACAGGGAATAGAAAACAACACACATAAACATTTATGCACTTATTGATATTCCCTTTGTTCCCAATATAAATAGCTAGAACAGTCTATTCTGATATGAAAACCTGTGTGCGTTTGCTAAACCTTCTTAGAGAATCGACCTCTGGCTTCTTTGTTTCTGTCATGGTTTTATTTTAATGGGACACTTTGAAGTGCTCCATCAAACATAATCTACTTCTGTTGCAGTTCGCAGCAGACATTTCAGGTGGTTTCTTCAGCCTGTTGGTGCTAAACCCCCCAAAAGAAATAAAAATGTGCAACGACACCTCCCTTTAAAGGCCCTGGGATGCTTTTCTGCACTGGCATATGCAAGTGGTTTTCTTGCATATACATACATTTCACATATATATATTTATATATATATTATATTCATACTATTCATAGTATTTTTTGAGGTTGGCAGCAGAATGGGAAATTTTGCTCATTTAGTAGGTTAAACAAAACAAATGTACATCCTGTTCACTGTATTAGTCAAGGTATTTTTATTTATTTTTTACCTGCTAAAAAATAAATAAAGCACGTTTTACCATGGATTATGAAATGAAAATAGGTGCACAATGGCAATGAGTAAATAACAAAAAAAGCTGATTATGGATGTCTAAAGAAATACTTGACTAGCTATTAAAGGCAGATAATACTGACCACAAAATGTACAAGACAGAAGTCTCAGAGTTGGTTGGACTACAATGCTGTTTTTCTCTCAGTTTCCATTTATTTCCCGTTAATATGCTACTGCCACATCATGATTTCTGTTTTAATTATGTAAAGCAGTTGCCTCGTTGCTGATATTAACTCTACAAATAAACTTGTTTTGTTTTGTAACATGAAAGTGGTGTGACAGTGAATATAATGGATTTTGTTGGGATTTTAAGTGATAGACCAATTCAATATTGTGCATAATTGTAAAGCAGAAGGACAGAGATGAAGTTTCAAATTCTGTTTTACAAAAAAACAACAAAATACTCCTTTAACGCTGACTTCAAACTAAGGTCCATTGCAACTTATTCTCTTCAGAATTGAACTAAGTACAGCTGCATGCACTAAATAAATACGCTCTTTTTGGAAAAGTGACAAATAAAAAGGCATGAGTAGGGGAAATAGCATATATGTGGAAAGTGGTGCCACTTTTATATGTTAAAATGTGTCAGTCAATCCAGCCTGAAAATCCAGTTTAAAATCTTGGGTAAGGATGTTTAGAGATGTTTTCCATTCAATTTGACTAACCTTAAGCTATCTTGAAGGTAGAAACTATGTCTCTAGAAGTGCGAAGCTGAAAAGACACGCAGCTGTAGATAAAGAGATAAATGAAACATTAAATTTAAAACACCCACTATACACTCTTTGAAAACCCATCTAATTTTCTTTCCACTTTTGAAATTATGTACTAGAGTGTGTTTGCCACATAAAAATCTCACAAGCAGTAATTGAAGTTTGCCGTTTTATCTTCACACAATGTGGGAAAAAAAAAGGTTCAAGGAATATATTTTATGTCCTACGTCCTGTGAAAGAGTCAAACAGGAATCCACACAGGAAGTTTGAGGGGGGCGTGAAGCGATTCCTCTTAAAACGACAACGTTTAGCGTAACACACGTGCGCACACACCCCGGAGTCCATTTTACTCCCTCAGCTTTCGCCTTCAGAAAGCCGCAGCTCCATAACTCTGCAGCCATTAGCATCAAACTATTAACATACAGTTTCAGCTCAGTGGGCTGAGATATGGATTTATTAGAAAAACGCTCGGCGGAACGCCCAAAAAAAGGCAGAGCAGGCAAATTACTATTGACCTGAGAATTCAAGCCCGCGAGGTTCAACGCGAGGCGACTTCGGTTGGTCCTCTCGTGTTCCTCGATCTTCCAAGAGAGACAGATTAAACAGAGTCATAGCCGGCAGGATGGCCGGGCGATTAAAGATAAGTAATGCAGTCAGCCTATCTGTCTGGGAGACGAGAGGTAATGATAACAGGAAGTGAGATGAGTTGTTGTTGCCCTGTAGCCCACCAAGCCATCACCTCAGTTAAAAAGGTCCCTCTCTATAAACAGGCCTCTCTCTGCCTATTAAACAGATAGTACATTAGGACCGAGCAGTGAGGGACAATATAAACACAGCCGGCAGGCTAACATTTCTGACGGGTGGGTGGGGGGTGGAGGAAAGGGGCTTGAGATGGGGGCTATTCCTGAGGCTTCCTGGGAGTGAACTCCTTCCTCGCCGCTCTCCTGCACTGTAATCCTTTCCAACTAAACACAGGAAGGAAGAGATAGGTAAATAACTCAATCTTCTGATAAACCCAGCTATGTGTGTTCTCTCTAGTTTTACAGCTCTTGTTATGCGAGAAAACACAGAGACACTGACTTTCTCAGAGTACAGAAGTTCATGTTGACCATGTGAAGTAAAAGCGTAATGTTTGGGTAGTGCGAAGCAGAGAAAAAGACTCAACAAATGTTTTCACTTAAAATGAGCCTCTTGTTTTTCACAACCACAAACTTCAGTGTAGTTTATTGGTAATTTATTTTGGTGATAAAACAACAGAAAGTAGAGTATAATCGTGAAGAAGACGCAAAAGACAGTTGGCTCTTAAAAGTCGCACAGATAACAATCAGAAAGATGTGTTTTCACACCTTTTGATTCCACAAAATAAAATCCAATGCAACCCCACTGCCTTTGTAAATCACCTGGACAACAAATAGACTCCAGTAGTGTATAATTTACTCTCATTAAATCGGCATCAAAGGCTTGTTGGAGAAAATCAGAGTAGCAATAACTTAATGAGGACCAAGGACAACAGCAGAAATAACAGGGATGAAGTTGCTGATGAAATATTCAAGTGTGGTTATATAATAAAAAACTAAATCTCTGGCTTTGAACATCTTATGCCAGGTTCACACAGTGGAGGCAAAATTTTTGACCTGATTTTCTCCTTCTGACTTTTCCGATCATCATGATTACTCGTTAGATCATCTTAAGAGGTATTCCTGCCATGCGTGGTGTGTCAATAGTGATCTGGTACTTTGAAGAACATCTCAAATCGGAGATATTCAACATGTTAGATAGTCTTGATCTGAAATCCCGGCGTGTGTGGGGTCCCCCGAGGACAAACGAACAAGCAGCCTGGAAAATGTGACCTGTAGCCAATCAAAAAGCGAGGTGACGGAAACACACGGGGGAGTTCAAAACACACAGAAAACAAAACAACTGCTGTGCCGCACCAGAAAGTACGATAGACACTGCAGATGTTTCTTTGTTTTGTTTTTTATCTGTTAAAAAATGTCCACAAACTACCACCATTCCTTCTTCCTCGTCGGCCATGTTTATTTTGAACTCACGTCTGAGCTTGAGAGGTTTTGCAAGCTCACCCACAAATGTTCGTGGGCAAACTTTTCCCATGTGGTGTGTTGTACCACACAATGTAGGGCCGAAGCTGTTCTATATATAATTTTATTTATTTATTCATTTTTATATCATCATGTGTGGGGTCTCTCGGGTTTTGGAAATGGACCGACACGTTTAAAAATCTTGCCGTGTGAACAAGGCAATACAAAACACCACAAAGTCATCCATAAACGGAAAGAGCAAAGCACCACTAAACCCACCAAGGCACGGTCCCTCACCAGAACCAAAAGGTCTGGCAAGGAAAACACTAAGAGAAGCAGTCAAAAGGTTCACGGCAGCTCTGGAGAGAGAATATGTTGACAGAACAACTTTTAGTTCCCGGGTTCACAAATCTGACCTTTATGGAGGAGCGGCTGAGAGCTGTGAGAAGTCCTGTTTGCAATAAACCATGTAAGGACAAAGCAAACATGGGAAAAGAAGGTGAGACCAATGTTGAACTTTTTGTTCTACTTACAAAACAAACTTTTGTCAGAAAAACAATCACCATAACAACACCATGATGCATGGGGGAGGCCGCATTATGATGTGGGAATGCTTCCATCAGCAGGAACAGGAAAGCTAGTCAGAGCTGGTGGGGAGATGAGTGGAGATAAAAACAGAGAAATACTGTAAGAAAACCTTGGGGGACTCAAACGATTTGAGACTGAAGCGCAAGTTCATCTTTCTAACTGTGTGGTTTATAATGACCCTGTCAAAGTATGGACTTGAATGTAATTGAAAATCTGTGGCAAAACATTTAGTTGTTTACAAAAAAGTTGAGGTGCAATAAATATTTGGGTTAAAATGTCAATCTCTGGATGTGGAAAGCTTTCAGAAACAACTCTGATTACAGCAAAAAGTTAGTAGTACAAGGCTTTAAGGTAATAGAAAAACACATTCTAATCTTTCCCAATTTCTACTTGAAAATTTTTTTATTTATTATTTGCTGGTATGTGCTCGTCTGGTACATAAATCCTAGCACAACTCATGGATGTTTGTTGTGTCAGCCGGACGAAATGTGGGAAAGTTCACGGGTAGCAAAATTTTTTTTTTTTGCTAACAGAAAACATACAATCCATCTGAGTTTTGAAAATAAAGCAGAGTGGAGAGACAGAGAGGCCGCCTGGCTTAGAGGGAGACGGGAGAAGATCCCGAACCTCCTGTGTCTGGTCCCGCATGCGGATCCGTGTTGCTTGCTCCGGGCCGGGAAGCGGCGGAATGCAGAGGTGACGGATGCGGAGACGGTCAGTCCGGGTCAGCACGGATGTGAGGCTGTTAAACAGTAGGGAAACTGGAGGAGGTCAATGCTGGATTTGAAGGCAGCGCCCCGAAGTCATTCATTCATGTTTCTTTGTTGCCAACTCCACCGAACAGACAGGGCCACAGCAAAGATGCAGCACAAGGGAAGGGAATGTCTGGGATGTGGGGACAAATGGGGGCGGGGAATGGCAATTACTGGCTTAAAGCCCCCCCGTCTTTCTGCGGCACACACCTCAGATAAGATTAAAGTTACTCGGAACCAATATCGACATTTTTCCCCTATGCCGCCATAAGGAGTGATGCAATCCAGATGTTACGTATATGCAACTGCAAAATCCACAGCATTCCTATGGGTTGGCATGCTTTCTAACTGATTAGTATGGGAGGAGATTACATGGATTTTTCACTGTCAAGCAGTAAACATAGAGCAGATCCGCAGGTCATTGTATGTCCAGGAGAGTGTTGGTGGGGGGCGAGGGGGTGAGGTCAAGGGGTTACGCGTCTATGTCCCAGAACATCATGGTTGTAGGTAATGGGGGACGCTTCTGTTAACTTCTGTTGACTTGCCAACACTGACTTGAGCAAAAACAGAGCAAAGCACCCATCTGAAAACAACTTTGGACTCGTCTTGGCAAATGCAACGTACAGCAGAAAAGGCTTGAAAAAGGTTCAAAATGTTTAAGCTTTACAAACCATGACAACTCTCTACAAAGCATCTGTTGTAGCAAGGACTTCAGTGGAATTTCTCCAGCATGAGATAATGCTGATGGTGTTTTTTTTATTGTTATTTTCTCTTCACAGAAGAGGTTAAAAAAAAAACATTAAAACGTACATAGCGGTACATCTTGAATAATTTTACCGAAGCTGCACAGTAAGTTCTTACTACAGAGGGTAAAGCAGGTGTGTTTTTCCCCTCAGGAAAATTAAGTGTTGTGTTTTTTTCTAAGTGGTAATTTTATGTATTCCAACTTGGGTTTTTTTTTCTTTTTCTTTTCTTACAAAAACAAAATAGACACATTTGCACGCTAAACCCCCCCAGCAATTTTTACATTTAAGCCCGTAAAGAAGGTCGTGGGTATTCAAACCGGTTGATATGTGAATCATTTAAAATGTGAATGCATTCAAACAGAAATTAACCTTGTCATCTACACTTTCATACTGTAAATAATTCTTCAAAAACACATATTACAAATCCAAAGACAAGACAAGAGACTGAACAGACTCACAAACAAGAGGGAAGTCATTCAAGCAACATTGTATGCATTGTGAGATATCTAAATAGTTTATGTTTGACCACAAACTTTGGTCTACTTTCTTGAATGCATGAATATTCTAACTATAGTGTTGCACATGCAATACCTTCCAGAGAATTTATTTATCACAGAAGCAGTCATGAGTTATACGTAAGCGCTCGGCTGCAGAGATCCACACCTCTGGGGGGATAAATGTGCCAACAGGTAAATTACTAGTTTTGCTATTAAAATATGGGGTTTATGAAACAGATGTGATGAAAGTCTTAGTAAAACAAAAAGACTCCCCATTTGCTGTCTGTCGCAAACACATGGAACCAAAATTCTACCTTTTACTTATTAGCCTTCAAGCAAAAAGCTATGCATAGTAATGATACACTTTCACATAATTCTGTTGCATAGAACTGTGGTGTTGCACAGAGAGTTAACAGCTTTTTAAAACTACATCAAACTATGAAATAAAGTACTTGTATAGTACAATAAATGTGTTGGATGTATGGAATTTAATGCAGAATAATCCTGGAAGAAAAGCTGCTGGAGGTTGCGTGAGACTGGAAAAGCCGGAGCTGCAATGGAAGAGTTTAGATCAAAGCGCATGAAGGGGTTAGAATGGACAAGTTAAAGTCCAGCTTTAAATCCAATTGAGAAAAAGACTGGAAAATTTATGTTCACAGTCAGTCTTCATCCAATTTGACCAAACTTAAACACTTTCCTTTCACTTCACACCTTATGCACTATTTTGTGTTGGTCCAGAACACAATTAAGCTGGACGTTTTCCAAAAATGGGTGCAGTGTGTTACTTTTGTAAGACATTGTACAGAGATGTCACACCTTACCCTTAAGCATGCAGTGGTTTCCATGCATCACATTTTAAAACAATTTTAGAAGTAAGATTCATGCCTAAACTCAACATATGCTTTCTATTTACGTAAAACGTATTAGCTATAAAGTTTAACTGAAGTAAATTACTATTAGGCGCGCATTATCTGGATCTACAGCTCAATTTCAAACCATTTACTTCTGCGGACTTAAACCCATGTCACAAACTGAGATAAGAAACAGGCGTGCAGTCTGAGTCACCCGTGGGAGATGGGGACATGCGGCCGAGCGAAGTTTTCCATCCATCCCAGCGCCGCTGTGACAAGCAATAACTCTGAACTTAAGTGTTTGCAGAGGCGTGCCCTGCTAGTCCCAGCAGAGTAGAGCAACAGGCCGGGGTGAGAGGGGTTAGCTCCTCTCCGCAGCGCTGCTGTCATCCCAGCTGTGTCCAGTGATGTGACAGGGCTCTCAACGGCAGACTGGAGAGTAGGGCTGCAGCTAATGATTACTGTAGTAACAGATTCATCGCTTAATCAGATTTTTAAAAAATTGCACTTTCTACAGATGTTTACGACGGCGTATTATTAGCATCGTCGACAGAAGAAAAAAAAATAGGAGGAGTAAAATTCCACCAAGAAATGGCCTTGAAATATTGAGAATGATCTCAGGAAGTGTCTAGAAAAAAAGAATGGAACCGCAACTTTTGAAACAGAAATCTCCGTGTTTTGGAGGTTAATCTCTAAATTTCTTAGTTTTTTTCTAGCAAAGTTTACATTTTTCAAGATTAAACATTTTCTTGTTTTCCCTAGAAAATGTCTCACATTAATCTCAAAATTTTGAAATTTCTTAGCAGAAATCTACTCCTTTTTTTCTATATAAAATGGCCCTAATATGCTGTCACAGATTTTTCATTTGACCAGCTGTTTTTGTACAAGATTAGGAATACATGCACGCAAAAAAAAAAACACCAAAGAATTCAGTTCCTTTTTCCACAAATGAAAAAATGTTATTGCCTGAAATGCAACAACATAACATTCATTTAGAAAATCTGAAACTAAACTTGTTCCACTTGAGGAGTTTTGGTTAAAACACTTTTACACACCAAGGTGTTTTAATCATAGCTGCAAAATTGATATATTTTTGCACAGTTTTGGCTTCATTACTGCTCTGAATATGTTGGGCTTTTCTCAGCAAATTGACTTTTTGAGTCTGTATACTCCAGTTAATGCTTAATTGATTACTAAAGGATCGTTTCAATTGTCGATTAATCACAATTAATTCAAGCAGTCGTTTCAGTCCTAATGTAAGGCACTCACTGCCACAATACTGGCCTTAAAAAGCCTGGGATTCCAAAAGCATGGAGCTACCGCATGTCTGAGCTTCGTTCTCGGTGAGTGGGAGGTACAGCAGTAGCAAACATGTTTGTTTTGGCCGGGAAGAGCGCCTGACTGGGTGGCTGATGGGAAGGTAGAGCGGCGCGCTTGTGATGTTCTGGGACGTGGTGAAAGAGAGAGTCTGTCGGGTTTTAGCTCCGGCTGTCTAGAGCTGAAGACGTCTCGCACACACCGCTTCTTTAACAGTGGCCTGGAGCTCGACCAGGCCTGCTCAATCTGAGCCTTTCAGACTAAAACCCAATTACACGGCCGACACCCGGGATGGCCAGGAGGGGGAGGAGGAAGGGCGCAGGCAGGGTGGCACGCCAAACGGGAATATATGTAACCATCCCAGACAAACGTGTGCTTTATATTAAGGAGGTAATAAATCCAGTGGCAGGATAAACATTTAATATCAAACCAACCGCACTGATGTTACAATCCTCCTAAGGTAATTCTCCTAAATAAACCTTCAAAACCAAAACCTGACCACTTTCTTTGTATGAACCGTCCATGTGCAACTCACAGGTGTATCACCTTTCAGATTAATTGCACAGTTTCACATCTGCAAAAGCGGTCTTCCTTACTAAAAAATGTTTCGACTTCTGTTCAGGCGTATTCAAACACTTCTCCAGTCCCAACAGCTGAGCTACAACAGCCGTGCTGCCTAAAACAGCTGATGCACGCAGGAGGCAAGACGGTACGTCTAACATGATTTCAGGGAAAACTGTAGCAGCTGATTGGAGCTTAACAAAACATTCTACTAAAATGTTAGAGCTTTGTAATGCAAAAACCAAGACCAAGATTTTTTTCAACTTAATGTGACGTATAGTCTGTTCAAAACTTCTCGTTTTTATTTACAGGCATGAGAGGAAAGGCGAAGAGGGTCTCCTTCACAGCTTTTGTAACCGCATGTTAATAAATGATGGTTAATAAACTTAAAAGTACAGTCAAGTCAGTTTGACAGGAAGTCTAAGAAGTCAATTCTGTGAACGTAACTAGGGAACTAAGGAATCATCATCCCATTTCTATGCTCCACTATTCTGGGACAAACTTCCAAAAAAGTGCAAAATTGCCAAAACACAGAGTTCCTTTAAATCAAGGATAAAACCTACCTGTTTAGAGTTGCCTTTGATTCACAATAACTTGAATATTGACCAATATATTTGATGTATATTTTCTTAATGACTTTGATGATGACTTTGACAAAATATAATGTTTATCGCCATTTCACAACTGGTTACTGTATTACGTTTACATGGTGTAAAGCTCTTTGAAGTGCCTTGTTGTTGAAATGTGCTGAACAAACAAACTTGACATATTCACACATCACCATTTAAATAAACATGCTGAGAGCAAACTAGACTGACGTTTAAATATCGCCATGTTTTGAGATCTTGTAATAGCCCTCCACTTTTGCTTTCAATTAACTTCACAGCACAGATTACAGATTTCTGAACAGCTACACACCTCTGTGGAGCTGTGGCCTACTTCAAGGCCCCACGCTAGCGCGCACAGGAGCTAGGCCCGGATGAACTCAAACCGTCCACCATAGCGACACAGCGTCCATCTCTGGTGGGTCTTCCCCCACCCACGCACACTCACACACACACGCCCACACGCACTCAGGCAGAGCAAACACATTTCGACCGCCAGGCATGTCTGGGAGGCGTTTCATCCAGCCATTTTCTACTGTAATTAATGTGTCCCTCTTGCACTCAAGCAAAAAAAAAAAACTCGTGGAAATTAAATAAACAAAAAGGGCAGCGAGGACACACAACTCATTTCCCTTAATACCTCAATAAAACTCAGGGCCGTTTTGATTGCAAACTCACATCGCTCTTAAAGCCTCATTGTGAGATCCGATTTTCAGCGAATGTGTTTCTTGAACTCGAGCCAAGTGTTTTAAAGTCGAGTAATGCACCGACGTTAGACGCAACTCTTGTTAACCCGCGCGTGCTCCAGTCGCAGCCTCGTCTGAATTTTGCGTCTCTTCTCCAAACTCATAAGACCAAACCTGAAAATGTGCGGCAGGACAGTTGTTCTGAGTTATCCGGCTTCTCTAGACAACCATCGTCAAAGTGGAGAGACGACGTAAATGGACATTGGAAATAAAAGTCCCGTACCCGCAAGTAATTTTCCCTCCATTTAATAAACGAGCGGACCTAGCTGAGAGGCGAGGTTTAAGAGGTTGCTTTCAAATTCCAGTTCGGCCATGGCTGAGAGCCTGTTTAATTTTTCCGTGATTTAGTTTAATAAGTTCCTAAATACTATGCCGTCCCAATGCTTGCCTTACGGATCCAGGAATGTACAGAGGCTCAACGAAAGTAGAAAAGTATGAAGAGGACGGCGGAGGAAATTGCTGCGGCATTAGTCAGCGACTTTATTTGACGCAGCTTAGACTTCTGCTTTTTCTAAGAGAGCTCATAGCTATGTCCAGGTCGCTGCTGGGAAAGTGAAGCAAGAGGTGAAGAACCGGTGACTGTGTGCACTTTGACTTTTGATTTACTCTTATTACTCCTCCACCTCCCATCATTGACTCTTTCTGCCCTGTGCATCAGACTCGACCTCTGACCTTTAGGAAGTCAAACGCACGTGTGCGTCGTTCCCCGTTAAAAATGGATCTCTTCCTTTTCTGGACTCCAAATTTTTGCTGTGTTTTGCTGTGTTTACGGGATCCGAGTGTTTACCCTGTAAAGAAAACTGACCTTGTTTATGAAGGAGAGAAATCGGTGGATGTTAACACAACATTCAGGCCACCATGTTGAAAACAATCCACTTACCTGCTTAGATGATCTCAAAAACCCGAGGATTCAGGCTTCCTTTTTTTCTCTTCATGTTTCAAATATGGGATTTTTAAACATTATCTGAATTACTTTAAATGTAGTTTTTTATAGATGGTTACAGTATATATCAAGGGAAAAGAGGAAATGGATCAGAATTGTACATTTTGTGTGTGTTTTATCCACACAATGTGCAGATTCTACATGTAGACTCAAATGTGAGCATTAGAAGAAAAAAAATCACAAGAATAAAGTTAGAATATAGCGAAAACAAAATGGGACGAGAGTAACGAAGTTTGAGAATGAAGTAGAGATTTCAAGGATAATGTCATAATATTTTGAGAATAAAGTCATAATATTATGCCTTTATTCTAGTAATGCTGACTTTTATTGTAATATTATGACTATTTTCTCATACGACTTTATTCGCGTATGATTTTACTCTCGTAATTTTATGACTTTATTGTCGTAATTTTAGTTTTACTTTCTTTTTATCCCTAATTTTCCATTGTACAAATATATTTACACCAGCCCTAATATTAGTATCAATGTTTCTTAGCACATTTCAGAGAATCAGCACAAATTCTTTGGGTTTCAACCATCTTCAGGCAACATTCTGGTTAAATGTATGGCTGTTTTTTCTTATTATTATTCATAAAAGTCAAAGTTCATTTTAATTAGTTGGTTTCCTGGTTTAAATGGGGGTATGTGTGTGTGAGTTGTGTTTACCCAAACTATCAGCTCTAAGAAAATAATTTACAAACTGTAAAGCATGGTGCTGGCAGGATTATGCTGAGCGGTTGTTTCACTGCCACTGGTAAAACTGCACTGTACTAAGAGGATAAGCTAAGATTTTTCTTTCAACTTTACCTTAAATGAATAACAAGATGGTTAAAACGTGAACACAGTTTGGAGTCCCAATGTTCAAAAACACAAATATAAACTGTTTTTGGAATGAAAAAACAAAGCAGACAAATATCATCTCACCAGCTTGAATGAGATCTAGCATTTATGACGGGGAGAGTGGTCAAAAACGTAGTAAGAATTATGTCCTGGACCTTGATAACTCTATAGAAAGTGTGTTGTTGTGAAGCTGTGTGTATGTTTAATTTTAAACCTGCACGGAATGATTTTTGGAAATCATTGTATTGTGAAATAACAGTGAAAAAAAAAATAAAAGCCTAAATTAGCCTGACAGTCACGATAAATCAATGTAAACTTTACACCGGAACTTTAACGCGTAACATAAATCTGTCATGGAAGGTCTCAAACTTTCACTTTGCAGATCCTCCAAGTGTTTACTGTGAGTGACATATGGATGGTATGGTTATGCAAGATGAGCACACACCTGCAGCAGCAGTCTTTCGAAAGCCAGACAGGAATCCCAGCGGGCCACTCTGGGGTGTCGGAGCGTCTGGGCCGTGGCCAAGCCCAGCTGAAGCACCCCGCAGTGACTCTCTAGCGCCTCCCAGCTGCTCCGGAATAACTTCACATAGGAACACAGCTGATCGGGGGTCACACGACCTGAGAGGAGGGAGACGCAGGGTGAGATATTTGGACCCAACAAAGTGGTGGATGCAATAAATATTAGCAAACGTGGTACTAAAAGTAGTAGTAAAAGCATTTACAGGAAATGACAAAGTGGTTGGACATCGCGATTTGTCATGTGACCGTATCTGATAATTACAATAAGACATAAAATCAATAACGGTGTTAGCAAGTCAATGTTTCCAAGGTTTAGGACATCCTCAGTCGATAGCTGAGTCTCCATTTACCTTAAAATTGCACAATTTGACACTATGAAAATAAATTGGCATAATGAAAACACGGCGATTTTGAAAAAAAAAAAAACCTCTTGATTTTTGAAAGTAGAGTTTGACGCTAGGATGAGGTGGTTTATCAGCCTTATCGAATCTGGTATATTTAACTGGTTTATTTCACAAAACTTCAATGGAAACAGTTCTTTCGTATCACAGACATCATGTGATCAACAACCTGATGTTACTATTGGTGGAAATGACAAAGACGATGACAGGAAGTGGTAGACGGACGATGGCGTGGCATGTCTTAAAAACAAAAAAAGATTTAATCTTGTAAACAAACTTATTCATGTGCGATATTAATTGCGTTCTCTTATTTATTGGAAACACCGCAAACACAAAAATCACGTTTTGTTCAATATTAGCAAAATACTGACAACGTTTTGAGCACATCTGTAATGGAAACGCAGCTATTGATGCTTCTGAACGGACATGGCCTTGGAGCTCTGGCTGATTCGTGTTGTTTACTGGAAAATAATTGGGACATATCTTTTGATGTACATCTTCCACTGCAGATGTGTGCTGTCCGTAATCCATCAACAAAGCATTCTTTGTGCCCGGTAACCTTGACCGGCGGTTTTCCTTGACCAGAGGCTTCCAGCTGTAGAGCTACTGCCAAACACGTGATGCATCCACTTTTGTTTGCAGCTGTCCCCTCTAGATTTGCTAGCTCTTTATATAAGAAAAATTATTTCCTTAACCATCGCTGGTGTGGTTTTCTTGTGAAAACATCACACTTATATCCAATATAGGCCGTTTCTCTTGAGGGCTTAAATTCATTTTGTGTTTCATGTTTTGTCTTACTGAGTAAAAGCTCCAGGGGTTTAAAACAGGCAGTCATGAAGCAATATTCCTCACACTGCGAATACAAACCCTGTGTTGCCACTGACTGTGCCTGACTGCAATTAAGGAAATAGTGCGGGAACACTGATTGGAGCTCCTGAAATTCTGTCTGGGCTGTGACTAATATGTGTAAATGAGAGGCCTTTACTGATTACTTCAAGATATGTAAGAGAAGAGATCAGACAGACAGAAAATGTTTAGGATCTGCTCTGCTGAACATTTCCAAATCCCCAGCCATCTACTTAGCCCCCTCTCCCTCCGCTCCTCAGGAAGGACCGCAGCAAAACCTAGCAACAACAGCATAAATAGTCGAGTCCTAAAAGACTAGAAAGATGGGATACAACACCTCTGCATAAGCACATTCATTTGTGTTGATGTTTGAACTACTAGATGCACTAGATGTGGGTGTATTTTGAGTTTGAATACGACCAACATTTATTTTTGTAAGACCAAACATATGACCAAAAGTGAAACTGATAAGAAAAGGCCGGCAACCTCCAGAGTACTAAATATAATCTACAGCAAGTTTGAGGCTTTTTTCGCTACAGTCAACGGCACAAGCACTCGTTTTCCTTAAGTGTTTTTTTTTAAATTACAACCACAATTTCTGTTTGTTTTATTGGGATTTTATGCGATAGACAACAGAAAGGAGCAAATAATTGTAAAGTGAGAGGAAAAGGATGCATGGTGTTGGATCTCTTTTTGATCATGTTTTAATTCTTATACTCTTTGCAAAGTACTTAATGTTGTTTTTGTTATGAAAGATGCTCTAACTTAATGTCCTCCTTATGGGTAGAAGAAGCTGAATACCAATCCATACATAATTATAAGAAGCCTCAAAGGAAGAGTAAACAACGGACAAACTGAGGAAATATCTAAAAAGAAAAACAACAGGTTCAGGTTTCTCTCTGAACTGAAAACACTTTGGTCCAGACCTAGTCAGAATACTGAAAAGCTCTTTTGTTAACATATCCAACCATAAAAATCCTGGCAGTAAAACTAAAGCTCCCCAAAAGCTTGATGTGCCAACCATAATTCAAGACAGAACCAGGAAATATATTCAAAGCTAGTCCAGCCTTGAATGGGCACCTAAGAATGGTACAGAGCAGGCCAAATGTAATCAGGCTTTACAGTGAAAGCACACAGTGAGTCTGAGGGAGAAAATGTAAGGCATTAGGGAAACCAAAGAAAAGCAAATAGGCCAAGCAGACACACAAAGGGCCTGCTTTGCATTACACACTTACAGCATCCTGGCAGAGCCTTGGCTCTTATCTGTCACAGAACGTCCCTCCAAACAGCTTTGTGATTCTTTCAGCATCTTTGTGCCAGATGAAAAAGGAATCTGAAGGAGATGATCTATCAGCTGAGCTCTTGTTCCAGATCAGGGTGTCTCTGCAGAAAGACGACTGGCTGCGTGTTCTTCACTTTTAACGTTAAGTCGCAATAAAAAGAACAACAAACAACGTTTTCCAAAGTCTAATTGTAATTTAATATAGATAATATACATACAAAGATGCTGATGATATATATATATATATATATATATATATTTACAGTACAGACCAAAAGTTTGGACACACCTTCTAATTCAATGGGTTTTCTTTATTTTCATGACTATTTATAAGGCAAGAAATCCCACTTATTAACCTGACAGGGCAGGTTGACCTATGAAGTGAAAACCATTTCAGGTGACGACCTCTTGAAGCTCATCAAGAAAATGCAGAGTGTGTGCAAAGCAGTAATCACAGCAAAAGGTTGCTACTTTGAAGAAACTAGAATATAAGGGATATTTTCAGTTGTTTTACACTTTTTTGTTTAGTGCATATTTCCACATGTGTTATTCATAGTTTTGATGCCTTCAGTGTGAATCTACAATGTCAATAGTCATGAAAATAAAGGAAACTCATTGAATTAAAAGGTGTGTCCAAACTTTTGGTCTGTACTGTATATATACTGTATGTATATATATATATAATGATCTGAAATAAATCTGTTTTAAAAGTATTACTGATTAAACTTTAAAAAATTATGTAGCTTTATGTTATTAAAGCTAAAGTTTAATCAGTAATACTTTTATAACAAATTTATGTCAGATCATGATTTCTAGGTTAATGTCAAGTTGTCGTAACGAAGACATTTTGAATAATGTGAACTTTGTATTAAAAGCGTCATGATTTACTGAATGACACTTTATGACAACAGTCATAAATATTCATGAAGACTTACTCATGTTCATGACAGGTGTTATGTCATGTTTATGACGGTGTCATGACAGTCTTATTCACAACCCGTCAAATAAAGTGTTATCGTCAAATTCTATTTTGAAAAATCAAGAGTTTTTTTTTTTTTTCAAAATAAGTCCCTTACTGAAATATTAATTGGCTATATTGGATGAATTCTCCTCTTCGGTTTAAAATAATTGAAATTATTATGAATATTTAAAGACTTCCTCCATAATGCACTCTGATAAGCTTCACTGTTATTGATTAAGAGAAGTATGCCCACAGCATGATGCTGCCACCACCAGGTTTCACTGTGGGTGCTGCGTTCAGTGCGATTTGTGGCACTCTGCATGTAGGCCAAAACATTTTGGTCTCGCCTAACAAATCTTCTGCCACATGTTTGCTGTGCCTACAATACGGCAAATTGCAAAAGGTATTTCTTTCTTCTTGTCGCTCTTCCATAAAGACCAGATGTGTGTAGTTTTTGTGTCAATAGATTCTCTCACCTCAGCTATGGATCTAAGCAACCATTCCACAGTCATCATGAGACTTTTTGGCTGCTTTACTAATATCCATAGACTGCCAATTCAGATTGATTGCAATGTCTTGGTGGCTTTGTAGTTGTCCAGAACTCTTCATTTTGATGGATGGTGGACAGAACAGCGCTCTGTGGGATGTTGAAAGCTTGGAATATTATTTTATTGACGTAACTCTTTTCTAAACTCCTCGACAAATACCAATCTCTCAGACATTCACCTGGATTTACACTGTGCTTGAACTGGATTTTATCTTTAGGCATCAAAGTAAATGGGGTGAATGCAAATGCATTTCTCTTTCCAAACCATGTGCCATTGTCATCTGCTTCACAATCATGAGCTACTTTGTGGCGATCTATCGCATAAAATCCCTATAAAATATATCTAACTTGTGGTTGTAAAATGACTAAATGTGGTAAAGGGACATGTGCGGCGCTGTAACTTATGACATCATGTGGTTCATAAGTATCATGTGGCAGGAGGTCGGTCTCTGCACGGCAATTCTCGTCGCCCTTAAATGAAGATGGCTGAGAAACCTGAACCGTTGGGCCCATTTTATTGTCCTTTTGAGGGCATTTATAGAAAGAACAGACATAAAGCAAATTTCATTTTCATTCTCATGCTAAAAACGGCTGGAGCGTTAGTCCATCGGAGCAGGATGTGCAGAGGTGGCAATTGAGACATGGCAATCGCGATCAAAGTCTTCCACAGCACAAGTACAGCCAAGGGCAACGATGATTTAGCTCCGTTACTGGAAGATGACTTACATTCTGGGTGCACGGGGTTGCAGAGGAGCTAAGTGATCTCTGATGTGAGTTGCAGAGTTGAGTGGTGACCCGTCTCAGCAGCCAGACAGTCTCATAAGTAATCCCGCAGGACTGAGGGACGCAGGAAGTTTGAGGGGCTTATTTATGCGCTCCGAAAGGAGGAACATCCTGAAAACGTTCGGTTATGGGTGAACGTTGGGGCCTCTGCTCAGGACTCTGCACCACATTCAGGCACACACTGCACCACATTACTCAACAGCAACAACGTTTTCATCAATATTTTCAACAGTTGGCTAAATCATTTACGTTTTAAACAAAATTACCTCAATAAATAATTTCTAAGAAAATATGTGATGAAACTTGTTTGGGCTAAGTTAAGGAGTTAATTGTAACTCCTTAACTTACAGATAAGGAGTTACAGATCATTTGAGAAGTTCAGTCATATGAAAGGGACTCCGCTGCGTCTCCACATCAAGAGGAGTTAGCATGCCTCCTGGATGCCTCCACGCTGAGGTGTACCAGGTCTGTCCCACCAGGTGGAGACTCAGAGGAAGACCCAGTGAGTGGAAAGGCTTGGCCTGTGTGCTTATGCTGCTGTCTTTGTGACCCGACTCCCGGACAAATGGAAGATAATGGATGGATGAATGCATCAAGATTCAGAAATTTCTTCTCAAACTAGGTAAAGCAATACAGGAACCCTGCTGGATCATCAGGGCTAGCTACATCACTTGTAGGACGACTTGATACAAATGACAATGCAGCAGCTGTATGAATCCATTCTGAACCCAATTCCCCCTGGTACCAAAGCCCGAGGGCATGCCCCGCCCTTCTGCCACGGGAGCAGCAGGGTGTCTGCACAACGACTCTGCTATCCATTTAGTCTGGTGTAAACACAGGCAGATTTGCATAAACACAATTAGAGATGATGAAATGTATCTATTAAAGTCCCATTTAAGAGCCGAAACACCCAAGACAAACACGTATTGTGCATGTTCTCACGCACACTGAGGGAATTTCATCATCCTACTACAATCCTATTACATCCTATGAGACCTTAAACGGGTCAACCTCAGGCTCTGAGAAATGGATTATTTTCTCTGTGTCTCTCTGGATGATCCTATTCTGCTGAAAAGCCAAGCTGGATCCAAGGGTGTATAAAACCAATGAGAGCGTATGAGGCCCTGCAGTGCACAGGCAGAGTATTTTCTTTGTTTATTTGGGAAAACCAACAAGAGCGAGAATGAGCTCAGATATGAGTGGAAAAACGTTAGCCTTTAAGATAACTGCAGGGCACCAAGCAGGGATGTAAACAATTCATGGAGTTACGATTAATTGTTGATGAATGTTTTATTGTGTTAAAATTAGTTCCAGTTGATTAACAACACCAGCTTAGACATTCTTTTAGTGTTGTAGTTTGGCCGCCACCCCGCAGAAAGCGCCGTCGGTCACCATTCAGTTGATAATGGCGGAGCCATACCAGAACGAGAAAGAGTAACGGTCCGAACAGAGTCCGGTGTGGGATGCAAAATGAACCATATGCAGTTCTGTTTGGAAATATAAACACGCGAAGCTCTTTAGGTTTCACCTTAATAGCGATGATTCTCCCGAGCTGCTTGACGGAGGAGCGTCAACGTCTCAATCAAAAACTAGTGATGTGCTACGAAGGCAAAGATGTAATCACTGAACCGAAGACAGGACAGTGCAGAAAACTTGTCACGTGGAGAGAAAAAAAAAAGAAAAACATGACGCCAATAAGCAATGCTGATTTTGAGGTGAGTTAATGCACTTCGTGAAGTGAAGTTTTCACATTCCTTCAAGAGCAACTACGGTACTTCGCTTAAACATCTCTGGGTTTATGGAGGACTACGTTTTTCACATACAACTGTGTAAAAAATTAAGAGACCACTTAAAAGTATCGGTTTCTCTGATTTTACTTTTTATATATGTTTGAGTAAAATTAACATTGTTCTTTTATTCTATGAACTACTGACAACGTGTCTTTGAAATTCCAAGCAAAGATTTTGTATTTATTTGCAGAAAATGAGAAATGGTCAAAATAACGAAAATGATGCGGCACTTTCAGACCTCAAATAAAGAAAACATGCAAAGAAAACAAGTTCATAATAATTTAGAAACAACAATACTAATGTTTTAACTCAGGAAGAGTTCAGAAATCAACATTTGGTGGGATAACCAGAAGGTTTTCAATGGGGTTCAGTGCAGTGGGCTCTTCATTTTTTCTAGAGCTGCGTTTTATGCTTTTCACCTTTGCTTTTTCTGTTAAGCAGCCTAAGAGTTTTCTGTTCTGCTATATTTTATATATACATATGTGTCTAAGCTTAATAATGTGAGAAAACCACACTTTTATGTTTGTTCAGTCAGTATTTAATACAGCGGACACAAAAAAATGCTAAAATTTTATGTCGTTTTTTTTAATTCAGCATATGAACATTTTTACTCTTATATTATGGAAAGATTGTGAGACCTCTTGATACAAGAGAAAACTCAGGTTTTTAAGAAAATGTCCAGTCGATCGATAAGACCTATCAACTTTAGGTCAATTGATAACTTGCGTTCTTAGCATCAAGTGAGCAAATTAGTATTAGTTCTATGTGGTGCATTGGAGGAGAGAATGATGGATTGAGAACTTGGCTTGTGTTGCTGTTTTACAGAAGGAAGACGGTGTGGGGGGTTCATTGGGAGCACACAGGGGGATCCATGGTGGTGTCCGCGCCTCTGCCAGTTATGCATAAAGGTTCAGTGTGTGAGGGGCCTTACATTGACCCCTTCTCTCCCCCTCTCTCTCTCAGCAAAGACATTAAATCAACAGACTGTCAGTCAGCAGGCGGAGGCCGCTTTAATTCGCCTCCTTGTTCATACACTCCTGACTTTACTGTCACTCCTAAACTCTGCAAAGCATTTGTTTAAATAAATCATTTCGGATTCTGCAAAATGTGCACTGCATCACAAAAGTGCGAAAAGACAGCATGCGGTGCACATGCGGAAAACTTTACAGGCTGTGTTTGAGAGTGTGTGTGATCTTGTTATGAGACCTCCTTTACCTCACAAATTATAGGGGCTCGAGGACCAACAAGATCCCTCCCTTTTTAAAAGCCCCCTTTTTTGCCAGATGTTAACCTGAATGTTAAGACCAAAGTGTGTGCATGTGAGCAAAGGATAGCGCAAAGTCCAAGGTGCACGGAGCCACTTCACGTTTGCGTGCCTGCACATATTTTCACCCCTCGCTTCAGACCCCTTTGCTTCATTACCGAACAACACAAGTTTCTCGAAAAAGCAGTGTGCGTGTGTGTGTGTGTGTGTGCGAGCGAGCGAACATGTGGGGGTGTGCGAGTGTGTGTCATGCAGCCAACATGTGGTTCAGATTTCCTCTGGGGCCACATGTGCAAAAACACAGCAGGCCAGAAAAGCTGGATCTCAGTGGGATCCGCTGGAGTCCGGCTGCAAAACGCTGAAATACAGGCGCTTGCTTCTCCTCAAGAGTAAATATCTACATGCGTCGCTTTTATGTGATGCAAATGTTTATGTTTCGTTTTTTTCTGGGCATTGTCATTAGTTTGTTTTATAGTTCATAGGAAATCAGCCCCATCTGTGGCTTTGTATGGGCTGGTATGATATTATAGAGGCATAACAACTTTTATTAAACGATCGGGGGTTTCAAACGAAGAGAAAAAAACTGTTACAAGATTGATGTGCTTTTATTTTCAACAGAACAGCAACAATCGGTCCTACTGATGCTGAAGTTGTATAATTAATGCATCAATCATGCTTCTTCTAACCAATACAAATAAGAGATTTTCCAATTAATGAGTCCTTTTTTGACCTACTCAGTTTTTTGGCCATACTCTAGGAGTTATGGCCACTTTTAGAGCCATAACTCGTGAAAGTGGAAAAATGTGCTGAAGGTTCTTTGATTGTTTTTAATCAGACAGAGAATCAAGAACGTCCTTATTGAAGTACTAACTTATGTATTGTCTTCACCAAACTAAAAAAAAGTGCATCAAAATACAGAGTGTTAGTTTTAGTTTAGCTCTTCAGTCTATTTAGAGCAAAAAGTAAACTAAAAACTAAACTAAAACTAACACCATCATGTACTTTAATGCAGTAGAGAAACTTTATCATTTAGCTCTCTACAATGGACCAATGTTTGTGTTCACAAACCAAAAATGGCAGAAGTTATAGGTTTTGGTGGACTTTGAAGAGTTCTGACTACAATCTTAGTATAATTGTTTTCAGTGGCCGTAATCCTCTTCTGTATTACTGCTATGATAATGTTGTCTATATTTTATATTCATACAGAGCAAACATCAACTACATTTTGAATCAGTTTCAAGTTCTAATTGAGCAGAAATGTTTTTGCTGTTCTTCCTTTAGATGAACACAAACATAACAAGCTGACTCTAGCTGGGTAATTAGTCAGGCTATCTGCTTGGGTAGCCAGCCAGTAGTTGGCTGCTTTGCAGATGTGCCGCTCGTAGCTTGCAAAATGTGTTTTGAAAACAGAACCGTCATAACCAGAGCGATGGCAAGCTCGCTTTAAGCTTCCACACTATGACTGTTCCTGTTTTTGTGCAACCAGAAATTGTTTTTCAAAGTCAGATGAGTTTATCTAGTGAGGGAGGGAAAGAAAGGTTTAGTAGTTGTTTTTTTTTTGCCAGCTGAATGGCAGTGTGGAGCAACAACTGGGGGACGGGTCAGCACTTCTGTACTCTATGATCCACAGTCCAGTCAGAAAAAAAATCTCCAGTCAACCTAGATATTTCTGTGTCTCATCAACATCCCTGGGAAAGGTGTGCAAGAAAACATTTGCTTCTTTAAAGGTGCACTGTTGGTTTTTAAATATTTGGTATGCTTCGATACTGGTGACCGTCCCATGTGGCATTCACATGCTTACTATAGATACAACAAATTAATCGACTTACAATTAGTTGTCAATTAATGGTCTACTAGATTAAAATGAGCTAAAAACATCCACTCAGACCTGTTTTTTTGTGTTGTAGTTTGGCCTCCATTCAGCAGAGGGCACTGCTTGACATTGTTAAGCAGAGCCAATTGATACAGAAAGAAAAAAGAAATCTTTTTAATTTTTTTTATTTGGCATATGATATAAAATGTTGCCCTTTAGCATATGGATAGACGGTCGGCTCTCTTGAAGCAAGAGAAAGGTTTTTTAGGATATGGCCGCTTCTCAATTAATCGTTAGTCAATCAATAAGATCAATCAACTTTAGATTAACTCATTAATGTATAACTTGCATCTCTAATGCTTACCCATACTCATCTTGATTGGCAGCTTCTCCTTGGTGGCCGCCTCCACCAGGTGGCGTCGGACTTCCATCAGAGCTTCTTTGTGTTTACTGGTGAGCATCGACTCCCACAGCAACCTCGCAGAGGACGGCCTGAGAAGCAGACGAATTCAACACGAGAGCTTAAGGGCAAAGAAGAGTCACTGGTTTTTGTTCATCTTGGACATGATCGAGAGTTTTTCTTGTCAAATCAAAAACTTTTTTTTTTTTTTTTAAAAGAGCAAAGGGGGTAGATGCAGAATGTTATCATGTCAATCAAGCAGAAAACGCCTGTGTGCCAGCATTCCTCAGGCCTGGTCAGTGCCTGAAGCCAAACAGCTTGCAGACCAAGACACCCTCCGTGGTGCCATCGCTGGGCACATCTCATTCCCTCTTCTCATTATCCGCTGGGTTACAAAACAGCCTGATTCCCATCTTTGACTGCGAGTGATAACAGGAACCATGTGCGGGGCTAATACCATCTGCCACCAGCAAGAAATAAAAAGAAAGGTTCCTATATAGAATCAGAAAATTGTCACAGAGGAGCCTTATCATCGTTAAATTTGCAGATGACAGGAACTGCTCTTCAAAGCGGCCGGTGTCAGACTTCAGGCACCAGACGCACTTCATATCCGCGTATTAATTTGTCTCTTTTCCAACCTCCTCTCTGTTAAATACGCTCAGATAAGACCAAGGCCAGTGTGCTTGCTTTGGACAACTAGACAGAAGGCATGCAGTAGTTACTGTTATGAGCGTATACCAAGGTTTCAAGAAGTAAGGGCTTCACAACTGCTCAACATTTTCAAAGTCCTTTGTATGAGAGCAGAAGGAAACAAAATGCTGATTCCTCACCTCCCGTTGTTGTATATACTGGCAATCAGCTGGTTGAGAAAAAAAAGTCTCAAACGTTTCTCTCTAACCTACAAAAAAGACAAATTTAACACTTTGAAAGTCTTTCAGATGGCCAGAAACACAAAAGGACCACTACCTATCACTGAAAGTGAATGGACGGTGTTGATGTTGTTGAAGTGAGGGTGTTAAAAGATCCCTTCAGTGTAGAAGACAAATATCTTCTGCACAGAAGTGAACTCATTGTCACAGCAGTTAAGGGCGAACAGGTAGTCAGACTAGATTTTATGTTTTAGTTGATTTTAGCACTTAAAACAAAGTACAAGTGAAACTTCTCACTAGCCAATATTACAGTTAAGTCCAAAAATGATTTACTCGCAAACACACTCATTCCACCAATACACAGATCAGCAGGCAACTTGTGATTGCCCAGAGGCACACAGACACAATGGCAGGGAATCAAACCCACGACTTTCACATCGCAAGAAGACTTCTCTTCCCTTTGAGCTGCAGTCTCTACGTTACCAATAAAGGAGTTTCTATTAATTCTCGATAAGGGTATTAAAAGTTTCTGCCATGCCATTTCTAGAAACTACTTACATAAAAGCTGTTAAATTATTATTGTTCTAAACTGATGCACCTTTTAGTGTCTACTATTGTCATTTCCAATCCAAAACAAGCTTCTTGATTGGATGAAAATAATATTAAGAAAAGTATTTTCCAAACTGCTAAATGTAGTGTGATTTCCCAAAAAGAAATAAATTCCAAATGTGACAACACAAATCAATTGCTCTTATTTAATTGGTGTTAGATAAAAACAATCTAACATGTGAAGCATCTTTTTTTCATTTTGATATATATTTACTTAACTAAAAGCGTACTTACTAAAGGTCACAATACTGCGAGAACCTCACACTAACCCATTCCTACTAAACACATATGCACTTGTGATTATTACTCCAACAATTTACCAGAAACTAAACAAAAGGAATGAGACAGAGGAGAAAAATGAAACCAAAGGACTGAGAAGGAGCGGAGGGAGACGGGGCATCGTTGACAAATCCACTGTTTTTCTTTTGCTTTTATGTCCTTTTTTTTTTCTAAACTTTGTTGTTGTTTTTTTGTCCCCCCCTCTCACTCCCCTTTCCTCTCGCCTTTTCTCCTTTCTAACTGCTGCCATGTGTTTAATATCAGATGTAATGTGTTCCAGACCTTGGGCAGGAGCTGTATGATGAGGAATGGGGCTCACGTTGGGACGGCCGCCATCTACACACCAGAACTAGACACTGAGACTTGCAAACACAACGAGAGCTCGGGAAAAATCTAGTTTAGAGTAAAACGTGGAGGAAACAAGAAAAAGGATACTTTACAAATCAATGAGATAAATCCAGATTTTAATAAAACTTGACTTACTCAACATTAAATACGAGTTCGTAGACTACAGCTGTCGGTCAAAAAGTATGACAGAGGTATCCAGGTTTGCCAAAACCTGTCTTAAGCTTTGAGTAAACCCCCCCCTCCCCATCATCTACTCCTAGACGATGGAGTAGAAAATATTCTGATTACACAAATCAGGATGTCCCACATGTTTGTCATTGCTGGAATACCACCAGCGTAATCTGACCGGGACGAGTCGGAGAGGCCCGCGGGTGTGTTTGTGTTTGCGTGCGTATGCGTATGCGTCTGTGTGTTATGTTTGCACACAGTCCCGTGCGTTCCGTGTTTGCTCTTGAAAGTTAGTGGGGCTCTGACAAGTGTGGGAGAAGAAAAAAAAAGACATGGTTCTCATTTGCCACTCCGACCCCTCCCCACCCTCAGACCCCAACCCCTTTACGGTACAGGCATCAGTGTGGGTCGCCCATGCCCCCCCGCCGCTCCCCTCCCTCCTCCTCTGAGCCGACCGGCTGGATAAAGGTGGGCCGCCCAGGTTGACCAAGGTTGACATTGGCAGGGTGTGAGTTGGACTCCTTAACCAGCCAAGAAATCTCGTTGAGTAACAACTCTACTACGTACTATGAAGCGGGAATGAGTGAACTGGGAATGGGGGGTGTGTGGGAATCTGCAAGCTCTGAATGCAGAGTTTCTCTCCTTAGTGGAACATAACCGGATCGTTTCTGTAGGGGGCAATCTTGCTCTTAACTTGTGCGCGCCATGATGAACATCCCCCACCCCACACACACACACACACCCACACATCCCCCCCTGCTCTGGTTTTGCAGAGCCAGGCTGAGGCGGGTGTGTTGGGAGACTTCACCATAATGAGCGCCGTAGCGTTAAAAGGTTGTTACGAATCCGTTGCCATACCTTAACAGACAACACGGTCCCCTGAACGTGTCTCATATTGTACTTACAGTAGGTGATTGTTGAAATGAGGAAATGGGGTGGGGGTGTAGTGAGTACTATTCCTGGCAGTGAATGATGCAGAAGGAAAGAATGCTTCAAGTGGTTCATTTTTTTTTGTTATTTTTTCTTTTAAGCTACTTCTGACTCAGGGCTGTCCTTCATTTTTTAGCTCTTTTCATTACTTGCAAGAAACTGCACAGGAAATAAAGGAGCCACTGTGTTCTGGTGTAGATTTCTCCTAAAATGCAACTTCTACCCTTCCTCTGCTCCGTTTCCATATCAGAATAGAATATCCCCAATGCAGTTTATCAAGGGGAAAGTAATAATGTACGGAACAGTTTCAGCACCATAAATAAAAACGGACCATATTCAGCTGCACTGAGAAAGTGGAAGCTATAGCAGAACAAAATCTATTGCAAATAACCTTAATAAAAACATCAATTATGTACAGATTATGCTACATTTACTTGCTACAGTCTTAGAAAATATGTATGTTTTATTGGCTATAGTATAATCTGACACTGAAATAGTTGCTGAGGCTCTTTAAAGATGAACTTAGGAGGGTGTTTTATCTTCTATCTAGTTTATATGGATATAAACTAGATATATCTATCTTGTTTATATTGTCCACCTCACTGAATGGGGACATGATAAAAATAATGCAACTATTTCATGTTTGTTTGTTTAATCCCACATTGTGACTCAGCTCAATTGTTCTCCATGTCACTTTCAAATTATACCCCAGAAAGGAGGAAGTCATCAATTATCATACTAATTAAAAGTTGCAGTAAATTCATAAGCGTGAAAGAGCAAAGGAATAAAATAAAATAAAAAAGTTCCCCATTTATTTTCAAAATATTATTATTACATTTGAAAAAGTGTTTGCCCCTTTAGAGTTTTCTTCTGTTTTAGATCTGATGACCAGACATCCTCCCTCAAGACTTTTTGGTGGAAGAAAAAAATGACGGCAGCGTTTTAGGGCCATTGTAGATAGAAAAAAAGAATATAGGAGTACATTTTCTGCCACAAATCTGAGAAATCTTGAGATTAATCTCAGAAATGTTCCACAAAAATACATGAATATTTCTGAGTTTGAAAAAATAAAAAATTTACCAGAAAAAAATAAAGATTAATCTCAGAAATTTTCTAGGAAAAACTTAATAATTTCTTACCATGAGATGTTTTTTTTTTTATCACAGATTACATAAATGTACCCAACTGAACAGCTATCTTAAAAAGAAATACTTTTTGGTTATTTTGCTTCAATAGCCTTAAAAAAAATGATTATAAGGGTGTGTTTTTTTTCACAACTGCAACAGAAGTGTCAAAACATTTGATAATATATTTTTTTACAAATTAAAAAATGAGAATATTTGTATTGTTTATGTATCATTCTGTAAGTTTTGATTTGCATTTGCTTAGCTGCTCCGTAAGATGTCTTTCACAAACTATTCTCCAAGAACTGGTCTTCACAACGGCACATGACGCTGCTTTCGCTGATACCAAAAAAAAAGCCTACTATTGCATAACTTTACAAGGTCGGCTTTGCTATGTGGTCTGTTAATTTACGGACATTAATGGTAAAACTAGAAAAACAAAGTGGTTGGTTTCTTGCAAACTTCCTCCTGTAAACATTCTCCTACAGGAAAACGCTAATCAGAGCAGAGAAAGGGAGGACATTGGACCAAAAGACCTGACCTTGAGTTTCAACAAATGATTCAACAAATGAACGCGGCTCAACATGGAGTGCGAAGTATGAAGCGAATCAGAAGAAACGCATCAAAAAAGGAGATGTCACTGGCCAGTTATCATTCCTCGTGTCGTAGGTCACATTTTCAGCAGATTAGAGCATTCTCAAGTGGTTATAGAAAAACAAGGATTTTATGTGCCAGCATGCTGTTTACAGGTCTGAATACAAGCTCTTTGTGGAAACTGAGGACGCTATGCCAGGCTGGATACATTTTCTCAAGTGATGTCATTTAAGCCTGCTCTGACTCATGCACAGTATGCTGCAGTAAAGTTAGAATGACCTGACATGGCTGTTGAAGCTTATGATTAATGTGAATTTGAAATGAAAACCAGCAAAGAGTATGGTTTTGACCAAAACAGCCAGGTAATATGAAAGACTTCAATAAATATATACTGGAATGTGTGCAGAAATGCATTAAAAAAATGCATTGATTCTATGTTGCATTGTGTTTCTGTGTTTGATATGATGTAAAGCACTTTGAAATGTCTTGCTGATGAAATGTGCTATACAAATAAAAGTTGATTTGATTTGGATTTGAAAAATTCAGAAAACAAATTATTTTAAGCGACATACACCAACGGCATTAACTAATCTGAAATAATAATTAGTTAATTACATTGACCTTCATCTGTGAAATCGACAAAACTTCCATACAGCTGATTTTGTAGGCCTGCCATGATAACAAACTTAGCTGGACGATAAATTGCCCCAAAAGTTATCGCGATAAACAATAATATTGTTGTTTAGAGACCATTTTCAAGTAATGTAATGATAATGGCATAATAATGCAAGAACACATTCTCAAAGAGCAATAAACTTTAAATTCTAATGAATATTTAACACTGGAACTGGGAGACATTTTAAACATTCAAAATAAATAAAAGAATAAATAAAATGAATTATGAAGTCTCTGTAAACAAAATTGTCCTTCAGAAAAAGGGCTAGGTGAGACCAAAGCACCAGACTGACGACTTTTATCATCCAGTTTTTGGTAGAAAGAGAGAGAGAAAAGAAAAACAATAAATCATCCAAATGAAAATGATTGAGTTTGTTTAACTGATTTACTGCTTTTTGTGACAGAGTTATGTATTTGTACCCTGTGAATTGTTTTTAGGTTTTCACACGTTGCAAACTAAAAATGTTCATGACGTTTGATAACCCAACACAAAGTAGAAAATAATCATAAAGCAAAAGGCTACATGTGTGGTGCTAAATGCAGAGCAACCCCAGGAAAAAAATGATTTTGGGGCTGCAGGGGACCTGAAACAGGGTTGAGGTTCACTCTCCAGCAAGACAGCAACTCTTTACACAGTGCCAGAACTGCAATTAACTTTTTTCGATCAAAGTAATCCCATGTGTTAGACTGGTCCAGTTAAAGTTTGGTTAGAAATTTGTGCCAAGACTTTGAAAAGATCACTTCATCCAATCTGAAGGCACTTAAGCCTTTTTGAAAGAATCGGAAGAACCATTGAATCGGGATAGTTGAATACATACACTCGCCACACTTTTCAGATTTTTTGCTGAAAATCTGCTTGCTAACTATGCGTCATTTTTCCGCCTTACAGTCGAGGCCTACTTTGTGTCGACCTACCACATTGCGTCAAAGTTTGCTGCTGTGACGTGACAAAAGCACGAGGGTCATGAACACTTCTGCGAGGAGCTATAGTTAGAAACCATTTTTTCGCAGCATCGGCAGATGGGTAAAACATGTGGCAACATGAAAGGATGAGGAAGGAGGTGCCGTAATGTTGGACTCCTCTTCCTCTCATGTGTCTTGGCTACTTTACCGTTTCATCTGAAATCCATCAGCAGGCACCAGCTCTCAAGGAAAGGGGCTGGAGAAAGCAAAGTAACATCTTCGGGGGTGCTTTATCAACGTACTAAATAAATCTGCGGAAACCTTTCCAACGGAGAAAATGTGCTCAGTAGTGCAAATCAAATCACAGCTGCAGAAGACGGCACATAAGACAGAATAGGTTACGTTATCTTCGTCTCGATGGGAACACGGAGTACAAGATGTTCAGGTGAAAGTAATCTGTTTGATTTATGTACTGAGGGTTTCAGTTAAAGACACCTTCCACGTTGGAGGAGGGAGAGCGGGATTGGACGGGCAACCAGCCAAGAAGAAGGCAGAGCAAACTTTGCAAACAAATAAAACATAAATACAGGAACAACGGGGGATGTCCCAGCTTAGCTGGCGACCGTATGCGCCAACAGGAGACACAGCTAACGACCAAGAAGGCCGAGGTGAACACGAGGTGATGATGAGGCAGCAACAGCTGAATGAAGCTGTTAATGTCTTTAACAAATACGTGGCCTGGAGTTGCGGCGCCTGTTGATTTTCACATGAAAAATCAGGGATGATCCAACATACGCCAGGCATCTGCAGCTGCTGTTGACTTAGGCAACAGGAGCGTTGAACGTGTTGGAGAAAAGTCGAGGAACGGACATCAAATAGGAAGGAGTTGGCCCAGAATTGGTAAATTATTAGCCTGGTCAATGTCTCTCTGAGCCATTCAGCTTGTTCCTCATCTCCCTTCAGTGCTTCATCTGGAATTTCTCCCATTGACTTGGATTTCTGCTGTAGAATTTCAACCGGGCCAATCAGCGAACAGGAGTTGTGAACGATGCTTTCTTCACTGTTTAAGAATTGCAGTCTGGCTGAGGTTTTAGCAATGGCAGCGGAGGAAGTGTACAAAGCCGTTCAGTCTATGTTGGCTACACTTCCAAATATTTGGTTAACATAGCAGCCACCTCGTCGGGATCTGCACTTGACTCTTGGCAGTCGAGGATGGTTGTTTACAGAGCAAGGAAATTTCCAACTAGTCTCATTAGTTGAAAATAGTCTCATTTTAATAACGACATAATTCAAGTTCGCCTTTTCAAAGACTAACAAACTGTTATTTTGTACAGAACACTCCACACTGGAACGAGAAGACATTTTAAATATCCCAAATAAAACACAACAACCAAAGATAAATTAATAAAACGGAAATAAAAACACACACACAGCCAACACCATACATAAAATGGATTATGGGTTATCTGAAAACAAATAAAATATGAATAACCATAACAGATATTTTCAAGCTCATTATAATTTATTACGTGATTAATGGATTATTGTGACAGGCTTACAAAGGGGCTGTTTTTCACCAGGCTAGTAAATTATGAGGTCAATGAAACAAGAAGCTTCATTCAAGTCGTTGCTGAGTAGGACGTTTGAGCAAGCTGCGTAATGGGCTGGCCTTCATCCCAGACATTGTCTTTGGTCAAAATTAGCATCCTTTGTAGCACTGGCGTTCAAAAGTGCTTGTCCTCTCTTTAAACAAACCTGCTACTTTATGGAGCGCTTCTTATCCACTCTGTATAACACACATTGTAAGCGTAATAACAGAGCTGGGTTGCCAATGAATAACTTCAGTGACTTAATTCAGTTGTTTGAGTCACAGTTTAATGTCTAAGTAGAAAAAAAAACCCAACTACAGCACTGTTGGGAACCACAGCAGAACCAACAAGGCCGGCTTCCGACCCGCCATTCTCATCCTCCACAGTGTCAACAAAAAAAAACGAGTCAGCTATCCACGAGTGTCTTTTATTTGCTCCATCCTTGCCACACTCGACTATCTCTGTTGTTTTTGTTCCTTTTCCCACATGAACCTACACTAAAAAAAAAAAAAGAACTTTTTGTTTCCCAGCTAAGACAGAAATAGGTGTTATTCCTCCTTCCTGGTGGTACGAAGGCAGGATATGCAGGCTCAATTTATGGAGAAGAATTTTTTTTTTTTTAATGGCAGGGTGGGGTCAATGTCTGTGTCTGGCTCCCTTCTCAGCAGTTCCTGAGGGAGACCCAGAGCACCTCGGCCACCCATGCTCTGCTCTGCCCACACTGCACACGCTCCAACCTCAGCATCAAGGTCCAAGACGGACAAATGACGGGTCTGCGGGGTTCAGCTGGAGACTGGGGGAAACTCTGTGCCCTCTGCCAATGAAACTCAAAGGTCCTACTCTGGATGAAAAAGTGGCTGCGAAGCCAAGCACAGCAAATTACACAGACTGGGCTGGCAGGCACCTGACCACAAAGACAGACACACACACACACGCACCCCCACACACATATAGATTAAAAGAAAAAAAGAAAACTTCCAGTGCCACTTTCTTTGCACAAATTGGAAAAAAACATACACCTTCTGATTGTATTTACTACTTAAAAGACTATCTTATGGTGGAAGAGGAGAACAAAATTCATCCATAAGCAAAGTGTGTGCATGTGCACGCCCTCACACACACACACACACACAAAAAGCACACTTTCTCTCTGGCATGATCGCTGCAACCACAGAGTGCAAGTCAGGTTGTAGGATTTGGCATATCCTCACCAGGTTATGAAAGAGAATACAACAGTAATTGCAAAAGTAACTGTGGGGTCTCGCCTGCAGAGCTAGAGTCAACAACCACCCACAGAATGTTTAGGACACGGTGATCTAGAAAAAATATCCTGGAAATACCGAGGGAAATATCATACAAAGAGGGTCAAACTAAGCCCGCACATAATATTTAAAGGTTTAAGATGGTCTACACTCAAAAACCTACTAAGAATAGACTTGTAAATCGTTCGTTGTGTAAACATCCAGGAGGAGGAAATTCACTTTCTGGAGCCAAAAAGGGTCTCAAGTTGTTCACAAAGATCAAATCTACCAAGAGAAAAAAACATCCCCCCTTATGGGGGGGGGGGGGAGAGAGAATACAATAAATTCCGCCTAATTGCGAATGAACACCTCCAAACTCGTACATATGCAGAGCATCAGCTTTGCCATGCTGGAGCGATCAACGTAAACGGTGCCTGAGGGGAGCGGTGCACTTAAAGTGCACTTAAATCTAGCGGGAACGCTGGTGTTCTTTCTGGTTCGGCCTCTGCAGCACTTCAGTGTCTGAAGCATCTGTGATAAGGCTCGACTGGCCCATCTGTTCTGAGATAGCATCGGCAATAACGCCCCCGCTGATCGGCACCAATCTGCACTCCACACAAACACTTCTGATTTGTTTCTGTGCTATGCAGTCAGAATGTTAAGAACAACTACACTGGGCGTGTTTGTAGGTACTGGCTGGCTGGACACCATCAAGACTTAAGAAAGTTTTAAATGTTAAATTATCACAAAATGGCTGAAAACGGCCATTATTCTCTTCCTGAAGTTTAAAGTAGTTCCAGTGAGATTCCTTAGACAGGTACTTGTGTGAAGTACACCCGAAGAAGGGCACCCGTATGTTGCTGTGCGCTGCCGCTCAGTTGGCTGAGAGACGGATTCCACACTTCCCCCCCCCACTTTAAACAAAACACAAATCCGCATATTTGAGATGGAGAAAAAAAAAACGGTGTTGTTTTATTAACATATATTTTTACACTGAAAACAGAATTTAACGGGTTAAAAATCAAAATAAATTCTGACAATTTATGGATTCGTAGACCTCAAGCTAAAAGCATTTGTGAAAACTTTAATTTTGCAAAAAATCTTTTTTTTTTTGTTTACATATTTGTTGAAACCATCAGTGACCGTATGAAGAATATAATCTGTGAAAAAATTTTAGCCCCTCTGCCTTTTCCTAGTGCTAACTCCAAACAAACAATCAGAGGCAGGAGGACCGGCTTAACGCTGTCAATCACAATCTCGTGTGGTGCTGCTCATCCCCCTTTGCTCTCTGCTATGCTGCAGCTAGCATGACTTGTTATGAATGCTCAGTCTAGTTGGCATGATGGTAAATGGATTGAACTTATGAAGTACTTTTCCAATCATTTTGAGTCACATTCACCCATTCACACTCACAAATGCACATTTGTACACCGATACGCAGATCAGTCTGGTGGCAGCTGAAATCGAACCTACAACCTTCCGCTCACAAGACGACTACTCTACCCACAGAGTCACAGTCGCCCCAGTCGATGTAATAGAGAAGAGAGAGAAGACAGCTACTGCAAGTAAAATTGGCTAAAAGCTTTCTTAAAAGCTACAACCCACAAATAGGAACAAAATTCACTGTTTTTCTTCTTTTTTTTTTTTTGTTATGTATAAGCCTTTGAAAGATCACCATGGTTACAGTTAATCCATTGCAGCTCCAGCCACCACACTTTTCCTCCAAGTCAAAGTCTTTTCCTCTAGCAACCACATAAAGGCCCGAAGCCTGACTGGAACACATGATGTAGGGCTAAATACTGCCATCAACAACAGCCCCACCGCAGGCCCTTAACACATGCACCTGTCCAGCCAAGAGCACGACGACAGGCAGCCATGCTGGACATGCTGCCGCTTCGCTCAGTCACAGAGGTGTAGCTCAGGCTGCTGAATTCTATTTTCCGCCCCGGGCAAGCACACATGTGGCCAGTAAATTATACCGTGTGGTTTGGTTCGATGATTATATCAGATTAGCCTTCTGTTGGGGGGTGGTTAAGGCAATATCTGCCATGAACTCCTAAACATAACTCATCCTGGGTGGCACTTTAACCACACTGACGAGATGCAGACGACTTAAAGAGACGGAAAAGGAAAAGCTGTGTCATTAACGGGCCTGAAGTACATGTTTAAAAAGTGTTGAGAAGATGAGGGGAGTAAACAGTCAAACACAGCGCATCGGAGCTATGCACAGATAAACTGTACTGCATTTGGCTGAATTTCGAAACAAGATTTATTTCACATATGCTACAGTTAATGAGGCGCTCACCACACAGGAAAAACCTGGATGAGGATTTCTGCTGTTTTTACCAACTCAAAGTTAAGACTGTTTAAAGACCATTATGAATGAAATTTAAGACCTGTATTATGAGAAAAACGTACAAAAGAAAATTACATATTTTATATTGTAGAAGTGCCAAGGTTTTTTTTTTTTTTTTTTGCACAGAATGCACCTGGCATCGCGATAGATTTACACTTACCCATGAGAAGCCAAGCTAGTTCCCTAGCTAGCAGCTAGTAAGCGGTAGCCTCAACTACTTCAGGTCGCAGAATGGAATGAAGGTGTCTGTGTGCGACTCAAACATTTGCTTGACACAAAAGTCCAGAGAGAAAAATAAACTACATTATATTTACGAGAGTAAATAGCTCTGTCAGAACACAATTTAAGACCTGTCATCAATATAGTTTAAAAGTGAATTTAAGACACTTTAGATGGATAAATTTAAGATTTTTTTTAAAGACTTTTTAAGGACACGCAGGCAACCTGTATATTTTGGTTAATTTGATGGCAGAATATACACACATGCATCCTTTTGTGTTTGTCTACCGCATAAAATCCCAATAAGATGCGTTTAAGTTTGTGGTTGTAACATAAAACATGGAAAGCTCTCAGTGGGTATGAATACTTTTGAAGGGGGAATGTTTGTGTTTCATTTCTCCTTCTGTTTATTCTACGCAACAGTGACTTCACAACAAACCTGATAAAAACATAATGAGTTTGCATATTTTACAAATTGAAAAGAAGGTGAAATATTTACTGGCAGCGAACCTTGAGGTTCTTCTCAGTCTTTTAATTTTCAAACACAAAAAAAATGTACTGAGCAGAAATGAAACAAGACGCAACATAATTATGACTTGGCAGGTTTTTATCATTTATTTATTCTAAATATAAAATTATAGTTTAATGTGTTACTCTTTCCCTGGAAATTTAACAAGTCACCTGCTAATTGTCGCCATCTTCATTAGACGATGCAGTGATTAGCTCTGCAATCAAATCCCTACAGTTAATGACAGAAATCATGCAAAAGGACTGGAGCCTTCTCAATGTTTCACAGCAATCACACAAGCACTGTTAGAAACCTGAGTAAACTGGAAGGTGAAATCAGCGCTAGCTTTAATTAAAATCACAGAACGTGGTGAAGATGACGATCACATTTACTCCTATCAAGGTTTCTTAAAGAATTTAATTCTGACAAAGTTAGTTCAAATTGGTTGCTCGTCTGCATAAAAATTAACTCCATGAAGATTTCCAGTCTACTTTTAGAGTTGATAAAGACACTGAGATGGTGACAAAAATGTGACAAATGGTCTCGGGTCTGAGTTTGCAAATAGGTTTGACACCCTTGAGGATGTCAAACCTATTTTCATTTTGGGTCATAGTATGATAATGAATGTTCACAAATGGCCGGTTGTAGCAGAATGTATTGGTAAACGCACCCATAAACAAATTCTTAAATTATTCAGAAAAGCTGTCTCTGCATTGTATAAATACTTCTAAAAATAAATCAAATTAAACATCTTTCCACATTAATGTAATTTGGCAGCATACAGAAATAACAGCTTTATTTTGATAATATTAAGGTGAAGTGATATTAAGGCACACAACTGTTATTTTGGAGGTTCAATTTATGTGTCCTTCTCTAGGGGGCCATATCAAAACACTTGGCCTTGAGTTTGACATGTGTGCTCTGCATTCTCCCATTGGGTGACATAATCACAAAACACCCAGGTTTATGTGTCTGTGAAGCCAGATGTTTCTGAAAAGCAACTTGCCCTACATATTTTAGGCATCTCAGAGGCCTAAAATCTGGAGTGAAAAACAATTGTTTCCCCTTAAATTCAGAGAAAACTAAAGTCATTTTGTTGTTTCTGAAAAGCTCCATGATTCAGTGACCAGCTATAAAGTGCAGTGGAATGAACCTCGGGGTCATTCTTGACCATGATATTCATTTTTATTACATACATTAAACCAGTCTCTAAAACTAAGAGCTTTACAGTGTTTTGTTTTATGGAATTTAAAACTACCTCTGTAATATCTATATTTACATTATATTTTCATCAACTTCCCTCTGCAAATGGATATTTTATTGCAATTTATGTTAGCAATAAACAGAAATGCCTCACTCAGCTTTCTTATTTTAAGTTCTGTTTGAAAAGCGCGACTGCGACAGACTGGCAACCTGTCCAGGGTGTACCCCGCCTCCCGCCTGGAACGTAGCTGGAGATAGGCACCAGCAACCCTCCCGACCCCATTAGGGACAAGGGTGAACAGAAAATGGATGGATGGATGGATGAAAAGCGCGTTGTTAAGAAGACAAAAAAAAGGTACGACTGAACTCAACTTACTGGGTTTGAGCAAGACAGCCAGGGGCTACAGTGTTCTGAGAGTGAGGAGTTCTCTGTACACTTGTGAGTTCCAACATGTCCACTTGCACATCCGTCACGTGACCAGGCAAAGGGTCAAGCATGGTAAGCATCTTTTCAACCAGGTTGTCACCGTGATGGCCGACAGCCCCTTTGTGAATAAAGAAAGCGGAGAGTGAGCGTGCACAGAAAGCTTTTAAATGATGCATTGGTCTGTGTGCCGTCAGTCGCAGCATTATGAACACTGACAGGTGAGGAGAATCATGTATATCAGGTAGCAACTGAACCAAAGCTGGGCAGTCATTGTATCGTTTATCATGTATCGTGATAAGTTTCTTATGATTTGGATTTATCATTGGCATGATAGAGTAACATGAATGATGTTTAAAAAAAATTTTAAAAACTGTTCACATTGTAGGAATTTTTTATTTATTTACTCTTTTACTATTTTCTGTTTATTCAATGGAAGCATCAATAAATATCAGTACATTTGAAAATATTATAAATGCAGTTACTGTTAGCAGTTTAGTGATACAAATCACAGCTCATGTGTGACTATTGTCCTAAAGAAGTGTGATACCAAGAGGAATGTTTTTCGAGAGCTGTATTTGTGTTTCTGGGGCTATAATAGCTGTGACACACATTTACAGTCAAATACATATCTTAAAAATAAGTAATGAATAGTTTGTATCATTACTTTCATTGTTATCACAATAAAATATCGCGATAAAAACTGAAGTCCATATTGCAACACCCCAAAACTGAACATCTGCTCTTTTAGAAACAAGACAATGGCCAAATGAGGTAATCTAAGGAATAGAATACTACGGAACCAGGAACAGGGTCGTGGCTTAATTTTGGCAGTTAAACTTGGGGACCAACACTATTATCCTGGTTGTTGTAATTATATCTAAGATCAATACATAGCTATCTTTTAAACCGGTCAGACATGAGTCATAATTTTACTGAAGTCTAAGTGTAGAGGTAAATAAGGAAGAAGGTGATTATTATGAGATTACAGAACGGCTTCCAAACCTGTAAGATCCATTGTTCGGTCTATAAAGATGATCGATGCTTTATTAGGAGCAGTCTTTCTTCGGTTTTTCGCCTGATTGTGATTGGCCAGTTCCCCTGCGATGATGCGGCTCATTGGCCCCACAGCAAAACTGTCTTCCCTGATCCCTGCAGCCTCAAACAGCGTGTTTAACGCCGAAACCAAGCTTTTAATTTCAATCTGCAGCTCCGCCGGAAGCGAATGCCCATCCAGGTCATTCAAAGTGCCGAACCTCTTCTTCTCCGGTCGCTTTGCATTGATGCTCTCCAGGTCTGCTGGGAGCAGGGGAAACAGGTGAGCAAACGGCGACGCCACGATCAGCTGCTGCGACACGGGGGCGAAGACCACGGGAGAGTGCATGACCTCCGCCGTGTAGTTCATGTTCCCCATCCACTCGCAGAGCTTCTCCTCGAACTGCTCAAACACGGGGAAGCCCTCCATTTCTGTGGACACGTTGTTGGCGAACAGGTGCACGGAGTGGGGGACAGCGGTGAAGACGACGCAGTACTGAAAGTGACTGAGGGATATGATGTCTTTTATGATGTCCACCGTCCTCCCCTTTAACAGAGTGCTCACCACGAACACGGCTTTGGGCTCGTTCTCACCGCACGCCTCGAAGCTCGAAAACTGCTTCACGTTCCTGGCTCCCGCTTGCAGCAAGGCTGCAGCCCCTCCGCTCCAGTGGAGAGCCTCTGCACTCTTGTCGTCCATAAAAACCACGGCTTTCTTCACTTTCGCGAACACCTTCTGCCACATCAGGAGCGGCAGCTGCGTGAAATCCTCTGCGGTTGACATTTTTGCTCATAAACAGCCTCGGTCAGTTGTAAATAAAAGGAAGAATTGTCGGAGATGTCACGAAACAAGCTACTCCAACAAACCAAAACACAAGTCTCTTGGAGGTGACGTGGATATTGGGGCGTCGCAGAGTTTACACGTCACCCAAACGTTGCCATAGTGATAAAGCAGCGCCCGTAGACCAACCGTTGGAGGTGTTGAGTAAATGTATACATGTTTAATGTATTTTTAAAAGTGTCGTGTCTCCACAAACAACAACACAAACCGAAGAAACGACAAAAATTTACAAACGCCATATTCAATTATTGCATTTATTATTTTTTTTAAAACAAACGTTAAACGTTTGTTTTATTGGAAAACTAAGCGGTTACGATAATTACAGTTGGTTATAATTGCGCGTGACGGCTTTCCTCGGAAAAGCAGTTTACATGTTCCCTAAATTTACATTTTTGCCGTTTTCTTTATTTACCAGCTTACGGGAAGGAATACAAGGATCGTTCTAGCAATTTATTTTCTCCTAAATGTTCTTTTGGGATTCAGAATACATGGGTCCTGATGAAGACGACGACCCGTTTCAATGTAGCTAAGTTCACAATTGCAACATTTTGTTGTTTTATAACGTTCTAGTCAGTTATCAGACTATAGGCTTCCAATGACATGTATGTACGCGTTTCTTTTAGGGACATATGACAGCCATGACAAGGAGACAGAAATTTACCAGAGTCTTCATAGGTATGTTATTTATAACAGCAGCAAGCAAGACACTATTTATATCAACACTATCACAAGAAAACATTCAGAAGCCAGTCTTCTATTTTCATTCTGTATGCGACATAGATGATAAGGTATAACAATATATGCTTTATTGTAGCATGACAGCAGCAAAGTGACTATCAAAGAAAATACGCTTACACAAAGATAGATTATTAAACAGAATAAAATAAAATTCTGTACCGTACGGGCAAAGTTTGAACATAAATATGCAGTTATTAGTACACTGCGGTACAAAGGAATGTGAAACTGGTTAGGTTAATTTAAAGAAAATGATAAGAAAGACCAGAATGGCAGAGATGTGCAGATACCAGCAAAAATTGTATTTAAAATAAATTAAAACTGTGCAAATACCAACCTGCATATGAACATTTGTTGAGATTGTTGGGAGCTGTAATTTAAAGTCTTACAGTGGAGTGGGATACATCTTCCACCAGTAATGTTATTTTAGCCCTTTAGTCCTTCTGTCTCCTCCACCTGCATGGGACATACTGGCACAAAGCTGGTTTTCCTGGGGAGCTTTTCTAAGCTACCGCTCCAACATAGAAGATGGCTTCCATGCCAGTTTCGTTGAGGATCGAACAGCTGTTGCTCTAGGATTACCCTGTAATTAACTCCATCCATCTTCTCATCAACTTTAAACATTTCTGTCTTTACTGAAGAATAGCATCCTCACAGCAAAATAGCCACCACCATGTTTCGAGTTTTGCGCAGTGTTAATTTTCAGCTTTGGTTTCATCTACATGTCTTGTGGAAATCTCCAAATGGGACTTGTTTTGGGATTTTTAGGCAATAGCTTTTCTTTTTGCCACATTTATATATATATATATATATATATATATATATATATATATATATATGTTGATATATTTTCACATCTGAGCAACTGTGATTAAGGACTGTCCCATCAGTTCGTAAATTTACAGTGTGCCCTTCTCTCCCCACCCTGTTTTATGTTAATTTATTGTTCAATAAAGGCTACCTATTCCAAAAAACGTAGATGACCTATATTTAATTACTAGGTGATTTCTGTAAGCAAGTGACTGCACAAGATTGTATTTACTCATATTAGGGTTAAAAAGGCGGAACAAACAGCAAATGTGTAGTGAATTATTTTCAACGCTGCAGTTTTTTATAGGCTGACTGTGGCTCAGAGGGGAGAGCAGATGTCCTGCAATCTGAACATCAGCCTCCTTCCACCACATGTTGATGTGCCCCAGTGCAAGGGAACCTACAAATTTCTGTGTATAAATGTGCGGTTGGAACTGTGATGGGGTGTAAAGTTCCTCTGACTAGTTTTAATTGAAAACTGCACACACCCTTTAAGAGCTAGCCAATGGATTACATTAAAGTTTCAGCATGTAGCCTGTCAACAGATTTACAGGATACTTTAGGAAGTCGATGTATGAGGGTTTTTTTTCTTTGTTTTATTTAATCAAAAGTTCGGAATGGTAACATTTGGACTATCAAAAGTATTTTGTGTGATTTTATTTTCTATTCTGACTCTTAATGTTTTATTTTCTGACAATTACACCTCAGTTTGTCAACTTTTTAAAATAACTCTTCATATTTTTTCTGGTTTATCTCAGGTTCTTTTTTTTTAAAACAAATGTAGCTATTAATTACTTTGAATTATAAATAAAATAATTATTGGACAAAATTATTATTCGTCAACAAGCTTTCACGTTTAATCCAATATAGTATAGGCGTAATGATGATGCCATAATATTGACATCTTATTGCTGCATAGAGACAAGGTATTCACGTCCTGCGTTAATGACTGCGATCATTACAGTTTCACGCAGTACATGTGACGGGACAGTGTGCGTTGCCTGTAATGTGCCGTGAAGTCAGTCTATTGGAAGGTGAATGGATATATCGTGCTCATTAAATCTACTGCCAGGGAAAGAGCGCTTGTTTATGTGCTAGAAATATGAATGTAAGCAGTCGCGCAAGCGTAGCATTGATTATTCCTGTGGTTGGCTTTATCCCTCAGATTAAATGGAGCATGGAGTGCCACTGGAATTGCATTTGAATTTGTTGTTGGTTGAAATTAGGCCTAATCGGCTGAGGTTTAGGACCTCAAAGTGAAAACTGAAACGTTATCAGCAAATTAAAATAGAAATGTAGTGTTTTTGATAGATTTTTCAAAAATAAATTGTACTAATTGTAGAAGAAGAAAGAGGTAAGACTTGTAGAGAGGGAATCACGTGTTTCTGTTGTTTGAAGGGAAAATCCAAAACCTCTCGTGATGGGCTGGGTCAGCGATAATGGAACTGCTGATGTTTCTAAAACTGCAGTGTTTTTTGTTTTGTTTTGGTCTGGGGGGGTTCCCTCTAGATCATATGTATGAACCTGCATTATTTATCAGGAACCCACTTCTGTCAAGGTGTTGCTTTGAGATATATTTTCGTAATGTTCTGGAGACATTTGAAATGGGGCTGTTAGCACTCAGCCCAGTCCAAAGTGTTTTGTCTGAACCTGAGTTCAGGTTATTCTCATAATGATGCAGATAACAGCGGCATCATTGTGATTTCTTGCAGCTCTGGGCAAATACCTGAGGATCCTGAGTTCAATTCTGAAATAAGGACAGATCCAGTTGGTAAGTAACTTTTTAAGATTACTTAAAAACAAAGAAAAGCATGCATGTTTAAGAGAAGAAGCAATCTTTATTCAGTCTTCAAACATACATAGTAGAGGAATCTGGTTTATTTGTGTTTTATTGTTTTGATTGTTTTATTTCTAAAATATTCATTATATCAATGAATTAAAAAATAAAATTATACAATTATTCTTTAGCATTTTAACTAAAGAAATATAGGCTCAGCAGTTGTCTTTATTAATGTATTACAAATATGAAAATGTTTATCAGGCTGTAAAAAAGAGGAGGACGAGGATGTGGTTCAGAATATCCATGAAGTCAAAGAGCCAAAGCAGGATGTGGAGCCTGTAGAGGAAAAGCCATGGAGGAAGTCTGGTAAATTGTTATTAGTTAGCGTCCATAATCTATAATCTCATTTTATATTTCTTTATCCAGTCATATTAAGACTTCTTAACTGTTTTTTTTACATTTAGGGGCTGATATCACGGATTACTTTAACTACGGTTTCGATGAAGAAAGCTGGAAGGCGTACCGTATGAAGCATGCTAAGCTCCAAGCATTCCAAGCACAACATATCGCTAATGTCATGGTAAGAGTGTGTGTTATCAATATTTAAAAAGAGAACTATCCGTTGTGGGACAATATAGACAGAGAGCAGATATTGATTTCGACTTTGGTATTTCTGCCTGGGCCCCAGAGGGAGCAAGCTAAATATGAAGTGGAGGTGATGTGTGCTTCTTCTAATTCAGGCAGACCATCTAGGAAATCCTGCAGGTCAGTAAGATGGTTTTTTGCTCTCACTGTGTGCATCCTTGTTAGTCCTAGTTAGCATAGCAGCATCTCATTCAGTGTTGCAACTGTGAGATCAGATCTTTAGACTGGCAGTGAATGACAAAGTTTAAGAGATATGAATAATCTTACAAGGCTTAGAGGCAGACTCTGTAAACATTTCTTAAGCAACCTAAGTACTTGTGTAATAAAAAAGAAAACAGGCTTCTGAGCTGGTAAGAAAGAGACTGAAGGGGGGGGAAAGCATTTATATTATTCAGTCACTTTTTCACAATTAAAAAAAATCTCCTTACAAAACTGATTTTTGTTTTGTTTTGACATATGTAAAATTCCAGTAACTTTCTCAAGCTCATCAGGCACATTTGTACGGAAAAACATTTTCACGTCTTTTTGGATTGTCGCGTTCTCCAGCTTTACCGCCAGGAGTTGGCTCAATTGCTGCTCAGGAGATTGAATACAAGTTTTTACTCAATATGCCTGGAAGGAGCTATATCTAAATGAACAAATATTTGACTAAAATAATGTTATTAGCAATTATGAGGACAGGGCAAAATAAAGATCTTTCAACAAAAGAGCAGAGGATTGGAATTGTAAAAGAAATTTATGAAATGGAGAGAGTTACTTCTTCAATGAATTATAGAATTATTTATAAAAAAAAAAAACCCAGAATAAATTCTTTCATACATACATAGGGCAGTATTTGTTTCGGAAACCAAATATAGTAAGGGTTCATAGTGATTTAAGGAAATGTAAAGACGAGATGACATGACCTTACTTTTCTGTCTTATTTTTAAGACCATCATCCATCATCCATCATATTCGCCATATATTCTGTGCCTGTGCAACGTATTTGTATTAGTTGGTTCTACTTTAGCGCCTTCTATATGCAATAATTGAAAAAAAAGAAGCAAAACCTAACATTTGTTGCCATATATCACCCTATCATCATACTAAATTATCTAAATTATCCTTTAGCTCGATTGTTAAAGGAGATACTCACCACAGGCCTGACTGTCAGCCAGGATGGACTGGCAGGACGCGTTATTTAATTAAAGATTCTTGATGATGTTCTCGACCATGGGCGAGGTTACCCTTCAGGGGAGGTCATGTAAATCTGAGCGCTACGCGGGGTCATGAGTCTAACCCACTCGGTTTGACAGAGCAGGACCAGAAGGGATGCAGGAAGTCACACTGCAGCGTGCTGTAGACTCACGCAGCCCAATCCTGCACGTGATGCACTTTTCTTAACGGCATTCAGTAGTTATATCACATTTTTACATATCTAATTCATAAAAATATCAAAAAAGAAAATTTTTTATAACCTTCTTATTGGAGCAAAGCTCTTGCTAAACTGTGTGAATTTCCTTCAAAGATGAAAAGAGACACCAAGGAGCTGGAAACTGTTCATTAATGAGCTGCCATTGGATATAACTGTTACTCTCCTTTTGCGTGTGTTCTTTCCTCTCTCCTTCTTCCTCTGATTAAGTTCTAGTGACAGAAAGAGGTTAGTAGTGTCCTATCTGTGTGTGGGCGTGTGTGTATGTGTCTTTCTCTGTAAGGGGCTGGTGTTTTTCTTTATACACATAAGGAAGGCCCTATGTGTATGGGTGTACATAGGGGATAGATGTCAGTAAGGGACTGTTGTAAGAAGAAGACAAAATGACCCAGATAAGGAGGTTTAATGCATTAATGGACCAGTGGCGGGTTGATGCAGGGGCACTGGGAGGAGGATTAGGCTAAACTAATGTGGTGTTTTTAATATATTATAAGTGCACATCAGCGTAACATATGCTCACGATTTAAGCCTGTTTGGAGGGAGAAAAAAAGCTTCAGTGACCAACTTTTTGGCGTTGCACTGCATAATTGTTATGTAAATGTATGTCATGTTGTGTTCGTTGTACGCCTTTTATCGCCCGATCAACAGACGAAGAAAAGCTAAGACCACTAGGCGTGGAGGCAAAGGGAGAAGCAGGAGAAGCAGAGAGAAAGCACGCCCTTGTCGCACCGATGCAGCCAAAGATACTCAGGTAGTGTGTGGGCGTGCATGGGTGTGTGTGTGTGTGTGTGTGTGTGTGTGTTTGTGTAGTGAGGGGAAAAGACACATCCTCCAAAGCTATTTATAGCTACGGATGGATGACAAATTAAAGAGAAAGATCTGATCCCCTCGACCCTTCTGGAAAAAGGATGCGGATACGGCGCCTCTGTTGTTTTGGGAAGAACATTTAGCTACTCAAGGTTGCGGTACACTTTTATAACTATCGTTGCATCAAATCAAATCTGCCTTTGTTCACAGAGCTCATCTTATGATACTGTCATAAAACCCCAAAAGCTCCGAGAAAGAAACAATAAAACCAGTGCAGATTATAAAGAAAAAGATCATTAAGTAAAAATAAGTGATGTAAACACAGAAGGAAGGCCATGTGTAAAATTAAGAAATTAAAATGATCAAAACATAAAACGCAATCCAAATACAACACATTAGTTTTGACAAAGGTTTTGGAAATAGTAGTTTAAATTGAATTGACTCGAACGATTTTACGATAGGAGTGACATCCAAAACGATTTTAACTCAAGAAAACACGGCTACTCCACATCAGCACAAATTTGTCCATCTCCATTCAGATAAGCTGATCAACTCCTCCATCTGTAGAGCTCTATGAGTCCATGAAGAGTTTATGTCTGAACCATATCAAGTGAAGCACTTTAGTGAAAGCTGTAATGCTCCAAATCTGTTGAGCTTCCAGAGAGGACAGGTTATTAGAAGATGAAACAAATAAAAAAGGTTTGTACATGAGATAAACAACACAGTCAGGTCTTTTACAATTACAAATGGAAGACCCATGCAAAGTTTTGCACAGTACCAAGGATAGTTCTCCAATATCAAAATTACATCTACATGGAGGACTCTTTATTGACTCAATAATGGCTGTCTTAATTTTTCTTCAAAACAGGAAAGGTTATTCTATTTAGTGTCAAACAGTGAGCAAAAAGGTTAGTGTCTTTTTATACATTGTGAGTATTAATTAGGTTTTATTTGTACATAGACATTCCAATCTGTTGCTGAAACGACATGAAAGATTCACACATTTTCAAATTAAACACAAAAAATATCTGAAAAAGTTTTAATTACTCTTCTTTAAGAAAAGGTTGAAAATTGCTTTAGAATATTGAAATCATTTCGAGTTCTGACTTTAATTTGTAAAATCGTGAGCGAGATGAAGCGGCAAGGTTTCTTAATTCCATCTTTATTTTTATTTGTGTGATCCTTGTTTTCTTTTCAAAGATCTATATTCCAGATTGTGCATGTTTTTTTATTTATTTGTAATTCAACTGTTTGTTGCATTGCAGTCAGTAATGAGGATTTCCCACAAGAAGGACATTGTCACCAATTACGACATGCCACGTTCGGTCAACGCCCGCACCATGTTCTCATTTGTGCCTCCACCCTGTAAGTCACCATCCTGCAAAACCTTTATGTTTATACCTGCAAATGTATGTAAGTACTCCTTTACGCTATGCTCAGATGCTTACTTGTTTGTTTCCCGGGATTAATTTGCCGACACACACAAATGAAGTCACTTAAAAAAGCAGATGGATCAAATTTAGATTGAACACAGAGGTTGTTTAGGTGAGCGGGGCCCGAGGGGAAACTCCTGCTGTCCACATAACTCATCATCCAGCTGCACAAATGACTAATGGTGCTCTGAGAGTGTTTTTGTGAAGCTGCAACACATGTCCAAATATGCAACCCTGTGGAGTAAAAGCACAGTGGTGAGTTTGCAGCACATTTTGAGGCATTGTGTGGCTGTAGTGCAGGTTTATAGTCAGCCAGGTGTCTGTAGTTCTGTCCAGGAGGTGGTCTGCCAGGGCTGTCAGTCACTGGACTTCCTTTTTTGTCTTGAAGTGAATGAGATAAAATATATATATATATATAAATCCAGAAGGACTTCCTGGCAAAAAGCGTACAGCTGCGGATATAGCTTTTTTTCCCCCCCTTCAAAGGCTCCAAAATAGAAACACTGCAGCTTTAGACCCCACTGTTACCCCTCATCCTGTGAGCCCCATATCGTGCAGCAAAGCCATGCCAGGGCTGGTAATGCAACCAAAATATCAAACATCCTGCTGACTGCAGCTTTGAACAGAAAACACTACAGCTTTGAAGTGTATATTCGAAGTCTTTTTTTTTTTTCTTTTTTTGTTTCTCTGCGTAGGCTACTTGTGTTCTTTAAGTCGCCTGCCCAGCCTCCTCGCAAATGTCTAACATGATAAAAATAGTCTGTGCAAAAAAAATAGAAAAAAGAAATAATAAAAGAAAAAAAGAGCAAAGTGCTTGGTGTGCATATTGTAGCACGAGAAATGTGCTGAGCAGACTGGCTGTGGGGAGCAGCGCAGAGGAAAAGACTGAGCCGTTTTGTATTTTTCCGTTTTTGTTTTTCATTGAGGTCACATCAGGTGCCAAATGCATTACATAGGTGCAGATTGTGCTGTGGAAATGTGTCGCTACAGAGTTACACCTGAAGCTGAGCCTGAGTCACTCACATGTGAAGCACAGGACTCTTCAGCTGGTTAGTAGGTCACTACAGTCAGGAAAGTTGCAGAGCTTAACCACAGCTAAGCTCGTGTTTTTTTTTATGCGTAGGCTGCAACATGAGCAAATGTCCTATGACAAGACCCACTTTAGTGCTGATCTGTGATCTGTCTACTTTTGCTCCAAGTATTGAACTGAGCAGAAGAATATTGCCAAATTAATTACAATAATTTGAAATCCTTAATGAATAGTACACAGCATAATAAAACAATTTCCAACATTGGGGTTGCGCAACACAGACTTAAATTTTTATAACAATATTTTGTGGTACTGTTGTAATGACAGTAAAAGTGACGATAAAAACTATTTATTATTCCTTTTCTAAATACTGCTCTAAAGAGAAAAGTGTTATTTTCATCATTAACCTGAAAACAGTAACTGCATTTCATCATATTTTGAAATATATTGATATCTATTGATGCTTTAATTGGACAAACAGTGGCAAAAATTGCACCAAAAAAAACCCCAACAAAAAAGCAATCCTGACAGTACAAACTGCTTTGGTGGCTTTTAAACATCATTAATCAGAATTTCAGTGATAATCAGAGCCAATGTGTCAGAATCATGACAGTGATAAATCAAAATTGTTGCCATGATAAGAAGTGTATCGCAGAAAATGATTAACGATGCAATAAATGCCCAGCCCCACTTCAAACAGGACCAAACAAAGTATCAGCAACCATCTGCTGTGACTAGCTGCAGGTTAGAGAAGAGACACACAGCACTGTTCCTAGAACACACCTCATACTAAAGGAGAAAGTACAGAGAGTTAATGGCAGCAATACCTTGGAGAGAACCATCACTAAATAGGTAAACACTGAGCCAGAAACACTGTCTGCAGGATGAAAATGAGAATGCATATTAATGTAAATGTTCTTCAATCAATAACTTCATGAGCTTTGTACAGGAAAACAGTGAGATTGAGTGGGAGTGTCACTTAAAAAACAGAAGTAATATGTTAATTAACAAATTAACAGATGGAAAAAATGATGTTCCACCATTCCAGTGCTTACTTTGACAAAGGAAAAACAGCAGCGAATCTGAGTAACCAAATGCTATAGACTGCCCTTTTCATCTCTGTAGTGCAAAGCTGGTGATACTGAGGAATGTGTGTCCAGGTACTGACTGCCAGAAGTTGATATATGCTGCATACATGCAAGGTCCTTGAAAATGCTTGAATTTTAATTAGGTGATTTCAAGGCTTTGTATAGTGCTTGATTTTTGTATAAAGTCCTTGAAAATTCTTTACATTTAAACTGCACAGTTTTGATCTGTGTAACTGAAATAAAGGTTGCCTTATATGTTATACTGTAAACAAAGTTATTATAAAATTCTGGGATTTTTTTTTTTTTTTGCTAAATTAGTGTTTTGTCCCTGGACTAGTAAGGGGTATTTGGTGTTTCAAAACGTGAAATGTCTCTTATGTTTTGAATGAGAGACATTTCAACATTAAATACTGTTATATTTTAGTTTACGCTGTCCATGCCATGTAGGATACTCTACCAATACAATAACAGCAATAAATGATATCATAAAATAGTATATTGAAACCGTCTACTTTAGTTCATTTGTAGTGTTTTATGTCCAAAGTGTGTTTGCTGGAAAAGTTTGAAAAGTGTAAGATTTTCTACACACTCATCTTTGCACTGGGAATTTGAGTGGCTACATTACATTTTATTCCTTAGTTCTTACATTTGCTATCGGAAATGCAGGAATTGAGATTGTTTTAGACCTTAGAAATTCTTCGTCCAGTTATCAAAATCTTATAGCTGTAAAGGGAAGACAGGATACCCTTGCAAGAGTTTAAGAGTGTGTTGCACCACAATCGTTGCTGTAGCCACATATTCCTCTGCTCTGGAAAGCAGCCGCTGTTGGTCTACACAGTGAAATATCAGCGCCATCTAAGAGTCTGCAGCCTGCACCTCTGTGAAACATTAGCATGAGACAGAGAGCCACGCAAACACAGACTGCAGCCATTAGCCCTTAGCCATTAGCTCTCTCATATGCTGCCAAGCATAAAAGTACAGTCCTTATCAAACACTCACTGCAGGTAGAAGCAATTACTCACTCACGATAACTTTGCCTGCATCTGCTTAGACAGGCTGGTGCTCATTGTAAATGCACATTTATGTCTGTGTGCTATTGTAAGAGGCACACACTGCTTGTTGTTGTTATTTTCTCTTGTTCTTTTTAATCATTCTTATATGTGGCGGTCAGTATTCATGAGGTGTTTCACATGGTGACCTCATCTTGTGCCGAGTTGTCTCAGGTGCATGTTCGAGATGAATCACACTGTCTTTTGGTTAGCTGTCTTTAAAGGAATGGCCCGAAGGCCTTCAGCGCTACACTCTTAGCTTTGTTGTCTACTACTTAGAAGTTTGTGAGCATTTTGTTTTAAGCTTTGTTCTTCCAGCATGTTTCCATATGTCTGAGATCGTGTACGCTTGCTCTCTTCAACTGTACGACTCGTTTGCTTTAAAAGAAAATGTTTTCTACTTTTCCCCTCACATGAGGGGTTAGCTTGGACCTCGGGGCAGCGTGCAGAATTTGTGCAATGGCTCATATAATTATTCCTTCTGTTTCAAGTAGTTAATTGTGTTTTATCTTGAAAAGCTGCACCAAGCTCTTCTCACGTTAGGGGTCGTTATTGGGGGGGGGGTTGGTGGGAGAAAAGAAAGGATAGCAGCCAGATGTTAATGTGCCTGGGCTTATTCTTGATTCTCGTGTACGCATGCTGTTGTTCAGTGCAAGTTGAGTGTGTAATTTGGAGCTGATTGTTTAGCTAGCTCTCATAAAATGTGAGCAGTATCACAAGTTGGACAATTAACTGTGAAGTGAGCGTTCTGTGCAGCTGATGGTTAGGACCTGCCACATTTGTTGATGTTAAGCTTGGAGGCAACTCTAATCTCCCTCCCTCTGGAGCTTCTGTGCACTGCATTTACTTTCGGTCTGGTATGACTTGTGCAATTTAATAATACTTCATTAATCCCAGAGGGGAAACGAATGTTGTGGCAACTCACGTTATATAATTGTCTTCAAAGAGTTGTTGTAGACGCCATTGACTGTGGGCAGGATTATGTCCTGCAGCAGTCTGTGGTACGGTGGTTATGAATAAGCCTCCGACTGAAGACTCTGTTGTTGCATCACAGTCTGATAAAAAGGTTGGCAAAGTTGTCTGTAATTTTTAAGTCATATTTCAATTAATTAAGGACCAAAACTCAAAGGAGAAAAAAGGGGGCTTTTATATACTTCATGTATCCAAAAAGACAAATTAATTTTTGTTGCCTTTTGTTTGCTAAATCTATTGTTAACACATTTAGAAACGCTTAAATACACCATATAATGTGAATGTACTGTAATTTATAGACTGATATTCAATGGATATCTGATGTTTTAAACAGACAAACAAAATAGCGAGTTCTTGTTTACTCCCTTATGGTTGTTTTTTTTTTAAATTATGTTGGTGAAGGTTGCAAAATTCTGGGAACTCTCAAAGTTCAACACTTGAATTTTACGTCTGCATCCCAATTTACAAACCAGATGCTGAAGTTTAAAAAAGCTACAATAACTTTGAGGCAGTTCGACTAAAACTTGCATTATTTTATCATTTGCTTCTATAGATACGTCAAACTTAGTAATGATAAAATACTTAGTTTTTTAAAGTCTGTGAACCAGCATGATGTCATGTGCCTGACTTGATACACATTATTTACATAGTTTTGTTTTTCTTTCAGCTTCACTTTTCCAGTTTTACCAATCTGAGTCCCCCACTAACACACTGAGCAGGTGAGTTTATTATTTCTGACGTGTGTTTGTTTTCTCAGAACATGCACTGATTGCGTTGGAGCATCAGTATAGACTGTAGATGAAACAGGAACAGTGCCAGAAAATGATTTCACTGATCGGGAGATTTGACATAGATGAAAGAAGCAATTAAAATAAGTTTAAAAAAATACAAAAAAACAACTAAAAATAAATACTTTCCTTGGTTTGACTTCTGAAACAGTCAAAATGTCTTATTTTGGAACTAGAGAATAAGAAATTAGTGCTCTCTCACGTTCTAGCTTGATGGTATTTTTCAGAGTATGCTGTTGCTCATCTTACAACTAACACAAATCGCCAAATAAGGTAGAAATCTGATTAAAAGCTTGTTTATGCCTAAAGCCTCCTGTTTATCAGTATCCAGGACATCGCTCACTGTGCTCCTCTGATCTATGTCATAAACTGTCTGCAGACTCCCACACTTTGACTCTTAATTTATACAACTAAGATCACATGGGAGCCACGTTGTACCCCAAACTCCCTCTTTTTTTTCCCGATACGGACACAAATTCAGTCCCTCTCCAGTTTTGTTTGATGGTAGGTTTGTTTCCTTTGGATGTTGTCTGCATCCAGCTTGTCTCAATCTCTACATGTTTGTCTGTCTCTAAAGCTTCCTGTCTCTTTCTTTCCTAAATCCCTTTCCTTTTCCTATCTCCTAATTTGCCATATCTGACGTGTTCCTGAATTCACTCTGGACTTTGTCCTGAAAATGTTTTTCTTCTCACATCTGAGTCCAGTTGCCAAATCCTCACATCCTCCAGGGACTTACTGTTCCTATGAACTCTGCCAGCCTTCTCCTCTGTACTTTCATGAATCACTTCCTTTGCCCCCCCTCCCCCCCTTCTTTTTATTATTTTTTTTATTTTTAGACACATATGTACATAATTTAAACCAATAGTTTCTGCCTTACTTTAGCTGACCAGTCGTCTACTTCAGGATATAAGGAGCTTCAGGTATTTCTGGCATGACCTGACATGCTTAATGCAAAGAAAAATGCTGATCTGCCTCACAAATGTATTTTTAATGCATTTACATTCTTGCAATGTTTCAGAAAAGACTATGTTACTGCTACTTTATACAGTAACATAGTCTGCATGATCAGTTTTGTCTTTCATATTTTAAAAGAGGTAGTGTTTTATTTAAATTTCTGATCTGTTCCGGATTTTTCTCCTGCTCATTTCGCATCGTTTGCTCAAGGTTCTACCATAGATTAGTATTCTAATTTACTTATAAGCTTCTCAAAGTAATCCCTTTGAAACAAACACAGAACAATTTAGAATATTTAATTCAATGCCAAGATATTTAAGATTAAAAAAATTGTTACCTGAAACATTCAGCGTGGATTTTATTATGCAATAACGTTTTTTTTTTTAACATTTTGGTAAGTTACAGACAAAAACTTAATTGAGATTCACAAAGATAAAGCAAAGTCTTCCTTTGTACATGGTTTTCAAAATTCTTTTGCAAATGAAGTCCAAAAGGTGTGGCGTGCAATTGTATTCAGAACAGAAAAGCAGAATACTTCACGCACCTTCCGTTTTTAGCAGAAAAGCGCTAAGGATGTTAGCATTTTTATTTTTCTCCCCCCAGGCTAAAATGAGCTGCGATTCACATCGTAATTGGCGACTTAATTGTAAGTCTCCAATTAGGATATTTTAGAATAGAACTGAACCGCTAGTTGTTTTATACATCTAATAAGGATAATAACCATGAAAACAAGACCCCCCAACCTGTGCCTTCTATTGGTGGACCGCAGGTAGACATAGCGGATGAATGGAAAAGCGGATGGTCCAAGAAGGAGCCTTCTGTTCAACCATGCGGTCAGATGGGTGTGATGTCAGCGGTGGGAGAGTAGAATGAAAGTCTCATAAGTTCTTCAACGTCAATGTTTCTATTACCACTGAATGTTTTATTTTTCAGTGCAAAATGTCATTTTTGATATCAATGTAAGCTGTAGCTGTTTTAGCTGTTACATATTTGTCCTGCTGCTTTGGTCTCAAGTCTCCTGATAAGTGAAGTTTGTGGTATTAATTCGACATAATGTGAAAAAGTCCTAGGAGTATAGATAGTTTTTGCAAGAAATTGTAATGATATACTTTAAATAGGGTATTAAATATCAGAAAGTTTTTACTTTACATAAGACCAGATTTCATTTTATCCCCCGTCAGCTCTTTGCTGTGAGCCACATGGCTCGTCTAGATCCATCTTTGCTTCATTCACCATATTCCATTCATGAGCAACCCTTTATCTGCTAATGCCTGAAATAATAAAAAAATACATTTTAGGTGTCTTGGACTGTTAGATTTTTTTTTTTTTTGGCACACCGCGTTTTGGACTCACACTGCTGGATGAGCTTCATACAATTTCACTTCATCCTCAGTGCTCTCGGAAGTTTTCTGTTGGAAGCGCTGAGCGTCCAAGCCATGTGGAGGGCAGAAGATCTAGCAGTATCCGTAATATGCCCTCCATCCATTCTCCACGGGTTGGCCAGCGCACACTGAGCCTTGACAACGAGCCAGTCACTTCAAACACTTGGAAAACACAGCAGCACATTTGGAGAAGTGCTTTGATCATAATGCGGAGTTGTGCTCTATTTTCTTTTCAGCCGATTCGCTGGCGAATTTGTTTGCTCACACTGTTTGTCTTTATCATAGCAATGGTCTGGAACACTGCATAAAGCGAATGACATAAGGAGTACCGTGTGTCAACAGCTAGTGGCAGATGTTGAACCGTTTGCAGAGAAATTATGGTGAAGGGAATGTCTGGTTAAAGTTCTTCGTTTGAAGAATGTCTCTCATTTTCTGTTTCAGCGACAATGTTGGGAACATCGAGGAACCCTCGACTTCCCTGTATCCATGTTTTGTCGGTAAGCGACGCATGTGTCCTGGAGATATGATTACAATTGTGGGGAATTTTAGCGTAAAGTTAGGCCCAAAATTATTCATATTTGGCAGACTGAAAATGGTTCTTTTTCAACTGAGACTCTTCTTTCTGAAAGAAAGTGTGAGAGGAGTATGAAAAAAGTAAACAATTGTTCTGTTTTATTTACATCTCCAGCATTTCCAGGTTCTTTAAATTCACAAACTTGGATACAATTCTTTGTTTCAACAGGATAAAACCACATAATACTGGTTTCGGAATAGAAAAAAGTACCGTAAGTTGATTTCAGGCTTTTGGAAAGCCCTGACATCAGTTGTGTTGAAAATTTGTGGGCTGTTCTTTGAAACAAAAGCCTGTGAAATAAAAAAATAAAAAAAATAAAACAAAACTCTGCCAATTCTGTTCAGTAGAGTGCTCTAACATTGAGTCAGAATTATGCCTGAAACTTGTTACTGGCTACAAAAAGCAAATTGTCACCTTCCTAAAACAATGGCCTAAGTAATGTTTTTGCCAAAAGTGTTTTTATTCTTTTTTTTTTGCACAAAACATCTTTCTCAAAGAAAGAGGTGGTAATTTTAATATTTTTTGTCAGAGCAGATGTATTAATTTGACTTTGTGTGGATTAGAGAAAACTGACAATAAATCTTTTTTATTATTATTATTATTATTTTTATGTTAATCATCCCACCCCCAAAACAACAACATTTCTATTGCATCGCTAAAAGCTTAACATAAATATGACAGTCATACCAACAGTTTTTATAAACTTATGTTTATTAATATGCTCCTAGTGCAAGAAACATTTGCTTTCATTTGCTTATGAAAATGTCTGATTTAGAGTTTGGGGTCTAAAGGCAAATTTGGCACTGCTGAAGGTTTCATTGATTCCTGCCCTACATATTCTCTCTAAACTTTTCTTTTTCTTTTGAAAAACTTTCTGTTTGAAGATGCCTCCATAGCAAAAGAAAGGGAAATAACAACTAGAGGGACTTACAAAAATACATCATTTACATCTTTAAGTAGAACTGATGCAGCTGCGTGCTGCTTCTGTTTATCGTTCCTCCCTGGTATTCTTTTTTTTGTTGTTGTTTTGTTTTTATCTCTCCTGTTTCATCTTTAATCCCAGGGAACATGTCCACAGACTTTGCGGTGGTGGATAGTGCCAAAGCCTGGGAGTGCTACATAAAGCAGCAGCGCAGCAGAGACAGAGCGTACGGCCATGACAAAAACAGACGGCGATGCAGTGACAGAGACAAACACAGGTCTTCCTTGTCACGCCACAGGTGGGTCTTGAGGAATTATCATTAAACCAGTTCTCTGTATGTTTGGTTTGGAGAGATTATGTCTAAATTCCCTTTCTTTTGTATCGCGTGACGATAAAACAGATTGCCCTCTCCTCTTCCTATTCCAACCCCTTCTCCATTCATAGATGCCTCTAACAAAAGATGAATGTGAATCTGCTGAGCAGCTGTGGGATCTGGATAAGGCAACATCCATCAGGAATCTATTTCTGATGGACCAGTTATGCAATTTACCCGGCATAGGTCTATTGCCTGTCTGCCTCTTTCTCTTTTGCACATAAAGTATGCAGATGTACTCTGGTCAGTCGTAACATTGTGTCCAGATAAGGTGATTAACCCAACCTGCATCCATCCGTGCGTTGTCCACTCTCTGACTATTCTGAGAGCTGACTTATTTAAAAAAAAAAACACACACACACACACCCTGTCAGTGTTACGACCGATCTGTGTATGTTTACAGGAAGATAACATTTCTCCAGAGGAGATTTCAATATTTACAGGAAACCAAACAAGAAAAGGAACAACTATTGCACTTAGGATTTCATTTATGTTGGCATCAGAAAAGTTTTAATTTTTCAGCTTGACTGCAGAGCAGCAGATTAAAGGTCTCTCTGTGTTGCTCAGTTCAAAGCGTGAAGCGCAATCAAGTGCAGAAATAATTCATATAAACCGAGCCAAATTGTTTCAGTGCAGCATAACTAAGGGGATTTTTATTCCAGCTATTCAATTGATTACTGAAATATAAACCTTGGGAGAGTCGTGGAAAAATATACAACTATTGTGGGGGGAGAAAAGAAAAAATAGCCCCGTATTGCAAAAGAGCTGCAAGTCTTGATGACTATTACAAGGCAAGGGGAAATGAGTGCCAACATATGCAAAACATTTGCTGCGAAATGAGGTAATAAACAGATGTAAAAACAAATTTTAGCCAAGATGCAATTGCATGTACGCTCTGTTGGATGGAGTTCGGCATCTTCCTCTCTAAGGGTCAGAGATGAGAGGAGTTTGTCTAATTTCACATTTTCCTCCTCATTCATCGCTCAGGTGACATAAGGCACACTATGTGTCTAGTAAGGCGACAGTGTAATATGAGACAGATAATCTCTGAAAGAATCAAACTCCTCCACCTTCTCCCGTAGCTAATATTGCCATCTGAAGAAATGCACCGCTCCCGGTCAAGAACAACCAATCAGGGCCAGGAGGAGGGCCTTATTGCTGTCAATCACACTCTTATACGTGCTAATGTTGGATAAATTTACAGTTCTAGGAAACCGCTTACCCACTGTCATTTGATGCCTTGCCAACTAACCTGATCATTCATGATGGCTCTGCTGAAGGGGAGAGGGATGAGAGTGCGAGCAGCGGGAACACAAGCGTGATTGTCAGCTCTGATACCCTCCTCTTGGCTCTGATTGGTCATTTCTGTCCAAGATGTGTCTTTGTGGGGTTAGCACTGGGAGAAAGCAGAGGAGCTTGATGTTTTCACAGATTATCTGTCTCACATCATACCATCATGATATAGTAACAGTTTTAACGAATATGTGAAAAATAAATCTCTTGTAATAGTTACGTACTGCGTGTTTTTGAATGTGTGAAATTTCTGAAGTGGAAAGATAATCACACATGGGTTTATTTGTCTTTTAAGTAAAATTCTCAAAACTGCAGATTTCAGGTTTAAGCCAATACCCAAACATTCGAACATCTTATTGCGCTTTGAGAACCCTCTTACAAAATTGAAAAGCTGCTGGTATAAACTGGGTGGGTGACTGACGTTACTCAGAGAAGCAGCAAAGAGTCAGTGTAGCTTCGGAGCACCTCTGGAGAACCGCAGCTCTTGTCAGATGAACGTTCTTTACTTCATGCAAAATGCTATGCTAGTTGAAAAACTAAACACTAACCAAGCATCATCACGAGCACTCCATGGTAAGATCATGCAGTGGGAATGGAATAGATTGAGCTGCAACAGACTTTAGGCTGGAGCTGAGGGACAAAGACACAACGAAAAGGTTTGAAGTATATTTGTATGTCAGAACGGCCCAGTCGAAGTCCAGAAATGTTATTTTCTGGATTTGCAAACCGGCTAGAGACCATGTCCAAGTGTTTACACTTCAGTGCTTGTCTGTCTTAGTCAATCGCGTAAAATTTTTGTGGTTGCAAGCCTTGAAAAGCTTGAGGCCGAACAAATAAGTTAGCGAGTCACTGCGAGAATTTCTTTTGTCATGCCACACTTGCTTTGTCAGACTTTATGCAAATTAGTGCAAAGCAGTTCAATTGGACATACCGTCTATGAATTGTTCTCATACTGTTCCACCTTCTTTTTCCCCCACCCCTAATTGACAGAAAGGGAGTTTCCTATTTAAATCGCCGAGTCCTTATTTGTACCTAAAGCCTCGGCCTCGTGGGTCAGGCGAGGAAAGCAGGACACGGGGACAGCTGTGAGGCTGTTGGGCTAACCGCATCAGACAGGAGGAACAGGAGTCGCATGTGCTTGACAGACACTATGGAAACACTCAGGAGATTTCACCACTACTGCTTCGTATTCATTCTGATGTAAATGCCACAAGGGACTTATTCCTTCAGCCTGGTTGAGAGTGCCACTCACACAATCTGCACTCGGCTGACAAGTTTGCCCTACATTCCCTTTCGCATGGTCTCGACTCCTGTATCATGCATGTGCTCACGGCACGGGTTGCATATTTTCAGCTGCTTTGATTTATGATTGTGTTTTGGGCTATTTTTAGCCGCGAACTGGAAACAAGTTGTGTGTGAAATGAAGAGAAGCAGATGGAGCTAACCGTCTCTTTGTTGGTAGCCACTCTTATTGTTCACTGAAGTGATGAGTGCAGATGCCGCGTGGCAGATTTACGCTCGCTGGCCTGCATTTCTTGCGCTGAGTCACATCGGTTACTGCCCAGTCGGTGTTGGCCCGGTTGATTTTAGGGTTCAGGCTGTGTTTGGCTTTTGGCTGCGATTCCGAAAGCCGGCCCTTGATTTATCGCCATCAATAATGAATTACGCGAGGCTAAAATTCAATGTGAAATATTACACATCTTTGACACAGCTTACCTATTTTTTATTTTTTTTTCATGGGCATCAGCTGAGCACCTGATTGACCATTTGGTCAACACTTGCGATGCGGTTGTAAATCTGGGCCTTGGATCGTGAATGTAGCTCATTCTCGCTGGCGCCACTTCTGTCTCTTATCAACGCTTTCCTGCACACATGTGGCCACATGTGAGGGAGACCATGGTGACATCCAATACCCATTTTTCATCTAGGTTTGCTTATTTATTTGGCATTGGTTCACACAAAAGGGTGTAAATCAAACTGAAAGACTCCTCAACTAGCTTAAAATGATTGGTTGACAAAAAAAAAAATAATTGCACGTGTAATAAATTTGCCGATTTAAGTCGATGGGAGTTTAGTACGAAAAGTCCTGCTTGGTGCCTCAGTGGAGACATTATAGGAATATGTTGTAAAGTACAATGTAGCGCAGCTCATCAACAACAATATGAGAGCACTGGTAACCCTAAGTAACAAATGCTAATATCAGTTAGCAAGTTGTCAGATTTGATTAATATGCCTACAATTTTTTTATTAATAAATTTAGATGTATTATTTATAAATTACTTTATATATTTTATATTTATCTATTTAGTTAATATAACTACAAAAAAATCTAACAAAAAACGATCTTTTTTATTTATTGAATTAATATACCTAAAAAAAAAAACTAGACCAAAAAAATATATATATCAGAAAAAAATAAAATTCTAAAATCTTGCTTGCCTTTTTGCGAAAATGTTCTTTAATGGAAGCTCTTTAACTAGATCTACTTCTGAGATTTCTATTTCAGATTTAGGAGACATGACATGTTCCAGCAACGACTCTCAAGATTTCCATCAGCTGCTTTTGTGCCGTATGCTACGTTCATCCGGGCTTCAGGGCCTGTCTTGGGTTCAGCGCATTCCAACGACGACATCTGTTTTCATTTTCCCCTCTTTTCAAATTGTCTGAGGCCTTAATGTGACACACTGCTCCCTTTATCCCAAAGTCATGCAAGTTATGCCCTTTTGTCCGGGAGCAGCGGCACAGCTGAGTTATGAATCTATGATGCATGCTTAACCTCGCATGCAGCTCTACGAAAATCGTTGTTGATGTAGAGGTTATGAGTAAGGTAACTTTAAGTTGGCTGAATGTTAGACTGACGACCTGTATCTCTCAACCAGTGTAATGTGGAGTTTGCTGCATAAGGTCTCCCTTTTTTCAAGGCCTTTACAAATCTGTTGTTTTTTTTTGACAGAAACAGATTTTTTTTTTCAGTCCTCTTGCACTTTTTAAGCACGACTGACAGCTGAATATAGTGCGTATTTGTGAAGTGGAAGAGAACAGAAACAGTTTTATGCATTTTTACAAATAGAAATGTAGAAATGTGCTTTTCATCCACATAAAACCCGCTAAGTGAATACTTTTAAAAGCGCCTTTTGCTGCAATTACAGCTGCAAGTCTTTTGGAGGAGATTCTATCGGCTTCGACTGACATTTCATTAATTACGTTGCCACGAAAAAAAGCATTTGATCCCCTCGCAGAATTCTTCTTTTTAGTTTCTTATTCACATGCGCTTGTTTTATGTGTGCCCTACCGTGGCAGTAACCTGTTATGTAACTTTATGAGCTTCAAGTGTTTACTTCTATTTTCCCAGTTGAGAGCTCACAGCTGTGTTCACCAACAAATGAAGGTCTGGCTCTCAAGATAAATGGCATGACAACACTCATTTGCAGAGCCGTCACGACATTTGAGTTTATTTATTTATCTATTTTTTTTTTGTAGCCTTCACCCAGACAATAGTAAACAAAGGCTATAATTTGGACAGCATTTAGTTGCCTCTGTTTACCCGTCCGGCTGATTGGAAAGTTATTTGCGCGAACACAAAAGCTGAATGTCACATGAAAGTTCTTCGTCTCTGCTGTTTTTTAAGCTGATATACATGATTAAATATAATTTGCTCTTAGTCCAACACAGTTGCAAAGTTGGCCATTTACGTTTTCCTTATCGCTTCCCTTATCTGAACAAGTCTTAGGTTTCAAGTGAATTCAATGTTTTGCTTGTTTTTTCCATTTTTATCTGTGCTCTGTAGAACAGCATAAGCATGTACGATGTAGTCGTTGACGTGATTTGGGGGTTAAATTGGACACAATCACAAAACTAACTTACTAGTTACAAGTGAAATAAAGTGCCAGTGAAACTAGCACTTTATCATCTATATGAAGGCCTTATTGACTAAAACATGCTCCTGTAGTTCCTGAAACGTTACTTGTAACTTAATTTTATCTTACTTCATGTTTACTAATTTATTTGCACTAGAAACTTGACCAAAAATACTTGGGAAGAGTTTGTGTTTTACAGTAATGGGAACGAGGAGTGGGCAACATTTGACGGGAATTGTTGCCACCAATTGTGGCACGCCCATTTGGTTATGGTGGTAATTTACGTTTTGCCAGCAAAGGCCCATGTTGGTCTGAATATATTTGTTTTCCTTTCAGTAAATGGAATAATTTGAAAACCACAATTTGTATTTACTGGCTAGCTGTATCTTTTCTACAGTAAATCTGCTATCTTGTATGATTTGTTTCAGTGAGAAGAAGCCGGCAGAGCACAGGGACTCTGCAGATTATGAGCACAAACGTCGCAGAATTGAAGGAGTCACCGGCAAAAAGAAGCAGAAAGACGAAGAGGAGGGCTCGCGAAAAATATCGCAAAGGTCGAAAAGTCACACATTTCCAAAAAGTAATGACAAAAAAAAAATTATTTTATATATTTTAAATATCCATCTTTAAATTATTCTTTCGTTTTGCTATTGGCAGAAGTAGCAGCGACAGTAGAAAGGATGACAGGGAGGCCAGGAAGACAAGACACAATCACGCAGAGGGCAAAGACTCTGGGAAGGCTCGGAAAGCGACTGAGAAAAGAAAATAAAATTTCAACAGCCCTCAGAACAGCCAAACCTAAAAAGCTTTGTCCCTTTGCATCTCAGGTTAAATTGTACGCGAAGATTAATTTGTTCTCATTATATTCTCCAAGCCTGAGTTTTATGGTATTTTGTTGTTTTTCAGGTTTGTATACAAGCCTTGCTGGCAAAACAAAACAAACCTGTACATTTAAAAAAAAATTTTAAACGAGTTTATTGAGCATTTAACCAAATGTACCATCGTCAGATATACTACACAGGCCGAAGCGTGACAGACAGAACCACAGCAGACAGACCTCAGGCCCTCCACTGATACACGGAAACCAAGTCAGTTTTTTTTTCTTCTTGAAAGTAAGAAAATTAGTAAGGCCTCCACAAAATCTCTTATTTAAATGTTATTTGTTAAGTTATGAAGACATAGATTCTTTTTTTTTTTCTCATACATTTTCTTTGCCAGGGGTTTTAATAACTTAGCCATAGCTTCTGAGACAACAGGAAAAAAAACCCCAAAAGAACCTCACAGACTACTACTTGGCAACGTGTCTTGAAGATGACAACCACTGTCGGCACAAACAGAATAAAGCCTACGTTTAAAGGCCATACGACAAACAAAAGAAACACATTGCAAGTGCTTGGTTCGGTACGTTTGTTTGTTTTGATTTTTCTTTCTTTTTTTTTTAGACACCCAACATTTTACGTAAAGAAATGTGAGTCCAGCTTGACGCATTATCCTAATATACATCTATTGAAATTGGCAACGAGTCGTGTCTCCTTTTTGTCCTCCCACCCGACTCACTGGACGCTGTTCAGTGTCCTCTAAGCAAAACGAGCGTCCGGACCAGATCTGTTCCAGTTCAGGGTTTCCGGGAGGGAGGGGGCGTAAACCTTCTGGTCACAATCCAGTCGCTTATCTGCACCTCCTGCAAAGTCCTGGCAAAGTCCCCCGGCATCCCCTCTGTGGCGAGGCGTCTGCGGTGCCGTCCTGAGCTTCTCTTCCCACACAGCGAGCTTAGGGTGGTCGGCCGGTCCAAAGCTCTCTGCCTTCCACATTCCTCGGTCAGTGTCGATAAAAGCGGTACCGGATGGCTTGGGAGCGCCGTTTACAGCAGGCTGCCCGGCCAAGACACGATGGTCAGGGTGATTCTGCCCCGGAGCTCCTTCAGGAGACGAACCAGTGCCGTGTGCGTCATCCCCCACGTGCTTTTCCCGTTCACCTCCAGCAGGATGTCCCCGCATCTTCATAAAAACAATTAAAAAAGAGAGAAACCGTAAACCTTTGTTTAATAACCTTTGTTTAATTTACCGTGTCAAATTCGGCGTCAACTAAAAAGTTTTAATAAAGCTGTAGTATCTAAGTTTTCTAAAAGAAATATGTTTTTTATTGTTAAAGTTGTTGCTATGTCGTTACAGAGTAATATGAGATGGAAAATTGAGCTTCTCTGCCTTCTCTCAGTGCAAACTAGAACCAATCAATCAGAGCCAGGAGGCGGGTCTTAGCACTGTCAAACAATGCTTGCGTACGTGACAGTATTGTATGAGAAATATAATCTGTGAAAAAAAAAAAAATCAAGCTCCTCTGCCTTATTCCAGAGGTATTTTCATAAAAACGCCACTTGGTCTGAAACAACCAATCAGAGCCAGGAGGAGGGTCTTAGTGCTGTCAATCACGTTTGTGTATCCACTGGAGTTAACATGGCCACTGATGACTGCGGATTGATGGTTTTCCTGCAACATTAAGTTGTTTCTCAGCCATCAGCACATTTAGCAGTGCCTACACAAACTTGATTGACAATGCCAAGATCCTCCTCCTGGCTATGATTGGTTGTTTTTGACCAAGATAAGCTTGATTTTTTTTTTTTCACAGATTATTTGTCCACTATTATACTGTCACAACATGGTAACAGTTTTAACAAATATGTAAAAAAACAACAGATTTTGCTAATAAAAATTGAATACTGCAGCTCTAAACAACAGACGTCTATAAGATAACACTTGCTGAATACCTTATCCTGCCATCGTTGTAGGCCGGCGTCCCCTCGACAATGGAGCGGATGAAAAACGATTGATTGCAGTTGACCTCCTCGTGGCCTCCCACAATGCTGAAGCCCAGGCTGCCCGATGTGCTCCGCCGCAGAACAATGTCTTTGCAGCAGTAGAGATGTCTGCGTGGGCCAAGAAGGAGATTAAGCGCACTAATCTCTTAGATTCACTTTTAAATTACAAACAAACTGTACAACCTTCCGGAATATGTATTCGGCGGGAAGAGTAATGAAGCCAAGACTGTCACTTCAGTAGTTCAAGGCTTAACGGAAACACCAAAATGTTTCCACCGCATTGGAACTACAAACTCAAGGACACACGTGTCAAACTTGAGGCCTGGGGGCCTAATCCGGCCCGTCATAGATTATTATGTGGCCCTCCAAACTTCAGACACCAAAATACGTCAATCAATCCCTCCAGTTGTTGTGAAAATACTAGCAAAATCAACGGATCCCCACTTTTTTTTATTGTGCTAATGCACGACTTGATTGCAAGTTTTCCACAAAAAATGGTCATAAACATCGGGTGTAAGTGACTGCTAACCCCCGCCTGTAGGTGGCAATATCTCTTACTTCTACAACACTGCCATCTCGGCCTTACTTGATGTCAAGTTACCTACATGGAGAATAACAAAAAGTCACATTTAAAGTTATACCCGAGTGGAAATATTGCAGAATTCTTTGCAAGTATTTCGAAATCACAAAAACTATCACAAAATCCTAGACGGACTGGTCAACGTGGAAAGACGTTGATCAGTCCGTCTTTCCACGTTATCAGTGGAAAGACGCAAAATGCAATAATTGTTCTTTTAAAGACGAACCGATCGAATGTAGAGATGGCTTTTTATTAATATGTAACCATTTTTTTATTGAATAAGACACATTCTGGCACAACAAACCCTTGAGAACATTCTTGTTCTAGATGTGGCCCAAAATGAAAATGAGTTTGACACCCCTGCTCCAAGGTATTTGATAGGTTTATTTTAATTCCTATCTAGCAAAGATTCAGACCAAGGCAATTGTCTTTTCTGCAGAAAATGAGGGAAGATCCGAGACGCGACAAATCGCTGTAAAACACTGTCTTGGATCAACTCTGCTAGATCTTTCTCTGCATTTCTCTTTATTGTATAGAAAAAGGAGGTTGGGCTTCTTCACACAGAGAATTGACCAACCGTCTTTACATTCTGGCACCGCCTGTGGACATGCCCTTACAAGGGCATGCAACTGACCACAACTAATCAATTACAGATGGAAGCTGATACCACAGGAATGTCAAAGTCTCTAGCCTCCAGGCAAACATCCTACAAATGGTTAATAGTATTTCACAGAAGAAAAGAAGTCAACTAAACTACACACAAAATAATAATATGAAAACATAACCTTTCAAATAAACTCACAAGTAAATGAACTTAGATAATTATTCTAACAGTATTTTTGTTATTATTATTATTGTTATTAATATTTTCATTATTAATGTGGAAAGCCAACATTAAAAGTATTACAAAAAGGTGAAGAAGAAGGAAACATTATTCACTGCTTTCAGCTGCACCACTGAATCCCCTCTTTTATTCCACATAAGCAGGAAAAGTGGCTATTTGTGTCAGTGCAAGACTGTCTCCATGACTACAACAAAACCTTGCATGTATTATTAAAAACCCTTCAGTTCTCAGAGGTTTTAGTGATTTATAAGTATCGAATATTTTTTTTAAAAATGCCTTAAAAGTATCATGACCGTTTCTTTCCCACTGTTTCTGTCTAAACGTCAGCGTGTGCCAGCTGGCGAAGGTCAAGAGGACACGTTGGAGCTGTGGAAACCTAAACAAATAAATAAATAAAAAATGTACAGGCGAAGACAGATATCACAGTAGGGCCGCTCACCTGGGTACCTGCAGCCAGGAGACCCACAGCGGGGAGTAATCGTCGTTGGGCAGCGGGCTCTTGGTGCTGTCTGTGGGCGACGACGAAAGACACGGCGGCAGCGTGAACTCCGGCGGGTCGTCGTCGGGCCGACGCATCTCCAGGACCTTGAGCACGACGGGAGAGGAAGTGTTCTTGAGGTTGGCCACCGCCTCGCCTCGCGTCACCCCCGTCAGATCCATGCCGTTCACATTCAGCAGAATGTCACCTGTGGGTCGGGGGAAGAGGGTTGACAGCACAGTTTATCCTCGGCGTCAGGGTTACTGCCATTTTTTTTTTTTTTGAGAGAGAGAGAGCGCGAGCGAGACATCAGAGTCTGGGCCTTATCTTCTTTCTGCTTAATATTCATCATTCTTGCATCTGGACCACAAAGACACTGAAACCAAAGGCCAGCTGTGGGCTTTTAAAAAAGCCTGCTAATGATGAAAGTGATGCAAAGATGGACGGTGCAGACCGGCTGGCTAGGAAGCAACACAAAGGACACATTTGCCCTGCGAGAAAATGCAAATGAATGCGCCGTTACAATGTACAAACATCTTTCATGAGCACACAGAGACAGCTGCTGCTGCTCTGTCCCAAATGAACGCGGTAATCTGCACCTTGAACCTCACACAAAGCAACAGACTTGCTGCTAATTTCACGAAGTTCTCATATTACTGTTTATGCAATATTTGTCTCTCTCTTCCCGTAAACAAAGCTTCAGACTGAGGCTGGGGGAGCGTAATAAGTTGGATGGCTGGAATCAGAATTTGTCCTGAAAACCTGCCACTGCCCTGCCTTCATCTGCAAAACCTTTTTTGATACTCCGCTGATGTCGACGTCAAATCAAACGAGAATTTAAACACGCCATGATCCTCCGACTACTTCCTGTCGTTTTCTTCATTGTAGTTTGCGTCCGTGGCAACATCCGGTTCCTGATCACGTGACTCGCGTGATGTGAAAAAAGTCTTTCCGCTGCCGTTTTGAGAAATAAACCCTTTTCAAAATGGCTTGAAAAACCACCTCGTTCTAAAACTGTTTATCAAAAAAATGAAATGTTTCTCGAAACTGCCGTGTTTGAAATCTCAAACTGCGCAGTAATATGGTCAACAGCATCGCAACCACTGTAAACAAAATGGGTGATGTGTTTTAATCCTGGGGACCAACACTACCTAGTCCAAAATTGTGAAGTGGGAAGGAAAATTGGGTTATTAAAAAAATGTTTACATTTCATTTTGAGGAATCAGATTAAACGGGTGTTAGATTTTTTATTTGCTAAAATATTTCTCCTTAGTTTTCCTTCTACTCACGATCGTGCGCTAATTTGTCCTCGTCTAGTTTGCAGTTGCAACAAAGCAAACTAAGAGAAGAAAAAAAAAAATCAATAATGACAAATATTTTTTTAAACCTATTTTGCTAAATCTGCCCTACGTTGTAATATGTTTTCAACTCTGCTGCACTAACGTTTTTTTTTTGTTTTTTTTTTCAATAATCGACACGAGCAGCCGAGGTTTCTGCCGGACGATCGAGCTTCATATGAAGTCGTCGTCGATCACTTTGTTTGTGCTCTTCACTACAGAAAGGCTCATCCGTGGCAGACTGCCCGCAAGGATATTTCACTGATCGAGTGATTCCACACACTTAAATGGCTGTGACATCATGAAATTTCAAGCACAGATTGGCAGACGGTGATGTTACCCTTGCGGATGGATCCCTCCTGTCCCACCACGCCGTCGGGGTCCACGTTTGTGACGTAGATGGGAAGGTCCCATCCTCGGCTGGACATGCCGCCCGCCACCGTCATGCCCAGGGAGTCGTACGGCTCCTTGGTTAGTGTGACTGTCTTCTCGTAACATGCGGGCTTCTGACAGGAGTCCTGTACAAAAGATAGAAAGGCCAAAATGAAAATAATTGAAGAGTTCACTCATGTTGTTGTTGTTTCACAGAGATTATTCGGGTCAAAATCCCAAACTTTCCCTGAATCAAGACTCTGGGTGTTTTAACGCCTGATAAGTCCGATACACTCACCTGAGTGAAGTTGCCCCGCCCCCTCTTCCCAACACCACCTTCTTCAAATCAGATAAAAATGGTGTGAAACGTTTGTGTTACGTCTGTGCAGCAAAAATGTTCATTTGTGCCGCTATCATTTTAAAGATATTGAGAAATGTTTCCAGAGGTCATGAAAGGTCAAACCCCCACCGCCACCTTCTTCAAATAAGACAAAATCGGAATCAGTCAACTCAACGACGTTTGTGCAGCAAAGATTTTTGTTTGTGCTGCTTTGGCTTTGAAGATATTAATGAAATTGTAATTTTGTAAAAGTGTGTGTGTGTGTGTGTGTGGGGCGGGGGGCTGGTTGACCTTTGACCTTTAAACTTTCATTAATATCTTCAAAGCCAAAGCACCGCAAACATGGTCGAGTTGATTGACACCAATTTTGTCTGATTTGCAGAAGGTTGGGAGCTGGTTGACCTTTCATGACCTCTGGAAACATTCAATGATAGCGGCACAAATGAACATTTTTGCTGCAGAAACGTTTGACACCATTTCTGTCCGATTTGAAGAAGACTGGGGGGCCAGCTTCAGTCAGGTGTCGCTGTGTGAAACAGAGCAAACCCTTTGAAAAGCCTGTTCACTACCTCCACTGCACCAAGAACCACTGAAGGAAACGACACGAAAACCTCTGAAGACGACAAGCTTCCTTCTTGGCAAAATGTAAACATTTACATTTAAAACCACTGAGATTTTAGCGATTGCAGAGTTTTTCTTTTGTCTTTGATAAAAAGACAACGTGACTGCCTGACTTTACACTTTGGCGTCTTCTTTGGCTGTATTTACGCTTCCTGCTTTATTAGCGGCCTCTAATAAAGCAGGAAGCGTAATATATGTCCACTTACATGCACATGTACATTCACTTCAGCTGAACCGAGACCTACGTTTTCAAGTGAACCAAAGTTCGCTTTTTTGGTCTGCATCAGAGTTCAGTTGCGCATTCACACCTCCCCGGGTTTTCTACACAAACGAACCAGAATTCAATTAAAACAGACTAAACCGAATTGGTGTGAACGCACCCTGAAATCTTCACGATTCTCAGTTCTATTTAGCTCATTTTTGAAATAATTATTATAAATAAAAATAATACAAAACGTAGCAAAATTGCATGTGGATGGATTAAGCATTTCTTCAGACTGTAGGAACCCGGCGTGCTGTCACTGTGATGTCTTAAGCGTCTCTTCTCCTGCGGCACACGTTCTTCTTTTTGTGATGGAGACAATAAAGCAAAAGCTCACAAGGAGCCAACTAACACCAAGGGCACCTTATTCAAACTGCATGTTCTAATTAAAACTCGGAGGAGCACATTTGCATGATAATAATAACAATAGCGGCTGTTTGCTCAAAGACCGGCGATGATGCCCAAAAGTCAACTGGGTGCCATGTACGGAGCTCCGCGAGACGGGGCCACTCCAATAACGCGCTCTTTGGCGATAGGTAATTGATGAACGACCTCATTAGCATAGCCGATGTAGGGCGATAAGCAGCGTAGACGATTCGAGAGCCTCCTCACTCATGTTCGGGGCGAGTAATGAACAACACATGGGCGCGTTGAGCCTGTGCTGCTATGCTATCGTGGCGCTAGGCCTGTCGCGATAAACGGTAAATCGATTAATCGTACGATAAATTAAAACTATCGACGTCATTTCAATTATCGGCATCATCGTCTTTTCCGGACTTTTTCTCTTTCTGTTGATGACACCGAATGAAAAAAAGGCTCAACTCCAGTGCTCTCCACTGACCCTCCTTTCTCATTTCCTTAGTGTAAAGTCCAGCGCACACGAGCTGTCGACCCATTTTCAAAACCTGACAGATCACACATTAGCCGACATTAATCCTAGGTATATCGGTTCGATCGGTTCAGTCCTGCCCTGTGGTGTCCAACAATGGGCACAAAATAATGGCTACAAGTTCAGTGAACTAATTTTAAAACCAGGCATTAATCAATGCTTTACTACAATCTACCTGCAATGCATGTGGCTAGTGTCAGCGTAAAGTCCTGACTGAATGCAAATCATTATAACCTATTTACGTCACGTTAACGAAGAACAGCTGAAAAATTACCGGGTTTATCAACTTTATGTTGTTTAGTTTTTATCAAGTACATTTTTTGTTAATGGAGACTGAGAATCCATTTTGTTTTTGGTTGTTTTGTTTATTTTGTTTATCAGCTCAAGTGTTTAGTGTTCTTTTGAAAATAAAGTGTATCTATCTTTGGCAGGAAATCACATGCATTATTACGTCATTTCCATTACATCAGTGTAAAAAGGTCTTCAAACAATATTATTGTTTATCGCAATAATTTTTTGAGACAATTAATCGCTCAGCAAAATTTGCTATTGTGACAGGCCTACGTGGCGCGTTCACCCATTTCCACCGCGCTCGCAGCAGATCTCTCGCAGTCCCGTTTTCGACCCGAGGGCTCAGCTCTGACTCAAGCTGTGCCTAAAGTGCCCGTAATCAGAGGCCTCCCACGCACCGCGCTGAGTGTGAGTCATGTGCTCTGCCCTCCTGAGCGGCAGCTTTTTAATGAAAGGTAATGGTGTCTAGTGAGCTATAAACGTCCTAACAGAGTCCGTGTAGCTTTTTTTTTTTTTTATGATAGGCTGAGGTAATAAGCCGCTGGTCTTATTGACAAATTTACAGTCGAGGCGCAGGAACTAATTTCAGGGGTGAGGGCAAGGGGGTCGTCCACAGGGGACGCAGTCGTAGTTCTACGTAATAATGGTCCATTACCCCTTTATTATCTGGAAGCTAATGTTTCCTATATTCAGTTCAGCGCACATAAAAACGTACGCTCATTTTTAGAAACACGACAAACTGATTTTGAGAGGCAGAAAGCATCGGTTCACTAAATCACTTGACAGGTTAATCTGTAAGCACCAGCTCCTTTGGTTTCTTGTCTTTCTTTAAACCCAACCACAGCAGAGTGAGATGACGACGGTTGAATTACGTCACCGTTTTGTTGTCTGCACCATATCTCCTGTTGTCCTCTGAGTTCATGGAGACCAAAGCAAAGATTTTACTCCTCTACATTCACCCGTTATGTTCACTTATTCCTGCCAGGAACTTTGTGTTCTCCGTTTTTGGGGGTTTTTTTATTTCATGGTTCCAGGTTACACCTGACTGACTGAATGTTTCTCTGTTCAATCGACTCCATTTTGGAATCAGCTATTGACTAAAGTACTGCTACTAATTCTGTTTACTTTCCTTTTTTTTCTCTCTCTCCCATAGTAGATACAGTACATGGATGGATTCTGTGTTTAGCTGTGTCTCTTTCCTGGAAAAAAAATTTAGAGAAATGTTTCTGAGTGTTTATTTAAACTGTAAGCTCACATCTCCGTAAGATCTTCTGTATTAAAAAAAAAAAAAGTCTATTTTCCTCTATTAAAGACACTTTTTAAGAGTTTCTAGGAAAATCTACAGTGTTCTGCTAAAAGAACGACTTGATAAAAGCTCAGGCAATGTTCTATTAATGTTCTTAAAAGTGCATATTGTTCTTGCATATTTTTCAGATGCCACCACCCCTCAGTTTGGCCTATTTTCCATGATGCTCAGTAGTTTATACTTTATATTTTGAGCCATCATTTCAAATCCAAACGGCACCGCCCCATCCGGCTCCAAAACGTCTTTTTGCAGTAGTTTAAAGACGTGCACTTAAGAGACAAATGAAAATCATATCCTGCATTTTTCTTGGCAAAATTCTCTGCAGAGGTTAAACTCGTTGTAATTTCTGGCTCAATATTGCCCATTAAAAAAAAAAAAAAAATTCAGCGAGAGCGACAATAATGAAGATAGAAGACTGCGCCGCTATCGCCTTCGTTCACGTCAAACTACGGGAAGAGAACAGTTAGGAATCTTTAGGTAGCTGTCAGAAAAAAATCTACGTATGCTGCAAATCTGTGAGGATAGCAGACGCTCTTTGAATGACATGCTTGACTTTGATGGGAGAAGAACGGCTGCATGGATCATTTGCACCTGAAAGAGAGCGTTTATAAAAGGAACAAAGGCTTTCTCTGTGTATTCAATAGTGCTCATATCTCCTGCACATATATATACATGTCTGGGGGGTTGTGTGTGTGGGTGTGTGTGTGTGTGTGTGTGTGTGTGTGTGTTTGCTTCTCACCAGCAGCGTTTGCTCCATGTCCACAGGGGAGTATGGCGGGGGGCCGTCCATGCCCCATGGCCCCTCTGGTAGGATGTCTGGGTTGGGCAGGCAGATCTGACGAGATACCACGAAGTGCACACTGTGCTCGCTCGCCTAAAATGACCGACAAAGAGACGCTTGGGCTTCATGTTTGAATGTCTGTAAGTGGAGATATGTTTTGTAATTTTTGTGTTACATTTCAAAAAGGCTTATGCCTGTCAGTCAGACAGACTGGGTGGCTGCAGCCGCCTCCCTGCTCTCGTATTCCCACTGAGCCCTGAATTAACCAGTCCAAACCATTATTGCCCTAATTGGACTAATTCCATTTCTTCCCTGCCAGTTCTTAATCTCTGGCAGAAAGTGGCCGATCCGAGAGGCCATCTTGGCTCCGTGGAGACCCAGAACGAGCCAGTCAGACGGCCCAGAGACCCTGCACAGTCAGCCGTAAACACGCAGTAATTAACCGCCATTAACCAAACACACGCCATCACTGGCTGGCATCAACCGGGAACCAGAGGCGGCCGCACGGCGCCCCCTCCCCCGAAACCCACCCGTCCATCAGGGGAGTCGCCACAATTAAACAGCATTAACTGCAGCGAAGGCAGACACAACAGCGCAGCTCGACACAATTAGCTTGAATCACCGCAACAATCTTTAATACCGCCGGGAGGCGGAGTGTGAACAGAGCACGGCTGGTTCGGGTCTGTAACAACGTTTAGGTAGAATGTGTGACAACTATAGCTGCAAGTATTGATTATTTTAGGAATCGATTGTTCTATTGGTCAAATATTTGACAAATTATTCAGACAATTCATTGGTTAATCACAGGGGAGAAAACGGTACATTCTACAGATTTGTCATGTAGCCACTTAAACCTTATTTTATGCAATATCAGAAAAACAATAAGATTTTAAATAAGAATACAAATATTGCATTGCCTAACATGCAATGAGATAACATTCCTTTAGTTATACACTTGATTATTAACCAATAATAATTGCATAGCAGAAAGTGCTTGATAAGAGTTTTTGTTTTTTCACAGCATTTTAACAGGGTGAAGCTAAAGCTACGTCACTTGAGTTGTTCTGGATAGAACAGATTTACAGACAAAGAAGATTTTATTTATTTTTTTTATCTTAAATGCATGTTAATATATTTTTCCTTCAAATTGGGTTTAATGGCTACTCTGAGGGTGTTCTTTCAGCAAATGGCCTTCTCTTAAAATTTGATTAATCGATGACTAAACTAGTTGCCAATTATTTCAACAATTGATTAATGACAACTACTTGTTGAATAACGATTAATAGCATCAGATAATCAGATTACTGTTCAATAATAATCTGATAATTTTATCAGATTTTCTGATAATAATCACGATTAATTAATTCAGCAATTAATCACAATTAATCGTGATTAACCTATCATCCAAATTGATCACAATGAATCGTTTCATCCCTACTCACAACTGTGAACTTTCCAAACAGAGCTAATGTTTGGCGCCTATCCTGACTGACCTGGATGAGCAAAGCGGCGTGCTCCGGCGCCCCGTAACGCAGATCGTGCCCGTTGATGGCCAGCACGCGGTCGCCTACGCACAGCTGTCCGTCACGCGTGGCCAGGCCTCCCTCCAGCAGGTGGAAGATATAGACCCCGTGCTCCTCCGCTCGCCGCACCAGCTTGATGCCCAGCTGTTCGTCCGGGATGTTCTTGTTCAGCACCACGTGAATGCTGTCGTCTCTCATCGGATGGTGGGGCAGGCCGAGAGACTGGTGGACGCCGGCTCCGTGAGCGTGGCCGTGCGAGTGCGAACGGTAGCGGTGCCGCTGCTCTCTGAGCACGGTCAGCCGCAGGAGCTGGCACGGCTGCCTCAGGGTCGTCACGGCAAAGTAGTGAGGCACGTTGCTGATGTCAATGCCATTGACCTGAAAGGGGAAACGGAAGGACATCGTTACGGGCTAGCCCGACTCGACTTCTCGGGAGCTGCGCTTACGTTGACCACACAATTTGGCGAATTGCAAAATGTATTTGCTTAATGGTAACATGATCAAAAAACGTATTTTTAAAAATAAATTGCTATATGTCTTTGTGCTTGAATTGGGTTTTCGAACTTGGTGTGCTTCGCCCAACTACAATGGCAACACTTTTGATGCAACGCGGCAGTTTGTAAACAGCAGCAATGTGCTTATAAGGCCTCTTGGCTTCACCTGAGGTTGAAAATCGTAAAATCGCGAGCAAAAATTTACACAAAAAAAATTTAAGCTAGCCACTCCCAACCGTCCGTTGTTTGCCAATCCAACGCCTAAAACCAACAACGTCTTCTCTGATGGTTGATGTTACGCTCGACATCTCATGTGAGTGTTTACATCCATAATTTTTAATGACTTATCATGTGAACAAGCTTATTCACGTGTGACTTTAGTCAGATTCCTTATTTAATGGAAACACAGCGTTTGCCAAATTGTATTTTTATCTTTTTACATTAGTGGAATATCGAAAAGGTTTGGCGCACATTTTTAATGGAAACTCAGCTTTTGTGTCATTCTCATACCTTCAGGATCATGTCCCCAGGCAGCAGGCGACCGTCCCGAGCAATGACCCCTTCCCTGTAGATATCCTGGATGAGGATGCGAACCAGAGGGGTCTCGTTGCCGCCAACGATGCTGATGGCCAGTGGGTCCGAGGGATCCTGTCGTGTGATCTTAATACTGGTAAGCTCACCGTCAGGGATCAGGTGATGGAGCTGGGGAAGAGCCAGCACTGATGGAGAGAGTACACGGAACAGAAAACGTCTCATTTTAATTTGGGAAAACAGAGGGATCAAACAGAGGGAACAATGGAGGAAAGAGGGTGATCGTGAACGGATAGAGGAAGGATCACGGGAGAAAGAGTAGCAGGCCACGGTGGAGAGGTTTGGCCGTGGAACCAGCTGTCTCCACTCCCTCAGGCCACTACAGCAAACTTGTACAAGCCGAGAGAATTTTTCCATGGCTAATTGTCCCGTGCGATGTTTGTTTCATTAGTCACATTCAGTCCATCTGTATGAAAACAGGGAAAACCCTTTGCTTCAAATATCCAGCGGATAATTACTTGGGTGGAGATGAATAAGTTTTAATGAGCAAAAAACTTGACAAAATTACAAAAGTAGCCAAAGTTTACAATTCAGAAATGGTGTTTTCTTTTGTGGTCAAATAAAAAAGCGGTGCGGCTGTTATTGTGAACTGAAAGGAGGAGGACGCATCGTGGCGTGCTTTCGTATTCAGTGTTTGCTCCTCGTCGGTGCAGTGTTTGCTAAAAGAACGGCAGCGAATGTTCTGGAACTTTCTACCAGGTCTGAACATCCGGCCTGAGAGGCCATCTTGGTTCCTGAAATCTTCGCCAATCCTGTTTTGTGTTCAAGTCCGGGCCTTGGCTGAGTTGTTCTAAGAAACGACTACATCACTTTATGTTGGTTCACGCTGAGCTAAATTGGGACCATAAAAACTTGAAACTTTTTCAACATTTTTTTTTTTCAGTTTCAGAATATTTTTTCTGTTTCAAATCTTTTTTTTTTTTTTGCAGTTAAAATTTTTTTTTTCTTTCGAACAAACTTTATGGCCCCAATTTAACTCCAGAGGTTTATAACTTACAATCCCTATGACGTAAATTCAAGTTTGTGGTTGTAACATGGCAAAATGTGAAAACACCCAATAATTTCTAACAAGAGAATCTTCTACTGCAACCATGGTAATGCCCAACTCCAACACACATTGTTGGAAAGTCAGCATATATCTGAAAGATGTACTTGTCTCCTCCCTCTGGCTCCTTCTTTCTCCTACGTCCTAACCTTGAGTCTTTGTGGTCGCTCTTCTGGCCAGAGGCTTCGCCCAGTCACTAACAGAGGAGACCTGTTCCTCATCTTATTTGAAAAATGTCTCTCTCCTCGTGTTCCTCACTGGACCGTCTTCCCGTCTCCAGTGGAGTAGCCTTGGCGGTTCGTTCCGCTCGGCGCTGCACTTTCTCCTTTCCAGAGTCAATATTTTGTCTTTATCGCAGCAGATTGCTCCAGGGGTGCAGAGCACTCTCACTGGGACCCTGGAGCTCTTATGTAACCTCTTCCTTTCTCACCAGCGCACACCATTCGAGTTTCTCGCTCCATCTCATTAGTTCTACAGCTTGCACGGGGACATTTTAGTGCAATTATTTACATAGTTTATATCCTTTTTTTTTTTTTTTACAAAATCTGGATCCATCTTCCACCAGATCTTTCTCTACTTCACTCTTGCGCCTACTCGTCTCTCTCCTGGAGCACACGATGAATATTTAACCCGTCCTCTCAGCCTCCTCTGTGATGGCCTTTGAGAATCATCTACTCCCGAGTCATTTGTCATTCATCATTCTTGCGTAATGCCATCTTCCTTCTCCACGTCCCGCCGCGCCGCACCTCTAACTCTACATAATGCTCCATTACGGTTGACTGTATTTCTTCCACTTTGTCATGAAAATGTCTGAGCTGTGGCTATTGCATTGCATATTGTTTTCTTTCCTGCGTGAAGGGTTATGGATGTGCGTGTCATAAGCGTGGCCTGCCTTGGTTCGCTACTCTTACAAGGATGAGTCCAGAGGTGTAGAGGTGTGTATGACGGGATGCAGGGTCACCAGCTGCGTTGCCATTGATTTTAAATTGGAAATTGGAATTACGAAAATAAATTTGCTTAATGGAAACGGGACAATTCTTTAAAAAAAAATCAAAAAGAAATCACGTTTTTCAAATGTTTTGAAGTTTCTGCACTAATATAAGGTGGTTATTCGACTCTATTAAAATTATTATATTTTGCAAAATTGCATTAGGAATACTTTTTTTTGCATCATGCAAGTCACGTGATCAATAACCGGATGTTACTATCTGAAATAACCTCTTGCATTACTTTTCTTTATCGTTGCGCCTCTTTTTAGTTTTATTTTTCCTGAATTTGCTTCATTATATTTTTAATGTTAAAATGGATAACGATATAAAAATATTAATTTATGGCGTGCCATGGTGGCGTAGGGGATAAGCGCAACCCACGTTTGGAGGCCTTGAATCCTCAACGCGGCCGTCGCGGGTTCGATTCCCGGACCCGGAGATATTTGCCGCATGTCTTCAGCCTCTCCTTTCCTGTCAGACTACTTTCATATAAGGGACACTAGAGCCCACAAAAAAGACCCTCTGGAGGGGAGGGGAAAAAAACTTATTTATCCGTATGACCACGTTTACACACATGCTCCATTACTTTATTCAAAAGCTAAGATCTAAATTGAACACATTTTAAACTGCAAGTTTTCTAAGTTAGACTTTTTGATATTTTGTTACCAGAGAAAAACAAAAGCTGCTTTTTAAAAAATCTGTTTTACTCATCATCGAACCTTCAGAACATTGGCTTTCAGCTCACCATTATTTCCCCTCATTTCCCCCCATATTTTGGTGGCGATGCATTATTTATAATGTATATTTTGTTTTTAGTGTAGTCTATATTCTATTTGTATCGCCAATAAATAAAAAAAAGAAGAAAAAGCTATGGTCAGAAAAGACGTGGAAGAACGACAGGAAGCGGTAGGAGTGCTTTTCCTAACGACTCGTCGCGTGAACAAACTTATTCACCTGTGATTTTAATTGCCTTTCTTATTTAACAGAAACGCCACGATTAATTGCGACACGGCGTTCCCACGACATTAGCGGAGTACCGGCAGAGTTTTGCCTACGTTTGTGACGGAAACGCAGCTGGCGAGGATGAAGAGGCGGATGATGAAAAAGAACAGCAGAAGGTGGAGAGGCCCGTCATCTCCAGTGACCTCGGCTTTACCATCGCTATGCAAAATGCCCCAGGCTGCCACTCTCTGCTCTGATCCCTCTGTGGTGATGCACCAGAGGCCTTACGCAATGTGTGGCTGAATTATTCAAGAAACGTATGCTTCTGCTGTTGCACCCAAGGCCCAAAGCCATGTCACCATTCGTCACACAGCTGATTGAACATGGCAAATGTAAACATTTGGAGCCACATGCGCTTCCTGCTCCCTCTGGAACTCTCTCCAGTGGCCCCCTTAGGAATCACACAGATCGATTTAAAAATTAAAACAAAGTTTCTGCTCCGTACCTTCTGGCGGCACGCTGGAATTCCTGGCATTGTCCCGCTCCTCGGAGGTCTCGTTGCTGACGGCAGTGCCGCTCTTGGTCCGCCGCAGAACGCTGAACGCCCGGTTCAGTCTCCTGAAGGAGCGGCTCCTCACTGAGGAGCGGTCAAAGTTTCTGACTGCAAAAAAAAAGAAGAAAAAAAGGGGGCAGGGATGGAGTAGACAGGGTCTTTATAAAGGACTTCACTTGCAAACATGCCCGGACATGTCTGACTGTGGCTCCAATCAGACTTCTCTACCAGAGAGACCTGTGTGAGCGTGTTCCAACAGGTTCTGCAGAGGAGCTGAAATACCGGTCTGAAGCAGGACAGGAAAGTACGCATGTCTTTTAGAGCTACCCGAGCAGCGATTGTAGGACTTCACAGAGAAATGAACTGCAGAAATGCCTAGTTTCACTGGTCCGTTGGTGCACTGAGAGAAAAGAATTGGTTTTGTCTACAGGAAAGTAAGGCTGCAAGCCTCATCAATCTGTATTTTCTAAAGTGAGATTTGGAAGACCTGACCCTTTCAAAACTTTCTTCAAAGGGACATAAATGCTTGAGTTTGTGTTTGGTTAGCTGTGTAATGTTTCCTTTTAAGCTTACAGAGTTCCTGTTGAATACAAGCACTTCCAACTGTACAGGCTGCAATGGGACGTGGACGTCCACAGGTGCGTTTCAGTTAGTTAGAAAATGATTTACATGTTCATTCATTTAACTTCAGTTCCAAAAGCGAAACTCAAGTTACATAGATTCATTACACACAGAGTGATTTTGAACTTTGAGGATTATGGCTCATAGCTAACAAAGAGCCAAAATGTAGTTTCTCAGAAAGCGCAAATACTACATAATATATTTGATCACAAATGCAACAACTGGCAAGTTGTTGCATTCTTAAAAATTGTGATTATGGTTTAATTTATGCAAGACCCTAATTTTCTAAAAAAAGACAAAACAAAAGAGATTTTTATCACTTTAATCATATTTTTAAATCATATGCTTAAAAAACAACTTTTTGTGTCAAATGAAGCTTTACATATTGACATTTTTTAACCCAATTACTGTGATAAATTACATTTTCAATGGAATCCTAACGTATTGAGAAGCTCTTGTATGTGTATAGTGGCCATAGATGATTTCCAGGACGAACCGGAACCATGAAAAAGAAAGAAAAGAAAAAAACAAAACAGAAGGACATGTCATAATATTGTTGTTTTTTTCATTCTTGTGCTTTTCCCAAAGCAAACCAAAAGTAAAGTTTGAGACCCTGAACCCGTTTTGACAGCCCTGTCCACAGAGTTGAATCCTGGTGTTCACAGCACCAGCTCTTCTTTCTAAGCTCTGAGTGGCAATTCGGCAGGAAAAACACGCCACACTGCTGCTGTTAATATCAGCCGTTGGATCCCGCACAAGACCCCAGGACTGTTGGTATTTCCAGTTTGTTTTGGTGAACAACAAACGCCCGACTAAAGTTAAAACTGGCCCGGGATATTAAAATGAACGGTGCTACTGTGGCTGCAGGGTATTTGAAATGATTAATCAACAGTTTCACGTGATATTCTTTTTTTTTTTTTCCCAGCATCAAAACAGCCCCCGCCTACCCAACCTTTTGTTACCTTCAGAGTTTTTATTAATCTATCCATATCCATCATCAAGCAGGCAAAAGTCCATCCGACTGTCCAAGTATGTTATTGGCATCCAGAGTGTGAATGCATGCCACTGGAAACAGAAAAGCTTTCCAAATATTGGACTCTATAGGAATCCTTTTGGGTATTGTGATTTGTCCACACACTAATGCTAAGATCACTAATCAACTAATGCAGCGGTGGAAGACATTTGCTTTTTAAAGTGTTTTCCACGCACATAGAACCATTTTATAGCACAATACAGTAATCATGAACTTCAGTTGCTATAAAAAATTATGTATATCTCAAACATGGCTTAAAAGAAATTTGCAATTTTGGGCCTCTGTCTCTTTAAGAAACTACAACTCTGCCTCCGCTTCAGCAAGTCATCACAACAACTTTCTCCATTAAGCCGTCTATAAATGTTCTTCAGAGCGATGGACTGAGAAATAGTTCAGCAGTAGGCGGAGCTTTGTATGAATGGGCGGAGCTTTCTGGAAGTAGGAGGAGCTTTGTGAGATGAAGCGCTTTGGCACCTGCGATTGGTTGCCACGGGTGATTCAAGGATTTCTCAAACATGCACAAAAGAATTGCAGCAACATTCCTTGTATATTTTTGATGAGGGAATAACATTATATTCCCTCATGTATGTAAAGCTCAAAAAAGCCAATTTTACATGATACCTCCCCTTTAATTCTCATCCAGCTACATATGCTGTGAAGCTTTTGCAGTTTCAACAAATGCTGCTCTTTTTTTGCCAAGTGGAGGAGCTTGTTTGACTTTGTGGGTCTTAAATTAATAAAGCCTGTCTGAGTACCGGGCATAGCCACACGGTTGCACAACAGCAACTGTGATGTAATACAATATGGACCCGAGCAACTACGTCCAGCGCAGAGCATCGCAGAAAGACTTTGATTTGGAGAGCGGAGGTGGACGGAGCCGCTGGCCCAGCTCTGGCTGCTCCAGGAGCGGAGGCTCTGCAGCGCCGCTCCCTCCCTCTGCGGCCCCAGAGAGACGCGAGGGCTTCTGGCAGGCGCATTATTCTTTAAAAAGCGCCAGCGGCTGCTGGAGCTGACAGCTTGTTCAGCAGTTCCAGAGCTCATGGAGATGGCGGTGGTGGTGGGGTGCTCAGTTGGCCCAGCTTAAAGTGCTGCTGCAGCGTCATTTGCCGTCCCCGGCTCTTACGTTAGGAGAGCAGGGAGGAACTCTCACCACCGCCTCCTGGTAACACAGGTGGAGGGTAAAAAAAAAAGTTAAAAAAATGGAGGGAGGGAGCACTTCGATCGCGTCACCAGGCATTATCACACGCTCGCGCCGGCTATTTTTAACCCGCCTCTCATTACCGTTCTCCTTTACAGCACAGTGTTCCTGCCCTTTCAGTGACTTCCTCTCTCTTTGACTTTCTCTCTTTGTTTCTCTGCTCGTTTCCTCAAATGGAATTTTTTATGGATTTGTGAAGAGAGAGAAAAACAAAAGAGTAGGGGAGCTAATTGGTTAATAGGATTTCTATCAGAGGGCATTAGAAAGAACAATTGTATTTGGGAGCGAATGAGTGTCTGGGTAAACCGCAGCAGTAAATACATGTTAGATTGAAGATTACTGCCGTCTGCTTTTGATTTGGTACAGTACCATGCAGAAATATTAGAAATATTTATTTCCTTTGAGCCGTTACACATTTTGTTATCTCACAGACACAAACTTTTATGTGTCTGGGATTGGGATTGGGATTTTTTATGTGATAGATCAACACAAAGGAGTGGAATTCTGTGTGTTTTCTAATTTTTCATTCATTTTACGCATATATTTCAATAAATATTCAAACTAAAATTCTACACCTGCAAACAGGAATCCCCATGTCATTCTGAACACGGAAGTGGTGCATCATGCTACGGGGGCTTTAGTTCAGCACGGAAGACGGTCAAAGTTGAAGGGATGAAGGAGGTATATACGAGGCAAAGCAGGATAATAATACATTTAGGCGACACTGGAACATCTATTCTTTCCTTTGAACTTCAAAGCTGCTGATCGATCACACAAAAACCCGCAATAACAAAAAAAACTGCAGTTTTCAGGTGCAACATCTCAGCGCGGACTAATACTTGTGGAACACGCTCTGTCTGCTTAAGCAGATGAATCACACACACACACACACACACGCCCCCTTTTCTCCCACTCACTCTTCTTGGAGCTGCTGCGAGCGGCCAGGCTGGTCATGCTGCCTGACTGGCTGTTGTCCTCCATGCTGGGGTCGAACGCCGGGTTGACCAGGCCGGGTTCGTCCGAGAGCAGCGCCACGGCGGCAGGGCCGTCGCTGGGCAGCGTGGCGACGGTGAGCTCCGATGTGCTGTCCGTGCACTCGCCCTCCTGCGAGCGGCGCTTCCTGTCTGTGGAGAGTCCATAGTGGGAGGCGCCTTTACACCTGCAAACAGGAAGTGAAATCGGCCCGTTAACTCCAGGCTACAGTGAAGCCGTTAGTTTACATATCAGACGGAAAGCATCTGTGAAAAGTTTTGTTTTTGGTTGGTTTCTTTAGGCCTGGGCTTTGACTAGGCCATTCTAACACATTAAAGCCATTTCATTGTCCACGTAGCTGTAAGTTTAGGGTCGTGGTGCTGCTGGAAGGTGAACTTTGACCTCTAAAGGGCATCCCAACATCATAATGCTGCCACTGCCATGTTTAACTACAGCAGTAGTTTGTCGGATTAATGGTGATGAATTTAACAATCGATTAATCGCTGACTGGAGCACACGAATTTGTTAAACCGTGTTTGTCTGACATGCAATTAAAACCCAATGGATTTTGCGACTTATCAAAACGTGAAAAAGTCAAAGGAGTCCTCTTAAAGGGCGCTGTATCTGGATGGAGCAGGGAGACCTGATGATGCGTGGCGACGTATCCGCACACTGAACCCCATGTGGAGGCAGTCGGAGTGAAAACAAACAAATTTCTGCTAGCATTTATCGAAAAGGTCAGATTGTGAACAGTGATGCGAGAATTTCTCACAAAGACTCCTTATCTGACCTTAACACTCAAGCAACACACAACCTGTACAACAAAATGAGACAACTTTTCTTTTTTGTCTCTTTGGGTACTTTGACATTGAATCCAGATCGCATCTCTGTGGACTTCCCACGGAAATCACTTCAACAAACTACTGAGAGAGAACTGCGCTCTCGATTACTAAAGCTTCCTATTTGTAATCGCGCGTAGACCAACCTTGCTCAGCGGCACCGCAAGCGAGAGCGTCGCCGACAGTCGACCGAGTACAAACGCAAGAAAACAGCGGCTGGTGAGGAGGAGCCGACACTGAATTTGAATGTGGAACAGAAATGGGCTTGATTGTTGTTACTCAGAGAAACAAATCTAATTCTTCAGCTCCAGATGTCAACATCGGCGCAGCCGCATCACGCCGCCGCACACGCACAGACACTTTATCTCCCGCGCTCATAGCGATGCTCGCTCGTCCATAAAAGGCTTTACACTGTCACAACGCTAAACTGCGAATGTTTGTGTGCGGCTGGAGCGTTCCCCCGCAGTGGGGTAGGGGGAGGTTGTAGCGTTGTTGGGAGAATTTCCCTCCATCTGTAAGCCATAAAGGCTTCATCAAGAGGCAGGGAAAACTCTGCCTTGTCTCTCCGGCTGTCTCTGCGGAGCCATCAGCGCAAACATTAACTCGGTTTTAATGAGCTGGATCCGACCCAGGCTCTGCTTCACCGGTAGCTGAGACGAAAAAAAAACAACAACAAAAAAACAAGTGGTGCGGCATTCCCCCCCCCGCATCCAAAGATGAGAGGTTAAGTAAAAATGAGGCAACATGACAAGAGATTACTTCAGTGTCGCAAAAAGAAAGGAAGAAGAATGTGAGCTTTGGAGCCGTTGGAGCAGAGCTGGAACCGGCGGGCACCCAGTGGGCGCCACGTCACCAGAAGCAGCATTTTGTCTCCATTACAGAGCTGTCTGAGCAGGTCATGCCCTCTGTCCACGTCGCACAGGGAAAATCATTTCATCTAAAAACAGGGACCTATATCTCAATTGTGGCCGCATGTCCAGTCAGATATAACATTACACAAAGCTGAAGTGCCTATCGATCGCTTTCACTCTGCGCTCGACTTCACGACATGCTGCGTGTGTGTACCTGTGTGTGTACCTGTGTGTGAGACCCGATCATTCTTTAAGTAAATTGGTAACTACCAACAGCGACATGCCACTTAATCAAGCGATGCGGCCCAATAGATCAATACTTGAACGGACAGGCAAAGAGAGGGAAGACGTTTTAGTCGAGTCACTGTCGGAGAAGGTTTAAAATTGGACACCTGATTGAATTTTTGTTGCGTCTCACAGCGAAATCCAGCATGTTCAGGGTTCCTACACAACCTTAAAATGTTTGCAAAAGTATTATTTTCCTAGTCTGGGTAATCATGTACAAATATGGGTTTTTTTTTGGCAAGAAGGGCGACTAAGAAGCTAAAATTAGTTGTGCTTTTGTCACATTTTGCATAATCATAAGCAGCTTTGTAAATATATTAACCAATTAGCTCAATAATTTAAGTGTTGGTATGTGAAGATGTGGAGGTAATAAAACGAGTTTGAGATATTATTGTTTTTGTGTAATAACTCCTTTTTATTTTGGGTTATATAAAAGATTACCAATGTCGTCAACAGACAATGAAACTACCTATCAACAAACTGTAAAAATATTAATAAAAAGCCGTCTCCACGTTTTGATGAATATGTCTTAAAATGTAATAACATTCAACATTTTTACATTTTATATAATTTATAAAAAACAACTTTGATTTGATTGTGTGCTTAATATCCAAGCACACAATTGTCATTGCTTCGACCCTAAACTATAGAGGGCCACATAAAAACTTGTGGCGGGCCAGATTTGGCCCCGGGGCCTCGGGTTTGACACGTGTGTAAAAACATAATAAACTGGATCTCTGGTGTAAACTGCTTTTCAAATCTTTTTTTATCGACCTAACAACATAAATAAACTTTTACCGCCGCATAAAAACGTTTCAACAGCGACTTCATCTTGTTGGCCGATTTAGATTTCTGCTTTTTCTTTGCAGTCTGACTATTCCGATTTTGACCGATTCAGATTTTAAAATATAAATCATAAAAAAAAAAAGTGCATTGTAGTACATTGTAGCATATTTTCATTTTAGTAAACAAAAAAAGAAAATTCATAAAACTACTACATCTCCATTCCTCTACCAGTACATCAGCCAACAACATTTTACCCATCCCCTATGAATTATTAACTTCTTCAGCTTATTTTTTCAGTTTTATGAACCCATAAAGGGGATAAACAAAGACAGATATGGAAAGAAACACTAAGCAGGTTGTTGTGCTTTCTAGCAAAGAGGCAGTAATAATTATGTCCACATTTGTCCTCTATGTTATCGTTTTTAAAAAAAAATAACAACACTGGTCAACAGCCAAAAAAATTGTGTGGGGTTTTTCAACGGTTTTAGGGTCATTTTGATGTGCTGAACCCAAAAATCACATTGGTTTTGTTCAATCGGGTCAACTTTCTGAACTGCGAGTGCAACATGAGCATCAAGGATCTGTAGCGAGATAAAGAGCGGAGACACGTGCTCATCCTGCTCCTTCCTCCTTTTCCCCCTTTTTCTCCTTGTCCCTGTACAAAAACAATTACCCATAATGCTTTCAGTGATGTGGCGGTCTTCCCAGCGCCTCCCTCCTGGAACACAGACGTGTTGTGTTCTTGCGATGTGCTATAAAACACCAGCTCACCACTCATCAAAGCCTGTGAGATTCTCCAATCCTCTTTAGGGGTGAGTGGATTATCCGTTCTAACCCAAATACACGCTCCGCTCCCTTACTGCGGCGGACAATCACGTTAGTTCGCCCTCCCGCCGAAATGCAAATTACCCCCACTGAAACGACGACGACAGCTCAGGTGCTGAGTTTGCAGGAGAAATGCTGATTTCTTCTTTTTTCTCTCTCTCTTTGGTTTGTTTAGACTCAAAAACGACGTTCGCTTGGTTGTTCTGAGCAGGTTCCGTGTGACGTGAACGCGCTACCCGTCTCCGTTCCGTCCTCTTACTCGTCGTGTGGTAGTAGTGGCGACAGCCACCTGTTTGTGATGCAGCCCGGCGTTTATTTGGGTTCTTCAAAACATATTCCCAGCAACGCCTGATGTGTGAAAACGCAGGAGGAAATGAAGGCCTGAAGGAGGCCCGCAGGTTTATCTCACCACAGAAAGTGAGAAATGCGGTGTGTGTGCGTGTGTGTGTGTGTGTGAAAGGCTTTTTGAAGCATGTGTTGAGGGTATTCTTAGAACACTAATGAACGTGGGGACATGCAAACACAGTTGGAGATTTATCCACTCATTAGTCAGTTTAGAGCTGGCGGGATGGTTGTTGTTTGCAGCTCAGATTGTCTTAACCAAATTGCCGCTGGCCAGAAAACAAGACAGAATATGTTTTTTAATATTAAAAAGTACATAGCTGCAAAAAAAAAAAAGTTTTCTCAAACCCCTGCTCGGTATGTACAAAATATGGAAAAGGCAACGCTGGGAAACAGGCAGAATTTATTAGACTTCGGCATAAACCGTGGTGTTGCAGAACATCTGATCTGCCTGATTCGATGGGAAAATACTATCTTCATCAAGCAGCTTTAGGGTAAGACTCAACTGAAAATCTTTCATAATGTTCTAGGTATAAAAAAACTGGACTGGGTTATGGGGAAGAGCCTATTGCTATGAAGCAGACAAGCCATGTTTCTACAAGAACCCTTTCCAAGAATCAGGGCAGCTTTCTGGGGTCATCATTGTCACTGTACATTTCTACTATAATTACTAGACTAAAAAACAACAACAAAAAAACACACACAGTGTCCCTCATCTACCCTCAAGTTGTTATTCTCATCTAACGAAAGGGCAGCGCCTGCCATGATGGCTGCAGCCTCAGGCACCCGTCTACCCATGTCTTATGTTGTTTGTCTGTCTTTCTGTTTGCTCTTTGGATGGGCCGTGCTGAAACGAATTTTGTTGCGCTTCTGTACGAGAATAAAGGCTGATTCTGCAAGTACCATACTAAAAACGAATTACGACGGCTAAGGGTCGATATTTACCTCTGAAAATGTAAAAGAATCCAGCCAGACAAGTTTAAACTGTAAACTTGTCTTAACGGTAACCGGGTCTGAAATCCCCGACGTCTGATGACAGCCAAAAAAAGAGAAGCTACTTCAGTTAGATTCATATTTTTAGCTTCATGCTGTTTATGTTCAGAGGCACAAATAGAAACAACCACACCTCCTACAATCACTAACAGAGTGGAAGTCATGTGTTTGTGTGGGGGATGTTTCACGTGTCTCTGGCTTCATTTGTTAAATACCAGTGAATATCATAGACTTCCACTGAATTGAAAGTTATTATAATTCAGTTTCACAGTGTATGCCCTGTGAAATTATCAGCAGTTACGACTGAAAAACTAGGCGGTAGCGTCATTACTGCAAAGGGACGACATCACAAAACTTTGCACTGGCAAAATCCCTTTGTAATTTGTTCCAAGTAAACCATTCTGCATTGTTTCATTGACACTTTGTATAAATCATAAAGGGTAATCGCTGTTATAGCAGCAATACCAGACCTATACATATACTCGTAAAGTTGCCAAAGAAGACTGCTGCTGCCAGTTAGACAACAGTGATTAAAGGGAATGTTCAGAATCTCTGAAACAAGCATAATTTATTTATAGCTTACAACCTGTTAAGCTGTTCCCTACTGTATATAAAACTCTCCCGGTGTCTTCATTCAGTATAAATCCAAACTACGAGGCTTGATGAAGAGGGACTTAAAACCAAAGCTGATTTCTAGGACCTTAAGACGACTCCAAACCCTAAAATGTCATTGTGGTTAATGTAAATACGACTTCATAAGCCTTTAAGCTGATAGCCACTGTCTCCGACTTCCATTCTCCGTGTGAAAAATTACTGGCTTGTGCAACGCAAATATGACGACGGTTAATGGATTGTAAAATTGCGTTAAGAGGCTTCTGAGATGGGAGTTGTTTCAAATGGCAGAAGTCCACTTTGACCTTTGCTCCTGTCGGACAAGTCGTCACCATCAGCCTCAAGAAACAAGACGTGCTAAGATGCTATGAGGGTTATGTACAGCTGTTAAAGAAGCCCTGGTTCAAACTATTGCTTTAGGTTTGATTAAAAGAAAACAGAACCATTGAGGCCAGAGCGACATAAAGACACGGTGATCCAGTTAATGATGAACCAGGGGAGTGTTAAGCAGATGATGCGCCCGTGTGTTGACTGGATCCGCCTGCTGTGAGGGGTAATCCCATCTGCTGCATGATTTAGGGGGAGAGGGGGTCAAGACACGGGGAGATGGAGCAGTCAGTGATGTGGAAAAAGAAAAAGTGGCTTGTCAAAAACAGACTTGCACAGTGTAAGCCAGGAGCCGTTGGGTGTGACTCCTCATCGCCTTTGAAAGCGACTCCGTGCCGAAAAGAAAAAGAAAAAGTGTGGAGCCGCGGATGAACCTTTGTGTTGAAATTTCCCATTGTGCTCCGGTGGAGCAGGGAGCAGTCGGACAGGTTTGGCATGCTTTATGCAGCTGATTGTTTTACGGGTCCCAACAGATAGGAAGTCCGCTCTGCCAGTGAAGACCAGGCCCAGAATCCTGAGTCATCTTTTTCAAGCCAATCAATAAGGGTGATCATCAGTTGAGCCCTGGACCCATGATGAAGCCGGAAGGGTATTTATGCAGCAGTTTACTGTGTCAGTGTCTGGTTTCTACCAAGTAGGCAATCTCTTCCCTCCCGTGTCGAGAGCAGAGCAAACGCAAGCACAGATTTAATTCTCCGCTGCCCGGCTGAACTGGATCTCAAGCTCACTGATGCATCTCAACACTGGGCCATTTGTTTCCAACACAAATGTCCGCAAATCTTTGTCTATGTCACAAAAAAAAGCCCACAATTTTGCAATTGCAGTGTTTCCATTAAATAAGACATGAAATTAAAATTAGGAGTGAATAAGCTTGTTCACGTGATAAATTATTAGAAATCTTGGCAGCGACGGATGTAAACAGTTATACGAGATATTTTGATAACTCAGCCATTGCGCTAATGAACATTGTCTAAGGCGCTGGAGCGTCAACCCCTTATTCTTGGAAGTGGCTAGGTACGCAGTGTTTTGAATGACACACAACTTTTTATGAACTGTGGTGGAGCCAGCTGCACATTGTTGGAGAAAACCCCAAGCAAATATGAACTACAAACCACGAAGAAGACTACTTCCTGTCCACGAAGAAGACTACTTCCTGTCGTCTTCTGCCTAGTTTTTGGTAGTAGTAGCTTCCAGCTGTTGATCACGTGACTTGTATGATGCAAATAAAACGTTTTTCCATGGCAGTTTTGCGAAATACATCTATTTCAATACGTCTGGAAAACCACCTCATCCCAGTGCAACAACCTTTTATCGAAAAACGTGAATTTTCGAAAATTCCCATTTTTTCCATTGAACAAATGAACAATTGAAAAAAATGTTTACATTTGAATTTGTGCAATTCTATTGTTAATAGAAGCACAGCTAGTGACTACAGCAGTCTCAAAGTAGTTCTTTTCTCTCACTGAGGTGCCAATTGCTCTAATTGTCATTTTCAATACATCAAAGCATATAATCACAGAGAATCCCTACATGTCTCTGTTCCCACAATGCTCTCTGCACCTAGTAACCCGCATTCTCTCTTTACCACACCAGCACCACGGCAATGGCTGAGTTTTCTCCTTTCCCATGCCATCATGCCTGCAACTCAGCCCGACCCCAAAGCTCCGGCGGTCCGCGGGGCGCCGCTCACGTGAGAGATTAACTCTGCGCCCGCTCTCCCCTCAGCTGTCAGTTACGGTCTGCTGCCCGCGCGTACTCAACCTTCCTACAGATTAGCCCGCCGCACACATGGGGTTGAGGAAGTTGTTTCGTCCTACCTGGTGTCAAAGCCTTAGAAACCCCATAAAGCGCAGCCAGATGTTGAGCAAGCGGGAGGCAAAGGCTAACAGTAGACGCAGTCCACGCATCCTCAGTGACAGGTCTGAGAAAGTAGGCCGCTTGACGTGAGCGATTCAGCGCAGATTTGAGCGCGTGCTGCATTGCGCAAGACAAACACGTATCTAAGTTTTAGCGAGGCGCTTTTCCTACGACAGAACAAAACTCGGTGCCATCTGTAAGCCTTTTCTGCAGCCCCCGTCACCTTGCGCCGTTTTCTGCTTGAACAGTGACACATCTGAGAGGAAGGCTCTGCTGAAGTAAACACTCTGACCTGCTGTTCGCTTCTGCTCCTGAATAAATGAATACACATTTCAACTGTTCTATTTCACAGAGTGCAGTGTTTGCACGTGAATTGTACACGCTTTACATGATTCCAGATGTGTAGTTTGGCCTTCTGTTTAATTTTCCTTTGTGTAGTTTTTTTTTGTATAAAAGCGTGTTAGTAGCGTGTGTTAGTAGTGGAAACACAAAACTTTAACATGTTTTGATAAAAAAAAAATGTAAGTAGATCAGCACAAAGTGATGCAAAATTGTGACTTAGAAAGAAAATAATGGATGGATTTTTTTGTTTGTTTTTTTTTTTTTACAAAAAAAGTGAATATGGCATGTATTTTTTTAAAAAACAACAGCATCAATCACAGCTGTATGTCACTTAAGATTGTGTACATGCACATCCAGAGACTGACATTTTTGCCCATTCGTCTTTGTGAGTCGTACACAATGAGTCAGAGTTTGTACAACAAGCATTTTTTGTTAAGTTTAGACAAAGATTCTCATTTGGATTTTTCTAGACTTTGACTGGGCCAGTTTAACACTTTGAACTGTTCTAAACCATCTTGTTTAGTGACTGGCGTAGACCCTTTCAGATCAACCGAAGAACACAACATGGATCTGCTGAGGTCACAGACTTTCAGAGGGGAAATGACTTCCACCTTGAGGTACTTCAAGGTGGAAGTTCAAATTTAGTAAGAAATATTAGATTATGTGACTTTCTCCTTTTACATTACAGTGATGTTCTGCTTCATGTCTGTTTTTTCACATAAACTCCATAAAGTTATTAGGGGTCTGAACAGTTTTTGTCTGGGAACGTTAACATGGTGTGACATGTTATCATTTCCTGTGTTTGTTAAGTGCCTCATTGCACCCGTTGCATGTTTTCTTGTTTGATTCTTTTTTTGCTCGTAGACCTACTTGCTCGGCGTGTGCTCATGCATAAATAAGCACTCCCATGACAGAATCGCAGAATTAGCTTCATACAAACAAAGGAATAATTCCTCTTTTTTTCTTTCTACTTTCAAAGGAACTCGATTCTTCACTTCAGCCCCTCTCCCGCTGGCTTTCAGGTATTTTTGGTTGCAATAAAACAATGTGAGCTCCAGACGCAGGGAGCAGGGATTAATATTTAGCCCAGACGAAAATCTAATTAGTGAAACCTCCTCTCGACCCCTCATTTCCCGCTCATCTGAGTCAGACACGAGGCCGGACCGGACCGGGCCCGGCCGGCATGGCATGGCACCCTGCCTTTGATTTCGGTTCACCCTACCACTCCTGACATAAACAACCGGTCCGCATTGTTCAGACTCAACGAGCGCGCGGCTGCTGGGGGGCGCTAATCCTGTTAGCACGCGCCCGAGCTGAAGATGTCCGGACGGCCGCTGGAGCTCGAGCTGATCAAACGCCGCGCAGATGCGGGCTGAAAGGACGGAAGCTAAGCTAATTGTAGCGTTTAAGACGTCTCAGCCACGGCTCAGGAGTGAACTTAGATTAATCACGAAAGCGCTACAGCGCCGCATCGTCTGTGTCAAAGGAGCCAAGGGAGGGCTGGAAGAAAGGGGAAGGAGTCCAGGGAGTTCATGAGTTGGGAGTAAAAACAAATCCCATAAAGCAGGAGAGTCTCTCTCTCTCTCTTCTTTTTGTGCCTGTGCTGCGTTCTTGTCGGCTGGTGCTGACAAAGGGGAAGCTTTTTATCACAGAGAAACGTTTATTTTCCCCTCACGTTGTAAGTTACATCCACACGCAGACTGCATGGGCTACTTAACAGGCTGCTTATGTGTTGGGGGAACAGAAACTCTCTCTATCCCCCTTCTCCACCCCCATGCAACATAATCTAACTGTAGCAATCACTTAACACCAAACAGAGAGGCACAGTGAAAAGAAAGAGAGGGAAGATGAAGAAAATGGAGGAGGAGGAGGAGGAGGAGGCCGCTTCTGTGCAGGCAGAGCTGGAAGCTGCTGCTGCTGCTGTCAACGTCGTGGATAAAGACGAATGGTGTGCCACCGCTCTCCAGCCAGGCAGAAAAACACCACATCCGCTTTTGTCCGCTCCTTGTTTCTCCCCATGTCATGTCATAATCAGCAAAAAAAAAAAAAAACTCCCCTAAACGCCACACACAAACTGTCAATACCCTCCCCCCTTGGTTTGAGGGTTTAGCACACCGTAAACAGGCCCCGGACGGGTTCATTTGAAGTCATCGGAAAGTGACAACATATTGGGGGATGCTGGGTGCCATCGCCATGGCAGCCGTACGTATGGCCAGATGGAGGGAAGTGATCTTTCACCCTCCTGTCTTCTCTCATCTACAGTAAGCTACCTTCTGCTGCGCTTCTCGTCCACTTTATTTTTACCCGCCCTCCTCTCAACTCAGTCCATCGTCCCTCTTTTCCATCCTCGCTATTCACCTTTCCTCAGCCTCCGTTGCTGTCCGACCACAGGCTCCCCGGTCTTTACTGCCCCAGAGGGGGTAATTCTGTACGTAGACGAGCATGAAAGGGAAAACAGTGGATTTGAAAGGCGCCCCATTGTTCTAGCGTAACTCCAGCAGTTTGACGGCGTGTTACCGTCAAACTGAAGAGGAGGAGAGCAGAACGGGCTCGGGGATCAGAGTGCTTCGACTTCCCATGGAGCTGCTGAACGTAGTCAACATTAACTCCCACACAATGAGAGTCTGGGGGCCAATACGCAGCTCACAGCAGCGTTCAGACGGGAGAGGAGCCAAGAAAGAAAGCACTTTGATATACAGTTCAGAGACGTGAAAGGACCTATTAGATGGTCTGTTAATTATTTAGGCCGACTAGAGTATTGAAGAGCAGTCAGAACAGGATTCCAGGCAAATTTGCAGGTATTAAAAATTGGAAGATTGGTTAGTTTTCTCTGCTTGTAGGATAAATATTAAACTACTGAGGCTCGTTTCATGTACAAAGATGTGAACTCAAAATACTGCAAAGCTGGTAGAGGGGAAAAAAACAGGAGTAAGTTGCACCAGTGTGTGAGTTTGCTTTTGGCCACACATTATCGGGGTGCATGAAGTGGCATGTGGCGTCATCTGGCAATGTTAGGTGTAAACCAAGGTATAACAGTGTGTTCTTTGAGCCTGACATCTTTGTTTGAGACTCTTATTTTGTAGTAAGGAAGGAGATTTCTAAACTTATCATCTGGATGGCTGACGACCTTCCATTGAACAAGCGTTGCTGAGGCCCTTACCTCTTTTAAAGGGGCAGTATTATGTATTTTACAGACACATAGTGCCAATTTTTTTTTACCACAGCCAAGTGTCTATGTTACCTTCAGTTGTTATAAAAATGCTTTATAGCAACAGTTTTACCAGCGTTGCACTGAGAAGTAATCCGTATAAAGAGCTCAGCAGATTCGCAGTTCCACAAAGTATTTGCTAATTGCTGCCAGCTAGTCTGAAGGAGCTGAGACTGTTGTTACGAGGAGGAGCTTTGTGGAAATAGGCGGTGCTTTGTGAGAGAGGAAACGCTTGGGTACCCCCGAATGGTTGCCACGGGGAGATTCAAGGATTTCTCAATCGTTCATGAAAGAATCAAAGCAGCACACCAGGTATGTTTTTTGATAAGTGAATAATATTATAATATGATGTAATGCTCGATAAAGTAGAATTTACATGACATCCCCCATTTAACAGAAAATAAGCAATGATAAAGAGAAAAGATGAAAAGAAGTCGTAAGAATACGCCAGGCTAACTGTTAGCCGCTAAGAACACAATGAAATTATAATTAGCTCTACTGGCGCTAAACAAGAGAGCTACTTTACAGTTTTCACTGAATCTGGATTGTATTTGATCCTACATGTAAATATAGATTTTAAACACTGTGACTGGTCTTACTAAAGATTGTTTAAGCCACAGTTTAATGGGCAATAAAACCTTTTAAAAACGGAAAAACTGAGCCTTACAGATACTTATGACCATCAAAACCACCACAGAAGTATTGAAAAATAACATAGAAACATTATCTGGACTAGTCAAACATGGATGGGTTCATTTTACACTGTTTATACATAAAACACACTCTGTTTTATGAAGCTAGTACTCTACATCACTAAAGTGTTAACTTGTCAGCTAAATGTATTAGTAAACCATTTGTAGCTTATTTTATTTTATAATATTACTGCATTCAAAGACACTGTCAAGCTGACTGGAGAGTATGGTGAACCAGCCAATGTGACTCCGCTTGTGTTTTTGTTTTGTTTTGTTTTGATAAGTACCCCCGCGTCAAAAGCCGACGTTGTGCACACAAAGATGTAAACCGAGAACGGTCGACTGTACATTTTTAATGCCGAGGTGAAAATCCCTTTCCACAAACACAAGCTCTAGTTACAAACATCCGAACACTCGACAGGACTCGGCGTCTGAGCACTCGGCGCTCGAAATCCACAAGTCTGTGCAAACGCGTGCTGACACTCCTCTGCCCACCTCCACCGCCCGTAGTTAGGCGCTCGCTCGCAGAGAGAAATAGAGGAAGGGGAGCGATGCTCTGCTGCAGTGTCGCCCCATAGCATCAGGACGAACCCGTCCTGGACGGCGCAAAGCTCTGCCTGCAGGTTCCGCTGCATCCCAGGCTGGACCATGGCTTCCAGCGAAAACCCCCAAAAGCATCAGCAGCATCAGCGAACCACCGACTCTTCACGTGACGAACGCAAACACCGGTGGCGTTCATGAACACGCAAGGGTGGTGAAAGTGAGAGAAACAAGCAACTGGATGGATGGATGGACAGTGGATGGGCGGGAGAGGATGCAGGATGAGTCTTGTACTCACAGTTCAGAATAGAGGATGTGCAGGTTGCCCAAATTGTCTGTGTAGTTGGCTGGGCTGAGCCAGGGCAGAACCAGGAGCAACAGAGCCTTCATGGTCAGCCGTCACCCGGCCCCCCCCAACCCCGGATCTCTGGTCCCTGAAGCTGAGCCTGTCTCCCCCTCGCCCCCGCCGTCCCCCTCCAATTCTGCGACCCTGGCTGTTCTGACCCCCCCTCTCTCTCTCGCTCTCTCTTACCCCCTGCTTTCCTTCAAACGGTAGAGCTCTCAGATGTGATTTAATCCTTCACTTCCTACCTTTTCAACTCCCTCCCCCTCTTACTCTGCTCTTCCCCTACTTCTCTACTTGTGTCTGTGTGATCTTCTTCTTCTTCTTTTCCTCTTTCTTCTTCTTCCTCAGGCTGGCTGCCTGGTCATCTCAGCTGCAGAGCCAAGTGGGCAGGTTGCCAGAGGTTGAAGACGGAGCAGAGTGGGAAAAAAAAAAATCAGCCGGAGCAGGTGCAGAGAAGAAAGAAGAGGTCCCGGTTGTGGCAAAGGAGGAAAAGGAGAAAGTGCAGGAAGAAGAGGATGGGGAACCCGTACAAAAGGTGGCACATTTGGAATACAATTTGAGATGTGCAGCCCCTTAATCTGCTCTGGGCACTGGCGAGTTGTAAGAGGATTTGTGCCCGTATGCACTGTGAGTGGGTGTGCGCGAGTGTGTGTGTATGTCGGAGAGGACGGCGCAAGCTGTGACTTATACTGCAGCAGAAACCACTAAAGAGAGGACAGGAGGGTGGTGGGGGGGGATGGCGCAAACCAAAGCAGAGAAGGGATGGGGGGGGCGTACTTTGTACTCCTCTGATTGGCTTAGCCATGTTCGCATGCGCTCGGATCCACACACACGCACACACAGGTGCCGGTTCTGCATTCACCTCCCCCTGCCTGTGGATGTATCGCTCCTGCAGGGATGTGGGGGGGGAGAGAGTATGTTGCTTTCTGTTGCCTCACCCCTGGTTTACAGCGATGGACTGCTCCCAGTGCAGCAGATTGGTCTGATCGCTTAAAAGAATCTGCCTACAAGCGTGGAGGAAAAAAAGAAAAAAAAAACAGAGAGAGAGAGAGAGGCAGAGTATGGCCAACACACACCGGTAAATCAATACGCTCTGCTGGGATGGGGTGGGTTTGTCAGAGTGGCATGAATGAGAAAGATGAGGATAAAAACGAAAGGACATGAAGCGTGTCTGTACCAAACCGAGGGAGTTCAAAAAGGTCTAATCTTCATCTTTACATTTAGTGAGGAAAACTGAACAAAAGACCGGAAGCTGGGTTAAAGCCACACTTCTTGGTCTGATTGATCAGGTAACCAGGAAACGACTGCAGGAGACATACGTCTGCTGGCAGCGTTAAGTATTCCTGGCAGCAACGTAAAACTTCAAGAAGATGCATTTTAGTCAGAAACTGAAAGGATGTTTCATCTCGCTTGTCTGTTTCATTTTCGTTCTGCAGTTTGCAGAAAAACAGCATTGAACCATGAAGCTGAAAGGTCCTCATAGATTCAGCATCTCCGATTGTGATCTTATTTGAACACTTTTTTGGATAAAATCCAGTGGAGCCATTTATCTCTAGTGGTTGCTTATGTGAAGGTCTCAGGTCTGTTTTAGAGAGCATAGGCAGAACAACTGGAACCCCCCCCAACAAACCACATAGATCAGGAATAAAGCTACCAAGATGTTGAAAACAATATTCCAGGCTTTCAGCATCTGACAGAAAATGGATCCGAAACCCACCATGTCCACACTAAAACATACTGGTGTCAGCATCAGTACAGTTTCCTTCAGAAGGGAGAAGGGAAGATGGTCAGGGCTGACAGAAAGATTAATGAAGTCCTGGAAGAAAACTTGAGAGAGAGCAAAAGATTTGGGACTAAGGTTCACTTCAAAACACGACAACAATTCTTAAGTTAAATGGTTTAGGTCCATGTATATTTTGTGTTACAAACGTCCAGTCAAAGTCCAGACCTAAATCCAATTAAGAATCTGTAGTAAGACTTAAAACTTAGCTGTTTTACAAAGAATGGACAAAAAAAGTCTGTTTCTAGACTTCTACCCTAAGTTACAAGCAAATGTACCAAAATGAGGTACTTGTAAGTACTGGTTTTATATACAGTACAATACATTGTACCTCTCTGTGTTGGCCTTCCACATAACATACCAATTAAATTAATTGATGTTTCTGCTTGTAATGAGATGAAAAGCAGAAAAAATTCAAAGGGCAGGATTACCTTGGCCAGGCAGTGAACAAATCTTATTTTTCTCACCGCTTCATCTCTTCCCCGCTTTCCCGCTTTTCACAATGCCGACCGACGGCCTCGAGAAAGTCATTTTGCCGGTCTAAACACCCCGTCTGATTGAATATTTCATGGATGAAGGTGGTGTGGTTATGGGCCAGTGTGCGTTAATGTTAATGGCCGGGTGCGAGCGGAACCGAGGCATCAGTTGTCCTGTGGTATTTGAGCGACGAGACCACAGGGCTCGCAGGAAATGGGAAAGTAATTGGATTGTGACAGGATGCAGTTTTGGAGAACAGAAGCCGGTCTGCCCCAGAGGAGGAGTTGTTCAGCAGCAACTCAGAAAAACAGCATCATGACGTACTCACGCACTCATGTTCTCGCACTCAATTACGCCTTTCCATTTCCCGTTCGTAGAAATGGCACCTCGCACTGACAGAGCGTCACGGCGCTGTTTTTCCATTCTCTACGTTGAAACTCTGGGCAGGAAATCACTGGAGAAAAGTCCTCATCATCTTCCTCTAGTGAAACTTTTCAAAACAGAGTTGCGCTCCACAAGCTCAAGGTTTTGATTGTGTGCTGAGTATTGGAGCACATCTGCAACACGTCTCAAACTCTAAGGGGGTTTCTCAGACATACAGTTTGGTTTACTTTGGCCCAGTCAGTTAGAATTTGTGGTGAACTTCTGTTTGTTAACTTGTCACTTTTTCTGGCGGTTTGGTTTCTTTCGCACAGAGATAGCTCTGAGCTAATCAAAACCTGTCACTACAAACGATGCCAGAATGTTTAGTCTGTTTATTGGTCAGACCAGCGGTACCAAATATACCCCGATACTGTGTTCTGAGCTGGTCAAAAACACAAAGAATGTAATCCTCTTTTTAGTCATTTTCCTGGTACTATTTCTGGCAAAATGTATCAGAGATTTACACTGAGTGGGTCTCGAAAGTTGCACCGAGCGCTATGCTTTGTTTCTTAGCTAGCTAACTCTACTGCGTTAGAGTTACGATATTTCGTGGCTACAGAAAGGCGTTTGGCTCAAGGTTTCAGCATAAACTGGTAGTTGTGTCAGATCAAAGTCGAGTCACAGTAAATGAACTACTCTAGAATTCATTTAGGAGTGTATCAAAACCACCTCTTCTTGGTATTCAGTGTAATTGGTGTGTTCACATCTACACAATCAAACCAGAGTTTGTCTTAAACGGACTAAGCACCCTAAGACTAATCCTGCTATCAAGACTTTATGAACATATTGGAAGACAGTTTGGAAAAACTGGTGGTGAAGGAAGAGCTCTGCCAAACACACTCAGACCAAACAGACCAAAACCACACGGACTCAAGGACCAAAAGTCGGTCCTAAATGCACAAAGACCAAAGTGTATCGTACTAAACTGACTTGGACCAAGTTGACTCAGAACAAACTCGGTGAACTCAAGTAAAAGCAAATGGATTCACGCTAAATAGACTAGAACCAAACGGACTGGCGCGAGTATTATCAGAGCCAAACACCTTCAGAAACATCTCAGAAAACCAGCCATCGGATTCTAACAAAATGACCTAAGAAGCTCCGGGAAATTTTTCCGCCATTAATTTGAGGGCACCACATTTTCAGTTTGAAAGCAGGACCTAATGTCTTTCTTCTCAAAACTTGTAAGTTTGATTCTCTTGCGAATCAAAATGAAAATGTAAGTACAAGAATCCGACGGCTGGTTTTCCGAGACATAATGTCACTTTAGGACATCCGAGCCGTTTTTGTCTAACGCTGTCTTCGTAGCACCAGAGCACGACCTCAAATATGCACTCTTAAAGGTTGGGCCGGGCTCAGCGTTAAATAAAAGGTTCTGAGTTCCTTCCTCTGGCGGGAGCTTAAAGTGGAGCCGCCGCTCCTCCTCTACAGGAGTCAGCCGAGGACCTGATCAAGATGCCCCAAGTCAGACTCAGAACTCACTACAGGGATTACACATCCGTCTGGCCGGCAAACACCTTGATATAACTTAGAGACGGAGAGAGCTGCTGCAGAGGGAGATGTGTGGCATAAGTGGAAGACTGGGGACAGACGAATGGAGTTTAACACGCTCATTGCACATTTCTGTAACTCTTTGCGAGGGAATACAGGCCGTTTTTTACTAGTTTATTTCATATTTCCATTTCAAATGTTTGTGATTTTCCATTGCTTTTGAGAACCCGAGCTTTTTTTAAACACGCGAGAAAAAGAAGAAAGCATCAGTGCACTTGAGGCTGTCCCCGAAAAGTCAAATATTTATACTTAAAGCAAGAACGAGAAGACAGAGTAATGTGTAAAACGTGAATGTGAAGTTTGAAAAGGACCAGAACAATATGGATCGAGGGTCATTCAAACAAACAAAAAGCAGGCTCAAAGAATCACATGTGGTTACATGTCAGCGTACAAACGCAGTGCAAACCCCAACAGCACAACAACGAGAAAAACCGCAGATCACAGAGAAGATTTTGCTCCTCTTGATTGCAGTGGATGCATTCAAAAATATATGTCTCTCTATCTGAAAGCCAATAAAGGTCACGAATGATTCCATTAGGATGATATCAGCCCCGACCAGATGGCCGCGTCTCAGTCATTACAACTTCTGACCCGCTGCCAGATCTATTTGGGGCCAGAAATAATACACTGCAATATCACTGGCATCAAAATACAGGCGGAGAGAAGGGTGGGGTCATGCACGGAGGCCGTGTGACTCGTCTCTCCGTGTGTCGATATTGAGTTTGTGCAATACGATGCATATTGTGAATGTCAAAAATCACCGAGGCAGGAAAATCTATATTACCTGAGTCACGTTTTGTGGCGTACAGATTGAGACGACGTTAAAGAAAAAAGATTTACAACCACGGATTGGAGGGGAGGGATATAATGAAGGTGGAAATGGATTCTATGAGGGATGTTCAATGAGCGATGCATGAAATTGCTGAAAAGTTTGAAAGGGAGCAGAATAATAATGTGGAGTGACCTTAATGGCATCCATCCATCCATCCATCCATCCCTCCATCCCTCCATCCAACCATCCATCGACATTTTGGTAAAGTCAGTGTCTACACCTCTTTAGATTGAGATAAAAATGTAACTTGCAATATTGTGGACCCTTTAATTGTAAAATCAAAAAGTGTTGAGGGGGGAGGGAAACATACCTTTCTTGTGAACCCAATATTTTGTGTAAGTGTACAGAGAGAACATGCAATCTCTGCTAAACGCGTCTCACTACAAACCTGACAACGACAAACTGCTTCCAATTAAACCTGTAAATACAAGCCTTGGAATTCATGATAGCAGAACTAATAATCGGCCGACGCCTTGATTAGCGTTGCTGTTTCACCATGGGGGATGATTTGTTTGCTAAATATGGTTATGAGACCTTTAGCTCAGATTAGAACCTCTTGCCGAGGTTTAGGTGAAGATTGTTGGCGCGCTAAAAAAGAAACTACTGCTATGGAAATCAGATGCAAATGAAAATCTCCGGCGATTAAATTTGACATTTGCTTGATGCATTATGCAACTCGACTTCTCTCACGCCCGCACACCATAACAACTCCACTCTAATAACACACGTTGTCTTTGTAGGTTTGTCTTTAATCATTAAAAACTCTGCCAAACTCAGCAGAGTTACAAAGAACCACACAGAGCAGAATTGAAAAGAAATTAACTTTTTTTTTATTTACTTTTTTTAAATTCACGGCCACAATCACCAGAGCAGGATTAGATATGTTGAAACGGGTTACTCGCCGAGACCTTTTCACACCCTTGCACACGATGCGTTCGACCATCTCGGCGGACGCGGCCCCGCTCAACCTCCGCAGATAACGCCCTCTAACTACGGGAGAGCAGCCGAATCCTTTTGGGAGGCAGCCTCGGAGATCCACACCTCATTATGACATCCACACTAAACGAGGGCAGGCAGTGGAGAGGGAGGGGGGAAGGAAAAGGCACTGACAGAAGGAAAGATTGAGCAGAAAAGATGGTGTAGGATCAGAAACACAACGGTGAAGGAAGATTTGGCTATTTCTTTTTAAGGATTTTCAAGCAAACTCGAGCTTCTACGTTTTCGAACGCAACTTGCCCGCTTCCTGTCTGTGATATTTGGTGAGATGTGTTAATTATCCCAGCGGCACTTGGGCCAGGGGGAGTCTTAATGAGGATTAACGCGAGCGGAGAGAAACCGCCGCGCCGCATTTTAATGGAGTTTTGGTTTGATGAAAGCCCGGTTGGAGGAGAAACTCTGTCCTCTGGGGACGGTAGCCGGTGCTTAAAGATGATGGACAAAGTGAACGTGGAAGGGGTAACTTACGTTCAAGGGCTATTGCAAGTTATTGCGATTTTTGACAGACAAGTGCAGATGGAAAAAAAAAACACAACTGAAAATTGGGAGGAATGAAAGGTGGGCACGCAGGAAATGGGAAAAGTCATTTGATAGCGCCGGTACACACAATGACTGTTTCACAGCGGCCATTTTAAACATATTTGCACTCCAGAAGGAATTACATTTTATTTAGAAAAATAATCTAAAGTATTCAGTCCATTTCATAAGTGCAATATCAAAATGTACCAAACTAACAGCATGTCTCTGGTTTTAAAGACAGAGCCAATTCTTAACAGGATTCCCCTAAACTTCTCCGCTTTAAAGTAAGGTGGTGGCAGAATCATGCTGAGGGGATGCTTTTCTTTAGCAAGGGACAGGAAAGCTGGTAAGAGTTAATGGAGCTTAAACCTAGTCAGTGCAAGAGGAAAACATGGAATAGACTTGAGATTCGTTCTTGGGTTCACTTTCTACGGCAACAACCCCAATCAGAGCCGTAGTGCGACAGCTAAGAATGAATATTCATGTAATGATATGGTCTAGTCAAAGTCTAGAGCTAAATGAAGCTGAGAGGTTGTGGAAAATGGGCTTGACAATCGATGTTCTGAGATGCCCTCTGGCTGAGCGTGTGTCCTATTGTGTTGAGGAATGTTGAGAGACCCATCCATGAAGGCTTGCAGCTCTACCTGCAGCGAGAGGTGATTCCACAGAGCAATGACTCCAGAGGCCAGAATACAAATGCACACACAACTCTGCAGAGTTAAATTGTAAGAATGTTTCAAAAGCATTTGTTTCATTTCCTTTCAACTTTGTATTCTGTTAAAGGGGCAGTGTTATGTTTTTTTTCCAGGCACATAGTGCCATTTTATTGCACAATCAAGTAACTATGCCACCTTCATATATATCACATATGACTTGAAATACATTTTACTTCCGGGTTTAACGCCTTGAATTTGGGCCTCTGTCTCTTTAAGAAGCTCCTGCTCTTTTTGAAACTCCACCTTCATGAAGTCTCAACAACATGACTCCTCTGTTGACGCTTTGACAACGTTTTCACCAGCGTTCCACTGAGAAGTAGCTCGTGTAATGAGCTCAGCAGATGTGGTTTGAAGAGGTGTTTGCTAATTGCTGCTGGCTAGTCTGCAGGAGCCGAGTGAGAGAGGGCTGCTCTGTGAGGTGAAAGCTCAAAAACGTGGAAAGTGCAGCTTTGATGAGGTCCAACGAGGCATTTTTCACAGTTGGATGGTTGCAAAAACTCTTAAGGGATTTCTCAAACATGCATGAAAGAATCAAGGCAACACTCCAGGTGTGTTTCAAGCCACTTTCAATTGATAGTTAGTGGATTTAAAGAACCGAAAAGGGTTAAAGTATCTTTTTTTGGAGCCTACCTGCCCTTGATGTGGTCTCCCATCTCGCCACGAGGCAGGGTCTCCGTGCAAAACTCAGCGAAAGGGCATGCCACGGTCAGCTTATCCAGCAGCTTATGCACCAGCAGGCTGGGCTTCCTGCAGCTCTGCAGCATGAGGGGCGTGCGGCACACGGGACAGAAGTCACTCTCCAGTAGGAAGCTGGTGAGGCACTCCTTGCAGTAGGTGTGACCGCAGGGTGTGTCCAGCGGCATGATGAGTGGCGACAGACAGATGTGGCAGATGAGGTCGTCGTCCACGTCGTCCAGGTAGATGTACTCGTGGTTCTCCTCCAGCTTGTGACTGTGGCCGCAAGAGGCGCACAGCTCAAGGGTCGGGGAAAACACACCCGAGTCTGTCAGGGAGCTCTCCAAAGGGGAGGCCTCCGCCATCGCTGCGGCGACGTCAGGCTAGCGTCTCATTTGAAAAGGTGGGACTTGGGATGTTGAGATGGACGGGTCGAACAGGTTGTCAGCAGAAGAGATCTGCGAGGAAGAGGAAAGCAACGTAAATACAATGTAGAAGTAGTTGGTAATGAGATTACTGTTGTGTTAGCCCTGGAAGTGGAGAGAGTTTCAATAGTGTACTATTCGTTTGGACTGGGAACCAAAATCGCAACGTTTGCCTGTTCACCTCCTCGCCTGTGGTGGCGCTGCAGCGAAAACCACTGAAGGAAATGACATGAGAACCTTAGAAGAAGACACAAGTGCAACTTCCTTCTGTGTAAACTGTAAACAGAAATGAAGCAGAGTCAGCTTTTTTGTAGGATTTCTCTTTTGTCTTTGGTGAAAGACCATGACCCATTTCTCCCGCTAGCGTTAAGACTCTTACATTTGTTTTGGTTGTATTTACCCATAATGCCTTGCTCTATAGTCCACTTCCTGCTTTTGGAGCAATCTCCTGTTCGCTTGCATCCACATATGCATTGTAGCCACGCCAGAGTTTGCTTCAACTGACCCAAGACCGAGGATTGTTGACGGACCAGAGTGTGATTGCGCCTTCACACGTTCCCAAACGAGCCCAAACTTTCTAGGTGAACAGATTAGAGTTCGATCAAAGTGGACTAAACAGAGCTGGTGTGAGTGCAGCAAAAAGCGACTGTGATCCTGTTTGTTGTCTTGCCAAGTAAGCATCTGTGAACCGTCTAGAAAATGTCTTCTACACATGCCTACATGTCGAGAAGTAAATAGCATTCTGCAAAGCACAAAGCACAATCGCTTTATGAGGTACGCACCATATGTCACTTTTAACTCTCCCTTGTTTTACAAATTGTGTACTGGAATGAAGGGTTCAAGATTTAGTACTCTGCCGAGTCAGCAAAAAATCCATTTGAAACACAGATTAGTGTGAGCTGAGGTTTTTGTGATGGTGAACAGACAAGAAAAAAGATCCAAACACAGTATTATTATATACAGTAACACTGTCAGGGTGTGTAAAAGACTGACACGACACTGTCATAAACATCACATAACACATGTCATGAACATGAAGGAGACTATGAATGACTGCTGTCATGAAGTGCCATTCAGTAAATAATGACACTTTTAATGTAAAGTTGCTTTAAAAGTTGCATAGAAAGTCCATTAAAAGTGCCAACTTTGCATTAAAGCATCATTATTTACAAAGTAATAAAACGTTGACACTTTTAACGGACTTTCAATGCAACTTTTAAAGCAACTTTACATTAAAAGTGTCATTATTTACCGAATGACACTTCATGACAACAGTCATTCATAAAGTCTCGTTCATCATGTTCATGACATGTGTTATGTGATGTTCATGACAGTGTCGTGTCAGTCGTGTGCACATCCCGTCATATAAAGTGCTACCTTAAATACTTATAACTATAACAAATGAATAATGTCGCAAAGAAAAGAACAACCAAATCTAGTCAGGTGACCGAGGCCTGGCTGTCAGCTTGGGTGAGTACATTCTGACCAAGAATATACACTGCCTGGCCAAAAAAAAGTCGCCACCTGGATTTAACTAAGCAAATAGGTACAAGCCTCCTATTGGATAAGTACAGCATAGGCGATTATCTTTCAGCTGGCAACAAGTTATTTAACCCCAGCTGATGCAATGAGTAACTCCTCATTTCTTAAACAACCATGGCAAAAGACATATCCTGTGGTCGTGGAAAAGACGTTAGTCTGTTTAAGAAGGGTCAAATCATTGGCATGCATCAAGCAGAGAAAACATCTAAGGAGATTGCAGAAACTACTAGAATTGGGTTAAGAGCTGTCCAACGCATCATTAAAAACTGGAAGGATGGTGGGGAACCATCGTCTTCCAGGAAGAAATGTGGTCGGAAAAAAGTCCTGAATGATCGTGATCGGCGATTACTTAAACGTTTGGTCAAATCAAATCGAAGAAAAACAACAGCAGAACTCAGGAGTATGTTTAATTGTGAACACAAAAGCATTTCCACACGCACAATGCGAAGGGAACTCAAGGGGTTGGGATTGAACAGCTGTGTAGCCGTAAGAAAACCTCTAATCAGTAAGGCTAACCAGAAAAAAAGGCTTCAGTTTGCTAGGGAGCATAAAGATTGGACTCTGGAGGAATGGAAGAGGGTCATGTGGTCTGATGAGTCCAGATTTACCCTGTTCCAGAGTGATGGGCGCATCAGGGTAAGAAGAGAGGCAGGTGAAGTGATGCACCCATCATGCCTAGTGCCTACTGTACAAGCCTGTGGGGGCAGTGCTATGATCTGGGGTTGCTGCAGTTGGTCAGGTCTAGGTTCAGCAACATTGTGTGCCCAAAGAATGAGGTCAGCTGACTACCTGAATATACTGAATGACCAGGTTATTCCATCAATGGATTTTGTCTTCCCAAATGGAACGGGCATATTCCAAGATGACAATGCCAGGATTCATCGGGCTCACATTGTGAAAGAGTGGTTCAGGGAGCATGAGACATCTTTTTCACACATGGATTGGCCACCACAGAGTCCAGACCTTAACACCATTGAGAATCTTTGGGATGTGCTGGTGAAGGCTTTGTGCAGTGGTCAGACTCTCCCATCATCAATACAAGATCTTGGTGAAAGATTAATGCAACACTGGATGGAAATAAATCTTGTGACACTGCAGAAGCTTATTGAAACAATGCCACAGCGAATGCGGGCTGTAATCAAAGCTAAAGGCGGTCCAACAAAATATTAGAGAATGTGACCATTTTTTGGTGGCGACTTTTTTTTGGGCCAGGCAGTGTATAAAACCAGAGAGCATGCACTGTGAAGGACGACTGCTGGTGATCAGCCTGCAGCTAACATGGTGTAACACAGTCCAAAATAAGGGCATTTTGTATTGAGTTAAGGTCATGGGAGGAATAATAAGTTAGAATGTGTTAAGCATGTTTGCTTAAAGATGTTAAAATTGTTATAAATAAGTGTTAACAAAAAGAAATGTATTTAAAACCGTTTTATAGGAAAGTAATCTTCACCATCTTTTATTTTGAAGGGCTTATGTTTGTAAGAGGAAGTGGGGTAGAACAAAGCAACTTCACTGGTCCGTGGTTGGCTGAGGGTCAAGGAGAGACAGGAAGTAAAAAAAAATGAGAAAGAAAGAGGTGAACCGCGCTGAAAAACCGTGGCGGAGTTATTAATAAACGAGTGTTTAAGCAGATATTTAGGCTTTCAACTCGACAGTCTGTTAATAGATATCGACTCTACTCTCCTGTTTGCAGCTACTGTGATAATTTCAGACCGGAATTCACTGTGCAGTATGTGGAAAGTCATATGTAATGCTCGCTAACGCATTAGCATTCATTAGCACAGTGAATGGACATTGAGTACTGTGAGCTAACTCAGCTAACAGAAGACTTCACTAAGGTTTCCGTCGTGGGAGCGTTCCAGAGTTGAGCTTAGTGCAGAGAGATGAGCTTTCACTGAGAGTTTTGTGTCTGCGTTGGATTTTCCTGCTGTTTCCTGAATCCTGTGGACCGAGGGACTGGTGAAGGAGCTGAAGACATCTTGCCAACTGGGACTAAAGACAAGTGAAATTCCTAGAAAGTTCAAGATTTTCCTTTGGAGTAAGGTACCAAATTCCACACGTCCCACTGGTTCCGACCCACTTTCTACGTCACGTCTTTAGCGTTTATTCAGGCGACAAAAGTGAGAGCAAGACTTTAAGTAGATAATAGGAAGGCCATAGTGTGCAGTTTCTCGGTTTTTATCCCCGTTCATCTTTCTCTGCTGGTAGTCCCTTTATGCATTTCAACAGTGATGGAGATATTTACCCTGCCTCATTAACCAAAAGATTAATAGCCAAGAAAAGATTCTGAAGTCAGTTTAAAATTTCAACTCTAATAGTTTTGTTTTTGTTTCGCAATATTAGTGAACAAAAGGTTTTTGAGCTGTCATTTTGAATCATTATGTCACAATCATATTTCACCTCAATAATTGATGGTCTATCATGTCAGCAGGGCTAAAAAAGTATTCAAATTCTGTTTTTATGCCTTATATTGAATTTAAGCTGAAGTTGGTATCAGTTGAAGAAAGATAAACTGGGAACTGGAAGTGATTTCCAAAATTTTGAACAGTGCAAGTGAGTTAAAAGTATATAGAGCCACAAAGGACTTATTTCTTTGCTAAAAATCATTTGTTTTCTCCCTTGAAAAATGTGTTCAATACTTCATAAATTTTAATGTAGGACGGTTGCAGACACAGTGGGATTCCTTTCTGTTCACATATGCAAAGAACTGCAGCAGTTTTGTTTTTTTAAATAATTTTTTTCCCTTTTTTTCCTCCCCTCCAGGGGGTCTTTTGTGGGCTCTAGTGTCCCTTATATGAAAATAGGCTGACAGGAAAGGGTGAGGAGAGGGGGAAGACATGCGGCAAATGTCACCGGGTCCGGGAATCGAACCCGCGACGGCCGAGTCGAGGACTCAAGGCCTCCAAACATGGGTCGCGCTATCCCCATACGCCACCACAGCACGCCCTTATTATCATTATTTTTTTTAAAATCATTTCTTGGATTTACAGAGGCGGCCCAGATAACAGAATCGAACGACTGCGATTTCTCCTCTGGATGTGGAAACATCAGTACCACTCATCTCAGCAGCATCAAACCGACGCAGACCAGTCTGTGGCTCTCTGCTCCACGACAATCGCTCATCTCTGCTAATCCACGGCCTGGCACGACGCGGTCTCAATCATGCCGAGTTATTGTTTTCTAGTGCACGGGTTTATGTGTTGGTCGCTGCGCCGGGCCGGCCAGCCGGCGCGCACGTCATACCCAGAGCAGGTGGGTTCCTTCGAGCACATGGACACCAACAGATGGGCCTAGTCAGGCACACGCCACTTTGGCAGGAGCGACCGTGTTGGCGCTCCGTTCGCTCTGTTTCTGGAGCCGTTGCCGGGTCTGCGCTGCTGCGTGACGACACACCGGCTCTCGTTCAAAACGCCACCAACAGCAAAGGGTGGAGTCAAAATAGAAATGTACATCAGCTGGTGGCTTCCAAATGAATCCTTTTTTAAAAGGACAAAAAGATATAAGCATAAAGATTATGACTGTTACCCTTGGTGACAACTGAGATCCGCTTTTTTCCCAGAATTATTAAACACAAGGAAGTATTTATTTATTTTTTGTCACCTCTTGGATGCGAGGTTGACACATGGCTGGTCACTCTGGAGAATCTTCACTGTTTTATATTTTTTCTCCTTTTTCAGATAATGACTCTCACTGTGTTTCCATAACCCTAAGTAACAGCTTTGTGATAATTTCCAAGCTGATAGAAATCGGCAGCTGCGTCTACATAATACATGTGCGCAAAACTTTTGGGAATATTCCACTAATGGTGAAAAAACTTAATTTCCAGATTACGTTGTTTAAAATGAAATAAGAAGTTTGTTCACGTGATAAGTCACTTCCTGTTGTCTTCTTCGTCTTTTTCGGCAGCAGTGACATCCGGATGTCGGTCACCGCATGACTCGTTATTGCAGTTTTGCAAAATACACTAATTGCCGAAAAACCACTTCATCCAAACCATTAATTGATTTTTTTTTTTTTTAATCTGAAATTGGCGTTAAGCGAATTTCTTTTAGGAATTACGATTTGCACAGTGATATGGTCAATGGGAACACAGCTAATGACTTCATTTCTTATTGGTTCTTGTTCTTTAGATCGGGTCTTTGAAATCTTCTAGCTTACTTCATGTTGTCACACGGTCTCTACTTAAGTGGTTTCCCCAATAAATAAACAAATAATCATTTTAAATTTAGATTTTTAATTTGTTTTACGATTTGTCTTGTATTAAAATTAGGTTAATGATCAGAGACATTTAGGTTTAGGAAGAAAAAAAAAGAAGAGGCAAAAAACAAACACACAACAAAAAAAGAAGAAGAAACGTACAAGAGCTCAACTACTTTTCCACAGGACTGTAATCCGAGACCGCTGCTTCTGTTCGGGTGGAACATCTTCTGCTGCTCTTACAACCGCCCCAGCTAGAAAGCTCCTACAAGGCACAACAAACGCCGGCTTCGGTCCGCAACACTCCATGGCGCTGCGTCGTAAGTGGGTGTTTGATAGCAAACAGTCTTTCCTTTTGACATTATCAGTTTGAATCCCGCAGACTGCGACACCCGTAAGAATTTTCGTCTGCTGCGTATCTAACGCGGGAAGGCCAACGAGAGGAGGGTGAACTGTCAAATAAAGTAGAACTTTCCCTCTCCAAACGTGTCATGACAGGGTGGATTCATCACAAGCTGTGGCGTCCGCTGAGTGCGGCCTGACCTACGGAGCAAAGCGCTTTCGTCGCAGAACTCAAACGCTGGTTCGGATGACAAACTAAGACAAAAGAAAAGAAAGAAGGCAAGAAAGAGAAAGATTTACAGAAAGATTTTGGAAAAATGAAAGCGGGCTTGATCCGTTCTCGGAGCATAATCTCCTATAAAGGAGTTTTCACAAGTAAACTCCAAACTGTGTGTTTAATAAGGGAATGCGGCAGCTCTTTGGTGTGGGGTCGTCTCGGATCTGCTGACAACACGTCCACTTCTCGCCGAGGATTCATTCCAACAGCAGGAAATGCGAGCGAGGGGCGAGTCCATTAATAAAAAATAATAAAAACTCTCGGCATGATCAAAAATCAAAGCTGTTTGGTTTACAGCTCGTCCAGAATACTAAATCAGGTTTCTGATTCTGGGATGATTTTACCCCAACTTAGGTGGAGAGCAGTGGATTGTAGGGTTGAGTATTAGTACTTTGTGGCTAATACTACCAACACACCCTATTACACAAAAAAAATTAATAAATTTTAAAAAATCATAACTCAAATGGTTCTTAACCATGGGGGCATGGGCCAGTATGAGTCCATGGGTTGTTTATTATTGGGCCAAAAAGCGAAAAACGTGGAAATGATGCTGATGATTAGATGGTGTATTAATTACCTCAACTCAATAAAATGACTAATGTATTAATTTTAAATATTTTTTTCAGTAGTAGTCATGTAATGAAAAACATTCCCAACTTTAATAACTATATGTCATAAATCCGTATAATTTGGTTTGAATCAGTTCTGCTGCTTGTCACTGGGCCGGAGGCAGATTCCATAAACATTACAAACACAAACTATTTAATTGCTAAATGACTTTCTACTAACCCTTCCTCCAGACATGACAGCCACACCAAATGAGTGAGTCAGGGTAATAATATGCTTCCATTTTTCCGTTACAGCCATTTATTCAATAAATAATGTGAACTGGGATTCGGGCCCCACATAAAACGTCCGCTTAGGGTCTTATAAAAACTCAAGGCGGCACTGGGGAAATCAGACCAGCGGCAAAAAAAAAAAAAAAATCTGCACACAGGTCAGGACTGAATGCAACCCCACATGCCGTATAACAAGTAGTTTCCTCAGAAATATGAGCTGAGCCGCCGTGCCGGCCGGACTGATGAGGGAAGGGCAGCAGCAGAAGAGCCATGTCTGAATGAGTCACGGCTTGGAGATTTTACAAGAGTTTCAAAACTGATGCTTTAAGATTGAATCCAAAAACTGCATTTTAGTCAGTTCAGTCATTCAGGTGACCTCAAATTTATAGAAGAAGATTCAAAACGTTGTATGGGCAAAGCTTTTTTTTTTTTATCTTTTGAAATATCCCTGGGGAATCTTTAACATAAATACACATTGCCTTTATGTCAACCGCATCGTGTCGATTGACATGCACTAACTGACATGCTGACAGTGATTACTGGACTCCATCCTTAGGTTCACTCGGCGCCGACTGTGTGTGCCGCCGGGTTGGTTTAGTGGAAACTCATGATGTGTGCTGCAGTTTCTGAAACAACCCTGATGACCGTTTCAATATGTAAACAACCCTACTGGAAGAAAGATCGTGCACAGATGCTCCTGAGACCACAAACATTTGAATCTGATGGCCCACATGCACACGTTTGCCTCTACATACACCCACTCTTCACGGATGAATACAGGCGACACGCCCGTGCCGGAGGAGTATCAGCTTTCTCCGGCTCGGTTCTAATCCGACAAGTGAAATGTTGACGCTTTGACAGTGAGACGTTTGAGCCAGTGCTGTCGCTGAGGACGATGTGGGAGCTCGGATGGGCTATAGACTCGGTTCGATTGGGGAACAAAGTCGCAACATTTGTTTCATTTCCAGCTGCTGGGGTTTACTTTCACACTGCCTTGCGTCACCCTTTGAAAAACCTGTTCTCCCCCCACACCTGTGTACCGCTGTCCGCTGCACCGACAACCACTGAAGAAAACGACAGGAAAATCTCTGAAGAAGCGCAACTTCCATCTTTGCAAAATGTGAACAAAAATGGAGCAGCGTCAGATTTTGGCGGCTGTAGGATTTCTCTTTTGTCTTTGTTAAAAGACCACAAGTCATTTCTCCGCCAAGCATTAGTTTGTTTTGGTCGTATTTACCCAGAATGCCCTGTGGTACCGTTACTTCCTGCTTTTGGAGCGGTCCTCGGTTCGCTTGCATTCACATATGCATTCGAGTTCACTTCAACCAAATCGAGACCTGTAGGTTTTTAGGCGGACCAGTTTGCTTTTTTGATCGTCTCCTCAAACAGACCGGACTTTCTAGGGACTGAAGTTTTCACAACGCAAACTACACAAAAGCCAGTGTGAATAAGCCCTAAAACTTTATTTGTAGCTGATTTTTTTTAAGGTTCTGTTGGCTCTACTGGCCTTTATTTGAAAGTAGCACGACAGGAAAGAGGTTTATGAGAGAGGGGAAATTCATGTGGCAAATGTTGCCAGGCCGGGAATCGAACCTGCGATTGTCACCACGCAGACTAAGGCCTCAATACCTGGGTCGTGCTTTGACCCTGTGCCACCACGGCACCTCAACTGATGTTTTATTGACGATTATGCTACTCGTTCTCAAGTGCTCAAACAGCCAGAAGAAAGGCGAGGCTTTCATGATCCATAAATCTCATTGTGCCCATGTTTCTCTTTTGTCCTTAGCTGAAAACAGAGGGAAAGAAATGTTTACATTGTCAATGCTACCCTTTCTCTTTTGTCTTTGAAGCAGTCATGCCAATCCTTGACTCAACACGCTGTCCTTCGACATAAACCGCGGCCCAATCTTCCCCCGGAGTATATTTTATGTAAATACCGCTGCCGGATCGGTCTCCGATTTTTCTCCTGTGATCCGAGTTAATAATGACACAAGACGGTGCGAGGTCAGCTCCTTTTGGTTTTTTTTTTTTCTTTTGTAATGTTGATGAGTGTGGAAAAGAAGCCGGTGGCGAGGTATCTGTGTCTGCATCAGCATTCGGAGCGTTCACACTTAGCTGGCTTGTTGCTATGTACACATCCACTCCTCGGGTTCAGGAAAAGAAGTGGAATCATATCTGCTGATCAAACACACCCCAAAGAGGACAGGTGAACCGACACAGGCGGTCGGGGTGTTAATGTCACTTCGCTTTTCTTTTAACTTTTAGCCGAGTTCCCTTGTCGACACAAGGCAGTCGCTCTGTGAGTCACGCTACCGATAAAAGGTGACTGGATTCAGGGAGCAGCAGCGAGAACAATCTCATAAATAGATCATTAGGTCATAAAAAAAACAAACACAAACACAAAAAACACAAGAATAGCAACAGCTAATCAGACTTCGGACTCCTGCTCGTAAACATGGAGCCAGAGAGAGAATCGAGATCGGGCAGCCAGGAGTTAAAAGAAATGCATGCCAGATGCAGCACATGCAGACCGCAACATAGTTAGTCTGTTGTGTTCAGACATGCCCCAAAAACACAGTAAAATTCCAGTCAGTCTTCCATTTTTTTTTCTCCCTTTCTTTTCTCTGGAAAACATCTGCTTTGTAACCACGCACAACAAAACAAGGACAGAACAAAAAGGGTTAGGGTTTCTGTCTAACTGCTTACACTGCTGAAACATTACCCAAACATTTAGCTTCACCAGCTACAAAGTAAATCAGCTTTTTTTTTCCCCCCCTCCACCCTAATTGTCAAGAAGCTCTACATGCAGTTTGTGCATATTTTGTCAATGCAATAATAATAATAGGGGAAAAAAGCCAAATAATGAAACTCGCTTTTTGCTGTTATTTATAAATAATAATGGGTCTCATTAAATAAAGTTCACAAAAGGAGAAATAATCTTTTTTATGTTATAAAATGCAGCGCCTTTTGTTCCAGCATGGCCACATGGGATGCAAAGCGACAGTACAGGAACGTTACTGTAAGTCCGCTCTAATCTCTCCCTAAAGCTCCTGTGTGTGTTTGCGGCCCGACTGATACTGACTGACTTCTCTAGAGTCGGTGTGAGCCACAGCTGGTCTGGTTGGGCAGCCGCAGCCAGATGTGAAGCCTGGTGAAGAAACACGTGAATAAAAAAAAACAAAACAAAAAAAACACCAGGCAGGTAACAGAAAATCTACACCTGCCATGTTCTGCTCACTTATAAACAGAAAGTGCTAAAATACATGCAAATGACTTTCATGCAAATAAAAAAAAAAAAAGATCACTGTCATGTTTTGCGCTACAAAGTGCTCTGACTATTAAAAGTCGTGTTTGACCCACTAATCTTTAAGAGGAATTGAAAAAGGTGAAAGCGTACTCACATAACCTCATTCTGGAAGTTCACTTTCGGCACTGTCGCTCACCTGCACAGGTAAGAGTCTGGCAGCGGGTGTAACATTAAACCCTTCAGTGAAGGGAGGTGGAGAACAGCGAGAGGTAAATGACTCACAAAACAGGACTTTGTCACGGTCTCAAAGCCTTGGTGAGTGGCTGACCGACTGGCCGACTGACATTCAGGCAAAAGAAGTTTTTATCTCATTCCCTGACTTTCGGGAAAATCTCCCAACTCCAAACTCCCCCGGCGTGTGGAGCAGAGCTCCTTGCGTGAGCTCAAAAAACTGCTCATCTCTTGGCCGGCCCAGGTGATCAGGAAGTGGCGGGTGGGATGGGCGGAGACAAGAAATAAAGGTAAACAGGAGGACTGCCCCAACCTGCTTTGGGAGTTGAGGGAGAAACTGGGAGCGGGAGGCGGATAAAACAAAGTCTGAACGGAAATCACCCACAAACAATGTGTTTAAAAGAAGAATTTTAAAAAATCCAGCGAAACTGCACGAGTATTTTTGGCAGGCGGACAATGAAGAGATACAAAGTTGCAGCAGTGATTCGTGTCTCTGCTTTTGGCACACTAAAAGTCATGTAACCATCTTAACAATGAAGCCCCAAATCATACAAACTGGTGATAATGCTTCGATGTATGTGGCGAGTGCACACACAGCTGTACATCAAGATTCTGTAATCCCTGCGGCTTGTATGGGGTTTTCCTCTTTCTGTCGTGGTTTTCCCTCTCTTTGACTTTTCCTACTCCTTTAAAGCCATGCCTGTGCCTGGCTTTGTCCAAAAACAGTAGTTATCCCAGATTTAAGGCATGGCTCTTCTCTCTCTCTCTCTCTCTCTTTTTTCCCCTCCAACACGCCGAGTCTGTGAGCCACAGGTGCTTCAGGGACTCGCATCTCCACAAAACGGCAATTTTATGAGTCACGCTCTGACGTAGGACGAGCCGAGCCATTGACCCGATGTGTCTGAGCAGCAATGCCGCATCTGGCTGTCACACTTAGTAATACATTCCTTTTTTCTTTTTTTTTGTTCTGTTGCATGTGCAGACAGACACACACATTTCTTGCTCAAGGACACTTTGACATGTTGAATACTTGATCTCAAAAAAATAGAAGAAAACCATTCCACTGTTGAGCAACAGCAACCTCAGGAGCAACATGGGATACAATTAGTTACTGATTCGTTGTGTTAGATTATTATGTGTTAGTTTTTTTCTCAGTATCAGCATGAAGGGATGGACATTCTGCTTCCCACCACCAAAATGTAACATTGGATATATTGCTATCTTTGGCTTGACAGTCACCCAGTTTCCATTGCAAATGTGAGCAAAACGTTGTCAATATTCCGCTAATGTTGAAAAAAAATGTATATATATATATATATATATATATATATATATATATATATTCTCCAATTGCTGTTTCCATTAAATAAGAAAAGTAATCAAAATCAGAAGTTATTATATTTGTTCACGCAATAAAAAAATGATCCTCCTACCACTTCCTGTCGTCTTCTTTGTCGTTTCCGCCAGTAGCAACATCCGGTTGCTGATCACGTGACTTGTGCGATGAGAAAGTAGAGTTTCCATTGTAGTTTTTTTCTAAAATAAACAAATTTCCATAACGCTCTGAACCTTTTATCGCTTTGTCAAAATTGTTCCTGTTCAGCAAATGTTTTATTTTTGGAATTCCAATTTGGGCAATAATACGGCTAGTGGAAAAATGGGACTACTGTCTTGAAAAGTAATAACATCAAATTTTATCATGCTACAATCGTAAACGTCAGGATCTCCTAAGCCAACACCACAAAGAACCCATTACTGTGGATATGTCTTCATAACTGCAAACTATCAAAGTTTTCACCTGTAAGAGAAAACTGAAAACCATGCGCCATTCTTACATTTTAACAAATTTCTTACATTTGACACAAAATTGAACATTGCGATTGTACAAAACGCTTAAAAAGCTCAACCAGGACCAAAAGACTCAATCTCACTTAATGAAATTTGGTATTCAACTTCACTCACTTGCTTCATCTGGTCGCGAAATAGAGCATGTGAGCTTTTTACGGCGCACACAGCTACGCAGGAGTGCGAGGTTTGAAATGTTTCTTAAGCATTGCGGCTTCTTTGAATTGCCTAATACTTTGATTCGTAAGCAGTGATCTTATTTGCGTACACAATCAACTAAATCCTCTGTCCTACTTTGACTTTTTAAAAATGATCTTGAAAGCCAACACATTGATCTTTGATATAAGATCCAAAAAAACACAGTATCAGTGTTACTGTGAGGATGTTAGCGTCTGCATTTAGTTCCTAATATTGCTTCTTAAAGCTTGAGGTACTTGCGTTCAGAAACTTGCGATCAAAAAAAGTTAACAAAACAAGGCAACCCGATGCTTTCCCGCTGACTCAAAGATCTGAATCTGGACGGCAGAGCTCGGAGGAACCGCTGTTTTTGTTCTTCTCCCACTTCCTTCGCAGAAGACCCGTCCCGTCCTCCAGAGAACGGCATAATGTGTCAGGATGTGCTAAGAGCCAAGAAGTGCCCATAAAATAGCACCGCTCTTCCTAACTCATGCGATGTGCATTGCCGCAGTAATTCAGAGACTTAAGAGTTCCTCAAACAACCTGAGTTGGACCTGCATCCTGTTTCATTTCTGCTGATGCCTCAGCTCCCCGCTGCTGGAGTGTATCTAAACACCGTAGTGCAGGTGAAACCAATCTCCTCCGTCTCTCTGGGATGCTTCCTTTGCTTTCTCTTATTTCACCTTTCCTCTCGGACTGAAGCGAAGCTGATCTTGCTTGCTCCTCAGCTGTATGCTCCCGGATCACTGCTTCCCCAAATCCGCATGAAAGATATTTGCCTTAGATTTCACATGAGAACCCGAAACGACAGGGTCAAAGCAAAGTCATTCTATATTTCCCCTTAAACAGACTATTTTTCGGATGCTTATCATGCTCTTCTTTCTTTTTTTAACTTGTACTGCTTTGAAAGGGTTGGTATTTGTTTGTTTACAGCACTGATGCAAAGTCTTTATCTGGAAACAGAATATCGATAAGAAAACATCCAATGGGATGGCATCATAAAATGACAGAATAATTACAGTGATGGCATCATTTAGGACAGATACGACAGTGCTGTACAAAATTTATTTCAATCTTTGTAAAAAAAATATAACATAAGCTTGACTGTGGATGCGTAATCAATGATGTGGATCAAAGAAGTGAAGTCAGGTCCGTCTAAATACCTAGGTTTTTCGGTGGGAGTCAACTCTGGCGCGATTTGAATGTGTATGAAAACCAAGTGAACTGGAGACCGACTTCAGCGCAGAGCATTCTGGGTAATCAAAACAAGCGTGTGTGTCTATCGGTATGGCGTGAGAAATGGCTCGTGGTCTTTTACCAAAGACAAAAGAAAAACCCTCCACTAAAATCTGCTGCTACTCAATTTTTGTTCACATTTCGTGAGGAAGGAAGTTGCGCCCTGTGTCTTCTTCAGAGGTTTTCATCTCGTTTCTGTCAGTAGATCTCGGTGCAGCGCCACCACAGGTGAGGAAGGGAACAGGTTTTTCAAAGGGTTTGGATCGTTTGACACAAATGTGACAATTTTGGACTCCGATCAAACCGATAAGCCTACCGGATTACCAGGCATGAAATCACCATTAGATGTAGGTCTTTCTTAACAACACTCCTGTTCTTCCACTCCACTCTGCCATACAAACCACTGAGCAGTGATGTGCGGTCAGGGGAGGCAAGTGAGGCAGAGCCTCACCTGTCATAATGGAAAAATATAGTGATAAAATAATTTATATTGCTGTTTTCACCTTGTGGTTTGTACTGTAAAGTATTTATTTTTTATTTAGCTTAACAAATTTTGATTGTTTTTTCTTCAAAATCGCTGAGTTTTCGCATTTTCCCATTCAAATGCTCAGAAGCGAAGCTGGTGAGGCAGCAGCGAGCTGAACCTCACCTGGTGCCATTCTATGAGAGCATGCTCCTCCTGTCTGTATGTCACCAATAAAATGATTAAAATAACATTTCATATATGAACTGATTTATAATAATTTAGATTATGTATAAAATGTACAGTGGTTTTTGTCACCAACTGTGTGTGTAACGTGTTTCGTGTGCTGAGCAGCGATCAGAAACGGCAGAGAACAGATTCGAGGTGAGGCAGGCAGTTCTCTTGACTCATGGCAGGGGGCGCTCATGATCCCAGACATTGTGACTCCACAACTGCAGAGTAAGCGACACTAACGGCAAGCTAGCCATGGAGCTAACCATGGAGCTATACAGCCATACAGTGAAGTGCAGCGATATATTTATAGTTTTCTCCTCATACCACAGCAATCACTTATTAATAATCACAAAATAAGCATTAAGATAAAAACCATACTACTGCAACAGACTGAATGTTCTGCTCTTTGTGTGGGAAATAATTGAGTGGGTTATTTTTAGGGCCGTTGTTGTCAGTTGCTATGGCAACGAGTCTGCGTGTAGCCTGGCCAATGCAGAGAGCGAGAAAGACGTGGTTTTGAGTTGCACTTTAACGGTTTTTCCCCTTTGCTGTGGAGCACAGCACAAAATTAATAATATCTACGTGTCCAAGTTTGATTGAGTTAATGGAATTATTCTACGGCGGCAGCGCGGCTATGCATGGCATGTAAAAGAATTGTGTTTTTGCCATCCAGCGTTGTCCGCATGCGCAAAATTTCCTCATCTAAACAATAACATGCAGGGAGTCTATATTTGTAAATCTGATTATGATTAAGTCAGTGCCTCACCAGCTTTGCAACTCACCGCACGTCGTCACCGCCACTGACGCACTTAAAAAAAAAAATCAACTAAGATCTGGACTTCAGCTAAGTTGCTACGGCAAGGGCCTGATTGAAACGACTCTGCAAGGATGAGTCGGCCGAAAAGACTTATTGCCATTTATTTCAAATGCTTGACGGATGTTTTTGGCTGACAAAAGTTTCACAACCAGTTATTAGATTTTGGGTTAATTTACTTTGTCACATAGTGACAGGGTGGTTTATACAGCAAAATATCCTACTTTTGAATATTCCCCTTATTTTTTTCTTTTAAAGGCAAAGAAGTAGCTAAAGAAGGAAATGCACAGGTCGTACAGTGAACCCTCATTTTTTCCGCGGGGGTCACGTTCCAAAAAGAACCCGTGATAGGTGAAATCGGTGAAGTAGTAACCTCTGTTTTTTTTTACAATTATTATACAATGAAATACTCCATAATACATTGAAACCAAAGAACAAAGCCTTTTTACAGGCCCAAACATTTAACAAATAAAAGTACTGTATAAACTTTTTTTTATTATTTATTTACAAATAACTACTGTACTGTAAAATAATAATTTTAATCATCCATACGAACTGAGGGCTTCAAATTGCAGAGATCAGCGCCGCCCCACCGCGACCCAAGTTTAGAACGGGAGAAAATGAAAAATGATTATGAAAAAAAATACAAAGTACAGCAGGACAAATAGTGACTCGCGTGTATTTCACTGCTCTTCTGACTCTTCTGTGTTTTTTTGAGAGGAGAACATAGTCATCAGTAGTTGCTGTGACTCTTTTTAGCATCTTCCTCTGCCTTTTGGGCCCGACCGCAAGTGCCTTTGTCGGTGCAGAACGTTTTGTCGACATTATGGATTTTAGAGAAACTGTGAAATTGCAAGAGAATTTGCAAACTTAAATCTGGCAAGCTGTTTTACGTACGTGTACATATTAAACCGCAACGTTGTTGACACACAGGTAGAGAAGAAGCGGAGAGACTGTTTAGCCAATCAGAATGCAGAACACAATGCACGATGCAAATCCGTGAAGCAGCGAGACCGCGAAAGGTGAACCGCGAAATAGCGAGAGTTCACTGTATTACAATAGGCGTTCTTTTGCTGCAAGACTTTATTAGCCAGACTCATTCTTCTCCTTACTAGCCACAAATCATTAGCATTTAGAATTTAAAACTTTCCGTGTGGCTCCCCGCTGCTTAATGCATTGTTACTTTGTGAACAGTTTGATAGCCTCTTAGTTTTCTGAAATATTCCAGTTTAAAATGTTGTGACTGTGGGATTTCTACCCTGACCACAACTTTTGGGAAGACGATCTTTCAACTGGAAAATGCTTTTTCTTTTTTTTTTTTATGTGTGTGTTTTCTCTCCTCAGCAGTCGAGCGCTCACACTGCCGGAGCAACGAAGCCCTCTGGCTACTTGAGCTTATGGGAGAGAAGTTGAACGGCCGACTCCCCAAACCCCAGTTTATGGCACCAGATGAAATGAATCAATTTATGAAAAAGTGTATTTTTTTTTTTCATTTTTATATAAATGCAGTGCAGCCTCATTCGTTGTTGACTCTTAGAATGAGCGCGGCACAATTAAAACTTTTACTGAGTGCAAAACGTCCACTGATTTACTCCTTGAAACAATTTGAACGCAGCCTTTATATTGCACGTTAAATCTGCCTTACTGCTCGCTTGGAAAGAAAAAAAAATCTTGATTATTTTACCAGAAAACGAAGTTAATTAATTGCTACGATTGAATGATTTCCATTAACGCAGTCTGCTTCGCTCCTCTAAATTCTTGGCATTATTTAATACCATAAAATGGAAAAAAAAAAAAAAAAGAATAAAAACGAAAACTGGGCCGGAAGTGGGTTTTTTTCTTTTCTTTCTTTTTTCCGTTTTACTCAGTCTGTAAAAGTAGTCCCCGCCGTCTACATCCTCTGCCCTCACATGAGCGCATTTTCTCAGGCGAACAACTTTCGATTTCTGCAGGTAACCTTCAGCGTGCCGGCCTAATTCAAAATGGCATCTGAAATACACAAGCGCTCCTGTCTAATACGGTTTCCATCACCCTTCACTCACAACAATAATGGAATGTGGCTTTCCATCATAGCCGGAGCCACACACATCCAACTATATGCGCTCGACTGCACACGCGCACACACACGGTACATAAGCACTAAAAATGCCACCCGTCAGGCGGCGGCCATCGATTAGTCTGCGCCGTGACACGCTTGGCTCTCAGCCACCTCTGGCACGCTTCAGTCTGCAGCTGAGACGAGACGTGCAGGACGGATGAGTTCCGGAGCATGTTCACCTCGTTTCTTTTAATTTGCACTGTATGTTGGTAAAGTAGGACAGTCGATTTTAATTTTCACCCTCCTGGTGAAGCAGCAACAAAAAAAAAAAATTAAATAAAAAAAACACATAATGATTTATTCAATAAGTCATTAGTCTTTAATCCTGTTTTTCACCCTGTGCCGAATCTGCCTGCGTGTGTGTGTGTGTGTGTGTGTGTGTGTGTGTGTGTGTGTGTGTGTGTGTGTGTGTGTGTGTGTGTGTGCCGGCCTGACATCTGCTCCATAACCGGGAATCAATGGTGAGGATATTATCATTCCAAGCGCAAAAGGGATGGATGACGTGATTTGCTGCGCCATTTGTCAAATGTCACCGTGACACCAGACCAGATTGCAACAACAGGAAAAAAAAGAAAGAGAAGAAGGGAAGACATTTGTGCAAAATCGGAAACGGGGGACGAGTGTGAAGCGGAATACGGAATGAGGATCTGGCAAGCGACGAGGTCCAGAGGGACAAAGAGACAGAGGATGGAGAGTGGTGTGTGCATCTCATTCATTTTTCAGAGTCGAAGCGACGGACTGAGCGTCTGTGGGAAAGAGAGCAGAGTTGGAGCGTTGCTGTTCCAGTGGGGAACGCTCGGCCAACAACAGTCAGCCAAATGAAGATAAATGCACCTAATCTGTCCGCTGCTACAACCTTCGCTATGAAACTCACTGCCACCTACAAACCCCGCCCCCCACACGTCCTCATACAAACAAATTGAATAGACGAGCCCCCCCCACACACACACACCTCAATGCAAAGCACAGGCATTCGTACGGCTCTGCACAAGAAGCCACAATGAGCGCGCGCGATGCTTCGTGTTAGCAGAAGTGTGCCGGCGGACAAACTAGAGTAAGGGACGCAGATGCTTGACAGCGGGACAGTCTCATTATCCTGGTCCAGTGATAGAGGGCTTGCAGCGATTCCTGCCGCCCGCATATGTCACTCACAAGTTGCTGTTGGTAACGGCACATTAGCCTGATTGGCAGTGGGAACTAAAAGACGGAGCCCGGCTGGTTTGCATATCATCTGATAGGAGGAAAAATAAAAAACAGCGGAGCCTTGTGAAAGCTCTTATTCCCCCATAATTTATTTCACAATTTGTCACTTTACCGCCTCAAATCGCAATGTATTATAATAGGGTTTAAAGTTAAAGGCCGATACAAAGTGGTGTATTGTTATGAACAACTAGGATGATGACAATGGTTTTCAAATTACTATAATTAAAGAAAACTCCTTAAAATTTGGATTACGTTTGTTTGTGTCGTTCACCGTTTCTCCATTTGCGCTTTGACTGACCGTAAAACTGCACAAATTGGAGAAACGAGCATAAATTTGCTTAATGGAAACGTGGCAATTTTGAGAACAAAAAAAGTTTTTCCCATTAAAAAGTTTTTGTGTTTAGGATAAAGTTGTTTTTCAGCTGTCTCAAAATTGCAGTGTTTTGCAAAACCGCAATGGAGAAACACTGTGTTCGCGTCACACGAGTCACGTGATCAACAACCGGATGTTACTACTGGCAGAAAAAATGACGAGGTCAACAGGAAGTGGTAGGATGAGCATGTTTTTTTAATGACTTGTCACATGAACAAACTTATTCACATGTGATTTTAATTTGCTACAACGGCGCAATTACAAAATTGTCTTTCTTTTTTTTCTTTCTTGTCAACAAAGTTTTGCGCACATCTGTAATGGAAACGCAGCTACCGTGTCATTTCTGCACTCTCGCCCACAGCTGCAACGCATTCCGTTAACTACACCGTCTGCCCCCAGATCCAGGAGTCATTCTGCCACTCTTTAAGCTTCCAGTTTACAACAAATCTTTATTAGAGTTTTTTTTTCTTCTGCTCTTTGTCATCGTTTTGTTTCCTGTTGCTCCCGATTCGTCTTAGGCGGCATGTTTTCAACTTTGTTTCTCATTACTTCGTTCTACACTCGATCATGCCTGCGATAGGGTCCAATCCAAAAAAACATAAAAACTGAAGTACATGTCCTTTTCGTTTCACTTTATAACAATGTGCCACTTTGCATTACATCTTCGCTTAAAACCCCAACCAAAGAACCAAAGAAGCACATAAAAGGCCGTGGCTACGATGTGACAAAATGTGGGAAACGTTTGACACGTACTAATGCATTTGAGCTTTTTTATTTTTTTAAATGCCAGCTTCTGAAACGTCCCAGCTGTGAAAACACATTTTCACTCCTCTTGAGGATATCTGGTGCGGGACGTGAGCATCCGCAGTCTAATTTTCCGTGACATTTATATCAGGATCTGTTGGGAGAGTTCCTCCCTCCCGTGGCACCTTGACGTCTTCTCCTGTCAGTAAAAGCTCCTCCTGAAAAATGTCACTTCACGGCCTACTCCTCTCTTTCATAATGTATGAAAGGGTTGCATAACGACGAGTCAGGTTGCAGCAAAAAAAAAAAAATACAGAAATAAATAAAAAAGCTTGTTGTTGGCTTGTGTCGGTCTCGCTTTAATCATTTGCGCTGGGTTTTTTGGAGTGATTAAAAACGGGCTTGTGACGCAACCGGCCAGATGAAGAAAGTGAGCAGACGGGTCCATTCATAACAAACATAATCCTCTCATCCCTTTATTCCATTCAGCTCGACCTGCATCTGCACCTACAGCATGCAGTGAGCAGCGAGCCATGCCCTCCATCTCCCTCCACCTCCCAGTCCTGGACCGTATGAGCCGAGAAAGGCTGCTTCTGTTTAGTGCGTCTGACTCCCGAGCGCCGGATGATTCAGACCCTTCGTAAATATTCACGACTCTCTCCTCCGCTCTCGCTGGCCTACTGCGATCGCATTCGGAGGAGCTTCAGGTCCTCCTGAGCGTCTCCACTGGAGCAGCGGCGCGACACGAGTGTCGAGCCAAACGTGATTCTTCGTCAAGTCAAAAAGTTAATTGCGGGGACAGTCCAATCGCCTGGCGTGGCCGCGCTTTGACATCCACATCCGCATGAGCTTTTCTCAGCCCGTCTGTTGCCATGGCAATGGGTTTCCACATTAATGCTCGCTGGCACAGCCTTTGTGTGCTTGTTGACACTTCAATGAAAATTTGTCCCGGTTCGTTTTATGCCCTCGTGTTTTGGGAGTGCGACTGGAGCGAGTTGGTGTGCTTTTGCCATGGCGGTCCGGATCATTCCTGTGTTGCATTGATTTCTCTTTTATTTTATTTTATGTTTTTTACCGTGTCTCTCTCTGAGCTGGAGAGGTTGCTGTGGATGGCGCTGACCATTGTGCTCGCTGTTCCAGCTGCTCTGCCTCTCAGGCTGGACACCAGCAGATAACGCAGCCTTTGAAGTGAGGCATCGGGGTGGCTCTCGTTCAGACTGTAAGGGAGCGCTTTGTTAGATCAGCTGCTGTGGATCTAGAACAACACAAACGCCTCAGCATTCAGTGCTGTGAGAAAAGATTGATCCTGTTTTTGCCCTTTCGTCACCCTAATTTCAATGTCAGGCGTAAAGAAATCCCTTAATTGTTTTTATTGTTTTGGGGTTTTTTTACCTTTATTTGTACAGGTTGACTCATTGCGATCCAAGACACGTTTGGATCAAACGCGGCAAGAAAACAAACAGTTAGGAGAATTTGACTCAATTAAATAAGCTGATCAAACATGAGCTAAAAACAACGGCAGGTTTCATGTTTCTGTCTTAAAAGAAACTTGAATTGTGCCAAACGAGTCGAGGTGTAGAGCTTCAGACCCTGTTGTAGAGTGTCGCACACTGACGGAGCAGAGTGAGAAAATGGTTCGTCTGTCCTGCCCGACAACAGGAAGTGGATAAAAAGATCTCGATATGCAACACATCGTGCCTCAAAACGCTTAAAATAAAATCGAAGAACAGATGAGAAGCATCTGTCAGTCTGGATAGGGGTTACAGAGCCGCGACTAAAGTTTTAGGACTTTGAGATCCATTATATCCATAAATGGAGAAAACAGGAGACAAGCGGTGAACCTCCTCAGGAGCGGCCCGACGTCAACAACACGTCCACTGGGTCAAAAATAAAAGAAAGAAGGAAAAGGGCATCCACAGGAGAGTTCCAAGCGGAAAACCAGCGCTAACCATAATATCCCTACAAACGTCTGTCTCATATTGGCCAAAAGACATTTTGACAATCCCCAAAACACTTTTATACCATAACACAAACAATCAAACACGGTGGTGGTGGTGTGATGATCTGGGGTTTACCTGCCGCTAAAGACGGAACCATGTGTTCTGCGCTCCACAAGAAAATCCAAAAAAGGCGAAGGCCTTACCGTCGGTTCGTGACCCATAGGTCAACCTCGCTTGGATCATGACAGGACATGACATACACTAACAAATGGTGGCCTAGTCAAAGTCTTGACTTTTGTTCTGTTAAGCTGCAGTGGCAAACAGGAAGACAGTGGCTGAAAACTCCCCAAATCTCACTAATTTGGAATATTTCTGTTTAAAAGAATAGACCAAAAAAAAAATATCCCCACAGTGATATAAAACACTTATTACCATATTGCTATTTCTTTATGACACGCTGAGATATCTGGAGATAAGTTTTTGTATTGATATAAAAAATTTATTTCATAGTCTAAAACATTTATATGTGACAGAAAGGCAAAAGCACTGCTCTGCATTCAAAAGGTTGTATCTTATATCACTGAAACAAGCTGTTTGTGTTTGTGTGTGTTTTTTTCTTCTTCAGTCGCCAATCGCTTCAGCTTCCAGCAGTCACCTAATGTTAGAATACATAAACAATTATTACTGACTATTCATACCTCACACAACCCCAATTAAGGTAAGATTTATTCACAATCTACTTACCATCATAATTTGTTTTGGGGTTTTTTCTATTAACTTTGTTCCCAACCTCAACAATACTCCAAATGATGAATATGTATTGCTGCCATCAAAACATTCAATTTCCAGCCATCGAGGGGGATGAAGTCAGCCTACAAATGAAGCCTCCGACGACGGAATTCAAATTACTCTGAACGTGGTGTGCGGCGAGTGAGCCATAAACATGCACAGTTCATCTCCATATTTGCAAAGGTGAAATTACTTGTATTTCAGTGTATTGGCTTTTCCAGATTAGACACAGAGACGAGGCGGGCGCCCATCAGCAGTCGGACGTGACAGCTAGCGTAAAAATATCTAATATCGTTTACTCTGTAAGCTGGAAGAAAAAACTCAACAGTGCCTCGCAAAAGTATTTGTACCCCTTGAAGCTGTTCGCATTTTGTCCTGCTGCCGGCACAAACGTTTATACAATTTTTATGAGTTGTTTTTTTTCAATTAGCCCCTTTTTCTCTTGGTTGATACCCTGCAATCACTTGCCTCCATAAATCACTTAATTAATGGTATTAGTGAAAAATTATCAGAGGCTAGGAATATTTTTGGTGGAGCAGTTTGCATATGAATTCGACCAGCATGGGGCTATTTTAAAATGTCTTTTTTTGCGGGGCATATTGCAGCAAAGTGACTCGGTGTCCTTTGTGACCCAGTCAGTGCTGCAGGGAAACTGTGCTCCCACAGTGACAGCGGAAAAATAAAAAAATCTGCAAATACAGTTTTGTCCGGACGAAACCGACTCTTTAAGATCTCAATTTTTGCAGAGACCGATTTTCCGAGAGAGGCCAAAGGTTGTTGAGAGAGTGAGAGAAAATTTATTATTTCAATCAGAAGGTGTGGATGCAGAGGTAAATAAAAGAGTTTTAAGAGAAGCGAGTGATTAAAAGGGGGAAAAGAGGAAGAAAAGAGGGATGAGAGATTAATGCGGCTCCTCCGATATTAGTCTGGAAAAGGCAAGGGGTGAACCTGAGGTCATTCGCGAAGCTATGTTTCCGTCTCTCACTTTCCTCAACGAACATCGGTTGCATCCTTGTCCTCTTGTCCCCCCCGTGGCTGTCCTGTGACGCTGAACAGGCGTGGAAGTTAGCGTCACCGAGAGGGAGACAAACAGACGCTGCCCTGTCATGAACATTTGATTACTTAACATTAACAAACAGACAATGTAGGTAACGCACACGAACGTGTTTCCTCTTTTATACAAGGGTAGCTTTTTAAAAGGAAATTCTTAACGATTGCATGATGGTGTTGAGTTTTCTCTCTCTGTAAGCCTAATCAGACATTTCAGGTTTGTCAAGCCTTGCCATCGTCAGCACTGTGCTGCGATTCAATGTAAGAAATAAATTTAAAAAATTCGCAATGGCGGTGTTTCCAATAATCACAATTAAAATCACACGGTAATAGGTCTGTTCGCGCGACAAATCACTACAAAACAAGCTGCGCCGTAATCCTCCTGCAACTTCCTGTCATTTTTCCCTCCAATAGTAACATCCGGTCGTGTTGACCACATGACTCGTGTGATGCGAAAGTAGTGTTTCCAATGCAGTTTGGCGAAGTCCGCCAATTTTGATACAGCCGAAAAACCACCTCAATTGCTTAAACTTGAGCAAATTCATTTTCGCAATTCCAACTTGAATTTTAAGGTGGATGAAAACGCGGCTGGTGATGGATTAAGGTTGGATCGACGCAAAGCTACAAGAAGGAAACATGGGAGCGAACAGACTTGTGTCAGTCTGCCTTTAATAATAAGAACCAGAGCAGCAGACCGCCTAATGGTCAGCGTGTCTGAAGCGCCCCGTACCAAACTGGAATTTAAAGTGGTCTACTAATCTCAGAGGGTGAATGAGTGAATATCAAAGGGGGTCCTTGAGATGGCAGCAATCCCATTTAGGAGACCCCTAATCCTGTGTTACAGACGGGCTAAGAAGAGAAGATAGGGCTGGATTATGACTGCGGAGGGGTATCTGCTGCGATGACAGGCTATTTTTAAATTGTAATTGTTATGTAATTAAGAACGGGTCAATAAATGAGCTGAAGGAGAAAGGCTAACGGCGACTAACTTTCACATCGGAACATGCTAACAAGGCCCTCGAGGGCAACATGGCCAACATTAGGAAATACTCGATGTCCTCTTGGTATTACACGAAGAGGAACACAAAAGAAAGCGATCTTTAAATCTTCTACGTAAATATTCATTGGCAGCTCCCTTGAAGCACAACAAAGAGCGGCTTCAGCCTCAATCAACAGGAAGCAGTGGAGCGGTGAGCCAGGAAATTATGCACAGATTCAGCTCATTTCATTCTGTTTTGTCGTTGTCTATTACACGAGAAAAAGCTTCTGTGTTCAGCCATTATGCTAAATTATTGAAATGAAAGCATCGAACGGGATCGGATGGAGCTCTGTAGTCCTCTGTTTGCTCCTGTGCAAACGTGCCGCTATTGACGGGGTCAGACCGGCTGCAAGACGATTCTGTAAGACTGGTAGAAACTGACACAGAACACGAATTTGTAACGCGGTCGGCCGGAGGTGCAGAGCCTAATTGCTCTTATCTAATCTCCCGTTGGGACTAATAAAGTATCATCCAGTTCAATTTGGCTGTTTTGCTATTGATCTTTCCTCACGCTGCTGTGAGTAAAGCTTTGATGACGTGCTGGCGGCATCCCTCTGGACGTGTGAGGTAAAATGGATTTTAGCCGCTGCGATCCTAATGAGGCAGGCTGCTAATCTCTGCTGTAAGTCACAACAAAACAGGCTAAACCAGGGATTTAGTATTTGACACCTTTGATATCTGGGCACGCTTGGCTTTGACATAATCATCAGACATCCAAAGCTTGAGTACAACAGTCTGCGGTTCAGGCATGCTGGTGCGAAAATTAGCGGTTCGTTCAGAAACACCGAGAAAGAAACATTCTCAGTGAGAAGAAACCATCACCTAGACACACCACCAGTTAAATGGAAAGGTTTTTGGTATTCTCTGAACTATGTTAAAAATCACAAACATTAATATGTTTAGTTGTGTTCTACAACATTCTACTATTTATGGATGAGCAGCAAGAAGAAGGTTCTTGCTGAAAAAGACGTCTTGCATGCATTTCGCCACAAGCCACGTCAAGAAGTCAGCTAACATCTACAAGGTGCTGTTTTCATGAGACCAAGACGTTTTAACTCCCACAGCTCATGATCCTGAACACGCCACTGTCATGGTGAAACATGGTTTTGGTAATCTTGACCTCAACCATATAAGAAAAAAGTATGAACTATGTTAAAAAGCTAGCGTCATGCCGAGAAACTAACCAATTTAAATGAGATAGGCCAGTTCAATGAAGAATGTATATATAATTTGGATTGCAGAAACCATAAAAGGAATTCAAACTTGTGTTTTTGTATAGATTATGTGTGAATAACCTTTGCAGAGTTTGGTCTCTAGCTCTGTTGAGGCGCATTCACACCAATCCTATTTATACCTTTTTAACTGAATTATAGTTTGTTTGCCTAGAAACTCTGGTCCGTTTAGAGTGGTGTGAATCGAACTCTGACGGGGACCAAAAAGGAAAAGCGAACTTTTACGTATCGGTTCGGCTGAAGTGAACTCTGGTGGTGTGAATGCCAAGTGGACCGGAGACCGCTCCAAAAGAAGGAAGTGGACTACAGCGCAGGGCATTCTGGGTTAGTACAACCAGAACAAATGTGCGTCTAGCACTAGAAAGACAAATGGCGAACCTAACCAGCGGAAAATATAACAAATGTTGCAGTTTTGGTCCCCAATATGTCTACTGGACTAACATCCTTAGTGTGATTCAGAATTGTGGTTTTCAAACTAGCTGCAGATATATTTTTGTGGACCGCAAGCTCTGAAAGCTAGCTTTAATGCAGCAAAACTAACCACATAAAATGTTTCTAAGTATAAATATTCAAGTGTTTTGAAAATTACAATGAACAATATACCCAGAAATGTTGTCAAATTAGGTTGTGCCACGATTATTTGATTGGTAAAAGCGGACAAAGCGACAGAGGTGGGCTGTAACCGTACAGCTTCTGGAGTCATCGAAATGCAAGTGCAGCCGCTGCACAGTATTTAGCTCTAATGAGCCTCTGACTCTGAGGCACATCAATGAAGCGCCTCATTCATAATAAAAAGCTTCAGCCCTGCGGGCAGCAGCTGAATGAACTGGGACCAAATGCAGGCAAACTGTTTAGACGTCTCCCTCAGCTCTGTGAGTGTCAGCTGTGATAATTAAGCACACAACCAACGTCCTCAGACTCTCATTGTACTCTACGTGGCCTAACAGACAACGGGTTGGCACAAATGTAAACATGTGACTCAAAACAATTATGTTTTAAGATTACTAAGAGGTTCAACCAGCCCATGAGGTTGAAAAAATTCCCCTTTTTTCCCCCCTTCCCCTCATTGTTATGCATGTAGAAACCCAGTGATTACATTCTGCCTCCAGCTAACATTTCAGCCTTCAGCATCCCTTCAACATCCAATAATGGAGAACTTGTGAAAAGGCAAGTTTGGGATTCATAAACAATGTTTCAAATAAAATGTGAAACATGGCCGCCGACTCGTATAGAGTTCACCACGAAGCTCTGAAGACGTTCAGCTGTTTGTCACATGCTCTTTGCCGCTTTGCCATTCTAAATAGGTCTATGCACAGCAAAGCACTCGGTGGGGGATTAATGGTGTTTATCACCGCTATCTAGTCACATCAAGAGATGGATTACAAGAAGTAGTTCATGCCTTCTGGTTCTTGAACATGAGACAGAAAAGATAGATAGATAGATAGATAGATAGATAGATAGATAGATAGATAGATAGATGGATAGATGGATGACATGTGGACACTGGTCACACAGAAGTCATGTAAGAATTGGAAATTATTCCTCTTTCCACTGGTTTTGTATAGTAATAATGTACCCGTATTTGTGATCTGAACTAAACAGCGAAAGATGTAATAAAACTATATTTAGGTAGATATTCATGTACACAAAATAAAGCCCAGTCGTACCTCGGCTGTATGCGTCCCAGCTGACGATCCAGAGCAGATTGTTTCACTTCTTGGTTGCAGTCGCTGGACGAACTCACCATTTCACAAAGTTACATTCAGCGAGATTTTGTCGCCATACATTGTAGCTACAGTGTCTGTGACTAAACAGAGAAAATTTTAGGGGCACATCATCGGTGACCTTGATCTGTTTTCTGCAGCTGCTTCAAGAGAGAATTACTTTATGACAGGCTTTAGAGTCTTTTAGGCTTATTTTTTGGGGGGGTTTTCTATATATGTACAGTATTTGTTTGAGCACCAATTTTCTTGGATATCAGTTTCAAGTCTTGTCAGACGTTCTCAGCTGTGGACTTTCTGGACTTTTACAACAGACATAATTTGATCTAAGCCTGAGGTGTCCAAGGCGTGGCCCAGGAGCCATTTGTGTTGCTTGGACTGAGTTTGCAGTTTGAGAGTGAGATGAAGTTGACCCAGATCTAGAATTTTTATTTTTAATCCGTTATTACCGACATAATTTTCTTACAGTGGAAAATGTTAAGTACGACACAAAGCCTTTGCGTTTTTGTAACCGAGCTTTGATAAGACGCAGAACGGCGTCTTTCCAAAACGGCTTTTATTTATTAATTAAACCGTTTTGAACTTCAATAGAGTAACATCCCTTTTTTTTTGTTTTGGATCTACAATGAATAACTTCTCAGACCTACAAAAAAAAATTTGACAACTTTATTTGCTTGATTTTAGTTTTACTTTTGTGAGTTCGTCTGACTCGATGGTTTTGGCGAAGGTGGCAAAAAAAGTTTGGACACTCCTGATTAAGACCGTTCAGTGGCAGCTCATTGTCTCACTGGAAGGTAAATTCACTTCCTGCTGTGTTCGCTGATCTGTGTGCTGCTGCTGACATAAAAAAGACAAAATTATCCTGATGTCAGATTACACCAATGTGGATTACATTTGCAAATCAGAGGACTTCTAAAAGTTATTGGCTACACCGGATTTTTATTTAGGGGCATTGGAATAAATGGGACTACATACAAATCCATGCCACACTTTTTTTTAAAAAAAGAGAAGATTGTGAATAAAAAAATCTGAATCCTAATCCGATCAAACACGAACACGGTGTTCCATCGTTGTATAATAAATGACACACAGCAGATTGAGCTGTGTGATCAAGACATTTTCCATTGAGCACAAGTGAAATCTGGCAAGCGAGCAAGATATTTTTCCTCCACTTTGCTTTCCATTCCCACCCACATACGTTCTTCACCTCGGTGACTAAGGCTCTGTAATTCTCTGCCAGCCTCATGTCACTAATTAATTACATTGTGGTATTTGTAGGTACTAAGCTAAAAGTGCTCCATTAGCAGCCCGGGAAGTGGCAGCCCTGCCGCGGTCGGTGTTATTTTGCACCTCAGGCTCGAGGACGGCATTCTGAATCATTCAGCATTTTTTTTCAGAGTTGTTGCTCACATCTCAGTGGGAGTAGCGTGTGAATCAGAGCCGGGGCGAGTTCAGATTTGGCGCCGCCACGGCCCGGCAGCAGCGAGTGACAGAGGCAGCGACGACATGGCGGGGGTGTTACGCTGACGTGAGAAAAGGGACCTGGATGAGGACGGCATTAGCATATCACAGAGAAACTGACTTGATTAAAAATAAAACACACACACACTTTGGCATAAAAGGTTGTGCCTTTTATTCAAAGTCCCACGTTCACAGCAAGACAACAAAACTAAGGGCGCCACAAATGTTTGTTTTCTTTTTCTGTTGGAGAAAAACGAGAGCAAATTTCAACTTTTTGGCCTACATACAAAATGTTGTGTGTAAAAAGTAAATGACCCTGAACGCACCAGTCCAGAGATGAGACGTGGTGGTGGCAGCATCATGCTGTGGGGTTGCTTTTATTCAGCAAAGATTCAAATATTGGTCAGAGAGGTTAATCCTAATCTGGATTAAAGCAATCCAGATTAGGATTGTTTTAAAATTCTAAGTGCAATTTTAAAGCAATCCTAATCTGGGTCGCAAAAGACATTACATGGGGGCGGAGGTTCGTGTCTATGAATGGCCTACTCAAAGTCCAGACCTGAATTCAGTTCTAAATCTATATTATGTTGGTGTAAGTTCTGCATCCAATCTGACAGAGTTTGAGCTGCTTTGCAAAGAAAGGGACACAAAACGGCAACCTGGTAGAAAACCTGGTGGCAAAAAGATTTTTATCTGTCGTTCCCCTTCAAAATAAAGTACCTTGTGTTGTTTTCATTGTTGGACCAAACTGGAGTAAATTTAACCCAAGTAGGTAATTTATAAAGTGAAATGCAATGCATGATTCAGAACAAAACTGGAAGTCAAACAAACAAGACTGAAGAAAAAAACTACTTTTAAACACTCTCATTTCCTTCAGGGTTTAAATGAAGGAAAATCTCCCCGCGGTGTGTAAGTGACATCCCCGATAAGAGCTGGGCAAATCCTCGAGCAGCTACAGAAACGAGCTTCGGCGCTTTTCTTTATTATCTCGCCGAGCACAGAGAGCCCTGGGTCATGAAAGGAAAGGTGTCATAATAAGAGGAGCCGCAGACAGGCAAAGACAGCGAGAAACCAGCATGCTTTTATAGCAGTAAAACAACAAAAAAAAAACTAAAACGCCATGAAGCTGGGGCTGTAGATTAAAACAGGAAGCAGAACCAAATTTCACTGTACCCTAACAAAACTTATCAAAGTGATTTGGGGGGACAAATAATGTTGGATCTGACGGACGAGGTAAGGAAAACTGGGACGTTTTCATGCTGATTTCAAGAAAGTGGCTGTGCCAGGATATTCAAGGGCAACACCAATGCTGATTTTATACACGGTTTTTACTCGATTATCTTCTGTTACCTCATCTAGCATGTATTCAGTGGTCAGTGCCAGCTGGCTCGGTGCGATAACCGGTTTGGCATGACAACCCCTACAAGATCGACTTTCACATTTAAAAAAAAAAAAATAATAATCTGATGGCTAGAGAGGGGATCTTTATTATCCTCAATGGTTCTGTGTTTTCTCCCGCGTTTGCCTAAATGATATCCCATAAAACAAAGAACACCACATTCTAAACATCTGCGGGGTTTCTCCTCCCCCTTCCCCCCTTTTGGTAATTCACCGTTCGCAATCTGCTGCAGCTTCTCTGCTTTCCACGTCGTGCAAATTCCTGTTTCTGTTCATCTGTTTTTCATATCGATAGCGTTGGCGGCGGAACAGTTGTTAGCGCCGTTTTAATTGGGTTCAGATTTTATCGGTGGTCCTCGCACATAAACACGGAGGTTGTGTTTCCTTACGAATATTAAAAATACTGCTGTTCATCGTCGCTATTAAGCCCGTCCTGATCCCGTCCGCTACCGTTTGGCTGCGGACGGGATCAGGAGTGCAAATAAAGTCATTTTTTTGGGGGGGGGGGGTCCTTTTAAAAATAACTTTCAAATACAAATATGAAAAGTGTGGTGTGAATTTATGCCAGCCCACTAAAAGGCATTTTTAAAAAGATTTTTCTGAGTGAAAACTATGAATTGTTTTTTTTTTCGTTCCTCCTCACAATTACGCACTATTTGTTTGTCTGTCGCAGATTTAAAACACAAACGTGCGCTCACAGTTGCAGTCTGACAAAATGGGGGAAGCAGCTCCAGAGGGTACTGGACCCTGAAACAAATGATCCCCACGTTTTTTTTTGTGTGTTTTTTTTTTAGAACGACACGTCACGTCAGCCCTGACCCAGAAAACTGCAGATCTGTCATCGTCACCCTTCCCTCCCAGGGTGAGCCACAAACATTTAAACTTTGGCGCTGGCTGAAAGAATCAGGTCACAACCGCCAACGCTCGGAGAGACTTTGATCTAAAAACACCCTGGACGAAGAAGTGAAAACACAGTTTCGCAGCTAAAGGTGACGCTGTAGATACTTTTTCTTTTTGGGCTGCATCTTTTGTAGCCTCGCGTACTTCTGGTACCACAACTATATTTATTTGCCAGATGCTACAAACTCCTCTGTACGGATCAACTTTCTTGTAAGCTTAGTGGAACATCAGCTTTACAGGAAATAAAAACAGTTTTAATGTAACCCAGTCCAAAATAAGGGCATTTTGTATTGAGTTAAGTTCATGGGAGGAATAATAAGTTAGAATGTGTTAAGCATGTTTGCTTAAAGATGTTAAAATTGTTATAAATAAGTGTTAACAAAAAGAAATGTATTTAAAACCGTTTTATAGGAAAGTAATCTTCACCATCTTTTATTTTGAAGGGCTTATGTTTGTAAGAGGAAGTGAGGTAGAACAAAGCAACTTCACTGGTCCGTGGTTGGCTGAGGGTCAAGGAGAGACAGGAAGTAAAAAAAAATGAGAAAGAAAGAGGTGAACCGCGCTGAAAAACCGTGGCGGAGTTATTAATAAACGAGTGTTTAAGCAGATATTTAGGCTTTCAACTCGACAGTCTGTTAATAGATATCGACTCTACTCTCCTGTTTGCAGCTACTGTGATAATTTCAGACCGGAATTCACTGTGCAGTATGTGGAAAGTCATATGTAATGCTCGCTAACGCATTAGCATTCATTAGCACAGTGAATGGACATTGAGTACTGTGAGCTAACTCAGCTAACAGAAGACTTCACTAAGGTTTCCGTCGTGGGAGCGTTCCAGAGTTGAGCTTAGTGCAGAGAGATGAGCTTTCACTGAGAGTTTTGTGTCTGCGTTGGATTTTCCTGCTGTTTCCTGAATCCTGTGGACCGAGGGACTGGTGAAGGAGCTGAAGACATCTTGCCAACTGGGACTAAAGACAAGTGAAATTCCTAGAAAGTTCAAGATTTTCCTTTGGCGTAAGGTACCAAATTCCACGCTTCGTCATCACATCAGGCCTGCAACGGGTTTTTTTTGGGGGGGGGGAATTATATTTTAGTTAATTATTGCCGGCTTAGGTGAACATTGAAGTGTGGGCCCACATTAATTAACATAGTTTTGTGAAACCAAAAGACTGAAACATTTACCCTTTCTGTGAATTTATTATTGTGTTCAATATATGTTCAAAATCTCATACAGGTGTGTGTTTGATTTCTTGTAGAATAGTATTTTAAGAATATTATTCTTGCTCAAAGCTATATTATTGGGTAAAAAGGGTAGAAAAGTACTGGTGTATTATTACTCTAAAGTGAAACTTAACAAAGGGTTAAACACGAGAGTGTTATTTGTAATTTAATGGGTTTAATGAACTCAGGGGCCCTTACCTACTTCAGACTGGTATAATTGGGCTACATTAATAAAACAGCTGAGCGTAGAACAGACCACCATGCACACATCCGTCAAGTTAGAGACCAGTTAACCTTAGCTAACGGTCATGTTTTCTGGAAGAACATGCCAATTTTGTATACAGGAAGGCCCAGGATCAGGATTCGAACCCAGGGCTTTCTTGCTGCCAGGCAACAGTGCAACCAACAGTAGAATCATGCAGGATGTGGAAGAGTTTACGCTGATTTAAAACCGAAAAGCAATACTTAACCCCACAGATAGTTTCAGCTATTGTGCCTTAAACTCAGTAATGATCGGGTCAGGCTTAAAATGCAAAAAAAAAAAAAACAAACTCAGGATTTTGATCCACTATATAAAGCTGTGAATGGAAATGAATATTTGAGTTATATTTGTTGTGGAAACTGCCAAACATTGCTGAAAACCTTGCATGCCCATCCTCCCTCCCCCAAGAGCTGCGTTTTTGCTACAGAAATGCGCGCGCTACTTCTCTGTCCTTTGAAAACAAAGTTTAGCCACCCCTGTGACGGCCCAGTACGCATAAATTTATTCATATTTATTCAGCTGGCTTTTATCTCAGTCAGACATATGAATCACCACGAGCTCGTGTCCCCAAAGCAAATATGTTATCAGCCTGTTATTTCTCTCTTTTTTCTTATATATATACTTTTCTTCAAATTCCTGAGCCTCCACAGCTGTGCCTGATCCCCCTGTCGCCTCCCTCCTCCCCCTTCCCCTCTTAAGTCCTGTCACCGCTGGCAGCAGCAGGTATTTCAGGGCTGTCTCTCAGCTTCATCCACAAATGTCATCCTCTCATGTTGCCACGTGGCATTTACAGAGTCCTCCAGGGGCCGGTCCTTTCAAGTATCGATCGGAGTGCCCTTGTCTCCTGAGCGCCCTTATGTAAGAGAGATGCAAAAATCCACAAAGTCACTGACAGGGAGGGACAGAGAGGGTGCGAACGGGGGAATAAGGAAAGGCTGGAGGGCGAAGGATGTTATAAGAAAGCAGAAAAGGCTTTGAGGGAGATGAGAGAGAGAGAGTGGAGTGTTAACAGGGCAAGAGCGACGACTCGTCTGTCTGGGAGAGGTAGATAGCAGGACCGCTCTAACAAGACTCTCTTTACTCCAGTATTGTTGTGGTGTGTCATGGCTTAGTGAGTTAATAAGGTCTCACCAACTGAATATAACAAGAAGCACTGATGATTTAACGCTCCTTTTTTTATTTATTTATTATGAGATACTGTATATGCACATAACATAATTCTGCCTGCTCCAAAAATATTGCTCGGTTTTATAGACTTTAAAGTTTTGTGACAACTAAATACACAACATTTAAAGAATAAAAGAAATTGGTACTATCCTGGTGGTTAGATATTTAGGGGGCAACTTAGACAAAAATGCTAGCATAAAGAAAGGTGCTGTCCACACCAGCATTGAGATGTTCAAAAATGATTTTTTTATTGCAGAAGCAAAACGTCAGATTTTTTTAAAAACACCTTACAATACAATAAATTTGAGATCCCATAAACAGCTAGCTAGTTTTGTAAGGTTAATCCCCTTACAATGAAATGTGATTAATTGGCTAGCTAGCTAGCAAGTCACCTACTGTAGTTAAGGGACTAGCTAGCTAGGTAAGGGACCTAAAATTAGTTGGCTAGCGAGCTAGCTAGCTAGTCAGCTAGTATTAAATTAAAGTTACCTTTAATTCACAAGGTAACTTTTGAATGGAAGTTCAAAAGTTACCTTTTAAAACTATTAGTAAAAGTCAATTTTCAAATGTGACTTGAATCAATACTGAAAAGCTGAAAGCCAGAAATAAAACAAGTGTGTTTAACCTAAACCAGCTGCAGCTTTTTTTTCCAACTAATTTCATGGAGTGAAGATGCATGTTTTACACAACATTTTTGGTGCCCCACATTTTGGCCCATGGCAAAAACGTCCATGTAACCAAAGCATCTTTTATTTTGTGTTTCGTGAACATTGCGTGGTTTTGTGAACTTGTTGGCAACCTGCACCATCAGTGCTGTTTGCATCACTGTTGCCTTTCAGCAAATAAGTCCTGAGTTTGATGTGCTTCTGCAAGAAGTTTACATCGTCTCCCCAAGCATGTTAAGCTAATTGGACACTGTAAGTTGACGTTAGGTGTGTGTGTGTGTCTTTTATGACTTCTATCAGTTCCTCTCAGCTATTTCTGTCCTTGATTTCCCCCTTAGCTGCAAAGCCTTCTGCAGACTCACCTACTATCAACCTCCCCAGCATCCAAGTTTCTCAGTTCAGTTTCTCCTTTTCCAGATCATCCTGTACTCTCACGTGTTGATTACACTTTATCCCAGTTGTTAGCCCTGTTTGCGCTCCCTTTGTTCTCCTTTGTGGTTTGGGATTTTTATGTGACTTTTGTTCCTTCGGCCTGTATTAAAGACATTTCACTCAGCTCACAAACTCTTTTCCTGCCTCTGTTTGCAGGTTTATTTTGCCATCAAGTGTGGAGGATAATAGGGTAAAAAAAAAACAACAACAAAAACTCCACCCTTTACTGCTAGTGAACTGCAGTAATTTTTATAGTGTTAAATTGTGCTACTGCACTAAAAGATCAATTTATTTTAAGTGCTTTTCACACATCCTTAATAAGAGTGCCAGTAACTGTGGAGGGTAATTACTAATTCTTTACTTTGCTTTCGAAGACACTTTTGCGTGGCTCTACTGTGTATTTAGAGGAAACTGTGACAAAAAACAGTAGCTAGGCACATACTTATATTTTTATTTTTTATTTTATTATCTAGCTAGCTAGGTAGCTAGCTAAATACAGCTGTCTAGCTGTATTTATTCTGAGACTAAATCGTGTCAGATGTATGTAGAGACAGATTTAGAAAATAATGTATTCTCCTTCTTCCCCCACCTTAAGCGGTCTGAATGCTTCTAACATGTAATGATGACTTGGATGTGAACAATTATCTGCGTCCCCTTGCGTTAGCTCTGTGATAAACAGCTGACATGTTCAGGAAGAGACCAAAACAAGCCGCTCAAGTCGGAACGTGTCGGCCCCAATCAGGGCGATGCAGGCATAACTGATTGATGAAGATTTCGCGCTAGAGGGATTAACATATGTGGTGATTCATACTGTTAATGTATGTTAATATGAACTAGTTCTTAAAACCAGATATGAGACTCGATGTACAATAGATTGAAAAATATGAGTAGTCTAAAAATGATTAAAGTTAACCGTAAAAGTAGATGAGAATTTAATAACTGAGCATAAGAGCACCAGAGATTACAGTCTATTAAACCATACAGCTTAAGCATCTCATTTGAGGACAGTTAAATAAGAGAACCAAATCTACATGAAATATTGAAATAGTCCTCTACGTGGGAACTGCAGCTCACTGTCCCAAAATGGTCCATGTTCCACAGTTTCTTTGTATGACTTGCAGAACTCCCCGCCATGATGTACGACGACTCTTCAAAGGTTTCAGAGTCGAGCTTCAGCGCGAGGACAGATTCAGTATTTGACCTGTGAACCAGGTCGGACCCTTAAGCAGCATATTACTCTCCTGTCGCTTTATAAACAGATGCATATGTGTGAGAGTGTGAGCTGATTCATGTGTCTTTCTGTGACCTCCTTCACCTGCCCTAAAACCTCCCTAAACAAATTTGTTTTAAAAAAGAAACTGGGTTTTCCAACCACATAGTGCCATTTTATATTACAATCAAGTAACTTTGCTACCTTCAGTTGATATAAAAATTCTGTATATATCGAAAATGATTTAAAACAAATTTGACTTTGTAATTTAACACCTTGAAATTGGGCCTCTGGCTCTTTAAGAAACTCTTGTTCTCTTTGAAACTCCGCCTCCAGGAAGTCATCACAACATCACTCCTCTATTAACCCTTTAGCAACATTTTTAGCAGTGTTCTGCTGGGATGTAGTTCCTATAATGAGCTCAGCTGATGCATAGTTCCACCAGGTGTTTGCTAATTGCTGCTGGCTAGTCTGAAGGAGCTGAGTTGAAAACAGCAGCTCTGAGGAGGAGCTTCATCCTCGAAGGTGGAGCTAGGTCCAACCAGGCGTTTCACAAAGCTGCCATGGGAGATTACAGGATTTCTCAAACTTGCATGAAAGAATTAAAGCAACACTCCAAGTATGCTTTTGATGATGTGTACACATTCATTGTATCATGAATAATATAACATGATGTAAAGCTCAAAAATATATATAATACTGCCCCTTTAGGGTTGCCCTGGAAGGTCAACCTCTATTTCAGTATAAAACGAATCCAACCTATAATTGGTTTTTTGTTCCACCTTTTTTCCAAACATTTCCTATTAGCTTATCTGTCCTTGTTGAAGAAAACCATTTCCACACTATGATGCCATAAAAATGAAACTTTTTTTTGTAACCTGAGAAAAAAGTTAAGAGGTTTGACTGGTCTGAATAGTTTTTAAAGACACTGTAGCTAAGATATTACCAGAAAAATTTAATTTCTCTCCATTTCTCTGTATCTCAGTTCTCTGACATTTGCTGTTGGGCTTTAAATATCTCAACTTGTGCAAATAAGAAATTTCCCTTACTGCTTCATGAGCGTGCTATCACTGATCTTTCACTTTTCTCTGGAGCTACGAAATCCCCCACCGCTCGCAGAAAACGCAATTTGTTAAAGTGTACGCCAAATAATGTATTCAGTAATTAGTCAGGAGCGAGGCTCTCTCTTTGAACTCATTATCGGCTCAGTATCAGCGTGCCTTCCAGCTATCTCCCGCCGATATCAGAGATAGGACGAGCCGGCCGGCGTTCCCGTCTATCATCGCAGAATGCTTACGTAACGCGAGCCCACCTCCCGTTTGTAAGTATTCATCAGCACGCCCGAGCCGGAGCCAGGGGACATTTTCATGAGCGTCAGGACTCACTTTGAAGATTAGAAGGGGTCGATATCATCACAAGCAGAAGAATGGAGCGACCGCAGAGAGATTACGCCAGATGGACCAGAAGCCATGAGTGGGATACACACAGAAGAGCCTCACATGCTCTGGCATTGAGCGACGCTCAATGAGAAGTTCTATCAGCTCCAGTTTTGCAATCAGTTCACGTTGAACCGTCTCGACCAAATGATGCAAAAGCATCTGGCGGCGGCCGCTGCGTTGCTAAGTGATGCCCACCTTGAATCTGCCTTTTCCAATTCCTCGCTTGTCGAACTGTTATTGAAACGCGAGGAGCTGATTTGAAGATGATGAATCGTTAAACGAGCCGCTGGACCCACATAAACACGCTCCGCTCGGGTCGGCTCTCCGCTGACCTCGTGGCTCGCGGGTCGCCATCCGTTTCAATCCGTCACACAGCCGAAAGTGAGTGTCTGTGATCAGTCGGCGGACGGATCCACGGGAGGTGAGGTCAGAGGTCGCGGCCGTTCCCACCGAGGCGGCGGTGACTCGTCTCTGCTTGCTGTCACCTCATCGGCATTTAACCCTCATAAATAACCGAGACAGAGTGATCCTTCTTTGAATAACAGTAATATAAAAACCGGTGTAAACACAATCAGACTGATTGTATTTACAGCGTTGCTTCACAGTGTGAGGTGCTGCAGCTGAACGCCTCCCAAAATGTTTATTTTTAGCGTGAGGATGAAACCGTTTCAGCGTCCGACATCGTTCAATCTCATAATTTCACTGTAATGACTCGGAGAATAATTAGCTCCCTAATTAGCTGGCTGAATTACCAGACACGGTGCGCCTGAGCGTCACTCTTACGTTTTGCGAACACACAAACGGAGGCATCGGCCTGTCAAGGCTTGAGGCTGCACAGGCTCCCAGTCTGGGCTTCCTCCTGGGAAACGCTGATGTGAGCATGACAGACTCTGACACACGGCTGTGACCGAGTTGGGACTCCAGTAAATGCTGCTGACACTCCGGAGTCCAACAAGCTGCTGGTGAGTGGACGCTGCCCAGCGGAGGGGGGCAACCTGGACGGCGCTGGAGGTTGTTGTAGGAAACCTTTCAAAGTTTCCTACAACATCAAAAATGTCTTCTTAATCTTCCCTTCATCTTCCTCTTTTTCTTGTCATTAATTCTTTGTTAAAAAAAGGACACTTTTTTTGTATTAGAGCCATATTAAGAATAGATTAAAAAATACAATTACGAGAATAAAGTCGTTATTGTCTTGTCTTCTTTAATAAAAAGACCAATATTTTTAAATAAACTATACCGTTATGGCTATTGGTTTGTGACCCTTCTATTAGTATTAGAATATTAATCTAAGAAAAGATTAAAAATAAAATTATGAGGATAAAGTCATAAAATTACCACAATAAAGTCATAATATTACCAGAATAAAGTTGCACAAGAACGAGGTCGAAATAATACAGGAATAGATTTGCATAATAGTACAATATTAAAGTAACATTTTCAGAATAAAGTTGTAATATTATGACTTTATTCTCATATTTCAATTTTATTCTTGTACCTTTATTTACATTTTATTTTCCTAGTGTTGCCCTGTCGTATGATCTCCAGTGAAAGTAGATGTCACACAAAAACGCTACAGAAAATAGATGTAATCTCCAGTGATGCCGAATATAGTGTAGGTTCTCCCTGCAGGACCCCTACAATAAAGCCGGAAATCAATCGAAGGTAATTATTTGGACTGGGATTCATTTATAGGATTCAGGGCAAGGGGGGTGCGTACACGTGCAGGCCACACTTTGGAAGTCATGTTGTACTTCTATGTTTAATTTAGGATATATCTTATAAATTATTTCAATTTTATTTCATATAAGAAACAGTCGTATCCTTATTGTTTATTGTGGAAGTGTAGCAAGAAATTTGGCTGCTTTATTTCTTATTACAAAAAGTAGAATTAAGACATCTAGGTTTGGGTTTGTTAACTACACTGGCCTTAATGCACGGCTCTTTAAGGCTACGCTTACACAGCAGTGTGACCCAAATCTGATTTTTTTTTTTTTCTGTCGATATGCAACCCAAATCCGACTTTCACGGCAGTTTGAACGGCCCAATTCAGATATTTTGAGACACTGTCTTAGTCGGAACTGAATCAAATACACATGTGAACGATCGTGTCGCATCCAGCTTTTGCATCATTGGCGTGAGACGTGCGTCGTGATTCTCCATCAGAAGAAGGCAGACTGAACGTAAACGATGGCTGGAATGATAGCTCTGAAATTATGAAGTCTGCCGTACCGAAACGCATAATGTCAGAGTCAAACGTGGCAGTCGGAGCTTCACGAAAGGCCATTTCTATTAGTTGTGCTTTTCTTGTTATTAGCTTCCTTAGTCTGGTTAAAATTTGGTGACAATCTTTTCAGCTCCAATCCCTGAAAAAAACTTTAAAATTAATCCACAGACGGCAGCATCCGTTATTACTTCCGTAAACAACGCGCTGCTGTGTGACGTCAACGTTTTCCTTCTGTGCTTACGGGACACTTGAGGCTTGTAAGCCCATCCATCCATTTTCTGTACACCCTTGTCCCTTAGAGCAGTGGTCCCCAACCTTTTCAGTACCGCGGATCGGTCAAGACTTCGTAAATCTGCTGCGGACCGGGGGCGCACACCGATGCTGTTTCTAAATCATTGTGCTACTCGTGGGCTCAATGTTGGCGCTCAAGACGTAACCGACAGAATCCGGTTAAAGGATTTTCAAAATAAAAGATCCTCCAGACTCAATACATAAAAAGGAAATATTTCATTATTTCTTGCGTGGCCGGTACCAATTGGTCCACGGACCGGTACCGTTCCGCCGCTCGGGGGTTGGGGACCACTGCCTTAGAGACATCGGGAGGGACTTGTAAGCCGTTCACACAAAAGTCTGATTGCGTCTGCAAAAAATTAAACAAAAGTCAGAATCAAGTATCAAGACCTGCCGTGTGCGAAAATAGCCGAAGATCAACAACGTGTTGGGTAATTATAAAGCAAAACACTCTGTAAATCCATGACGGCAGGTGGATTCGCTTGTTTATTTAATCCCTTCAGGCGCTTTCATGTATTTTTTTTGTTTCTCCTGACCTCCATGCTCCTGCTGTCATCTCTCTTCCAAGTACGCACTGTTTCCAGGCAGCGTGTGGAGGGAAGGAAGGTCTATCAATCCCATTAGTTGAGAGAAGTCCAGGAGTGTTATTACTTTGAGCCAAGCCATTAAGTTTTTACCTCGGAGCGATCGATGCCAGAGGGGTTGTTTATCTTTTGTCTTCTTATCAGGAGCTGGAAGGAGAGGTAGAGGAGGGGAAGACAGAGGAGGAACGGGGCTGAGGAAACGAGAGAGAACACCTTGTTCCAGGAGACGTGGTTACTTTTACTTAAGATTTGGCACCTTGATCCGAACGCCACCTTTTGATTTGCCCAGGATGCGTGTGAGGAGCTCAACTCCTCTTGATGTGGGAGATCAGAGACGAGACAAGGATATGTGAAAGACTCGCAGCCAGCAGGGGAATGACTCAGTGGGATTATTAGTTGATTTGAAAACTGAGCTCCGTGCCACTAAGTTCATCAACCAAAAATGATTTTCAACACCTAATAATGAGCCTGTTTAGCCTCTGAGTGTTAATAAGTTGTAAAATCCTCTTTTTGGGGGTTGACGTTTCTACTGACAGAATTTATTTATTTTTTGCTCATTGTAGACCTCGATCAAATTTGATTGACATCTACTTTCATGGAGTTTTTTTTGTTTTTTTTCAATGATTCTCAGTTGGATTTAGGTCTGCACTTTGACTAGGCCATTTTAAAACATGGATATGCTCTGATAATAGTGGTTCCGACTGTAGGTTTTGGATTTAATTGTTTAAATTTAATGACACTCAGAGGAACCTTATTCGCCAAGTCGGTGATTCCTGAAGGATTGTATTTTTTTCCAGAGCAAGAGTTTGAATGTCATCTTTGAAGAAAATCTTGTCACTACGCATCACTTCGCTTCCACTTCACAATTACTCATTAACCTTATGTCGGTCTGTCACATTAAACCGCAGTGAAATACACAAAAGTTTCTAAATGTGGGAAAGTTTACGATGCAGGAAAACATGCTTTAATTCAACACCTTATTTGACACAAACTCTTTATTAAGGCGGCTCTGGGCTGTTGTTTGACTTATTTCTGCAGGCTTGAAAGCAGCGCAGCAGGTGACTTATGTAACGGAGCGAGGCGAACACATGAGAGAAAATCGCTTCTCTTAAACCCCCGAGATGTGAGAGAGGCTGATGAAAGCCGTGCGCGCGGGTCCCTAACAAGGAAGATGGACGGAGCGTGAAGCAGAACGATGAAAAACAGCTGTCTGGAGGAGCTGCCTCCCCGCCTCTCCCTCGCTTTGTCTCTCGTCTCTGACTTGTAAACACCAACTTTCATCCTTTCCCTTTTTTCTTTTTTTTTTTTTATCAACAATAACTTCAAAGCCCTCATTAGAACGTCTTGATTTCTCTTTATGAAGTCAAAACACCGAGCTGAATTTGAGATTTGGGTTTCAGATGTTCCCCCTTTTTTCTTTTCCAAATTCATTTTTCCAACTTCTCCTTTTCCTCCCAAGACTTTAGACCTCAAATTGAGCTATTTCTCATTCTTGCAGTCCCAATCGACCTTCATTAATTTGGCACCATCTTGAAAAGACTGTCAGCACTAATTCTCCATCATTCACTGGATGTTGTGAAAAACAACACAACAGAGATTGTTCCAAAAAGCGAAAGGTAAACGCGCAGCAGCTCGTCCTTCCCCACCGACAGGGTGCTGTTAGTGCTGCTATGTGCTGGAAATCTGTACAAAATCCACAAAAAAAAAAAAAAAATTAACTCACGCATTTGGCATTGGGACAAAACCTTTGGGTTGGTGCAGGAGGTGTGAATAAAGTTTCGCTTACCTGCCAAGAACACAGCTGGTCTGTTACTGCTGAAAGGAGCCATTGATGGGCCCGAAGCCGGGGAATTTCCTGCTGAACGGCTGCTGACAGCGCTTACGGCGCTCCTGGGGACTCCCTGTCAGCAGCTTCCACTCTCCATAAACAAGCAGCTTCCAACCGTTTTGGGACGCAGACTGCAGGAAACCCTGGACCGGTGTCCTTCTAGTGGATCGCTGTCGCTTCCATTCAGGTTAACGGTAGGTTGAAGCAGTGGTGGTGATGAAGTGTATCAGTGACTGTGAGGAAGGACAAACGATAACGCTCCTTTGTACCCTAAGGATGCAGCAGTCTGAGGTGGCTCAGTGCCCGCCAGCCACAACAACGCTAGGCACATCGCTTTTAGATTGCTAATGCTGTTTTTCTTTAGCATTTATTAAACTGTTTCCGTGTGTGTTTGTGTGTTTTTAACCAGACTTGCAATTGCTAAATTTGCTTGTACTGTGTGTAGATGTTGGTCACGAAGAGCGTTCTCTAGAGCTGTCAGGTTAGCCAGTGCATTAGCAATAGCACCACCGTTCTCGTCATTAGCTGGAACAAAAGTACAACAAGAAGCACATACCATCACACAACCCCCGCCCCTGTAGAAGCTGGTAGTTGATCTAGCACCATCCTATTTTGAAGAGTCATCAGCCTTAACGCAGTTAATTCAACTTTAGCCGCTTCAAGACCAACCAAAACATCACTAACAAATGATTCAAACCCGTAATTCAAAGTTTCCACACGAAGCATAATTTTACCAACACCTAAGGATGGAAAAAAAGATAGGGCAACCTTCTGACCCTTACTCCACAAATTGCAATCTTTTGGAACATTCAAGCCCCAAATTGGGTCATGCCGGGTTGTGGGTGATCTGCGGACCCGTCTGTGTTGCTCATGAACTTCTACACCGCCAACAACATAGGAATGTGTTGCTAAATGTTGTTTAAATTTGCTGAATAGAAATGTGCTATTTTAAAAAAAGACAAACCATTTTTGCTCTGGGATGTATTTTTTTAAAATGCGATTAACAACCGGATGTTACTATTGACGGAAAAGACAAAGAAGACAACAGGAAGTGGTACGAGGATGATGTTGCTGCCTGGTTTTTAACAACTTAATGCTTGAACAAACTTATTCACGCATGTATTTAATAGCTTTTTTTTTTTTTACCTCACAAAAACACCACAACTGCAAAATCGTGCTTTTTCACCACAATTTTGACAAAGTTTTGCTAAGAACTTTCGAAATAGCACACATTATTCTGCAGAACATAACAGGATTGTGGATTAAAATATCAAGAATTATGTTGATTGTTTTTTTTTTTTTTTTTTTTTACAAAATGTTGCCAGAAAATATTAAACCTGTGTTCTTTCCAAGCAGGCTAAGATAGCCGACCTGCTGACCGTCCTGTGTGTTCACAGGATGTTTACATGCTAGAAGTGGAATACTGTCTCTGCTACTGAACGTTTTTAAAAGTATAAAGTTCTCCCTGTGCCTGTGTGGGTTTTCTCTGGGTACTTCAGCTGTCAACCTCTGTCCAAAGTCATGCATGTTTGGTTAATTTATAACTGTAAAATTGCCCTTCAGGTTGGGGTGTGTGTGTGTGTGTGTTCCTCTGATGCAACAGCAACCTGTCCAGGATGTATTCTGCCTCTCGCCTATCGACTGCTAAAGATAGACTCTGACCTCCCCGTGACCCTGAACAGGATTAAAGGAGTATAGAAAATGGATGGAGGACTAATGACAAATGGCATATCTGCTGAACGGTTTCCATGACCGCCTATGCATCCAGTTGGACATTGCTTTTATTTTATTGTCCATAACACAATCCCAACAAAAGCATTACACATTACGACGCTTCTTTTTCTTGAACAAATAATTTGCCCCGACATTTATAGTGAGACTGAATTAGTTATACTTATCTTTTGTTGAAGAAAGATTGCATTGACAAGCAATGTGGTTAAACCACATCCAAAACGTCCAGTGGGTCTTTATTTTCCAATGCTGACTGATGTATTTAACTGATGGCCACCATGAAACTGGTTTGTATCTTATAGATGTGGCTCTATGTCACCAGTATGAGAATAGAGCAGCTTAGCAAAGTTAAAGTCAACATTTATGGCATGGATGTCTGCAAACGTTTGCAACTTTTTTGCCTATATTTGCACTTTCCATGAGTGCGATGAGATAGTTGATGACTTAAAAAAATAAAATAAAATCTTGGCATTAAATATAAGACATAGATATAAATATAAGAAGGTAGTTACAGAGAGGATATTGTAGTGGTTTTACTGATGTGTAGTTCTCACTGAAAATTAAGAAAGTAGAGCAAAAAAAACAAAAACAACCAAACAATTATTTTATTTAATATCAAAAGACAAACTGTTAAAATGGAAATAAAAGTTCTTTTTCATTTGAGCATTTTAAAATGTAGAAATTCAAATTAGTTTACTTTTTTTATTATGTCAAAAGGATTTTTGTAATTATAGACTAAGAAAAAAAAAGGGATTTTAAACAAGAACAGACCAACTTAAATATTTGAAGGTAGGATGAAACCTACCTTCAAATATTTGTATTTGAAAAAATTCATATTTTTTTCCAAGCAAATATGAATCTCAAATTGAAAACATGCCCGCCTCACATGCATTGCCAGTGATGACAGAGGGTGTATAATATCGTTTTCAAGTACAAGTGGACATAAAATCAAAGATAAAGTTTCTACCTTTTCTGTTGTATTTCATGTTTTTGGGGGGATTTTTTTTTTTTTCTGAACAAAAATAAAATAAACATCAGGTTTGCATTCCTAGTTCCGGATGGGAAAATGAATGTACTGAAACATGCATGAACTCGTAGCACGAATAATTTAAATGGTTGGGAAAGAAATGGTGCAAAGCCAAGGTAGAGGCATTTTAAAGTGCTTCAGTGACGAGATGATTAAAATATTTATCATTTATTTGACCTCAAAAACATCTGCTGTTTAGAAAAGTGATTTTGCACCGGGTGACGTTAGACTGATTTCTATAAAGAGATACTTGTTAAAATGTACGAAATTTTTAGACTGAATTCAATAGGGGAAAATAAGATTTGCAATAGAGTAGCACAGACTCAGGAGTAACGCTAAGTTCGGTCTCCTGCAGCAGAGGTCGGCTAAGGATGGAGGGTGTAAACCGTGAAACATCCGCTCTCCACTCTTCCTTAAAGCTCAGTCATGCCAGTCCTGCCCGGTCGGCGCTCTCAGAGGTTCCCTGCCGCCGCTAAATCACCTGACTGCTCTTGTGATCGGCCACCTGCCTGCACAGCTGCTGCTCACTTCCTCATTAGCTCTTCAGGATATATAGAGGACACTTAGCCCGGTGCTTCCCCGGCTTGTTTATGGGGGGGCGCTGCAGGCCAATCAGATGCCCCTACCTCCCCTCACCTGAACTGTGCAATTCGCCTGGTCTCTCAATCTGCCTCTTGAGATTTCTCTGTTTAGTCCGACTTAAAAATAGAGAAGATAAATATCGATTTATTCATCCAGCATTGTATTTGCTCCTCACTGCAAAGGAAGTCGGTGGGTCTCCAGCTGTCGTTAGGGGAGAGGTGAGAGTTACCCTTGAAAGGTTGCCGTTCCATTACGTGGCAGAAACAGAGACGCACCAGAGTTTAGATTTATGGTCCGAGCCGAGTTGGTGGTTGGGCTCCAGTTTAGGCGTTCAATAAGCCTAAACAGGACAGAGAAAACCAAACGAGAACACACAATATAAAGTTGTCTTGATCTACTTGTAGTCTAAATCGAGGAGTAGAGCGTTCAGTAAGCTGGGAGAAGTTAATGACACTGCTCCGCTCCCATCAGTCACACATCCCAGAAGGTTTGGACCTGACTCACCCCACGGCTGCAACGAGCTGGAGCTGAAAGATGTTGGACCACTGCGTACTTTACACGGGGGCCTAAAGACGAAAGCAGTGGAATTGTATTTTAAAAACGTCGGGCTTATAACTAAAGTTAATCCGTTGAATCGAGCTCAGACACAACGCCTGTGGGTTCGGGGCGGATTGGACTTTTTAGGACAAACAACCAAGCATGCACACTTATTTCTAATGGCAATCTAGAGATTCCTACCCGTGTTTTTTTTATTTTTATTTTTTTAAGTTTGTAGGAAACTAGAGAAGCCAAACACAATCATCTGCTGCAAGCATAAAAAATGTGTGTTCTGGCAGTATTTTGGGTGTTTTTTGTTGTCTTTTTTTATCTCTTCTACCCAAAATATCTGTGTGAGCCTGTATAATTAAAACATGGAATATTAGCAAAAATGGATAATCAGAAATTAATTGACAAGAAAAACAGGGAAAAAAGCATCCAAACCCACATATGTTTAGCGATTCCATCTTTTTGTGTCACTACTTTATGTTCTGTGTTTTGTCTTAAATGTATCCTGTTTAATTTGTACTTTTTTTGCTCTGCTGATTGTTCTGTTTACTTATCTATTTGTAGACCACTAAATTATTTAATGTCTGTTTATATGCAACAAAGCAAGAAAAGCTCATTTTTTCTTGCTTGTGACAGCTTGATGGTGAACTACCTACATGACACCATTTTTATAGCTTAAAGATAATTCAATTTGACAGAACAAGGAAGCAATGTCTTGGGAGGCGGGGAGCACGAAAAAAAAGAGAAAATTGACACATTCCGGTTCACCGTCCCCGTAGTAAAACCACTGCTTTGAGAGCGTCTGAAATAAACCTCAAACGTTTGAGTGTTCTTAAAAGTGGAGAGAGTGAAAGTTAAGCAAGAGTCAAAGTTTTATTTTTTATATATACTTTAATGTTTTCACATGAGAGTTATATCAATCCAGCCCAGCAGCAGCTCTTGGCTCACAGAAGGAGCTTTTGCAGAGGCTTCCACAGCGCTAATGACACGCCGCCGCCGCCACCCTGCTCCGGTGGCAGCTGTGTGCTGAAGCCGGGCTGAAAATCCCTGTCAAATAACCCAGATTTCAACCTGTCAGCGCGCCGACACGCCACCCTGTCACTCTCCGTGACTCCTCATCACTTATCACCAGTCCGGCCCCAGCACGGGACACGGCCACATGCATAAACACTCCAGACGCGCACAGATGGACCGCGTGGACGTTTGTGTAAACTACAAGTCAGTTGCTTCTCTTATGTTTGTACTTTCACCTGCTGAACGGATCTCTCTGACTAGCACTGCAGCAGGTCTTGCTCGTTTCAGCGGCGTCAAGTGAGACGGAGGATGGCTGCTTGTTTCTGGCCGGGTGTGTGTTTAATCATTCGGGATGTGTGAGTGAATACATTGAGGCGATTAGCATTAACATGGGGGTTGTGCTCTGCGTCGCTCGGCCGTCCAGTAACGGGAGACCTACATTCAGAGCATATCATCCCTTAAAGGACGGAGATTGTCTCTGATCGGTTGCTGAGTCTCAGCGGCTCTCGCTCTCTCCCCGCTCATTAAACAGTGCGGGTTGGTGGCAGGGGGTGATGTTTGAGCTTGGTACAGTACAGCAGTCCGTGAATACATCTTGTCTATTCCAGAAAGTTGTTAAAGGGAAAGTATTACGTGTTTTCCATGCACATGGGGCCATTTCATAGCATAATCAAGTAACTGTTAACCTCAGTTGTTATAAAAAATATATATATTAAATATGAATTAAAAGAAAACCTACTTTGTAATTTAACACCTTGAAATTGGGTCTCTGTCGCTTTAAAAGCTCCCGCACTGTCTGAAACGCCGCCTTCAGGAAGTTGTGACAACAGGGATCCTCTATTGACCCTTTAACAACATTTTTACCAGCGTTGCACTGAGAAGTAACTCGCATAATGAGCTCAACAGATGTGCAGCTACACCAGATGTTTGCTAATTGCTGCGGGCTAGTTTGGAGGAGCTGCGTGGAGAAGGCTCTTTTGTAATGTTTAAATCAGCAGTTCTAAGGAGGCGCTGTGCCTCGAAGGCGGAGCTACATTCACCCAGGCGTTTTGCACAGCTGAATGGTTGCCATGGGAGATTGAAGGATTTCTTAGACATGCATGAAAGAGTCAAATTTACACTTCAGGTATGTTTTTGATGAGGCAGTAACAGTATAAATTGGCGTAAAGCTCAATAAAGTTGATTTTGACATAATACCGCCCCATTAATAGTTGAGCAACATAGCCAACAACTAATTACAGCAACTAACCGAGGAAAAACCTCTATAATATAAACTTCAAAATGAACCTAAAGGATGTACATGTACATCAATTTTGATGAGTTATCCTTTTCTCTGGTTGCAGTTTTAATTTATTGACCAGGACAAATCAGATGAAGCTTCTTTTTTTTTTTTTTAAAAAAAAAAAGAAAAGATACTTTGCTAAATTCCGCAACCACCTCTTAATTCTTTTGTATTTTGCTTTCACGAAATCAACTTCTTATTCAACGCCAACATTTTAAGCTCAGATCTAATGCGCCTTGAGAAAGCGAGACACGAAGTGGTGATTTTTAATGAGCAAAGCCACGAGAACCTCGACCTGTGAAGTTCTTCAAAGGATGAAATCACCGCCGCGTCTCAGGCAGCAAATCAAAGAGATATGAAGTTCGATTGTGCAAACAATGAAAGACCGAGGAGAAGCGAACGTAGCCGTGTTTCTGAGCGCGCCTCGTCTTGAAACGTCCTTGTATGTCAGACTGAAACGATTACAGCAAACACAGGGCTTGTCTGTTTGCAGCAGCAGATGGCCCAGACACATGAACGGTGATGGCGACTGTTGTGGTTTTATCACCGTGTGAGCACGAAGCGTGTGGTGAGCTTTTGTCAACTGTTACGTAAGTGAGAGCCTGCTTTCTTCTTAATTTTATTTTTTTGTGTATTTTTTTTTTGAAGAGGTGCTGAGATGAAACACTCCTCTGTGGCCCCCGCTGCGGCTTTTCTCCCCTAAAAACGCCATGTAGACAAATGGCTTGCGTCTGGTTTGTATTGACTCGTTCGGTCAGCGATGGACAAGAGAACAAACACAGATCCGCCACAGACTGTTGCTTGGGGAACCGTGCCATGTTTTGACAATGCAGATGTTTTCAAATGATGGAAAGAATTGAGAGTTCTTTTTTTTCTCCTTCTTTCTCTTTTTCAAACAGGCCATAACTCTTTCTTTTTGTTAGATTTGTTAGAAAGTAGTAGTATTTGTTCAGGCTTTTTTATGCGCTTATATTTTAGAAGAGTGGGAAAGTTTTTTTACTTAGTGAGGTTTAAGGGAACCTGTCAAGTTTTATTCGCTTAAGCATGCCTTACAAAGTATGTGCCCTGATGGAATTGTTCATTTTTCATCACATTTTATTAGTTATGCGATAGACCAACACAAAGTAGTTCATGTTGAAAAGAAAGACTTTTTCTTGTCACAGATTAAGTGGATCACGGTCTGAACTTTGACTTGAGCTAAACATGAATCTAATATAACCTTTATTTTTGCCTTTTTCCCTCCCTCTACTTCCGACAGTGGTCTCTAGCTTTACTTCACTCCTGAGATCCAGTAGTGGTTTTTCAAAATAACAAAATTCATCCACAAATAGGTTTTTCACGTTGCATAAACATGTATTAAAAGCAAAAAACAACTTTATTCCTGAGGTGTGGCTTCTTTTATTTCAGCTGTCGCGGAGCATCACGATCAGTTGCGTGCAGAGAGGAAACCCTGAATGTTCCATTGGATTTTCACTCAAAATTTCAATGTTGTATTTTTTTTTTTGCAGAAGTTCATCTGCAACTCTCAGAGTTGGCTTCAGACTTTTCAAGGAAACGCGTTCTGACCCAGTGCCACGGCCGCCGCTGTGCACCCGTGTGGATAGCGGCGTGCGGCGCGCGCTCACCTGCGTCGCAGCTAGAATTCCTGCATATCGATGCTGGGCTTTAGATGAGAATCTCTGTAATCTGAGCTGTTTTTATCATGCTGCTGCAAAAACACGACCCTAATCCTGCACCACAGTAAAACCGTTCCTTACATTCTATATTTGTCCCGCTGCAGACCTCGAGGTTCCCCTATCAAGACCCGAGACGAGAACTTGTAGAAAATGGAGCCGCTGCTTCTTATTTATTTTTCTCCTTGTGCCGCCGGGCTTTGCTGAGGGCACGGCGGTGTCAGCTGACATTTCATCTTCTTGTCAGCGTGTGCCTCTCTGCTTTGTTCATCCCAGCCGTTGGAAAGTAACTGGAGTTCGGCAGCATTTCTGATATAAAAAAAAAAGAATGCACTTTGAAGGTCAAACCACTCAGCTTCCCTCTCCAAATCAATGCATATGTGTGTGTGGGTGTGTCTCTGCAGGCGTGTGTGAATGTGAGTGTGTGACCCTGAAAGGATCCCCGGTATCAAAATTGAGTCCTCAAACTTAGAGCTGCTCTGCATTTGAAAGGCTGCTTGCTCGTTCCGGTCAGTTCCAGATCTTCTTCTCTGAGACGGCCTCCTCCCACTCCCTCTCCATCTCGCCGCACGCTCCTTCTCCCCACCTCTGCCTCCCTCTTTGCTTTCCTCTCTCAGATGTGCGCTTCAAAGTGCGTCACAGATCCGGCTGTTTATTCACAGCCTTCCTCCAGGCCGCTCTCCTCCTGAGCATCACTTTTATTTGCCACAGCCGCTCTGACGGCCTCTCAGCTCCTCCACAGACGCTCTGACGCTGTAGTGCGCGCGTACGCGTGAGGCGATACCTAAGGAGGGGTGTCTTTAGGCCTGGTCTCAGCGTGCAACAATTTCCTAACAACTGATATGTTTAAAAGAAAAAGAAAGTCAAAGTGAAGATTAATTGCAATCATGTAGAGACATGAACGTTAAAGTTTATTATTTGTCTCCAAAAGCACAACCAGGTCGTGCTTAGTTGCCAAGTCTTTCCATGCAAGCAGCTTCTTTCAAACTAGACGGGAGAATTTATGTTCTTGCATTTGAAGTGCAAGAATGTAAACGATGTCTTCGTTTAGGTCAATTATGTTTGCGATGTTCATGCTTTCACACTCTGACAGAAGCAAACAGCAGACACCGGGGTGGCGATTTGGGGCCAGAGTCAGCCCAACCCATAAGCGAACTATGCGTCCGCTTCAGAGGCGGGCAGAGTGGGCCAAAGGTGGTGCTCGAGTAAGAGCAGCACTACTTCAACGTGTTTTTACTCGAGAGAAAGTAGAAAAAAGAATCCATACGAGAACATGCTCAACTAAGCGAAATCAAAATGATTTGGCAAAAAGGCTACTCGAGTAAATAGCTGATCATATTTTCAATCATTTAATATTAAAATATGACATCATCAGATGGACCAAAATAGAAAGTTTTGTGGAAATTTTGCTATTTTGAATTCCTAAAAGGAAAGGAATTTATACAAATAACTAAATCAGGCAAAAAGAGAAAAAAAAAATCCAAATGAATTAATTTCAATATAAAACTTACACAACTTTATTAAAAACCACAGCTGTGTGTGGTGAGCTTTTGATTAAAACGTGTTTGTTCTTCATTCAGTGAACCTACTCGACGTGGGGTCGAGAATCCAGAGGTTTTACTCAAGTAAGTGTAGCGATGCTCCGTTACAAAATTAGTCAAGTAAAACTGCTGGTGTTGATCTCTGGCTGTCAAATCGTCGATCAGAGTGAAACTAAAACAGAGTGAGCCCTGCGGGCTTTGGCGACTCAGTCGTGGGTATTTAATATTCTGCTTTGTGTTTTTTTTTTGTATTTTTGTTTTTTGCTGAGAGGCTGAAGACGTTCAGCGGAGCAGTCGCCTGACCTGAGAGGTTCATAAATGCTACCTAACATGGAAGTGTATTGCTATTGTCCAAATGTTTTCGGAAAAACAAAGATGGTATAAATGATGCGTTTTATGGCACAATCTTGCAAAACTTTTTATAGCCATATTGTCGTATAAAAATCTCCAGTCTTTTAACTTCTTTGACAGGATTTCTGCACAAATCTTCCATTCAACTCACTTCTGAAAAAAACCGCATGATGGTGACACCATGCTACACTCGTGGTGATTGTGAGGATTTGGGTTTTCTGTTTGTTTATTTGGGGCCTGTTGTCTCGTCTGCCCCTTGATCGTTCCCAGCTGTCCCTTGTTTCCCCTAATGACCTAACCTGTGTATTTATACCCACCCTGTCTCTTGTTCCCTGTCGGGTCCTTGTGTTGTTGTGTCACATGTCGTCTCTCTGTCCTCGTTGGCTAATTTCTGTTCCAGTTGCTCCCAGTGTTTGAGTTCCTTGCCTTACTGCTCACCTGTGCTGCATGGACTTCCTGTATTCTTTGTTGACACCATTAAAACTACCATTTTCACCATGACCTGGTTCCACCGCCTCCGTCCTCTCCACTCTACAACCCACAAATCATGACGGTGATGTTGGCTAGAATGTTCAGTTCCCATGTTATCTGATAAAAGCACTGTCGTCTTGTTCTTTAGCAGCAACAATAAGAGTTTAGCAAGCAGATGAGATCTGAAAAACTGACATGAGACACAAATGAAACCAGGGAATTAATGGGTGAGACTCAGACAGAATATGCTGCGCTCATTTTGTTTATCACACAAAATGAGCGCGGCGCTCTGAGACGAGACGTTCACCTGCTAATTTGCCTAATAAGAATAACGTACGCCGTACTCACAGTGTTTAGCTGTTTTTTATGTTTTAAATTCTAGCTCAAGCAAATTTCTTGTTTCCTTTCCTCCTCGAAACTTTAAAATGATGCAAGAAAATCTAAGAATTTGTTTTGTTCTTTTTGTTCTTTTTAGCACCATGGGTAAAATCTGGGAGGTGTGAAAGTCTCATGTTTTTGAGTTCTGAGCTGAGGATTGCACACACACACACACACACAGAGCACTGGGCTGCACAAGGAAGCGAGTTGTGGCAGAATAAAAACTGCACACATAATAAAATGCCTCTGCACATCGGCAGCCGCACTCATCCCAGCTCAACCGGCCTCTTTTGCATAATGCTCATTCTGGTCAGGGGAGCACTGAGGGAACAGCTCAATGGATTCATTACACATGCACCGCTATAGATCTCCGCTGAGTGGCTTCATCCTCGACATGTCAAACCTAAATGCCACTGTTAACCTTATGGTTGCTCTTACAAATTAAATTGACCATATGTCAGCTTTCATCGACCGAGCGATTGTGTAATTCTGTTGCGCAACGAGCTGCACACCTTGCCCGCCTCCCCGTTTCCGCCGATGCAAAGGCGACCCATTGAAAGATTAATCATTGGAATCCCTTTTTAAAGTTTTGCTTGGTGCCGATGCTGAGGCGGCACATTGTAAAGTTTCTCCTCTTCGGTACAAAGTCAAATATTAATGACTCTTTCTGCTCTCTTTTCCTCCCCTGTTGGTGTCTTGTGACCAGGAAAGGATGTCTGAATATAGCATCGGCGATCTCGCGGGCACGGCGTTGCGTAACGCGGTCCAGAGTGTCACGGCTTTAATGATTTATTCGTTTGTAAGCAAACGTTACGCAACATGCAGAAAGCCTCTGGCGATGGTGGGGGAGACTTTAAGGGGGAATTGTTTAGACTTTCAAGCTGGAGTTTTGATGTGTTGGGAACCCGAGTTTGAGCCGAGCGGAAGATCTGAATTGTTACGCATATTTCTTCGGCAAAAGGAAATAAAAAAAAAAAAAACTATGCAGGGATGTTGCTACTGAGAAATACTTGGTTGGTTCACTTAAATAAGAAAAAGTCCCAATTCGACAGTTCAGTAGGCAGGACAATTACAAAAGAATCAGCGAAGAAGAAAGTATCCATGTCCCTTGGAACTTTTTAATATATACATATATATATATTAAAATTTTAAACAAGTTCAACAAAAAAAAGAAAGTACTGGAGATTGTATGTGATTGTTAAACACACAGAAGTGCAAAATTGTGAAGCGAATGGAACAAGGGAAGACTTTTTATTAAGAAAGTGTGCCAAACATTTGTATTCAACCCTTTACATTGATACTGTATCCCAAAGTTCACCCCATTTTTCAGACCTATTCCTGTTTCTTTAGGTCTCATGTAAATGTTGGCCTGACAGACAAAAGTGTGGAGCTGAATACAGTGGAGAAACTGATGCTTCAGAAAGGCTCTCAAACCAATCTGCAGCAGCAGCACAAACAGATGTTTTTTTCTTGCTGCACAAACATTTGATGCCAATTTTGTCTGATTTGAAGATTGTGGGGGCAGGGGGGAACTTCACTCAGGTCACACACATAGTATCAACACAAGTCTTTAAGAGAAAAACTAGCAGATTATAATTTATTACTGAAAAGGTTTTTTCTTTTTCATGACTCCATTACATCGAGATTAAAAAAACAACAAAAAATCTTACTAGTAAGCCTTTCTAAAACAGAAAGGAACCGGTCAGGAACCAGAAGTATGAATTGTTCATCCAGCGTTCACACACTGCTGAGACAGAGACTTGACTGGTGGCGTAATATATGGACGTCTGCACGGCGTGTGCCAAAAGTTACTGCTGCAATTTCATATGAAGAATGGCTGATGGTATGCTTTTGAAAAAGATTTATTTTATGAGCCACAGCTTCTTTTTTTTTCTTAAATTTTTATATACAGACAGAGGGCAATAAAAAAAAAATAGCCTGTCATCATTCAAGATTGTACTGGAGAGCATCATCCTGACTCAAAGTTCCACCGGCTCCCATTCAGCATCAAGCTGCAGTAATAATGTATTCAAAAAGTAATTAGATTTGTGGACATTAACTTATTCTTTGTCATTTTTAACGCACAAACTTATGCTGGCAAATCAAGCTTGAAATTAGCTGCTGTGCAAAAAGACTGAAATAAAGAAAAACGACAATCATGGCAAAGTCTGAAAGGAGGCGTATTTTTGGAGGGATTATTTCTTGGAAGAACTTTTTTCTTTTTTTTGCAATTCTGGGAAACTGACAATAAGTAGAAAGTCGTCCAAAGATCAAATACGGGTGAGAGCAAAATAGGAATAAAAAAAAAAAAAAGAGCTGAACTTTTACAGCATTTATCCTCGCTGTGACAGATTTTCTCTCTGCGGGGGATTCTCAAAGTGGACACTTTCAATTTGAGTTGGGAAGTAAATTTTAAAAATCTGTATTTTGTACTTCATGATTTCAAACTCCACAGGGATAGTAAAGGCAAAACCGCTTGGCAGTGGATTCTGTTGCATCTTTCAAGGTAAACAGAAGGGCTCCAAGTCTTCCCCTCAGAGTTTCTGTATGAAACATTTGTCTTGTCAACACTGTGTCTCAACGCTGGTCCAATGGCTGCTGGAAACAGGCACCAGCCCCTCTGTGAGCTCGCCAGTAGAAAGTCTGTAGAGGTGGCAGCAAGCTGTCAGATTCAGTTTTAATGTATTTTATTTTATCCTGTTGCTCACTAAAGTGGTGAAGTTGCTGATGTGAATCCCAAATAATTTGTTTCTTGTCAGTAGAATTGTTTAAGATGGAGCCAGTGCACAGTAAACAATGATCTTACGTTTTATTCAAAGACGACCAGTTCCAATTCATATCCATTATCCAGTTCATGTTTACAGTGCAGATCATGAAGTTTCATATTATCTTTAAGCCGCTTTAATAATCAAAATGTATTATGTTGATAACATAGAGGAAAATCTTACAAAGGCAACATGCAATCCCATGTTATTCCCACTTTTAATCCAACTAACATGGATTAAAGAGGGAGTATTATGTAAAATCTATTTTTTTAAAAATCTTTACATGATGTTATAATGTTATTCCCTTGTGGAAAACATGGCTGGAGTGTTGCTTTGATTCTTTCATGCATGTTTGAAAAATCCTTCAATCTCCGATGGCAACCATTCAGCTGTGCAAAACGCCTGGTTGGACCTAGCTCCGCCTTCGAGGACGAAGCTCCTCCTCTGAGCTCCTTCAGACTAGCCAGCAGCAATTAGTTAGAACTGAGCATCTGCTGAGCTCATTATACGACTGACGTCTCATAGCAACAAATGTTGTTAAAGGGTTAATAGAGGAGCCATGTTGGGATGACTTTGTGAAGGCGGGGTTTCAGAAAAAGCAGGAGTTTCTTAAAGAGACAGATGCCCAATTTCAAGGCATTGAATTACAAAGTAAAATTCCTTTTAAGTCATATTTAATATATACACCATTGTTATAACAACTACAGGTAACTCAGTTACTTGATTGATTGTGCTATATAAAGGCACCTTTTGGGAGGAAAACACATAATACTCCCCCTTTAAGGCAAGTGCATGTCCGGCTTTGTTAGCCGTTCCATCTTCTCCTAACCAGTCGTTTGGGATCTGATGAGTCCAGCTGCTGATGCAGACATTTTTTTAATCATTGTCTGGGTCTTTTTTTCTTTCCTGTCCTGTTTTATGATGTGCCAAATGTTCTCAGCGGATTAGCCAGGCCCCTTCAGCACCTAAGCTCTCACTGCTCGTCCATATTAGCGTGATTCATACACGAGACTCTTTCACATTGTTAAAGCGAGAAAGCCTGTTCCCTGAAACTGACGCAACCTCCATGGACAACGCATTGTGCCCAGTGTGTGATTCTCAGCATTGTTGTTGAGCTAATTATGGAATTTAGCATTGCTTTGTGTTGCTAAAAGCAGTTTTCACAGAGTGTAGAAGGCGCATTGTGTCTTTGTCATAACGGCAAAAGTATGTTTTGTTTTTTTTCCACAAGGATTTAAATTTCTTAGTAATCTGACCCGAAGGCAGTTTTTGACAGTATATTTAAAATGAGAAGAAGAGTGTGTGAGGTTGCTGCGGCTCCATAATTACGCAGTGTGGCCCGTATATCAAAGAGGCTCTCTTTACACTCCAACCATGTTACAGATCTGTTGTCACTCAAGCAGATGAGATAAGAGACAGATGTTTCCTTTAAGGCTGCTCTTAGCTTTTGCTTCTCTCTCCCAGGCTTCGCTAAATACAAAGAGACTGAGCTGATGTAAACCCACTGTTTAAACTCCTGCTAGCAGCCTAATTCAATTGGAAATGTCCTAATTGGTTACAATCTGTTGATGTTTATAGCAGATCCCACAAGCACGTTAACATAATCTGGAGGGGGTCAGGATGAGGAATGTCTGGTTTGAATATTAGTTTTACGTTGTACTTTTAACAAGTTATTCGAACCCTTATTTTCCAGGATGGACCAATTTATACGACTGCACCTCGTTTTTAAAGCTGCTTTCATTTAGATTTCTGTTTATTTCTTAAATACTTTAAACACAGGGGCACAAGTGTTCCAGGATGCTTGCCCTAATAAGGGCAAAAGCTATATTCACGGCAGGTCAGTAATCATAATCATTTACTCTCTGTCTGTGTTAAAAAGAATAATAATAATAAATGTTTGACTGCATTCACTGGACTGACCAGTACGTAGAACTGGACAGTCCAAGAAAGAGAGGGGGGGGGGGGGGGGAATGTGGATTTAACAACTTTAGTTTTCCAAGATGATCAATTACAGCAGGTTAATTTTATCCAGATGTGTCAGAGTGAAAAAATAAAGTTGTATCACAAAGGAAATCTGATCACAGTGTTACTGGATGCGATGTTATGTGAATGTTTGTGGCGGTACTATGACTCTCCATGTGTTAGAAACCTTTCGCAATAAATTCAAACTTAGAAAAAAGAGAGAAAAAAAATCATCCTTAAAAGCCACAAATTGATATGAAAATGTTGCAGATGATGATTGAATGCAAACTTCTGACTGAAGTTACATGTTATATTATTTTTCTTTCTTTCTTTTTTTTTAAATAATCAAATACCTAAAACTATTCATTCCTTGATCACAGACACACGAGCAAGTGAAGTTGGGAGCGATACTTAAGAGTTTTGTTTTGAAACGAAAATATCTCACCAGTCATATCTGTGCAAGTGGGAACAAACGCTAATTTATTTTTTTTAAAGATTTCAACAAAAAAGAATTGATAAGATTTACAAGAAAACACAGATTCCACATGTTGGAGAAGAGCACATATCTTCTTCTGGTAAACAGTCATGTTGCTAACCCTCCAGTGTTTGTATTAGCATAAACACACGTGACAGAGCAGCGATATTACCGTAATAACGAGCAGCACCAGCTAGCTGCTAATGCACATCACATGCTGCGACATGCCTGCAGCACTGGAGACTCCCTGGGCTCCTCTTCTTCTTCTTTTTTTCCCCTTTCATCTCCGCTGTGGCCACGCTCCAGATGATATAACAGCTCAGTCGAAATCCAAGCATCCCAAAAACAAACCTTAAATATTAATACAGCGAACGCCACTTACGTAAGCCGCCACCGCGAGGCAGGCAGGCAAGGCACGTGGAGTTCATGAGAAAAGCCATTTTGATGGAGTGAAAGTTGTTTTGAACTCTCCTCTGGCTTTTTGGAAAATGCCAGCCTCATAATTACCCGTCGAGCATCCTTTGATTTGTGCGTTGCGCGCGCGCGCTCTGATGTGGATTTGAGTTTGACGCCGCGTGAGCTCCTTTCATCTCCATTTTGGTTTTCAAAAGAGCAACACGAGGTCGCTGTTTACTAGCGGGGTGAGGCGGAGCACGCATCGCAGGAAGCATTTCGTCTCGGACGGAGGAGATACTTAAAAATCCGCAGATGTCTTAAATATTTACACAAGGTGCGCAGCCCTTTTTTTTTTTTTTACCTCCAGTTTCCTCTCTTTGGATCTGTGGAGCTGATGGTTTACAGCTTTTCTCTGGGGGCGATCCACCAGGGACACATTCTGAACAGCTTTATTCATCCATCAGGGGAACCTAAATATTATTTTAAAGGGAAGGGCTAAAACGTGATGTCTGATATATATTTTTTAATGGGACAACTGTTAAGCAGACTAAACCACTAATTTTGCTGCAACATGTACATTTTTGTTGTTTTGTGCATTTCTCCGTCTGATGTTATCTCAGTTCATCAGGTTTGTATCGACTCATTTTTCAGCAGTTGAAAAGTTAATTTCTACAGACATCTAACTCACTTTGGAACATAGTTTGTGGTATTCAGAGAAATCCCTAAAAAAAACTCCACCACTGGTAGATTATTTGTTCAGTTCTTTGCAACGTATTCAAGCAACATGACGACTTTTTTTTTTTTTTTTTTTCCCAATTTTTGTCACATTTCCAAAACAAACTCCAATGTAGGTTTTTTTTTTGGAGATATTATATGGTAGGCCAACTTAAACAGTACATAACTGGGTATTACCAAAATGATTCCTGGTTGTAGAAACGTTTTATAAAACAAAAATCTCAAAAGTGTGGCGTGCTTTTGTTTCCAGAATCCCTGAGTGGATTCTGTGGAACCACACTTTGCAGCAGTTGCAGGTGAAAGTTTTGGGATTTGTCTGTTGTTTTTTTCTCCAATCTCACCACGGATTGAAGCTTAAATATTATTTTATAGCCTAAAATAATATTTAAACGCGACCTGTCTTCAGTGTTCCCTGGTTTCCATGATATTTGTTTCCTAATATTCCTCCAACAAACCTCTGAGGTCTTCACACAGCAGCTGCATTTACGCAAAGGTTACATTTTTTACACATTTTGTACTCTATTTACTTTTTATGTGGCTTCTGTTGGGAGTTGGGTGTGTGGCGTTTTATTTAGTGATATTGGAGGCAGAAATCACACGACGCTTTTCAGGCTTTGTGTAAATGAATGTAAATGAAAAAACTTCTACTTAATGTGTTGGTCTACCACAGAGCTCCATGTTACTAAGTTTTTATGTACCGTAGATTATCCTTTTTGTCAGGTCGCTATGACGTTCTTTTGAATATTTTCAGCAACATGATTTAAACAAATATTTTAGCTAATCCGTTGTGTCTTTTCTGCCAACAACAAAAGGAAGTCGCCCTGCATTATATTGCGCAACATAAGCATGTCAGCGTTTTTCATTTAGGTAAGCTTTGCATGCATCTTTTCAATCTATCCAGCTATGTATTATAATAATAATAAAAAAAAACATGATCACGTGTCCAAAGCGGTGGCATGTCAGCTCTAGAACTGAAGAAAGCTTAATAAAATATAAACAAATTGGATTTATTTTGATGGAAACAGTAATTTCCTCACTGAAGTGATTTATCGCAAATGCCTCGAAACGTAGCTGGGGCTGTTTGGTGAGGTTTAACCAAAAAAGATAGAAAGAAAGTAGCTCTGTATGCATGAAAGCTCTTTAATATTGCTGCAATGTGAATGTGCCGTTAATTAAGTCAGCGGTTATCCCTGAATTGTTCGTTTCTTTTCCATTTCGTTCACCTGGACGTCAGGAACGCCTTCCTGCCCTGAACGTAGCGACGCCGTTGAAGTCGCTTCTAGTCAGTCAGTGATTATTTTATCGTCGCCTCTCCACCCACTTTCTCCCTCATCAGTCAGGGAGGAGGGAAATCAGGAGGCCGCAGATAACAAGTACCATGTCAGCTGTAGTAATGGATACACCGCCATCTGCACCTCGGGGATTATTCGATTTGCCCTGACATGGTGAATTACATCGTGACAGCCTGTCCCTTTTATTTGCTAATTAAATTCAGAGTCGTTTACCACTCTGAGCGTTTGACAGAAAGGCACAGAGAGAGAGAGGCTGGCTCACCTGACCCGAAACTCGTCTCTGGACACGACCGGGGCCGGTACCTTCAGAACGGATCTCGACATGGAAGAAAGATCTGCATGTAGGCCAGAAGCCGATGCCGACTGCAAATGTGGCGTCGAGGACTATTGAACACCGGATCCAGGCAGAACCGTGAGAATCCGCGTGTTGATGACAATATGTTCAAAAATGTGGAATTGAAGAATTTTTGTACGCTTTTCATTTTTCAACAGACAAATAACTGTGCGTTGTTTTGTTTTTTCTTTTTAGTTTTCTTACGTTCGTGTTCCTTTCCTGTCTTATTATGCTCTCCTTAGTTTCTCTTGTGTCAGTAGTCTGCCTCCTGGCTGTTTCCATGGCATTCTTGCTCACCACTCACCAGCGATGCCATATTATCCTCATGTGTTTCATCTGATCTGTCACTCAAACTCCTGACTTTCCACCTTTCAGCATCGGACTCCCTATTTTCACGTGTTTTTTCACATTGTCTTTGTTCCTTTCTGCATCCCATTTTTCTGTTCCTGATTTTAGTCCCTCTGTTTTTTTGGTGGGGTGGGGGTTGCAGCTTGTGCAGTGCAAAGCGGGAAACGCTACCTGTTACGACATCAGAGAAAGTCGCGTTACACACCAAAAGTCTCGGTATTCTGAGGGGAATCCAGATTTTTTTCAAGCAAGCCCAACTCCACGCGTCCTTCGTCAACTCAGTCAACTTTTCCTTAACAGTTATGTCCATTAAGATTACAATGCATCGAGGCAAGCAACTTTTGCTGAAATGCAGCCAACGTTCAAATAAATCAGCACAGTCAGATTCAACATTAAGGACTGGTTGGAAATTTTGATTTCCAAACTGCACCTTGCAAATCTAACAAACTATTAAGGGCTTTTTACATTTTCTAGCCATTAAAGAAAGTATACTCTATCCTGCTGATTTATTCAGTTCAGTTAACTAGGATTCTAGTGGTTACTGTGTACTGGAAGCTAATCATGTCAAGGAAATAAAGAGTAAAACTGTATATGGGTCGTAATGCCTGACAGATTACGGCCAAGTTTCATCAATCCATCAACAAAAGGAGTGTTTCAGTTTTTAGGTAAGAGGTGTCCTAACCTACTTCGACCAGAGCGTTTATAAATCACATTCCCCTTATTTCTAGACATGTCACTCAAATCAACACATTTCCTGCTATAACCGATTTATAGAATGTCATTTACTTCTACTTTATTATTGTTATTATAAGTTAAAGTGAATACAGTTCTAAAATTCCTTCTACAAAGTTTGACTTTGGTTTTTTTTTTCTCTCAAGCACAGAAACAACTTTGACTTGACTTTTTTTATTCTGCATAAAAGATAAAGACTAAAGGTTGCAGATAAAGACATTAGACCCTCCTGTGCTCTTAGCGGTAACAGCAACGGGTTGACATATTTGTTTCCGCCAAGCTGAAGAGTTTCAACCTGCTGACCCAGGTATTCTGACCCAGGCTTTCTTCCTAAAAGCCGCCTTTTTCTCCTCATTCACCAAATATTGGTGTCCCAGTTTGTTTCTTATACCCAAAGCCGCCCCTCCTCCGAGCTTTCCAGTAGACTAATATTTGTCTTTCCGCCTCCTCCTACTCTGCGAACATCTGGTCTCGAGGTTTTTTTTTTTGGAAGCAACACAAACCTCCTTGGCTAGCCTCTGTCTTTTGATGACTGCGTACATGACCGTCAGTAGTTTACCGTGACCGTAAACAGTCTCCTCTCTGACCACCAACACAACGCGAGCCCCAGCCGACCGTGAATGTTGGTATGTAAAAATATTTGTCAGTCGGAGATGTGATGCGCTGCAACTCATCCTGCTGTTTGGTCGCGTCTCCTGGACATGCCTTGGATGGCGATTCTCGTCACTTGCAACGTGCAGAAGACTTTAACGGGCAGTTTATGTGTAAATCAGCTTGGCTAACTTTGAAAGGTTATATTTACTGTTCCTGACTAAAAGCCCCGGAGTTTGTGGGATGGTCTGCAGGGGGTTGATGTGTCTCTGGCTCTTGGGGATAATTGGATGGATTTGAGCGTGAGGAGGAAATGAAAAACATGCCAGCGGCTTCACTTTGCAGCCTGTTTTTGTTCGTGCTTTGCTTCTGCATTCAAAGGTAGCTTTCTGGGAAATGGAAAGGAGGAACATGAAGGAGCCTTAGATGGCTAAAAATCTCCTAAAAGTGTGTGAGTACTTGTGAGCCAATGCACACCTGTGTGTAAAGTGTGTCCCCATATGCTGCAAAGTCAAAAACCATGAAAAAAAAAATAAAATTGGCCCTATTTCCTCAAAGCGATGGAAGTCATTACGGCGCTGGCTGCCCGCTCTGATTGAAGTCTCTTAGTCACAATGGGCCTGACTGACTTGCTCCGATGCCGGGTCGGAGAGAGCCGGCGAAGTAATCAGGTGGGATTGAGAAGGAAAAGAAGCGTTCAATCAAGGCCCCTGTCCGGCCACGCTCTGCAGGTCGGGAGACAGTGGATTTCATGAGCTGCAACCTTTTCTAAATGCTGGCGTCAATCAAAGAGCCGCTAACCCGGCAGAGATGCGTTCAAGCACACAGACGTCATGCAGACCTCGAGTGGGATATCTGAAATTATCGACGCAATGAAGCCGTTTCACTTTTGGCATACCTGCTGTACATTTCAACAGCATGTGAACTCGATGCATCTGATGATCCGTATTTGAGCCGCTCCCAGAGATGGTTGGAATGTGCTGAAAAATGTTGTGGTTTGATCATTACAACTTACTACGGAGCACACTGACGGGCCACTAATGCATACCACTTGCATTTGTGCTAAAAATCTGATTTCATGCTAAGCAGTGCAGACACTCTGTCTGCGCCAACGAAGATTCACTCAACCAGGCGTGTTGAATGTGTGAAGCTTCTCCAACAGTGGGGCAGCCCAATAGTTTTTCCTGTTAATTTAGCTGGAATCTGTTTGAATGTGTGTGGAGTTTTGGATTTTCAGCAATATTGAACACGTTACACATCCACTTCACACAACAGAATAGAAATATTATTGTGCCACAATGGGTACATTTCTGTGTAACAGCAGCAATGGGACAGGCAATAACAACAAACAGATTCACACAAGGATAGAATATAAAACATATATAATATACATATAATGTAATAACAATGTTCCTGTGTTATATGTGATCCAAATCATGTACATTACAAAACTTGACGTTGAACAAAAATCACTTTATAACTTTATTTGTAGCTCCACTTGAAATATTTTTAGAGAAGCTAACAAATGTGCCAACATAATAAAGTGTTGGAAAAGCTCAAAAATAACTTTAGGTTATAAAGTAATGCGTCCGGTTCCTAAATGTTTGTCCTTTACTTCCTTTTCTCCTAACATTTTAGAGTCTAGAGCTGCAAAACTACAAATAAAATGTTTTTAAAAATATGTCTGTAGGCTTTATGCTTAAAAGAGTGACTTTTGGAAATCTTTGCAATGTTAAAATTAAAATTAAGCTGACTTAATTTCTGTCATTTCAAAAAAATAAAATGTTTTATCAATAAAGTACAAGTGCAACGTGGAGTAAATTATGTAAATTGTTTACAAGTCTTCTTCCATGTTAATCGGGAATTTAATTTTCCAGACTACAGCCTCAAATCCAAAGTTCTAAGTCAAGTTGGGAGATATTATTTTACAGATCATACCAAGACAAATAATCTTAAACCATCACAGACATTGACTGAAAACTCGCTGCTGATCTCGTTTACTTCCTGAATTTATTTCTTCTGTCCAGTTCAGTTAAATTTGGAAAACAATTTGTTGTCGGAGGAGTCCATATTTATTAAAAAAAACTAAATGAAATATTGAACGGGGGGCCAAAGCAGAGCAAAAGAGAGGGATGCTGTGGGAACATTGCTCTCTGTCTCTGTAGGTGGCAGCGTCGCACAGTTTTCCGGCTGCAGCCGTGAGTGTGACCACACAGATCAATCCCTCTGATGGAAAAATTCATTGGGTACATAAACGTAGCAAAATCCCCTTTTACTACATTTGTCTCGCCTAGACATAAACGTCAAATGCTGACACACACACACAAAAAAAAAAAAAAACACTTAGACTGATGCGATTTCAGGCTTCTCAGACAGTTCAGAGCTTTGGTCTAAATGTACCAGGAGCGGAAGGAAAACGGCCGATGAAGGCAGTCAAGAGCTCCAGGAAAGAAAAAACAAGTCAGTTCTTTGAGTGAGAATAAACTTTCCTTCTGCATTCATTTGCATTTATGTTTCCAGTAAATAAATCTGTCTTGTATTGCAGAGACAGAGGTCTGCCTGTGAAGAAGTGGAGAGCAGCACTCCAAGCTGAAAGAGAGAGAGAGAGAGGAAGGGGGACGAAACACAGAATAAAGCAAGAGATTAGAGGAAAAAATGGCGACGGAGAGAGTCAAATTGGCAGAAGTGGTGTGCGATGGAGAGGAGGAACGCTGACGGGAAAGGGCTTCGACGATCCATTGCAGCGTGGCGAAAGGGAGAGGGGTCGACTCTCCGTTGAAAGACGGAGACGGATGTTACCCGGCGGTTCGTCACGTCCCCCTGTGGGGTCCGGAGGGGCCCCGGCGGTGTCTCCCGCCTGCTGTCAGGCCTCTCGCTCCGTCGCCCTCTGCTCTTTTTCAACATCTGGAGCCTGTTTAGTATCACAAACACTGGAGCCCCAGCCATGACAAGTCTGCTGAGAATGACTGTTTTGGAACCTTTTTAGAGAGTGATAGGATTTAAGTTGAACACTATTCATTCCCCTCCCCCTCCTCCATTACCCCTATTCATTACATTCATTGTAGTAATCATTCCTAATCTAGTAGCTCTAAATCACCAGGCCTCCTTGTGCTAACCTCAAACTGCTAAATCATGTTTGAGTAAAAACTTTGGTATTTTTACTGGAAGAAAATTTGTTGTTTTTAATGGACGAGCCTTCCAGGAAGGCATGCATCACCGTGGGGCGCCTCCGCGATCTCAATTAACAACGGCCGCTGTAGTGCTTGCAGATGCTGCGCCGCTCGGATTTTAACTGCCTCGGCGCCGTTTCTTTGCTTGTCAACACGAGTGAGTCACGTTTTACGCTGAGGATTTTTATTTTTTATTTTTTTTCATTTTTTACATGAGCTGCAAACCGCCACCAATTTGTAGGTGCGCATGTGTTTGCGCTCAGCCCGCCCCCTGCGGCCGGAGGATTGGAGACGGGCAAGCGGCTCTCTGCGAAAGCGTTTAACGCTTGGATTTCCACGCCGCTCGCTCGGAAGATGGGCACGCCATTAATTCTGAGTGGTCAGCGACATGACCTCCGACCCCCCAGCCTTCCCCTGGCCCCTCCCTCCCCTTTCAGATGACCGCTCGTGGGAACCGATCCTTCGATTCGCCGCGTTGGTTCAGGGTCGCAAAGTTCTCCTCAGGTCAAAGTAAAGATGCTACATAAATAAGGTTTTGGAGGTGGGGGAGGCCGTTGACGGACGGCATTTGTAGCTTTTAGAGTTGTACATATATGTACACAAGTGGAACGTGCTGCTATGTTAAGCTTCCAGTTGTGATACTTTGTTTTTATTGAAAGATCTTTGGGCACAAAGCCAACAAAGTATCTTTGGGGCACATTTTCCACATGCAGCTGCGCTACAGTGCGCTTATGTGTGTGTTGTCTGCGTGTGGGGGTGTGTGTAGGTGTGTGTGTACAGTCAGAAGGGGGTCGACGTGGGAGAGAGGTGGAGGGAGTTCCTGGGCACCGGGCCTGTGACAGTAAAACATTTCAGAGGCCGTCCGTCAACGGCCTAATGGTTTCAGCAGACGGGGTCTGGATTTTGGCTTTTCCCCACCGCCGACACCAATGGCCATAAAACACTGCTTGTTTGGAATGCAAAACATGGATCCAAAGGATGTGAGCAGGAACGCCGCGGCTTACAAAATAAAAGACCTCGAAGCTTTTTTAAAAATTTTTTTTAAAGAAAGACGTCAGAGAATGACGGGTTGTTGCAACTTACCACAGTGTGAAGGCTGCGCAGACAGAGGAAGGAAGGTGTTTACAGGACCTTTAACACCCAGAGCCAAAAGGAAGGGAGAGTTTAAATAATCTGGAAAACAACAACAAAAAAGTCACTATCTCTTCATTTAATCTGAAAAAGTAAGATTAAAACAAGTTTTTTTAATTTGTCAGGAGCTGCAGAAGGTGATGGTTCGATGCTTTTAAAGTGAGTTTTTGAAGGTTATAAGCAGTTAATGCCATATGTGCAGCAGATAACGCTGCCAGCATCTTCACTTACTGCAGGGGTGTCAAACTCCAGTCCTCAAGGGCCGCAGTCCTGCAACTTTTAGATGTGCCTCTGTTGCACCACCTGAATAGAATAATTAGGTCATTAAGACTCTGGAGAACTGATCTACACAAGGAGGAGGTAATTAAGCCATTTCATTCCAGTGTTTTGTACCTGTGGCCCATCTAAAGTCTGTAGGACCCCGGTCCTTGAGGACTGGACTTTGACACCTGTAACTTACTGTAAATCCAGATTAGTCGTGCTCCGAATGAGCCTAAAATAACATCACAGTGGTCTCAGCAAATGCTGTTTTATAAACATGTAAAGCGCAACAAAATTTTATTAGATTTTTAATTTATTAAGGAGAAAATACGGTTACATGTCAGAAATGCATTTAAGAATATTGAGAAAAATGGAAAACAGTCATGATTGCCTTGTATTAATCACATAGTGAGCGGCTGCTGGAGGACTCAACTGCAGACGTGATGGTGGTGGAGAAAAAAAGCAACAGCCCTAACCCAATAGAAAAAACCAAAGTAGAGCAATGAGAACTAAGTAAGGAGGAGAGAAGAGTGAAAAATAAATTGGGTGAGTTTACTCAGGGGGAGTTCTGAACAGCAGAAGAACAGCAAATGAAGGAAGGAGACTAATAAACACAAAAAAGAGCTGAACTGAATACAAAATATCTAGAAATCAAAAGGGGAAAAAGTCAAAATCAGCAAAAGATCCTAAACCAAAACGCTTGGAGAACAGAAACACGACAATTAATCAAGGAACTGACATGTAAGGAGCGAACCTGTACGGCAAGACCACAACAACAATAATGAACAACTCTTGAGAAATCAGAAAACAAACGCAAGAAGAAAAATCAAAACACAAACACCACATAAGAATCTCACACGCGAATCTGGAACCATCGCTTTAGAGGAAATAACAACAACTGGGTCAGTAGGAAGACATACAATGTTTAGGGAATAAAGAAAGTACACATTGGGAAGGAGGAAAAAAAAAAACAATCAAAAGTAGGACACAAACTGTGATGTCTGAAAATCCCTCAAGGCTTCTGAAACAAACCATGTCCAAACCCCCAGCATGTTTCCTACACTGCCTGGTGCTGCCCCACCTCGTTCATTAAGGGTGGAGGTTGTGTTACAGTGATGAGCCCCCGCATGGAGCCGCCAGACAGCAGACTGCTTATGTAAGAAGTGCTACCAGCAAGTTACCTATCTAATAATAATAATCAAATGAATCACTAGTTCTTCTAGCTGAGTTTATGACTTGATGAAAGAGCCTCACTGCCTAACGACGGGTTCTGTTAATGAATGGCTTTATTCTCACTGCAGCGCAGTTAATAGGAGACTTATTTTTATGTCTCTGTGCCACTGAGGTCATTGTCATTTGTTGCTTGTTCACATCAACTCTCATAAGCCACTCTCCTAGGCGCCTTTGCCATGGAAACAAAGACGCGAGGGTGATTGGACGCGTGAGCAGACGCATCCAAAATGAACTCGATGCTTTTCGGGGCCGTTGGCGGAGAACTGAACCGAGTTATGTTTGGTGTCCGGCGGATCTTTAACTTTCTAATGATTGTTTTGTTTTATTTTGCTGGATGTCTAACACTGAGCCTCTTAAGCCTCTGTTTTATTTGTTACAGAACAATAACCTAAATCACCGCCTGTTAGCGCTGCCTTTGAGAAGAAGTAAGTTTAACGTTGATCGACATATTTGATGTGTATTTGCTTGATGTTTTTGACAAAATGTAATGTTTTTTTGCTTGTTTCACAATTGCTAACTGTATGTTTTCATGACGGAAAGGAGCACATGGTCTTACCTTGTTTCTGAAATGTGCTGTGTACAAACAAACCTGATATGACTTTAATCAATAAGCATAGGGAGCAATTATTCTGTAACATTGGATCAAGAGGTGGAAAAAAAACTTACTCTAAAGCACAGAGTAAGGAATAGGATATCATATTTATGTTGTTTGAAATCAATATAGATTATGTTTATAGCCTAAATCTTTAGTCTAGACGCCCAAATCCTGTTGGTTTTTTCTGCTTTATTATGTTTTGCTGAAATCTAATTAATTTTTATGTGATGAGTTCAGGAACATCTTTATTTTGTTCTGAACTTTATAGGCTTGATGCTTAAACTAAAAACCAGCAGTGATCAAATTCAGCAGATATAAGAAGCTTCATTTCTTTTGCTAAATTTGTCCTTTAATGATGCCTATATAGCAGTCCACGTGTTTTGCTTAATTAAAATCATATTTTGAATCAATTTAAGGCTTTTCTGAGCTTTACATCATGTTATAATGTCAGTCCCAAAATCGACTCCCAAATTCAGCTCCTTCAGACCAGCCAGCAGCAATTAGCAAACACCTGGTGGAACTGCATTCTGCTGAGCTCGTTATAGGAGCTGCTTCTCAGAGCAACACTGGTAAACGTTCTTAAGGGGTTAACAGAGGAGCCATGTTGTGGCGACCTCCTGAAGGCGGAGTTTCAAAAAGAGCAGGAGCTTCTTAAAGAGACAGAGGCCCGAATTTAAGGCGTTACATTAATATATAGGGCTGCACAGTGGCTCAGTTGGTAGAGCAGACCCCCGGCCCGGGGTCTTTCTGCATGGAGTTTGCATGTTCTCCCTGTGCATGTTGGGTTCTCCCCGGGTTCTCTGGCTTCCTCCCACAGTCCAAAAACATGACTGTCAAGTTAATTGGTTTCTCCAAATTCTCCCTAGGTGTGTGTGTGTGTGTGTGTGTGTGCATGGTTGTTTGTCATGTCTGTTTCTGTGTTGCCCTGCGATAGACTGGCGACCTGTCCAGGGTGACCCCGCCTCTCGCCCGGAACGTTAGCTGGAGATAGACACCAGCACCTCCCGACCCCACTAGGGACAAGGGTGAACAGAAAATGGATGGATGGATTTTATATATATATATATATATATATATATATATATATATATAACATTTTTGCAACAACGAAAGTTAAGAGTTACTTAACTGTACTATAAAATAGTTTTATGTGGCTGGAAAACACATAATCCTGCCCTTTTTAAGTAGATGAAATGAATGAAACAACTTCCAGTGAAATGAGTAGATAAAGGCCTCTCTGATCTCAGGCAAATGTAATTTTTATATCACTAAAGGTTATCTGCAAGTCAGTGGCAGAACAGTGTTGTGAATAATTCATACTTTGGTCCATCCATTACACAGCCTGTGTTTCTTATCTTGACTATCAATTACATCTTAGGTGAGGAAGTCTAGCTCATGTAGCCGATCAGCACCTTCCCCGTAGACTGTGATCAGGACAGGCTCACGTTTAGTCTTCAAACCGTCTTTCTTTAACTAAGAAAGTTGACTTTGTTCCAAAGAGACCTAACGTAAGACGCCGTGACATGTGGCTCGTGGCTGTGTGTTCTTGTGCACACAATGAATCCAAGGTCCCCGAGTTGCTCCCGCAGGTCAGAGAAAGGCATCACATTGTCATTGCGCTGGCAAATCAAACTCTTTTGCTTCTCTCCGAGAAACAATTTAACGACTCACTGGACACACACCCTCACCCAGCCAACAAAAGAACAATGGCGAGAAAAGCCACACACACGAATTACAACAAATATATGTTGCTGTTTGAATCCTAAGCCGCTTTCAGTGGGCGTCTGTGTGAGTTTTATTGTTCATGTGTGCAACTGAAGTCGGATGCCTGTTTTTCCACACGACAGAGGTAGAGGGCAGTGTTTGCCTTGTCCAAATCATCCTGGCTGCATGAGATGAATTGAATGTCTGTGACCGAATAAAAGTGATTAGCTCCAGTTTCCGAATCGAAAGACTCTTAATGAGAGTCCCATGCAGAAATAAATGACACCCTAAAACAAAACTGACAAAAGCAAACTTTACAATTACTCAAGTTTGGAGGTAAAACGAGGCTCCGGCGATCCTCTCCTCGTGGTTTGCCATCTCTACAGTGCTTTGGTGATCCTAAGAGGGATTGTTGGCCGTAATTGGTGCTCTAACGCTTTTGTCTCCTCTAAAGAGACACGTTGAGAGCATCTTGAGAATAGTCCTGAGTGCATCTGTCTCCTGTTGAGGAGTTAAGAATAGTTTGCTTCTTGAAAGCGGCCTCATTTACGCCGAGAGTCCGGGCCTCCGCCAAACGCTCCGCTTCACGTTGAGGACGCTGCTGCTGGAAAACTTTGAGCTAAAGAAACGTGGAAATAATTTTTAAAAAGAAAGAAAAAAACACTTCTCCTGCTGGATCAAGAGAAGTGGTTTTTGTTTAATTTTAGTTGCTGCGTCTCTCATTGTTACATGCATTTTATTTCCCTTTAAAAATTAGTAGTTTTCTTTTACTTTTTGGACGTCAACTCCTATTTTCTGTGACCATTTTTTGTTGTGAAAGTTATAAGTACTCTATTTTAAGCCTAACTTCTAATTAGTGTAAATATCTGAACTCTTTTTCCGGGGATTGTACAGAGAGTTGCATTAATCTCCATAATGACTAAAATTTTCCATATTTTGTCATCTTTCAGCCAGTAAAGGCCAGTCAGTGGAGAGCAAATTAGTTACAACTGATTCTGACACCTGTGATAAATATCTCTATTAATTTATAGACTTCTTGCCTGGGCTGTCAGTGTATTATTTACTAATAAGTTGACTTGCGAAGGCATCTGCTTGCTATTTATGTTATTTTATGTTATTATGTTTTATCAGATGGGGAAGAACAATACATGACAAATGTTCCATCCGCATTAAGTTGTTTAAATTCCTTTAAAATACATTTAAATTTGTGATTTTACAAGAGAGAAAAAAAAACTTTAGGGTCTGGACAATAAATCAATAACAATACATATCTCTATAGAGATGTTATCATTATCAACAGATGTCCGGAAGAATATTCAATCATTTCACTGAACTCTGATCCAGAACCGCACAGCATGCTGGGAGACGTAGGCAAAGGAAAGACTTAAGCCGCTCAACGTCTTGCTGTCAGCTGTTCAAGGTGGCTGAAATCAACTAACTCACTTGATCTTTTGTTGCCTAGCAACAACCCCTTGTGTCAAAACTGCTTGAAAAAAAAAACAAAAAAACAACAGCGTGGTGAGACGGGAGAAATTCACTACAGCAGCTCGAGTGAAAACAATAAATGAAAAACAAAAAACGAATCAGTGATTATAGATATCCACTGATATGAAACCCTTGCATTGGGATACGTTTGTCAGCCACGTCCTCCCGCCCCGAGTCAAGGAGTGCGAGAGTTGCAAGACGCTGCGCACTACATGCAGGAAATGACAATCTGGCTTCATTATCAAAACAAACATCCTCCTTTTCCTTCTGATGAGGAAAAAGTCTTTGCTGATGGCAGCAAAAGTACAGCTGCCATCCAAGATGCAGCCGAACCTCCTAATGTTTCAGTTTGACGTTTGAGTGACTCGTCAAGGTGCCGCGCGCCGCTCAGCAGCAGACAGGAGGCCGGCCAGGCATCAGACTAAACGGCAAACAGACGCCTCACAGGGAGAAGTCAGAGTTTAGCTGAACCGTCATCGACTGAGAGGAAACGAGCAGAAATTCATGATTTGCACACCCGACGAGGTCGCCGTCTTCCACAGTCAGAGGCACAGAGGCAAAAGTTGTTTCGTACGAAGGAGCGTTTTCACGGTTGTCGTAATTACACGGCGCCAAACGGCACAATGACGAGACCAACGAGACTGTGTGTAACTGCGTTTCGTGCTTTTGTGTAATTTATGTATGGGAGATGCTTCTGCTGGAGCCTCTGCGGTGCGGGGCCGTACAATAGGAGGATCCGGCTTTATAGTGGGAACCTCTCTTTGGCCCGGTGCCAACAATCTGGCTGTTGGTTTAGCCATTGATCCCTGGAAGTGGCAGTGGAGGCTTGAGGCCACACTGGTGTTCATATAAATCACAGGATATGGTTGTTTTTACTGTGGTTGACGCCCCCTGCCATCATCCACCCTCTGCACCCCTCCGCTCCTCTCTCTATCTCTGCAATCCCTGAAAAAGCCGAGAGTTTTATTACAAAAGGCTGAAAATAGTCTTCTGCCTTCAGACAAAGCCAGCAGGCCACAACACAGATCGACACGGTTATGAATAAGAGTCCCGCGCTCGCAGTGCTACACATACAAACTGAATTCTTGTCAACCCGTCTCTGTTCACGGACAAGCCTCCTACGCAGTCGCAGACAGACAGGCTGGCACAGGAGCTGCAAATAGCTGTTACAGCTTTATGTTCTTTAATTAGAGGCAGGTTAGTTACAACTGAGACGGCTACGGGTTGGGCGGGTCATTTGAACTGAAGTCTCCATGTGGTTTTAAAGTAAGACACAATCTGACATAAGCACAAAAAGCATGCGTTTTTTTTTTTTTATTAATTACATTTCCTGAGTTTTGATTACATTCCAGATTTTAAGAGACAATCAGAATAGGCTTGGTTGGATCTTTGGCTTAGGAAGCTTTTACCTCAAAATAGCAAGCCTCATGATGACCCTTCCATCAGTGATAGTTTGAAAAATGTTTCTACATTCCCCCATCAGACTCTTCTTGAGTAATCCAAACTCAAAGCCTGCCTGCATCACCAGTCACACGTTGTGTGAGACGTCTGTATCATAGTAGAGAGCTGTGTCTTCTTGACACACTGCTTTAGTGTTTTTGCTTATTTTTTCATGTGAAAACGTCAAACCTTTAAGATATTTTGACTTGATTATATGTGATAGGTCAACTCAGAATAGTGCAAAATTGACAGATGAAAGGATAAGGAAACATCGTTCTGATTGTTTTTCATGACTAAAAATCTTAAGGTGTTTTCTCACCTGGTCAACTGGGTTCAATTGGGAACCAAAATGGCAACATTTGTTACATTGCCAGCTGCTGCGGTTTCGCTTTCACAGTGCACTGTGTCAAACCAACCAAACCCTTTGAAAACCTGTTCCCCTCCTCGACTGCGCCAAGAACTACTGAAGAAAATGACATAAAAACCTCAGAAGAAGACTCTGAGTTCAAGTTCTTTCTTCACAAAAAAAAAAAAAAAAAAAATAGGAGTGACATCAGATTTTAGCAGCTGGTTAAAAAAAACAACGAGCAATCTGTCCCGCTCGCTAAGCTCACTTGTTTGTTTTGGTTGTTTTTTACCCAGATTGCCCAGAATTCACATATGCATTCGAACCGCGCCACAGTTCACTTCAACAGAACCGAGGCCAAAGTCTGTAGACAGGCCAGAGTTTGTTTTTTTCGGTCCACATCAGACTTCAGTTGTGCAAACGAACCGGAATTCCTGGGCAAACAAACTGGGAATCGTTTAAAGCGGAATAAATAAGACTGGTGTAAATACTCCTTAAAACTGCTTGTCGTAATTTTTATTCAGTCCCAACCGAGTCAGTAATTTCTGGAAGCACCTTTCACTACGATGACAACTTCAAGTCTTTTGGGATATGTCTGCACCGGCTCTGCACATCTCGAGCCTCACATATTTGCCCATTGTCCTTTGCCAAATCACCGAAGCAAAGGGCGGCGTTAAACAGCAAAATTTCAAGTGTCGACACACCTTCCCAGTTCGATTTAGGTCTGGACTTTGACTGGTCCATTCTATCTATTGCAGCTCTTACAGTGTGCCTCCGCTCCACTCTTGCATGAAACCATATTTCATTGTTACAAACCAGATGTAAGAAAGGAAAGAAATAAATCTTTTGTCTCATCCAACCAGAGCGCCTTCTTTCACGTTTCCTGTGAAGAAAGCCAGACGAACTCTTGGCTTTCTTCCTGTCAGTCTTCCATAAATACCAGATTTGTGGAGTGCGTGACTAGTAGTTGTATTGCTCTTTATACAGATTTTCTCCTTTAAGATGTGGCCTTTGGATGCACTGGATTTCTGTTTAAGAGTACCGGTGTAAATTGGGGGCTGAGTTCAAACTAATTTAATCACTTTTCAGTATTTTACGCAAAATCAAACCATTTTCTGTTTCCACTATCAACTAAAAATCCAAATAAATACATTAAAGTTTGTGGATGGGGCAAGGTTTAGAGTTTAAACTTGTCTGCATGGCACTGTGACCATTTCTCAAAGCTTCATACCAGATGTGAATCATCTACGTTGATCCACGTAGGTTGTCTGCGATTCACATAGAACCTTTGCCTTGTCTCTATCAGTCACAAACCAAGCCTATCGTGTGCAGCCTTCGGCATGCGGGGCTTTTTAAAAAAAACCCATATTTCCATACTCGGCGAGATGAAAACACTTCCAATTCCCAAACTAAACACTGACAACTGTTAGAAGATAAAAAGAGAGATTGTGTCCCATCTCCTCTCATCGTGCCCAGAGGCTAATCCCACGAGCTGCGCAGCTCTCGCTGTGTGTGAGGGCAGCAGACGCGCACCGCCCGCAGCCCCGCCCTCGCCGTAATGAAAAGTGTTATGAATGTATATGTGCCTTAATTCTCTTCGACTAATGTCGGTGGGTGGCAAAATTAGGGTGGGCTGCGCCGGGGGCCGCTTTAATGGGGAACCGTGTCCAGTTTAACCGGGCTACTCTAAGCCGATTTTTTAAGGTCACATTGGCATCAATGGGGGATTAGTTTGGTTCAGATCAATGTCTGATTGGGATCTTTCACTCTGCCATTGCCTCCCTCTGTCCTGGGAGAATGCAGCCAAAGTCTTGCGATTTGTACTTGGGGAGAAGAAAGGCTCTCCCCTCCCATGGAGGACAAAGACACACATTAGCTCAGTTTTGCTGTTTTCTTCTCCTGCAGCAGCAAATCTCCCAGTCAAAGGGATCAAACGTATGAAGACATGACCAGTGATGGCACCCCACTGCAGCTGCTGCAGCTACTGTTGCACTGCATGTATGGGAAGTGAAAAAAAAAACCAAACCCAGATGGCTTCACCACTAAGTGCACACGTATGTTGTGAATGTATGGCAGTAAACATTTCTGAGCATGTGTGAGGAACTGGCTCTGAAACAAGCGATGCCCACATTGGTGAAATGTTTGTCATGTTTCCCACAGGAGTCAGAGACGCTTTGTCGAAGCTCCACAGAAACCCGTACGGGTCATGCTTAAAGAAAAGCAGCTTTGACGTGCAAACATTCAAACCGCTTTATTTCATATCAAACAATTATGCTGCGTCTCGGAACATCGCTCATTCCCTTGAACTTTTTTTCCGATTTTGTCTGGGCCACAAACATTTGTGTATTTTAGTGGGACGTTAGACGGACACGCGGTAGTTGGACGTTGTTAGAAGATGGGGAAATTACACGTTTTTGTTGTTTTTTCAAATGACAATCTAAAAAGTGTGGTATTGTTCTTCATTCCGCCCCATTTACTGTGATACCACTAAATTAAACCTTGTTCAGCTGTCAAAAATGTACCTAATTATTAAATGGAGTCTGTTAAGCAAACCAAACCGGGGTGTATTTGCAGATTGCCTTGAGAAGGTGGAAGAAGATCAAAGTTTTGAAGGAGGGCTATTATGTAAAATGTACTTTTTTAAACTTGATATGTTATAATGTTATTCCCCCATCAAAAACATACATGGAGTGTTGCTTTTAATTCTTTCAAGTATGTTTAAGGGATCCTCGGACCTCTCTGTCATTTGGGGGTGCCTAAACACTTGCTCTCACCAAGCTCCTCCTACTTTCACAAAACTCCTCCTTGGAGCTGCAGTCTCCAGACGAGTTTCTGCATTTCAGAGCACATTTGTTTCCTCCACCCCTTCCCCCACTTAGCTCCACCAGACTAGCGGCAGCAGCAATTAGCAAACAACTGGTAAAACTGTGCATCTGCTGAGCTCATCATGCAAACGTCTTCTCCGTCCAGTGCGTCCAAGGACAGTTGTTAATGGCTTCATGGAGGAGCACTGTTGTGATGAAGTGCTGAAGGCTGAGTGAGCAGGACTTTCTTAAAGGAACAGAGGCCATTTTGAAGGAGTCAAATTTTTTTAAGCTAATGTGGCGGTGCTCTGTTATGACTTGGACCAAACAAAAAGGACTGGCCAATGTTGTAGTTCATTTCAGTGATATTTATTGTGCTTCTTCACTCTTCGAGCAAACAAAGATGATGAAGTACAGCTCGTCCATCACAGTCATGTTGGACATGCAACGCATTTTTAGAACTGAAGGCAACATAGTCACTTGATAAAATGGCGCTGTGTGTGCGCGGGGAATACAAAACACCAGCCCTTTAACTTTTTTCCTCACACGTCAAAGCGGCAGAAAACGTGGGCAGCATATTACACTAAATGCACCATCTCCACCCCCCACTTTAAAACATAGTACGGTGTGAAAATGCTTTTATCAGTTTTACTATTAGCGATAGTATAAATGATAAAATTTTACTAAATTATCTTCTTGAATTGGTGGCCCGACCGACAGCCACACCAACGTCCAACTCAGCTCTCTCCAAAGCAACGACGGCCTGCAAAAATGATAAAGCAGTATAAACATAAAATGTTTTTCGGGTGCGAAAAGTTCCTCGGTTAATCCAAACATAGATGCATTCGGGCTTTATTGTTCATGTAGAGTGAAATATGTGCATTTTTATGTGTTACTTATTCCAGCTCAGTGTGTCATTATCCAGTCAAACTGAAAACCTACTAAGCAAACAAAGCAGACCATAATTTCTATGCAAGCTGTAGAGAGTAGTCTGTAATTCCATCTGTTCTCTGAAGCAAAATTCCCATGATCTCTTAAATAAAAACATGGCATGTTTGCCATGATTTGTCTTTCAACATTGGCACAATTAATGGAAACCAACAACAACAATAAAAAGCTTACAGCTAGAACGTTCCCAGCAATAACACTTAAAATGAACCAGTTACCCAGAAAGAAAAGAAAGAAAAAAAAAATAAATTATTGATCTGGGTGACAGATGAATGATTCTCTGAATATGTGAAATACGGACTTTGCCAACATTTTAAATGTCTTGTGAAAGTGCTTTTCCCATGCCTGCTGCGTGCGATTCTTACATCTGCCAGCACAGGCATCTCAAATTACTGCTACAAGAGTACTTACAAGAGTCCTGAGCCCATTTCTGATGCTCCTACAGAACGACCTCTCCTCCCCTCTGGTTGAAGTCTATTGAGGTTCTTAGCAGCTGGGAGTGTTTTCTGTTACAAGTACACTGACGGTGGTTAGCTAAGTAAGGGTCGCGGGTCAGAGGTCATGCCGAGTCCCGCTGCAGATGATGCTTAATTGACTTAGGATCAATGACCTCGGGCAGCCACCTCTAGCAGCAATTTTATCGTCAGAGTAGGAACCAAAACAGAGGCAGTGACATCAGGGGAAAACAAATATTCCCCTCTAAATTCAGACTTAAGATGTAACGCTGCGGAGCACTCCCTGCAAGGAAGGATGACAAGTTGCTCGAAAGTAATACGTAAAGAAACAAGTGTTGCCTGAAGAGTTTCATCCAGATGGCTGGTTATGCTACGAATCAGTGGAGAGAAAGTGTTTTGTAAAATAAATTATGCTAATTAGAGGTTAATTTACGTCAGAGCAAAACAGTAAAATATTTCCTGCAAATACTGTATATCTAGATTACGAACAGATTATCATTCAGTGAGTACTTTCCCTCTCTAATCCTTATGTTCACATACGTACTGCATAATCTGCCGTGGATGTTTTTGCCCCAGGGGAGACAGGAGCAGAAAACCTGCCAATGCATGAGAGGAACGCACAAACTCCACAGAGAAAAGCCCCAGCTGAGACTTAGACTGGAGGCTTTCTTACTGAAAGGGCAGAGAGTCGGTCGAGACGCCCCGCTGCAAGTCACTAATGTTTGAAATGGACTAATTGTGTGGTGCTGCTTCCAAAAACAAACCGTAAAAGTGTTTTATTTTCAAAAGAAGGACTAGATGCCACACAAAACAATGTCAAATTAAAGGCGAGTTTCACATTTTGAAGAAACTTTTGTTTTTCAGTTTTTACGCTAGGATTTGGTGGGGGTTTTTTTTGGCCTTATCAAAATTGGTTTACTTCGTTAGACTACAGTGGTAACCTTTTTTTGCATCACACGAGTCATGTGATCGACAACCAGACGTCGCCATAAAGAGGAAGACAACAGGAAGTGGAAGTTGTTTAATGACTTATCACGTCAACAAACTTATTCATATGTGATTTTAATTGCATTTCTCATTTAATGGAAACTCCACAACAGAGAAATTGTGTTGTTGTTGTTTTTTTTTACATCAGCAGAATATCAACACAGTTTTGCACACCTTTGTAATGGAAACACAGAGGCGTAAGCAGCCAATCAAAAACCTTATAATGGATGCCAACACAGTGGTGCAGGTCTGTCTATAGAACCATATGGGATATAAACAATCAACTCAGCCTTTACACTCTTAATGTCTCTTTCTTAAAGAGCATCCGACGCACTGGAAATGAGTGTTGGCACTAAACGTATGTAATAAAATGAGAAAGTGATATAAATCCAGTGGGATAATACTAGAATGAGCTCTCATACAGTCTATTAATGCAACCATTTCCATTTCCATCATGACCTAAACTCTGCTACCTAATTTGATTTGCAATCTGCTGGGCCCATTTTCAGCCATTTACTCAGTGAGGGTAATAATATGTTTGTTTTGCTCATGGGTTTGGTTTGGATATGAAAAGGAAAGATTGACAGTGCACCTGTGGGCTGCTTGTAAAGGGGGTGACCCTGAAAAAGAATGGAGGGAACGGAGATGGGGAGAGGGGGGGCAGCGGCCGGCGGAGAGGCTCCTCAGCTCTGCAAACCACTTCAGTTCTCACTTGAGTGCCTCTCTTTGGGCCTTCACCCACACGGAGCCCCACCTCACCGCTTCAGATTCAAATTCCTCCACTCGGCCAGACCCCTCCTGCTCCCCCCGGCGCTCGGCACACACCAAGGGGCATTCAAAACGCATTAACACCAAATCAATGGGAAACAGTAAAAAGAGGGGGGAAAAAGAAAAAAGGGGGGAGGAAAAAATCTCCTTAGCAACATAATCTAGACGGCCTGACGAGAGGAGAAGTGAAAAGAAAAGAGAGAGGGGTGGTGGTGGCTTTTGGGAGGGGAAGACGAACTGAGCACAAAAGCTGGACACACAGACAGAAACAAAATTGAAAATTAACACAGAAGAAACTGTTCCTTTTTTCACGGGAACACAATCGGCTACATTAAACCCGAAGCCGGGCCCCTCCTCCTCGCCTGGGGTCCCCTACAGGCGGAGGCTGGAGGCTCCGGTGGAACGCTGCTGTGTTTCGGATGAGTCCAGGAAAAGGAAGCGTGATCTGTGGCATTTAAACTGTTTCATAAAAACCACATTTGACTGTGTAAAATATCTTCAATAAACTGCTTATAAAAGAGAAGAAAAAGAAACGTCACAATCTTTGTCACGGCTCTTCAGCCTCAGCAGACGACAACAAAATAACCCCACAGACATAAATTTAAGTCGAAAAAGTCTACATATAATTTATTAACTGGTTCACGAGAGGAAAAAAAACAGTCCATTTTGGGTTTGCCAGCATGCCCCGAGGTGGCAACCTCCTTCCATCTCTGGTTGGAAACGAGGAGGAGCAAACACACGCACGGTGGTAGTCTTCACTCAGCTTTTATAAGAGTCTGGGATCACTGGCCAGGTGCCACTGCCAATCACGACCTGTAACTAGAGAGAAACACAAGCTGCGTTTCCATTACAAATGTGTGCAAATCTTTGTCTATATTTGGCTAATATCGAAAAAACACAAATTTGCAGTTGTGGTGTTTTTCATTAAATAAGAAACGTAATTGAAATCACACGTGATTACGCTTGTTCACAAGATAAGCCACTAACAACCACAGCAGGGACGGATGTTACGAGAATTATTTGTAATTCAGCCATCAGAGAAGACGTCGACGTCTCCTGCTGGTGTGGTAGTGAAAAACCGCTTATGCTTGATAGCTGCGTTTTGCAGTTGCCAATTTTTCAGAAGAGCTGTGGATTCAACACGTTTGAGTGACGAACGACTTTTTACGAACTGTGCGATGCCGAAAGAGCTCTGGTGGAGCCAGCTGCACATCGGCTGAAAAAAACAACAAAAAAAGACATCATCTTCCTACTACTTCCTGTTGTCTTCTTCATGGTTTTCATCAGTAGTAACATCAGGTGAAAACAATGTTTCAGTATGGCTGAAAAACAACCTCATCCCAGCAAAAGAACTTCGTGAATTTAAAAAAGAAATGTTTTAATTGACGTGTTTCCATTGAGCAAACTTATTTTTGTCATTTCAATATGTGCATTTTCGTACCTAATGGAGACACAGCTACTTACAGGAACTGGCATGCCTGTGGTAAGTGCAATTGATTGAACCTGGTCTGGAAAGGCACACGGTTCCACAGCTGACAGTGCAGGTCAGAGGTCAAGCACAAAGTCAAACGCATTGTCTGCAGACCTCTGAGGCAGGATTGTTTTGAGGCAGAAACCTGCAGAAGGATACAGAAACATTTCTGCTGCTTTGAAGATCCCAATAATTTCAGTGGTCTGTCATTTATAAATGGAAGAAGTTTGGAACCAGGAGAACTCTTACTGGAGCTGGAAAGATCAGCAATTGGGGGAGGTGACCAAGAACCTGATGGTTATACTGTCCAGACATCCAGCGTTCTACTGTGGAGAGAGGAGAACCTTGTAGAGCACAGGTCTCAAACTCCAGTCCTCGAGGGCCGCTGTCCTGCAGTTTTTATATGTGCTACAGGTACAAAACACTGGAATGAAATGGCTTAATTACCTCCTCCTTGTGTAGATCAGTTCTCCAGAGCCTTAATGACCTAATTATTCTATTCAGGTGGTGCAGCAGAGGCACATCTAAAAGTTGCAGGACCCGGCCGTTGAGGACTGGAGTTTGACACCCCTGTTGTAGAGGGACAACCATCGTTACAGCTGTCCAACGTCTACCACGGGTCAAACGAAAGCCACTCTGTGATAAAGACGCCCATCATGGCAGCATGTCTGGAGTGGGTGTCTGATGAGACAAAGACTGAGCTCTTTGGTGTGAATTCAAGGCGTCATGTTTGGAGGAAACCAGGCACGGCTCTTCACCAGGCAAAATACCATCCTGCTGCATTCACACCGGCCCTGTTTCGTCCGCAATAATGAAACTCCAGTTCATTCGCCTAGAAAGTCCGTTTCGTTTGGGGAGGTGTGAATGCGCAATCAAATTAAAAAGACACGAATTCTAGTCCGCCTGCGAAACCCTAGCTCTGAGCTCGGCTGAAGTGAACTCTGGTGCGGTACGAATGCTTAGGTGAATTCCAAGCAGACCGGAGACCGCTCCAAAACACAGGAAGCGGATTACAACCAAAACAAACCCGCTAGTGAAGCACCAGCGGGAGAAATGGCTTGTGATCAGACACGGACTGAAGAGTGTTTGTTTGCCACGTTTGCCAAAGACATAAGACAAACCTCGCAACCGCTAAAATCTGATACCCCTACGTTTTTGTTTACATCTGGTGAAGGAGGAAATGGATGAAAAACTTTTGAGAATCATTTTTCCAGCAGAGCACCATCTTCCATGTGGATCACTTCCTTCCTGCCTCACACGTACTTTGTGCCGTTCAAAATCGAATTCTAATAAAAAATACTCATAAGATTGAGGTTGCCATGTATTGAAAATGTGGAAATGTTCCAAAGTTTCTGAACATTTTTTTCTCTAGGCACTGTGAATGCTTTGAAAACTCTTTCTGTGAATCCCCTTGTTAGACGCGCGTGTCCGCAGACCACAGGCTCTCGTAAAAGAAGTGAGCTGTCTCGTCGAGCCGTTATGTAAACACTCACCCGGCTTAATGAACTCCGCGTCTGAGTTTGTGGAAGAACAATGAAGAAGTTCCTTGGAGATAAGACCGGTCTTTGTTTGCCCTGACGGTTCAAACGCCGCAGAATTCACACTTAACTAAACAAGCTAACAAGCTAAACAGATTTAAATGCAGATGTTGGTTCCTCTTGGCGGAGGCTGATGAACTTGTTAACGTTTACCAGAGTGACCGTGTCGTGGCAAACTGTTTTATTTTTGGCCCGTGGGGCAATTAGCATGGGGCAGGAACTCTGGCCACCAGCAGCCCTGTAAATGACCCCTGACCTCTCCTACATGATCAGCCCACTGAGAGGAGGGGCCCGCTTTAATTGGGAGGTCATTAAGACCCAACCTCAGCTACACAAACCCGGGGCTTGCATTTGTGAGCATTTGTTTTAAATGGCTGTTGATTACGGTAAAAGCGTTGGTGGAAAATGGGAAGTTTTTGTCTTTTTTTTCTCAAAGTTTTACTGTGATTGAAACATGGATGCGTCTGGCGGAGAAGGTAAAATGTCGGTTAACCTCTCACCGTGAAAAGTAGAATAAAAAAAGATAAATGAGTGAGTCATGAAGGATGAGCCAGAGCTGGGCCGGCCAAAGGTGGAGAAAATAGATGACATGGCAAAGAGTGATTCCAGAGGCCTTTTATTTATGCCTCGGATTTCACACTCGCACAAAGAGCTTTGGGGACGTTTCATCCTTTTCACATTTCTTCTGCATTTGGTCAGTGTTGCGCTCGCGGCGCGGCGTCCCCATTACGGGCGAGGGGAGTGCTGGCCCCGAGAGAAGTCAGCTCCATTCACAGCTTTATAAATCACCTCAGCATGTGCAGACCGTGGCCAATCGGCCAATTACGCCCCCCTGACACCCGGGGCCGATAAAGAAGGCCCGCGACAATGGGATCACAGGCCAGATAAACGACCCTTTAATGAAGTTGCCCACAAAACAGGCCAAAACCGCGCGCCCCACTTACGTATTCCATCACGCCGTTGCCCTCACATTTCCTCTTGCTCAGTCTCCACGGCAGCCACAGCTGGGGAGAGGTGGCCGTGGAGAAAGAGAGGCAGAGGGAGAGAAAAAGGAGAGAAAAATGACTCTATGCTCTGACACCACTAAGCCCCCCCACCTAAGGCCCCCTTTCAGACTTTTAGCCGAACAAAAGCATCTGTTGCCATACTGTGCCGCTCAAACTCACCCCCCTCATCCCTTCCTCACACACTTCTTCACCAGTCAGCAGAGGAGCCTCGCTCAAGTCCAAAAAAAGGCCGTATGCAGCTGAGGCTGCTCACCTTGTGGCACAAGCTATTGTGCGGCCCATTCCAGGAGCTTCTCCATCCATCTTTGTGTCTCCGGGACAAACGGAGAGCGAGGGAAACTTTGTATGATGGAGTGAGCGAGAGAGAGAGGGGCAAAGGACTGCAGCTGCGGGATGAATAGGAGAGGGAATGAAGAGATGAGGTGGGAGGGAAGGGGCAGCTGCAGGGTGGTCCCACCCCTCCGTCCCTTCGACTCGGCAGAGCTGTTTGGCTTCTTGAGATTCAGAACACAAACAGTCATCCCTGCTACGCGCTCTGAGCCCGGGTCGCTCCTGGGCTGGAAGGACCGATGGGGTGAACGAGAATAAGAGGAATGACGTCCATTTGGATAGATATTTCAGTTTTATCATCTCTCCCAGCACAAATAATTCACTTTTGACGCTACTCTACACCTAAACACAGCATCAGGTTGATCCAGTCCTGTAGAGTTACATCTCTTTCATCTTTCAGAACTTTATGGCAAATTTCAAAGAATTTTGTGGGATTTTTGTGCGACAGACCAACATGAAATTGCACAGAACTGGAGGAAACATGGAGAAAAAATCTTTTATTGTTTTTGAAAACTTTTTTATATAAAAATGTTACATGGCCTTGTGTGGAACCTTCTGAGTCACCATTGGTTGCGGTTAGTCTATTTGAGTGTCTTAACCAGTTTGAGACATTTTCACACAAAGATAGGAAGGAGAGCATCTGTTTTCATTTGTCACCACGTACACTCAATTGGCTTAAGGCGTGGACTTTGACTGGGCCATTCAAACAAACCTGTGGGTGTCTGCAGCTCCTCCAGAGTTACCATAGTTATCTTTGATGCTTCTCTGATTAATGCTCTCCTTTCCTGTCCTATGAAGTTTAGGTTGACAGTTTTGCCCTAATTTCTCTGTTTTTAGTTGACTGATTCAAAAGTGTCTTATCAGATGTTTGAGCATTTATTGTCACACTGGACTCCAGCTATTGGTTAAGAACCACAATTGCCTGCAAATAGCTGAAATGCTTGAATACTTGAGACCCTGCTGAAAACGATCAGCGCTATTCATATGCACAGTGGAAGCCATCTTGGCACTACCACAGTCTTCACTCATGGGGGGAATGGCCAATCAGCACCAGGGAAAAGTAATGGTACTCCTGGATTGGCTGCTTTACTAACATAAGGCAGTAGCATGTCAAGCATCATTACTCCGAGGCATTTCATTTTCCTGAACTATATTTTCATTCCAATTTTGGAAAAATGCTCTACAGAAAATAATCTGCAAATAATCAGATTATCCGTAAATATTTACATTATTTTTGTCACATTCTTTACAACGTTTTTCTCCTCATGAAGCTGTTTGTTCTCTAATGTCAGAAGAGTAGCTCCGCGTGAGAGCTGCTATGATTTATGGCTCTGTCCGACAGACAGCAGGCAGCGCTGGAGATACGAAGCTGCCGAGTCAGATAAAAAAAAGTGGAAGATTAAAAAAGATTTAAATGACAAGGGGAAGAAAAGTGCGGAGATGATTGATGTAATTGTTAATAAAATGATGCTAAATTTCAGAATTTTTCTTTGGCTTTATTATGTGCATCTTTATGTTTAACTGTCATGCAAAATCTAAATAAATGACATTCAAGTTTGTTGCTGTAAACTGACAAAATGGGGTCTGTTTCCGTTTACTTCAATGCCTTACCATCTCCCCCTTTAGACAACATGAAGAATTCACTTTCTAACACTTTCTGATGGAATCCTAAACTGTATACAGCACAGACTTGTCCCAGTTCTTCTGTGAAGTTATACCATGTTTACACTGAGAGATTTATATAAACCCTATATTTATCATGGCTGCAGTGTTGCATCTTTTCCAGATGCTTTTACAAACATTTACGCAGTTTGGAAGTGAAGTATTTTGTATGTCTGGCTGCTACTATAGAAGACGTTCTGGTTTTAGAGTGGTCATCATGAATTTATAGACCAAGAGGAGTTCAGGTTCATGATTTTGGCTAGCAGTTAGCGCTTGTTGACTTAAGAAAACTTCTAGCGTGATTACATTTTGTTATTTGTCCTTAAAAATACTGAAGATCTGGAACCTGAAGTGAACAAAAAAAACTTGTGTCCAAAACATCCATGACCATGACCCATGCATTTTTCTTTGGTAAAATAAAACATCAATTTAAGCTATTTTCATTCCAGCCACATGCATTGTCAGCCCTTGACTTTACTTTTGCTAAACCTCCTTTGTACTACTCCTGCAATAAAAAAAGTATAATAAACTCCTAGTTTTCACATGTACATTTAGCAAAAACATAAATAAATAAAATTGCAGTGATGTTGAGACACGAGACGCCGGTCATCATGACAAGTAAAATAAAAAAGTAATATTTTTCCCCTCGCTCTAATCCTCTTCAGTAGTTTGCCTAATATAATTCATGAAATTGGCTTTAAATATGCAGTTTAAAATGTGCCTGGCGTGGCAGAAAGTATCAGCACCCACAGAAAGGGGGCAGTGCTGAGGCACATTATGCACAATGAGCAACAGGTGCTCTTCTTCTATGGTTTGAAGAGACTAGCAACTTCTCCAGAACTGTTCTTCTGCTTGGGGATTTTCTTCATGACTGTAGCCACATTTTTAAAAATGAAGGCTAACAATAATGATTTTCACAACAAAGTGATGGAGATATTTGTATAGGCGCATTGACTCCATAAAAAGATGACGGTAAGAAAATAAACAATTTTATTAAACCAATGTAACTGCAGCAAAAAATTTGCAGGCATTTTATTTAGGTAAATTTGTGTAAAAATCTAAACAAATATTTAACAAGCATTAATTAAACAAGATTAAAATCATTCTTCATCAAATTAATTGGCTAATTAATGAAATAAAGCACACATTAATAAGTTTATGCATTCAATATACAAGTCATAAGAAGGCTGTCGATGCTGAACACGGAATAATAACAGTGAACAAAACTTCTCATTAAATTCTAATGAAAAGGTGGATTTTGTTTTATACCACAAAGTATTGTCATGTTAGTATTTAAACATTATTGGACATTAAAAAACTAACAAGCTTGATTTAAAATATATATATATTTTAATGGCTAAAATAACCTCCAAAAGATTTTTCTATGTAACAAGCTGTATTCGCTCATATATGTTAACACTTAAATGTCATTTAAAGGTCATTTTCAGTGCTTTTTAAAATTCTGCTTAGCATTATTAATTCATATGCTACGTTTAAAATAGAAATAAAACACACTGCGATAAACTGTTTGGGTTTCTGTGAGCTATAATAATTACAGTACCACTAATATTTGGTCATTTTAGGGTTAATTTCTGAATGTGCTTCGAAAAAAGAAAAGAAATTCCCCACTTTTCATCCGTAGCTTTAAATAGATTTCAAAATCTTCAGATGTCAAAGGAAAGCAATCTGTAAGTCCTGCTTTTCCCATAAGAGTTTAGTTATTGTTTTTGCAAAGTGCATCGTTTTGAATTGAACTGCGAGGAAAAACATCGATGTCATAGAATTAGGCGAACCGAGTTACACGTTTTTTAGTGGTTCTGTTAAATGCGCCGCTGCACTGTTGATGGCTGGATTCAGTTTGAACGTAGCAGGTGCAGAAAGGGCGTCGGCACAAACAAAAACCTCCTTCTGCATTCACCGCTCTGAAGTGGATCCTCATGTTTGGCCACCGCCCTCCATCACACTGCAGAGAACATTGCTAATGATGCACCTTTCTTTAAAAAAAAAATTTGCTTTTTCCTCAATTTAAAGTGTAAAGTAGCAAAAATAAAACTTCCAATTTTGTGACTTTTCTCCGTCCACGCTAACATCCCACATCCACAGTAAAAAAACGAATTTACTCTCTTGGTCATTGTTCCGCCGCAGAATGACACTTTTAAGAGCGTGTTTAGCATTCAGGATCAGTCATTCATTCTTCCTGTCTGAGCTGAGAAATCTTTGTTCGGTCGATCCTCTTCAAACCCTGGAGTGTCAGGAGGGGCGGGGTGGGATCGATTTGATTCTAATCAGACCATGAAAAGAACATGATCTAACTACTTTCGGAGCGGAGTATATTTAAGCCCACTCCTCTTTACACTTTTCCCTCCATCTCCGTCTCCCTCCCCGCCCTCCCACTTTACTGCGGGGACAATGACGCTGGTCAATTTAAAAAGCTTTGAATGTCTCGTCAAATGACTTTGAATAACAGGGGAGAGAGAGAGAGCTTTGGAAAGGAGAAGAGGCAGAGATGGAGTGAGGGAAAAGTGGGGAGAAAACGGGAGAAATTGAGAGAGAGAGAGAGAGAGAGAGAGAAGGCCAAAGAGCAGACATAAAAATTCCAAGAGTTGTTTAAGCGTGGGTGGGTTCATTTGCATGACAGCGTTGCGTGAATGAGGCTGACCTCTCGGACCGCCCCGGTGCTGGGCCGAGCCGCAGCCCGACGTGCAGGCTTTGACCCAGCTCATTGACTCTGAATAGATACTTTGTCAAAAGGAGGGGGACCTTGCAGCTCTCAGCCGGACGGGCATCTGCAGACCTCCTGTTTGACACCAAACCGCCTCAATTCAATTCTTCAGTCGCCACAGCCAACACACCCACAGAGAGAGAGAGACCAGCACGCACACTCGGGGCGATTAAAGATAGAAAACCCACTCACCTAGACTTTTAATTGGATCGTGCGAAGGCAAAAATAATATGTATGTAGAGGGAAAAACAAGAACGTGAACACAGTCACAACAAGATTTTTCGGCTCTTTCATTATCAAGTTTAAAACCACCACGGCAGGTGCAGCGAAGCTCTTGCTTCACCCATCAACACGCTTCACTTGATAGCTCTGTGATTTACTGCAGCAGGCAGGTGAGAGGACACAGAGTGGACCAGAGGGGGGGCCTGAGCGATGTATTCTGCATACAAATCCTGGTTAGTTGCCCCCCAAGCTCCCTTTTTCTAGGTTGTGACTGCGCGAACACACACACACGCACACACACCCACACACACACAAAAGCTCAGACGGCTCGCAAACAGTCTCTGCTTTCATCTGGCGGCGCTCAGAGCCGGGACGGTGGAGACAGCAGCAGCAGTTCTTGGCCCTGACCTCAGCTGGCCACGGTCTCTGTGCGCTCAAAAGGAAGCCCCACTCCACTTGGAAACACAAACAGAGCAAAGCGAGCGCTTGTTAAATTTATATCAACACGCTTTGGTCCAAAGGCAGGTGATTAGCTGAATGCTCAGAGATGTGTATCACTTGTTTTTTCTTGTTTTTTTGTTTTTTTTAATTCAGGCTTTAAATGTTTCAACATTTATGATGGTTGAAATGGACCAACAAAAAACTGACCACCAAACATCTTAAGCGTCTTTCTAGACCGCTATGTATGAAACATTCTAAAAAAACTGAGAGGAAAACAAGGATAGAGTTCATCCAAACACACACAAGTGAAGCACCTATGGAGGCAGCGGCTCAGAAATTGAAAATTTACATTTCTATCTGTAGAGGTCTGTGGGTGCAGTGGATGAAAATGCACAGATGAACTTAGTATTTCGAAAAGAAAAGTAAAAGAAATTGATTTCTATTCCAAATTTTGTTCTGCTGTAGTTGTCACAATGGGATGTCTTACATTGTGTTAAATCTGTAAGATTTATTTTGAAACATGCAGTGCATGGAATTGATAAAACATCAAATTGGCTTATTTGTTTTACTTTTTTTGTGAAAGATGCTGTTGTGAGAAAATCACACAAAATAGTAGTAGTCAGAAAGACGTTGTGACATACTGTATGTTTTCTGTTGCTTGGATCATTTCTAAAGTTGAACTAAACCAAAGCAAAAGAACAATTTTCACTGCCTTATTATTTTCAACCTAAATGTGCTTTTTGTGAAAGATCAGACACATTTTCTTTATTTTCTTTAATTTAGATTAAGCAACAAGATTTTGCCTCATAGTTCCACATTCTGCTAATGTTTTCATGCTGGGAAAAACGTTGATAGATCAATTATTATTCATTTGATTTGAGCCTCTCACTATTCCTGCAAGACGTTCCACACCAGACAGCTTTACCCTTCTTATTCTGTTCCCTCAAAATATCAAAAATTGAAATGCAACAAGGTTCAGAACTGCTGCTGGTGCAACATTACGAAAGGTATGGTCTCTGAAAAACAGGACTATAAAACCTCTACAAAATTGTAAAAAAAAAAAAAAAAAAATTCTGCAATGTTTTAGCCGCTTGTTTTTGCTTGACAACTGATATGTAGGAAGGAATATTTTGGTTCTCCCAAAGGCGGTGAATCATTACCTGTGCTAAACTCTAATAACACTCTCACATCCATCTGACAATCTGCTCAGAGTAACATAAGATGAAGCTTGTGTTCTCATAGGAAGACAGGAAGGAAGAACAGAAGGGGGGATATACAAGTGTGAAAATGTCAGCGGCTGTAGCAGTGACGTAAACTATAGCAGAGGAGCAGATCGATGTGTTCTTCATTGTGCAAACAGGAAAAAAGCAGGCTGTGAATGCAGTCTGCAGACTCTCAGCCTCTCTGTAAACATCCACACGGTTTCCATTTTGCGCATAATGGATGGGAAAGCGAGGAAAATATCTCAATTAGGAGACGACTCATGTGAAAACTGTCTTGTAGGGAAAAGCGACAAGCTGTCTGAGACGCATCGAGGAAAATCAACATAATGACAAACTCCAGCCAACAAGAGGCTATATTCCCCAGATCAGTATTTAACCTGGGAAAAACTCTCTAAAGCAATGCAGATGTGCTCATTTATTATGGCTCAAAGGCAACTCTAAGCAGGCGTGTTTTTAGTCTTGATTGAAAGGAAGTGTGTTTCAGCTGTTTTGCAGTTTTCTGGAAGTTTGTTCCAGATTTGTAGTGCGCAGAAGCTGAATGCTGCTTCACCAGGTTTGGTGCTGTTCACAGAACCGCTATTTAATCTCACTTTCAAACAAATATGGCTCCAATGGACGAGTGACAGAAAAGCCGTTGTTGAAATAAAGTCTTGTTTACCGTTTTCCCCGAGACCCAGCAAACAAAGAAGATTGTCAAACGTAACCACAAGGGAACTCTGAGCCAACATGCCGAACACCATGTGTGTTACGCTGCACATTACCCTGGAAAAACCATCCCCGTGTTGGAGGTCGGTGGTCAGCAGCAACATGTTGCCAGGACTGATCAACTGGCACAGGAAAGTTTGTTGTTGGGGGGGGAAAAGGACGAAGCTAAACATATGGAAATCCTGGACAAAAAAAAAAACTTGTTATAAGCTGGAAAAGACACAACACTTGGGTGGAAGTTCACACTGATACAGCCAGAGATAAAAACAAAACTGAATAGATCAAAACTATATTCAGTGTTAAAACGGCCCAGTTAAAGTACAAATCTAAATCTAATTGAAAATCAGCGTCAATGATCTTAACAACGCTTTCTTACCAAACGAGCAAAACATGGTCCTCAGATATTTGCAAACCTTTCAGAATTTTCCCTCCACTTCATATTTTTTCTGCTTTGAACTGGTCTATCGCAGTGGTAAAATCTGTATAAAATGTGGAACAGTTGTGTGCTTTTGCACTTATGAATTGACGTGATGCCGGCTCTTCCCCCATGTGGACGTAGAGCAAACCTCCAACAACAAAACAGTGTTATAACAGCAGAGATGGTGGAACTCAGTATGTTACCCAAGACATTTTTGAGTCATTTTTGCCTCTTCTGCCAGACCTGAGGCAAAGACGCCAGGCAAGAAAATTCTCCAACGAGTTGTACATCATGTCTGTAAAGATATTTGCGGGAAACAATAGAGAAATCCATGTTAAAGCCCAGGTCTTTCGCAACCAGAGGACGAATGAGTTGCATGAGTGTGAAAGTTGTTGGACGCATTTTGCACGTACAAAACAGGTAATTAATGACTTAAATAATACCAGCTTGTGAAAATCTGCCTTCAGGAAAATGCTTATAAATGCAGATTAGCATAAAGTGGTTCTAAAATGTAAACATTGCAGTTACTGCAGCACATGTTTTCGTGCTTCCAAAGAGTTGGAACCACTGGAATTCACTCACAAAAATTAAAGCACAGCAAGCTTCATTATTGATCTTTGAGTTGACTTTCAATAATTGACGCTATGACCAAATTTGGGATGTTTACTACCAATTAGCTTCGTGCCGATGAACATGTGGTAGTTGCGGTCGATCACAATTTCATTCAACTGGACATGAGGTCGGCTGCAGGCCTTGATCTATTTGTTGCATTTATTCCAGACCCCATTTGGGTTTTTGAATAAATTGTATTCTGCCCTCTAAACTCTCTGGGTATCGGCTGTTGGGATTGCATGTTCCCCACTGACAACGTTTGACTGTGACTTCCTATTATTTTCCTCAAAATCTTTATGATCACAGAGTGTTAGTAATGACAAACTCGGCAATGTTGTCCGAGGTTCAGTTCCTCCAGAGAAGGGGCGTCTACTTTGGGACACATAGCGACCAGCGATTGGTCAGTCGCTGACAAACACCCTAGAATGATTGACAGGTGGCGTCATGTCAATCAAGGACTCTTATCTACACAGGATATGCGGGAGGCTGGTAAAACAATCGGTTCGGGGTCGTTCACTAATCTCATTAGAATAATGATTTAATTAGGAAAATGAACATAGAACAAACTCTCAGCATATGGGACAGGAGCCGAGTGACAGACAAGGTGTGAAAAGGTGCCACTGACTTAGAGGTGAAACACTTTTGCGTTTGTTTGCTCCTTCGCAAGCCGATAAACAGAAGACGACTGCGGCCCACGTCCATTCATGGGTTTGGCAGGTGACAAAAGACGCGGCCCGGACACACATTCCGGCCCGCTTCCGCTCCAGCACACAAGCTCAATTTCAGGGATTTCCCACCCCTTTCAACTGGGAGAAAAAGAGGCTACAATATCCCCTGTTTTTTTTAAATGAGCTGGGAGTGGTGAACTCGGGGGGCTCCTGCCAGTCACTCTGACTAAATTCAGGTTTAACTGGAAGTCAGGAGAATTGGGTGAGAATATTTCAGGCTTGGCTCAATTTGCTTTCAACATCTTCTGTTTTGGTGAAGACTCTTCTGACAAAGTTCGCAGGCATCAGGCTGAGGCCGAGTAATTTTCCTAAAAGGCCGACCATTAGCAAAAACGAAACAACATCTTGATATTTCGTGGAAACCAGTGAGGGTCCGAGACGAGTAACAAGCCCTCGCAGCTGATAACCAAAGATGCGCCGCAAAGTGAACAACAATGTTTGCAGCCTCTTATTTACAATACAGACACAAATTCAAGACTATTTGACAACTCAAGCAAGAGCAGATTGGAGTAAGGGTGTTTTTTTTTCTCTTTCTTGAGCCCTCTCTCTCTAATGGCGTTTGCTCAGTCTTTCGGAAACAAGAAAGGAGATATGGGAATGAATCGGAGCTCTAACAAATGAACGCCAATAAAGATGTTTCTCAGTGAACTTTAGTGTCGCAATCGGTCGGTGTTTATCTCGTTTTCGACGCTCCTTGATTGTGTGAGCCTCGGAGCGCAGCTTGGTATGAGTGTGGACGTCCAGGCGCTCTGGTTTGGACGCCATGGACACACACACACACACACACACACACCCCCATACACACACTTAAGTCTGGAGTGTCTGGTCTGAGCGGCTCAGTGAGACCGAGGAGCGTCTCTCTAATTAGAGGGAGCCCGGTGTAGGACATCTCTATAGGCCATCAACAGGGCCCTCGTTGGCTTTGTTCGGGAACCTCTTCTTCCACTGAGGCTGTCACTTTAGTTTTCTAAAGGGCCGAGGGGCTTCGGGTCCTCTTAATGATGTCTGAGTCCAATCACTAGAACTGTTTGTGGATAGATTTAAAGGATATTTCCGTGACAAAACGCTAAGGAAAATCCTGTGCTGTTTATTGATCCCAAGATCCTCAAAAACTCCTGGCGGGAGACAATAATAGAGGGGGGTGTTTTTCCCTCTCCACGCTGTCACAGTGTTTAACGTGTGATTATATCCAACTCAGTTTTGCATACAAACCCAATTATTCATTGAGATATAAATTAAATTCCACACTCACGGAGCTCCCCCTGACTCCTGCAGGATGCCTTTCAGAGACAACTCTCTCTTTTTCTCTGCCCCTTTGCCTTTTCTCCTGCCAGGACCCCGAAACGGGGAGAAGCCGCTGCAGCTGCTGTTCACATCAAACAGATAATTGCTAAATGAAAAGTCATTGCGTGACATTACGCCGTCCGTGGGATCATTGTTCATTCCCCCCCTCCCATCGCCACTTAAACGCATACGGAGGGTTTCATAGATCTCTTGTGTGTTGCCTGGAGACTAATGTAGGAGCAAATCATCCTCTCCAAAACAATGCAAAGTGTGTAAAGAAGACAAAAATATATAACTGCATTTATACGAGTTAATGACGCTTGTGGAACTAAAACTTGAATGGCTTTCTTGCAAGGCAACGCGAACGAGTGTTGGGCTTCAGCAATGCACTTTGACAACTTTGCTCCTTTCTAGAGACGCCATGAACCACCTCTAATGTCCATCAAGCTACAGTATTTCTGTATAAACTCCCAAATGCTCAAAGAAGAAGAGCAAGCTTTGTATCATATTCCCCCATTCAACTTAAATTTGTACGTTTCTGAATAGGGCCAGTGATTAATTGCCCATCAATGGGGTTTGAAAAGGCACTGAATAGGGAAGGGGAACTGCTGCACTAAAGGGTGCACAGCAGTGGAGGGGAAAGAACAGGCGAACTGAGAGTATAAGACCATGGGTGTATGTTTTTTTTTTTTTTATATACCTTTTTTTATTATTATTATTTAACATTTAAACAGTGGGCGATAGTTCACAAGCCTCATTTGGTGTGCAGGCATCTTAAGAGGGGGAGGGGGGGAAAGCGAGACTGTAGTCCTGTCAACTTGAGCAGAAGAAAGGGAATCAAAGGGTTTTTTTTCTCCTTAAATGGACTAATTTTCTCCTTGAATTATGAAAGTAATGGCTAGGTAACAGCCTGTGCTCAGTACCCGACGGCTTAATGCCTCCTAAATCCTTCCACGTGGCTCCACTAGTCCTGGCAATTAGGTCTCATTATAGCCTCATAAAGGATCTCATTTGTGGGATTTACTTAAAAGACAATGAAATTTTATCATGCAGAATTATGGAAAAATAATATCTGAGCTCTCGCATGGTGTGCCGAGGGCGCGCGCCACGCATCATTCCGCTCGGTTTGCTCGCTCTCCTAACCCCCCTCCTACCCCATCCTCCTCCTCCTCATCCTCCTCCTCACTTCACTTCCTCTGCGGTTCCTATCTGTATCATAACAACTGCGCGTCCTCCCTGTCAAACGCCAAATTCACTTTATTATGGCAATTATTGTCTGCGTGACAGACATGCCTGTTTTATCTTTGGGATGGTTGGACTTTAAAGACTTCCTAATTTATGTATTTATTTACTTTTTTTCATGATTGTGTTTAAAGCCGCACTTCAATAACAGGAGTCCTGTTTGTCGTGATCTATACATGCATGTCTCACATAATGAAAGAATGTAGACGACTGCTTGGACTGCATGTCTGAATTGTTCCAACTTCGTCTTGCATTTTCTTTAAGGGTCCAGATGGAAAAGGCAAAAGAAAGGGGAAAATTTCCTAAAATAATATCCTAAGTCTTTTTTTCTTGTCAAAAAGGATATTTTTGCCTAAAGCATATTTTGGAACGAAAGAGGTGGTGATTTTTTCTTTTTGTATTAATTGAGATTTTTTTTTTTTTTTTGCCTCAATCACTTTTGGGTAAACTTACTTAGGACATTGTTTTAGGGAAATGACGATATTAATTTGTATATGTAGCGATTATTAGTGACTAAAATACATTTTCTAACACGTTAGACTTAAACATTGTCATTAAAGTCTAATGGAAGATGCTACTTCAGACAGGGTTACCAACTTTGTGACAATATTAGTTGAATTATTCAGACCCCTACGGAAAAGAAAAAAGACCAACAACAAATTTACTAGCTTTTCAAGCTAATTGTTGACTTTTGGAGGTTTTGACATCATATCATGCAATTTTCTTTCTATTTTCAACAAGCAGAGAAAGAATGGACCCATTTCCGACCCAATAGTACTGACAGGCCCAGTCCTCAGGCGGCAGTCCCTCCCAGCTGCAGCCAAAGCACTCAGACTCAAAGGTTTGTTCACAAGAGCGTGAGTGTGTTTATTCGCTCACTCACTTTTTGACTTTCTTGCAACTTGAATTTGTTCTACACGGCAAAATATTTGAGCCACTTTTCGCCGCGTCGACGAACTTCTACTCTTCAAGGCGAAGAAATCTCGCAGGTTTGAAATGGTGAACTGCAATATGTGAGTTTGTGAAAGATGAGCTTGTTGCAAGTTGTAAGTTGTGTTAAAGTTTTCAGTAGTTTTGTCGCATCGCCAAGAGTTGAGAAAATTATGTTTTTTTAAGTCAGCACTTAAGCAACTGAAAGAAGGAAAGGGAGGGGAAACTATTTCCCAGAGTTCTTAGCAGCATATTTTTGTATCATGTGCTGCACCGTGAGATAAATGTAAGTGTGCTACATTGAATTATTGAGGCAAATGTTGATTTTATTGTGAATGTCAGTTTGCAACGGCTGAGGAAAGTGCCTCTTTTTTTGTTGCTTTTTACCCCGAGGGACAAACCAACAAATGATCCGCTGAAAGAAACATGATAGTTCTGATTTAAAGAGGGTTGAGCAGAAAACATGATTCTGGATTCGGAAATTGTAAACGAGCTCCAAAAACCGCTGGCTCATTTCCCGCTTGGTTCTGTTGGGCTTAGGATTTTGGGGGGAGAAGTTGGGTATAGTTTTAACAAATCGCTCTGATCTAATTTGAAGATTTTGAACTTCTCAACGACCCAGACAGACTTCAACCAAAACCTCTTCCTCAAACTAAAATAACAAATAGTCAGATGGCGAAATGACGCCGGATGCACGGCTGCATCACCGACTCCAGTTCCCACTAAAAGCAACTTCTTCACTTAAGATGGCGTCAGATTTTTACTTGCTCTTTAGTTAAAGCAAGTAACTATTTCTGCCATTCCTGAATTGGCCATAAAGACAAATGCTCAGAAGCTATATTAATTTCTGTAATATGATTTCTTCTAGTTGCAAATTAGCGTGACGTATCTGTACAAGTTTATGATGAATTTCATTTAGGAATTAAAATCAAAAGCTACACAGAGTGTTGAGAAAAAAATATGAGCAAGACTGCTTTAGAACACTCCTGCTATTTTAAATGAAAAAAATATTTAAATTTTAAAGATTTTAAAATAATTTAATTTAAACCACAGTGGACCTACTTTTTGGCTTAAAAACCAAAATTACTGGTTCAGTTGGGTTGTTTTTAAACTCCACAATTTCAAACGAATATATTGTCTCATTCTGATGATCAAGCAGATATTTGCATTATTAAATGTAATATTACAACATTATGAGATATTGTCTATTGCCTCTAGAGTTTAAGTGCATAGAACACAGAGAACAGCTAGAACCGAATTTATTTGTGTGAATATTTAAAGAAAATGAGTAAAATCGTCGTCATCAAAACAAGGTTTGTTATGAAAATACATTTTTTTAAAACTAGTTGGAACTTAACTCATCAATGTGTTTCACTTGCGAGAACCTTTGATAGAAATCTAGAAATAACATAAGTTTACATTGTTACACTTTATGTTTTATTGTCGAAACTCCTGAATGTTGGATCCCAAAGCCTCTCCTCTCCTCTCCTCTCCTCTCCTCTCCTCTCCTCTCCTCTCCTCTCCTCTCCTCTCCTCTCCTCTCCTCTCCTCTCCTCTCTCCTCTCCTCTCCTCTCCTCTCCTCTCCTCTCCTCTCCTCTCCTCTCTCCTCTCTCCTCCGTTTTTACTTGGCAGATGAAAGCAGAAGCTAAACCTGCCCGGTGACCCGCCCGGTGGATCAAACTCGCTAATTATCGTCACAAGATGAGGGATTAACGCATTTCTGAAATAGCTGCCTGTTTACCCCCACACAGAGCCGCCATTATAAACACTTTCTAATTGAATCCTAATCGCCGTCAAATAGCCGCGGCCCAGACTCGCCGACGGTTCATAATTCTTTAATTGCTGGAAGTGAAACCTGGACCAGCCGGATTCAAAGTGTGATTATGGCTGCTGAGCAACGAAAGCTCCTTATCTTCGCGTGAACAATTCCTAAATCGCATTTCTGGAAAGAAAGAAAAAATAGAAAAATTAGGAATGAAAATTCTGTTATTGGATTTCTTTATTAACAAATAATGCACCTGCAACAGTTTGAATATAGAAAAAAACATATTTTTTTTAAATCTTATTGACAACTATTATTATGACTGTCATCACTATTAAATTTACGGTGTTATTTGAAAACTTTGCATCAAGGAATTATGTAAATCACATCAAATCAAACCAGTATTATTGCAATGAACACACACACACACACACACATATATATATATACAGCATATATTATTATGGAGTATTACAACCGTTATCTAGTGGGTGTGAAAAGTCTGAGAACTTTTCTTGTAGTAAAGCTCTTCGAAACATTAAATGTGCTCATTTTGATGATTAACGTTCAAATCATTAAAAAAAAAAAAAAAAAGAGCCAAAATCTGCGAGTTGTGAAGTGCAGAGAAGCGTCACGTGGTTTGGGTCAGTGACAGCGCAAACCCTTGGAGCCCGGTGCGCACGTGGGTGACGATGCAGGGCCAACCCCTCTTCGGGGTCCCTTTTGTTGAACCATCAAACATAAGCACCTTTGGAGATCCCGAGGGCTTCACATGAGAAACGGCCGTCGTCCCGCGCTCTGGTGCGATCTCTCCTCTGCGGCGCAGCCATGTCCAGGTCCTTCTACGTCGACTCCTTGATCATCAAGGACGCGGTGCGACCCGGCGCGGCCGAGCGTCCGGCGCAGGACTTTCTGCTCCCCATCAGCGTGCACTCCCCGGGCGTCATGACGGTCGCCGCGCCGGTGTGTCCCTCTAGGAAGAACGGCACGTTCTGCGTGTGCCCGCTGTGCGTCACGTCGCACATCCAGTCTTCGCGCGGTGGCATCCCGATCCTGAAGAGCCAGTTTCCAGGTGTGGAGGCGCAGTTCTGTCAACGGATAGCGCAGCAGCAGCAGCAGCAGCAGCCTTCTGCGCTGGCGCATCCTGGACACGCGTCTGTCTGCACGCCCACCTTCGGCGTCACGGATCCCAGGAGATACCACTGCCTGTCTATTGGTAAGCACCTGCTTCCGCTCTCCGACACCTGTTAGAGTAACAGACGCTCGCCGCACCTTCGCTTTTGCACTTTTACGCACGTAATTTAGTAACGCGTCCCGTTCCGACAGGTAAAACTCAAAACAAATCTCTGCATAGAAACAAACAAACAAACAAAAACCTCTTTATGTTTCACTGCAGGAAGCTCCTCCGAGAACAGCCACCTGCAGAACGGCAAACGGATGCGGACGGCTTTCACCAGCACGCAACTTCTGGAACTCGAGCGGGAGTTCTCCACGAACATGTACCTGTCCAGACTCAGACGCATCGAGATCGCCACGTATCTGAACTTGACGGAGAAGCAGGTGAAGATCTGGTTTCAGAACCGCAGGGTGAAGCACAAGAAGGAAGGGAAAGCCACGCAGAGGAGCGCGCACGGCGGATGCAAGTGCGCCGGGGCTCACGCGAACTATTCCAGGTCGGAGGACGAGGAGTCCTTATCCCCGGCCTCCGCCTCAGAGGAGAAAGAGGTGTCACCGATTTGAGAGGCGCTCAAAAACTTCCTGCAAAGTCCCGTCCCGTTCGCTGGCACTCGCTCTGCCCCGCACGTTGCAGTTGGCATCACCAAAAAAAACAACAACAAAAAAAGCTGAGGCTCATTTCCCGCATGAAGTTTGTTCAACTGAAATAAGAAACGATGTGAATTTATGTCAGTGACAGATTAAAAGCACAAACAATTGTCATCTTTTTTCTGGGAGGCGGGAGGGGTGAGGTGGGTTTTTTACATGTTCGGTTCCCGCTGTTGATTCACCTAAATAAAAAACATAAAAAAATGTCGTGAATGTTCTGTCAGTGCAGCGATTCGATCAGAGAACATTAAAACCCCTTTGAAATAGTGCAGGTCTGGAGTGTAGACCTGGGGCCTGCAGCCATGTGTAAACAGTGTGTATATGTGTATTTAATGTAATAAACACTATCAGAACCTGTCAGTGTGCTGGCTTGATATAGTGCGTCTCCAAACCCCACTGCCTGTTATTTTCCTCATACGACTAGAAATATGGTTTTAAGGACTGATGAGCGCAATCCACCAGGTAGATACCCTGGAAACGACGCTCGGGAAACGACGTCTCTGACTCGATCGGGGAGTTCTAATCTCTCATTTGTCATCAGTTACCTGAACCAAGAGGGGATCCGAAAGGGGACAAAAAAAATGGACATGTAGGGTCTAAGGCAAGTTCTGAAAATTTCACAAATGTGAGGGAAAATTTGGGATGCATTTGTAGCCTTTGTGACAAATAATAATAATAATAATAATAATAAAAAAATGTTCCAAGTTGCTGCTTAATGAAGTCAGACAGCTCGCACAACTGAACGGGATGTTTAAACGTGGTTGTAAAACAAGAACGTTCCCTTTTCTGACAGAAAACTGTTCCATATAATCAAAAATCCTATCAAGATGAAACGCTGACTGATTTTTTTTCCCCCCAGTTGATTATATTTAATTAGTAATTATGCTGTAATTAAAATTGCAATAGCAAAGTGTTTTCCGAGAACAGACCACAAACACGCTTTATGGAAACAGACAGAATCCATTCTGCATTTATCAAATGTAAGGAGGAAGTAGGAGCAGCCAGGGATATTGAAACGTGAAAAACGTGAACTAAATGAAGAAATAAAACACATAATACATATATAACACTTCCTTGGTGACCAGCATATTTATCAGGGTGCTAATTCCCCCAAACCCCCAACTGAACAGCGGCATGCTGACATGTTTTGCTTTAACGACGAAGAATCATTGCTAATACGATATATTTACGGTAAAATCAGCAAAATCGTTTTACAGTGTAATGTGTTTTAATTTCATTTCTCACACACCACTTGAAAAAAAAAAAAGAAGAAAAGACTCAAACTTTCACCTCGCCATGGAAATGTTCATTTAATATTAACTCGTTGCCTCCTTTACCGTGTTGTGGAGCGTCACGTTTTAACATGAACACCTGGTTCCCACTAAGCCGTCCTGTTTCTGTGAGCTGCACTTCAGACGCATCACGCGAGGATTCAGTTTGAGCGAGCTCGCCAGTTAAACTGAAAATGGATGGTTGGAGAAGAGGGGCTTTTTGGCCGTAATTTCTCCTTAGATTTGACCACAAAAGGGGACCCGATAACGCCCCCCGCGCCCCTTGTCGCCAATCGTCCATTAATGTTCGCCTCTGAAAAGATTTCAGTCGTCCCAAAGCGAGTTTAATTGCGTTTTTTCGGGTCCCACGTTGGTTGATTATGAGGCTTTGCAGTGGCTGAAGCCGCAGAACAAGGATATATAGAAGTGGGCAAAGGCTTTGACAGGTGAGATTGTCTTGCCTTGGGACCCGCATTTAGCCCGAGACCCCCGACGGCTGCGTCCACAGAGAGCTTTGAGGGACATCGACAGGGTTCCTCGGAGCCACAGAGAACGATTTAGTCACTGTTTCATTAGGCACTATTTGAACCTTTCAACTTATGGTGAATTAAAAGAGAGAGAGAGAGACAGAGAGGTGGAGGGGAATGCTCAAATGGGTAGGGGGGATTAGATGGGAGGGGCCACTGGAAATTAGCGGGCGCCTAATTTAACTCGTTTCTGTCGGGAGTTTGGGATACATTCCTAATTGAGAGGGGAAGCAGGTGAAGTTTTGGTCCCACGCAGGCCCTTTCAGAGCGGGAATAAATGGCCCCCTCTCACATCCCGCTGCTGATCGTATATTATTGGTGGTGGTGGTGAGAGATGGTGGTGGGGGCATCTAATGAATATACATTGAAGTTCCTATTAATCGAACTAGAGTTTTCTTGCTGCAGGTGTGTGCGACCGATAGAGTGGACCCAAGTTTTTAAAGCCTCACACAGGAACGTGACCTGGACCTTGAGCGCCGCCGTGAACTCAGGCTGAGTTTGGTGCGTCGTCCAAGCAGACGCGACGTCACCAGAACAGAGCGTGCGGCGCACGCACAGAGATAACTTTGGAGTCAAAGCTGCTAAGAAAAGGGGGATTTTTTCTTTTTCTTTTCTTTTTTTTTTTTTTTTTTACCTGCCAATGGACTGAAGAATAAGCAAAACTTATCCGCAAAGAGGAGATGGGCCACCATTGAAAACGAGGCAATTACGCATGACAAAAGACAATTAATAAGAGCGCTTTTCAGCTGGTCGCAGCTGCTGTCTCATGCGGAGAGATGGAGGCTAGAAGAAGCTGAAGTGCCCAGGAGGATGGAAGGGGGTTTGGGGGGCAGGCGGGGGGGTAGAGAGTAGTTAAGGGGGGAAAACTGCGTCGTCTCCCTCAGTTTAAGAGCGAGGCACTGCGCCATTCCTGGGTCCAAAATCTAAATCCCGCTAAGCAACAAGTGAAAAGCTCGGCTGTGAGTAGGACAGCGTTTCTGATCATCGGTGGAAACTAATAGTGCGGTGAAAGTCCAAAGAGTTTTAGTTTGTTTTGTTTTTGTTTGTTTGTTGCTTCTTTTTTTTTTTTTTTTTTTTACCTTTGTGCAAAAACGCGGTGGGGTTAAAGAAAGAACCGCCAACACACAACGGAGCGGCAAAACTTTCATCGAAGTTTGCAGTAACCCATTTTTTTTTTTTATTCCAGACAGAGACTTTAAAATGAGTAAATACACAATAATTTATAATAACAATAAATGTGACTCACAAATAACTGGCATTATGGCAAACCAACAAAGCATGGCAGCATTATCCTGCGGGTGCATTTTCGCTTCGCACATCGACTTGTTGAATCGGTTGAAACAGCAGGTCGAAAAGATGGCGCCGATCATTTCTACAGGCCACGCAAACCAAACAGTTTCTAACCGTAGAGGTTCCGGTCAGATGAGACCAAAAACTGAGCTTTTTGGCCTGCATGCAACGTATTATGTGTGATAAACTAACATTATATGTATTTATGCAACTCTGGGAAAAAATCGAATAAAATTAAGAGACCACTGCAACATGATCAGTTTCTCTGATTTGACTTTTTAGCTGTTTATAGGTTTTAATAAAACGAACATTATTCTTTTACTGACAACATGTCTCCGAAACTCCAAGCAAAAATTTGTTTTTTTGCAGAAAATGGGAGACGATCAAATAATGCAAAGAAAACAAGTTCATATTAACCCTCCTGTTATGTTGAGGGTCAAATTGACCCGTTTTAAAGTTTAAGAGTTTTTTTTTTTTAAAATAGTCGGAAGTATTTTTTTGCATGAAACTTTTTCTATTTGTCTTAATAGGTGCACTCTACATATAAATTGAAAATTTATTCATTTTACACATTTGCAACCCTTAGGTCTACTTTTTACATAGATACTGTTCGGGTCAATTTGACCCGGCAGTCAGGTTAACACTAGAATGGCTGGGTTTTCGCAAAAAAAAGATTTTTTAAAATGTCCAATTCTATATGTTTCCTTGCAGCTATGAACCATATTTCACCACACACACACAAACACACACACACATGCACCACACCGTGCACATACATCCACACGCCGACACACACAAGCCCACTTTCTCACTATTCTCTTTACTTCACTAGGAAACTGCGAGAAAGCAGGTGTTCACACAACTTTTGACGGGAATCTTTTCTGTTCCTATGGACAAACTCCACCCACTCAGCAGATGTGGAGGAAAACATAAATACTCTCTGCATGACTCATTTATCTTGATTTTAATCAGCGAGTCAATTTGACCCTGAACAGTATGTGTGTCTCAAGTTCAATTATAAAGGTCACCCATTGAAAAAAAAAGTGTAATATAAATTTTTTTTACCAAAGATCAATTTCAAGGAAATTATTGTTTTTTTGTGTCTAGGTTTTTTTCAGTGGACATTAAAAATGTAAATTCCATTTTTATGTCCAAATGAGTAAATGAGTAAGTTGTCGTCATTGATCCTTAATTTTTGAGAAATAAAAAAACATCATTGCACAAATATTGATTGAAATGGTTAGTAATGGAGTTAATAATCAGATACAAAAATGTTTTGGAGGAATCTTTTGGCTTCTGACACTATTGCATGATTAAACACTCCCTGGGTCAAATTGACCCACAAACATTATTGCTGTACCCTAGAAACGAACATAATTTAATTATGTTCATACATAATTTAGAAACATACTAATGTTTTCACTCAGAAATTCTCTCACTCCACAATTCATAAAACATTGGTCATAACATCTTGAGAAGTCAAGTTGGACAGCAAGACTCTAATTTCAAATGTAAATGGGAAAGTGTTTACTATCCAAGCAAACCTGTAGAAGAACACGCTGTGGTCAGATGAGACCAAAACGTCAGATTCTGGCCTATATCTGGAATGTAATGGTCATGGTAGAAAACCAGCACTGCGTCTCTGAACACTTGGTGAAACACGGCGGCGGCGCCATCATTGTCCCATCCGGAAACAACCGGCCTGTCAGTAAATCTGAGCACAACTCGCCCAGGCGTGAGCGAGAAAACTCCCGGGCAAAGCAGGCTTTTTATGCGTCGATGCCTCTGGTGGAAACACATCAGAGAGGAAAAACCCCAATGTGGAAAAGAAAAGAAAAACGTTCAAGTACTTAGTGAATGACAACATGTGTTGCTCTCTCTGCTGATTTAACATGATGGCAAGAAATGTCCGCCATCTTTCTATTACATAATAAAATCTTCTCACGATAGATAGATAGATAGATAGATAGATAGATAGATAGATAGATAGATAGATAGATAGATAGATAGATAGATAGATAGATAGATAGATAGATAGATAGATAGATAGATAGATAGATAGATCTACTTCACTTCAAAACTGTTGTTCGCTTTGTGTTGGTGAATCTTAATAAAATTTGCTGAATCTTTAGTCGCACTTTTGCAACGTTACAAAAAATGTGACTAAAGATTGTGAAAAGCTTTGCTGTGCAGTAAACTGGTAACAGAAACAATAAATAAATCATACTTCAGCACCACGGACAGCTCCTGTCGAGGCCCTCCACTCAAAGGGCCCATCATCATCATCATCATCACCATCATCATCATCATCATCATCATCATCATTCTCCACAACCTTTTGATTAACACTCCCCTCAAACAGAGGCACACTTAGAGACAGGATGGGTCAGGACATGAACAAACAACGTTTTCAGAAAAAGCATGGCTTTTTTATTTTTTTAAAAATTATTATTTATTTTTTTAGAACAGAAGCACAATTCAAAAGTGCTCATTACAGATTGTCACAATTAAAAAACACATACTGAGGGCGTGAATCTCTGGTGTTCCAGTTGTTTCAGAAAATTGTTCTTTTTTTTTTCTTTTCGCTTCAGCAGCGGTGCGATTAGGAAGGAAGCCGAGGGATTTTTGAGTGAGATGTGAAATTACTGCGAAGCCCCCTGCTGGACGGTTTGAGACAGGACAGGCAAAAAAAGAAAAAAGAAAGAGTGTAAGATTAAACTTGTTTCCCAAGGGGGATGATATGAGGAGCAGGAATCCATATACTTACAAGACTACTATGATTTTCCTGGTTAGAAACGAAACCGAAACAAAACACGAGAGAAGCAAACAAACAAACAAACAAACAAACTCAATTAGTGACTGCTTTACCTTATAATGAAGGATTTCGAGAAAACATCCTTAATGAAAACATGCGCGGTGGTTTGGAGGTGTTTGAACCGGTTCACCTGGATGTAATTGGTTAGCAGTGAGAGCCTGAGCTTGCTTTGAGGTAAGCTGGGTCTTCCTTAAGCTCAGATCCTTTGTTTGGAGAACAAGGACACTGTTCTTTTCCCTAACATGTGGAAGTAATTGCGCCAAGCGGCTGCATGGAGCGAGGAAGAAGAGGAGGAGGAGGAGGAGGCCCCGGGGCCCTGTCCACACACACACATACACACACAATCACCAGTCTGATACCCCCATTCTGTGCCAATAGATAGGTGATTCACAGGGGTTCATTATTCCTCCCATGCCCGTCAGGGAAGCTCCCCGCCCCGGGGGGCCGGGAGGCACAGGGGGTAAAAAAGGTCGGATTTAAGAAACTGTCCGTACTGATGGACAGTAACAGGGGTCCCAATCTTCAGTTTTCCGTGTCACACAAGCGGAGAGAGAAGGGGACCATTCTGATGGTTTGGGCTCTTTTGATAAAAAAAACAAACAAAAAAAAAAAACTGAATGAAATGAATGAGAAGGGAGAGCAGTTCTATGGCGGTGTGTGAGCGCCATCTAGAACCACTTCTGCAGAGTTTCTGTGTGATGCACAAGAACCGCGTTTCTTCGCAACGACAACAGGCGACGAATAGATGCATTTCTATATAAGTAAAAAAAGAAAGAAAAAAAAGAAAAGAAAGAACGGTAAGGGGTTGGTGAACTTGCCCGGTCGCAAAACAGTAACATTTAAAAAAAGACACACTTAAAAAAAAAAAAACAAAAGAAACTTCAGACACGAGGTTTTAAAAGTCCGTTTGCACTACAAAACCCGAATTTGTTCATTATTTGTATCTGTGCGTCTTTTCCTAAAGTATCTTACTTTGAAAGAAGCGCAGCGCTCAGAGGGGAGACTGAGGGGGAGGAGTGGGAGGGGGAGGGGGGCATTTCCTGAGAGTTATTTACTTTGAGCCAGATGATTACTTTTTTTTCTTTTTTTTTTTTTCGGGTGAGGGGGGTTGGACTGTAACATTGAATCAGTTACAGGTCGCTGTAGCTGGAGAGCAGTTGTGAAGGCGGCCGTGGATGCGGACAGAAGGGGCGCACACAGCGCCGGATCTCTGAGGATTATTGCCGCTGCGTACAGGGGGACCCTCGCTGCGCCCTTTCTGGAGGGACCAATTCACTGTGGATATACTTACGAGAAAGGAGTGAATAGAGGGGATTAGGAAAAAAGGTAATTGAAAGGTCGATTAAGCATTTGTTTCGTGCCAACTCTCTTTTACTCACGTTAACACAACCTTCAGAATGCATGTTGTAGATGACTATTTATCCTTCTTTCTGTTTGCGGAATAAAGTCCGTACAGTAAAAGTTATTTTTTTCGTTTTACTTTTATTCAGCACTTTGCAAGCTGTGCAAAAACTTTTGCACAAGTCATTTGTGTTAGGTTTTTTTTTTTTTTAATCTCAGCGGCGCTTTGCGCCATATGGTCTCTCTCTACCCCCCTGTCCCCTCCTCACATCTCCTTGGACGCCGAGCGGCGAAATGTCGCTCACTCTTCCGGATAAAGGCGCTCAGTTTCGGCTTCGCAGCTGGAGGTGTCACCTCGAAGACCGAAGGCACAATTGTGGGATGCTGCCTGGACGTCTAATGGGAAACACGTTGGAATTTGTGCATCGCCTTTTCCTCGCCTACAGAAGGGGATGCGGAGGAATTAAAGTGGAATATGTTCGTTCGCAGTGGAGAGAAATAGAGGATTTTTATTTTTTTTTTTAAAGTCTGGATTTGATTCAGAACGAGAAAGGCTCTGCGCCGGGTTTTTTTTTCCCCTTTTGGAGACACGACGCATTCTTCTTTGACCCCCTGCCCTGCTGTGAGACCAAACGGGTCTTTTCGTCGGATCTGATGCATTTGGACTTAGAAAAAACAACAACAACAACAAAAAAAAAACGTGAAAATTCAACCTTTTTGAAAGAGGACTGTATCTGTTAGACACTAGATGGAATACTTTTATTTTTATTTTTATTACTCCGGGCTGACCTGTTGCACAGTTTGGCAACTTTTTGAGTCGCTTTCTGAGAAAAAGAGGGGGGTAAAGAAAGAGAGGGGCGTGCAGGGAGCCTGACTGCCTCTGCAGACTGTTTTCAGCACCATTTCGCTCTGTGCACAGAAAAAAAAAAACAACCCCGTCAAATCGCATTAGACACTTTGTCATCGGATTCCCACGCAGATATGTAATTTTGCGCATGGTGGATGTCCTAATTATAGAGTTGAGGAACCGCGCTGCCGATGGATTATTTAGCCTGTCTCAGCTGAGCCAGAGCGGACAATCGTTGGAAACAGTAAGATGACATGGAGGGTTTTTTTTTAAAATGTATTTTTCTTATTTCTTCTCCCTTCCCCCCGGCAAATAAGACAAGACGCTGAAAAAGATAAAACGGAGAAACACAAGTTGCCCGTTTACTATAAAACTGCCTCATCAACGAGGGAGACTTGACATAAATAATGTTTTAATGAAAAAAAAAAAAAAAGCTCTTGCTTTAAAACGTGGTCGCCGTGAAGACGTTGCTCTGAAGACTGGCGTAGTGAACACCGAAATGGAAACAATTGTTCCCAGAACTTAAGTCTCAGAAATAATAATAATAATAAAAAAATAACAAGATGTCTTAATTAGCATCTTCTATGTTTGGCATGCTGGCAGCATCTATGTTCGGACTTGTCTGCGCTTAGGCGGAATCAAGAAAAGGTGAATCTTTTTCCAACCAAAATCCAACAGTTATGAGAAGCGACGTGATTAGAGTCGCGTCGCCTCTAAAAGTTGGACTGTGTCGCCCTCTACAGACCGTGGAAGGGAAGTGCAGTGACCTGCGGCTCAACATCCTCACACAAACAAACAAACAAAAACAACAACAAAAACAACTGCGGACTAAAAATGTTGCTGCAAACGAATAGAAAAATAACTAAGGCGGCCATTGTTAACCCATGTAGCTCCAGTGGATAAAATTATTCGATATAAATCTTGCGGAAGGATAGGAGAAGGATTGCAGAAGGAAAAAAAGGCCCAGCAAAGACTGAACTTCCTGAGGGTTCTCAGGAGGAACAACATCAAGGAGAAGCTGCTGGTGTCCTTCTACAAGTGCTCCATAGAGAGCATACTGACCTACTGTATCTGCGTATGGTATAACAGCAGCACTATGGCTCAAAGGAAAGCTCTCCAAAGGGTTGTGAATACAGCCCAAAAAATCATTGGCTGCCCTCTCCCCTCACTGGAGGACCTGCACAGCGACCGCTGTCTAAGAAAAGCACAACACATCACAAAGGACACTTCTCACCCCGGACATTCTCTGTTCACACTGCTGCCTTCAGGCAGAAGATGCAGAGCAACCAGAACAAGAACCAGAACCAACCGTCTCAGAGACAGTTTCTACCCGATAGCAATAACAAAACTAAATGCAATCAAAAACAACCATTAATCATCATGAATGATGTATGTGAGAATGTGGCTGTTCTTATTTTTCTTTTTTTTTTTTGCCAGTTGTTTGTTGATTCTTGCGTTGTGTGTGAATTGTGAGACAGTTATTTTTTGTTTTTGGGCATGTGCACCGACTGTTGAATTTCGTTGTCCTTATGACAATGACAAAGATTTATCTTATGTATCTTATCTTATAATATTCTGTAGGTATAGTCCAGTGGTGTCAGCTGAATTTGCTCACGATTCAGCAAATTGTGAGCTCTCCGCCTTTGGCTTAGAAATCAAAAATATTTAAGTAAATACATACATGAGAAAAGGGCAGGCTTATATATATTCAGCGTATCTTCCTTGGATGGTCAGAAAATGCAGCGTTTGGGAGTCACACATGTAGCCTGTCTATCTATATGTAGCGCAATGACTTACTTAGTATCAATGTGCAAGATGATAGTATAAAAATGCAACAACAACAAAAAAAAATCCTTACATTACTTGAAATAATTAGTCCCTCTTCTTGCCTTCACAGGCCTGAGCATCCACAGTCATGGACAGCGTGAGGATGTACCTGGTCTGTGGCGTTGCCATTGTGTTGATGGTTTCAGGTAAACACCTGTATGAGACATATAACCTTTTGTTTCTTTTGCTTTTTAAGATCAAAAACGCTGTCTAACATTGAGCAAACTGTCCCACAGTTACGCCTGGACTGTCCGCCCCCACCATTTGGCCAGCAGGAGACGAGCTGGTGCTGGAGCCCCACTCCATCATCAACGTCAGCTGTACGGGCCAATCAGAAGTGGTCTGGGAAGAACCTCCGGCGGACGACGCCGTCGTTACTTCAAACGGTTTCACCTCAGCTCTCCTCATTTACGACGCGACGGTCGAGCACACCGGCTATTACGGGTGCAGGCATAAAGACAAGGAGGGCGACCAAAACGATCTGGTGGAAATCTATGTCCTAGTCAAAGGTAAGGAGGGGAAAACAAATAAGACCTGAATATGAATGTTCTTGTTCAGGCTGATGGGATAATATCACTCATCAGGATGCAAAGCAGGAAGATGGTCATTTTTGATCAAATTGGACAATAACAAGAAATGCAAAAAACAACCATAAAGGTCAAATAGAAGTGATATTTTTGAAAACTCAGAAGCAAACAAAGTGAGGAAAAACACATAATATTACAAGAAAAATTAAAAAAAAGAAACGACAGAGCTGCATCACAGTGAAGTAAAGTGATTCAGTTGAGACCAGCAGAAGAAGTGGGAAAGGTGTGATGCAGATCTGGAGACGCCAGGCAAAAACAGATGGTGTTATTCCCATTGTTTTAACATGTATCCATGTGGTGACTAAAAAAAGTAAACAAATCAATCAATATACGATGGAAAACTTCGGACTAGATCATATATGGCTGACCAATTATTTCTTTATTTTTTTAAAAAGTTGGCATAAGGAAGATAAACCGTTACTTTACAAAAGGTCACATTCTTTCTTGTCCATTTCTAGATCCTCAGGTCGTGTTTGTCCCAGAGAGAGCAGAGGAGCTGCTCGTTCCCTACGAGGTTGATTTGATCATCCCATGCCGAGTGACGGCAAAGACCCACGACGTGGAACTAATCCGAGTCCCCGGCGGAGAGAAGCTCCACAGGTACTACGACTACAGAGTGGGCTTCATGGGCGACCTCTCTCCTGGCCAGTACAGGTGTGAGGCCACATTTAAAGGCCAGACTTTCCAAAGTGACATCTACACCGTAATGAGTTTGGGTAAGTCAGAAATAGCATTTCTTATACATTTGAAGCTGCAAAACCACTCACTTAGATGCAGTTTGTCAGCTATGGGCAACATGCCATGTTCACGTTTTCGACTTGTTTTGCCATTTTCTTGTTATTTGTCTTTTAATCAAGACCCAACAAAACAATCCTCCATAAGCACAGGCCTCTGACGACGTCGCCAAAGGCAACTGATCAGAATTTATTTTAATTACGTCCACTTGATTTATTTTGTTTTTCCTGCTATTTTGTCCCTCTTGTTGTCATGTTTTTAATCAAATCACTTTAAATAAATACTCTGTATAGCTGCAGCGAGGCATTTAAGCCTCATATGAAAACACTCAGCGGATTTCAGGAAAATTTGGCAACAAAAACACATTTGGAGAACACACCGGAATGGACAGATGCTAAAATCTTAGAATCCTCAGCTACCATTTTAAGACAAATGCTGATAAGCATGTGGTCTGGTTTGTGTGCATCACTTAAAGATCTTGAGACAATCTCTGCCGTCATCACCACCCTGCTGTTAGAGGGTGGGGGTCATCAGGTCAAACATGTGAGGCCGAGCCTCCCTGCAACTCAAGTATAAGTTCCAGTTCAAGTTGGAATCTGTCAAACTGACTCGATCCCCATTGCGTTTATTAATGCCACCCGATCAGCTCAAGTTTTACAAATCCTGAGATGTCGCTGACTGAAACAGACAAAAAGCAAAATCAGCATTTTTTTTCCCTTTTCTTTTTAGAAACATATTTCATGGAGAACTATAATTTACCACACAGCTAGGGTTTTATTACTTGTGAGAATTTGTTGCATAGTTAAAATACCGCTTTGTAGTACTTTAAAAAAAAAAAGATTAGAGGCTGGTTGTTAGGAAACTGCAGTGAAACAACAACGATTAAAGAGTAGCAAGACCTCTTACGTCTTTGTGCAGTAGCTGCTTTGTGATCTCATTGGATTGAATTCATACACATGTATGCACAAGCTTAGCATGTATTGTGTGTGTGTGTGTGTGAGAATGACTGAAACTCATCAGCCATTACGCCGTGATGAATGTGGTCACGGTAATCAAGCTGTCACCGCCTGGTTTCCTGTGAGATGTCGGTGCTGATAGCCTCTCTGTGGTGGTCCCTGCTGCAGGATCCACGGAGGTGAGCGACTTTCAGGTGGAAGTCAAAGCCAGCGCGGAGACGGTGCGAGTCGGGGAGCCCTTTAACGTCTCCTGCATCGGACCCTCTGGCCCAGCCTTCCACCAGCAGTGGATCCATCTGAAAACACAGGTAAGATGTCGTTCTCTCCCCCCCCCCCTGTCTTTACCTCTAATTGGTCTTTTCCAGAATCTTATGAGGTCATATTTACCTTTTTTCATACTGTTGAGATATCGAACTCAGATCTTTACCTGCCTGTTGCGATCTAGTCCATCTTTTAGGGGGTTGCAATGTGTTTGTTTTTTAAAATGCCATCTTGATTTGGACAATGTCCGTTTAAAACCTCGGTGTGCCAGCTAACCCCCATGTCAAAGAGCCTGACAGGGAGGTTAAAGGTTCATGATGTATGGCTGAAGGAAAGGAGGCAGCTCAAAGGACGGTAAATAACAGGACAGTAAATCCTTTGAACCTGCTGACCGTGGGACCGGTGGGGTGGATGCCGTCTCCACATGACAGTCAGCCAAACATCTGAGGCTTTTAAGGCATCGGTTCTAAGAGTCTGAGACAGTTTCACATACTGAACCTTACAAAAGTGTTCACACCCCATGAGCTTCCTCCCATTTACTACAGCTCAATGACACTTCAGTATATATGTGGTGAGATGATGAAGCAGTTTAATTACGAAGAAAAGGTTACAAATAAAAATCAAAAGTTGTTTTTATTAAACTTTCTGTCCATTTTCTTCAGCAAAAATAGCTCAAACTCCTTCAGTGAATGGAGATCTTTAATGAACATCAATATTCAAGTCTTAGTTCGCTGAGTTAGTTTGCTACAAATAATCAAATTAAGTTCGTCCACGCAAATAAACATAAATAAATGAAGTCTGACAAATTGCATGCAACAAATTAACTCAATTGGGCTACAAAGGTGGTAGCACTGTTGCCTTGCAGCAAGGAGGACCAGCAAGAAGGTCCTGGGTTCGATTCCCCACCCGGGGTCCATGTTCTCCCTGTTCATGCGTGGGTCCTCTCCGGGTGCTCCGGCTTCCTCCCACAGTTCAAAAACATAACATGACTGTCAGGTTAATTGGTCTCTATAAAATTCACCTTCGGTGCGTGTGTGTGTGAGAACCTGGTTATTATTCCCTTGTGGGGACTTATTTCTGTCTACACTGTGGCTTGTGTGGACCACTCCTTCCTGTGGGGACAGATCTTGGTCCCCATGAGGAGAAATGTTGTTTTTGGGTTAGGGGTTAGGAATGTGATGCCCGTTGACCCCTGGAGATAGGCAGCAGCACCCCTCCCGAGCCCACTAGGGATAAACGTGTATGATAATGGATGGAAATGAATGAATTATTCATTTTTTTTACGTTGAAGCTCCGTTCTCTTTTTTGTTAGTGCATTCTAACAAATGCAGGCAGTTTGAAACTCCATTCCAGTACAGCTGCTGTTATCTAGCAGGCTTACTCTCCATCCATCTTCCCTGATAAGCTTCCCTGTCCGTGCTGAAGAAAAGCATCCACACATCGCTGGGATGGTGTGTTCAGGGATGGTAGTAGGTGGGCGGCGGTGTAGGGGGGAAGTGCAGTGTTAGTTTTCTATGACACAGCATTTTGCATCTCAGCCAGAAAGTTACGTTTTGTTCTCATTTGACCACTATACCGCCCTCTACATGTTTGCTGTGCAGGTTTGTGAAGTGGGTGACTAATAGTTGTCCTGTCATCAGATTTGACCATTTCTGCTCCTCTTTCAGAGACACTGTAAATATGCCTCTTTGCTGCTTCTCTGATCAGTTCATGCCTTGGTAGGTTTGCAGTTGTGCTGTCTTCTTCCCCCTTTTGGATAATGGATTGAACAGCACTCTGTGTCATTTTCAAAGATTGTTTTACAACTTAAACCAGCTTTGAACCCCAGAACTTTCTCCTTGACCTCTACAGCTGGATTCCTTGGTCTTCATGATGCTGTTTCTTCTTCCCTCCTATTCTCTAACAAACCTCTGTAGCCTTGCAGTCGCAATGTGTCAAAAGTTGAAGAAGTTTAGGAGTACGAATACCTCTACAAGCCACTGTACAAGTTGTGTTTGTGCTGCCCCACATTCTTTAATGTGCTGTATCTTCTGTGAGGGATTCCTTTAAGCCTTTTTCCAGAGATAGTGAGGCAGGGATGCAGGAGGCCCGACTCCTGGTTCTGGTCTCAGCTGCAATTGCAGGCCTTTAAAAGGCTCTGAGATCCTGATTTATCTCCTCTGGCCTCACCAGTGTTTTAGCCATCGGCCTTGTGCAGTAACTTTAAAATGGAAAAAAAAAAAAACTGCACAAAGCTTAAGCAGCCAAATTGTGCTCTAAATTAAATCATTTGTATGTGATTACCCATTCTAATTGTGAGCAGCTTCGCAAAACATATTTTACTTTCTCCTCCCCCCGCCCCATTTCTCGCAGGCTGTAAATGCGATTCAGACGACGGAAAGTCTTCCTGACTGGGTTATCTACACTCTGAGCGTCCCGCGAGCCGCCGCTCAGGACGGCGGCCGCTACGAATGCTCGGTCAGGCACGAGGCCAGTGGAAAAACCAGGGTGAGCAGCGTGGCTGTGTCTGTGTTTGGTAAGTCTCGCCCCCCGTCAGAAACATTCACCAAGTAGTTTTGAACAGGGCTCCAGCTGGAGTGTAACGCCGCTTGCTCGATGACTTGCAGTCCCTAATAAATATTTGATATCCTCATCATGAGGTGAATTAGCGTGTTTCACATATGTGCGCGTGGCGTGCTTAGATCTGTGTGGAAGTCGTTTTCTTCTATGCAACATTAAAGCCTGAGCTCTGGTTTTACCATCAGCCAGTGTGTTTTATGGGATGGTTTCAGCAGATGTGTGTCAGGCCCTCGTTTCACTCCAGCCCTCCGCATCGCCCTGTCTCATTTTACTCCTCTGACACCGTATTTTTCATGTTTACTCTGTGTCTTTAGACATTTTTTGTAAATCAATAATCATCATTATTCACTAATCTTCTTCCTTTATTGTTGTTGAAGGGGGAAACTCCTTTGTCACCCTGGACCACAGAGGGATTCTGAAGATGGAGTCCGTTGGCATTCTGGCAGAGACGCAGTACACCATCTACATTAATGCATACCCGGCTCCGAAAGTGTCATGGATGAAAGACGACCAAGCGCTGTCGGAGAACTACTACATTTCTTCCAAAACTAGCCACATGGAAGGAAATCGGTGAGCGCAAAGTTTGTTTTTCTTGAACAAAATGTACACGAACACATGAGTTATGACTGAAATCCTTGAATTACTCTCACATTTTGTCTCCTAAAAACCACAGACTTCAATGTATTTCATTGGGATTATATGCATTAGACAAAGATTTTTATAATTGGGGAGGGGATGAGTGGAATGGGGCGCTCATCAAAGATTTATTTTGTAAAAAGAACAAAAACAAATCAAAAGCAGGCAACCTTCCCTTTCACAACGATGCACTGCATTGTTTTGATGTTTCTGTTTGTTGATGATTCTGGTTGTATTGTAACAACACGTGAAAAGCTAAAATGCAATGAATAATTCATATTTGCCAAAAATTCTTTAAAGAACGTCTGATCAGCTCCAATGTTCTTCACGCAGGTATCAGAGCATTGTTACGTTCCGGCAGCCTATGGAGAAAGACAGCGGAAATTACACAATCACAGCCATAAGCGGCTCTCGCACCGCCCAGTTCTCATTTATCCTCCAAGTGGCAGGTAAAACAAACAGATTGGAAAAATAAATTCTAGACAGATGCATAAGTGGGTAACAATTCATAAATTAGGACCGAAACTCTTAACATGTCCCGTTTTAGGTTCCACTAGACTTAACCTCAGACCGTCCTTCCCCCCTATCCTGCTACCGGACGAGGATGAGATTGTCGTCCCTCTCCACGAGCCGTTCACGCTGACATGTCGCGGAGGTGCGAAGCTGATGTGGGAAACACCGTACGACATGCTGGAGGAATCGCAGGAGGACAACAGTGGCCTTTTCGTCACCACCATCGCTGTTGACGAAGCCACAGCGATGCACACAGGTTATTACGTTTGCCTCTACAATGACCACACTGCAGAGGAAACCAAGACCAGCAGTATTTACGTCTATGTGTCAGGTACGGAGCATACATTTGCTTATGGATTTTTGGTATTTGACTTTTTTCTTTGACTTAATAAATGTATTTTACCCCAACACAGATCCCGACTCTTTGTTCGTGCCAAATTTCATTAACCATGTGCCGGTTGACCAAAATGAGATCGAGATTCCCTGCAGGGTGTCTGATCCAAGTGCTATTGTGACACTGGTGAATGTTGACACCAACCAAACCATACCTAGTGATTATGACAGTAAAAAGGGTGCTTTGGGAATATTTCCTACTGGAACGTATGTCTGCAAGGCCATCATCAACGGAAAGGAGCACACCAGTGAGCAATACATCGTCCATGATTCCATAGGTGCGTGTTTTTGAGACTTGTGAATTATACATATTTTAAATAAACTGTGACCCAAATGCTCAGTGGCTCTCTGATCCCTCACAAGGCTTTTAACTGGTATCAATTGCTCCATTTCAGATGTCTTGCACGTCGAGCTGTCTGCCAAAAGAACTGCCTTGCTGGTTGGAGACACAATAACTGTCAACTGCCTGGCTCAAGGACCTTATTTACTGGAAGACAACTGGAAATACCCTGGCAAACCGGTGAGGTCACAAGGCAATCTGTGAAGTCCAATGAGTTTTCCAATCTTTTTTACATGTTTTAGTTGTAAGATAGGACTGACGTAAAGGTGTATGATGATCCTTTTTGGTATGACAGGCTAATCGGGGTACCAAAACTGTACGGGAAAATAAGAATGAAGGCCAGATCCTGTACACCTTGACAATCCCACAAGCCTCAACCAAAGACAGCGGCATCTACTCCTGCTCCATTACCGCTGTAGCGTCTAGAGACACCCAGACAAAGGAAATAGCTATTCAAGTGTTTGGTATGAGTCTTCAATATTTAATTGCAGTGAATATTTTGTTGCAGTATTTCTTCAGGCCATTTTCTGAAGTCGTTATGAGCATTGCCGATGACCACTTTTCCAACAGCCGGTGAGTTTTTGTCCATCAAGCCGGAGTTTCGGGACCACGAATCTGCTGAGCTGGATGACGTCCGGGAGTTCATTGCCACAATTTCCTCCTTTCCTGATGCCCATGTTACTTGGCTCAAGGACGGCGTCCCGCTCAGCGACCTGATCGCTGAGATCTCCACCAGTTTGAAGCAGACCAGTGAGACCAGGTTAGTCTCTGTCACTATTCCTCTGAAGGCAAATGAAGAGCCACCACAAATTGTCTGGTGCCATTTTGAACTTTTGTGGTGAGTTCACATTCTGTTGCTCTTATTTTGCACAGCTACAGAAGTATTCTCACCCTGATCCGGGTCAGGGAGGAGGACAGTGGGAACTACACCCTGCGGGTGGAGAACGGAAACCAGAGCCATGAAATCAGCTTAAACCTGGTGGTTAAAGGTCAGGAGGAAAACTTCATCTTACCAAATCAATAGGAAATTGATGATACCAACAGTAGGCAGCCACTATGAAGGCCTGCCTACTTTGATTGACTCAAACCTTGTATTGCTCACAACGTTACAGTGCCTGCAGTCATCGTGGACCTCATGGACATTCACCATGGTTCCGCCACAGGACAGTCTGCAGTGTGCATTACCAGGGGGCAGCCTACTCCTGTTGTGGAGTGGTTCATATGCAAGAACATCAAACAGTAAGATCCACTGTTTACTCTGAAAATGACTACATGTTTGTCCTTTATTTATATATATATATATGCTCAGTAGCCATAACCAGTTCAATTTACATATTCTTATCTCACTCCCTTCAAGATGCGCCAATGACTCGTCTTTTTGGGCGCCTCTACCCACCAACTCAACAGAAATCACGATGGAGTCCCACTTCGATGAGGAGAGCAACCTGGAGAGTCAGGTCATGTTTGGCCATCTGAAAAGCACTCTGGCTGTGCGATGCCTTGCCAAGAATGAAATAGGAGCTGTCAGCAGGGAGATCAAATTGGTGTCCAATGGTAAGAACACACCTACCAGTCAACTGATTGACTTTAATCTGACTTTAGATGTTCTTTGCAGCTGCAATGGGCCTTCTAATGAACAGTGTGAAGTCTGGTCAGAGGAGCAGTAGCTGGAAGACTACATTTCCAGCTACTGTGAGAAAGACCAGTGTCTTTTCTCACAGGTCTATGAGTTATCATTGTGGGAGATAATTCATGGAAACCACATATTTTAGACCATTTGGTGTAACACCGTTTAGGAGCTAGTTGTCAACACACCTTGTGGTTTGAAACTGATCTTAAAGGGAAATTTCCATTGTAATACACATGATGTATTTGGTAACACTTTATTTGATGGGTTGTGAATAAGACTGTCATAAACATGACATAACACCTGTCATGAACATGAGTAAATCTTCATGAATATTTATAACTGTTGTCATAAAGTGTCATCCAGTAAATCATGACACTTTTAATACAAAGTTGACATAATTCAAAATGTCTTTGTTATAACAACTTGTCATTAACCAAGAAATCATGATCTGACATAAATTTGTTATAAAAGTATTACTGATTAAACTTTAAAAATTATGTAGCTTTATGTTATTAAAGCTAAACTTTAAAAATTATGTAGCTTTATGTTATTAAAGCTAAAGTTTAATCAGTAATACTTTTATAACAAATTTATGTCAGATCATGATTTCTTGGTTAATGTCAAGTTGTCGTAACGAAGACATTTTGAATAATGTGAACTTTGTATTAAAAGCGTCATGATTTACTGAATGACACTTTATGACAACAGTCATAAATATTCATGAAGACTTACTCATGTTCATGACAGGTGTTATGTCATGTTTATGACAGTCTTATTCACAACCCGTCAAATAAAGTGTTACCATGTATTTTATAGCAACCATACAGGTGATGAAGAGCGTTCAGAATGTAACATATGCCATCCTTGGCTTTCCCTACAAACAGGCCCTCACCCTGAGCTGACGGTAGCTGCTGCTGTGCTGGTGCTCCTGGTCATTATCATCATCTCACTCATTGTCTTGGTTGTTATCTGGAAGCAGGTACTGTCGACATCATACTGCACAGTTTCACGCCATTCTGTTGCTCATTTCCATATTTCAAGCATTCATGTGAGGTTGTGAATCAGACCAAGAAACACCAGATTTAAATATAATGCATTTGGTTTTACTGCTCTGCTTGTTAAAATGGGGAAACCATAACTTTATGCGTCCTCCGCCTTCCAGAAACCACGGTACGAGATCCGCTGGAGGGTCATAGAGTCTGTGAGTCCAGACGGTCATGAGTACATCTATGTGGATCCCATGCAGCTTCCCTACGACTCCAGATGGGAGTTTCCCCGAGATAGACTTGTGCTTGGTGAGTTAAATGTCTTTGTGATGTTCTGGAACCCTATAGTTCCCTGTGGAGATGTTGCAACTCGTGAATCTCACTCTGCCTTTGAAGTAAGGGCTGTGATAAGATAGCTCGGAATGAGTGGTTTTCTGACAGCTGCCATTCAGTTTGTCCCATAGATCAAGGGGAAATGCAACCACTTCAAGAGTCACAGAAGATAAAGCAGATCGTCTGTGTCTCGTTTCGCCCCGGATGACTGACCCGTGTGCCTTCCTGTAATCCTCAGGCCGGATCCTGGGCTCTGGAGCCTTCGGGAAGGTGGTTGAGGGCACTGCCTACGGACTCAGTCGCTCTCAGCCTGTTATGAAGGTGGCAGTGAAAATGCTGAAACGTAAGTCTAAAAGAAATTTTTATCTAAAAGACAGCTAACCCGCGCCACTAGAAGCCACTGTTTAGTCACCAATCGCATGAGCTTGTTGACCAGTTTGGTCTTTTCGTCTGCTTCTTCGAGTAAATTATAGGTTTTCAGGCAAAGAGGTGAAGCGTGTTTACAAAGTCAGCATAAGCATTGCTGACTGCAATTTAAGCAGTTTAAAAGCTGTTGTTTGAGCCATTGGTGATAAACATGACCTGCAAATAGCTTCACTGGCTTTGTTCTCACAGACCGTGGCGAAAGGGGTGCGCTTGTAAAAGCGTGAACTACTAATAGTGTCTTAACTTTATGCAAGTAGTAATATTGTGCTTTGTGTTTTCTAAACTGGTAAACTGAAAGTTGAACATTTAATCTTTTAAAACATTTTTGCATTTCTTTCTTCCTAGTTTTGTTTGGTTTAATGGGGACAAAGACTCCAGTTTACTATATAATGTAATTTGCAAAAGGCTTCACTCATACGTAGTCTTTTACCCATAAATCCAATATGTTCATTTGACCTCAGTGGTCACCTAGGGAACAGAGTATACTTGTGTATAATTTAGCCTCGGTCTTACCACTCCAAACAATTTCACTGGGACTTTATGTGATAAACAGCGAAAGACAAGGCAGTATATTTACTAAAAATGGAAGGTAAAGCAAGGCTTTCAAAACCTTTCTGGTTACCATTTTGCTCTGCTTGGTGTTGATCTCGCTCATAAAATCTCAACAATAAAACTTGGGTTTGTGGAAAAGGTTAAACTGGTATGACCACTTTTGCAAGGCACTGTGAAAAGAACCTGTTTAATAGCCTAGATGCCTTTCATTTACTTACTCACAATATACCAGCACTGAAGGTGATGTTGATTTTGTTTTAAAGAATTTTTGTTCAGAATTTTGTGCTTCCATGTAAATAGATCAAGGCAAATATTTACTGTGATACACTGAAGATTTTACAAAAGTTTCACAGCTCTTTGCTTTTTATTTTAATAATAAAAAAAATACCAGCAGGTACTCAAGTTTTCTATTAATCTTGCACCAAAATTGTTGTCAGTAAGTTTCCAGTTGTTATGATCATTCAGAAAACATTTTATTTATTGACAGTATAATGGTCGGTAGTACCAATTTGTCTAATTAAACCAATGCCATTCTGTTATATTAGTCAAAATTCTTCTTTTGAAACGGTGATACGTTTGCATTCTATTATTGTCTACACCGTTCTCACAACAAATCACTGAAAACATGTAGCTATAGCAACACCCTCAATAGCAGATTGAGTGGGGACAGCAAGAATCTCCCAAGCAAACCAGGGTGAGAGTAAGGAAATTATTCGGATCAAAGAGATAGGTGGTGCATGATTTGATGACTCAACTGAGTCGTGTGATAGTCATGGCTGCTGCACCTTCTTCCAGCCACGGCTCGCTCCAGTGAGAAGCAGGCTCTGATGTCTGAGCTGAAGATCATGACTCACCTCGGACCTCATCTCAACATCGTGAACCTCCTGGGAGCGTGCACCAAGTCAGGTGATAAAAGCAAAAGCACACGCAAAAACAGCAGACCTGGACAAACATGTTCGCTCAAAGGCAAAGACGGGCTGTACAGCAGCTGTACAGCAGACAATGGCTGCAGTGTATTGCAGCCATTGTCGCTTCTTTCATGTGATTTAGTCACCCCTTTACACAGACACGCACAATTATCGCCTCGCTCGCATAAACCCCCACACGCAGACACACACACTCGGATTAGATCGTAGAAGACTTTTACAGCTCTTAAGAGCCGCAGCAGACTGACGGCTTTTGGTGGGCATGCCATTTTAATAGGCTTTTTATGGGAAAGTAGAGGCTTGCTCTCCTGGCTGAGCTTTTAGCCTTTATGAGGCTCTGATAAGATTAGCCTGCAGACTGACGCCTGGTGCCCGCCTTTATCTTCCGTGTTGTTCCCAGGCCCTATCTACATTATCACCGAGTACTGCTTCCACGGCGACCTGGTGAACTATCTGCACAAGAACAGGGAGAGCTTCCTCAGCCCGAGTCCAGAGAAAAACAAGAAGGAGCTGGATATCTTTGGGATCAATACTGCGGACGAGAACAGCAGGAGGTACGGCGGCCAGAGCAGTCCAGTGTGCTTTTTCTTCTCTCAAATGATCTTGTTTTAATCCGAGACTAAAACAAGATTTTCAATGTTGTTTTGATTTTTAGTTGCAAAAATTAATGTAGGGAGAAGACACAAAACCACGTGAAAACCTCCTAAATGGTAACTCAGCAGTGGAGGAGACTGTCCGGCATCTTCCCCTAATCAGATCAAAGCTTCGAGTGGTTTTACGTTTCAGCCTATAATGTCATTGCTGCTCAGCTACCTGTTAATTGTATCTGCCCAATTAACAGGTCACTGAACAGGCTGATGTTCAGTGAAACATCAGCCTGTCCTCCCCTTTTTAAGGAGCCTCTTGTGCTGATGGATGACTCACAGTGGCCGCACCTCGAAACGCCCATAAGATGATTTAATCCCAGCTACTACGTTCGCCTCAGCCACATCTCCCTCCAACCTCAGCCCAAAGAACAAGAGAACTAGTAGATGCTGGTTATCAGTCGTAGCATCTATTAGTTCTTTTAGTTCAAAGCTATTCCTTCAGCTTTCCCACATTTATGTCACAGCACAACCACAAACGTCAAGGTATTTTGTCAGGATTCTATGCGACTAAGAAAAGCAAAGAACAGAATAAATGTGAAGAGGAAGAAAAAAGAATAATTTTTTTTTTTACAATCAACAATATGAAAAGTGTGTCTTCCAGTGACATTTGTATGCCAGATCCTTAACTCCGACTCCCCTAAATAAAATCCAATAAAATTAGTTGCCTTCAGAAGGCCACAAATAGGTCCCCTGTGCAATAATTAATCTCATTAAAACTCTGCCTGTTCTTTGAACATCTCAAAAGTACTGTTTGAGAACATAAATGAAGAAACTGTGATAAAAAAGCAAAGAACACAGCAGACAGGTCAGTGATAAAGTTTTGAAGAGGTCTGAAGCAGGGTTCGGTGAACTTCACCGTCCAATCCCTCATCGTAAAATGGAAAGATATTTGTACGACTACCAAGATGTAGTCATCCACCGTGGACAGCATTCATCAGAAAAGCAACCAAGAGCCTCACAGGAGCTAGAAAGTTACTTTTATGTGTTGGTTGTGCCTTCCAAACATCTTTTGTTTTTTTTTAGGCATAAGGAAGGTGTCAACGAGAAAGGAATAAGAACTCCTGTTTGCAACCATGTAGGGAATTTGGTTTAAAACGAACGTGTTGTTTTATTTCATCAGTCAAATTAAATAAAACAGAACTTTTTGACTACATGGAAAACCGCTGGCATCAAAATAACCAATGGCCACACCTTGAAACTCTGAGATGACTTCATCACGCTAAGCAGGGGTAGGGAAGCATTCTCTTAGTTCGCTGCCATCAACAACTCTTCCTCTCTCGTCTTTGCTCCCAGTTACGTGATCCTGTCCTTCGAGTGTAAAGGAGACTACATGGACATGAAGCAGGCGGACAACACCCAGTATGTGCCCATGCTGGAGATAAGCACGACCTCCAAGTACTCTGACGTACAGGGATCCGACTACGACCACCCTCCTTCACAGAAAGACTCAGGCGGTGTGTACACTCTTCTCGCTCTCTCTCTCTTTCTCTGTCTGTCCTCAGAGTTACTGGCTCACGCTCGCCGGGCCTTGGTGTTGTGTTTGAGTCATTGTTGGTTAAACGGGGTACACCCTTGTCAGAATTTAGGCCTGGCAGTGGCCTGTAATTACCCGGAGAAGATAATTGTAGCGCACACATAATAATGCCCAGTTTGAGTTTGCCATTAAAAGCCAGGACTAAGAAAAGTTGGCTATATTTGCGACTGAACATTTACTCACGGGTACCCTGATGGTGTGTTTTCCCAACCAGAATCCGACAACCTGCTGTCAGACGACATGAGCGAAGGCCTCACGACCACCGACCTGCTCAGCTTCACCTACCAGGTGGCCAAAGGAATGGAGTTTCTTGCGTCCAAAAATGTACGTTTGAAGAAAGCCGGTGCTCTGATTCCCGAGGCTATAAACGGAATTTTGCAGATTTTGTTTTATGCTGCATAAGACGAACTGCCCAGGGTGGGGTTGGGGACCGGGGAAAGCAGCGGGCGTATGATAAGCAGCCCCATAAAGGTTGCCGATGCCACTCAGGAGAAAAGCTGGGCGCCGAATATAGCAGCAGCGAAGCTAGAGCTAGAATTACCAGGCCGAGACGCGCTGCAGCCAGAAACTATTCATCCAACTTCATAGTTATTATCCCTAAATATCCCAGCGGTCATGGCCGTCTCTACCAACCAGCCTGTTTATGCTTCTTAAAGCAAAATGAAACAGTATTAAAAATGACCTTGGCTGAAAATGCGACACAGGAATAGTCTGTGGCTGTGGGAGCAGAATGTACTGGAGCGAACAGATGACAGCGACTCCTTCATGCTGCTAATCAACTTCTGTTGTTGACAGTGCGTGCATCGGGACCTTGCAGCCAGGAATGTCCTTCTCTCTCAGGGCAAGATTGTTAAGATCTGTGACTTTGGGCTGGCCAGAGACATCATGCATGACAACAACTATGTCTCCAAAGGAAGCGTGAGTGTCTGCTCAGACATGAACTTCTAGCTAAGGCATGCAGTGCTTTAATGATATTTATTCTTTTCATTACCTCTCTTTTGTAATAGACCTTTTTGCCAGTGAAGTGGATGGCCCCGGAAAGTATTTTTGACAACCTGTACACCAGTCTTAGTGACGTTTGGTCATATGGCATCCTCCTCTGGGAAATATTCACCCTAGGTAAGTTTTTAAAATGACTTCAGTTCATAAATTTATGCGATGATAAATAAAAGTTGTTGTAGTGGTAAATATGAAAAGGTGCTTCAGTGTGGTTCATATTGAACACCCATGTAGAAATCCCAAAGCCGGGTGTATTTCTTAAACGACTCCTTTAAAAAAATATTTTTCTGGCATTCAATATTAGCCATAAGACATTAATGATACAAATGGTTTTCACAGTGATGTTAAATAGGATGGTTGAGAATTATAGAAAAATTTTACTTGCAAAAAAAAAACTTCCTTGGTGGTTTTTTTGTAAGTTTTTTTTGTAAGTGTTCAGAGTAGGGGCTGCACAGTGGCGCAGTTGGTAGTACTGTTGCAGCAAGAAGGTCCTGGGTTCAATTCCCGGCCCAGGGTGTTTCTGCACGGAGTTTACACATTCTCCCTGTGCATGCGTGGATTCTCTCAGGGTACTCCGGCTTCTTCCCACAGTCCAAAAACATGACTGTCAGGTTAATTGGTCTCTCTAAATTCTCCCTAGGTGTGAGTGTGTGTGTGCATGGTTGTTTGTCCTGTCTGTCTCTGTGTTGCCCTGCAACAGACTGGCGACATGTCCAGGGTGAACCCCGCCTCTCGCCCGGAACGTAGCTGGAGATAGTTAGCACCAGCAACCCTCCCGACCCCATTAGGAACAAGGGTGGATGGATGGATGTTCAGAGTAGATGATCTTTGAGGCTGTATCTTAATGCTAGCTAGTAGGTAAAGACTAAAGTGGACTTTTACCATTTTAAATCTAATAAAATAAAAAATAAAAAACCAAACACTTTCATGTGTCTAATCATATATCTAACCCCTTACCACCTGATATTGTTTTAAATTAAATAGACATTTTAAGTTAAGCAAAAACAATCAATGTACATTCATGTATTCAGTATGTAAATTAACTAAATTAGGCATAATTCCAACCAATTGTGATAGTGACAAAGTAAATCAAACATAATCCTGTGTATGTGTTGAATTGGCATCAATGTGTATAAGTAGAGTACCGATGCGGTGGCTTGAGATGATGAATTTGAGTTTATAGCAGTGTTGGTCCCTCTAAGACTACCTGTTAGCTTCAGTTCAGCCAACCGACGTGGATTCACAAAAGTCACAGAGTTAGCAACTGCATGTGATAAAATGACAGTTTATGATCTTTTAACATAACCTACTTAAACAAATGTTTTTAATTAACAAAGAGCTCTTCGTTGTAGAAATATTGTCTTTATTATTTATTTCCACAGACGTTTATAGCATTCTCCACATTTATTGGCACCTGCAAAAAAAAAACAAAAAACATTTGCAGGCTTTGTTTTAAGAAAACTTGTACTTATAATTCAATTACATTAAGTAAGCTAGAAAACGATTGTGTGTTAGAAAGTGAATATTTCAGTGGCCCATATTTGGCACACTTAACATTACTTCTATAATATTTTGGTAAATTAGATGCTTTTGCATATGTACATTTTGTATCCAATTTTCATGGTTTGCTAATCAGAGATTAAAAAGTTATTGTAAAACAAGATGCTCAAGGGTCCTCTTGTGCTAAGCAGAACTGGGATAAACTATTACTGTTTTCCTTGGTAATAAATTCTATTCTATTTCAGAGAATATTTGCCTTAGATTATATTCCTGCAGTTAAAGAGGAGTTATTTTAATTCGCTACATAGCTACGCATCGATCAAAGTTTTACTAGGTGCAATAAAGTGAGAAACAGCTACTTGACGACAGCAGCTGGCTCTCAGTCATAAATAACTGTCTCTTTGTGTGAAGGTGGCACTCCGTACCCAGGGATGGTGGTGGATTCCAGCTTCTACAACAAAATCAAGAGCGGATACAGGATGTCAAAACCTGAGCACGCGCCGCAAGATGTGTACGTGATCTCATGTTGTAGGCATGCCGTATCTGTCAGAACCTCCCTGACGTCACGCCGAACAATGTCATTTCTGAGAGCTCTAATGTGCCAACGACTGACATTCACCACGGTGAAATTACGAGGCTTGGGTGGCGCCGTCCTTTTTCAGCAATGTTGTGCGCACCTTTTTCAGGTACGAGATGATGATGAAGTGCTGGAACACAGAGCCGGAGAAGAGGCCTTCCTTCATGGGTCTGAGTGAAAATGTGGCGTCTTTGCTGCCCTCCAGCTACAAGAGGGTGAGCGTTCCCATCGCTTCCCGTCTAGCGCTGCTCTCTGTGTCTGGAACACCTGCTCTGCATGTTTTACCACCACTCATTACTGACCGATACGTTCCGCCTCCCGTCTTAGTTGTTTTCATTCTTGGGTCGTTTTACTGGTCTTGTCGCCAACTATTTGCCGAGCAAAATACAGGTTGAGAGTCCTTTCTCCCCTCCCCCTGTTAAAGCTGCTGGTAGCTTTAACAGTTCAAAAGCCAGTCCACAACCTCTGTGAGAACACTGGGAGGGTTCCTGGAGGCTCTCTCCCTCCATCTGTGTAAAAGTGATTAGAGCTGCTGGATGGTCATAGTGGCTGGCCTCAGTCTGGGTAATGACACAGCCTCGGTTCTCGCCTCCACCACCCAGCCTTAATTAGACTTCCACACCACATGTTGTGCGTCAGAACAGCTTTGCCCCTGTCCTACTCCCAGTTTTAATGGCCAGCAGCTCAGGAGCAGTCAGTCTTTTTGCACGTTTGGTTTGGCGGGAATGTTTGTGATTTCCAGCTTGGGTCACACCATCCAGCTGATGACAAAATCCTCACACACACATCCTTCTCTCTCGGAGACGCATTTTCTGTTGACGCGCGCACACCCCAATGACTATGTTCCAACCGCGTTTATTCTTTGCAGCACGAGACATTTAACAAGTGTCTATTTTAGATCAGCTTCTTAAATCCACGTACGGTTTTCTTATGCAGCACTATGAGAAGGTGAACCACGATTTTCTAAAGAGTGACCATCCCGCCGTTACTCGAGTCTGCATCGAGACGGACGCGGACTACGTCGACATTCCCTACAAGAACCAGGGCAAGCTAAAGGACAGGGAAAGCGGCTTCGACGAGCAGCGGCTGAGCTCCGACAGCGGCTACATCATCCCACTCCCTGACCTGGACCCTATATCTGATGATGACTACGGAAAGAGGAACAGACACAGGTATGCAGAGTCATTATTTTGTTTTATATATATATTTATATATATATAAAATATATATATATAAACATGGTTTTTATGGAAAGTGGCCAGAGGACAGTTATTTTTAAAAGTCCCAGAAGGCCAAGCAAAACATGTAAAAGGTTTGAATGAACTGAACTTTGGATAATCAATGAAGAAAACTTCTGAACAATGATGGTAGCTCGTTTCCATTGACCACATATTTTTTTAAATAAATTTGCTTGTTAGAAACATGCTAATTTACCAAAAAAAAAAACCCCACAAAAAACTTGTTTTTCAATGAAAAGTTGAAAAACAAAGATGAGGTGATTTCTTGGCCATCTTGTAAGTTGTTTATTTCGCAAAGCCACAATGGAAAGACGTTTTTAGCATCACACAAGTCACAAGATCAACTACCGAATGTTGCCAGAGGCGCAAACCATGAAGAAGACGACGACAGGAAGTAGTTGGAGGATGATGGCGCTGCATGTTTTATAAGGATTTATCACGTGAACAAACTTTATTCACATGCAATTTTAATTGCATGTTTTATTTAATGGATACAACACAATTGCAAAATTGTGTTTTCTGGACCTTAGCGGAATATCAACACAGTTTTGGGCACATTTGTAATGGAAACACAGCTAATGCTACCTGCAAACTGACAGTATTGATTGGGAAAAAAGTTCCACGTTTAGTCAACACCACCAAGACACCGAGAGTCAGCTGTAGATGACATGTCAATCCACAATAGTGCTGTAATTTTATCATGTCATCGAATGACTTATGTGTGCTTTTGACTATTAGCTTCCACTTGATAGTAAAGAGTAACCTGTCTCCATCTCCCATGAATGAAGTGCTCATGTAACACATACATTCGTTATTAAAAACTGTGCTAAACTGAACAGGTAAAGTAGCACAACACAGCCATCCACCATTGTTTTTGTTATCTGCCAGTTCATGCATTGAATAAATCCTACAGTTCTGCAGGTTACTTTCATTCATTCATTTATTTATTTATTTTTGTGAGCTTTCGCACCTGCAGAGTACTTCACACTTCCACAGGTGGTGCTACATGAAAGTTTCACTCTGAGACCCGGTTTCAAAAAGTGCCAGCGTGAGAGACTCCGGTCACTGTGTTGTGAAAAATGTGACTCTTTAGCTGAAGAGTAAAAGAGTTAAAGAGCATTTACAAAGCTGTAAATGTTGCCCGTTTACAGCTCTGTGTAAACGGGCAACATCCTGAATTACAATCCGGTGGTTTGGATCAATTCATTATGATGTTTTTTAACAGTCCTGTGAAAGTCTACACCTTAATCCAATTAGTACTAAATTATGTTCAATAATCAGTGGAAAGGTCCCGGTTAACAGAGGCTTCCCATCTAATCTGAGCTTGACGTATGTTAGAAAGAAGAATGGCCCAAAATTAGATCACTTTAAATAAAAATAGTTTTGTCATAGTTCTGTGACAAAAACTAACAACGATGTGTTATTCTCTCCCCCATGTAGCTCTCAAACGTCTGAGGAGAGCGCCATTGAGACTGGCTCCAGTAGCTCCACCTACGCCAAGCGCGAGGGCGAGACCCTGGAGGATATCACGCTGTTGGACGAGATGTGTCTGGACTGCAGCGACCTGGCCGAGGACAGCTTTCTGTGACAGCTGCCCAGCCTCAGCAGGAGTGGCACGGGGCAGAGCTGCAAGGACAGTGGGACACTAGAGTGGGACCTGTAAATCAGCCAAAGACTCTGGCCGTGACACTCCTTCTTCAAGGACAGAACAAAACCACTTCGCAGTCTCGGTGAGTCCGAGGTGACGTAAGGTACGGCCATCCCTTCCCCGTGGACGATGACTCTTTTTTTATTTTTCGGCAATGGAGATGGGGATGAGCAATAAAGAAAGAGTGACTGACAGGATGGATTCCAAGAGGGAGCAAGTGTTGGTGTTGGACGTATCCGGATCAAACAAATCAGAAAAAAGGAAGAAGAAGAAACATCTTCCATTTGAAAAGCTTTATTGTGTTGGGCATTCTTTTACCTGCAGTATAAGCAAGAAGGAACAAATCGAACGTGTTGGTCAGAAATTTTGCATAACTCCTACAACATACCACTACAAATGCACTATTGTTGCTATACGACTCCAATACCAGGAACTGTATTATGTGGAAGTAGGAACTGTTACAAGGGAAGCACCTGATGCTGGCACAATCAGTAGCAATACTTTGAGATAAAGCACAACGTTTGGACTGAGTGCGTCTTTTTTTCTCTCTCTGTGACTATATAGTGTTCTCAAATAGCTAAGTATTTGCAGTTGTTCAAATTTATTTTTTTACGTCATCAGTATAAGAACATGTATTGTTGTGAAACCAATAGTTAGTAACAGATCGTAGCTGTCTGAGTGGGTGCAAGAAGAGCTTCTGAGTTGCATTAGTCTTTGCATAACCTCTCCGTTTCTGCCCCAAACACACACACACAAAAAAAAGATCTTCAGCTTTATTCCAGATAAAGACCTAGCTCACATTTGACACGTGGGCCTGTTTTTTGTTTGTTTTTTTTTCCAAATGAAGTGTGATTGTAATGTAAATAGCTCCAGAGTTGTTTTATAAGAGAGAATTACTGGGGGTAATACTCAAGTATTGTATGCGAGTACAAAAATAAGCTTCTGCATCCGTATCTGCTACTATGAAGACACTGTTTTTATAAAATACATCTGTTAGGTCTACAGAACACCATGGGGACATCTCAATGAAATGTGTGGATTAGAACAAATCATGGGCTGGTTTGAGATTCCAGGGTATCCATCCATCTATTTTCTAACACCCTTGTCCCTAGTGGGGTCGGGAGGGGTGCTGGTGCCGATCTCCAGCTAGATTCCAGAGTACATGCACAAAATTTCTTAATTGAAACGTGTAACACGTTAAAATTAGATTTCTTTAATATAAGTCATATCGCTTCAAATATTTAATTGCATATTGATGATTGAAGTTATAATATTTGTTATCTAAAACATTATTTGTTAATTTGATGCATAGACTTATGCAAAAAGTATCATAATAATCATGACAAATTTAATTGTGGCTTTTAAGGGTTTATTGGCCAGAACAGCATTTTCTTTTCTTTTATAGAGCAAGACCAGTTTAAATATTTAAACTGCGAACACAGTGAAATACTTCTAAAGTTGTAGGAAAGTAAACTACCCTTCCTTCAGCCTGCCGATCGGCAGTGTGCAGCAGCAGGTGGGAGACATTAGTTAATGCTCCACAGCTGAAGAACACTTTGATAACATCACTGGAAGAAGGACTTTAAGTTGGAAGACTTGTATGATGGGAAATTTTAGCCTTTGATATTGATACCAGCCCATGCCTTGTTAGAAGACAAACAGCAATTAACACTTTTTTAAAGAGATGGATTGAAGTCCAAGCAGAAGGCTTTCAGCATTTACATCCCTGGAAGCTATAAAATGAAATGAATCAAAGCCAAGGTAGTATTTAATCAAACATAATACCTGCCAAAGACCTTTTATCATGTCGTGTTTCAACTGTCTTTGCCATTTTGACCTCCAGTAGCTTCTAGCTAGCTCTAATGAGACATTACTATTGAATTCAATGTATTGTGGTACATCTGTTACATATGTTACCCCACCGGCATCTTCTCGCTTTACTGTACCTCTGCCTCATCCCGTTGACTGTGATACAAACTACAATCATTGTTGCACTTTGCTTTTTTTTGTCCCATGTGTCTAATGTGTTGCAGATGAATACGCAAGCAGAACCTAAAATACTGTATTCTTCCTTTGCCTCAGCTGTATAAAGCAGTGTGGATGTGAGTGTCTGTGAGTGATGTGTTGATGATGGTACTCTATCTGTAGTCGAAGATAATCACACCCAGTATGACCTTTTAATATTGTTTCATTATTTGACATCATGTACATTCAGATGATTTATATTTCAATAAATGATTTATAATGTAAACAAACGCCAGGTTCCATTTGTCTCCGTTGTTAATATGTCTGACATGGGAAAATGAAAAATGAGGCGTTTCGGAAACGGATAAAAATGGGTGGTTTATTTTTTATTCTCAAAAACATCCTATGCTAGAAAAATAGGAATTCATTGGGAAGATGAATGGGGCTCATTTTTATGCGGGAGTTTCATATTTTGATTCACCAATGCTACATAAATTATGGAGTAGAGCAGAAACGGATAAACCCTCTGTCTATTAATATGTTTTCTTAAAATATTAAACACTAACACATACTGTATGAGAGACACAGACTTGCTGTACTTTGGAGAATTTATCTGAGATCCATGATCAGTTGAACATGTTGACCTAAATATTTTTGTAACTATCATATTAACTTAAAAATTGTTGTTTGAGTCAAAACTCATAATTACTTCCAAAAATATACATCGTTTGTTATATTTTTCACCTATGGAGGTCGCCATTTTGTCACCTGCTGTGTTGATGACGTGGTTTGCTCAGTTTGCTCCAGTTCTGTACTGGAATCTACAGAGTATACACAGGAAGGCTAACTTTACCCAAGTTGTCGTCGAATCACATTGCATTTGGCTGGTGTGATTTCAGATAATGCCACACTGTGTCGCTGTTGGCTGTGATTAAAAAAAGAGATCGCTAGGTGAGACTGCATTGCTTCCCACATAAAAAAAGAAGAGCTCAGAAGAGAGCCCAACACAACTTCTGAAGGATCTATTTGTGCTCTCAACATTTCTCTCCAGAAGACTTTCAGTCATTTATACAAGCAAAACTAATGAAGGATCCTTCTTAGAGTTTTCCAGACAATAGTGGACAACACAAAAACATGCACAAATTACTAACGTTTTTTGTTGTTGTTGTACTGTAACCTTTAAAAAATCTCCCCTTCAGTTCAACCTTATAAGTGGAGACACATTGTTGATGTTACCATTATAAAATAGCTTACAATTAAGTATTGGCAAAGATCAATGTAATTTTCACAGCGTTGTTGTTAGCAGCTGCTGAAAGTAACTAAAAAAAGTTACTTTTAATGTTACTTTTCCAAATCAAGTAGTCAGTAATCTAACTGAGTTACGTTTTCAAGGAGTAATCAGTAATCTGATTAAAGTTACTTTTTCAAAGTAACTATGCCATCACTGGCTAAAACCAAATGCTGGCCGACTGTCTTTATCCACAAAGCGCCTAATCCGCGCTGCCGCTTGCTAGAAGGCGAGAAACGCTGGGGGAGACATCAGAGACAGGAAACTCTGGAAGCTATTTTAAATGCTAATGGAGCTATTGCTATTGCTGCCGAATGTGAAGCCACAGACTGACACTGAACACCGGACCCTAAACAACTGTTACTGGACCGGACACAGAGCTACAGAACTACTTACCGGCTCCCACTGAGGTATGTGTCATTCATTGTTTAATTTGTAAAGCTAAAGGCGGCAGCAGCAGTTAAACACCAACTTCTTCGGCTTTCTCTGTCCTCTTCCTCTGTTTGGTCCTCTTCATCTTCATTACCTCTTGTGATTTCTACATTCCCGTCAATTTCAACTGGCCCCAGTTCCATCCATCCATCCATTTTCTGTTCACCCTTGTCCCTAATGGGGTCGGGAGGGTTGCTGGTGCCTATCTCCAGCTACGTTCCGGGCGAGAGGCGGGGTACACCCTGGACAGGTCGCCAGTCTGTCGCAGGGCAACACAGAGACATACAGGACACACAACCATGCACACACACACACACTCACACCTAGGGAGAATTTAGAGAAACCAATTGACCTGACAGTCATGTTTTTGGACTGTGGGAGGAAGCCGGAGTACCCGGAGAGAACCCACGCATGCACAGGGAGAACATGCAAACTCCATGCAGAAAGACCCCGGCCGGGAATCGAACCCAGGACCTTCTTGCTGCAAGGCAACAGTGCTACCAACTGCGCCACTGTGCAGCCCTGGCCCCAGTTCAATTTGAAAAGTCTTAACGTTACTCTTTGCTGTTTTAGCTGGACGAAGCTAGCAAAGTCAGAACTGGCGTAGGCATTTTACCCATAATGCATTGTAGCGTAAACAGCATGGCGTCGTCTACCAACTAAATAACCTACAGTGTTATTACTGTATTGTTTTTACATCTAAATTAAGTATTTTTCAAACAAAGTCTGTTGTTATAACTAACCGTGGATCTCAGAAAGAATAGATTACATGCACAAATTTAAAATGTTCAATTTAATTTATCATGTTTATATGACATTCATGTCACTGAAGATTGTTTGTAAACTTGAAACTGGGATTTTACCTCACACTTTTTCTATAAACTCATAATCAGTTTAATTATAACACGTATTTTATAAGCTCACTACGTTTATTTCTGATTAAAACACAAAATACAAGTTTCAGATAAAAGTATTGAGATATTTGTCCTATAAAAACAATATCAATTTTTTTTTAGCGACAACTTGATCTAAACGTAAAAAGAGACATTTTTCAACATGGCAAAACAGCACTTATGTGGAATAAGTTCGTTCCCCTCATCTCTCCAGTGAATGGAAGCATTGAAAATTGCATTTGATCTACACCTTAAGGTTGCCTTTGCAACAAACTACAACACAAATATCCCCATTCTTTCACTGCAATTAGCTTTGTGGAGTAAACTCCTCATCTGTGGAAATTTGAACGTTTCCGATGCATTTTTCAGACCCCCAGAAAGCAGATCTTGTTATTACATGGAACCTCCACTAGAGGGAGACATTATACAGATAATGCTTGTTTGGCGAGAAAGGGGATGTTGGCAGACACAATGCAGAGAGAGATGAAGCCAGCCTACATTAGTGGTCCCCATTCATTAAGCAGTCTCTTACTTTTGACCTTTGTGTTTTGATGTGGACGAAGGAGGAAAGTGAAGACTTAAATTGGACACCAAAACCAGCTTATTATACAGCTACAGTCTAACTTTACACTGTTTGCTGACATTCTAAGTATCTTATAACCTCAGGATTTTTCTAACCTTTCTTGGATTTTCAACACATAAACATTTTGTTTATTTGTCCTGTTTATTTGCTCTTGCTGGGATGTTTTTGCCAAGTTTTTTGTTTAAACTCTCTGACAGTCCTGAAATTGAAACACTCAGTGCGCGCCAAAGCATAAGTGCTTCCTCCAAGCAACAGGTGGAACTCCAAAAACAAGTAACAAATCAGCTACAGCTGGATAAACGAGTAATAACATTCAATAGAGATGTGCCTTAGGGCTGTGTTTTAAGCAGAGTTGCGCCTGAACAACGCAGATGAGAAGAAGAAAAAAATAAATCCGGTTTGTCTTTTATGTTTTCATAAGAAGCACCTACAGATGGGCCAAGAAAGCAACAATAATCTTCACATCTGGCGTCCAATTACAGGCTGTTCGATGGACACCTGGTCTGGAGTTTATCAGCATGGGCATAAAAAGGGAACAAATAAATGTCATAACACCCTAAGTTATTACTATAAATGTCAGGAGCATATTCTGATGGGGTTTTTTTTCTTTATTTGCAAACAGATTACCATGTCCCAGATTAACCACAGCGAAAGCTTTGTGTTTTTTTCCCCCTTGTGGTATGCATAGTGCGGACGAGTGTGGGTTTGGGGGGAGTAGTAGTCTCTCCTCACCCCATAATGATAACAAATGTGGCATTCACTGAACTTTGCCTAATACGAGACATGCATGCAAAGTGTTCTGGTGAACATAAAGCAATAAAATAGCTGAAGCTTTTCCAGCTAGTTTAAGGGTATTAAACTGTTCTCCCTCTTACGTACAAATAAATAAAAACCCTGTAATTCCTCCAGATTTCTTTCAGGAAAACACGAGCAGATGCGCCTTCTGAACATAAGTGGGAAAACTGGCTTCACTTTTAGCATGAAAGCACCTCTGTGAGCCTCAGAGTCGGAGTTAATTTGCTTTGGTTTCAACGCTCGCGTCAGCAATCGTAACTCACAGCGGGGAGCATTCCCAACAACCACTGTGTTTATGGTAATTTGTTTGCGGTAATTTTTACAAACAGGAACTAATTAAATGTAAGTTTGAATTTATAGTAGATTTATTGTACATATGTCTGCTCTTGTATTTGGGGGGGAAAATGTCCCTAAGGAAGTTGCAGCAAAACCACGTTTTATTTTTGGAGTCACCAGCGAGATCTGACTGGATATTTCACAAATCGTCTGATCAGAAATACTAGAGTTTATTCGAATTGGTGGATTTCATTGCACAGAGACAAAATTTTAATCAGAGTCAATAAATAGAATAAAATAAAAAAGGACTTCATTGTCCCACAAAGCGGAAATTTAGTTGTAACAGTGGCAACACGTTTAATGGTTCAGTTCTTGAAATGTTAAAAGCAAAATTTAAAAAACAAGCTTAAAGTTAATAAGAATTATAAGAACATACTGTAAAAGTCAGTGACAGAAAATTATGTGCAGTTATTAGAAATAGACACATCACCAATGGATGTGCAACCGAGTCAGATCAATCAATCTTCAATCAGGTCGAGATAAGAGCCATTATAAAAGCTAAATGTTTAATCCACTTTATGCATTCCAAAACCAGTTTTTATTTGTATTCTGGATTATTGCTCTGTCCTAAATATATATTTGCATCTCAACATCTGACCCTAACTGGCTCCCAGATGTTAAAAGGAATCGGACAGGATGTTTAGGAACAACCCGGGGACAACGCAAGCCTATTGGAAACTAGAAGTTTCTGACAGTGTCACTCTCCACCATGAAATACTTCCAATGCCATGGACAGAGTTGGTGCAACAACAACAAAAAGAAATTACGTAAATTTTCAGCTGCTAACTGCCTTCTAGAGAAAAGTCTTCTGGTCAGGCAAGAAAAATTTAGAGGGATTTTAGTTTAAGCTGTCAAACCTAGTGGGACTATCAAATGGTTTGCTTTGCTGCTGGTGCGTCACCAGCATATGATACATAGAGTAATGAAGACGAATCACCACATCCAAAATCATCAACTTCACTTGAAATCCCACAGTAGTCGAACACTTGACACAATTAGTCGTTCCAAGAGGACAGTGACCCCAAGCTCTCATTAAAACTGGTTTTAAAATAGCATTGGGTGAGACTAAGATCCTGGAATGGCTCTGGCCTCAACCCCTTTTTAACAATTTGTGGACTGTGATTAAAAGCCATCCATGTTCCAGGAAACAGGCTAATTCAAATTATCTCTATTTTGGTCATTTCTAGCGCCACATCCAATTTTCTTCCAAATACAACTGAGGCTTGTGTTTGAGAGACCATCAGCGTGTTCTTTTCAGTTCTTCAAACTTCTTCTTTTGTCTAATTGGAGGCCACGACATTTCACCACATCCCTTCATATTTAATACCTTTCTGATGAATGTCATCTGTTTGCTGTTTTGTCTGTTCACATTTACTTCAAACCTCGCAGAGGTGGGAAAAGGAGCCAGAAAAAATTGGTCTCAAGAGTAAAACTTCTTCAACATATTTTTATGCAAGTAAAAGTAAAAAACGTAGCAGTCCAAGAAATTGTTCAAGAGTGAACAGTATTTGTTAAAAAGACTACGCAATCATTTAATATTTAAAAATTACATTGTCAGATGGAACAAAATACAATGTCATTTAACAGGTTGGTATTTTAAGGACTGAAATGAAAATAATTCATGAAATATAACATAATTACAAAGTAACAAAATCAGGCAAAATGAAAGTTTTTCCAAGTCATTTTGTTTCAATATAAAACTCATAAGATTTTACGAAAAACTGCAGGTGGAGAAATCAAGCTTGTTCTTGATTCAGTGAAGTTACTCACGTTGGTTAGAGAATCCAGACATTTTACTCAAGCAAAGTAAAAAATACGGTGTAATAAAATTCTCCTACAAGCACAATTTACTCAAGTAAATGCAACTCGTTCCTACCCAACTCTGCTTATTTAACAGGAAAATTTCCCAATGAGCAGCACTAAACACAGCGTAAGTCCTGTCAGTGTAATAATCTGCAGACTCCTGGAAATAAATCTTTGCACCTTATGGTTTTTCTTTACTTATTGGTTGAGCAATTTATAGGCTTGATCCAACGGCCCTTGTACAATACAGGACGCTTTCTTCCTATGTTGAATACAGGAAGAAAACCCTTTTCCCCCCCTAAACATGTGGACAAAATATGTGTGTGTTTTATTTCATGCCTTAAAACAGTCAAGCTCAGAGTCCTCTTAATCACTTGTGCTAGATATAAGACATTTTTTAAAAGTACACGGTGAGCTGGATCTAAATAATTAAGGTAATCTCTTCCAGCCTCGTTCTGCATTGCTGTTTCCACATATGCCAAACAAACAAAAAAAAAAAACAGTCGGATGTATCGAGGCTAAGCAGATCCTCTGAACAGCGTATCCTAACCTGACCAATGGGCTCTAACACGCAACGGTATCCATCTCTCTGAGAGGAGAGGGAGACGGTACAAAGATGCGCATTATCAACTGTGTCAACATTTGTTTATTTATTAAGCTGCTGATGCGCTTCACACTGTCTCCTTTATTTCCCATGGAAATTCAGAGAGCTTCTCAGAACCTTTATAGCCCTGCAGCACAATAATCTCTGTCAACGCATGTCAGACATACCTTGTGCACAACCGCTGCGCACGTTAATATGTCGCAGCAACATGTAGCGATGCGAATGACATGAAAACTTTGGATGATCCTACTTCTCTACCACTACTGCCCCTTTCTTTTGACCGGCAGGCGAAGTTGTCCACAAGATTAGGGAGCTTATCCAAAGAAACGCAGCTCTGGGAAAACTTTAGAGACCACTTCACTGAACCCCGTTGAAAACCTCAAAGGTTTTTCCATCAAATATTCATTTCTGAACTCTTCCTGAGTTAAAGCATTAGTATTGTTGTTTCTAAATGAACATGAATGAATATTTTCTTTGCGTTATTTGAGGTCTGAAAAAGTGCTGTTATTTTGACCATTTATCAACTTCTGCAAATAAATACAGAATTTTTGCTTGGAATTTCAGAGACAATTTGTCAGTAGTTCATAGAATAAAAAAACAATGTTCGTTTTACTCAAATATAAACCTATAAAAAGTAAAATCAGAGATACCGATCATTTTAAGTGGTCTCTTAATTTTTTTTTCCCAGAGCTGTATGTCACCATGGTTAGAGGAGAGCATTTCAGAGGTCAGGCACTGATGTTGGGGGAGATGTTTGTCAGGACAGATCCATTAGAGTTCCCCATCATCAAACGTACGTATCTTGCTTTGCGCCGCCATTTTGGGGGTGACAATTGTTCCAGTACTTTGGCAAAATAATATATGTTCTGGTAAACAAACTACAAGCCTGTGAGAGATTGATTATATGCTCTGAGAACCGCAATGACAGGAGATACGATTTACCACAACAAATCAAGATATCTTTAGCAATTTGGAAAGACTCAGCGAGGCCTTGCCAGATCACAAGCCGCAGAAGAGATTGAGGAAAATTTGATTGCATTAGGTTTTACTTTGCGAGAGTGAGAGGGAATCTGATTTTGATATATTTGGCTGCGAGAGTGAGTGTGAGACAATTGGATTAGCAATCTCTTTGGTTTGTTTGATATGTAACATCAGTCTCCTTCGTGAAACCCGACGCCCCCGTTGCCGTCGGTGTGGTCTCCATCCAGCGCTCCTCTGGGAGATCGGGTCCAGGAGCAGCTCAAGGTTCGGACATATCTGTTGCGAAAGATATTTTCCTCCCTGGGCCGCCGCATGTCCTCAAGGCTGGTGTCTTGTTTCAGGTTCTCCGAGGAGCTCGCCTCGTTTGTGCTCCCCACAAGCTTTTTGTTTGACAGGCCAGCGTCATATCCAGATTAAAACGCCATCACTGTAACAGATACGGCCATTGATCTGTCTGCGTGGGATGGGAGCAGTAAGCAGCAGTCACGAGAAAGTAAGTTTTTAGCCTGACCGAGGCATGCCAGACATATAGAACACATGCATCCTGCGTATAGCCACAAACATATTGATCTCCTGGACCTCCTCAAATTTATAGCTCCCATCACATAGGCCTTGTTGTTGGGAAATTGCTGCCAGCCAGGAAAACATGCTAACTCATGACTCTGAGAAGCATTTGCTCTCAGGAATCATATGAGCCTGCTCTAGGCTGGGATAGTACAAGATCCCAAACAGCGTTTTTAAGAATTCCTTTTATATTTATTCTTTCAAGTAACCAAGACAACTTTTGTTTGGTCCCATTTCCCCCCCTCGATTAGAAAGTCTGAGACTGCTTAGTGCCATCTTAATCCGTAAAGTTCTTAATGGACTCCAAAATCCCTTTTATGGATTAATGTATTTTGCACTGCTTTAAGTGGAATATCATGTGCCCGACATTACCGTAAGATGATGTACATATTTAATGTTTTTCTTGTTGCCTTTGAAACATGGCAGCATGTATTTTCTTTAAGTTTATACACTTCAAATCAGAGGTTTGCACGCAGAATCACTACTGTCTCTCTAAACATAGAGAGAAAGTGTGGATGATGATCCAAATAACTTCGGAAACTTCTGATAGGTTAACAGAAACATTTGAGTAGATTGGAGGCTCACCTGCGGGTGTGTTAAAGTCACACCCAGACCACACTGCTGTCTTGCTTGAGACGATGGGAAAGTAAAGAAAAAAAAAATTAGCCAAGATATCAGGAAGATAATTTTGGAGAGGCTCAAATAGGGTTCATCTTTGGAAACAATTTCCAGATGCTTGAGGGCGTTCATCTGTTCAAACATTGTGCAAGTACGGACATGATAGGAATGTCCGACCATCAAACCGCTCAGGAAGGAAACGGGCTCCGTGTCCCAGAGATGAACGTGTTTGGATCGAAAATGTGTAAATCAGACACAGAACAAAACCCGAAGGCTTGTAAGGCAGTGTCATTATCCACGGTCAAACATTTTCTGTACAGATATGGACTAAAAGGCAAGAAAGACATTATTATTTCAAAGGAAACATTAAAAAGCCAGTCTGCAGTTTTCAAATGCAAAGATCTTCATTTCTGTAGACGAGTCACGTGGCCTGATGAAACTAAAGTGGAACCGTTTCTCCATAACAATCATTGTTACGTTTGGAGAAAAACACGGGGAAACAGCCTCCCAACGGTAAAGCATATGGGTGCTGCAGCATCACGTTGTGGTGCTGTTTGCTGCAGCAGGAACTGGTGCACTTTGCACAATAGATGGAATTATGAGGAAAGAACATATTGCTCTTGAAACATCTAAAATCAACAGCCAGAAAGTTAAAGCTCGGGGTCAAATGAATCTTCTAAATGGACAGTGACATACAAGTCCGACTAAAATATTCAAACTGGATAAATGTTTTAAAGCCATGGCCCAAGAAAACGCGAAGAAAGGCCAAAAAAAGTGCCTAAAAAGCTGAGTAGTATGTTTTCTTTGTGTTACTGTGTGATTTATTTGACAATTTGCTTCATTGCACCTGATGAAAGTGATTCCTGTGGGCTCGCAGAAACTTTTATCCACGTGGTATAAACGGTTTCACCATCCACTCTGTGGAACTTAGACCTTTTGACATCCAGTCCAATAAGTTTTAATAAGTTTTCAATCAGGTGAACAAGCGAGGACGGTTCAAAAAGGTGCGCAGCGGTGTCCCCTTGACAGACGCAGCCGTCAGCACAGTCGATCCCTCACAGTCGGGAGGAATTTAACGTTTGGACCAAAAGAAAAGTGTAAAAACGACAGATTTGAGTAATCAAAGTCATCTCTCTATACTTAATTTTTTAAAAATGTGTGCAGCTTTTAATTGGAGTAAATCAATAAACCATATTTTAACAGTATGATGCTTGAGTAAATACAAAAAGTTGTTTGTTTCTTTTTAGAGCTATTTATAACAACTCACCAATAGCAAGTAACAAGCCTTTCAGGAAGTTTATGCACCTAAAGGATTTAGTTTCAGGTCATACATTTCATTTAAACGGATATCTTTCCAGATCTCAAACACCAATGAGATCCATTTTTGCGTTTCTTGCTAAGCAGTCTGAATTACGAAAAAAAATAAAAATAAATAAATTGGATCCCAAACCACACAATCATCAGACAATTTTAAGTGGGTTTTGTGCTGCAGCCCACTGCTGCTGTTACACATATAAATGTGATTGTGAGCCGTCTCAGTGCTCAGCCTTGTTTGCTCCTCAGCCATTTATAGCGAACAAGCAATCTATTGATGCTTCTTGCCTCCATACTTTTTTCTTTTTTTTTTTTACAAAGGAACATGTCCCGGGGCGTCTGTATTACCCTCTTCTCCTTCCCATCAACCCAGAACACACCCAAGTATCTTGGAAGTGCTGGACAGAGTGATGATTGTTTTAGTTTTTTTTAAATATATATATATTTTTTTTTTTTTTAATATTATTTTTTCTCAGGCCCTCCCTCGCCCCCTCCTCTGTGTTTTATACCATTCAATATGGAACATTGTGCCTCTTCTTGCCTCCTGGTGGTTTGACCTGGATAAATCAATGTTTACCCAAAGAAATTAGTACTTGTGTGTATGTATGTGAAGTCTTGCTTGTGCACAAAACAAGTTTTTGTATTTTGCAACATCTTTAGCTTGGGTCTAGTGTGTCTAATGAGTGTTTGTGTGGACCACTGTGCGCTCGCATGCTACCAAACGACAGTAGTAGTCATGTGCTTGCTGACTTGTGGCTTTGGCCTGGGGATGATATCCTTCTGTTCATGTGATCAGTGGCAGTGGGCTGTAGTGGGATGTATTTCTAGGCCTTGGGCCTCGGTGGGCAGACATATTTTTTTCCTTGTGCCTGACTGACTGAAGTCTCCAAAGTCAGCAGAGTTCATCTGTCTCCCAGACTGCCGCAGCCTTAAACGCCCCATCTGACACCGGGCTTCTCCACCGGATCTGAAAGTGGGAGGGCTCCTCATCTGAATGTGATGCAGAGACGGTGACTTGAGCGGAGGACCTAGACATGTTGCACTTAAATCGCAAAAGCGAAGACTTAACAGCATAAGCAGCTCTGGAAAATATGAAGAGTCCACTGCACAGAACCCCATTGAAAACCTCCTGGTTATTCCACCAAATGTTGATTTCTGATGTTTCTGATGTTGTTTGAACTCTTCTTGAGCTAAACTTTTAGTATTGTTGTTTCTAAATGAATATCAACTTGTTTTCTTTGGATTATTTGAGGTCTGAAAGCGCTGCATCGTTTTTGTTATTTTGACAAAAAGTAACAAATGAATACTTATGAAATGTAGTATTGATTTTCTCCGAATAAATACTACATTTTCGCTTGGAGTTTCGGAGACATGTTGTCAGTCGTTCATAGACTAAAAGGACAAAGTTCATTTTACTAAAACATATATAAGAAGTAAAATCAGAGAAATTGATCATCTTAAAGGGTCTCCTCCTTTTTCCAGAGCTGTACAGCCAGGACTTGACTTCATCTCCAGTTCTTGCATTTGAGGCTTGAGAAAAATCTGTTTCCTGTCATCAGGGATGTATTACAGGAATGGTTTCTGTTGGTATTAATGGTTAAGTTTAGATCATTTCAATACATGCGTGTCACTTCTGAGTTAGCATTGCAGGGTTATGCACAAAAATCTAAACAACTATACACTTTGACCAAGACTCGTTCAGAAGGTCTTTATCATCACCGTGGAGCTGCTTTGTCCTTGTGCAAATATCTCCACTGCGTCGTTGAAATGTAATGCACTATTCTCTGAGACAAAAGTCTCAGTAGAGACTTGAAACTTGATTTGGATTTTCCTTTCAAAAACCTTTTGGCTTGACTTGAATTTGGGGGGTTTAAAAAGCCAATTGTGAGCATCTCCCTGTGATGAAGGGAAGCCTACAAACATAAAATGTGTTTTTGCGCAAACCCAAAATTTTGGACGTAGCAAAATCTGTCGCCAGAAATGACTAACAGGAAAAGGACACTGATATGATGGTTTCAAAATATACATCTCATTCCTCTTTTCCAGGTTTTTTGTTTACTAATTTGTGCCATAATTAAAGAAAACAAAACAACTTATTATCAAAAGATTCATAGCCCCAAAAGCTGCAGCATGATTAACATAATCTTGATTCTGACATCAGAAAAAAGTTATATTGTCAAAATGTTTCAACGTTTTATTTTTTAAAACAAACAAAAAGCTTAAATTATTTTTGTGTGAATCAGTTTATTAAAAAACAAAAACAACTATCATCTAATACTTGTCTCACAAAATCCCATCTGAGACGTTCAGTCGGCCACAGCAGTCAATAAAATTCAATCACAGTGAAGAGAGCCGTGAAATTGTTGGGATATCAGTGTTATGCATCTCATTTAGTTGCAGTCAAGGTCAATCAGGAATCTAACAGATTAACCTTTTTTTCTTTCCTTTCTTTACGCTTTCATTTCATTCATCCATTCATTCATTTATTTCTCTGCAACCACTGCCAGCCCGGCACGCTGTTCCAGTTGTGTTACCGCAAAGAGCAGCGTAAACAGGATGACTCTTCCATATCGGCGTGACTTTATTCTTTATTCTGTCTTTAGTATGTGAATGACAAGTTCCACATATTCAGAGACACGTTCATCACGTCAAGAACAGCAAAAATGAAGCATCCTGAAAAGGTTTAGTTGGAGTGCTGGTTTTAGAGGTCCTAATAATTGCAATTTTCTCAGCCAGATCACTGGGAGTGAAACGACGAAAAGTGTGAAATGAGGAAAGAAAAAATCGTTTTCAGGCTTTGAGGATCCAAGCGTGACGATTGTGCCAGCAGCGGGGACGGAGATAAGTACTTTATCTACAATCATAAAAGTTTTATGATTGAAAAAAATATATACAGTACAGAACAAAAGTTTGGACACATCTTTTAATTCAATGAGTTTCCTTTATTTTCATGACTATTGACATTGTAGATTCACACTGAAGGCATCAAAACTATGAATAACACATGTGGAAATATGCACTAAACAAAAAAGTGTAAAACAACTGAAAATATCCCTTATATTCTAGTTTCTTCAAAGTAGCAACCTTTTGCTGTGATTACTGCTTTGCACACACTCTGCATTTTCTTGATGAGCTTCTAGAGGTCGTCACCTGAAATGGTTTTCACTTCATAGGTCAACCTGCCCTGTCAGGTTAATAAGTGGGATTTATTGCCTTATAAATAGCCATGAAAATAAAGAAAACCCATTGAATTAGAAACTTTTGGTCTGTACTGTAGATAGATATAAAATCATCACAGCTGATCTCAGAAGGAGTCGATTTGTACTTGTCTTTCAAGGCTTGATAAGTGTGACTTTAAATAGCACCACCTGCTTTCCAGTTACCTCCCCTTTTTATTTAGGGAAAGACGGCCAAGTGTTACACCAGGGACCGATTTACTGTGATTTAAGACTTTGTTTTTTTTTGTTTGCTTTTTTTTTTATTGGGGAAAATCAGGACCAGTCGCAGAGAGGAAGCTGCAGAATAGCCGCATGTATTGCATGTAGAATTTTAAATATACATTTATGGAAAACACTGCTCAACAACTGCTCCAATTGGTCAGCTGTACTGTGGGTCAAACCAGCATGAAGAGCGTGACTGTAGCAGTGGGTCGGTTCTGACACTCTTGGACCGGATTGATTACTCTGTTCCCATCAACACCAGTACGGACGTTGATTTACTCTAACACACTAACTTCACCGGATGTTAAAATTAAATCACCCTTTGTTTGATGACACTTGGATGATATGAGTTAGAAACATTTCATTTCCTTTTGGGACAAACAAAGTACTTTTGAATTTGAATCTAGTTGAACTGAAACCTAAATCGGATTTTAATTAAAAATGGGATAAAATTATTTAAAAAGTTTTATTCAAGTTTTCACTTGAATAAAATGAATAAAAGCAGTAGATTTTTTTTTACATTTTTATTTTATTCTTGTTTAAGCAAACAAATGATGACAGTAAATGTGGCATCTTGCAATAGTTAGTCACAGATAAGCGGTCTGACTGGGGAAGTCACTCTAGATAACAGGAACGGGGCTGATCTTTCGATCGAAGGAGACAGATAACACCACGCACTTCCACCTGATCACATTGAAGGAGACGACGGTAAACTCTGAGCCACAACAAAACCGTTGCGCAAAGGCCGTCGACTGAGCCGGTGGAGATTTTTACTAGGACGAGTTGAGCGGGCGGTGAAACACGTCAACTCGTCGCTCCGGCGAGACCGTCGGAGTCGCCATTCTCCAAAAACAGGCTGTTGGTGCACGGTTTGAAACCAGATGTGTACAAACACATACAGTCTGATATTCGACCAGACTGAACTGTTCTTCTTTCACGTGGGTCTGTTTGAGTAAAAAAATACAATATTTGAATTTTTGCTAGATGTCATAATAAAGAGAGAATGGTTCTTCCTCCCTGAGCCGTTTTGGACTTTTGGTTTTTCTTACTGACCGAACACAGGAAAAGAAAATCACATTCAAATTTAGATTTAGAGGTTTCAGGTTTTGCTTACAGGGGTCTCACACTCCAGTCCTCGAGGGCCGCAATCCTGCAACTTTTAGATGTGCCTCTGCTGCACCACCTGAGTAGAATAATTAGGTCATTAAGGCTCTGGAGAACTGATCTACACAAGGAGGAGGTAATTAAGCCATTTCATTCCAGTGTTTTGTACCTGTGGCACATCTAAAAACTGCAGGACAGTGGCCCTCGAGGCCTTGAGTTTGAGACCCCTGTAAAATGCACATGTTGCATGCTAATTGTTGCTAGCAATGGTCAAAGCCATTGTTAGTTGTGCCATTATTTTCCTGTTCTTTATGAAGACAACATGTAACCGTACAACAGGCCCCACCTATCAGGCGTGTTGACTTTAAACACAGTGCTCAGATACTGCAGTTGGATCCTCAGGACAGACTCATCTATTCTGGATGATTCTGTGTGGTTGGAAAAGAACAGAAATGTAGGCAGTCTTTCAAATTCATGGATGAAAATGGTTCAAAGGTATTTGCTGCGCAGCTTTTGGCAGGAGGTCAGTGTTTTTTGGGGGTTTTTTTCACAAAGTGTTTAAGAGTTCCTCTCATTTCCCACAAGCCAGCCTCATCATAGTGTCGCTCGTAAACAAAAACCGCTGTCAATCACATCTTTTTTTTTTTTTTTGAGAAGAGAAAGCGTGTAGTATGAGGATGATCAAGTCCGGTTAGCTGTAAAACTGTGACCCACATCTTCTCAGAACGACGCAGTTTTCTCCTCCAGTCACATTTGTGCGGTGTTCTCCTGAGGTTTTGCGCCTACGACGACACCTTTAAAGTCCAAAATGAGATTACTGCACGCGTTGTTGTTCCGAACGGGGCCGCACAGGTTCAACAGTGGGAGGAACTGGCACACCTTTGCAAACTGCAGGGTCGCTTTACTGGTCGACGAGAACGCGGCGATCTTCAAAAGTACCGATACGCCTCGACCTCTTTCAGTTTGTCGCACTGCAACCTCAAATTTACCTACTTTCAATGATAAGAAGTCAAAGTACATGAATCAGAGAAGGCTTTTAATACGTTTTGCTAAGAACTTTATTTTAAAAAGAAAAAAAAGTGGAATGCATCTTTGTCCAGACACGTCACTTTGACATCGAAAGACAATCCAACACGATGACAAACATGATGCCTCCTCAACTTCCTGCTCAGAAGAGCAATTGAAGGAAAATCTTTTTTTTTTAAAATCACTCCATCTACATCTCATTTGGGGTTGTAACGTGGAAACGCAACAATGTTAACGAACGCTGCAGTTTGTGTTTACCATCTTTTTTTTTTCCCGCCTGAACGCGGCCGATAGGTGCTTGAGTCAACAAAAACATTGGGGCAGGGATCGTAAAGCTGCATGACCTTTTCTAAACAATACCTGGAACAACAAAAAAAAATAGAGCAAGCGAGCAATGGCGGGATAAATAATACTTCCACCGTAAAGCTGTCTCCTTCCTCAAAGTGCCCTGTTGCAGTGCGTGTCAATATTGTAAATGTGTCAGGAGCGAAAGCAGCAGCAAAGCGCGCTCTGGCTGGGAAAACGAGATTTTTATTATTTACAACGTGACAGCTGCGCCTTTATCTGAAGTTGGCTGTACCGAAAGTATACAGTCGTGTCGGGCTCGCAACTTCCTCTCTTGTGACTCTCGGAGGCTCGCTGCAGCCTGTTGGTATCATGTTGATAGTTTTACGGCCCATAACAAGCAAAGTATTACATTTGGAGCAGATTGCAACAAGTTCATGTGACGCATATAAAATTGAAGGAGTTCACTCAACAGAGGAGGAGAAAAGGGGAGAGGAGAGGAGAGCTTAATTTTAATCTATAAATGTTATTAAACGTAACCTTGTCCAGGATGTGAGAGAAAGAAAAAAAGTGATAGAGGGGGGAGAAAACAAACAAACAAAAAAATCACATGAGCTGTACATGTGAGGTGCAGAGTGTGTGTGAAAAGCCAATTTGGTCAAATAAATTACCTAAAAGACAATGAGAAGTAAAGGGCTTCAAAGCTGATCAAATCTAACAAATAACGCGCGAGAGATTCAAAATTCAAAGTTGGGAACTTTGGTGAGATGATCCCATCTCCAAACCTTAACCCGATGTATAGCATTTGATCCTCTACTGACCCGTAAAAGAAAGTTAGCATTGGTTACGGCAACGCTGAAAGAGCTTCCACTGGATTCCAGATAGAAAGTGAGATCCTGGTCCTGAATCTGAATAAACAATCACCAGCAACTCTTTACAAACAGACGTTTGGACAAATTCACCCCATTGTCAGACCTAAAAAATAAAGAAAAGGTTTCATTGCGAACTTTGCTTCAATTTTAAACTGAAGATACCAAACTCACAAGTTGACTCGACAGCTTTACCCTGTTCAGAAGGGTTGCTAGGAGACAGCTTATTGTCTCTAAAAAGGCAGCACAATCTGAGTTTGACGACTTGCATCTTCTGGTACGATGTTGTTTTTTGTTTTTTTTTCACAGATGAGAGACAAAGGTTGAGATGTTTTGCCCATAATGGGTGGTAATATGATTGGAAAACGGCAAGCACATCTGGACAAAAAACTAAAACAACAACAGTTAATTGTGATGGTGGAGGGGTGATGATCAGGCTTATTTAACAGAAAATTCCACTTTCATTCACAAAATTGCACAATCATTCATCTCAGAAACACAGAGCCTGCTTCATTCCTCAACGGTATAATGGCTCCTTCAGGGAAAAAAATAAAAGACTTCTAGGGGTAAACTAATCTTAGTAGATTGATTTTTAATTATTTGCAGCACAGGTAGGCAGTGTGTTTCTTAATAAATTCACAAGTGTGAATTTGAGCGAAATATGGCATGTCCACCTACCGTGGGTTTGCATTATCATCCGGGTTTCCTCGTGTAATCGAAATCATGACAATCTTACTGTGTGTGTGAACGCCTGCGTTTGATGGAAGCAATAAAAATACATAATGTTCTGGTGTTTTTTTGCAAATTGAAATAATTGTGGTTGTTTGATTTGACCTGCAAAACAATTAGATGCCAGGGAGTGAGACGGATAAAGACTAAAGGCTTGTGTCTCTTTCATAACAGTGGATGTAAGCGTTCAGTCTCGATGGCGTGCCGTTCAGAGGCTTCCTGCCCCTCTGGTGCAGAAGAGCCAGAGGTTCCATCACATTCTGTGTCACATTATGGGTTTTTTCAAAGCCAGTTTTGTCTTTGGGTTCTTCTCCCGAGGCCGTTCTCCATCAGCTCTTTTCCCAGTGTGGTGTGGACCAAATATTTAACTTTGGTTTTCCTGTGCGTGTTCGGGTGTTGGTGTGCTTTGTCTAAACGCTAAAGGGTTTCTGCCCGTACCCTAACAAAAAACTTCCACGCTTTATTTATTTTTTATTTGCTCTAAAGTTAAACTGCCGGCGCTCCAGCGGCCGCAGGTTGACCCTGTTGTCGACTCAAGCGCTCCCTCGTCGTCGGTCGCCGTGTCGTCCTGTGGGGACCTCGTGGGAAAAATCCTAACGTGACTGAAAAATGTTTTTTTTTTTTTTTTTAAAACCACAAAACGTGCACAATAGGAAAACTTTTTCTGTTGTTTCCACTTTTAAAGGAGGCCTCGTTTTCTCTGGCTGCACCACATCCTTCTTTTGTGCGGCGCATTTGATGCAGCGCATATCAGATGCGAGCAGACATTCAGTGAGATTCGTTTTATTTATTGAACATCCAGCTCACAGCGTGACTGCAGCCAGAATAAATTTAGACCAGTTATAAACTCTTTCATACTGGTTTAGTGTTTTGCTACAAGCCACAAACCCTTTTAGTGTAATTTATTCCAATTTAACAAACTAAATTATAACTAATCATTTGACTTAAAAAACAGCTAAATCGACTACAATGTCTATGAAACACCAGTTTTAATAAATTGGCTAAAAAAAAAAAACCCAACTAATTGCTATTTCAGAATATGAACAACTGATTTGAATAAAAATAGATTAGAAGAAAAATCTGGTATGACCCACACTTTTTTTTTTCTCAAAAAGTCAAATTAATAAGCAACCGAGTAACCAATTACGTTCAACTGCATAACAAAGCCACTTACAGAACTACTTCTACCGACAATGAGTAGGAGCAGCAGTTTTCCATTTGGTATAATTTGTGCATATGCATTTGTTGCATTTGTGCATATATCTTTTTTTTTTCTCGACTGAAACACTGCTGTAGAACCTCCAGAGTCATGAGCAAAAAAACAAATGTCAGCAAATCTCAACGAGCCGAAGCGGCGACGCACGCACATGTGCTCAAACGGTGGGCCCGAACCCATCCTCGTTAACATGAAAAACAAATGATATATGCTGCAGTGTTTGGGACCATTGTCCAGTCGCATGAGCAGGACAAGACTGTGAGGCACTTTAACACACTGAGAGTGCAAAGCTGCTGCTAAGTTTGATCTCTTGTCTCTACTGGGGCTTTTACATAATCAACACAATAATATTCAAATGTCCAGCCAGCCAAAAACGACATTAACCTGTGCAATAAAATACGTTAGCACAGTAAATTCAAAGCAGTTAACATAAAAATTATAGCGCACATAAAAAAGAAACAAAAGTCCTGGCGACTTTGTTTTTCTTTCAGCCAGAATTTCACCTTTTGTTGAGGCTTCCATTCAGAACTTGATTTTACGTAGTTGTATTTTTCAAATCAAATCAAAATCAAATTTTATTTGTATAGCACATTTCAGCAGCAAGGCATTTCAAAGTGCTTTACATCATTACAAACACAGAATCACAATGCAAGATAGAATCAATCCACAGCATTAAGTCAGGTTCCATCAATAAATTTGTAATTGATTACATTTCAAATACAATCCTAAACAGGTGGGTTTTTAGTTGAGATTTAAAGGAAGTCAGTGTTTCAGCTGTTTTACAGTTTTGTGGAAGTTTGTTTCAAATTTGTGGTGCATAGATGCTGAAAGCTGCTTCTCCTCGTTTGGTTCTGGTTCTGGGGATGCAGAGCAGAACCAGAACCGGAAGACCTGAAAGGTCTGGAAGGTTGATACAACAGCAGCAGATCTTTAATGTATTGTGGTGCTAAGCCGTTCAGTGATTTGTAAACTAACAACAGTATTTTAAAGTCTATTCTTTGAGCTACAGGGAGCCAGTGGAGGGACTTTAAAACTGGTGTTATGTGCTCTATCTTCCTGGTTTTAGTGAGAACGCGAGCAGCAGCATTCTGGATCAGCTGCAGCTGATCCAGCAGTCCCTTATTAAGAAAGTGAGTAAAGTTCTTCAAAGCGATATTTTACTTCTGCTATTCAACATTTTCCTGGCTGCTATTATCAGCTGTTATTTGCCTGGAAAGATTTTCCTTTGTTGGACTTTGAACATTTAAAATAAGCTTGAGAAAACAAAGATAAACAAATAGCTACGACTGTTTAAGACGGTGATGCTAGCTAGTTTTCAGAAGTCAACTACACAGAGCTGAGACTCATCTGGTGATGGACCTGTTGGTCAGGTCTTTTTTAAATTTGTTCACTACACATCTTCTGTGTCTTACTTACTGAGATTGAGCTCAGTTTTTTTTTTTTTTGTCTTGGTTTGACCTCGACATGAATTTAAAGGAAGATTCATTCCAGGAAAGATAGTCAGTTATGCACTTGTGAATTACTTTTTTTACAATTATTTCAATTGGACCGCATCCAAGCGGCCAAAACGCCTCCTTTGATACAGGTAGTCACTTTCTGGCAGTCAGGTAAACAAGAGGGTTTTTATTAGCAGCACCTGCCTGCAAGCAGCCGCTCCGTTTTTTTTTTTTCCCATGACTGCGTTGGCAGTGATAGGAACGTTTATTTTCCCGTGACTCCAGCGACAGAGACGGGATTAAAGGAACAAACTGTTTAAGGACAAGCCATTGTGTAAAGTGGGGCTCGTGTCCGCTCCCGTTTCAGATCATTCCTCAGCTCCACCGCTCAGTCAAACTCTGGGGGCAACAGCAACACTCAGAGAAACGTTTTCACTTTTAGATTCTGCCACAACATCTGATCCGGCAGGCGCTTTGGCTAAACTGGCAGTGGTTGTTTTACAGTGTTGGGCAGAAATTTTACATTTATATTTGCAAAACTGCTTTTGAATTCAGTCACAGTAGAGAGTTTTGAGGGATATTGATCAGTGATCATTTTGAGCAGTGACCGTTGTCTGATTCGTATTATTGAACAGCCATGATTAAACCCTTAAATCATTTCTCTCCATGTCAGTGTTGGTCTCTAGAAATGAGCATTAATATTCGTTAGTAATCAATTTGGCATTAATAACCCATTAACGCCATTTTGGCTCAATCTCTGTCTTATTGTCAAGTCATAAACACCTGCATTGGTTTAGATTTTAATCTTTCTTCTTTTATGAGTTTCTGGACAATTTTCGAAAAAAGTGAGATTAATATTTGAAATGCAGATCGCCCACACGGGGAAAGCTGATTGTTTTCAGAAAACAAACTGTGACCTTCGTAAAAACTAAATTATTTTACAGCTACTATTTTGTCCACTTTCTAGAGAATCGTTACCATTGTGGGAAAAGATTTTGAGAAACGATTCAGCGAAGAGCCTAAAGAGTTCTTCAGAGACAAGTCCAAACACACACAAACACACGCATATCTTTGCATAGCAAAAGCTCAATAGCCAAAACATAAAGCCTTTGCCATCTTCAAACAAGATTAAAAAAAAAAATGCTATCTGTATCTTTCTGCCGAGCTCGGCTGAATGTTGTCTGCGCTACAGTCCGCTGAGCTGTAACTATCAAAACAAAACTACGTTCATGTTGATTTAAATCGCTTGAGAACATTTAGGCAGCTTCTCTTTTCCTTGCAAAAGAATGCATATCCTGCCATACTCCGCACCACACGGTTCTTTGTCACAAACTTTAACTCTGCACAGACGCCGCAACATTGCCATTCCTATGGCGAAGTCGACGCGAGGCCAAATGGTTGCTATGGCAATCAGCCGAAAGGACAACCAGCAGTTTTGCGGCAAGACGAAAACCAATGTCGACAGAAAGACAGAGGGGCTTTCTGGAGGAAAATAACAAACACAAGGTGTTGTGGTCTATATGCTGTGTGGAGAAATAATATCCTGCTCAAATCGTATAACCACAATGACAAACCGGCGGTGGCAGCATCATGCTGGGGGACGGCGAGGCTGCTAAGAGTCGATGAGTTGAATACTGGAAGAAAACCTGTTAGGAATTACTCAGAAGATGAGAACGGGGACACAGGATCACCTTCTGTCATAAAAATAGTTAATTTCTCAGACAGAACTACAACGCGATGAGTTTGATCAAAGCACGTCGGTGTGTGGAACAGTCAAAGTCCAGATTTAAACCTGAGACTTCATGTTTACAAATGCTGCCTTGTCTCAACTAAATGAGTTTTTGCAAATACAGTAAGGGGTAAGTTGTTCAGTCTGGAGATGTTTAAAGCTGAATCTGAAACTACACCAAGACTCAGATCCCGTCGCCACATTCTCAAGGGATCTGAATAAGAAAACACAACGAAATCGGATTTTAACTTGTAAATTGTTTTTAAGTTGATGGGGTATAAATACCTTAGCAAGGGACTTTCATTAAGAAATTTAATAATGTTTCCTCTCAGATGGATATAATACTACAAATACACAATTCACTGCAAGATAAAAAGAACTGTGTGTTTCTTAGATGCTTACATATTGCTAACATTTTATCTGTCATTAATGTTTTGCAAGGTGCTGTGCTGTAGCCTTGATGTTTTTTTTAACTGTGTACCTCTGACGCCACATTCGAAAATATAAATTATGATTATTTACCGCAGCCTTGTTGCCAGGAAAGGAGAGCCCAACATCTTCTGGTACGTTCAGCTCTGCCAGATCTGAAACCGTTCTGTTTACCGAGTGAATCCATTCTCTTTTCCTCTATTCTGTTTATGACCCATTGTAAATTATGCATTTTTAAAAAAAAAAAAAAAAATAATCTCAGTTATGTTATTTATTACATTATAAAGACAAGTTCCTTTTTTTTTTTTTTTTGCGACACCGGTGAACGGCAACTCTTCCAAAGCCTTTTAATTTGAACTTTAAACTAGAAAGTTAGACTTATCTTCTCCAAAAGAAAAAAAAACAAAACATTTTTGCACACATCCACATTTACACAGAGGTTTTATTGGAAATCAGACCAAAACCCTGCCAGAAGTCTGAGGGCAATTATGAATCAAGGGTGCGCTGGAAAATAAATAAATAAATGAATAAATAATAAATAGAAGACTTTTATTGTGAAGAAGCTGCAGGCATGTGATGGTCTACAGGAAGTGTTCAGTTAGCCAGAGGTCTAGAGTTTGACAAAAGCTGGTCTATTTTTTATGTCGTTTTGAGAGATTGCATGAGCAGCATCGGGTTCTCCGAAAAACAAACAGAGCCTGTGCGTGGTGTTTATCTGCTTTTTTTTTTTTTCCCCCAGCAGGAAACACATTCTGCTGCCAGAAAGCATAATGCAACACTGAACGGACGGCTCTCTGTCACTTCCCGGTTTGGTGAAGTCTTCTTTGTTTGACATGCAAAAAAAAAACAAACGAAAAAAAAAAAACACAAACCTCTGAGGTCACGACTCTTAAAACGCACGAATGGATTAAAACACTTATGCCACTTACAGTTCTGAAAATGACACATGCAAGCACTTGTGTCGGGTTACGCAACGCTTGCCTCGACCAGTGGAGAGTAAAACGTTCAAACTTTTGCAACTTCACAATACAGAACGAATAGCGTGAAACTTAGAGGAGACGCAAAGACGCGACTCCAGCAGATTTACGGTGCGTGTCTGAAATCATGCAGCACCAGGATATGGGAAAACCGAACAATCAAATCAAAAGTTACTGAACCAATCAGGTTCATCGCCATGGAAAACGACCAGCTTCCCCCTTATTTCACGTTTTGTAACCATAAAGGCATTTTCTCATGTTGTATTTTTATGTGATTGATAAAGTATGGGTGAAACGTTATTTAACAAGTGTGGCAATTGTTAGCATTCAGCCTCTGTGCATGAAGACTTTCTGGACGTTGGGATGAAAGTCAAAGTTTTAGGGATTATTGTTGAGACGAAGCTCGTTCAGATCGAACGGCTGGGAGAACTTAAAGTCCCAACACGGATCCTCGACTGGCTTCTGGTCCTGATGTCCTACTGGACCCCTCATGTGGTTTGAGCGGCGTCGCGTTCAGAGCTCGGGATCCACTTTTACAGCCACACCCGACTTTAAACTTGTTCACCACTTTCTCTCCGCCCTGGCTGCTGTGCTCCTTCGTCTCCTCGATGTTTGTTTAGCGATCATTTCCAGCAAACCTCCGGGGCGTTTTCACAAGACATCTTGATTTATACCGAGATCACATTACGCACAGGTGGGGTCCGTTTACTCAGGAGACGTGATGATAGCTTCCACTTTCTTGATTAGTAATGTTGTCCAGTAATTTATTTGTGGCATCAGAATGAAGGGGGCTGGCTACAAAAGCACGCCATGTTTCCCACTTCTTAATTTTCGCTCTGGTTTGTGTCGATGTGTCAGACTAAATTGCAATAATTTGCGTTGATAAAGTGGCTGACAAAATGTGAAAACTTAAGAGCACAGAGTCAGAATCAGGCTGCTGAAAAATAAAAGGTGCAAAACACCAGAAAACGCACATCTAAAATGATGAAGAGAGCAGCTAAAGTTGTCCCAAAGCAACCAAAGGAGAATAACTGATGTTTTGGTAAGTCACACTTGCTCAGAATTGACTTCCATAAAGTTGCACAGAAATGAAATGTATATTAAACAAAAATTATAGCAGGAGCTGGACCCGTTCTCTGGATGCTTCAGAAAAATGCTTCAGATTTGAGTTATTTAACGTTTCACTGAATTATTCTTTAAAAAGTGTAGTGGATACTTACAATACCTATTACCAGGTTTTTCATTATTTTATGTCTCCCAAATGTTTAAAATTCAGAGATGCCAAATTGGAGATTGGTCATGCTTTACTATTTTGGAAATGTCCTAATAAATGGCAGCTTGTTAGTAAATTCACCAAAAATAATAGTGATATAAAAACAATATTATGTTGAAAAAGTGGGATTTTGTTTCTTGAATCAATCTTAGTTAATTGTAGCAAATTAATGCTCGGTTCATTCAGATTGCCATTGTAGTAAACAGCTTTTCCAAATAGGTCAATACAGAGCTCTGAGGAAATGACGGTCAGAGAGAGTAAAGCACAAAGCAAATCTCAAAATACTGAGAAGAAAAAAATCCATTAGAGACAGTAAGGCAGGAGCACAAAACATGGAAATCAAAAAGATTCGAGACAAAAATAGAAAAAAAAAAAAGATTGTAAACACCATAAAATAATTTTGTCTGATCTTCAGAGGAGAACATTTTGTACGGTCTGCATCAAATGCTCAGCCTGTAAATACTGTACATGCATTTACAAAAGTGAAGAAACAGAAATCATATTTTTCATTCAGACATGTTTTGCATGTGCTTATCTTTCTTTGCTAAATGAAACTGTAGCCAAGACGTAAAATAGCAGGAGAAAAGCTGATTAGAAAATAAAGTCGCCGCGTTTAAACTCCTCCAGTCCGTTGGCACCTTTGCAAATCTGGGATAGAAACACTTCTGATGGACTTCCGGTTATGGCGTCTTACTGAGCAGCTGCTGGGCTCTGAGCTCCGACCAATATACCCTGCATTTAGATATCTAGACCACTGCTAAGATGTTTTTCGTACGAGCAAACTCCCTGGGATTCAATTCAACCTGCCAAGATGCCGAGTAAACACAAATTAAAAGCGAAAACAACCAGCAAAGAGGGATCCGATCCTAGCAGCGAAGTGAAAACCAATACATGGAGGAGGCTAACGCTAGCTCCCTGACCTCTGAAGCTAACCTCCTGGAAGCAATTCAAGCTTTGAAAACTCACTTTACCAGGCAACTACGGGAGGCTTCAAATCAAGAAATTATAACTTCGAATCAAGAAATTAAAGACACAGTTGGAGTATTCCTCGAGAGGTTTACCTCTGCAGAATCCCGCATTAGCAACCTGGAGGACGGCGTCGCCTCGTTAACAGGCAAAGAAGCGTCCATACAAAAGAAAACCCAGGATCTCGCTTTGAAGGTGGACGAGCTTGAAAACAGAAGCCGGAGATCCAACCTGAGACTGGTGGGTTTACCCGAGAAGACAGAGCAAGGGGACATCGCTGCTTTTCTGCAGACCTGACTGATGGAGGTCCTGGGGCGGGACGCGTTTCCATCCCCCCCATTATCGAGCGGGCCCACAGGCTGCAGGGCCAGAGAGCTCCTGGTCGCCCGCCACGCGTGATCATCATGAAATAACTAAGCTATCAAGATAAGATGAGGGCGATGACTGCAGCCCGTCTGAAAGGAATGTGATGTGTGATGTTCTTCCCTGCTATCCGCGGATGTGGTGAAACAACGGAAACAAAACGACCGTGTGAAACAACAGCTCCGTAATCTGAATATAAACTTTGGACTGATATTCCCAGCAAAGATGATTTCCACCGCGGTAAAAGCTTCCTCTTCCACACGCCAACAGAGGTGGAGAAATTTATACGGGAAACAAAACAAACTGACGGGTAACCACATTTACACGCTAGATGGCGCCAGCGAGGTTTAATAAGGATCAATACTCCAATTGATCGGTGATCCTGGACAATACACATTTCCACTAAGTCTCCCCCTCTTAGCGGTGGGGAATAAGTTTTAGATACCATGGTCGGGGTTCGCAGTTTAAGGTTGAGGTGCGAGTTGTTTAAGCAAACGTTTTTTCTGCTCCTGTTGTTCTGGGATCAGTAGCAAAGCCAAGTCACAGAATAGAGGGGAAGGGGAGGTGGAGATTCCCACTGGTGGGAAATCTCAGGAAGGTCTTTTGTGTTTGTAAATGTTCAGTGTTCTCAAGTTGCAATGTTCTTCAAGTTGTAAATCGCAAGTTCCTACAGTTGAGACAAAAAACAGAAAGAGCTGATAAATGGACATTAAGCAGATGAGTACTGAGTCCATTGTTGATGTGATCTCCTGGAATGTAAGAGGCCTTAGGAAATTGATCAAACTCAAAAAAGTAATGAATAGACTTAAACAATACCATCCAAAAGTGTTTTTTATCCAAGAAACACACTTACTTACAAACGAAGTCGCACGACTAAGAAGAAGATGGACAGGTCAAGTATTTTCCAGCTCATTTTCTCCACATGCTAGGGGCGTGGCAAAACTTATTCATAAATCTTAACCTATATGTATAAAAAAGACCATCATAGATCCTGCTGGGAGATTCATAATAATCCAAGCCTCATTGATAAACCAAAACTTAATTTTGGTTAACTTGTATGGTCCTAATATAGATGACCCTGACTTCTACAATAATTTGTTTCTCTCTATTACAGCTTTCCATGGTGATGTGATCTTTGGTGGAGATTTTAACTGTACTTTAGATCCTAATCTCGACCGATCATCGGGTCTAGATTTGTCCCACCCTAAAAGTAGACGGGTTATACAACATTTTATGTCTGAACTAAACTTAAGAGATATATGGAGAGTACAGAATCCAACAAAGAAAGAACATTCTTGCCACTCAACTACCCATAATAGCTATAGCTGTATAGATTATTTCCTAATTTCAAACTCCTTGGTTACCAGAATTAAAAGTTGTGCCTACAAAAGCATATTGATCTCTGACCACTCACTATACATGCTTAAATTTTCACCATTAATCGCGTTTAAACGTAATCCTATTTGGCAATTAAAACCCCACTGGTTGCAAATGCTCACATTTCTGAAATATATTGAGATAAATATTAATGATTACTTCAGCCTTAATAAATCTGAGACTACAGCATCTATTAGATGGGAAGCCTTTAAGGCTTTTATACGGGGTCAGATGATAAGCTACACAAAAAATAAAGCTAATAAAACTGGGAGACGCTAAAACTTGAAGAACAAATAAAAGAGACTGAGCTTGAGATAAATCTAAAGGGTTCTAAAGAAAAGCAGCAAGAACTGCTAATATTGAGAGCAAAATATGACAAACTTATCTACTAACAAAGCTTCATCAGAGATATTCAGATTGAAACAATCCTACTACGATCAGGGAGAGAGGGCAGGAAAACTTCTAGCGTGGCTCATTAAAGCTTTGCAGAACGAGAGGGCAATAAATGAAATTACAACTGCAAATGAAAACACTAGTGATCCTCAAAAAATTAATGATTTCTTTAAAGATTATTACTCAAATTTATATACGTCTAAAGGGCACAAACCACAAGCATCACTTGACTCCTTTCTTAAGTCTATAAACATCCCCACACTTAGTGAAACAGCTAAATCAGAACTGGATATGCCAACATCTATAGATGAACTCTCAAATGCAATAGATAAATTGAAATCAGGAAAATCACCTGGTCCAGATGGGATTCCTTTGGACCTATATAAAATATTTAAAAATGAACTACTGCAGCCCCTCTATAATATGCTATTGGAAAGTTATACCATTAAAGAATTACCTCCTTCCTTGCGAAATGCGATCATAACAGTTCTACCTAAACCTGGGAAATCTCCCACTAGATGTGAATCCTTCCGACCAATCTCACTTATAAACTCTGATGACAAAATAATATCTAAAGTTCTAGCAATCAGGCTTGAGAAATTTTTACCATCCCTTTCTGACCCTGATCAGAACGGATTCATAAAGGGGCGGCAAGTTCACCACGGTATCCGTCATGTTCTGAATATAATTCATGCTAAATATGAACATCCTGATACAGCTTTGCTTTCACTTGATGCAGAAAAAGCATTGGATAGAGTGGAACATAATTATCTCTACAAAGTTCTTTCTCAATTTGGTTTTGGTAGTTATTTCATAAACTGGATTAAAATACTTTATAATAAACCCTCTGCCTCAGTTATAACTAATAACATTGTATCTAAATCATTTACTCTAGGTAGGGGACACGTCCAGGCTGTCCCCTCTCACCCCTCCTCTTTGTTCTGGGAATCGAGCCATTGGCTGTTGCCATAAGGAAAAATCAAAACATACATGGTGTCAGAATACAAAATATTGAATCTAAAATTGGACTATTTGCCGACGATATTATTTTAATGTTGTCCAATCTAAGTTGCTCAATCCCCCAACTATCAATGAGTTTAGTTATGTTTCCGGTTATAAACTTAACAAATCTAAATCCGTCATCCTATTTTTAAAACAGGCTGAAAGAAACAATCCAAAATTTGTGCTATTCTTGGAAAATATAAATACTCATAATGATGATTGACTGAATGTACTCTAGCTAATTTTGCTTATGTTTATATTCTTATAGTGACTGTAAGTCTGTTATCTTCATGTTAATTCCAAATGTATTCACTTGCTCAAAAAATGTCTGAAACTGAAACACTGATGTCAGGATGCCTAGAACCAGGAAGGACGGTGCCATCACCTCGTACCTAGCTTGTGGACTGTGATTAAATCTCTTGGACTAAGTCTCAACATACACCCTGAGATAACAAACTTAAAGTACTCTGTCTCACTGTAGTCAACTAATGTTTGTCACCTTGAATGTTTAAGTTGTTGATGTGTTTTCTTTTGGTTTTGTTAGGTGTTTTGTGCACTTGTGAGTTATTTGTCTGTGTGTCTCTTTTGAAATGTAAAAGACAATAAACAGATTTTTGGGGAAAAAAGAAACACTTCTGATGCAGCGTTTAATGTTGTTTTTTTTTTTTTTCAATTGACAAATTAGTTTTCCACCAACATTAAGTTTTAGAAGCTTTAGTACAAAATGGCTTGGAGAAATGGATCAAGCTAAACTACGGGATAAGACCACCAACGGAGCCACATGATTTGCATCTTGAATCTTATTCCATTCACTTTTCTTCCCCTATGAATTTGATGAGCGTTGTGGATTATGTTGTAGTAAATACCCATTTATCAATTTACTTATTAACTTGCAATATATGAATTTAATTCATCTTTACCAATTTTGTTGTTTTTTGTTTTGTTTTTTGGGGACGCCAGACATCAGGCAAACAAAATCCTTACACAAATGCCGACACAAAGAACGTTTGTTCCTTCGGTCTCTCCGCTTCTGAGGTGAAGGCTCCTTTGGGTTTTGTCGACCCAAATCACATGCACTGCTTCTAGCAACCAGCAGGACGCTTAATGGAGGAGACTTGTCCCACCTTTCGCTTTCCTCCTTTCCACTTCGCCTCTTCTCTGCCTAACATCTAATCGACGTGCAGCATCACGCCGTCGTCGGGAGACTGGCACAGGTCGCCATGACGGTTCACTTGGTGTCGACTCCGCGTTTTATCAGAGGGGAAATGTTTTGGGCAGCGAGAGACAGCGAAAACTTTGTTTTCGCAGCTTAAGGGGAGATCCTGATGTCTTCTCCTCGCAACACACAATAGACAAAACATTCTTTTGTTTCCACAATCATGATTATATCTCCCGAAATGACGTTCTGCCAAAAAAGAAACAAACAAAACGAGGATTTGCTGCGAGCCCCGAGTACCTATGGAGCCTCACAGAACCTCTACGCGAGCCGTGGTAGCGTACTTCATCTCTTTTTCTTTTGTTTTTCCACTTTTAAAGGCGTTATTGAAAGTAGATAAAAAAATTCATGCCTGCTCTAGAACAACATTCTCTAAACTATTACATTTCCTTGACTTCTTACATTAATCTTTGTCCTTTCGCCTGCAGCAGCAACAACTTTCATTAATAATGTTTGGACCGCGCCGCTCACAACAAAGTGTGGATTATTTCTCACATTTTTCTTCCCACACAAATCCATTGACCACGGTGTTGAGTTTGCGCGTTCAGACCAGACAACAGCCGTTTTCTGTAATCCTCATATTAATTCCTCTCAATTAGCGCTGAGGGGAGAGAGAGAGAATAGAAAATCAATGTGTAATAATTGATGGATCTTTTCTAGGAGCTGATGCTTCAAGGAAGTGAAATTAAGAGATTTGGTTTCAGCGCGTCGGCCATCTGAGACTTTTAAGAGTGGTCAGAGGTGCTGGCTCCATCCAAACGCTATCGGATAACAAAACGAATCTATTCCAGCTCCTGCGAGGGTCAAGATGTGGCCTTCTGATAAAAGATTATATACAAAACACATGGTGGAGCGAAGCACGCAGAGAGCTGCCGTGCCTGCAAATACAACATGCAAACATCGAGACACCTTTTCATTTGTCTTTTTTTCCGAGGTAGCATGGAAAATTACAGTAAACAGCGGCCCGATTTAAAAGCCACAGGCTTGCATTTGGAGTCAGCAGACGGGTGCAGCACGGCATGTAGGTTTGGGTTCGCTGTGACGTTCATGGTCTCGGCTCACTCAAACAAGTCTGACATATTTCCCATCTGCAGCCGGAGCCACATTTCACAGAAAACATCTCATGCGACATTAAACGTTGAGCTAACGTACGCAGTAGCAGCAGCGGTGTGCTCACTAATTCAAACATTAAAAAAAAAAAAAAAAAACAACCTGTGACTGTTTTGTTAGATACTGAACTTTCTGGTAACATGAAATGTTACAGCTGTTTAAAAAAGAATATATATATATATATATATATATATATATATATATACTGTATATATATATACTTCTATGCACCACAGATCTGGAACAGAACTTCCGGAAAGCTGCTGAAACACTGAGCTCCTTTAAATCAAGACTAGGAATCCACCTGCTTAGTTACCTACATTATAAATGAAACATTAAACATCTTCATTTGATGGCATTTGACAAAATATAATGCCTCGTTTGTTTTCTATGACTTTGTATTTTTGTGTTTTTATGATGTAAAGCACTTTGAACTGCCCTGTTAGTAAAATATGCTATTCAAATTAACTTGATTGATTGATTGATGATCTATCGATCGATCGATCCACTCAAATGTACCAAAACTGTCCTCGGTGTTGCTTCAGAGATAACAGACTAGGAACACTTTTCTCAGGCGGCTTGTGCAACCCTCTTCTCCGCAGAGCGGGTCTCTCACTGAGTTTTGTTGTGTCACTGTTGTGGCACCAACAGATGGCCGCAAACAAATTGTTCTCCGCATGAATCACTCATCATCACAACATCTTCTCTCAAAGTTGACGGACAGACTGGAAGTCTTGGTCGAGGAGAAGTTTCTGTTCTTCTCCCTTCTTGCAAACGTTGCACTCGGACTCCGATCTAGAGTCTGTTGAGACATTTGTTGCACTGGAAAATGTCTTTGACCCTTTGCCTTTTTCTTTCTCCCCTCCAGGGGTTCTTTTTGTTTTTTGTGGCCCTTATATGAAAGCAGGCTGACAGGAAAGGGCAAATATTGCCGGGTCCGGGACTCGAACCCACGACGGTCGCATCGAGGACTCAAGGCCTCCAAACGTGGGTCGTGCTATCCCCTACGCCACCACGGCACGCCCCTGCATTTTTCTGAAGATGTCATTTATCTCAGTTGCCGGCGTTCTGTCCGCCGCTGATGGGACTTTGTAGTCGTGATGAACGTTTCGTTGACAAACAACTATAAGTTTCAGGTTTTCCTCGTCCCCTCCGGTTTGGCTATTGGGAAAAAATAAAATAAAACACATCGTGTTGCTTCAGGAGTCTATTCTAAATTTCATCACCTACATTGTTTTATATGCATTAAAAACCTTCTCTGCACCACTTAATTTTAACTTAGCCTGAAAGTAATAAATTGACAGATGGGCTGAAATCTAAATCCCTAAATTCAGGTGTTTCAATCACTTCCATTGTTCCAGGTTTTAAATCACTTTTTACGATTGAGACAAACGTTAGAGACTCTGCCTCCCGTCGAACTTAAATTTGAAAAGAAAAGACTTGACTTGCTTTTAGCTTTATTTCAGCCTATGATTTAATTTCCCTTTGGGATCAATAAAGTGTTTTTGAATTTGAATTTTATGACCAAACTAAAGCGAGCTGGTTTTTCCAGAAACACACCTCGGTGCTGACAAGGCGATACTCGAAGGATCCATATTTTGTTATTGGTTTATGACATCTGCAGCTTTACAATAATGGATGTCCCTCAAATTAAACCAACATAGTCGGTGACTGTGTTGGTTTGGAACAAAATAAATACAAATAAATTTACTTCTGGCATATTCTTCTTCTCACTGTTGAAGGCAAAAATAATAATCTGCCAATCAAAACAAAACATTTGCTGCTCGTGATATTTTTTATTTTTTTTTTTTACACTGCAGTAAATAGTAAAACAGTGGACAGTATGAAAACAGCCATTAGCTGCACCATTACAAAAACAAGCTAAAAAAGCATTTCATTTGAATGATTTAGAAATACATGAATCCCATTCTGATATTGCTTCTTTAAAAAAAATTAAATAAAATGAAAGCAGGTCATAAAAGTTTCTGATGTTGAATTAGGTGTTAAAATATTAAAAGATAAATGAGTTTTTGTTAAACAGCGCGCTTTTATGAGAGGCATCTTTCAGTCATTAGCCACTCGTTGATGAGAATATGTACTTGTGGAACTTTTATGTTGTGTGATTCAAAAGCCGTGACGCAGAAACCTGTGCAGCAGATAACCGGAATCATAACGACACTGCGAGTCTCCGTAACAGACCGACTTCAAAGCTCATACAAACAGGTCTGTCAGGTAGTAAACAGCCCACATTTACTGAAACACATTTGCATTTGTTTTTCCATGGAATCGAGCTTAAAATGAGTTTTCATCCACACTCACAAAGAACGCTCTGTTGCATCGTCAACAGTCACCATAAGCAAACGTTCACACCCCTAATGGGATCTAAAAAAGTACAAAAGCTGTCTGCCAAAGACTTAACAGATTTGGTCAAGTTTGATAATTGACTATTAGTTGAATGTCCTGTCTCATAAAAGGCCACGCAATAGCCTGATCTTTTATACAAGTTGTGTTGCTAGTGATTTTTTATTTTTTTTCCCCAAGCTTGAAGAAGCTAACTTTCCTAGCACTTCAGGTTGAGCAATATTCAGGAGTTTCACTTACTCAACTTGCTAACAAACAAATCAACGCTAACGCTGAAGTCAAAGTTACGAGCAGAGCCTCTTCAGCCTGAAGCGGTCACTGAGACGGCAAGCTAAGAGTTTGAGTCTCAGTCGTTTCATATTCCCATCATTTGTGGGTTATATTGTCATCGTTTAGATCCATCAATAGCAATTCGTTCATTTTTTTATTTTTATTTTTTTACTTTTCTAGTAACTTAATCTCTGTTTAGGTTGTTTGGACTCCTGTTGTGTTATTTTCATTAGTCTGAAGATTTGTTCTTTTTTTATAGCTTTGACCAATTATTTCCTGTGCTCACACTTTATTAGGTTGATGTTTTCTCATGCCGCTCTGCTACACACCTGGCGTCGTCATTTCCAGAAAACACTTTGAATACTCAGAACAGACCCCTTTTAGTACAGATCTGTAAACCGTGATTGTAAAAAAAACCCACTTGTTTTTGATTAAATATTTGATAGCTCATGTTTAATGTTTGTAGTTTTCCACCAGACTGAGTACACTGATTGAACTCAGTCCTCTGTTTTTATGTTAGCCAAACCTTCGTAAAGTCCAAGAGCAAAAGCGTGCGTCCCATTTTCAAAAGCTACAATCTTGAAAAAAACATGGCTCAACAACAAGATTTAGAATTTCATATGCAGAAGTTCATGAAAACCTTTAAAAAACACACACATGAAAAATGTCACCTTGGCAGGAATTGGTTGGAAAAACAAACGTGACGAAGAAAATTTCAGGGAAATTTCTTTGCTTTAGCAAACGCTGTCCTGTCTTGGATTGACAAATTCTGACATGCATCACGAAACATTTTCCATACAGTCCAATGGACATTTTGTGCGTAAGAGATGCAGCTCATAAATATGACAGAGACCAGCTGAAAGCTTTACGGTGGCAGGAAGTTTAACCTTTCATGTTTGAACAAGAACACGGATCTTTTCATCTATAAGCTGTGATGGTTTCTGATGTGGAGGCTGAGAACTAAGAGGCAAAGATAAAGATTATATACAAACCTTAAGCTGATCTCAATATAGATTTATTCCTTGTCCGGTTGATTGCTGTGCATGCTCGTCACTCGTAAACACTTTGTCTCAAAACAGTAAAATGCAGGGAGGAGGCAGAAGTCAACAATTTATTTAAAAGTGAGGAGAAATGGGGGGGAAAAAGAGTCAGATATGTTTATGCAGGAGAGTTGATTGCTGAATAAAGAGAAAGTGGTTGATTAGAAATTGGATGCAGCTGTAAGCAAATACAAATAATTTAAAGTTTGACCAACAAAAAAAAAAAGAGAAAGGACTGAGAATAAACGGAGAATGTGGGAAACAAGGAAAACAGATGCAGCAAAGTAGAGACATAATCCAACAGAATAATAAATCAAGCTTCAAACCAGAAGGTTTGAAGAGAACACCTAAAGCAACAAAGATACAAAAGAAAATGTAGGTTTTCAATATAAACCTTGACAAAAAAAACTGCCATTGAGACTTTAATAAAATTACACGTCAAGGAATAAACTGAAAAAGTGAAGTCTAGACTACGCACATTTACAAAAAGATAATAAACCACAAACAGAAAATCCAACGCAAACACCCAAGAATCATGACATTTTTAGTTATACGACATGCCAGACCAGCAGGGTTCAGACAAAATATATATTCCAAATCGAAAATACGAGCAACTTAAAGTGCACAAACAGAGGATTTCACTGTTTGTGCACCACCTTATTTACCACCAAGTAAATAAGGTGGTGCATTCTGAGTGTTTACTTAGCTGCTAACTAGAAATCAGTAGTGTCTCTGTTCCTCATCATCGTGGTTTTTCACAAACCAATTCTGTTTTATATGTTAACCCAATTATGAAGTGTTCCCACACCCAACAGAGGGATTGTGTTGCTGCCAGGTAAATTACACATGAGCACAAAACTAATGTGACCAGAAAGTGCAGACAAAGTTGGATTTGAACACACTCCCTTAGCAACGCTCCGTTCTGTTCCGTTAGCTAACACGCACCGTGGCACCTTTGAGTGAAATACAAGAAATGTTGAATTTGGTTTGTTTTAAGGGTCAATTTGAAATAATTGTGTGCAAGAAAATATTTACTCCAAACATAAAACTGAAAAACAAGTTATACGTAACACGACTTTGTTGGTGTTGCAGTTTTGAAGATGAGGCTTTCCTAATGTAGTGCAGGGGAAATCACAGCACTCATGCAGCCGTGGAAGTTTAATAAATCACACGATTAGCTTTAAGTAATCCAGACGAGGTTTGAGGTAGCAAAGCTAGTATGTTAGTTAGTAAACTAGGGCAGATTAGCCATTTTCCGACTTGGAATCTGCAACCGCGAGCCAATTTGAGCTGCTGCTTCCTCCAAATTACAACAAATCAGTTGGCCGTCATCTGTATGTATGAGTACAACGAACTGTAACATATTTTGTTATGTTACAAAAAACGATAATAATAAAGTCAGGAGTTACAGAGTTGTTTTCTATAACAACCTCGTTGCAGGCAGCCACCACAGCCTTTAAACCAACCATTAGTCAAAAGTTGACGCCTCAAGGCAGAGTTGCTCCTCATTAGTACAAATAGGCAGAAAAGCATGCAGTAAAGTAAAAACAGAAGAATTTTTTTTTGTGAAGAACACTAAGGATAAAGAGACACATGGGAAAAAGAAAGCTAAAAGAAATTACAGAGACATCAGTAGGTAAATGGAAGAACGTGGGAAAAAATGGAACCGTAAAATAAACGCAAAAGAAATGTGCTTAAATATATAATTTGTGTCAACTAAATTGAGAAAATAAACATGACGGTCAATTAAATAATAAAACATGAGGTGAAGTTCTCCTTTTTAAAATTAAGTGTGTTGATTTACTCATTGGACCACTTATATTTTATGCTTTAAAAAAAAAAATTCTGTCAGGTGCGGTCTTCCATATGTTTTACGACGATGACCCTTGGTGATGAAAACTGATATCAAGCATTTGGAACTTTCTGTTTTTCCATTTATGGGGAGCGATTTTTACCCTTTGCACTTCATTGCAGATTTGTTTTAGTCCATCCACAATGGAGGGTCTTCACAGCGCGGACATCTAAGGTCATTCTGCAGAAGGTAAGTTGCATCCCAAGTCCAGACTTTGAGTGGTCCACCAGGGAAACTTTAATTTAGGTGGACCTGCCTGCTGTGGCTGGTGGGGGTAATTTAGATATATGTCTCTTTTCTTCCTCTTTCTGTCTGTCTTTGTAAAAATTTTTTCCCCGCGGGGAAGCAGAGACAAGTGGTCACAGACACCAACCTCTCTCTCTCTCTCTCTCTCTCTCTCTCTCTCTCTCTCTCTCTCTCTCTCTCTCCCTCTCCCTCCAGTTCCGTGTGAGTAAAATAAATAGGCTCCACCACTGGGCTCCTATAAACATGCTCTTGACTCTCCTCCTCAGGCAGAACCACCTGGTGGGCCCGCACCGTCCGCTGCAGGACACCAGCATGCTTTTTCAGACAGGCTGCTGCTGCTGAGCATCTGTGCCGTTAAAGCTCCGTGAAGCGGCGCGCGCCTCTGTTGAAACCCCGCGGACAAACTTTCCCCCCCTGAAGCCCGACGCGCTCGGCGAGGTGCGAGCGAGAGCTAAACCAGCTTGACCACTGCGGCACTGGCTCACCCTCTCAGCTGGACCCATGGAATACTAACTATGGAATACCTCTGGATTCTGCTGTTTGTGTTTTTACAGCTCAGCTTCCACCCAGGTAAGGCTCGCGGAGCGCGTGTTGCCTTCACGCGCAACTTGTTGCTTGTTCACTGACGCGCGGGGGGGGGGCAAAGGGTGGGTTGAAGTTTAACAGGTTTCGTGTGTATATATATATATATATATATATATATATATATATATATATATATATATATATTTGTAGATTTCGTTTTGTTATGTTTTTTTTTTTTGCGACGGTGTTGTGACGCTTTCTCTTCGTGCGCGGAGTCAGAACCCCCCCAGAGTCTGTAAGAGGACAACCTGAAGCCGCACAGAAACCCAATGAGGGAAGCAGACACTGCGACGATTTGAATGCGAGACTTATTTAAATAATTCACGCTTTAATCAAGGAACAAGGCGCCATTGATGAAAACGAACGAACAGAAACAAAAAGAAGAAATAAACCGAACTCTGTCGTGGTGAAACTGGCTCTCCAGTGATATTAATAAGATGCAAATAATCCACCAGCAGCGCGCACAACCGCCAACATGTAAAAATATTGGTTTGTGATTCCTAGGAAACATGCAAACGACTCCGACCCGCGACCGTTTCACTGGCTTTGTTTTTGTCTCCGTGTGTTTCCCAGCTCCGAGATGATGTGTTGGACTCAGTGGGACGCTTTACAACCTGCTCCCACTCTCAGTGGGCTTTGGCTTAAAAACACCTTGCAATTGTTATGACTTGGCTTTTTCTCCAGAAGCGTGGACACGAAGGTCAAGGTCCACAATAGCCGATTGGGAGCACTTCATTACTTATTTATATTGCCAGAAAGAGCCACCTGCAGTCTAAGTTGAGCGATTTAGAGTCAGGAAAAGTAGATAAATGCTCTTTATCAGAGGGATATTCACGGGGATATTGAAGTGTAAGGCGGTTGGAGAGATAACAGGCAAATTTATGGAAAAGGTGCCTCGGTGCCTCAGCCGATTCTGAAAAGGGGGGAACTGAATCAGCGAAGTGTTTTCCTTTTTGCCCTGTAGCCGTGCCGAGGCGTTTCAAGGCGGCGTCAGGTGGATTTGTGGCCTTCTTCGCTTACGATCAAGACCTGATCGGACCATTTCGATCAGGTCATCTGGGTGGTTTTGTTTTGTTTTGTTTGTTTGAATGAGTGCCACATTTCAAGGCAGTGTGTGCTCCGGCTGAACTGTCATGTGATGCGACAGGGTCACGCCGCGAAGTTTCCCTAAAGCCCGCTTGCGCATGGTGCACAGATAATAAGCCAGGTTTTATGATGATGAAGCCGGAAATAAAAACGTGGTTGGATTCGTTTAAAAACGACATGCATTCATTTTCTTTCAGTTTTTTCTTCTCCTTTGCGTGTTACCAAAGCTTTACGCTGAATGTCCCGGTTGTTCTGTGAAGTACCTGGAGTCTCTGCTGACGTCGGGTCACGAGCAGTATTAACTGAAGAAGTGGTTATGTTTGAAAGATGTATAGCTGCTTTATACTGCCGGGGGGCTCTCCCTCCCCCTCCCGTTATCCATTGACCAGATAGTTTTTTGTAATGCACATGTACTGTCTTCAGTGGCGTGCACAGACATTTTGGGGGTCAGGTGTTCAAAAGAGGGCACCTTGTGCTGGCTGTAGTGTGACATTTATTACAGGCAGTCTGGTAATTTAGGCTTTTAAATCTGCAAAATCCTACATTGGACTACATACACTGTTAAAAAAATAAATCAATAATAATAATAATAATAAAATATTTCAGAAGGGCACTTTTTTAGGGGCATCTAGAGTTTATCTGTGCACATCCCTGATTGTGTTAACGTTATTTTAAGAGGAAAAAAATGACCGATGAGTAAAAATCTTGCATGATTTTCAGCTGAGGTGGGCCACCCACAGGTTGTGAGCTGACCTGATCTGAACAGCCTTTTCAAACCCCAGGGTGACCCTGATTATCTCTTCACTGATTTGCCAAATCCTGCATTCAAATTGCCAACCATTCCACACTCGACAGCGCCTCCCTTTTGTCTCCGTCTCTATCGAAGTGAGGAGTTCGCCAACCGAGGGCGTATCTCTTATCAGCGGCTGCCTGTTCAACACTCCTGCTGTGGTTTCTTGTACTGATCATGTAAAGTGGGTTTGCTCTGTAAAAACAAACAAAAACAAAAAAAAACATGATGTTTTCTCAGAAGACAAAGAGTGGTTACTCACTTTGTCTATTTTTAATTTTTTTTATTTTTGCAATGTCTGCGAAGGTTTAAAGCATTGGGTGATAAAGACACAAAATATAGCAAGAAATGAAATGTTTCGGATTATTTCGGATCATGGTGTTTTGCTGAAGATTTCTGCTCATATAACCTCCAGTGTTTAATTCTAACCATTTGAACAAACTTGTTACAGTCCAAAAACTGTTGGGTCATCTATTATATTAGATTCAAGATGATAGAATTGAAGTTGGGTAGATTTTGAACAAACATTGGATCAAATATTGTGACCTTTGTTGTTAGGGGGGCGAAGTCTAAAAAGCCACCTAACATGGTATTCTGCTGCAGTGATGGTGTCTCAGTTATAACTGTACGTGTTAAAAGACACCAATTAAAACACAGTTTATTCTTTTCTGATTCAACTTCAATGCTGTCTTTCCAAATTGTTACATTAGAAATCACAAAGTGACAAATATTAATGCCAAGAGCTTGTGTTAATGTAATCTACAGAATGGGGTTGTTCCCTTAGCATTAGCCATTGCCAGCTCTTGACTGGCAATGACTAAAGCTGGCATTGTTATGATTCAGTCAGCAATCCCCTCTTCTCACTGCACTTTTTGATAGCTTTGAACATTTCTCACTTTAGCCCATTTTTTTTGGTTGAAAAACCATGCCAGTACGTTAAATGAATCCCATTACCAAACTTGTGGTTCAAAATCAACCCAGTTCTGGATCTTTCCACCGTTGATTCAGGGTTACAGTTAGTAAAATAACCCAAGTTATGTTTTGTCCTGCATTGTTTACAGTGTATAACAACTTAAATCTCTGGACGATTTAAAGAGTCCCAGGTGAAACGTTACAAGAGATTGTTGTTTGCTTGTATATTTAATCCTGTTTGATGTTCAAGTGGAAGACATAGGTATTTGGTTTCAGATTTCATATGAGGCGAGATGCGAGTCCAATATAAATCTTCTAATTTTTACCTTGTGTTTGTCAACACACACGTCAGTTAATGACTATTAATGTTTGATATGGACCTTATTAATCTTTTAGATAAGAGATTTGTTGTTAAGCTCTTGTCATGCCCGGGACAGGCAGGTTGGGTAGCGTAGATGCTAAAAAAGCTCAACTCTGTCGTACTGAGATTACCTTCCAGAATCACAATCCTCTTTCCAATCACATTTCAGGCAACACCAAGCCCACTATCATCCCCAACCAGACCCAACTCGTCGTCCCACTCAACCATCCCCTCGACCTGCGATGCAAGAGTGAAAACAAGACACAGTGGTGGCGAGAAAACCGGCAAAGACCTCTTAAAACAACGCAAATTGATGGGATGCGGAGAGTATTTCACCTCAAAGCTCTGAGTGTCCATAGTGGCCGTTACCTGTGCCGGGATGAGAAGTCCAGCGAGGAAGCCTCCATCTTCGTCTTCGTGAAAGGTATCTGGGTGAATCTGTGTGTGAATCTAGTGGGTTTGTGTTTGTGAGACGAGGCCATCTTCAGTCAGGAGGACATGGAATCAGACTCTAGGCTACAGCAGTCGAAGGTTGTTTTATGTATTTTTTGGCAGTACTGTCTTTACTGACAGGATGCCGAGGTTTGTTTTGCACAACAAGGTGTGTGTAACTCTGCCCTGGACAGGTGAGGTAGATTCTGGAGATATTTATTGAGTGCATGACTGAGTTTTACTGCATTTTCTTTCCTGCATCCCACTGGCCCCGTGCCATCACTGCAGGCTCTTATCATGTGCTGATCATTCGCTCAACAGTCCTGCATCTATCTCAGAGGCAATAAACAATAACTACTTTTTAGCTTGGATGTATGGTTACGTAAAACAGTCTTGTTTGTTTGGGATTTTTAGCAAAAGTTGAAAGGAATACTGTGAACAGGATGGCTAAGATTAAGGCGCTAGAGTTCGGTTTCGCCTCAGAGGCTGGATATTTTAGTGGAGATGGTAAATCCTGAATAATAGCAGTTCAAAAATCCTTAACCCTGATTCACAAAGAGGAAACCTGCAAAATTTTGGTAAAAAGTCATAATTACTTAATAATAATAATAATAATGTTTTACTCTTGGTTGTATATATTGTACATATATTTCCCCCAATGCAACAGGCTGCATCAGTAGAAGAAACAGAGAGTAACTCATGACAAGTATGAAGCATCTGACTTCAACATTCCCCGAAGCTGCTGTTCTCCTGTACACAATAGCAGCTAAGGAAGATTTCACCCAAATTCACTCTGGAGTTCCTTAAACTCAAACTGTTACTGGAACCGCATCATGCAATATTCTAATCTGTTTTATTGTTTAGCCTTGAACTTCTTTGAAATCACTTCCTGCTTTTTTGTAAAACGGCATTTGAACGTGATTTAGTTTGGGACGTTTCCAGAAAAGCCGAGCTGCTTGGAAACTTGGGGAAAAAAAGCAACTTTACGTAACTTCTGACATTCTTTGGCTGTCAGAGCAAAATGTGCAGAGGCATTGTTTTTATTTTCCGCATTTCCAGGGCCTGTTGGTCTGCCAAGATGTCTGCACAACAAAACATATAGCCAGAAAGCTTCATCAGCTCAGTGTGAAGTCCCGCTTGCTCACACAACCTGTGCAATTGCGTTTTCTTGGCAGATCCGGAGAATCCCTTTAGAAAATCAGCGATAAACAGCATTCTTATTCGTGAGGGAAACAACGCTGCCATCTCATGCCTTGCAACTGATCCAACTATGCTCAACTTAACTTTGGAAATGTGCTCCGGAGAAGCCCTCCCCGCTGGTCTCCAGTATTCTACGAGCCTGGAGCAAGGGATCATCATCCACAATGCAAAGCTGACTTACAGAGGATGCTATGTGTGCACAGGGACGCTCGAGGGAAGAGCCGTCAAATCAGAAAAATACTCCCTGACAGTCAAGAAAGGTAAAAATGCGTATTATGTGTTCAATGCGTGTTACTGAGCTTCTTTATTGTGCTTCGTTTCTGTTGAGGTCGAGCTCTGATATGGATCAACTTGTTTTATTTCAGTCCCCTTAGGTCCTCCTGAAATTCAGATGCAGCATCCCAGGAGAATCATTCTAACTCGAAATGAAAATCTGTTCATCACCTGCAATGCCACCAATGTCAACGGAGAGTTCACAGTGAATTGGGTGGCACCACCTGGCTCGGTGAGACCCGTCAGCTTTGCCTTTTGCTGTAGAGCGTGCTTTATATCTTTGCATGTCCAAAAAAATGTTAAAAAATGGGTTTAATTTTCCTGCGCAAGAGGCTGGAGGGTCAAAAGTGTCTTTGCATGTGCAATTGGATCTTGGATGTGCGTGTGGAGTTTGTGTCTGTGGTCATATTGCATGCATTTATGCATCTTTGCTAGTATTTGCTTGGCAAGGATAGGCATGCCTTCGGGGTTAATCTCTAGAGATCTCTGGGCGTTGACAGGGTGCCATCTGGTGTCCACAGCAACCAGCAAAGGTTGATGGCGATGCACGTATCCTGACGAAGGACTACACTCACGCCCGCAGTGTCACGCTGAAAATAGAGTCCGTGCGTCCACAGGATGCTGGGAGTTACAAATGCGAAGCCGGAAACGAAAAAGGGAACAGCACGATGTCCGTGTGGCTGGACGTTTATGGTGAGTCTGGGAAAAAAAATATTTTCCTCCACTTACTTGCCCGGTGATGAAATCGAAATAAGTTCCAGTGAAGTTCGGATTACCAATCTTTGCCTTTTACATGTGACTGTAATGTGTTAAAACTCCTGAGTACTTGTTTTCCTAACAAGCTCTTGGTTTCCAGCTGTACATGTTTGAAAACTGTTTAACATTTTGGGAATTGCATATGTGTGTGTACACTCAATGGAAGCATAACAGTCCTTTGCAAAAGTATATACATTCCTCTGTCTTCTCCACATTTTATCACAACATAACCACTACAATTGGTGTATTCAACTGGGGTTTTATCTAGTAGATCGACATAAAGCCATGCAATGATTTAGTAGCTAACCTTTGTAAAGTGAAAAATAAATGATGCGTGGTTTTCAATTTTTATCCACGTAGTGGTTGCATGTGTACATCTAAATAAATGTGATGTAACGTAACAAAATGCAGAAAGACCTAAGAGTGTCAATACTAGTGCAAGGTCCTTGAGGAATTTTATTACAGTGTTTTACCATATCATGCAACGAAATACCAAAATTTGCTGATTGGGGCTGAAATGATTAATCAATTATTCAAATAATAGTCAAATAATTTAGTAATTGATTAATTGTTAACTGGAGCATACAGACAAAAAAAAAGGCCATTTGTGGAAGAACAACACATTCAGAGCATTAAACCAAAACTGCAACATATACATTTGACTTTAAGATTTTAAAAAAATCTTTGTAAATATCTTCTACCCAGAACTTCTCAAGTGGTAAAGTTTTAGCTTAATGTGGTTAAAGTTCTGTAAAAATAAAAACTCATATTTATCACCTACTGTTATTCAATTATTAAGTGGTTAATGCAAAAAATGAATCAATTAATCTACAAATGATCGAGCTCACTGCGTTTTTTGCCAATGAAATGTTTACTTTGTTATTTAAAAAAGGAATTGATTTTGTTTGTTCTGCATCTTTTAACATATTTCTTATATTGTTCAAAAAAGATTTAAAGTGGCTAACTGAAAAATGTGCAGAATGTGGGAATTGTTTTCATCCTAGTAATCGTTTAATCTTCATAATAATTGAGTCAATTATTGATTACTAAGATAACCCTTAATTGCCTGCCTAATGCTGATTAGCTTGATTTACGTCACGTTAGCTGAGTGATTTGGAAAGATTAACAAAAACATGCAGCATTTATTTTTACATGAATATCTGCGTTCTGCTAACAGTTTACCATCTTTCTCCCAACGATCGCTGGAGATGAGCACCAGCACCCCTGCGATCCTGCAAAGAAAAGACGGCATAGCCAACGGATTTATGTATTTCTTTTGTAACTGAACTGGCACAGCACTCACATCAGAAATGTCCTGGTTTCAAATTGCCTTCTAAAATAAAACCTGGTAAAAACAGAATTGCCATTTTTATTCTGAATATCAGGAACGCTTTTTTTTTTTTAAGTGAAGCTGAGATGAGTTAACAAATACTATTAGTATGCAGAGTTTTTCCTTCAAGTCATGGAAGTGGTGTGACGGTTCTCATCTAACTCCTGACAAGACCGCAGCTAAGCTCTGTCTTTAATCAGCCCGCAGGCTAATCAAAGCTATTATGCTGCCCATTGCTGCATGAAATTGAACTTTTAGATATTGTCTAATTTGCTGCCGAAAAGAAAACCAGTCTGTCCTAAATGTCAAAATTGAATTTGAACTGCTCATAGCCTGAGAGAGTCTTATTCTATTAGCTTGACACATTTCTAGCAGTGAGGTTTTCCTACACAAACTGAGTTGACGTGACGTGACGTTCCCGAAAGTCTTTACACCACCCATTCTCACGCAGGTGAAAATCTGGAGCGTATTTTTTTCCACTAGTGTTGTAAACGCCTCCTATTTTCTTATTTCAGAACGGGGTTTTATCAGCTCAGCAGAAATCCACAACAGAACCTTCCACATCCGCGCCGGCGACAGTTTGTCTCTGAACGTTAGCATGGAGGCGTATCCGAAGCCGCACGCCGTCTCCTGGAGCTTCATGGGCGAGAAGCTCAGAAACACCAGCGACCACGTCATCACCACGCACAGCAGGGACTACAGGTGCGTGCACGATGCAAAGTCGCTGAACTGAGTCCATGTAGAGTGGACGCAAGTGTTGCTGGAAGAGCGTTGGAATTTGGCGGCCTTGGCCTAGCTGCAAGGTCACGGCTTCCTGAGAGAAACAGCTGGGGCGAAAAGCGTCTCCTCAGGGTTTCTCGTGAAGCGTTCATAGCCAGATTACAAATGTAATTGATTGGTGTTTTCGGGAAATAAAGCCAGTGAAATGCACATGTTCTTTATTAAAAAAAAAACATCAGGTGTTATTCATAATCTCTGTAAATATGGGACGAATAAAGACGCACTCTTCGATCCTCAGCTGCATGTGGGTCAGCAAAACAAATGCTATGCAGATATGTGAAAGGGAACACATTACTCAAATAAAGCACTGATTATCTATCCATGTGAACATGTGAACTTCTCTCTCAGACAAGACTTCATATCCAGTGATTTTCAGTTTTATTCTCCTATTTTTTATTACCTTAAAAAAAACCCAACCTTGATTAAAATCTATCTGTCTCATGTTCAGCTACGTCAGTGAGTTGAGGCTGGTGCGGCTCAAATCGACAGAAGGTGGCATTTATACCTTCGAAGCCTCCAACGGCGACGCGGCGGTAAAGCAGAACTTCTCCGTGTTTGTTATCAGTAAGTGAAAGGTTTTCTCTCCCCTTGAGCCACAGCATGAAAATGCATTTCTCCATGCAGCGTTAAAGTTTGGCAGCTGACGCAAGAGGAATTGACCTTTAGGAATTGTAATTTAATGAAGTCAAACCCTCTGACCGCGCGTCACCGAGCTCACAGCTGTGCCTGAAGGAGGGCAAACACTCTTTTTTTTCTCAACAGCCTGTAATTTATTACTTAACGATCTCTCAGTCTGACGTCGGCTTTTTGTTTACCAGGTAAGCCTGCGATCATAGACCATGGGGGCCCGGTGGACGGACAGGTGCGCTGTGTGGCTGAAGGCTACCCTGCCCCCCAGATCAAATGGTACTACTGTGAGAAGCACGTCAGGTGAGGCTTTTAGTCAAACAACAATGACTGTCGTGTGGACAACAGTTATTGTTGTCCACACAACAATGTGTGGACAACAAAAACAAGTCTGCTTGTTTCAGTCTCTGTTTCCTTCATGAGGGTAAATTTGAGAACGTGACGCTGTATGTCAATCATTTTATGACCAGGTATTAGCAGTAAAAAGAAAATGGAGATGATTCATTTTAAATCTTATGATTTCAATCAACGATGAACGTCTCTGCCTCACAAAGCCTCTCAAATTTAAAGAAAAGCAGTGAGTTATTGATATGCAAACAAATATTTCATGATGTGCTCTAGGGGTGGGCATTTATCGTGTCAAAAGATTTTGTGTCACGATAAATTTCAATTGATTAAAAAAAACCGGACTGAAATGTTTATTTTACTATTTTCTAAACTGTTTTCACCAAAAATTATCAGTAAATTCAAAAATATGAGTCGACAAAGTGTCTATGTGCAGCTTAGTGATATAAATCACATTTCTATATGTACGTGGCAGCCTGAAAAAGCTTATTTCAGATAGGAACGAATCAAGAGTAGAGTTGTTGGTGGTACTATGAATGCTGCGCCATGCAGGTACCTAAAACAAGAAGTGATCAATCATTATCATTTTTATAGTTATCACAACAGGACTACAAAAATATTGTAATAAAATCCTCAGCCCATGCTCTCATACTCCAAATTTTTAATATGCATTTGCTAATTTAGCTTGTTTTATTTTCCTGGTGTTGTACTTTTTTTTTTTATGTGTGTGTGTTTTCTCTCCAAACGATACATTTATCCCACGGCTCAGTTCAGATCTGGTTCTTGCGGTTGGATTTTTATCATCAAACCTGAACAATTACCTATGAAGTTTAACCCAGGGGGTCCTAAAGGTCACACAGAGACGCGCTGGATCGAGTCAGGGAATGATGATGACGGTGGAATGTGGGATTTGCGGTTGCGATTGGTTGACACTGATGAGACGATTCCCCCCACCCTCTCTTCCACGTGACGGGGAGATTGTTAAGAATCCACTCGCCGATTGGAGACGGACGGACGGACGCGTCTGCTTGGCTACAACTTGTCAAACATGCATGAGGGAGGAGCCTCTGGTTGCCATGCCAATAACAATCCCGAGCAGCACGTCCAATGAGTCAGGCTCGATAATCCCGCCCAATCACTTTACTTTAAAAAAAAAAAAAGAAATCAAATCCACTTGATGCTCATTACTTGCGCCTGCATGACAGGAGTTTTAATGTCTAAAGGAAGAGCAGATATTGTGAGCGCTGATTTATGCTCCACTCTCCGTGGAGCAAAGCCGGGATCGGTGGAGCCTGGGTGCTAATTTTACACGATCAACTTTTGTTTTATAAAAACAGAAATGTCACGTTTTCTTTGCCACACAAGAGCTAGGCAGTAGGTGATTTAGATAAGAAAATAAAAGTGTGTTTGTGCTTTTTCTTTAAAACGTTCTCAGTCAAAGACAGTAGATGAACTGATCAGTCTAAAACAGATTCCCGTTTTTCTTTGCGGCCAAACCTCCTAATTTTAATTTTGACTGATTCCATTTATTTAATAGTGCATGCAGCACTTTTTGGATTTGTGTCTTAAAAGGTGCCATTTAAATAATGTCTTACTTACTTACTTAAAAGAGAAATAATGTAGAGATAGTAGTTTAAATTGCAAATGCTTTGAAGCAAGTATGAGTTTTGTAAATGATTAACTTACAGACAAGAAAAAAAACAGTTATTATTTTAAAATTTATATTAATATAATATATTTATATAATATAAATTTATTTTAAAATCTGATTTACTTTAAAGATTTTAAAATCTAAATTTTCCATATTTTCCTTTCCGTTTACCAAGCAGAAGCCAACCAAACGAGGATTGGTCGATTCTGGTCACTGACCAGCTGTTTGCAGGTTTTGTAAAGAGAAGCTGTAGGTTTGCTGAAAAAAGGATCCGATGATGAAATACTAACAAACAGATGTGCCTCTAGGTGCTCCCAGCAGAAGAACGCCACCCAGGAAGAGCGCGGCGTCATGACCATCATGTCGGAAAGCACCAGCTTCGGGAAGAGGGTGGAGAGCTGGGTCAACGTCAGAAGACGGTACAGTACTCTGGAGTGCGTCGCCACCGGGGACGGAGAGCAAGCCTTCATACTGTTTTCTATCACGGGTAAATTTGCATCCAGTCTATGCATTCACATGAAAAAGAAACTGTTTTCACCGATAGGGAGATGGGCGGTATCAGTGCAGATTGATCGGGTTCATTGGGTCTTCTACACACTCCTTTTAAGATTGAGGCTAAATTAAAAAAACCCTAATAAATATGCTTTTAAATAAAAAATTGTTGTCGGATTTGTTGAACTTTTTTGCTAGAACCACAATTGACCATCTGCTTGATTGGTTGAGGAATGGAGAAAAATTGTGAGTTAAATTATTATGGACAAAGTGAAATGAGCAGAGACATCCACAGAAGTTGGAAGTCACAGTGGGACATTTCTCATACATGCAGCCAATATACAACAGCTTATTTGTACTTCTGATCATTTGTATTTCATTAGATATTTCATATACACACACACACACACACACACACACGCACACACACCCCACACACACACACACACAGTACATTAAGACCTATTTTAGTAAACAAATGTTGCCACAGTGTTTGAAAGCTTTTTGCTAATATTATTTATCTCATCTTCTTGATTGTAGAGGTGTATTCACCATATTTACTTTTTTTTCTCCCAATAATGTTTGGCAGCTTATACTTAAGAACCAAAATGTGTTCTTTATTAAAACAACAATCTTAATGCAAACCTGCCAGACTCTGTTCTACGTTATCTTGGCCGTCCTGGTGGGCTCGCCCCCCACAGTAAATCTTAACAAGCAATAATTCCTGAGCCTCAACCTGTTTACTGAAAACAATGATTTTTGCCAAAGATTAACCCCGAACTCACTGCTAACCCTTGGTTGGTTCCCATCCATTTGGTAAACATTAACAAAGAGATACTATCTCAGAGGTGATTGGCTGCAACAAGGCGCAAAAACAGGAATTAGCTCCGGGCCTTTGTGTACGTTACGACTCTAAATCCCCTCTCCTGCAACGGCCGCCCCATCTGCTGCGTGATGTCCTAAAAGCGGCAGTGCAGCAGCTGAAAGTACACCAAAGTTCCCCCAGTCTGAGCCTGCAGAAATAGCTTTGTGCAGAAGGGGGTGGGGGGTGGAGGGTATGTGGGTGTGCATTATGGGGACAGTGTGTGTTTGTGGCCATGCAGGACATGCCTTCGGGAGCCAGTCCCAGGATTTGCTAAGCACAGAGTAGCAGCAGACCAGGCGGAGGCGCATGAGCGTGTAGGAGCGCAGTGGGAGCCCCGGCGCTGGGCACTCGGTGGTCTGTGGGAGGCTTGTAGGTGTCAGTGAGCTGCAGCGAAGAAAACAGAGCTTTAGAACCCACTGACAGGTTTACAGGGGATTAGTTCCTGCAGACTCGGCATTCTCAGATTTGAAGTGGAGAGAAAGCTCCTTATCGCTAAAGAGCTTATTACACCCCGGCGTGTACAGAGGAGCAAAACAATGAGGCATCACAAGCGGCCAGACACAAAGGGGACAGAACAACAATTGCATGCGCGACTGCTCGCCGGCGCAGCTGCAAAAGTAGCACGAGAAGCTGGAAACGAGCGGTGTGAAATCACGGGACATTAGAGCAGGACAAATAAAAAATAAAAAACGTGGATAAATTTGTGTATGCGTACCTGAGTAATGGGATTAGTTTGCTGCTATTTGATCAAAGTGTGCTTCACTGTGGCTTACCCTTCTTTGGCTTACCTTAATGTCATCTGCAGTGCAACCACAACAAACCAGCGAACAAGTCACTGATTGGGTCTTTGGTTATCTAACATTATCTTTTCTGTCTTCCTGCAGAGGAAAGGCATGATCTGTTCACTCCTCTCCTAATTGGCTTCATATCAGCAGCAGGCGTCCTCTGCCTCATTGTTATCCTGCTGCTCTACAAGTACATGCAGGTAAGACGGTGATGCATTTTTCCCTGCGTGAGGCACGCCCTGCAGTCAGGCGTACGAGGTGTCCGTCACGAATTCATTAGTTCACACGTGCCTCTGTTGTCTTTTCATTTTGTGTGCGTGTGTTTGTGTGTGTCAGAAACCCAAATACCAGATCCAGTGGAAAGTCATTGAGGGAATCCACGGCAACAGCTACGTGTACATTGACCCCACGCAGCTGCCCTACAATCACCAGTGGGAGTTCCCACGGAACAACCTGCGTTTCGGTGAGCACGCCTTTATCGAAGTCCGTTGGCGACGAGTGGGCGCTCTCGAATGGCCGGTGCAATTTATAGGTCATAGCAAGCTGACACACCCCGGCACTTGTGACCCGTGTTTATGCTGTTATGTGTTGGGTGGAGGTAAGCCTGGAGAGATAAACAGGGTTTGGACGCAGTAACAGTTAAAATCATAAAGCCCAGGCCGTACTGTCAGGCGTGACAATGACACCCTCTGGCTACTTTACGCTGATTTACCGTTTTTTCTTTTATTTGTTCCAGAGATGTGTGCATTGCATTAAGGCATTAGCCGCATTTGTGTTTGCCACTGACCAACTCGTTCCGCAGCTCAAAGAGAAAGAAACCGCACTCCTCCAATGCAAACACAATATTGTTGACATATTCTGGGTGTTGTTTTCAACAGCCCTCTTCAAACAGGATCCTACACGTCCTGGTGACTGCACACACAGCCCCGGGGCGCAAACTGTTGCTGCCCTGGAAGCGCTGGAGCTCGGTCTGTTTGGGAAAAAAAAAAAAGAAAAAAAAGAGGACAGGGCATAACGATGTTTTGTGTCTGACCTCTGTTTTTTCCAGGGAAGACATTGGGATCTGGGGCATTTGGGAAAGTGGTGGAGGCCACGGCGTATGGACTCTCCAACGCTGACTCGGTCATGACGGTGGCGGTGAAAATGCTTAAATGTAAGTTCTGCCTCTGCACACCCAACGAACAAATATGATAAATGTGCACAGTAGCTGTCAGATTTTCCTACAAGTGCTCAAAACATGTCAGCAGTGTTTTTTTTTTTGTTGTTTGTTTTTTTGGAGCTAGCATTTCAAGCTTTACATTCTGCTTGTAAAGCAATATATTTAATATTTACCCTGCGGTACGAATCTATTTATTCAGCCCACGAAGCAATCAGATAAGAACAACTAATCATATTTCAACGTGAGATGACTTTGCTTCTAACCCTTTTGCAAATTCTTATCTTGCTGCTTTTATTACAGCAAGCGCTCATGCCACGGAGAAAGAGGCTCTGATGTCAGAGCTAAAGGTCCTCAGTTACTTGGGAAACCACATAAACATCGTCAACCTGCTGGGAGCCTGCACTGTGGGAGGTGCGGCATCCATGTTGTCTTGTTTTATTTGTTTTAGGCGGCGAATTGAAACTGGAAGAGTCAGATTTATTTAGTTGAGATTTAGCTTGGAGCCGTCTTAACGTAGCACAGATCTGGTGCCTTGCAGAAATATTCATATTTCCCAACAGCACGTGTTAGAATGTAAAGCACGAGTCTGGATCTAGATCTAGAGTCGGCTAGATCAGAAAATTGATTTTAAAAGATGCTTCTAATCCAATGAAGAGAGTTGTCAAAAATTTAAGACTTTTAGATATGCGTAGATCACCTCAGGACTTTACAGCTGTCAGTACAACGCATTGTTAGCGGTGTTAGCCACATTGCTAACAATAAAAAAAAAATTATACTTGCACTTTAATATCAAACACTATGTCTGTCACATAAAATCCCAAATAAAATACACTAACCTTATGGCTGAAATGTGAAATAGTTTTGCTCGTGTCATGGATTCTGGAAGCTCATTTTGATGAGACCTGATTCTCCATCTTTAGGACCAACGCTGGTCATCACAGAATATTGCTGCTTTGGGGACCTTCTGAACTTCCTCCGGAGAAAGAGAGAGTCTTTCAGCACCTGTGAGCTAAAGGAGAACTATTTCTACCGCAACTTCATACAAAAAAGAGCTGCAGATGGGTGAGACTTTGCTTTAAAAGTGATTTGTGATGGGAGGGAAAAAGGAAAAAAGAAAAAAAAAGAGGAGAGTACTAGTATTTTCAATACAGATCGTGCGTGGGAGGGTCTTTGGACAGCAGGATTCAGCTCAGACCAGACTGATCCTTTCCTCTTCACAGTGACAGCTTGAATGGCTACATGAGCATGAGGCCTTCTGTCGCTGGCAACTCACCGTCGAGCTCGTCCTCGGAGCGGAGACAGTCACTACGCAAAGGCAAGCCGGCCAGCCATTCATCAAACTTCAACTGTCCTTAAAAAAAACAAAAAACTTTAAACACAGAGATGAAACTGTCATTTCTCTTCCCTTTCCCCCCCTCAGGTGGCCTGTACCTCGAAGCTGACGCAGACGGCGAGATGTTCGATGAGGACGATTTGTCTCTGGACACCGAGGATCTCCTCAGCTTCTCGTATCAAGTGGCCAAAGGCATGGAGTTCTTATCCTCCAAAAATGTAAGCTTCTGCTTCTCGCAGTTTGCAGATTTTCTACGAACAGCTGCCAAATTAGATTTTTTCTTTTTCTTTTTTTTTGTATTTGGATAAACCCCGTCACATCTGATAACCAGACGCCACGCGCGTGCCTGTCATGGCAAGAGCTGATCGCATTTCCACAGCTAGTAAACGGATCTACAACGCGTGTTTGAGCATGTTGTTGAAAAATTGATCCCCCTGCGGAGGCGCAGATACTGTGTCCAGAGAGCTTGCGTATCGATGTCGGCGGCTGCGTATTACACAGTCCGGCACAGAAAAAGTATTCCGAGTCTGTTACGAGAAGAAGCTCATTTGTGACTACTGTGGCGCGTCTTGTTTCAGTGTATTCACAGAGACCTCGCCGCCCGGAACATCCTGCTGACTCAAGGAAGAGTGGCAAAGATCTGTGATTTCGGCCTGGCGAGGGACATCACCACAGACTCTAACTACGTCGTCAAGGGCAACGTAAGTAGAGGTGTCATGAAGTTACGGTGGCAGCTGAAATACAAGAAACAAACAATCAAAAAGTTGTGGATGTAAGGCAGATTCCTAGCCGTATGAATTAGCTATTAGCTGAATTAGGCCTGATCACCATGTGAGACAAATGTTGGTTTTTTTTCTTTTTCTTGTTTTGTTTTGTGCAGCATCACAGAAAGATTGGATCGTGATTTATGACTTGGAATATGCACACACAGGGATTTGAGTTACAATACTGACTTACAATTGCTGACTCAGCATTATTGTGCAGCAGATTTCAGGTCAAGACAAGATTTTTAAGAACCTTGAACTTCTTTACACTTTGTGGTTTGCCAACGTTTATCCTGGCAGTTTGATCCGAGGGTATGAAAGTTGCGATTCTTTTCTTTTCAGATGCACTTAACGAAGAATTACAAATACAACAATGAACTCTCGAGTGCCTCGGGAAAAGTTCTTTTTTACCAAATGAATGTTTCCGAGATTTGTTACTGTACTACTGCAGTCTCCAGCATATTTTACTAGACTTTACTGTGATAAAACACAAAGTAAGCCGATAATTGTGAAGTGGACGTAAAACGGTTTGTGTTATATATTTTGAAACTAAATAAAATAAAAATGCATTTGTATTTCAATTCAGCCACGTTCATAAACATTTTTCATCTTAAATGCCTAAAGCCTCTGATTTGGTTCTGGCAATTCATCAATCACAATCCCTCAAATTTTAGTGATAAATTCCACATTTCTACTCTTCCTGTTAGAAATTATTTTTGAGTCCTCTTCATTCAAAAATCATCGGTAAATCACTTTCTCCACCCACAAAGACGATGGACCCCTGTACAAGTTAGCCAATGCAGACCCTGACTACCGTCCCTGGTGAGTGAGGGACTTAACAAAGGTCGTATCAGTCCTTTTACAGGAAATGGCAAAGGAGGTTCTTCATTGCTGTCTTGTAATTTAGTCTCTGTAGAAATTCAGCAGTTCTGTGAAGGACTCGAGGGTTTTACAGGACATTAGGTAATACCAAGGAAAGCAGCAGATAGATCGGGGATAAAGCAGGGTTGGGTTCTAAAACATTATTATTAAGCATCATGTAAAACTTGAGAGAACAGCACAAATCTACAAAGCTCTGGCCATCTAACTAAAACTAACAGGCCAGGCAAGGAGGGCTTTTACCCTCCTGTTTATGTTCGTTTCTAGGGTACAGCAATAATGTTCGTGGGTCAATTTGACCCAGGGAGTGTTTAATCATGCAATAGTGTCAGAAACCAAAACATTTTTGTATCTGATTATTAACTCCATTACTAACCATTTCAATCAATATTTGTGCAATGATGTTTTTTTATTTCTCAAAAATTAAGGATCAATGACGACAACTTACTCATTTACTCATTTGGACATAAAAAATGGAATTTACATTTTTAATGTCCACTGAAAAAAACCTAGACACAAAAAAACAATAATTTCCTTGAAATTGATCTTTGGTAAAAAAAATTTATATTACACTTTTTTTTTCAATGGGTGACCTTTATAATTGAACTTGAGACACACATACTGTTCAGGGTCAAATTGACTCGCTGATTAAAATCAAGATAAATGAGTCATGCAGAGAGTATTTATGTTTTCCTCCACATCTGCTGAGTGGGTGGAGTTTGTCCATAGGAACAGAAAAGATTCCCATCAAAGTTGTGTGAACACCTGCTTTCTCGCAGTTTCCTAGAAGTAAAGAGAATAATGAGAAAGTGGTGTGGCTGGTGTGTGTCGGGGTGTGTGTGTGCGTGTGTGTGTGTGCGTGTGTGTGTGTGTGTGTGTGTGTGTGTGTGTGTGGTGAAATATGGTTCATAGCTGCAAGGAGACATAGAGAAATTGACATTTTTTTATCTTTTTTTGCACTTCAACTGGACTGCCGGGTCAAATTGACCTGAACAGTATCTATGTAAAAAGTAGACCTAGGGGTTGGTACAAATATGTAAAATAAATAAATTTTCAATTTATATGTAGAGTGTACCTATTAAGACAAATAGAAAACATTTCATGCAAAAAAAAAAATACTTCCAACTATTTTTTTTAAACATTTTTAAACTTTTAAAAAGCGTCAATTTGATCTGGAACATAACAGGAGGGTTAATCAGAGAAGCACCCAAGATCCCCACAGTAGCTCATTTTGTCAGATGAGATTAAAATTTCCCTTTTTGGTTGAGATGAATGTGCTGAAATCCTCAAAGAAAGTCCTGTTAGAGATTTCAACAGATTCAGACTGGAGTACACCCTCCAGCAGGAGAGCTACAATGAAAGAATTAAATAATGTGTTAAAACAGAGTAATTAAAGATCAAATCTAAAATCAGTTCAGAATCTGAACTGGTTACATTAAGGTCTATCGATCTATCAAAATCTCTCAAAGTCCAGATCCAAAGCCAATGAGAACCTCTGGCAAGATCTGAAGATGTATGTCTGTGGATGTAGCTAAAAAATAAAGCTAAAAAACAAACACAAAATAAAATATGTATGAATCTATCCTCTAAAATTTTGATAACGTACATAAACGTTTGTGGTTGTAACTGAAGGAGAACATTAAAATGTTCAACATTGTGAATAGTTTTGCAAGTAAGCCAGAAAATTGCACTGTTCTATGTGGTTTGGCTTTTCTACATTGCATCTATGTGGCAATTTGTTATTCTGGAGCATAACTCTCAAGTATAATTTTTTTTTTTTTTTTTTTAAAGAAAACAGCACAAGATGTGTTAGCCAGTGAAGCATTTTATTAAATGACTAAAACTGAATTATTAGGAACTGTGTGTTCCTATGATTCACGTCTCGGGTTGCTACATATTTCTGCTCCTTTCTCTTAAAAGTATAACCTCTAAAATAATAATTCAATTAGACATTTTGTTTTTTACTATGTCTTCAGATTTAATGTCAGACCTCTGTCTGAGGTTCTTCTTCTTTTTTTTTTTTACAAACCTCAGAAAGAGCCATGAACTTCTTCACACCTTGGTTGTTTTGCTTATTAAACTTTCTGTCAAATCTGTATTTGAGATGGGAAAAAAAAAAGGTTGACTGCATTTATGTACAGCACCTATTCACTGAGGTATTCTGTTTCAGGCCCGCCTGCCGGTGAAGTGGATGTCCCCAGAAAGCATTTTTGAGTGCGTGTACACGTTTGAGAGTGACGTGTGGTCCTACGGCATCTTGCTTTGGGAAATTTTCTCACTGGGTATGTTTCTCCATCCACGCCGCTTTTATCCCGGCTTATCTGGGTGTTGTCAGAACTGCACAAAGTAACCTGAGATTCCCGTTGAACGCAGGAAACAGTCCGTATCCTGGTATGCCTGTGGACGCCAAGTTCTACAAACAGATAAAAGAAGGATACCGGATGGACGCACCGGAGTTCGCACCCAGCGAAATGTGAGTTTTCTGTTGATGTGGAACGTGACAGTCTTCAAAACGCATCCTCAAACGCAGAGATGTTGCGGTTTGATAAAATGATATGCAAGAATGCAACACTGAGGAGTTGCGTCACAGCCCGCTCACGTCCTATTGTGTTTGGCTGCGCACAAGAATAGCAAATTATTAATAAAGGATCTTTTGATAAAACAGTACTGGACAGAAGATGCTCTGTGTTAGCTGAAGGTACATTGTGTTGTTTGTGTGTTTGGCTGCAGGTATCAGATCATGAGCTCCTGCTGGGATGCGGACCCCTTCAAGAGACCCCCCTTCATGAAGGTGGTTGAGAGCATTGAGCAACAGCTGTCGGATGCCACTAAACATGTAGGTTCACCTATTTCTGCACTGTTTTCCAAAACTGCACAAAGATCAGAATCACATTCCTCAACAATATCAGGAAGACTTCAAAGGGCTGAAAGTTGTAAAAAGTGTTGGTTTTATTTGGTGAACTGGAGACCAGCTTTAGCTGGTCAACAGGGCTGAAAAACGTATCACCTTTCACATCAGTCAATATTGACAGATGTTAATCATTTTTTGTTTTAAATGTCTGAAATAATGCCTAACTCGTGGCGTAACCTTCTCTGTTTTATCTACAGTTTTCACTCTGCAGCGTTTTTAATTTTTGAGCATTTATGAGGCTCAGTGGCGAAACCTCAAACCGCTGCTGCGCAAGTTACTCAACTGGTAACCAAAGAGTGAGGGAGTTAGTTGATGCCACCAACCTTTCTTAGCTGGTGGTAAGAGACTGAGCAATAAATCAGTCAATAAAAGACTAACGCCGTTTCATCTGCCTACATCCCCCAGAATGCTGTGTGGTTCTGGATCAGATTTCAGTGAAATAATTGAACATTCAATGAGACGTATCATCTGTTGATGTTGATCACATTTCTATTGCGATATACTGTATATATATATACAGTATATTGCTATGGATTTATTGTTCAGCTCTTAGACGACCTTTGCGTGATGCCGGGTCCCTCACCACTTATGGTGCGTTCACAACGAACGTGTTTTGCGCATCAGGCTTGTCTACTTTACATTCAAAGTCTATGTGGAGGCGCGTCGAGGGCCACTGCGGCGCGTTTGGAGCGTCTAGCGCGCAATTTGAATCGTTTGGAGCGTCTTGAGCATTCAACTCATCGAGCGCATGGACTCTGAATGTAAACCAGATGCACGCAGGGGTGGAAATTTAAAATTTTCTCCTCCAGCCACAGTAGCTGCTAATGAACATTTTTACCGGCCACTGAGGTGGCGGTGGCTTGGATCAGCCCACCAAATTTACAGTTGCATGATAAAAAAATCTACATCCTGATCCACAACACCTACAGTCAATAAGACACATCTCCCATTTAGCTTTAACGTATGTTTTGTGCATATGTAGAATAATTTTGAGTGTATGAAAACAGGAAAGGTGGACCCATTGCAGCTCATCTTTTGCGTGATGCAACGTGTAGCTAGTCATGACGACAGAAACGTCTCAACAACAGTCCAGCAATCCGTCTGCCTCGTGACAGTTTTCCGGCATTCCAGAAGCCTGGACGTTCCCTCAGGGTACGAGCTTCACATCAACAGGCACTTTGCTAAATAGTCTTTCCTTACAAAGTGTAAACATGAGCAGGAACAAGATTCTTTGGCTCAATTGTCACCATTCTAGACGACGGCCTGATTTGCCTTCGCTCTCAACAGCACGTCTTATTGTGTAAACACAAAACTCTTGAGCAAATGAAAAATGTAAAACCAGATGAGAAAAATTCACCTAAATTGTTTATTCTCCCTCGTTCAAATATCACATTCCACGTTTGCCTGCCAGTGCAACATTCGGAAGATTTCTCCCACGCTCGCTTACAATGCAGTGTTGTCTTTGGAAAAAAAAACCTCCTTAAACGTTTGCAACATTTTGCAGTGTTACAATAACAAATGTCAGTCTGTATTTTACTGGGATTCCTAAGGGCACGTTATGTAAATATTAAGAGGAAAGAAGATTAATAACAGTTCCCAAACTTTTTGACTAATCAAAAACTGAAAAGTACTGTGCAATTATCTGTCGTTTTTGGCTAATTCACTGCCAACTTTACACTTGGACGCTAACAGTTTTGCTCGTTCCTCTTTGCAGAGTAGCTCCAACTCAGTCAGACTGGAAATATTTTTTTCAAACTGAATTGCGTTGATATACTAAGGGGGTTATGAAAACAAATGATGCATGCCACTGCTTTCCATGTTTTTAATCTGTTTGTACTATTTTTCTTCCACTTCACCATCCTGCACTACACTGTGTCAAAAAATAAATCCCAATAAAATTCACTTAAGTTTGTGGTGGCAGTGTAACAAAATGTGTAATCGTCAAAGTGGAGTTAATACTTCTGCAAATCTCTGGAAATATCTTAGACAGTCGGGCTTAAAGAAAAAAGAATAAAAGAAAAGTACTGAGTTCCCACAAATTAAAGCATCTGAAAATCCATTCCAACAGATATTTTTTTTCCCCCTCTCCTCTCTCAGATTTATTTGAACTTCAGTTCCAGACTCCCTGTGTTGCCTAGAGCGAGGGAGGAATCCAGTTCTCAGAGCACAGCAACTCTCGGCTCGTTCTCAGCCAGCAGTAAGAGCGCTCCAACGCAGCCCTTGCTGGTTCAGCATGAAGTCTTCGTGGAGGGGACAATCCTTCAGGCCCAGTGGGTGTAAGGAACCGCCGGACTTGTTTGGCTGCCTCAAAGTGCCTGTGATGTTTCGCCACAAATCATCCAAACCACTACTTTTCGTCCGCCTCCCTCTCCTGAATCCCCCGGTTACCAGCGAAGGTTGCTGTAAGAAGAGTGAGCGCCGCCTCTCGCAGGAGAGAGCGCGTCCGTGGATAAACGGCTTTTATCTTTGCGATCGCTGTTCTTGCCTGCTCAGTGCTGGGAGGACACTTGGACTATTGCTCCCAATCTCCAGAACTCTGAAGGCACCACTGAGGGTGGGGCGGCCGTCACACATTACTCATTATGTTATTACACTGTTACATTGGTTGGTTATTTTACACTTTTTCATGTCTCCTTTACATTTCATTAAAGTTGTTTCATCATTTAAGTTTTTTTTTTCAAGGTGAGGATGGGGGGGGATTAGTCCACATTATAGCAGATGTCTTCTTTTTCTTTTTACGTTTGGTGTTGTTGTTTTGGTTATTTTCTGTTTTTTGTTTTTTTCTGTCATGGAGCGTCGTTTGCGTTTTTTCTTTCCTTCTTTCCTTCTTTCTTTTTGACTGTTGCAGTTGTAGGGTTGGAAAAGAAAGCACTTGAGGCACTTAAACTTTTCTTTATTCCATACATCACATGATGCAAATAATACAACTTTTTTCTTTTTAAAAAAAAATCCCTTTCATTGTCAGTATTACTTTCCAACTGTGCAGATCTATGCTGTATAAAGAAGATACTTTTGGGGGCCAATTTCAATTGAGATACAATGACACGGATACTTCTATATAAGCTACTAGGCGGCATGGTCGACGACGACATATCCATAAGTGCTTCGAGTTCATTAGGAGGCAGATCCAGGACGACAGCACCTAAAAAGCAAACGACTTTTGTGACTTTCGTTAGCAAATACCATGATCAGTGCATGACTGCAGCTACAGCATAGATACAGATATGCTACGCGACCCTTTATGCTTCGTTGCGTTGCCGACAGCTGGACTGCGAGAGGTCTCAATCTCTTGTAAAGATGTATATAACTGTTTTCTCCCGCATCTCCCGCTGTTTATATGTTTACAAGCGTGAGGTAGGTACTGCCATTTCTCAGACGTGTTTTCACAGCTTTCCCCCAACCCTCCTCCAATCCGTCGGTTTGGAAACAGTTTTTTGTTTGTTTGTTTGTTTGTTTTAACCAACTCAGACTGGTGTGTCACCCCATGCTAGCAGTGTAGTGCTCCAACTAAGACAAGCTGAACCTCATGTGATATGCCATTAAGTGGATTGCAGTATTCCCTGAGGTGACAGGAGCGAGAGGGAAAAGAAGAAAACAACACAGGCTCTTTCTTAGCTCTGCGTTCAGAAGGTGACACTCGGTGCAGAACTTATTGTGTTTGGCCGTCTCATTGTTCTCCGGCCAGTAGCTGGTTTCCTTGCCGTCCCTCTCGTCATCTTCTTCTTCTTCTTTTTTTTTTTTTTTTTTTGTCGTCCAGTTGTTTCCTCTGTCGGAACAGGGGGGGGGGGGTTTCAGCGCCTCTCAGCCAGTCGTCTGGAGCGGTCCCGGCATCTCTCCCAGCTGTGGGTGTTGTTCAGAGGAGTGGAAAGTGTCCTGTTTGCGTGTGCTAAGTGTGTCTGTGCGTGCGCGAGTTTCAAAGAGTTACTGTCAAGAGGTGCCACTACTACAGATTCATCTAGCTTACTAAAGACCCCACAGTCTTACTGCTCTTGTCTTTTTGTAAATACATACGTGCGTATATTACAAAGTAACGTCAGTACTTTGGAAGATGTTTATGCTAATGAAGAAGCGGTACAGTGATACAGAAATTATTATGCTTTATTTTCATATAGGTGCACAGATATCCCTATATAGATTCAACCAGAGAATCTGCATGTTGCTCTTCTTTCTATGACGTTATTAACAGAAAGGATTTCATTTTGGCCAATTCCAATTGTTTGCTGCACTTTGCAAGTTTACTAGTTTCCTCCAGTGACACTGCTCCAAATGGTCAGATCTGATCAGGAAGCTTTGAATATGACAAAATTATAGAATTGGGAAAGGAGCCTTCTTGAATACCAGACTATTTTTCATTCGACTGCTTGCTGCATTTCCCCAGTGTATTTATTGAAAGCTTTAAAGTTACTGTGTAAATCTGAAATGTTGCTATTACAAGTGTCAATGTAAATAAAATTGTGTATATTGAACTCTCAGTTCTGCTTTTGGTCATGATTGAATTTGATCCATTTTCCTGATTTTGACTTAGCTTCTCAAACTACAGTGAAATCGTCTACGGCAGCCTTCTGCAAACATCGATTGAAATGTTGTTAGATTGAAGTCTGTGCTTTGACTGGGCCGTTCTAACACGTGGACGCTTTGTTTTAAATCACGAAGCTCTGGTGGTACGTTTAGGGTAATTGTCCGTGGCTGCACCACATTCCCATGTCTCTCACATCCTCTCACAGGATGGCCCTGCATTTTGCTGCATCCATGTTCTGACCAGTTCCCTGACTCATACACCTGCTGAAGAAAAGCATCTTCGGTGGTTATTTCCAGCTGTCATACCAGGAAGTAGATGCACTGAGCGGCACAGAGATCCAAGTGTCTACCAGAAAATGAGAATATAATTATCCACTGCGAAATGAGTCTTGTACAGATATGGACTGAAAGGCCACCCAGCAGGGAAGAAGCAAATGTTGCAGAAGCAACATAAATAGCAAAGATTTCACTTAGACCTGATGACAGCATTCCCTGTTATGTATAAGAGAGAGCAGAGGCTAAAGCGTCATGTCTTTTGGAAAGTTATGAACACTGTTACATAAATGTATCTAAACTTCTGAAAGTTTGAAAAGAACAAAAAAAAGTTAAAAAAAAGTAAAAATTACTGACCTATAGCAGGAAAGCTGCAGCTTGAACTAAGTCGTCACATTAAATTTGGCCTTTTTCTTTTCCTTCTTCTTCCTTCTCCTCACTTCTTCAGTCATTTTCTCTTCAAGGACGAAAAGGAGGAAATAAACAACTTGCTCCGACGTTTCAGCATATCCACTCGTCTGACAGCTTCAACCGTTTTTTTTCTCCAAGAGACTTCGGTGTGTCTTTGAGTGCTGTACACGATGCGAGCTATGATGCTAGGAGGTTTAAATGCGTATGGCTGATTTAGAAATATATGTAAGCAGCTTGATTTAAAGTCAAACTCAAAGAAATGAATCAAAAGTAACTTAATATTACTGTCAGGGAATTAAATATTTTTCACAAACAATGGAAAATCAATGGAACAGGCTCAATGTATTTCAAATAAATCTGTATGACCTTCCATATCTTTAAAGTGGTTTTAAAAAATAGCAACATTTCTTTCTTAGGGTTTGTTTAAAGGTCTTTAGTAATGCTGCAGAACCTCACAATGCTATCTGTTGACAACTTTATCTTTGCAGGTGGTCACATCAACACCTTGAGGCCGTTTAACCGAAGCCATTCTGTCTTTTCTATTTCCATTTGCCCTCGTGAACTCCGGAGCAGAAAAACACATCTGGTCACTCGAGGCAACCCCCCCCCGTCCCCCCGCCGCCCGTTTAGATGAGGCTGGTGCAGAAAGTCGTGGGTCGGTGACCATTGTTTTAGGATCTAACTGATAAGAGGCGGCAGGAAATCCCATCATTGAAGCTCAGAAGTAAAAAAAAACAAAAAACTTCCATTTGTTTCCTTTCACACTATCATTGAAATTATAGTTCTTCTGTTGTCAGTTTTATAGAGTAACCAGTTTTAATCCAAAAAAAAAAACAAAAAAAAAGACATACGACCCGTTGAGCGTTGAGCTGCAGGTCCTGCGTTGATATATGGTGTCTCCAATTGCTCAACAAGCTGTGGTTCCTCGGAGTGGTTGTAAATTTGATAAGCATGTCGGTTTCCTAAAAAACACGTTTTGTGGTAAATCTGGCAGTTTAATGTGAAAAACCGCCTCGTTTAGCGCACGGTTGGAAGGAAACAGAGGGGCCTGTGAGCCGTGGCCACCAGAGAGACCCCTGGCCCCGTCTCTCTCTGCACAGGAGCAGAACATTTTCCGAGTCTTCGTTCCAGAGAGCGAAGTGCCGCTTCGAGTAGCCGGCGAGACAAATAACTCTCCGGCCACGGCAAGGAGGCCCAAAACATTGGACTCGTTTTTAGAAAAGAAGTGTTCAACAACATCCCTCCAGGGTCTCCATTAAATGACCCAACTCCCTCCCTCAGACCGGATCACAATGTTTTGGGGTTGTTTTTTTTCTCTGCATCATGTGATGCTTCATGCTACAACATGTGATGCTCGGGCGCCGTCCTTTTTTGTCGGTCATCTACTATTGTTTACGCAGATAGCATCAAGTCCTGCTTGTGAAATAAGGGCTGCCTTGATGTACACTAAGACACATCTCCATATGCGCTGGACTCCCGTGACTGGGAGCTGAAAGCCGGCATTGTCCCAAACTTTGCTCTTCTTTAAGAAACATATTGTAGGATCCTTTTATGTTGCTTTTTTAGCAAGTATAATCTCCTGCGTACAAACTAAGCTCAGTACAGTAACAAAGTTTTTGTTCCTTTTAAGATTCATTAATTTTTTTTATTTGCTCTTTTTTACCGCACTTAAATGTGTTGCATCAAAGAAAAAAAAAAAGATTTGAGTTAAGACTAAAAAACTATTGAAAACAACATGGCCTCATGTAAAAAAAAAAAAAAAAGAAAAGAAAAGAAGGCAATACCTGATGATGTGTAATAAGTATTTTACATCACTGTACAGGAAATCTTTAGCATTTTAAATATAACACACTGGGAGATGTTCCAGCGTGAGCAGCTTGATGAAGGTCATCCAGAGCATATTAATCTGACACAGATCTAGCTTTTGATTGTGCCACTCCAAAACGTAATTTAAAAAAATAAAAATTTTTAGTTATTTTTTTGAGGAATTCACTGCTAGACTAACTTCTGTATACTGATTCAGGTTATTGCACAAGCCAAGTACACGTAAGCTTACGATCAGAGAGATTTCTCCCTTCAGGATTTACGGTTTCAGGAATCCCTCTAATAAAATACTACCACCATAATATTCTTTTTCTACTACGCTTTTCTACTTTTTACATATCTAATGAGACTCACACTTCCAAAAAAATTTTTTTTAAATCTTTTTCTTTGTTCCATCTCTTGCGGCTCGAGATGTTTTCAGATGGGCCTTCGTGTCGTTATTGTCAGCAGTGGTTTGTTGCCTTGGATCTCTCCCATGAAGGCCGTTATTTCCCCCAGTCTCTTTCCTGCTGGTGAATCATGAACACTGACTCGTGTGTCTGATTCAAGTGAGGCCAGCAGTGCTTTAGATGGTCTAAATTATATTGTGACCTTTTGGATGTGTTTATTAAGTAATCTTTGGTAGACTGGCCACGTTTCCTAGTTTTTCTCCATTTGTTTATAATGGCTCTCTCTGTGGTTTACTGGAGGCCCAAGGCTTTAGAAACGGATTTTTATTTTTTAAATGACTTGCAGATGTCGTTGACTTATTTTCTAGTCTGTTCTTGAATTTGTTTTAGATCGGTGCGCGATGCATTGCCTTCTGAGATCTTTTAGCCAACTTCATGCTGCCCGATAGATTATATTTAGGAGATTTCTTGATCCTGGATTTCGGGACGTTACCAGGCCTGGGCATGGAAAGGAAAGTAAAAGCCAAGAGTAAAATTGAACAAACTGCTTGCAGTTATTTCATGATTTATCAATTATGTTTTCATATGCTGAAGGTTGGTTTCAATAACTCTTATGTCCTTGATAACTTAAATCTCCTTTTTGTGTTTAAGTATTGAGTTGAGAATATTGGTGAGTGGGTTCACATTTTCTTTCTTTTTACCGTCCAAATTCAGTTAACCGATGAGTTGTGGTGGGGGAAAAAAGGCAAAAGAAGACGCCAAGGGTGCAGCATATGGGCAATATTTTATGCGTCACCACCCATTCTAGTAGTTACTCAAGCTGCAAACATGTACCTCTGAGTGCGCCCTGACAGGACAAGGAGGCAGGAGGGGCAGTTGGGGGGTGGAGGGGGGGTTGCCACTCAGACGCCATGAGATACAAACCCCACAGAGGAAACAGGCAGAGATGGCACAGGCCTGACGAGCCTGTATGTGTGCCTGTGCAGATGGCTGCTGTGGGTTTGCATGTGTTTGTGGTATGGGTGTTAGGGGAGGTAGAGTTTTATCTAAGGTACACTGCACTTCCTCGCATGGTAAGAGGGAACCTCCAGTTCCCAGGCCTTATGTGTGAGAGGTCATTAAGAGGCTGGAGTCAGACCCAGAGCTCCAGAAATCAAGCAGATGGCTCCCATAACGTTGGTGTAAACACCCCAAAAATGCTAAACAAACTTTAAGGGAAACTTTTTTGACAGCTAGACACTTAGAAATTGCTATGCCTTAGTGAAATGGTTAAGTGCTAGCCTAGATGGAGGCAGGGATGGGTTTTCTGGTTACATAGAAAGACCCGTGGGTGGTTTTTGTGCCTCCATGGGTGTTTGTGGCCATATACAGAGGCCAATCATGGTCTCTGTATATGGCTGTGTTGGGGAAACTTTGCGACTGTGGGTAGGTCATCTGTTGTGTTGTGGGTTTTTAGTGAGTGTTGAATTGTGTGGTTATCGTAGGTTTGGGGTTGAGAAGTGTGACATGCTGGGTCTTGGACATTTTCTTCCCTGTGGTCCACGCAGTTTCATTCCCACATCTGTAGCATGTTGTTGCTAAATCTGCTACCTTTTGGGGGCCTGGTCCCAGGATTGGTGCGGGGTACCTTCCCACTTCTTTTCTTGTGACCGTCTGTAGACTTGAGAAAACCCATGTCGTCATGGCAAAGCACACGTCCATACATGAACATAGATACACACACACACAGAGAGAGACAGAATGGGAACATGAATGCAACAAGGGCGCAGATTAAGGACACAAACCACTTGAGGATAGAGGTGATTTCTGTGGTCAACCAACAGTTTAGAACCGTTTCCTGAGCAGCTGTGAGTTGTCCTCCAGTCTTAGAGCTCTCTAGGCATTGATGGGGGTTTCTGAATCTAGGAACTCTGGGATTGATTTACCAGTACCTGACGTACTCCAGTATTTTATACTCCAGCATTTTTTTCTGTTTTGTGCTAAATACTGACTTTGACAATCGCTGGTCCTTGCCCTCCCTGCCTCTGCTTGCCATAGAGTCTCAGTGTGCTGAACTTTGAGGGGAACGTTCTAGGTCAGTGGTATCCAAAGTCGGTCCTGGAGGGCCGGCATCCTGCAGGGTTTAGTTCTCTCCCTGGTGGTAACAACCTTCTCAGCATCTCGATGTTCTTGCTTGGCCTTCTAATGAGCCATGATTGGATCCAGGTGTGTTAAACCAGGGAGAAAATTAAAACACGCAGGATGCCGGCCCTCTAGGATCAACGTTGGGCACCACTGGACTAGGGATTGCGAGTAGCTCCCACCCCCATGTCTTGATGTCCTGGCCTCTATCTCTTCCTTGAGTTCAGCAAACATACCAGCAGGGTATCTAGTGACTGTATTGTTGTAATGGCATGGCCTTTCTTCTTTGCATCTAGTTGCCTTTTCAGGCTCTGTCTTATCACTGTGGGTCACAATCAACTTCCTCCTCCATTCACCACGGTTACCATAACTATAAGCTGTAACTTTATGGCAATGTGAGCATTATTTGAAAACAAAGACTATGAAGGACAGTTGATGCATTTCATTGGATTAGCCCAAAGTCCTTGAGGAAAACCAACCAAAGCACCAATGAGCCTAGAATTGAAAGAGGATGTATTTTCATATGGTGCAACAGTAAGACCTTTGTGCATTTCAGGGAGGGTGAATGCATGCTTGGCTGTGAAATAGATGATAAGAGAATTCAGATTAAAACAATGATTACTCAATCTTATCGGTCGCACTCACAGCCTGCCATCAAAACCTTCTGGTGTTTTTTTTTCAGCCTCGTTAAAATTTTTTTTATGTGAGCCAATGTTTGTGAATGGTTGCATGCCCCGAGATCAGTCACAAAAAGCTCCTAATCTTAACAGTGTCAACAGATTTTGTACTGTTGTGCTTTTTTTTTGTTTCTTTACTGGAAGGAATTCCTCGTTTCCCAGACATTTTAACATTGGCTAACAAAACCAGTGTCTGCTGTAACATTCCATTGGGCAACAGGGTATCACCTGTCTGCTCATCAAATATTTAGCTGGTGCTCCAAGGTAGACAAAAGCAAAGTATTGAGTTCACTTTAATCTCCAATTTCCTTGCAAGTCCCAGTATTTACCCAAAGTTATCCGTTGTTAAAATCCGAAGGTTACACTGGGGACAAAGCAAATATGTGATGCAGACATGTTAAGGGGTTGTGTGGTGAAGAACCGACACTGCCAGTCACTCTGAAGACACTAGAAACACGGCGGTGATGACGTCGTACCGGAGGACTGGTTTCTACTGGGGAGACACCAAGGTAGATGGGGACTCAAACTGTAACCGGTGAGTTACTGGGTCAAACTCGGTGTGTCTTTAGGCAAGACGATGCATGGCAGCCTGGCTTCTGTCAGATAAACCAGGGCAACAATGTACCACCACAGGATGTCTGTGCATCCGTAAAAAGTCTTTAAAAGTCTTAGAAAAAATATAATAATTCATTTAAGGCTTTAAAATGTCTAAGTAGGCTACATACATTTTTAATAGACAACATACTGTATAATATATATAAATATATTTTTTTTTAGTCAGGCAAAAGTTTTAGCCGCACTAATAGACGCCTTCATTGCATTCTGTGACTTTAGGTCACATGTGTCAAACTCAAGGCCCGCGGGCCACATGTGGCCCGCTACGTCATTTTATGTGGCCCTCTCCCCCCACCACCGTTTTACATCCCCATTGATCGACTTAAAATAGGTTTTGGGTGCGAATTGACTACAAACTACATCTCCCATAATGCCTTCCGATTGCTACCAGCCAACATTACGGCTTCTCGCCACTAGAGTGCAGCAGAGTCACCTCAAGCTGATTATTAATTTTCCCAGCGAATAAAACTGAAACATCGACAAGCTAACAAGCTAAAGAGTGAAGTTCCGTGATGTTTCAATCGAGGATTTGTACCGTCTACTGCCCCCTGATTTGATGCCACAGCTTCGACTCCATGCAGCTCCTGTGTTTTGTCCACGTTTGGAAGCACCGATCTGTGCGAACAGATGTTTTCAAAAATGAATTTAAACAAGACCAAGACCAGATCGTGAACCTACACGCCATTTTGCGGGTTGCCACAGAATAGAACTAAAACCAGACATGGACGAACTGACCAGGGGAAAACGGTGCCAGACATCCGGCCAGAAAACATTGGTAAGCACAAACAAACTAAATTTAAATAGAATGAATGTAAAACCAAAACTCAGTATACTGGAATATGTATATAGTTTATTGATTTTGCTTGTGTTTTGTTTATTTACACAACACAATGAGGATGTGTGAGTTGGTGACAGGGTGAAGAGGGATCAGCGTCGCGTGCAGCATCACCTCATTGTTTGGTTCTTATGTGAAATACATGTTCGTTGTGTATTAAATAACGAAAAGGTTTTGCGAATGAAGTTGAGAGTTAATATCAAAACTTGTTTTTATTCTTTGTCTGCTTATCTTTAAAGCAAAGAATAATTTTCCCAGCGAATAAAACTGAAACATCGACAAGCTAACAAGCTAAAGAGCGAAGTTTAGCTGAGCAGTTTAAAAATACTGAGCATATTTTTAAACTGAGTAGTAATTTTACATCCATGCAAACTCAAATGTAATATTTAAAACTTGAATACATAAAATCAGTTATTTAACAATATGAGGTGTTGTTTAATTTATTTTTAACATTGTATTTTCATACATTTATGCTAGGGTTGCCCAAGTCTAGTTTTCCAGACCCATCACTCTGCAACTTTAGATTTGTTCCTTCTCTAACACACCTGGATCATTGACTCATTCATAGGCCTCTACAGAACTGAGTTGCTGCTAATGAGGGAAGTCAACTTTTTGTCTGCGGTATGTTTTAGCAGGGACACATCTAAAAGTTACAGTCTGGAGGACTGCACTTGGGCATTCCTGATTTATACCGTCAATGTGGCCCGTTGAGGGTGGCCACTATGCTGAAGTTGCCCTTGGTGAAATTGAGTTTGACACCCCTGCTTTAGGTGGTTGAGGCTACTGGCAACTCACTGCTAACGTATATTTGCTAGCTGGCTAGCTAGCCAGCTAGCTGGATTTGTTGGGCCTACCACAGATAAATACAAATGTACTGCCGGTTGGCTGGACCAAGTTCACTCATTTCTGTGGAGATACGAGTCTTATCCATCCATAAAAGTCTTAGAGTCGGTGAAACCCGCAGAAACCCTGCCGCCATCACCCTCCCTGCCGGCGTGTGTATGAATGGCTGAATGACTGAATGTAGCATCACCGCTTCAGGGTTGGATAAAGCGCTAGTCAAACAATAACGGCTCCTCACCGCTACAAGCTGGTTTCCTTTCCTTTTGTTAAACGTCTTCTCACGAACCTACACGCCTCCGTGGCTCTTCGGATCCTTCGGCTTTTCTGACGACGTGCCAAATTCCTGAAGATGTTTCTAAACCTTTATTGTGGAGCTTAGAGATAAAACACGGTGATATTAAGTTAGAGCACATTGAATCTTGTTTTTCCGTCATGCTCAAGTCATGCAGAACAAATTGAGTTCACATCTAAAACATCATAATAAAAACCTAAACACACACAGATGTCCTTTTTATTATTATTATTTCATGCACTTTCGCTCACAAAGACACTCAAGCATTCACATTCATTGCTGTTGCAACTCGAAAAATTTCAATATTGCTTAAAAGGTAATATTTCTTGTCAGCCATCTCATAAAGTGAATTTGTAATTTTAATAAGGATTCATTACATGTAAAGTAAAATATTTTTATTTTTTTTGATATTTTGCAATTTTGGTTCAAGCCACACCTGAACCAGAGACAATGTCAGAGGCGTCTCACCTGGAACAAACGGAGCACGGTTGAAAATCTTTGTATTTCACAAAAGATCTATGAATGTTATTTTTGCTGTATGGAAAAATACATAACAAACAATCAAAAAACAATCCATCAAGTTGTTGTTTTTTTATGTTCAGTCAGGACAAAAAAGAAAGAAAGAAAGAAAAAAAAGAGTAAACTTCAGCATTTTTCCACAACTCTTTACCGGTTCAAAATATTTACTCCAATGTTTCCTTGGTAGCAAATACTTGATGATTATCACAAGTCCCTCCCCTCAGTTAGATACCATCAGATTACCACGGCAACAGTCATAAAGAGGCACTAATTAGGTGCTGTCGACAGATTTTGGATTAAACAAATATAATAAATTTTATAGAGCTACAGCTTTGACTCAAAAGTAAGTGACACGATAATACGATTTATTTCTTTAGTCATTGTGGAGAACTTCCATAAGATGGTGTGTGTGTGTGTGTGTGTATAGGCTATAAAACATATGAGATGTGGGCTGCTCTCATAAATTACGCCGAACATTGAGGACAATCAAGGTGCAAAATAAAACTAAAAACCTCGCAGGTGCCTTTCCCTTCATGAACAATGATGATGGCTCAGAACATGGGTGGTGAATTCAGAGCTTGACTCTCGTTCTGTTTGTGTTTCCAGATGAAACGTCACTTGGCTGTAGAACGCATCAGTGCATTTTACAGATTTTTACAGATTTTGGGCCCCGACGTTCCAAACTCTCCGCTCCGTGAGGTCCTGTTCGTGAACACCAGAAAGAGACCGGGTCCTGTGGGTCAGCCTAGGACGAGTTAAACTCTTTACCATTTTTACGTGCCCACCTTACCCCACCAAGAGCAAACAAAGGTTAGGCAGATTCAGAGCAAACCTAAGAAATGTGATTGTAAAAAATACGCAAGGACACTTGGAGCTATTTACCGATTTCATGATGACTATTTTCAGACAGATTATTTCCACTGGCAAAATGCTAAATTCAAACTGTGATGGTGTGTCATGCATTTCTTTCTTTTTTTTTTTTCTTTTTTTTTTTTAAATCTTCAAAAGTTGAGAAAATTTTTTATCTTATTAGATCAGCTTCTGTGATCTTACTTTGACCTTTTTCTGGTTCAAATTGCATGTCCCCATTTGCCATTTCGTGTTAAAAAAAAAAAATTGCTTGCAACAGCAACAGTTACCTGGTCATTTTCCAGGAAATGCACTGTGCACAAAGCGAAAGAAAAATGCTGCAGACGACATCATGAGCTGAGAAATTAAATGTTTACGCCTGTACGGATTCGCAACAGTCGACACAGGACGGTCTCCATTGCCAATTTCCTGTTTCCGCAACATGACAGTTTTCGATTTGCGGAAACATTTTTCTTTTCCCAGCGCATCATTTCGATGCGTTCTCCTGATGACGGTTCAAAGACCCGGCTGACTCATGCAACTGACTGCGCTTCAGGCGACAGTACAATCAAAAAGGTTTTGAAGGCTGCAAATGAAATGCAACCACTCTGCACGACCACAGACGCCGATATCACGGCTAATTTAGCGCGCTTTTGTCAACGCTCTTCGCTTGCACCGAGCGACTGAAGGCCTCAGCGCATTTTGAAACAAGCCCTGAAGTTGCTCTTTGCTTTCGTGCCGTTTGTGAAAGGTGGGTGCGGACAGGCCCCGAAAGACTCCACTGTCTCCTTCGGGTTTTCACAGGCCACCACAATCAATGCGAAAGGCAAATATTGAGGTTAGCTTTCAGCAAACTATACCGACTGTCAACATCGTCAACATTTTTTGGCAGTTCCAGCCTGTCATTTTGGTTTTGAGTTGATTCTGAATTGTATGTAGCCATTTGAGCGGAAACAAAAGTCCACAGCAGGCGCAAAAGCTCTTCTGATAATTGCACACACAGCGTCCTTAGCCAACCTCTGGAACAACACGCCGATAGTTCAACATGCTGCACCAGACATATCGGATGTGCAATCCTATCGCTTTGCATCTCGAAATATTTTTAAGTCCACATTGTTTCCGCTTCGGGAATCGGACCCGCTTGTGTTTAACGTGGCAGCGTTTCAGCCTTTAAAGTGGGATCTACTCTACTTTTGAGGCTTGGAGCCGCTGTGGTCGGAGTGGCGGCCCGTTCCGGCAGAGCGAAGTGTCGGGAACAGATGAAATAACAGGCAGGGGCGCAAGAGAAGCCCAGAATTCAAGGCTGCAGCCACACACACACACACACACACACACACACACACACACACACACACACACACACACCGTTCTCATGCTGCTCTGCTTCCCGGGGTTTCTGTCACCCGCAGAGGATTTTAGGGCTTTCGGTTCTTCGCTGAGCAAATTGTGGGTATTAACAGGTTTAAGTCCCTCAAGAGAGATTGCTCACAAGACCCTCATGAGTTCTAATTTGGATTTATGCGTTGTGCTTGCAGAAAGGACACATTTTGTCCGAAGCAAGAAATGTTATTAATTTAAAACAAGTACTGGCTTTATAGCTAATCCGATCTGTGCTGTTCTGCATATTGTGTTCCAATCCACATTATAATCGCTATTGAGTTTCGACATGTGGTTTTTAAAACGACCTCATGCAACTCATGATGTTCATGATTTAAGGCGCTGCGTCAACAAGAGTTGTCACCTCAGCTGTCACTTGATTTTTTTCTTCTTCTTCTCCTGACATTTAATGATATATTTTTCAGTAGATTGTCAAGATAAACAAAAATCTGATTGAAAAGACATCCAAAAAAAAAAAAAATCTTCAAATGAATCAAAACTGAATTCGTCTAACTGGGGTTTTAAAGTGCTCGTGCTCAATTGGCTTGGCAGCTTCTACTCAAAACAAAAGTACAATTTAAAAAAAAATGATATTATCACAACACGGCTCTACTAACACAACGATGATGTAATTTTTGTTTATCTATACATATGCAAATTTTTTTATTTATTTTTTGCCACAACTGGTTTGTTGTGAACACCAATCTTTTGCAGCTCTCTAGCTCTTGTGCAAACAGCATCACTATCTCTTCTCTTTGTGTGGCTGTGCTTCAAACATCCTGTTTTTGCGTTCATTATTTTAAGAGCGAGGATATCGGTCTTCCTTCCCCTCCAATCTTAAGTTCTGTCGCCAGTAAAATAAACATCCATACATTTGCCCGTCGCATGCGTCATCTGTCTCGTCCTCTGTGTTTCTGTCCACTCGTTTCACCCGGAACGTGAATCACAGCGTTTTCTGTGGCTTTATTAAGGAAGAATGAACTGAGAAATGTCGTCTCTCGGGTGAAAAGAAGGCGATTTTTACCGTCACGTCAGCACAAAGCTCTGTCTGAGTAAGGCATTAATTTTAAATCTTCCCTAACGACAGTCTCCCTTTTCAGAGAGGAGTTTTTGCCACGTTGTGTCATGCATGCATAATTGCAATACCAGCAAAGATGGCTTTGCTTTATTAGCTGCCTTGGGCCTCGTCCACAGCAAGGTTTTGTGTTGTTGCAAGACAAACTGCTGCATCTGAACCTCTCATCCACATGCAAATGGGTTTGTTTTTTTTGGTCGGGAAAACAGAATTTTTCTTTTGCAAAAATTCAAAACTGAGGTTGTGGTTTAAACAATCTCCTCTCAGGCAACTTTAAACATCCCTGCTATTGGTTTGTGCACTGAGCATGCACTGGAAACCACATCAGCAATCGTGTCCTGTCACCATTACAGTTGTGTATATGTGTAAATATTGTGAATAAATCTCGGTCAACCATGTCAATTCAAAAAGAGCGGCCTGCGTTGCTTTTGTTCGAAAGCCAGAACCAAAGAAAAACTCAACGTTTTGTCTTCGGCTCAAAAGATGTTTTATCGCTGTCGCTGAAACTTCTGTGTTCTCATCTGGACGGAGTTGTTTTTTTATGTTTTTTAAACGTGTAGGGTGTTATTTATTTAAAACGTCACAGTGATCATTTCATCTGACCACGCACCAAAATGACAGTCATGCTTTTAAGTCATTGAATTGTCGTGTGTGGAAACACTTAAAGTGCAGTGAATTCCTGAAATCCTGAAGTCATCCATCTTGTTGCTTCTTCTGTCACAATGGAAAATATTGATTTGAAAAAAAAACCCCATCTAGATCTACACAAAATAGACATAACAGAAAATTTGATTTAAAAAACATTTGCATGCTGTTTGCTTTAAAGCTCTACAGTTCTGTTGAAGTCTATTTACCTTTAGAAATGCTTTTCTGTGTGTCATCAGGCTCTACAGGAGCCTGCTGATGAATCCTTCATTTGATTCGAGTGTGTTTGACCAAGGAAACGGCCAAAAACCAGCAGCAAGCTGAACCCAGAGGAAGTGAGTTTGGACAATAGTAACGTAAGCAATCATAAGGAGGAGAATCCAGTGAAAACGACAAGCCTTTGAATACAGTTATGCGAGGAAACCTGGAGAAGCGACAACCAACACCGCAAAGTGTACAATGCGAAAGAAATGTTAATCTGTATGAAGCACTGCGTTGTTGCTGTTTTGGTTGTTAAGGAGACACTAAAGGGCGGGTGTAGCTGCGGTTATCTTAATAAATGCCAAAGGCGTCTGACGGCCAAAGTTGGAAGAATTGCTAAATGTTTGCTCGGCTGCTTCCCGCATTAACTGGTTTTGTGAGCTAATATCTGCGTTTGCACATGGATTTAGTAAAGTCCAGTGGTTGGATTTGGATTAGAAAGTTGATTTAAAAGACAGAAAAAAAAATCTTAACAGTTGGTGTGGTTTAGTAAATGATAGAAATGTCATATTAATGAATTACGCTGAATGTTGAGAGCAGGAGAAACTACCGTGTGAATTGTGGTTCGCTCTGGTGCATGAACAAATAGAAATATTACCTGACTTGTTTATGTACTTGATGGAAATGCCATTCTTTTCTCTTTGTAATCACGTGCCTTCTGTTATTCTGGTAACTTGACACCCGGTTTGTAAGTAGAAGAGTAAAAGCTATGACTTTAATAACTGTTTCACTGGACAACTCTTTGCTTTTGCAAAGCTCTAAACCAGCGGTTTCCAAAGTAGGGGTCAAAAATGGAATAAATAATAATGATGGTTTAGCTTTCAAGTCACATCCATCCACTTTCTTCCGCTTTTTCCGGGGTCGGGTCGCGGGGGTAGCAGCTTCAGAAGGGAGGCCCAGACTTCCCTCTCCCCAGCCACTTGTTCCAGCTCCTCCGGGGGAATCCCGAGGCGTTCCCAGGCCACGGGGGAACATAATCCCTCCAGCCAGTCCTGGGTCTTCCCCGGGGGCCTCCTCCCGGTGGGACGTGCCCAGAAGATTTCAAGTCATATATATAACAAAAACAGTACTTTTGGATTGGATAAAAACTGTAAGTTAGCGGTTAACGTGATTCCAAACTGTCCCACTCAAACATGACCTTTGCCCCACGTCACACTGGAAAGCATCCGGTTCTTCTGAGGTGTTTCAATGTTCCACCCGATCTCGTTTCCTTATGACCTCATCATCTTTTCACCTGTCCCTCATGCCATGTTCCAACCGTAAAGGAAACCACGCCACTTTACGGTTGACAAGAGTTTCCTCAAGCGCTACACGCTACAAAGGCTTTATGGAAGACTAAATGAGACGTTGCTTTAAGATTTTTGTTTTTTCCATGAATTTTTTTGAGCTATAGGAAAACTTCTTGAAATGATCTTTGGCCTTAGGTATGTTGTGTTATCTGTTCTTATGGTTCGTTGCTTCTGTTTTCATGTTATTGTGTGCAGAGGTTTTCTCAGTTGGTTTTGCTTTCTCTTTAACTTAAATATTGCTTAACAGCAGAGGAATCCTCCCTATTTAGTTTTTAAAAAGTTGACAAAATTAAAGTGGGGAAAATGTGCCTGAGCTTAAAGCATAAGTAAAGGTATTTGTAGCAATGAATGCTGAGAACACAGAACAAGACTCAATAAACGCTATATTCCTCCCAATAACAAGCGACCCAATTTGTTGATTTGCGCTGAGAATTATGACTAATTCCTTTTCCTTCTGTAATAATGCTTATTATCAGCGGTGAAAATAGCTGCAAAGAATTTGGCAGCGACATTACTGGCACGTTCTACAAACTTTTTGGGTTTGATGTTTGAAATGAGTCTCGCATAAAAACAAAAATCAATTTACGCAAACGTTTCGCCTGCTACAAATCAGACGTGCCAGTTAATGTGTGATTATGTCAGCATAATCACGCAGATACAATCGCACGCTGCCTTCACTCACTGTTTCGATTCCGTTTGCTGAGAATCTATTATAAAAGACGTGCAGATGTGCTTAAAAATATATATTGTTTCCTTGTGTCAGCTTTAAAAGCCACAACTGATTTTCATCAAAATAGCCACACATGCTGGGAAATTAAGAATGTTGCATCTAAAAAAATAATAAAGAAATTTATGGACAATACAAATCAAAGGGAGAACTCTTGTTGCAGAGAAGTAGACTTTGTGACGTCTACGTGTCTGGGCAATATGAACTGCAGTTTATGTCACGATATTCAGTTGAATTTTGTTGATAGTGAGAAAAGTGACAATAAAAATCATCTAAAATTCCTCTAATCTTTGGGTTGTACGGTCGCGAGTGCTTCAGTCAAAGATCCACAAACTCATTTAACACTTTAATTATCTGTAATTAAATAAGCTTCTTGACGGTACAGGTAGTTTTATTGCGCAACAACATCCTACACCCGTATTTAATTATATTGTAAAATGTATTGGTATTCTTTGATACCTTTGTGGAACCAACAGTGGTTAAAATTTTTTTTAAAAAAAGTTAAACTAACAATCAGTTTTTGGGATCATGAAAATCAAAAATTGCAACTTATCATTGGCAGTTTATTGAATTTGTTCGTTGCATTTGCTTACTGTAAGGTACACTGTGATTTTTATGTCTTGAATTGTTTTTTTTTTTTTGTACAATTCTTACCAAACACATTTACGACAACGATAAACACAATACAGCACCTGGTCATCCCTTATTGCTTTCTCAACACTAGACACAGATGAATGTGAGCACATCTGCCCTGCGGCTACAAAGGCAACAGGAAGGTCCAAGAACAACATGGAGGACCATTTGGATTTCTGCAGGAAGTAAAAAGACGAACTTCACATGACTGCTGGAAAGTTGCTTTCTTAGATGTAGCCTTCTTCCTGTGCTTTAGGACATCAAGAAAACTCTTTGTCTGGGGAAGACAGACAACGTCTGCCATCAGCCCTGTGTCGTGTGAGTGAAGGAGCCACGCACAGTCCGTGTGTGGAATCACATCCATCAGCGTCCTCGCTAAGGAACAGTGACATAAATGGTGTGTTTTACTGTATTTTACATCTTGTACTCAAATGTCATTATTTCTGAGTTTCAAGTTGGATGAATCAATCAAGAAAGTCGAGTGACGTCGCCAAGCTCAGCATCAAAATCCGAGTGGTGCGCAGAAATTATGGTGACAATCCGCTACGTTGCTATCTGTTTGTGTTGCTAGTAGTTTGTAGGCCAGTCATTGAACTCTACAATCAGCTCTAACTTTCACCTTCCAACCAGAACACGCTGAAATAAAATCTGAAATTTTCTCCTTTTAAAAAACCTGTTCAATAAAAATTTATTTGAAACCTGAAAACAACAGGCTATAGCAATATCCCACGGCCGTAATAATAAGTTACTAAGTACATAATCAATAAACAAATAATCAGTTCACTCACAGTGGTATTATGTCTTTGTCATGAGCAGAGCCAACAAAATGTTGTCCAATAATGAGTAATTGCCGTTATACAAGAAATAGGTTTTTACCTAATCCAGGATCTTGTTTTTCTAATCCAAACAAAGCCGGTTTTATTAGACAAATAAAGACTGGCAAGCACCCGATAGTCTCTAGTGAAGCTTTATGTGGTCAATTAATCTGGTTTGTTGGTGGAAGGATGGAATTTAAACAATTCGTTTGGTTCAAGAACACCCCCAGAGTACGAGCTTTCTAATCTGACCCGCCACAAAACACATTAATCACTGCAAGGAAGCACACACGTGCAAAGTGAATGGCGATGGCGTTTGTGTCCTTTGTTGCTGCTCCAGCATCTGGGTTTACAGGGACACGCTGGAGGAGCAGAGGTCCTGACGACTGCCATCGACCCGCTTTCCTTCTTTAACTATTCAAAACCAAAATGGCCAGGAATCCTCTGTCCAAGCCATTTAGTTTTATTGCTTTGTTTACATGTCAGATCTATGCTTTCGTGCCGTTTGTGAAAGGTGGGTGCGGACAGGCCCCGAAAGACTCCACTGTCTCCTTCGGGTTTTCACAGGCCACCACAATCAATGCGAAAGGCAAATATTGAGGTTAGCTTTCAGCAAACTATACCGACTGTCAACATCGTCAACATTTTTTGGCAGTTCCAGCCTGTCATTTTGGTTTTGAGTTGATTCTGAATTGTATGTAGCCATTTGAGCGGAAACAAAAGTCCACAGCAGGCGCAAAAGCTCTTCTGATAATTGCACACACAGCGTCCTTAGCCAACCTCTGGAACAACACGCCGATAGTTCAACATGCTGCACCAGACATATCGGATGTGCAATCCTATCGCTTTGCATCTCGAAATATTTTTAAGTCCACATTGTTTCCGCTTCGGGAATCGGACCCGCTTGTGTTTAACGTGGCAGCGTTTCAGCCTTTAAAGTGGGATCTACTCTACTTTTGAGGCTTGGAGCCGCTGTGGTCGGAGTGGCGGCCCGTTCCGGCAGAGCGAAGTGTCGGGAACAGATGAAATAACAGGCAGGGGCGCAAGAGAAGCCCAGAATTCAAGGCTGCAGCCACACACACACACACACACACACCGTTCTCATGCTGCTCTGCTTCCCGGGGTTTCTGTCACCCGCAGAGGATTTTAGGGCTTTCGGTTCTTCGCTGAGCAAATTGTGGGTATTAACAGGTTTAAGTCCCTCAAGAGAGATTGCTCACAAGACCCTCATGAGTTCTAATTTGGATTTATGCGTTGTGCTTGCAGAAAGGACACATTTTGTCCGAAGCAAGAAATGTTATTAATTTAAAACAAGTACTGGCTTTATAGCTAATCCGATCTGTGCTGTTCTGCATATTGTGTTCCAATCCACATTATAATCGCTATTGAGTTTCGACATGTGGTTTTTAAAACGACCTCATGCAACTCATGATGTTCATGATTTAAGGCGCTGCGTCAACAAGAGTTGTCACCTCAGCTGTCACTTGATTTTTTTCTTCTTCTTCTCCTGACATTTAATGATATATTTTTCAGTAGATTGTCAAGATAAACAAAAATCTGATTGAAAAGACATCCAAAAAAAAAAAAAATCTTCAAATGAATCAAAACTGAATTCGTCTAACTGGGGTTTTAAAGTGCTCGTGCTCAATTGGCTTGGCAGCTTCTACTCAAAACAAAAGTACAATTTAAAAAAAAATGATATTATCACAACACGGCTCTACTAACACAACGATGATGTAATTTTTGTTTATCTATACATATGCAAATTTTTTTATTTATTTTTTGCCACAACTGGTTTGTTGTGAACACCAATCTTTTGCAGCTCTCTAGCTCTTGTGCAAACAGCATCACTATCTCTTCTCTTTGTGTGGCTGTGCTTCAAACATCCTGTTTTTGCGTTCATTATTTTAAGAGCGAGGATATCGGTCTTCCTTCCCCTCCAATCTTAAGTTCTGTCGCCAGTAAAATAAACATCCATACATTTGCCCGTCGCATGCGTCATCTGTCTCGTCCTCTGTGTTTCTGTCCACTCGTTTCACCCGGAACGTGAATCACAGCGTTTTCTGTGGCTTTATTAAGGAAGAATGAACTGAGAAATGTCGTCTCTCGGGTGAAAAGAAGGCGATTTTTACCGTCACGTCAGCACAAAGCTCTGTCTGAGTAAGGCATTAATTTTAAATCTTCCCTAACGACAGTCTCCCTTTTCAGAGAGGAGTTTTTGCCACGTTGTGTCATGCATGCATAATTGCAATACCAGCAAAGATGGCTTTGCTTTATTAGCTGCCTTGGGCCTCGTCCACAGCAAGGTTTTGTGTTGTTGCAAGACAAACTGCTGCATCTGAACCTCTCATCCACATGCAAATGGGTTTGTTTTTTTTGGTCGGGAAAACAGAATTTTTCTTTTGCAAAAATTCAAAACTGAGGTTGTGGTTTAAACAATCTCCTCTCAGGCAACTTTAAACATCCCTGCTATTGGTTTGTGCACTGAGCATGCACTGGAAACCACATCAGCAATCGTGTCCTGTCACCATTACAGTTGTGTATATGTGTAAATATTGTGAATAAATCTCGGTCAACCATGTCAATTCAAAAAGAGCGGCCTGCGTTGCTTTTGTTCGAAAGCCAGAACCAAAGAAAAACTCAACGTTTTGTCTTCGGCTCAAAAGATGTTTTATCGCTGTCGCTGAAACTTCTGTGTTCTCATCTGGACGGAGTTGTTTTTTTATGTTTTTTAAACGTGTAGGGTGTTATTTATTTAAAACGTCACAGTGATCATTTCATCTGACCACGCACCAAAATGACAGTCATGCTTTTAAGTCATTGAATTGTCGTGTGTGGAAACACTTAAAGTGCAGTGAATTCCTGAAATCCTGAAGTCATCCATCTTGTTGCTTCTTCTGTCACAATGGAAAATATTGATTTGAAAAAAAAACCCCATCTAGATCTACACAAAATAGACATAACAGAAAATTTGATTTAAAAAACATTTGCATGCTGTTTGCTTTAAAGCTCTACAGTTCTGTTGAAGTCTATTTACCTTTAGAAATGCTTTTCTGTGTGGCATCAGGCTCTACAGGAGCCTGCTGATGAATCCTTCATTTGATTCGAGTGTGTTTGACCAAGGAAACGGCCAAAAACCAGCAGCAAGCTGAACCCAGAGGAAGTGAGTTTGGACAATAGTAACGTAAGCAATCATAAGGAGGAGAATCCAGTGAAAACGACAAGCCTTTGAATACAGTTATGCGAGGAAACCTGGAGAAGCGACAACCAACACCGCAAAGTGTACAATGCGAAAGAAATGTTAATCTGTATGAAGCACTGCGTTGTTGCTGTTTTGGTTGTTAAGGAGACACTAAAGGGCGGGTGTAGCTGCGGTTATCTTAATAAATGCCAAAGGCGTCTGACGGCCAAAGTTGGAAGAATTGCTAAATGTTTGCTCGGCTGCTTCCCGCATTAACTGGTTTTGTGAGCTAATATCTGCGTTTGCACATGGATTTAGTAAAGTCCAGTGGTTGGATTTGGATTAGAAAGTTGATTTAAAAGACAGAAAAAAAAATCTTAACAGTTGGTGTGGTTTAGTAAATGATAGAAATGTCATATTAATGAATTACGCTGAATGTTGAGAGCAGGAGAAACTACCGTGTGAATTGTGGTTCGCTCTGGTGCATGAACAAATAGAAATATTACCTGACTTGTTTATGTACTTGATGGAAATGCCATTCTTTTCTCTTTGTAATCACGTGCCTTCTGTTATTCTGGTAACTTGACACCCGGTTTGTAAGTAGAAGAGTAAAAGCTATGACTTTAATAACTGTTTCACTGGACAACTCTTTGCTTTTGCAAAGCTCTAAACCAGCGGTTTCCAAAGTAGGGGTCAAAAATGGAATAAATAATAATGATGGTTTAGCTTTCAAGTCACATCCATCCACTTTCTTCCGCTTTTTCCGGGGTCGGGTCGCGGGGGTAGCAGCTTCAGAAGGGAGGCCCAGACTTCCCTCTCCCCAGCCACTTGTTCCAGCTCCTCCGGGGGAATCCCGAGGCGTTCCCAGGCCACGGGGGAACATAATCCCTCCAGCCAGTCCTGGGTCTTCCCCGGGGGCCTCCTCCCGGTGGGACGTGCCCAGAAGATTTCAAGTCATATATATAACAAAAACAGTACTTTTGGATTGGATAAAAACTGTAAGTTAGCGGTTAACGTGATTCCAAACTGTCCCACTCAAACATGACCTTTGCCCCACGTCACACTGGAAAGCATCCGGTTCTTCTGAGGTGTTTCAATGTTCCACCCGATCTCGTTTCCTTATGACCTCATCATCTTTTCACCTGTCCCTCATGCCATGTTCCAACCGTAAAGGAAACCACGCCACTTTACGGTTGACAAGAGTTTCCTCAAGCGCTACACGCTACAAAGGCTTTATGGAAGACTAAATGAGACGTTGCTTTAAGATTTTTGTTTTTTCCATGAATTTTTTTGAGCTATAGGAAAACTTCTTGAAATGATCTTTGGCCTTAGGTATGTTGTGTTATCTGTTCTTATGGTTCGTTGCTTCTGTTTTCATGTTATTGTGTGCAGAGGTTTTCTCAGTTGGTTTTGCTTTCTCTTTAACTTAAATATTGCTTAACAGCAGAGGAATCCTCCCTATTTAGTTTTTAAAAAGTTGACAAAATTAAAGTGGGGAAAATGTGCCTGAGCTTAAAGCATAAGTAAAGGTATTTGTAGCAATGAATGCTGAGAACACAGAACAAGACTCAATAAACGCTATATTCCTCCCAATAACAAGCGACCCAATTTGTTGATTTGCGCTGAGAATTATGACTAATTCCTTTTCCTTCTGTAATAATGCTTATTATCAGCGGTGAAAATAGCTGCAAAGAATTTGGCAGCGACATTACTGGCACGTTCTACAAACTTTTTGGGTTTGATGTTTGAAATGAGTCTCGCATAAAAACAAAAATCAATTTACGCAAACGTTTCGCCTGCTACAAATCAGACGTGCCAGTTAATGTGTGATTATGTCAGCATAATCACGCAGATACAATCGCACGCTGCCTTCACTCACTGTTTCGATTCCGTTTGCTGAGAATCTATTATAAAAGACGTGCAGATGTGCTTAAAAATATATATTGTTTCCTTGTGTCAGCTTTAAAAGCCACAACTGATTTTCATCAAAATAGCCACACATGCTGGGAAATTAAGAATGTTGCATCTAAAAAAATAATAAAGAAATTTATGGACAATACAAATCAAAGGGAGAACTCTTGTTGCAGAGAAGTAGACTTTGTGACGTCTACGTGTCTGGGCAATATGAACTGCAGTTTATGTCACGATATTCAGTTGAATTTTGTTGATAGTGAGAAAAGTGACAATAAAAATCATCTAAAATTCCTCTAATCTTTGGGTTGTACGGTCGCGAGTGCTTCAGTCAAAGATCCACAAACTCATTTAACACTTTAATTATCTGTAATTAAATAAGCTTCTTGACGGTACAGGTAGTTTTATTGCGCAACAACATCCTACACCCGTATTTAATTATATTGTAAAATGTATTGGTATTCTTTGATACCTTTGTGGAACCAACAGTGGTTAAAATTTTTTTTAAAAAAAGTTAAACTAACAATCAGTTTTTGGGATCATGAAAATCAAAAATTGCAACTTATCATTGGCAGTTTATTGAATTTGTTCGTTGCATTTGCTTACTGTAAGGTACACTGTGATTTTTATGTCTTGAATTGTTTTTTTTTTTTTTGTACAATTCTTACCAAACACATTTACGACAACGATAAACACAATACAGCACCTGGTCATCCCTTATTGCTTTCTCAACACTAGACACAGATGAATGTGAGCACATCTGCCCTGCGGCTACAAAGGCAACAGGAAGGTCCAAGAACAACATGGAGGACCATTTGGATTTCTGCAGGAAGTAAAAAGACGAACTTCACATGACTGCTGGAAAGTTGCTTTCTTAGATGTAGCCTTCTTCCTGTGCTTTAGGACATCAAGAAAACTCTTTGTCTGGGGAAGACAGACAACGTCTGCCATCAGCCCTGTGTCGTGTGAGTGAAGGAGCCACGCACAGTCCGTGTGTGGAATCACATCCATCAGCGTCCTCGCTAAGGAACAGTGACATAAATGGTGTGTTTTACTGTATTTTACATCTTGTACTCAAATGTCATTATTTCTGAGTTTCAAGTTGGATGAATCAATCAAGAAAGTCGAGTGACGTCGCCAAGCTCAGCATCAAAATCCGAGTGGTGCGCAGAAATTATGGTGACAATCCGCTACGTTGCTATCTGTTTGTGTTGCTAGTAGTTTGTAGGCCAGTCATTGAACTCTACAATCAGCTCTAACTTTCACCTTCCAACCAGAACACGCTGAAATAAAATCTGAAATTTTCTCCTTTTAAAAAACCTGTTCAATAAAAATTTATTTGAAACCTGAAAACAACAGGCTATAGCAATATCCCACGGCCGTAATAATAAGTTACTAAGTACATAATCAATAAACAAATAATCAGTTCACTCACAGTGGTATTATGTCTTTGTCATGAGCAGAGCCAACAAAATGTTGTCCAATAATGAGTAATTGCCGTTATACAAGAAATAGGTTTTTACCTAATCCAGGATCTTGTTTTTCTAATCCAAACAAAGCCGGTTTTATTAGACAAATAAAGACTGGCAAGCACCCGATAGTCTCTAGTGAAGCTTTATGTGGTCAATTAATCTGGTTTGTTGGTGGAAGGATGGAATTTAAACAATTCGTTTGGTTCAAGAACACCCCCAGAGTACGAGCTTTCTAATCTGACCCGCCACAAAACACATTAATCACTGCAAGGAAGCACACACGTGCAAAGTGAATGGCGATGGCGTTTGTGTCCTTTGTTGCTGCTCCAGCATCTGGGTTTACAGGGACACGCTGGAGGAGCAGAGGTCCTGACGACTGCCATCGACCCGCTTTCCTTCTTTAACTATTCAAAACCAAAATGGCCAGGAATCCTCTGTCCAAGCCATTTAGTTTTATTGCTTTGTTTACATGTCAGATCTATAAATTGCGTTTATGTTTTAGTCCTTTTAATTTCCCCGTAGGAACTTGAAAAGCGTACTGGTTGAACTATTAAGGGAACAGACACTTCATGGTTGCGTGAAGCCCGTTTAGTTTGCCTCCCAGGAACTCACTACACTTACTGAGAGAGCTCTCCGTTGGATTTTGATTTCTTTTCTTTTTTTTATCCACTCTTCATTTCATCAAATCCATTACATTTTCCAGGGTTTTCACTTGTAGTTCACAGGTTGTCCACTTGACATTTCAACTGGATGAAATGTCCATCCAGCTGAAACACACTAACCGCTGCCAGGTCATATTGACAACAAGATTTGACGTGAAAGCTGTTTAAAAAGAAAACTCTTCCACGGTATGTAAAGAAACGTCTGCTGTGTATTTGGGCTGTGAGAAAGCGAGAGAGAGCAAAGCTTTCAGTAAATAGTAGGAAGCCTGCAGCAAAGGCACGACAAGTTGCTCTGCTTTTTTCCTGAGGCTTTGCTCTCAAGTATACTAGCATTGTAAGCTCTATGCTAAGCTTTTAAAACGTGGACTTTTACTGTGATTTGTCTCTCAATCTCACATGCACACATATTGCCTCTGCTTCTAGTGGAAATAATGAATGACTGCATGTGGCACAAAATGTTTTCAGAGCTGTTTCTGTTTTGTCTTCTTATATTAGTTCTTAAATAGAAATCAGAATAAATTCAAATCAGCAGATCAATGCATCAAATCAGTGCATCTTTAGTCTTCATATTTTAAACTACATTTTCCAAAGCTTTGGCTACACCATGTCTGCATCTAAACCTTAACAAAACCGGTACGATAGATATCGTACCGGTTTATCGTACCGGTTGATCTGCCGGATAAACAGGTTTGGCACTAAAAGCATCAGTTTTAAAATATTTTCGGCAAAACATTCTACAGATAATCTGAAATCGAGACGTAACAATTGAGGTTGTGCGGGATTTGTAACTTTCTCAGTAGTTATGTTTTAGCAGGTCCTCAAGAGTTGTGTCACTACATCGCGCAGGACTTCCTGCTCCATGCTGCGCCGCTGTAGTTTCCCTGGCATGTCTCTCGCTGAGAAAACACAACATCTGCACTGGACCTGAGAATGACGCGAGCGTCCGGTGAGAGCAGCGATAACCTGAGAGGGTCTCCTTCCTGTACAGCTGGCCTCAACCCGGCACAACAACTCTCATGAATGAATTAGTCACCGAAGACTGGCCGAGCACGCACACACACAAGCAAACACAATCCCAGATGTAACTTTGGCATTGATGAGTCTCTTTATTCCTTATTGTGAAATAAGGACATCGGAGGCTTGGCATCCATCACGTAAGGAAGGAACAGCGGTGTTATCATGATAGTAAGAATAACATCCCTCACTCCCCGGGATCCACGTCCATCCTTCCAACAAACACACCGCCACCCGTTGGTTTTTTTAATATCCAACAGCTGAGTGACCTCATGTGAAATTTTGTGAATGGAGCAACGTGGCCAAGCGCTCTTATCTGGCTCTGCAGGTTTCAGGCCGTTGTAGCTCCATGACACACAATAACAGTGACGCGGCACATCCTGCTCTGCTCAATGGATAATTTTTGCAATCAATTGTTGGGGGGGGGGTGGGGGGTGTTCGGTGCAGTTTCATAGGAATCGCTCGGTCCAAGCCTCCGATGGCAGCTGCAGATAAATGCACCGCAGTAACAATGTTAGAATGGTTTGTTTGCTTCCCCCCGTTTACCCCATAGACAGTTGCACACAAAGTGAGGTAGTCGAGGAGTGCTGTGGGAAATTTCATACCGTCTTTAAGTTAAAGCAACTTTGCTATAAAATTTGATCCATGTCTGCAATAAAGGCGTAAAACGCAATGTGTTCCTACTTCAATTTTTCTAAGAAAATGAAGGTATTTTATAACCGAGAGACGCTCTTTCAGAAAAACTAATCTTTTTTTTAAAAAATACCAATCCTCTTGTTCATTGTATTTCATTGACAGGAAGTTTGTCTTAAAACTCCTGCTCTGCTGTCAGTTGACTTGGATAACTACAGACACATACTTCATTTCTGCACTTAATTTAACTCAGATTTTTCTTTCCACAAAAACAAGGACTGACAAGACATTTTAACAAGGTGTCACTCAGATTATTTAATTAGTTGTCACACCCTTATACAAAGCAAGCATGATACGCTTGAAGCTAATTAAATAACACTGGAAAACAAACGTTTGATAAAACTGTCAATGCTTTTGCCTTTGTAATCTCATATCAAGTTCCAGTTTTGACCTGAAGCTCTAAATTTGCAGTGATTGACTCTGGTTAGGCCTACCTGGCTCTGAAAAGTTGTGTTTATTGAAGAAAGAGTCATGTGAATCTTTATTTTTTTCACATTCTAAACAGCTGTTTTAAAGCTAAGTTTAATTAATTTATCTCAGTATCGCCCATGAATGCAAAGACTCCATGCAGACTGGGATTCAAATTTTGAATAAACTGCGTATAATGAAATCTGTTCCCATTTGCTTTTATTTTCGTCATTTTACAGACTCAATAAAAGGATTACGAATAAAACAACGACTGTTGAACATCCAGGCATGAAGGACTGAATACAAGCTAGTATGATCATTATTGGTTCAACATATTTTCTGCATTGCCTCTGGTTTCAGCAGCAGGAAGAGGAAAAGTTTCAGGAAGGAACTTCTGTGATATCATGGAAGCTCATAACAAAAAGCTATGACAATCAGTCGCTCTCCGGCCGGGTGACATTGAGGAGACGGCATGCAAATCTGTTTCTTCGCTAGCTAACGAAGGCCACACTTGGAACTGCAGGTGACGGTGCGGCACTGATCAGCTGAAGGAACAATTGTGGGTTTATTCAGAGTTTCTGCAGGGAGAAGCACAGCAGCCGATGCTCATTCCAGACCTGAGAAATGCCACTTCACCGAGTCTGTCCACCTGCTAGCCAAACTCTGCCGATGTTGCTCAAACCACAGCTAGCAAGACACCAGAAACTTCAAAAGCTCACCTATGCTAGCCACCTATAGCTTGTGCTAACCATTACACTTGTTGTTACGATATGACCTGAGGAGGAGATTTTGTTTTCACCACCAGCCTCTAACAGGAAACAAGCCCCTAACTAAACGATCTAGCAGTTCCAGATCAGAATGAGATGCTGCGTTTTGAGCTTGTTTGTCGTTTCTGGACGCTGCTAGCTGTTAGCTGCTAGCTGTAACAGTTAACCCTAACCCCAGAGACCGAGTCAGCCGTAATCACACGGCAACCATTCTATGTTCACAGTGTGTGTGGTACCTGGGCAGTATTAATAGCTTAGGATGATTATGTTAAGTGTTTTTTAATTTATTTTATGGTGTTTAGAACTATTTCAAATGGAGCAGGCCACACATGCTTCAGCTAGTTACCTGGAGTTCAGACTGCTAAAGGTTAATAACAGAGAGAGAGTGTTTTAACCACCCACAGTCCAGTATCGTTGAGTTTATTTGCTTTATGGGTATTTTGTTTTGCTTTTAATCCACTAAGTTACATAAAATAGTCATACAACTTTTGTAAAATGTCCAGTTTTGTTAAAGCTAACGTCAGCTACGCTAGACACAAATAGCTTTCCTGCTCCTCCTAGCTGTGAGCTGCTCCAGACGCTGACGCTCATAAATAATTAATATTCTTTTTTATATTTTATGGACTTAAAAGATATTTATTTATATTCATATACGACCGAGATATTACAATAGATCATTCTGTGGATTATTTCATGTTTATTCATTACATATTTCTGGTGTTGCTGCCCGAAGAATGTAAAACATATTAAACAAATCTGAATCTGGTGCTTTTCTTCATCTGTTTTTAGATTTTTACTGTTTTACCTTTAATAGTTTTAGCTTCATTGTCATTTTATCCTTTTCTTAGTAGCTTCACTTGTGTGCTACTAGCATAGCAAGTTTGTTGACTGTCAGGTTGAATCCTTTCTGTTAAGAGAACGTTTGTGTTCGAGAGAAGCCGTCTGTTCATTGTGTAGGATCTTGCTGTTCAAAGGTGCCAACACTTCGCCATAAGAGATTTCAGCATTAGGCTGCATTTCACCATCTTTTCTTGTAATAAAACTTACGTATAAGATTGTAAGGAATCAACTAAATAATTCTTCGTCAAACACAGACTCATCGAAACAGTTCAGAAAACCTTTATTGTGAAAACCAAAACAGGACAATGCTTTGTGGTGACTATAGTCACATTAGACTGGCAAGCGATTAGTGAAATCTCCAAGCAAACAGAGATTTTGAGTTTTATTCAAGAACATTATCGTAATAATTTCCTTCATCTTGCTCTCATATCTGCTTTCTGTATGCTGGTGTGTTGGGGTGACGTGTGTGTGTGCTTGAGCAGTTCCTGTTGGCAGATGTAGCTCATCAGGAGGTAGTATAAGAGCAGTGGGAGAATTGCCAGAGTGTTCCTACATAACAAGAGCTAATCATGCTCCCCTAAGAAGGTTCTCTTTCATGTCAAGTCAATTATCTTTGTTCTCTCAGATTGCTGGGTCCATGCTTTTCTGCTAGAGGATCTCTTCATAGTTCCCTCCGTCATTCCGTGCCAGAAAAATCTACTTTCTCCTTGCTGAAGACTGACCAGAAGTCCTCGCCGCTCCTCTGAAAACATTCCTGAAAAACACCCACTTACCCGTCCTTACTGATGCCATCACATTATGCCAATCTCATCCATAACAGTATACATGTCACTACCTCCCTGGAGATTATCCACAAATCAAGTAAGACACACCACCAGCAGAACTCCACTTTTTTCTTTTGTTTTCTTTCTCAATCCAAAGTCCTGGTTGATCTCTTTCCTCAAATCTCCTCCTGGGTCCTCAGCTGGAGAAGAAGACCAGACCATTGTAGCGATTGTGGTGTGTGGGGCCATGCCAGTAGACATTCATGCTATTGCTTGCCACTGTTTCTGAATGCATAGCGTCAGCAAGGAACCTTCCTCAAACACATGACAGATGATATAAATCAATATTTATTTTTTTATTCAACAGTTTAAAACTGCTCTTCCTGTTGGTCGCTGCTGTTATTCAGATAAATAGACTGGAACTGTTACCTAGCTTTGGTTCAAATATTATTTCACACATCAGTTGCAGATTTGTTATTTTTGCTAAAAATAAACTTTTGTGAAGAGGTTGATGGCAACTCCAGTCTGTATGAGTGATTTTTTTATAACTGATATAATGAACAGTAGTGTCATGTCAAAGGCCACTGTTATCTGAGAATCAGAATCGGTATAGTTTTATTGGTGTACACAAACAAGAAATTTGACTTTGGTATGTGAAGTATTAATGCATTAACTTTAGAAGAAATAAAATATGGATAAAGGAATAGTATTTACCTGTATTTGCAGACATTTTTGATATATAAAGAAAGAGAATAAGTGGCAACTCTGGCTGTAAAGTGTTCATTGTGTCAAATGAAATAGAAGAGAATGAGGGAAGAAAACATCTCTGTGGCAGCCGGGTTTTTTGTTTTGTTTTGTTTTTGCAAATATCACTCTGTAAACATTTAGACAGTTTATGTCCAGGATGTGTGGGGTCTGCTTTCCTAACCCTCAGCCTGTCCAAGTCCTGGATGGAGGGAAGGACGGGCTCTGTTTGGCTCAGGAGGCGGATCTGACAAAGAGTAAAAACAGGAAGTACTGAAGGGGAATTACTGAAAGAGATGTAACGACATTAAGCACATTTTGTAAAACATTGTTTTTGATGTTGTACGTTTTCTTCAAGTTAAGTTTATTTGTATACCACATTACAGCGACAAGGAAGTTCAAAGCTATCTTACAGTTTTTTCCTTTGCAATTCATAACAATCACCTAATCTATTGAGTTAAAAGTTCAATGTACTCAGCGATCCAGACACAGTGCATGACTGCGCCCTGTGGCTGAATCACTGATAAAACTCATCAGATTGCCATTGGAGCTGTTTTTGCCACTTCCTTTATTTAGCATAGCGAGACGACTGGATCATCATTGGTGCATACAGAAAGTCTGCATACAGTAGAGTGAGAGGTATTGTTGTTAATAAGTCACTGTAGCAACGTTTTAGCAGCATTTGGATAAATTATGCAGCAGTGGTGCCTATTTGCCGTGTGCCTGGCAAACAAGAAGAACACAGAAGGTTTCAAGATGTTCTCAAAAATTTGTGCCAGCATGGCTTGGCTAGACAAACTGTAACACACCTCAATTAAAGATACATTTCCAGGAGAGTTCTCTATAAAAAAAAAGAGGGGCTGGCAATCTACACCACCTTAAAAACGCCACGCAGAGCTAAAATATAATTATTGAGATTGAAGCATATTCTTGTGCTTCAATGGCCAAAATCCCAGATATAAAATTGACTCTCCCTCTGTCCTCGCTCCACGCTTGGAAACAGCAAGGCGCATAATGGTCGGATGACGGGGAAGCCATTAGGTGTCCAGTCAGCCTGTCAGTTCCCATAACAACCAAGACAACATTTTGCAAAGACACATGCATGGTCTGCTCGACCCCGCCTGGGATTTTGGGAGGGTTGAAGTTCACAGGTTCCATCCACTCTAAATGAGTTTGAGGAATTATCAAAGAGATTGGGCAAAAACCTTTAGTCTTTAGATGTCCAAGGCTGGCAGAGACATACAGTATTCTAAATACTTGCAGCTGAACTTACATTGTAAAGTGGTTCTACACAACGTTGACTCAGATGGGGTGAATACAAATGGACACAAATCTTCTTGGAGTTTGAGAAGAGTTTGTGGTTGCACCATGACAAAATGCTAAATCTGGTGGGAATACTTTGGCAAGGCACTGTGAAAGAGTAACATTAGCTTGTTATGTAAGTATTTCAAGCATCCTGAATGCAAGTAAAGGCAACTAAAAATATGAACGAAATGAGCAATGAGCTGAAACTGTGATGAAAGACCACATATTACAACATGTCTCTGTCATTAAGCACAAAAAAGAGAGAGATTGTCCAAATCAGCTCAACGGCTTCAGTGTCTTGGGTTTTTCTGACTCTTTTTCCTACATAAATTTGATTTGGAATATCATCTCATCTCAACGTACAAACTTGAGCAGCACAATTTCGAGACTTTATTGTCACAGACCTTCATCTATCTAGAGACTCTATGCTTCTGTGGGTGCCACCCAGCGGTTCTGGTCCTGCTGGGCAGCAAATCAGAGCAACAGGCTCATGGAGACATTGCCTAGAGCTGAAGCTCACAGGCTGCAACAGAACATGTCGCTTTGCTGTCACTGCCAGACCTCACCGTTACGTCCAGATACTTGCTCCTCTGAAGCTGGACACAATGCACTGTCAGCCTCTAGCCTGGGGGGAGCGGCACAGATATCGTCCCTGGCACACGGCATATTATTCAGGTTTGTTCCTGCAGCTGGTTTAATCAATTTACTGTAGCCTTTGTCTCCACTGACCTTCTATGGCAAAGGAGACTGAGTGAAAATCGTGCCGATAAGCCGTGGCCTCCTGCGTTTCCAAATACCAAGGGATTATTTGCTGCTGAAATGCCATGGGATATCACCGGAGTCAATCTTGACTGCGTGCAAGTAAGTGATGTGTTTGCGAAGGTGGCCTTTGAAAGCTCCAGGCATCTGACATTCATAACAGATCAGGTTGCAGTGAGCCTGTCAATAACGGACACACATCTGATAAACCTGCGTGCTTGTGAACATGTCGTGGATATGTAGGTGTGCATTAATATCCGACTTTTTCTTTTGCTTGCTCTCTGTCTAGGTAGAGGTGTTATGTGGAAGTGACAGCTTAATGACACCGGCAGATAAAAAGAAACTGCAATTTGCTACATCGCATGGTGACATGATAATTACGCCTGACAACTTTGCGAGCCGGTTCATCAATCGTGTGTGTGTGTGTATCAAAGTATATTGGATTTTTTTCTTCTTTTTTTTTTTTTAGGCAATCATTTGAGCTGTGACTATGCAGAAGAGTGAGAGGGGGAAACAAGACGAGAGCAATTCTGCAGAGCAATATTACCTCAGGCTAGTTTCATTCCCTTGTTTGTTACACATCAGTAGCTCGTTGAGGTGCAGCGTAGGTTTTTGCCAGCAAAGTGTCAGGACAGTTCAGTGCTGTGCTTGTTTATGATCTGTTCCCTTTAACAGAGTGTGATGGTCTGATGTTAGAGCTTTACTACCACTTAGTGGTTAAAGCTATACAAATTACACCTAGAATTAGCTCTTTGTAGGTAAACAATGTGGCAAAATGTTCTGAGTGCACACGTTAATTCTTACCTTTTATGTAGGGTGGTAGTTCATATACTTTTACTATATCTATTACAACAACTGTTGTGAATGTTTTAGTAGGAACAATAATTTTTTTAAAGGCCTTTACTCTAATTCGAGTACCAATCTTTAAGAAACACACAAATTTGTTTGCGGCTGGAGTTCAAAAAGTGTTTTATAATTGTGCTTTCCAGTTGTATGGTCAAAACTTTTAGCATCAAGTTTTTTTTATTAATTTACTTGTCCAACCCTAATTGGGTACTGAATATGTTGCTTTCTTTGTCTTAAAGAATTGCTCTGATTTTTTTTAATTTTATTATTATTGTTTTTTTAGAAGGTTAAAAGAGTTCTCTCTCTCTCTCTGTCTTAATTTAGCATAAACCCAGATTAGTCGATTCTGGGGGATGAAGCTAAAACAGCTAATCTGAGAGAAGCTAAGGCCTGCAACAAAGAAACTTAAAAACATTTCAATCATTATCAGGTTTGCACTGAATGGTTATTTCCTGATAAACTAACCGTTATTAACAAATAGCAAGAGATGCTGCACCATAAAGGCTTTTCTGTATGACACACGTACCTAGAAAGGAACATTTGAAGCATCAGTTTAAAAGTAAAGGGCTCTAAAACTCAAAAAAATAAAGATGGTTTAGGTGTATTCCTCTTTTGGTGATGCTTTACAGGTTATGCTAATTTATTCTTCATTCAGGAATATCACTATTGATACCTCTCCATCCTTCATATTCCCTGTAAATACTGATCACCTATTTTGTGAATAATCCCCCAACGTAAACTAAATAACAACAACCAAAAGCTATGCACTCAACCATATAAATATGATACAACTTGAATGGCAATCCATGAGCTCAGATCTTAATCCTGTTGAGCGTAAAGAGCTACAAAAAAAAAAAAAAAAAGCCAATTTGAAAAACTTTTAAAAGCGGGCCAATGACCACCTTTTGGCAAATGATGGTGTCAAATGATATTAAAAATAATTCTAACTATCACCCATCCAATTTGATTGTTGGGAATACTCAACAAAATAAAATTTGATTTGTATCAAGTATGGGATAAACAGCGCGGGTCCTGAAAACACATGCTCAGCTTTTTTTCTAGTTTAGCCATTTGAGACACTTTGATCTCCCTCCAGATCTCAAGCTGATAAAAATCCCCAGCACAGGTGCGTTTCATTATCTGCTTGTTGCCTTTCTCTGCTCCTTATCCGTCTCCATCAAATGAGCTTGCTTGCTGGCAGGACGGATCTCAATTTTCTGCTGCACTGAGAATAGCAATGTCCACAAACGGACGGTTCCTGAATGCCAAGTGATTTCCTGGCTCCGCAGAGATCTCCCTGCAGCTTGTTTGCTTATTCCAGAGGAAATTACTCTTGAGTTCCAGCAACAACACACGTGCTGTTTTGTTTCTGAACCCTAGTATTGTGTCCTTACTTTCATACGAGGGACCAGAAAAGCTGCAACATGAAGCAATGCTCTTTTCATACATTCATGCAACGTCACTTTAATTTGAATATTGGTTGGTTATGCGTGTGTAATTACGTTGTTTTCACAGCAGAGGGCACTGTTGCTTGATTATTGCGAAATAAAAATCCTAGAGTTTAGTGCAATTACAATTGACAAACTTTTATGTTGCGTAGCAAAGTAATTTTGTACTGAATTATAGTACATACAATATTACTTAAGGACTCTTTCTTGAACACAGTCCCATATATTTATGCTCTTACTCCTCTGAATGAATATGAACACTGTAATATCGGTTTAACCCTCCTGTTTATGTTCGTTTCTAGGGTACAGCAATAATGTTCGTGGGTCAATTTGACCCGGGGAGTGTTTAATCATGCAATAGTGTCAGAAATCAAAAAAGTCCTCCAAAACATTTTTGTATCTGATTAGTAACTCCAATACTAATCATTTCAATCAATATTTGTGCAATTATGTTTTTTTATTTCTCACAAATTAAGGATCAATTTACTCATTTGGACATAAAAAATTGAATTTACATTTTTTATGTCCACTGAAAAAATCCTAGACACAAAAAAACTATAATTTCCTTGAAATTGATCTTTGGTAAAAAAATTTATATTACACTTTTTTTTTTTTCAATGGGTGACCTTTATAATTTAACTTGAGACACACAAACTGTTCAGGGTCAAATTGACTCGCTGATTAAAATCAAGATAAATGAGTCATGCAGAGAGTATTTATGTTTTCCTCCACTTCTGCTGAGTGTCACTCAGTGTGGGTGGAGTTTGTCCACAGGAACAGAAGAAGTTCTCCTCAAATGTTGTGTGAACACCTGCTTTCTCGCAGTTTCCTAGTGAAATAAAGAGAATAATGAGAAAGTGGGCTTGTGTGTGTCAGGCTGTGCGTGTGTGTGTGTGGTGTGGTGTATTGGGGTGTGTGTGTGTGTGTGTGTGTGGTGAAATATGGTTCATAGCTACAAGGAAACATAGAGAAATTGACATTTTTTTATCTTTTTTTGCACTTTAACCTGACTGCCGGGTCAAATTGACCTGAACAGTATCTATGTAAAAAGTAGACCTAGGGGTTGGTAGAAATGTGTAAAATGAATACATTTTCACTTTATATGTAGAGTGTACCTATTAAGACAAATAGAAAAGGTTTCATGCAAAAATAATACTTCCAACTATTTTTAAAAAAAATGTAAACTTTAAAACGGGTCAATTTGACCCCCAACATAACAGGAGGGTTAAGAAGGCATTGCCTTCCCTTTGCCTTCACTGTCATTGACCTGCCTGTATGTCCTCCACAAACAGGAACAGACAGGGCTTTGTAAATATACCTCTACTATTAGAGGTGGAAGTTTGAAGTAATCCCCCAGAGTCTGGGCCGTTTCCTCTGACACGCCATAATTAGAAAAGCTCGTTGTCCTTGATTGCAGACAAAATACGTTTTTTTGTTGTCAAGCTTCTCATTCATCAGCCACTCAGACTGGGTATACCCCCGCAAGCTTTTAGTCTCCACGTCACCGCCTGCGGCAAAAACACTAAGCATTTTACTGTTTCCGCTACGGAGGAGGCAGCTGTAAGTACTTACACCGCATTGTTTCATGTTACAACCACAAACTAATGAGATTTTACGTAATTGACAATAAAAAATAATATTTTCCCAAGGAACACAGTGGGAAAAAATTGGAGAGAAATTGAAAGTAGGGTTAGGTTTATAGAATAAATTCCCCACTTTTCAACATGGAGAATAATGTTACTGACCCCAATTCACTGGGTTTATAGTTTGGTTACTGCACACATTAGGTGGATCCACCTAAAAACAATACCCAAGGTTGACATAGCATTGTCCCTACGACGCACTCACTCATAAAGTGAGAGGCCAAGGCTGAGAAAGTATTGTTTTCCTCGTAAAAGACACATAAGGAGGAAATGAAACATTTGTGGTTCACAAGAACAGATAAAACGGCCTCCTGGATTGGCATGAAAAGTGATGGAAACAATCTCAAACCAAGGCTGTGAGCAGTTAGAAAAAACACTCAAGGACAGCAGGTGGTGAGTATTTTAATTTTTATAAAACTAGTTACAATAAATTTAGGTTTAGTCATCTGCTTTTAATAAAGAATACTGAAAGGAACGTGAATAATAGAAATGTACAAATGTGCTCCAAAAACACTGTTATGAGAACTGGCCATTCAATGTGCGGACAAAAGAAAGTTTACGGTATGAAAGAAAGGAGGAAAAAAAAAAACAAAACGAAACTTCCTGACTTATTTATCTAAGAGGCCAGATTCACATCCTGCAGTAGAGGAAGTTTGTGGATTGTGCGTCAGGAAGTGGGCGTGTCCAGAAATGTCCATTCCTCCGGTTGTCCAAAGAGAGATGAAGAAAAACTTATTATACAACCGTCCTTGTTCTGCTCTGACTTGCTGCGTTTCCTCTTAAGTAAAAGCCCCCAACACCACTGCAATTCCAGACATGTCTTCTGTCATTGCTCCTTGACTGTAACACTCATGAAAAGGATAAATATTCTATACAGCGAGGGAACTCGAGGTCTAACAGGTGAGGAGTGCACAGGGTCAGACAGGCGGCGTGCTGTAGCGGATCTCGGCGCTGAACTTGTCCGCCATCTTGGGCAGCGGAGGCTTCTTCTGCATGTTGTGCTTCATGATGACCTCCTCGTTTGCATAGATTGGAGTGTCTGTGTCGTCAGAGTGGTACCCTGACTGATATCCGCTCGTTTGATTGGATGACTCGGACGCCACGGACTCTTTGCTTTTGCAGCGGAGCAATTGGCTACGAGTTCGAATCAAAGGCAATACGAATTAGGAAAGTAAAAGAAAAGGAAAACTACTCTATGGCAACAAAGTGTTATGTATTATCTTTGATTTAGTGTATTCACTTACCTGAAACTGGGCGTAGTTGGGAGCTGTTGATTTAAACACTTTACTTCCTCTGGAGAGAAGCTCATCCCACTGTCTGTGTGACCCTCCTGCAGAAGAGCCAACCATTTTGAAATGTTTGAGTCATGACATAAAAACAAAACCCCATCAGGTAAGAACATTAAGACCACTGACTGCTGAAGTAATTAACACTAAATACCTCTTCACCATGGCACCTATAAGTACGTTAGTTGTATATAGCAGGAAATTAACATTTTTCCCACAAATTTGGCGTCAGAAGTGGGATAAATGAGCATGTGCAAGGATTTGAGTAAGTTTTGATGAAAGCCAATTGTGATGACCAGACAACTGAACAAGCGTATGTCCCAAACTTTGGCTGTTATGGCGTGTTTGCAGTTGGTATCCACTAAAATAAATTTAAAGAGGGAACAGAAATGAATGGGCGACCAGGGCTCACCATGACGCTGCTGTGAGCCAGAGGAATGTCTTCAAAGGTCTTCACACTGAGAGACCGACTGCATCTCTTGCTCTGCTGGGACAGCCTGTGGACAAAGGACAGGTCAGTAAAGCACCACTGACACTAACCAGTGGTGGGATGATGAGAGAATCACGCTGACCCAAGGGATGATGGGATGTCGTAGTGGGTTTCCAGGGTTTCCCCATTTTGAGGGCAGCCGTAAGGACTCTTTGGCTCAGAGGAAAGTAGGCATCCTTCTGCTGTCAAGGGGATATAATCCTTCCCATCCTGGAGAGAAAGAGGATTTATATAGCATGACTTCAAACACACACTCACTCAAGCAATTCTGCAATTACAATCTTAAACTTGAGAGATAAGAAGCAACATACAGTGCTTGTCACGTTTACTCGAAGCTACTCAAGTAAAAAGACATTTAAAAACACATATGAGAAGGTGATCTTTGCCTGCTGTAGTATTCACTTACACTGAAAATTTTAGTAATAGCCATCCATCCCCCAAACTGAGTCCGTTTGTTTACAAAATTACTTTTGTGCCAAAATAACAGCCATTCCTAGCAATTAATACAAAAATAAATTTAACTGAGGCAGTTTTGTAGTTCATTAGTAAGAGTTAATTCATCTAATGTAGTAATCAATGACTTCCTCTTTAAACTCACAAACACAAGACAACAGTCTGTTCAAGTAAAGCAGACATATGTTGATCACAAAATACCTACTTATGTAAAATTTCCTATTTATACTGCCATGAGTAAAAAGATTTAAACAACTGGAAAGAGGGGTAACTTGGAGTCATGACGTCTCTACAACAACCACTCATGCTTAGAGAGAATGACATGAAAATGTTTTTTTGTTTTTTGTCTTACCAAATCAAACATAGATATCCTTACTCTGCTTGTACTTTAACTGGAACCAAGTGCTTTGGTTGGACAAAACTACAGATACATTTTTAGGAACAAACTTCAGAGGTATCGATCAAACAAAGACTGTATGAAAGAGCACCTGCTCACTGCTGAAGGAAGAGTGATGCTGTGGGCCTGCTTTGGCCCTTGTCCAACAGCACCTACAAAAAGTGCGGCACCGGTGATTCAGTTCAAAATAATTTCTCAATCACCAAACGCACTTGAATTAAAAGTTAGTTTTGTCTTTTGCAATAAAAGATTTCTCTATTTTAACACAACTTCCAGCCATTTCAAATCAGCTGCAAGTGTTTCTGACTCTTCTGCTGCAAATGAAAGTCAGTTCATTTTTTTACCCTGAATTCTTGCACGTTTCCCAGATGTTTTGTTGCAGCACTCCATTGAACGGGTTTGAATTTAATCAACTGTGTTTTATAACAGAACCCACGGACAGCTGCGGCGATCACACAACAAAAAAAGGAGACTAAAAATTCAACTGACTGTAATAAGTAATATGTTCACGATCTGACAGGTCAGCTTCCAACTCCTGGTGATGAAGACTTGATTTAAAAAGAAAAAAAAACAGGATGTTTTGGTTTTGTCTGGAGCAGACCTGTTGTGCGCTGGCTTGTAGTAGATTTCCCAAATGTTCGACCAGTTCTGCAAACGTGGGCCTGTCTGTAGGCCGATCCATCCAGCAGTCCAACATGGTCTGGTATCTGTTTGGACCACAAAGAGAACGAGGGTTGAAGCCGAGATGTGCCGTTTTGTGCTCCTCCGTGGTTATTTTTCAGCTAGAACTCACATTTCGGTGGTGGCATATTCTGGAGGTCTCATCCTTGTGCCTTCCTTGAGCCTCCTGCAGAAAGAGTCATCGATGCAAACACCCGGATAGGGAGAAGCCCCTGTAGGAGAGACAGATGGTGTTACGGAAACACAGAGGTCTACATGCATGCTGCAATGTGGGGTTAGAGTTAGGCTTACCCAAGGAAAAGATCTCCCAGAGGAGAACTCCAAAGGACCAAACGTCACTTTGAGTTGTATAGACTCGGTCAAAAATGGTTTCAGGAGCCATCCACTTTAGAGGGAGGCGGGCCTGTAATAACAGCAAAAATTAAAAGTTTTACTGAACCATCTACAAGGAGACGAGGAGAAGCAGCTTTCAGCATCTATGCACCACAAATTTGGAAAAAACTTCCAGAAAACTGTAAAACAGCTGAAACACTGACTTCTTTTAAATCTAGACTAAAACCCCACCTGTTTAGGATTGTATTTGAAACATAAACAATTACACATTTAATGATGGAACTTGACTTAATGTCATGGTCTGATTGTTGATTCTATATTGAAATTGAACAAAACTCTGTGAGGGACGATGGAGTCCCAGAGTGAAATTCCGTGAGAGGTGTACGGAGTCTAGTGCCGGAAGAAAAACAGCGAGTGACTGAGGGTCACTGCGCGTAGCACAAACCCTGTAAATTCTAGACACTAATAGGTACCATAGAATTGCACAAAAATCCGTGAGGGACTGCGGAGTCCCTGCTCGTAATGAAAGAGGTGTACGGAGCCTTGTGCCAGAAGCCCATTAAAATGCTGTCTACATCGTTTTAAACTGTGATTGTGAGCGTGAGTGGGAATAAAAATAGCAACAGGTATTTTGTTCCATATAACACAGTAGGAGTGTAACAGGTAAACCTTCTATGGATGCAAACTCGACTAAAAACCCACCTGTTTAGGATTGTATTTGAAACTTAATCAATTACAAATGTATTGATGGAACTTGACTTAATGTCGTGTTTTGATTGTTGATTCTATGTTGCATTGTGTTTCTGTGTTTGATATGATGTAAAGCACTTTGAAATGCCTTGCTGCTGAAATGTGCTGTACAAATAAAATTTGATTGATTGATTGACTGATTGATTGATCTAGTTCAATTATATGATTTGAACTCCGTGCGCGAGTTCAGAAGACTCACATCTCCCTTGCGAACGTAGTCTGGGTCTTTGTAGACATCTCTAGCAAGACCAAAGTCGCATATTTTCACCACGTTATTCTCTGAGAGCAGAATGTTTCTGGCTGCTAGGTCCCTGTGAATGCACTGCAGAGGAAAGCAAAGTCAAAGTGTATTTAAAGCACAGAAATGAAGACATCATGTCCTCCAGTTTGGAGGCCTAAATGACAGCAGAGAGACCAAATGTTCTTACCTTTCGAGAAGACAGGAACTCCATTCCTTTGGCGACTTGGAAGCTGTAGCTTATCAGGTCCTCCATTGTGAGATGGTCGTCAACTGAGCTCTCTGGAATCACATTTCAATGACAAAACTGCCCACAACGAATGAAAACGGTGAAAAGAGGTGAGCAACTTCTTGTTTCACAACCTTGGTTAGGGTCACCGCTGGCGCATGAACCTTTGTCTTCAGCCGTTCCCGTGCAGATGTCCAGCTGGGCCACTTCCCCCAAACCGAGGTCCCCTTCAGTCACATCCTCATCAGCAGGCGCCCACCTCTGGCTACTGGCTCGCTTTCTCTGTTCGCCACAGAAAGACAATAAAAATACATTTTATTTTAGGAGCGGGATCAGTTACTTTTATTAAATAAACAGTTGTTTGCAGCGCTGACCCATCACTCAGGCCATCCTAAAAAAAAAAAAATCTGGGCCAAACTGGTGGCAATGTCTCAAAGCAGACTTTCCCAGGTTTACTTCACACACCTGGATTTCATGGATGCAGACCAAGGATGAAGCCACTTTTCCTAATAATGAACACAAAAGCCCACTTGACCTCTGCAAAGTATCATGTGGGCAAATAATAAGGTGGGGGGTTTTGTTGTCTCCTGCATTACGGTAAGATTGAACAAAAACGTATTTTATGAATTTGTTTGGCTACAATTGATTTTTTTGACATCAAATTTGTATAGCAACACATCTCTAAACTGTCTCTGTGTTGTCCTGCGATGGACTGACAACCTGTCCAAGGTGTACGCCTCCTAACCCGCAGCCTTGCAAGAACAAGCGTGTGCAGGCGTCTTTAAGTTGGAGCTACTGCATTTGGTCCGTCTTACTCCGAGTACTGGTTGGATAACTTTGTGCACCGCGGCCAAAATTATCCTTGGCCGGTATATTTGTTCCGTTTCTCGAAGCAGCACTCCTTCCTCTGTGTAATCGGACTCATCCAGATTTCCTCTCATTTTTCCCAAAAAGCATGCTTTCTTTGCTTTGACGGCCAGCGGATTTCACCGTCGTTAGCCGTTTTGGAACCAGCCGGGGGAAACGTGTCAAAATAAAATCAGCAAGCGACATGCAAGCGACATGGACATGTTTCAGCTGAGTGGAAATGTAAACAGCCACACTGCTGCGCGTGTATCATGGTGTCAGGATTTTCTCAAAGCGGAGCGGTGAGTTTTCCTAATTTTTGACAGCAAAACAATTTCTACTCGATGTAGAAATTTGCAGTCATGTTCGACTCCACAGTTTTAAATAACTAAAAAAAGCTGTTCTTTACTATAGTATACTTTTAAGATGTGTGGCCAATGTTGTGATTTTTTTCCTTTCTGGGCTGCAGGTAACCACATTAAAGTGCTGGCCATGTTTTACTGGCTGCAAGTGGGTTACGTATCTCACCTTGTAAGGGCTGTACTCTCCACGCTTGCTCTTCAGGTAGCTGGATAGATTTCCATGTTTGCAGTATTCAACAATCACCATCAGCGGTCCTGCAAGAAGAAACGTGTGAAATTCATGAAGGAAAAAGAAAGCAATGCCTAAAAACTGCAGGTGAGGCTCATGTCTGCGTTTTAATGTCCATATTTAACAAAGGGTGGTGTGCAAAATAGAAGGTTAAAAGAAAGTGCAACAAAGCATTGCATTCACCAAAGAAACAAAAGAATTAGACGTGTCATCTCCTAAATACGAGATCCGGATCTCGTAGTTAGTTTCACTCAATATAAAACAAAAATAACCATAGAGTTGTAATTTAAAAGAAATTTATGTTTACCTCATAAACATAAATATGGAAATGAACAATTAGACTGACATGATTTAAGATTTAAGATGGTTTTATCCTTTCCAATGATATAAAAAAAATGCCTTGTTCTACAAAGGACAAAGAAAAATACCAACTGGTTTAGACAATGAACAATTTAGACAAATGAACCATACAGCTCCAAGTTCTTTTGGATCTTCTTGAGTCACGTCGGTGCCATTTTCTTAAAACAACAATATCATCTGCATACATTTGAATTTTACAGTTAGAGGATGCAGACTTTCTCTTTCTTCCCTTAAAATACTTTACCGAGATCTGGGAGTATGGCTAAAGAACACATTTATCTCAAATAGTATCAGGCTGTGGAATACAAAAAAAAAAGGCCATATATTTATACACAAAAAGACATTCTTGATTCATTATCGATGCATCCTGACTCACCCCCGGGCTTGGTGCAAGCTCCCAGCAGGTTGACCACATTGAGATGATGTCCAATGTGGATGAGAATCTTTAGCTCTGACATCAAGGCGCGATATTCACTGGTTGTAGCTCCCTCTGTAACAAAATGAAACGGCCCCTTATGTCTTAAGATTTCTATTGCAGTAAGAACTTTTTTTTTTCCCCCAAGAAAGGAAGAGAAAATACTTACCTTTCAGCATCTTGACTGCAACCGTGGTGCATGTAGTAGCTTTCTCAATGCCAAAGGCGGCTGCTTCTACAACCTGACCAAATGCCCCTTGTCCCAGAGGTTCACCTTCATCAAAAAGTAATAGCCAGAGACGACGGTCAGTATTTGCTGTGGTATTTATTGGTCTTCATCATCTGTCTAGAGGGCATGAAGCGAGACTTGATATATTTCCAAGTAGGATTTTACTATTTTGAATTGACTGTAAAGAATTTCTCCCAGGCATGTTCGGTGCAAAAGCAACATCTCTGGAAACGATCCTTGCATTGACTGACCAGTAAGTGTCTTGGTCACATCTTGAAGAGAAGTGTCCATTTGAGATCTATTTCCATAACCTACTGACTTTGTGCCAAACCTTTGCATAAGATAATAAGCCACAACCCATGAGAAGGTGAGCAAATCGGTCGTCCCTCCTATGACACATTTGTAAAATAATATCTAAAAGGTAAATGGCCTGTACTGTACTAGTTCTTTATCAAGTTCAAATGACCTGAAAGTGCTTTGCACCACATTTAATCATTCACCCATTCACACACACATTCACACACTGATAGCAGTAAGCTACTACGTTGTAGCTACAGCTTCTCTTGGCACAGTTTGACAGAAGTGAGGCAGTCATACCCTGGTACCACCAGGTCCTCTGACTACCACCGGCAGGCATGGCGGGTGAATTGTCCTCTTGATCAAGGTCACAATGACTGACACAAAGTGGTGCTTCCAGCAGGCGACCCACCAGTTACAAGATAAACTCCAACCTCCTAAACTACCATCACCCTATTTACAGGCATATTCTTGAGATGGGCCACCACCACTTCTTGGACCTGATCATGATTCTGTAGCTTGAGGGGTTTTGATCATGAAGGTCTCATGTGCTCATTGATCTATTTGACGTCAGTCTCTGTGTAGTTCTTTCTCATCTTTGTTTCTACCGTGAAAATATTGTTGTCTTTCTTTTGGACCAGCAGCTTCTTATCTTGTGTCAGAACCTCATTTGAGTCCTCTTTATTTTTAAAGGGTACATCAAGGAGACAGTTGTCCCTTCATCATGAACTTTGCAGGTGGTAACAGAGTGCCACATGACTGGGAAAGGGGAGATCATCCTCTTTTCCCATGAACTGATCATATGCATTCAAAATCGGGCATGGAAAATGGCCTCTCTTTCCCTTATAGTCCACGTCTAAGCCACCACTACTAAAACCAGTAAGGATTTCATCTTTCTCATAATTACATTGTCGTATACTTTGTCTGGGCATCACTAAGTCTGACAGCTCAAGAACCACACTCAAAATTAATCTTAGAAACGAAGAAGTTTGGAATTGGAAGAATATGGTTTGTATTTAAATAAGCGTACCTAGGTCAAATGTTTTGTCCCACCGGCCACTATTGTGACCGTCAACATGTTCACACATCCTGCTCACACACCAAACCAATTTTTGTAAATGCAAAGGTGGATATCATAACTAGACACTTTAAAGATGATATGCACCAAAAAATCTTTGTCGTATGTTTATTTAAACATACATTACTAACCTCTTCTTTGGGAGGTTTGTGACAGTCGTCCTCTCGCCAAGGTGCAACCAAGATATAAGCAGCTCTGGTCATGTGATAATTTACTCTAAACATGTGATGTTGCATCAGTATTATCCACACACTCTAAACTTTCAATATTTGCTGAACATTAACTGAAAATTTTATCAGTAAGCTTTTTAGAGTCCTTAAAAGTGAAATTAATTTCTTGGTCACTATTGTGACCGGTGGGTTTAAATGGGTTCGTGCCCAGCTTGGTTTCTTCCCCCCCAACTCCATCCCTTCATTTTCTATGGCTGCGCTATTTTTGCGGCATCACGGATGATCTGCTCCATGTTCATTCAGTGGGGAAGCGGCAACGTGCAGCACGCACAAGCCGAGGCAGGGTGACAAATATTCTGATGCTGAGGCTTTTTGCATCATGAACACTGGAAAATCCTTATAAGATTATCTGAATCCTGCATGAATATAAGGATTTCCTGCTTCATGTCATTTTTCCTCCTCTCTCCCTTTTGGAAATCAGGTCATCTTTTATCCACTCGAACACAAACAAAGGCAGAAATTTTGGCAACTGTGCCATGTGATTGCGTAAAACTTTTTTTTTGTCATTGCAGACTGGTCATCAACTACCTCAATGGGTATTGTGTTGGGGTAACAAAGTGAATGATTCTAGTTTGATCATACTGCACTTGATTGTCCTAAATTAAAAAATAATGTTCTAACAACGTGATGTGATCTGGATAGCCGATGAACTCTTGTTTTGGTTTTAATCAGAACCAGCCCGTGTCGAAGGACTCTTTCTCGATGTTCCACAGACTTAATGACGATCACATCTTACCGAGCTTCAGCCTGTCTCGAGGAAATTCCCATTTGTTTGCGTCGTATGTGAGCCTCTCACACTGCTCGTCCATGGGCATGTCCTCCGAGTCCAGGATCATGGACAGGTAGCCGGTCTTCAGGTCTCTAGTTGGCTGGAAAAGCGAAGAGGAGATGTCAAAAAGGTAAACTAAGAGTTAATAAGCTGCTGTTTGTCTCAGCTTCCCAGTACAATAAACTGTCCAGGCAGGTTTCCAGTGTCTCGGCTGCTGATTCTGATAAATGAGGCCCAGTCGCTGTTTGCAGGCTTACGTGACTTAGGGGAGCTGAGTGTGGACTTGTTGTTTCTGGACACAAAAGATAGTGTCCTCCCAGAGCCAAACCAGTCGCCTCTAATCAATCATACATGCTCTGCGATTGTGGCCACTTGTGCACATGAGCGTGCTCTGCTGATTTTTTATTTTATTTTTCTTAGTACTGACGGGAGCGTCAAAGGTTACTTACTCTCTTTCGCCCACGGATGACGAAGACGATCAAAAGCCAGAAAAACATGGCTATGACCACCGAGCCGATGGGAACAATCAGCTCCACGTTAGTCTTCTCCTCTGCACCTAGAAGACACACAAACAAACTACTGAAGGGGCAATTCACAGGTACAAATCAAGCCCGGCGACTGAGTTTAACGACCAGTGTTTGAGTCAGAATGTCGATGTGGCGTTGCGTGATAGTCAGGGAGGTTTTCGGTCATTGTATTTGGCTCGTACGTCTGAACGTCTGAGATCTGGTCGAGGGAAGGAGACTGCTGGAATGTGGACTGTGAGCAAACTGATATTTTATCCAGTCATAACAAATACCCCGGAGTCAGGGCGAACGGCTTTGGCCAAAAACAACTTGGAAAAGGCCTATCAGACACACAGTAGGGTGTCACTACAAGCTACCACAGACCACATCTCCACTACCAAAATGTTTTTTGCGGTGGGTGGGTCAGAAAGGGCTGAAGGAGTCGTGTGTATTCTTTCGTTTTCTAAGGGAAGGGTGGTCTGGGACAATATCAGGGGATTTTTTTCCCCACCTTCATTCCAGATCCATTTTTTTTTCTTCTTGTGGGGAACAATTCATACATCACTCCTGTGACTGATTGGAAGGACAAAGAATATTATTCACATAACTCCACAGATAAGGTCACAGTGTTTCTTTTGTATTTGTCTCATAGAATATAAGTACATTGTAGGCCACATAGTTACCACTCGAGTTACACAAATTTAATCTGTAGCTGAAATATGTGCTTAATGGACAGATATTTTCCACTGAATAGCTGTCAGCATTAGGCATATCATTTCACATTTTGGGTGACGGTATAAAGATTATTATATAACTCAAAATTGTACAAGAACACGTCTGTTTTCTCAAGAACTCCAGCAACATATTGTGCAAAGAAGACGATAGGGGTTTTTATTTCTCAATGTGAAAAGGTGGTGAAAATTTTTACCCCCAAAACATTTGAAGTTGTAACTTCTTCAGTTCCAGAAACTAGAGGCGCTTGTTGTGGGGCTGAATTCAATCTATGTCCTGCTTTTCCCATTTTTATTTGTAAAAAGAAACGTTGAAAATCATGCATTCTTTTTTTCTTCCACTTCCTCCACAATATGTCAAAATGTGGAAAAGGAAACTGCTCTGGAAGAGATCGACGACTAGATGCTTGCTGCAGCAGACGCACTGCCTGATTTCTCCAGAACGTTTCACACACTGATTGATTTTGATTTTTGTAGTGGATCCTCTGGGGTCTGGAGAGAGAACTAAATCAGCTGTGAGCATGTCGCACCGAAGAACCTCAGACCAGAGATTCTCTTTTCAGAAGATTGAGCAACGTGAGCCCGGATTATTATCTCTACATGCACCAGGACGGAGCTGTGAGATCCTTTAACCTGGTCCATCTTCTGCGTACAGGGACAGGATCACGTAGGCCCTCCTAGTTAGCACGTTTGTTTGTTTGTTTGTTTGTTGCTTTTTGCTCCGTCTCTGCGTACAGGACAGAAAGGCACAGACAACAGAGCCGAGGCTGAGGCTGGGGCAGGGCTGGCCTCTCCCTTTGTCCTGCAGTCTCCTCATTGTTTTGGATTCAGAAACTCCCAGGAGGATGTGCGTTAACTGGGCCAACTTCCTGTCATGCGGAAGCAAAGTTATTCTTGCTCTCTTTGATATCAAAGATGTTATAAGTGTAACGTGAAGTGGGAAAACCTTGACGTCAAGGGATAAAAATTAATCACTTGTGGGTGTTTTCAAAAGAAGAAAAAAAAAAGATAAAGGGTGAAAATTTTTCTCATTAAATTTTCCCTACTGGGAGCCATGGGTGCATCACTGAGCTGCCTAACTGGGCACAAGTCCCAGATGCCCAGTGGGTGAAGGGGCCTCAAAGCTTTTATGCAAAGGGACGAATAAGAGAGACTGAAAGGAGGAACTATGAAGAGAGGCTGAAAACAATCACAAAAAGACACAAAATTCATACAAGAATAATAAGTCATTTATAAAGCTGACTGATAAAGCGATCAACTGCATTTCAGGTCATTCTGAATGTTCACCGGATTCCCATTTGGATTTAGGTGTGAACTTTGACTGGGCCAATAAAACAGGGTTTGACCCAGAGTATTACAAGCCTGGTGGGCCACCAGGCTTTACTTGTGCCTCCACCAGGCTAAACATTGCTTATTTATTTCAGTGTTTTTCAAATGTTTCCATTTTTAAAGACTTTATAGTTGGTGTTCAGGTATTAATCTTCCACTCTTTCAATAACGTGATTGTCAAGTAATATTTTCAAATTTCTTGTCAACTTTTTAAAAAAATTTACTCAAAACCTCAACGGGTCGCAGGATGAATGACTGCCCTAGAGCCCAACCGCCAGGCTTAGCAAGTTTTCTGGGGGACACCTTGAAAAGATATTAATGTACTTTGATCTAAATCAGTCCTACAGGTTCCTTAACCCTCCTGTTATGTTCCGGGTCAAATTGACATGTTTTAAAGTTTAAAAATATTTTTAAAATACTTGGAAGTATTTATTTTGCATGAAACTTTTTCTATTTGTCTTAATAGGTGCACTCTACATATAAATTTATTCATTTTACACATTTGCAGACCTCCCTGCGTCTACTTTTTACATAGATACTGTTTGGGTCAATTTGACCCGGCAGTCAGATTAAAGTGCAAAAAAAGATTTAAAAATGTCCAATTCTACATGTTTCCTTGCAGCTATGAACCATATTTCACCACACACACAGACACACACACACACACACACACACCCACACGGCCACACAGACAAGCCCACTTTCTCACTATTCTCTTTACTTCACTAGGAAACTGCGAGAAAGCAGGTGTTCACACAACTTTTGATGGGAATCTTTTCTGTTCCCGTGGATAAACTCCACCCACACTGAGTGACACTCAGCAGATGTGGAGAACTCATTTATGACTCATTTGTCTTGATTTTAATCAGCGGGTCAATTTGACCCTGAACAGTATGTGTGTCTCAAGCTCAATTATAAAGATTACCCATTGAAAAACAAAAAAACATTATTTAAAAAAATTTAATAAAGATCAATTTCAAGGAAATTATAGTTTTTTTGTGTCTAGGTTTTTTTCAGTGGACATATCCATCCATCCATCCATCCATTTTCTGTTCACCCTTGTCCCTAATGGGGTCGGGAGGGTTGCTGGTGCCTATCTCCAGCTACGTTCCGGGCGAGAGGCGGGGTACACCCTGGACAGGTCGCCAGTCTGTCGCAGTCAGTGGACATAAAAAATGTAAATTCCATTTTTTTATGTCCAAATGAGTAAATGAGCAGGTTGTCATCATTGATCTTTAATTTCTGAGAAATAAAAAATCATTATTGGACAGATATTGATTGAAATGGTTAGTATTGGAGTTGATAATCAGATACAAAAATGTTTTGGAGGAATGTTTTGGTTTCTGACACTATTGCATGATTAAACACTCCCTGGGTCAAATTGACCCACGAACATTATTGCTGTACCCTAGAAACGAACATAAACAGGTTCTTTAAGACTGTCCTGTATTTAGCTCCATCTATCTCCCCAGAAACTCTGACTGACTGCTCTGTTGATGCTGAAGAAAAAGCTTTGCCTCAGCATGATGCAGCCACCACTATGTTTCACCATCAGGATGGTGCGTTTGGGGTAATGCACATTTAGTTTTCTGTCCTGCATAGGTACATAGACCAAAATATTCAATTCGGTTGTCATCAGACCAAAGCTCCTTTTTTAACTTATTTGCTATTTCATGTCACCTGCGTGGTTTGTGGCAAATTGTATCATTTTTTTCAACAGCAGTTTTCCCTTGCTGCTCCTTCATAAAGGTCAAATTGCATTAATGAAGCGTATGACTGATAGTTGACCTTAAGATAGATTTTTCTGAGGTGTGGATTTCTACAGGTCAGAGTATAAAAACAGAGTACTCTTAACAGTTTCTTCAAATAAGCTCCTATATCTTCCTGAAGAGTTACTTTAAGTTAGTTTGGTCTTATTTCATCTTGGCGAAGAAGCAAACTGCATTTGGTACCAGCGGTAGACTGACCTTCAACACTCAGATAGGCCTGTGCGGTGTCACATCCACGGCTGTTGCATGCCGCACACGCGTACAGACCGCTGTCCTCCTTCGTCACACGCTGAATCATCAGGTTGTTTTGTTGCAGAATCACTCCTGGAAGCAGCAGATGAACAGGCTTGGTGCATTAAATGTGGTGACTTGTGAGGCGGTGGGTGTGCGGGGCAGCGGTCGTCCCACCTGAGCCCTTCTCCACCGTGTGGTTGTTTTTGGTCCACACCACTGTCGGGTTTGGCGTCCCAACAGCGTCACAGCGAAGGACGATGGTCGCACTCACGTTGACCTTTTGGTCGGTGAAATTGTTGCGTATTCTTGCAGCCTCAAGATCTAAGGAAGTCAAACGTGAGAAATGACAATGAGTTATTTCTGACTTTCATCAGCTTCTCTATGCGATCTGCTTTCGACTCGATTCGAGCCTCGCTAACCTTTGAGGAACAGCTGGCGGAGAATGCAGGTGCTCTTTGCCGACTTGATGTTCTTCACCTGGCAGGCGTAGAGGCCCTCATCCTGACGGGATGCGTTGGGCAGCATCAGGTCCAGGGTGATGTTGCCCTGGAGATTGGACAGCACGGCCTGCGGCAGGGGCTGCAGAGTCAGCGAGCGGCAGGGCCGGGTGGACTCAGCCAGCTCTGATGGGGACAGGTTAGTGACCCGGAACCAGGCCAGTTGGTTGTACAGGAGATTGTCCGCTTTACACCGTAGGACCACGTCGTCCTGCTCCATAGGCTTATCGGAGGGAGACATGATCACCTCGAGGTCACCTAAAGGGGCACAAATCGCAGATCAGACAAGTAACGGTGCCTTGCAAAAGAATTCATTTTGTCACCTTAGAACTACAAACTTTTTAAAGTATTTCACTGAGATTTTTCAGAATGTGAAGCCCAAACCCCAGTACACTTGAAGTGGAAGCAAAAGGAAACAAAGTTTTCAAAAACAATTGACAGCAAGACTCTAGCAAGTGTGTGAAGAATTTTTATGCATATCAGGGATTCACGGTATATCGGCACTAACATTAGTACTGGCCGATATTAGTTGGTTTTGTTTGTTTGTTTGGTTTTTTTTACATATCAGCGTCGGTCCAATAGATAAAAATGGACCGGTATTAACAACCAATATTTATTTCCATCTTGTTGCAGTTAGTATCTGTAAGGGAGAAAAGGAGTTTGGTCATGTGACAGTGAGTGACGCAGCAAAGGATTGTGGGAATTTTAACTGAAGCAGAGAAGCAGTGAAGTGAGGTAATTTTTTCAAAGTGTCAAAAGGGATATTGAAATATATAGGACATATATCATGTCGGTATCACATAAAGCTACATTGACGTTTGTGGTTTAAATGTGACAAAATGGTAAAATATTAAAAATGCACTCTGCCAAAACTGAGCTCAGATTTAGCAACGGCTGCATGAAACAAACACAAGAGAAGAAGCAAATCTTACGTGTGACACGGAAAAAGATGTTCCTCGAATCCCTTCCTACTTTGTTGGCAGTCTTGCATCTGTAGAGGGCATGAGTCTCTGCTTTCTGAATCTTCAACGCACTGATAAATTTCTACAAACAAAGAAGTTCACTTTAGTTTGCAGTTTTTATTCCATATCTTCACATGACAAAAACTAGGGACTCATGGGAGATATAAGATGGAAAAAGAATGTAACCGGTGAATTACTCACATTTTGAGTTCGATCGACGCTGTTGGTGACTTCTACTTGGTCGCGAATGCCGCCGCCGATGGAGACATTTTTCCAGGCTGTGCAGTTTCTCAGCAGCTCCTCGGTGTTGTTCAGTCCTGGCCTGATTCACAGAATAAAAAGCATGTGTACGTATGTGAATGAATGAATGATTTATTTATAAGGCGGCTTTCACTGACGTAGTCACAGAGCACCGTACAGGATTTAACGGTAACAAAAATCCAAGTCACAGGACATAGAATAATACCAATAGATAAATACACTGGCATCACTTCCTCCTCTGCTTTATATATGAGCGTTATCATTTTAAAATCTGTTCTGAATACTACAGTGAGCCAATGTAATGAACATGAAACAGGTGTTATTCTTGTGTTAATGACACAAGAATAACAAAGTTGACAACATTGAAGACTTGTAAACTTCAATGTTTACAAGTCTCTATGACTTGTAAACATTGAAGTGACGTCAATAGTTTTTATCGAGGTAGCATGGATAAAAAAAAACATCAACTGAATGTGAGAAAAAGATATAAATGGTAAAGAATATCATGACACCGTGTTCCAAATTGTTATGCAAATTGGATTTAAGTGTCATAAAGATTAAATTTTTTGTTGTGCTATTGAATTTATAGATGGTATTGTGTGTCAGGGCTCTTTGAATCACTATAATTAATTTCAGAGAGCTGGTTGATTAGTTTGTCTGCTGAGCTCAATTAAAGGAAATCTACTTAAGAAGGATGTTCCACATTATTAAGCAGGCCACAGGTTTCAAGCAATATGGGAAAGAGAAAGAATCTCTGCTGATGAAAATCATCAGATAGTGTAGTGTCGTATGACAAGGTATAAAAATATTAGATATTTAACAAAAACTGAGTCATTTATCGTTCTGTGAAGAGATTTGTGGCTGATTCAGAACAAAGTTGGGTTTGTACAGATATAGGCAAAATGAGGAAGGTTTCTGTTAGACAAATTCATCGGATTAAGAGAGCAGCTGTTAAAATGCCCTTACAAAGCAGCAAACAGTCATTAGAAGCTGCTGGAACCTCAAGGTGGAGGATCCTCCAGAGGCTTGCGGTGCATGAAGCTACTATTGGGCCCCTAACCAGAGCTCACAAGCAGAAACGGTCACAGTGGGCCCAGCTGTACATGAAGATTCATTTTCAAACAGACTTGTTCACTGATGACTGCTGTGCAACCCTGGATTCTCCAGATGGACGCAGTAGTGGATTGGCTGCTATGGGCATAAAAGGGGAGAAACTCAAGGTGTGGTCACCATCCTCCTCTGACCTCTGACCTCAACCCTATTGAGAACCTTTGTAGTTTCCTCAAACAGAAGATCTGAATGCAGTTCATATCAAACCAGCAGCTCTGGGAAGGTTTTCTGACATCCTGCAGAGAGATTCAAGCAGAATCTTTCCACAAACTCACAAGTTCAATGGATGAATAATTGTGCTGTGATATCAAAGAAGGTCCTATGTTAACATGTAACTTGGTCTGTTAAGATGTTTTTGATTGAAATAGCTTTTGATTTTAGTACATGTGACCACTTAATGCTGCACATTCAAAGAATGACTGTTTGCAGTTCTTTATAATCCATAAAATGTTTAGAAAATCTGCTGTGCATAATAATGTGGAACAGTGCATTTTGAGTTTTTGATTTTTGAAAAAAATATTGTTCTCATGGGGAGTTTTGTTCAGTAAAATTAGATTTATACTGTATTAGTTCATGACTTGAAAATTATACTGACCATCATTTGCAGTGACCGTTTAAGAAAATCTGAGAAAATATCACTTGCATAATAATCTGGAACACGGTGTATAACCCAAGTAATGCTTGCTGGGAGTGATGCATAAAATTAAAATCTCAAGTGTACCAAGTAACAAACTTTGGGGAACCCCACAAGTTATAGTTTCATTAGACTTTACAGAGCAGCTCCTCTCCTTTAAATAGGAGAAAAATCCATCCAACAAACAACCAGAAATAACAGCCAAATGTCAGAGACTGCTGACAAAAATATGACAAAAATGCTGCATCCATAGTATCAGTGACTTTGATCAGGCCAAATGACCAGTATTTGAGGTCATCAAAATATCACTGCAGAATGTTGTTTCTGAACAGAAAAGGATTTATTTACCTTTAATCTCAAAACATCCAAAAATAGTTCTACTTGAACAAGTTGTACTTTAGTGAAAAATGGCGAAAAACTTATGAGTATTGTCTCAAACAAGCCTGTAAAATTGAAAGATAACAGGAAAAAGAATGCACCCAAGAGGAGAGACAGCTCCAGCAGGGAAACGCGCTTTCTTTTTAAAGTGACTCTGACAGGAACAACAGGAAATGTGGATCTGGACTGAGGAAACACTCGGTCGTGTAGGCAGAAGATAAGAAGCGAGCTGCCGACCTTCTCTGGTCAAAACCTCATCTCAGAGGCACACAGACTGTCTTCTTTCTGTCAACTCTTGCCAAATCACTGCTGAATTCACTGAGGATGTTGTGTAACCCGCAAAAAAATCAAAAAATTTAAAAAAAGACGTCCAGGATGCACGTGGACAAAGCTGCGACCCAAACCGGCCGAAATTACAATAATTGTTGTGCGGATTCTTGTTTGAGCACATTTGAGAACATTCTGAGTCTCAATAATTGATGTTGTTCTAAAAATGGACACTGAGGCAGGAACAAATCACATCCGCTGATCTGCATCAAGGTCAGAGTGCACTCTCATTGTGCCGTCTCGTGCTTCCATCAACATCACGAAAGCAGCTATTCCTCCGGTAAATCAACAAGTTGTTGACATGGACCGTCTGAGGGGGAAAGTCACCGCAGCTCGAATTCAGAAAAACAACTCTCTCCTCTCCTCCATACAAAAACACGGGGTGATAGAAAAGGGTGACTTACAAGAAGGCCCAGGGACAGTCTTCCTTGGACATCCACTGCCACTGGATGTACTCAGGTGTGGGAATGCCGCGGGCGGTGCACCACAGGGTGGTGCTTTTGCCATACTGGTACTCGTCGCTGTAGCCGCTCCCCTTCTCGATTATCTTAGGAGGCACTGCAGAGGACAGCACAGACAAGTTTCCAGCGCGTCTTGACAAAACGCAGTGTTGTTAAAAAGTATTTGCCCCTTTATAGATTTCACTTTACCTCAATCTTTTAGAATTAGCAGCAACAATTGCCCTGAACGGTTCAAAATAACTGGTACTGGGTTTGTTTTTACGTCCCTGGGAAGTACATTTGGCCCACACTTCTTTGTGGATTTGTTTCAATTCAGCAAATTTGCAAAGTTTTCAACGAGGGACAAAATGTGTCACAGGAGTAAAATCAAATTTAGGCCAGGACTTTGTCTAGGCCATTCCAAATAATTTCTCTTGTTAGGCTTGCAAGAGCGCTTTGGATCCTTTTTCCTGAGCTGAAGGTCACAAACTGATAGTCTGACCATCTTTTCTTCAGGATGTTTTGCTTCATGTTTGTAATAATTACAGCAAGTCATCCTGGAATTGTAGAAGTAAAGCAGCCCCAGAAACATCACACTACCACCACCATGTATGACTGTCAGTACAATGTGTTCGCCTGTTGCAACAGGTGAGCACAGCTTCTGCAAAGGGTCACTTTTGTCAAAGGAATGCTACCATGCAGGCTATTTGTACTCAGTCTCTTTGTTAATGTTCAGTCATGAACACAAACATGAACTGCAGCATTTTAGATGTTCTCCTTGGTTCATTTGTGAACTCATGGTTGAGTTGCTAAGATTTTGGAGTCATTTTGGTAGGACGGTCATTCCTAAGAAGGTTCACCACAGTTTCAGGTTATTTCCATCTGTAAATAATGGCTCTCGCTGTGCCTCGCTGGAGTCCCAAAGGCCTTCTAGAGACTTTCCAACCCATTCCAGACAAATAGATAATGGCTGATAGATGCTGCTTCTGTTTTTAAGGTTGTCAGGCAAGATTAATCTTCCATAAAACTGGAAAACAGCTGAAACGCGGATTTCCTTTAAATCTAGACTAAATTCCCACCTCTTTAGATTTGCTTTTGAGCCATAATAAATGAAACACTGAACAATGTTTTGATGTGTAACGATGGCACAAACCGTAATGTTTACTGGCTTTCTCAATTGTTCTATGATTTTTTTTAAATTTCTTTTGTAAAGCACTTTGAACTGCATTGTTGCTGAAATGTGCAATAATAACAAACTGATTGATTCATTCATTCATTATTAATTGAAGTGATTTCTTAATTCCTCGAGTCTGGCTCTGATCAGGCCTGGATGTGGTTACTAGAACTGAACAAAAAAGTTAATCAATTAAAAATAAGGACAATTACATTTCTTTTTCTTTTTTTTATCTACATACTCATTTTCCACTTAACAATCACTTAACAATCAAAGCCACCATTTGAAAAACAGTTAGTGTGATTTTAAAATTGATTTAACAATTTAAACATTTTCAGTTCAGGGTCACAAAAAATCAAAAACAGAAAAAAAAATCTGCAAGGCGACACCTGCCTTGCAGATCATCATTTCAGTCGAGCTGAAACGATGAAGAGGCAACAACAACAACAACAACAACAACAACAAAACAACAGCCTACCATTGACCTGCAGCTTGAAGGAACGTTTCTCTTCATGTTTCGTGATCTTGTTGGTGAGAACCACAGTGTAGGTCCCTGCATCGTCCTCAGTGGCTCCGCGGATGATGAGGAGGTCACCTTTGGGTTTTATTCTGTAGTTGTCCTTCACAAGAGCTTGGCCGTCTTTCAACCTGTCAATATATCAAAGGAAATATTAAAACAAATTGTGGGAGAGACATTTAATTTAAGAGGTGCATCCAAACCCCATCGAGGTGAACCTGCGGACGTACCACTTCAAGTTGGGATCGGGGTAGGCCGAGTACCTGACGGGGATCTCTGTGGGCGTTTGATCGCCCACGTTCACTTCCCACACCTCTGGCCATTGTTCTGTCATATCAATGAAGGGCATTTCTGCAGAAATAAACAAATGAGCAGAGTGTTACCGTTCTATTGTAACCAACCTCACAGGAGCCTTTATGGGGAGTATCAACTGTCAACTCAATTGCAAAAAGTTCAGTGTCTTGTGCTTCATTGTGTTTTGATATTTTATGTGAAAGACGAACACAAAGCAGCTCATAATTGTAAAGCCGGAAAAAACGAGCAATATATCTTTTTTCAAAATAGTTGGAATAAAAAAATCTGACGTTTCTAAACAAACTTTTATACCGTATTAAAACTGAATATTTTTAAAAGACAGTTATAGAGGTTTTTTTAGGATGGTTTGGTTCCTCCAGTTAGCTTTCTTCAATACAGAATTAAGAAATATAGTATTTAGAGGATATAAAGAGTATCTCTGGGGTTTTTTTGTTTGTTTTTTGATTGTTTTTTTTACATAATTGGGTTTGTTCCAAACAGAAAACATTTGTGCAAAGAATGAGTGTCATTTTTAAAGAAGCTTGTGAGTAAATTTGAGGTACTGGATGAAAGAAAACAACTTAGGGGCAGGAAAACATTGTTCAGTCGACATGGTGCAGCAAAAACATTCCCACCAACTCCAAATGGGATTAAAATTCAAACTTTTGGAATGTGAAGATGATTTTCACCAGAATCTCAATATCCTGCCATTTTTTTAAAAGGAGTAAGTTTTCTTGTTGTTACAAAGTTTAAAAAAAAAATTTTTTTTACCCCATGAACCACTTCTTAACTCGTTTTAAGCAAAAATAATGTTATGCGTTGATAGCACTGTTGCCTTGCAGCAAGAAGGTCCTGGGTTCGATTCCCGGCCCGGGGTCTTTCTGCATGGAGTTTGCATGTTCTCCCTGTGCATGTTGGGTTCTCTCCGGGTTCTCCGGCTTCCTCCCACAGTCCAAAAAGCATGACTGTCAGGTTAATTGTTCTCTCTAAATTCTCCCTAGCTGTGAGTGTGTGTGTGTGCATGGTTGTGTGTCCTGTCTGTCTCTGTGTTGCCCTGCGACAGACTGGCGACCTGTCCAGGGTGACCCCGCCTCTCGTCTGGAACGTAGCTGGAGATAGACACCAACACCCACTAGGGACAAGGGTGTAAGAAAATGGATGGATGGATGGCGACAATTATATGCTCTCAAAGTACCCACCAAAAACTGTGACATATGCTGAAGCGCTTTTCTCCATCTGCCCACTGGAAACTGTGCAGGTATAATCTCCAGAGTGATCCACCGTGACATTCTCCACTATCAGCGTGTTGGACAGATCCAGAGAGTCCCACAGCTTCTTCTTGTGGGGTACGGTGTGGAAACCTCCGTCTGAGCTCTGACGTGGGAACACGCAGCAAGCAGATAGTTGGTGTTTTGAAACGGGCCACTCACAGCCACACAGTATTCTAAATTTGTTTCTAGAATCTGTTTCTGTTTTGTAACGTTAAAAAGTTCTGCTTACTCACAGTGCCTCATTTTCTCACTTGACAACAAAATCAGAATGTTTCATTCAGATTTCAAATAATGCATACTTGTGGAAAGTGATAACTTTAAAGTTTTATTTTTCATAAGCAAGTCTGAAAAGTTTTGTTGTTTGTTTTTCTGTCTTTAGCTCCTCGTCGTCTCATACTTTTAAAGGAAAACAAATTCCCCCGAGTGATCACCAGGTCCAAACGAGTGCAGAACTATCAAGACGTGGTTTTACATTGACGGCATGTGAACAACACGATAAATGAGTTAAAAAGTTAATGCAGTGTTGTTGCTAGCTTTCTGGATGCCCTAAGAACAAATCCTTTGTGGTGGGATCATTTCTCGTATTTTTGTCGTTTTTGTATTTGTAATTTTTCATGGTTTTAATTTGTTCAAAGCGGTATGTTTTTGCTTAAGTAGTGGTTAACCTTACGGAAAATGATGCTTTGCTATGTTTGTTTTTGTCTACAACAGTAAAATAATTGAATAAGAGTGCGAGCGACGTGTGAGGACGATCTCTTCTTCTCTTTTCCAACACGGGCGTCTGACCAATTTGAGACAGGAGTACAATAAAATGGGCAAACCTGATACTTTTGCATTGCTTATATCAATTAACATACTTCACGGTATATTTGTTAACATGATTAATAAAAAAAAAATTTCATGAACCTGCTCTTTTGGTGTCCTAAAAACTAACCTTGTCTGAGTCATTTTGCGTAGAACAACAAAGAAATTTTTCAGTCTCTATCTGTGACCCAAAAGACCTGCAGCCAATTCCAGGACTTTTCATATTTTTACTTGTAATAAGTTTTGAAAACCAACGCATCATTGTCCCTTTTCCTCACAACCCTCTCTGAACAAAACACGTGGTCACCTTTGACCTGCTGGCGCACAGACGGACCGACGGATTCCTGAAAGCAGGAAGTCCCGAATATTTGCAAGATAAGGAGGAAGAGGGAAACAGATTTCCCGATTTCTGTCTCTGTTTCTGCGCGTCGCTCTCGGTGAGTCAAACCGGTTCCCACCAGGATGACTTCAACGCAGATCGACGACAACGGCGCCGCAGAATCAGAGACTTGCGGACTGACCAGGACCCCTCCGGAGTGCGTCCAGTTGAACTCGATGCCCACGTTGAGCTCCGTGCGGGCCGTGCACGTTAGCACCAGCCTCTCCCCCACAGACAGCCTCTGGTGAGCGGGGGTCAGGGTGAGGTGATAAATCTTGTATCCTGCAGAAAAGGGAGGGAAGGCACGACAGTCACGGACATGCTATTGTTCTGCTGAGGCTACACACGCTCAGGACAGGCCAAGTCCAGTCAACACAATGTCCCTGCTCACATGCAATCACCCTAATTCTGTCTCTGACCAGATCTTATATCGACATTTCCAGAACTAATATTTGGATCTATTTCTCTGCACTGATTTTTTTTTTTTGTTGCTGTTGTTGTTTTTATCTTACCAACAACAGCCACGATGTAGAGAGGGGACTTGAATATCTCATTTCCAATCCGAGTCTGGCAGGACACGACTCCAGCGTAGCTTATCAGATGGGTCGGTAAGATGAAACCCCTCTTGGGATCCCACACGGATTCCTTCCCATCTGGATGGATCTCCTTGACTGGATACTTCTGACAAACAAAGAAAGTTAATCAATTCTGAATTAAATAGGTAAATAAAGACAAGGAAAGCCTGAATTACAGGCAAAATACTGATTTTGACCACACTTTAGGAATCTAGTGTAATTTGGAAATCAAATCTTAAAGAAAAAATATAATGCACTGCGTTTTAGTTTTGTTTTCGGGCCAATTTTGTGTTGATGTTTCTATGGAAACTTCGTCACGTGTCTTCATCTTTTTAAATAATAATAGTTTTTTTAAAAAACTCTGGAAAAACAAAAGGGGAATTGTCTGTTTTTGTGAAAAAGTTTTTTTTCCTACAGATTTCTATTGTTTTTGCTCTTTGGTTTCACCACAATGCTTTAGTTAATTGAAGTTTTTTTTAAGTACAGAAAGCAGTTTTCAATGAACAATAAAATCAAACCGACTCTATTAAAATATACTGAGCAAATATCAACTTTTTTTTCTAAACAGCATCAGTGAAAGACATGGGGAAGCATCGTTGTGATGACGTGCTTCTTAAAGAGACAGTAGCCCATTTTAAGGCGTCTTCTGAGTCTTTTGTCATATATGCAGCATTTTCACAACAGCTGCAGGTAACGTAGGTACTTGATCATGTTATGAAATACATAAAACATCCCTTTAAATCACGAAGAGCCTGATGTTTGGCAATGTTACGGTAGAGAGCAGAGTTTATGGTTGTATCAATTACAGCCGGTTGTTCAGGCTGTGAAGGAGCTAACCACTCACTGACCGCCACGCTACCACCGCCATGTTAAGTTATATACGCATAATGTTCCTTTTCTACTCTGTTAGGTTTACAGCACATATAATGGAATGCACACGTCTCAAAAAGATTCACTTTTGTCCTGTCGATCCACCCAATATTCCAGAAGTATTTGGGAATCAATAATATCTTCACTGGTAGATGTGAGGCTGGTTTTTGTGTTTTCTTAGTTCAACATAGTTTTTGCGTTGGAACTCCCCCATTGGTGACTTTTTTTTAATCCAGCCTCTTTTTAATTGTAGAAGCAGGAACTCTGACCTTCTTTTGTGACGTTCTGAACGAGCCGTTCCTATTTTTTCTTAACTCAAGCCACGACTTTGTGTGACCTTTTAGCTCATTTCAGGAAGCCAGACAAGTTCTATTTAAGTGATTTGCTGATTACATCTTGCTGGTAATAATCAGGCTCGGGTGTGGCCAGTCAAAATGAGCTCAGCTTTCCAAAAAAAATAAAAAATGTTAAGCTAAAGTGCACTTGGGTAATGCAGCCAATGACCTAAAACGGACTGATAATGCTCAGTTTCTTCTCATTGATATAAACTGACTGATTGCCAGTTAAAGCCACTTGATGGTTATTGTTACCACTAAGGGTGGAAAAACAATCATTAGCTTTAGTGGGCACTTGCTTTTTCACGCAGGGCAAGGCTGGTTTGGATGAGTTTCTCCACAACAACAAAAAAATTAAATCGTCATCTGAAAACGCTGTCACTGCACTTCACGCCCTACAAATGTGGCTGCGTGTTGTAAATGCTTATGAATGTCAGTGTAAGAGATTAAAACAGAAGGGAGTCGTCCTCACAGTGTTGAGCGTGACGTTGAGATTCTCCACCGAGCCTCGGCAGGGTATCACCACCCGCTCGCCTTCGCGAATGAAGACTACCTCGTACTCCTTTTCAGAGGGCACGAATGGTACCTTGGAGTCTGAAACAAGACAAAGTGAAGATAGTCAGTATGCTTTAAGTATAAACTAAGGCCCGGTGAGACGGGAGGCAGGACTTTTCTGAAAATGTGTCTAAGAAAAGAGCACTAGACGGGTCTTTTGCTTTGACTTTACAATAAAAAGACATGAGAAAAAGAAGTGGAACAAGGAGTCGTACCACGGACGAAGACATAAACCGCTGCCGCCGTCTTGCCGTCTTCGACTTTCAGGTCTTTATAGTAGCAACGATACTGTCCGGTTTCATTCACGGTCGCGTTGGTGATGGTCAGGGTCGTGCAGAAAAGTCCTGATCCGCTGCAGTCGCTGGTGGAGAGGCGAGCGCTCACAGGAGGGTTGGACCACACCAGGCGCTGCCGACCTCTGGCAGAACGACATGCATGCAAGACTTCACCGCTTTTACCGCATACTCTGAACGGTGACGGGCGAAAGAACAATGATGACGTTGCACAAACCTGCATGTTAGGTCAAGGTTGTCGGATTTGTTCATCCGGTGGGTGCCGTAGATGTTGAGCGTTGGTGGATCAGGCATGAACCGGAGCTGGAGGCCTGGAAAGAGAAACAGGGATGTTAATGAGGGCAAAGACTGTTTCAAAATGCAATCAGCCCTCATAGGAATGACCTGGAAAGCCCATTGAATGGCATTTAATGCTCCAACGTGGTTGAAAAGGAGAAAAGACGTCTATCAATGTCTGAATGTGGTCAGAGTTCATCAGATGGGATTATTAATAACTGAATGTGAGACAAAACATCTGGGCTGACAGAGTCTTGTTTTCAGCATGTTTTCTGGGATAAATAAAGACAAGAACCAACCAAGTCAAAGTAGCCATAATAAAGATACGCAAGGACCTGCAGTGTGTGTTGGGTTTGAAGTGGAGGCTGTAAGGTAGAAACTGAAAGCACAATCAAGAAAAAAAAAAAAAGAAAACATTTTTCCATTGTAGCGTATGTTTTCGAACTGCTGTTTTAGGCCATTTTTTGCAGCGCCGCAGAAAATGGCGAAACTGTGTCAAAACAGGAAGCGGGGGAAGATGGGCTGGGTCGGGCTCAGTAGTCCGGCACAGTGTGACCCTAGGTGGGGGTTCCTGTTACAAAGGATATAGGCTGACCGCCGCCTCACTCTGCGGCCCTAAAGGACACATTTTACTGTATGGAAAAAAATTTTTATTGGTGGCCAATCAGAACCTTAGCACATGATTTCTTTGTGATTGTGAAAGCGACATAAGGACCAGGAAGTCACTATGAAATGATTCTCTATAAAAAGAAAACTTGTCCTTCCAGAACCATACGTATAGATTTAACCCATTGGGTCAACGCAGCATAGATTTTCTAAATTAAATTTTTAGTCTTATTTGCATTGTTCTTGGCTCCATTGCCAAAGAGACTTTTAAAACTCAATGGGAGCATTTGTGGTAAATTTAAAAAACAATATACACAACATAGAGCCTTTTTAGAACAGACCCGTGTAGTTTTAGCCACATTAATCACATTTATGCATTTATAGCAAAGTAGCCATATCAAAAATAAAATTTAAAAAAATAGATGACTGGTCACAAATAATGTTTCTTTGGCAACAGGTCTGAAAGTTAGAAAATACTCCAAAAACAAGACAAAATAGTTGTGATGATCTGACATCAAAACACAAAACATCGACATAAAAGTCAGCCAAGGCTTAAACAAGAGACAAAACGACTAAATATGGTGAGTAACTGGTGCTATGCAGTCAATAAAGTTTTTAAAAAGTACCTGAAACTAAAGATTATTATATTTCACAGTACTTACAACCTATGTGACACTTTTCATTCTTCATTGTAGATAAAAAAGGTTTTTTATTCCATCATCTTACCAGCTACACCAGATGTTTCCAGAAAAATACCCAGCAGCAGAAGGAACGAGACCGCCTGCTTCATCATCGGGCAAAAAGCAAAGACTGAATCCTCATCAAAGTATCGACAAAAACTTCAGAGCAACAATAAAAAAAAAACAATAAATCAAACTTCCTCATTAGGAATCCATGATGAAGCAACGAGGTTTTCTGTTCCACTTCACACAAAGTTTAAGAGTCATGGACACGGCCAGCGGTCAGCGCGCAGTACAGGGCGCCTGTGTGTGTTTCTCACTGAGCTGCTGCTGCTGCTGCTGCTGAGGATGCAGAGAGGCGCCTCAGCGAGAGGAGAGGCCCGCAGGGAGGGAGGGGCATCTGCAGCCACACAACACCCTGCTGAACCTGTTCATTCAGCCTCATCCAGACGTTTTCAAGCTGCCTCATCAAAACTGGAATGGTTGTCTCATTTGCTAATCCGCCTGGACTAATGTAGTCCAATTATAGTGCAGTTTTGTCAAACATAATCCAGTCCTTACACTGACAAAACTAATGAGTAAGATTTACTTTTTTAAAAAACAAATCCTTGTAGCAGTTCGCACTAATATTTTTTAAGTAAATGCAATTACAATAAATTCAAGTACACCTTAATCATCTATGTAAATAACCCTAAGCAGAAAGTGAAAGATTGTTGCATAAATTAGATACATTTCACTTAGTTCATCTAAATCTTGTTGCATGTACTTAATCAAAATAAGCAAAACTGATAGATTTTCTGAGTTTGCCGTTTTGTAATAAATGGGGGGAAATGTCAGCCTTTGCAATATGTAAGGCTGTAGATCAGCGTTTCTCAAACGTTTTCAGGCCAAGGACCACTGTTCCCATTTAACAAACTCTTACGGACCACCTAGTTTAAAATTGTCCCCACAATGACGCAACATCATAACATATATAACCCAAAATGAAGATATTAGTATCTCAACTCATTGCTTTTGTTCCTCCTTACGTGAAGTGTGGGACTGTTTTGTAAATATGACTGGCCACCATAAAATTATGAACAAGTCTAATTGGGCGTTTTGAGTTATTAACAGATTCTGAAAGTACGGATCCTAATGATTCGAATGAAGTGCTGTGTGCACTGACAATATTTTAGGACTATTTGTAATTTAGAAGCATAATAAAAGAAAACTAGATTTAAGTTGCTCTGGCAAAAACAAACATATTCTTTCTGCCAGTAGGTAGTCCAGCATCAATAATTTTATTTCAGGTGTTAAGATGCAGTTAGTCAGCGTAGGGCGCAGCTCTGTTCACCGCCTCTCCACCGTCACATTGCATTCAGCACAGCCGCAGACTGAGATCTGCATGCTCTGTATTATAATCAGGGGTGGAAATTAAAAGTTTTCTCCAGTGGCTGGAGAGTTTTCTCTACCAGCAACTGGTAGAGAAAATGTTTTACCGGCCACTCGGACATTTCATCAGCCATTGTTTTTTTTTTTCTTCTTTCCATTACTTTGAGTCTTGTCAGATTAAAACGTACCTTTTGAAAATAATGACCTTTCAGTAGCTATCGGGCATACGTTTCATAAAGTTCACATTTCTGTTTTTCAAAGTAGAAATTTTTGTTCTCATTAACTATTAGAGGAAAATCGTCACACTTAACATAGATAAAAGGACATCAGACATCCATGTGTGTAATTAATCTACATAATGTGTTCAATTAGTGATAAAGTTTCTGAAATAAATTAACTTTTCAGTCATTTTAAAATTTATTGAATGAGTCCGTATAGCCTAAAGTATTTAACAAGAACTGAACTTGTCACCAATTTTCTTAATAAGTGTCTTTTAAAGGTGAAATTGACATGGTATTCTTTCATTGAGTCCAGACATGCAAGGAAATGAAACTCTAGTTTTATGGTAAGAGAGTAAAAAACATTTTTCTGTTCAAAAGGCCAAAAACTGATCTGGTCTTAATTTAAACCTTAACTCAAGTGCCACAAATGATTGGCAAACTGTTCAGTTATTTGCTGCTACTGCTACTTTTATTATGCTTTTTTATTATTATTATTGTTACTGCAACATGCTTAATAACGCAACAGGAAAAAAAAACTTCATTTACTCAAGAATGACCAGGAGAGGGCGACAAAACGCAACTACACTGGAAGTAGAACATTAACTGAACTTGCAATGCAATCAGTTGAGATACAAAACATTGCAACATAGGTACAAAAAAGAAAAAGAAAACAAAACATGGGGCTAAGACTATTAAAGACAAGCACGTAAGGCAAAGGATAAAAATAGAGCAAGATTTCAAACAAAAGAAAAGTAGAGATGCTGGCAGTTACTTTTTTTTTGCATAAATGGATTTCAGATGTTTCATTGAGGTGTAATACAGTTTAAAATGGTTAAGAGAAAAAATCAAAACAAGGAGTAGAACCTCTCCATTTCCAGCAGTGTATATGATATTATATTTACCGCGTCAGATATTTGGTTATCAAAGTCTTCAACAGAGTATAACATATGAGTGATGGTAATCGCTGGAATGTCCCCAGTTTTAAGGGACAGCCAATTCTTAACGTCTCTCCACAGTTTACAAGAAAGGGGACAAGAAAAAAAAAAGAGATGATGAAGGGATTCTCCTGGACATTCACCAAAGGCACAACATGTTGAATCAAATTTAAACCTTTTGTGCAAAAACATCTGCCACTGGGTAAAAATTGTGAGAGATTTTGAAGCGCACTTGATTTGACGTACTTGGAGAACGCCCTCTCAATTATAGGCACATTTGGTGTTACCAAGATACTGTTATTGAGATCATTAAACTATTTAGATTTGAAGGCAGCCACAAGTGCAACATTGTTGCACCTCATATCAGTCAAACTATAGTCTCCAATTTTCAGTTTGGGTAAAGATGAAGTAACACTAGAATATCTTCATAAGAAGTAAAGTTCAGATTAAATTTGTTGGCAAATTCTCTATGATTTAACAAAACACCATTACTGTCCATTAAGTCAGTGACAACTAGAATACCTTTTTCATGCCAGTCAGTTTTAAAAATTGATTTTCCATTTACCAATATTGATCTGTTATTCCACAGTACGGATCCATGTGGGGTGAAATTGTGGGTAAATATCATTTTCCATAAATTCAAAACTGGTCTATGAAAATTAGACAGTGAAATGGGAATCTTGGTTAATTCAAAATCACATTTAAGCAAGATATCCAAGCCACCCAGCTTATATTAAATATGGCTTTAGGGACATGAAACCACGTTGAGTTGGAAAGCAACAAATACTGTAGGTCTTCAGCCAATTTATTCTGAATGAACCAATCAGAGCCTCAAAATCTAAAGCTCTAATTCCACCTTTATCATAATCTTTAATAAGACAACATTGTCGAAAACAGTGAGTTTTGTTCCTCCAGATGAACTGAAAGATTATAGAATTGGCTTTCTTAGTATTTTTGTAGGAGATAAAAGCAGGACGGCTTGGATAAATTAATTTGGACACTCCTTCAGCTTTGTATAGAAGAGTTTGTCCAAAAATAGTCAGATCTCTAGTCAACCAAAGGCTCAAGGACCTCTTCACGCCATCCTAGCATCTTCCGATGTTTTCCTCCTCTCTTCTAAGAACTGCACTTGCTCTTGAATTGTTGCAAAATTAATTTGGGAAAATTAAAAAAAGAAGAAACAGTACGATTACAATAGGCCTACGCAGCGCTTTGCTCTGTCCTGTGAAAGATTTTTCTCATCTTAAAATCTGGCAAAGATGAGAAAAAATAGCATAGCTACAGACTTGTAGTCAATAAGAAGATATTTGATAAAGCAAGTTACAATTGTCATGATTAAAATTATACCTATGGGATGTAAATAGTGTCAAATAGATGTTTTTTTATGTATATTATTGGGATTTTATGTGGTATTCCAACAGCACATAAAAGCCTCACTTCATGGAGTTTTAGGGGACATTTTGCCTATGCAATTATCTCAAAACTCAAACTTGCCTTAAAATTTGCATCTTGAAAGATTGAGTCGTGATGAATGTTTTCCATTTTCTCACCAGTGGTTGAGTGGTTTATGTTCTCAGACCTCTAGATCTTAAAGGCCAGCCTCCCACAATTCAGTGCAAAAAGAATGGCCACAAAACGTTTACACGATGAAGCACAAAAGGAGAGGGAAGCCGATTGTATGAAAGTGCATTGCAATACAGTGGGCACATTGCAGAAAGAATCAGGGAGAACAATACAGTTGAACCGCGAGGCTGCTCCGCCACTTACATGGCAAACGCATAAACAAAACAAAAAATATATTTTTATTCATTTAAAAAGTTTTAACACCCGGTTATAAAAGTAGCATAGTAGCTCTTGTTATGGTTTACAGCTGTGAAGTAAGCCATTGTTTGACTCATGGGTTACTTCATAAAATGAAGGAAATTATGAATTGTTAATGTTTTGTTCTCAATGTTCTAAACTTCTGGAGCTCAGAACTTTTGATACTAAATACTTGGAGAGGAAAAGTATTTACAATAATACCCCATTTGCATATACTGTATGTTGTAGATACACAATGTGAAAAAAACAATGTGTTGTAGATTCACAATACAATGTAAAAATAAAAACGTAAACAACGTAATTAAACTTTCACGGTGCATATCAGTGAATTCAATTTTAACCATGTCAGATTTTCAGATTTAAGGTTGGTAAAGACCTCCATCTTTCCCAACTTGGACTTTTCTAAATCAACGACGACTAATGTCAACTTCTGAAAACATTATCTGAATTGCATCCCAACAAATCCTACATATCCAGTGAATAAAAGATGTAAGAATTAATAACATGAGAGTTCTTAAACCGTCTGTCAGTCTGGTTGTTTTTGGAAAGCTTCTTTCTAAAATGTTTGGGGAACTACAGTTAAAACAGACACCTTCAGCAGATCTTTGAGGACCAGCCGAGGATCCCGTATTTGGCACTGGGAACTGGGAAACTGTTGGGGGGACAGGAAACGGTCCAGATTTCCTCAGACAGGATACCGTGCTCCTCCAAGAGGCATCCTGGAATCTACTGTCTCTAAGGTCCAGCCAAGTTTTCCGTTCAAAACACACTGACTTTAAGCGTCACATTGTGAAGAGGGAACACACACTGATGGCTGGTCAACCTGCAAGAACTAAGCTCACTTGCAGATAAGTTTGCCATGCATCCAAAAATCCAGAAATGCATTTTCTGGACACCGCTTATGGAAATCTGTGCTCAAGGGCATAAATCCCATCTCATTATTGGGGGGGGACCATAAACGGGAAAATTTCTTAAGACCGATTTTGTGGGAGGTCGGCAAAGTTACAGTGAAAGGCAAAGTAAAATGTAAAAAAGTAAAACATTCAAGCTGCAGGACCAAAAATGACTAGTAATGCACATCAAACATGTTTTATTTTCAGTAAGCAACCTATTGAGAAATAAAACTAAAATTCAAATGTTGCTTAGATACAAGTTTTGTTCAGTGTCACTGATCTAATCTCTGCTACACCTTTACAAAACTTTACGGTTCTAAATGAAAAAGCTTTAATGAGTAACTGCTCTTAATAAAATTCCTCATAAACATTGATTTATTGAAATGGCTCCCAATACAAGTTATGGGCTATTTAAATTATAACTTAAGTTGCTTTATTTTTAAGCCATTTTTAGTTTTGTCATGTGCTGGATGACTGAGAACCAGCAGGTAGATAGAAATGAATATCTGGGGGGTATTATAACTTAAACGTAACATTTAAAACACCAGGGTTTATATAGAAAAATCTTCAGATTTTATTTTGTGCTTTTAAAGGCTCTACGATGAAGACAGTGAGTAATAAAGGCATAGCTTGTTTTTTCTATCTGTTCTCAGCTCCCACACTCTGAGTTGGGTCCACTTGCTCAGCTGCAACCGTGTGTGGCAACATACATATGCACAAATGCCTTTTTTTTATCTGTATCATTTTCTGTCCACTTCACATACTTGTACTCATTTGTACATTCACTTCCAATTTAATACACGGAGGTTTTGAGGATCTAACGTGACAAAATATCGAAAAATTCACCATATGGTCAACACAGAGAGAACGATGACCAAGAACCAAGAACCAAGAACGTGAACGGTTGAGAAACAAGGGCGCCCTCTGGGGCCACAAGCTCGGAATTTTTGTGTGACAGCGGAACCATTAGCACGGTCAACGTTTTCCGGGAGTCATTTTCTGCGCTGCACAAAACATTGTCCACGATCAGCTGAGCTCTAACATGACTTGGACCTCCCTCAGCCTTAGTCTGATAGATACTTGCTGGTTCTTTCTGGCTCTGTGTTTCCTTGTAGCCTTTAGCGTTCACAAAGCCTCAGCCCAGCTTCCGGGAGAGTACCGGAAGTCCAGTCTGCTCACATTGTTTCAGGATCTGATTCGCTACGGAAAAACCAAACAGAAGCTGCACCGAGCACAATGGTTGCGAGTGTTTGACGTCCCGAAACGGTAACAAGTTATGTAATATATATTACATACATATATATAAATTTAGAAAAAGTGTGTTAATTTTTTATTTACTATAAATAGCAGGAATGTTTGGGTTGAGATACCACTAGCTCAGTGAAACCGCTACCTACGCCTGTTCTGTTCATACAGGTGGTTTTGGCACTTTTATGCCATCTCTATTTGCTGGAATATTTTCCTTCTGCTGTTGTCTTTCAACTTCATCTACCAGCTGCAGTCATACCCATCATGGCTGACTGGGATGTTGGAGATTTTAACTGGTGCACCCAGTTCTTTTGGCCAAGGTAAACTAGCTCTTCTCTATTAGGAGTTTTCATTTCCTGTCCGATCCTCGCTGATGGGGGTCTCCTCTCTGCAGCCCCGCAGCTGTCCACGGTCCTGGTGCAGCTGCTGCTGTGTGTCCACTCCCTCAGGAGGCTGCTGGAGTGTCTGTTTGTCAGCGTGTTTTCTGATGGGGCCATGCATCTGGTGCAGTATTTGTTTGGCCTGGGGTATTACATTGTGCTGGGATTGACTGTGCTTTGCTCGGATCGCACGGCAAAAGGTTAGATTCTCTACTAATCCTGTCATGTGCCGTTCTGCTATGGTGATGCAAATGCTTATGCTGCTTGTTTAGGTCCTGGGACTCTCCTCTCTCGCTCGGATTGGATTTGTGCGGCCGGATTTGCTCTCTTCATCGCGGCCTCTCTCCTGCAGCATCAGTCTATAGTCCTGCTGGCTGGGCTACGCAAAGGAAAGTCAGGTCAGTCTGTGAGCGACGGAGTTTAATTTAACTCCACCAACTACTAGACAGACTGATGAAACTTTAGGTGTCGGTGAAACACAATCACACACAGGCATAACATGAGACTAATATTTTTAATAACCTTGAGGAGAGAAACATAATATAATATTTTTTTGTGAAATATAATTCAAATAATTTTATGAAAGAGGAAACAAACAATTATTACTGCTACTAAAATAATATAGTTATTATAACTGTTGCTATCTATGACATTTATTATTTAGTTTTCTAGAGTACAGCAAATCTTTAATATACACACCTGCTAAAGTACTGGTTTTCAAGTATGTAGTACAGTAAATATTGGGTTTTTTCTTGTCATTTTGCACTTTTTGGAGTAGCACAAGTAAAATAAGCTAAAATTAGTCGATTCGTTGCGGTCGATCTACTAACAGACATGCTTCAAAATACCCTTATCTTAAAAGAATAGGTAAGTTTCTCACTTGCGGTGCACTGGTTTCACATTTTTGACTCAATACTAATCTTTAAAAAGCCTGACCTGCCTACTTCAATTTTGGTCAATTTAGTTTTTTGTTTTTTTTAAATAAAAAAACAAAAAGTTGTCAGGAAACTCTTATTTATTGAATTTTTTTTATCACTCTATTGCCATACATTTTAATTAGATGGTATTCATCAAATTCAGGTTAGTTTACTTCAATCATTGGATTTATTACAAAGACATTGTACAAAGTTGAATTCTGCAAAACATTGACCGCAAAAAGCACAGATTGAAGATATTCCATCTCTAATTTAAAACATGACAAAAACAAAACGCATATGTTTAATTAAAACTTAAATCAGAACAGCAATCAAGTGTTCTCAAGCCTTCATTACACAAGGTGTTCATTGCAAAGTATGTTTTTAACTTATTAAAATATGTTTATTTGAACAAAGAATAGTGAGGTACACATTTTCACTTCATGCTGTATCACAAAAATTGCTGCCTTGATACTTTACAGAATAGTGGATTTCTTAGAGATAGTAGGATCAGTTTGTAAAGGTGTTAGGGTGTACGTGACACACTTTTAAAGGTTCAATTACTCTGACGGTTTACATCGAAGGGTCAGAATCAGAAAAATCACCAGAAAATGCTGATCTAAGTCAATAAAACTACAATAACATTTAGACAAATAGACAGAGCATACTGCAGAGCTGAGAAAAACAAACTTTGGCAGAGGGCAAGGTTATTAATGATTTAAGTGTGGCAAAAAAAAAACAATCAAAATATGTATTAAGATATTGATATTAAGATGAAAAATTCGAAATAAAATTGGATGAAAGGGCAAAGTAAGTGTAATAATTTAAAAAAAGACAAAAGTATTGAAGTTGAAATAGATAACACGTCTTAGTTGTCACAAAGAAGTGTAGTAGAGAGCAGCAAAAAGAGCAACGCAGCCACCATTACTAATACAAATGACAACACATGTTCTGCTGCAACTGCTGTGAAAAACCTAAATGCATTCTTTTTTCTTTTTTTTTTTCTCCGAAGAGTTTTTTTTTGCGGCGCTAGTGGCTCGTATTTTTTTCGACAGTAGGCAGACAGGAAGGAGGGTGAGGAGAGGGGGAAGACATGCAGTAAAGGTCGTCGGGACCGGGAGTCGAACCCGCGACGTCCGCGACGAGGACAAAGGCCTCCAAACGTGGGGCGTGCTAACCCCATGCGCCACCACAGCACGCCCCCTAAATGCATTCTTTGACCTGTTTGCTTCTCCTTTTAGGAAGAGTGGAGACTCTGGCTCACCGGGTGCCAGAAGGGGGCTGGTTCGAGCTGGTTTCCTGTCCACATTACTTCGCCGAACTGCTCATTTACGTCTCGCTGGGCTTCGCTCTCGGCGGGTTCTCTTTCACCTGGTGGCTGGTGGTCCTTTACGTGCTCTTCAACCAGGCACTGGCTGGACAGCTTTGTCACGACCTCTACGTCAGCAAGTACGAGTCGTACCCAAAGCACAGGAGAGCTTTTATACCTTTTGTGCTCTGAGCTCTCTGCAACTGTAAATATGCAGAAGATTCTGACACAAGATGCAAACAATGGACCTTAAATCAGTGTTGTTATTACTGTCCGATCTTGTTTTATACATGACATACATGAATACATGAATTTTTTTGTTACGCCAACATGGGTTTACTTGTAACGACATTTCATATTATTGTAGTTGAAGTTAAAACTTATTTATAAAGATGTAAAACAATTGCCATTGATTGCATTGAGTGTTTTGCATTAAAATAATAAAACACCCAAAATGGTAAAATATTAAAATGACAGGATAAAAAAAATAATTCCTCTCATACATATATAGAAGCATGGGGTTTGGAATCTAGCTGATGTGCTGGGAGAATTGATCCCACAATTTTAGGGGTGACAATTGTGAATTTTTCTTTTGCACCAGTCTGGACACTGGTACAGAGCTGATCACTAAAAATACCAATGAAAGTTTGCAAAATAGTTTTTAGTAGACATTAGAATGGTTTGATTGCGTAAAAAAATAAATAACCCAAAATGTCACAGTAACGTAGGCACTACAATACACCACAAACAAAGAAGATGCTTGTGAAGTTTGAAGCTGGCTGTTGTTGCTTTGGCACTGAGGGTAAATAAGTTTGTTTATTCTGAAGCGCTTCCAGAAAGTTTTGTCCAGGTTGGCTGTCCAGTTGGAGGCCACTAATAATCTCTTAGTGCCACAAAAATACCAAACACCATAAGAGAATTTCAGGAGTGCCGTTTATGCATATTGACGAGGTGGAATTTTACATTTCAGGTGGAACAAATAACTTTTTAAATAAGAGTGATTTTAGAAAATGCACGTTAAAGAATACAACAAAGGTATTTTCTGAAGACTATTGAATGCTAACTCTGTCTTCACACTCTTTGAAAATAACACCTACTGTGTTATTTTAACACAGTAGGTAACACCTACTGTGTTAAAATGACCCCACAGAGAGCTGTGGGGTCATTTTCGCCCGGCGTTCATGTGCAACCGGTGAGTAAACGGAGCTCTCCGGATCGCATGTCAATGGACAAACATTTATGCAGTCATGGTGGTTTTGATCATTCTCAGACTAAAGCATCGGACACTCACAGGAGTCGTTGCATTCATAAAGGGTGGGCCATGTGGACTTCAAATTTTTATCAGATTATTGTTTTTTTTGCTGTGGCTATGAAAGTATTTAGAATTGCATGGGAGTCTTTTGCCTACAAATCTGACAGTACCTACAATCAGGGCCTTTTATGGCAAAACAGTTATCAAAAGGATATTTCACTGCAATATTCAGCAGTCCAACTGTCTATTAACAATTCGTAGATATTCATTGGAAACCACTGATGATATGCTTTGAAAATTGTTCCGGTACTATTTTATTGGTAAATAATGAAACTTTTAATGCAAAGTTGACAGTTTTAATTGACTTTTGGAGCAAGTTTTAAAGCAACTTTGCATTGAAATGTCATTATTTGCAGAATAATGCAAAGTTGACACTTTTAATGTAACTTTGAATTAAAAGTTTATAATTAAGTTTATTATTTATAGAATGCCACTTCATGGCACCAGTCATAAACATTCATGAAGACGCCTTCATGTTCATGACAGGTGCTATGTCAGTCTTATGCACACCCCTTCAAATAAAGTGCTATCAAATAAACATTGATATAATTTAAGATTACTAGAATTGCTTTTCTTCCCTCAGTCTTCTGTACTACAAATGTAAGTAACGGAAACTGTAAGAAAAAATGTCAAATTAAGTAAGTCAAACATACTTTTTCCAGTACCGCTTTTCTTTCCTTTATTTTTTACTGAGATGTAGGGCAAATTTTCATACGCTTGTTTCCATTATTGCAGCTAAAGTGTAACAAATTGAAAGTTTTAGTTTTTTATTCGAACCTAAGATACCAGAAGCTGTCAAGACGAGGCCTGTTTCGGACAGCAAGGCTGTTCAGCAGGTGATTAAGACTGCTGAGAATGTCGCTGGTGCCGGTAAACATCAATGATATTGTCAGACTGCCTGCCCAGAACTAAAAAAAAAAGACCTGTCCTGTCCTCTCGTTGTAACTGGTTTATCTTTCTCCTATCTTGCTAAAGATATAGAAGTAGCCACATCCCTTCCAACTTACTCAATTAACAGTTTTTCAGCTCAGACTTTAAACTACTGAAGTGACTTTAATGCATTTTATCAAAACTTAACATAATTTAATTTGCTACACTGATCAATGATTTAAATGTTACAGTTGGTAAATAAAAAACATTATTTAGCATTAGCAAGGTGTGAGTGTTTTTAATAGTAACATACTTTTGAGTGTTACACAGAAAGGCAGAGACTTTTAGAGACTGGTCTGGTTTCTTTTTTTCAAAGAAGACATTCACGTACAGGTTAAATTATGCACGAAGTACCATTATTGGATATCACTGGACTGTTCAAACTTCCACCAGACTGAATGGGCCATCTTGAAAAAAGAACTGTGCAGAGAAGTAAGTGTTATGAAAGAGACCACAAACAGTCCTGGGTCATGCTGACCGTAAAGTGTGCTAAAGCTATGCATGTGGCAGGGTTGCTTCTCGTTCAATGTAGTCGGCTCGTATGTAGAATATGGACTTTGTTACTAATATTGTTAGCCAGACGACACTAATTAATACCTAGCTTTTATTTGAACTTTGCTTCACTAAATGTCCACGACAAATTCCCTTAACTTTGAGCTAATGCCGACAATGAAACCGTCCAATCACCGAACTCTCCACTCGGGTCGTCATCACATTACGTAGAGCGTCATTATCCTTCGCTGTCCAATCAGGTGTCGGCTTTGTTAACTCAACGCTGGAGCGACATTACAACTTCCCTCTTGAGTTGGCCCAGTTGGTCTCATCGTGACGTGTAACACCGGGTAGTCCGTCAACCTGAATAGTTTGTAAAAAATGAAGTTTGCTAGTTTTGTTTAGGGCAAAATGAAGTGAATTTCGGGGTAGAAGACAGTCTTACAGCTCGTGTTGGGTCGCTTCCGGTAGCAATAATGCCTGTGTTGTTGGGAAGGGGAGCTAACAGAAGTCTGCTGTTTTCGCTCGCCGCCGTGTTGTTGCTGTCGATCGGAGTTGCTGCCATTCAGGAGGAGCAGAAAGCAGTGCAGGAACAGACGCAAAATGAGGTAAAAATGTACATTATCATGCCCAGTTCGACATTTTGTCGTGGTCGGCGGAGAGCTTCTCTGAAACAAGCTAGCGCGTCTGAGTTAGCGCGTGCTAACCAATAAACACCAGCGTTTTCCGGGTCTTATGTTTCCGGAGTGACCAATTTGATATAGTTTTTGACTGATTTTATGTCAACAAAGCTGTCAAAGTGCTGATAAACTGGGTTTAATATACTTCCACCGACAGTTTCGCCAGTTTCCCCATTCATGTTGTCATGTGACCTGGTTTGGATTTTTTCTATAAGCGCTGTAACTTGGCTGCTGTTTTTGTTTCACAGAAAGCCACCAGTCCCCATCCAGTGGGGCCGATTGTTACCGAGACTGGCTCCAGCAAAGGAAACCTGGGTTTCATCCACGCCTTCGTGGCCTCTTTATCCGTCATCATCGTCTCAGAGTTGGGAGACAAGACGTTTTTCATCGCAGCCATCATGGCCATGCGTTACAACCGCCTCACCGTGCTGGCAGGGGCAATGCTGGCTCTGGGGCTTATGACTTGTCTGTCAGGTTTGCATCAACCTCTCTCTTTTTTTTCCCCCCCACCTGGACAACTATTTCATTGCTTTCTGAAATGTAATAAAACTCCTCCTTCCTCCTCTCTTCAGTATTGTTCGGCTACGCCACCACAATCATCCCTCGAATCTACACCTACTACGTGTCCACTGCACTGTTTGCCATCTTTGGGGTGCGCATGTTGAGAGAGGGGCTGAAAATGAGTCCAGACGAAGGGCAGGAAGAGCTGGAGGAGGTGCAAGCAGAGATCAAGAAGAAAGACGAGGAAGTGGGTCGAATTTGCCTATTCAAAGAGCATGCAAATTTTTCCTGAATTATCCACATAATTTCCTGTCGAAAATTATGTTCCCCGGAAAAGTGCCTTGTTCGCTCCTTTGTGTCTCAACCTTAATTTAGAAGATCGTAGCTTTGCATTTCATAAAGATCGGTGTGCCGATCGATTTCAGCTCAGGCAGCAGAGGAAACCAGAACTTTACTATTGACTACAGTGGAGATGTGGAGTAACAACAGTGTTCACATGCTCCAAAAATGGGAACTAAATTAAATTTTTTATTTATTTTTTTTTCGCTGTGTTCTCTAATTTCTTTATTTCCATCTGCAGCTCCAGCGCTCCAAGCTGGCCAACGGCTCTCCAGACGTGGAGGCGGGAGCAGGACCCACCATACCTCAGTCGAAGTGGCACAAACTGATCTCGCCGATCTTCATCCAAGCCTTCACCCTCACCTTCCTGGCAGAGTGGGGGGACCGCTCACAGCTGACCACCATCATTCTAGCTGCCAGAGAGGTTTTTTACGCTGCACTAGGTGACCGATTACTGCTTTGTTTATTCCTGATTTCATTTTTTATTCTTTTTTTTTTATGCTTAATTGCTAGGATCCATTTGGAGTTGCAGTAGGTGGGACAATCGGCCACTGTTTGTGTACAGGACTGGCTGTGATTGGAGGACGAATGATTGCTCAGAAGATTTCTGTGAGGACAGGTGAGATGTTTTGTGTTACTTTAATCCAGTTGGAAATGTCTCAAAGGCTTTGAGGAATCAATTTATTATTATTTTTAAAAAATGCTCAGAAATTGTTTGTGTCCAATTTCCTCACTTATCTCAATCAATTTAAAAGGACTACACCGCATCGCTTCAGCTTTTTGACACATCCAACTCTAGATTTTCAGAAGTGAATGAGAACCAACGCCCATTAAAAAAACAAAAAGAAATCTCATGGTGTAGAGTTTCAATTCATCGTTGAATTCCACTTTAAAAACTCTGTCGGCCTGAAACTGTCTTTTTGTTTCCACAGTTACCATCATCGGAGGGATTGTATTTCTGGCATTCGCCTTATCTGCCCTTTTCGTCAAGCCAGAAACTGGATTGTAATTGGTGCACAAAAAGGAAACTGTTCATTCTGTAAATATGTGTAAGATATGGTCAACTTGCTGGAAAGAGACTTTCATTTGGATTCAGTATTTGGCGTCTATCTCTTGAGTCCCAGCAGCTTTTTGTCCATGTTGATCTTTGAGGTTATTTCCGTCGTAGACGTCCAGGAGTCGTATAACAGTAGACAAGCGGACTTTCCTAATAGAAACGGAAAAAGCACCTCGTACAACCGGCTTTTCCTAGAAAAGCATTTGTTCCGCTTCTGTTTGTGACTCGGGTGAATTACGAAACGAGGAGTGCGTTCCTCCACAAGTTCAAACACGTCCACATCACAGCGCCGGGGAGAGCAGCTGCTCTCTCTCAACGAGACATTCTACCTTTCATCAAAGAGCTTCGGCTTAATCTCAGAACAGGAACCATTTTAACGTTTTATTTGGTACAACAGAATCATTGAGTTACTGCGGCTGCAGCCTGAAGGGGAACTGTAGTTGCTCAATCTTAAGAGCTTTATTCACATCTGAAGGAGCGTTGAAGAAACCCTACACTTGACCTGACAGCGGATCTCTTAACTATACACACCTGTGTATCAAGCTGAACCTGACATGCAGTACTTTTCTCCACTTTGCAGGCTCATTGTCGGCACTCACAGCTTTCAGTTTGCATGGTACAGTACAGTACCAACCTAGTGGACCTCCTTTACTTTGATCAGTAAAAATAAAAAGTGGTGGAGTATCTGGGTCAGTGGTTCTCATCTAGATATCAGAGCGTTACTGTACCATGTTATGCAAAAAAAACCATGAATTTGTTGGAGAAATAGTTTGGTTGCTTTTAAATGTTTAGTTCTTCTATTTTTATTCTAACTTGTTTTATTTTTGACTTCCACCAAGATGTTTTAATTCACACAGAGTCAGTATTTCCCATTGTACTGCATAGAGAGACCGACCCAAACCACTTTAATACCTCCATCGTCTAAGCACAGTTTTTGTACGGTTTTTTACATGTCTGGTTTTATTTCTAAACAAAACTTCACTGATTCTTAAAGGTAAATTTTTTTCTGAATAGTTCCCAGTGGCGATGAACAGAATGAGTTGTTCATGCTGAAGAATGGCCAGTCGGCATTTATCGTGTCATGAAATCAGTGAAACGGAGGAGAAAAACAAACGCATCAGGAAAAGAATCAGCGACTCACTACATCTTAGACACCTACAAATCATATGAAGCTCAACACTAAGGTGTTGCTGCATCAATACAATGTAGTTTTACCCGTTTTATTTAAAGTTGTGTATTTATTTAGCTTCATTTACTTTAGTTGTGTGGTCTGTACACAAAGTGGGAGAAATTTCTGTATGTGGGGTGCAATGTTTTTTCTTTTTCTATTTTTTTTTCCTGTTTAACTGAACGGGTTTAAGTTGTGCTGTCAATATTTGACAGACTTTAACCCAGCTGTGAAACACTTCAGTTGTTTGATTTGATGAAATGTCTATAAACTTAGAATTAACAAAAAGTGTATCGTCTCATTTCTGAGTGGCAAAACAATCTCGGAAAAAAAAAATCGCAAAATTTCACAAAGGTGTCCCTCAAGATTTTGATAGGGCCAATACTTATTTTAACATATACACAACATACACAATGCATATAAATGGTGCAATAATGCTCACCTCTGTCCTTATGCTGAATACAAATGTCATTGTCCAATTGTTGCTAGGTTGAGTTTGTGTCATTTAACCTCATGATCCCGAGTCCTGAAAGAAACGAGGGTAATGTAGTTTAAAATTTCTAATATTCTTACGTTTAAATAACTTCATTACAAATCAATTATAGGTTTGTGTGGTGTTCAGAACAACACAGCTGAAACCTCGACTCAAAAGACTTGTTACATTTTCCATCCAACCTTTGTCACATTGATGGGATACTTTGTGTTCCAGTAGAGCAGGGGTGTCGAACTCCAGTCCTCAAGGGCCACAGGTACAAAACACTGGAATGAAATGGCTTAATTACCTCCTCCTTGTGTAGATCAGTTCTCTAGAGCCTTGCTAATGACCTAATTATTCTATTCAGGTGTGGTGCAGCAGAGGCACATCTAGAAGTTGCAGGGCAGTGGCCCTCCAGGACTGGAGTTTGACATCTGTGCAGTAGAGTTATAGGAAAGTGTGTGACTTTCATTATAATGATCTGCCCACTGATCAGCTTGACTACTAGCTTTGCTTATAATATCCATTCAGCAATATTTCAGATTGAGACCAAGAAAAAAAAATATACACAAATATATCTATAAATGCTTTTCTCTGCAATAATTTGGAATGATGAAACGCACATTTTAACCAATTCTAGAGTTTCAGCCTTTTAGATATCAGCCATCTTTTTTTTTTCCAGGAGAAGGTGGTTCTTTTTTTCACCCACTTGTGCCAGTCAGAGCTGCTAAAGCATTACTGAATGGCTGTTCTTTTTTTTTATATATAAAGATTTATTTGCTAGTTTATTACAAATAATTGATTTTTTAAAAGCTGATTTTTTTAGTTCCTAATCTTTTCGCTTTTCTAAATTAGATATTGTACAGTTTTGTTTCTGTTGTTGGAGAGCAAATGAAAGGACACAAGTGATCGCTCTCTGTGGATATAATATAAAACAGATTAAGTGTTTTTAGAAAATAAAGATATGAAAGTCACAAGTTGCAGGCAGCTAATTAAAAGACTATATACAGATTGATGACCTGGTTTTACTGTTATATTTCAGACAAAATTATTCAATATAATTAAAAGAAAAAGAGATAAAACGTAATACTACGTTAGATTTTTTTTTTGTCTATTAAGAGGTTTGAAAAACGAATCTAAAACCGCCTCAGTAAGATGAACAGCAGGTGGCAGTAGTGTCCCAGTAGAAAGTTGTTTGCCGTAAGTAATCTTTTTTGTGTTAAACAAAAAAAAGACAAAATATTTTTTGTATCATACTAGACTGGTAAGCAACTGGTAAAATGGGGAGTTGTGAAAAAGGTTGCTTACAAATTCAGTTTTCTACTAATGTTGGCCTCTTGAATTTAGACAGAAACAAACAGGTTATGCAATTTAATTGTGATACTTCAACTCTGAGGAAAATTCAGGGGAATTAAAAAATTGATGAGCCACAAGGTCTTTCAGTGCCTTGAAAAATACTCCTGCCCTTTTGTCACATCGCAATCACAAATCTGAATCTCTATTGTCGGGATTTGATGTGATGGACCCCGAACTAAGTAATCATTCGACCCGAACACGTACACAGTTCTATGATGTCTACAAAAAACAAAACTGAAAAGTGTGGCATGCATTTGTATTTTATCTTTCAACTGTTGCTTTTTGGAAAGCTCGTCCTGCTAGGAAAACACAGACAAGCAGTACATTTGTCTTCTTTTAGTAACGCATCCTGATAAACATAAATGAACTATAAAGCAACACTTTGTAAAACGGGTGTGAACTTCTGAGCTCAACTCCACTGAACCGAGCTAGATGTTCACAGCCAACATCGGTGTCTGACCTCACGCATACAGTTGTTGAAGAATGGTCAAAACTAAGTCCTACAGTAGGAAAATAGCTCTTACTTATGTTCAAATCTGTGTAAAGTTGAACCAGCAAAATTACTTTTGGCATTTTAACCTATGCAGTAGGACTTCAGGAGATGCTCTGTGGCTCCAAGTGAAATGTTGGGAGAGGTTAAGCACTCTGTAGCCACTTGCCTCCGCATGGCAGAAGAGGCCGCAGAGCCGTGAGTTTCACACCATCTGCTAGTGAATAAGATCAGATGGTGAGGAGGCTGCCGGGATCAGGCCAACACAGTCAGAGCGATTCCGGGAACCCAGGAGGAGTCAGCGAGGGAGTTTGATCCGTCCCTGCAGCGTGAGTCGAGTCCTCATGTCTTCTCCGGCCTGATGACGACTCGCACCGAGCTGAACGTGTTCCAAACGCTGGCCACACTGCCAACGAAACCACGATATCCTGGGGAAAAGACACCGATGCCAACAATAAAGCAGAAGTGGGTCTTTGTGTTTGTTGTGTAAAGAAAAAAATTTGACAGTTGGGTGGGTGGAGGAGCAACGTGGATAAAGTTAAAATGCTTGGCTGCCTCCGGAAAACTGCAGCGCAAAAAGGACGGGGGCAAGTTAGAGGTTAAGCACATAAATGGATAATTTGTGATTTTTATGTTCTGGTGAGTGTTTCCGTGTGTGTGCCTACGCAAGTTTCAAATCCGTTCCGACCCAAAATGTTGAGGCTAATGTTGCATGGTCGGAAAAGTCATGTCTCACACCAGCTGTTAAAAGAAATGTTGGCTTTATTTTCTTTGAAGGCCTGATTTTTGACAGGAATGATGTAAATCTGACAGATAGATCAAGAATTGTCGGATTGAATTTCCATTTAAAATCGGATCCGTCCATTTCTCCACAGAGCAGCTGCCTGCTGAAATGAAACATCCCCACGGTATTTTAAAAAAATAATGAACAAAGATCACAAGGCAGATTTCCCTTTTAGATATTCTCTCTCTCTCTCTCTCTCTATATATATATATATATATATATATATTGTTTTTTATAGATATATAGACTTTTTAAGAAATGTAGAACAGAACATGTTGAAGAATTACACAGCCCGAGATGGGAGATTGAAAGATCTTCAGAAAACAGGCGAGACAAATAAATAAAGATATGAATGAGGACAAATCTCACTGCTGCTTTCATTTAGCTTCATTGTGGTAGTAGGTAGTTTCCATTTCATGAGCAACATCTCACAAATTTGCAGTCTTCACTGTTTGGATGTTTAACACAACATTATTAAAAGAAAAGAAAAAAACAGACAGAAATGTGACTCAGGCGGTTGAAGTAAACTGTGTGGAAAATAAAGGTCAAAGATTGAAAACAAAAAAAATTTAAAAAACAGAAACAAAATCCAAACAGCATCGGCATCGTCTGCTATGCAGACGCACAAACGTCCCCGCGGGAGAGAGCAAGTTGGGAAACATCAGCCACTGAGCATGTAAGAGCATTTTTTTGTCTTAGACTTCCTGGGGGGAAAAAAACCAGTATATTCAAAGCTGCAAAAAACAACTATGCATTTCATGCACCATATAAAATATTAGGTCTTTCTTTTTCTGTATATTTACATTATATATTACACAATATTCTGTACAGTTAAACTGCCATCTACACCACATTCATAAAAATATTTTCTGACCCATAATTATTTTTATACAGAAAAACAAAAAGAGCAACAAAAAAAAAAAAAAAATACAATATATCCAAACTGCCTGATCTGTTTCAAGATGCCGACGGTAAAATCTTTAACTCCAGTTAGTCGCAGCGAGTCCAGTCCTGGTTCTCCGCTGAACTCATCCCATTTGGAGGTTTTTCTTCTTTGTTGTTGTTTATTTTTATTTTTTTTTACAAGCAGAAGAGATCCTTGTGAGAAGCCAGGCTGCATTGTCAGTCTCTTCTCTGCTTCAGAGGCAGGACCTTCGTCTGTGTTTTCTGCAGAACTTAAAATGACACTTGTGTCAAAAGTCTTAGTTTGGCTGATCTTGCGTCAGTCAGCTACTGAGGCTGAGTGGACGGGCGGTCAGACAGACTGTCTGACCGGTGAGCAGCCAGCTGATGCTGCTGCTGTTGCGCTGCGGCAGAGAAGGTGCTGTGCTGCTGCAGAGGGAACGCCGCCTGGAGGATTAGCTGGGTCGACTGATTTCCATGAAGGAGCCGAGGAGCCTGGAGCGCAACATTTAGATCAGTAAGACAGAGGAAACGTTTTGTCAATATTTAATACAAGAAACAAAATCATTCTTACACCTTAAAGAATGACGGTGTTAAGAATGTTCCTAAACTTCAAAATATTGAAGTTTAAAACTTAAAATGGCTCTCATACACACAGACATTAATATGATTCTGTATAGAATTTTACGTACATTTATGGACATTAATGTTACATTCAATTTGAGTTTTTTATCAAAGTACTGCTTCTTTTACAGAATAGAGAAACTATGAAGCATACAATTTCCAAAATATTGAAGTTTAGGGAAGTTTACAACCCTAAAATTTAATGTTTTGGCTTTTCTTTTTCTTACAAAGAGAAAGTAGCAAATGATAGTGAAATTTTACATTTTATTTAAACTTTCTAAAAGTGCGGTGTTTATCAGTCCCCTTTATTCTGATACCCCTAATCATAATCCAATGCAGCCAATTGCCTTCAGAAGTCACGTAATTAGCAAAAACAATTCACCAACTGAACCATATTTAAATTTTACAAGTTGAAATATCTGTAATATCTCAACTTGTAAAATATTACTACCTACACACACACACACACACACACACACGTGTATAAATAAATTGGGCAAAACATCAATTTTATTGATTAATCAAATTTTCTTCGCTTAATCAATTTTTTTTGTTTTTGGAGATTGAATCTGGACTTTTTTTTATAACAATACACAACTTTTGTTTCCATAGTTCATAGTGATGTCGGCACGCCTACGGCCGCCATCTTGTTTGACAAGCATGTTTTACAGGTTTGACTTATTTGAACTCTGGTCAACTCACAGGAGGAATGATTGAAGTAAAGCCAATTTATGAAAATATTTTCTCTCATTTGTGATGTCTTTTTTTTAATAAGACATTATATAACAACAATTAAAATCTGAAATCAAATTAGGTATAAAAAAAATCTTAATCTGTTAAAATAAAAATTATGAACTGCTTTCTGTTGGTATGTCATATAAAATCCCAAATAAAATAAGCTGAAGTGAATCAGTATGTAACTGAAACAAGACTAAATGTGAACAACATTCTGGGGGTATGAATAGTTCGTCTCAATTTCTGAGATAATTTAAAACAGAAATATAGGTGCAGCCCTTTGCTAATGTCATCCAAGCTGAAATGTGAAATTAGCCGCTGAAAGTGAAGCTGCCAGTGATTCCAGTGGTGTTGCAGTGTGTACCTGCAGAAACTGCGGCTGCTGCGCGGCCAGAGAAGCCTGACCTGCCTGCAGCGCTGAAACCTGGTTCTGCACCTGAATCTGCTGCTGCTGCTCCTGCTGCTGAGAAATGCTGATGGTCTGAGTCTGGCCCTGCTGGGGAGCAAAGGCCGTCACCACCTGACCCATGAACATGGATGTGGGGACCATGACCGCCCCCATTGGGATCTGTCCTGTGACCAGCTTAGTCAGCAGCTGAGGAGCTGTAGGAAACCTGTGAGGTGAGAAAACAGGGTCAGAATGTCTCTCCTTGGCTGTCACCACAGCAACTAGACACGATCGTGACGACTGAGCTCTGAAGAAGCACCTTATCTGAGCAGAACGATCCTGCGCAAATGTTGCCACGGCAGTGTTGCTGGGTCCGGTATTTTGCGCCAGGCTTGTGGAAATCTGAACCATGTTAGCTGGACTCTGCTGTGGTATCATCATAGTGTTGTAGAGGGAGCCGGAGAGATGATTCTGTTGAGGCTGCAGAGTTAGTGTTGAGCGCTGAGACTGGGGGGGAAGTAATGAGGTAGAAATAAGTTGATGGAAAATTCTTCAACAGAGAGAACAACAGGATATCTGCAAATTTAAGACTTTTTAAACCTTTTTTAACGCCAACTTAAAATGTATTTAAGACCAATTAGAAAATGTATAAATATGGGGATTTCTGAATAACTTGCTGCATTACAATCAAGCAAAAACTGTGAACCCAGCTCTGTGCATCTCGCACTACATGTAGCTCTCCACAGCTTTAACCCCCATAGTGCCTAGCTTAAAAGCTTTTTTGCACCTATTCTCGTATGGGGTGGCAGCCGAAGTCAGCCAGGGTCAAAAACAAACATCATCCAGCCAACTGCTGATAAGTTTGCATTTACCCATGACAGAGGCAAACAAAGCTAGCTACCCCTGCTAGCTAGTTAGCAAAGAAAAAAACAAAGAGCCTTGGTGGCTAGCCAGTAAAGCTATTCAGCTAAGGCTAGCTAACTGGTAAGGGTACATTAGCAGCTAGTTACAGGTAGCCTCAAAAGCCTCCTGTCACAGAAATTGCAATGAAGATGTTTTCATGCAACTAAAACTTTTGCCTGACAGAAAATTCCTGTTCTGACTAAATTTAAGACCTGCAACTAAAGAATTGAATACTAATTTGCATTTTTTAAAAAACTAATTTAAGAAATGTTAAGACTATTTGCATTTTAGACATACACATTTAAAACTAAGGATGTGCAGACACCTTGAATCCTTAATAAATGAGAGCTTATGGTTGACACACATTTAATCATTAAAATATTTTAGTGTGTCTGACCTGTGACATCACTGTGCTCTGGTCCCTCAGAACTGTTTGCTGCTGGGACTGGGTTTGGGTTTGAACCGCCTGCTGCTGTTGCATGTTGTTCTGTAGAGCTGCTGGAAGGACCACCTGGCCTTGCATGCTCATTGTCGCCCCCTGCTGGCCAGCAGTGCCATGAGGCGTATGAGCTGAGCTGAGGTTCAGTCCTTCATCCCCTTTCTGTTGGAACATCTGACAAAAACATTTCAAATTCACACACAAAGTAAAAATAAAGTGAAACAATAATTCCATACATCCCAACAGAAACGGAAACAATAACGTCGTATTTAATATAACTTGAAAGCAGCAGCTGAGCAACACCTGCAGACTCTGCCCGTGGACCCTCTCCAGCTCCACCTGGATCTGCCGCAGCTCATCCAGTTGCCGCTGAATGTTGTCCTCGATCGTCCTGGTCTTCTTCTCCAGCTGCTCCTTCAGGTGCTGCATGGCTTCCAGCTGGTTGGAGTACTGCACCGACTGTCAGAGAGAAAACCCACGTAAATACGGTATAGAGACCACACTGCTAACTGTCCACTGGGGACGCAGGAAGTTTGTGGTCACATATCAAATATCATGACTTGGAAGAAATTTGATTTCATAATATGATGCCTTGAATTTGGGCCTCTGTCTCTTTAAGAAAGTCGTGCTCTTTCTGAAACTCCACCTTCAGGAAGTCATCACTACATGGCTCCTCCGTTAACCCTTTAATGTTTTTACCAGCGTTGCTCAGAGAAGATGCTGGTATAATGAGCCCAGCAGATGTGCAGTTCCACCCGATGTTTGCTAATTGCTGCTGGGCTAGTCTGAAGGAGCCGGGTGGGGCAAGCAGGAGGGAAGAGCTGCTCTGTGAGGTCGGAGCTTAAGAGCAGCGCCTCGAAGGCGGAGCTAGGTCCACTCTGGCGTTTTGCACAGCTGAATGTTGCCATGGGAGATTAAAGGATTTCTCAAACAGAATCAGAATCCATGTATGTTTTTTGACAAGGGATTAACATTGTAAATGTTAATGATGTAAATATCAAAAAAGTAATTTTTACATAACACTGCCCCTTTCTAATCTTAACAAAGTCCTACCATGAGTATTAAGACTTTTTCAAGGCACTAAGTCATATAATTCACATACTTTTCATTGGCAACAAATTGTAATGTGAGAAGCTGACAGAGCGCTGATGGACCAGAAGGAATATTCATCAGATAAACAGCAGGGTGCGCTCAAGTTCTGTGAAGTTTCTTACTTGGTTGTTTTGAAGCTGTTGCTGAGGCAGCTGTTGAGACTGCTGTGAAGTCATGGAAGGCACCCCGTTCTGGCCCGTGTTCTGGGAGCTCATCGACTGCTGGAGAAACAACCCGAGACAATTGGAAAAGATAAAAGTCTTGGCAATCAGGTCAGAGTAAGGTCAAGCTAACAGCAAACCCATACACCAAAGTGTTGACTATCTTTCCTGCTGACCTGACTGCTGACTGATGATCTCCGCTGCGATGTCATTTCCACGGCAGAGACAGACTGTCGGCCTGGTGTACTTCTGTCTCCCTGCATCTTCATCTGTGAAGCTGAGGAAGAAATATGACCAGATTAAAACCGAAAACGACCCTCATGGGTATCTTCATCGATGATAAAAAAAAAAAGCTTACAGGCCGGGTCAGAGACGGCAGTGTGGGAGGATTTGTGCGAGCTGCGCGATGAGGCCGACGGGGTCCGGCTGTGGTTAAAACGCTCCAGAGCTTCTTTCAGGCTGGAGGCGTTGAGCTGCGATTCGGAGCCTGAATCCTGGGACTGGCGAGCCAAGGCGTCACCAGAGGTTAAATACTCAACTTTTATTATTTAAAGAATAATGAAGAAACACGTCGAGCAAACGTCTCACCTTGTCAGCTGCGACCTCGGGGGGGCAGTCTTCGATTCCGAGCTCTCGCCGTTGTTCTGCTCGTACTTCAGCGTAGCTGCAGAGGAGAGGCGCTGGATGAAATCCATATGTAGGTTGAACCATGAAGGTATTCATAAATGCTCAATTTGTTCAGTTCTTGCAACGTTACAACCACAAATTGTATTGTTTTATTTGACAAATCAAAACAAAATAGGGAATTATTGTGGAGGGGAAAGAAAAAGGATGCATATCATCTTTTTTCCATCCCAAATAAAAATCTGAAAAGTTGTTATTTGGGCTCATTGTTCTGCTGGAATATTGTTTAACAAAAAGTACAAGTTCCATTTGCAGATTATTTCGCTTTTAGCAAGACATTTTTCCCATGTTGTCAGTGAAATTATCTGCCAGTGGAACTAGAACTTTCCCATCAGTATTAAGGAATTATTGACCTAAAATAAGCTCCTACATCTTGTTAAAAGGTTATTTGTAAGTTAGTTTTGTTTTATTACTAATATATTTGAAACTAGACCAAAAATATTTTTGACTGTGTGGTTTTAGATTTAATCTGTGGGTTTTTATAAAGTGTCATTTAACATTATTTGTTGTGACTGGGAGCAACAAATAATGTTATTATTTTATTAAAATTACAATTTTCTCATTGTTGAGATTTTCCAATGTAATTATTCTTTCTTAGTTAAATAAACAATGAAGAAAAAAAAGGACATACCCATTTTCAAATTTGGTGATTTTTGAGGATAAATAGCACAACATTTTATTTCTGTGGATCAGTTAAAATGTTACAATTTTCCAAATTCAAAAACACATTATTAATCTCAGAGGGAAATTAATTGTTGTCGTAACTCATTAATTTAGATTCTTCAAAGAGTTACTGTAGATGGTGATGGCTGTTGGCAGGAGAGATCTCCTGCAGCAGTCTGTACCGCACTGAATCTGACAAAGCCTCTAACTGAAGATGCTCTGCCTTCCCAAGACAGTCTAGTGACGAGGCTTAATTAACTTTATAAGTAAAAATACTTTTAAAACCATTCCACTTGACAATTAGGGACACAATACACAGTAAATTCCTGATTATAATTTCACAAAACAGGATAAAGGTTGAGCTGCGCTACTCTTGCAAGTCACCATAACAAGCATATTAATGCATATATATAAACCATTACGCACTGACACATATATACCTGACAACAGTGTGTGTGCAGACGATAAACTCAGGCCTGGAGTTCCACTGATGGTATGTGATGTAGTAATGGGTTTGCAGCCAAATCCACTGCTGCCCTTTGGTGAGGAACCTGTAGTAGCACGACTTGCCTTTCCCATATTGCATCACTAAGCGGAAACAAAGAGATGAAATTTGTTCTCTGAGATGACAGGAAGTGATCAGGATACTTCAGTGATTGGATGCAGTGGAGCGCTTACAGTGTTCGTGGCATTTGGCCAGTGTCTCCAGGTCGTCTACATGGTAGTAGTCGTAACCTGAAGTACCCAGGACTTCGAATGGGAGGTACCCGATGATGGGCGGGGCTCTGGGCAAACCAACGCAGCAGAAGTGTTAGTGGGAATTTAACCTAAATACAGCAAAACTAAACACTCGGTCCAACAACTCACTATTGTCAGCTAGAGGTCATTATTCACAGATTATTCACCAACAAAAGTTTGTGGAAACTGAGGTACACTAGAGAGTGTTGCATTTCATTTTGGTCTTCAAGAAGCTGTGAAATTATTCAAAACTAACTTAAGGTTTTACAAGAACACACAACAGATCAGGGGGCTGTCATTATTTGCTAAACAAAGAAGCCCAAATGGAGAAAATTAAGGTGTAGTGAACCTTTTGACAGGTCTAACAGCAAACAAACGAGTAATAAATTCCCTATAATGAGATATCACAAATCCACCGTTCCTCCTAAGTGTAAGGACATCCATTTTAAACGTTTATCCTTCAAATCATTTTACTCATTTATTTCACATAGACCAAGGCAACGTGTGTAAAACAGAAAACGAGTTTAGCGGAAAACTAAATTGAATACTGTAGCTTGATTTAAACTCAAATGTTGAGCTGTAGAGTCATCAATAGTGAGGTAGAACTGGGTAAACATCACTTTGCTGCAATATGTATTTCTAACTCAACTTCTATAACTAGGTTGACTTAACATTTATTTATGTATTTTGTAAATAATTTCTTCCTCCTTTGACAGTTGATACTACAAACAACTATGTGAAAATTTTATCTCAGCTTTAATCTTTCACATAGCATGAGGTATATGGTCAATTTTCACTGCAGCCTGTATTATTATTTTTTTTTAATTTACTTCAAATAAACTTTAAAACATTACTGCATGTTTGCCATTTGCACAATTCTGATGCGCAAAAGTTGGCTTTAGTTGGTTCAAAAAGCATCTTTCAACCACATTATTGGGTCAAGACAAACATAGATGCTTTCGAGCAGCAAACTGCCAAAAACCCTCTACAAAAGTGTCCATACTTACTGATCATCATTTCATCAAGTGCATTCAATGAGAAGCACCTGGCTGTATGGAGTTTTCCCCACAGGGCTCCTATATTTTATCTCTAAACTGAATGAATGATGAGAGTGTGGGATCTGTTATGTGTTCTTGTACATTGGAGGACAGATTTAAATAATGTTAGCAGCTTTCAAAAACAGGATCTTCTTTATTTTTGGGAAACAGACCAAGAGGAGTCAGCATGAGGTCACAGCCTGAATTGTGAGCAGTTGCGGTGAGGCTTTTGTGCATCATCGGCGCTGCGTGAATCACTCGGGGAAAATACTCATGACTGATTGCAGATCAGGCTGTCCCTGCTGTTCTTTTACAGATTTAATTGCATTCTCTGGAAACACAACATGTGCATTGTATATATAAAAAGATGGAGGCCAAAGTTTGTAAGCAGGGGTGTAAAAGTACCTCATGCATGTGATAAACAATGACAAAAACAAACAAAAAAAACTAGGTTAAAATTAGTTAGAACATACTTTTTTTTTTAAAAAAGTTTAGATATTTATACCTGTGGTCCAAGAAGAGAAATTTCCACTCTAAGCTATGCCTGGAGGTGAATTCCTCATTAGGCTCCTCAACAGTGCACATCTCCTGTTAGAGTGAAGAATATATTAATGCATTTAGAGCCTTTCATAAGCACAACTAGGTCAGAAAATATCCCAGTTTTAAAGTACATTTATGGTGGAAATAATAATAAAAATACACCCATGCTGTGTTTCCATCACATCAAAATAGACAGGAGGTAAAAAATAAATAATAAAAAGATAGACAAGTTGTGAAAGGAGATTTCAAAACATTGTTAAACAACTGATGTGCAACCCTTTAAAAACAGTGGTCTTTATTACTCGGCTATAAAAGCAGAACTCCAGCTGTAAAAACTGTTGTTACCACAACAAGAAATCATTTTAAAAGTCTGAATAATTGTAGTTTTTCAAACGTCGTTTAAAAAAATTGAAGAAAGCCTTTAAAAAATGTACGAGCTTGTTGTAATTTTAACAAGAGAGGAATGAGCATAAACTAAAAAGACATAAGCAAAGCTGCAGTAAAGCATCGGTTTTCCTGCGTGGCAGATGCTAAACCGTTCCCTACAGAAATGCTCAATAAAATCACACACGTCAAACCGGTGTTTCTCAGACTTCTTCTTCTGGATTTCCCTGCAGTGACTAAAGCAGTAATCTGAATGTGGGTCAAGCAGAAGAAACAGCAACAATCCTCACCTTGAGGAACTGCGGTTTGGCCAGCCTTACAGTCGCAATCAGGCACACTCTGTCCTCAAACGTAGAGTGAAGCGATCGCTGGATCACCCCGTCATAACCGTTTCTGTTACAGTTAGGCACTGTTTACAAAAGGAGGAAAAGTTCAAAGAAAAGAAAAATTAAATTGGAAGAAAAACAAAAACACAGAAAATGACTGTGAGCAACGCGTTTTACCATTATTGAGAGATTTGAAGTTTCCTATGAATTTGACAAATTCATACACGGGGGGCTCCTTGGGATCAATTGTCCCTCGAAGCATATGGCAACAGAACTCAAGCTGATTCTTTGCTGGGGAAAAAAAACAACAACAATACTTTAAGCACAACACTTTTCCAAGTTAAATAAAGAATACTGAAAGCTAAATCTGCAAGCTTACTTTTCAGATACTCTGGCGTTAGAGTCTCTCCCTCTGTGACATGTGAGGACAGAGCTTTGTACACGTCAGAGTGCTCCCCCGAGGGCAGAAAGTTTAAAAGGTTCTGATCCACAAGATCAGACTGAAACACACAACATGAGACTTTCTAAAAATGTGTGACGAAGCAATCGAGTGTGATCAAGTGAACAGCTAAAAAGCTATTTGAATGTCGAAACAGGCGAAACTCACTGGTAAGTGTTCGAGAAGAGACGTCACGTTCTCCGAAACGTAGATTATGTTCCCGTCGGTCATTATGGCGAGGAAAAACCCATCCAAGGCCTTGAGGATAAAGTGTTTCTTTATTTAACAAATGCCTTTTTTATTGAAAGGAAAGTTGAACAAGTAGGGGAAAAAAGAGAAAAAACAAATCAGCTTCACCTCCAGCATCAGCTGAGTGAACTCTTCATTACTAAGAAACGGAGGCTTCCAGTCTTGTCTGATCTCTGTTGATTCTGACTGAGCAGCAATTTCTGTTCAGGAGACAAAAACCATGAAACTTAGCGCCAGACTCAACCGTTTTATTTTTTCTTCCCCTCACCGTTTCTCACCTTTGTGTTTGTGCAGGAAGTCGATGCTTTTCTGCAAAATAGTGGACTTGTCCATCTTGCGGGTGTTTCCTGGCAACATGGTGCCCAGCTCCTTAATGAGGACATTGAACTGGTCTCTGCGCTTCTTCTCGGACTTGTTACGGGACTCACTGTTGGATTAGGAGCGAGACGATTCATTTGGATTCATTTGACTGCTGTTTAGAATAAAAGTCAACTCTGGTTACATAGTTGTGATCTGTACGCTATACTAAATAACTGTGTGTCTAAGATGATTTATCATAAAATCCCAGTTCAAAAAAATAGAAGTCACACTCCTACATTGTTCATTTGCATAGACCTAAACGCTTATTAAAAAAGATAATCTGTTTTAGTCTTTCAGAGAGCTAATCTCTCCTTAACAGCACTGATCTTGATTCAGTTTTGCCACGTAACTGTCAAAGAGATTTTTTCTCAACTTGAAGGATTTTTTAAAATGTAAAAACACAAAAGCTACGTTGTGTGTTCAGACAAGATGATATTTAACATCAGAAGAAGCATGAGTGTTTTGGTGAGAGTGACAAAATGAACTCCCTAACAACTACTACTAAAAATATTTTTCTTTGAAGCTATACTGACAACTGGTGAATTTGGTCACAACTATCACCATAAAAATGTTTTATTCTGTTACTCATATGTAGCAAAGATAGGTGTGGGCTATACCACTATTTCCGTGGTGTCATTTTTTTTTAAAACTAAAATATTTTTACACAAGCAAAACTGTTTCAGACAATACCCTTCCAGTATTTAGTATGCTGATGTATTTATGAAATGTCAATCATGTTCGAGACAGGTTGGCAAAATTGGCAAAACACTTCATGTTTATTGTTCTCTGTACTTGACTATGTTTCTCTTCTTTAACAGATATGCTTTTAAGTACAAAATTATGATGGCAATTTTATTGTTAAAATTAATTAATTAATTTAAAAAAAGGGTGACCCCTCTCCACAGCCACTCCAACAGAAGGCTGAGGCAACTATAATGAGTCCAGGGTTTCCCCCAGAAAACTTGCTAAGCTCGATTGTGGGGACGCCAAGGCGGTCCACCGTGCTTTTGTATTAAAAAATTTTAAGTTCTTCAGGATCTGGTCTAAATGGACAAACTATGTGAAATCAGTAATTCCTGTGGACTAAATATGTCAATCACATGCAAATACTGTTGTGCAGTATATTGTACCCTGGCTTAGGATTATGGCAAAATTATGCTCTTGATTGTGTTTTCTTTCTCATAACATAAGAAGAATTAGATCTGGCCCTCCTTTACCCCCCACTCGCTCTTGTGTTATGGTTGTTTGGTTACTGTTAAAAAAAAAAAAAAACCTGGATTGGCTTATGCTATTCCTTCTTATATTTCCACTGTGTTGGAAGTTGAATTGTACAATGTAATTGTAACTTGCCTTTCCAAATAAAAGATTAAATTAAAAAAAAAAAAAAAAAAAAAATTTTAAGTTCATAGGACATGTAAAATATTGCTGGGTAATTATGTTATTAGAAGACATGCACTAACGCGTCGGCCAACCAAGGAACACATACAACAACTTTATCAGCACAGACACAGAGCCACACGCAGGGCAGCGTGTCAGGAGGTAGACGCACATGTCGCACATAATTCTTTGTTCACAAAGATATATCATCCTCACTGCACAGTGCACGCTCAACGTGCACCTCTATAAGCACAGCTATCAGTTATATTAGCAGTTCTCATTGAGCTAAGCAGAGCTAATGCGGTGGTTTTTAGACTTGACTCATATCTTGATGAAGAATTATCCAAAAAACCCAAGTCCTCAAAGGGTGTTGATAGAAATGTTTATACATGTGTGCCTGTGTCCAGTTTGAGTGAAAGAAGGTGCGCATGATCCGTGCCAAGGTAAACTTCAGAGACCAAATGACGGCAGCATGATAGGTGCCCAATGCGCTGAGGCGCCAGTGGTGTGATTGGTTCGCTTCCTGCCCTGTTCAATGCATCAACTATAAACCCATCTTTCAGGAACGATTCTACCAGTGAATTGCTCAGCACAGCACAGAGGCATGCAGTCCGGCTTATTAAAAAAAAAAAAACATTAAAAAAAACAACAAAAAAGCAACAACGCTTAGCCTGCCAGGGGAGTGGGCAAGTATAGCCTGGCGGCCCACCAGGCTTATAATACACTGGGGGAAACCCTGGTGTGATAGAGGTTATTACCGTTTAGCTTTGTCCTTTTCATCTTCTTCCATTAACCCATCAAAAATGCTGCTGTCATCTCTAAACAGAGGACAACAAAACAGCACTATTTACAAACAACAGGAACCTACATAACAAGAAGGGGCGCACCGATTGAGGTTTTCCGGTCGATCTCCGACCTTTGAAAAGCCAGACCTGCCAATTTTTTTGTCAGAAAAGTTACTAAATATAACAACAAAGTTTCTAAGTTGGTAACAGTGTGGAGACTTTTTTTTTAACCGTTCACGGACAGACGTGACCTGCTGGGCGGGTTTGTGAGTCAGCTGTCTCTCATGGTAGAGTTACAGGGGACAGTGGCTGACTTTCAGACCTCGGCTAAGATGTATAAGATCGGTGGACGATCAGCAGAGCTCCCAAAATTAAGGAAGTCTGGGCCAATTTATCGACAGACCAATTTATCGGTGCACCCCCTTTAAATAAGGCTTTTAAATTTCAGTGGAGGCACGACAACGCAAAAGTGTCCTCATTAATAAGATTTTAGTTTTCCAATGTAGATATAGCATAAATGAACATGTCTGAGAATTACACGCATTAATGACAAAAAATACGTAAGTAGAAAAAAATACTCATCTTCACAAGACAGGTGACGATGAGAGTTTATGAACGAAATGTTTAGATTCAAATACTGACTTTTTTTTTTTTTTTTACTAAGAACGAGAAGAGAGCTACACAGCACAAAGTCGATACAAGCCACCCACAAGCCTTCAGGACAAAAAAATGTTTCGTAAAATGAATCAGTTCAGTAATCATTCAACACAGATAAACACCTTAAGTCACAATAAAGTATTTTGATGACACAAAAAGCATTGGGATCTCAGCATGGGTTAGGAGGCAACTATCTGTACTCCAACACCAGCCGGTGTAAAATATATATATATAATCAACAGGGAAATAAAATATTTTTTGAAGAAACTGATGTGTTTTCATCTGTCCAAGTTGGCACAGTTTGAAACTGCAGCACTGCAGACATCTAGAGCTTTAGCCTCTCCCCTCCCTTGCCGACGATACCGCATTGATGATTCAATATAATGCGCAGCTCTAACTTTTACTAAGTGCTAACTTGTTCCTTCCTATTCCTTTTTTTCCCTTATTCAGATCATGATAAGGAATTTTAAAAACCAGTTTGTGACCCTACAGTGTACCATGTCTGGACTGCTCATTAGAAAAGAAGCAAACGTTTAGAATATCCATCTCACCGGTTAATGCTTGAGGTCATTTTGTAACCTGTTCAGGGTTGCAGAGTCGGCGTGTAGTCTTTTAATCGTGAGGTAGACATTTGTGAATGAACCTTTAAAATAAAATGAGAGAGAAATAACCTTCAACACCAAAACCACTAGCAAATATAGCACAGTCTTGGCGAAGCAGAATCCTATCCTCACCAAAAATAAAGCCAGTCGTGTGAGAGGAAAGTGTGTCTGGACGAGTGAAGGGTCTCGGTGGGTGGGCTGCAGCAGCGGTTGATGTTGGACTTGAGTCTTGGAGGAGAGCTGAAAGTTGGTAAAAGGTCTTCACTCAGATGAGTTTCTGGTCTCCTTTGGATGCAAGTGTTGTACATGGCAGCAACATCTGTTTCTATGAGACAAAAAAAGAACAACAGAGGATCAGGTGTGAGCTTCAAGACACCTCAGCCGGCCATGGCGACAATCTACCTGCCCTGATACATTACAGTGGAATGCGATGACTGGAAGAAATATACACACTTTATGAACAGTTTCGCAATAAAATGAATTCTGAAAGCGAGCTGAATGATTTGAGACCTTGATTAAATCAAGTGTAGGCTACAGCAATACATCTTCACTCGATTTATTCCCGAAGATTAATGTATTTTTTCTGTAACGCAGCAGCAATCAGTAATGTTGGGTTTGTAACATTACTGATTTACAGAGGCAGTAACAAATAAAATTCCACTGGCTGACATGGTACTTCCTCATATTTGTTAATAGATATTGTAAAGTAATATGAGAATGGAATGGCTACCATGAAAGCCAGCAAAAACTACACCATCAAGCAAAAAGATATATTTATATATAAACAATCCAAGTGTCCATAGAGGAAGAGATTTTTTGAGGCATAAAGTTGATGAAGGTTTCTATTTGATTAAAAATGCCACTCATTTGGTCAGCAATTATTTAAAGTGTTTGATTGCTGTAATGTCAGTAAAGAGTTTTCTGCTGATTATTATAGATATGCAAATGCTTAACATGACATTTGTTTTATTCAAGTGTAAAGAGAAATATGCAAAATATAATTTTTTAATTGTTTAATCATTTTTCAAAAGATGCCTGTCATTTCCTATGAAAAACATAATTCTCTATTGAACCAAACATAATCCTAAATCTAAATCATACAGAGATATTAATAATTTTTTGAATTAACTGTATAAAATAGCAATCTATTGCAATTCTTCTATAGAAGCAGAAGATGTGACGTTAGTGCTTAAAAGTTGGTGGAAAACAGAGAAGTTTATCAAGAGTGAAGCCATGAGTTTATGGAGGCCATACATGACACAGAAATAAAAACATGTATGACTCATACATAAACCAGGCTGCTGGCCATTAAGTTACTCAATGTTTGTATCTGCAGAGCAATGTTTTAATAGCAGGAGCTAATTCTGTCCATGACTCATGAGGAGGCAGTGGATAAAAGAAATGATTTTTAATAACTATGCATTAGTGAGCTGCAGAAGAGTCCCAACAATCCGCCTTTGAACCATTTTAGCTTTAAAAAACCCCTCAAATTTATTCTCACAGTGTTCAACATTTTTTTAATTATAAAATGTTTTTGTTCAGGAATCAGCAAGTGTACGTAAACACAAAGGAAAATAGTAATGAGCAAAAGAGGGGAAAAAACATCTGTATTTTGTGGTATTTATGATGAAACTGTGATATGTGTCACAATAAGTTATACCAACTGATTAGTCAAATAATTTACACATTTTTATCCCCATTCTAATAAATTTTGATTGGCTGAATTAATAAATGGTCATAAAATTTAGTGTCTACAGTACGTTCTATCTTGCTTTAGTAGAAACTGAAATGTTTGATTTCATGCAGTAGTTCATAAAACCAAAAAACGTTTCACTCCCTTACAGATTTCTGCCGTTTTTTCTTTATTGTTGTCATGCTTGAATGTTTCAAATCAACAGGTTTCAATAACGGATGATGATAAAGTAAATACAAAAATATGTTTTCAAATTTCATTCATTAAGGTGAAAAAAAGCCATCTGAACCATACCTGAAGATCTATTTGCCCCCTAAACCTAATAACGCTATGCAGTAATTCGGCCATATTGGAAGATTTTCCAGTATGAAAGGTGTGTTTGAAGATATTTTACAACATCTGAATTGGATTTAAGTCCAGACTTAGACTATAGTAGTCCACTCCAAAACTTAAATTTGTTATTTAAGTAACTCAGAGGTTTACTGTACTTTGAGTAACCCAAAGATGTCAATGATTTTGTTTTTCTACTGATTTTCCTTTTTTTTTTTTTTTTTTTGATATTTCAACCATTATAGAGGTTCTATTGAAATTACTTATTATATATTATATGTTTAAGTCAGCCTTCCCTTGTCACTTTTTGTGACAAGGGAAGGCTTGTCCCTTCCCTTGTCACAAGGGAAGGGACAAGGAGATCGCATGAGTCTTATCTTAGATAACTGTTTGTCAACACAAATGGCCGACTACACATCAGTACAACTACTGTATAACAAGAAGTGAGGAGTGGTAGTAAAAGCTTTTTATAAACTTAGGTTCTTCTGACAAACAAAAGCAGGCAGCTTTTCGCTCTCAACAGAGTCAAGATCACTAGATCACAAGATTTTAGGGGAGGGGGACTCAGGAAAATACCACATGTGGGAAAATTATACAAAATCGGCATTATGAGATAAAATTAAGTGATGCAAGGAAAATGTTAAAACATTTTCACAGCAACATCTTCACTGCCAAGTAAGTGTTGTGCAACCGGTAGAGCGAGGCTTGTATAACCATGACGTCATCTGTGATTCACTGACCTGCTGGCCCATTGACCTACTTTCCTCCTCCTCTTCCTCCTCCGATCTAACTTAATTACAGCACCACAGGCAACACCTTCTACTTTTCAGCAAAATATAAATAAATCCCGGAATGCTGTCAACACGAAAGCCTTACAAGTGCAACACATTACCTTGCGAGTACCTCAGGCATTCTGCATCGCGTGCTGTCGTTAAAAACACATGACATACAAAGGACTTCCTGGTGCCTCGAAGCCTCACCAGGAACAGATGGTCAGGAAAGTGATTAAGATGTGCTGATTGATGACACATCGACAATCAAGGGATTCCAAGAAACAGAGAAAAATGTAAAGTATTCTTCACCCTGAAACACAGCGACTGGTTTATCTTTTTCTTTTTTTTTTGGTGCTTATAGAGCGACGTGGGATGCTTCAAGTGTGTTTGCGCATATGTGGGTGTGTGCAAGCCTGCTCCGATTTAGGGCAGCAGAGCTCTGAGGATATGAGTCACTGAAGTGGATCTATGGCGCCTCTCGTCACGCACCGCGCCACACCCAGCGCTAGGACGCCGGCGCCAGCAACCGTGCCAACGGGCAACACCACGGCAACCGAGTAAAAATACCCTGGATGAATGCCTCCGCAGCTGATACTCCCTCTGTCATGCCATGAAAATATGAACAGAACGCAGGGATCGCCACTCTCTGTTATCGACTTGAGTCACTAGATGTGAAACACTGGGACGCTGCAGTGGCTCACATCCTGCAAACACATGCTTCTGTTCGGACACGGAGCAAATCATTTTGCATTTTTAGAAGAAACAAATCATTTTTACCTATATTGTTACAAAGTGTTTTTCTCTGCAAGAGGGAGCGTGCATGAGTCAATGTTAATGGCGTAAATTATAAAGAAGCTATAACGCTAACAGATGAGAAATGTTTTCAAAATTCAAAACAGCTCTCTTCCAAAACGCCACATTACTTTCACTTTTGTTTGCAAATCAGTATTTGAGGGTTATTGAGATGTCTTTCATATGATTCCAATATTCAGAAAAAATATCTGTAATGCCAAAAGGTAACTTCGAAATCATTAAATAATTGTTAACGTGTATCCAAAATTAAACAGGACATAAAGGAATTCTATTTAAACCTTACTGGTAACATCTGATTGGATAAATCTTTATAATAACTTCACTTCAGTTTGTGGACTATCAGTGAACCCAGTTATAATAATGCTAATAATAATAATAATAATAAGAAGAAGAAGAAGAAGAAGAAAACAGTCCAGTATCTAAAACACAAAAACCCGACGTGCTGATAAACATCTTCCTCCAAACAGTTGTATTAGGCAATATCCTGGATAATTAATTGTACTCATAATCAGAAATCACAATTACGAAAACACTTCACTTAAACAGTACTTTACTAATGTGGTTATGTGACAATAAGTCCACAAATCACTATTTCAACCAGATAACTAAAGGTGTCATTCCCTCACTCTTTGAAAATAGATCCAACAATACTTTGATAACGCTAGTTTTTTTTTTTGCTTTTTGAGCAAACAAATCCACAACTTTATCCACTATCCTACTGAATTGTGACAATAGCCTACGTGTTAACACAGGGCAGCCAGCTGTGTTTACACTCACTGCACACACCTCCGCAAAATACAAGAGCAGGCTTTGTTTTTGCGTTTTGACTCAGCAACACACAGACAAGAACGGTCCACCAGCCAGCAGTGGTGGCTGGCGAACGCCCCTCGACGGCTGTTGGCTGCCCGTCTCCAAGGAGCGGGGCCTCCGCCAGGGGCCTTGTCCTGATCCCAAGTGGGTCAGTGGGGTTCAGAAAGATGACAGGCTCCAGGGAGGCGATAATGACTGTGGGTTGAGGACCACATGAGACTGTAATCAAAATAAAACTTATTTTTAACCACCAAGCTAAAGCAGACAAACACAGAAGGATCCCGACCAGAGAAGTAATCAGTACAGCATAAACACGAGGAGTTTTTTAAACAATAAACACCTTCGTCTTTATTTTCCCCGCGTGAATAGATATTCCTCTGTGGTTTCCCACAAAGCATGTAACAACATTTTATTAATCTCAGTGTATTAGCGTTCCAGGTCACGCTCGCACTCACCCATTTATTGACTGCAGCTCAAAGTAGGAGAACATGTAGTGTTACGCAGTGTTCCGTCTTAAAGTCAACATCATTCATACTTTAAATGATTTGTTACCGTCACTTTGGAAACTTTTTTTTTAAACATAAGGAAAAACAAAATTTAGATTTTTAAATTACAACTTTTAACAGAACTAGTCATTTATTTTCTAAACTTTGTATTGTATTGCTAATATTGTTACAGAGTTTCCCCCAGTGTATTATAAGCCTGGCGGGCCACCAGGCTTTACTTCTGCCCCCACCAGGGGACTTATTTGATTATTTATTTAAGTCTTTTTTTAAATCTTAGCATTTTTAAGACTTTATAGTTGGTGTTCAGGTGTTAATCTTCCAATCTTTCAATAACACATAATTATCAAGTGTTATTTTCACATTTCTTGTCAACTTTATAAAAACTTTAACTCTAAATCTATATAGTCAGAATGTAATTGTTTCCAGTAAAAAAAAGAGTTGGAATGCTTAACGATTCAAATTAATTTTTGCAACAATAATCAAAATCTATTTCATTTTAACCCAATTATTTAGCAGCTTGTTGACTCAGTGCATCTCTTAGGAAACGTTTGTTCCCATTAAAAACCATGAATAGAGACTCACCTTCCTAAAATAACGGCCCAATTAATTTTTACTTGTTTATTTTTTGCCTAAATAATTTTTAGCAAAAAATTACTTAGGCCATTATTTTTTAGAAACATGATGATACGCTGCCTGATTGGGTCTTACTTGTGCTATATCTACCCAGACTGCCAAGCCAGCACTATGTGCATCATTATCCTGCTCATGTAATATGCATACTTTGCAGTTTTGTGTGGCAAATTTCCACGTTGGTTGAATTTGTATTTCCTGCAGAACTTGTAGCCTGATATTAGATTCCCTAAAGGCTGTTGAGATTTCCTAAATCAGCATGTCCCATGACAGATAGAGTCTTAAATCTCAAAACAACAGAACAACTTGCTGTTGTCTGGTGAAATCAGCTAGCTCCTTCACCAACTCGAGGAAACTTCCATACAACAAACCTTTGAGACACACAAACTAAAACTGCAAAGAATAAAATGTGCAGGACAGAAATGACCAGCACCACCTGAAGTCTATTTGTTTTAGTAGCCTGACTGAAACTGTTTTTTTTTTAATAGCTTCTTATATATTTTGCACTTCCTACGACTTTATTTTAGAGACATCATCACTTATACTAAAACAGCCAACTTTAAATCTTCTTCACAAACACCAAACACTTATATGTACGGCTTAATAATAGCAGGTGGAAAAAATGACTAAGAAATTATTTTTGAGTTTTCAGCCAGCCGGTCACTGGCTAAGAAAGTCTTTTTTTTTTTTTTTTTACTTTTATTATTAAATTGGAAAATTCCAATTACAAACTAATTTCTCAGTACAAGACTAACATTTACTCATCAGTACAGAGATTATTGCTGTTGAAAGCAGCTCCTTCTTGAAGTTTTAGCTAGTAAGTAGAAGACCTCCCCGAACCATGCATTTTGTAAAAGGTAAGCAGGCAATCTGCTTACCTTTTACTTAGGAAGACTGAAGTAATTTCAACAAATCTCTTCTGATCAGGGACAGTTCAGCTCAAGTATTCAAACCACTTCATCTAACTGTAAGAGAAACACACTGTCCAAAGTCCTGACTTGAATTTGTAGGAGAATCTTATGAAGGAAGCTAAAGATTAGGGTGATGGCAAAGAGGCATTCCACCTTCAAAGACTTAAAAGGAAAAGATTAGATGTCATCAATACCAGAGGAAACGTGCAGAAAGCTTATCGAGAATTATAAAAAGCGCTTGATGTCAGTAGCAGTTTTCCCACTGATAATAAAAAGGATTTTTGACGTCCTTTTTTTTTCTTCCTAAAATTATATTTTTCAACACAGTGCATTTTATTTCTCATCAGAAAAACTTCTTGCCTGAAGGAAAATACCTTTAAACCTAAAGATTGACTCACACCCTGGCGAAAGGTGATTGTTGTTTACTATAAACACAAAAAGGCTGCGTCCTTCACCCTTCAAGTCTAATATTTGCCAGTTAGACAAGAAATCCTACAAATTAATGCAAATAAATAAATAAATAAATAAAGCTGCATGAACCTATCTGACCAATATGAGCAAAAGTAAGCAAAAGTGTGACTGGCCTTGGCACAGTCAGGGTGACATTTTGTGGGATGCACTATGAACATCTGAGGAATAATTTCTATTAAGTAAAGGGCCAAAAAATAAATAAAATGTCCGACAATCCGGCCTCTGGAAAAGTCTGTTTTTAAATTCATTGTTAGCAAAAATTCTGCTGACTTTTTCCTGCCATTTTATTAATATTTTGAATAAAGTTCAATGTAAAATCTCTGTTATCAGTGTCATGCCTCAGAGTTCAAGGTTAAGTTCACTTTGTTGGCTATTTGTGTTACAGCGATAACACAAAGAAAGCTCAGTGCATGGACTTTTGCTAAAACATTGTGTCATAAACTGCAGCTAATACTTTTTAAGTCTTTTTCGCTTCTGGCATTAAAACTTTATTCTAAAAAGCACTTTGCATTATTTCAGAAAGATATTGATTTATGATTGAGCTGTGAAACAGGTCATGTGACCCTGAAGCATAAATTATAAACTGTGACATACATTAAAGGTAGACATGTCACAATAAATGTTGCTGGATGACACATTTATTATTGTAATAAACAATAATATTGTTGTTTAAAGGTTATTTTCAAGTTATCTATTGATAATAATTCTAATAATGTATCTCAAAAACAAATAAACTTTAATTCTGTACAGAACACGTAATACTGTAACTGAAAGATATTGCCCTTCAAAATATGTATTAATCATCCGAAAGTAAATAATTATGCTCATTTTAATTTATTACGACAGGCTTACATTAAAGTCTTAAAAAAGTCTTCATCTGGACTTTATCAGAGGAAAGCAAAAACAATACTTGTCAACAGCTGAAACGGAGAGGTGATACTAGTTAAACACGATCGTCCACATTATTTCAGCATAATATGCGATCACACAACACCGATCCATTTTCCTGCTCCATTTCACGACCAAACATTTGGAGCTCTGGTGACTCAGTCAACATCAGTCTCTGATTCATATTCATCAATTTCGCGACGACAGATTGTGGAGCAAAAATAGAACACAATGAAACATGGATGAAGAGCAACTCTGTCACGCCGTTTGACGGATTGTAATTCAAACAGCTTAATTAGCTCAGGCTGAGGGTCTCTGGAAATAAACTCCTTCCACAACAGCACATCCTGCAAACAGCAGCATAATTCAGTGGGATTTTGTCTATTAGCCAACTCCTTCAATTCATGACAGAGTATTATAGTCAGTTTTATCAGTTTTATTCAACGGCCTGCTATATATACCAGAGCAGGGGTAGTGGTATTACTGAATCAGAACCAAAACATTTGGGTCATCTTGAGGCATTTGCAGTACAAACACAGAAGCATCTGATGTTATTCACACACACGTCTCTCTGAACTCCATTCAAAGCTAATCTGCTTCCAAACTTTGTAAGGAAACCTACTACGTCTGGTGGTTGGATGATAGGGCAGTGATTCATCCAGTGACCCGTCGTGTCTTTGAGTTAAAAAATGTTTAAAGTTGACAGGAAATTTGAAAATTTCACTTGATAATTATGTGCTATTGAAAGATTGGAAGATTAATACCCAAACACCAATAATAAAGTCTTAAAAAATGCAAACACTTTAAAAAGACTTAAGTAAATAAGCAATGCTTAGCCTGGTGGGGGCACAAGGAAAGCCTGGTGGCCCACCAGGCTTATAAAACACTGGGGGGAAACCCTGAATATTTATATTATTCCTTTAGGTGCTTAATCACTCCAGGGGCTCCTGTGACTTGAAATAAACTTTTACTATTGCAGCTTGTGTATTTTTAAACATTTTAAAACATTTTTAAAATGTGAAAAAGTAAAGTAATATTGAAACACAACAGTCCAAAAATAGTTTAATTAAGTGAAGTGTTTACTTGACAAGATACAGCAATCTGCTTAGTCAAAAAGGAAAGAGAAAATAAAATGACCTTTGCCCTCATTGCAGTAAGCTAGTTTCTACTAATAACTCCTCAGTGTCAAGATATATAAAAGTTTTTTTTTCAATTATCCATTGTTGGAAGTAATGGTCCAAACATATTTGTAATTTTATATTAAACTATACCACATTTTAAAGAAAATATGAACCCACTTTGTAAGAGTGAAACTGAAAAATTATCTACACTCCTAAAATCGTGTCAAAATTAGAAAGTTAAAAACACACTTCACACAACATGTCAGATTTAAATACAATTGTATTATTTAAATAATACAATTTAAATAATACAATTACATAATACAATTTAAACAGCTTCTTTTACCACTGGATTGCTGACATAGAAGCAAAAGAGACACCCCCCCTGTTTTCTTTGACAGAGAAGAAATAAGTGCTGACAAAGTTATTAAGCCAGACTTATGTCTTAGAGATTAAGAAGATTCCCTTACTTCTCAGAAAAAGGTCAGCCCGACAAAAAAAATCCCTTTTGTGTGACAAAGGGATCTCTCTGCAGCTAAAGTACTTGTCACGCTACAAATTCCTCTCAGAGTTTCAGGGCACACAAGACAGGAATGTCTAGAATGGTTAACTAAAGTCTAGCTGGCATATCTTATTCACAAACTCAACTTATAACAATATTATAAAGGTTAACACTTTATTTGAAAGTACTCTATATTAAAAGACAGTCATTTCTCTCTACTCCCATTTTATTTATTTATTTTTTTTGTTTAATCTGCGCTGGCCCAACATATACGCAAACTAAGCAGCTGCATTGAGGTTTGAAATGTTTTTATATCAGTGACACATCAGTGGTAATTAAAACAAGTCATGTGATCATTTTTTTAAACAACAATTTCTCTAAGTGGATAAGTATTTAAGGCGTCAACCTATTAGTGTGCTCCAGGCTGATAGCCTTCTTTTTTTCATTAGAGATTTTGATTTTAAGCTACTTTAACTTTTTTTTCTTTTAAGGGATATAACAAATAAAATATTTGTAAATATACAGTATGTGAAAGGCTCTCTGATGGAGGCTATAATTTTGAATCCAACAGAAAAAAAGGAGGAAATTGCAAGATTAACCACATTTATGGCTTAACCAGTGGTTCTCAATCTTGGTCCTCAGGAGCCACTGTTTTGTATGTTTCAGGTGTTTCCAAGCTGTCGCACACCTGACTTAAATGAATGGGGGATTAATAGGCTTCTGCAGCACTTCATAACATGTGAAGGTGGTAATGAAGTCATTTGAATCAGGTGTGTTAGAGCAAAAAGTGTCTAAAACATGAAGGACAATGGGACCTGAGGAACAGCATGGGGAACCTTTAATTGTCCTCAAAAAATAAATTAATGTACATTAACACGACTGATGCATTTAGAGACTAGTCGACGTTCTTGTTTTGATTCATTTGTTAAATAAGGTGATACAATTCTGATTTTTAGAATGGAAATAGAAATGGTGCACTTTCCAATAGATTCAAGCAATTAGTTTTCAGTTGTAAATGAAAGTAATTTTGCTCGACATATAAACTTTTAATATCGGTAATATGATGGGGATGTTGGTAACGTGGAGGTAATTGGTGGTAGTTCAAAGTCCCCTCCTGTTTGGGGCCCCAGATAGTTATGGGGGCCCCCATTCAATAGCAGAGGATCTTTAAAATCAAGCACCATAAAAGAAACAGCTGCGTTGACGGGTTAAATAGCCTTGGCGACCAAAGTAATGTGATCATTTACTATCTGTGGTAAAAAAAAAGCCTATGACTTTTAGGCGCAAAGAAAACAAAGCAGCTGTATATTAATTAACGTGGAGGGAAACGGGCATGCCTTTAAAAACCGAGTAAAATGTAAATATTAATATGAAACTGGACAACCGGTTATATAGTCGCAGAGCTAACTGAAGCCTGGTCTGCATGAAAGTTTCCGATAAAGGGGCACCAAATGTATCCGTCCATGCCCTGAAGCCGGCCGGCAAAACCGGGAAGAGACTGCTGGAAGGCTGCTGTCGCCGCCTAGCTTACCGGCTAACGACATTTAGCGCAACAAAACAATAGCTCCATGGTTTATAACACTGCGATAAATGGCACTCACAAGTAGATAATATTAAAGTAAAATAGTGAGAAAGCGGCGAGTAACTTTAACATGAAATATATATTGCCTGCATTGAACTCGTAGGCCAAAAGGCGCTGTGCCAGTTAACCCAGTTTTAGCCGCAGCTAGCTGGCTAACGCGCAGCATTAGATAAGAATGTGGGTCACCGGGCCTTCAGCCGGTCTCCGCTGCTAAACGGGAACAAGCTGGACTTTCTCTTTTTTAGTCCGCTCAAGCTCGTTAAAAGTGTACGTGGAGCCCGTCGATATAGATGCGGCGGTCCCCAGAGCAGCTTCGTTGATAAAACGGTGACACTTACCTCCGAGGAGTCCGGTCTTTCATCGGGATATTCCTGCACCCGGTGGCGCTGCTGGCGGCGGACTGCGCAGACTGAGGAGGCAGGCAGGCAGGCAGGCTGACTGACTGGAGCTGGAAGTGGAGCCAAAACGGCCTGCCGGCTGCCGCTGCTCTCCACGAAACACACACGCCTCTGCAAACACTGGTACACCGCACATGCACTCGTAATTACATAAAGGTGCTGACACCTTTATCATTAACATAAACTGATGTGTAAACATCAGTTGTAATTTCAGAGAGATTTTGAATGAAACCATTTGTAGACAATTAGAAATTATTTCGCTAATTTCTCTTTCTTGTTGTTTTTTTTAAATTTATTTATTACCTTTTCTCTTTATTTCCTCCTCTCTCCTCCTTTCTCATCGCCATTCACAGTGAAAGATTTCTGTAGCAGACAAAAATGCACAAAGTAGATATTTTTTATCATATTGCGTATCGATTCTGTTATTTCTGGATATATGCAAGCTTCTAATAATATATTTAACTTTAACAAAGTAGGTAAGTGTCTGTAGGTGTCTTGGCAATTAAGCTGTTGTATTTTTTGTTTCCCCATCTTCAGTGTGGCACCATCACCATGGCAACAGATAAACCGAGGAGAGTCGCAGTGCTCTGTTTGACCACATATTTAAGTGGATGGGGAATATGGCGCTATTTCTACACTTTTTTAGGTTTTAGAAACCAAAGGGAAAAAGATAAGCCAGTATAATTCATTTATTCCCCTTTATAACTTGTGAACTATTTCTTCTTAAAAGCTTCACCTTAAGTTTTTATTGTTAAGAGCTGGGGACGACGTGACTCTTTCCTTACTTAGAGTTGTTTTGTATGTAAAGATGTATTTTTAATAATACTTACACTTATAACAAGAATCTTGGAGAGAAAAAACAACTAACTGTTTAACTATGCTGCCGCCATCCTGACTCACGGTGGGTATGGTGTGTTCAGACAGGTGTCTGCAGAACAGTATTTCATAGCTAAAAAGTTCTATTTCAGTATCATGACAAGTTTCAGTAACATGTTTCCCACTTCTTTCTGTGTCCCTTGCATAGCTTTTGTGGCAAACCACAGAGGTGGTAAATTCTTTTGGCTATATTTCAGGTCAAGAATTTTGCTGCTTTCCCATAAAAGTCACGTCAACAGATCCTTCCACCTGAGCGATGAAACTTTGCAGCCACTTGCCTGCGTCTGTCATTAACGCTTTTCTTGCCAAGGTTGTCAGTTTAAGTGCACCACCAAGTCTGCCAAATATGCCTGCCACACTTTCCGGATTTTTTTGTAAAGTATTTTTAAACCCAACTATTATTTCCCTTCTACTGCATAATTTTGCACTACTTTGTAATGGTCTCTCGCATGACAACCTCAAACAACACATTGACAATACAATACATACATGTATATGAAACAGGCTTATGGTTATAATGTGACCTAAAAATCAAATGGTGATTTTATAAGGCCAGTCCTTCATTTTCAGAGAGATATTAATGACTTTTTCTAGATATTAGCTATACTATGCTGCATGATACTCTTTTAGTCATGTCCTGTACTTCAGCCTTGCAAAATGCAGAGATACTAAGTGTAATATATTTATTGAACTTCATAATATGTTGTTTTAGTTGGAAAGACTAACAGAAAGTATTTATTTTCACTGCAGAAAAGTATTTTCAATTGCAGCATAGTCACAGTACTGGAAATAATGTTAAAATATGACAAGTGATGTCCACTTTAATGAACAGATGATTCATTGTGATTGTCTCAAAACAAAACTTACAGAACATTTTTGTTTTATCTAACTGGACTTCCAGTAGATGGCAGCGCAGGGCGTATATCTTCAGGACATCACATGCCCAAGAAAACTTTTTTTTTGCATTGTCCAGTGACCATAGCTCTGTAATTTTTAATATAAATTATTAAACTTTCATTAACATCCTGGTTTGTTTCCTTCATTGGAATGCTCCAAGGCAAACCAGTATAATCCACCAAGAGGAAACGACTAAAACAATGCTATTTCTGTGGCTAAAAAACAATAGTTATATGAACCACATCGCAGTGGAATTAGTCTATTTAGCTCATACATACGGACCGGCAATTGGCGCCATCACCTCCCAAGCCCCAAAGCAAGCAAACAAACAAAACAATAACAACAAAACATTCATTTCAGATTTTGAAGAAGAAAATCACAAAATTATTGTTTCCTTATAGGTCATTTAAAAAATGAAATCATAATTGTTAAATAACATTAAAGATGTTATTTTCTGGCACACCTTCTTTACATTCAGATTGTTGTTTTTTTCTAATTTTAAAGACATTCCCAAAAAAGTAAAAGTGCTATGATTAAATTTGAGACAACAGCCACACCCAAGTGGCATAGTCACTGTTGCTTCCAATTGTATTTAGTGAAATGTTAACAGGCCTGGTATTTGAGGTGTTCTGTCTAAATTCTAAATTAACAAAGTCCTTGATTGTCTGAAAACAACCCTGATTCATACATGTGGGCATTTATGAAGAATTATATTCAAGGGGGTTGAATAATTTCAGCTACTGCAGTACTCATTTAGAGTTGAATTTGGATCAAATCTGTGCAATATTATTCACACTTATAATAGTAAACAACTGAACACTTTTGAAAATTGTCAGTAAACTTAGTTTGCAGAGAGTGTTAAATGATTTTAGGTACAACTTTGTTGGCAATCTCACCAATAACCAATCTTATACTGTAAAAATTACCCACATAAATAGTGGAACGATGGCGGCATCTACTGCTGGTAATAATAACTGCATATTTAACTTACAAATTCTGCAAATAATGTTAAACCACAAACTATTTAGCTAAAGGAGAAGAGACTCCAAACAATTCAATACCAAGATACTTTTATGCTAAAGTGTATAGTTTTGTGTATTTTCCTCCAACTTGTTCCAGATACAAAGACTGATGCTGGAATAATATGTCACGACTCAAAGTTGAACAACCTAAATGAATCACACAAAATAAAATCTGGACAAATGAATGGTAGTTTAATTGGTATTCATTGTATAGTTTCAAACATCAATGTACAGCAGAGTCAAAGGGCAGTGGCAGGCGTCCGGATCACTCAGTCGTCGTGCAGCGCGGGTCCGTGTCTCTGTACACTCGCAGGTGGAGTTTCTGCAGCATATTCACGCACAGAATCAAGTCATAATTTAAAAAAGAACTCACCATAGGTAAAACGTCTGACATACGCTATTTGTGATGTTACCTTTTTTATTCATATTCTAAAGACCGTTTTCCATTTCGTGGCTAAAAGAGCAAAGAGAACCTTATAATTTCTGTTATTTAATGTGCAGCTTTTACTTCCTGTCACTACCTGACGCAAACATACCCGATAGAGGAAGTAGCCTCTGCTTTCAATTCCGCCAGGTCCCTGGAGTTCAGCCTGGATGGACACACACACACACACACACACACAAAAATAACCCAGCAGGACTGAACCTTCTGCACAAAATGATGATGGATTTTGTTGATGTAGAAAACATTATTTCTCCACCAGCAGAGGAAATGGCATATACCCACTTAAACAGTCACTCCAAAGCAAACAGTGTCCACGTTCCTCATCCACATTTGCTCTCTATCTGCTTTGTTTGAAAGCAAATAGGGATGTGTTCCCCTTTCCAGCAGCACTCGTTTTTAGACCATAATTACTCTCAGCTTGGAAAACACGACTAATGCAGACTGAACATTACTGACATGACATGACATGACATGACTTGACTTGACATGACTTGAGCTAAGGACTGGGAAAAGGCATTTAAGTCCACAGCAGAATGAAGCACGTGTGCTTCGGTATCAGCATCTGCTGGCTGTGCATGCTGCAGCTCTAAGAAAACATCTAAAACATAACACACCTACTTTTAAAGAAAACCTTTACATTTTTTAAAAATTCAGGGCAAGATGTGTTGAGAGGTCGAGCAAATAGAGCAGTTTGCATCTGTGGTTGCGTTTGATTTCTGCATTCAGAACACAAAGTATTTCTCAATTTCTTCTAAAGAAGTGGATATCAGATTCAAATAAATAAAAACACTAAAAATGAAATGATGTGAGTGGTACATACGCTCATTACGAGTCCTCTCTCTCTTCTGGGATGGAGCTGAGAAACGAGATGCAGAAGAGGGTGCAACTGAGAGTTCTGACACACACACACACACACACACACACACACACACACACACACACACACACATCCACACGCACACCACACAAACAGAGAGGCAGACACGCAAACATCAACAACAGTGGAAAAGAGAAGACACCATGGACTGTACACAATTTTCTTTTTGTCTGTACAGAAGAGTGTGCAACACAGAAATGCAGATGCTTCAGGTCTGCAGTCAAGTCTGCAGGGAAGACCTCATGCTCTATTTGGGGGTTTAAACCTTTACATTTATATTTATTAGAAAGAGGTAAGTGAATGTGTACATTTTCATGGGATGGCCATCGCTAAACAAAGTGGAATGCCTCTTATGTCTTTGTGAAATTAGGCAGCCCAAAAACTATAAATAAATTCTTTTTTTTTTTTTTTTGAGAACCAAATTCATCTCTGACCTTACTTTTTTTTTTCTCTCAAATCTCTCTCAATGTGAATAAATATGTGTAGCTAAAGCAACTGAACTATGAAAGGCCTTAAGTGCTGCTATTGACTAAATGGATATTTATGAAAAGAAACACAAATGCATAGATGTGTCAAAAAACAAGAATTGTGGAAATAATTAAACATTTAAATTCACTCTATGGTTAAAACAACACAAACTTATTTTTATAAGTTTGTGATTTTGAACGGATTAAAGATAAACCTGTTAATCCGTTCAATTTTTTTATTCAAATTGATCAAACTATTGAAATGTAATACCTTCTGTAAGCATTAGCTATCAAAATCAGGGGATTGGCTAAAACTGCTGTGATAAAAGATGATTGGGCTAAAGCGGACTTGTAGAGCAGGTTAACCAATCAGATGTAAGACTGTGTTTTGCCAACTACTTCCTGGAAAACAGAAATGATAACATGAATAAAATCTGAAATAAATGCATATGACTTTATGCAGTTATTTAAATAAGGTAGCCCATATTTATTTTTTGTGTTTTTCTTTTTCAAAAATTTTCTTTTATTTATTTTATTGCAATCTGTTGAATTCCCTCTTCGAATGTTTGTTGGTTTTTTTAAACTCTAATTGAGATATATATATATGTACTGTATATACATACATATATGTATATGTATGTGTGTAAAAACACCACTTCATTTAAACATAGGCAGCTGTAAGCAAGCTCAAGTTAAGCATGCAACTGTTCATTGCTGTGATGTTAGAAATTTTACTGTAGCTAAATAAATGTAAAATAAATTATGTAAAGGGCCTCAAAGCTTTTCATCCATTCATTGTCTATGCCTGCAGGATCATGGGGGTGTGGGGAGATGAAGGTATAGCCTGTGAGAACCAATGGAGAACATGCAAAGTCCATGCAAGAAGAACCCAGGTCAGGACTCAAACCCAGATTGGCTGCAAGGTTCGTTCCTGTCCTGAAGATGTAGGCAGTTATTCAAGGAACTTGACGTTTTTGAAGCTGTGGTGCTGCCTTCCTGAACAAAATGGCGTCCAACATGCATCACACTCATAAAGGCAGGAAAGCTTTGTGAGAGGATTTAATTAGCATTCTGTGCATATTGGTACTGTGCTCGTGTCACCATGCATTCTGCAGCTATTTCTTTATAGAAATGATGCGTGTTCTGGGGAAATAATATGCAAATTACCTGTCACTGTCATCAGTTTCAATAAAGCAATATCCAGTTCAGGGGTTTAAAAAAAATTGATGCAGGTTCCCATATAAAGTTGCTTTTGTTCAGTCAAGCAACACACTGTGGCAGTGCAGTTTTATTCACTATTATTTTTTTAACTTACCACCCCCTGTGACAAGAGATAGCCTTGTGGTCTGGAATAGTGAAATGAAAACTGCACATACAGCATAGGGCGTCAAACAACAGGAGAAAAAAAAAATCTCACATGCAAACCAACAGCCAGCATATTTCTAAATAAAATAAATTCCATTAAGGAAGGAAAAAATTAACTCACCCTTTTACTATTTTCTTGAACTCTCAGCTCCTAAAAATGTATAAATCAGATTACTGGTGAAGATATGCAACAGCACAACCAAGCATTTTGAGACGACGGAAAGCCAGCATATGATGTAAGATACCTTTGACTTCTGAACCAACATCAACATACAGAGTTCTCCTATGACATCTGATGTCTGGAAAGTAAATATGGCGGCTGTCAGAAATTATTTCAATGTGATATTTCCCTCTAAACTGAGCAAGCTATTTCATGTCTCACTCACCCAATACTTCAGGTCTGCAGAAAGGTAGGATGAGCAAACAGCGTCTATCTGTGGAGAAGCACAAAGGATGATGGGGGACTGCACAGAGAAGACCGATTAAGAATACAATAAGGTAAAGTCTACCTGACGAAGTAGTTGCCTCTGGTCTGTTGTGACCTGCTGAAGACTGACTGGGGCACCTTTAATTTCACAAAACAACATAAAAACACCCAGTTCACACTTAAGCCAAAGAGTCTGCATCATTACAGTGTTGTGATCCAAAACATGACAGTATGGGTCTTATTGAGCCAGCTAAACAACGGCATTAGAGCTTTGCGGACGCAGTTAGAGTAGGAATAATCAACATTTTTTCCTGTATGTTTAGACATGATTGCAGTGAAGGTCCATTAGCAGGTTAAGAGCTTCACAGTCAAACATAGAGGGAGAGTGTATCAACATGACGCAAAATTATATCTGCTTTGACAAAAAAAAAGATCTTTATATTACAAAATAGCAATAACTAATTTATGTTTTGCGTATCTATAGACAAAAAATGCCGTGTTGAAATTGACCTTAAATAATACAAACACACTCAAAGGTCAGTTTGATAAGACACGATAAAGTGTCAGTGCTATGGGATGATAACATCCGAAGCGGGTGCATCTGTACTCCCTTCAGTCATTTTTGACTTCCTGTCAGTGAGTAAACACAAACAGATACTGTCGTGTCTTGTTTAGATAGATAGATAGATAGATAGATAGATAGATAGATAGATAGATAGATAGATAGATAGATAGATAGATAGATAGATAGATAGATAGATAGATAGATAGATAGATAGATAGATAGATAGATAGATAGATACTGTAAAAGCAATCTAAAAACAATCATTATCACAGAAATTGAAAAGTTTGGAGGTGTTAATTTGATTTCTGCAACACAAATCATGCACAAAAAAAACAAAAAACACACACACAAAAAAATAATAATAATTGTTGCATGTCAAAAATAAAAATATTTGTCAACCTACTTGTAGAGGCTGGTATGGTGAGGATGAACAGGACTGCCAGGGTGATGCTGGCCGTGCTGAGGGGACTCATGGCGCCGCCGCTGAGGCTGTGCAGGGTGCAGAGGGCTCCGCGCTGCTCAGGCTGGCTTTGGCTACTGAAGGTCTTCATCTCCCTCCTCTGAGTGGCCTTTCCTCGCTGTTGTGTGTGTGTGTGTGTTTTTTTTCTCCCACTTCAAGCTCTTCTGACACTTTTTGTCTGGCGTCAGAGAAATATGAAGGCTCGCGCGCCCCGCGCCCTCCGCAGGGGAACGTGGCTGCGTCACTGGGAAGGGAGCCCCGCGCGCGTCTTAAGTTATGAGGCTGAATCAACAAGTTGGCGGTGAAAATGCTTCTCCGAACAAAGAGGCAAAATAGTGAGTAAATAAAAAGCTGTAAGGGGTCAGAAAAGTTAATATATACTTACAAAAAATGTTTTTGGTGTCACGTTGCTACTGTTAAAAGTCCTAACGTCGGGAACTTGATATAGCTACCAATGGTATTATTTTAAAATAAGTACGCAAGATATATTTTCCTACTGTGTGCCACTTATCTCTAAACTCAGATAAATGGCATACTGGGTTGTAAATTGTGCGTTTAATTCTTATTTTTGTGTGACTTTACTGCTTCTTATACTATAAAAGTAGGTTAAGTGGTAGTATTTTGACATTCAGGTCAGGTGTATGTATTTGCTTCTTTCAGCGTATTTTCAAGCTCTGGGTTTGGCTGCAGGACAGCTGGATAACTTGTTATACCATCACCACCATTCCAGTCAAAACTAGAGAGAAGAAAGCAAAAAACATTGCTCTGCAGCCAAAAAGTGAGACTCATTCAGGTAAACCACTCAACCCAAACTCATACTCAACTAAACATGGACTGCGCCAAAGTTGTGAGATAACAATTACATCATTGAAGCTCAGAACTTACTGTATAGCAGTGCTGTTTCAGAAAAATAATGGCCCTCCCGTTTTTAGGTCAGACCACCAACCAACTATAAAAAAAATCTAATCGCATTATACTTTTGTTAAACTTGTAATATAATTGAATTATTTCATTGTATAGAGACTCATTATCAGTCATTATGGAATTACCTTGTCTCAGCACTCAGGTAATTTGTTGGCCTTTGTGAAGCCATGCGTGAAAGCAGAGACACTCCAAAGTAGTTCTTTTTGTCAGGATCTTTTACAATAAATCAGAAAACATAATTATATATATTTAGGAAAAAAATACACCACTGTGTAGGTGTACCCGTGCAAAAAAAGATAATAGAAATAGGATGAATTGATAGATGAATACAAAGTAAGGTGGATTAAGTTTACTGTTTGACGAATACAAGGCATTTAGGATTTTATTAAAGTCCCATGAAGAGGGGGTGTGGGCGATATGTAAGAAGGAGACGTGAATGCTAAAAGATTTACTGGATAAAATGTGTATGTTCCAGGAGGATTTTGCATTCATTGTAATAAGGTGTGTTGTCAGTTTTACTTATGAAGCTAATATACCATTTTGACCAACTGGTTTCATTGCCTCCATGGAAAGAGAAATCTGTTTTGGCTAAAGCAAGCATGAAAGTTTTAAATATAAAAACAGGATACAGTTGATTGAGGAAAACTGCCACAAGTCCTCCTCCCATATTAGCTTCAGTTAGAGCTGAGCATCTCAATCAAACATCACGTTCATCTCCACCCTTGTCATCCTCCTACACTAATCTTTCTGTCATAAATTAATATCAAACAGTGGGTCCGTGTGCAGGGCATAACCTGCTCACTGTTAACGGCTTAACAAGACACTTGCTTTTCACAGATCGGTTGCCAGACACATGAAATCGTAAAGTAAAGGAAATGTATGTTGGTGTCATTGTACAGCGTGGTCGCTGCCTCCTGAAAGCTCATGGAGAAGGCAATCATGTGGTCCATCATTCTGGATAACACTTGAAATGTCATGACCTTTGGAGAGTTAAGTTGTTGTAAAGTTGTTTGGCATTTACATACGCTGCTGTAATTAGATTCATATCGTTATTACTTTATTGAATAATTAAAACCAAGAAGGTGGCTTCCAATGGGAAGGTTATTTATGTGCGATTGAGACACTATTACACCTTGAAACCACAACGCAGATTATGGGCTTGACTGTGATCTGTTTCTAATCCTCTTTCAAAGATGGGAACCAGTAATAAACCTATGCAGCACAACCAAAGCCAAATATCCATTATTAGACTTATAATTAAATTCAAAATAATTTATTTTTAGATGAATTTCTAATAATTCTATAATTGCTCTATCTGGTCTGTCAGAGTCCAGGTATTGTTTCAATACTTTCTTAACACATGCTATACCAGCCTCAATACCAGTGTTTGTATATAAACTGTCAACGTCCATTGAAAATAGAAATGAATTATGTGGAATTTTAAGTTGCTTCACCAAATTTATGAAATGATAAGTATCTTTAATATATGATGGATGTTTTGTAGATAGAGGATTCAAAAAATAGTCAATAAATTCCGCTGTTTGATATGTTTCACTTCCACAATCTGAAACAATTGGTCTTCCTGGTGGCATTTCATATGGTATTGTCCATTTTCGTGGGTCTTTGTGAATTTTTGGTAAAATGTAAAACCGTCTTGGTCTTGTCTCTCCCTGCAATGTGTTTTTCTGTTTTGCATTTATGAATTTTTCTTTATGTAATCTGTCCAAAATGTCCTTTACTAAGGGGACTGTATTTACACAGGAAAAATCTTTGGTAAAATAATTTTTTCGGAGTTAACATTATTTTATGTTATTCTATGCTAGTAACTTTTATTGAACGTAGAGCGACGATAAAAATGAAAGAATTAAAGTTGTGCTTTGTATGCAAACTATGTAAGTTGTCAGTAAAACATTTTTGATTTACTATTTTGTCCATAAACCCCGTTTACATCGAGTTGTATGGAGCTGATATGCTTTTTTTTGTTTGTTTGAGTTGTGGTAATTGGCTAAATTCAAGTAAAGAGCCTAGCCCATTATGGATAGTTGTTAACAACACAGTGCTTCGTCATCATGATGGTTTCAACCTTTTATTGTAATTTTCTATTCACTTTGATAAGTATGTTTATATGATTATAGAAAAAAAAATTATTTTTATATCATGAAGGATGCAAGCTGTGCGTGTCAAATACAGAGATCGACAGAAATACATCTGTTTTGAAGGCCAACTGACTTACAGTTCGTTTTTGGAATGTGGTGAGTCCTAACAAAACAAGTTTCCAGCATTTTCATATATTGTGTTCCTCAAAAATGTTCTGGGAATGGTGTCATAATGGGTGCTTTATACCAACTTTTCAGATGTATTATTTTGTTTGAGTTAATTTTACTTTTTATGTCTTATTTTAATTTTTATTTACATATGTTCAAATACATAATAAAATAAATAATTTGCTATGTTCACAGCTGCAAAAAAGTTCAGCATCCCAACCTTGGACTTAAAAGTCTTTGATGACTCAAAGACTGAAGTGGATGAGGATGTTTTTGAGCTCCTTTTGAAAGGTCCGAACCTTGGTGTGCTAGAGATTTGTGAAGCACAAAATCTCAATCCAGATGGTAAGTTTTTTTTGAAGTGTCATTTGTTTATTTTTGTGAACTATTTTTGGTCATTGTTATGGGTTTGACTGGATAATAGGGATAGAAATTGCTTTTAAGAGCAGTATAGACATGTTGATGTCCATTTGATATCACCAATCTAGGATGAGATCATCAAAGCGTTCATCTTTGTACCATTTCACACATGTGGAAACATCCTAACATCAACAATTTCACCTATTTCTAGTGTTTCAGTGGTTAATTGCAATGAACACAGAAAAATGTGCATGAGTTAGCTGTGTTTGTGTCATACTATTTCGTGTGAGAAGAGCTCATCAGGTTTCTTGATAGTGTAATTATGTGGTTAGAGAAACAATTTTCTCAATTTTAGTGTGTTGGCTACTGTTAACTCTACCAATAAAATGTTTAGATAATCCTATGGATCAGCTAAGTTGTGCAGCAAGCAGCTCCTTTACCAGTTCCAGTGGAGAAACTGAAGTGGACTCCGATGACACCATTATATTGCAACACAGTCCTGCAACAAGACAGAGAGCTGAAGACACCTCTCTTGCCCACGTAAGCTATGCAGATTACGGTGCAGGCTTCCATAGAGTTTTTACAAATTTGAATGTATTATATAAATTACTCTCTTAAAAGCACTTTCTGTGTTTTTTCCTTCAGCATATCTTTGCACATTTTAGTCCAGATCCTTACCATAGAAGGCTCTGGACTTCACCAAAAATCTAAATTCTTGAGGTTTTTATTTGTGCTTTTTAAACATAACTTACTATTCTACTAATACTATTATAGCTCTTCTTATACTATCTCTTTTTTTGTGAAATAAAATAGGATTTGTAATTGTCTTGTGTATGGTGTTTTTGTGATGTATTGATCGCCCTGGTGGGCAAGGGAACTCAAGGAAACTCGGAGGAGGGACTAGGAAACGACGGGGAAACTTGGAGGAAGCTCTAAGGAATTCGGAAAGGACACTAGGAAACTCAGAGGGATCACTAGGGGACACAGAGGGAAACTTGGAAGGTGCACTAGGAAGCTCAGAGGAGACACTAGGAAATGACGCGGGAACACCGGGCACACTAACTGGGGCCGAGATCCCACAAACCGGGACCGGACACCCTGTTACTGGGGCAAAATGCGCAGAGACAGCAGCGGCGGCGGAGACTGGAGGTAGCGGTGGTCCCGGAGATGCTGGATCTGGGCTGGCGGAGAGACTGTGCGGCTTGGGAGGCAGAGGGTTGCCTTTCAGCACGGCAACCGCCATCAGGCGCTCCCACTCTGCCTCCTGCTGCAACTCCGCCAGCCCCAGGTGCGGAAGTCGCGAGATCCAGTAGTCCAATAACAGGACCAGGCGAGTAGCAATGCCCAAACGCTGACGAGCGGAATAAGGCTTTGCCACCTCCTCTACATAGTCTTTAATAGTTTTCCTCAATCCAGCTGGATCCATTATGGTGCGAGCCTCACCGATCGGTCTGGTCGAGTCCTTCTGTCATGAAATGGTGGATGAAGGTGGTGAGGCAAACGCTGTAGACCCAGGTTGAAGTGAGAACTGATGGTTTTAATGAGGGAAGAACACAGTCCAAAATCCTGGCAGCACAGCGGAGCGGAGCGGAAGGCAAAGGCTCAACACTAGTGGCAACAGGGTTTACGAATGGACAGCAGACGAAACAATGACTAGGACCCAACAGAGATGCAGAGACACAGGTGACATTAAATACACAGGAAGTAATCAGGGAACGAGACACACATGGGAATAATTATGCAGAGGACAGGACAACACAGAGACTCAAAGGACACAGAAACTCAAAATAAACACACAGAAAAACACAGATCGTGACAGAAACAATAATAATCCATTCATGGTAGTTTGCTAAAATGTGGTACAAACACATAGAAGGTAGACTGTTTTATGTAACATATCACAAAGTGTTCAGCAGATAATAGCTTCAGGATTCAATCAATTGAGTGACATAATGTCATCAGTTCAGATCCAGAGTCAGATCCACCTAAACACATCCATGATGTTCATGATTGGAAAATGAGCAGGATGAGTAACTCATTAACAAGGCACATCCTCCTCCCAACACCATTTGTTAATTTTGTGAAATTTCCCATGCCTTCTTCTTTATTGTTTTTCCAAATCAAGAAAACCACTTTTACCAGTAGCAGCCGAATTATGTCACCAATATGCTGCAAATTATTCTATTAAAAAAAGAAAAATTCCTTTATATACAGTTGATGTATAGTTTGCTTCATATGAAACATGTTCACTAAAAAGTAAAATATTTGGTCTATTATTGTGTAAGATGGAAGTTTGCACCTTTAATACAAAGCCTTGCTGTTTGTATTACTTTCTTCTTTCTCATGTTTGCCAGTTTGTTTAGTCTCCAAAATGGATGACGACAGTGCACTATCAACGTCCTCACACACTAATAAATATGATCTGCACAATGCAGCAAATTTGACAGCAATTTCTTCTTCCTGATTCTTTCCTGCTACAATCAAATTCGGCTTTCATCGAGATCTAGGACAAGCTTATCCAAATTTGGTGATTTATGACCGTCCAAAAAATATTTTAACAACATACTGCCTGTAGAAAGGATACAGACTTTAATTTAGAGACTGAAGGCTCTGAATACTGCAGTGTGCTATGATTTCCTGTTTATGTGATTAGTTATCTCTGTGCATCATGAGTTAATGGACATTAACGCAAAGTGATTTCATGCTGTGATTTATGTGGCACCAGTTTTGCTGAATATTATACCATTTTTGCAGTATTACAGACATGTGCAACACATGTTGCATTAGAGGTGAGCGCAGACAATTAACTGAAGGGCTGCATTTCTTCTGTTTTAATCTGGTACAAATTTATTTTCATAAATAGTGGTTACTTATGTAGAAGTAATTCAGAAATAAGCTCATTGTTGTAGAGCTTTATTGAGTTCTTCTTGGTGGTTAATTACAGTTTTTTTCAGTCGCTTCTCAGTCACATTTTTCGGCTCATACTCAACATTTGCAAAATAATAAATGTATTTCTCAATATCTAAATGAGTCATAAAACATGTCAGTGCCTCAGAATGACATGTCTTTGTTTCATTGTGTAAGGAAATGACAGATTGATTAGTCATGTTGTCAATATGGCAGAGCCCTCTGGAGGGAAATTCTGTCATAAACTAAGGCTAAAGTTTTGATGACAAGTACTGTAAATTGTAATTTTGGGAGATCAATGGTAAGAGATTGGACAAGAGTCACATTTATGCTTTTAATTTGTGACAGACCATGTCATTGTGATACAGAAATGGAAATACAGCACTGCAGAAAAAAACTAAAGTAGAAATCGGAACATAAGACAATCTCCTTATGGAAAACAGTACATGCAGTTTTGTAGGAATAACAATTCAGTCTTCCTACGCTTTCCATCTCCATGCTGAGAAAAATTACTCACTGGTGTTAAAGATTGAAGAGTAGGGTGAGAAAAACTCAATCAACATCTTTTTGTGGGTAGCAAACTATTACCTGAAGATGTTGGAGCGATTGAAAATGCTTTATGTGCTCAGTTGGATGCCAAGAGAGAAATGAGTGAAGCATTCAGGTGGAAATTCACCTTGACGCCAAATGGTAGATGTCCTGCACTTGCATAGCGATTTAGCAAGTCTGAGGACTCCAGAGCAGTTCACTCTACAATCAGTCATTTTCCAGTTCAGACACACATCCACACAATGATGGTGGTGAAGCTACGGCAGACCAACAGAAGTGAGGCAGGCATTCAGCCAGATCACCGATGATCAGAAGCTTTACCTGTAAAGTACAAAATAATCATTATTAAGTTGTACTGTCACTTATTTTCAATACCTTTCATGTAGTGTACTCTTTGTGAATACACTTGATATTTTAGATGAAAAACGTTTGTTATTAAATCACGTGTGGGGGTTTTAGGACCAAAATATTCAAACTAGGAAATACCAATAAATGAAAAAATTGCTGGGTTTATACAGTCAATAATGCAATAAAGTTTTTTTTTTATGTAAATCCCATAGAACAATAGAAAAATTGAAGAAGTTCATGTAAATGTAAAAATAAATAAGATTCCCCTCCATCACTAAAAAATCCATTATGATATAAAAAAGTCATTATGAAATGAGTGACTATAGATCATAACAGAACTGTTATAGCTGATGATGGAGCTAAAACACACTGTTAACAGCGCTGTTAATGAGCGGCAACACCAAACGAGCAATGCACAGACACTCCACATAGTCCTGCTGACGGAAGAGGAAATAAAAATCATTAACATAACAAATAACCCCATCTCTAATGCATGCATTTCTGCCTTGAGCAAATGATTATCTTTTTGCCCCAGCAACTTTTTGCAAAGACTGATGGGTCCATTGACAAAAATTTGCATTTAAATTAATTTTTTTTAAGTCATAGGATTTGTAGCACTAATAGTAACAACACTCCCAAAGATGTATATATTATGGACTCTTCAAGCAAATGTATGTCTTCTATTAAATGTCATGGACAGGTTACTGGCAGATTCACTTTTATACCTCCTTGAAATAGAATTTCATCTATTGAAACATATTGTGAAAAGAGAGAGATCTGTTTTTCTCAGAAGATGTCAAAAGAAGCTATATCTAGTGCTGAATCAAAGGATGTTGGGCCAGTATGATAGCTTTTAGAGATGATGGTGACATACTGCTACCAACATGGTACACCTTGGATGAAACACAGACTATTGTCTTCTGCCACAAAGATGATATTGTTTGTGCTACTGGACAGAGCCGCGGTGGAATCTTTCTCGCTAGTAAACTGAATTTGATTCAAAAATACCTTACTAATGCAGAAAAATTAATAATAGTTGTAACTCAGACTGTTATACCTGAAAACTGTCTTTACAGATTTATAGATGGTTGGGGCCTGTTATACAGGCCGCAAAAAGAGGAAATCAAATCTTTCTTAAGTATTCAAACCAGCCCACTATTAACAAAGTTATGTACCTTTCATGTCTGATGTTCAGTTTGAACTTCAGTAAATTCTCTAAACCACATATCTACTGTAGATCTGCTACTGTATGATTGGCTGATTTGATATTTGCGCCACACACAAAAATATCAAACTTATTCATGTTTGTTCCCTTTAATTCATCTCAGTTTGATTTAAATTTAAAAATACTGTATTGATCCCAATTAAATAAACAAGCCATTAGAGGCACTTGCGATAACCAGTACTCAATTCAATTCAGTTTATTTGTATAGCACCAATTCACAGCAGGTCAATCACAGTTCAGTTCAGTCACACATACTGTACATTACAGTTGATTCTACTTATCACACAGTCCATTACGTTCAGGTTATTATCAGATTAGGTTAGATTTCTATCTAAAGAAATCCAAGAGGCAGCATTTACTCCTCCTGGACTTTACAGAAATCCCTCATACTGAGCATGCATGTGGTGACCGTGGAGAGGAAAAACTCTCCAGCACAGCCTGGCGTGCTGGAGAATTTTTCCATCTGCCACGACCAGTGTTATCTGTCTTTGTAGAATCAGCAACAAATCATGTCTTACACCAGTTTTATTCTTTTAGTCTATCACATTGTAAAGGCATGCAAGTTTACATAAATTGTCTTTAGACAAATCGCTGTTGAGGAAAAATTAAGCATTGTTTGAATATGCTGTTAAAGGGTATCAACAAATTTGTTTCATGAAAAACAATATTTGTGATCTAATTCTGTGATTTCTCTTCCTCTAATGCTCTTTCTCTCTCGCTCAGATATCAATTCAAAAATGTAATAATTGTTTTATTTACCCGTTTGGTTCTGCTTTGCAGGCTATGTAAACTTCATTTTATATACAACTATATGTAACTAGTGTGTTTTTAGCGGGGGGTTTTTTGTTTTTGTTTTTTTTACCTTGGTGTAGTTTGGAGTAATTACCAAGGCGGAGCTGGCTGTAATGAGTCTCCAAAGTCGTATTTAGGCAAGTGTTGCAGTGGTTAGACATAATTTATCTGTTTGAGGTCACTAAGTGTTTCTCTGACGTTGTCCTCCAGGACTTTCTGGTAGAAAGCAGAATTCATCATTCAGGTCTTCCAGGTTCTGTTTAAGTGATTTCTTGATTTTACAGGTCTGGCAATAATTAGGCCTGGGTGTGATGGATAACATTCACCTAAAAATAGAGTTAATTACTGTTAAATTCATTATATAATTTTTCTAAGTATATTATCACACATCTTTACCTCACTGTTTGTTTTGTCGTAACCTACATGAAGAGGCTTTTATATCCACACAGGTGCAGAAAATCCAACAAATCAAGTCTAAAACAGCACTGATGATCTCTTATTCCAGCGTACTATAAAGGCTGCAGAAAATGCCACAGAGATAGCAACTCCAATGTTTCTGATTCCAAACAAAATTAGAAAATGCTATCTGCCTTTAATCACCGGGATGAATGTCAAATGTAGATTATACAGATGTAATCGCCTTCCCCTGACGCTGCAGCACATCAGTGAAATGTTCTTTTGTTCATGTGTCACCTGGCATGCAGGTTACTGGGACTCTCGTCGGTCTACTGGCCCAGTGATACGACAGGTTTATTCAGAGAGGTAAACCTCTTGACCTGCTAGAGCTGCTCTGTTTGCCTCGCTCCACCAGTCAACAAACAGTTTGCTTGAAGGTTTTTTGGATTTTTTTGGCGTTGTCATTTTCTTGTGTGTCAGAATGTCACTGTCGACACATAATTGCTCTTGGACACTGCGAAGAAAATGCGTGCTTGTTTAGATGTTTATTTCTCAGACAGAGGTGGAAAGGTTTGTTGTAAGGGTAAGTTAAATTTATTGCTTTTATTGTAGTAACCTAATTAGACACTGATCCCTTTTAACATTTATTTGTTGTTTGAGACAAAAACAAAACAAAAAAATCCCACATTAGGGAAGAATTTTTGCACAATTTCTTTGACTTGAATTGAAGTGAGGTAGGTTTTGAAATTGTTAAACATAACTTTCCGGAGGCGATCAGAGTTTCAGGGAACTTCCAAATAGAAATTTGCGGTGATTTATATTTTTCTGGGAAATTAACATTTGCTCATCTTACCATAAGAAGACTTGAGAAGATGGGGGGGGGGGGGGAGAGAATCCCAAAAACTCACTTTAGGAAATCTCTCCTTGGCGATAATTAGACACTATCTACATACCAACAAAATATTTTGGAGCAATATTTAGTAAACTTCACAAATTATGGAGTTTTAAATTCTGGTGCATTTTTAAATGGAATAGTGCGTCAGAGCAGTTTGTTTGGATGAGTCTAAGATTGAGCTTTTTAGCAACAAATACTATATGAATCTGTGGAAAAGCATCACATCCCCATTGGCAGGTTTGTTGGCGGAACTGTGATGCTGTGGGCCGGATTTCTCTTCCACTGAAACATTGTGTGAGTGCATGGCACTATGAACTCTTTGACAAATCAGGACATTGGGTCATTATTAGCTTTCTTAAATGCACTCTTTCCCCAAAAAATATGGCACAGAAGGTTTTCACCAAATACAAAATCAACTTTCTTCCATAGCTGTCCCTAAATCCACTGAGGCGAGCTGAAAAGACGAGGACTTGTTAAACAATCCTCCACAATAATCACAACAATTGTGCAACCGGGGATTTTATCAAAAACAAATATTTCAAGAATGAGTTTTAAAAAAACAACAACTAAAAGTTTGAATATTTCCTCATTTTCACTGTGAAACATAAATCGTTACCAATAAAATAAGTTCAGAAATGTTTTAGGCTTCTAGAAACTTCTAAATAGAAATTCATGATGTTCTGTATTTCTCTAAGCTGGAAATTATTATTTGTTTATCTTTTAATAAGATAAAACAAATATCTTATTTGTTTATCTTTTAATAAGATAAAACAAATGACTTATTTTTTTGTCTTTTAATAAGATAAAACAAATGACTTATTTGTTTATCTTTACTAAGATAAAACAAATGTCTTGTTTGTTTATCTTTAATAAGATAAACAAGTATCTTATTAAAGATATTTGTTTTATCTTTTAATAAGATAAAACAAATTTCTTATTTGTTTATCTTTACTAAGATAAACAAATGGCCATTATTTGAACATGAAGTCCAAAACAGATGCAGCTGTCATCTTTTTTGATTTCTTTTCAGTGTTAGCTTTGCAGAGAATTTACTTTCATAACTGTTCAAGTAAATACATATGTGTTGATCTACAGTCTGGATTTGAAATCCTATCCTATTACCCGAATATTAACACTATAAATCAGTTACCAGGTGGCATATGATGTAGGTGAAACTTACAACTTATATGAATTGGATTATGGTTCAACATCCCGGAGGAGTGGAGGAAAATAAATGGAGCGCATTAAAGCTAAAAGACGCCAAAGAGACCTTTTGACACTTCCGTGATGCTATAGTGCTTGGATTATTAATGCATGATCTTTGTAGTTGCAGCGTGGACATCTAAGATCACTCTACATGGCAAGTAAAGAAAGTGGAATAAATACTTCCCCTGTTTTGAAATATCTCCACTGTGGTACCTTGTTCATAAGCCAGCATCACACCCAGGACGAGACCGTGACTTTAACTATGCGTGACAGAGCATGACACATTGAGCAGCTGGGAAATCCAACAATGTCTCTGCACAATAACTTCAAACACAGAAGTTGCACCTCAAGGCATTGTGTGCAGATCACTGGTTAATCCCTTATTTCCATCTACATCACACGTATGACTCAGTGTGTTGACAGTTGGTTGACTCTTCCTGTCCTGTGAACTTTGAAACAAACTTGAAACAGCTTTAGCATTTTAGACATACATCATACTTAAAAAACATGATGTATAGGTTGAACATCAACAGCACACATACACAGACATGTAGCAGGGAATAAACCAAACTATTTCTGGAAATACTAACAATTTTGTGGATTAACAATGCCACCTGGTGTTATGAAGAGATCATGTTAGTTTGATGTAGCGTGGACTTTATGTCATATGATTACCTATCAACATCAGGAGATCCCAGATTTGACATTTGACACAGAAATGTAAAACTTTATTCACCTGAAGAAAGAAGCAGAATGTTGCATGAATGATGTCCTGAAAGAAGGATTTAATGTGACCATGTTCAGTTATTTATTTTCATTAGTCTGCTCTGTATGTTTTCTTTTCTGATTGGATTAAATTATGCTTTACCACAATCCTGCCTATGTGAAGCCATGCTTAATTTATTAGGCTTTAATAACAAATCAAAACAAGATGAACATGCTCTGATCCAGTCTCGTTCATTTAGCCTTTTTTTCATTATTGCTCTCACTGTAGATATGACAAAGTTTGGGCAAGTGGGCCTGGGTCTGCTGTTTCATTACTTTTGTGTACAGCACTTTGGTCTAGCGGGTGTTCAAAGTACTCTATAAATAAAGCTGGTATGGTAAGTATCAATTGACAGCAGCATGATTTAGTTACAGTTATTTTACTGCAATTATAGGGGGTGCTGAAACTGCAGCACCAATGATTTTATATATTGTTTGGCTGTTTTTGTTGCTAATACTAAGAAGCTCCTGCCAATAAAAGAAGAGTATGTTTAATATTAATATTATGTAAAAGCTGTTTTGCTGGACAAGATTAGAAACGATGCCCTCTAAAGTGAGAATCTTAGGATCATCCTTAAGAATCATTGGTTAATACAAAGACTAATACGTTTTTTCTTAACCCTTAGTTTGTATTAGTTAAATAAAGATGGGGAAGGATGGTGTCAGTGGGAGTGGTTTTGGATTGGAGGGCGTCACGTGACGGCTCAGCTCGACAACCAGGAAGTGAGAGGGCGGTGCTTTGATGGGCTGGTGGGTTGATAAAAATTAAGGTAACCATTGCGTTTAGTTTTTATTCTTTAAAAGGTCTGAAATATGGTATTTTGCTCGACAAATTTGAAGGGACTCTAGTTGCTCTGTCGTTGAAGTTGACGTGCTTTTTGCTGTGTATCTGCAAGCTGCGCAGCAGATGCTAACCGCTGTTAGCTCAGTAGAGCTAACCCGAAACATTAGCAGAGAAGACAGGAGCTGTGTTGTTGTTATTAGTAGAGCTTTTGTGCTAAAAGCAAATCTAAACAGGTTTTGAATTATCTTTTTTTTTATTATCTTTTTTATTTCTTCCTGCGTTGTGCTTTGTTGTGCCAATAGTCTGAGCTTTTTTCTGATATCGTAATACAAGGTAGCGGAAAAGTATCAACCTCCTAATGCAAGATACATCCAGTTAATCCCTAACTAGTATTTATAGCTGATAATTTCCTGAATTCAAGAAGAGAACAGAAAAACTGAAATGGGCGAGGAAGCAACATCAGGTCCAGTGACTTATAAAAGCTGGACAAACTAATAAAGAAGATTGACTCTTTTCTGGGGACTGCATTTGTGGCGCACTGTGCAAAGAAGAATGCATAGAGCGTAGTAATTCAACAAGATAGCATGTTCAGATCCAATGCAACACAAGCAGGAGAATAACTACACCAGCGGTTTTTCTTAAGGATTAAAAAGATGTTATTGAATTGAATACAATTCATTTTTGGTAATCTATGTTCTAACATTCTAAGTCCTTTTATTATGATGCGAAACATAACCTTTAAAGATGAAGCAGTCAGGTTTTTACTGGCCAAGACTGATTTGAGAGGTTCTGGTTTCGACCAATTTAAATGTTGCTTCTAAGGATTACACATAAAAGAGATGGGAAGTTATGAAGTAATTCTTGCAATCAATCAGAAAATAAAGCTATTGCAAAATTGTCCTCACTCATGCGTTAACGATTAGGAAGAGAAAACCTCAACTTCATTAGCATTTGACTTTCCACAGATTGTTCAAATCTGATCTCAGGCCAATTAATTTGTTGATTATTTCTAATAATTCTAAGCATAGTAAAGGGGGATTTTAATTACAAATTAAACATGTGGCAGCATTAAAGGTTTGATGTGTGTGTGTTCCTACTCTGTCCTTTGGTTTCTCCTTCGCTGTGTGTCAATGATGTTGTTCTGACGTGGTCAGAATGTTCTTGCAGTCGTGGCTTATTGCTATGTTTTACTCCTCAGGGCCAATCAGCTGCATGTGTTGTGTATAAAACTCGAGGGCTTGTATTGATGGACACAGTGGTTCCTAGTAACGATTTTATTTTTCTGTATGACAGCATCCACCATGACAGCCATCAAGCACGCTCTCCAGAGGGACATCTTCACGCCCAACGATGAGCGTCTCCTCGGGATAGTAAACGTCTGCAAGGCAGGAAAGAAAAAGAAAAACTGCTTCCTGTGCGCCACAGGTACGAGAACCATCTGTGAGTAATGAATTAATATAAGAAATACTACATGTTTATAATAAATCAAATGTGTTCTCCCAGTCACCACGGAAAGGCCTGTACAAGTTAAAGTGGTTAAAGTGAAAAAATCTGACAAAGGCGGCTTCTACAAGAGGCAGCAGGCGTGGGAACTCCGAGACCTGACAGTAGTGGATGCTAAAGATGCAAGCAAGGTCAGATTCTGCTCTCGTCCTACTGTGCTCAAATGTCATGGAGTCAGACGTAACGTACTTTGTGTTACGTTTCAGGAGAATCCTGAGTTTGATCTCCATTTCGAGAAGGTCTACAAGTGGTTGGCTAGCAGCACAGCAGAGAAGAACTCCTTCATTTCCTGTATTTGGAAGCTGAACCAGCGTTATCTGAGGAAGAAGCTGGAGTTTGTCAATGTCAGTTCTCAGCTTCTTGAAGGTTTGTTAGCCACTCTATTATTAGCCATCACTGGGACTGCATTCCCCTTTTTGTGATATGAATTATATTTCTTTAAAGTTGCATCTTTCTCCCGAGATGATTGCTTTAAGTTAAAATTCAGTCTGCCTCTTCAGTTTTAACAAAAGGGGACAACTTTTCTGGATTATGGTTGAGTTTCTTTATTTGTAGCATGCTTAATAAATCTTCCTTGTGTCTCGATTTATGTTTATTTTACATGTTAAATTCTTCTTTATTCTCACTTTTTTCCTCTTAAACTTCTCTGGCCAGAACTTCCTAAAGCGGAAGGTTGGTAGGACTAAATTTCCCCTTCCTCATTTCTTTCCACTGTATTCTTCATAACGTCAAACCATCATCCTCATCAGAGACCCTCACCGTCTTATAGCTCCAGTAACATGAAGTGTGTAACTAAACATGGAAGGCTTTTATTTTTGTTTATTCTTTTTTTTTAATATATATATAAATTCTTTATATAAAAATTGTCATTTTTAATTACTTTCAGCCTTTTTTTTTTTTTTTGCTATTTCACCTTAATTATTAGAATCTTTAGTGGTTTCATGCATTGTATGTTTTGTTTATCCTGACTTTTTTCAGTTTATTATTTGAGTGTATAAAGTGCCTTGCCAAAAATATTCGTAGGACTTAAACTTTTCCTTGATTTGTCCCATTGCCATCACAAACTTTATTGCATTTTATTGGGAATTTAGTGACAAACACAAAGTAGAGCATGATTTTTGAAATGGAAGCAAAAAACAAACAAACATGGTTTTCAAAATTAATAAAAAAAGGTATAGTTCATTACAACTAATTACTTTAGTGTTGAGAAACTCCACTTTCTCAACACCTTATTGTAGATTCACATTTACTGGGATATGTTTTTGTTACCTTAGCAATTTTGAAGACTGAAATATTTGCTGATTTTTCTTTAAGTATCTCAAGCTCAGTCCGACTGGATGCAGAGCATCTGTAAACATGTGGTTACAGATTTCCAGTTGGATTTAGGGCGAGACTTTTCCCGTCACGTCTCCAATAAGTGCATGCTTTTGTTTTTGTTTCGTAATGTTAATACCAAACTAGGTGCTGTATCATTTTCTACTTTCTGTTGCTCTATTGCATGAAATCAAGATAAAATATATTGAAGTTTGTGGTTGTAAAGTGACAAAATGTGGAAGAGTTTAAAAGCTATGAGAACATTTTCAACCTTTCTTCATGCTACTACCAAATTTTGCTTTCTCCTTAACCCTACATTTTCATCAGTGGTTGGAAAAATATCCAACAAAGCTACAGTCTGGTTAAAACAAAAAATCCATCAGAATAGTATTTCCTTCTATTCAAAATGACCTTTATTGTGGTTTTGCTGTATAGAAATTTGAAATGTACGACTCCCAAAATACACAATTTTTTAAAAATTTGCTCCTTGTTCCTTTGGATTTCATGTCGTTTTTGTTTCATGAGCATTTTTGTTTTATTTTTATTTTTTAGAGTCGGTGCCGAGCGGTGAGAGTCAGAGCGTTGCAGGCGGTGACGAAGACGCCCTGGAAGAGTACCAGGAGCTCAGCGCGCGTGAGGAGCAGGACATCGAGAGCATGATGGAGATGTGCGAGTTTGCCGTCTCCAACGCGGAAGCTTTCGCAGAGAAGCTCTTTAAGGAGCTGCAGGTTTTAGACGGGGTGAGCAAATTTACTTCCTGATAGAGTCTTGACACAAAAATCCAGAATAATGTTTGTTTGTTTGTTTTTTTTTACTGAGTCTTATCTCTTGTTACTCCAAGGCCAACATTCAGTCCATCATGGCATCGGAGAAGCAGGTGAACATCCTGATGCAGCTCCTGGACGAGGCTCTGGCCGAGGTGGACACCATCGAGGGGAAGCTGAGCAGCTACGAGGAGATGCTGCAGAGCGTCAAGGACCAGATGGACCAGATCTCTCAGAGCAACCGCCTCATTCAGATTAGCAACACCAACAACGGCAAGCTGCTGGACGAGATCCAGTTTTTAGTGGTGAGGCGGTTTTTTTGTTGTTGTTGTTGTTTTCCCTCTGACTAAAAGTTATTAAGTGTTTTAATGGAGAAATCTGATTGTCCTTTTGCAGAACTACATGGACTTGTCAAAGGGACACATCAGGGCCTTGCAGGAGGGAGACCTGACCTCGCCTAGAGGTATAGAGGCTTGCATCAGTGCCTCTGAAGCTCTGCTGCAGTGCATGAATGTGGCTCTACGGCCAGGTCAGTGACCATTAAACACTAGAAAATCATCAAGTGGTTGTTACGTCTGTCGCGTTAACAATTTCTGGATGGAAAATTGCTCCAGAAGTTATTGTGATAAATGATAATATTGTTGTTTCAGACAATTTTTCATTCATTAATGCAAACACACCCTCTCAAAGGTCAATAAACATTTTAACTGTTAAAGATTTAAGACTGAAACTGGAAAACATTTTAAACATCCAAAATAAATAACCAGGAGAAAAGTCAATCATACAAAGTAAAATTATGGAACTCGTTTTAATTTATCATGCGATTAATCAATTTATTGCTGATTACGTCAGGTTTAGTTGTCATTTTGTTTTTTATGTAATCAGTTGTAATTTTTGATATTTTCTTCCTCCAGGCCATGAGCAGCTGGCGGCCGTTAACCAGCAGCAGAAGCTGTTCGCTGAGCTGAGAGATACTTTTGCTCGTCGCCTCACCAATCATCTCAATAATGTGTTTGTTCACCAGGTAACAGCCTCAGTATCATTTTGACATCGCCATCAGAACGTTCTGTTGATTGACATTCACTAAATGGTGCACATCATGTGACTACTCAGAATTATTCCTTTAAGTTAAGGTTTTATTTTGTGATATATATATATATATATATATATATATATCAGTCCAGAAATGTAGAACCCTCAAGCTCCCAGGCCTCTGGTAGAGGACCCGAGCTCAGAGGATAAGAACCACCCGCGGTGGGTGAGAAGGGAATTTTTTATATTAAATCTAGTCTGACAGGCAAAGAAAGGGAATTGGGAAATAAACCTGCAGTTTATGTGAAAAATGCCTGACGAGGACATGACAATGCAATATCACATCACCACCACTACAAGTTTTAATGTATTTTGTTAACATTTTTTGCGATAGACCAAGATGAAATGGTGGATAACTGTTTTCAAACGTTTTTGCAAATGAAAATCTGATGTGTGGTCCTGAAAATTTACGTTCATAGATGATCTGTGTTCAGATACAGATCATCTATGAACATCATACAGGAGGAGATTAACAGCGCTAAGACCCGCCTCCTGGTCCCGATTGGTTGTTTCTAGTTGGCACTGGACGACGAGTGACATTTTTAACAAATATACAGTACAGACCAAAAGTTTGGACACACCTTTTAATTCAATGAGTTTCCTTTATTTTCATGACTATTGACATTGTAGATTCACACTGAAGGCATCAACACTATGAATAACACATGTGGAAATATGCACTAAACAAAAAAAGTGTAAAACAACTGAAAATAGCCCCTATATTCTAGTTTCTTCAAAGCAGCAACCTTTTGCTGTGATTACTGCTTTGCACACACTCTGCATTTTCTTGATGAGCTTCAAGAGGTCGTCACCTGAAATGGTTTTCACTTCATAGGTCAACCTGCCCTGTCAGGTTAATAAGTGGGATTTCTTGCCTTATAAATAGTCATGAAAATAAAGAACATTGAATTAGAAGGGGTGCCCAAACTTTTGGTCTGTACTGTATAAAAAATATATATTTTTATAACAGTTACACACTCTAGATTTAAGGAACGTACTAGAAATGCACACCTCAACTTTCTGATTTTTATTTGAAAAACGTATTGAGAAACATGAATGATTTCCTTCCTGTTTGTGATTTTACACAACTTTGTTTTGGTTTAACACATAAAATCCCTTTAAAGTACATTTAAGTTTTTGGTTTTAATGTGGCAATATGTGAAAAAGTTCAAATGTTATGGATACTTCTCAAAGGCATTTCATAGTAGACCTGACAATCCCAAAATATAACTTCAGATGCATTCCTTTCCTCATTCTTTGACATATTTAAACACAAAAGCAAACATAGCTATTAGCAAAATTGTGGGAATAAAAGTTTAAAACTTTGTGGTCTCCCCCACATCCACCCTGTGTGTGTTTGAGCCGTGAAACCACAGACCCACCCCAGCTGCTCTGTTTCCAGGCTCTTCTCCGCTGCTCATGAACTTCCTGTTTAGCGAGCTCGCTCTTCCTGAGCTTCCTGTGTTTTTTCCAGCTTGTTCTTGACTCTGTGTTTTGCTCACTTTGAATCATCCCACTCTGCTCTCTGTCTCTGTGTCAGTTCAACCACTTCAGTTACTTCAAAATGACCATCCCTCAGTATTATAGGTCTTCCTGTCTGTCACTTCCAGTGAGTACCCTCACGGCAACCCAACCCCTCACCCCCGAACTACTTGCCCTCTTGCTAATGTTTGGCGCCTCATAATCCACTCCAGTTTCCATGAGATTCCAGGCTTTCCCCTCCACAGAACATCGGCTGTTGCATGGAGTGTTTTTCTAACTCCTTAACATCTCCCATCTGATCTCAAAGCTAAAGAGGCTCGGTCCATTTTCCTCCCCTCTTCCCAACTGACTTGGCTGAGGACTTTTCATGTTTGGGTGCTCACATTAGCTTACTTGCGATGAGCTCATGTCATAAAATGCTATGCCTGTTTTATGCTCCGTGTGCATGTCCAGCAGTGAAAAACAATGTAGAACAAAAATGCTAATAGATAGAAGCAGAGATGAGGCCCATTAGAGTTTAACACTTGGAAAGTTATGAGTCCAAAAGTTTGGGATTCAAAGCAATCGGCGTGAGGCTAAAATGGGTCTAAAAAATGAGACTTTACACTTTTAACGGGGTGTTTTTGTTTGTTTTTCACTGATCCTTTCCTCAGGGGCACGATCAGAGCTCCACCTTGTCTCAGAACACGGCAGAACTGACCCTGCCCAAACACAGCCCCCTCCACAGGGACCTGCTACGCTACGCCAAGCTGATGGAGTGGCTGAAGAACACCCATAGGGAGAAGTACGAAGGCCTGTCGAGGGTCAGTTCACATTCATAGCACACCCATGTCGTCAAATGTGGTTATAAGCATCAAAAATGTAACTCGATAGTTTGATGATGTTGAACATTTTAAAAATGATGGCAGTGAGACTTTCCAAAACCATTATACTTCCAACACAAAGTTCAACATTTAGTCCAGTGCTCATGGGATTGGAAGCATTCATTTTACTCCAGGAAATAGACATGTTTACGGTAGCCACATAACTACCATGACTCCGTGACTCATCTTACCACAGAAAACTATTCCTGTCTGCATGTCCAGCTGTATACTTCACTTGACTTAATGTTTAGTTTTTTTTTAACATAAATATTTAAAAACCATGAGTTATGGAAACATGTTTTTTTAGTGTGCTTCTTGATTTTTACTATTTTCTCCATTGTTTAATCAGAGAAAATAGTAAGTACTGCAAAAGTCTTCAGATACTTATTCTAAATCTACTGAAGTCTACTTATAAAATAAGATTAAATAAATGTTCAAAACAGCACTGTAGCTCTTATTTTATTGTCGTATTATTTTAGCAGCAGTATGAATAACTATTGCATTTCTGCTTGAAATAAAAGCACTAAGATCGCACTTTTGTTTTCGGGTTTTGTGTAAATACCGTGAAGCTGTCATTTTTGCTCTATTATGTCATACAGTACAACTATAGCATATTAAGTTAGTGACATTTTTCCTTTCAGACTTATGTCGATTACATGAACCGACTGTACGAGCGGGAAATCAAAGACTTCTTCGAAGTTGCCAAAATAAAGATGGCGGGTACATCCAAGGAAGCAAAGGGGAAGTTTGGTAAGAGCTTCTACTTCCCTTCACAGTCTGAATGGTGACATGAAGCACGCCTCGGTTCTGCAGTACATTAACTTGTGTGTGAGAGGAAGTCTCTTCTTATCATTTAGTCAACAAATGAATGTGACAGAAACAAGCTACGCCTCACTCTCTTAGAGCTTTTTCTGCATAAGTTCTGTTTTCAAAGTATATTTCACCGACTCATACCTGCCGTCCCAGCAAAGTCTTGCTCTGTGTTTTATCTTTTAATAATGTCTTCTTTTCCCTTTGCACAGGCTCTTTTCATGCTCAGCTCTGAATATTTAATATCTGCATAGGACATTCGGTTGAGTTTTGATATTTGACAGAAATGTACATCTCTGCTTCCTGTGCTCTGTATTAGCTTCTTTTTTTTTGCCTCTGAAAACAAGAATTTGTTTTCAAAAGGTTTGTCTGAACTACTGCCGCGTTCGTGAGCATTAACATGAAGTGGTACAGCTAACACCTAGCCCTCCTCTGTCCCATGCTGCATGTTTTAAGCCTAACCTGTGTCTGTCTTTGATGCCTGCCTTTCTAACCGGCTGCAGCCACGCTTCCTCGGAAAGAGAGTGCGCTCAAACAGGAAACGGAAAGTAAGTATGAGATTTGGATTGAGCTGTCTGTTACAATGTGTGCTTTTAATCGCCGCAGTAAAAGAAAAAAATAAATCCTATCTTCACACTCCACCTAACACAGTCCATTACCTCACAGTGTAATTGCTTGGTTTGTGTTGAAGCCTCTCTATGCTGTTTAGTCGTTTAATGCACTTTATAATTCTGTGGTTGATGCCAAAAGGACCCAACAAAATGACACTTTGTGTTAAAATAATTGCTGCTTGAGGTGTGCATTTTAAAAACAAATGTGTAGCACTCAAGATTGGAAATTTGTTTGCTAAACACCGACTTACGTCGTATTGTGTTGACCGTGCTGCGTCAGGCCTGCATGGCAGCTCTGGGAAGCTTACGGGCTCCACCTCCAGCCTGAACAAGCTGACTGTTCAGGGCTCCAACAGCCGCCGATCTCAGTCTTCCTCCCTGCTGGACATGGGCAACATGTCTGCCTCCGACATGGATGTGGCCGACAGGACCAAGTTTGATAAGGTGATGGTGCATTTTTCAGTCTTGAACGGGGGGAATTAGCTGGTTCTTCCTGGAGGTAATTTAAACAAGTGCAGTTTAAATGAAGATAAAATACATAATTTATTTAACAATAATAGGCCTGAAATGATTAATCAAATAAATTGCGATTAATTGATTATTTAAAAGAATCGTCAACAAATTAAGTAATCTATTAATTAGTTGACTCGAGAAATTGGCATTTGCTGAAATAACAAAATATTCGGAGCAGTGATTAAACCAAAGCTGTGCTAAAAAAAATAAAATAAATTTTGTATAAATAAAAAAATAAAAACTGCCTGTAAATATGTTCTACCCAGAACTCTAAAGGTACAATCAGTAAAAAATGCATCAGTTGCTTCACTTGGTTCAAATTCTGTAAAGAGAAAAAAAATTAATTAAGCACCTTTTGCTATCTGGTCATTAACATTATTATGTGCCAATTTTTAAATCGGATTAATTGATTAATCATCGGAATAATCAATAGTACAATTGTTTACTAAAATAATTGTTAGTTGCAGCCCTAAACAATGACAAAAAAAGACTAATTGAACTAGTAACTTGTCATTTCTGAGGCAGTATTTACATGGATTAAAGCGAAGTGTACTTTCTTTCATTCATTTATTGTGTGCGTCTTGCTTTGTACTTGTATTAAATGGAGTGTGGTTGTTTTTGCAGATATTTGAGCAGGTCCTCAGTGAGCTGGAGCCTCTGTGTCTCGCAGAACAAGACTTCATCAGCAAGTTCTTTAAACTGCAGCAGCACCAGACCGTTTTGCCGCCTCTCGCACAGGTACGTGTGGTACCACACGAGACAAACCGCTCATACATCCAAATGAATGATGTTAATTAAAGCCAACGGCAGCATTCATGCCTCATCCCAGGACCTGCATCTCCTCTCAAAACAGAAAATATTGCAGTAGCAGATATTGCCATTCGATAGTGACAGCAGCATTCGATTACTTGTCACTAGACGCTTAATAAGACTTGTCATTGTTTTATTTCTGTTTGTCCTGTCAGCCTGAAACAGAAGAGGCGGATGGAAGCGTCCCGTCAAGAATGCCTCCTCAGGCTGACCACCGACACTCCGTATCATCTGAGTGAGTACTTTGACATGCTTGTAGTAAAAATACCATCAATCCTTTGTTATTATATTTCATGATGTATTTTGTCGTTTTGTAGCAGATAGTGAGAACTTTCTTTTTCTTCCTACTCCATATTTCTCAAGGAATTTTGTTTATTTTGTTTGTATTTGTCATAAGATGTGTTAAGGGAAGTAAATATTACAGTGGCAGTATTAGGCAAAAGCGACTTTTTTTTTTAGCTTTACATCATGTTATAATGTTATTCCCTCATCAAAATCATACCTGGAGTGTTGTTTTGATTCCTTCATGCATGGCAGCCATTCATGGCTGGACTTAGCTCCACCTTCGAGCCGCAGTCTCTCCTTAAAGCTGCAGTTTCCAAGCTTAAGCCTCACAGAGCTGCCCTCCCTTCCACCTGTCCCACTCCGCTCCTTCAGACTAGCCAGAGGCAATTAGCAAACAGCTGATGGAACTGTGGATCTGCTAAACTCATTAGAGGAGCTACTTCTCAGTGCGGTGCTGGTTAAAAACATTGGTAAAGCGTTAATAGAGGATCGCTGTTATGATGACTTCCTGAAGGCGGACTTTTAAAGAGACAGAGGCCCAAATCCCAGGCGTTAAATTACAAACTCAAATTTCTTCTAAGTCATATGTGATATATACAGCATTTTTATAACAATTGACGGTAACATGGTTACTTGATTGAGCTATAAAATGACACTATGTCCTTGAAAAAATACATAAAACTGTCCCTTTACTATGTATATATTGAAACGGGGAGGAAAAAAGTCAAATGAAGTTAATTCAAACTTTTCTGTTTGTGATTAAAGGAAAGACATGGTTCGGCTGATGATGAATAAAATCTTCCAGAGCATCGAACCCGAACTCAACAGCCTGATCGCCCTGGGCGACAAGATCGACAGCTTCCACTCACTGTACATGCTGGTGAAGATGAGTCACCACGTGTGGACAGCTGAGAACGTTGATCCAGCCTCTTTCCTCAGCACCACCCTGGGAAATGTGCTGGTCACCGTAAAGAGGAACTTTGACAAATGCATCGTGAGTAAAGTCTGTCCTAGGCAGGAACAGTCCAGTCTTTTTCTTATTTTTTTTATTGAATGGCTGTAGCAAGTTGAAATCTGTGTTCTTGATACAGTCAGGTCAGATTAAACAGATGGAAGAAGTGAAGATTTCGAAGAAAAGCAAAGTTGGGATCCTGCCTTTTGTCACAAGATTTGAGGAGTTTGCAGAACTGGCTGAGACGATCTTCCGTAACGCAGAGCGCAGAGGGGACCTGGATAAAGCCTATGTGAAGCTGATCAGAGCTGTTTTCATGAATGGTCAGGCTTCTGGTGGCATTTAAAATAATAATAAAAAAATCTTCTTGTAATGTCTGGAAGCAGAATATCTAACATTGGCTGTCTTTTCAGTGGAGAAAGTTGCCAGCGAAAGCCAGAAAACGCCCCGGGATGTCGTCATGATGGAAAACTTCCACCACATCTTTTCTACATTATCGCGCCTAAAGATTTCCTGCCTGGACGCAGAGAGACGCGAGGCCAAGCACAAATACACAGACCACCTGCAGTCTTATGTAATCAACTCCCTTGGTCAGCCACTGGAGAAGCTCAATGTAAGAATTATCTTCCAGTTTTACACAGATGTACATGCCCAGAGATGTTATAGTGGGTAAGGTGTCGTCTCTCTCGCAGCATTTCTTTGAAGGGGTTGAGGCACGTGTGGCTCAGGGCGTACGTGAGGAGGAGGTGAGCTACCAGCTGGCTTTCAACAAGCAGGAGCTGCGCAAGGTCATCAAAGAGTATCCCGGTAAGGAGGTGAAAAAGGGTCTGGACAACCTTTACAAAAAGGTGGACAAACATCTGTGTGAGGAAGAAAGTTTGCTGCAGGTGAGAAACGCTCAGCGTTGTGAGATTTTAACGTCCATCCTGCTACTTCTAAAATGCTGCACTTTCTCGTCTCCTCCACCAGGTGGTGTGGCACTCCATGCAAGATGAGTTTATCCGTCAGTATAAGCACTTTGAAGGTTTGATAGGGAGGTGTTATCCTGGTTCTGGGATCACCATGGAGTTCACCATCCAAGACATGTTGGAGTATTTCTCCAGCATTGCCCAGTCCCATTAGTTTGCCTGCTGAAAACTGTTCTCTGATGATTCACTACTGCCTCGCTTTGGCTGAATATTCATTAACTATTGTGCTTGAAGTATGAACATTTCATGTGAGTGACTGTTTTATTAAAAGTGAGTTGCACGATGAGCGGTTACGCAGATATTGCAGCACTACTTGTGTGCCTGTATGTTCCTTAAGCAGTTCTTCCATACACACTAAATTGTTTGTCACATTTTTATTTCACCATGCAATATGTACAAAATAAATTTGCACTTGAAGCTTCCCTGAAATGATGTGTCAAAGTTTCATCATAGACATAGAAGGATACACCCTGCGCCGTTTTTGTTGGCCCCTTAGAAAGGGCTTAAGAGCAGGTCCGCCATATTGCGAATGGAAAGTAGAACAAGTATGCTTGAGTAAGAGCTATGAATAAAATAAACATTTAAGCTTAACTATTTAAAAAAAAAAGTTTTGTGAAACTATTGCTTTTTATTAACAGTGTCTCAGACAGAAAGGGACAGTAAGAAGGGAGGATTTTTTTTTCCTGGTTTCAACTGCCTATAACGCCATACAAACACAACACTGACATGAACGGATTTTATTTTAAATGAAAAGGCATAAATACGGCAGTGTTTTTTTTTTCTTTTCTTTTCAGAATTACATTTTATTTCAAGCTGCCTTTATGTTGGCTCCATAATTTTTCCACGTGTGTTTTGCCACTCAAAATATGGCTACAACGTTGACATACGACTAACGTAGTCTTTTATAATCCACCCTCCGCCGGGACAACCTTGTTTGACAAAACACGCGCTCCTCGGCGTTTCACCGGGCCTTCTACTTCCATGGCGACGAATCCAAACCACAGATCAACGGCGCTCTTTTCAAACCACTTTACCGCGGAAACCGTTCAGTTTCAACACGTTTATACTTATTTTACATAGTTTGTAAATCCCACGCAGCCTTACAAGAAGCCCCGACTTGCTGTTGACTCGAGGAGTGGCACCGTATAATGGGTAATGTGGCGTTATGCTGACGTTTATTAAGCTAATAGCCGCTACACAAACTGTTTACCAGTAGCTAGCTCGATGTCTCCTCAGAGACGGAGGGATAGCAAAACCAGCTAATTGTGTTTTGCTAGTTTTATTCATTTGAACAATTAGCAATAAAGCTATGTAATATATCCCATTGCCATCTCCAAAGTTCTACTTTATAAGTAAAACCGTGGGGTTTTAAGCACTGGTTAGCGAACTGCAAGCAATACAAAAATGAACAGCAACGCAGAGAGGAAATTTCTCAATCTGCGGAAACGTCTGGATCAGCTGGGCTACAGACAACCTCTCGGAATAGAGTCGCTGCCGCTAGTGGAGAAACTGTTCAGGTGAAGGACACCTCTGCACCTGTTGAGTCATTATTAACCTCCACCAATAAATCACAGGTTTTAAAAAGGCTTCTCTCCCATCATCCCGTTTTTTGCAGCGACTTGGTCCACACAACGGAGAGCCTCCGCAATGCCAAACTGTCTGCAGGAAAAACTGAGAAAGAGAGTCGAAATGTTGATGCTCTGCTGGAGCCGTACAAGGCAGAGAACTCCAGACTGGTCAAGGAAAACAACAGCATGCATCTGCAGCTCTTGAAACTGAGGGAAGAGAAAGATAATTTCTGTAGAGGTAAGAAAGGAGTCCTTTAACAAAAAGAGAAAATCCTTTTAGAACTTGTAGATTTTAAAGTGTGCTCACAATCTTCTCTTTCTAGAGCTTAAATTACAAATCAGGAAGCTGGACAACGAGACATCTGATCTCAAGTTTCTAAACAATCAGTATGTGCACAAGGTGCGCTGCTTGGAGAAAGACAGTAGGGCTAAAGCTGAGCGGATCCAGCAGCTGCAGGAGAAGAACATGCAAGCCGTTGTGCAGACGCCAGGTAACCTGTGGCTGCATTAAGGAAGGAATATTTGACACACTTAAATCCCCTTTCATGCCTTCGTAGGTGGGAAAAAGCGCAGTATTCCTTTCAGACGACAGAGAATGCAGGTTGACGAACTTGCACCTCCTTCCTATACATCAGCCTATCCTGTCCCACAGCCTGATGATCCGTATGTAGCTGACCTACTGCAACTAGCCGATGGAAGGTTTGCTTTTAAGCTATTAAGAGTTATGCTATTTTTACTTTGTAAAGCAGCCTCCTTGATGGTAATTGTATCAATTCCCCTCTGCTCATGATAACATTGATTTGTAGGATCCATGAACTGCAGGAAGACATTGCCGATCTCAAACTAGACTTGGAAAATGCCCAAGAATCTATAAAACATCTCAGCATTCAGGTGAGGAAAATTAATTTATGTGTCTAGGGCAGGGGTGGGCAACTCCAGGCCTGGAGGGCCGGTCTCCTGCAACGTTTAGATGTATCTCTACTTCAACACACCCGAGTCAAATAATAAAAATTATTAACTGACTAGTAATTTGTTAGCAAAAGGCGCTTAATGGTGATGGTTCCTTTTTTTAATAGGAGTTTGAACTATTCCACTTGAGTGATTGATAGCACATATTTGCAGACAGATTTTTTCTTTTTAACTAGCATGTGAAATGTACAAATATGCATAAATATTTTGTACAGTTCTAGCTTAATTACTTCTCCGTTTTGCTCTTTCAACAAATAGCCTTTTTTAGAGTCTGTATATTCCAGTTAACGACTAATCGATTTCTAAATTAGTTGACCACTATAACAATCGATTCATCGCGATTAATCCAAGCCCTAATTGTTTGGCCGCGTAGAAATTTGTTTAAATCTATTGAGGCGCTTCTTTGAAAGGTGGAAGAAAGGGACACGGAGGTGGAGCGTCTGAATCGCTTACTTCACGGAGGGCGGCCTTTTGACGTCATTTCCCTAGAAGCCCATAACGTCAGCAACGAAAAACTGATCGCTCATCTCAACCTCCAGGCAAGTTCAGCTGTCATTACCGCTTTCAAATACAAAATTCGCAGAAAACGATTGTGATATTGGTAGATTCTTTGTGACCATAGTCTGCTCTGTGTTTTATAGATCGAGTACTTGCAGGAGGCCAACAGCGCCCTCCAGGACAGGATAGAAGGACTGCAGCAAAAGAAGAAGGACGCCTCCACAGAGGTGGCAAACCTCTCCTTAAAGAACCTGGAGCTGTGTGAGGAGCTGACGCAGATAGATCACCTCGCGCAGTGCATGGAGATGGACAAGGAGCGCGTGTTGGAAAACGTTGATATAGAGCTACAAAAAGCAAAAGTAAGAGAATGTGTAAGATGGAAATATGAAATTAACTATAAAGACCTCTTGTAAAAAAAAATATATATATATATATATATATTTTCTGTGTAGAAAGAAATTCAAAGGAAAGAGAAAATCATTGAAGACCTTGAGGATATTGTCACACATACAAGAAGGGTTTGTATATTAGATGTTATAAAGAGGATTTGATTTCAGGTTGTTTTATTTTCTAACAATATAAACGAGTCAATGTAACGTATGAACCCAGGAGCAATCCGAAGGAGAGTTTGAAAGAAACCGCTTCAGTAATCAGCTGGTGGAGCTGAAGCAGCAGAACGAAAAGATGGAGGCACTGGTGAACTTCCTGGAGGACGACAAAACCAGGCTGCAGGAGAAAGTGGAGGCGATGATGGCGGCCGGTAGGAAGCAGTTTGCTGTACGCGCCCCGTCGCTGAGACCTGCGTCATGTTTCTGTAACAGGGGTGACTTGATATGCGTTTACCTAGAGAAAGAGCTGGTGCTGGAGTTGGAGGCTTTCCGTTCTAAGCATGGCGTCTGCGGCAGGGAGCGTTCCCCGTCTCGTCTGGACGCCTTTGTCAAGAGTCTAGAGGAGGAGAGGGATTTCTACCGCCATGAGGCTGAGCGGTACAAGAGAGCCAGAGGAGCCGGCGGGCCAGGCTCGAGTCCCAGCCGCAGTCCAGACAGAGGCAGGAGTCCAAAAGGCAAAGTGAGCAAGGTTGCTGCTGACAGCTTTATTCTGATTTATTTATTAATGGGTTTTCCAATTGATCCTTAATCTGAAAGACTGCTTTTCCTCTAAAACTGAAAACTTGGCTTTTATCCCATACTAAGGTAAACTAGAATTTAAACAAAGGTGTACAACTCATTAAAATAAAATAGTGCTACAAATGCCAAATCCTGAAGAAGAAAATATTTAAAGATGGGCCTCATTTCTGTACGACACAGTATGGGGAAAAAAAAAAAAAAAAATTGTGAGAATAAAGTCATATCTCAAGAATAAAGTTAAAATAATACGAGAATATAAGCTTGGCAATAATACTCCGTCATATTTCAGTAAGTAGAAACATAGTTTCTGTTAAACTTTTTGGCGACTTTCATATTTCTATGTATGTATTATAGGTGTGTGGTTTATCCAATTGAAACCAGAAGTTCACATATACCAAAAAAGTGCCTTTTTTTCCTCACTGTCTGAAATTAAATCAAACAAATGTTTCTAGTTTTAGTTTTTAGGTTCATTAGAATTACCCAATTTTTTTTATACTTCCTAAATGTCACATAACACTAAGGGCAGAGACTTGTCTTGTTAGATGCTTTTTAGTATCGTGCTTGTGTTTCTTTGTCGAACCTCGCAAAACCTCGGTGAGAACTTGAAGCAACTCAGATCTTGAGACTTCATCGACTTTTAAAAACTTTGGGGGGGAAAAAACACATTCGAATGTTTGAAATATAAACTGGAACTAAACAGGCCAATGACTGAAGCCAAACTCAGAAGACCCCTGCAGACCAAAGCCTGCGGGTTTGGATAAAAGCTGTTACTTTTGTTGGAAAAACTAAAGAGTAAAAGATCTTTCAAAATCAATGCCAAACGTCTCGTCATAATCTGCCATTTCTCAGGGAAGCGTTCCAGACCCAGAACTGATCTTTGTAATCAAAGAAAAGGATGAGCTCAAGGCCGCTCTGATGGACTTTGAGAGACAGATGGAGGACATTCAGAAGAACATTCAAGTCCTCAGTAATGAGAGAGACCACTTCAAAACCCTTTTTAAGCAAGTACGTTTTAAATACACATCAGAAAATGCTAATTAAAAAAAAAAATCTGTGCTGCATAATTTTCACTTGTTCTGGCTCTTTCAGGCTCAAGACGACCTAATGTCGGCCCGCAGAGCAGATCTGTCGATGGACCTCTTGAGGATGCAGGAGGAGGTGAGACGAGTAAAGATGAAGTTTGACCAGATGACCTCTGAACGGGACTCACTGATGGAGAGGTTAAAGGTAAACTTTATCTGATCAGTTGGTTTATTTTAAAAACTAATCTAGATATTGACTGATTTAAAAAAACAAAAAACAGTCCACTTGTTCTGTTGCTTATAAGGTCACTGCTATTAATCTGCAGGGTGCCCAGATGTCGGCGCTCACTGACAGAGAGCGAGACGAGAGGAGGATTCTCGAGTTGGAGAATACTGTCGGGAGTGTGAGTCAGATCGTTATTCAGATAGTTTCTCTATCGAATGTGTTATGTTTTTGTCGTAACTGGAGTGCTTTTGGGCTGCAGCTGGAGCGGGAGAGGTTGGACCTGCGGGCTCAAGTGTGCCTGTTGAACGAGGGCAAGGAGGCTGTGGAGGAAGAGCTGAGGGTTCGCTCCATTGCTTCGGTCCAAGGCGCGGAAGAAGTCGCACAGAGATTAGCCGAGGCCAACGCTCTGAGGTACGACATGCTGGCTTTCTGTTTGGATCTGCTCTGTTGTTTCCTGTTGTAGGGATTTTGTAAAATAATCAACTGCTGTAGCGCTGCTCTTAATCTGCTATTGAGGAAAATATCAAATTTTTATGAAAACATATTTCCAATTGTCTCCAGTATGTTGTTTTTTTTTTTTCCTGATACAATTTATGGTATTCAATTTTTGAGGACCACATCCCATAAAGCTCAGAGGCAGGAGTCATTGATTGAGGTGCTAATTTTGAATTCTACAGAAAATGAAGTAATTAAATGATATTCTTCATTTATATATCAAATCAACTGTCCATTGTCTTTTTCTGATTTCTTACGTTTCTCTTAAACTGAAAACAAAATGTATCAGAATTAGGATTGGGATTTTATTATAAATTTTTATCATTTATCGCAATAAGTTTCTTACAGAGATTCTGATTCAAAGTTGTGAAAAATTCCAATTAATAATTTTTTAAAACCCCCAAAACTGTCTGCATTGTTGGGATTGGTAGTTTTACTATCAATAAATATCGATACATTTGAAAATATTAATTATGTTTAAATAATCAAATAAATGATCAAATAATTATATTAACTAAACCACACCAGTTATGGTGTGGTTTAGTTTAGTGTTTATGTGACTGGTGTCCTAAAGTAGTGCATTACAACTGGGAATGTTTTTCAAGAGCAGTATTTGTGTTTGTGGGGCTGTAATTACTGCGACACACAAGTACTGGTAAATGGTTTTTATCATCACTTTTACAACCTTAAGGCCATATCGCCCACCACTTATCAGAATACATGTGCAGTTTGATGCGTTCATGGACCAAAAATGGTGCCGGTCCTTAGTTTTGATACATTTAATGAATATTGAAAAAACTGTTTGAATCAGAGCCAATCAAGGGAACATTTTATGATTTTTGATCTCTCGTTGTTTGGTGCATCTTAGCTTGATCCATCAAATTGTTAAATTCATTTCCAAAAGTTATTATACTTGTTAGGACAAGAAAGATGTGTAATTTCACGCGTCTTGTGGTGCACGTAGGCTGCTGCAGGAGCAGATGGAGCAGTCGCTGTCTGACGTCCAGCGAAGACTCTCAGTGAAGATAAACGAACTGCATGTGGCCCACGAGCAGATCGAAGAACTTCAAGAGAGATTAGGTGATTGTGCTGAGCCGCCAGATGTTGTAAACCTTCAAAACTCTGTTTTTTTTGTTTTTGTTTTTTCGATTTGTTTCGATTTGTTTTTTAGCAGCTTAAAAGTTTTTTTTGTCCTCTTCCTGTTAGGGGAACTGAGTCAGCAGAGCTCCAAATGGAATGAGGAAGTGGGAACTCTCCAGAAGTCGATCTGTGTCCTGGACAGAGAGAAAGATATCCTGCAGGACGAGGTGGATCAAAAGACAGAGAAGCTGGTTGCTCTCCAGGATGACCTGTCCCAGAAGGTACCAACAAGTTCATGAGCACTTTTTGTTTACGAGGTTTTTGTCCAAGAAAAACAATTTTCAGATATTCCAAGATATCTGAATATCTTGGAATATTCAGATGTTCCAAGTAAATCCAGTAAATTTACTGGATCTCTGATATCCAGTAAATATCAGAGACATTTACCGATATATTAGTAAATGTCTTTCTTAGCATGTTTCACTTCAACTACAGGCTTTTTGTAGCATTGACGCGCTTTTGCTTCTTATTAGAAATAGTACAACTCAAAATAAATGGTTTTCAAACACACAGTGAAGTCAATCTAAACGCTTGTTGTTTGTTTATTTTTCATGTGTGCATCAAGAAATGATCTAGGATGTTCAAATATCAACAACTAAGCTAGTGCAATGTAGGAAGAACATGCACCATGGCTGCTCCTGCATCATAATTAGCTCAAAAAAATGGAGTGTCAGCAGTTTTCGAGGCAGATGTTCTCGACACGCTAAAAATAAAAAGCACTCCCTGAGTTTGGCTTATAAAATTAAGAGACGTGTTCTCCGGGTTGAATTCATACAAATTCCAAATATAAACGATACAGTAGAAAAACTGTTTCCATCTTCACTCATTCGATGCAAACAATCAAACCAACTTCAACCCATCTGTGTTTTTGTTTTTTTCCTTAATAGCAGCTGGAGGCTGACTTGACAAGCAAAAAGTAATAATAAACAATAGCGCTATTATAAACTATCAAACATTACAAAGCTGAAATCAAGGTTAAATGACCTGAATCAGTGTTTTACTGTTGTGTTGTGTAATATTATTATGTGATTTTGTGTTTTTCCTTTCTGAAATCATCTGGAATAAATACTGTAATTTGTAAATGCCTCAGTGGGTTGTGGCGAGAACTAATGAAGAGCAATCCTTTGGCTTTTCCCAGGAAAAAACCCTCGAAGACGTGAGACTCACTGTCAAAAATATGGACAATTCCCTAGCGTGAGTACCGCTTTTAACTGAGCCGTATTTCGGCAGCAGGAGCCTTTGCTGTATGCTACTACCCTTTTCTCAACGACTAAATTGATGCGATTTCTGTCTTCCGTTCAGTCAGCTGCAAGGAGCGCTGAAGAGTCGAGAACGGGAGATCAACAGTCTGAGGAGGCAGCTGGATTCGTCTCAGGAGGAGCTGCCTGCTCTCAAGAGAGACAAAGAAGTCCTGCTGAGAGAAAACAGGAGACTGCAGGACGACCTGGCCACTATGACCAGGGAGAACCAAGTAGATGAAGATTTTAAACCCTGCTTTTGTATTTTGTTGTTACAAAGCCGAACACAAACTAAAGAAATGCCTCTCGGTCCAGGTTGTACATTTAGAAATGGAGGAGGCGTTGCACGAGAAGGACGAGTTGAATTCCAGGGTCCAGTCGTATATTTCTGAAGTGTCCAGAATAGAGAAACTGATGGCCACAAAGGTAAGGTCCATGCTCTCGTTTCTGTAGCTTTGGCCTGTTCTGCTAGTTTCTGTCGTCTCTGGAAACGATTTCTGTTGTTTAACTGGTGATTCCCAGGAACAGGAGAACAGGGACTTACTGGAGCGCTTCAGGATGGCCCACTCCGGGATGCAGGAATGGGAGCAGAAACTGCACCAGGCAGAAGGCCTCAATAACTCCATCCGCCTGGAGCTGCTCTCCTTGGACACAGAGCGCAGGCAGCTCCAGGAGATAGTCGGACAAAAAGACAAAGAGGTCCAACAGGTGAAGCATTAAAATAAAAATATGCTCTAAGCAGGGACACAAACAATCAATCCACTTACGGTTACTTTGTTGATTAATGGTATGTTAGATTAAAATGAGTTCCAATCGATTAATATCGTCCACTTCTTTTAGTGTTGTAGTTTGGCCTCCATCCAGAAGAGGGTGCTGCTGGTCATCTTTAACCAGAGCCAGTTTATACAGAAATAAAGATGGCAGAATCATACCAGAACAGGAAAAAGATGTTGTTCTGTTTTGAATTATAAACTCTTGACAAGCTCTCTAAGTTTCACCTTAATAGCGGCCAGTCAGCCGAGCTGCAGTGATGGAGCAACATCAACTTGATGGGATAACGCAGAAAAATTGTTGTATGATTTAAAGAAAAAAACAATCAGAATGCCAATAAGCATGGTTGAATTTGAGGGCTGCTGTGAGTTAATGCACTTTATGCAGCACATTTCCACTATATTATTCTTTTCGTCTTTTATTTGTCTATGCAGCAACCTGCAAAAGGCTCCTGTTCTATTTTATAAATATGTCTAAGTTTAATAATGTGAGGGAAAAAAAACAATTTTCTTTGTTCAGACATTTAATATAGCTGATTAAAAAAAGTAATTAAATTTTAACCTTATTTTCTTGTATTCGGTATGTTATGAAAAATTCAGCATTTCATTTTATGGAAAGACTGTCAACCTTCTCGAAATAAGAAAAGAATCAAGTTTTTAAGAAAATGTCCGCCTACCAATTGATCGATACGTAAATTTTATAATCAATAACTGGCATCTCTAGCTCCGAGCATATATTTAAAGTTTTTTATTTTTTTTTAGATCAAAATCAGTGTAACAAAACTGAAATGATCAGTATCCTAACGTGGCTTCCTGCTCTTTCTGTCTCTCCCAGCACATGCAGGCGCTGCAGGCTTATGAAGCCCAGGTGTCCTCTCTGACCCGTGGGATGTCTCAGCTAGAGGAGGATCTGTACAAAGCCCAGGAGGAGAAAGCGGCACTCATTTCTGATCTGGCTTCTGTCAGGGAACTGTGTGTCAAACTAGACTCCGGAAAGGAGCTCGCTGCACGACATTTGACCTCCAAGAGCATGGAGTTAGAGAGGGTGAATAAGACTTTGTGTTTGTTGTTGTTGTTATTTTATTCTATCTACAGTAATCATAATTCCACTCATGGCGTAGAGAACTTGTTGCATTCTTTGTGATGTGTTTTTTTTTGTTGTTGTTGTTCTCCTGTACTCAGATCACCGGAGAACTGGAGGATCTTCGATCAGAGATTGAGGTCCTGAAGAGGCAACTAGCCAGCGAGAGGCTGACGGTGCGCAACCTCGAGACGCTGCTGTCCACCAACCGGCAGAAAGAGTTCCAGACGCACCTGGCTGCCAGCGAGAGGGAGTCTGAGCTGAGAGCCCTGCGCGACAAGCTCGCTCTGGCTGACAGCAAAAAGTAAAAGACAAATCCAGTCCGCTTTTACTGGTTTTTGAGCTCAATAAAGTATTTTTTTTTTAATAAAAACAGGATGCTGAATGTTTATTTCGTATGTGCATAAAGCGCAGAGAGCATCAGAGATGCGTCCCACCTCCGTGGCAAAGTGTCTCAACTGCAGACAGAGATGGACGTGATGAAAAGGCAGCTGACCACAGAGCGCTTTGAACGGTGAGTTTATTTATATTGGGGGGGGGGCGACTTTCACTGTCGCATCATCTGCTGACACTTGTAAATATTGAAACCATTATTAAAAAGAAACAGAACTCCAACACAGCCTGGAAACGTTTGGAAGTTTATTAAAATATTTTTCAGGTTTGGAAACCTAAATGTTTCCATCATCTATGTTGATCCATCCTTGTTTTCAATCAATTTTTTTTTTTTTTAGCAATTGTAGCTGTACATCCATCCAATTAATCAATACGTCTCTCAAGTTGACCTTATCCATCTGCTTTTGAAGCAATCAGTCCATCCATCACTATTTTGCCTGTCTGGTCAGTTGTCTTTTTTTCATCCTGACCACTGCAAGAATATCTGAAGTACATTTATATCGAGCCTCCTTAACTAATACTTAAAAAATGACTAAGAAGGGCAGAATACTTTGAACATTTTATCCAGAAAAATGTTGAACTTTAACAGGAAATGTGTGAAAACCTTTACAAAAAACTCAGAACTTGTCTTGCAATTGTGTAAATATAAAAAAAAAAATTGTAACATTTTTAGGTGATTATTTTAACTTGCCACTTTCACTTTAAAAGAGGGGAATCTAGAAAAGCATGACTGTTGTATTTGGAGAAGTACATTGTTTAAATGTTGACCTGACTGACAAATCCCTGATTACACTGAAGCAGGAGAAGTCCTGCTGTTGCTTCTACAAGTTGAAGAATATTTATTGTTGAGGATTGGAGTTTGATTAGTTCATGCAGAAAAATTCTACATTCAGTATAAAAGTTCATTTAACTTGTAGATGCATAAAACATGCTGTATTTTAGATACATAAAATGGATCATCTAGGGCGATTTGGATGAAAATGCACAGGGATTTCTTAGGTTTGTACTTTCTTTTACTCTGTTGGACATGACTGAGTTAATTAAATGCAAAATGGGTGTATTTTTGTATCATTTATTAAATATATGTTGAAAATGGGTGGGATTTCTTTTGGTTTTTTCCAAATGTTGGCTGTAAATTTAGTTTGGTCAGTCAGAAGTTAAATGAATAAATCTCAAATACGCCGGATGGTTTTTGACAAACACCCAATTTACTAATCACTATAGATTTTAATACTTGTAGCTCAGCTAACTGCTGTGCAGCTACATGTGCATGAATGTAAATAAATGGAGATTAAAGGTTTAATCCTAACATTTGTGGCATTGTCCCCCCTCTCGTCAGTGAAAGAGCGGTTCAGGAGATGCGTAGACAGGGTTTGTCATTTTCGTCTCTGCAAAGCTCGCCTCTCCAGAACTCATCCAGCGGCTCTCACCACACTTCAGCAGAAGGCTCCGTCCTCCGAAGTCATGAACACTCAGACAAGTACGGTTTGGTCAGGGTGAAGGTCATAAATGTTTGGTTTTTTTGTTAACATAAAGTCCATAGTTTCAAATTGCAGATGACACATTTTTATTATGTTTAAACCCTAAATGCTGAAACCCTTTTTTCCCCCCCTTTCTCCTGTTTAGGAGTGTTGGCTTCAAGGATTAACGGCTAATGACAAGCGAAGTTGCAGTGAGTCAGATGTCCAGACTTGAAGTTTAAGTCTGGACATGAAGTATGAAGGCTTCCACAGACCTTGGCATGAAGTAGCCTGCAGCATACCTCCATGGTGCTAAAGTTTACTTAATCAAACAATGTCTCAGGATATGGGGGAAAAAAAAGCTGCTGTGAAACTTTTTTTTCTTATTCTTACTCGACTTACACGCCGTTGGCATCAGGTACATTTGCAGATCAAACATGTCTAAAAATGAATTGCATTCCTAACCTCAAGCACTTAAGTATTGAAATGTTGAGATTTGTGGATTATACTTAATATTTTTGGTTTTATATATATATATATTTTTTTTATAAATTATTTGTAAAATAAAAGGATTCAAAATAAATCAAAAAAAGAAAGAATGATAAAAAAAAAAAAAAAAGCTTCTCAGTTTCATTAGATGGTAAAGCTCTCGATTTACCGGTCGATCTACGTTCCCACCCTCATCTATGGTCATGAGCTTTGGGTCGTGACCGAAAGAACGAGATCGCGGATACAAGCGGCCGAAATGGGTTTTCTCCGTAGGGTGGCTGGGCTCTCCCTTAGAGATAGGGTGAGAAGCTCAGTCATCCGGGAGGGACTCAGAGTAGAGCCGCTGCTCCTTCACATCGAGGGGAGCCAGTTGAGGTGGCTTGGGCATCTGGTCAGGATGCCTCCTGGACGCCTCACTGGTGAGGTGTTCCGGGCACGTCCCACCGGGAGGAGGCCCCGGGGAAGACCCAGGACACGCTGGAGGGACTATGTCTCTCGGCTGGCCTGGGAACGCCTCGGGATTCCCCCGGAGGAGCTGGAAGAAGTGGCCGGGGAGAGGGAAGTCTGGGCCTCCCTTCTGAAGCTGCGACCCGACCTCGGATAAGCGGAAGAAGATGGATGGATGGTAAACAGTTTAATGCTCCGTGCGAAGTAAGAGGGGAGGGACATCGCCATCCAAGATTAGAACATTAGATTGAGTTAAAAGTATAAAAGTTATGTAATTTAGTTTTTGGCAGAGGGTTTGTAACACAACATGCACCAAAATGAATTTTAGAACAGAATTAGGTGCAAAAAAAAAAAATCTGAACTTTTAGGGTTTTTTTCTAATCTACGCATGTTCACAGTTGTACAAAATGCATCCCATAAAATTTGGTGAAATGTCTCTTAGCAAGCTGCACCTTGGCGACAGGGTAGATGCAGCCATCAAGTTGGTTCTGGTATACTGCTGGTCCTCTTAACAGAAATGGTAGAATGATTTTGAAGGGTACTGGTACATTGCACAAATTAGATGGATTACTGATGAAAGGTGAACTACCTTCAAACTTCACCTCAATTCAACAAAATGTTTGAAACTAAGACATAAGTGGGTTTTCTCACAGTACAATAATCCAACCTCAGACCTACTGACAGTTTTCAGACAATGTTAATGTCAGATTGATGCCAGAAAACCACTTTTAACACTCCATGTTAGAAGAATGGTCAAATATCCAGCCAGATATTTCACCACAGCTCGTTGATTTTATATATTACGTTTGTTTGATCTTTCTTTGAAGTTGAATGTTGCTTCATCATTCCAACCTGACAATAATAACAGTTCAAACTACTGGTCATTAAAATAACTAAATTACTAAGATTCATGCCTGTAATGAACTTTAGCTGAAACTGTGTTTTAGTCTATTGTGACCTATTTACTGTAACAGTTCAAGTTTCAGTGACCTTTTTCTCGTCTGTTCATTTTTGAAACTTTAGTGGTTGGTGTGACATCAGAAGTACATGTTTAATATCTCTCAAAATACTCTTTTTTCCCTTAGGAATAAAAATAATACAAAATGAATTTCTATATATATATATATAAACATTTAAAAACCAGGAAACGGAACATCTATTAATGCCGGCAGTGCTCAGTGGTTGTGTTTGGCAGGGGGTAAGCAAACAGAGAGAAGTCTAAAATGTACTTCGGCAGAAGTTCCCTGAGTAGCTTCTGCGGCAAAGTGCACAAGTAATAGTGTAACGTTTGTGTGGTGACAGGCTTGTACCATGTTTGCCTCTCCGGGAAGTTGACGAACGGTGGCGCGCCGATGCGCTGGAGCACGTACGCCGAGTCCCTTCCAAGGTGCTCATAGGAGCCTATGAAGTTATAAGAAACGGCGCAGGGCTGGCACAAGTTGTAAATCGGCATCCAGTGCTCGTTCATGCGCTCCACGTCCTCGTCCAACAAGTAACGGACAAACTCTCCGAAGGTCACGTCGTCTCCCATCACGGACGCATCCTTGGCACGGCCCTTCCTGTAGCGCTGCACGATCTCCGCTCCGTACTTTTTCTGGTAGGATTCGATCTCTCCGAACTTGTTCCTGTAGGCGGAGAGCAGCCGCTCCATGGGCTCCCGCACGAACATGAACTTGAAGTAGTGCTTGAGGCGGTAGCGGATTTCCTCCGGCTTCAGGGAGGATAGAAACAGCAAGTCGCTGCGGTGATCCATCTTGATGTTGACGTCCACGCTCTCCAAGGCTCCGCTCAGGACCTTCAGGACTCTCTTCCAGTTGGAGCAGGCCACTTTGGGGACGTAGCAGTAGAGGAAGCGGTACTCGTCGTTCACCAGGATGTGCTGCAGCACCGTCTTCCTCTGCAGGGGGCTCAGGGACCAGATGCTGTGGGGCATGTTCTTCTGGCTGCACATGGTCCTGATGGTGCGGTTGCGGATCTCCTGGAGGATCTAAATGCGAAGGAATAACCCCGGTGAAACAAATGTAAATGTCGAGCCACTACTCATACCCGTCGAACTTTTTCTGATTCATGCAACGTCAAATGTACGTCTATTTGGGTTTTTGGGTAATTGTGAAAGTCAAGTGGATATACTGTTTTCAAAAAAAAATTTAACATCTGAAAAGTGTGCTATGCATCTATGTTCAGCCAGTCTGTCAGAACTTTGTATATTTAAAAAAAACACACCCTTTGCTCAAGTTACAGCTGCAGATCTGTCTTTTGATCTGCAAAGATCAAAAGACAGAAACTTTTGTGCATTCTTTGCTAAACAGCTTGAGCTCAGTCAGACTGGTTTTCAAGTCTTGCCACAAATTCCCAGTTGGATTCGTGTCTAGACTGACTGGGCCGTGCCAACACATGAATATGTTTGGACATAAATCATTCCTCTGTAGCTCTAGTTGCACGTCTGAGATGAACCTCCAACCCCAGTCTCAAATCATTTGCTGCCTGGTAAGATTTTCTTTCAGGATTACCTTGTGTTCAGCTCTTTCCATCTGATCAACTTCAAGCTGATGTCCTAGCTGGAGAAAAGCCTCCCCACCACCATGTTTCACTAAAGGGATGAGGGTCTTAAGGGTTTTCTGTCAGTGGTTTGCATACAGGCGTAAAGAAAACAATCAGAGCATATCTCTGCTGCTCCCTTTACACGGCTTGTGGCAAACTTATGACATTGTTTAAACTGTGACTTTTGCAAGCCATCTTTCCATTAAAAATAGATGTTTAAAGTCCACGATCAATAGTTTTGCTGTTGACTGTTTTTTAGCCTCCGTTTCCTGAGAGGAGATGAGTACAGAGCTGGACCGACTGGATACACATGAATAGTGCACTTTTTACAGTTTAGTGTATTATAAATTTGAGGTACAACATTTAATTTCCCTTTTTGGATGGCATTTCTGAATTTGAAATATGTGGACATGTTTAAGGGGTATATGGGAACTTAATTACTTAGCGACATAAAAAGCAGTTTAAAGCACAATTTAACTTTTTGTAATCAAGACTTGGGGGTGGGGGGGGGGGGGGGGAGTCCTTTCAATTAACTTATTTTGACAGTTTTGTAAATAAAATCAAAGTAACTAAAACTCGATTGCTGGAAGAAGATGATCGATACAGGTAAAACGGCTGCAGTACCTGGGAGTCCACGTCCGCGCCATCTGCACCGCGTTTTCGGGTCTCGCCGACGAGCTCCAGCCGCCTTGCGCTGCCCCGGGGAGAAGGTGTCTCCACGCTGTTCAGCATTCCTTTCTCTATCATGAGCAGCAGGCCTCCGGAGGCTACGATCACCAGGAAGGTTAGCACCGAGGGCAGCACGGCGGAGCTGCGGCGGACGGAGCCCGGGCTCCCCGCGCTCCTGAAGTTCACAACGGAGCCGCTCCGCACGCCGTCGCTCCTTCTCTTCCCGTGGTCCTGCCTGCGTGGAAGCATCGTGACCGCGTCCTGCTCGTCTTCTCCGGTGTCTGCCAGCCTTTTTAAATTTTTTTATTTTGGTCTTTTTTTACTTTTAAATGCTGGAGGTTCTGTGTGGAAGTTTCCACTCGGTATCTACCACGTACCCATAATAAGGCTCGAAGTTAAGTTTCCAAGCGCGCGTCGCCCAAAATCCTGTGCGGACTATCACAATAAAATCCCGGAACAGTTTTCACATCAACCGTGGAGAACCCACTCTGAAATATACACCACACTGGGCGGAGTGCGTCACATCTCGGTCCTCTCTGCCAGTTTTCTTTCGTTGTTTGCTTTTAACGTATCTACACGTGAATAATTTCAAAATAAAACCCCCAAAATGATCGCTAAACTAAAAGCCAAACCACATTAAGCCCACATTAATAATGCACAAGCAGAACATGTCAGTGTGTGAATGAAACACGTGTTTACTGTCAGGAATGTGTTTTTTTTTTTTTGAGCGGCGAGTCAACGGCAGACCACGGTAAACACCGCACGACTCCTCCTCAGAAATGTCCAGCTGGGATTCTGGGAAATGTAGTTTTAAGTTTCACCCTTCGACTCGGTTCCTGTCGCAACACCATAGGACGTATATATACGTCCTATGGTGTTGCCTATAGGCAAGAAACATGTCAATTGTATTTTAGTCATTAATTTCTAACCACGGCCCTCTATTGAACTCCTGTGTGTGTTAACATTTCGGAGGAATGCTGCCGATTTTAATGAGCCAAACTTGCTCTTTACATCCAGATCCAGATTCAGCTTTACTGCGATAAAAAAGTTATGTAAAATTACTCTGGTTTTCTAACGGTAACGACATAAATCTATCTAAGTAGTTTTCTTTCAGTATTCATATTGACTAAAATAATTTCATTGTAACTTAATGACTTGGGGTGTTTTTTTGTTTTTGTTTTTTCCTGCCAGACACATTTATCCTGGGTCAAATTCTTGAGAATCAGGATGTCGGCCTCCAGCCAGCTGAAACCAATAATCCCCTGATTGCCACTCGGCTTCATTTACGCCAACTTCTACACACGTGAATAACTCATTTTCACTTAGCATGAAAACGTGTTTTCTGGAACAACTAAAACGGACAGGTTTTTATTGAACACTGAAAATCTTGTATCATTTCCTTCCACTGCTTTTTGCGGCGTAATATGCCATTTAAAGCACGCTGATGTTTTGGAGCGTGACACAAAATTGTGAAATGTTTAATTGAGATAAATCTGCTCCTTTTTTTTTTTTGAGATCCAAAATAATTTGAACACTAAAGATGGTACGTTTGCACCATAAAATATTTTTCGACATATTTCCAAGATGAGGTCCTCCTCTCAACCATACAGAGTGTAGCTTTCAGAGTTAATTATATTTTTCCTATCGGATTGTGGTTTCATTTGCCAACTCGTTTTTTTTTTTTGTTTGTTTGTTTTTTAACGATTGTGAGGAATCACGCGCCTTCGCCGTATACCGCGCTCTCGCTGCCACGCCCTCCCTTTCTCCATCTCCGTCTGGCACGCGGGCAGCTGTGCGGGGAGCGTCTCTCGGTGCGTGCGTCTTGCCTGTCGTGCACCCGCAGCATCAGCAACACAAAAGGGCTCGGAGCTGTCGGGGGGCCCAGGGTTTACCTCAGCGCCGATCGGAGGGGAAGAACCGCGTTCTCTAACAAAGGTGCTGGGATTTTCCTCTCTTCTTCCATATTGTTTGTGTTTGTCCTGACTGGGTTTTTTTTTTTTTTTACCCCCCTCATTTGCACGACGCTGGTGACCTTGTCACCACAGCCCACTTCTCATTTACAACTGACCCGCACTGATCTTCTGCTTCATCCCTCCCACAGATGTGTGTGTGTGTGTGTGTGTGTGTGTGCGCGCGTGTACATGTGCTGTAAATGGGATGACATTTGCAATTTGTTGTGATTTGAAATGCGCAAACGCGTTTTGCATCAGGTCAAATTTGCGTTCACGTTACCTCCTATTAAAACCAAAGCGACGCTGATCATGTGGAGGCTTTTCGAAACCCGTTCGTGACAATATGCACTAAAAAAAAACAAACAGATGCCAGATTCTTTGTTCTTCCTGCGCCTTTTTGGATGGCAACTTATAGACCGTAATCCCTGTTCGGCAGCATCCGCTAATTTGCCATTAACCGTTCAGCTGCGTATTGATTGGTGCCTTCAGGGTTGATGGAGTCTTTTGCAGAAGCAATGGCAGTCTTTCTTTTTTTTTTTTGAACGTATGATGCTCCATAGCAGCATCTGAAACGTCAGGTTGTCAGCTCGAAGCCATACACAGGCCGTATGGTGCGGGGCCTAAACGTTTTGGACAAAAAAAAAAGAGAAGAAATTATAGATTCGCTCTTCCACGGGTCATTTAAAGCATTTTAAATCAATGCTGGTATTTCTGGCCCAGTCAGTAGAGTTTGTTGCTGAGACACACAGAGGCAGGGAGAATGGATGGCAGTTTGCCAGGGATGAATTCACGGGGCTGCTGGTGTTGTGCTCGTCAGGGCGATGGCGGTGAGTAAACTGGTCTGTGTCGTTTCCTGTCTTGAGGGATTTTTGATTTGTTCCGTGATTCTGACACGTAGACCCAGACTGCACCGCATGCAGTCTAGATACACCACAGCACCACAGGGGCGCTCTTTAAGATGCAGCGTGGTTTATGGGTGGGCTGTGAATGGAAAGACTTCACCAGGTGATTGAACACCATCAACCAGTTTGAGCCAGTCTGATGGTTTGGAGAATCTGCCATAAGAGAGACATGGAGTCTGAACTCTCGTCCTTCTGTCTGCTGGACTGAGTCAAACGCCCACATTTGAGACTGACAAAGCAGTGTAAGCCAATCGCTTCACCACTTGATTGTTTTAGCTTGTTGGTGAATGCTAAACAATATATATATATATATATATATATATATATATATATATATATTTGATTAATATAGATATAAAAATGCCAAAATATTTCCGAAAATATCTTACAGCTGTCCTCCTGGTCATAAGTTCTCCCTGATATTTCACTCTCCATCATGCCATTATTTTATCATCTCATTTACGCAAACTGGAAGATTGTCAGTGCAGGACAAGCATTTTTAGCTAGTACAGAAAACAATAAAACTTTTTTGTTTTGTTTTGAGATATTTTGACAACACAAAATAATAAAAGAGAAAATACAGTCAGGTTGCTATTGTAGTGCATTTCTAAAAATAAAAATAAAAAAAAGACCAGAGAGACAAAGATTTCCTGTTATTGACTTTTTCTTCTTTTATTTTGAATAAAATATTGTGAAAATTTAAAATGTACCCCCCAAATTTATGGCAATTGCATCAGCACTGCATGACACAATGTAAGGAATCATCACATTCAATACGTCCACTCCTGGCAGTTTCACTGCTCCACCTGTGTCCTCCTTCAAACATGCATGTGTTCAGGTAACAGACAAAACATTCCTTCATCTAATACGCAAAAAAGATATTTGGTTTGCAGGCCACTACTGGGCTATTCGGTCAAAGATTATTTGCCCCGACGTCCTTCGCTCAAACAAAGCTGCTTAGTGTCGACCAGGCAGTTTCTCTGAAGACGTCTTCATTTTTTTCAGTTTGTTTACTGCAGCTAATAATACCTTCAGAAGCATCGTCCCTGGTGTAGGATGCCTTGCCAGATTATTCACACTCCACGTTTCTGCTATAACCACAACTCTGAATGTGTTTTGTTGGGTTTTTATTTGATAGACGAAACACAATTCGGAGCATAAGTGTGAAGTATTGGAAAAAGGGATGCGTCAGTTTCCGTTTTTTTATTTTTTACTACTAAGGATCTAAACATTGTCACATTTATTTGTGTTTGGCCACAGTTCTGCTAATACCCTTAAATAAAGTCCCGTAGAAGCGATTGCCATCAGAAGTCACGCGATTAATAGATTCCACCTTATTTTTGAGTTAATCTCCAAATATTCACAGCCAACAACTGTTCAAACCGGTAATGAAAAATTCCTATTTTTAGGTAAAGCGAGAACATTAGCCATGGACAAGAAAAAAAACAACCCACAAATAGTTTCATTTGCTGTTTGTCATAAATCACATAGTAAATTATGTGGACGAAGGTGCTCTGGTCAGATGAGACCAAAATTGCACTTTTTTTCTCGACATACAAAGGAGGAAAACTAATACTTCACATCGCCGCCGTGAAACATGGTGGACAGTTACACTGGTCAGAGTTGATGGGGCAGATGGAGGTAGACAAACACAGAAACGTTCTGGAAGGCAACGTTTTAGACACTGCGAAAGACCGGAGCTACTAAAGAACGGCCCAGTATTTGATCTATTTCAGATCAAACCCTTCCACAGAATTCTATTCCTACCTTTAAGAAATGCAGGCTGAAGAAATTTCATTTAAAATGACGACAGATTGTTAGAGCCATGCCAAGAAAAAAATGTAATTACAAAAATAAAGTCGTGAAATTACAAGAATGAATTCATAATATTATGACAATAAAGTTGACATAGGAGAATGAAATTGTTAAAGCGTAAGAATAAACTTGTATATGTCTAAGGTCGTAATGTTATGAGAGTAGTCGTCCAAGAAAAAAGTAAAAAAAAGATACGAGAATAAAGTCATAAGAGTCCTAATTTTTTTTTAAGTCATATTTTGAGAATAAAGTGGCGCGAGAATAAAACTATAATAGTTGGAGAATGACTTGGGGATCTACGATATATCGGCACTAGAATCGGTATTGGCGGATATTAGTAATTTCTTAGCATATCGGGCCAATATGAACAGCCAATATTTATTTTCATCTTGTTGCTTTCAGTTTCCGGTTGTTTAGTTATTTTGTTTCCCAACAGTGTTGAAACGGTAGCGAGATATATATATAATATCGGTAAATACCGGTTATCAGCCAGAACAGCAGTATTAATATCGGACGTTGATATTGGCCCAAAATGTTATATTGGTGCAACCCCAGAATAAAGTTGTAACAATGAAACTAAAGTAATATTATTTCGACTTTATTTCGACTGTATTCTTATAATTTTATGACTCCTCGTAATTTTATGACTTCATTCCCATAACATTGTTTTATTTTCTTAGCATGGTCTGTCATATAAAATGCTTAGTTAAACTCTGAGTGGTTGCTTCACCGCATGTCAAGTCTAGCCGCCACACCGTCATTTGGCTTAGCTGTGTGTGTGTGTGTGTGTGTGTGCGTGTGTGTGTGTGTGTGTTCGTCCCTGGCTTTTTATTCATTTAAGCACCGGTCGTTAAGAGCCTCCGTCGGCTGTGCTTGTGTGTGAAAACCTGCGACTAACTGGTGTGGGGGCATTTTTGCGCTGCTCCGCTTGGTGTTTCTATTCCTGCACATTGTCGGTCAGAGAACCGTCTGTCTTTGAAGTGCTGTGCAGCTCTAATATAGGCAGCAGTCAGGGCGGTAAAGCTCCATCATTACCATATCCCTGTGAGGCTACAGTGTGATCCTGCCAAAACTGGAGAATGGGGCGAGCGAGGGGAGTAGCCGTCCTTACAGCCATTCTGATTAAACGTAGCTCTGTACTTGTCCTGAGGATTTCGTTTAGCTGTATGCTGCTGAGGCATGAAGTTGTCGTTTTGCTTTTGGAACGTTTTTCTTTTACTGCCAGGCTGCGCTCGTTGGCCGCAGCTAGAGGGCAGGCTCTGAAAGCCGGAGCATGGCAGACTTTTAATATACTAGACATTTGTGGCCATAATGCCCGTCAAGCAGCTGTGGCTTTTTGTGTTCAAAACCATTCTAATCACACGTGCATATTGCTGTGGAGCCACAATGCAAGGCTTTGTGCGCATCATTCAGTAGACGTGATGAATGCCACTCTGTTCTCCTGTAAAGGCCTTCTGACGGGGAGGGAGGAAAACAAAGTGTCACTTTGTGCCTCCTCAGCACAGCGACACTAACAAACACTGGAAGACGCGGCTCTCTCTCTCTCTCTCTCTCTCTCTCCTCAGTCAGCTCTGCCCCGTCCTCAGCAGACACACCTCCTCCCCCTGAGACTGCACATGTGCTTCTCTCTGATGCACATGTGCACCCCTGAGACCCTTCGCTCATGTGAGTCGATGTAACTCAAACTGTGCACTCAAATCCATATAGAGAGGAAAATATTCAGAGGCATTTACAGGGCTGTTCTAAAATATGCACACCCACACACACAGAGAAGCGAGTTCCTGCTGCATCCGACACCTGACTCCAGGTAATGGCCTAGATCCACAGTGACAGCAGGCAGGTGGAACGGCCACACATTCTCACAGATCCCCTCAAACACAGCAGATTGGTAAGAAGGAGCTCTTCTTTAGATCTCAGTGAACTCTGTTAGTTTAGCTAAATTGCGGGTTAAATTAAGCGGCAAGAAAAAAAAAGGAAAACTAATATCAGCAGCTACTTTTGCACACATTTGTTTATTTAAGTTAAATTATTCTGAACTACTTTTTTGTTCCGTTTGCACCGAGCGAATGTCAAAAGTGACAGTTTTTTCTGTGCCTTGTGGATGTTTTTTGGGGGGGGGGGTTTGTCGTCATGCTTAGATATTGTCACTTTGCTGTCAGCTGCAGTGGAAAATATAACAATGGTCATGTGATACAGGTTGCATTTGACACCCAAATCCATTGTTTTCTCTTAATTCACCATATTGGGTCTGTACAGATGATCAATACTGCATCTTCGGTTAGTTTTGTGTCCGGCTTGTTGGATCTGAATGTTTTTTGTCCAGAATGTTTTGCTTGGTTTGGTAGCTGGTGAGGCTGATAGGGCAGCTACTTTTCACCTGGCGGGCCAGAAAAAAATAGATCTTACTGACTGTGATCATTTCATTGCTGTTGACATTAATCTAACAGCCCCATAATCACTTTTGGAGTTACTAATATTGTGTGCATAGATATAGTAACCATGCAAAATTATTCATACTCTAACCTTTTTCATGCTGTCTGTTGTTAATAGCACAAACCGAGGAGTATTTTATTTGGATTTGATGTAATAGACGTAGTGCATAAACGGTGGCATGAAAATTATACTTGCGTAAAAATAAAATTCTAAGAAAGTGTCATTTACATTTGTATTCTGCGTTTGCTGTTAAATCCCTAAATAAAAATCCTGTACCATCTATTCCAAAATCCCATAACAATCAAATAATCTGTGTGTAATTTAATTTCAGCGCATATGCACATGTGAATAAACAACTTCATGTGACCTGAGAGCACAGCAAACCGGTCAGAACGATGGTTGTGGAGAAGTTTAAAGCCTGGTTGGGATTCTGAAAAATATTTCCCAAACATCTCACTTCTGCACCGCTTTGTGTTGGTCTTTCACGTAAATCCGTCAAAGTTTTGAGATTGTAATGGGATCAAATGCAATGTGGGAACATTTAGTGGGATTTAGAGAGCAAGTGTGTGCTTTTTTTGGGATGTTTTCTCTCAGAAAAGACCTTTACATAGTTCACATAAGAAATGACAAAGACCTGAAGAATGAAACCGTACTGCTGACGAATCAAAACATGACGCCTTAAAATCAATTTATGAAACATAAGTAAAGGAAGGGAGACGATGGAGAGAGAAGAGATCCGTTTTCTTGACTTCACTATTCATTTTGTTGGTGGACTGCACTGAGTTGAGGTTTACATAAAATCAGAAATTAAAAAAAGAGGCAATCTTGGTTAGTTTGTATCGATTAGATGTGACTTTTAAATATGGATTAACACTTTTGCATTCAAGGAGGATTGCTAAGAAATGGATGTATTGATGTGGAATTCCCTAGACATGAATGAAGTTGCAAAAACAAAAATTATTATAATTTATTTTCAATTGCAGGGATGATAAATTATCTTGCTTTGAAAGGTTCTTCTTAAAGTTGCTCCTAGCACCAGTTTTAGTTCCATCACTGTTGGCTCTCTCTCTCTCTCTTTTTTTTTTTTTTTTGTAGTGAGATTGTTGTCCTTGCACACTCACTTGTGCAGAAGGTGCCATACTGGGACATATTTCTGTCTGTACATGTCAACAAGACCTAAAGGAACAAACAGAAAACTGAAATGCAAAAACAAAGATGTTTAAAAAAAAGAAAAAAGTTTGCCTATTTTTTTTCCAACCATCAACTAAAGGGAGAATTCAAAGAACTTAATTTCTGCCCTAGGATTTTGGATCTTCAGTAGCAGCTTGTCTGAAACCATTATTGCAAGGAACTCACAGTTTCTGTTTTGTTACGGACCGAGCAGATGGCGATTAATCACAGCAAAGCACTGAGGTTTATTTTCCACATTTCGACTTATCCGGCACTTAGCTAAAGGTCAAGTGCGTTTACATGGAGCCTCGTTTTCGCTGTGCAGCCGCTGCTAACTGAACTGCATTGTAAGCACCTGGAGCTGGGTTTATGCATGGCGTTGAGTCGCCACAAACCCAGCTGCTCGTTGGGTCCAGCTGTTTGTCGTGACAAACATTTGCCGTGTGCGTCGGTTTAAGCGTTGCGTCTGTCCGCTCTCGGCCTAGTTGCTGTGAAGACACTCGTCAGAGGACAGTGAAGAACGAGGTAAAAACATAGAACGAGGTCCTGAAGTGACTCTAGATCCTGAATGGGATCGTTAAGATATTTTTCTTTTTGCAGATTAAGTTTATTGGAATCACCACCTCAACATGTAACCACCAATGTAGGACAATTATTGGTTCTGCTCATCCAAAATAGTTCCTTAGTTGTTCCTAGTTAATAATTTATGCATTACTTTTTAAAGATGATGTATCTATTAAATGTATCAATCCCTATTTCCCTTTAGTATAAATATATTCTGTGTTTTAGTTTCCTTCTGCTAGGCTGGATGAGGATCTTCTGCCTATGCACAGTAAGAAAGCTGATATGGCAGCTTAGAGGAAGTTAAAACAAAAATCTCTAACACTCATTAGAGATCTGCAGCAAAGATTGGTATCTTTTAGTCAACAGGTCTCCATGACGATTATTGGATGCTATCTAAATGCTATTCATTAGCTTCAGATGGATGTTAGGAAGTAACCCTTTCTGTCCTATTGTCACGATTCTAAACTTGTAATTTAAGATGTGAAACTCACACCTTGTGATTTGGATGGATATATGGAAAGGCTCCACCAAATATGGAGAAGAGCATGTGTCGCTAGGGCCCGGTTTCTCTGCCAAAAGCCTTGAGAACTTTGTTAGGTTGGATGGCATTGTGAACCTTTTCAAATATTGGGACCCGATTTTAGTCTTTTGTCAGAAAACTCAAAATAGGTTATTAGTGCGTCTTTCCAAAAGATTATGAGCCAAACACAAGTATAACATTTCAAAGACTTTAGACTTGTTGACTTAAGTATAAGTCCTTTATAAGTCCCATGAGGTGAGCAAAAGAGAAGAACCCATAGCTCTGGATGTAGAAGAAATGTTCCCTCTCTCTGAATAGGGCAAGTATTGTCCTGTTGGCAAGAATATACAGACAATTATTTTTTATTACAAGGGTGAGTGTGAACCAGGCTTTCTTGTCCAACATCAGCGTCTGACCTCACAAATGTAGGAAAGAGGACTAGGGCCACTGAAAAAGAAATAATTCTGATTGTAATCTCAGAATTCAGACTTTTTTCTCAGACCAGTGAGACATCTGAGGGGAAATAAAGTCAGAATTCAGACAAAAATAAATGAATCCCTGGAAGAATAGTACAAAAACATCCACAAACACACTCTGTAACTAGATGAGTGATTACTTTTGGCAGTATAGAGTCTTTATCAGGGCTGCCAAGAACATTGTGGGCATCTGTTTGGAAGAGCTTCTTCTCCTTCATCATCCTCCCCCCGCCTTTCATGCCGTTTTCATGTTCCTCACCTCTACCGCACATTCCTACAACTGAAACTTGCTGTTCTGCCTCCGTTTCTTTCTTTATTCCCTCGTTTTTCTTCCCCCTCACCCCGAGGCCTCGGTGGAGACGGCAGCGACATTCATCTGGGTAAAACGAGCTTTGTGATTAAGAGCAGATCAATATTCCCCCGGGTTTTGCTGCAGCGGTGCACGGCCGTCCCAAGCTGTGCTGCCGAAATGGGTGAAACGGTTTCTAAGGCGCCGCTGCGTTCGACTGTCTGCTTCGTCAGGAAGCTGCTCGTGTTGTAAGGTTGTGACACTTTGCTGCCGTCGGGACTCCCGTGGCTGTGTGGGTTAAGGGATGTTGTGGTGCTGGGTTGTTTGTAGGACGCTGTACTGTTTTTTTGTTTTTTTTTTACGCCGCTGCTATGCTGTGATGCAGGTGTATATTTGTCAAAGAGCACATGCTTATCTCATCCCATCGTCATCCTCTGCTGTAGTTCACCAGTAAAGGCAAATTTAGAACCGGCGAACCAAAGACACAAATAATAAAATGAGGGGACGGAGAAATCAACAGTATCCTTCTGGGCAGCAGTAGACACAGTTGCACACTGTCTCTGTGTTCATACACTCCTACTACCAAACATGCTTGTTTGCTCCTTGTTCTGCTCTGACTGGACAAAGAGCCTTTTTTGTTGTTGTTGTTGTTGTTGTTTTGCGGAGACATTTCTGAGAGTGTCCGTCTGTCTCCGTCCCCCTCAGGAAGGAAGTACGCTGCGTTCTGGTCCCACTGGAGACGGCAGACGTCTCTCTGGCTCTCTCGGTGCTGTCCCACTGTCTGCTTTTATGCAGCTGCTTTGCAGACGAGCCACGCGGTGCAGCAGAAAACCTCTAGCTTGAGTGATGCAGTGCAGGCAGGTGTTGGGACAGAAAAGGCAGGTTATTGGGAGGCTCTGTTGTCATGCTACTTTGGCAGTGGCTGTTTAGGGGTTGGTCCTCTGTTCTTAAAGGGCCAGTGTTATGTAAAATTGACTTGTTTTTTCAGCTTTACAACATATTATGTTATTCACTCATCAAAAACATATCTGGAGTGTTGCTTTGATTCTTTCATGCATATTAGAGAAATCCTTGAATCAACCAGTCAGCTGTGCAGAACGCCTGGTTGGACCTGGCTCCGCCTTAGAGGACACAGCTCCTCCTCGGTTTACAGGCTTCAGAGCAGCCCTCCCTGTGACCACACGGCTCCTTCAGACTAGCCAACAGCAATTAGCAAGCATCTGGTGGAACTGTGCATCTGCTGAGCTCATTATAGGAGCTACTGCTCAGTGGAACGCTGGTTAAAAACGTTGTCGAAGGGTCAATAGAGGTGCCATGTTTTGATGACTTCCTGAAGGAAACTTGTGACTGCACATATTTTCATATCAGGCAAAGATAACCAAAGTTAAAAGAAAAGGAAATTGCTCCTAAACTTAATTACTGGTTTTGCCTCTTTTCACTACCACCAACAAGCATTTGCACTATGAAAGTTTCGTTTAATCGTTTAACTTTTTGATCAATGTGGTTCACTGAATTCCCAAATAATTACAAATGGCTAGAGCAGGGACACTATACAGAGAGGCTACAGTCCTGAACCAGGTGTCCCTGGTTCGATTCCCAGAACCATTTGGGAATCGAATGGTCCTATCCTTCCTATTCTCTCTCTACCCGTCTTCCTGTCCAGCCGCGGTTAAATAAAGGCCAGTAGCAGATCTTTTTGGGAAATGTTTTGATTTTAGCTTTCTGGTTGTCATCTGACTGGGCATCATTAGTAGTGACATTAATCCGAAGAATATGGTTAATCACAGTTAATTTATGATTTTAAATATGAGGCAGTTATAGTTCCATGTAGGGTTAGTTTTATTTGGACAGCTCTTTTTCTTTTACATTAATTTCTTATTCTAACCCTGATGTTTTTATTTATTTAATCAATGTATCTTTGATATTTACATCTGTTTGATCTAAAATGTGTTATAAATTTGTAAAGGGGTCAAATACTTTTTCACTGTACTGTAGATATTTGAAACAAAACAGGCAGTCTCACTGCTTTTTGGTCCAATAGATCTTGTTAAACTGGGTTTGATTTAGGCAGCAGTGTAAATGCTAATATTATTTGAAAGCAACTTTAAATGTGTCAATCATTATAAATAGCTAAAATAATCTAATGTTAGATAAATAAGTCCAGTTATGGGAGGGCTAAATGTCATAGTTTGGAAGTGAAATATTCCTCTATCACTGTATCAGAAGTCAAGTCCAGATTTGTTTGGTCTCTTGATTCGTGAAACAAGCGGTTAACGCGACCCAAAAAAGTAAAAAAGAACAGTTTGTAATGTACTCAGATTTGCAGAATTATGTTAATAAAAGCTGAGAGAAGACCCAAACATTTTGGATCGGGATGAAATGTTTACAAGAAGCCGGAGTGGACTTGGGAAAGAAGCGAGCGAACAGAGCGGCCTCGGGGCGCTCATGTTGCACTGCAAAACAGCTTCAGGCTTTATCCGGCCGCAGTCACTAACAGAGCCAACCTTTTCCGATGACAATGCCGGAGGCGGCGGAGAATTAAAAGAAAAGCAGGACCTGGTGAAGGTTTGCAGCTCCTCTGCAGTCGGTTTTCTCTTTCCCGTGTCCCTCTGCTCTCATCGTTTCCCTCCGTTAAAACCTCGTACTCACGCTCTGCAGTAAATAACAGCAACCCCGCCTTTATGTTCAACCTTCTTTTTCTCCCACTACAGTCAAAGTGTGCGGATTACCATGGCAACGGATGCAACAGAAAACAACCATGAGGTGCTTTTAGAGGTAACCGAACCCAGAGGCTCAGGTAAATGGGAACTGAAGAGTGCTCCTAAGGGCTTTTTTAAGGAGACAGTGGAGTTACACAAACAAATCCCATCGAACAAACATGCAAAATCAACCAAAGGACGAATATGTAAAATCATGCTTTTCTAAAGGCCTTGTGAGATTTTTAGAGTACATGAAATATTGAACTATTTGAAATACCAGGTGATTTTAAATAAGACTGTGGTGGAAATGCGTTTCTACTGGACCTCATCCTGGGATAATGGTTCAAAGCACATAGTCAGATCAACATAAAAATGCTTCATACGTAAAATAGTTCCAGTTTGGCTCACTGTCTCTTTAAGAGCTGCATGGCGTGGTGATGGGTTTGACTTTTTAGAGGAGACTTGTGTGCTGTGTTCAGATTTCTGCCAAGTTTCTTCCTGCCTTTCCTCGATCCTTGCAAGATGGTTAGTATGTTGATTTGAAGGCTTGGGCCGTGTTGGAAAAATGACGGGAGATTAGAAATAAAGTTGGCTTTTAATCGGAAAACTACTTTTGTGTCCAAGTGCAAAAGACCACATAGAACAGAAGAAGGACGTGTTTAATCAGTACCCTCGCAATGCGTGACGCAAACATTAATGTAATCAACACTAATACTGATTGTATCAATTCATAACACCTCATTATCAGTCCGAGGATGTGTGCGTCTGGTTTTTATGATCTAGTTTGAAGTTAGAAATTAGCCTAAGCAATTCATAAAGTCAGCAGTGTTCTGGCTTTATGAATGCGGTTTGTTGCAGTTTACAGCCTGGACTGTGGTAACTATTCAATGTAAAAGTACTTTTGAGTACGTGGAGAAGTTTTAATCACATTGTTTTACTTGGAGTACCTCATATAAAAAATGTAAAAAAAAAACCCCAAACAGTTTTGGACATAATAACTGTAGAAAAAAGCCTTTTGTGCTACACATTTTACATATTTTCTGCTGGGTTTTATATTCCCTAATCATCACTTTTAAATTCCAATAAGCTTATGTTTGATTAATACTGCGTATTTTCATGAAAAAACTTGGGTTTCCCAAATAAAATTGACCTAATTGTCTGTCCATAACAATTCTATTGCATATATGTTAGCAAATCTTTCTTTACATTTTATTTAACATTATTTGTTAGTGTTCCAGTTCAAATGTGTGAGTAAAATGTAGCATACTGCCTGTGGATATCTTGGTTTACATCAACTAAAATCTACGTCTTTATATTAAAGTTGAATTAAATGACAACTCCCTAACCGGATAGTAGATAATCCTTCATCAGTGGGTTGAATTGTAAAACCCAGGAAGGGTCTGAAGTGAAGACGTCTAAACAAAATGCACTTCACTGCGAGTCTTCGAGTTGGGTTGGGCTGGAGTTCTGCGGGATCCGACTCCCGCGTTGTCTACTCTACAGAAAAGGGGGGAAAAAAAATAAAGTGTCCTGTCTTATTTCATGCATGAGCGTTTGAGCGTACCCGTGGCAGTGCATTATGGGCTTTGTGCCACTGGACGGGCAGAGATGATGGGAGAACATGCTGCAGGGCGGCAGAACATCAGCGCTGCACCTCGGCATCAGTTGGTCCCACGGACCGCTAAGCCACAGCATCCATTTTCTCACTAACGCAGATAAGAACAAAGATCCAAGATGAAAACATCAGTGACCCCTCCAGCTCTGCAGATAGGTCTGCCGCCTGGAGAGAAAAAAAATCCCTTCATGTTAGTCATAACCCAAAAACAGCCAGTCATGTTTTCTGTCATGTAGTCAGCTATTGCTGTAAACACGCACAAACTGTACCGTCCCCCTCTGAAACTGTAATATGGAGTTTGTCTTTTTTTTATGGAACATGACAGAAGAAATATATTAAATATATTATTACATAACTATATAAAAAATAAATAATATATATTATAACTATGAATTAAGCATATAAACTCGCGTAGATTTAATCACATAGAGAAAGAAAATAACCCAAGAGTTGGAAGAATTACTGTATTTTTTTTTTTTTTTAATGGAGGACATTTGTGGATTTTCAGTTGAAAACATTAAAGCTGATTTATGTTAAAAGCATGGACAATGGTAGGTTCGGCAACAAAAAGAAAACGGTCTTGTCTTTAAAATGGCTACTTATTAAAAATGGCCAGATTGGAATTTTATTTATCCCTGATCATAATGTGCCATTTAAGATCAGACGTTTGCTGACAGCGAGAACTAGCCAGTTCGATATCTGCCATGTCTGTTTGGAAATGTATGATCATAAAGTGCGGTAAAATAACACTGCATTACTTCCCACCAATAACTTTCTGCACACAGCTGCAGTCCTAAATAGACTTGAATTTCCAACCTGGAAACTTATCGAGATGCTAGGCTAGCGCCACTAGCTTAGCTCTTTATTTTGGTATAACTGTTCTTATGATTCAGTTCATAACACATCACTGCAGTTTGACTCAACCTGTCTATTAAAAAGTGAATCTTGATATCAAGACATCCCTACAAATTATTATGGTTTATGTTTTTTTTTATTTTTTTAAAGAAAATAGCACACACTTTTATTGGTGTGTTTTTTTTTTCCTTAACAAACTAGCATTTTCTATCACAAAATGCTAAGTGGAGTTCACAATCAAACATTATTTCAGTTTCAGGTGCAGAGGGACATTTAATAACCCTTTTCAGATTAGCAAACTGAAAAGGGTTTTCATTTTAAAAAAACAAACAATTTTCATAGCAAAATGTTTTTAGCTAACTAAGCAAACCAAGCTAGCTGTCGGCAGTGTTAGCCTTTTCAGAGACTTGCTTAAATTTAGCTATTCGACTACAACTTAACTTCTGCTTTATGTGAAGCATTTGGGCACAAAAATGGTTTTAATCACTGAGGAAACTTAAACTTGCAAACAAAATCACAAATCAGTGCATCAAGCATTTTCATCACTGGAAACGAGTGCAAATCTAACTCACGATTCCCATATTCCTATAAATATACATGTATTAAAATCCATAATGCAGTGCAGATGCCTGTCTTTTTTTCTTCCCACAGAAAAGACAAAGTTTAGGGTCAAAAGATCTAAGAGGAGAAATGAGTTTACTGCATCACTTCCCATCATGCCTCGGGTTCAGTGAGCGGGGTGTGCAGTGAAATCCCACACCAGTTGCTACTTTTAGCTCTGAAAGGGATACCCACAGAGCCTGAGACCGCCTGTCTGTGCAGCGGTGTAGAGTGGCTTCGCAGCTCTGCAACCTCACCCACTTACTTCACAGGGTCCATCCTTACAAGTACACAGACACGGAGAAAAAGCAAAACACAAAGGGGGGGCAATTCGTTGAAACTGATGCAAGCTTGAATGAGACACCAGTGAATTTTCTCTTTTTTGCTTTGACAGATGTGAAGTTCTGGCTTTAGCTGAGAGTCCAAAGTTAATTTCTTGCTTTGGTTTAAGACTTCCCTGTGAGCCGCCAATAAAAAGGTTTTACAGCTGCTTTCTCTCAACGGATATGTCACATGTTGATGCATGCTCTTCTTCTAATCGGACACATGAAGAGATTGCTTCCAAACAGAGTGGTTAAACAAAAGTGAAAACACTTAAATGCAGGTCAAATGCGACAGGAGTCAAACTTTTGGCATTGACTCTTGGAGCTCTGTGAATCACTGGGCGTTTGTCTCTCTTGACTTGTTGCTGTTTTCAGCCTCTGCCTCTGGTTTTTTGTTTTTGTTCATTTCCATTAAACCAGAGATTCCCCCCCCCCCCCCAGCATTTCTTTTCCTGCCTTTAGGGCTTGAGATTTATCTTTTCCCATCCCCTCCAACTGGAGCCCAAGGTTTTCTTCTTTGCTTGTCACCTCGCTTATCATCTTATCTGCTGTTTTCACTCGTTTTATTTCAGCAGTGTCACTCGCATTTCATTATCCGCTCAGAGTCGCATGTTTTTAAAAAAAACGAGCCCTCGGGCATCATCCCGCTCGTTATCTTCACAAAAAGCGTGATTTAGAAAAAAAAGAAAAAAAGATTGATGTGATTACATGGAGCTGTGATTATCGTCTACTTTCTTTTCCCCCCACCCGGCAGAGAGAAGACGACAGGGCAAATTCCAGCCGTTCAGACGGCTCTTTGGGAAGAAGAAGAAACGGGAAGCTAAAAGGAGCTTTGATGGAGCAGAGCTAAAAGCAAGTTTTTCAACCGGTGAAGTGTGCAGTGGAGCTGTGTCCGACAATGAGGAGTCCAGTAAAAATCTGAGGTAGGTGCATTGAAAGGTTTATAACAAGGAAGTGATTCAACAAGTCATAATCTCTATTCAAATTGCTGTGTCATCTCTGTAGACAACTATCTCATTTGAAAGTGAAGTGTAGAGTGAGACTTTGCACTGTAAACGGTAAAGTGAAGTGATGAAACTGCCGGAGTGTAAAAAGCTGGAGAGTAAGAACGAGCTGCGGTGCACCTCTGAGAACGCTCTCAATCCTCTGCAGGGACCTGAATCCCATCGGATCTCGAGCTCTCTCCCACGACAGCATCTTTATCCCAGAGGAGCCGCCGGAGGAACTCGGTCTGGATCGCAGCATGTCCCAGGAAAACGTTTCAGATAAAGTTAGGAACCTTCAGGTGGTCCCCGCACAAAACCCTACACTTCTCTGAGCTCAACATGCACGCTGCAGAGTGGCGCCATGCATGCAGTGAGGTTCAGATGTTTGCATGCGCTCACAATTCCCATGAATGTTGATCTTTTTTTTTTAGGATTTATCCGAGCTGTTCTTTGACAAGGTTAGACTGAATTTGCATGAACAAAAACACAATTTCGGTTAGCTGTTTAAAAATAACAACTGGGTGGACAGAGAAGTGAGGACAAAGGTGAATTTTTCATAGATTTTCACCGATTCACGCATGTTTAAAATTCCACATGCATGCCCATTAATGTCTGATAAAATGTCTCTCGGCAAGTTGCACCAGACCACATCAAGAGGTTGTGGTTCACTTCTGTTTTCTATGTTATCCGTAGTTCATTGAAATGTGTAGGTTTCACGGTAAAGGCTGAGCTTTTAAATACAGTGCATAAATTCTGAATCGGGATAAAGTTGGAATAATTTCAAATGCTTAGTGGGGAACGTATTAAGCAAAAGTTACTTTTTTTGCATGTTTTGTACTTCCATTTTGTTCTCTACTGTTTCTAAAAACAGCCCAAGCACTTAAAAAAACCCAACAACTTTGAGCCGTTTTTGGAAATAAATTAATGTCTTTTGACGTGTGTAAAACGAGCAATTTCAAAAACCTCCCGATTGTTGGGTCCAAAATTCACTGTTGCCTAGCAACCCAAGTGAAAAAGCACTGGTATTACCGCTGCATGCGCTGTACAATGGCTGCTGGAAAAGTCAAATGTTTTGTTGTTGGCCAACCGTTCAGAAACCACTTGCTGAATTCTTGTTGGTTGTGCAGGAGGCCCCACTACCGCTTTTCAAATATCTACTGTTGTATATATACAGTACGTGCATCTGTTTGCAGCCGTTTTTATATGTGAATGTAAACACTGAGGCGGGGGGCGTGGCCAGCGGCATAATAATTTGATTTAAAGTGACAAGAAACTCTAAAAGGGCTCATTCTGAAAGGAGCTTGAAACAGGCAGAATTGACCAGACTAAAATCTCATCATCTAGGAAACTATTTTGTGCAAAAAATGTAGTGAACATGTTATGTATAGCCCTTAGATCTATCCTAACCTGGTCGAGGAAGCACAGTAGGTCACCTTTAATATCTTCTTTAATGCAGTCCAAAATGAGCTTTGACGTGTGTCTTGAGTCGTTATCCTTGTTGAACACCCATCAGTGTCCAGATTTCATGCCAGGACACCAACAAAGCAGATTAAATGAACCATGACTGATTAGAGTGGTGACACATCCATCCACAATAATGCAATAGCTTGTTGGTGGCTACAAAGGTTTGTGGTCAAGGCATACCCTGCTCAGAGACATTTATCCAAAAGCATTCTCAAATACACTACATGACTGCTCCGGATGAGTGGATTAAAACATCGGACTTATTCACCACACAGAGGCAGATCGCACAAGGTATAAAGTTCGGCCAGAAGCCTCCTTCTCTTCGAAAAAGTGAGGGGGATGAGGGAAGCTCAGATGAGGAAGAGGTTCTCCGAAGCCCTCTGCAGGTTTTGGCCCAGGTAGAAGCTGAGCCGCCCAAAATGGAACCGAAGGTAACGGCTGAACGTGATTTTCATTGTGAAGATTACAGTTTGGGGGGAAGTAGGCTGTAGATTTTAACTTTCTTTGATGAAGCGTCTCATGTTTATTTGGACCTTTCAGAAGTTTTAACTTTAAGCTTTTTTCACTGTTATTGTGTGTTTTACAGACACAAAGTAGTGTGCAATTGTAAAGTGGAAGAAAAATAATGAGAATTAAGAAAAAAATAAATCTGAAGGACTTTACCTCTAGGCACCTCTTTGTTAGAACCTGGTAGAACCACCTTTGTCATCAGATACATCGTCCTATTAACTCTGATGAGTGTTTGGTGTTCTGCAAAAGAATGTTTTCAGTCCAAAAATGTAATTTTGAGCATTTTCATATTTGAAGTCAATTATTTATTACAGATTTTATTTTGGGAGTATCAGAGTGAAGGGGGGTGAACACAAATGCACGCTACGCCTAAAATCTTTGAGTTTTGAATACCATATGTCGTGCTTCCTTACACTTTCCTGTTCTGCAGAACTTTTTGTTGATCTTCCAACAAAATCCCACTTACATACATTGAAATGTGTGACCTCAGTGATGAAATGATAACCCAAAGGGGTGTCGAGACTTTTGCAAGGTTGCTGCAAATACATTTTCTGTTGCAGGTCCAAGGAGCTCAATCATCTGCGCAGCACAGCACGCCAGTGAAGTCCCCGAGGTCCAAACGGGTCCTCCCACCAACCGGTACCATTGAGTCCATCAATCTAGATGCCATCCCCCAGTCTGTCACTCGCCTGGACAACACCGCCGCCAAGCATAAGCGCTCTGTCAAACCGAAAAACCAGAGGATTTCCCGCAAACACCGGCGGTTCACACTGGTAAGGAAGACGTTGATCTGTGACGTTATCCACCAAAGTCCGAGGCTTAGAACTTTAAATCAATCCTGTCCCTTCATCCCCAGGATCTCCAGGAAGTGTCCATTCCTGGAGTCATGCAGGAGGAGCTGGAGGCAGCCGACCAGCGCAGAGCATCTCTGGAGTCCTCCAAGGAAAGCTTGAAGAAGCAGAGATTCTACGAGGAGGAAATACTTGAGGCCAGGAGAACGAGGGAGATGGAGGAGCAACAGTTCAGAGAGGAAATGGAGGAGAGGAAGAAGAGGGCGGAGGAGCTGAGGATGCGTGAACTGCAGGAAGAGAGGAGTCGCAAGAAGCAACAGGAGGAACAAGAGAAGAGGATGCGAGAGGAGGCAGAGGGGAGGAGGAAAGAAGAGGAGGACCAAAAGAGAGTCAGAGAAGAGGAAAAACGTAAGCAAGAGGAGGCTGCGAGACAAAGAGAGGAGGAAGACAGAAGAATGAAAGAAGAGGAAGAACGGAGGAGGCGCGAGGAGACTGAAATAAGAAAAAGAGAGGAGGAGGAAAGAAAGATGAGGGAGGAAGCAGAGAGGCTGAGGAGAGAGGAGGAGGAAAGAAGGATCAGGGCAGAGGAAGAAAGGAGGAAACAGGAGGAGGAAAGGAGAAAGCAAGAAGAGCGTCAACGGCGAGAGGAAGAAGATAGGAGGCGACTGGAAGAGCAAAAGCAAATGGAGGAAGAGGAAAGGATGAGACGCGAGGAGGAAGAAAAGAGGAAGCAAGAAGAGGAGGCGGCAAGGAGGCAACGGGAATTTGAGGCAGAGAAGCGCAAAAAGCAGGAAGCGGAAAGGAAGAAAAAAGAGGAGCAGAAACTGAGGCTGAGGGAGACGGAGCAAAAGAAACGACTGCAACTGGAGGAGCAGAAGAAGATGCTGACTGAAGAGGGCGCTGGGATCACTGATGAACAAGAGAAGAAGCGGCGAGCCGAGGAGCAGCGCTGGAGGGAGATGGAAGAGCGACAGAGACCCTTTTCCTTCAAGGTTTCCTCTGGAGAGAAACAGATTCTCTTCCAGAAGGTAAATCTGACCCCTGTTACACCAGCCGCCAGCCATCAGGGCACTACGGACGCTGATCAAAGGGAAAGAGCTACGGCTTCCTCCCAGGAAAGAAAAGACTCCCCCAACCTGCCGGCATCTCCATATGTCCCCCACACAGCTATCCTGGTGACAGGGGCCCAGCTCTGTGGGACAGCTGTCAATTTAGACCAGATCAAAGACACCGCATGCAAGTCCCTACTGGGTTTGGGAGAGGAAAGAAAGGCCCAAGGAACATCTTCTGCAACGGGCAAGAGCTCACCGGACCGCAAATCTGGAAAAACCAAGTCTCTCAGTGAGTCTTCGGTCTCCCCGGATGAGTCGAGTGTAGCCGTGCTGGCGGAGTGGGCGAGTATCCGCTCAAAGATATTTAAGGGGGTTGAGGATGGGAAATACGATGAGTACCCGGATCCTCCGAGCAGGAATCAGCCTCAGCTCAGCGGCGACGAGCAGCCTCCGTTTGCTCACACCAACCTCAGAAAAACAATGTCCGCCAGTGCCAAGTTCTCCATCATCCCTGCAAAGAAGAAGTTTGGCGACTCAAACAGAAACTCTGAGGTTTTCAGCACAGATCATAAGGATGGAGGAGGAGAGGAAGCTGCTCGATCTGACAGTCCTACAACTGGGTCCCAATCTCCAACCGTTAAACCTCACACTCGGACAAGCAAAACTGTTCGGATTGTAGAGAGAGGCTCAGAGGAGTGCATGTTTGCCAAAGACCTCCCGTCTTTCCTGGTTCCCAGCCCCGGGGACAGACCCGAGGGCTCCGAAGTAAAGAGCCGGCTTCAGAACAAGACGGAGGAGGGGGAGACGCAGGGACAGGACAGTGAGGACAACCCCTCACCTTTTGGAATAAAGCTGAGAAGGACAAACTACTCACTGCGTTTTCACAGCGAACAGTCCACAGAGAAACGGAAGAAACGCTACAGCGCTGGAGACAGCTTCGACGGCGTCCCTTCACCTCTCACTCCAATCGAGCCAGACTCTGACGCCTCCTCCGTCTTTTCGGACAAATCAAGTCCCACATCGCCTCAGAAAGAGGGAGTAGTGAGCAAGTATCTTCACGCATCTGCATCTCCTGCCATGTCTCGGGGTAAGCTAGGCAAACCTACTAGCCCCGTCCCACACAACGAAGGAGAGAAAGTCCTATCCAAACCACCGCTCTACAGAAGACCAACACCATCCCCCAAACCCTCCGGAGCCACCCCAACGCCTCCTCCTTCTCCGCTCCCTAAAGTAGCCCACGGGTTCCCCTGTGAGGAAGCGATCCAGAGGACGGGGAGCCCTGATCTATCCGTCCAGGACCAGGCTAGTAGAAGCGAAGACCCATCAGCAGTGACTCAGCTGCACAGGGGCAGTCACAGTAATGTCCATTTAGAGGAGGAGCCGAAGGAGAAGAGGTCTTTCTTCCCCTCCATCAACATCCCTTGGAGAGAGAAGGCAGACAGGAAGGCAGAGCTCATCAGGCGAGGTCAGTGTCTCCAGGACCAGGTGCCAGCCGTATATTAGCTGAAATCATCGATCTGTGTTGTGTATGAAACTGTAAATGTGGCTCTATGCTAAAAGTATTTAGAGTTGTAGTTATGACTAAAAAGTTTAGTCTGTTTACTGCAATCAGTAAAAATCAAATGTGTGTTCTCTTGCAGAAAAACCTTCCTTACAGGCCAGGCACTCACTGGACAGCGCAAGGGTCCAGGAGAAGGAAGCCGGGCCCTTATGGATTACCCTGGCCCTGCAGAAGCAGAAAGGCTTCAGGGAGCAACAGCAGACCCGTGAGGATCGTCGAAGCCAAAGAGAGGCCAAGCTAGCAGAGAAGCACGCCAGAGAGAAAGACAGTGTATGTGGCCCAGATCCCCATTTACCCACTGTCCTTTACTCTCCCTGACACAGTTTTCAATTCTTTCTGCAGGTTGCATTGGTGAGTCCTACAGACGGGAGAGAGAGCGGGGGAACCAGTCCTTCCTCCAAGCCTCAGACTCCTGAGGAGCCCAAAAGACCCGACAGCCTGCTGGGACGATTCGAGCGCAGAGATCCGCTAAAAAAGGCCAGCACTTTACCGAGCTCAGTCACAGGTAGGGACCCCAACCTATGACTGTTTATTACTAATTTCTTGTCATTTCTGAGCGATGGTGACTTTCAGTTAAAGGATGTTTTTCTTCCATCTCATACACTTACCATCTACTTTCGCCTCGGCCTGTTCCATTAAATCTAAGTAAAATAGATTGAAAGTTTGCGGGTGAATTTCAAGGATATGGTGTGGTACTCACCTTTTTTAATTGTTCTTTTTTTAAATTCCAGTTGAAATCTCAGACTCCACGCCGTCGCCACCTGCTATCAAGGACGTGTCAAAGCGATTCCCCTCCAGCGACTCTCCCCAGGTGTCCACAGAGCCGGCCTGGCTGGCACTAGCTAAACGAAAGGCCAAAGCCTGGAGCGACTGTCCACAGATCATCAAATAAGCCCCACCACCCGACGCCAGTTTAACGCGCCATGCATGGGGGGCGTGGGGTGGGTGGATGGGGAGCACAGAACCCACGGAGCCTGAGGATCACGTTCTCCCGTCCACGTGAAAACTCCTCATTGAAACACCCCTGGCTGCTATAACCACCACGTTAAAGTGCGCTTCACATTCAAAAATGACCAATAAGGCTGCGCAGATGTATGTAAAACAGATGAGAGCATGCGTATAATGTATCCAATCACACCAATTGTACGACCCCTAAAGACAAAGTCCTCAGCAGCCAATCACAGCCATGGCTGACCACCGCAGTAGCCAACTTTTTTTTTTTTTTTGTACCTTAGGAGCCAACTGGGTCACCATGGTTGTAATAAATTGTGTGCTCGACACCATCTCCGTGCTCCGAGGAACAGCAGCGCTTAATCAGCAGAGGGTATCCGTCTGAATCATGTTTTAAGGGCTACCAGGAAAAAAAAAAGAAAGAGAGAGAGAAAGAAAAAATAACCCAGCATGGCCGCTCCTCTGGAAAAGCTCGTTACAGGCATCTCCTCTGCCCTCTTCCGTATTATTTATGTACAGCAGCAGATTTATCTACACTGAAACTGTATGGTAGCTTTTCTCTGAGCCTTGTTTGTTGTGTAAGGAGGGAATATTGTGCTTTTTCTTAATTTTTTTTTTTTTTAAGTCATACTGGAAATAATAAATCTCAATGTGTCCGTGATGACTGTGACAGAACAACAAACTGGACTTGCAACGCGGCATGGAGGACATTAAGCGCTGCGTCTGTGTGAAAATGGACTTTGGAGACAAACCTAACACCCGCTCCGATTCTTCTGGCATGTCCTCCTGTAGACTCACACCCGTCGCTACTTCTTTCATTGGGACCCGATCTCACAACATGGGCGCATTTCCCGTATGACGCAGCAAAACCTCTTCGTTCTCGCCGCTCCCTCTCATCATCTGTAAGTATGTATTTGCTCCGAAAGAGACCCAGGAAACCTGAGTCTCTTTGTTTCTAACTTTGGTCGTGCACAATAGTGTAGTGTACGCAGTGTTATCTGTAACGACGACAAAAAAAACAACAAAAAAAAAACAACGTTTGGTATTATTTGCACTTTTTGTCCCACTTAGAGATATTCACGAGAAAGTTCAACAGATCCAAAATGTTATTAATAATGTAAATTAAATACTGATGTCTGAACCGAGCTAACGGACTGCTGTGTTTATTGTAAAATAACAGCCGGTTTTCGGTAGAAAATATATTATTGCTTGTACAGAGGGTCTGGGCTCTCGGCTATTGAGAAACCATTGGACTCTGTTGAGGACAATCGCTGATGTTTGCCTGTGACGTATGCAAGGCACCGGTCTGACGCAGTGACGCTTACCGGAAATTGCCGGTGTTCTGTAAACAGCCATCTGTCCGCTGCCGAGGGAGAAGCGCTGAACCCAACCAGGTGGCTCTGAACGCAATGTCAACATTTGGAAATGTAGCCAACACGGACTGAACGGCTCTGTTCACTTCCTCCGCTAAAACTACAGGCAGACTCCAATCCTACAACAGTACAGAAAAATCACAACTTCTCCTGTTTGCTGATTGGCCCAGTTGAAATGCAACAGAAATCGACTTCTATGGGAGAAAGTCCGGCCGGAGCCGTACAGGCAGATTTGAATCGAGTGGAATTGCGTAGGAAAGCAACGTGGAGGCTAATTTTTTATATGGCAAATTTAATTGTAGGTGTCGCAGAGTAATAGAAAACCAACAGAGGTACGCATAGACAAAGTCGTTGGTATCCCTCTGTGAATGGTCACTGAAATAACTGGAAACTGACTAAAGTAATAAATACAATTTTACTTCAAATTAACCAATTAAAATGACATTGCTTTTGAAGTGTGGTTCAACAGAATCTCTGTTTTTTTTTTTTTTGAACTAATAAATAAAATTGTGTCCATGCATGTAAAACAAATGCTGCCAATATTCGATCAGTTATAACATACGGAGTAATCCATACTGTAACAATTACAGGAAGCCCAGGTGAAGCTTAGCAGAGCATATGAACAAAAATCTAAAAAAAGTCAAATTAATACAACAATGGTATGAAGAGAGTACCATTTTGAAGAAAACAAAAAGAGCATGTGGAATGGCCTAAAAATAAACTTTAAAGGTTTAGGAACCTCAAATGATCAAGCTCTGAATTCAAGCCACAGCGTGTTTCTCATAACAACGTTTTCTTGGCTTTTGCCCAAAGAGAAATACCCTCAAAATGAGCTTTTTATTATGACAATAACCTCAAACAGACCAATAAATGAGCAGCTTCTCAGTTTCAGGTCAGGAACCAGCCCCATCCTTTATTTACACCTGCCAGAAGGTTGGTCAACTCCCTGTTCTCTTTGCTTCATTCTCTACATTGCCATGATTATTTTAACCGAACTGTATAATCAGTGCAGACATACTGTATATCGCGACCCCCTACACATGACCAGTCAGGTTCAAACAGTACACGTAGTCATTACGGCACCCGATCACAAGCGACTGTTCCCACACAACTGGCGAAGAAAACAGCTCCCCGGGCAGGGCGGACGACGCCAGAACGCGGCCATCTCGTGCGTCCAGGATCCAGACGGTGCCATCCGTGGAGGCCAGGCCCACCAGAGCCCCCCCGCGGCCGACAGCGGAGCCCTGAAACACGCAGGGAGTGGAGTACACCTTGCCTGACGTCTGAAAAGCCCAAACCAAAGAGCCGTCGGCGCAGCTCAGACAGTAGAGGCGGCCGTCGTGGGAGCCGCACAGAAGCCTCTGCTGTCCCGGTACGAAGGTCGGGGAGGAGAAAACCGGGGCCTCTGTTGGGAACTGCCACAGCTGCAGGAAGAAAACAAAGACAAAGAGGCGCACAAGTTAGACACTTTCAAAACAACAGATGTACGCATCAATCTAAAATTAGTTTTGGGCTTTTATAGGATAAATCAATCACTAAAATAATCATTGGTTGCGGCCCAACACCGGACACAAAACAGGTCCACGTAGGTTTAGCCACTTCATTCGGAAATGATTTTCTTCACTTTTTAAATGATTTATTGATCAAACTGATATGGAACCAAATTTGTTAGCAAACGCATGCTGTTGCAGGATATCCTAGTTGTTTCACATGAGAGTAGATCCTAGACGTTACTAATTAAACCACTGAAAAACATGACCTAATGCACAAGCTTCTCTCAAGAGCACACTGCAAAAACACAAAATCTTACCAAGTATTTCTGATCTAGTTTCTTGTGCAGATATGTTAGGACATTTGAAATAAGTCAAATCTTACTTGCTGAAAACTAGACATTTTTCCCATTTTGTATGTGAAACAATCTGCCAGTGGAACTAGAACATCCATATTAAGGAATTATTTATTTGCAACAAGCCCCTATATCTCGCTGAAAAACTACTTGTAAGTTAGTTTTGTCTGATTTCAAGTGTACCAAGATATTTGCACTAGAAATGAGACCAAACATACTTTGTATGGTTTTGGGTTTTTGCAGTGCAACAACAGATCGTAAGTCACAACTTGAAGCACATACATCTAAGAGATTAAGAAAGGAGTCAACGTTTAGTGTCCTCACCAGTTCCCCGGTGTCGCTGAGGCAGCAGATGTTTCCGTCCACCGAGCCGATCACAACGCGTCCACAGGACGAGTTTGGAGAGGAGAAGAAAGGTTTGTCTCTAGAGTAGGACCACAGCACGTCCCCGCTGTCCTAGCAGGGACACAAACACAGATCCAGGTGACGCTCTCTTACGCTTTCCAGGTATGATCTCAAAATATAAAAGAAATGATCATTTCAGATGTTCAGGTTCCCACAGACATCAGAGTCTCACCAGGTTGAGACACAGCAGTCGTCCTCCCAGAGACGCCGCATACAGGCGTCGACGAGACGGCTGAAGGTGCGGCGAGGAAAACACAGCTCCGCCGCCGCAGTCTCGCTTCCACACACACCGCCGGAGCTAAGCAGCAACAACACACACACCTTCATTCATTTCCATTAAGCTTTGGTACAGTGAAAAGCAAATGGCGAAAGACAACGACCACATATAAACTAACACAAGGGTTCAAGCAATCAAAAAGGGTTAAAACTCCTCTCTAAAATGACTTCTCTGTGCATCTCTGGCTCATACAAAGAAAATATTAATTTTTGTGATTTTCTGATTGTTCTGTTGCGACCGGGGCCACCTGCTGGTTCGGAGGCCTCCGCCACCCTGCAGGGTTCGTACAGGTTCTTGAAATGCTGGCGCTCCAAGTAGGTGTTTTCAAGGTTTGGAAAGTGTTTGATTTCTGTATAAAGTCCTTAAAAGTACTTGATGTTCAAACGGCACAGCTTTGTAACAAAAAGTGCAATATAGCGTTCAATTAAAAGCCTAAAATGTACCATTGAAACCAGATATAGTAGGGTAATAAAAAGACGCATTCACATTTTTTTCCTCACTGTTTGAAGTTAAATCAGAGCAAACTCGCCTCTTGTTTTACTATAAGTGGAATTACCAAAATTATTTCTATTTGTTAAATGCCAGAAAACTTAGCAAGAACAATTTTTGGACATTTTTTGGTAATTTTCTCGGACCAGTCAGAGACATTTAAAAACATATAATTTTGTCGTATTTTACTTTACTTTGTCCCTGCTGTAGAATGTGTGAAGGAAAATAAACAGAAACACAAGTGGACACTAACCAGAGGGTCCAGGACGTAAATGTGTCCATCATGTGAGCCCACCACCACCAGACCGGTGACAGGGTCCACAGCAGGACAACTCTTCACCGCTTCCTCCGTCTTAAACACCCACTTTGTTGCTCCGGAGTCAGTGCATAAGAAGTAAACGCAGCCGTCGTAGGAACCTGAAAAGCGGCAAGCTGGAGTGATCCAGAAGACCAAACGCGTCAGAGAGACACTCAGGAGAACCGACACTGACCGACAACAACGAGGGAGCCGCAGCGAGACACGGCGGCCGATGCTTCGATCCTGTCGCCGAGGACTCGCTCCCACAGGAGGTTCCCGCCGGCCAGGTCTAACGCCTGGATCCTGTGGGAGTGGGAGCCGATGAACACCGTTGCTCTGGATTGTTCGTCAGCGACGTCCCGGACCAGAATCACCGGGGAGGCGTCCACGCACCTGCCGGTGTCAGAGGACCAGCTCGGACTGAGGCGAATACCGACATCCTTTCCGTCCAGCGGTTCTTCTTCACCAGCATCTACGCTGCTGAAGTGCGTTCCTTGCGCCTCGCCGCCTCGTCTCACGACTTTACACCCGAGTGTCTCCCGCCGTGTCCTGTCAGATCTAGGTCCTTTCTTTGCTGGAACCGCAGACGGAGCCTCAGCGGGCCGTTTCTTAGAGAACGACGAGCCGTCCAGTTCCGGCGGCAGCATCTGCGTTACGTGGTGTAGAACGTCTGAGAAGGACCTGTCCAGTACAACCTCCAGGAGACGAGGAGAGGACACTCCCACGGCGGCGAGGATGTCCTCACAGAGACGCAGTGCCTTCAGGGAATCTCCTCCACTGAACAGGAAGTTGGACCGCTCGTCGATGGATGCATCTGCAGGGAGGCCTAATGTATCCTGATGGCAGAAGGTGTCATCAGAATGTAACTTTTATAAAAATATATTCTCAACATATTTGTTAAAGCTATAACAATGCCGTGGCTGTATAGTATGAGACAGATCATTTGTGGAAATAATTCAGCTCCTCTACCTTCTTTCAGTACTATTTTTATAAACAACCAATCAGAGTCAGGAGGAGGGCTTTAGTGCTGTCAATCATGCTTGTGTACTCTGCTTACACCATCCGCCTTTCTCTCTACTACACGGCAGCTAGTTCACCACAACACAGTCTGTTGCCAGACAGCATACCCACTGATGACGACAGATACACAACTTCCTGTAAAGGTAAGTTATACCCTGATTGGCAGTGTTAAGAGCCTCCCCTGGCTCTGATTGGTTGGTCCTGACTGGTGCATTTCTGCAGACAAGAATAACACTCAGATGGAGGAGCTCGGTTTTTTCCACATTATTTGTCTCATACTATGCTGCCACGACATAGTGACAGCTTAAACAAATACGTAAACAAAACCAACAAAAAAAATACACATATATATATCTATTTTTTAAAATAAAAGTTACATAGTGGAGCTTTAAACGGGGTAATACCTGCCATAGAGTCTCAAGAGTTTGCTTTAGCTTTCCGACCTCGAGCCGTGACGACCTTAACCACTCCCTCTGTTTTTCATATATTCTCATCAGAGCCTTCATGTCTGCTTTGCCTGGTAAAATGCAAACATTAGAACTTTTTTCTTTTACTATTATAAAAAAAAAAAAAAAAAAATCCTCCAGGACCTGATGATTAAAGCTCACCATGAGGAGTCAGGGATAAAGCCGGGACGAGAACCAGTGCGTCGGGAATGCAGTGAGCGGACACCAGCACGGACAGCCGCTTCAGTATGAGCCTCTGCAGATCTCTACCTGCGCCCTCTGGCTCCCCCTGGCGGTGACGGACTTCGCTGGCTGAAGCAACGACGAAGGCGAGGAGTCTAGATTCTTTATAGAGACCCACAGCACAGGCTTCCACCTGAGGCAGACTCAGGATTAGCTGGAAGAGATGGAAGAATAAAAATAAAAAAAATACTCTGAGCTGCTTCATATGCTGTCGCTTTCAGTTCAGCGTGCCTTACGCAGCTTTCGAGCTGCCTGAAACGTCAGTCCTGAGGCAACAGCGTTCTGAATTTGAACATGGGGGCGTCCATAACTAATTGTTTGAAATACTTCTTACAAACATGGTTTTAAGCTTTAGTTTCCATAAGCAAACATCGCTTTTAGTTTGTTCAGTTTAGAGTTGCAGGCGCCACATCGATTTTAGATCAACTTTTACATGTGTGTCTTGTTAGACATGTTTCCAGCCACATCTTATTTCTGTCGATGCGAGGAGCGGCCATGTTGAAACGTGAAGTCTCCAAGTAACATCTGGGGGTAGTCAAGAGTTGCTCCCAGTTTCCCAGTGAAAAATCCGACTTCAGAAGGCCCTGCAGTTAATTTTTCCAACTGGGAAGTTAAAACTTTCCATTTCTGAATACAACTGGATCCCAGTATTGAAACAGTCGCAGAGCAATGAACATTCAGCGTTATTTTCATTTCTAAGTGAACTCACTTGCTGCACGCTGTCCAAGTTCACTCGCTTCCCGTTCCGTTTGATCATTCTGTCTCTCCGTCCCAGATAGTGCAGCTGAGCGTCTTTAACGTTCACCCAGTCTCCCGTTGCTCTCATCGTTCCGGGGACAACGGTGTCCTCTCCATCCAGGAGACACACCCTGTCCTCTCCACCTGTTCAAAAACAAGAACACAACATGCTGTCTCCAGTACAATTTTTTTGAGAATGTAACGTAAAAATAAATAAATAAATAAATAAAAACCTGTCCCACCTATGAACACTTGCCCTTCACCCTCCGTGATGACGCAGCCATCTTTATCCCGGACTTCCACCACCGTGTCCATCAGCGGAGTCCCAAGAGGCACAGAGGACACCGTGCTGCAAAGGCCCTCAGTGTTTAATGTAGTGCTGAAACGATTAATCGCATAATCCTGACTAATCGATCACTGAAATAATAGTCAACAAATTTAGTTATCGATTAATCGTGAACAGCATCATAGGCTTAAAAAAAAGGGCCAGTTTCTGAAAGAACATATTCAGAGCGATTCGTCCAACTTTTACAAAATACAGAAACATTTTGCACGTTTGTCTTAAGTGGCACCGTTTTAGTTTCTCCAGGTTCAAATTGACTAAATGTTACGAAATGTTTATTTTCTTATTTTAAAAAAATATATGTAATCTCTTGATGTATTTTTTTTATTGTACAGAAATGGTTTAATGGTTACATGAAAAATCTGAGGAATGGGCCGGTTAAAAAAAAAAAAAAATCTGATTAATTGATTAATCGTAAGAATAAAATAATTGTTAGTTGCAGCCCGGATTTAATGATGACGAATCAATGCCGGTCGTTTCCAAACACTCACATGTTGCTGCACAGGTTCTGCTCAGGTTCTGGTACCCTGCAGCAGGAGGCCCAGCAGGAGACCTCTGTGACGCCGTAGATGTTGTAGACGGCGGTTTTGTTCTCCTCGTGTTTCCAGCTCCTCAGCTGAGCCGGAGAAGGACAGGCCTCTCCGCCCAGAGCCAACACCCGCAGCGAGGATCCGGGTGACAGCACGTCCCGTTTCAGAATACCGTGACCGAACCGCACCAGCAGAGTGGGAGTGACCTGAAAAAAAAAAAAAAAAACGTCATCAACGAAGAGTCTCTCAGCTCAACTCTCAGTCAGCACACAGCTGCTTGCCTGAAGAACTGTAGTTCGGTGATGTTTGAACAACATCTGGGCAAGTCGACCGGGCATCTTCTTCATCACGGAGGGGACCAGGAGGAGCAGAGCCCCCGAGGACAGGGCCAGAAATATGTCCACTACAGACGGGTCAAAGGTCAGAGGGGAGGCGAGAAAAACAACATCGTCTGCGCTCATCTGGAACAGAGATCTGAGCAGAGAAACAAGCCGCTTTCTTATTTCACACCTGCTCCTCTGACGTAAGAAGAAGAACAGCCAAAACTGACCTCAGATGCAGAATATTGGGGACAATGCACCTGTGGGGAACCCTCACGGTTTTGGGAGGACCCGTCGTTCCGGATGTGTGCAGGACGTACGCCAGGTCCGGGCGCCCGGAGTCCTTCAGGGGACCAGTTTCATCAGAGGGATGGCAGCCGCCCGCTCTCTGAGGTCCGTCCTCGGCGACCGGACGGGGCTCGATGTGCATCAAGGTCAGCCTGAACTGGGGCAGCTCCACGCAAACCTGCACAGGGACGTGATCGGCTACAGCCTCCCGAAATCGCTAAACGGGAGAGTAAAGGAGAAGAAGAGTTTATATTCAAATAGAAAAAGACTTTAATAAAAATAATATTTGCAATAAGTGTCTTGCGTCTATAGAAAAAAAAAGCTTTTCTACAAATTTCAATTTTAATGTATTTTTTAAAGGCTTTTATATTCTAAGTCTGGTTTACAACGCAGAACATCATGTTGAATTCTGGGGGGAAATGCTGTCCTGCAGAAACCACGTCTCCATATTGTATTTTTCAGGGTAAAAAAAAAGTTATATTTATTTTTTGATTTCCTGCTCCGACTTTTCTAATGTCGCTCTGGGCCACCACCGAGATTCCCAATCTTCCCTGATTATATGTAGAGCCATCACTTAATGTGACAAAATTAGTAAAAGTTCGAGGGGTGTGAAAACGTCTGCAAAACTGAAATTAAACTAATAATTAATTCAACCTGCACAAGGTTCCGATTCACAGCGCAGTACTTGAGGCCACACCGACTCATCACTCTGGCAGTGAGAAGTCCTGGGGCCTCTGGGTCCAGGGGGACGTAGGCGGCAGAACTCTGCAGGATCCTGACGGATAATGTAGCTTAGTGAGGAGACAAAGTCTGAAACCCAGACGGCCAGGAGACAAACGCGGTCCAAACGTACCCCAGAATCCAGGCGGGGACCAGCAGATCGTCGCTGCAGTACAGGCCGACAGCGCCGCCGCCAGGAGAACAGTTCCGGAGTAAAGCAGAGGAAAGATCCTCGGCGAGCTGGACCACCTCTCTGTAGAGCAGAGACCCAGGAGTCTCTCCCGAGCCCGGGTCATACAGGACCGCCGCTCGGTCCGGGTGCAGAGAGGCCGCGGCGGACACCAGATCCTGGAGGGTCCGAGCAGGCATTCCGATGAGGCGTTCACTGACCGCCTAGTCATTCCTGTCCACTTTACGTACTGACACTCTGACTGAGAGCACTCATGTTTTTGTTTTCACATGGGCGGAGCACTACCGGCGACTTGAGATGACGCATAAATGGAGTGACGTCTTAACGTCCGGGTGCATTCAATTCCCCACTTGAAAGCTCGGACACTCTAACATTTTGAACTTTTACCTTCTATTCGGTGGCTGATAATTAATAACAGCGGACAAAGTCAGTTTAGGGTTGTATGTGTTTCGTTGTCAGAGTTAGCAAAAGATTAAATAGCATGTGTAATAGGATGCATCTAACTATCCAAAACAACTACCATAAAATGTTTTAATCAAGCTCAAAATTAATGCCAACCATCTGAAATTAAGTTTTAATGAAAGCAACCAAATATGTAGATTTTAACATAAACATTATAGAAGTCATTTATCTACATATGTGTCGTAACTGTTACAAAACGCAACTTGTTAACAGTAGATACCGATTGTCTTCAAAGGTAGTGCTTGTAAATTGTCCAATCACATTTCTTTTAAAACGTAAAGTAAAATTAGATGAGTGAAATGTTATTACTAACATTTATCAGCCCCGGCAGCAAAAGATCATACAATTTCTAATGATAAAATAAACTCATATTTTTTTTTATTTTTAGCTTTATAATTTATTTAGGATAATTTTAGATCCTTAAACGTAAGTGTCGCAGTAAATTGAAATAAAGCCATTTATTTCAATGTACGACGGAGTACAGTACATTTCTGTCTTGTCTGAACATAAGGTTTTTTTTTTTTGGTTGTGAAAGGCATTTAACATGTACAAGTAGGCATGCACAAAATTCACAACTGCTTGAATATATTGCTTCAGTAAGAATATGATTTGTTTCCCCTCCTAGGAGTGAGAATGTAGAGTCCGTCGTTAGTCTCTGTATTGATAAATGTTCCCTTCTATTGTAGAATGTGTTCACTGTAGAGGCCTCAGATCCGAAAAGGAAATAATACAACTAATTCAAGATACCTACGGTAAAATCTAAGTTAAATGTATTTTATTTGTGAAAAAAACAAACAAACAAAACAACAACAACAAAAAACTAAAGGAAACGATTATACACATTACAAAGCCAACTTGTTTGCTTAAGATGACCCCTCTGCCCTCATTCTGGTTTTCCACTCCATACCAGTAGGTGGCAGTAATATACCGCCTACCGCATCTAACACCCAGAGAGAGGAGGAAGAAGAAGAAAATCAAATTTATAGCGCCTTTCTCCTCTTCTCGGCTATTGCCTGCAACATTTTCATATATTCTTTAAGCTTCCAGAAGGACGCGCTTTTGACAGGCAGTATGGCGCAATCTCTGCGAAATATGCTAGAAGAAAACACCGCCAGGTTTAAGAGGTCTCTGGACCGAATCGCTGAAAAGGTATGTTGGCGGAACAAGCTGATTTTTTTTTTTTTTTAACCATCAGTTAACTTCTAAACATTGCAGCAGAGGTGATGTTCGCTAATATTTACCTTTCTTTAAACAGTATTCAAAAGTCAAGGATAAAGACGACGTGCAAGAGGTCGATATCAAAAAAATTGGACTAAGAAGTAAGTGAACTCTCATGTTTTGCCTTCCACCGTCTGGATTTTTATTTAAACATGTTCATTTTGAAGCCACCCACTGGTGACTTACTGGTATTGCACGTCAGCTAAAACTTTTAAATCGCTTATGATGTTGCACAGATTACGTTAAAAATGGGCAAATCGCTGTAAGAATGATTTACTGCTAATACAATTTTATTAACTCTATTTTTGTTTTGTTTTCTTGCCATTGTGCAGCTCTTTCAAAGTATTTCGCAGAGTCCAGAGACCACTTCGAAAAGTCAGCGTCACAGGTTTGTTATTTAGTCACTCGTTAAATAAATGCATGAGGTGTGTTTATTAAAGCTAATTATAAAATCTGAATTCTACATGCATCCCCTCCTTAGAGCCAGCTAGATGTAAGCGATTGCTCCTTAAACTGTAAGTATACGTACCCCAATATGAAACCAGTAAATATATTTTTTATTTTCTGTGGTTTGTATTAACTTTTTTTTTCTTTGTAGCAAGTGTCACAGCACATTCTCAGGTAAACATAATGGGGTAAATAGTTGATACTTAAGCTGAAAATATCTGCTATGGCTTAATTTAAAAAGTATGTTTTTCTTAACAGTTAAATTTGTCATGTAAAGCTGATGAAGTGAAGGACTGCAGTGAACATGCTAATGAGGATAACGGTAAGGAGACAAAAAGTCACCACAGTTTAAGAAATGCAGTGCATTGTTGAAGTGTTAATATCCGGAGAATTAGCCTTTTTTCCCCAGATTACTCATAATAATCATCGATTACTAAAACAATCATTAGTTTCAGGGTTAGTTGAATAATTTTTCTTCTACTTTACAATAGTGCACAGCTTTCTCTTGGTCTATCTTATAAAACTCCAACAAAATACTTTGAAGTTTGTGGTTGGAATTTAATTACCCATGCAGAAGTTTAAAAAGTTTTCTAAAGTACAGACGCTCTATTGTTCTAACGTAATGTTTGGTTTCTGTACTAACCTCCAGCAGAGGGAACTCTCAAGTCATTGGATGAGACATGGAGGAGCCTGTCGGAGAGCGAGCTTCTGCCAGAGGACCAAGACGAAGAGCTGCAGATGTCTCTGAGCAGTCGGTCCAACACCCTGGCCGAGCTCTACCCAACGATGGTTAGTCGGATAGAAAGAGCCTGGCATCGACAGGCCATCTGCACGACGGCCAGCTCCGTGCTGAGGCGGTACCGCCAGTGGAGGCGGTACCGCCAGTGGAGGCAGCAGTCGAGGAGACTCAACACCACCTTTGACATCACAGCGAGACCCAATGACAACCACCTGAAACTGTCGGCTAGCAAGAGGCTTCTCGGAGGCTACCGCCGGTGCAGGCAGCAGTCTAGGAGACTCAACACCACCTTTGACATCACAGCGGGACCGAATGACACCCACCTGAAACCGTCGGCCAGCAAGAGGCTTCTCGGAGAGGACTCGGGCAGACCTGCAGAGGGGATGTGGACCGAGACGATACCTCGTCCTGTCCCCTCGACACTGGGGAACCTGCGTAATGGACAACAGTCTCCTGGTAGGGACAGGGGATTGCTGATCGGGGACACCCCACATTCCATCAGGCTAATACACTTCTCTGACACCGCTAAGCCACAAGAGATGTCGTTGAACAAGACTTTCACTGTGTCTGAGTATTCCCCTCGTAAACAAACCCACCTTGCTGATCAGATCCCCATCAATGCCAAATCATCCCCAGATTCGTCCTTCAGACTTAGGAGACTTTCCGTTTCTTCAGACGGAGCAGAGGTCTCAGCAGCAGAAACTCTCTCTGTGCCAGAGAGGCCCGATATCTACAGAACCCCTGCCAAGGAAAGAACAGCTAGTGCCCTCTGTCGGTCTCCTCTTGCATTTTCCAGAAGAAAATACGACGAGGATTGGTCAAGAGAACCGATGAAGCCTAGATCACTTTCCCCTTCCATGTCTTCTCCTTCCAAGAGGCCTGTTGTGCAGGTGAAGATTTTTGATCCCCAAGACTCCACTCAGTCACCCCGGCAACGGCCCGTCTTGCCTCCGCCGGCCCGGGCGGAGACTAGCCACCGCGGGTTCAGACGGAACCTCTCCTATGACTCTTCTCTGCCAGGCCGCGCCTACCAATCGCCAAAGAAAGTCGAGGACGACTACCTGAGGGTTTACCACAAGTTTGTGTGCCAGAGAAAATCGGCTCCCTTCGACGCCCTTCCTTGCCATCTGTATGGCAGAAGCTCTGAGGCCGAGAGGACCGCGTCCTTCACGTCGTTGGCAGCACTCGCCTTGTCGCCCCACCGCTCCATCCTGAGGAAGCGCCACAGGGAGCAGAGGTGTGACGGCCACCCGCAGTCCAAACGCCTCAGGTACGAGAACTACGCCTACTCCCCGGGGTCCAAGCGTCACAGCGATGAGATGCTCAGACGCTGCCAGTCGCCCAAACCCAGCGCCGTCCCTTACAGCCCCTGTAAACACAGATCCCAGGATTCTACAGCATACCTGGAGGCCTGGATGTACCGGCACCAGCCTCTCTTCTCTTCTCCGGGTAAGCCCCAGTTGGGAACCAACAGGTTATACAGGCACAGTAAATCTGAAAGCTTTGGCTGGTATTTAACTTTTATTAAAAACAGTTCTTTTGTTTTTGCATAAAATTGTCACTATATTGTGACAGTATGAGGCAGATGATCTTAAAAATGTTGTTCCTCTGGTTTTTCCCAGTGTTATTTGCAGAAATGTATCGCTCTGTCATAAACAACCTAACAACAGAGAGGAGGGTCCTAGTGCTGTTAATCACTCTCATGTACGCATTGCTCACACCCCACCTCCTTGTTATCTGACACTACAGCTTCTCCCCATCAGCAGAGTCAGCCAGGAATGCTAAAGCTGGTTAGCATAGAAACTGATGACAACAGATTAAGTTTTCTGTAACGGTGAGTTGTTTCTCTGCCAGAAGGACATTGAGCAGCATGTACACAAAGTTGATTGACAGTGTTTTCCTGGCTCTGACTGGGAGATGTGCTTTTCTGCAGTGAGCGGTGGGAAGGGACTTAGGATCTTTTTTTTTTTTTTTACAGATTAACTGTTTTATATCATACTGTCACGATGTGGTGAAATTTTTAACAAATATGTAAAAAAAATTTTTTATATAAAAGTGAAGTACTCCGGCTTTAACTCATTAAATGACTGAAACTTAATTCATTAAACATTTTTTTTATGAATGTGGCTTACAGCTGATGAAAACTTGAAACTTGCATAAGACTCAATAATAAATTTTAACACATATACTCCCCAAAAGGAGAGTAAGCCACAAAAGATCATTCATGCTAAAGAACCTGGCTTCAAAGATAAAAAGGGAAGCTTACCTGGCTAAGGAGGTAAAGAGCTGATCTGTTCAGTGGTTCGAAATCCCCATTCAGATTAAATTTTATGTTTCAAGTCCAAAATCAGTGCAGCCATCTCAATGAGATTTTAGAGCACTTCCTGCTGCTGACAGTTTTCCTTTGCTGTGAGCCATAACAAAACATCAACAGACATTTGAAGCAAGTCAGTCAACAATGAATCTGAAGTACCGTATTTTCCGCACTATAAGGCGCACCTAAAAACCTTCAATTTTCTCAAAAGCCGAGAGTGCGCCTTATATATGGACCAATATTGAGCCACAACAGGTCTCGCAACTACGGTAAGCAGCCGCCGACTTCATTTTCCCCCGTAGAAGAAGTGCGCGGTGCACGCTGGGTTTTGTGTAAAGACCCCAAAATGGCTCCTATTAAGAGACACGCTTACGACGCAGAGTTTAAGCTCAAGGCGATCAGTCACGCAGTAGAACACGGGAATAGAGCAGCAGCCAGAGAATTTAACATGAACGAATCAATGGTACGGAAGTGGATATACAGTATATTGTGATTGCACTAACGTTTGATTTACCGTAACAGTATCAGACTGTTTCTTACGTGTTTATTGAATCGAGGAAAAGTTCCCCTCCACTATATGTTATACCTTGCTGTTGTTAAAAGATAAACTGTGTCACGAAAATACCACGTCACTGACTTTACCTCGGGGAAAATAATAAAACAGCTGTTTATTCATTTTGGGAGTGAACGTAGTTTTCAGAACGCTGGTTTGTAATCTATTAATAAAGTTTGACTGACCTATCTGGCTATTTTGTTGACATTCCCTTTAGCGCAGGTCCATCTAATGGATGCATAACGTAACCCCAGCCTCTACTGTAGCGTCTATTCTATGCGCCTTATAATGCGGTGCGCCTTATGTATATAAAAAAAAGTTTTAAAATAGGCCATTCATTGAAGGTGCGCCTTATAGTGCGGAAAATACGGTAACTAATAAATTCACTTGGTTTTCTAAACTGTGATGCACCTGTAAGTGTTGAAATCACATTTTCTGCCTCTCAACAGGTCGACTTGAGAATGATGCATGTGATGGTTTCTCTCCCAGGTGATTTTAGTCCTTTGCAGATGTTCAGCTTTTCCTTCATCTTTACATCTTTAATCACCAGCTTTGCTTTTTCAGCAGAAACTGGAGATAAATCGAGATGAACAAGTAACTACAGTTGGTCCTGTGCAGAAGAACCGTTTTAGAGTGGATGTAGTGTAGCTTTTATAGCAGTCTGTTCTTGTTGGATCATAGCTGAATCTAAAGCATTCTGAATCCTTATTGCTAATCGATTACATATAAAGCATATATTGTTAATCTCATTGTACTTGTTTTTATGTTTGCCTTTATTAAAGTTTCAAAAAAATATCAACTTGGCAAAAAGAATAAATTCAATTTAAAGACATCGAGTAAGAGTTTAATATTTTTGGTCTCCAGTTGTGTTTCTTGCACATTTTAATGTTCTGATATGAAAATGCTTGGAATACAAAGTTTTTTTCTAAACACATTTGATCTTTAAACATATAAAAGGAAACAAATATACATAGTTATTAGTGTGCTTAGAAAATAAATCACACATCCATTGATTTAGGAAAACAGTAGTGTTGTAAAGCTCAACCAAAAGCAGCATTTTGTCGCCTTCCTAAAATAGTGGTGAGAGTCTTTTTTTTTTAACCAAAAGATTTAGACAAAAAAAAAAAAAAAATCACTTGGCAAAAAATTACGTAGATCATTATTTTAGGAAGGTGACAATTTTTAAACGGTTTAAAGTTGCGAGCAGAGACTGCAGAAATGCCTGCACCGTAGTTGTGGAACAGTTTCTTTACTTAAGATGGCAGGACTGAGTCCCTCCACTATGCAGCTGCTGCTACTGTCCCAGTTACCACTCCAGTTCTACTGGATATTTCCCAGTTAGACAGGCGGTGCAGTGGCCTACTTCCTTGTAGGAGCTGACATTCTCCTTCTGGAAGGAGGAGATTCCCTCCTGGACAGCAGAGACGAGTCCCTCCACGGTCAGATACTCGACGCTGTCGGCGCCTGAGCAGCAGAACGAGCACAAGCAGAGACAAACATTTAAACATGTTCATGTATTGTTTAAAAAACAAACAAATATACCGTATGTACAGTACAGACCAAAAGTTTGGACACACCTTTTAATTCAATGAGTTTCCTTTATTTTCATGACTATTGACATTGTAGATTCACAATGAAGGCATCAAAACTATGAATAACACATGTGGAAATATGCACTAAACAAAAAAAGTGTAAAACTACTGAAAATAGCCCTTATATTCTAGTTTCTTCAAAGTAGCAACTTTTTGCTGTGATTACTGCTTTGCACACACTCTGCATTTTCTTGATGAGCTTCAAGAGGTCGTCACCTGAAATGGTTTTCACTTCATAGGTCAACCTGCCCTGTCAGGTTAATAAGTGGGATTTATTGCCTTATAAATAGTCATGAAAATAAATAAAACCCATTGAATTAGAAAGGTGTGTCCAAACTTTTGGTCTGTACTGTATATAAAGCCTTACCAATATAACCAGCAATGTCCTTAAACTCTGGCTTGTTGGCAATGAGCTCCTCTTTGGTTGGGATGTTGATGCCCATGTAGCAGGGGAACTTGATGGGTGGAGACGCCACCCTGATGTGAACCTGCACAACCAAGGGTCTTCAATCACTATCACGGTTTTGTTTATATCAATCATTAAACACTGAAGTTTACACAAAAGTAGTGAGTACTATTTTTATTAGTGATTTTTTTTTTTACTTTGAACTTAAATTATCTGTTAAATTCTAGTTATAAAACATGACATTCTTTGTGTATTGCCGTCTATAGAATGAGACGTCATGTCTCAGACTGACTGCACAGAACGGGTAAAAAAAAAAAAAAAAAAAAAAAGCCTTCTTTTAAAATAGAGATCAATTTATGTGTGATTTTAGTGGAATGGAACTAATTTCTTCTCCTGTGGCACTGCTACAGCCTTTCCCATCAGCAGATCCTGTTGTGAATGCGAGGCTGGTTAGCATAGGCCGCGATGGCAGTAGAGAAACAGAGGGTCTTCACACTTAAATTCAGTGAGTTCAGATTTAGACATTTAAAATGACTTCAATTATTGGCTTATTGTAGTTTCTTTAGGGAATTAAAGAAAACTATTCTTGGCGATCATCAAGATATCAGCTGCCTTTGTCAGGCAAAAGTGTGTATTTAGCAAAGTTTATTTACCTTAAAATTGTTTACAACACAAGTATAAAAGCACTAAAATCATACTGAGCTAAAAAACAAAAATGTGGATAAATATCCACACTTTAACTTGCTTATGTCATTTTATTATATTTTCCTTAGAATTATTTATTTCACAACTTTAAAAAGGTCTTAAAAAGAGAGCGTCAATAAAACAAATAGAAACTACAATAATAGAGACAAGCTGGTAACACTTCACTGCATACATCTCCACAGAGCTAGCATTAGCTGCAAATGTCAGACCAAAATAAATAGAATAAAAACTAAAACACTATAACCCAGGGGTGCCCAAAGTCGGTCCTTGAGGGCCGGCATCCTGCACGTTTTAGTTCTCTCCCTGGTGGTACCAACAACTTTTTCAGCAGGTCAGTGCTCTTCTTAGGCCTTCTAACGAGCCGTCATTGGATCCAGGTGCATTAAACCAGAGAGAACTAAAACATGCAGGATGCCGGCCCTCGAGGACCCACTTTAGGGACCCCTGCACTAATCTGCATCACACCCTAAAAGTTTCTCCAACTACAGGAAACCAACCTCTGTCGCTCCAGCTTCCCGCAGCAGCTTGATGATGGGGGAGATGGTGTTGCCCCTGACGATGGAGTCATCAATAAGCACCACTCGTTTCCCTGCGAAGTTGTCGGTCAGCACCCCAAACTTCTTGGCCACTCCCAACTGCCTCAGGCGGGTATTTGGCTGAATAAACGTTCTTCCCACGTAGCGGTTCTTGCACAGAACCTCCGTGTACGGGAGGCCAGACTGGGAGAAGGACGACAGGGAAATATTATTGTGAGTGTTGACGTTTTTCCATCTTTGAGCAGATGAGTAGAGGACTGACCTGCTGAGCGTAGCCCAGAGCAGCAGGGGTGGCGGACTCCGGCACCGTGCTGACCAGGTCTACGTCTGTCGGAGCTTCGATGGCTAACTGGCGGCCGCAGCGCTGCCTCACGGTATACACCATCTGCCCTGCGGTGCGGTAATGTCCGGTCACTATACAGCGGCTGCGTTTCCATTACAAATATGCGCAAAATGTTTTTGATATTCCGCTAATGTCGGCAAAACTCAATTTTGCAATTGCGACATTTCCATTGAAAACGCAATTAAAATCACGTAAATAAGTTTGTTCACGCAATAGGTCATTAAAAAAAAAACATACCGCATCATCATCTTCCTACCACTTCCTGTCTTCTTCCAATTTGTGCAATTATACGCGGCTTAATGATTAATACAGAAATATTCATACCTTCAAAAATGGAGTCTGGTCTGGCAAAATAAACGTATTCAAAGATGCAGAAGGCGGGCAGGTCTCCTTCAGGGCGAGGAATGACGCTTAGAGATTTCACTCCAAACCTGGATATCTGAACTATTTCTCCTGGTAAGACCTCCCTGTAATACCTGAGATGGACGTGGCAATGTTAAAAACTAATACAGACTAGAGTTATGGACATGTGGAGAAACATTAAAAGCAACAAAGATTACTTTGCTCCGATGGACTGGAAGCTGCAGGACTCTGATGACACAACCCATCCCTCAGTGTCCTCTTCTCCTGCACCTAACCAGGGAGCAAAGAGTCACGTTAATCATCCACTAGCAGCGATCTGACCTCTGACAAAATCATATCCCAGGGAGCTGAGCCTCTTGTGAGGCTCCCTGTTTGTAAGAAAATGAGTTCAGAGGGGAAAATCGTGGACACCAGGAATGAAATGCGGATCCAATGTCTTTATTAGAGATCTTCATCTGGTTTCCCATCAGCCTGGACTAAACTTTCACTTCTCCTAGTTTCACAACACAATTAGAGTAATATTCTAAACAAGTGAAAATCAAACAGCAAATACCTGGACTGTGGAGCCTAGAGATGGGAACAAGCCTTCCTATGGATAGGGGCCGGTTCCCGTACGGGTCACGCACCGCGTAGATGACATCTTTGAACATGATCAGCAGCGAATAAGAGGTGGGTGTTTCTGTCATGAGGTTTTTAATTCTGCAGTAGAAGGAAACTAAAAATCAGGTAAAGAAATAATGCGAGGAGGTGCATTTTCGCAGCGTCCAGAGTTGGTAGTCACCTGGCAACCCAGTCAGGGGTGTCCAGCTCCTCCATGGGCGGAGTCAGCGCCAGCAGCTGGGTGATGAGCTCGCTGTCTGAACCGGTGGAGAGACCGACTCCATGGCGCATTACCTGCACCACAAGTTAAGGCTTGGAGCATTAGACCCAAAACGTGCTCAAAGCTGCTGTTCTGATAGGCGTTAAAGGGGCAGTATTATATATTTTTCAGGTACATAGAATCGTAATCAAGTATGTTACCTTCAGTTGTTATAAAAATGCTACATATATAAAACATGATTTAAAAGAAATTTTACTTTGTAATTTAATGCCGTGAAATTGGGCCTCTGTCTCCTTAAGAAACTCCTGCTCTTTATGAAACTCCGCCTCCAAGATGTCATCACAACATGGCTCCTCTATTAACCCTTTAACAACGTTTTTGCCAGTGTTTCACTCAGAAGTGGCTCGAATAATGAGCTCAGTAGATGTGCAGTTTCACCCGGTGTCTGCTAATTGCTGCTGACTAGTCTGAAGGAGCCGAGTGGGGGAGCCGTGGGGCAGAGCTGCTCTGACACAGAAAGTCAAAAATACAAGGCAGTGCTAGGTTCACCCAGGTGATTTGCACAGCTGAATGGTTGCCATGCCACTTCTCAAACATGCATGAAGAAATCAAAACAACACTTTAGGTACTTTAGGTTTTGATAACGTATAATATAACATGACATAAAGCTCAAAAACGTTCATTTTACATAATACTGCCCACCGATTATTAATGAAACATAATCAGCGTTTGTTAAAACGCTGATTATGTCAACTGGAGTTGACCAGCTCTCCATTGTGTGCCACGGCGATCCTGCTGTTTTCTATTCTATAAAGACTCGGCTTTATAGAATAGAATAAACTTTATTGATCCCCAAGAGGAATTTGCTTGTTGTCAAACTAAAAACTTCATTTCAGACTGGGATCTCTGTGAATGCAGTGGCTACAAACAACTATCGAGCTGGAATAAAATTAGTAAATAAATGAAAAAATGAGAGAGAAAAATGTATTTATGCCTGAAGCATAAATACTAATCACAAATAACATATAATGCTTGTCCTCACCTTTTTCCTTAAGGCACGGGAGTTGACCAGCTCTCCATTGTGCGCCACGGCGATCCTGCCGTGCAGCGTGTCGACCACGAAGGGCTGGCAGTTCTGCAGCTCCGAGAACCCGGTCGTTGAGTAGCGCGTGTGGCAGATCCCAAGGTTCCCGTAGCGCAGTTGGAGCAGAGCCTCTGGTGCAAAAGCGGTGCTCACTAATCCCATGCCCTGAGAAATGCCGAGAGGGATCATTGTTTGAAATCAGATGATTCGAGTGAGAAAGGGCCTCGAAACAAACCAGGAGAGGCCGGAGCGGCCATTAAGGTGATTCAGGGTGAAGTGTTGAGGTGTGAGGTGTGTGATCTGAGGGCACGTTTGATGCGTGTGTGAATTAAACAACTCGTTCACCTTGTGGCTCGTGTATGTAGGCGGACTGGCTCCATTGCTTGTGACAATCCCAGCACTTTCCTGACCTCTGAGGAAACAAAAACAAAATCGTCAATTTTGCTAAGATGGAGTCCTGATAAAAGATTCCATGGTCCAACAAACTTAGCTCTGATAATGCGCCTTGAGGCAGTTCAAACCGGTTTGATTTAGGCAATGAAGAAGAAAAGAGGAACCAGAGCTGGAGGAGGGGACACACGCACACACAAAGAAACAGAACAAAGGAGCTTCTCATTTGTGGAGCTGCCATTCATGGAGAGTCGTCTTGCTGCAGTTTCAGTCCATTTTACCAAGCTGCTTCTCAGATTACACTTGATCCCGCCCCCTCTGCACACAGCTTAAGCCAGTGGTGAGGCTGCTTTTCAGCACGTAGGCGTTGCTCTCAGGCTTAACCGCCTGGTTGCCTAGGGAACCGGGCAGCAGAGACAAAAAAAAAAAAAAAAAAAAGATAGAAAGGGGGGGCCAAGGAAACGAAAACGTTTCCAGGTCAGCTCGAAACATGGAGAGAGGAACAGAGAGACAAAGAGGGGCAGACGGGGAGGTGGTGGTGGAGGAGCACGGCTCGCCGGAGAGGCCATGGGGGGAAGCAGAGGTGCTGGCTCTCGTGTCAGTGTGGGATGAGGTTGGAGCTAAGCCCGGCGCAGAGAGCAGAGGCACGTTCGAGTTGATTTCAGAGCGGCTGAGGCGGCTCAGCGTTGCGCGCGGCTGGAGGGAGTGTCAGGCTAAAAGCAGGAGTCTGGGACTTCAGAGCAGGAGGGGTGACGCGGCGGCGGGCACGTCAGCCGGCTTTGCCCCGGGACTGGATGGAAGGCCGGTGGAGGCCATCTACATTTCCTCAGTCTCAGTGCCAATGAATGAAGGTAAATCTAGGGTTACCACAAACCGTAGCACTGCTTAAAACGTTCAGCTTTGCTTAAAGAGCAAGCATGTTATACAAGTTTTGTTTTTTGTTTTTTTGCCTGCTTGCTCCAAAAGCTGAATTATTTCCCCAATTAAAAAAAAAAGTTTTAACAAATGTAAAAGTAGAGATGCACTGATTTAGAAAATTCTAGATCGGGTATCAGTGACAATGTGCTCGATATATAAGGGCTGATCTATTCAGTCTAATTCTATGCTTTTTGCTCATGGTTTTTTAGAATTCCTAGTTGCACTTTAAAGAAACTTTGTTGCAGTTTATTTTTACATGTTTGACCAAGGTAGTCAACCTATTGTTTTTATTTATTTTACATTAGGCTGCTGTACTCCTAATTGAACTGACTGAACAAATTCAAAGTTGTGCAGTTTTTACTTGTTTGACCAAGCTTGGGAGGCTATAACTGTATTTAAATGTGCTGTACTGGTGCAGAGTTATCAAATATATTTGTAACTCAGTACATACGTATATGTTTATGTTTACAAAAAAGAAACGTTTTAAGTCAGTTCAGCACAAAATTTCTGTAGTGGTAGGCATAGACCAAAACCAAACCTCAGATAGAGGCAATGAAAAAAGTGGATCGGTTCATCCCTAGATAGAAATGTCTGTGTGTCTGTAGGAATAAAGGCTAGAATGCATCCCAGTCTTCCTCTCACGCCAAACGTGACCGAAGAAGGCGGCCGCCACTGGACGGACGACGAGGTGCGGGCGCTGCTGTGCGTCTGGGCCGACCGCAGCGTCCGCGAGCGCCTGAAGAGCACGCTGCGCAACAAGTGCATCTTCCAAGAGATGGCCCGCCAGATGCAGAGGAAGTTCGGGGTGGTGCGCAACTGGAAGCAGTGTCGGACCAAATACAAGAACTTGAAGTACGACTACAAGACGGCGAAAAGCGCCCACGCTGCCGCGGGCAGCGGAGCCGGGGGCCCTGGAAGGTATATGAAGTTTTTTGAAGAGGTGGAAGCCATCTTGCTCAACCAGGGACTGGAGAATGGGACAGAGGAGATGCAAAAGAGACTATACAACGTAGACGCGGCGGTGGGCCAGCTACAGACGGTGCCGTGCAACACAAGATCCATCACGACGTCAGACAACGAGATCATCATTGAGATTGAAGATGGTGGGCTATTCTGATGGATTACACACCATACATTTGAATTCAGGAAAATTAATTTTTCTATATTATATTTTCAGACGACAACAGTGATGATTATGATATTGATGGAGACATAGAAGCACAATGGAGAGGCACAGGTATGATATAATGTTTCAATCTAATTCACTGTGTAACATATGGAAAATGTTTATTTCTGACCTTCATTCATCTTCACATTACCTAAAGGTTTTATCCATTCATTTACCCAACAGCCATCCATCTTTGTTCAAAATCCAACATCTACTTGTGTGCTAAATCCAACCGTTTGCTCATTTGTATATTCATCCATCCATTTTTCTCCATAATGTATTCATCTATGCCTATCAATTGTCTGTTTGTCCATTGAACATTTATCAATCAATGTTCATCCATTTCCATCGTCTGTTAATTAATCCATGCAATGGATCCATCCAGTGTCAATTTATCCATCCAACAACATTCCATCATCCATCTAAGACTGAAACAGTAAATTAGATTAATTGTGATGACTCGATTCTTGAAGTAATTGTCATCTAATTTAGTAAATTGATGATCATTAACTAGAGTATTCAGAAGAATGGAACTAAGAATGGAGTCAAAGCTGATGTTAAGCCAAAACTGTAAAATATATACAATTTGTATTTAAGATGAAATGCTTTCGTTTCTAAATATGTTTTAAAGAGGAAGGAGGTAAATCATAATTAACATATATAACTTCAGATTGAGTAAAAAAATAATAAAATCTCCTTTTAAGAACCTTTTGGTTTAATCAACAGATCTGTTGTCTTGATGTTACAGTATTTTTTTTGGTTCAGATGCATCCTTTCCTACAAATGACCAAACGTTCACTAAAGGAAATCTGTGATTGCATTTAGGCGATAAAATGTATATTCTATTGTTTTTAAAAAAAGGAATTTGGGTGCTTATTTTCATTTTTTAAAATATTGTATAAAATAAGCTTAAGTGGTAATTAAAAAAACATTAATCAATTACTAAAATCATTGTTAGCTGCAGTGCTACATCCAGCCTCATTCATTATCCAGTTCCATATTCACAGCATCCCTTTGTATCTGCCATAAATTTTTGATTTATACAATGAAGTTGGGTAAAACCGACCAAGAGTCCTCAAAAATTATGAAATTTTAACATAGCGAAATGTGCAAGAACTCTGGATCAAAGAGATTTTTACTACCTCTATTCTTCTGCACCACAGAGGCCCATTTGACTCAAGCAGACTCCCCAAGCTCAGACCAGTTCCACGTGGTCACGGTGTCGGACACTGGCCGGAACTGGAGCGACCAGGAGGTGCAAGCTCTCATCCAGGTGTGGTCCGACGAGCGCGTGTGCAAGCAGCTGGAGAGCTCGACCAGAAAGAGGGACATCTTCGTCCAGATCTCCAACCGGCTCATGCAGCAAGGCATTGAGCGCGACTGGAAGCAGTGCCACACCAAGTACAAAAACCTCAAGTACCTCTACCGGTCCCTTCAGAGGAGCAAGACGGACGAAGCCGAGCGGAAGCGTCTCATGAGGTTTTATGATGAAGTGGACGCCATCATGACGCACGCCCCAAACGGCTCGCTACCTGGCAGGTGGGCTGCTGACACCTTGCATTCGGGCCCACTTCCAGTCTTGCAGATCTGTGAGGAAAACCATCGGGTTGACGTTTGCTTAGCAAAGTCAAGCAGAGGAGCAGCAGTGGAGGAGAAAACTTGTCATAGTGATTCTGGCCTACTCACAGACACTGATGATCTGAGGCTGCGAGAAATCAGGGAGCATCAGTCGGATCAACATCACAACCCAAAGAGTGAGCTGGTCATAATTTGTCTAAATACTATTAACAGACCTTTAGTTCTTTAGCTAAACAAGAAAAAGGGACTTAAACCAACCATAAACACGAGGCAGCGCTTTACCCTCAATATCTTTATCTGTTTTAGAATAAAATGTCAGTACTGCATTGCTTTAATAAAGTAATGCGTTCTACACACTGACCCTTAAAATAGGATCGTAGGGTTTGGACTTTTGTCTACAAAGTAAAAGTCCAAACAATTTCTGAAGAAATGTAAACGGGGCCTGTCAAAGTGAACCGAATCTGAGATTGTAAAGAAGAATTAGGTTCAGTGGGTTTAATCACTCAAGCCTTAAAAAGTTTAAAACAACAAACAGTTTGTCTTTGTTAAATGTCATGAAAATGTACAGAATTAGCTAAAATGCTAAGGTTAACTAAAGTATTCCCTAAACTAGCATGTTAACCACCGGTGATGTTATCCATGTACAATGCAAACAGCAGTACGCATGCTAAAGTAAGCTACAATGCTAAGGTTAGCTGAAATGTAGTCAATAGCATTTGGGGTATCAATAGCATGCTGACTGACACTGATTTCCTCCATTCACTACATATAGTTTAGCTTTTATATCAAAATGAGCTAAAATGTTAATGTTATTAGGACTTTTCCTAGCATATTAACCTACAGTAACATATTCAATTGAGTAACAATAGTGTAAAAGCTAAAATGTGCAAAAATGCTAATATTAACTTAAACACTTCTATCATCACCATTTACTAATATTAACAACTTACTACCTTCATTATCGTAAGGTTAGCTAAAATGCTCACTTTGAGTATAAAGCTAATGTTAGCATGAGGTAGTAGTCCAAACATATCCCCAATATTCAAAACTTAAAATTACTTAAACTTTCACAGTATCAATATCCCGAAAAGCATGAAAAAAACTAGGTTAAAAAAAAGATTAAGCTGTTGAGTTTACTTCCTCACTGTTTTTTTTGCTGCATGGTGTTTGCAGGCCCCTCTGAGAGTCTGGTGGGAAAAGACGTCAACTTTCCAGCAAACAGAGGAACGAAGAGAAAAGCTGTGGATCAAGGTTTTTAAAAATCCCTCCTTTCTCTCATCACTGAGCATGTCCCATGATGTCTCGAAATGAGCGAGGGCTCTGTCCCGTGATTTGCTAGAGGCTGATAACGAGATGAGGATATAATTGTAGCAACAAAGAAAACAAAAAACTAATAAAAGACACGCACAATGCCAGATTAGGTCAACTGTGACCCAAACTATGTTTGAAGGACAGTAATGACATCACAGCATGCCGATGTTTTTACTTTCAGACTCCACATACCAGAAACCAGCGAAACTACTGAATGCAGGCCGTGCTCAGGTGGAGGCACAGTGCAAAGAGGAGCAGGAGCATGTTCCCATAATAAAGATCAAATCCGTGTGCTCCATGGCCCACTCTAATCCACCCCCGAAAACACAGGTAATTGTTAGAAACCAGTGTCACCTACAGTAAAAAAACAACAACAAAAAAACTTCTCAAGCGTTACAGGCTGATAATTTAATGGCAGCAAGTCAAACTTACTATGAAGCAGAGTTTTTTTATCCAATACATAGCACACCTTGGCTTTCTGTTTCTGTCACATAAAAGGGTTATATGTCACTTAGGTATAATAAATAAATAAAAAAGTCATTACAATTTCTTTAACATTTTATTTGTTAATCATGAGCTAATTTTTATTTTCTCTTCTTTTTGAAATTAAACCAAACCAAGTGGCCAAGGTGTACTTAGAAACTTGTTAGAAATGAACTAATGACATTTTTTTTAAAAAATTGAATTTCATCAATTAATTTATCAAACATAGACAAACCCTGCCAATCCTGCAGTTTTCTTTCTTTGTGTGAATTACATCACACATGTTGACCTTGTTACATGAAATTAGGAAACTCTTTTGTAGAATAAATTTCAAATTGATAAATGTGAAGATTACCGTAAAAAAAAAAAAACATGAGAAAAATGGAAAAGATGTGCTCAACACTGATCAGTTGCCTTATGTGATGTCACCAGAGGCAAGTGCGCCTGGAAGTTTGTTTTTGGGAGGGTAGACTCCACATTGCTTAAATAGCGATTCACGGCAAAATAAAATTTTATATGTTGTACTGTATGCGAAACCTAAATATAAAGTGGCTTTAATGGCTTTTATAGAAAGAAGTCCGAGTAGTAACTTTAAATGTTTTACAGCACAAATTTCGCATAGTTTCTACTTAGAAATATTGAGCGGACTCAAAACGTCACACAGAAACTCCAACGCGAGTAATAGTAAATTTTAAATGTATAAAATGTTTACAGGTTTGAGTTAACTTAAGCTCATGACAAAAGAGTTCAGGCAACCGTGCCTGCATTATTATTATTATAATTATTATTTTCTCCTGAATTTGACACCGGAGAGAAGCCAGTCTAGAGAGAGCCATTAGCCAAAAAAATTATAAGTTATCCGTCGTTACTCAAGGCAAACCTTCCCGACGCTTACCTGTGCTGTAACGCCACCAGTCCCAGAGTGAGAACCTGAGCCACCTCTAGCTGGGTGGGCCACTCTCCGGCGGCCACGCAGCCGAAAACCCCGCACTCCTCCCCGATACCGGACTCCTCAAACTCCATGCTGGCCGCGGCGCTGCGAGTCCAACGGTTACCCCGGTAGCCCGAACGGACGGTCTCGTGCCCAATTGCCCCCGAACGAAGCAGCGTGCGCGTGCACGTACACCGTTGAGCGAACACGTGCTTTGTGTGACACAACGTGGCGAACAAAAACAGGTCAGATGACGCCGTTTTTAACTCGCCATCACGAGCCCAAACACTAATTCAATCAAGAGTAAGGGGGAGAAAAAAAAAGGTTAAGACGGTTTTCAACGAAGAAACAAGCCGTCCTAACTCTTAATGAATGAATAAAGCGGAATTTGATCACAAACACAAGTGTTTGTACTATCCCGCTTGGTCACTAGACCTGCTGTCTCGTGTTGATCTGGTTTTCGACAGATCGATTCTCTTATCGAACTTAAAAATGGTGGCACTCCAAAGTTTTTCTCCTTAAAATTATGTGTTGGAGCTTCCTGAACCCATGTGATTGCACAACGCTGCTGTGATTGGCTGAGGGAGTCTGTGGAAGGCTGTGATTGGCTGTCAGTGAACGTAAGCCTAGGCTCGGTTTCGTCCCCTCTCCTGCTGCATGCCTCCACGCCTCCCTGCTGCTGCCCCTGACAACTTTCTTTGGTTTGTACTCTAGGACAGTTTGGGACCGAGCAACGCGATGGCTTCCAGCACAGGTACTGCACGAAAAATCAACTCATGCTTTAGTAATTAAACGCAACCTACTTTAGTTCTCTTCTCGCTGTTGTGCGTGATTTCAGAGTTGAACATCGGCCAGAAGCTGAGTGAGGGGAAGACGAAGCAGATTTTCGAGCTGGTGGACCAGCCGGGACTGGTTCTGGTGCAGTCCAAAGACCAGATCACCGCTGGGAATGCAGCGAGGAAGGATCAGATGGAGGGCAAGGCTGCCATCGCCAATAAGACGACTTGCTGCGTGTTCAAACTTCTCCAGGAATCCGGTGAGGACTTGGTGACGTTTGTGAACCCAAAGGTGTTGGTGCTGCAGGTTGCAGCGTGAGCTGGTGCAGATGTGTCACATTTGCCCTCAAGCAAGTTTCACACAAATTCCTCAAGATATTTTAGGGTTATGCCCATTATTCCTCCCACCTGCTCTCTGACAATATTATGGAAAATTAACTCATTTAGGACCCGTCGCGATAACAAATTTAGCTTGACGAGAAATTGTCACATAATTTATTGCAATACACAATAATATTGTTGTTTAGAGACCATTTTCAGGTAACATAATGGTGATGGCATAAGAATGCAAAGGCAGATAATCAAAACTCAATAAAATTATAATGAACATTTAGCAATAGAACTGGAAGACATTTTATATACCTAAAATAAATAAATAAAATGAATTATCAAGTTTCTGTAGACAAAACTGTCTTATTCAAAAACAGGGCTGGTTGAGACCAATGCACTGGACTAAAGAAACGATAAGTCATGCAAATGGAAAATTATTGAATTTGTTTCAATTTTTCAAGCGATTTGTTGCTTATTGCGATAACCTTAGTCTTATTAGCAGCTGAGTACTAATGGTTGACATGAATGCTGGTGTGATCCTGATTGGAAAGGCCAGAGATCAGTAAGGTGACCACTAAGGACACCTTACACCTGAGGTAATGTCAGGTGTTTGCTATCTGTAAAGACAAGGTACACCTATGAACGAATTTACCTCCAAATCACTCGTTTTCTCTGCCTTTATGCAGAAGTAACTGGCTGATTTTCTGCCATGTGCCTCTTCAGTCTGGTGTGTGTAAATCAAGCGGCAGCCAAGTCCGTCTTGTGACTTTCTTCTCATAATTCACCAGAACTTGGCCGGTCACGTTCTAATTAAGCAGAATTACATTGAGGGATGGGGCCTGTCTTCACACTGCTGACGGCTTTTTGAAGTTCTCTCTGTTTAAACAATCAGCCATTCAGTTCTTGAAATGATGATTGAGCCATTTTATTTTATCATCTTTTGTTAACTACTCTGGAAAGGCTGGGAGTTTATTGGTGTGTTTTATAAGGGATGAGGGGCAAATTAGATCTGCCCTAACCAAGCCACTCATCCCTTTGTTTTTGCCCATCCTTCCATCCATTTAAATAACAGATTTGGGATGGCCATTTGGAGCGGACCATTTGTACAGCCGTTCATTTGACATGCCCTTCCATCACTTTACACATTTGTTCGCTCGTATAGCTACTGATGTATCCAAGTTTTGTGCGTTTAAGGCAATACAAACATGAATATTCTCTTCTGTTTAGTACTGTCACACTTGTGCTAAGTTTGAAAAATATGCTCAAGAATGGACGGCTGTTTCCGAGTTTGAAAAAGGGTTGAATTTGGACATTAAAAAATGTCTGGCACTCCTTCAAAAACCTGGAATGCATTTCTAAAGTCCAAGGCTAGAATTAAGCTCGAGTCTTAACACCTTGTCTTGTTTTGCAGGCATTAAGACTGCCTTTGTGCAGCAACATTCAGAGACGGCGTTCACCGCTGCCCACTGTGAGATGATTCCCATTGAGTGGGTGTGTCGCAGAGTGGCGACTGGGTCCTTTTTGAAGAGAAACCCGGGAGTCAAAGAGGGTTACCGCTTCACCCCACTGAAGATGGAGATGTTCTTCAAAGTAAGCGCGAAGGCTCACGATGATTGAAATCGGCCGTCCGTAAATGGGTGGGAGCTGAATGACTGTCGTTCTCTTTAGGACGACGCCAACAACGATCCTCAGTGGTCCGAGGAGCAGGTGCTGGCGGCCAAGTTCAGCCTGGCTGGGCTCACCATTGGTCAGTGTGAGGTGGACATCATGAACCGCAGCACAGTGGCCATCTTTGAGATTCTAGAGAAGGCTTGGACTACTCAGAACTGCACGCTGGTGGACATGAAGGCAGGTAGTCGCCCCTGCTGGTTATTTACTCTGCCCAACAACAGAACTTATTTTATTTTCCCATTAAAATCTTTGTAGATTGAGTTCGGTGTGAATGTTAAAACACGGGAGATTGTTCTCGCTGACGTCATCGACAACGACTCGTGGAGGCTCTGGCCGGCTGGGGATCGGAGCCAGCAGAAAGACAAGCAGGTCAGAAATTATAATCATCTTTATTGTATGATGATGCACTTTCAGGGAACTGTAAAGGCTAAAATGTTTTGGGTTTCCCCCCCTAGGTGTATCGAGACCTGAAAGAAGTTACACCAGAAGCGATGCAGATGGTGAAGAGGAACTTTGAGTGGGTTTCTGAAAGGGTCCAGGTAGGATTTACTTGATATCAGTATCTGAGGAATGCTTTGGTTTAGTGCAGCAGATAGTTGAATATTTCGGCAAAAATGTTCACATGCTAGCCACTGAAAAAATTTAAGATGGTGGCAATTTTCCAAGACGGTCCCTGAGCAGATGAATAATTTTGGTGACAAATCGTACATAATTGGACCCACAAATCATATTTACTGATAATGTTCTGATTTTTTTCAAGATGGCCACCATTGTCATCATGAAAAACGATTTTTACACTAAAATTTCCAACTAGGTGTTTAGTGTCAAATCATAGCCTACATATTTTGAGCAATACAAATGAACTCTTTTTTTTTTTTTTTTTCCCGGTGGACAGTTTTCAAAATGGTTATAGTGGAGCATGTATATTTTCACTAAAACTGACAATGGTTATTGTCAGTGGTGGGCACAGCTAGCCACTGACATCCAAGTCATAAAAATAGGAAACAGTTTATGGCAATAATTGGTTTATGAGTCAAATGGTGGCCATTTCAAAAACTGTCTGTCATTCTGAAATTCAAGGGGTTATTGGGGAAATATGAAAAAACATACCACCAGAAGGATGAGTGAGCATACAGATTGCTGTTCTTGTATCCACCCTTGGACAATATTTACAGTATTCTGCAGCACTAGTTGGTGTTCTCCTTCAACATTATCTCCTGCAGTGTGCTCATTGTGGGTATTGATCACTGTGTTATCGGTAGCTCCTCCTGGAGCCCCAAGCCAGCGGCCGGGTGGTTGTTCTGATGGGCTCCACCTCTGACATGGCTCACTGTGAAAAAATCAAGAAGGCCTGCACCTCCTACGGACTCCCCTGCATCTTGAGGGTCACCTCTGCTCACAAAGGCCCAGATGAAACACTCCGTATTAAAGCAGAATATGAAGGTATGCATTTCTTAAGATGAGAGGGCTAACTGAGTGGTGTTTTTGCCCCATCCCTCATCTCTTATGTGTGTGTGTTTTTTTGTTTTTTTTTTCACCCCTAGGTGATGGAGTTCCTACCATATTCGTGGCTGTAGCTGGCAGGAGTAATGGCCTGGGGCCGGTGATGTCTGGAAACACCGCTTATCCCGTCATCAACTGCCCCCCTCTCACTCCAGACTGGGGAGCGCAAGACGTTTGGTCATCCCTCCGTTTGCCGAGTGGTGAGCAGAGTGCTTGGCGTCCTGTTTGCTGTTCCATTAATGCAGGGTTTCTCAATTCCGGTCCTCAGGCCCCCCTGCCCTACATGTTTTAGGTGTTTCCCTTCTGCTACACACCTGGATTGAATCTATGGGTGATCAACAGGTTTCTGCAGCACTTGATGGTCATGCAATCATTTGAATCAGCTGTTCTGGAATAGAGGCACATCTAAAACATGCAGAGCAGGACTGAGGACTGGAATTGAGAAGCACTGCATTAATGGGAGGCGGGTTGATCCGTCGCAGCCGCTAAGCTTTCTTGTCTTCCGTGTCCTCCACAGGCCTGGGCTGCTCCACGATCCTCGCTCCTGATGCCGCGGCTCAGTTTGCGGCGCAGATCATCGGCTTGAGCAACCACCTGGTGTGGTGCAAGATCAGGGCCTCCATGCTCAACACATGGGTGTCTCTGAAGCTTGCTGACCAAAAACTACAAGCTTGTAGCCTCTAAGTAGCTTAGACCGACTTGTGCCCTAAACCCATATCATGCCTTTGTCCTTTAACTGTAGATCTTCCTGAATCATTCCATTAAAACAAGAATGAATAAAATGCCCATTTATTTTGTCTGTTTAATCCATCATCTTCATCAGCAGAAAGTAAAATGCAGCATTATAAAGTTTTCAGGGTATCCCCCAGTGTATTATAAGCCTGGTGGGCCACCAGGCTAAGTGTTGCTTATTTAAGTCTTTTTAAAATGTTTGCGTCTCTTAAGACTTTATAGTTGGTGTTCAGGTGTTAATCGTCCAATCTTTCAATAATATATGATTATCAAGTGATATTTTAAAATTTCCTGTCGACTTTAAACATTTTTTAACTCAAAAACATGAGGGGCCGCTGGATGAATGACTGCCCTAGCGCCCAACCACCGGGCTTAGGAGGTTTTCTGGGGGAAACTTTGGGTTTTCAATTCTTTTTACTGGCGTCTGTAATTTCTGTCTGATGCTCACTGACCGTATTTTATAAATTCCACGTGGTTTTCATGTATATTAAAGTCGCCTGGTCACTTTGGAAAAATCTGAGCTGTGTTGTTCAGACTGTCGTAAACAAATCAGATACTGGTCGCATAAGGGCAAAAAAATAAATAAAAATCCGATTTCAGTCCCTTCAGGCTGCAGCGTGAATGTAGTGGATGGTGTGCATATATAAACATACATTTTTATTTTTTTTTTTGTCTTGCCATAGATTCTCATTTGGGTTTTAACAGTCATTCAAGAATGAATATATTTTGCTCTAAGCTAACCACAGTAATTAAACTGTGTAGGGTTGTTATGCTGCTGGACGTTGAAGCTCTGCCCAAACCTTCGGTTTTTTGCAGCCTATGACAAGTTTTCTTCCAGAGTTGCCCTGTATTTGGTTCCCTCCCAGGCTGGATTTAGAACCATAAGAGCCCCTGGGCTAAAACTAGTTTTGGTGCCCTATCCAAAAAGCAAAAAACAAAAACATTTTCTCATTCAAATTGCAGTACATTATTAGGTAGGCCTACACATCAGCAGGTTTAAGATGTCCTGTGTAAGACGGCTCAGTGTCGGTTCCAAAAAGATGCATTATAGGTTCAGAACTTTCAAATGTTTCAGTGTTGTAAAAACACAATTCGTACGGGTCTACGAACTTTATATAATGTACAATGTAAAAGATGCATTCATTGCAAAAATACTCTAAATCCTTGGCCACCCCCAAAACTTGCAGCCATGGGCTACTGGTCCTGTAAGCCCCTTCTGAAGTCCAGCCCAGGTTCCCTCCATCTTTGTATTTATACAATTTCCAATTGTGGAAATATAAGCTACACCCATAAGATGTCCAAACCTTGGGATATTATTTTAGAGTTTAACCTGCCCAAATGCTATAAGATAAAATTATTTATTTACTAATCAGGTGGTTTTCATTAGGAGAGTTGAGAGGCAAAGGGATATGCATATAAATGCATGCAACACTGTTTATGTTTGATTTTTTTTTTTTTATATATATATATATATACAACTGTCCTTTTCCGCGCTAACTCGTGTCGGGCTGTCACGTAAAGCACACTTACATTTCAACAGCACAATTCTGCATTGTAATCACATAGTCAGAAAAATAAATCTTAAGGCTAATTTTGTACACTCTTCACTCAGACAAATGCCCGTTTTTGATAGTTGACCTCCCAGCTTCTCATATCTGCTGTGTAATTTGTTGCTGTGCTTTCTATAAATTGCTTTAAAAAAAACAACACACGGTTGACAAATATTTTTTCTCCTCACTGCTTGTAAAACTCCCACAACACCATCTGCATGACACCTGGTTTGCTCTGAGCATCACTGCTGCTGCTGCTAAAAAAATATATATCAGAAAAACACCTCGCCAGATCGCCATCTCCTGTGCTGCAGGACTCCAGATGAACCGCCAGAGGGCGCCTGAGGCTCATCCTTTCCTGTGCAAAATCCTAACCTTTCACTTCATTCCAGTAGTTTGTAGCCAAGAGAATGACTCATGACTACTATGCCACCATTTTCTGTTTCTTTCTTCTTCTTCTATGATATCTCACCTTTTCTTCTTGATAAAAAAGAGAGAAAAGTATAATGATCCAGGATCTTTGCATGCGTGGGTGGCCGTGGGAGGACAGAAGTACTGTGGGCAGAGTGTGCAGATGAGTCCATGAAGAATGAAGAAGAAAGATCTTCATTTAAAAAATATATATATATTTTAAGTATTTAAACTCTGAAAACACAACGCAGTCACCAACAACCAACCTCCTTGTTCCCTAACCAAAGAGCTGAGACAAATCCAAAGAGCTAGAGTGGACATAATGTCCAAGTCTCTGTGACTCCAGGTTTCCTAGACAACAGTAACATGGCAACAGTCGGTCTATATACAATAATCTGCTTTTCTTTTGCATCTCCTGCCTGGCTGTTGCTCTGTGGATCTCTTTATTTCCTGTCTGTCCTCGCTGCCCTTCGTGGCTCCTCCGCCGTCATCACGGATGCAATTACAGCTTAAAAGAAATGAGCGCAACATGAGGTCTTACCCGGTGAAAGGTTATGGATATCTGCAGAGATGCCTTTATGCTGTGTGCTTCTTTCCTCTACTTTGATTACTTCCCATCCGCTGAAGGTGATAACAAAAAAAAAAAAATAAAGAAATAAAAACTCGAGGCCAACGTGAAACAGCCGTCTGAAGACTCAAAAAAAAAGCAATTTATTTCGCTTTTAAAGCTGTGGCAGTTGGGTATCACATCTACAGCTTATTTACAACAGTATTTTTTTCTTGTTTTTCTTTAAGCTTGTGTACAAAAATTCGCCATTCGACATGATAGCTAGCTTTTCTTCCCGTCTTCTCCTGTGCGCCGGATGATCCTTCACACCATACTGCGATACCTTCCTGTCGTTTCTCCGGTAAATTCGCACACGCGCCCCTCACCCCCCATCTGTCACTCACATCCTACATCTTTGTCCACTAAGTGCCACGTCACTCCCTCCCTCCTCCATTCTGCTGCTTTACTACATCAAATCGAGTTGTTTCTGCTAAGCTATTAAAACTCCTCGCCGCGTGCGATCACAGAGCCCCCAGGTCGTGGCACGAGCGGGACTTCTGTCTCAGGAACTTGCCCACTTCCCTCTCGCGCGGGTACCGCGGCATCAGGCCGGTGAGGAAGCGTTTAGCGCGCGAGGTGATGCTCTCTCGCTGACCTCCCCCGCACATGTCCTCCGCGCTGGATCCTGGGGGCCACGGCGGCTGACCTCTGGCTAGCCGCACGGCGGACTCCAGGAGCTCCGGTGTGCGGTGGTCCAGGGAGGCGGAGATCTCCAGATACAGGCAGTTGTAGAGGGCAGCGCTGGACATGGCCTCTGACGGAGACGACAAGGGAGGAAGTCAATAAAAATCATGCCGCGCGTCGTCAGAGCAAAGAATCTTTAGCGTCATCTACTTAAGAGGTTTTAATGTGATAACCAGGGCCGGCACAGGCCTTTTTTGGGCCCTTAGCAGATTTTAATTTGGGGCCACCAATACCAACACATTGAAGCCCAGATACTTTATAATTTCTAGGCTACACTACACATGTAAAATACCTACTACGATTAGCGTCATTTGTAATTAGCTTACATCCTAGAGGTGTTATTATGGCTGTTGATTTGGGAATAACAAACAAGCAAAGATGCTCTGATTAATTTGGATTTTGAAATGCAGCGTGGTATTTAAGTAATGGCATATTAATTTGAAAGTAACATCTGCAGACAAACACCAAATATGCAGTAAACAAAGTTAGCAAATTGAATTTCTTCTGTTTTTAAAAATTTGGAATAGGTGTGCAAAATTTGCACAAGGTGGAACCTATCGCCACAGAAAGAAATCAAATGATGGTCTTGGGAGCCCCGTGGTGTGGAGGCCCTCAACAGCTGCTTAACTTGCATATCCCTTGGTCCAGCTCTAAGTCATCAAAGATGACTTAGAGTCGTCTTAGATGACTTAGAGTCATCTAAGATGACACTTAGATAACTTTAAGTGTCATCATAACTCTAAGTGATGATGACACTTAGAGTTAGATTCTGGGTGAAAAGTCTTTTTTTTAAAGAACATTTTCAGTGTTTTGCAAAAGCATAAATAAGCATTGAACTTTTTCATATATATATTTTTTGCTTTAGAACCACAAGCCTCATGGTGTTTTATTAAGATTTTATGTGGTGGACCAACACTAAGTAGTGGAATGACAATGATGCAAATGTAAAGATGAAACTATTGCTTCACAGAGCCAGCTTTCACTGCTCTGCAAGTTGTTTCTTTACTATCTTTACTAGGTTTGCACTCTGAAATGTATTTCTGTTCTCTTCAGTAAAATAGCTTCAGTTCAGCCAGTTTGAATGGAGAGCATCTGTAAACATACTTTCCAAGTATTATCTCAATTAGATTTATGTCTGGGCCATATGAGCACAGATACAGTGCCTATTACACGTATTGACTTAAAGGTACTGAATTATAATGCAATCGATTGTTTTTATGTTAAATATTTTTAATTATTCGTCATTATTTTGTTGAAATCAGTCTTCGTGTTGACATGAAACATTTCTTTCGTCAAAAAGCTAAAAATAAAGAAAAGCAATCATGTAGAAACGTCACAACACACAACCAGCGCACGATTTGAAAACAGACATATATGAATGTGTGCAGCTGTGGATCAAACAGAGGCAGAGTGGGTGGGCAGAGGGTCAGTACTCCAAGGTTTGCGGTCTTCAGTGTATTTTGGAGTCGTTTTGTATCGTACTAGAAGAAGGACATTTTCTTTACAAAACAGAAACAATGTTGCTGCGCTGAATTTTTCCTGCTATTAGCAGATATTTTGGCGCCATTAGCAGCACAAACAGCCATCAATCTGACCTGCCTCAAAGACCCCAGACACTCGTTACATTAAGAAGCTTTACATAATGATCAGTGCAGTCATTTCCCACGGCAGGGTGCACAGTGGGTGATTTAAAATGCCTGTTCGTGTGTAAATCTGGCAGCTGTGGTATATTGTCTAAAGAAAATAGCCCATATTTCAGTTTGGGTTATTGGGACATGTGACTCATAGAGCCACACTGGGCACAATATTACGGCTTTATGCTCATAATGCTACAACTTTCTCTGGTATTATAACGAGTTTAAACTCATATGACTTTATCCTGATATTTGTGACTCTATTGTTGTAATTTTATGACTTTATAACTGATTCTTTTTTTTTTTTTTTTTACTTTTAGCGCGACCGTAATACTCCATCATAGTTTTTCAATCAATATTATAACAATTAGGCAAAAATAATTAACTGAAATATTACGTACCACGTTCATGATTTTTAAAAAAAATCTTTGCTCCTCAAGCTAGCATAGCAAGCGCAAAAATGGGCAGGAAAAAGACTCAAAGGAACCGTCCTTTTGCTAATAATTTTTGATTAGTGAATAAAAGTGAGGAAAAAAAAACATTACAATAGTTGATGTCTCTTTGCATATTTTGTAGAATTGTCTATGGGTTTGCTAAGCGGTTCTGCGCTGTTTGCTGGGAATCCTTGATTTATGTACATGCATTTCCTGATAGATAAAAACAAAAAAAAAAAACATGCACTGCACTAACGCCACTAGGATGTTGTTGACTCTAGTGCCACCGGTGTTTATCAAAAATGGATGTGAGGTTCAACCTTCGTGTAATGGAGCTAATAACACAGTCTGTCACACAGCCTGAATGCTGTGAAAGTGTTATGAATGTGAAGAGGCAGCGCACACTCACTACGAACGCTCTTCAGCTCTGACTGTAATTGTGGCACCCTCTGCACTCCCGTGAGACACCCAGTTTACATTCACGTTGCTGTTCACTGCCATTACAATAGCAGGAAATCCCGCCACCTGGGCGAAACCATGGGGGAGGCCAGGCGGAGAGCGGAAACGCACCTTGGGCCGTGACCTCGCGCGAGCGAACCAGGTCGCTCTTGTTGCCGACGAGGATGATGGGAGTCTGAGGCTGCGTCTCTCTCAGGAGGAGACGGAGCTGGGCCGTGCGGTGGAAGCTGCGCCTGTCGGTCACGGAGAACACCAGGACACACACTTCACACTGGAGAGCCGACAGGTCCTGTGGGAAGGTAAAAACAGCCAAAAATAAAAAAAAAATAAGTGGAGACTCAGTCATTTACACGCCGAAACACTTTGCACTTTCAACAAGATGCGGAATAAAAACACACAGCTGTTACAAGGAATCCCCAGGAGATGCTGCTTTATGGAACGAGGACGTCAAAAGGGAAACAGGACATTATATTTCAAACCTTAGTGAACAAACAAAGCGTTCCGAAGGTTTTAGAAAAATACTTGCTCTGGTTATCCGTCGTGCTTCTGTGATCAGTCGTCTTCTTGGATGAGCTGATGATTTGAGGTGAAGTTAAAAAATGTAACTCTTCCTCCTGCGTCATTCTATCGACTTTGAGCAACAGATCATTAACACTATCACTGAAACAGACCCTCAGCATAATGTCACCACCACCATGCTTGGCAGTTAAACAGTGTTGTTTGCCTTTCTAATCGATTTCTCCCAACATACTTATTTTCATTGTTGCCTAATAGTTCAGAAAACAGATTTAAATGCAACCTACCTAGCAATCTAGCCTAAAAATACCTTTGTCAAACTGCTCTTTGTGTATTATTAGAGGTTGAAAATTAGTAAAACATTCACATTATTGATGAGTGTATGTAAACCTCTGAATGACACTGAAATTAATTGAGAAAGCTACTTTAGTCAATGCTGCCATTGCTAGTTCTTCCTTCTTCCTTTGTAAAAAATAATCTCTGTAGATAAGAACTGGAGCAAACACAAGGCACAACTAAGCAGCTGCTTGAGGTTAAAAAAACGACAACATGGAGGTCCAAATGACTAATAAAGCTGTTATATAGATAAGGATTACAAATGCACCATTTTTATTTATTTATTTTCTACAAGAAATAGATTACGGGTAATGACATTTTTTTTTTTTTTTTTAAAAAGAAAACACTTGACAAAATTAGCTTTTTTTTTCCAAGGGAGAATTTTCGCAATATTTTAACTTAAGTACTAAATTGTGTAAACACTTCACAGATTACAAAATGTCAAATCAGTAATCAGTGTGGAATAATTTATTCCTAACAACGCTGCCCAACCCAGAACATCCACCTGCTCTTTTCCACAAAGACTACAGAGGTCATGATTTCAAATGTGTGCTTGATAAATAGTTGTTGCTGAAGTTGAGCGTTTACCTATTTAAATAACTTTGATCATCAGCTAGAGATGCACAAGTTCAGTCCAGACTCCATAAAAATAAAAAAACCCACACAAAATTAAAAACGATGTTAGTTTGGGAAAATCAGAAGATCTGAAGTATATGCCAAATTTAGCATTAATTGCTATCACTCAGGCATGAACTGTAGACTAAATATCAATTATTATGTTTAACCTGCATGTTCTCCCTGTGCATGCGTGGGTTCTCTCCGGGTTCTCTGGCTTCCTCCCACAGTTCAAAAACATGACTGTCAGGTTAATTGGTCTCTCTAAATTCTCCCTAGGTGTGAGTGTGTGTGTGCATGGTTGTTTGTCCTGTATGTCTCTTCCTTGCGATAGACTGGCGACCTGTCCAGGGTGACCCCCGCCTCTCGCCCGGAACGTTAGCTGGAGATAGACACCAGCACCTCCCGACCCCATTAGGGACAAGGGTGAACAGAAAATGCATGGATGGATGTTTAACATTTAACACGTAACTGATTGACTGTGAGTAACATAAAGCAGATATTAGTTGGATGTGTTGATTTATGGTAGTCAGAGGGGCCCCAGGTTAAATCCTGTTCGGGGCCCCATGCAGGCTTGGACCGCCGCTGCTAAGCACCGACTGATGATGACAAGCACGGACAACGTCTCCACTCCAAATTTAAGAGCTGCCACCCCCCAAAAAAAGACGGACAGCAGCAACAAAATCGTGAGTCTTCGGTATTTTTCACACATCCGTCTAAATCAGAAACGCTAAAGCAGTCAGCTGGCACTCCCAGGCTGTGGGCGGCTCAAGCCAACATTCACACAGACGCCTCTGAAACGCACTCGAGGGAAAAGAGGAAGAGAAATGCAAACAAGCCGAGAGCGAGCGCTCCTCGCTGGAACAGATGCACATGCTGCAGATTTACTGTCCTCTCCTTCTGTTTTTTTTTTTTTTTTTTTTGTCACGACGCCTCTCCAGCCTGGGCAATTATTTTTGCCACAGTGCTGACGAGAACAAAACAGTAAAAAAACAAAACAATAATCTCCAGGTACAGAATGGGAACAGATTTTACTTCACTTGCTTATACATACAGCAGTAATACTCCATATAGCACCTTTTTTCTTTGCTTTTTGTTCTTTTAGATGCTTTAAATATTTGTACTGGTAACCTGTCTAAAGCAGCTTGCATCCTGGGGTGAGCTCAAATTAAAATTTTACTCATCGTTTATTTGGAGTCTATTTTCATCCTTCTCTACACTGCAAAAACACAAAATCTTCACAGAGGCCATTTTGGTCTTGTTTCTAGTGCAAATATCTCAGTACACTTGAAATAAGATAAAACTAACTTGCAAGTAACCTTGTACCAAGATCAGTCAATAATTCCTTAATAATGATTGAAAAGTACTAGGTCCATTGGCAGAATATTTCACTTATAATTTGGGAAAAATGTCTTGTTATAAGTGAAATAATCCACCTATGGAACTAGTAGTTTTCAGGAATTGTTGATTTAAAAACAAGCTCTTATATCTTGCTCAAAAGTTACTTGTAGGCTCATCTTATTTCAAAATGAGAAATAAAATATTTGGAGTAGAAGCTAGACGCTAATTACTTGGTAAGATTTTGTGTTTTTCCAGTCTACATTACAAACCTCAAATAAAGGAAGGGAAATGAAAACTTCTCGCTTACCATACCAGGAATTGGGTCAAACAAAAAAGAAGAAGAAGAAGAAGAAAACATACAGTTCTGTGAAAAGTTTGAAAAGTAGGTGAGCTCATATGGGTTGCAGCTGTAGAGGGGTCTCGGCCGGCCTAATGAGGAAGCTGGGAGCAGAGCGGACCCTGAAGTGTTGCTTGGCTCACCTGTCTCCAGTTGTCATAGATAACGATGGTGCTCTCCTCGTCATCCACACTGACTGTGCGCACGTAACCCTCCCCTAAGGATGAAGGACGGCGTCGGTTAGCTCTCAGACGACACACGCTGCCGTTAACTTACCACCTCCGTTAATCTCGCGTACCATCAGAATCCACCGACGCAGCCCGGTCCATGTCGCCGGCAAAGGCGAGAGCCAGGGAGGACTTCCCGACTCCGTTCTGACCCAGCAGGGCGATCCGCAGCGGCCCGTCGTGCCTGCCCTCCACGGAGACGATGGGAGTGTCGTCCAGGGCCGGGCTGAAGCCGAGCGGCGAGGGGGAAGGCCCGGCCGCCCCCGAGGCCCAGTCCACGTCATCGTGAACAGCTTCTTCTCGTCTGAGCTGGTGCTTTATCGGCAGAGGGGTGCTTCCTCTGCGGACCGTGGGGGTGCTGGGCAGAGTCATGCTGTCACACTGAACCAACAAAACACCCCCCACACAGTAACACACTTTCAAAAAGTTCCAAAACTTTCTTCCTCTAATAGTCTATCTAGAGACATGTTGAAACTACAAGAAATAATAATAATAAAAAACTCCAACAACTTTCAAGACATGAGTACAATTTTCACACATTGAAAACGTGTGAATTTTGTCTCTGTTCTCCGTCGTCACGGGAGCAGGAGTCCTCCTCGCGGCGCCAGTTCCAAAACAGCAACAATAAAAATGCACCAAGGAAGAAAGCTAAGAAAATGATGTGCATGGCAGACTATGCCAATTGGCAATAAATCTTAAACAATTTAAAATCTTTCTCATTTCCCTTTGCACAATCCCATGTTTGTTAGGAAATCGCTGTTTGAGCAGCAGAGACGTGACATAAAAGACGTGTCGAATCCTCTCTGCCAATGGCAAAAATTTCATTTTGCTATTGACTCTTGTTTGATGGCATTTATTGGATCGGATGATTAAAGCTTGAAGATAAGTTAACAATTCATTAATTCAACAAACAGCAGCCTTTGAAGTGTGTGACCTGTCATACATAACCAGTACAGCCTGGTACCTCCCCCTAATACTGGTCACCAGCTTGGTCACACACTGATGTGGGACGGCATCTCATTCTTCGAGAGGATTCGTTTTTCAAACACTGCAGCCAAACCAATAAATATTGTAAGTAGGGATGACCGATATATCTGCATCTACATCGGTATCGGCTGATGTCAGTCATTTTTTAATCTGTATTGGTATTGATCTGATTAAAGTGATCCGATATTAACAACCAATATTTATCTCTGTCATTGTTCCCGTTTGTGATCAGTTTCAAAGATGTAACAAACGTGTACTGCACAGGTAAAGGTTTTGAACAAAATATAGTTTGCAATTAGTTTTTCTAAAATTGCAAAATTGTGTAAAAAAAAACCAAAAAAAAACTAATTTACTACTAGCCAGCCAGTTGCTAACCCCTCTGCCATTTGGCGAAAAATCTTTGACATCGTTGCTCTTGCATGCTTGTTAAGATAACAAGAAGCCACTGTACATCACAGAGGCAAGCAGTGTAGAGCGAAAATGATTTGACTACTGTATTTCTTCTTCCATAACTTGCGAAATTGTGTGGAAATATATGAACACTAATGCAGGACTCGCTTGCCAGTTGCCAGCGCTCTGCTAATTGGCGCTAACTCCTTCAGATGTTGTCAGCTGAAAACTGTGTTTAAATTTAAATATTACACATATATTATTTTGTATAAGTAATATAACCCGAGAAAGCACTTTAATTTTAGTAGACAATATTGAGAAAATATATAAAAACCCAGGGACACCCACTCTCCACCCACATTTAACACAGATTTATACAGAAAACGCACAGAGTCTCCGTGACAGTCACAACAACAGCGCTGATAGATAGATCATGTGCTTTAATCATTCCAGAGGAGTGATGGGGGGGGGGTCTCTCGGTGCCCTCATGCCCTCCTTACCTTGGCGGCATTCTCCTCGATGCTGAGCCTGTCTTCGGGCACATCTGTCGGCATCTGCAAGCTGAAACAAAGCGATCGGGAGAGAGGAGTCCGGAAGGCACAGAGCAACGCCAGGAACGACCCTGTGAACCCCCAGCCCAGTCATTTAATGAGCCCCAGCTCCACCGGCCCGGTCTGGTTTCTCACCACTCAGGTGACTGTCGGCAACTATAAAGTAAGCACGGATTCTCCTCTCTCTCTCTCTTTCTCTCTCAATCTTTCTCTCTCTCCTCCCTTGCGTCCTCCCTCCCTCCCTCCCTCTCTCTCTCCCTCCCTTTCTTTTCTCTCGTCTCCCTGCTCTCTCGCTGCTTTCTCAGGTTATAGGGCCCGGGTCCAGCTCCGCAGGCAGCACGCTAATTCATCACTTCAGACTTACTGCCGTGTGACTCACACCTACTAAAGGCTTTCCGGATCCAGATTTCCTGCTGAGGAGGAAAGATGAATCTGGCCAACAAACAAAGAAGACAGGAAGAAAGGAGCTTTTCTGCAGGTATCTGCTGCAGATGCATGTAGTTAATTAATTAAAAACGAGAGGAAACAGAGCTGGGGTGTAGCTTGAGAAGAAACGGGACTGTGGAAAGATGGTCAGTGTCACGAAGCTCTCATTAACCTCTGGTACCGGAGATGGGGGCGATGCAGAACACGGCCTCTAGAGAGCAGCACAAGACAAGCGTTTTCCCTACTAATTGGTCACAGAGTGAGCATATCCTTGGGAGATATGTAAAATTAAGCTATTTATTGGGTTGTTAATTTAGGAAAACAGAATTATAACAGTCTGTCTGGCTCCCAGAGCCGGTCTGGGATTAAACAGAACCGGAGGGAGGATCTGACATGGTGGCCACAACCACCACAGCGGCCCATTTCATCTTTTATATTGACCATTGTTTGATGGTGTTGTCGTCTACGTTCACTAATGAATTAATTCCTTAAAGGAATGTTCAGAGTGGTTTATTTTAAAAATAGTAGTAGGCTGTAACTCTTGGATTTTTTATTTTGTATGAATAGGGTTTTTTTTGTTGTTTTTTTTTTCCAAGGCTGAAGCTAATCTGACCTGGGCCATCAGCAACGGTAATAATTTTACTGATTAAAAGTAAAAAGTTTCATAAACAAATTTGTACTGTTCTTGAACTGCATTTGGGGGTATAAAAAAAAATCAGTTCAAGATCCACAAATTGCCCCTGGGCAATTTGGACACCACAGCACTAGGTGGTGCTACAGCATCTGCTTACTTTCCTATTGACAAACAGGGTATTTCTGATTTTTAAATTTTTTTTTAAATTTACAGTGTAGTGTGTGGCCTGTAATAAATCTCACACTTCTAATGCAGCCCATGTTTCAAACTGGCACACAAGGTACCCTTTTATTGTTTAACATACTTTATCATTTTTCCTCCAAAATGTCTGGGCACGCCCCTGAAGAACGACCACTTACTTATCTTAAAAACTTGGTGGTTTATGGCTTAGTGTTTTGTGAAGCACTAAGCTGATGTAAGATATAACTAGAACATTTTTCGTCCTGTCCTCTGAAACCTCGATTGCCCTTGGCGCCTCCAGGCCAGCAGGGGGCCTTCAGTGGCCGCTTATTGTACTTCTGCCTTGGGCCGGCTCTCCTACAATACTCTGCCTCCTGCTTTTGAACACCTTTATATATATTTGTCACACATCCGCATGAACATAGGTAGATAGATTATTCAAGATGTGTGTGTTTTGGATGCATTTTGTGTCAGAGTATTTCTGACCACTAGCAGTCGTAATAACCCCCCCGCCCCACGCCCTCCACCCCTTCCCAAACTCCCCTCACAAAGCAACAATGGACGCCGGCAGTGAACAGCCATAGTGCTATTATAGCCCTAATCCTGCTCATTATACAGACCAGAGAGAGAACGAGAGACACACACACAGAGGGGGAGGCAGAGCCGAAGATGAGGTCATCCCAAACAGCACACACCCAGGGTCAACGCTTCACTATAGAAGCACAGAGATAAAGGGAGGGATGGATGGGCATGTGGCTGCCAAAAAAAAAAAAAAAAAGGCCTACCGGGGACAGAATGTGGGAGATACACGGATATGAGAACGTGAGGGGAGAGGAGGTTAACACCTCGCTGCAAGGTGTGCAATAAAACATGGACACAATGCAAGGTTGTTGTTGTTGTTGTTGTTTTTTTAAAAACAACTTTGTTTATTTCATACGCGTATGAAACCACACTACAATGGGAGCGGGAAACCACGGCGATGGCCCTCGCTTCTGTAATAATGTTAATTCTAGTCACGACAGAGTAAAATGATAAACTGTAGGAAAGTAAAAATACACACTAATGGAATGGAAACCAGTGAAATAATTAGAAGTACATAAATAAACATTAAATACTGAATAAATAAGTGAATAAATAAAAGAACAATTGATTTCTTTTCTTTTTTTTTCTTTTGTAACTACACTCACACAAAATAAATAGCCTCTAATGAATGAAATCTGGCGTTGTACCTCCAGCTCAGAAAATATCTCAAGAACAGTTTGTGTTTCCGTCTTTGTTTTCATCCCTGAACTGTTAATTAGTCCCACAGTGTCTGAGTCCACAGTGACCAGCTCTGTGGTGTCACATTATGCTTTGGATAAGGAGACCTGCAAAGGTCTTCCCCAAAACACATCTTCCTATTTACACCAAGCTTTCTGTGTCTTTATTCTGCGATGGATTGCTTCGAAATACGTTCCCAGAACCCCACATCTCTGCATTAGCAGAAAAAAAACAACAACAAAAAAAACTTGATTGTTTGTAGCAAACAGCAAGTCTGTACTTTGTTCTTGGCTGAAGGCCACTAATTAATATGTTCAGCTAGTAAGAAAAGGAGACTCCTTTTGCTAAAACACAAGAGCAATGTCACTATCACTGATGGATTCCTCTGAAAGGTATCCTTGTACATTCTTTAATCTATGATTATTCTTTTTTATTATTATTATTATTTTTATTTTTTACAAAGAATAACAAGTGTTGGTGAGCTTAAAAACTTTGGTAGGCAACTGTGAAATATTAGCTGGCAAATATTCAACTGCATGCCATGGAAACGTGATCCAATCCCATATCACTCCACGTATCATCACTGCACTAGTCAGACCTCTGCAGCTTTAGCAGCTTATTGTAAAAAAAAAACCAAAACAACAAAAGAAGAAGAAGAAGAAAAAAATGCTACAGTGAGCCTTGATTACTCATTTGGACATATGGAAAGTACATAGCAGATATATTCTATTATTGCATAGATACTATATGCAATAATAGACTATAAAGCTCTTTTGATCTGTTGCACTGATTTCAGGAGAGCTCTCAGGAGGTTTTTGTGTGCTCACAGAAAAGTGTATATTCAGTGCTTTGCAAAAATATGAATATCCCCTTTTCTTTTTTTACATTTTGCAACTTAATAACCATATACTTTAAAGGGGCAGTGTTGTGTGTTTTCCAGACACATAATGCCATTATGTAGCACATAATGTTTTGTTAACTTGAGTTGCTATAAAACTGCTATCAAATATGACATTTTACTTTGTAATTTAGTGCCTTGATCTTGAGTCTTTGTCTCTTTAAAAACTCCTGCTCTTTCTCAGAAAAGTCCATTTTACAGTATACTGCCCCTTAAATGTATTTCAGAGATTCTCTTTTTGTGTTGGACCAACATAAAGTAGCAAAACTACTGTGAAGTGGAAGGAATATGATCACCAAAAGCATGGCATTCCTACCATAAATACTTTTTTTCCCCTTCACCTGTTGGTTAGAGCTGATGGGAAATGCACAATAGAGGAGAACTAGTTGGAGCCTGCAAAAGCTTAAAAACATGGGTGCAGCCAGAGCTACAACCAAATGGTTCGGCTCCAAGCATATTGGGTTATTAGAATGGCCCAGACATGAAATGATTTTTTATTTTTATTTAAAAACCTGTGCTGAGATTTTACATTTTGTCACTGAATCTGACTGAGCTGGAGTCAGGTTGGAAAATTTTCAGTTCAACTATTTAGAGAAAATACCCTGAAAAGACTTGCGGCGGTTATTGCCTCAAAATGAGTTTCTACAAAGTGCTGACTGAACAATAAAAGTTTTTTGATTTAGAGAAGAAAAAAAGAACTTCTCCTTTCAGTTCGCAATTATGCACTATTTTGTGTTGGTCTGGAGCAAAAATGTCAATAAAACACATAATGTTTGGTTTTTACGTGTCAAAATGTAAATAGAAAAAACAACAACCAAAAGTTCAAGGGATATGAGAACTTTTGCAAGGCTCTTTAGCTACAAAGTCAGATCGCATCGCTTAATTTTTTCCCCCCATCATTCAAAGTGTGTTTTTCACAGTTGGAAAGCCCAAACGCTACCTGAAAACGCCTCTCCTTAAAATGCCTCTCACACATAAACACAACCATGCCCACACACAGATCTTAGTTTTCTACCCCCTCCTGCGTCCCCCAGAGTGTCATCACTCATCAGCATGTTGCTCCATGTTGGCTGGTCTTGTTTTTAAATGCTTGATAAACTCAGAGGAAGTAGTCGGGGGGCGGGGATGGTGGGTTACTGGTGCGTGTCTGAGGGGCCGCCTCGCCGCCGGCTCCCGGGTTTGTGCTGAGGAGTTTCTCGTAGCGAGCCTTGTAGGCGTCCCTCTCCCTCAGCACCCGGGTCAGCTCACACTGCAGCTGATCCAGCTAAAGCGTTTAGAAAAAAAAAAGCAAAAACAAACAACAGCACAGAATTATTGCTTCTTTGAGTTTTTCTTAATGGCACCGCAAGGATTTAATGAAATAGACTGCAAAATATATCAGCAGAACGTTCCGGTAATGTCTGCGCTGTTTCACGTTCCCAAAGTTTTAACTTCCCGTTCATTAAACGTTTGCAAGAAACGTCACACACACATCGTTGCTTGCACGCAGAAGGACATTATTATTACACTGACCCACCTAAAGCCGGTCTATGTCTAGGAGATCTGATGCCGTTTATACAGAAAGATTAGGCGTTCGCTAAGAGGGTCAAGGGATCAATTCTTCTCTATCTGGAATCCAGTGCTGACGTACCTACACAGACTCAAAGCCATACCTTCTTAATCTCATCAAGCCTTGTTTTAATCTATTATTTTATATATTGAATTATTTGAAAGTTATTTTATTTCTTCATTTATTATTTTCTATTTTCGGTTTCTTTTGGGAAACTATGGTTTCCCCATACAAAATATTTTAAGTAGTTTGTTCCTGGTGATAAAAATGATTCAAGGTTTACATTTTGTTTGCAACCTTTTGGTTCAATGGTAGCTCTAGGTGTCCATTTGTAATTGCAAAAATAGTTCAAACACTTTGGTTTTTTTTAATGCCAGGATTCTCATTTGAATTTAGTTCTGGACTTTGACTACATGTGTTGATTGAAACCATCCCACTGCAGTCTGTGTGGTTTAGATGAGGGCTGTCAAACTCGGTTTCATTTTGGGCCGTATCAAAAATCATAACGTTCTTAAAGGGCCGGTTGAACCAGAATGTATCGATAAAACCAATCAAACTGTTAAAATGTTAACAAATAGCGGTCCCTCCAGGATTTTATGATTACTTTTGTGGGGGGGAGAGAGGGGTTCACAGATTTCGTGGTGCTAATTTAGAAATATTTGTAAGGAATTTTTATGATATTTGTGCTAGTGTATAACTTTAAATGTGACTTTTTATTCCTCGCCGTAACCATAACTTGGTATCAAGTAAGGCTGAGGGGTAGCAGTCAATGAAGCCCAATGTTTTTTCATGAATTTTCAGAAAAATTTGCAGTGAAAGGAGAAAAAATGTGGAATTTTGTGTGAATTTTGCAAATCTGTGAAAAACTGGAAGGACTTATTGATGTAACTTGGAGACTAGCGGGCCACATAAAAAGCTCCGGCGGGCCAATTTTGGCCCCCGGGCCTTGAGTTTGACACATGTGCTTTAGATCGTCTTCCAAGCGAAAAATACAGATTCACCTTCAAGTGTTTGGTGAAGATAAATCAAGAAATTTCTTCCAGCATTTATCTCCATCCACCTTCCCATCCTACTAGCATCCTTCAGATTTCTCCCCACAGCATGATGTGACCACCACCATACGTCACAGTGGGCAGGTTGCGTTGAGGTGGATGTGCAGTGACTTTCTAGCCTCTCATCTATCTTGGCTGGATTTGAGGAATTCAGGGGAAAAGGTTGCTCTGTCAACAGATTGTCCCACCTGAGCTGTGGATCTTTACATCTCTTTTTCAGACATGCCATGAGCTTTTTAGCCGATTCTCTGATTACTGCTTTTGTGTGAAAGAGTAAATAATACTCAAATCCTCTGCTTATACTTTCATAACATACTGTTTTAAACTTCTCCACACTTTTCTGTCTGACCTTATCAGCACCAAGGTCTTCGTGATGCTGCTATAAGAAAGAGCTTCACAGAACGCCTGGATGCATATTGGCGCTAAAATGCACACAGGTGGACTTTAGCTTCAAGTTAGGTGGCTTATGAAGGCAATTGGTTGGTTTATTTAGGGGCATCAGAGTAAAAGGGGTTACATAAACAAGGCTTGTCACAGAAAGCAATAAATTACAATCATGATAAATTAAAACAAACTCAATAATTTCGATTTTCTCTCTCTTTCTACCAAAGCTGGATGATAAAAGTCTTCAGTCAAGCCCTTATTTTGAAGGGCAGTTTGGCTCACAGAGACTCCACAATTCATTCTATTTGTTGTTTCTGAGTTGTTTGTTTATTTTGGACATTTCAAATGTCTTACAGTCCTAGTGGTAACTGTTCATTAGAATTTAAAATTGATTAATCTCTAAAAATGTGTCCTTGCATTATTATGCCATTTCCGTTATGTTACTTGAAAATGGTCTCAAAGCAACGATGTTATCGTTTATCGCGATAACTTCTGGGACAATTTAAGGCCCAGCAAAATTTGTTATCACAACAGGCCTAAATAATACCCTATGCTAAACTTTTCATATCATTCTTTTCTTTCCATTTTACAATGACCCTTTATTTTGTGTTGGCCTATCACATTAAATCACAATGAAACGCACAGAAAGGTGATGTTTACTATTGTGGTAACACTTTAATTGTGCATAAAACCTGTCATGAACATGAAGGAGTCTTCATGAATGTTTATGACTGCTGTCATTAAGTGTCATTCGGTAAATGACACTTTGAATGCATATTAAATGCAAAGTTGCATTAAAAGTGTCAACTTGGCAAATACTGACACTTTTTAAAGCAAAGTTGCATTAAACCTTGCGTCAAAAGTTCATTAAAATTGTTAACCTTGCATTAAAAGTGTCACTATTTACCGAATCCCACTTCATGACAACAGCCATTAGCGTTCCTGAAAAGCCCTTCATCTTCATGACAAGTGTCACGTCAGTCTTACATGCACACCCCGTCAAATAAAGTGTTACCAAGTCTGTCAGTCACAGTTTTAAACATTAGTGTGTGTGCGCGTCTACCTGTTGTGTGAGCAGGTGTTTCTCTGACTCCAGCGCGTGCCGGTGCTGCAGGCGCTTGTAGCGGCAGGACTGGGCGTAGCCGCGGTTTTTGAGCGTGCGACGTTTCTGCTTCAGGCGCACCACCTCGTCCTTGCTCACGCCACGCAGGTGTCGGTTGAGCTCGCGCACCGACAGGCTCACCAGCTGCTCGTCGGAGAAGCGCTCGTTCACCCCGCATGGCTGGGCAGGTGGGCAAAAACACAGCTGCAGAGTTAGCACGGTGGCAACAGTTCCAACGCCGAGAGGAGTGTGCGTGTTAAAGGAGTGTGAAATAAGTTTGGGAAAACATTTAGACTTTTATGTTACTATGATGTTTTGGCTACGTGTGATGTGTTAAACATGGTTTGTGTGTGTGCGTTTGTTTCTAATACCTCGTGGGGATCATTTTCCTGACACATACTACGTTGTGGGGACCCACAAGGGGAAACGCTGTTTTTGGGTCAGGGGTCAGATTTAGGACTAAGGTGTGAACTGAGTTTTGGTTAGGGTTAGGGTTAGGTATGTAATGGTTAGAGTTAGGTTAAGGGTAAGGGTAAGGTTTAGGCTGTAGAAATGAATGGAAGTCAATGGAAAGTCCCTGCAAAGATAGCCACGCAAACAGGGGTGTGTGTGTGTGTGTCGGTGTGTGTTGGTGAGCACGTCTGTCTGTCAGGATGCACATTTCGGCACCACATGTCCATAATCTTGTCATGTAATCTGACTAAGTGTGGGTGACAGTTATCAGGATTAGGTACAGCAATAATAGCAGATATTATCATAAGCTCACGCTGTGCTCTATATAAAGATCCATCGAGACATCTTGATCAACCAGAACACAGCGTATAAAGTTTATTTACCTGTGGTGCTGCATTCATTGGAGATCATTTCATAATGATTTAATGCAAACTTGCTTTAGTGTAGTAGCAAAAGGAGGGTAATGCCTCTTTCCTGATGAGTCTGACCTATGTCTGTGATTAGTAATACAAAGGCTACAGATAAAGAATGTTTCTATTACAAAAGAGAGCTAAAACTTCTTCACAGTTTAATGTTTTTTTTAATGTATTTACATTATTGTCACTATATATCTACTTGCAAACACGAATGATTTAGCAGTGTTCTGCTTTTAAAGGACTTCTTAAAGAAAGTTTATGGTTTTTGCTTTGGTTTAGTTGTGACTTATTCTTACTCACAACTGGAATCTGTGACATCTGTCACCTTTAGCTTAAAAGTGTTACGTTGAGAAAGAAAAAAAAAAGTAGGAGTTGTTTATTTCTTTATTCTAAATGACAGGACTGTAAAACAAACAAATAACAAATTTTTCCAAATTTTAAGCATTTAAACACTGAAAGTATTTCCTCTACCATAAATTAAACTGGATTGTCTGTAACTGATAAGCATACAATGCAAATCCATAGAAGTGCAAATTAAAAGTTAATAAATGTGACTATTTACACCTTTCTATGTGTGAGTCAGCCATATTGGAATTTGAGGCCTGTGTTGGTGAAGAAGCTGCTGCTTTTCGCATCAGAATACCAGCTTCAGGAATTTCCAGACATTGGAATTACAAATTAATGTTTGTTAGAGATTTTTCTCCTGCCAGACCTAAAGATCTAAAATGGTGATATTGCCTTAGGAATCACTGTAGCTCTTGTCATAAACTTTTAGTTAGGCTTTCAATCGGCAGTTCTTTGAGTTTATTTGGTCTCAGACATGAGACTTTAAAGCTTCTATTAAAGAAACACTTCTATGGTCTTTGAATGCATAAATCGTAGAGAGTGTTGTTACCTGTTTCCATTGCTAATTGTAGTTAGCATTGTCATTAGAAACAATTAGCATATCCCACTGGTTTTTGACCTGCAACTGGACCACTCTCAGTTTAAAGTTTATTGAATTAGTCTTATGTCTGTTTCTAAACATGTTGCAGTGATTGATTCAATTAAAAGCAGCTCAACAAGTTATCAACTGTTTTGGCTAATATTAGCTAATGCAGCTAATATCTGCATATTAACATATTACAAAATTAGAAATTCAGACTTCAGCTCCCTCTACAGTGACCCTTTTAGGCCTCCAAGGCAATGAATGGCGACTGCCCATCCTCTATGATACGATTCAGATTCAAAAGGTGGCACCTTTTAAAGAAAACCTCAAATACCTCAAAGGATTCCAACATGAGTGGCTAATTTGATAAGAATGCAGGATGATAAATATGGACTTTTTGACATAGAAAAATGATCCTTCTATTTTTGTAATCGAGAAAAATATTTTGAAAAATGTTTTAATGTCCTTTCTGAGTATGACCTAAGCAAGATGTTGAAAACAAGGGTTAGTTTCCTGGTTTTATCCCACTCTAACTTTTCCGCCTACTCTCAGACACAGTTACCTTTTAGTTGTTTGCTTTTTAATGAAACTTTCACAATTCACAAAAGACCTTCTATAAACACAAAGAGCAACACAATAGTCTGTCTTTTCAAAACCTTTCTGTTGCTGGGAAAAGGCTTACGCTCGTGAGGACATTGTCACTGGTCAAACTGGTGGTCAGAAGTCTAGGCCATTTGTGTAGAAGTGTGTTTCAAGGTCTTGCATCTTTGATTTTCTGTTGTGCACTTTCAGCGAACATTTATCACGAGCACAAGTCTTTACAGACGTGATGCTTACCTGGCTGATGTGTGACTGGTGATGATGGTGATGGTTGGCATGAATGGGATGGTGAGGATGATGATGGTGATGTTGGTGGTGATGAAGGCGGCCCTGGGGGCTGAGTGGCTGTGGGTAAGGAACTGAGGCAGGGGCGCCATTAGGGAGTGTGGGAGGGGCGGACGACAGGAAGACTAGTGGACGATGGCACATGTCTGCCGCCTTGGTGCAGGAGATGTCTCCTCCACTGTCACTGCTGGAGTCTCCCAGGTTGCTGCTTGAGCTTTGAGAAAGACCTGGGAACTGGTAGGTTGAACAAGAAGAATAAAATCAGCCCTTCAAAGGATAGAGGCGCAAGAAATGAGAAAATAGCCCCAGAGTTGTTGCCATTACCTGCGAGCTGACCGCTGCGGCAGCTGAGTTCAGCAAAGCTTCCACGGCGTCTTCGCATCCCAGAAAGCCATTCCCCGGTCCCCTCTCTCTGTCGCCTCTTTCTGGAACTCCACCCAAAGCTCCTAGCAAAGTGGCGGGCCCCGTCACCTCCCCTCCAAACTGTTGCTGCAGCGCCGCCAGCCATATCAGGTCCTCAAGAGAGGCAGGAGTGGGGCCTTGAGGGCCACCATGTGCGGGACTGCTCTCCACATTTCCCTGGGACCCAGAGCTGATGCCAGAGGTGAAGCTGTTGGATATGGACAGAGGGAAGGAGATGGAGGAGGACGATGACGAGATGGAGGAAGAGCCCGAGGGTGGCGGGTGCGCATCACTGAGAGTCGGCGAAGGCGGCAGCGAGTTGTAAGGACTGGAGCTCAAACTGGAGTCATGTGGAGGGTTGCTGGTGTACGGAGAGCTCGAGGGGTCATGGGGTAGGCCAGATTTGGGGTACGAACATGGAGGAGGAAGCGGAGGCGTGTCCGATTTCACCTCAAACTTGAGAAGGTCAAAGTCGTTGAGGTACTCCATGGCCAGGGGGCTGGGTGGGAGAGACGGCATGGGGAGGGAAGGAGAAGACATGGCGTCTGCTGCTGGAGCTACTGGGAGCTTTTACTGGGTTTCTCCGTGTGTCAGGATTTCAGGAAAGCCCGCTCCGCTGCCACGGTGCAGCTCATAGACGGCAGCAGTAGTGATACCAGGAGGTAAAGTGATTGAGGAATTTCCACTGTGAGAAATCGTTCGTCTCCTCGATCTCGCCTGTGATTCTTGTGTCCTGAAGAAACAAAACCAGGGTCACAAGAAAGAGATTGCGTCTTTACTCTCCATTTCGTCAGATTCACAATAACTGATACTGGTTGTATATTTCCTAGTTCTTAAAATATACAACCAGACATGCTTTCTCACTGTCAAAACATCTTGGCAACCGGCAGATCAGCTTGGGATTGTTCAAAAAAAGAATAACTTAACAGGTGGAGGCTGTAATATAGCTCATACTGTGTTTATTTCCGTTTAAAGCTTGTACTTTGACATTGCAACAAACCTTTACGAAGGTTTTCTGCAATGTCATTAATGACTTTTCAAACTAAAACTCACCTCGCATAATTTAGACTTTAAAATTTTTATTCGCACATCTCATAAATCATTTAAAAAGCCGTAAAATTTCAAATGTTACACAATTAGCAAATAACAGCTCAAAGACTAATTAGCTAATTTTTAAAAGCTAGAAGGTTGCCAGACAGTACCATCCTTTTGCTGTCACTTTATAAACTCAATATTTTAGTACTTGTTCACAGGATCTAAAAGCTGCACATATGTGTGTATAAAAGTCCTACCCTTGTTTAAGATAACTTTGTTTATTTTAAATGATCTAATCAAGTAAATTGCCTACTTTTCCATAAATAAAGTAGTTACTTTAAACTACTTTTCAGGTTGGTCGCATCCTGAGGTGTAATCTTTACATACCTACCATACAGCAGACAACCCAATACATATAACATCAAATAATAATAATAATAAAAAACATCCCACTGGACTCAATACTAACTTGAGCACAAAAATTAAATGGGCCTAATCATTTTTGACAGAAAGATACACGTCTCAAGACACCAAATCCAATTATCAAGAGGTTCAGACTTTAATCCAGGCCAAGAGACTTTCAGAAAACAAAGTGAAAAACATTTTTAACATGGCTCAGGAGTCAGAATATGATTTGTGACAAACTTGATGATCACTGAAAAAGTTTTACGTCATAATTTTAAGTCTTGGAAACCAATAATCTCACATTAGTACACAAGGCATTCGTTCAATTCAAAGAAATCACCACACATCGCGTTCTAATATGACCAAAAAGCCCAAACTTTTTAATCCAATCTGCACCGCTAAGGATATCAAAGAAAGCTTGAGAAGAGCTAAGCTGTTTCCCACCTACACTAATTACAGACCTTCAGATTTAATTATTGTAATTATCCAAATGAACACCTAATTAAAAATCCACCTTCAACTGGTGCCTTTGGTGCACAGCCCATTAGTCCTGCACCCCTGCGGCTTAAAATGGATTGTAAAAGAAAGCAAACAGTGTCGGGGCTCCATGGAGGCCTCAGTCTGGCTCCGGACCAGAGTCACGGCGAAAACAGACTTCGCAAAAGAACAAAAGTAGAACGAAAGTGGAACGAAAGGAAGTCCTGGAAATCAGATAGGCGTCAATCAAGGAGGAAGGAAATCGTCTTACCGCCGGTCATAGAGATGAAGGATGGTTACGAGCTTTTTTCAGGCATCCCCACCAGACACACACACACAAATAATTGACTGACTGACTGGTTGACTGACACGCTTGGAAAGAGACACAGAGGAAACAGTGTGTGTAGGGGTGGGTGTGCATGCGTGTGTGTGTGTGTATGGTGTGTGAGTTTAGCTCTCTGTCACTGAGTGCCACTGCCCCCTTCCTTCCCCCCCCCCTCACTGCAAATCCCTGTTTGCAACAACCCCTCCCCTCTCTGCCCCCCCTCAGCCCTCTCTCATGGATCACAGGGATGTTCACACACTCTGGCAATGTCTCGCTCCCTCTCTATCTTTTATCCTTTTTTTTATTATCTTGTTTTTTTGTTCACCTTGTTTCTCCTTAATGCTCACACAGACAGACCTACCTTCACATTCCCATCTCACCCTTTGGGGTTGCTGCCTATCAGTCGATAAACTGTCAGAGTCGCTGTAAAACTAAGTTTCTACCAGCTCATGACTATTCTATCAGAAGTTTTCCCTCACACCTTTATGTCATATTGCTAAATCGGACTCTGCCTGGCTCAATACTTAGCTGAAAACACATTTGTTGTCATGCCCCTAGTTGAACTCCAGACTCTGTGCTGCCTCACCGTGGACAGTCCCACTGACCAAAGAGTTAGTGTTGGCGCTTGGACGTGATTGTGCAAAAGTCATCGTACCCCCTTGAGCCTTTGGATGTTTTGGCACATCAGATCTACAACACTCATTTTATTGTGGTGTAAGAGAAGAACACAAAGTTTTTTTACAACCAAAAATCTTTAAGGTCACTCAGTTTGATCTGATACCCCTACAAAAAAAAACAGTGGAACCGACTCCCTTCATACCAGTGTGTTATTTGGTGTCCCATGAAGACCGCGAAGGTTTGCTGTAGAACATCTGTGAACAAACAGCACCATGAAGACCAAGGAATACAGCAGACTTGTGCAAATGTATAGGGCAGAGTTAGACCTGAATATGACATCTCAAGCTTTACCCCGTTTCATGGAACACTTATCCTGAAAACTGGAAGAGTATGGCTCAACTACAAACTACCAAACTACTGAAAATGACAGGCCCGGCAGGGAGGGTGTTGATCCCACAGGGACCTGAAGGCTCACGTCCAGTGCAGTTCTTGCATAAATGAGTTTTTCCATCTAAAAATACAGAATAGAGCTTTATTACTGTTAAATTTAGTTTTAAATATCTGTATAGAAGGGAACAATCCAGTTTAGGCTTGGCCAATCTTATTATTTGGGATTTGAAACCAGAGATGATTTAAAAAGAAAAAGAAAAACCAAAAACAGCAGCCCTGTAGATTATTGCTTATGTGAATCAGACACAAACGTCAGTGTATCTATTCAGCTGTAGAGTGAGATGACCTTTTTGAATGCCAATGCCACCCCTTTGGCCATGTCAACCTGGGCAGAAAGCCATGCTGCCCATACCCAAAACCACCGCTGGTAGCTCTGGAGGAGTCGGAGAGATCCAAAAGTCAGTTGACAGAATCAGTTGCACTCCATATACATGGCCTTTTTGGGTGAATGGCAATAGGAGAACTATTATTGAAAGGAAACTATGAGTAGTACCTTTTGCTGTTTGACACACGGAGAATGTTGCTTTGGTAAGACGAGATAAAAACAGACATTTTTGGCCAACATGCATCCCACTGAATATTGCCCTAATCACACCATCCCCAGGGTAAAATATGGTGGTGGCAGCATTATGCTGTGGGGCTGGAAGCTGGCATGAGTTGAACATAAGTTGGGTGAATGAAAACCTGTTAGAGGCTTTAAAGGACTTGAGCCTGGGACTGAGATTCACCCAGCAGGACCATAACCTGGAACATACAGCTTGACCTATGATGTCATGGTTTAGCTCAAAACATGTTCATGACTGACCCAGTTAAAGTCCAGAACTAACTGTAATCGAGTGTCTATAGCAAGACAAAAAATAATAATAAAAGAATGATGGTCATACACCAGTACATTTTTTTTTTACTAAAAAAAATAAATTTTCTATAGATTAGACTTGCAGCAGTGATCATAGTGAAAGATGCTTTTACAAAGTCTTGATTAAAATGGAAAATAGACAATAAACATTTTATTATTTTTTATTTTTTTTGCAAAGAAAGAAAAATTTAAACCCATGTAGCATTTTTCTTTCACTACACAATCATGTGCCACTCTGTCATCTTGGTCTATCTCATTAAATCCCATAAAAACTCCTGAGCATTCTGCTCATGCAATGCCAATAAGTGTGGAAAATTTAAAGAAGCAATAATTATTTTTGCAAATCATTCTATAATGAAAGTCTAAATTATAATGTAACATTACTACTATGTATTTTCTGAGAAAAGTGTCCAGTTGGAAATATTCTTCTTCTCCTTGCACTTGTTGAAACCCTTCTGCCAGATTTCCTTGTTATATCTGCCATTTCAATAAAAATAAATTTAAAAAAATATTTTCTAAAGTTGGGTTAAAATATCAATCCAACTTCTTCACTTTCTAAGCCTAAGTACAATTATATATACATATTTTTTTACAAGGATCAGTCTGTTTAATTTCAGAATTAGTAATGTAATTAACACATCTAGACAATTCTTTGAAAATGTTAGTAAATGTTTTAGAATAAAGGTATTAAATAATTTCACACTGACAGTAAGTGCCTCTCAGTCATAAAAACCTTAAATGTGAACATTTCTAGTTCAGTGTTGTCCCTCTACGAATCCTCAGCAGGGAAATGCACAACAAGCATTTCTCGATGCTCCTTAAAAGCTAAACTTGTTAATCCTGAGTCTCTGCGTGTCTTAATAGTGTCTCGCTGTGGAATCAGTGAGTTAATAGTGCCATCACAAATCTGACTTAGACAGCAAACAAAACCTTTAATGCAAGCAGACATGCTGACTGGTGGGAAAAAAAAAAAAAAACAGCCCGAGAAGCACAAACAAAAGTTTCAGACTGACAACAGAAAAAAAACAAACAGAATAAATACTTTATTTAAGAGGCAATCTAGCCTGAATGAAGACTGGTAAAATTACATCTGTTCTCTTTGAGTGTTTCTTTTACGCTCCCTGTTCCAGCTTCTCTATCTGACCATCGTATGTTTCCAGGGAAAGCTTAGCAGCTAAACCAACAGGGCCTCCCGTGAGGGAGAGAGACAAAGACAGGCAGAGACACAGAGGAACTTACCTCATACTCTACTGCAAATGCTACATCCTCTGCATCTGCAGTCGTGCATTTATCCTATCGATTTTTAACGCACATTCAAGTGAGACCTTTGAACCCACTGTTTTTACCGTTTAGCCTCCTGTTGCTATCGTTTAACTACTTATTGACCGAGATTACCGTAACGATTGAAAATACGAGTGAGTGAGTTGTCGCTGCATGCATACAGGATGACGGCGAGAAGGCCGAAACCGTCCAACTGGGAATAAAATACAGATATTATACATCCAAAAATCTTTCCCGTATAGTGAAGTGTACCTCTACCATCTTACACAAACAATAAAAATGGCTATTTTGTCTTTAGGCCCGTCACAATGACAAATTCTGCTGCACAATAAATAGTCCCAGATCTTATTGCAATAAACGATAATATTGGTGTTTTGAGGCCATTTCCAAGCAATATAATAACACACCCTGCCTGGGCTGCACTGCGAAGGCTTTTCACACAAACCTGACCCCAGAGTCAGGAAGAGAATGAGAGAAAACAAAACGGCTTTTAAAACATTCAGCTCCTGTTTCATGGAGTGGTTTTAAAAAGATGTGAAATGGTCAGAGCTGGTTGCCAGGGAGACGTTAACGTCCATTAACTGCTCCAACATCAGTAAATCAAAGAAATCGACTGTTTATGTTAATACAGTTACACACTGGAGCCATACAGAGAAAATATATTATTTACGTGTTTAGTTTACATTTATTTGCACAATCGTGTTTTTGTGTGTTAAAGCTAGTGGGTACAGCGTATTTCTAGTTTTTGTGTCATACCAATTTAAATTACTTCCATTTATGTGAGTATAAAAACTAATACATGCTTAAACTCATCAAAAAACACAATTATTTGTTTGAAAGTTCTGCTGATTAAAAGCAGCAGCAGCAGTTGAGAGCTTCAAGATGGCTTAAAAAAAATTCAAAACCCACAACAGTTTCCATAATTAGTTAGTTAGTTAGTTAGCTAGTTAATTTAACTGAAATGACCCTTTAAGCCAGAGCATCTCCCATTGTTGCTACAAAAACCTATGAATAGGACGCTGACCCCGCTGTCACCCTGTTTGCCCGGGTCTCACATCCTTCAGCGTTTATCCTTTGAGGGGCCATGTGAGGTCGAGTGACATGAGCCCTCAGAGTTGGAGAAATTCAGGAAAAGGCCTCGCTGTAAGCGCTGGTCACAGTTGACTTCAGAATCGTCGCTAAATCAATAAAAAAGAAAACAATAGGAGACGTGCATGCAGCCGGGTACGCTGGGAACGAGAGAGTGACGGAGCTAACGGTGGGCTGGCTCTGTTTGGACAGATGGTGTGATCTGGAGGCCTGCAGGGTCCCAATAACTCGGCCTTATCCCACATATACATGTCCTAATCCCTACTAACTCTGCTACAAGCAGCAGGCTTACACGTCTCACCTCACAAGAGCCCCCACCTCCCTCACTCCCATCCCTCCCTCTCCTTCCTCAGCCTTCCTCACTCATCACATACAGAAACACACACGCACAGGTGACACTGGAAAAGAAAACGGGGTCACACGACAGAAACTGATCACATTGGTGAAAATTGATACTCCAATCCAATTAATTAGTCATATCAGGTGAAACATGTAGGATCTGAGATGGTTTGAAATACATGTTATGCGGCCTTAATATATTTGTGTATATTCTTTATTAATACATTTTTGGCGAGGTTTTGAAAAATGTTGATGTTGATTGTCATTGTCCCTAAAAGTGAAATTTGGTGTGAACCGGTTATTTAACAGTGAGCCGCTGAGCAGTGAAGACGTCCACATCCCTCACGGATTTATTATGTTTGCTTGTTTATCACGTCTTAATGCTTCAGATAATCAAAACAAACAAACAAAAAAACAATCAATCACATGTAACCTGAGGAAAAACAAAAGTCGTTTTTCAAATGATGATGTGAAGAGAGAAATAGTTTTCTAAATCGGCCATTATGTGAAAATAGTAATTGGCACCTTTAATTAATTGTCATTAAGTTGTTGTCGTTGTATCAACTTCCATATCGACTCAGATGTGCCTGAGGTTCATGTTTATCTGGAAATTCATGATTCCATCCACTCCGTCAATTCGTACAACGTCTGATAGTAGAGCACACCATCACACAACCACCACCATGTTTCCATATTGGTATGATTTTTTCTTTAAAAAAAAAAATTAAAAAAAACATTTTTCCAAAATGCGCAGCTTTTTCAAGAAATTCCACTTTATATTTTTTGGCTCTTTAAGATGCTATCATGGGAAACATTTGTTTTGTCATGTGTCTTTTTTATTGCTGCATTACTGAGTAAAGAATAAATGTGAATACAATATGCTAAAGCTGAGACAAAATTACATTCTAGGCTTAAAGTCATAATATGTGTATATTCATATACTGTAGATGTATGTATATAATTTTATCTTAAGTTTTTTCATTTCACTAGCTTTCATTCCTAGATGAAGCCACTACAGGAGTCACTGCCACTAACTCTTCATGTTTTCTTACAGTCAATCCAGCAAAGCTAACTAACTTCTGTTAGAGCCAATAAAACAAAATAGGTAAGAAATAATGGATAAAATATGTGCCATTTCAAAATATCTGGAAAAAAACTTTAATCTCCTCCCAACGAGTTAGATTTTGCAACAAAATCTTAAATATTTAGGTTTTTAAAAGATCTAAGCAGGACTTCAAATGAAGAAAGGATCACCTTTATGATACTCTGAGTAATCAGTTTGTGATGAATTACTGAAATGTTGTCAGTTTTGTAAAGGAAATGGGAGTATATTTTCATCAGACCTTTATTTAGACCGCTATAACACCAGTACATTTTCATTTAGTTTAATTCACAGTAAGTCCAAAACACGGCTAATAGGCTGAAGATTAGTGTGACATAATACAATATATTTATTTATTTATTTACAGTAAATTACTTTGAAAATGACTCCTCTGCTTTGCCCGCAGTATTTTTTAGGATCCCTCCAGTACCTCTGCTTCCCACTGTGTCATAACGTTTGTTTAATTAATTTTTTTTCTTTGCATAAAACCGTGGAAATGGTATTCCACAGTATTCAAGCTGCACTTTGTCTGCAGCTTGAAATATTGCAGTAATATCAGCAGGATGCCTCTCGGCTGTGCCTCAAATTCAGTGTAATCATAAGAAAAATGAAGTGAAACCAATGTTTTATTACAGCTTACCGAAATATTATGTAAATATACCCTTGGATGATCAATGTTTATCATTAAAACTCCCAAACTCTTAGCTTTTCTAATCTCAGTGTTTTCTTTCTTGCTAATCCATCACTTTAACTCCCAAGCTTTAAATTGCCCATTCCTAAATCTGACTTTGAGCTTGTGTAGCTTTGCGATTAAGCGTGTTCATACTCTTAAGGTATTTACTGGACCTTTATTGATTTTCTTGCCTCGCCAGACCGTCTTACACCCCTGACGGCGTGTCGTTTGTGGATCTGCGTGTGCACGATGTTCCCGTGTTTACTCCTGCCTAGCTCCCACCCACACGTAGGGTCTCGTTGTGAGCGGGTTTATCGGGGCTAGTCGCGAGATTAGAGCTGATTCTCCCTCAGAAAACCCAATGTCAGATTAACAGAGAGCAGTTCGCATAAGCCGTCAGCGCTCCCGTTATTACCTCACCTCACCTCACGCGCCGTACCGTATCGTATCGTATCGTCTCGTATCGTATCATCTCCCGCCGTCCGACCCCTCCTCAGACCAGTGAGCGGTTTTATCGTGATTAATTATTTAATTTCCCTTTATGCGCGGCTGATTTTGCCGCGGGGAAACTTTGACATTTTAGTCTTTAATCGCGAGTCCTCCGATGTAATTTAAGCCAACAATTGTTGGAAACGCTGATGTTTGAGGTAAGGTAAGGAAAGGTAATTTTATTTATATAGCACATTTTCAGCAACAAGGCAATTCAAAGTGCTTCACGTGAATTAGAAGGAAATACAAACAAAATAACAAACCAAAGGAAAGAGCAAAAGAAGAAAAAGTATAAAACTACATATTAATTCCTTTTGTTTAGGAATAAGTAGTCTGTTATTTATAAGCTAGTAAGGTGAGTTTCTCTGGATTCTAAATTTGTTCTAATTCTTTTTCTGGGTTGCAAGATAATCATAAGTACTTCATAATTTATCATTTATAAGCTGGAAGGCGTTTTCCTGGAAAAACGAATAGGAGTTTCTCTGCATAATAATATAAAAAATATAATATTGGTCTAAATAGTGAGTACTCCACAATTTCTAAAAGTTATAAAATAAAGTATAAAACTAAAGATTGATGTAAAGTAATGAGTACAGCTTATTCATGATGCTTGAAACCTTCAGCCTGGGGGGGACGTCGTAATTTTTTATTTTTTTTTGATGATGATGATGAAAATTAGCATGAGTTTTAATTTGGGATAAGGCCCTTTTAATTTTCTCTCCCTCTTCCAAGTGCATAGCAACCGTTCTAGCAGATGTGCTGCTGGGCTGGGCGCCTCTAGATCTGAGCAGACAGCTTAAAGTTTCCAAGGCTGCAACCTCACGTCAACAGTGGTCATATTAACAAACAAAAAGTATTAGACCACTTTAATCTTAATGGGGGCGAGGTGGGGAGAAAAACACAAAACAAAACAGATGAAATCTGGTTTGGCAGCAGACAGGGAGGCTGAGGAGGAGGAGGAGGAGGAAGAGAGGGATGAACGGATTAAGGCGGTCGATACTTTGGCTGCCCTCCCAGACTGAGAGATGACACTAAATCTGTTAATTCATCCCCCTCCTCCTGCCCTCCTCCTCGCTCACTCTGATTCCTCTCTCCTCCTCCCTCATCCTCCTGCAGGATTATGATATTTCCACTGTCGTCCTTAATGTCAAGTCGATAATCAATGAGATTCGGACTTGCCGGAGAGCTGACAAGATGATTTTCACGGCACTTTCCAGGAGATCAAAGTGTGTTTGTGAGCAGCAGTAGGACTGTAAATGGGGCTGTTGTAAAAGTTGTGATTTTGGGGATTTCTCAAAGCATTTGTTCGATTAGTCTGACTGCTGTTGCTGTGCGACGTGCTCCGCTTGTTTGCCTCAGCCAGTGGAAAACTGGTCATTCTGCTTACATCAATCTGGGTGAGGGTTTTTGGTAGCACAGAGTGGCAGTGTCTGGTGTGGGCGTTGTGGCTCTTTGCAGAGGGTGCCACTATATCAGGGGGCGGCACAAAAGGCTGCATTTTGTTGCTCATTCAGTCAAAACGTATGGTCACCCAGTATGTTGCTTACCGTCTATGGTTACGTTCACACTGCAGCCTGAAGTGACCTAATTCCAATATTTTTTTGTCAAATTGGATTCTTTTATCGTGGCCGTCCACACTTCAAAATAGATGCGAGCGGGCGTGCCGTGGTGGCGTAGTGGTTAGCGCGACCCATATTTGGAGGCCTTGAGTCCTCGACGCGGCCGTCGCGGGTTCGACTCCCGGACCCGACGACATTTGCCGCATGTCTTCCCCCCTCTCCTTCCCCGTTTCCTGTCAGCCTACTGTCATATAAGGGACACTAGAGCCCACAAAAGACCCCTTGGAGGGGTAAAAAATAAATAAAAATAGATGTGAGCTGTATGTGTGAACGGCAAATGACCTGAAAGTGCCCCACATGCGCAGTAGAGGGCGCAAAAGCGTCAGCGTTCTCAGTGTTTGCGGACGTAAACATGGATGCTAACGGTGGAGCACAGCTTACAAATATTAGCCTCTAATTTTCGGAGACGTGATTTGGGGGAACATCGGCCCACATGTCTTGTGACGTGTAATGTAATTGCAAACGTAGCAACCTAAAATTTGCAACCTGAGAACAACAGTGAAGCTGCTTGAGCTGCTACATCTACCAAACAGGCATCTAGGCCAAAGGAAACATTAGGAGGCTGAAGTCCATATCACCTGTTGTAGAAACAGTTTCTATGGCGACCACGGTGAACAACTCACATGTGACCTTTGCCAGCACAAGCTTTATCACAATACAACTGAGACGCCTCATGTCCTGCTTCGGTGAGTCATCCACTCAAGGAGTTACGTTTCACTCAGGCTCTTTTGACATCTCACAGAGAGCGACCTCCTTCTGCCGTATTTCAAGAGAAATACCACACGAAGGACCGATCTGAACCTTCAAATAACGAACAGAGAGTTTGCAGAAGGACTTCACTACAGTGGCTGCAAACCTAGAGAGGCAGCAGAGCATCTGGCCCCTGGTACGAGAGGTGTGGTTTCTTTTGGTTTCCAGGGGGTGTTCCTCTGCTTTCAGAGCACCATAACCCCCCATTTCTTCGGCACTGCCTCCATCCTTTTATGCTCTCGCGTCTTACTGTTCTACCCACACGTTCTCTCTCTTGCTCCTCTCTTCCCCCGGCCTTTTTACTATGTGATCATGTTGCTTGGTAACAAGCAGAAGAATGATGGGAAGAGTAGGATGTGTTCGGATGGCTCCTGTGCCATGTGACGTGTCCTCTCGCACCAGCTGCAAAGAAACACAGGGCGAGTTGGCCTCGAGAAAATGCAACATGGCCCTTACTGGGTGTTTCGCTTCAGAGTTAAGTACGGACGGGAAAAAATGTAATAAATGAAAATAAATAAATAAGACGCCTCCGGGTGCAGCTTGAACTTTGAAGCGCTCCAGGTTTGGGTGTTATTTCCTCGTATTCTCTTGAGAACAAACAGAGACGCGGTGGAGAACAGGAAGTACGAAATCAAGTCCAATCGATTTACATTGCAACAGATTTGTTGCCATTTCAAGTGGTTTCTGCATCAATACATGTGAGGCGTAGTAGGCGTTAAACTTCAAACCAGACGTCCGCTGTGTGTGAGATAAAAGTCGTATCTGGCCAGGATGTCTGTAGTTTGAACTGAAGTCATAGTTTGTAGTGTCAAATTGTTTCCGGGAAGAGTTGTTTACGTTTTAATTACTCTTTTATGTACACGGAATCCAAACAAATTGAGACTTTAAGAGCACAGGACTCTGTTTAGTCATAATAAATAAATAAATCTTTGACTCTAGAAAACCTGCCGTTCTTCTTTTCCTTTCATTAAACTGCAAACAAAGATTTCCTCTCTGCATATAACTCACATCTGACTCATAATAGCAAATCTCTTGACAGAAAAAAAAAAAAAAGGTCAACTCGGTTGCCGATGACAACCCGGTTCGGGTGTGTGTGTGTGTGTGTGTGTTTCAGAAGTGATTGCCTCATCTGTAGGGATCAGTCGCCCCCTGCTGTTTTCACATTCTTCTACTTGTAACCACACGACGTTGCCATGCCAACCCGAGGGGGCATTTCTGAAGTCAAGCGGTAAATTTAGCAGCCACGTCGCGATCGTGGAAATCAAAACCAGGCGTCTGTAAGGTCGTTACCGTGGGACCCTGAAGCTGTCCTTATCGCGTCCTGAGCTGGAATCTCTCTTTGCGATCACGGCCACTTCCTTTGAAACCGTTTCCCGCTAATTAACCGCAATTACAATTCTGCCGCTTTTAATCACAGTTCCGTCGCAGTTGCGGCCTCGTCGCCACTTGGGGGCGACAGAAACGAGCCCGAAAGCGAGCCTGTGAGGCATCATCATCACCATGAGGAGGAGGCAATGTCAGCGTTTTGCTCTGATTTGTTGGCGGCTGTAGCCGATCTGAGGGCGGATTCAGTTTGAGGTTTTGTTCGCCATCAATTTCTAAGACCAACATTGATCTATCTGCTCTCCTCATGTGCAATAAAAGGTTACAGACGAGTCAAGGACCGTCTGCTGTCTGAACTTGGAGCTGGGAGATTTAAAACCAGGAGGGGATTGCTTTAAAGTCAAGGCTGGATCGCGTATTTATGCCAGGCTGGCGTCAGAACAGAACCTGTTGGACCTTGAAGGCCTTCTAGTGAATTTTTCGCTTCTTCTCCAAACCTCCCCGATGGTTATGCCAGGTTAATAAATACAAATTATGCATGGAAACCTTGAGTCTGTGCTTCCAGAAAGACAATAATATCTTTTACGTCCACTGTTAGAATATTATGGGAGGTTGGAGTGGCGTCAGTTAGTATCTATCTATCTATCTATCTATCTATCTATCTATCTATCTATCTATCTATCTATCTATCTATCTATCTATCTATCTATCTATCTATCTATCTATCTATCTATCTGTCTGTCTGTCTGTCTGTCTGTCTGTCTGTCTGTCTATATTCTGTATATATATATATATATATATATATATGTCCATTTAATATAGCAGAATTTTGCTATTTTATGTGTAAGAAAAGATATAATTCTAATATAATTGAAAAGTGATTTGTCATGTGTTGTATTTATCTAAATAAATTAAGATTTACTAATCTTTACAAACTAAAATGTTTAAATACAAAGGGGTAATTTTAAGTCTCAAAAAGGTCAAAAATATTTTAAAATATTTTCATGTCTTTGTTATAAAAAAGGCCAAATTTCACTTAGTTTGACTACATGTAACAAGATTTAGAGGAACTAAGTCAAATTGACCTAATTTATCCAAAACTCTTTAGCTTTGTGCTGAGTATAATTTAATAGATATTGAATTGATGGAATTTAACTTTTCTTAAATAAAATCTTGGTACAAATAAAAAGGATTTTAAAAAAAGTGAATCTCTTTTGGTAGAGACCATTTGATAGTACATCAGCCACAGAAAATAATAGAAGTTCATTCTCAAACCATTTCTGAAATTTTACATATCTGCTTTATAAGTCCATTAATCACTGTATTATTGTGATTGCTAGAAGTCTGACAAAGTACAGTGTATTATTTTAGTGACTAGATGTAACATAATTATGTTTCAATAATGTAAATCTGAGAATAAATATATTTTCATGATCCTGTTCCTCTCATTATGTATATAGTTCAGGCTCCCTGACAAAGACTTTATTCTTCTGATAGATTTGAGACTTTATTTGACACTAACAGGACTTTTAAAACTTACCAGTTCTGTGCTGGCATTTTGTGCTCAGTGAGATGTTTTCCTATCCGTTTTTCTACAGAGATCTCTTTGCAGGTTCCCAAAAAGCCAAGTGAGGGACACCGATTTAGCTACTGGACACTGGATGGAACAAGATGAGGGACAATAACGGAGGAGAACCTTTCGTGATTGCTTAGAGACCACAGAAGACGTAACACTGGACTTTATGTTCGCCTTCCAACAAGGAGAACGACCCTTAACCTGCGGCCAGAAACGAATCAGAAGGGTTCGATCAATCCACCCATCATGTGAAACAATGACTCAGTCAAAGTCCAGACAATTTAAAACCTTATACTATCCATCGAGTCTGAGTGAGAAACGGCTGTACAGAGTGCTACAAAAATACTTAGTGAAGCTGAACATTGAACTTTTGAAATACTTATTCACAAAAACTGCCCGAGCTCATAAACCCGTTTATGCTATTTCGTAATTATTCACTACTTTGTGTTAGCTTTTCACCTAGAAAAAAAAAAAAAGGAAATCTAATTATGCTTCAGGCTGTAACATAGCGCACTGGGGAAAAAGGGACTGTGATGCAATAATTATTCATTATGCAGCATATAACTGAAATGCACAAATGTTTTTGAAATGGAAAATTTACTGTTTTCTTTTTTTATTGGTGAAGAAAAACGCAAAAACAATTACGTCATAGTTATAGCAAGCATTTTCCTTCAAAAGAGTCGCCTCATCCGTCTGCAGTTACTGTAAAATGTAACTCCTGTAGGAAGGAAAAAAATTAAAGCAATAAAATACAAATGCAGATAGAAGAAGTTCACCTTTCCTTTTATTCATGTTTAATTGATAACGTGAGGGTGCTCATACATAATATTTATTTCATCTATAAAATATATTACCTTTCCTGAAAGCAAAACTAGATAAAAATCATCAGGTTTCATTTGATAAGAAGCAACTAATTTTTCAAGTGTCAATCAAGGCAGTCAACTGGATCAGCGAATAAATGCATTGCAAATTCAAAAATAAAATCCAAAAATAAAGAGAAAAACCACATTCTAATGAAGACATTTATCTTCTGGCCATAAAAGAAAAGAAAAAAAAAGCCACGACATTCGAGCGCTAGGCCCGCTTTCCAGCGACACACACGGCGACGATCGTTTACTTCTCTAAGGTAGCAAATACTGTTTTCAAAAAGACTGCGGGTTCCGACGCGGGAAATAAAGCGGGAGGCAGAGGGAGCGCTTCAACAGAAACCAAGGCGATGCTTCGCCTTGGTCGTCTTCCCTCCTAGGCCCTGCGCTCTTCGCCCTCCGCTGCTGTCATGGCAACCCTGGGATTGTCAGCCGTCACACCAGCTCGCTGTGACCGGGTGCGGCGTTGAAGCTGTCTGCAAGGAACCAAAAAATAAATAAAAATATGATGCTGCGAAGGTGAGCTCAACTGGTACAAAGATACAAAAACGTAAGTAACTTTGACACACACTCCTACTCCGTTAGACACACACACACGCACACACACACGCACGCACACAGATAAAAACAGAGAGACATGTACCAGACAAGTCCAGAGACTTGTTTCTGTTTTGTGGTAGTCTAGGTTTTTTCACGGGGGGTTTGCGATTTGGGGGCTTCTCAATGTTATTGGGGCTTTCTCTTTCAGAGCCTGAGATCGGTGAGGGACAGGAGACAAGTCAACAGTTAGAGAAACACACTTTACGCAAACAGCAACAACACACTGAGACATGCACCACCTCATCTCCAAAAAGGGCTGGCTGCTTTTAGGTTCCCCGAGAACGAAAAGGAGCAAAGAAAAGGCCCTTCAAACTGCATTAGGATACAAGAGGCGGTTCAGGGAGGCTTTCAGGTGAGCGTCGTCACCACACCTGCATTCAAATGTAACTTTAGTTGTAAAAAACATAAATACGGTTGCTTTCTTTCTATGGGTTTTAGCTTGCTTAAAAAGTTCACAGACAAATGGAAACGGTCTTCTAATTTACAAAATGGGGTATTGGTGTAATGTTCTACAGACGCAAACAAACAAAAAAAACCTCAGCAAACTTTTTTTTTTTTTACATGAGGAAAACTTAAACGTCAGATTTTTGGAGGTGAGGGACGATCACAGCTCTGTTACGCTTAGTGAATAAAACCAGAAAACGACGTCGTACCTGCATCACAGGACATTGCCTTTCTGTTCCTCTGCGGCTTTGCAGGAGCCTGAGGTCTCAGTCCTTCGTCGCCTGAGCAACACATTCAAACAGCTGCAGTCAAAGCGCCGTCCTCCTTATGCGCGTCTTCACACACAGGAGACCTCGCTCACGCTCACACAATTGTCGACATTTTCTGCTTTTTTTTTTGCAGTGCAGGGAATGATTTAAAGTTAAAGTATTTCAGCCCGATTGCATTTTGAGTTACTCTTCCTGCATCGTGTTGTGAAGAAAACCTCAGTTTGTCAGATTGCTCGTTGTAAGACCTGCTAATCTCTTTGTGTGGATACATTCAGACTGAATCCTGGCGTCTCCCTGCTAATCAGGATTTGTGGTGCGGGGTACCTTGACTCGCCGCTCTGTCTGGGAGCCCGTGGATCGGCTTGATGGCGGGAGGCGGCACCGGAGGAGGAGGCAAGCTCCTTTCATTCGCCGATTCTTTAGAAAAGGTCACGTAGGAGGAGGTCTTTGGCTGAGAGGCACAATTCAACAATGGCAACGAGAAAATCCGTTAGCCTCCGGGAAAAACTGCCGTTTTAAAATCTAAACCTTGAATTGTGCTCTTGGTTGGAGCTCATTAACCATGAATCACATTATTCACTTCTTTTTTGCCAACATCACATGACCTCAGAGTGTGATTAGCGGATATTCACCACAAAGTACGATATCTTTCAGCAGGTCAAACATTTTGTTTTCGTCACCTTTTCGGGAATGGGAGGAGGCTGACCCTCGGAATCTCGTCTTCTCTCTCTCCTCTCCGTCTTCCCAGCATCCCTCTCTTCATCGCCTTCCTCCTCTGCGCCAAACGATGAGAAGAGAAATTTGCTGTCATCGAAGCCAAACTCAAATTTGCTTTATGATCGCATCAACCGGGATAAATGATTTAAAAAACATTACAAAACGTCTGGTTTGTGACATCCAAGCTTAATGAGTGATTAACGTACAATAAGTTAGCAATAAACTGGAATAAAACAAAATGTATGATTTTTGAAACTGAAAAATAGATGATTTTTCTGTTCAGATTAGATTATCCACTGGTGACAATCTAGTTGAACGAGAACAGGAAGTTAAAATTTCAGAGGTTGTTTTGGATCATAAATTTAACTGGAAATCTCTTATAAAATACACAAAGGAGAAATCATGTAAATGTATTGGACTACTAAATTCAGCAAAAACAATGTGTCATAACTGTCAGCACTCCCAAGAATTATATTATTAAATTGCTGTTCCATATCTGACTTTTTGCATAGGCACAAATAAAACTATCACCGAACCTTTGCTTGTGACACTTTATATAAAATAATTTTATATAAATGAATGCCAGAGAACAGACTAATAAATTGTTTATTCTATCAAAAATCTAGAAACTAAGAGATTTGGTTCATTTATAAATGCTATTAGGTATGTTTAACTAGAAAGAGATTATTGACAATTAATTTACAAACATTCATGACTTCCTGATTTAACTCCTTGAAATTGGGCCTCTGTCTCTTTAAGAAACTCCTGCTCTTTCTGAAACTCCACCTTCAGGAAGTCATCACAACATGGCTCCTCCATTAACCCTTTAGCAACGTTTTCACCAGCGTTGCATTGAGAAGTGGCTTCTATAAAGATCTCAGCAGATGCTCACCAGGCGTTTTGCACAGCTGAATGGTTGCCATGGGAGATTAAATAATTTCTCAAACATGCATGAAAGAATGAAAGCAACACTCCAAGTATGTTTTTGATTTGGGATTATAACATAATGTAAAGCTCAAAAAAAGTGGATTTTATATAACACTGCCCCCTTAAATTGAGTGAATAAACTGATTGATTGATTGATTGATTGATTGATTGATTGTACCTGGCAGGGCGTCTGAACTCTCCCTCCTGTGTCTTGGCCGCAGTCGGGTCACGTTGGGTTTGCTGCTCTGCGGTGGGGGTTCTGGTTTCCGGCCTCCCCCTGTCTCTCCGCCGCTCCTCCACCCATCTGCTGGACCACCTCCGTCTCCCTGCGGGTCCTGGGGATGCCACTCTATGGCTGCTGCCTGTGCGCTGCTCTTCAACAGGTCGCCCCCCTCCTGTTTGGGCGACGGCGTCCTTTCCGACGGGTACGGAGGCAGCGGCCTTTGAGCCAAATGAAGCGGCTGGACTTGTCTGTCCTGCTTTCGCCCCGTCCACTGACTGTCCACCTGTAAGTCCACGGGTCTGCTCTCAGACCACGACCTTTCAATCTGCCTGCCGCCCATCCACTGCCTCTCTATCTTCCTGTCGATCTGGCGCTGGGTGTGCCTGTCGACGGTCCACTGCCTCTCCACGGGCCTGCTCTCGGCCCAGTACCTGTCGCTCTGTCTGTCGGACGTCCTCGGCTCTCCGGGGCTCCTCTCGTCAAAGCGCTGCCTCTCTGCCGGCGTCTCGCCCGGCCGGCTCTCGATCATCCAGTCCGCTTCCGCCTCCAGCACTTCTGTCCGCTGTTTGTCGTCCACCCAGTACTTATCCGTCTCCCCTGGCTGCTCGAACACGGCGTCCATTTCAGAGATCTGTCAAAACACAGGACGAAGAGGTGAGACAGACTGAGCGCGGTGAAAGCATAAGCAAACAGAGGAAGGGGTGCTCAGTACCTCTTGGGGAGAGTAGAAGGGGTGTTTTCCTCCTCCCATGCCTGGGTGAGGGATCCCCGGCGCTGGTGGCGGACTCAGGATAAGAGCGCCTTTTCCCTGTTGATCATTCATTTTCCCGTCGGCCCCGTTGCTGGGAGACTTGGCGGCTGGCCGCGGAGCTTGGAGGAGTGTGTATACATTCTCCATTGCTGTCCTAAAAGAGAGCGTGTACAAACTGATCGGACACCGGACATAAAACCCAAGCAGATGAAACTATGAAGCTTCGCAAAAGTGTTCACTTGTTCATTTTAGCAAGTTCTGTCCCAGGATAGCCCTGTTATTTAACTCATTATGTCCCATCAGCTCTGACCAGCTTCCCTGAACAGCATTCCCAGAACATGATGCTGCCACTACCATGCTGCACAGTGTAGAGCAGGGGTGTCCAAACTTTTTGCAAAGAGGGCCAGATTTGATAAAGTCAAGATGCCTGGGGGCCAATAGTTTGTTCGGACATTTTTTAACTACAAAAGTGTCATGCAAATAGACACTGTTATAAAACAATTTTCATTGTCACAATTATCTTTATTTTTCAAATGACAAAATAACCAAATATAAGCCACTCAGGCAACTCTAAAAGCAGAAATTCTGCTTTTCTTTCATATCTGGAGAGTCAGATAACATTGAACAAACTGTATGAAATACCTTAAATTTACATGAGTTTAAAAATATCTTTGCCTCAAGAACATTTTAAACAGGAGTTATAAGTAATGCAAAGTTGTCTGTTATTACTAAATCTTAAAACAAGTGAATTTTGCTCGTCATTTACTATATCTTTCAGAAAGTAATAGTTTGTATCACATCTACAGGTTCATAACATCAACAGTAATAACCAAATCTTACTCAAGAGTTTAATAAAATTAAGTGCATAAATGTTCGATTGGCTTTTCACTGCTGATAGTGACAGACGTTGCCGTTCAAAATACTCAGTTTCATGTCCTCAACTCTCAGTGCCACACTGTTACTGCCAGGCAAACATTTTTCTCAAATTCTTGCTTCTTCTCAGGGCAAAATGTTCTCCACCATTTTCATAACACAGTCTTTGATAAATGTACCTTCAGTAAAAGGTTTGCCATGTTTAGCTATTAACATTAACTTCGTAGCTTGCTTTGGTGGTATTTTCTTTTGACTCACAGGCCCGCGTGAAGAATCGCTGTTGTGATGCCAGTGCAACTTGGAGCTGCGTCAGTTTTTCAGCACGGTCACTTCCTGTTAGCTTGTTGTATGTGTTAGCATGTTTACTCTGGTAGTGTCCTTTTATGTCAAAATCCTTAAACAAGGCAACCGTCTCACAAATTAGACAAGCACAATTGGCTTGATTTTCAGTGAAGAAGTATTGTAATTCCCATCTCTCTTGAAAGCGGCGGCCTTCACTGTAAACTTGTTTTCTTTGCAGTGGCCATGGCAGAAATGAACGGAGAGGGGTTCGCTGCACGGAGGCAGACTGATAGTATTAAAGTGGTGCTGCCACCATTTGGTGAAAGGAGGAATTACAGTTTCAAGTTTTATGATTTATTTATTCTGTTTCACGGTGCAGGCGGGCCATAAATAATACATTATAAGACCAAAGCTGCGGGCCGTATGAAATCTGACCGCGGGCCGTGATTGGCCCCCGGGCCGGACTTTGGACATGCCTGGTGTAGAGTGTGTAAAAGGGGGAAGTACTGTATTATGTAAAATCAACTTTTTTGAGCTTTGTATCATGTTATAATGTTACTGCCACATCAAAAACATACCTGGAGTGTTGCTTTGATTCTTTCACGCAAGTTTGGGAAATCCTTGAATCTTCCATGGCAACCATTCAGGGCGCCACGGATCGGTCTCACAAAGCTCCGCCTATTTCAACACAGCTCCTCCAGACTAGTGGCAGCAGCAATTAACAAATCCCCGCTGATCTCATCGTAGGAACTACTACTCAGTCCTATGCTCCTAAGAATGTAAACGGCTTAATGGAGGAACGTTGTGGTGATGATGAGGAGGAGCAGGAGCTTCTTAAAGAAACAGAGGCCCAAATACAAGGCGTCAAATTGCAAAGTCAAATTTTGTTCATGTTTGACACACTCAGCATTTTTATAACAACTGAAAGTAACATAGTTACTTGATTGTGCTATAAAAGAGCACTGTGAGTCTTGAAAATATACAGTAATATGTAATAAAGTCCTCAATGTATGAATACTGATTAGGATACAAATAGCATAATCAAGAGGTATCATTATTCCTGGTAAAGATCTGAGTTTTACTGGCCTAATCTGCGTTTAAGGAGAAGTGAGGCCATTTCTAACTACTTAGTTGACTTTTGAATCCAAAACGGAGCCGCCAGCTGTCATCCGCACTTGTGCAAACACTGTGACATCAGCCTGCTGCTGCACTGGCAGCTCTCAGTGATTCCTTAAGTCAACACAGGAAACATGGAGATTCAGAGCGCCGTTTGTTGAGAATTTATCAGCTCAGAGCAGCGGATTTTCACAGAGAAAACCAAAAGGAGCTGACCACCAGAAGCTCTGAGCCTGTGGTTCTATAAAGTGCTTTGGAAAAAGTATTTATATCCCTTGTACCTCTCATGTAGTATTACAGCCACAAACTTTGGTCCATTTTATTGTTTTTTTTAGACATTTAAAAGCTCTTGTTGCTCTGATTCCTTTAAACAAAATCTGTTGCAACTTGTTGCCTTTAGAAGTTGCTTGATTAGTAAGGCCTTAGATGAATGGTGGATAACTAAGGGGCATAGTGGGATGCCATTCCTACTGGATAAAGTCTTTCCAAGAAATAATCTTAGAGTGTGTCTGGGGAAAATGTCTCACCCCGTGGGCGCCGTAGCAACCGTGTGACACCCATCTCCGTAGACCTCCACCTCTGACTCCGGCCCCTGATTGGACAGGGTCTGGCTGCGGTTCTTACGGAAGCCAAAGATGGCCAGCATGTTCCTCCTTTTCTTCCTCCTCAGAGAGTGTGCTTTATGCAGGGAGGAAAGCTGACTGAAAGTGGGGAGAAAGGCTGCATGTCACACACTCACACACACACACAGTCCAGTTCAACACAGTCGTCCTGTTGGTTCACACACGAGCCCCTTCTGTTAAGATGTCACCAAATTCATCACGGCCATCTGGGTCGCTTGTTTGTCTGCTCTGCTACTGCAGTAGCGGTGTTGCTAGGATACATGTCTTAAGGACACAACAATAATGGCTTTTTATATGGTTTTAAATATATGCATGTATAGATATGTATGTATATATATATACATTTTTTGAAGTAACAAAGTCACACATAAATCACAACCATATTTTTGTGAATTTAGTCCTTTTTTTGTGACATTACAAAAGACTTTATGAGACTGTCATAGCAAAACAGAGCGTCTTCAGTCAGAGGCTTCTTCTAATTTGCTGTAATACAGACTGCTACAGGAGATCTTTCCTGCCCACAGCCATCAGCATCTACTGTATAATAACACTTTGAAGAATCCTGAATTAGTATTGGCTACAACAACATTTAATTTCCCTTTGGGATTATTTTTGAATTTGAATAATAGTTGCGGATTCGAATGAGAAACAATTACTCAAATATTTTATAGAAGCCTTTAGAAAAAGATAAATACTAAAAAACTAAAAAAAAAAGAAAAAAAAAAGAAGAAATTGTTTCTGATTTAAATACCCCAGCTTGAAAACAAAACTTTCTACTGGAGCTCAAAGACGTTTTTTCTTTTTTCTTTTCTGAAATCTCATGTGAGCCGGAACATTTGAACAGACCACAACCGATTTTCACTCATTTATTTCAAACTGGTAACCTGAAATATCTCATAGGACAAGACAATTGAAGCCAACCTCATCAGCAAAGTAGCACATGGGTCGCTAGGCTACCTTTGCAGCTGATTATCAATCAAGCTATCCAGGCTGGGGGAGTTAAGTTGCCAGGTGACACCAACGCTCTGTAACATCGCATTGTTTACCCTGAGCCGCCCAACAAACCGCGAAAACTGTATTTTATTTTACACAAAGCACAAACTCAAAGGAGAAATCATGCAAGGTTACCTTTCCTATTCAGGTCTGTCTACTGTATCTGGCCTTTTATTGAACAAATACAGCAGGACGTTTTGGTCTCTACACGATCGCACTGCTACAAATCTGCTCTGCTTTTTATTTCTCTGGCCCTGTGCACAAGTGTGTTGCACAGTTACTGCCTGTGATTTTAAAAGATTATTATTCGTAAAGTTCCTTTAAATGCTCGTGGCTTCACGTTCCTTTAATGGTAAGCAACTGAAGGTTCTGGAGTAAGCACAGAATTTCCTGATGAGTGGGTCAACGCCATTTCGTTTTGTTTGCAATAAAAAACAAAAGTTAGCAGGTTGGAAAGTCAGCATGGAACCTGAACAAGCTCAGTTCCTCAATGCTTTAGCGGGGTACGTATTTTTGGAATAGCACATTTGAGAGGATAGATTGGTTGGTTTTTCCTTAGAGAAATATCCACTATTTCTTCTATTATTTTTTATATCATTGAATTATTTTACTGTTTGTTTTAAAAATTATTTTTCTACTTTCTCAGCCAGCTTTACTTATTGTTACATAACATCCAATCTAATGGACTCCACATGTAATTCCAAAGTGCTCATTCATTTTTAATGTGTTGCGAGACATCGAAAATGGGCGACTGCAGCAAAAGTGGAAATAAAATCTACACAGCAGTAGTGAAAAAACCGTGTGAAAAACCGAATGTGCAGGCTAAGCTTGTAAAGTCTGTGGCTATTTTGTTAGCGGAGGTTCACGGCGGGAGGTGAAATGCTGGAGGTGGAGAACATCAAAGCGTCCCTCACCTGTCAGGTAAAACTCGTTTTGTATAAAAATCTGGGAGTCCGTCATCCAGAGGGCTTATTCCTCCATTTTCACTGCAGTGCTGGGCACAGACACACACAAACACTCCCCTCAGAGAGGCTCGTTCTGCGGGGTTCATTTGTAAAAGTTATGTACGCAATAAAACAGACGGAGTACACTGCATGCACTGAGATGACATAGTCCAATTGAAAGCTTATATTTGACAAAGACAGAAGTTGAAAGACGAAATACCGGGAAACATTAGTTAAATCTAGAGCTTGGAAAGAAAAGTAAAAAAAAACCTGAAAATTTAATGGCGATGAAAAGATTTGTCCCTACTGTTTCCGCGGTGATGTGTCCTCCCCTGTGCCTCCGGGGAGGCCTCGGCCGAACGCGCGTCACGTGGCGCAGCGGCAGACCCTGCGTGGGCAGCTCCGACAGGCCTTCCCAGGACGCCGAGTGGGACAGCGGCGAGGAGTACGACGGCCCAGAGGGAGGCGGAGAGGAGCTGGAGTCGTCACACAAGCCTGTTGGTGGCGACACGGAAGGGCAGGAGATGCAACGAGGAGATGTTCGGGCCCGAAGTCAAAGACGCGACGCACGCTGAGCTCAATGGGAGGGAGGAGAAGAAAAGAAAAAGGTGTAAGAGGATGAGTACTCACTCAGCCTGGTGGAGACGGGTCGTATTCTCCTCGTTCTGGAGCTGCGCTTCTTAATGGCAATCGTGTCCTGGGAGGATGAAAAGCAGACAGAAAGAGAAGGGCAAAGATCATGTCATCCTCTGGGCGAACAAAGCAAGGGACCGGATAAAGCCTTCTTGAGAGAGAACACGCAAGAATGATTCGGATATAAAAAGCAAACGAACAAACAGCTGGATCAATGAATAATCCACTCCTGATGTACTGGAGGAAGGGTAAAAAAAAAAAAAAAGACCTCTAAGCAAGTCTGAAGACTTGCGAGATCTAAAATGTGTTAAAAAAGTTATGGTGGTGTGAACAAGGAGGTTTCTGACACCATGAGAGCCTCCAGAGCCACATAAAGACAGTTACAAAGTCGGCCTTCTATCACCTGAAGAACATCTCCAGGATTAAAGGACTTATGTCTCAGCCAGATCTAGAGAAACTCATCCATGCGTTCATCTTCAGTCAACAGCGTCTTCACAGGTCTGTCCAACAAATCAATCAAACAGCTGCAGCTGATCCAGAATGCTGCTGCTCGCGTTCTCACTAAAACCAGGAAGATAGAGCACATAACACCAGTTTTAAAGTCCCTCCACTGGCTCCCTGTAGCTCAAAGAATAGACTTTAAAATACTGTTGTTAGTTTATAAATCACTGAACAGCTTAGCACCACAATACATTAAAGATCTGCTGCTGTTGTATCAACCTTCCAGACCTCTCAGGTCTTCTGGTTCTGCTCTGCATCCCCAGAACCAGAACCAAACGAGGAGAAGCAGCTTTCAGCATCTATGCACCACAAATTTGGAACAAACTTCCACAAAACTGTAAAACAGCTGAAACACTGACTTCCTTTAAAACTCGACTAAAAACCCACCTGTTTAGGATTGTATTTGAAACGTAATCAATTACAAATTTATTGATGGAACTTGACTTAATGTCGTGTTTTGATTATTGATTCGATCTTGCATTGTGTTTCTGTGTTGATGTGATGTAAAGCACTTTGAAATGCCTTGCTGCTGAAATGTGCTAGACAAATAAAATTTGATTGATTGATTGATGAGCATGTCAGCTGTGAGAGCAAAGTGCAGAAACCCAAAAGGTCCAAAAATAAACAGCATATTTTAATTGACATTTTATTGACCTCCTTTACATGACAATCTGTTCAGAATAATTTCAAAGAACAATTTGGTACAATGTGTTTTCGAATGCTTTACATCCCATCCCACTATCACACACCATTTGCTAACTGTCTCTCAATAGCATAAAAAGACAGATTTTAGTAAATATTATTGTATTTCAATAATATTGAACATACATCAGGCCTACATGCACACACAAACTTATTTTATTAATTGTCGCAACAATGACCCTGTAATAACGTAGTCGTTGACTTATCTTATGCTACACTATGCAGATGCTGCGCCTGCAGATTGACTTACCTCAGCATGCTGAGTGCTCGGAAAAAGGCTCCATCTGACCCACTTTGATCTACTTTCTGATTAGTTCAGCTAATAATTGTGCATAAGGCACCGAAGTTTTCAAGCTTTCAACTTCAATAGGTGCGGAAAAATGAGTGAAACACAGGTTAGAGACATGACAGATCTGGCTGTTTCCCCCAAAATGTGGCTAATTCCTTAATGTTTACACACTTTTAGCAAACCTCTCCAGACACGACAACACACACGGCTCACAGCATGGCTGAAGCTTTTCCCCATGAGATGCTTGGAATGGAAGTGTTTACGGTTAGAGCAAATAAAATACTTTAAATTCCTGACAGGTTTAGGAGAGACACTGAGACGAGTGGTGCATGACCAGACTAAACGGAAACTGGAAAAAAAAAAAAAAAAAACCCTCCAGTTTGAAAGCCTCGTAGGTTTGAACTGCTGTCTTTTTAATGCAAACCCGCTCTCCTCGTGTGTCAGCAGACGCTTATGATTCGTTCTTTATCAGACTGAGGAGATGCTTCCTCCATTATAGCCATTCTGATTTGATTCAGATAGTATGAAACCGTTCTTCTTTAGAGATAAGTTTGAAAAGCAAGGCATTAAGGTAAAAATAATTTGATCTAAACTGTGAAAAAGAAAAGAGAGTAATTTCATTTTTTTTTTTTAAAGTTTACACTTAATATAATTGCAGACTTCTTTGCACCAGAAATGATCTCAGATTGTTTGCAAAGAGCTATTGCGGTAAATCAAAGTTTATAAATGCATGAGTGCATAAACAGCGGCCACGTGGCAATACAGCCAGCCTACAAGACGGTACAAGAATTACATAAATGTTGCTAATTCACAAAAACTTGCCTAAAAGTGGTTAAAGTACTCACCTTGTTATCTGGTAACTTAGACCTTTTCCACTGGAGAAAGTCAAGCTAGCACAGCCTAAAGAAGGTGCCCTGTGACTCAGACTGTGGTGACAAATATCACCGTTTTCTCCATATTGAGGTTGTTCAGTCTGCAATTCACTGACTGCTTAAGCTAACTCAACAGAGCTGCGATTCAATGGTAAACCAGCCACTAATGAATAAAACACAAACAGCAAAAAGCCAGGAGTTAATGTGAGAACCATAAACTATTTTCAAAGTCACAACTCTGGCTGCCTGGGCAGATTGACTTTGTGGGAACCAGTCTGAGTATGAACCAGAGAATTTTGCAAACAAGACGAAAGTATTTAGCTGCAGTGAAAACCATAGGCTTAGCACACAAGCGTTTAATATTTAGCCTGCTGTGTTTCATGTATGCACACAAGCCTGACTGTTTGATGTCAGCTGGGCGGGTTGTTAGAAATAACAGGCCTCTTAAATGCTATGCTTCAATCACTCCAATCAGTGCAAGCTCCTAAAGGCCAAGAAACAATCGAACTGACAACGCATCATCCATTCAAGTGTTGTAAAACTGTTTCCTGCGGAGGAGCCGAACCCTCTCAGCGTTTCTGACCTTTAGCTGCGGCGGTCCTGTCAGGAGAGTGGGAATAACAATTCAGATGACGAGAACTTCATTTCCGACAGCTCTGACAAGACCGAGGCACTGCTTTTAATTTCTGTCAGAAATGCAGTAAACAGGAACAATAATCTCATTTAATCGACATCTCAACCGAGGCGGGTATTGTGTAGGATGTCGGTAATTTCTGACTCTACAGCTGCAGAATAAAATAAAACAATAATTAGTAAGTAGTTGACTTTGTAAGAGCAAACTTAAGGAGGACAAAACCAGAAAAAGAGTTGCGTAAATCTCCCCTCCGCCCCCCCTGCAGGCTCTTACAGAGAATAATAAAACTCTTACTGTCTGCTGAATTAAAACCGATGGAGTCAGATTTGACAGAGACAAAACAACTGCTGGAGGCAGAAGGAGGGAAAAAATTATAGTTTTCCAATTTCCCAGACTTTACAAGAAAAATGTTACTTTTGCAGTACATGATTTTAGAGGTAAAAGCATAGCTCAGCAAAATCTTTTAAATCTCTCTGCGATTGACTGCTGGCAAGGAAAAAAAACCAAAACAAAAAAAACGTTTCCAGCAAAGATGGCTGCAGGCAAAACCTTCAAAAACAAGAATGGACTGCTGCTGTCAGGGGGTTAAGCTGTAGAAAGCAGACTCCACTTCACAGGTACCTACCGCTGTCGAGGTTTTATGCTGATTGTGCCATTTTTCTTCAATTCATTCAACATCCGTTGACAAAAATAACAAAAATAAGAGACGCTTCAGGAAATAGGCTGGCAACTGACAGGTTCCTGCTGTTTGTGATGACCGGTGACAAGGCTGAAGCTTTCATCAGGCCCGTAAAAAAGGGACACTCTTCAGTGTGGGAGTTGTCACAGACAGATTTTTGCTATTTACTGTATTAATTTCTAATAGAGCCGGCGAGCCAGAAACTTTTTGTTTTGGAAAACTGACCTTAAATCAGACGCCACTAAAAAGGAAGTGTAGGGTGTGGAATTAACTGAGGTGGCAAAACAAAGTTCGTTCTGGCAAGAATTAATGTGTTGAAGTCCTTAAAGCCCCTTTCTGTGATGCTATTTTAAAATGTCATGACTTCACTGTGGGACGGGGTTGTACATTTGACAACCAATCCTCTATGGAAGAAATTGGCGATTGGGCAGCTAGCATTATGTTGTATAACAAAGTTGACAAAACTTTGTTAGACAGTCACCACACTCTCTCACACAGTGTGACATTGCCTCTGCTCCTGCGTTGTATAATTAATGACTTCTCCTGGCAGGAATGCTAGCAGTAATACGTAGAATACTGTTTTTTTATCATTTAATTTAACAGTTCCTGAAAATAAATTGAAATTATCGACAATCGGCGGCAAGATTGATCGGCGCATTTCTGCCTGAGTTGCACAAAACGACCATCGTAAACAAAACATATAAGGCAAGAAACAACCGATGGTGGGTGAGGTAAGTATGACACATTTCCAGAAAAAATAAAAATGATAACACACACATACACACGCACGCGCAGCAACACACAATGTCCACACTCACTATGCTGGTGCTGAGCTCTTCATCTGTGATGTCCAGGGAGTCTCTGTGTCTGTTAAAACTCCACGCTGTCCCATCTTCACACGTCCCTTCCCAGCATTTTAGATGAGACACCTGCCGGGTCTGAGACACACGGCACTCTTAAACTCTTTTGTCACCCACTCGTACAATCAATCTGTGTCGCTTTCACACCCTTTCGCGGAGAGCAGGCCAGTGTTTACCAGAGTCTTGTGGGTGGCGTAGAGCTCCTGCAGGATTTGGTCCACGATGGAGTTGGTGAGATAGGAAACCACGGACAGCTTCACTTCTCTGAAGAAGATGGAGTATGAGGCAAGGCAGAGACAGATGAGAAGCGGTTAGTAAAGGTGAGAGCAAATCAATGCCCCCGCTTATCAGACTCACGACTGCTTTGCTGCTCTTACTCCAAAGCCCTGTGAATGTCCTGCGCCGCTCTTTCCATGAGGGCAGTGCGGATGGCGGAGCGAGGGATGGACACCCGCTCGGAGACGGACGAGAGCGGAGGGCTTAATCTCTCTGCCGCAGACGATGATAAAGGACAGAGCTCGCGGCAGAGTGACACCATGGAGTCGACGATCACCTGAAACGGACGGCGCCTGTCACGAACTCTGTCACCCGTCGGGGAGGGCAAGGCGAAAGAAAGCTCTCGGATCTACCTGCAGCTCCTTATCGGCGGCTTTGGCGAGTTCGCCGGCCAGGGAGTCCAATTTCTGCCGCACGGGCCCGTCCACAGACAGCACGTGGGCCAGCTCGCACAGCGACGGGTAGAGCTGGGGAGACATCAGGGGGAGAGGGTTAGTTCGAATTCAGACCAAACGCAACGTAGACCAACGCGTATAATCATCTCGTATCACTCACAGCTCGAGAGTTCCTGGCCTCTTTCAGGACTTGTTTGGCGGCTTGAATCTCCTCCAGCTCTCCGGCACCTCGCAACAAGCAAAGCTGCTGCTGGACGCGCACGCAGAGGCGCTCCATCACCTGCGAAACAAACAGGGCAGGCGAGGTGCCGGCGGCACAGACACTCATGAAACACTTGAAAAAAAACAACAACAACAACAAAAAAACATCCCTCACAGACGGGAGCTACCTGTTCGGCGGTGCTGGTGACCAAGCCCTGGTGCAGCCGCAGAGCCTGCCTCTGGGAGAAGCGCTGCGTCTGGTTGTTCCTGACCAGAGCGCGCTGGATCTGCAAGGCGACAAAACCAGGCGGAAAGGTGAAAGTTCAAAGTGAGGTTTTACAGACAATAGAAGAAGCTTGAGTGTAAGCTGACTTTTTCTATAAAAAGTCTCCTCTTATGTAGTGCTACTTTTGTCCATGGGAGTCGCGATAACTATGAGTTCCCCACTCATGTTTGAAAAACATTCATTAAGAAGCCCCCAATCTCACATCTATAATAAAATATTCTGCTGCTTCTATTCCTTTATGAAAAAAATCCTTACACTTTTGATAGGAGATTAGTAAGATGGCGTGTTGAGGCCATTGTAGATGGGACAGAAGGAAGATTAAATTTACGCAGAAAAACATTCATCTCAAAATTTTAGCGTCCCCCCCCCCCCCCCAAGCTAATTTCTGACTTTTCGCACTCAAAAATGTCCTTGTCTTTTCTAGAAAATTTTTGAGATTAATCTCAAAATTCTGACGTTTTTTTCTAGCAAAATTTCAACTTTCAGAGCTCAGAGATTTTCTTGTTCTTTTTCTAGAAAATTAATCTCAGAAATTAATTGAGATTAATCTCAATCTTAAAATCAATTTAGATGAAAATGTTCAACTTTCTTTTGCAAAAGTTGAACATTTTCAACTTTCGGAGCTCAGAGACTTTCTTGTTTTTTTCTAGATAATTTCTGAAATTTACTCCTTTCCCCCCCCACAGAGCAACCCCCCCCCCCTCCCCACGACTCCCCCAATCAGCTCCTTCAGACTAGCCAGCAGCATTTAGCAATCACCTGGTGGAACTGCACATATGAGCTACTGCTCAGTGCAACACTGGTAGAAACGTTGTTAAAAGGTTAATAGAGGAGTGATGTTGTGATGACTTCCTGGAGGCGGAGTTTTTAAAGAGACAGAGGCCCAATTTGAAGGTGTTAAAATACAAAGTCAGGTTTCATTTGAGTAACATTTGATATACTATAAAGCATTTTTATAACAACTGAAATTAACACAGCTACTTGATTGTGCTATAAAATGGTACTCTCTGCCTGGAAAACACATAATATGGTCACTCCCACTCTGTGGAAGTAGAGCTGTGGAAAGAGTTAACTCCATTCCCTACAGGTGACTGATCTAAAGATAGGTGGTGATTAATGTTTGGAAAGGATATTTGTGCTTCTATTTTGGCCCAATACACGACACCAATTTAAAGTAGAGGTGTGCTTCTTTGCGGAAGGGCACATGTCTACTTTTTTTTATTTTTTTTATCAACCATCAGTCAATAAATCATCCAGACAGTTATTGCAACCCCAACCTTAGTGAGGGCTTGCTCTGTCTTCTCCGGAGCGCTGCGGTACGCCTGGCTGATGTCACTTAGGGGCAGAGGCATGTACTGCAAGGTGAAATTACTAAAGAAAGGAGGGAGCACAGAAAGACAAAAAGGTCACGTTATTAAAGCAGACACTACAGGACCGAGAAGAGAAATTTAAACTGGCTCAAAGGTTCCAGGGTTTGCAAAATATCACACCCCCAACACATTCCTGAGTAAAGCTTTGATCTGTGCAGCCACGGCCTCGGTAGCCCCGAGGTGAGTCTGGACCATGTAAGATAGCAAGACGAAATAAGTAATAAACTGCTCATGTTGCAGTTTTCAGAGAGGCAAAACCAGAAAGAAAACAGGCAAAGTTTCCTATGAGGTATTCTTACATGGAGTCATAAGGCATAAGGCTCTTATTGATGACTGCAGCAAACATCTCCACAGAACAAGCAGGTTGTTACAGTTCTTACTGTTCCAGGGCTCGGGCCACGTCGAGAAATCCTGCAGCGGAGGTGTTGTTGCGATCCCATGTCACACTCCTGCAGGGCGAGTGTGTGAGTTGGAGAGAGATGGAAAAAAAACAAAACAAACCCTGTTACAAAAGTATGCACACCCTACACTTCTTCACATTTTGTCAAGTCAGAACCACAAAATTTATTGTATTTTGTCGTCATTTCACAGAGCAACACGGACGACCGGAAAAGTGTGGTATGCATTCATATTTACCCTCCTTTGTTCTAAAACCCCAAAATACAAGCATGTGAGAGTGACATGTGGTAGTGGCAGGATTATGCTGTGGGAAGGATTCCTGTCGACACAGACAGGGATGCTGGTCAGAGCTAATGCTGCACTCAGGCCCTGTCACAATAACACATTTTGCTAGACAATAAATTGTCCCAGAGCTTATTGCAAATAACAATAATAATGTTGTTTAGAGCCCATTTTCAAGTAATATAACAGTAATAATGAGATGATAACAGCAAGAACACGTTCTTAAAGATAAACAAACTTTAAATTCATAATGAACATTTAAACTCTGGACCTGAAAGACATTTTATATATCCAAAATAAAGAAAGAAAACAACAGAAACAGCAAATAAAATGAATGATGAAGTCATTATTGACAAAATTATCTTTAAAAAAAAAAATGGGATGGTTGAGACCAAAGCGCCAGACTGACGACTTTCATCATTCAGTTTTTGGTAAAAAAAAAAAAAAAAAGTAAGAAAAGAGAAAAACAATAAATCAAGCAAATTAAAATGATTGAGTTTCTTTTCATTTGTCATGCGATTAATTGATTTATTGTTTATTGTGACAGGCCTAATTGCACCTCTTTGCGTCAGTATATTACAAATATAATCTAATAAAATGTACTGAAGTTTGCGGTTGAAACACGGAAAAATGAAAAAATGGAAGTTTGAAGATTTTCCAAGGCTGTCTATATTGTAAACAATGTAAAACAAAAAAACCCCCCACATCATCAACCCTCCTCTCCATGTAGTTTCCTTCACCTGAGCGTCGTGTTGATCTGCAGGGCTTTGCTGAGCATCTTGGCCCCGATGTCGTCCATGTTGTTTCCGCTGAGGTCCACTTTTCTCAGGCAGGTGTTGCTGCCCAACGCGTTGACCAGCACGGTCCCCCGGGAGCGCAGGCGCGAGTCCACCAGGGACAGAGACTGCAGGGCCTGCAGGGGGCAGAAGAAGAAAGCACCAAATTAAAGTCAAGCAAAAATCAAGTGTGTGGGAAGGGAGAAAGGGAGAGGGGGGGAGCATTAAATATGAAGTTGAGAAACAAAAAGCTAAAAGGGAACAGTGGAAGATGGAGCCTTGAGGATAAAACGGGGTAGTAAAATTTTGTGCATACTGATGTGACATCTTGCCAACACGACTATGCGCGCTGCATGCATGAATTATTTACAATATGTGTGAGTAGTGAAGTAGAAACTGTGTCCGCAACGCTAACCGAGGGGTAGCAATAATTCATCGCAGTGACATATCTACAGCGAAACATCATAAAACAATGACGCGACCCCAAAAGCTGATATGCCGCAGAAAGAAAGCGACGCTTTCACTGAATACATCTTTTAATAATGAAGGTAAGTGATCTGAGCTTTACGTCAGACGCGGTCAAAATAACTGAGGACGGCGTATATGTTTTTCGACTGTCGCTAAATTCAGAGCGATCACTCACGCATTCCTCCTCCTGCATGAGTGAAACCAGCTTCTGCAAGACTTCGTCCAGAACCCTGAAACCGTGGAGACAGACACACAAAACGTGGCTGGTGCGAGTTATTTTGGCGGCTGCCGCCTCCAAAAAAAAAAAAACAAAAAGAAGAAAAAGTTACTGATGTGTTTATTCAAGCTGGCACACGCAGCCCATGCAGTCACACACACACACACACACACACACACACACACACACACACACACACACACACACACACACACACACACCCACACACACCCACACATATAAATAATTGCAGTAGAGCGTGACGTGGAACGCTGGTAGCACCTGTTTTTGATGTTGAAGTTCTTGCCCAGATGAAGGTGTTTTAGGGAAGGGTGTCTCGAAAGGGCAGGCAGCACTGTGAGCAAGTCTGCATCGAGACCTGTCAACGCACACACACATGCGGGGCTCAGCGTGGCATGATCCATTAGCAGGGACGCTGGGTCTTCTCCTACAACGGTTTCAGAAAAAGTCAAGGTCGCAGCAGGACGCGCACCGTACCGTTGTCGGAGATGTCCAGCGTGGCGACAGAGAAGACCCGGGGGAAGAGCTCCTGGATTACGGCGGCTCCCGCAGACCTCAGCTGAGCGTGAGACAGAGGAGAGGACCAATACGGGTCAGACGTGAGTGAAAATAACTCAGGTTTATGTTTCTGGGAGGGCGGCTCTGTTAAAATCACACTTTCTAAAGTAACTGAAAGCGGTGGCCTGAGGAGGTTCTAACGAAGCTGCAAATAGAGTGTAGAAACAGTTTAAATCATATGTGTCGAACTCAAGGCCCGGGGGCCAAATGATGCCCGCCACAGCTTTTTATGAGGCCCCTCTTGACTCCAGAGGGAACCATAAATAGAGCCTTAAAAATCAAAGCAGTTTTGTACTTGTGTACTGCCAAATTGCATCAATAGGAAATTCGCTCGAAATCAAAAGACCCCCACATTTTTTCGCAAGTTTATTGCAAAAACACAAACAATTTTTGACCAGAAACTTTCACAAATTTCAACATTGGGTTTAAGTGATGCTAACTCCCACCTGCAGGTGGCAGTGAGTCTCACTTTGAACCTAGGATTGATGTAATGAGTAACAAAAAGTCTCATTTACAATCACATATAAGCACAAACATCTCAAAATTGGAAATATTTGATAAGGTATATTTGATATACCTTATAAAATATAATAATGTTGTTCAGAATAATAATGTTCTGTTGAACAATTAATGTTCAAAATGAACATGAATTGTCATTCTGAAGACAATTAATGTCCAGTATTATTAAAAGATGCTCAGTATCATTTAATTTTAAGACGACTCTATTAAATGCAGACAGCTATTTATTAATACTTGATCAGTTTGTCAATGGATTTGATCAATACGTTCTGGACCAACCGGCCCTGTGAGAACATTTATGATCTTGATGTGACCCAAGATGAAAATGAGTTTAAAACATTCAATTATCATCTTGTCTGAGTCACTATATGCTATTTATTAAGAGTGAAGCTGGCATCTTTAGTGAAAAAGATACATAAAGGGAAACCAAATATTACAGTAAAGCCATAGACTGAAAGAAAACATAGAAAAACTATAAAAGTTGTGGGAAAACGTTCCACACCTTTATGTTATCTATAGAAAGAAAAAACATTGTTTGTATTTCCTCTTTTTAACATTTGAGCAGATGGCAAAAACAGGTGGCCACATGTTCCACATATGCCGACGATCTAAGCCCCAGTGAGAATAGCATGTAAACATGTCACAAAAATGTGCTTCGGATGTGGAGACAATGTGATTTCTACTAAAAATAAATAAATCAATTTTCACACATAAAAAAAAAAACATTCCAGAACTTATGGATCACATGTTGCCCCTCAGAATCATTTGTAAAAATACTTCACATGTTACTCCAGTATATAATTTTCACAGATTTGTGGAAAATGACGTTACACATGTTATTGTGTGACATAATTTCCACAGTTCCACGTTTTCACATGGAACTAAAGGATTTCATTCTCGTATGGACGGGTGCACGGGGAAGATTTTTCACATAACAATAATTTTCACATGTGAAACACACATGCGAACACATTCCGCTTGAGGCACGTTTTGCCACATGCGTTTCACAAACCTACAGAATATAAGCTTCACATGTTACCACTAGGTATAACTTTTGCATGTAACAAGTCATGTGGAAAGCAGTTTCACATGTTACTGTATAATATGCTACATATCATTTTTTAAGTCCGCTTCGCATCGCAACACAATGAACTAGTTCAGTATGTGGAAAGTTTTATCTGTTTTGAAAACTACATTTTCTAATTTTCATACATTTCAACATATTCACACATTTGATGCATATTTGAAAACTTTGCCCCATGTTTTTCACATTTCACTGCACTACATTATTTCCACATGTGAAACACATTTGGATTTTTTCTTCACATGTGGACGCCTGTTGTTCCAGTTTCACATGTTATTTACATGTTGTGTAGTAAGATGCTTCACAACAATTCCCATAATATATATTATTATAATAATATTATTCCCATCGTGTTTCACATCTTTCAACAGACACTTTAACCCCTTAACCGGCGGTATCCCATCCATGGGACACATCTAGTTTGTTTGAATACTCTGCCTTTATCGCCGCCAGTTAAGTAGTTAATTTATTCAGCTGCATAGTATAATTTCTTTGCTTTGTCTTTTTGCGTCAAGTCACACTTTTTAAACTGAAACTTAAGTTGTCTTTAAACAGAGCTTCATCACTGCAGAAGCAGGGAAGCATATTGTGTCAAATGTATGTAAAATTGGAAGCGTATGGAGGTACGTACAGTAACACCCATTTAATCTGCCGCAGAAAGAACAAAAATGGCTTCCTACCTCGCAGCCGCTGATGTCCAGATGAAGGTCGGTGATGTGAGGATTGGTGGTCAGCCCCGACAGCACCGCTCTGTGACCACAAAGCGGTTGAAAAAGAAAACGAGAGTTAAATACGGACCTGATTGGCACGGCTTCACACATCCAGATGCTTCCTTTGTGCTTTCTTCGCAGCAGACTTGAGATAAAAGAGCTGCGACTCGAGTAAAGAAATGGAAGACGACGTGTCGGATACCTCAGAACGTCAGGGGGCAGCTTCATAGACGCGAAGCTGACATGAGTGAGGCTGAAGGCCGAGCTGAAGAACTGACGGAACAACGGCAGCGTATCCTTCACTTTCCTGTGAAATCAGGGGAAGAACAGGGAGGATCAAAGAGGAGTAATGCAGAGATGAGGTGAAGCGAGCTCCACGCAGGAGGAGATGAAGTCACTTTAGTTAAATGCTAGATAACTATGAGCGCAGACAAAGAATGACAATTTCACCTTCTGAGGAAGTAGGGGCAGCAAGAGGGGTCAAATGACTGATTGGCTAGCTAAAATATTCAAGATTCTCTCAGAAAGTACAAAGAGAAATCTGAGTTTAAATATGGAGGCCGGAAAGAAACCACAAAGTTCCAGTGATTCACTTCTAGACTCCCTTTGAGGAGATGAATGTGAGTAGCCGAAAATCAGGGAACGGAATGGTGGTAAAAGATGGCAAAGAATTAATTGGACACATATTCGATTGTTTTCAAAGACTGAACGGTCATGCCGCAATTTATCCAACTTTTATGCCATTGACGTGACACGCGTTGTAATTCTGCACCAGAAAAAAGCCAGATGCGTTAAATCCGGACGAAAACAATGGCGGAAAACAATAATTATGTCATTAAGAAAGAAGTCTGTTCCCCTGGAGCGCATTGCATCACAATCCCACCACTCCTGGTTCTGACTGCACATCCAGACAGACGCTGCTGCGGTCAAAGCGCCACAAAAGGCCGTCGCTATTAGCTGTGCTAAAGTGTCAGAATGGACCAGTTCAAGTCACTTCCTCTAAACCTGGACAAGATATTCCCAGAAAACAACAACATATAACTCCAGAATATAAAAAGTTCTTGGGATGCTTTTGCGAGGCATTGCTTATCTCCCTACGCTTGGCGTTAAGGTGACGTTAAAGACGTGACTAACCTGTGCGAGAAGGTATTTTTGGACAGATTGAGAAAGGAAAGATCAGCGCAACACCCCCTCAGAAGAGCCCCAAATAGCTGCATGAGACACAGGGCGGGAAGAAGTTAATATGGGCACGGACAGAAAGGGAAAAAGTTTGAGCAGAGCCGGACGCTTCTACTGACAGAGTCGACGGAGCAGTCCGTGGCCGACAGATCCAAGTGGACCAGGCAGTTTGGCTGAGACAAGAAGAGATAAAAGTTCTGCAAACAGAAAGCCAGAGGAACAGAGGCGACATGTTACAGGCTGCAGAGGAGGAGGAGGAGGAGAGCGAGTTCTCGTTTCGGATGGATTGTGCTGTCTGACCGAGGCGTCCTCCCCTGAGAGGACCCCGGGGTTCTTGCTCAGGTCCAGGTGCAGGAGGGAGTTGGAGTATTCATCGCTGGAGCACAGAGCCTGAGAGAGAGACATGACGCCTGAGAGACAGAGACAGGCAGAGATAGAAAAAGAGAGAGAGAGAGAGAGAGAGGGAGGGAAAAAACAAGGGCAGATGAGAGGCTATGATATTAAGAGACTGGGAATGCTCTCAAAACATTTACGTTCTTACATTATTCATGAGCATCTTAGAGCAGAGGGTGTCAGTGAATGTTATGGGAAGCAGAACAATTCAATGCAATATTTAAATTCCCCACTGGGTGCAGGGAACAGGAACAAGAGACATGCAGCCTGCAGGGCAGTGCTCAGGATTGCAAGTCAACCTGGAGTTGTAGCAGGACAAAAAACACGAGACAACGAAGCTCCCAGGAGGGGATTACCTGCAGCTCGGAGGGTTTTACTTCCTACAGCGTGGGGCTCTGTGCAGGAAAATTAGCTAACCTTGTGCAGGATTTGGTCAGGCTCTGTGTTTCGTCAAGCTAGGACTGAGCTCATACTTTCCTAACTTCTAAGGGTGTTTTCCCACCTCATAGTCCGGTAGACTCGGTTTGGTTGGGGACCAAAATTTCAACATTTGTTTCATTTTCAGCTGCTGCGGTTCACTTTCACACTGCGCTGTCAAACCTTTTGAGCAAACCCCCACTCACCTGTGGGGGCGCTGCACCTAGAACTACTAAAGGAAACGACACAAAGACCTCTGAAGAAGTCATAAGCGCAACTTCCTTCTTCATGGAATGCAAAAAAAATTTTTGAATGGCGTCAGATTTTAGCGGTTGTAGGATTTCTCTTTTGTCTTTAATAAATGATCATTAGCCATTTCTTCTGCTAGCGTTAGGCTCTCGTGTTTGTTTTGGCTGCATATGTTCAGTGTGCCCTGCACTATAGACCGCTTAATGCTTTTGGAGCGGTCTCCATTTGTCAGCTCGCATTCACACATGCTTTCCACACCGGCGTTCACTTGAATCAAACCGAGACAGAAGTTTGTAGGTGGAGTTAGCTTCTTTGGTCTCCAAAAAAAGTTCGATTACGGACTCACACTTCCCCAAACGAACCGGACTTTCTACACAAACGGACTAGAGACTAAAGCATACAAAACAGGGCCGGTGTGAATCCACAATAAGATGTAGTCAAGGCAACGGAGAAGTATAGAGGGACTAACCCTTTGACGTAAGTGAAGTCTTGGACAGATTGAGGAGACGGAGTCCCTTGCTAAGGCGACTCACCTGCTGGATTAAGCTGGACACACCTGCAGCATTCACAGAAGACACAAAAACTAGCTATACATACAAAAACATACATAGTAAAAGACAAGAACCTTGGATCACTCATCATGTAATGGACACTTAATATAAAAAAGGTAAATAACAGTTTAACAGAACATAAAAAAACAATATTTAGGAAATATTTGATTAAAGCTATTTCCTTTAATAGCCAATAAGAATTGGCTATTGACTGGTAACCAGCCGGTTAAAAATAATCATTCTCTCTTTTTGCAATCAGTGAAAACATTGAAACACTTGAAACTCATGCTGACAAAACTCTTTGGTGTGGAAGCCGTTACTGAGGACCTCAATGTTAGCTATTCGGTTTTAGTAAAGTGTTTAAAAAGTTTGGAACAATAGAAATCTAAAAAGCTAAATAAAAAAGGCATTTTCAACATTATCTTAACACAAAGCAAAGCTTTCGATTCTCAGTGTACAACAGGAAGGCTCAACATACTGCATCTTAACTCAGGGTTAAGATAAGAATGCTCTTTGCTAGGGAATGCATGTTGCAGAGTCTGCTGTTTTAGCAGTGGCAGCCATGCTAAATGCCAGTGTAGAATGTAAAATTCAGTTTAAAAACAGCTGAAATATGCCTTTAATCGTTTTGTTTTTATTTTAAACAAGTAAAACGGCTGTTGCCACGCTGGTTCTGATCCAAGTACAAAAATCAACTACCACTAATGGCAATGCCAGAAAACAAATGTTTTAAATACAGTTTTGATATTTCTTTATGTCACACTTCTCTCAATCAGCTGAAATCTGTATTGTCTGTGTTGTCAGGCTACAAAGGCTTACAAAAGTCATAGATCAGACATGAGGCACAAAATGACAATTAGTGCATCTCTAGTTTGGATCAAAACAAAACAATTCATGAGCATCTCAGTTATTTAAGACACAGTGAATCATGCAGACAGTGGGACGTATTTCCTGATACCTTGGTTGTCCAGTGAATTGTGGGCCAAATTAACGGAGTGGATGACAGAAGCTGGGTTCTCTGAAAGAGCAGCAGCCATCTTTTGAGGGAAGTCTCTGTACACACACACACACACACGCACACACACACGCACACACACACACACACACACACACACACACACACACACAAATCAGAACATTTTTTAAATTGATTGGATCAATTAATTTGTTGAGATGCATAATAGAAAAACACAACTTCTAACACCTTCAAATTACCTCATTTTCTCTGACATGAACTCCAAATCATAAAAACACGAAAAAAAAAGCAATGGAAGGTCATTAAGTTTCAGAAAGGAGCGGGACAAATGGCTGCACCCAGAATTTCCAAAACAGCTGTTTCACAAATTTGAGCAACCAACTGCAGGGCAAAATAAAACAGTCAGACGATTGCATGGCAACACCAACACACAAGCACTTTAGAATGGTCAGTCGGCCTATCATCAATGTTTTAGGACTGCGGGAAGAATCCTCCGTCCTAACAGGAGTAACATTCAAACTCCAGTTAGTAACTGAGCCAATGACTAAAAAAGATTTGTGAATAAACAGAAGCATTCTAACAAAAGTGGTAACTTCTGAAGTCTGTTTTGAAGCTGTGTGGGTGGGTCGACAGGCTCCTACTGCCTGGTGAATGAACGTTTTTGAAAAGCCCACGACACAAACTTTATATCTTCAGAATCCTCCGCGATACTCGGATAAAATGAACACGGTTTGAAAGGAGCAACTCACGATTTCAACCCGGCGTTCTCCAGAGTGATCTCCTCAAGGCTGGAAGATTTGCTGACCGTGTGCAGGACCTGCTCAGTGACCTCTGACCCCTGTTGGTAAGATATAAAAGCGCAGATCCCTTAAACCTGGTTCAGAGAGATGCACTAGAAAAACTGAAATTCAGTGGAGTCATCCAAGCTCACGTAAGACAGCGGAAAGCACGTGTGAATTTTTATGAACTTATTTTAGAAGGCGACGCAATGAAATCTTTACAGCACCAGGAGGGAGTGACCTTGTTATGCTCAAACACTGTCTCTTCTGTGAAGAAACATTCAACTTTATCAGAAGATTCATTTTTTCCCCTCAGAAAGGTGATCGAGTTTCTGCACGTAATTTGGATTTTTATTTTTAAAAAACGTTTCTCAGAATGAAGAGAAGCCTGGAAGAATTCAGAAGAGGAGTTCAATCAGAGCAAGGCCTGGAGATCAGACACGTCCTGATGCCAGACAGCTGTCTCATCACAGGACAGGGCAGGAGGAACTCCAGGTGGGTCGGACATCGTTTGCTTTCTCAGAACCAGCTTGGGCTCCTGCTCCAGGTTCTGCCAGCTCTCTTGGCCCCGGTCCCCTCGGCTGAAAGGATTGTCAGCCTTTGGTCACAGAGGCTGTTTGCCAACAGAGGTAACTCTACTGCTTGAATGCATCACGACTGCTAGAATGACAGTTTCTTTGTAATTCAGAGCAGAACTGAAATTGACTTTAAAAAGTATCTTAAAAGTATCGACACCAATACTGATAGTGCTACTTTTTATTATTTTTGGTTTGATGCATCATTAACTTGCAGGTGTTGTTTCTTTAATTACTTTGTTAGAACCTAGGTTCTAACAAAGTTCTCTAATTTGGACAGAGTTTGTATCAGCCTACAAATTGCTTGAAGAACATTTTGACACGATAAACAGCAAAAATAGAAAAACGAAACAAGTTTGTGCACTTTTTTCCTAAATAAATAAAATTATGATTCGAGAGCAAATCAAAACAAAATCATTTTTTGAGGTAACGTTGAGAAACTGCAGAACAAATTAAAATAAAATTTCAAGACGGAATCTGAAACTAAAGTATCAATCTTACCACTCTAATATCGATCCGATACCGATTTGTTATCGATATTATCAATGTCTTGGATCGATCTGTCCTCCTCTACCTTGTGTCAGATAGTCAGTCCATTGCTGTCTCGGCACACAGAAGTGGAAAGAGGTGTTTTTGCTGCGTGTTTCCAGAGCACGACGTCACACCAAGGCCGAAGCAGAAATGTTGAGTCTCAAACCGCTTTTTACCTTCTCAGAGTGAGAATATTTCAAACAAAACTCTCCGTTTCCTTCTGGTTGGAGCAGCACAATACTTCAAGGTCTACCAAATGCACTAGGCAGAGAACCAGGCTTACACTCTAACCACAAAAATAAACCACAGCATTTTTGCCCTTATTTGCAAATCCCATGACTTTCCATGTTCTGAAATGAAATTCCATGACTTTCCAGGTTTTCCATGACCGGTACAGACCCTGTTAGAGGCTTGATCAGTAGGATAAAGCCACTTAGCTAAAGACCATCGTTTGACATGTATCCACATACATAAAAAATAAATAGAAAGGAATATTGCCCTTAAACACACTGAAAACCATGCTCTGTCAAAGTACAGATAGTGGATTAATAATGTGTTGAAGGTTGATAACAATCATCAGTTTTTGTCAATTTATATATTTTAACTGAAGGATCAATTAATATGAAGAAAGGCTCACGGGTGGACGATGAGCCCATCTTCAGATTAGGCTCATCATCCTAATCTTAAGATGGATGGATCCATCTACGAGCCTGGCTATTGGGTAGAAGGCTGGGTACGCCAGTCTGTCACACGGCAACACAGAGGCAAACAACCACATTGACACGTAAGGGCAATTTAGACAGAGCAATTTATCTATAAGTAGCTGTGTTTCCACTACAAATGTGCGAAAATCTTTGTCTGTATTCTGATAATGTCAAAAAAGAGAGAAGAATTTTGCTATTACGGTATTTGCATTAAAAAAGACGTGAAATTAAAATCTGGTGTGAATTTGCTTTTTCACACGAGAAGTCATTAAAAATTGTGGCAGCGACTGACGTAAACAGTTACATGATGTTATGTTCATAACTCAGACATGGCGCTAGCTTTCTTCACCTATCAGCCAATCAGAGGAGACATCTGCGTTTTACTCAGGTGTTTTGAGAGTCAAGCCCCTCGCACCTGGGAGCGGCTACGCATGCGACGTTTTGGGGAAAATTGCAGCCTGTAATTTTACACAAGAGGGATTCAACACGTTTGAATGACACACAACTTTTTATGAACTGTGCGGTCCTGTGAGAGCTTTGGTGGAGCCAGCGGCACATTGTTAAAAACAAACGAGCAAACCACAAATTAGACTACTTCCTGTTGTCATTTTTGTTGTTTTTGGCAGTGGTAACACCCGGCTGTTGATCACATGATCATGTGACGCACAAAAAGTGTTTCTATTGCAGTTTTGCAAAATACATCTATTTTGATACGGCTGAAAAACCACCTCATACAAGCCCAACCACCTTTTATAGAAAAACCTGATTTGGTTATTTTTTTCAATGTTTCCGTGTTTTCATTAAGCAAATTAATTTTTTTCCCAATTTGCGCAATTTTATGGTCAGTGGAAATGTAGTTGGTCATGTTTTTGGTCTTTTTGGAGAAACCCAGAACGGCCGATGTGAACCCACACATTCAGGTGCGTGTTGCCCTCTTTGCATTGGCGTCAAATAAAAATGTAATCCTGACAGATATGCGCAAAAATCAACTTTCCCTGCAATAGAAATCACCCCCCGGAGAAGGAGTATTTACTTATTTTAAAGGTTATATAAGATTGATTTACCTGTGAATATTAAAACAGCTGAATGCAGCTTAACTCTAACACACTTACTATGCGAAGGTCTCTGCAGTACAGTTTGGTGAACCAGGTGTTATATGCCATTGATGCAACAATCACCGCCAAATCCCTGGAGAAGATGAAAACGGCGTAAACGGAGCGTCGTACTTTAGAGTTTAAAGCTCTTGCTCATCTTTTGTCACCGACCTGCTCTCCAAGTGGCTGAAGTCCAGCAGGTTAAACTCTCGGCTGTCCTGGGAGTGATAGATAGTGTCCACATCCTAGGAGCAATATTACCCGTGAGCCTCTTCTTCTGCAATGTATGACCACTCATTTTGCGCTCGGTGCCATACAGTATGTAATACTAAAAGCACTCACAGTGGCACCGACACAGTCCCACAGCTCTTACCCACTGCACTTCCTCCTTGCAGCTGATGCCATTATAGTCGCACAGAGCAGCGTAGGTCTCTGAGAAGCCTCCTGAGGGAGGCGGGCGGGAGGAAAACAAACAAGAGAGAGAAGCAAAAGAAGAAGAAAAAAGAAATGAGTAAAAGGAATGAGGAATGATGCGAACAGCTGCTTCTTTCAGCCAGAAAGGAGAAAATGCACACGCAAACATTTGTCCCAATTATCAATCTTTCATTTACGCAACGGCTTTAAAGGGAACATCTGGGAGAGCGTCACTGAAGTGTGCGTCTGCCAGCCTCCTCTTGAGCCTGCCAAAGCCGCCGACACGTGCTCGTATCGCCGTGTGTGACTCCACGTGTTTCGCCTGTGTGCAAATTCTCCCGCTTGATGATAACGTCTCTATTTACCACAGGCCCTCTGGGTTTCCACTGAAGTCTCCGAGCTGGGCGAATACTTCCTGCTGCCCTCCGAAAGGTCGCTGTCTGAGTGACAGATGGACGGGCTGCCGGCATACAAAGAAACACAGATACTGTATGGGCTCGTCTATCTTTTTGATAATTGTGCAAATAAAGGTCATGTGTCTTCAGTACTCTGGTATATCAAACGATGCACAGACGTGTGATGACTAGGCATGGGCTGGTATTGAGAGGTTGTGAAAAGTCAGTTTCAAAACTGCCAATAACTCCTACCCCCAACTATTAGAAATGCACTGATTCAGGTGTATATACATTTTGTTTTTTATCCGGGCGGTTATTCTCTGATTTGCGTTATTATTTTCCTTGATTCGTCTATGGTCACAGATACACCGTGTTCCAGATTATTATGCAAGTGATATTTTCTCAGATTTTCTTAAACGGTCACTGCAAATGATGGTCAGTATAGTTTTCAAGTCATGAACTAATACAGTATAGATCAAATTTTACTGAACAAAGCTCCCCATGAGAACAATATTTTTTTCAAAAATCAAAAACTCAAAATGCACTGTTCCAAATTATTATGCATAGCAGATTTTCTAAACATTTTATGGATTATAAAGAACTGCAAATGGTCATTCTTTGAATGTGCAGCATTAAGTGGTCACATGTACTAAAATCAAAAGCTATTTCAATCAAAAACATCTTAACAGACCAAGTTACATGTTAACATAGGACCTTCTTTGATATCACAGCACAATTATTCATCCATTGAACTTGTGAGTTTGTGGAAAGATTCTGCTTGAATTTCTCTGCAGGATGTCAGAAAACCTTCCCAGAGCTGCTGTTTTGATATGAACTGCATTCAGATCTTCTGTTTGAGGAAACTACAAAGGTTCTCAATAGGGTTGAGGTCAGAGGTCAGAGGAGGATGGTGACCATACCATGTGTTTCTCCCCTTTTATGCCCATAGCAGCCAATCCACTACTGCGTCCATCTGGAGAATCCAGGGTTGCACAGCAGTCATCAGTGAACAAGTCTGTTTGAAAATGAATCTTCATGTACAGCTGGGCCCACTGTGACCGTTTCTGCTTGTGAGCTCTGGTTAGGGGCCCAATAGTAGCTTCATGCACCACAAGCCTCTGGTGGATCCTCCACCTTGAGCTTCCAGAGGCTCCAGCAGCTTCAAATGCCTGTTTGCTGCTTTGTAAGGGCATTTTAACAGCTGCTCTCTTAATCCGATGAATTTGTCTAACAGAAACCTTCCTCATTCTGCCTATATCTGTACAAACCATCTTTGTTCTGAATCAGCCACAAATCTCTTCACAGAACGATAAATGCTTCAGTTTTCATTAAATATCTAATGTTTTCATACCTTGTCATACGACACTACACTATCTGATGATTTTCATCAGCAGAGATTCTTTCTCTTTCCCATATTGCTTGAAACCTGTGGCCTGCTTAATAATGTGGAACATCCTTCTTAAGTAGATTTCCTTTAACTGAGCTCAGCAGACAAACTAATCAACCAGCTCTCTGAAATTAATTATAGTGATTCAAAGAGCCCTGACACACAATACCATCTATAAATTCAATAGCACAACAAAAAATGTTGTTTATGACACTTAAATCCAATTTGCATAATAATTTAGAACACATTGTAGTTTGGGTAGAAATTTCAGCGACCACAGTTTCTCTTTCTGTGGGAGTCTCTGACCGGCCCATGTCTGGTGACAACTAGTTCAGATTTTCTCTTTCAGAATGGGAACACTTACGCAAAGATGGAATTGTTGAATATTCGGGACAGGGCGAAATTAATATGGCTGACCACATGATTGAGGTGTTCGCGGGACTCGAACCTCAGGGTGTAACCGGACTTGTCGGTGTCGATAATAACCTGCACAAAAAAAAAAAATGCAGGAAAAACAGAAATGCAGTAAACATAATTCAAAAGAAATGTTTTTTTTTATTTTTTATTAAATTATTTGGTTTCAGGTCTGGATTTGTTTCAGGGGTTTTTTTCCTGCCTACAACAACTCAACAATCCCAAATCTCGAGCCACGCCCAGACGTGAGAATCCGTGCACGCTTTGTAAGCTCGTCCTCGTCTTTCACTCAATACCGACAAACCAGAACATTTTCATTACTTATACTTCAGCAAGTTACAAAAGAAATATAAACATTAAACACGCTTCACGCGGCGCTACACACTGCGCTGCATGTCAAAACAGCTCTTCCACTCTTCGCCCCCTCCCCCCCAACGTGATGTAAGAGTGTGAACACTGACGCAAACAGCAGTGGCAGAGAAAAGCAGAGTTTGGTACACTCACCTGGTGATCAGGGTGAGAATTCAAAGCTCGAATCTCCAAGAAGTTGAATGTGGTTTCGACCTGTTGTCAAAGATACATTTCAGAAAGTAATGACTGCGGTTGGAAATGAAGCTAAAAAAAAAATTAAAAAAAGACCTCACACTGAACATTTATTTGAGAAAGCTGTAAGAAGCACCTTAGCCGGAATCTTTGGAGCCAGGAAATAGAGACGCCATGTTGTGAGAACCTTACAAAAAAAAAAAATAGAAGAAACAAAGCAAATCAGATTGACTGAAGATTGTGGAAAGGTTCACTGCACATTCACACTCCCCACAGGGAGGAAACGGTCCGAGGAGTTTCCATGGTAATGATGGGAAGCATATGCTCTTGTATCGATCCAGCTAAAAGCCTGGCAATGTCAGTGACACTTGAACGTCTTGTGATGCAGGCTGAGAAACGGCGAAGCCTTACAGTAATTTTTTTTTACATGCTGCTGCAAAGGCCGGATGTGATTCTATTAGCTTTACATCGATTTTGCTGCAGGCAACCAAAAAAAAAGAAAAGTGGCACGTGCGTTTATTTTGAGAAAAGGCACTTATGGTGGGCAGAATGACCAAATTTGGTTCGTGTAGTTTCTGCCCAGGGAAGAACTAAAAGAAATTCAGAACTGAAAAAACAAAACAACAAAACGTCTTCCTCCAACCGTCAAGTCAATGCATTTGTGCTAAAAATAGTAAATCTGATTATGCAGTGTCAGGATGCCAGATGACTGTTTTTAGATCAATGCAAATTTATAGAGTGTGTACGTGGAAGTACACAACTCGCTCCTACGTCTGTATGAATGACCGAAGCTCCTCTGTGCCTTGCAGAGGTATTCATAAGCTTCAGGGTACACTACATTGCCAAATGTATTGTGCCGCTTGCCAATAAACAAACATATGAACTTTAATGATGTCCCATTCTTATTACAAAGACTTTAATCGGGTGTCTGGCTGACTGTTTGCTGCAGTAACAGCTACAACTCTTATTGGAAGGCCAATAACCTGGTTGATGGGACAAATCTCTGCCTTCTTCCAGGTGAGTATTGATGTTAGATGAGACAGCTCGCAGTTTCCACTCCAATTCACCCCAACAACGCTGGATCAGGTCGAGGTCAGGACTGCTGACCAGTCAAGTTCTTCACCGCAAACTCACTCATCCATGTCTTAATGGACCTCGGTTTGCAGACCGGTGCACAATCATGCTGTAACAGAGCGGGCCATCTTCTAACTATTTCCAAAGCATAAAGCTGTGGAAGATGCCTTGGTATGCTGAAGTATTAAGACGTCTTTTCACTGGAACTAAGAGTCCAAGATCAACTCCTGAGAAACAGGATTATCCCTTCTGAACCAAACCTTGAGACAAACGAGTCAGGCAAGAGTCGTTTTCACAAATTCAGACCCATCCCTTAGACTGCCAGGTGGAGAGGCGTGATTGGCTATTTGTCCAGAGAACACATCTCCCCTGCTCTCCACTCCAGTGGCAGCAGGTTTACACCGCCGCATCTGATGGTGACTGAAGCTGCTTGGCCATGGAAACAAAAACCTCTTCTGTGAATGAGGTCTGCAGCTATTGACTGAATACCTCTGCGAAACACGTTTGCGTAACGAACCCTCCGGGTTAAATACGATCAAGCCTCTGAGAGACGGAGCTCCTATTTTTTGCAAACGCACCTTTCCAAAAGAATAAAGTCAGTGTGTCTCTCTTCATCAAGTCAAACAAAGGGGAGTGATTCTTTGGCATTTTGCTGCTCTCTGCCAGCCCCTGAGTACTGCCCTCTGCTATTTCTCTTCCCCTCTTCTGCTCCGTCGCTCCCAATCATTTACTCTATTCTCTCGGATGGCCCCCGCTTAAAACACCCTATCCACCCCCTTACTAGAGGACACAGCATGCCGACCCACACCTAAATCGACCCCACGTTGTCTATCCCCAGCGATAGAGCAGTAATTAAGTTAGTGTTCTCCTGCTCTGCTCTCTTGTTTTTTCGTTGAGAGGAGCTTGACACGGGTCTGTCTGAAGCATGCACTGACAGCCCTTTAACACCCACACAGCAAAATGTGCTTGTGAGATGGAGAGAAGGAGCGCTGGGTGGGGTGAGGCAGGAGCGGCGGGGGGCGGGAGGGGAGGAGTCTGCGGTTCGCTTCAAAGGCTGTCTGAAGGAGTTGATTAGAAAGACCAGATTGGATCACATTACGGTGATGAGTCTGGGTTACAGCGGGCTGTTAAGAGAGCGCGTACGAGTAAATAGAGGTAAATCAGGCTGAGGCAGCAGGCGAGAGAGACTCTTATCTGAGCATTTTGCATCAAAAGAGAGAGCGTGCATTCATCATTCTTATGACGTTGTAAAACCCTGCTGCTGGACTGATACTCTAATCTTTTTCTTTTGTCTGAATGTTCAGAGGAAGCTTATGTCAGAAATAAATTGACGTGACTTGTGGTGATGGAGGGAAACCACTGATCCCATCCTGAAACATGCATCGACTCCACAAGCTAGCTAGCTAGGGTTCTACCTTCCTTAAAACTCCCTGGATTAATGAAATATAAACACATTTATCCTTCCTTTTCCTGTGCCAAATGCCAGGCCAGTGCATGTGATCAAGCTCCAATCTCTTTTTTTTTTTTTCTTGTCTTCTGTGTGCGCCCAGCAGGAGTGAGAACCCTTGCCTTCCAGTTTAGTTTTTGAGAGGAAGCAGTAAATGAGACAGGAACTGGAAAGAGATTACGGGGAAAGATGTTCATTTTTTTTGGCAGATACACAAATCAAAGAGTCTGAATATCAAAGGCTGTGTACGCCAAAACTCTCCTAACTGCCCATTCTCGCCACACGATGATTCATTAAAGCGTCCACTGAGTGGAGCTTTGAGCTGCCAAGGCGAAGAAGCTCATTTGCTCAAGGAAGGAATGAAGAAGCAACAGGAGTCCCTGATAAACAGGAGGGAAACGGCTCTGATTGTACTGCAGCACCAACAGTAAAGCGCCTCTGTGCAGTGTGTGTCTGCGATATGCCCGCGAATACCCTTCCACCTCGCCCTGCAAGGCGGAGGAGGACTGCATCTCGCAAAAGGCGGCATTCATCCTCGGTCCGGTCCGAGTTCCGGTCCACGGTGTAAGAGGATAGCTGCCCCAGATTTTATTTGGATAGCTTGCTCAGCTTCCCCTCGCTCCAGCAGAGATTTCCTTCTTTGCCCCATATTCTCTGATGAAAGAACCCCAGAATCAAAGGCTGCTAAGCACCCCACTGCTTCCACTTTGTGCCTCACAGACACAGAGGGGATCCATAGGCGCTTCCACAGACGCTGCAGATCCAATATTTATCCTGCCAGGCTGCCAACAGCGCCCGCTGATGTGGGACACCGGCCCTAATGCAGTTAGCATCTGACCGGAGAATCAAGGCGCTTGCTCTGGCTGGTAAACTGCGAGGAGCTGCTATAATGCTGGCGTGGCTATCAGCACTTTGACAGAGATCCAGCAGGACTGGACTTCAAAGACACAGAACATACATGATATACAGTATATGTGTTGGCAAGAGTTAACAGAAAAGGCCCATAAAGTCAGCGCAGATAGAAGAAGAAAGGCTACTTACCAGAATCCTGTCCTCTGTTTTACCGTTTTTGGTGTCAAGCTTAATGCTACAAATGAACTTGATGGATGATTTATCAATAATCTTCCGGATGCTTTCTGCCAGTAAAAAAAACAAACAAACAAAGAAACATATTGTTAAAGTTGGACTCATTAGACATTTAGTGTGAGACAAACTCCATATTTGATACATTTATACAGTTGCAATGACTTGCAGAAGTATTCAGGCCACATTTTGTTAAATTATAATGACATTTTTCAAAGTATTTTAGCAGATACGGTCCAACACGTACCAGTGAAGAGTGGTTGTTAAGTGTGGCATGCATTTTGTATTCAGCCCCTTTTAATCCGATTCCCCTAAATCAAATCAATGGTAACCGATTGACTTTAGAAGTCACCTAAATACGAGACCACAAGACTATAATGGAATAAAACTAACACTCCACACTATCTTTTCTTAAGCAAGGTCAGGAAACCTGTGTTGGTTGGCGATAAATAAAGAACAATCCTGGAAGAAAAACTGTAAAAGATTTGTGACTGGGGATAGACGTTCACCTTCCAGCAATACAAAACAGACAGCTAAATTTACAGTAGAAAGAGTTCAGACCAAAGCATCGCTGTGGATTAGAATGGCCCAGTCAAAGTAAAGACCTGTAAGGAGTTTACAAGTTTTAGCAAAACTTGAAAATGACTGTTCACATATGACCTCCATCCAGTCTGGTTGATGAAGTATTGACTCATAGGCGCTGGATACCAACGCATACAAAAAAAATTAAAACTATGCATAATGCCTCACTATATATCACCATTATACTTACTTTGTATTGGCCTATCAAATAAAACTCCATAACAATACACGGACGATTGTGGCTGAAACGTGACAAAATGTGTAAAAGTTAAACCATGCAATCTTTCAGTCTTTCCGATGCATACAAATTATGTCTGCATTTATGTTTTCTAAATCACCTCACTGTCTAGCAGTAACGCAGCGTCTACACTGTAAAGACACTTGCGTTTCCAACAGCAGCAGTATTATTTTTGATGAGCAGAAAAAGAGACAGAGTGTTTACTGTGCAGGATTATTTGAAGACCCTGCTTTCTCCACTTGCTGGTTTTAATTCAGCTGGATTGCCCACAGGAACACATGGCTAAAAACATTTAGAAAACTAAAAGCTTACATACTTCAGGCTAAAATAACTGGGCCAAATACAGATAAAGGGAAAATGTGACGGTACTAATTAAACTAGCCAGTAAAATTAGAGACCAGACCTGCATTCACATCTTCAAACAATAACTAAGGCTTGTGTCAAGCGTGACATGTAACTGCGTTTGCCATGACTCTTCAACATTGAACAAAAAGATGATACATATGCTTCAAACCTATTAGGAATCTAATTCCATCAGTTTCATTCACACTGCGTGGCAGATAGGATGTGGAGAAGGCTATGTCAAAGATTTAATCTGCTGATTTGTATTTTAGTCAATAAGATGATATAGGAGCAGCCTTCTTAGCTAATAAGTGGTGATTATATACTTATATTAGTATAAAAACAATTTAAATCAAAGTCATTCTATGTGTGACATTTTGTCTGGTATTTTATGTTTGCATGTATTCTAGAGGACATTTAAAATGGCCAACAATTCAAAATCTAGCCCATTCCCTGACAGAAAAAGCTTGAAAGATCCAAGAGATGATAGACCTTCACCCTAATACATTTAGCAGAAATGTACTGCATTCCTGTAATGTAATCTACTCCTCCCTAAATCAGATGCCTCCAAATGCATTTTCCTTTTTTTATAGCTTCTTACATATCTCAGCTCTGAAAAATGCCAGTCTTCTTCCCTCAGTAACAGCACCTACACCGAAGAGTGTTTCAGTAACCTTGAACTAGTAGCCCCTAGTGTGCTGCATTCACAGACTGGAGAAAGGTCGGATTTTGAGTTTACGACTGGGTCACAGTGGATTAGAGTCGGCCAGTTGTAGCTTTGCTAATATTAGTTAGCCTAGTCATTGAACACAGTTACCAAAGCCTATTCATTAACTTTTTTATTTTTAAAACCTGCACCTGAAACACAGCTAAGTTGGATTTGAAGTCATTCACAGATTGGAGCTACAACTTGTGAAGTAAATTGAAGGAAGCATGCAATTCAGTACATATGAGAAATAAGAGCTGGACGATACGACTGAAAAATGTATCACAACATACATACAACATGTTTTTTTTGTTTTTATTATCTCAAATACTGCCTAACTGGTAACGTGACCTTTTCTGTTTCATCTAGTTTCCTCTTTAGCCGTTGTAATGCAATTACTCCGTTCTCCACGCCGTTCTTTTTTATTTATTTTTAAGCCGTTATGAGACGCGGTGGTGAAACCTGAAACTGCTGCAGCGAAAGTTATTCGATAGGTTGTTGCTAGGTAACCAAAGAGTGAGTGAGTTGATGCCACCAACCCTTTCTTATAGCTTGCTGTGACAGGTTGAGCGACTAAAACCTTTCCTCTGCCTACATCCCCCAGAATGCCAACCAATTCTGGATCAGAGTGCTGTGAAACTATTGAACAGTCTATCTGACTTATTATTTATTGATACTGGTCACATCTCAACCATGATATATACTGTTATTAATTTATTGTCCAGCCGAAGAGACAGCCAGCTGTTCTGGTGGCCCCAAGTATTGGCTTAGTTTGTTTATGCCTTGGCCCGGCTCTGGCTTTGCTGTAAAACACAAAGTAGCAGCAAATTTTGGGGTAAAGATCACATTTTCAACATTCATGTCTGACTAAATAATAAGCATAACGCCACAGACATTGTGAAAGCCTAAGAGCATTCCGAGTTTCTCTTAAAAAAAAAAGAAAAACGTTTTGGATATGCATTAAATTTGTTTCCTCCATCAGAGGGCAAACGCAGAGCAAACGCAGAGTAACCTCAAGAGCGTCACTCTCCATGATTCACAGGGATCTGTTCCCGTCAGCCACGGTCTGAATCGCACATACGCAGCTCATGACCTGCCGCTCCGAGCCCGGCATCTTTACTCACCGGGTGCGCACACAGCAGTCGCACGCTGCCACAGAAGCGCACATTCGCTAGAAGGAATTACATGATTCACAGTCTCAATTACAGTAGCTGCTCAGCATCCCGACAGATGAGTTTATGAGGAAATCGATAGCAAAGCTGGAGGCACTGGGATTTGGCTCTGAAGTTCATACAGCCTGAGAAACAGCCAAGTCTTTCGGGCGCATAATGAGTCTTTGGGAAGAAAAGCATTGTTGATGTTTTGCATCAAGAACTTTATCCCATTTCCTGCAGAGCACACTGCACTTTACATTTTCCTACCATGCTTCGTCAACTGCTTTATGTACGTATACACACTGACGCGGATGAATCTGTTGGCATTCCTAGGAAAGATAACATAATGAATCTTAAAATACGCACGCCTTTTATTGCAGTAGCATAATCCTACCGGACAAAATGCAAGCTTTAACTTAGGGTGATTTATTCAGTGGGTAAAAATGTCCAACCACAAGTGGAACAATTGTTGCTACTGCGAACGATCTATTTGAAATAAATGTAGCTGAAACGTTTGTTGTGGTTTGAAATTACTTTAGGTTGACCAGACTATACATTGGCTTCTAATTAGTAATTTATTTACTAATTTAGTAATGAATTTCCCTGGAGGATAAGTATGACATGACTCAGAGGCTCGTCTTTTAGCAACAGGCCACTACATTGGGTCAGGAGATATCTTGCCATCGCACAAAGTGAGCAGGATGCAAAATAATAATAATAAAAAAAGCTCACAGTGAGAAATCTGCAGCAAGGAGTGGCGTCTTAGCGTCACTAAGTCTCCATGACGACCAATAGATACACTCTACATTGTTTGTCAGGAAGGCATGTCAGAAAAAGCGTTTTTCCGTCAAGGATGCTAAGTTTGCTGACCTCTGCAGGAGGTTGTAACTGGTCGGCTTTGGTCAGATGTGATTAAGTTCAAACTTTGAGGCAACAAACACTCCTGAGAGGTTTGGTGTAAAATCAAGAAATAATGTGTGGGAAAAGTTTCCCATGCGTGCCCAATAATAGTTCCTTTTTCAATGTCACTGAAAATCTTGCGAGAGTGCACGGCTTCTCAGCCTTTTTGAAATACCAGCCAATTTTTTTTAAAAATAAAAAACTTAAATTCTCCTTGTTTCTCCCTCTGCGTCTTTCAGCAGGATTACGATCTGACACGTGTGCGACCAAATCAATTTACAAATGGTTGATTTGGGTTATAAAATTGATCATTGCAGCTACTAAAGACGAAAACTTGTGGGATAAGTGAAAGAGAACGAGCATGAGAGAGGAGTCAGTCTATGCACAGCGACCTTAAAGTCCATCCATCCATCGCATTCAGGACAGAGACATAGGAAATGCACACTTACCTTTACTTTAAATAACTATTTACAGATCTTAACAGAGATTCAAATATTTTAACATATTAGTTAAAACTGTCGTAATAATGAGACAGATAATCTGTGAAAAAACATCAAGTTCCTCTGAGATCCTATTACTATCTACAGAAATACACCTCTCAGTCAGAAACAACCAATTGGAGCCAGGAGGAGGGTCTTAGAGATATGAATCATCCTCATGTATGTGCTGCTCACACCCTCCCCCTTGCTACATGATTTGCTACAATCTGCCACAAATGCTCAGGCTAGTTAGCATGTGTGACCGGTCCAAACGTGCGTTTCTATTGGTGTATCAAATAGAACAGGAGGTCGTCTTGGTCGACCGTCTTTTATTTTGTCCGTTCGATGTATCAAAAGAAACAGCAGTGAGCGCTCTGCACAGTCTGGTCCAAAGCACCTCCCTTTGCAAGAAAATAACATCCAAAATAAAAGAAACGACCAAGAAAAACCCGCCACAACAGCGTGAAATCAAGCTAAGCGCAGTTACATAACTGCAACACGGGAACTAGCATTAGCTTGCTGTACATTTAAACAAAATGTAATTTCAGCTCGTGTAGACCAGGTAACTTTAATTTATTTAATAAAATAAAATAAAGACATATCCCTTTAATCGCCAATATAAATATACAACTTATGAAACGTGAATTAACCAAGAAAATGCGTGAGGTGCGTTCAAGTGCAATAGGAAACATTAACTGCTCACTTCAAACAGGTACTAATAAAAATAAATAATTTACATAACACATAATGACGGATTTAGTGGAATTTGAAGCTTAACTTAAAGTAATACAATTAACTTGTTACACATAGCCACCGATGACGGCGATTAAACCGTTATCCTATAATAGTGAATTGTTTATCCGAAATTAGCACATTGAGCAGCGCATAAATAAGGTCGCTTGACAGGCACTAAGACCCTTCCTGCTCTGATTGGTTGTTTCTGATTGGGAGCGGTGTATTTCTGCTGACGATTTTTTTCAACAAATGATCTGTCTCAATACAAGAAATATGTAAAAACAAAAAACAAAAACAACAACAACAACAACAAAACCCCCCCATATTTTTATAACAATTACATACTGCAGCTCGTCAGGGTTCTTCATTTAAAACTAGTTCATCCAGTGTAGGACAATGTATTCTAATGGTTTTTAGATATATCCAGTTGAGGTGCCATTAAAACATTTAGTGGAAGCAATGTTTATAGTTAAACTATTACTTTAAAGCATATACACACACAGAAAAAAAAAAAAGATCACGCATTACTCTCTGTACACGGCACCTCGGTACAAACAGTCCCTCTATATTTGTAACTTTAGCTGCTTCCCGGTGACCTTCTGCGGGTCCGCAGGCCACCAGGTGCCTCTCCTGACGGAGAGCGCAGGCGGGGCTGCAGGGGGCGGTGCAGCCCGGCAGGTGACTGAACTCGGGAGCGGGGATTCCACCGGATTAATCATCACAGAGCGCCTAATAGAGCCATTACGAGTAATTAACTCAGCAGCAGAGTCCCTGCCACCCGGAGCATGTGTGCAGGCGGCGCGCGCGAGAGTGCGCGTGTGCGCAATAGCGCTGAAATCCGAGCGCAGCTGTGACTTTGACATATGTAAGCTGTTGCTGTTTGACGAGGACAGAAATAAATATTTGTGCATCTTGTGTGCCCCCGCTTGGTTTGTACAGGGTCTGCATTTTTTTTTTTTATCCCTTCTTCTGCTTCTTTTTCTTCTTCTTGGTGAGGTACGGTGAACATCTGCTCTGTCAGGACCCTCTTTTCTGCACTTTGCGTGCACGAAACAAACATAAACGAGTCGCAAAAATAGAAATAACACCTATTACTACAGAGACATGCGGCTACAAGGGAAAATCGCACTGGAAAATATCCATTAGTAAAAACGTGCAGGGGAACAACAATCCATGAGTGCAAACCGTAATTTCCACAACGCCCCTTTTTTTTCCCCTCTCTGGCCTAAGGCTTGTTTTTTAATTTTTTTTTTTTTCTTCTACTGCCTCGTCCTGTAAGAAGGGCTCACTTAAAGAAAAGCAGCACCTGTCTTCTACCCTGTGAACGATTCGCCGTCACATCAACGATTACTTCCCCATGCCCTGATAATGAAACAGCCAGCCCCGGAAAGCTTCGGGACAAAACATGAAGGTGCAGCTCATGACGAGCATCCGATGCGTCGGCTCGGTCTCAGCCTCCGACAGCCGCGCGGAGGGGAGGAAAAAAAAAAAAAAAAAAAAAAAAAGAACAGCATCCAGAGGACTGGCCGCACGCGCGCCCCCGGCCGCACGCGGGCATCATTTGGAGAGCTAAACAACGGAGAGGACCCACCTGTCATATCCTTGGTCACACTGACGAAACCAAAGGCTGAGATCTCTTTAGAAGCCATGTCTGCTCCTCTCTCCTACCGCCACCACGCTTCCTCTCTCCTCCACCTCTTTCCCGCTGGACCTCTCTCTCTTTCTCTCCCTCCCTCTCTCTCTCTCTTTTTCAGTAACAGACAGTGAGGATGCTCTCTCTCCCAGGCATTCCAGCAGAGCATCCGACTGGCCGCTTCCTGGAAGAGAACCTGGGGAGACTGGGATGTAAGAGAAAGGGGAGGTGGTGGAGGGATGAATAATGGTGATGATGATGGAGGTGGTGGTGAGGAGGAGGTGGAGGAGGGGATCACTGAGCCATGAGGAGGCTGCCGTGGATACCTGTGAGAGCAGACACTGGACTGAAGTTTGTAATTTAATTGGAAAGGAGAAGGAATGAGAACAGGAAGAGGCAATTTAAAACAAAAAATTATCTACATAATGCATAAATTCACATTTCGGTGGGACGCCTCCATGACGATTTTGGGAAGAGGTGACCAGAATTTTATAAATAAAATCCACCTGAGAACTTCCTTGCAAAAATGTTACAATTAAAAACCTCTCAGGACAGACAAGACAAATAGGCTCTAGTGATATGTAATTAAAGAGAGTCCATTTTCATCCAATGAAATCAATACCAGCTGCGAAAGCACCACCATTAACTCTGTCCACAAAGGGGGGAAAAAACCCCTGACTAAATATAGAATCACTGCTATAGGGGTACTATCCATAGCAGAGCAAAATTAGGATGATTGCAAATAATGGAGAACAGGAGACAACATCAGTAAGATGAACAATTTAAAAATTTGTCCTGATTTAGCCGAATTTATTTCATTTACACCTCTTGTTCCCTGTGTCAAGGGTCAGATTCCACACACACTTCTGCTGAACGTGTTAATTATCGTCTAGCAGAGCAAAATCTACTAATCTAAAGAAAATCCGTCATATCTGAAATATTCGGGAAGCAGCTAACGGTGGACCATCAGCTAGACTATTAATAACTTGCCGTATCTTTTTATTTTTACCCCGATCATGGTGGCTGTGTTATTTGCAGCGTTAATTGAGGTAAAAGAGAAATAAAACACACTCAGTAACTAAGGCCAAAGCATCTGGAGCCTACTGTTAGCTGCTAATATGCTAATGTTGACAGAAGACATTAATCAGACTGGGATGATCGTAGTTTAGGCGCTCCTCTTGTTTTCGACTGCATGCTAACCCGATAACTCTGCTACAAAGTGTGCATCTCTTGCATGTAGTTTCACGTGTTTCTGCTATGGGACACATCACATTGGTGGCTTTATCTGTTGACGAAAAGGTTCTTAAATGCATGACTTATGGTGTCTCAGACAGGTCAATTTTATGCTTCATTCGGACGTACCCGTGACGTTGATGGAGAGAGGCCCGGTGTGTTCGCAGTAAATATTTGTCATTTGCTCGAGACCGAGTGGTACATCAAGAGATTTATAATCCAAATGCTTCGACATGGCACATTGCCATAAGAACCTGTATTAAGGTTGAGATACAGACTAAATTATGTTAAATAAACCTGCGGTGGAATAGCAGAAAATATAAAGCAATGACGTTATTTGCTGCTGGCGGGAGCCATGATTAATAGTTCACTGGTTGCTGTAATGTAATGGTGTGATGGTAAATCTTAATCCTGTCATGCAAATGGATCTTACTTTGCCAGCTAAATGTTTCTGTTCCTAAAAAATGGTGCAAAACGAATACCAGTGAGCTCCCTGTCGATTTTAGACACAAAGTTATGAAACAAATGCCTGTAACCAAGGTTGATTTTAACTTAAGACACTGAAACTTGTCGGTTTTTCAAAGAGTACAGCTGAAAAGGGACCACCAGAGGCATTTTAACAAATGTTTTAAAATATTGTAGATCACAGAACCTGTTGGAAAGGACCTACAATTAAATAACGCACTTAAATAATGTAAAAAAAGACCAATCTTTTCAAGAATTCTATACACACTAAACACAGAAATGCTCTTGCACGCATGCTAGCTGATACTAGCATGATGTGCTACTAGCATACCATAAATCATAAACAACAGCAGCTTGTGGTTATAAACCATACTGGTTTATGGTTTGGAAATTGCCAGTTTGTTTCTGTAAATGTGTTTTTTAATATTTAATGTACTCATCAAAAGTTATATTTAATATGTTCACCTTGAGTGTTGACATGCTACTTGCAGTACTCCAGTACAGCTAGCTTGCGCCGTGCATCTGTTCATGGAGCCACCAAGAGTCACTGAGCAGAGAAGTACAAGAAAGGATGTTTGAAATTTAGTGGAAAGCATCTGGGGAGAAATGCTCAACTTGAGGAAGATATTGGATTCGAAAGAAAATAAATCAAATAATATATGGCGCAGGATACATGTTGGAGGGGAATTAATGAAGTTCAAGCTTTTCCTAGAGGAAGGGAAAAATCATTTTGGCCTCGATTTCAAAAATAAAAATGTCGGTCCCGATGAATGGCGCTGATGTTGTATCGATAAAATAACAATAAAGATAAACATTCAGTCGTTTTTGTAATGCAACAAAACAGACAGTTACATGCTGACGTTATTGCAACAAGCAGACGTCTTGTCAGCTTCGGAAAACAGTTGCCTTTCATTTCCCCTACGTTTATTGTTCACTCAATCCCTTATTCATGTGCATTAACATTTTCACTAGACATCTGTTTTACGGAAGGATCTAAAAGAGACAAAACAACAATTGACATCCAGTGAGGTCAGTAATGCGTCACTGGAAATCTCTATGCTGTTACAATAGTACCTTTGTTTTTCCTCCTCTTCCTTCAGTTCAACCTTATAAATGGAGACACATTGTTGACGTTACCATTATAAAATAACTAGCCATTAAATTTTGGCAAAGATCAATGTAATTTTCACAGCGTTGTTGTTTGCAGCTGCTGAAAGTAACTAAAAAAGTTACTTTTAATGTAACTTAGTTACTTTCCAAATCAAGTAGTCAGTAATCTAACTAAGTTACTTGTTCAAGGAGTAATCAGTAATCCGATTAAAGTTACTTTTTCTAAGTAACTATGCCATCACTGTTGACATCACAGAAATGGAGGCTTATCTTTATCTGAATACAACACCTCACAATTGTTTTTTTTGTGCTTTTTTTCCCATTTTTTTCTCCGAAGAGTTTTTGCGGCGCCAGTGGCTTGTATTTTTTGCAACAGCAGGCAGACAGGAAAGAGGACGGGAAGACATGCGGCAAAGGTCGCCGGGACCGGGGAGTCGAACTCGCAATAGTTTTTTTTAACCATTTTTATTTTATTTGGTATATAATTTTTTTTAAATGACCCGCTTTCAAGTTATTTTAACGACAAAATCAGAAAAAGTGTGGTCCGCGTGTGTTTTTAACTCATCTCAATTAGTTCTCTGTATAATAACCATCTTTTACTTATTCAAAATCAAACAGCTCAGTCACTGTCCGAATCAGGAGCATCTGTGAAGTTTAATTCTCAAGTCATGTTATAGATTCTCATTTGGATTCACCTGTAGGCTCTTTCTGAAACACGCGTACGCTCCGATTTAAACCATTACATTGTAGCGCCGGCTGTATGTTTTGGGTCATTATCCAGTCAGATGGTGCACTTCTGCTTACTCCTCAGTCTTTTGCAGCCTCTAACAGCTTTTCCTCCAGAATCGCTCTCTAATTAACTCCACCTGTCTTCCCTATCAACTGGCCAATTTTAATTGTCCTTACTGAAGAAGCACATCGTATATTATTCATCAAAGCTTAAACACGTTTAGCATAGTTTTTGTTTCTAACATTGTACTGGTTGTACTTCTTTGGGTTGCAGCAGCAAGGCCGTCTTCCCAACAGAGTCTGTCAATGTGCGACAATCGACTGGACCTGATGATTCCGTCGATCCACCTCCTGTCTGTATGTTGACTCATCACCTTACTGGATCAGGCCAATGACAGCGGCGTGTTATCTGCAAAGTCCAAGAGTTTCACAGGCAGGTCAGTCGTCATTTGTGTCCAGAGGGGAAAAGAGTAGGATGAAAACACACCCCTGGGGAGCGCCAGTGCTGCGAGAAGACACACCCAGTGTACAGGGTGTACTGTTATGTTCTTTTCGTGCAGATGACTTACCTCATTCCTTCATTTGCAGCCTTTCCTGGCTATAGATAAGTCAATGAAAACAGTGAAAATGTCAAATTGCTGGATAGTCGATGACTGCTTGTGTTATGGCTTGAAATCTGAGCTCCCTGCCCCGTGCACGGTTCTCCTGTCACACGGGTGTGTAACGAGTTTACAGAGGAAGGAAACGTCTCCACCAAGATGGCCATCTCAATCTGCGGTTTGCTGTGACAGTCCCTCCTCCACACAGATACAGTTAGGGTCTGTCTCACAGCTTCACGAATCGGGCAGGTTTAGAGAAAAAAAAACCCAACAAACATAGCGGCTGCTGGAAAATACTGCTTATTTCATGTTTGTTATGTTTAGGTTTGTTCAACAAAGAAATGAGGCGCGAACCAAACGTTGGAGATTTTAGGCTTGGTGGCAGAAACACCATGGTGGGAGTCTTGTTGCTGGGTGAGTATCAAAAATGACCTTTCTTATCAATGCACAGTTTTTTTTTAAAAAAGCCTCTGCGGTGCAGAAATCTCTTTATGCTTGTCATAAGAAAAAAAAAAAGTTCTAATGAATTCAGCCCAAAGACAGGCTCTCTTTCTGTATGGCATGCAAATAGCCGTAGTATGGTATTTAGGGTTATAAATTGCTGCACGGACTTTCGGGCAGTGCTAAATTAAAATGATGTACCCTGGCCAGAATCCGGATGGGGCAAATGGAAAGGATGTGGACACAGCTGCCAAATCGTTGTGTCTGAACCTTAGCTACCGCATGTCAAAACTTTGTCATCGCCCTAGCACTGTGCCGTACGACGTGGGCGTCTTTAGCAGGAAAATACAGCAAATATGTGTACATTCCTTGTGCTCCCACGGGGAGGACAGCAGTCTAAACAGCCTCATTAAGGAATGGAAAACTGGGCTCGCCGACATGCTTGTGTAGTAGTGCTGTGACTCTGAGAGGACGGTAAAAATGCAGCCTCCGTGGTCTTCAAAGTGCTGTCTTGGCAGAGCGAGGGATTGTTATGCTTCACAAACAAAGACATCTTCCTCTTAGATCTATTCGTCTCGCCTTTAATTAAGAACTTTTAAATGTCGCTTTTTATTACGTAGCTCAGAATCAACCTTGTGACCCTGCTCTGGCTTTGGATGTGTGAAGGATCTGAACTTCTGACTGTGATCTTGTGGAAGAAAAACCTGTTGTAGATTATGAAGAGATGCGTCTGTGTGAAACAGTTTCCGTGTGTGTTTCAGGTGTGTCCACGTTCATTCTCCATGTTTCTGCACTCGAAGGTAAGAAATTCAGGCGAAGTAGGCTGCACACGCACGAGCAAAAAAAGAGACCACGGCGATGTTTTTCTGCCCCTTAAGAGCCCAGCGTGTGCCTGTGGCCGAACGGCTCAGAAATCAAAGTGGAGCAGAAAGGGAGCAACGTCACCATGGAGGGGTGTGTCACGCTCAATGTGTCAGGTGAGCAGCTAGAAGGCTAGCCACCATGCTTCTTCTTACCACACGACACTGAAAGGATGCGGAAAACTAGAGACAAACGTGTAGAAAAATGAGTTCTAGAGGTTCAGTCGGGTCAGCTGTTTGGCTTTTTTTTTTTTTTTCAGTTTTTCATTAATGTATTTAGTCAATACTGATAAATAACCATGTGTTTTTTAGATCTTCCAGGCAACTTTACATCAAAAGATGGGACAGAATCCTCCACAAATGGTAACATCTTATGAAATATTAGCGTTATACCTGTCCACTGATATTCATCCATCCATCCATTTTCTGTTCACCCTTGTCCCTAATGGGGTCGGGAGGGTTGCTGGTGCCTATCTCCAGCTACGTTCCGGGCGAGAGGCGGGGTTCACCCTGGACAGGTCGCCAGTCTGTCGCAGTGCAACACAAAGACATACAGGACAAACAACCATGCACACACACACTCACACCTAGGGAGAATTTAGAGAAACCAATTGACCTTACAGTCATGTTTTTGGACTGTGGGAGGAAGCCGGAGTACCCGGAGAGAACCCACGCATGCACAGGGAGAACATGCAAACTCCATGCAGAAAGACCCCGGCCGGGAATCGAACCCAGGACCTTCTTGCTGCAAGGCAACAGTGCTACCAACTGCGCCACTGTGCAGCCCTCCACTGATATTCAGCAAACAAAATAAAACACAGGAGTTTGATGTATATAGAACGCTAAGTATCTCAGATATGGCCTTTCTGTATTAAAAGGTGTTGACAGCATTTGGTAAGTCAGATTCATTGGAAGTCTTTTGAAAACGCTGCAGTTACTAAAGTGAAAACTGTTTAAATGTTACAAGTGCAACATTTAAAAAAAACACATACACGAGTTCCTGTTCATTTATATAACTTTAACTGCTAGATGTGTCTATTTGAGGGCTGCACAGTGGCGCAGTTCGTAGAGCTGTTGCCTTGCAGCAAGAAGGTCCTGGGTTTGATTCCTGGCCCAAGGTCTTTCTGCACAGAGTTTACACATTCTCCCTGTGCATAGTGGGTTCTCTCCGGGTACTCCGGCTTCCTCCCACAGTTAAAAACATGACTGTTAGGTAAATTGGTCTCTCTAAATTCTCCCTAGGTGTGTGTGTGTGCATGGTTGTGTGTCCTGTCTGTCTCTGTGTTGCCCTGCGACAGACTGGCGACCTGTCCAAGATGTACCCTGCCCCTCGCCCAGAACGTTAGCTGGAGATAGACACCAACACCCCTCTTGACCCCTCTAAGGGACAAAATGAACCTTAATATGTACTCAAAGGATGTATGAATAATAATTTCATATGAAAACATCTTGTAAATAGAAATATATATGAATGTTACCTGAATTAATGAGGAAAAATAAACCCAGCTGCCCTGACGTCAGAGTTTCTTCAAGCAATCATCATGCCGGGGTGAGCAACTTTTCACCAGCACAGATGCGCAGCATAAAATTAAGTAATGCTATTTTTGAGTGACCTAAGCAGCACTTGTATACATTTTGTCACAAAGGCATTGATCCATGATATCCTGAGTTAACTGGTGATCAAGTTACATTACATTTGTAAACAGCCGATATTGCAGCATTACTTACCTTAAGCTTTCGTGTGCCACTGAAACAGGGCCGATCATATGGTGACAGTTGTATTATTACAGTATTGAACTGACTGACCCTGGTTTTCAGTCTAGTCTATTCAAAGTCTAATAGGGTTTTTTTTTTTTTACTAATGCAACCATCCTGTAGACTGGTTAGTCCCAAAAGGCTACATCAGATTGATCTTTTTTTAATTTTATAATATTATGCAAGTACAATTTACTTTATACAGTGTTTTCTAACAAAAGCAAAATTCCTTCTCTGCATCAGGTGCGTGGATATGGATTGTTGTGTCATGCTGCGTTGTTCTTCTGCTCCTGATTCCTCTAATTTGGTTCATTCAACGCAACAGGTACACTAACGTACTCCGCCACCCCTACCTCCTGCAGCCTGTGGGTTGAATTTCTTTTTTCTTCTTTTTCTCAAAGACACCGGATGTTTTCCACTCGGAGCTGCTGGCCACTTTCTAAAGAGAACATCCCAGCAGTGCCGCCACCTGTGACCAAACAGGATGCGACGGAGGTGCAGTGGGACCTGTCTTGGATGGAGATGTCCAATCTGTTAGATAAGCAGCTATATCCTGGCACATAGAAGGTCACCCAGAGGTCACGCACAACAGCTAGTTCATTTTGTGGGACAACCAGTCGGAGTATCCACTCATTGACTTAAAAAAAGTTAATCGCACAGAAAAGGTTTAGTTAGTGGCAGATTAGTACTTGTAAGTTGTTCAGCAGTTACTGGAGCACCTGACAGTAAGTCAAAATAGTGGGGGACAGCATAGTATAGATGAATCAGACAGAGTTATAAGGACTTTGACTAATGGGGTTCAAACTATGGGCTTTGCATGACGCGGAGCGGTCACATTGTACAATACCCTTACATTATTAGTAACCCCTAAATATGTGGGTTTAAAGTAATCTTCAGCGTCAAATTTAAAAGATTCTTTTAATTTAACCAGCATGTGTCTTTAGAGTTGAAGTATTGTTTTGGCTTGGCTCATCATTTTATATTGAAACCTATTAGCAATTTTGAGCATAAGTGTAGATACTTTAGGTAAAAGTCACAGTGGTCAGATGTTGGACCTGATGACCTCCGTCAAACGGACCTCGCCAAAGGGAGAACGCCATTCCATCTGCACCTGCCATCTTGATGTACACAATGGATGAAACTTTCTGGAGACTAATATAAACCATCTTGCCTGGATTGATGAAGATTGGCTTCCTATCGTTGGGTATTTCCGAAGGGATCAGCCCTGTTAGTGTTACACCAAGACACGCCGACCTTACTCTCAGTATTATGGGTAGAGAGCCAAAGGGTATGGCCTGAGGTCACCTCTGACCCCTCTTACGGCTTTGCAGAGTTGAAATCAGAATAATCATGTCTTCAAGTTAACAGAAAGAAAAGTAAAAAGTCTTCAGGCAATTTTATAAATATTCAGTCCGACTACTTTGCATATTCAGTAACTTTCCAAGACAAAAAAAAAGAATGGCCCTGGGGTTTTAGGTAACTGAAAGTGTTCTGAACTGCTTTCTGAATATCTGATGCTCAAGACCAGCTGTGAGGAGAAAATCAGAATGATAAGGTCATAGTTGCATTGATAAGCCGATGGGAATACACAAGTGAGGAATCGTCGTTATTGCAGCGCTTCATGCCGTCGCGTCAACGTTAAATGAGAAAGAAAATATGCTTAAATATTTTTCACAAATGCCAGGGTAGGAATTTGAGTGATCCTGATAGCACCGTGTCCAGACAGCTGCATCGTGTATCCACTGCTTCTTTTCCAAATGCAATGCCCAGCCATGGGCAGCATAATGTGAGGCGTTACCGTGGACATGAACTCTGACACCGTGGCGTTCTGCCGGACCGCCATCACTGTTCTTGTTTTACCAACTCTACTTCTAAGCTGACTTGATTTTGTAGCCACTGCATAAACATGATAAGACCTCGAACACCTTATTTCATTTACGCCACGCTATCTGGGTGATTTACTTTCTTTCTGTCAGTGAGTAAATTCTGCATATTTACAGACTTAAAATCAGAGAGTGCTGCAGAACTTCAAGGGCATTATATTCTTGTATTTTTTAAAAATATTATATTATTATTCCTTTTATTTAATCCAGTTGATTAAATGATGGACAGAAAAAATACATTTAACTGAAAGCAAACATACATACATAGAGGTTTTAAAGTAAAATGAGCACACAAAAAAATTACTTTGTCCTTTTGAAACTTTGTTTATGACCTGCTCAAAGGTTGTTATTTTCAAAATGTACTTTTAATCCGACAAACGAGCCTCATCAGGACAGATATTGTCATTTATTGAATATGACTGCAGACGAAGAGCCATTCAGCTCAGAACCATGAAAACAAAAATGAAGAATAAACACAAACGGATTAGAATTTAACTTTTCAATATTAAAAATGTCATCTTCCATTCGAATTGTGATTGAGTCGATTCTTAGGTTTAAACCTGTTTATTTTATTTGTATTATTCTTCAAAAATACACAATTTAATAATTCCAGTAAAAATCTGCCATGCATGCAGAGAGTGCACAGGTCTGACAGCAAAATATGCCCAGATACGTTTTGCTATTTCTAGCTTTTTTAATGTTTCTTCTCTGACCAGTGCATAGTAGGCCAAAGGACACGATTCAAAAAGAGAAGGCCAGACGGAAGAAAGGATGGGAAGCCATCCCGGTAAGTTAATGAGGACCTGCTGTAAAAAAAGAAGAAAAAAAAGATAGTTTTAACTTGTTTGAGCATGCCATAAATCTGCAATCAGAGATGTTTTATGCTTTACAAATTTGCTTTATAGATTTTGAAAATTTTAAGAAATGTACACAAAACCCCAGAGCAGACATTAGCAGGGAAAACAAAGTATGAAGGTAAACAATCTCAGTGCGCCTGTCTTTCTCTCATTCCTTGTTTAATATCTTTCTCAGTCGTCAGTCCTCCAGCTGCTGCCTGCAGAATAAAATACAGAATTAAGTATTTAATAAAAATGTGTCAGTAATGGTAACGTGTGTCCCTGTTTTTCAGCGGGAAAAAAAGAAGATCACGAAATGTTCTCAGGTTCAAAAGCTAAGATTTTACATTTGATCAATGAATTTAAGATGAATATTAACATTTGGCCTTTGTTGGCTTTTGGATAACATCAGCTGACCCCTGCAGATGGAAACAAAAGTTAGTCACATGTAGATGCCACCTGCAGTTGTGCTAAGAAACAGCAACAACTCGTCTGTCAGACAAGTTAGGCTGCATATTTTCTCTGATCAGAAAGCTTCAGTTAAAATAAGACAAGACAAGATGTACAGGTGCTGCTTTCTTTGGCTGAGTAGAAGTAGTGGTAGAATCTGGGCCGATTTGGTTAAGATTTATATTTCCTCTGTTGCTTGATTTCTTGTTGTAGTTCAGGGGTTCAGTCTAAAAATGAAACTACTGCTTCAGTTTCATCACATCTTGCTGATTCTCATTAGAGCGTGCGTCTGTTGAGTGAAAAATAGCTTTCCCCAGAGCATTACCTTAGTGTCAGTCTTTTAAAAACATCAAAGTCAGGTTTAGCGACGACTGCGTTTTCAAACCGAAAAGCCTCTCAGCTCGAGGAATATTCAGCCTTTTTTAGGAGGGCCCTTTGTAAATTTGATCACAAGTAAACACATTACCTGGTAGGTGTCAAACAGGGAATTAAAATAGGACACATCTAATAATGAGCATTATAATGCTAAGTCTAAGGTCATTATTTATTTAAGACTTTCTGTTTAGAAGACATTTTTTAAAATGTATTCATGTGATCTTCATCAGAAGCTTCTGAAGATCTCTCGCTATTTGTCTTTGTGTTTCATTTATTTATTTATTTTAAACCTTCAGTTCAAACCATCCTCAGAGGGATGTTTTCTGATTTGATAAGCTGCTTAGCTGTGACCTGTAAATCATTCAGGCATAAAATAGGCTGCTAAACCCAAGGGATGAATCGGTGATGTGTTGACACACACAGGGACAGTTTTAAGGTGGATCTTTTGGCATCATAACCGGCAGTGGCACTAATTTTCTCCCGTTTATTTAGCTGATTGTGTGAAGGGTAGCAAAGATAATACATTTCAACAGAGACAAAACAGTATTTTAGCAGGAGAAACGTGACGAGTGCACAGGTTTTACTTGGCATTCAGCAAAAATATCATTGGTAGGTTGGTCTATCTGTCAGGTTCTTAAGTTAAAGATTAGACTGTCAGGTACTCATCAAGACAGTATCTAGCGTTTTATTAGGTCTTCGTTTTACTTTGTGGTCTTGTATTATATATAATACGTATAAGGTCAAAAGAAAGACTTCAAAAACCTTCAGAAAACCTGGAGGACTATGGATCAAGAACACCTTAAAAGGATAGAATAAAGTTGGAGGCAAAGTAGAAACTAGAGGTGTTCAGAAACTTTCCACATCAGAGTTAATTGAGCAATAATGTTAGATTTTCTTCCATTTTCCCTAGAGAGGACAGGGAGCGCAACCCTTCCAGAGAAGAAAATCATTTCTTAATGATTTAAAAAGAATTTTAACCACAATCATGAAATCCTCGTTTTTTTGTAGAAATTCTTTGAAACCTAATTAATTGTGATTTAACCAATCCTTTAAAAAGTATGTTTTGGGTGAAAGCTTGTTTTATATAAAAGTGCATGCGTGTCTGTTTCTTTAAAAAAAACCTTGATGTCTAGTTTTTGACTCATCCTAAAATGTGTTCCTTTATAAATGGTTGTGTCCAGAAAGTCAATAGTTTTCATTAATGACATATTTCAATTTGACAGAGGGATCATGTCCATTCAAAATTTCTACAAATTCTTCAAATGCGTTAATAGTTGACAGTCCAGATACCACAAATATCGTAAATAATGAAGAGGTTTTTTTTCAAACATTTTTATAGTGCTTTTTCTTCCCAATTTGCCATAAAAATATTCGCATATGCTGGTGCAAATGTTTTGCCCATAGCCGTTCCTTTTATTTGTAAAAAGTATTCCCCATTAAAATCAAAATAATTTCTTTTGAGATGAATTTCTAATAATTCTATAATTGCTCTATCTGGTCTGTCAGAGTCCAGGTATTGTTTCAATACTTTCTTAACACATGCTATACCAGCCTCAGTATCAGTGTTTGTATATAAACTGTCAACGTCCATTGAAAATAGAAATGAATTATGTGGAATTTTAAGTTGCTTCACCAAATTTATGAAATGATAAGTATCTTTAATATATGATGGATGTTTTGTAGATAGAGGATTCAAAAAATAGTCAATAAATTCCGCTGTTTGATATGTTTCGCTTCCACAATCTGAAACAATTGGTCTTCCTGGTGGCATTTCATATGGTATTGTCCATTTTCGTGGGTCTTTGTCAATTTTTGAATGAAGTTTTGCATTTATGCACCGGAGAGACGGACAAAGAAATGGTTCGAGGTGTGTCTCCGTCCGGGGTCACAGAGTTCTGCTGGTGGTTCCTTTATTCAGAGATCCAGACCGAGTTGCTGTGGAAGAACACATGAACCTTTTTGACATTGGGGTCTGGAAACACACAATAGTTGTGTTCACGCATGCAGACAAACTAGCAGACAGGTCCATCGAGGAGCACATTGAGAGGGAGCCTCAGTCTCTGTGCTGGTTGGTGGACCAGTGTGAGAACCGGTACCACTCCATAAATAACATGAAGAAAAGGGATCTCAGGTTGCAGAGTTGTTTGAGAAGATCGAGGAAATCGTGGCAGGAAACGGAGGCCAGATCTTTTGCCCTAATCTGTCCCAACTTAACAACCATGTTTACTGGTCACTGGATGAAAGACCAAAATCTTAAGTTAATCTTTTTGACACGTTATTATAATTAGCACAAAACTTATTCTGACTGTTAAAACATTGCCTTAACAGTCAGCCACTGGAACTAGTGAAGTGACTTTCCACAGCACAATCAAGTAACTATGTTACCTTCAGTTGTTATAAAAATGCTGTACAGATCAACTGTGACAACAAAGTCAAAAGAAATTTTAATTGTAATTTAACGTCTTGAAATTGGGCATCGGTCTCTTTAAGAAACTCTTGCTCTTTCCACCACTCCACCTTCAGAAAGTCACATTGCTCAACTATTAGCCCTTTAGAAACGTTTTTACCAATGCTGCACTGAGAAGTACGATGAGCTCAGTTCCACCAGGTGTTCGCTAATTGCTGCTGTCTAGTTTGAAGGAGCTAAGTGGGGAGTTGCGGGGGATGGATGAAATAATCAAAGCAACATCAGGTTTGTTTTTGATGCGAGAGTAACATTACAACCTGATGTAAAGCTCAAAAAAGGCAGTTTTACAAAATACTGAGCCTTTAATTAAACAAATGTGCAAAGTTTTTGGAAACTCAACACCCGGCATCCGATCCTAAGCTGAATAACATTGATCTCTATGGCAACCTCATCACTCTAAAGCACAAATTTCAAACCAGAGTTAGTCAGGTTGGTGAACTCCAGTCACAGATGTTTCTCTGCTCCCTCAGAGCCCACGGCGTCCTTCAGATTCAGAAATCCAACCTCACAGTCTGTCCTTCTGCAGAGTCCAACTCCCCTAGTTGTTGGAGCAGGTTTGGGGGGAACACACACTCACACTGCTCCAATCTCTGACCCCAGACACCTGGTCTTTGATGACAACCACTCCGTCGTGGCAGTAGCAACAGAGGATACATGCAGCCACCGGAGCAAAGCAGAGCAGAGGTGCTTCAGGTCACACTGAATGTGTAAGTCGAGCAGCAGCAGATATCAAACCTGCAGTGTGGCTTCGGGTATCTCCTACTATCTCGACACAGAAAAACTGTATAGTACCAGCCTCCCCTCTCTGACCTTCCTCTATCATGACCCTGCTGGCTCCCAGAAGTAGGACGACGTTCCTGAGAGAGCATTTCACTTTCCAATGCATCTTACTGTCTCCTCTTGTGTGAATTTTGAGGATTTTCACATTTCTCTTGTGAGTCAAAAGCAGATGTGCCGCTGACCACTAGGTGGTGCTGCTGTTGCATATGAGAATGAGGGTTTGTGAAGGAGCTGAGGGACAGAGGAGTTTGGCTAATATTAGCAACTATGTTAAAGGGTCTGGGACAAATGTGAACATTTAGTGGAGCTGTGTTTTGTCTGGTAACTAACAGGAAAACGCTGCAATGTGATAAAAGAATATCTCACTGTCTTCAAACGTGTATTTCAGGAAGAAAAGCAAGATCCAATTTATTCTTGTTAAGGAAATATGGATATTGTTGAGTGTTTAATATGGCTAATCTCATGCCATGTGCGTTTAAGAGATAAACATTCCTATTTGGACAAATGTTAAGCAGAGATAAACATTCTCCTGGCAAGGCTGTAACTTAGAGCAGCCACAAAACACTATTCTCTTGAAAGGCTTTAAATTAGTAGGCCATAAATAATATCTTCCCCTGCCGAGAGGTCGAAGGTTGGGGGTTTCCCAGGGGCTCTGAGCTGCATCTGGAGTTGATCACAGATTTCGAATCTTGGAAACATCTATGTTTAATTTCGGATACACCTTTTAAATATTGTTTGTGATAAGGCAAAGATTCAAATCTTTGGAGAAGCTGACTGCAGAGGAGCAAGATAGGTTTTGTGAAATTAACTTATAACTTTAACAACTAAAATGACTCTTGACTGTTGTCATTAAAACTTAGGGGAAGGTTGACGTTTTTCCAAGGTGGCTCTCTGATTGGTTGAACAACGGAACGCCTTCGTTGCATAAATTAAAATACGGAAACACCTCTTTGAATAAGATGACGTGTAAAAAGAAAGAGAGAGAGTTTTTTCCATCTTTTCTCCACGTGGGCGCCTTTGTCTGTCTGTGTGTTTCGTGTTTGTCTTTGTCTGTTGTTATTTTGTGATAAAATGCATATCTCTGTATCTCTGCAGCGTTGTTAACTGATTCATGTGTGGTTTTGTATGAATTAAACTCTGTGATCTGTGACGTCAACACGCCTTGTTTAGTTTCGTTTTACAGCTGGCCGCTGCTCGCCGAGAAGAACCCGGCTGTGTTAAGGAAGAGACGAGCCAAACGTTTTGTTCAAAGTTTTAATAAATAATTCTTCCTTAATATTCTCTAAAACAATATGATCCTCAAACATAAAGGATAAAAAGGTCAAACAACAGCATCATACCTCTAACATGCAGACAAGAAACCCAGTTTTTGGTTTAGTATTTCTGCAAAACTGAGTTGAAGTAGGGTGACCAGACGTCCTCTTTTTCCCGGACATGTCCTACTTTTCAGACCTAAAAAGATGTCCGGGGGGAATTTAAAAATCGTCCGGGATTTTGGTCAACTGCCTCAAAACACATTACATAGCTTACAGTTCATTGTAGGGCACTGCGCACGGCGCTGTGTGTCACGTAATCCCTGAGCCGCGTCAGTGCGGGCAGCCCTGTTCTTAATCAGAAGATGGCTGTCAGTACGCCAACAACGTGCGAAAGCGCAAATGTATGTAGTTTTCCCGCTTTTAGACTTTCTGTTCAGCACCCCCCGCTCCAAGGCGCTCTGGTTTCCTCAATTCCCCCCCCCCCTGCAGGTTGTCCGGGTTTTCCCACAGTAAAATATGGTCACCCTAGTTGAAGACCATCTTGATTGAATTCCAACATCTACAGAAATTACAAAAAAATCATTAAACCTAACAAGCTAACAGATAACTTACACTTAATTCACTTAGACTGAGAAAATTAAACATAGCTTGCTCAGCTTACCTAGTGGTTTTAAAACCTGTGACTTCAATGCTTTTAAACCCTGGTTCTCTAACTTCTTACACTATATAATACACTTCACACAAGCTTTTGATGGATTTTTTTTCTCAAACTATTGAAATCTTAGTTTACACACACTTCTACTGATTTTGCAGAGGTTTCAGATGTAACCATATGTGTAGACACAGAGTTACTGCTGCAGAACAAAAAGGACTATGATATTTCTAAATGTTAGCTAATGAATTAAACACACAACATGCTTCACTGCACAGGTCACATGATTGCTAACCAGCTCACCATGTGTTCCTCTCCATGATTCATACAATGATTCAGTCTCTTTTTTCCAATATTCTCAATTGTATCATGTTGTCCCCTGCAGACATCCAGGAAAGAAGAGCAGCCAGAGATCTTATTATTTTACTAATCAAAACATCTGCAGTAGTAAAACAATTCCAGCAACAACCCCCCCCCCCCCCCCCCCAAAAAACATAATATAGTAGTAGCTGGAGTTTTACTTTGAACATTCACAAGTTAAACAAAAATGCAAATAAATAATTGATTTATTGTGTCACTCTGTCAAATTTAAATTCTGAAAAAAATTACATTATTTCGCAATTTCACTTAATTTGATTTTACTTGCTAGTGAGTTTTTCATTCATGCAGCTGGCTGTACAAGTTCAGATTTCTTGTTGCGGAAATTCTGAAATTGATTTGTAAAGACGCTCAAATCCCATCTTCAAGTTAATTTATTCTAAAAGGGAAAGTTGGAAATTGTCCACCAACCTTGACATCAGTATCCATATTGCTACTTGCACAACCAATGCAGTGGAGGTTGCTGATGTTACTGATAAGCTCTTTTGCCGCCTTGTTATGGAGTCAAATTCAGGCCCAAACTCTCCTCTCCTGGTCAAAATTATGAACTGTGAAATTGTGGCTAGCCTTAATTTAATCTTTACAATACTTTTAAACAAAACCAAATATCAAACTCCTGCCATTTGCTGTTTATAGTTTTCTCCACCAGAGGGCAACAAAGCGTCTCGCGTGACGTAATTGTCATGAGCCGGAAGAGGGGAATTTAAAAAAAAATAATTAAACTTTATTTTAAATTAAACTTTAAGCTCAAACAACTAAGGTAATTACAACAGGTTTTATTATTATTATTATTATTATTATTATTATTATTATTATTAATGAACAAACAGTATACAAAGACTTGTTGAGGTACAAAGAACATTGCAACATAAGTAGTAAAGGAAACAGAATATGGGGCTAAGACTAAAGACAAAGACATAAACATTAAGGGAAATTAATAGAAATAGAGCAAGATTTAAAACAAAAGAAAAGTAGAGATACTGACAGTTACCTTTTTTTTTTTTGCATAAATGGATTTCAAATGTTTCATTGAGGTGTATTACAGTTTAAATTGGTTAAGAAAAAAATCAAAACAAGGAGTAGAACCTCTCCATTCACAGCAGTATATATGATATTTAACAAGCAAGAAAACAATATTTACCATGTCAGATATTTGACTATCAAGGTCACCAACATAGTATAATATGTGGGTGATGGTTGTCTCTGGGGTGTCTTTAATTTTAAGGGACAACCAATTTTTATTGTCTCTCCATAGTTTAAAAGAAAAAGGACATTAAAAAAAGAGATGATTAAGGGATTCCTCTGGACATTCACAAAAGGCACAACATGTTGAATCAAATTTAAATCTTTTGTGCAAAAATTCAACCACTGGGTAAATATTGTGAGAGATTTTGAAGTGAGTCTCTTTAACTTTAGGTGAAACCAGCCATTTCACATACTTGGAAAACGCCTTTTCAATTATAGACAAATTTGTTGTTACCAAGATATTATTGTTGTAATCATTAAATAATTTAGATGTGAAGGCAGTCACAAGCATACCATTATTGCACTTTCTATCAGTCACATTATATTCTTTTCTTTTTAATAAGAAAAGAAAACAACCTCTTATGTTCTTTATTTTAAATCCTAAACAATAGAAATAAAACACAGCTTTAAAAAAGTAAAATAAAATTCTAAAGTAGATATTTTGTCTAAAATATTGTCTTATTTTTTCAAAAACATATGTTGAAACATACATGAATGACCATGGTGGTGGTGCCCAGGATGCTCAGCAGGCAGCCCAGCTTCCCATGCAGGTTTAACCGCTCAGTCATTAAATATGATGACAGCACGGCACTGCAGCACAACAACAACAACAAAAAAAGAACACCTGTGATGGAAAGTTTAAACCCAGGATTGCACATGCTTGGAAACAAACCAACAAGATTCCTCACTGCATGTTACTTCAGGTCATTTACTCAAGAATGTACTGAAAAACAAGAGAGGGCTGTTTCAAGACAGCGTTTTATCAAAAACGATGTTTTGATAAAACGTTTCGGTGTGGAGTGCACGTGATGAGGCGTCTGTACCTGACGAGCACGCTGAGGGCTCCCAGGGGCGTTTGCAGGGGCAAAAGCATATGCTACAAAGTTGGCTGCTTCCCCAGCGCCACTGAAATTAAAAAAACCAAAAAACAAAACATTAGCATACAGTTAGAACATGTCACAATAGAGCCAGACATGGGGAAACAATGCAATACTGTCTGCAATAAAACAGTACAAACACACTGACCCATGTCACTGAAGCAAATCAGCTGAAAGGTCGTCCGTCCGTCCGTCCGTCCGTCCATCCATCTATCTATCTATCTATCTATCTATCTATCTATCTATCTATCTATCTATCTATATATATATATATATATATATACTGTATATATAGTTACAGATTTGGAAATGCGATAAAAAACATTACAATAACACAAAGCTCATACGGAGCCTTGTGCCAGAAGCCCATTAAAAGGCTGTTTACATCGTTTTAAACTGTGTGATTGTGAGCGTGAGTGGGAATAAAGATAGCAATAGGTATTTAGTTCCATATAACACAGTAGGAGTGTAACAGGTAAACCTTTTATGGATGCAAACTCGACTAAAAACCCACCTGTTTAGGATTGTATTTGAAATGGAACCTGACTTAATGTCGTGTTTTGAGTGTTGATTCTATGTTGCATTGTGTTTCTGTGTTTGATATGATGTAAAGCACTTTGAAATGCCTTGTTGCTGAAATGTGCTATACAAATAAAATTTGATTGATTTATTGATTGATTAAAATAAGGTGTAGAAATACTCTTCCAAATAAAAGCCTTAATATTTCATTCCATCATTGTTGCAAAAGTTCCATAAAACTAGAGTGACCAAACCTGTAATTAAGAAGATTATGTTTGGACCCTAAGTTCTTCAGAAACCTAAAAACAAACAAAATAATAAAGTGATTTTTCACATCTACCACCAAGCAGGGAAGATGCTCTCCAAAGGAGCAGCTCTGGCAACCTGAAGGAGGAAAGAAGGAGGTGGGAGGTTGAGAGAGCCCAACAACAACACAGATTCCTCAGACTTCACGTTCATCCCTTACAGCAGGAACCTACCGGCGACACAGGACACGTTACACAGCGGGAAACCAGAACCTGACGGGTTGAAGAAATCCATTTAGGGCGCAGCGCCTTTAAGAACATATAGTCCCTCTGCTGCCTTATCCCAAACAAAGACATGAGAGGCTGAGCTTATCCAACCGGTTGTCTGAGTGTTGCGCTGCCCTGGACACAAAGCCTTGTGACCAGAACCAGAACCAGGGCTGGAACCAGAACCAGACCCAGAACCAGGGCTGGAACCAGACCCAGAACCAGGGCTGGAACCATGGCTGGGACCAGACCCAGAACCATGGCTGGGTCCATGTCTGGAACCAGAACCAGACCCAGGGCTGGAACCAGACCCAGAACCAGGGCTGGTCCATGTCTGGAACCAGACCCAGAACCAAGGCTGGAACCAGACCCAGAACCAAGGCTGGAACCAGACCCAGAACCAGGGCTGGGTCCATGTCTGGAACCAGACCCAGAACCAGGGCTGGGACCAACCAGTACCAAGCCCCATTGACCAACCTCAGGGTACAGAGGTACCTGATCTCGGCCGTGGGGCTCCAGGTGACGGCTCCCAGGGTTGGGCCCTGTACCAGGGAATCCCCTGGAAACGCCCAGCCCGGTGCCAGACGCCTGGCTCCCTTGCAACTGGCCAAGCCCCAGTGACCTTCGTTCTGGGTACACAGTTCCCAGATCGCGGATCTCGTCCAGGGACCACCGACTTACCTTCTGCCACCTAACCCTTACCCTAAACCTGCCAGGTTTAGTGCACCCTAAGCCCACATGGAGCTTGGCTGGACCCCCTGGTTCTGGAGAACCAACATCCATACCACTGGTTCCACTGATAGCTAGGAAACAAGAACTGTCAAACTCTGGTGGGTGGCCAACCACCAGGCCTTAACACCTGGGTCAGATATAGTGCAGGATAATGCACTTCAGCTGGTGGCTCCATTAAGGTCCATTAAGCATAAGTTTGCCATAGATGTGCTGCCCCCACAACCATCAGACCTAACCCTATGCCTTTTGCAAAGTCTGTTGCAATATGTTTTAAGACCTTTATCGCCTTTTGTTTCTTTGTCTGCGGTTCCTTAATCTTCTTAAATTTCATTGTATTCTTTTGTAAATCTCCCAGTTTGCTGGATACTCGATTAAATCTTTCCAATGTCTCCCTTGATCTTCCAAGTCTTGGTGCTATACTGTTGACTCTAAAATTGGCATCTCTAATTTGAATCTCAAATATTTCAAGTTGTCTAACTAAATTGTCATCGGACAATGTGATCGGTTTTCTCAAAATGAATAATATTTCATCCATCATTTCAATTACGTAATCCAACTGTCTCTCTGACTCCGTCGGCGACTCAGTGTTTTGATCCATTTTTGTAGTACTCCGTACGTTTTTAACAGTAGTCTGAATTGCTGAACTCTTCTTCACTGACTGAACATGTCTTGTGGTCAACTAAAATTCCAGATTGCAGTTTTGTGATGTAATACAGAAAAGCGTGATGTCACAAATTGATGTCACGGCGTCAGGAGAACAAATGGCAAACTCATCAATTTGAATGAAAACAATTTGTGTGTGCTTTTTTTTTTTTTACTTTATTTCAAACAAATAACATGAGCATACATACAGATGTTAACTCAAAGTCAAATATTAAAATATAATAAAAACAAATAAATAATAATTACAGATATTGAGGGTGTTGATGTTAAAGTCTAGAAAGACAAAAGTTAAATCAACATATAAACATTGGTAAAATAAAATGATGTGTACTTTTTCAGTTAGGTTTTCATAACAAAATGTCTAAAATATATTCAAATACATATGAAGATTGTATATTATAGCAAAAAGAACAATAAAGTCCAACAGATGGTCACCATGTTTTTTCTTGGTACCACGTTTCCATCAGCAAAGGTTATTTTAGGGGGAGATTTTAATGTGGTCTTTTCCACTCAACTGGATAGACATCCTCTAGATTTACAAATGAACAGAACCATCTGTTGGACTTCTATAACCGGCTAAATTTATTAGATATTTGGAGACATCGTCATCCTACTGACATACAATTCACCTGGAGTAACAAAAGCTTTTCAACTCAATCTAGAATTGACTTCTCATAGTGTTTCTTTTTCTTTTTTTGCCTTTATTGTTCTTTTTGCTATAATATACAATCTTCATATGTATTTGAATATATTTTAGACATTTTGTTATGAAAACCTAACTGAAAAAGTACACATCATTTTATTTTACCAATGTTTATATGTTGATTTAACTTTTGTCTTTCTAGACTTTAACATCAACACCCTCAATATCTGTAATTATTATTTATTTGTTTTTATTATATTTTAATATTTGACTTTGAGTTAACATCTGTATGTATGCTCATGTTATTTGTTTGAAATAAAGTAAAAAAAAAAAAAGCACACACAAATTGTTTTCATTCAAATTGATGAGTTTGCCATTTGTTCTGCTGACGCCGTGACATCAATTTGTGACATCACGCTTTTCTGTATTACATCACAAAACTGCAATCTGGAATTTTAGTTGACCACAAGACATGTTCAGTCAGTGAAGAAGAGTTCAGCAATTCAGACTACTGTTAAAAACGTACGGAGTACTACAAAGATGGATCAAAACACTGAGTCATTTCCAGAGCTGGTGAGTTGCTCACATGAAAGTATGGATAAATTAAGATTAGTTTCTCAAGAAATTGATCCAAAACTAAAACAGGGCAGGAAACCCCATGGCAATTTAATTAAAAAAATTGGAGTACTTAAGAAACAACTTGATTCTGCCAATGTAAGTATAAAATCAAGACTTAGTGTAGTAATGGACACAGTGCAAGAACTGGAACAGCTGGACAACAAGATGGAAGATTTAAAAACGGATTTGATGGTACTTAAGGAAGAGGCAGAAATGGAGGAACCACAGACTGAGAAACCAAAGGAAAGAAATTTCTTAAAATATATTGCAACATACTTTGCAACAGACTTTGCAAAAGGCGTAGGGTTAGGTCTGATGGTTGTGGGGGCAGCACATCTATGGCAAACTTATGCTTAATGGACCTTAATGGAGCCACCAGGTGAAGTGCATTATCCTGCACTATATCTGACCCAGAGAAAAGGCATTTTAAACCCTGCCTTAACACCAACCAGGTGAGTTTGACTGTTCTTGTTTCCTAGCTATTAGTGGAACCAGTGGTATGGATGTTGGTTCTCCAGAACCAGGGGGTCCAGCCAAGCTCCATGTGGGCTTTGAGTACACTAAACCTGGCAGGTTTAGGGTAAGGGTTAGGTGGCAGAAGGTAAGTCGGTGGTCCCTGGACGAGATCCGTGATCTGGGAACTGTGTACCCAAAACGAAGGTCACTGGGGCTTGGCCAGCTGCAAGGGAGCCAGGCGTCTGGCACCGGGCTGGGCGTTTCCAGGGGATTCCCTGGTACGGGGCCCAACCATGGGAGCCGTCACCTGGAGCCCCACGGCCGAGATCAGGTACCTCTGTACCCTGAGGTTGGTCAATGGGGCTCGGTACTGGTTGGTCCCAGCCCTGGTTCTGGGTCTGGTTCCAGCCCTGGGTCTGGTTCTGGTTCCAGACATAGACCCAGCCCTGGTTCTAAGTCTGGTTCCAGCCATGGGCCCAGACCTGGTTCTGGGTCTGGTTCCAGACACGGACCCAGCCTTGGTTCTGGGTCTGGTTCCAGAGATGGACCAGCCCTGGTTCTGGGTCTGGTCCCAGTCCTGGTACCAGCTCTGGTTCTGGGTCTGGTTCCAGCCATGGTTCTGGGTCTGGTTCCAGAGATGGACCCAGCCCTGGTTCTGGGTCTGGTTCCAGCCATGGTTCTGGGTCTGGTTCCAGAGATGGACCCAGTCCTGGTTCCAGCCCTGGTTCTGGTTCTGGTTCTGGTTCCAGCCCTGGTTCTGGTTCTGGTCACAAGGCTTTGTGTCCAGGGCAGCGCAACACTCAGACAACCGGTTGGATAAGCTCAGCCTCTCATGTCTTTGTTTGGGATAAGGCAGCAGAGGGACTATATGTTCTTAAAGGCGCTGCGCCCTAAATGGATTTCTTCAACCCGTCAGGTTCTGGTTTCCCGCTGTGTAACGTGTCCTGTGTCGCCGGTAGGTTCCTGCTGTAAGGGATGAACGTGAAGTCTGAGGAATCTGTGTTGTTGTTGGGCTCTCTCAACCTCCCACCTCCTTCTTTCCTCCTTCAGGTTGCCAGAGCTGCTCCTTTGGAGAGCATCTTCCCTGCTTGGTGGTAGATGTGAAAAATCACTTTATTATTTTGTTTGTTTTTAGGTTTCTGAAGAACTTAGGGTCCAAACATAATCTTCTTAATTACAGGTTTGGTCACTCTAGTTTTATGGAACTTTTGCAACAATGATGGAATGAAATATTAAGGCTTTTATTTGGAAGAGTATTTCTCTGTCTTATTTTAAGAGAATTTGGACGATCTAATGCAGACATCCGCAGCATGGAGCTCTGGAGCCACAAGTGTCTCTTTAGTCTTTCCAAGGTTCAATAATAACAATAATTGTGACTAAAAATGTTAAAGAACGAAATGATTTTAAAAAAATGAATATGTAATAAATCCAGGTTTGAGAGGTTGATGTATATGTATGGAAATAATTGCTTTGTATTTTTACAATAGAATAACATTGAAATTGTTTTTTTTTTCAGATATTCCCCAAATATCAAAATCCCATGAAAGAAAAATGGATCAATCCTCATGTTTTTCAAAGTTTTTATGTATTTTAAAACCCAAATATAAATAAAACTGGGGTTCTTTATTATTATTATTATTTAAATAGTTCATGTAAGATTTGCGTCTCTGAAGTTTTATTCAGATGGAGTGAGGGCTGAAATGGCTCTATGGATGGTAAAGGTTGCCAACTCCTGATATGACTTGTAAGACCCTGTCCCCTTTTTTAATTATGGTATCTGTAAGCTTTATTTTGAAAGGCCAGATTGGTCCAGTGTGAATCACTAATTTAGCCGCAGCAGCAAATTGAAAGCCATTCTAGTAATAATCTAATATGTGATCAAAGTCTCCTATTTTGGGAACCTTACACAAATCACACAAAGTGCAAAGGGTCAAGCAAAATGGCCGCTGTTTAAATAGGTGGATTTGGAAAAAAAAAACTTCTCAAAGAGGAACAATAAAATAATTATTTTGTCTGTTTTTCAGGGCAGGGCAGCCATGCATATCTTAAAGAATGGTTGTGGTTTACTATCAAGTAAGTGGTGAGCTTTGTGTTTTTGTAATGTTATTGATCTATATATACAGTATATATATATATATATACATATACATATATATATATATATATATATATAGTATATACAGTATATATTACAGTATATATTATATATATATATATATATATATATATATATATATATATATAGTTACAGATTTGGAAATGCAATCAAAAACATTACAATAACACAAAGCTCATCACTTACTTGATAGTAAACCAGCCCACCACAACTAAATATATAGATATACTGTATATATCTATGTCAATATATATAGACATAGATATACGGGACGGATGCTCTGTGAGGCTTCTGCAGAGTCCAACTCCCCTAGTTGTTGGAGCAGGTTTGGGGGGAACACACACTCACACTGCTCCAATCTCTGACCCCAGACACCTGGTCTTTGATGACAACCACTCCGTCGTGGCAGTAGCAACAGAGGATACATGCAGCCACCGGAGCAAAGCAGAGCAGAGGTGCTTCAGGTCACACTGAATGTGTAAGTCGAGCAGCAGCAGATATCAAACCTGCAGTGTGGCTTCGGGTATCTCCTACTATCTCGACACAGAAAAACTGTATAGTACCAGCCTCCCCTCTCTGACCTTCCTCTATCATGACCCTGCTGGCTCCCAGAAGTAGGACGACGTTCCTGAGAGAGCATTTCACTTTCCAATGCATCTTACTGTCTCCTCTTGTGTGAATTTTGAGGATTTTCACATTTCTCTTGTGAGTCAAAAGCAGATGTGCCGCTGACCACTAGGTGGTGCTGCTGTTGCATATGAGAATGAGGGTTTGTGAAGGAGCTGAGGGACAGAGGAGTTTGGCTAATATTAGCAACTATGTTAAAGGGTCTGGGACAAATGTGAACATTTAGTGGAGCTGTGTTTTGTCTGGTAACTAACAGGAAAACGCTGCAATGTGATAAAAGAATATCTCACTGTCTTCAAACGTGTATTTCAGGAAGAAAAGCAAGATCCAATTTATTCTCTAAAACAATATGATCCTCAAACACAAAGGATAAAAAGGTCAAACAACAGCATCATACCTCTAACATGCAGACAAGAAACCCAGTTTTTGGTTTAGTATTTCTGCAAAACTGAGTTGAAGACCATCTTGATTGAATTCCAACATCTACAAAAATTACAAAAAAATCATTAAACCTAACAAGCTAACAATTAACTTACACTTAATTCACTTATTAGACTGAGAAAATTAAACATAGCTTGCTCAGCTTACCTAGTGGTTTTAAAACCTGTGACTTCAAGGATTTTAAACCCTCAATTGTATCATGTTGTCCCTTGCAGACATCCAGGAAAGAAGAGCAGCCAGAGATCTTATTATTTTGCTAATCAAAACATCTGCAGTAGTAAAACAATTCCAGCAACAAATTAAATAAAATAAAAACATAATATAGTAGTTGTTGTAGTTTTACTTTGAACATTCACAAGTTAAACAAAAATGCAAATAAATAATTGATTAATTATGTAAATCTGTCAAATTTAAATTCTGAAAAAAATTACATTATTTCGCAATTTCACTTAATTTGATTTTACTTGCTAGTGAGTTTTTCATTCATGCAGCTGGCTGTACAAGTTCAGATTTCTTGTTGCGGAAATTCTGAAATTGATTTGTAAAGACGCTCAAATCCCATCTTCAAGTTAATTTATTCTAAAAGGGAAAGTTGGAAATTGTCCACCAACCTTGACATCAGTATCCATATTGCTACTTGCACAACCAATGCAGTGGAGGTTGCTGATGTTACTGATAAGCTCTTTTGCCGCCTTGTTATGGAGTCAAATTCAGGCCCAAACTCTCCTCTCCTGGTCAAAATTATGAACTGTGAAATTGTGGCTAGCCTTAATTTAATCTTAATACAAATATAATACATAATTATATATAATATAATAATTTATACTTAATATAATATAAATATAATACACAAAACCAAATATCAAAATCTTGTCATTTGCTGTTCTCCACCAGAGGGCGACAAAGCGTCTCGAGTGACGTAATTTTCATGAGCCGGAAGAGGGGAAATTGTAGTCGGTCAGAAACCCTGACATGACAAATCAAATCGCACGGTGATTCAACATCTCATTCGCTTACAAAGCAAGCAGGTGAGTGTTTTAGTCGGATTAATACCGCGCTGTTCGTGGTGCGGTGTTGGAACTATATTCTCCTCCGCTCCGTTCCGCCAAAACGTGCTGTTTTCATTGAACAGTGAAGGAGCCCTGCCCCGTGGCGTTCACTGACATCTGGGCGCATTTACAACACAGGTCCAGTCTGCTCTGCACGTCTACAAATCTAACCAATCATACTGAAACTTTATAGCATGCCTGCTCGTTACTTCCTTGTTAGCTCGTCATACTCTCTGTTCTTCTTCTTTTGCTCATTGCTCAGGCCTTATCCTGTTTCTCTCTTCATATGTAAACAGATTTCTGGACGAGTTTCTTCCTACGTATCAGCAGCAGCAGCCATGGTAGGAAACGTTTTCGCTCTTTGTTTATTTCAAACTCTATAAATGCACACATTTGAGTGCATCAACTAATTTGAGATCTTTAGTTTTTTACTGTATCAGAAGATCTGACTAGATATTTTGAGTCTGTTATCATTCTGTCCTCTTGGCTAAATGCCATCCATCTATTTCTGCTGTCATGTAACCGAGAAGTTGGTAAATGCGTTGTAATCCTGCGTACAAGTTGCATTGAAACAGATTTGAATGTCATGTTATGAAAATGTGAATAACAAGTGGTTGAATTGAGCCTCTCACAATAAACAATAAATAAATGAATCACACGATAAATTAAAAGAAACTGAATATTTTTCATCTTCTTGATTGATCGTTTGTCTCTTTTCTTTCTCCTTTTACCAAAAACTGAATGATTAAAGTCATCACTTTGGCGCTTTGGTCTCAACTATCCCTGTTTTTGAGAGATAATTTTGTTTACAGAGACTTCATAATTAATTTTATTTGTTGTTTCTGTTGTTTTCTTTCTTTATTTTGGACATTTAAAATGTCTTTCAGGTCCAGTGCTTAAATGTTATTATAACTTAAAGATTATTGATCCTTGAGAATGTGTTCTTTCATTATTATGCCATTATTACTATTATATTACTTGAAAATGGTCTCAAAACAACAATATTATCGCAGTAGGTTCTGGGACAATTTATCGTCCAGCAAAATTTGTTATCGTGACAGGCCCAGTCTGAATTATTGCAAATAAAGTGAAATAAATTCAGCTACCCAATGCAATTTTACCATCAACAATGTGGAATGGTTGGTCCTCAAACTTAAACATCCTGGAAAAACAGGATATTCTTAGATTAAGGTCAATTTATTCATAAAGCAGAATTTGCAACAAATTCCGTCCTAAAGCACTTTAACAGATAAACCTTATGTGATTATAGAGAACCAGAATAGCTGGAGTTAAGCAACGCCATCAGCCGGTTCTCGTTCTAGATGATCTGCTTACATCCAGATGTAGATATATTTCAACCGTATGGATGTTATAAATTAATAGGGTCACTTTTGCACTTAAACCACTGAGAAAAGTCATTGAAAGTAATGTATATGAAGAGTTCAGCGATGATTTACCCACTTTGGTGGTTTATGTTTTGTTATTGCAGGAATCTAAGCATTTAATGAGCTGAGCACAGGTGTACTTTGAGGTGCTTCTGAACAGGTTCTAGCTACGAAAGCAGCCCGGTCTTGTAAGGTAAATTTCATCGACTGTGTCTCGTCCTGCTTCAGCACGGCCGTGTGAAGGTCAAAACCACAGCCCAGCAGGAGGAGGAGAAAAAGAAAGAGCGGGAGAAGAAGCTGAAGGTCTACGTGGCTGCTCGGGACGCCTGCTTTTCCAAGGTGATGTCAGCAACACTGTTTTAAAACTCTTTTTTTTTTTTTTAATTATGCGTTTTTGCAACTTCATAACTCCGTAATAACTTAATTTGAAAAATTGGTGCTGTACTAACTGGAGAGAGATGGAGGTTTTCTCACTTTAGCCATCTCCGTTGAGGCAACGTTTGGCTAAAACAGAACTTATTGGATGTGGGATCTTACCCTGGTTTGCAAACGTATTTAAGGTTCTTGAAATTTTTCTGCAGTGCACCTTTTGTAAGTGACAGGGGGATGCACAGTCTGATTTTTTTTTTCATAATCAAAAATCTGAAAAGTGTGCAACCAGTTGCTCTCTGAAGTCTTCTAGGTTTTAATCAACCAGTGGTTGTATTCATTTCTGTGCAGCTAAAGCTTTTATGTGAAGGCCACAAATGTTTGTCAGAGAACATTAGTCAACAAACTGCACTAGCAGCGAGCAATATGGGTTTTTATCGCAATATTCCAACATTACTTCTCTTTTAGGTAACTGTACAGGATCTAGTGCCACAAGACACAAATATCCTTCTTGAAAATCGTTCCCACATTTTTCAACGCCTGGATTGAATCTGTGGATGATTAACGGCCTTCTGCAGTTCTTGATGGCTGCAGAAGAGATCGTGAGCCTCTCTCGAATAGAGGCACATCTAAGCATATCAGTAAGCACATCATAATAAAAAAATGAAAAACAAGTGATTTAAAATTATTCAAAGCCCACCGGCAGCAGTCAGCCTTACACTTCCGTGTGCGCCACATGCTCTCCCGGACCAAACAATCGGTCCCGCCCTATTTTTAAAAACTCAAATCCCACAACAAAGTCGCAGGATATCATACTTAGGCCTAGAGTGGTGGGCAGGATAAAAAAAATATATATATACAAAAGGAGACATGGCCTCAATTATTAAAAAGATCTAGTTTGCCCTAAAATAACCAAGATCACTATAGGCACAAAACAATGCAGTTATTTTTCAATAAACACATTTGAGATCAGAGTAATATTGCCAAACTTACCATAAAAGTGCTCAGAGTAGAATTGCTGTTTGGTTTCTCCCAACCAAACAGCCACTTTGCTGTTTGGTTGGGAGAAACCACTAGTGTAAAAAGGGGGAGGCGGACCATTCCACTCCTTGTAGTGACTTGTAGATGTTTTTGTGTCAAAATATTATGCACAGTCAGTAAAACTAGCCTACTAAGCTAACCTGCATGTTTTCAATTCAGCAAAACCCTGTCAATCGGCCATCAATTAAAATCATGTGTGATGAATTAGGAAATTATCTAAAACTTGCAGGGCCGTGTGCTTGGAGGACCAGTGTTGGGATAAACACTGGATTATACATTACATCAATATACATCAATAGAGTTCGACCAGAAAACAACATTGATTCAGTGACATATTTTCAACATTAATTAATTGGCTAGAATTGGACGATTGTTTGAAGGTTTATCCACCATCAGTCATCAACCTTCGCCATAAATTCAACTTTTGGGATCATAATTCAACGTTGAATTACCATTGTGTGCTATCTGGGAAGTTTGTAGTTCTGTAGAAAGCAGTCGCTTTGGATAAACTATGTAAGTGCAGTGTCGAAATAAGCAGCAGAATCCTGGTGCTGTGTGTGTTTTTGTTTGGAAATTGTTTTTTTTATTTTCGTTTTGGCATAAATTTATTTACAATGTAATAAATCCATGTTTGTACTCTTGTTTCTCCTCCTTCCCCGTCTCCACTGTGTCAGAGGAAGGATGGCGTTTTGGACGATGAAGCCCTGCAGCTGACTCAGCAGCTCCTCTCTGCGAACCCTGACTTTGCAACCCTCTGGAACTACCGACGAGAGATCCTGACGCACCTGGAAACCGTCAAGTTAGCAATTTTGTTTCTTTCTTTTTTTTTCTTCCTGTTGTTGTTGTTGTGTCTGAAGGGGTAAACAAGCCAGCAGGAGAGACGCTGGAGCTAGAATGATGACTCTGTTTCTCTGTGTCCGCCTCAGAGACGAGGATGAAGCGCAGAAGATTTACGAGGCTGAGTTGTCATTTCTGGAATCTTGCCTGAAAGTGAATCCAAAGTCCTACGGCAGCTGGCACCACAGAGGGTGGGTCTCGGCCCGTCTGCCTCGACCCGACTGGGCCAGAGAGCTGAGCCTGTGTGATCGCTGCTTAAGCCTCGACGACCGCAACTGTGAGTCACGAGTGAAAGTTGATTGTTTTTCTGATTTTCACATTATTTTTTTTTTCTTTTTCAAATGGAAAATTGTAAAATTAGGGCAGTATTTAGGGCTGAAGCAATTAATTGGATTAAAACGATTAATCGGATTAAAACAATTATTCAGATTAAAGCGATTAATCAGAAAATGATTAATCGGTTTTAAATGATTAAAACTCAGATTAATCATTATAAACCGATTATTGAAATAATCGTCAACTAATTTAGCAATCGATTAATTGTTAACTGGACTATGCAAACAAAAAAAAAGAAGACATTTTCTGAAAGAACCTCACCCTCATAGCAGCAGTTAAGCCAAAAATATATATACATGTTACATTCAAGTAAAAAAAAATAAATATTTTTTTCCTGTTAAACACCTTTTAAAATAAGTTTATTGATCTGATAATCCAAAAATAATCACCAGATCATCTCTACATAGTAGAAAGGCCTGAGCTTTTCACATGTTGTTGATAGAAGTGTCTTTGTAGCTGCAGATGCATCATTTGCTGTAAATGATCAAGCGTACCCTTAAAGGAAAGCTGTGTTGTTGCACTTTATTCAATAAAATGTTTATTTTCTTATTGTGAAAATAAATTGAGTTATTTGTTTATTTGCATCTTTGTATATATTTCAAATACTGCGTAAAAAAAAATCTTCAGTGAAAAATCTGCCAATTTTTTTTATCCGATTAATCGTCAGATAGATTAATCGATAACTAAAATAATCATTAGTTGCAGACCTAAACGTAGCTCTCGTCTACATTACATCGGCGCTGCACCGTTCCTGTTTCCCTGACTTCATTTTCTCCCATCTCTCCCAGTCCACTGCTGGGATTACCGCCGGATGGTGGTGAAAATGTCCGGCGTGCCGGTGAAGCAGGAGCTGGAGTTCACCGACCGCCTCATAGGCTCCAACTTCTCCAACTACTCCAGCTGGCACTACCGCAGCACCCTGCTGCCGCTGCTCCACCCGGGCTCCCCGGAGCCGCCGCCCTCGCGCTGCGGCGGTGACCCTCCTACCTCCTGCTCGCCGCCCTCCCCTCAGGCCCACTTCCACCGAGTGTGTGAAGAGCAGCTGCTCAAAGGTAAGACCGCAGCCGGCGATGCAGCGTGGCGGCAGACAGGGGGCAGCCTCGTCCTGATTGAAACGGCTCTTTACGTTTCAGAGTATGAGCTGGTTCAGAACGCTTTCTTCACCGACCCAAACGACCAGAGTGCTTGGTTCTATTACCGCTGGCTGCTAGGCAGAGGTATGAGTCTGTACCTTTAGATCTTTTTTTTTTTTTTTTTAAATAAAGGTGTTGGTGTTCCTCACTGTTAGTGCTGCTGGTGAGGCGAAGATTTAACTGATGTAACAAATATGAAACTTTTTTTTTTTTTAAGTTTAGAGACTTTCTTTTACAAAATAAAAAAGAGGTTTCTGTATTTTCTGCATGTGCAAAATACACATTTCAGTTTATTTTGTCAGGATTTTACGCTCTAAACCAAGAGAAATTTAGAGCATAATTATGACGTGGAAAGAAAAGAATGCATGGTTAAAAAAATTGTTTCATCAATAACAGTAAAATAGTTTTATACGTGCATAAAGTCCTTTGGAAGCTGTTTCCTTCTTACAGTTTTCTTCTGTTTTTCAAAACATTATTGTTGGTCCTTCAATAGTAGAAGAACACTTCAAAGTCATATACACAAAAATATAAGTACACATCACTATGTAGAAGACAGTTTTTTATTGTCTTGACCTAAAAATCGATGCATTTCTTAGAAAACGTTTTTTTGTCCTGCCGATTTTGAACCAGCCCTGTTCTTCTTGTTTTATTTCTGCCTTTTAACATGATCAAAGGCTGAAAAACGGCTAAATATTTAACCGCGCAGCTTTTGAAACTTTGCTTGTCTCGTTTGGCTCAGGGCAGAATTCAGTCCTGATGAAAACTTTAAGACATGACGAGTCTTCACGTTTTGTGACGGTGGATCATAACCAGGTTGCAAGTAGAATTTTGAAATAAATAAAAAATAAAAGTTCCTCCAAAGGCCACGTCTCCTTCCCACTGAGAGGTTTGCACTAAAAAGCAGACTAATGTTTTCTTCAGTCATTTGTTGATTTCAATTTTTTGTTGGCTGATGAGTTTTACCAACTAATTAACGGCTTATTTGAGTTTGAATGCAGTTTTCAATAATTTGCCCACTCTGCATGGTTCTCTTGCCTTTGTTTCTTTGTTTTGTATTTTGGAGCTCATCTTAAAGGGGTAATTTTATGTAAAATCAACTTTTTTGAGATTTACATGATGTTATGATGTTAATCCCTCATCAAAAACACACCTGGAGTGTTGCTTTGATTCTTTCATGCATGTTTGATAAAGCCGTTAGTCTCCCGTGGCAACCGTTCAGCTGTGCACAACGCGTGGGTAGAGCTAGCTCCTCCTTCGGCTGCAGTTTCCAAGCCTCTGGACTTCAGCCTCACAGAGCATCCCTCCTCCTCTGCTACTCCCCCACTCAGCTCCTTCAGACTAGCCAGCAGCAATTAGCAAACATCTGCCAGAACTGCAATAGCAATAACAAAACTAAATGCAATCAAAAACAACCATTATTCATCATGAATGATGTATGTGAGAATGTGGCTGTTCTTATTTATTAGTTGTTTTTTTGTTTGTTTGTTTTTTCCAGATATTTGTTATTTCTTACATTGTGTGTGACTTGTGAGACAGTTATTTTTTGTTTTTAAGCATATGCACTGACTGATGGCACTTTTTAAATTTTGTTGTTCTTGTGACAATGACAATAAAGATTTATCTCTCTGACATCTGCAGAGCTCATAATACGAGCTACTTCTCGGCGAAACGCTGGTAAAAACGTTGCTAAAGGGTTAATATAGGAGCCATGTTGTGACGACTTCCTGAAGGCGGAGTTTCAAACAGAGCAGGAGTTTCTTAAAGAGACAGAGGCCCAATTTCAAAGTCAAATTTATTTTTAAGTCATATTTGATATATGTATAGTACTTTTATAACAACTGAAGTTAACATAGTTACTTGATTGTGCTACAAAATGGAAAAACACATAATGCTGCCCCTTTAATATGGCGGCCGGATTTAGGAATACTCGGAACTGTTTTTGTGATCTTCAGATTTTGATCAGGAGTGGATGGACTTTTGACTCCGACTTGCATGCCAGTGTACATTCCAGTTCGTCTGAACACGCAAGCAACGCTCGTTGCCATTTAGCGAGTTTGACTCATGTGTTTATTTATTATCATTTCTTTTGTATTCCCCCCAGCGGAGCGTGAGGAGGTGATAAGCTGTGCGTACGTCAGTCGGGAGCAGGAGAGAGTCGCCGTCGCCTTCTCCAGGCCTGTCAATGTCGGTAGATTTCTCCTTCACAGTTTCTGTGTTTTTTTTCAGTCGTTGTCTGCATTTGTTCTGCACGTCTCTGCTCTCACACAAGTCTTGCTTATTTCGTCACAATCCTTAGTTTGAAGATTTAGATTTTTTTTTTTTTTTCAGAATCTGGGGATGATATGTCCTCGTTAAAAAAATACCTCACATTTGTTTGGAATCGGCTGTCTTGAGGTTTTTGAGAGCCTGCTGTGAGATTTTATGAGTAGCAGCTACGTTTTAGGTGCCTGTTTTATAACGATAAATACAGTCTGAAGTGAAATAAGACCAAATATCTCTCGGTTTTAGGTGGGTTAGAATTACCAAAATGATGTCTGTGCCTCAATAAGGAGAAATTACTCCAGTTATGCCAGAGATTTATTTATTAATGTCTTCAAAATCAGAAGTCTAAACACTTTTCCTCAGTGTTTGGTAGGGTTGCCTTTGAACTGGGTCAAACCTTTTGGAATTGGTTCCTCCTGATAGAACCGGTAGAACAGAGTCATGTTCGTAGCTCACTTTGTTCACAAGAGAACTCTGTGATGATCACACTTTGTGTTGTTCTTTGTCCACTTTATAAAAACTTTGGCTGCATTCTTAAGGTAATTGTTCCTTTAAAAACCCGTTTGAGCTCGAGCTTTTACTTCCTGGCTCATTTCTTTAGATGTTGCTTCATTAATTCCAGTATGTTGGTTCCTCATGATGCCATCTATTGTTTAAAGTGTGCCAGTTTCTCCTGAAGCAAAACCGCCCCGCAACATGATGCTGCCACCACCATGTGTGACAGTTGGGAGGCTGTTTCCCCCTTTTTTTTCTCCAAACGTAACAATGATCGTTATGGGGAAACGGTTCCACTTTAGTTTCATCAGGCCACGTGACTCGTCTACAGAAATGAAAATCTTTTCTTTGCATTTGAAAACTGCAGTCTGGCTTTTTAATGTTTCTTTTGAAGTAAAGGCTTCTTCTTTGCCAAGTGGCCTTTCAGCTCATGTCTGTACCGGAAATGTTTCACAGTGAATAATGACACTGCCTTACCTTTTTCAGCATCTTTGCAAAGTTTTTATCTTTTATTCCGGGTCTGATTTACACATTTTGGACCCAAACACGTTCATCTCTGGGACACAGAGCCCGTTTCCTTCCTTCCTGAGCGGTTTGATGGTCGGACATTCCCATCATGTCTGTACCTGCATATAATTGTTTGAACAGATGAACGCAGCATCTTCAAGCTTCGGTAAATTGTTCCCGAGGATCAACCGGACTTGTGTCTCTCTCTCTATCTCTCTTCCTGATTGGCTGATTTCTTTTGACCTTCTCGTCGTGTCAAACAATACAGCGGTGTGTTCCAGGTTGTGGCTGTAACACACACCCGCACAGACATGCTAAAATGAACTTGAACGTGACCGAAGACCTGTCATTAGTCTCCAAAGCTGTGACATCATCACCATCATCCAGGCTTCGTCTCATTATTTAAAGAGACGGTAAACGTTCCGTGTGTAAACTTCTGAGACAAGAAAGAAATGATTATGTGAGGATTATTTTTCTTTTTTTAAATCTGGTGAATGTGAGCCTCAGGTTTCAGCTGTATGTTTACTACGCCTTCATTTTGCCCCCGGTGTTTATTGGCCTTCTCCTCCCCACGCAGGCGCAGTCCGGCGGTCTGCTGCTGGTCCTCGACGGTCAACCTCAGAGAGCGGAGTGGCGGAGCGTCCACCCACACTTCAAACACAGTCCAGTCTGGGTATCCTTTAACTTACAAACACTTCACTTTAGACGCTGCTTTAAAGTAAAATAAATATAATAAACAAACACTTTTCACATTCCTCTTCATCTATGGCACAATATTCAGTTGCTGCACGTCTGTCGAGAAGAAGGGAAATGTTTAACATTTGTTGGCTGTCTTAACTCTAAACTACAAACACTCACTGCTTGTTTTATCCATTTACAATTCTTTACTGGAACGAAGCAGAAAATGGTTTTATGGTGACTTATTTAAATCAGGAAGTTAAAAAAAAAAAAAATCAAAATGACTTTTGTTCTTTGGCCGACCTGCACCTGCCGCCGAAATGAGACTTTTAAATCTTGAAAAAAAAATGGAGCTGAGAACAAACCTCACTGGACATTTAAAAAAAAAAAAAATTCTCAATTTATTCATGGGAAACTGTGCCGGCTCCGAGGTTAAATATGCAGCCCGGCCTCTCCGGATCCCCTTTTCAATACTCTCAATAGTGATTTTTTTTTTTTTACAATTTTCCTCAGGCTACAATAAGACTCTCCCATTTCCACTCATTCATCGCAGGGATCATTTCTGTTGCGTCGCAGTGCTCCATCTCTGTCCGCTTCAGCAGATTCCAAATCCTGAAGCTGAATTCGGTTGATCACAGGTCGGCACGTCCCGTCTCATCTCATCGATCGTCGCTGGAACTCGTACGCCTGTGAAGTTTGCATAGCTTGAAGGGGGTTTTAGAAGCACCTTAAGGAGCTGCGTGAGAATGAATACTAATGCGCGAATTGGATTTAATGTCTTATTGAATATGGTAACCGGGCCATTATTTGTGTGTAAAGAATCCCCCTGAGCCGTGCATTTCATTGGCACCGATGGGGGGGAAAACATCCGAAATAACATTTTCAACAAATTTATATTTTGTTGCTTTTTCACACTGGAGGGGAAAAAAAAGTAGAAAAGTCCAAACCTTAATTTTGAATAGTTATGGGGGGGTCACAGCGGGAACAAAGTTTATAACAAAATCTCCTGTAGAACAATTATTCATAACAATCTTTTTAAAGCAAATGTATAACTAAGGTGTGTTTTTTTTCTTTCTTTTAAATGTTTTCAGGAACTCCTAATTCGTAATCTAACTTTTTGTTTTATTGGGGTGTAAATTCGCTGTAACTCTTGAGCCCATTTTCTTCAGACTTTTGGCCAAAAGTCTGGGTGAAGACTCAGATTCATCTCGCCGCCACACGCAGAGAGGAGAACGGTGAAGGAGGCAATAAAAAACAAAAATAAAATCGCTAAAGCTCACTGTTGGAGACCAGCAGCGAAAAGCCATATCTTTGTGGGGTTGCCACGTCTCCATGACAACCTTGAAGACGCCAGGATTGCCAATCGATTGTTTAAGGGTGATGCAACAAAAAAAAAAAAAAAAAGGACTTTTCTGTCCAGCTCCTCTTATCTTCACAACTGGACTTTGTGTGTTTTGCTCATAAAAGAACAAAGATGGAGCTTTCACTACAGCAACATGCTACGGGGGCATAAAACTGAAGAGGAACACGTGAAAAGATCTGTGATGCTGCGGGCCTTTTTGTTTTCCAAAAGCCGTGTTGGAGTTCATGGCTTCGTGAACGATCTGAACTAACAGGATCCTTAAAATAAACAAAATAAACAATGGTAGGATTTGCCAGGAAACTGAAAAAGTAGCAGATTATTGATCTAAATTATCACAGAAATCTAGAAGCTCCTAACTCCTGTAGAAAAAAGGTGGAATGAGATGAAGAGGAGAAAGCAGAGCCTTCTCTCTCTCTATGACCCGAACAATGTGAAATGTTACGGAAAACTAAACATTGTTCCATTGGCAAAACGTGGTTATACGAGGTTTTGACAGCGGGGGGCGCCACTAAATGTTGCACCAGGGAATCGGATGGAATAGCTTCTTAGAATTCAGTTAAATTAAAAAATGTGTTATTGTTCCCAAAGGGAATTTTAAATGTAGCTCATATTAATTCAAGGTTCTTCAAGAGTTTCTGTAGAGGCTGGTGGCCGTGGGCAGGACGGGTCTCCTGCAGCAGTGTGTGTTACAGCGAGTTGGAAGAAGCCTCTGGGTTTCCATTACAAATGTGCGTGAAACTTTGCTGATATTTGTCAGAAAAAACTCAATTTTGTAATTGCGGTGTTTCCATTACATAAGAAAGTGCAATTAAAATAACTTGTGAAGAAGTCACGCAGTAAATCATTGGAAAACATGCAAGCGCCATCCTCCTCCTACCACTTCCTGTCGTCGCCTTCGTCTTTTGCACCAGTACCAGTAGTAACATCCTGTTGTTGATCACAAATGGAAAAAAGCGTTTCTGTGGCAGTTTTGCAAAACATCATAGTTTCGATTCAGCTGAAAAATCCCATCATTCTAGTGCAAAAATGTTTTTTTTTTAAAATAAAAAAACATAAAAAGCTAATTTATTGTTGTAATTCCAGCTCCAGTCTCATAAAGAGTTGTCCATAGTTTTCTTGATTTTTTTTTTTTTTTTTGTGAAATCCTTCTTTGCAGCATCAACTCCAGAGGATCCACAGTCGATCCCAGAACAGGACCAGCCTTCTTTATTGGGTTGTTTAGTGTCTTTAATGCTCAAAATCCAATTATTTTCCCCACAGTTTTCCAGTCATCACAAACATCATACTACTGCCACAACAAATGGATTACTTTGAGGCTTTTAGCAAGTCAAGAGTACCACTAGCTACAGCCAGCTGCAGTTTGTTTCTTTCACCGGGCCCTGCTCCTCTCCTGTTCACCTCTGAAAACGCGCCATCATTTGATTATGCTCTCTCACATCTTGATTCTAGACAGTTCAGAAATGACACATTTTCATCCAAATCAAATCTTTTATTTTTTTCTTTGTGTTCCCTTTGTGAGTTGAATAATTCATGCTTTGACCTTACGTGACCTTAGCCCCTGCTCAGATCTGCGACCTCCCTCCAGGAACGATAAGCGACGTCGCCAACGAACACAACCTGACCGTCCACTGGACTGAAAAACACACCCACCGGGACTGCGCCCTCTACACAGGTGACGCATAACCTACAGTCTGGACTTTTTCCACATTGTACGTTTATGTACATTTCCCGTCAAGCTTTTTTTTTTTTACCTCCAAAGGCCGGAGCGAGAGCTGGTGTCGGGACACCGCTACAGACCTCGAGCTGTTCAGGTACGGCTTTTGCATATTTGCAGCAAGTTTCAGACGCGTTTTTTTGCAAGATGGAAGAACAGATGGCGGTGTCTTGCTCTGTAGGAGTGAACTCTCGGTGGAGAAGACTTCGGTGTTGCAGTCGGAGCTGCAGTCCGTCAACCAGCTACAAGAACTGGAGCCTCTGAATAAATGTAGGTGGAGACGGTAAATTTATACCGCAGAGAGCCGCAACCAACTTGAAAATCAAGTTTATTTTGGGCTTTTGGTGATGCTTTTAAAGTTTTTTCTCCCTGGGTTTAGCTGCGATGCAACGTGCAACTTTAATTATTTTTTAAATGAATTAGCTGCATGATTTTAAATTTTTCTGAGATTTTCTGTTAGCAGTGATGCTTTTCTTCAAGGTGTCAAAAGGTACAAAAAGTAGTGATATATACGTATATGTATATATATATATATATATATATATATATATATATATATATATATATACAGTAGTGCTTATAACTTTATTAACATATGGGCAAACACCTTTCAGTTTATCCCCACAGAAAACCAACCAGTTCAAAACAACAAATTGTTTGTCGTCTTTTCAACATGCTAAAAGAGATTCATGTACATTTTAGAGATGGTATTTGAGCCAGTGTGTATATTTTTAAGTAGGTGTGTTTTTCATTTCAAACTTGTCTAACCTGAAAAAAAAAAAGAACATTTCCAGTGCATCACTTAAAGTCCTACAGACTGCAGCGTTCCTCCCAGTAACAAACTCTGACTGAGCTGTTAAAAGTTTTCTGCTGCTGGCTTAGCGACCATCCTAGTAACCAGCTGACTAACCTTTCTGTCTCTGAAGGGTGCTTGCTGACCATTATCCTCCTGATGAGGGCACTAGACCCTCTTGGGTATGAGAAGGAGACCCTCGCTCACTTTCAGACCCTCAAAGTGAGTACCACACACACACACGCACACCGTATGCTCACTAAGACTGACTGAGCGTGCTCCCCCGTCTCTCCTCCAGGAAGTGGACTCCATGCGCTCCGCATATTACAGCGACCTGTGCAGCAAGTTCATGATTGAAAACACCATCCTGAAAATGGAGTACGCCGAAGTGCGAGTCTTCAGTATCTCTGACAGGGTCGGTCCTGAATTCCTGATGAGCAACATAAGGGAAAAAAAAAAAAGGAAAAAAACAAACACTTTCTGCCGAAAAGAGACGCTGAAAAGCAATTTGTGTGTCTTCCAGAACCTGACCACATTATGCCACCTGGACCAGCTGTTATTAGTGACTCACATCAATCTGTCGTCCAATCAGCTGCGGCGGCTGCCTCCTCAGTTTGCGATGTTGCAGTGCTTGGAGGTGAGAACGCCGCCAATTCCACTCTTAATTGCCTCCTCCTGCAGTGTCACTGTTTTGTTTTGTTTTTTTCCCCGGTGAGGGAGGGGACGGTAGGGGGAATCGCAATGTCGGCTTGCCCGTTTACTGCAATTAAACCACTTGGTCTCAACTTGCAGGTTGTGGAGGCCGATAACAACTCTATAGAGAACCTGGAGGGAGTTTATCACCTTCCCAAACTGGAGGAAGTCTCCTTGAAGAACAACAGTATCCTTAAACCTGTGGATTAACATTCGGCGCCGCGCTCGCCGGAGACACGATCCGGCCGCCCATCTTTGTCTGCAGCCGAGCCGCGGGGATCGGATTTGTCCGCGCGTACGCCTCGTCTTCCTCCCATCCGAGCGGTTGTGGTGGCTCGAGAGGCGGGCGTGAATCAGCTCTGAGTGGCCTCAGCGCTACAAAGAAAAAAAAAAAGTAAAATCTGGTCGGAGAGCGCGAGCTGCTGATGCGGGGTGACGCAGACGGAGAAGGAGTTCTGCTCGCAGCGGCCGGTGTTGACGGTGTTTGCCTAAAATAAAATAAAAACGCACTCGTGATTATTCTCCTCAGCTCGGCGCATGCATAATTTATGTCACGTGAAACTCCAAGTAATTAAATGCTGCGGGGTGTGTGTGTGTGTGTGTGTGTGTGTGAGGTGTGGTGAAAGGGGGGCAGACTGCTTCACATTAGGAAGAGAAGAGACACTTAGCGACACGTTACAGCCACAAGGCCCATCCTCTCTCCGCGCTTCGCTTCCTTTTACACACAAGAGAGGAATTAATGAGGTTTGCAGGTCATGACACCCAAGCCGTTTAAAAAATTTTTTTTTAATTATTATTATTCTTTGCAGTGACAGCTCAGCTGTAGAGGGGAAAAGTTTATCCAACACCACAGCGTTGCATTTGACATGCAGATCTTGCTTTAACACCATTGTTGTCGCATCTCTTCTCACTCACCATTCCTCACCAGCACAGGGCGAGCGGCGCTCCCTTTTAATTTTTTTTTCTGTGTGTGTTTTTTTTATTTTTCATTAACCCAAAACTCACAGAGATCTCCACGCTGGCAGACCTTCAGCCTCTGGCCTCCTGCCCCAAGCTGAGGCGCCTCGATCTCCGCGGCAACCCCGTCACTCAGACGGCCAACGTGGAGTCGGAGTTGGCCGAGCTGCTGCCCTCCGTCGCTGACCTCCTGCTCTGATCGCCGCGTCCCGTCGTTCACTCGTCTCTCCGTCTTCAGCTGTGTTTCGGTAGCAGGCAACCCGTGTCTCGTCTCTCTCTCTCCCGTCTCTGATTATTTTGTTTTGAAGTGTGTCGTGCCTCTTGTTTGTAGACGGACTGCCAGTCACAGCCAACCCTGAAGCTCTGACAGCCTGATGGTTCAGAGCGTACATCACCCACCTGTCCACCACTTGAACACAAAGTCTGCATTTACATGTGTGGGGGCGTGTGTGTGTGTGTGTGTGTAGAGGGGTGAATGCACAATAAAACACGTCGCATTTCTTTGTTTGTGTGGATGGATGTCCGGTCCCCCTAATGCATGCAGAAACCTGGAAGAAGGAAACAAAAAAGGTGTAAAGTGGATATGGATTGGCGTGCAGCAATGCTGGTTTATTGCTTCTCTGAGCTTTGTGCTCAAACAGGTTGATTGCAGCATCTTGTAGTAATCATTATTTTTAAAAAGGTTATCTTAAGACATTAAATGACAATATACTGTTGCACAGTAGATTCAATAAAAACAGCACACATTGTGTCACTGCCTTCCAGCAAGCCTTTGTTTGTGTCCTTTTATATTTGAATTATTTCTTCTTTTTTTTTCTGGCCCAAAGATTAACAATATTTCTCAGAGACAGAATGTCTTGGGTAAATATTTACACTCCTTGACCTTTTTTATGGTATTTCACACTAAAAACAAAAATGTGATTGTGTTTTGCTGGGATTTTGCATGATTGACGAAGACAAGTAGGCGTGTAGTTGTGAAGTGGAGGACATTAGAGGTGTGTGATGCCTCGTATTTTGGTATCTGTCCGATACTAAGTAAATACCGGGCTGGTATGATTGATACCAATACTTTTTATTTACGTTTGCTGTATCAACAAACCTCCTGTGACTCAGGTGTTTTTGAACTTTTTCCTTAGTTCAGACTTAGGACAACATTTGGATAAGGTCTATTTGTTGATACTTTAATAACACATTTGCATTTCCTGAATAAATAAAGTGCCAAAACGTTACCATTTGAGAGGAAATTGAGTTAAGATACAATGCAAAAAGAAAACAATATTTCAAGACGTAATCTGAAACTTTAGCCCAGCTGACGGATCAAACGATGCTCGGGGAGATGCTTCAAGTTCTGCTGTTTGTTCAGTAATGTTCCCTAAAAACCCTGAGTTTTTAAAGGAACAGTCAAAAAAAATAAAAATGTCAACCCTATACGCTCCTTCCACACTGCCGAAGTGTTTCCAGTTTACTCCTAAGATGATTTTGGAATAATTTCAAGCAGACGGTGTAATATTGGTAAAAGGAACTTCAATGCATTCGCCATCAGATAAAACAGGCGCGCCTCAAGAGGGGTGTTTAGCGGTGTGTCATATAAGCCACCAATAACGCCAGAAATCTGTCATTGTTCCTTTATTTACCTTTTCACTGGCAGGGATTCAACATTGCGACACATCAAATCTCTTCTCTTTTTTTTTTTTTTTTTACGGTCATGTCATAGCATTTTTTGGCAGTGGAGCTTTAGAGGAAAAACTCCTGTTTGGGAGCGTCCCATTCAAAACAACACGGCACACCTGTTGACTCAACGTAAAAGTACATCGTTTTCTGACTGCAGACGGTGGAACAGGTTGAAAAATATTGCATCAACTTCAGGTTAAACGAGGATCATTCGTTTTTTATGTTGCTACTCATCTTTCGGATACTTTGATATGATTTCTAGGGATTGGGTTGGGTCTGTTCTCCTGTGATACGGTTTTCCGCGAAAACGGGAATGTCTTCTTATGAGATCAAATCATCCCACAAATCACAGACTAACCCTATTTCTAAGGATTTGGGACGCAAACAAACTGCAGCGAGAGCCGCAGAAACCTCGGAGCCGTTACCAATGGCTGACCTAACGTGATTGCTCCAAGGCGGCTTCAACGGGTCGTCCAGTAAGTCACAAAAAAGATACAAAAAGGCTTTAGTAAAATATTCTGTGGACTGACGAGACAAAGTTGGGACTAATTGGTAAAAACCTGTTGTTAAACTTAACAGCAGATTTCTTCCAGATAATCACGCTGCCAGTCAAGCATGGCGGTGGTGTGATCTTTGCTTCTTCAGCACCACGACGACTTGCATGAATTCTGCTGCCAACTATAAAGTTTTGTTGGAGAACGTCTGGCCATCATTTTCAGGCTGTGCAGAAAGACGGTGATACAAAGCACAACAGCAACAAAAACAAAAAAAACACATTTTAAAGACTCATCACCAGTGAACTGCTTGATGGGAGTCGTCACCAAGGCTTAGGTAAAACCAGAAATAATCCATAAGGGTGGCAATTTTTGTTCAGGCTTTTGTGATTGATGCCTCAGAACCTCTACAGAGATGAGAAATCCTAGGCAATTGGCCAAAAGCTATTTATCATCCATAGCTTTTTGATATTTACTTTTCTGCTTCTTTTTTAATTTCCAACTTGTTTAGCACCACTCAATTGTCTTTTAATTTGTTGTAGAGTGATAAAAAAAAAAACTCCTGGAAATCTTTCAAGTGTCTCCTGAGGCTAAGCAGCGACATTGGGCGAAACTCCAAACATTGAATGTTTGTAATAAACCAAACCCTACAGAGCCTTTGATGGTGTGCTTGTTTTAATCTAGATCATGTAGGGCTGTGGTGATATGTATTCAGTAGAAATGTGAATAACCTCAACTCTTCACTACAGCACCAGGTTTACAATCCAGATTGATAAATTCAGACATAAACTCAGACTGACCTCTTATCTCCAGAGTTTCTTCTGAACATCTTGACTTGCCTTTCTTCCAGAGTTAGCTAGGTAAGCATGTTGTGTTTTCCCTAGAGAAATAGATAAACTCATAGGTTTTAATATGACCAATACATTTCTCTTTATTTAACTCACAGTTTTAAATTACAGACATATTAGCAGCAGTTTGCATACGATGACTTTTAGGTCAAGGCTAACTCCGCTAAGCTAGCATGCTGTCATTGAAGCTCCGAGCTAATAAATTGTTGTTTCTTCAAACAGAAACAACAATAAATCTTTTAGTAATATGTAAGTGTGAGGTTTTTTTTCAACAAAAAAATAACACACTGAAAGCATGCTGTGTCTCTGTGTTATTAGAAAGACAATACAGATTTCTAATTATGGCTTCTCAATTAGTTTGTTTTCAAATGATGTGACAGAATTAGTCTCTTAATTGCATTGTGAGTGTTAAAAATTAATCTGCTAAGCCGTGAAGAAAAATGTACTCAGTCAGTCACTGAGACATCATCCGGGTATTTCTTATCAAACTGAGAGGAAGACCGCTCCCTTCAGAATTTGTCGGAAATTCTTGCGAACCCAGTTGGTTGTGTGTGACTAATGCGTGGGCTTTCTGCCACAGGTCTGAGTTTGGGTGTCACAGTAGGAGGGCGGTGATGAGAACAATTACCTTCGCAATGATTTCATTCCATTCAGCAGCTTCATCACTGTCAACTTTAATGTTACCTTAGCCCAGCAAAGGCCTGTGTATTAAATCCTTTTTTTTTTTTTTTAAATAAAAGAACATGCTATTTCCCTCGTGAATGTATTAATAAATGAAAAATTACATCACGTACAATTACAGACGTTTGATTATAATCGTTTACAGAATCTGCCGTAGCTACGGGTCGGCGCACAGAAGCGAGGAGATTGCTTTGTGTTTTCATTGACTCAGTAGGAGAAATGACAGCTGCTAGCAGACGTCTTCAGACACTTAACAAAAAAATGTAACTACTTTGGGTTTTTATTGGAGTCATTACACGAGGTGCGGCTTAAGGTCACTTTGAAAACAGGAAATGGGTCAACGTGTTTTATTTATTTACACCTTCCGATGACAGGTGAATAAATATATGTCAGCTTGATGCGTAAGTCCAGGACAGATATCGGACCATTCAGCCTGGCAGGATTGGTGGAGTTAATTTAGTTAGTTAGTTAGTTAATGTGGTCACTTTCACTTGTCTAAACATATTTGTGATTGTGACCTGAAACCTAAACCTTTGACTCATTTCTCTTGAGTAAATTTTTCTCGTCACACTTCACGGAGCAGGGTCTTCCTTCCTGATCGTCACATTCTCAGTCCTATCTTCACGGTGGACAAGTGAAGAAACTGTTCCTACGGATCACAGTTTACAGAAAGCCTGAGTTTTGTTAGTTCTCAGGTTGCTTTTGAGCATCTTGACTAATGTTCTGACAGCATTTCCAGGGGAAATGTGTTCAAAACTTCAATATTCTGCTAATGTTGGAAAAAAACAAATTCACAATTGTGGCGTTTCAATTAAGAAACACAATTACAATCACACACGAGTAAGTTTGCTCACTCGATAAGTCACTAATAAAACATCCTCCTCCAACTACTTCCTGTCGTCTTTTTTGTGGTTTTCATCAGTGGGAGCATTTGGTTGTTGATCATATGGCATTTTTTGATGGGACAAAAGCGTTTTCCATTGCAGTTTCACAAAATAAACTGCAATGCACATGGCCAATTTTTTTTTTAAGTGGCGGGTTTTCCATTTAGCAAATTTATTCTTGAAATGTCAAAATGTGCAATTATATGGTCAATGGAAATGCAGCTATAGTTCAGGCTTGGACAGGGTTGTGTGTTCGCATAGAACAATGATCCCAAACACACATCCAGACTGTCTTTGCTGACCTCAGTCTTATAGAAAACGTTTGGACTGTGTGAGAAACCCAATGAATCTATTTGACAGCTGGCAAACATGTGACTGAGGTGGTATCATCTGATAAAGTATTCAGACCAAGTATTAGTTTAGTGCTGTGTTTAGACCTGTCCAGGGTGTTCACCTGCTAGACTGGCCTTTGATTAGGACAACATGAAGGAACCACATTCCTTGGTTTAAACCAGAAGAAGAAAAACTCGTTCAGAAAGAGCGTGACTGTGGCTGCAATGATAATACACAGTCATGACAGAGAACAGACATTTAACGTGGATACATTCAAAGTGAAAATATACACACATATATATATATATGTTTTTCAATATAGATATTGAAAAGCATAACTTTATGGTGATAATTCAACATAAGTCGCAGAAAAACCTCAAACACTACGCTCCATTCTTTAAAACAAGACGTTTAAAGGAAACTTGACCTCTTCACAAATCTGCACAAGTGAACCAATGTTTTCTGCAAGTTAACACAGAATCGCGCTGATGTTCTTCTTTTACTGAAGATACCGACTGGCCTCCAGCTCTGTCATCAAAGAAAACCCGGAAACAAACAGGTTTCCTAAAAACAACAGCACTGTGTTTCTGTTCATGTGAACTGTGTAAGTGGCTCCTTGCAGCCGGTCCTGAGTGAAGGAGGGTGTGTATATATGGGTGTGTCCTCGCAGTGCAGCCAAGTATTTAAAGGAGTGAAAGGTTGGCTCGCTGCAAACAGCTTGTTTCTCCCTCCAGTCTGCATTGTTGCGTTTCTGCTCCGAATGAACTGAGTGAGTTTCTCCGTCTTTGTTCAGCCTCGCTGCTGAACTTTTAACACGCATTGTATTTGATCAGATATGTAATCTAGAGTTGGCTCAGACTTACTTACAGGCACTTATGTGCTGGAAAGTGAATTTCATGGCCAACATGACTTTATTATTGCCTTTTCTTTTTAATGTAATGATGTATTGCTATAACTATGCATTACTTTGTTTGTACGCTGGTGTTTGCGCTTTTACGTCGCCGTTTGTGTTTGATTTGATGTGATTTTCTGGAATGAATTCCCATCCTTTATTCACGTTTGTGCAAAGCGGCCACAGAGGGTATTTAAAGTGAACTTTGCTTCACAGAGAAAGAAGTCTCAGCAGGCCCTGTCTAAATGCTCTTTATTCAGCAGGGGTCAATACGTGGTTGGCATCAATGCTCCTCAAGGCAAACGGGTCACGAGTGCACAATGTCTGTGGGCAAATAACCTGACTTTTGTTAACAGCAGCACATCTGCTGATGGTGGTGAGAGAACAAAAAAAAAAAAAATCTTTTTTTTAATTTTTTATCTCAGGATCAGTTCAAGATCACTTCATTTACTTCATTTATTTACAGTTTGAAGTTTTTTTGAAAGAAAAGGAACAGAAGGACAGAAAAAATGAAATGCGATCTAACCCTTCACTTAAAAAGTCAATTTACTAAAACATAAGCAACTAGACGTCAATTAGCCAAACATGGAGACGTCTATAAACAATTTAGTGACTTGTTAAGAGTCCCACTAACATCAGGAAGCTGCTGTTATGTGTTTTATTGTGAGGGTGATGGGATCAGGGGGACACGCGGGGCTCAGATGGGTTTATGAACATCTTGCTGCTTGTTCATAAAATCAAAAAAGTTATTTTTGGATTGTCAGCCTCTCAGTTTTGGTGGACAGCCTAAGCGTTCAAGCTGCCAAGTTTGAGGCTATATTGGTCTTCCTATTCTAACGAAGAGGTGTGAAAAGTTTGACAGGAGTATTGATGCTTTATAAACTAACTCCTGCTTTAAGCTTCTGCACCGCTTCCTCTCTGACCTGTGTGCTGTGTTGGTCTCAAGCAAACCTCCGATGCCTTCACAGAAACATTATTTGGAAAAAAAAAGAAGAAATGAAAAAAGCAAATATAAAAACATTCTTTTGACTTTTATGTTCTGTTTTGTGTGGGTCTGTCAAATAAAATCTCTCAATGGGTTAAAGCTTGTGATGTGACCAAATGCGAATGCTTACAAAAAAAGAGTGGGTGAATGATTTTGCAAGGCAACGCTACATTTATTTACACAGTGGTGTCTGCGTAGCCTGGTAAAATCAAATAGTTTTTTCTACGCTGTCTTTCGGACAGATGGTCTGGACCTTTGCTATTCAGATACGTGAAATCTGCTTAAAGTTTTAAATTTTACCTGATCGAGGCTGCCAACGCTGACTGAACGACTTAATCCTCTTCTCCCGCTGCCATCGCTGAAACTACCAGCAGGATACAAACCTAAAACAGAGCAAAAGCTCAACGTTGTCCTCCTGTTCCTGTTGAAATTCAGCTTGAGAAATCGATTTCAATGGGAGAAATCAGATGGAGCACTGAACGGAGATGAGAATCCAGCTGAAAAGGAAGGCAGTGTTTGAATTCCTTTTTTTATCTTCTAATAGGATCCTTCAGAAACAATGTCAACACGAAACGTGGCGTTCATGGAGATCAGCGTTTTTCCCTGCACCTTCCCCTGCAGCTGGGTCATTTATGTTATTTTGGACTTTCCATCAATCTGTCTTTTTAGAAAGTTTAGTGAATGCAGCTTGATTAGACTGAGAGCAGGTGACTCATTCGCTGCAGAAAGGTACATTTTCTTTTCTTTCTTTCTTTATTATCCTTATTATTATTTTAGCTTTAAAAACGGTGCCGCTGTCCTTGTGCTGCAAGGTCCGGTCACTGGCTGCCTTTGACTAGATTTCAAAGCATATCATCACCTCTTACATCGAGCATTCAGCCAGCTGCTCCAGTACGCCGTCAAACCATCAGCGGACAGACCGGGGTGGGGTTATTCTGAGCTGCCGTCAAGCTGGCCTTCATATGGTCTTGATTAAGGTTTTTTTCCCTTTAGCTTACGGTCCAGCTTGTATTTTCTGTCCAACACTAGCTGTCCTTATGCAAATCTAATGCCTCTTCATGATTGTGATTTTTTACACACAGATCCACAACCTCCACTCCGACAGATGCACGAATGATTCGTATGACAATTCCTGCAAAAACAATTTAAAAAATCTGTTCTCTATAAAGGAAGGAGGAGTGAGTGAGAATATGCTCAGGCAACTCATACGCACAATCTTTAATCGATTTAAGCTTGGTGTGGTTCAGTAGAAGCAGGGAGGGGGGAAAAGTTGGAAAGTGTAACTTTTCTTGATTACGTATCTGTTAAATAATTTCTGGATGCTACAAATATCTGTACCAGTAGGGTGTAGGAATAGAAGCTCGGGGGGCTTTTGGAGCACCTTGAAAGGGAGTTTATTAAGGGAACAAGTGTTTGGAGATTATTTTGTTTTTCTGGCACCAGATGATAGTTGTCTCTTGCGTCACTCTGAGCACAGAAAGCCCTCCTCAGACCGATGTATCACGCTCTGTCGATACATCTGTCTGTCTCTGTTGATCGTCTCCACGCGAGGCATTAGGACCTAATAGACAGGCTGCGTGCTGCAGATAAGGCAGAGGATGCTGTTATTTGTTGCTCACCCCGATGTCTCCTCTTTGCCTTGCAATACAAGTTAAGCAAATTTTAAAATCCACACGGCGACACAAACAACTGATTGCATCCGGTGCAGTTTTCATTCATGCCTCAGTCGTCAATAGGCACAAAAGGTAAGGATGGATAGGCAATCAGGAATGTCTCGCTAATGCCAGGTTGAACACCATTTTTCCTTCACAGCCGCTTTTGAGAACATGGATTCAACAAGGTTTAACTAGGTTTTTGGGCCATAATACCAAATGGAATCATCTATTGCGCCGTATCCCAAATGTCCGCTATCGGTTTGACTGTGGAGGACATTGGAGTTGAGTAACATCGTTTCCATGTCCAAGAACCAATCTGAGATCATTTAAACTGGAAGCAGCCATCAGAGGACGGGTCCATCCAACCTCCACACTGAACAGGATGAATCTACGTTTTCATGTTGGTCACACCAGACTCTGAGCAGCAGCATCTTAGTGTTGAAGCTGAACTAAGTGCTTTTCTGATCTGTTTTTGTCAATTCTAATGAGTCTTTAAGAAGCGTAACCCGTTTCAAGCTCTTGAATAACAACGGTACCACCGGTTCCTCTGCTGCTGCAGCCCGTCTGCTCACAGTTTTACTTTACTGCGCTCAGAGTATCTATGACAACCTCACAGCTGTCATCATGTGTTCATAGCTCTATATCAGAGGAGTAGAGATGATTTTCCACTGGATGACATCATCAGTCATCTTACAAGGACTGCTGATCAACCTCTTTTGCTTTTGCCACTGCGCTTTAAATTTCTGTCTGGCTGTAATTTTAGAAAAACACTGACGTCGGGAATGTGATGGAGTTTCAAAGCAGCCTTTTGCATCGAAAGTCTCAACTTTGCATTAAAGTGTCCTTATTTACAAAGTAACACAAAGTTGGCACTTTTAATTGACTTTTAAGTCAAATTTTGCATTAAAAGTGTCATTATTTACCAAATGACACTTCATAACAACAGTAATAAACATTCATAAAGACTCCTTCATGTTCATGACAGGTGTTATGTCATGTCTATGACAGTGACATGTCAGTCTTATGCACGCCCGTCAAATAAAGAATTACCAAAAAAACAAAAATGCACCTTGTTGCCACGGTTCTGTATCGTTACAACTGTTAGAAAGTAAAAAGTGAGCAGAAACTCTTCCAGCTGCATAACATCCCAAACCGGAGGGATTGATAATATTGTCTGTAAGTCCAAAGACAGTTGTGCAAAAGAGATCAGTAGATATATTTAGACCAGCCCTGTCTGGTACCAGCAGCCACGCCAAGTTCAAAGTGTCTTCAATCTTGTTACTTCCACATTGTGATGCTCAATGCGAACGTCAGTAAGTCGTCCTCAGCACGCCTGGACGCACCGAGTTGCAGCCATGTGGCCGTCTGGTTCGCTGTTTACGTTAACAACCAGTTGAACAGATGTACCTGATAACAGAGCGACTGGAACATACTGTATATATGGGATGAATAGTGATGAGCAGTGTTGGCGAACAAACAAAACCAAGAGGGAATGAATATTCTGAAAGGAACGGTAGCATAAAGTTTAACAAGGGAACTTTCAAAGTGTCTAGTGTTTTATTTAAAAATGTTCACGCTTCAGAAACTAAGTTAAAATGATCCCCTGAATGAAGTGATTCAACACTTGTATTTCAGTGTGTATTAATGTGAAGTTGTTTTGGGATTTTCTTTTTTCTACATTTTACAGCCACTGGGTTCCTGTGACATGTTATCTTAGAGTAAAACATATTCTGTATTACAGCTCTTAAGTGGTGCAGTAGTTTTACCAACACGGCAGGCCGCAGGGTTATTTTGACATGCAATTTGCATTTAAAGCAGAACAAGGTCGAAGTTGTTTTGTTTTTTAATTATGTTTTCTTTCAGTGTAAGACAGGTGAAAGGTGTGAGATTAGGTGAAATGAACCCACCTTGTTGTCAATGAAACAGAGCTGAATGGATTTGAGGAGCCGTGGATGTTTAAAGCTCGAGACTCATGAACACAAAACTCCAGGTTATCTCAGGGAGTGTTGTGTCCACAAATGTTTCTACTTCACTTAAAGACCAAAGGTACCAAAGCAGATACATTTAAATTCCTCTCATTCATTGTGGAGCATCTTAATTTCACATTCAGTAAAAATGTGCCTCTTCTTTCCTATTGTCAGTGAAGGTGCACAACATCATTGTCATACGGACCGTGTATGTTCCAGTAAAATGGTGTTTAAATAGAAAAGCCCCACCAATTCACTGTTAAAAATGCCACTGGATTTCAGGCTTATTTAATGCTGGTATGAAGATGTTCATGATAACACATTGAGCTCGAGGCTTAATCTGACCAAAATCTGGAAATGTGAGCTTGGTTTGTGAAGTTAGAGGCGTGAAGCTGTGCAGGATCTGCCTGCTTAACTAATGAAGAAGCGACAAACCAATTCGCCTCGCACATGTCAGTGAAGGGTATCTTATAAAACTATCAATCTATTGTTTTCCACTTGACATCGTATTCCCATCAAACAATTCAGCCTAACTGTTCCAACCACTTCAGCTGTGTAAAAACCAGTGCAGAACTCAACGTGAGCCCAAAGCACAAACAGAATCTTGTTTAACCCTTTACTGAATATGCCATGATGTAGATTTTTTTTTTTTTTACCAATACATTTGGCATGGCAAGCAGCTGCTCAGTGATACAGACACAGGCTTGTGTGCCGCATTCCCCTGGGAGCCATAGAAACGGTGCCCTACTTAGTTGGCCTGTAAACACAGCAGATGACAGACTCTCATCTCCAGTCACACACACCGTATCGGGCAAACAGTCCAGCATTCACCGGTCAGATTATTCGAGGTACAGTTGAGGAGTTTTGTTTTTGTTTTAGATATAAGGTGCCCAGTGAGCAGACTAATCGCAGCCTGTGGATACAGCTTCATTCCACGCTGAATTTCTCATCAAACTCACACGCCTGGCACCGAGGCGAGTGCTGCGCAGAGGATCCACCCCGCCGACTTCATTTAACTCTAAAGGCCAGGCGATGTTTAGTCAAACAATTTTCAGCATGGACAGCTCTCCGTACGGCAAACACGGTCAACTGATAAGTAAAAATGTTCTAACAAATGCTGCACAGATGGAGGAAAGAAATCATAGGAATAAGTCAGCTGTTATCTTTAAAAGCTGTGCCTCAGATCACAGAGGCGGAAAAACAAAAAGAGCTCTCATTTTATACTTGACTGTTTTGGTATGCTTTCAGAGTCCAACGGGAAGAGATAAACATTCAATAGGGGATTAATCTTTGCCCCGACGACTGAACGTCTTCTCTCAAAAAGCCGCCTTTCTTGTAGAACAAGCTCTCAGGACGAGCGCACGGCTAAAATAAATCCTTCGTCAGGTCGAGAGAAGCCGTAATTGATCATTTTGATAAAAGGAAAAGGGAGATTCCTTACGGTTAATAACGTGTCATCCATAAACCTCCACATCAGTGCCGCGGGAATCAGGCAGAGAAGCTATCAGAGAAATACTAATCACACTTGAAGATAAATGGTTTAGAGCCAGAAAATGAGCCAGATCACAGAATCAAAGAGCCGTCAGACAGGTGCGGCGTGAGATCCGACCATCAAACAGTGTCTGGATCCAGAACCGGTAAACAGCAGCTTTAAGAAATCCCTCGTGAAAAAAAAAACAAACAAAAACAAGACATGTTTCATCAGGATTATAAAGCTAAAAAAAATATCTGGCAAATTGTAGAGCAAAAATAGAGTAAATACTACCAACAGTATTAGTAAAACCTAGCTGATGGGAAAATCCTGGAGTAGGTCCAAGATACGTTTCTAGCAAATTTCTTGAGTTTTGTATGAATACATGAATATAATTTATGTAATAAACATATTTTGTCACATTATGTGATTACAATTATATTGATATTTAACAAAAAAACAGGTCATTCGATTCAGAAATGTTAAAATATGTCAACAATTAGGTGCATATTTAAATACATATAAACATTGTACAGTTATCTCTGCATGTAATTAACTATTTATCTCTGTGTTTTGTGCACTAAAACAACTTAAACTAATTGCACATCTGCATTAAAAACAATACCCTGACACCTGATGGGCTAACTTGGCCCGACAAGCCAACAAAAGAACAATTATACTGACTAAATAGACTAAGTGTTAACTGTATTTAGTTTTCAAACTGTGGCTGTTTTTTAAAATCCCCATTAAAAAATAAAACAATCTAGCAAACCGACAAAAATGACGACAGAGACTCCAGCACCAAAGAATTAGAAAATGTAAACCCAGTTTTTGTTCAGCCACCAGTCACAGATCATCACACCTGGTCTGTGTTTCCAACATCACTCAGGTAGAAACAACCCCATCTAGGTTAATTGGACATTTCAACTTAAAACTTTTATCTGAATTAGGCTTTAGGAAGCCGATCTGTTGGATAACAGTGCTGTGAATCGTATTTAAATCCATTTTCCCGTCTGGATCAATTCACTCTCCACACATGCGCTCACACGACCGATGCAGAGTATCGGTGCCCCGCTTTCTCCAATGTTATCTGAACATTTCATAGAACCTTTTGCAGATCAATAAATAATCACTGCACTCTTCCATTCAACTAATCCCACGGCTTTTGGGATTTTTAAGTCAGGCCACTGAGACTGTCTTTGAAGGAGGGCTGATGTTTTGATCAGTGAACCCAGACAAGCTTCTATATCCATCTTTTTCTGTCACAGTTTTAGCTGTTTTAAAGGCTATTATGTATTTTCCAGGCACAGAGTTCCATTTTATAGCACAATCAAGCATCTATGTTACTTTCAGTTGTTATAAAAATGCTGTATTAAACGTTACCTAAAGGAAATTTGAAGTCCTAATTCGACGCCCTGAAATTGGGCATCTGTCTCTTTAAGAAGCTCCTGCTCTTTCAGACACCCCGCCTTTAACACCGACGTGTTGCGTTGCTTAGAACCGTTCTTAGGAACATTGGACTGACAAAAAGTTCATATAATGAGCCCAGCAGATGCGCAGCTCGGCCAGGTGTTTGCTGACTCCTGCTGCCGCTAGTCTGGAGGAGCTGAGTGGAGGAGGCACATAGGGAGGCCTGCTCTGTGGAGTGGAAATCAGCTTGGAGACCGCAGCTCCAAGGAGGAGCTTTGGGTAAATGGGCGGAGCTTTGTGGGAGCAAGCGTTTAGTCATGCCTGAATGGAGATTCAAGGGTTCCTGAAACATTTGTGAAAATGTAAGCGTATTTTTGTTCAGGGAATAACATTAGAACACCCCTTTAAACCTTTGATTATTGCACTTACTATATTGTTGTTTTTGTTAGGAGTTATATTTCATTGCAGCAATTTCCTGACTTATTTCAATATGTTCTCTTGTCTTGGCTAAATTAGCCTCTACTTAAAAAAAATAGATATGCACCTTATTTCTAGTCTTGTGACAGATAGAGTGAAACCTGTGAGCAACTACCAATCCTACATGTTTACATGCAAACAGCGTCTGACCAACACATGCAAGTGGCCTCAGTTTTTGCATCTTAAAAACTGTTTCCAACCCGAAACTAGCCACTCCGGTGCCGCTGCTGGAAGTCGATGACGTCCTGCAGTACAAGCAGGAATAAGGTGGATAGTGTGAGACGAGTGTGACTGCAGTGAAACGAAAAAAAATCATTTAGAGCTTTTTACACACCTTCACCAGGGGTGTCAACATATCTGCAGGGCATTGTGAGTAAACCAAGCAGTGCACTAAATCAAATTCAATAGAGCTACTGTTCACGGCAGCTAAAACCAGCTTTAGGATGTTGGGGACAAGATTCTCCTTTTAAACATTTTGCTGCCTCTTCACTGACTTGGCTGTGTCAAAACCAAACAGGAACTAAGAGCTTTAACTGGCGACTGGGTACCAGATGAGCAAATTGGAGTCTATTTTACATTTTCAGCGTATAGGATTACTTTTAATTTATGACTCCTGAAGGAGAAACAACACTTTAATCAACAGTGTCAGTCCTGTTCGCTCTCGTCTGCTTCATAAGCCGCCTGACGTTGTCGGGTTGGAAGATCGCTGTTTTGTCAGGTTCGTTCTCGGCTCTTCTGTCAGCAGAACGCCACAATCCTGAGCTGGGAGGGAGGACTTCCTCCTCCTCCCAGCTGCACGCCCGCTGATCCTCCCGCCTGCCACGGATTTGTTGGTATGTGAATAAGCCGTGGACTCACCGTCACTTCGTCTCAACCTGGTTGGTTGTCACATTCCCCGAGATGAACGTTCTCCCCGCGTGCGGGAAACGCTTTCGGTCGGTTCGAGGCTCGGTCAAGACACGGGAAGACAAAATGCTTTGGTGCTCATGTAAAGGCAGCTTGTGTTTAACTTCCCCTCTGTACGGGTCAGTCCCCAGAAAGAAGCCAAGTCTTTAAGAAAAGAAAAAAAAAGCAAAGTAATTGACATGTAAAAAGCAAGAAATGCTTCTTGTGACGTAATGTCTGCAGTGAATCTGCTGCACCTGCCACAACCACACCGTCTCTAGAAAACCAAACAGCTGCTTGTTGTACGAGTTGTACGCGATTTCCGTTTTGTCTTTCTCCTTTCTGGGACACAGCAGGCGCTGCGTAATGAATGACAACTATCTGTGACATGCTGATTGACGGCGCCGTGCGGTTCGCACAGTTCCCCTTTCTTCCAACATGTCCGACTGAAGTCACGTTGAATAAAGTGAAATATGCGTTCCAACGAGGCTTGCGGATTAAAATCACCTTCATACAAGAACCTTGAAGCAGATAAGTGAAATACTTCTCTGTGTTGAAATCTTTGGTGCCACTTTCCAACAGGGCTTTATAGACGGCTAATAAATAGTTTATGAATATGTCATCTATAAACGTTTTTGTAAATCATTAATAACAGTTTATTATGCATTAAGTAAGGGTGAGAAGGAGAATATATGGTAAAATTTTAAAAGCTGTGCTCCTTGATGTTTGAGAAAATCCATTGGAGGTTTTCACGCAGAGGAAAAGTCTCGACCCCAATAGGCGCGTGATCTGATCCTCGTTTTGATTCTTTTTGGACCCAGTGGTCGCCATGGCGATCTGTGTACAGATGGTGGTGCCTTCATCTCAACAATGACCCAAAGTTTCACGAAACCGTTTTGACATTACGCAACAGCGAGAGGAGCTTTGGTGCCATTTAGTCAGACTGAACGTTCTTCTTCTCCGTCTCTCCGCTGCAAACCCGCCTCGACTTTAAATGGCAAACAGCGCAGCTGGAAATAGTCAAAATCTCTGCGCATGTGAAAAAAAATGCGGTGTTAATATTTCAGTGTTAACCTAATTTAATCTAAATAGAGTATTTATAACTATATGGAGTGTAAATCGGCTCTGACATCGGAGTTAAAAGTCAGAGTAAAACGCTACATTCACGCAGTGAAACTTTTGACTGTCAAGTGTCAATAAGGCGCCAGTAAAGATTTTTGGCAAGAGGAGGAAGAAAGAAGCACCAGTTTTCTGAAGTTCGTGAGGCTGTTTCTATTTTGGATTCTGAACGGAGTTGTGCTACAGAAAAGGTAAGTAACTTTTAACAACCCGGTGTTGGTAACTTATTTTAATATTAATTGTGATGAAGAATTATGTTATATCTTCTGTTGTTATCTGTTAAATATGTTCGCAACTATTATGCGTGAGTACTAGCGTAGCAAATGGTTTTGGCACCATAGTTTAGTTTGTTAGTGGTGAAAAAAAAACCTTCATGTCTCCTCATTTTTATATCCGTTTTATTCCGTTATTATTCAGGGCAGCGGGAGAAAGTTGTATTGTGTAGGACGAGGGCCGAGGGTTAGCCCTATGCTAGACAAGATGTCCACCTCACAATATTTGCTGGTTTTTTCTGAAGGCTGTCAAGGTAAGAATACGTAACTGTTATAAATTGTGATAGTATTAAACACTGTGTCTTATGCCATAGGCCCAGATTCCGTGGGTACTTCGGGGTCGTAGCATCCACCGAGTCACGTTAGCATGGTTAGCACCATGGATGTAGCGGCTAACAGGCGCCATATTGCTTATGTTCAAGTGTATCGGGAATATAAACTCAGTTTTCAAATGGCATTACCTTTGAAGCACATTTATTAACTATTAAAATATGTCTGTCGTGGTTGTTTATTTTCGTTCTTTTTTTTTTAACAGACCATGCTACTGCGTGTTTTGTTTGGTGGGAAACAGAAATACCTGAAACCTTCCATTACCATCATTCAATGGTCAATGATGAAAAGAAAGCAGCAAATGTCTTCTCTGTCTTTCCACGGTTTCTGGACACATCAGGACTGGTAAGACAGCTTCATCTCTTACACTACTAAAACATTCAGTGGCAACAGTCATAGGAGTTTGTCCTGTAACCTGTGTATTACCAGTTTGAACCCCAACTCTTTCTAAATTGTTATGTCCTTGGGAAAGACACTTCATCTGTCTTGCCTGCTGGTGGTGTTCAGAAGGCCTGGTGGCACAAGCACAGGGCAGCATTGCTTATATCAGTCTTTGTGCAACTGTGGCTACAATGTAGCTCACCACCATCAGCGTGTGAATGACTAAATGTGGTGTAAATCACTTTGGGGTCCTCTGGACTTGTACAAGTACAGGCCATTTACTGTCTTATCACTGTGTGAAATGCTTTTATTTGTGCATTTCAGATAGAACAAGATTTCAGACTCCTGCTTGGCAAAGGCACTGGCAACAAATCTTTGGAGAAGTGGCCCACCAGTCTCAAATCCAAGGTTATAAAGGAAAGCCATGGCCTGTTACCCACCACTGAGCTCTTGGATTTATTGCGGAATGCAGAGTTGGCTGCTGAAGCTGAGAATGGTATGTTGGTCCTCTAGGTAATTGTGACAAATTCATATGTTAGTGGGATGATGGTAATTGAAGCTGTTGGTCTGTAGGTTGGGATAGTGACATGTCTGCTATTTTGCTTCAGCTGCATCTGCTACCACCATCTGCACAAGGACGAAAGAGGCCGGGTAAGATGTCTGCATCTCAAGCAGTGGATCACCTCATCAGACTTCTAAAGGTACTGCTAAACAGTTGTTTAAAGATGAAAAAAGCATAATTCAGTCTCTTTATTTTTACATTTGACAATTTTATTCTGTCTGATCTTCATTCAGAAATTTGTCACTAAATACTTTTGTCATGTTTTGTTTTTTTTAATGTACAGTACAGACCAAAGGTTTGGACACACCTTTTAATTCAATGGGTTTCCTTTATTTTCATGACTATTGACATTGTAGATTCACACTGAAGGCATCAAAACTATGAATAACACATGTGGAAATATGCACTAAACAAAAAAGTGTAAAACAACTGAAAATAGCCCTTATATTCTAGTTTCTTCAAAGTATCAACCTTTTGCTGTGATTACTGCTTTGCACACACTCTGCATTTTCTTGATGAGCTTCAAGAGGTCGTCACCTGAAATGGTTTTCACTTCATAGGTCAACCTGCCCTGTCAGGTTAATAAGTGGGATTTTTTGCCTTATAAATAGCCATGAAAATAAAGAAAACCCATTGAATTAGAAGGTGTGTCCAAACTTTTGGTCTGTACTGTAGGTTGGAATCAGGGTACAGCAGCATCTTGACAAAATCATGCAACATACCCAGCCCTACCTTCTTGCCCAGGGATCCATCCAAAGCAGTATTCACGCATTCTTCATTGTGATTGACAACTATGCTATTCCATGTAAGGCAACATGTTCAGTTGGAGCTCTTTTTTGAGCTCTTCAAGGCCCATTGTGTGTTTTGGTACGTCATACAGTGCTCCCTTGACCAAGTTCTTCACTTTTCTCCAAACAACTGTTGTGTTATATTTTTTCACACAACTGAAAACGTCTCAGTTGATGTGATGCAGGACATTTTTGAAGGTATTGGCCAGTACGAGTTGAAGGTTTTGTTTGAGTATTTTAAATTACATTGGAGGAACTGAATTTGAGAATACAAACTTTTGACTATGGATTCATGGAGAAGAATAACAGGCCAGTGGCTGTGAATTTATGTGCAGTATCGAATGATCTGGGACTAAATGCAGTTCAATCATGGTGCTTTCTGAAGAATGTTCCTCTCATGTTTGGAGATCTGGAAACATTTGATAATCCACACTGGGGCCTCCTTCTTTTACTACTACAAATTGTAAATATTGTTCTTTCTCCAATGTTAACCAAAGGTCTGTGTGTATATTTAAAACATTTGATTGTGGATCATCACAAACTGTTTAAAAAGTTGTATCCACAGAAAAAACTTTTACCAAAGCACCATTTTCTCATCCATTATCCTAGGTGCATTCAGAAAATTGGCCCTGTACTTCATAGTTGGTGCATACGCTATGAAGGTAAACACAATTTTTTTAAGAAACATTAAAAGTAAAAACATTACCAAAACACTCGCTAAAAAACATAAAAATTATATGGCACATGTTTGGGAAGCTTCATCAACTTTTAATCGATTGGACATTGGACCAGGGAAAATTGTATCTTTAAACATGGTAAAAGGAAGTTCTGACATTTCTGAGGCAGTGCAAGTGTCTCTTGCGGTTCAAGTTATGAAAGTGAACTGGGCAAAACACAGTGGGTTTATTTACCATCCTCATCTGGCTATTTGTGGCAAAGTTGAATCTGAAATGCCTGTCTTTTACCAGGAATAGTCTGTGTTTATAGTTAAAGACAAATTGTTGCTGCTTACATTGCCTTTATGTACAGTATCTTTTCATGAACATTTTCATGCTTATGAAGTTACTAAAATGCTGCATGGTTTTGTTGTGTTTAATGTCAACCATCTATGTTATCCGAAGCCCTTTGACATACAAATGTCATATGGAGTAAATGACACTGCTCTGTTTGTTGTCCCATATTGCTATCTTTGGTGAACAATGTTTTGGAGATGGTTAAACTGACACTGTTACAGTAATTATGTCACTGGATCATAAAGTTGAATAAATGTTGTCACTGTGAACTTAAAACTTTGTGATTATTGTGATTGGTAGATTTTATAAAAGCCATATATTGCTAAAATTTAGCATTATATGGTGTATGTGTAAAAGAAAACTGGAGAAAGGAAAAAAACACAATAACATGTACATTTTTAAGTAAATTTAGTGTAAAATTAACTCCATAAAAATAGCATTATTACTCTGAAGAGTGTAAACAAACAATAGTGTTATATAATTTGACTCATTGACTTGTTGATTTTGACACTAAAATGAGTAAAATTAACTCTGAAAATTGGACACTAGCTATAGAGTACATTTTACACTATTTTCGAGTGGGACCAAATATTATCTGAAACAGAGTTAAATTCAACTCTACAGGTGTTAAAATGACACTTCGTTTTTTACTGCACACTCTTCCACCTCCAGCTACGTTTGGATGCCACAGATGCTTTCGCAGCCCGACGTGTTGAACAAGTTTGTGACGCTTCAACTTCATGCGCCGGCTGCGATTTTATCGCTTTTCCTCTACAGACGGGACAAAAGTCATGTATTTATTTAATCACATATTTGTCAAAGAATGTTTTACTTCCCCTCTGAAGAGGAAGATATTAAAGAACAAATGACTGAGTAAAAAATATGAAATAATATAATTATTATTGGCAAACTCATGTAAAAACAGGGCAACGCCCCCCCTGGACCACAGCTGCTCATTCAGCTCCACTGCCTTCTTTCTGTTGCAGTGAAATTGGTTCATGAGTGTCTCACTGAAGCTTACCCACGATGCATACGCAACATTCTCAGTAAAATAAATTGTGTTTTTATGCATCATATCTAAATATCTCTGAAGATAATGACAATTATTAACACTTCTACGTGTTTATTCTTTTCAATTTATTCTCTAAAGTTATTTATTCAGACCCTGTTGGTAATCACACAAACTTGCATAGGAACTTAAAAATTGTGGATTTGCGTGAGCATGGAAACCATTTCATTCGCATCTCCAAATAGCACACTTTGGAAAAACAAATGATTGAAGATGTTTTAAAGGTTTGACCCCCACAATTCATAAGGTTTGCAAGGTGGAATCATTGAGAAGTAAATTACATGCAAAGTTTTAGTACAGCCCCGGATTTACACGCTGGTGTAATAAATTAGCCTTTATAGTATATAGTATAGCCTTCAGAATCGAGCCCAATTAATTCAATGTTATTTTGCATTTCTTTTTGATATCCAAGCATTTAGAGGCATTTATCTACACCAAACCAAATACTTAAAATGTTCAGCTCCTTGATATTTTAAATAGTTAAAGATTTTTATCCAATCGACTGTGCAGTGATTACATTTGTATTCTGTGGAATAGGATTTTATTTAGTTCAATTTAACACTACACTGGCTTTCAGTCTCATGAAATTGCAGTAGGTAAGTTTTATAAATATATGTACGCTACATATATTTATTTCTTAAAACTTTCTCTGTGTCCTGACAGTATAATATGAGACAGATGATCTCTGAAAATAAAATCAAACTCCTTTTTCTCCTCGCCGTGGTCCTACTGCCATCTGCAGAAAAACGCCGCTCGGTCGGAAACAATCGGTCAGAACCGGGAAGATGGTCTCACCAATGTCACAAGCCGCATTTCCATTACAAATGTGTGCAAGACTGTTTTCGATATTACCGTAATGTCAGAAAAACACAATTTCGCAACTGCGGTGTCTCCACTAAATAAGAAATGAAAATAAAATCACTCTTGAAAGCGTCTGTGTGGGTAAAAAGTCATTAAAAATGATGGCGGCGACGGATTTAAACACACATATTTATATTTCAGACGTGGCGCTAGCGCTCGTCGTCAGCCACTGGAGGAAAAGTTGCCGTCTTATTCCGACATAGAAGTAACTAGCTTCGAGCCTTTCTGCCTCATTTACGGGCAGGTCTACATGATTTCTGCATGCGCTAACAGAAATGCTGAGCATGGTAAAAAAGCAAAGGTAGGGCACTATAACAAAACCCTTTCTCTCACTACATGCTAAACTGGTGCTCCATCTGCACTGATGAAGATTAACTCGCCTTAGCGTGCTAATTTCCCAAAGTGGGCCCAACAAGAGGGCAGACTGATCTGTTTTCTGCTTTACACGGCTCATATATATATATATATATATATATATATATATATATATATATATAATTATTTTTACCACTTAAATTAGAGCTAAGACTCTTCATAAACTTTAGTCCCAGAAAATGTAGGTGAGAATTTGGACAAGTGTGTCTCAGTGGGTAGAACAATCATCCTGCAGAGGGAAAAAAGCTGTTTGTTTTTACACTCTGCACCCCGAATCACACACAACATTCAGGACAGGCACAGATCAGAACCGAGGCTCCAGAGATGCGGCAGGAGTCGATCTCCCACAATTCTCCACTTTCGGACTTCAGCATTTTTAGACACGCCAACGTGTGGCAAGGTAAACGAAAACGAAACAAAAGGAAACCGTGTGACAGCAGCTCAGGAAAGAGGCGAAAGTGGACCACATCGTTCGTCCACACAGAGGACGAAAACAAGCTCTGGACAAACAGAGGACAAGAAGTCGATAGGAGAATCTGAGGCTTTCTGTGAAAAAGCGATTGGAGAGACGGTCAGGGCTTGTTTTCAGAGCCTACGACGTCCCCTTCCCCACTTTCAAATAAACTGATGCTTCACATGGATAAAAAAAAAAAAAAAGACTGGCCAAGGCACACAAAGCATAACCAGGCAGAATTTAAATAAGAAGTGGCTATTTTGTTTATTCATGTTTCACTTTTAGTTTATGTATAGCTACAGGTGACAGAGATTAAACAAACAAAAAAAAAACACAATTGCATCTAATCACAATTTCTTCCGTTCAGAGAAAACATTTTGCGTGGGAGTCTTCTGTAATGAAGCTGTCAGTCCACATCAGAGGATAATGTGTCGATTCAAAGAACTAAAAATGAAGCGAAGGAAAGCCAATTTCCTCTCTGCAGAAATTAATTGGGCAACAAATTAGAATAGTTAGCTGCTGTAGTTTAATTAGATGTGATGATTTTTTATTTTATTTTATTTGAGCATCAGCTGTGGCTGGAACCACAAGGAGAATTATGCTGTGCAGTATCCATTCAGAAAAATCTAACTGTTCAGAGTTTTTCTTCTTCTTCTTCTTCTCAGGATGCCACCAGTGATTCACTCAGTCAGAGACAGCTCTGCCGTCGGTCGGTTCCCAACTGTCACTTTGCCGTTTGTGGAGGACGTGGAGGCGGACAAAGAGGAACCGGCAGAGAATGACGTTAACGAGGAGAGCGCCTGCCGACGGTGGCTGCGCAAGGCGTGTCCGTGCTGTTATAAACGGCCAGGCGGCGACGACGACGACGCCGCGGAGACCGTGGTCACCGGGGTGGATGATCCAGATAAAGAGGAGGGGGCAAATGGAGAGAAGCCAACCGCTGAGGAAGGCAATCTAAATGGTAATGCGAGAACGCACGTCTCAAGTTAAAATAAAAAAACATTATATATATATTCATATATATATATATATATATACAGCTACAAGTTTAACTTTCAAAGTTTTTTTTTGTTGTGCTTTTCACAGAACTTCTTCTGAACGTCCGATCGATAGATCTGATGAAAAGCAAAACGGGAGAGAACCTGGTGGAGCATCACACCAACCTCTACCAGAGCGACAAGTTCGTCATCCGCAGAGGGCAGAGCTTCCAGATGTGGATAACCTTATCTCGACCTTTTGACCCCCACACAGACAAGCTTCATCTGGAGCTGAAAACAGGTGAGTGAAGTAAATCCAAACCCTAAATTCAAAACCACGTCACAGATCCCGAAGGGAACGTGGAATTTTGCAGCGACTCGTCTAAAGTATACTGCTCAAAAAAATAAAGGGAACACTTAAACAACACAATATAATTCCAAGTACATCAAACTTCTGTGAAATCAAACTGTCCACTTAGGAAGCAACACTGATTGACAATCAATTTCACCTGCTGTTGTGCAAATGGAACTTTGTACAGAACAAAGTATTCAATGAGAATATTTCTTTCATTCAGATCTAGGATGTGTTATTTGAGTGTTCCCTTTATTTTTTTGAGCAGTGTATTTACGTCACTCTGGGCTTTTTCTAAAAGATTTTTTTTCTTTGCACTATTGGCCCTTATTAAACAATAAAGTGACAAGAAAGAGGGCAGGGAGGAGGGGAAAGACGTGCAGCAAATGGCTTGAGACCGGGAGTCAAACCAAGGACAACCGTGTCCGACTCTCTGCACCTGGTGCCTGCGCTCCACCAACTGAGCCACTTGGACTTTTTTTTATTTGTTTACGACATTGTAGCAGCAAATCTGTAGCAGACTGAATTTTATGTGCTAATGTTCAACCCTTCTTTACTCTGACTCTCCGAAGTGAAATCTAATACAACCAATTGCTTCACCTATTTAGTAAGTAATGCATGATTGCATGATGGAAGAAAAAAGAAAATATGGTTTTGAATTTTCCACCAATAAAAATCTGAGAAGTGTGTCGGTCATATCCTGAGACAGAACTTTCCAAAGCTCTATTTTCGTGTCTCCAAAAACTATAGAATGAAATTATTTCTGGGTTTTTTTTTGACAAAATAATTTGGTGCAACTGGAAGTTGCACCGTTTTGCTAGTCTATGTTCAACCGTATATATGTGTTTTTATTTATTTTTTTTATTATTATGTAGATTTTTACTGTCTAGATAGACTCCGTTCTCCAGTTTGGTAACTTCTGTGAAGGATTTGATTGGACAAGATGGGTTCTCTAAAAGGAGTTGCTTAAAAAAAAACAAAAAAAACAATGCACCACACACTTTTCATATATCAATTTGTAAGGAAAACATCTAAACCCATACATCCTAATATCCTCCACTTCCACTTATTTGTTAGTCTTTCTGCTTGTCAATCACATGAAAGACATTTGAAGAGAAATAACTCAAGGTTCATAAATACTCTCCATATGTGATCATACCAGCAAAACGATTTCGCAAAAGGAAAACTGTCTACAAAATGGCATCCCGGTTAGAAACACCCCCCGCTCGCTAATTAGCCACGTTCTCCACCCTTAAACTTGACTCCTCAAAAGCCATATGTGAAACTTGGCTGGAGCCGCACAGCAACACACAACTGCTGAGGTTTCTGCTGACAGCAGGCAGGGGAAGGTCAGATCAGAAAGAAGCTCAAGTATCATTTGCAAAAAAAAAAAAAAAGAAAAAAAGTCAGTCTTTTAAAGCGGAGATATTTACATAAATGGAAGAATCTCATGACTGCTTAATAACCTGGGTGGCGTTAAAGCAGGCCGCAGCACGTAAAAGTGTTTTCACTGTTCGAATAAAGAGGATTCTGTGAAACTTTTCATGTGGACGGGTCCTCCGGGTTGGATGCTACTTCTCAACGCGACGACTGCTGGAACAAGCTGAGCCTGCATCAGGTTTTATCAGAGGACAAAGTAAAGTATGGATCAAAAGCGATTTCTATATTAGTAAAATTAAATGTTGACAAGATTAGGTGATTGTGTAAGAAATGCCATCTCTCCAACGTGAATCGGAAAAATGTTCTTGTCATCCCAATAAAAAGCATGAAAGATGTTTGCCTGATCGCTCTCTCAGCGGCAGGAAGTGAATTAATTTGCAGGGGAAGCGCAAATGAACTTGGGCGCTTTGTGTTTTATCCGAGACAAAGAGAAACATGAAACATTAACAGAATTTTTTTTTTTTTTTTTTACAAAGACAGGCTAATAATTGGATGGATGTATCTGTCTTTACATTCCAGCCACGTTTCAGACTTAAGTGCCTAACGTTAATTAGTATCACAGGTACCGTCGAGCTTTCCACCAGTCATTCAGGACATTTAAAAGGAACAAGCGTCCTGCTGGGTCATCTGGCATCGTGGCGCGCGTCGCACTGAACACGAACCAGAGCAAAGGCAGACGAGAGCTGCTTAAGGAGCTCAGAAGGGAGATTACGGATCGTTATCTCAAACAGATAAATGCGGAACGGTTGGTTACAAAGGGTTCATTTCAACCCCGGGTTAATTAAACAAACCCCATCCTTTGGAGGAGAAGAAGGAAACAATCCAAATCCTTTAACGCCGAGCGCCACGTTTAAGGGACGCCGGTAATGATCCGATCATCGGCCTCATTTTGAGCCGTGTAGGTTGCAGGGATGAAAAAACACAAACGCCTTCAGAGGGCCGGCTACCGTTCACCCAAACGGATGTCGACAAGTCCAAAAGCTTCTGGGAAAATCCGAGACGAGATCTTAATCTGACAGCACGACGTCGAAAAGCGTGTAATACCGCCGCAGCCTGACCTGCGTGATCAGGCAGATTTAGATACTTCAGAGATTTATGGCAGGATATGGCTCCCATATAAAGTAAAATAAACGTTTTGTTTCTGACGAGGTCATAAATAAACCATCAAAGGAAAAGTTTGATTTGTGTTAAATATGGAATAAGGAACAACTTTAAAAAATGGCGGCAAATAAGTATTATTTTATTTGCAGTTATATTTATCGATAACGACTAATTGGTAAATCTGCATATTTGTCATTAATCCATTTCTTTACACAATTTTAGGAATGCATTAAAAGAGGTAAATAAACAAATAATTCCACTCCTTTTAAGGAAAAAACTAAACTATTGCCTAAAACACCAGAGCAGCATCCTTTAGCTTGGTCGTTTACAGCAGAGCATGAATCTGCAGCTAAAAACAAAACATCAACATGTGAAAAGTTCAGCACTTTCTGCTCGACTTAGCATCAATACAGTCCAATACAATCCAAAAAATGTTGACTATTTTTTGGATTAATGTATTTATGATTGGATACCAGAAAATAGATTTTTTTTTTTTACTGTAATTTGAACCAGATGAAGCTCAGACTGCCACCTGACGAGTTCTGGTTGTAACATATTTATAGACAAAGGGATTTTTTTTTTTTTAAATCTTAAATGCAAAATTTATATATTTTGTACAGTTTTGGCTCAATTACAAATCAGTCATGTTGTTTTTGGCCTTTTTTGAGCCTCTGTATACTCCTGTTAACGATTAGTCTATTCCTATATCAGCAGACGATCATGTCAATAATCGATCCACGACAATTAATCGTCCCAAACCACAAAGTTTTAATCAACTTGCTTGCAGTTGTGACGTTACCAACAAACATGGCTGCGTAACACACGCCGCATCACGACTTACAAGGCTTTTCCCAGACCGGCGCGAGAATTAAACGCTTGTCGCCGCGATTCCTGCGGCACATCGAACGTTTTCAGCACAAAGGGAGACAGACCTACACTCTGCCACATACAGTAGATGTACATAAAAGGGGAAGAGGCAGAGGAAGGAAGGGGGACTTTTGGTTACCATTGGTAACGGCTCTGTTGCTATGCTCCTGCGTTTTAAAGATACAGTTGTTCGGTGTGCTGCAGACCCAAGAGTCCCCCTTTTCCCAGCATGTGTGCTGGAAATGCTCCCAGTAGCAGGTGTTGCGGACTGAGCTGCTCGTGTTTTTTTTTTTTTTTTTACCCCCTCTCTGCCTTATGTTGACAGCTGGAGGAGGCAGACAGATATAGAGCCCTCAATTACAGCCAGGACGCTGGACGGGAGTAATTACACCATGTCTTCTACCGTAAGGAAGGATCGGTCCAAAGACTGCAACATTCTCTGCTTTGTTTAGTTTTTCATTTAAAAAAAAAGAAGAAATGTATTGAAATGATTCAGTTAAATTTTTATTTTGCCCTTTTATACATAAATGATGACAATGTCACTCAGAAAGTGTCTTCTGTCCTGGTCAGGCAGAAAGAAGAAAAAAAAAAAAGTACCTTTATGTTTAGATTTGTAAACATCATTTTGGCAAACTAATGTAAAGACTAATAATAACTAAATAAATAACGCAGCCACAAATTTTCCTGTTTGCCACTTTTGCTTTGCATACAAAAATAAAAACAAAAAGTCCTTGTTGGTGAGTTCCCAGTCTCGCCCGTCCCTCATTCAGCTCTGCGTTGCTCATTCCTCGGATGCCTCCTGCTTCCCCCGTTGAATTCTTTATTTATAGGAAATGACATTTTTGTTTGTGGATTTACACTGGAGGAAAAAATATCAATGAATCCGCGGATAAACAAACCTCTGGTAAAAACTGCTGATAAAGCTATTTTTTGTGCATTACTTTGAAAAACGAATCCCCCCCCCCAAAAGCACCTCACACAATTAGCTGATCTGTACAGACAGTCAGATTCAATTTAGTGAAGTTGTTTCTTCCTGCATGTTGTCTATCTAGTCTTCTGCCTTTCACTTCTTTTTCCCGTCTTCCTCTCTCTCTCTCATCTTCCCCTCCCTCAGATTCCATCTATTTTTGTTCCAATCCGGTGAACTCACCTACGACCAATTTTATGGCGCTTATGCTTTTTTTTTTTTACCTGTATAATGCGTTTTAAAAATTAAGCTCCTACGTATTTGGGAAGCCGGGTTTAACCAGTTGACTCATGTGAGTGTGTGTGGTCATCACTTGCTTTGAAAAGGCTAAAATAAAACATTATCCTAATTTCTGCGTCTGGAGCCGACATGCCTGTTCTGCTAATCTCTGTGGATTGAGTTTTAACAAACAAGCGACGCTGGTTTTGTTCTCACTCCGGACCGGCGTTCGGGTATTCGTGGAAAACTTCTTTCTTGGTGTGTAAGCATAACTATGAGACAAAGAAAACATGAGTAAATACAAAGAGATGTTTTTAAATGATGGATTATCAAGAAGAAGAAGTGAAATAAGCTAAATAAAGTTGTCCAAACCCAACAGAGTGTCATAAGGTACTGCAGAGTTCTGGTAACGAGCCATTCGTCCCTTCTGGTGTGCATGACTGTAAGTAATTACAAAGTTTATCATAGTAAACTAAAAGTCTCGCTTGTCAAGTTTTAAAGTATCTGAAAATATTAAAAAAGTATTTGAGAGTGACAACTTTTAACCAGGAGTCAGACATACTTTACTCATCAAGCCCACATTTCTGTTTTTAGAAATTGGTTTGATGTAATATTCTAATTTAAAATGTAACGTTTTTATTAGCTGTATGCAGAAAATCATCATAATTAACAGGAACAAAAGCCTTCAAACATTCATCAGCGTGTAATCAATCTACATAATGTGATAAACTTCCTGACTTTCCCATAACATTTTAATTCATTGAATGGGTTTGTGTTTATTACTGCAGAATTTAGTGGACAGATCACGCAACGCATTTTCCCCTCCGACATGATTACGCAATTATTTTAGCCCTTAGTTCTTATTTACCATCACCAATGTTTCTTTAAACAATGGGTTGCTATTTTTATTAAAGCATCATACTGTATGATGATGCTTCATATGAAGTGTGCATATGACACACTTCATCTCGTGAAGTGTGTCATATGCAAGCAAACATCATCAACAAACATACATGTGAGATAACAGAAAAAAGCTAAACACTAAGGTTTAAAAAATATATATACTAAGTCTATCTGAAAATGGTTCCTACAGTACAACTTTAGAAAACTATTGGATATACTGTAGATATATATAGATATATATACAGTATATATATATATATATATATATATATATATATATGGGTGTGCGTGTGCGGTAGATTTTTTAAAGTGTGCGTTGGAAATATATTTTTAAAAAGCTATTCCTTCAACCAGATTTTTGTTTAACCAGAACTCTGCTTCCTGCTGTAACCCGCTGCTCTGGACCGGATTCACTCCAAGCACTTTCTGCTCTGAAAAACAAGCCGCCCTGCAGGAAAGCAGACCACAGGCCGAGTCGAAAACAAACAGTGATTTGTAAAAACCCAGGTGAAAGCCACTGACAGCTCAATGTTCTGCCTGGTTCTGTGCTGCTTTCAGAGGCCCGAAAGCGCCCCACTAACAGCTCAGAGTGGCTCTAAATTTCACTTAATATCTGACGTGGTTTAAGCGAGAGACAGAGAGAGAGAGAGAGAGAGAGAGAGTGCTGCGATTGCACCCTTACAGAGTCTTAAACAAATTGCCATGGACAAAATGGGCCAGCCAGCCCTGGGGAAGAAAAACGCAGCTCTGAATCTTTCGATGGTGGCGTCAGTGGATTATGAGACGGGAAGTGAAGATATGAGGTATAGCTGTATGCAAAGCTGGCATTTGGGCTTTAGAGATGTGTGTGTGTGTGTGTGTGTGTGTGTGTGTGTGTGTGTGTGTGTGTGTGTGTGTGTGTGTGTGTGTGTGTGTGTGTGTGTGTGTGTGTGTGAAGAAAGCTTACTGGCTGTAGTTTATTTACAGTTTGGCTAGGTAAATGGGATAAGTAATCGTCTGCAGCCTTCAGCTGCCATCGGGGAAGCACTGCTGAATGTCAGGAGGAATGGTCCGATTCCACATCTCCCGTCAACACTTTGAGGATTTAACATGCAGCACCCGGTTTACAGAGAAGCCACTGTGGTATTTTAACCTTCTGTTTTTAAATTTGAACAATTAAAACCTGTACAAATATATATAAACACATTGGAGAAAAAAACATTGTGACAAAAAAACATAGTGACAAAAATTTCCAGCAACATATTTTGTAAAACAAAACCAAAGGCGATCGAAGAGGCTTCTCAACTACAAATTCAACACATACATAACAACACATAAATGCACATCTACATATACATATAGCTATGTAAACGTACATCAATGTACCAACAGATCTGCTGCATCATCTACAGATCAGAGCTTAACGTTGCAGTAACTTTTATGAAAATATTTCTTTACATTTTTGTCGAAACTCTCACTATGTTGTGACAGTATAATGTGAGACAGATAAGTTGTTAAAAATGTGAACACCTCTGCCTTCTCTCAGTGCCAGCTAGAAACAACCAATCAGGGCCAAGAGGAGGGTCTTAGCGCTGTCAATCAACACCCACCCTGCCTCCCTCTCATTCATTTTTACACACATTTGTATACTTGTTATATTTTTTCTTTAAATGGGCAATATTCTTACTTTCCATTCATTTCGTCATCTAAACCATTCCACAAAGTCACTCCACAAACTGATGTGCACAGACTTTAAATCCCATTTTCCTCTCACCTTTGAAGAATTTTGATTTTTTTTTTTTACATGCACATTTTTTCTGGCCTTAAACAACACCTTGTACAATTAAAACCGTCTTGACATTTTTATTTTTTTGCAAATAAAATCGAATCAACCCATGATAACATAAAAATAAATAAATAAAGATAACACGTGTTCGTCAATCACTTATCATAACACATTATTATTGTGAAGCAGAAGAAAATAGCTTTCTTTCTACTTTTTTTTTTTGTGTGTGTGTTTTTTTTTTTTTTTTTTTTACCAAGAAAAATGTTAATTCAAATACAGATAGGGAAATATTTTGTGCGGTTCAGATGTCATGCAAAAGTTTAAGGGGTGTGCAATTTTTTTTTTCTTTACTGGGGCCCTGAATGCATTTGGATTTCAGAGCCCTGTTCAGATGCTGCAGGGAAACTCTGACCTTTTCCCCCCGTGCGTACTCAGACCACGCTGACTGAGCTGTCGCATCGACCTGCTTGCTTCTCTACAGTATCCGCCGTCCCGTTTTAAAGATTTTCCCACCAGAAAGCCCATCTGTGCACAGCCAGCTGCCGCTTCGATGCGAGTCGGCAGCTCGATGTGTTTTCAGACACAGTGGATGCTCCCTTTGTTTTTTTTTTATTCGTGTTACTGCGAGCAATTTCCCGATTTCTTAAGTCCGACGTCTCACGACCGGAGCCGAGGAGACGCAGCGTTTCCTGACCGGACCGGCAAACCGGCTCGGTTTTGGCATTTGAGAACAGCAAATTAAGACAAGACCACACTGCTTGGAGGGGAAACAGGAGGGAAATCACAGAAAGCTGCAGCTTTTTCACACCCTGCAGCAGCAACCTGTGAGGGGGTTTGTTAGGGAAAAGGTAGAAACGCTACGTTTCTATCAGCTGTCAATGCAGCGTTACAGAATTTAATGTCAGAGAAGGAGAAGAGGAATAAGCTTTAACAGATCAATAATATCCAATGACACTAACGTGGAGAAAACTAATGTCTTCTGTGCAGACACTTTAGCAGAGCAGTTCTGAGGTAAAACTTTCTTATTAGGTGTGTGTGTGGGTGTGTGTGTGTATCTATTCCAGATTGTGCATTCAGTTTCCTGCCTGTTTGGTTTCTGTTTATTCAAACCCAGCAGGTATTCAGGTGTGGCTGCAAAAGCAAAAGCAGCCTTCCTGAGCCAAACGAAAGCTCAAATTCTGTTCCAACATGTCACTCGGCCCCTCATGCCTGTTCACATACGTGTGCATGCGTTTTCCGCTCAGGTCCCCTCCCTGCGTTGTCGAACGGAACCCATGTCATCGTCCCTGTGGTGGAGGACCTGGAGGACGGTCGCTGGGAGGCCGCGGTCGTCAAGCGGGACGACAGGAGGTTAAAGCTGTCTGTGAATTCGCCTCCCACGGCTGTCATAGGCAGGTACCAGCTCACCGTGGAAACAAGCTGCGCCAACGGCCAGGCCACCTCCAGACACGACCCTGCCGATGACATCTACATGCTGTTCAACCCCTGGTGTGAAGGTAATCTAAGACAGACAGGCTCGGTGGATGAAGCGACCCCAAGCCTCCATGTTCAGTCCATGCACCACTGATTTCTGTAGACTCTTTGTAATAAACCAACAATATCAGCTTTCAGAACATTTTACAAACATATTTTGAAAACTCTTTTGTAATCATTCTCCTTAACTGTGACCGTTGTAAATGAAATCTAGTGGATCTGACTGCTTTAGGGAGTTGCCTAGAAGTCGTGGTGTCAGCATGGCAGCATCATGCTTACTTTAGTTCAGCATAAACAAGGACATCAATGGATTAAAACATTTAATCTGACTAATCACACTCCAGGGCTGTGGATTAATCACAATTAATCGCTGTGCAGTAACCTTTTAAGCTTTTTGCTTAAAATGTAAACATGCACATTTTCAAAAAATGGTCAAGAAAACATTCCATAGTCAAGACTTTCATATTAAAGAAGTTTTTAAAAGAAGTCATTTTGTTTTAAACGTCAATTTTTAAATGTCGGCCATAAACTGTGCTTTCTTTCAGGATAATTCATAATTGCAATGCGAGGCTACATGCTACCTGGGTTTTATGCAAATTTCCACCACTGTGTTTTTTTAAAGTGAAATTTGCTGCTCGGCTCACCAGTTTGACTCTCATCCGTTCACTCGTGTTTTTGACCGCAGCACAAGGCCGTGACTGTGACCTAGGCAACCCTCAGCAGGAGATAGGCTTTTAGCTCAAGATATGTAATGCGATTAATCTGCGAAATGTCACATTAATGCGTTAAATGCGTTGTTGAAAAAGCAGCTGTTCTTTGACTTATCCGGTAGTTAGTCACTGTTCAGCATTATGCCAAAAACTACTGTAGAGAAAAAATCAGGACTGTGGCTTAACATGAACACAATATGAAACATGGTGGTGGCAGCATCAGGCAGCCGGGAGGCTTTTCTTCCTACGAAAATAGTCAACTTCAACGTAGATGAAAACAGAAAAAATTGAGTTAAATGCATGCTGACATTTGAGAGAACATTTTAGCTCACCTTCCAGCTGGACGAAAAACCTTTAACATTTAGCCAGAGGTAAAATCAAATGGATAAGATTAATACACATCTGTGTGTTTTGAGTGGCCCAGTCAAAGTCTAGACCTAAATCCACTTGAGAACCATGAATCCTCTTCCTTCCCCTTTACAAGTTCAAAGTACTTATTGTTGGTCTACTACATAAAATCCCAATAAAACTCATTTGTTGGTCAGAAATTTACAACATTTCTCAGTAAATAAAAAAACGTAGGCAAGAATAACATCCGTTTTGTGCCTGGCGTCTCAAAAGCTTTTCGTGTCGTCTCAGTCACAGCTCCACATCCTGAACAAACATGTAGGAGGCGATGTTGTTTTATTTTTTTAATGTATGTATGATTAGGACATCTGCTCGGCAATAATGCAAACAAAAGCTCCCAGCCGAACTGGAGCGTAAAATGCGGCGCAATTCAGATTGAACACGAAAAACCTTTTAATCTGCCCGGACGCAAGGCAACGTGGTTGAAAGGCGTTATTGCCATATTTCCTACTTCCTGGCCAAAGAAAACCTAAAATGGCTTCTTGGTCATTTTTGTTTAATGTCGTCTCTTTTTGAACGACTGTCCTCACTTGCTCCTCCCAGGCGACTCTGTTTTCCTGGACTCCGAGGAGAAGCGGCAGGAGTTCGTCCTCAATGATGTTGGTCGGATCTACTACGGCACACAGCTTCAGATCGGAGACAGGACGTGGGACTACGGCCAGGTGAGGAAGAGGATGCAGCGTCCGTGTTTAAGATAAGATAAGATAAATCTTTATTGTCATTGTCACAAGGACAACGAAATTTAAAAGGTGCCATCAGTCAGTGCATATTCTTAAAAACAAAAAATAACTGTCTCACAATTCACACACAACGTAAGAATTAACAAATAACTGGTAAAAAAAACAAACAAAAAAAAAACAACAACTAATAAATAAGAACAGCCACATTCTCACATTCTCAGGATCCATCAACACTAACGTCTACTTTGTGCTTCTCCCAGTTTAACAATGGGATCCTCGCCGCTTGCCTCTTCGTGTTGGATCGGAGTCAAACCCCAAACTCCGGTTGGGGCGACCCAGTCAATGTGACGCGGATCATCTCAGCCATGGTGAGGAAGGAGCTAATCACCTGCACCCTCCTTTATCTTCCAACCAAACCAACAACTATTACTGTTTTATGCAAAAATAAATCTGCCGCTTTAAAGTGGAAGATTCTTTCTAAATATGCATTTACTGCTTTGGTTCATTGTGTCAAGACCCAAACTGAAGAATTGGGTGAAGAATTACAAAATCTTCCCTTTACTGCACAGAGACGAGGCCGTTCAACATCAGAACGTCTTCCGACATGAATCAAAAACCATATAGAAACAGTGTATATGTGAGGGGTGTTGTGTTTTGAGCCAGTTTTTGTTCTTTGCAGGGCAGAGATTTAACATGCGGTAGAAAATAACAGTGAGATCTACTCCCCCGGGTTTCTAGAAGCATTTCTGAGCCTGAGGAGTGATTTCCACTTCAGAATCCTGTCTCCTTTTAAAGCGACGTTGCCCGAGGGCTAGAAGATCCAAGCCTGGAATAGTTTTTTTTTTTTTTCTTCTTGCAGCCTTGTCTCCCGTGTACAGACGTTTCTCCCGATGATCTGAATACTTTAATGTTAAATGTGCTATTTTACACTTCTCTGCAATTTAGCTTTTGACTATAGGACGATAAAAGTCTCTCTTCAGCCCCTCCACAAGGGACTGTGGAGGGACTGACTGCTCAGTTTCTGTGCATTTTCTTAATTTGCTATGCTTCAGATTTACGTTTCAGGGTTTAAAATAGCGTTGTTGTTCCAGTTTGAACTAAGTTTTACACCAAGTCCACGTTTCAACTTCTTTAAAACACATTTTCATGTGAAAACTCTTACTTTTATGACATACATATTAATTTTCAGAATGCTTACTTCGATCAACAAGCTCAGCCTGTTAGTGTGCAACATCATATTCATGTAAAAAGTGTAGACAGGTGCCAAATGTCCTCCTGTTAGCTTGTGAACAAGTTTGCACATCAAAGCGCCGCTTCCAGCAGTTCATAATGATTAAGCAGGCGACGGCAAACAATCATGTAATTCTGGTAAATAAGCTTTTACCCTTCATATGCATCATAGTTATTTTAATAATGAATTACAACATTGCCTTTTGGGTGTTTCTGAATCTCAAATAATTTATTTATTTTTTTTTTTTGACGGTAAACAATGTTGCTACTGTTCTTCATGCTAACAATCAAAACATTTTTTTTCTTCATTCACTCTGACAGCAAAACATGACATTAGTTACAGTAATTGTGTCGCTGCGCTGCTTTGTTTAGATATCAACACTTACATTGTATGCAGTTGAGTTTTCTTCATTTTGTTCTTCTTTAACATTTCTGGAAAATGTCACCATAGTCTCCCTACGTCCACTTTTTGCGCCAACTCTGCGTTTGTGCTGGTCAGCAGACTTAAATTGCAGACAACATCTGAGCCGTTATTTTAGTTGCTAACCTAATGTTTCGTTCAGACTGCAGAGTAGTCTGAACGAAACATTAGAAGTGAACAAGTGCATTTAGTTGCAGCTTTATCAATCTGCCTCTTTGTTGGGGTAGAAAAATCACCTAAAAACAACAAAAGACTCCATTTAATCTTTTGGCTTTGAGTACCTGAAACTGGGATTTTAGATAATATTACATTTAAAGCAAATTACATATCACAGTCATGTTTACAGATATTATCAATAATGGATCCCCACAAAGACTTCCTGTGTGTACGTAAAAGTGAAACAGCAGTCAGCCAGTTCTCACCTTTATTTTTTTTCCATGAAATAATATCAAAAGTTTACTGCTGAAAAAAAAACCCTTGTTTTTCTTTCACTCCCAAAATGGAGCGCTTTCAAAGACAACAATAGGGAGCTGCACTCACTTCAGGTTTCTCCTGTAAAGAAAAGCGGCACCGTTTAGATAAAGTTCTCAAAGGAGCATTCATGATCGTTTGTGCGCAACCCGCAGCGCATCATAATAAATTGTAATTATGTCTTGATTTCTAGATAAACTCTCCCGACGACCTCGGTGTTTTGGAAGGAAACTGGTCAGGAGACTATTCACGGGGAACTTCCCCCACCGTGTGGAGTGGAAGTGTGGAAATCCTGCAGCAATACTATGAAAGCAGGGGAACGCCCGTTAGGTACGGCCAGTGCTGGGTCTTTGCTGGCGTCTTCACTACAGGTCAGCTGATGCGTCTTTGGTTTGACGTACCAACAAGACCGTCTTGAATACATGCTAACCACTGGTGATGCGCTGTTCCAGTGTTACGTTGTCTAGGCATTCCTGCTCGAACGGTGACCAACTTTAGCTCGGCGCACGATACCGACGTTTCCTTGACGACTGACATCTATCTGGACGAGGAAATGGAGCCGATAGAATACCTTAATGCAGACTCTATCTGGTGCGTCACGGTACCAGAGTTCATGACATACACGGGTTCCGCAAAACAACAACAAAAACCTCTAAGTTTTAACCATTTCTTTGTTTTTCTTTTTCGGTAGGAACTTCCACGTGTGGACCGACTGCTGGATGTCTCGTCCAGACTTGCCTTCTGGCAACGGAGGCTGGCAAACCGTCGACGCCACGCCGCAGGAAACCAGTCAGGGCATGTTTCGCTGCGGCCCGGCTTCCCTCAGCGCGATCCGCAATGGTCAGGTCTACCTCAAACACGACTGCGCCTTTGTGTTTGCCGAGGTTTGTCGGATTCTCAGTCAGCAGAGGAGTTTTGTCTCGTAATATTTTAGGAATGACTGAAAGACGTTTATCAAAAACTGACCTGGTCCCACGCCTCTTCCAGGTGAATAGTGATAAAATATACTGGCAGAAGAACAAAGATGGCACCTTCAGTCAATTCTGCAGTGAGAAGAACACTGTGGGTCTCTCCATCAGCACCAAGGCCGTGGGCTCAGACGAACGGGAGGATATCACACACCTTTACAAACACCCAGAAGGCAAAACCAAAAAATTATGACACAATCTTATGCAATAACTCAAGCAACTTCCGAATGCGTCATGGCATATAATCAGTTTATTTTGAATTTGCTCAAAATGGTGGTGTTTTATTTTTTCATCAGGCTCAGAGGAGGAACGTATTGCCGTGGAAACTGCCTGTAGCTACGGCTCCAAAGCGGCCGCCTACTCGTCTCCAACGGCGGAAGACGTCTCTTTGGAAGTGATCATGGAGGGCGACGGTCCCAGAATGGGGGAGGATGCAGAGCTGACCATCAGGCTGAGGAACGTCAGCTCGGAGCCGCGCACCGTTACGTTGCACAGCCAGTTAGCCGTCATGTACTACACCGGAGTCCACAAAGACACGGTGAAAAAGGACAAAGTAGACGAGGAAATTCTGCCCAACGAGGGTGAGCAGCTGGGGCCTCCTCACAAACGGCCTTACAAAAGTATTCTTTGAACTTTTCCATATTTTTGCTCATTGCAACCAAAAATTTTAATTTATTTAATTTCATTTGTTTATATATATACATATATAATATCCCAACACAAGTAGAAATGGAAGAAAGGCCAAAATATGTTATGTCGTAAAATAAGAATCTGAAAAGTGTAATCAGCATTTGTATTCGGCATCCTGATATCCTCTAAAGAGAATTCAAAGTAAAAAATTGTCTTCATAAATCTACCATTGCAATTTAATCAAAGTACACAACCGAGTGTAAAAAACATAATTTTTCATTTAAAAAAAATATTCTACAGCTCTAAGACAAACGTGGACTTGAAGCAAAAGCGTTTCTGCATAGTATGAGTCAAAGAGGCTGAATATGCACTCCACACTTTCCCGATTATTTTTTGTAAAATATATGTAAAAAAAACAAGAACTCTAGTTAGTGTTGGTTTACAATGAGACGTGATGCAAAAAAAAGTTTAAGATGTTTGAATATCTCTGCAAGGTAGCGAAAAGTTTAAACCGCTGTCTGTCGTCTCGCTTGCTCTGCACAAACAGGTTTGATATAATAAATCGTTGAAACTTCCTCGTCCAACAACAACGTATGCCACCATCTTGAGACGCCTAAGCCTGCCAACCTAAACATTCTCTAATATCTGCCCTATTTTTTATTTTTATTTTTTTGCTTACAGTGAACGATTTGACTTGGGAATTGAAGTACGACATGTACAAGAACCAGCTGATAGATCATTCTGCCCTGATGCTAACGCTTTCCGCCAGGGTCAGAGAAACACAGCAAGTCCTGGCGACCCAGTTCAGCTTCCGACTCAGGACGCCAGACCTCGTTATAAAGGTAAAAAACAGCAACAACAAAAACACAGAAAGCCAGGAAATCGTAACAAAGCAGTGGGAGATCGAGTCCCAGCTCTGATTTTGTCGCCTTTCCTGTTTTACCGTCACACAGCCGGTTGGGAGGGCTGTGGTGGGGCAGAAGATGAAAGTGGAGATTTCTTTCACAAACCCTCTACCGCTGGTGCTGAAAGCAGTGATATTTCACCTGGAAGGAACAGGCCTCCTACCTGGGAAAAAGATTCACTATGGGTGAGTCAGGAGAAACATAAACTTAATATCGGTCCTGAGGTTTATTTTTCTCTTTTTTTTAATGACCTGGCGTCTCTTCCCCCTTTTGTGACTGCTACTGTCATTTCCTGTTCTCCCTGCAGAGATATCGGCGGACATGCCTCCGTCTCCTTCGTGGAGGACTTCGTCCCCACCCTTCCCGGACCGAGGAAATTACTGGCTTCTCTGGACTGCAGGCAGCTCACACAGGTCCACGGCGTGAGCGACATCGCCGTGGAGGACAAAAGCAGCGTGGCTTCGTAGGGACCCGCCACGTTTTGACAGTCAATTATCCGGCGTACCGTGGGCTGATTCTTATCGCGGACCCGTGAACTCCTTTCTCCGTCTTATTTATATACGAAGCCAGTATTCAGATCTCGCAATGTATCCCACTTCGGCGCTGATTAAATTTGCACAAGAATTGCAAACCGGTGGCAAATTTAAGGATTTCTGGCGGAAATCTGATACGTGTCCACAAAGAGCGGACGCTTTTAATATCAGACGAAGCCCACCGTGTAACTTGCACCACTCCTTATATGGGCGACGCAACAGTGTGCAGAACCATAATAAATGCAGATCAAGTGAGCAGCGGAGGTTGGACCGGTTAAGTAACTTTAATGAAGGAAATGTGCTTTAGCTAAAACAGGATTTGTATTTATGTCTTGCTTTATGATTCATTTATGCAATCTATTTATTTAGTTCATTTACCATTCCTTAAAAACAACATCTACAGCACTCCCTGTTTCAGATTTGTTTGTATCAATAAAAGAGCAACAGCTTACAGACTTGCTTTTGGAGCTTTAACTATAGATTTCCGTGTCTTCGAAGGCAACTATGAGCAAAAACATTCTGTATCTTCATCCACGAAGGGACTTGGGTCACAAGATGTCCTACATGCAAAGACTTGTTTATCTCAAAGACTAGAATGCCCGCCCCCCATGGAGTTGTCAGTGTTACCCCCTTTTACTGAAATAACTTCAGTGAGAAGCTACTTGTAGCCATCTGTCGGCCTCTGACAGCCGTCTGAAGAAAGCTCGCCCCACTCTGGGGGGATTTACAGCCTGTTTCAAGTCACCCGTTAGCATCTCAGTGGCACCAGGACCTGAAGCTCATTTCTTTGATTGCATTTGCTTAGAGAACCAGATCCAGGCAGTTGTTCTGAACGTTTTCCACCTGTAGAGAATCTTCCATACATCTGATATACACATTTGGGCCTCAGCATGGTGTCGACTCTCTTCAACAGTCAGGAGCATCAGATTAAATGTCTCAGGTTGAAAGGCAGCAATCACGTCACTTCCTGGACGTCTGCACTCCATTTGTTGTTGTTTTTCTGAATAGTTTCTACTGTATTAAAATGATTTAACACAGTAAATGTGTAAAGGATCACAAATATTGTGTTAAATAATATTAATACAAAAACTAATGAACATTTAGCACAGGAAATTCCTGCCCTCCTTACATGGACACCTTATTGCTGGGTTTCAGATGACGTAGCACCGACGTCACCCAATGCAGATGGAAGGCAAGATGTAAATCCAGCTTAAAAAAAAAGAAGTAAATCCAGCTTCAAAATGCCTAAGGTCTGTGTCCTGTACTGTTGTTCCAACCATTATAAAAGAGAGAAAGTTAAACGTTATTTTGGGGCATTAGCTACTCGTCGTGCTCCATTTTGCTCTGTTCTTGAAAATCCACTTCCGGACCCCCATCTGAATTTCGCGCCACATTCAGCAATTGTGTTGGTTTTTGACACAACTGTTGATATCAACGAATGTTTTAAGACTGTACAGTACAAGTGATTATTTCTGTAAAAAAAAACCACATTGTAAACATTCAAAATCAAAAGGGTTTAAAGAAAAAAAAAAGCACTCATTATGTCACGTCTCTATAAATACTAACTGGAATGCTCAAAATGTGAGGGGAGGCTAGTTTTATGTAGGTTAAAAACGATTTCACCTCGCAGCTGATGCAATATCCCAACCTTCAATAAAACCCTTTGCTCCTACATAAAGCACGTGACACTTTCTCTTCCTGTGTGATTTCTTTATGACAGCCCACGGCTTCCGCCTTCGCCTCATTGACAGAAAGAGGCCAAGTCTTCAGCAAAAGCTTCGTGTTGCCTTGTCTTTCAAATGTCGACTCAGACGCTCTGGCACAACCGCGAAGCGATGGATCGTTATTTCAAAGCATTGGATGTTGGTTTAAGACTTCCTGATCTGTAAAACCTGATACCCCCTTGTCGGTGGCGGCTGATGGTGATATTTGGGCTATTTTAGCTATCTATTGATCGATCGATATAGATAGGTATAGATGTTTGAGGATGTTGCAAACAAGATGCTCATCTATTCTCATATTAAAGCACAAGTTAAGCTCCTTGTCACGTCGATTTAATGACATGAAAAGTTGTCTCCTGCGAGAGACAACATGTTTTAATAGACTTACACCCTGATGGGACTTTTTTAATGTCAAAAATTCATTACTGATGAACGGAGGTACGTCTGACAAAGTTACTCTTGTGGCCAATAGCGTGAGCGGCGACGCCTGTAAAAACAAGCCGTTGACAGAAATGCCAGAAATGCCAAACTCCAGTAAGTGAGCAGTGCGTGACACCGGTGACCTCTGCTGCAGCGTTCATGGTCTTCGGTAAAAAAAAAAAAAAACGCCGCTCGACACAACAGGCCACGCAAGCCTCAACATCATCATGAGTTTCTCAGGGAATAGTGTCAAGGTTCAGACTGTGGCGCTCCATCTCCATTGGAATTTTGCAGTGCTTTGCAAAAGGATTAACTTTTTTTTTTTTTTTTTTTACATTATATCACCCTACAGTCACAAGATATAAGGGATTTTATTTATCAGATTGACCATCTAAACGTGTGTGTAGTTAGTGCACAGTGACGTTAACAAAATCCACGGTTTTTATCATTTAAGATTTTAAAAGAAAAGTGCATTTCTATTTAGCCCTATTTTCTATATATAACAAATTGCCTTCACATGTCATCTAATTGATACAGTTTAATCTGCGTCTAATTTAATCTGAGTACAAAAACAGCTGTTTCTTAAAGGTTGCAGAAGATTTTTGGAGGTGTTTAATTTGACTGAGAAAAAAAAAAAAAAATTTGGAAAAATTCATAATATTTAGATACGTAAAGCCGACGGAGACCCCAAAACTTCCAGCTGTCATTTCCGCAAACTGCGGTTTTTACAAAGCGTAGCCCCGCAGCCACTGAGTACAAATCCACGACGTATTTCAGAATTTCATTCGTGAGATTAAAAAGAAAATGGTGATGGTTTATAACATTAAATACATACATTGAAATTTGCGGTTCTGACATGACAAAAAAAAAAGCGAAAGTGGGATTGTGTCTGGAATTTAAATTCATTCTCCTCCTATTGGCACAGAGGATGCTCCTCTAGAACCATGATCTGCTTGTCAGACAGCCTCTATTCAGGTCTCGACAAAGGTGACTGCTTCTCTACTCTAACCATAGTTGCAGGAATGGTACACAAAGTCAGAGGTTCAGTCAAATTGATGTTGTCCTGCATTCCTTTCCTTATATTAGAAGAACTTGTGCAGCAGCAGCAGCACCGGAGCCGAGCAGAGTGAAGGTAGGATTGGTCCATCAGTTGAAAACAACACGTTTTGTGACTCTTTTTGAGACGATTCTTTCCAAAATGGCAAATTAAACAGTCAAGAGGAGGGATGAGTTGAACCAGACAGCAAGATACTTAAATATGTATACAATTGAGCAACCGGAGGAAATCCACATACACAAATAAAGCTCTTTTAGCAATCTGAGTATGGTGTTGTCTGTGGTAATAACTCCTTTTAGTGTCAACCGTGGGCTTTGTAATCCTGCGGGATATTTGTATGCACTGTGGGCATAATACACCCAGATGGAAACAGAAACGTCTGCCAAAAGTCATTTCGCACTGGTCCTCACTTGTATGCATAAAAAGGCTTGTATTTTTTATTTTTTTTTCCCCCCCCCCATCATCGAAGTCTGCTACTACAACTCAACATGTGGGTGTGTTTGTTGCTCTACCTGCTAAAAGTGATGGGCAGAAAAAAATAACAGGTTCAAGCCTCTGTTAAGCTTCCATCTGCCTCTGACATTTTTTTATGTTTCTTTTCTTTTCTTTTTTTTGCCCTGCCTCCTCTCCTTCACAGAGGGAGGAGGTCGTTGCAAAAACTCTGGCAGCAAATGGGTAAATATTTTCGTGACGTGAAGACATATTTACCCCAAATCGGAATCCGGTTGAAATTTTCTTTAAAAAAAAAAACCTGTTCATGCTCTGAAACTCTGCGCTGTGGCTGAAATAAGGCGTCTCTGCACAGATTCTTCCACAGAGATGTAAAAAGACTCGTCGTCAGTTCTCACAAATCCGTAATTGCGGCTGTTTGAAGGGTGACAGAAGCAGCTATTAGGTTTAGAGGGAAATTACCTCGACACACAGGGCAGGGTTGGTTAGAGCAGCTTGTTTCCCCTAAGAACTGAGATCATTTTAAAGCCGCTTACTATGTTTTCTTACGTTATGTCTTTCTGGTGTAAAAATGTGTGTGATGATGTTCGTTATGTTTTTACGTCTCCCTCCTTCAGAACTGCTCTCATCTCTCTTGACACCATGTTTTGCATGCTGGGAGAAATGAGGCTGATGGCAGGTGTGGTCCGTTTTAAAAGACAAAACAGAAAACTGGGAAGGATAGATGTCGGCTTGGAAGAGAAGCACAACGAAACGACCTCCATGACGACGTCCTTGAGTTTTTAGCGGTGCAGAAAGTCGGCTGCTGCAAGAACAGAAGCCGATGTACAATTTGTGTACTGCTCAAGCAGCGCTGCGTTGGCTCGCGTTGCGTCACACGCCTGCTTCTTTGCGATATAAAATGAAGGACACGCTACAAAGTCCAATTCCTAGTGGGAAGCATGGCGTCACCTTCCAGCCAGGATGTTCCTTCAACTTGTCCCAACACAAAGAAAGTACAACAGAAATGAGGAAAGCATTTGTCTCATTTACCTTTCATCTCCTCTCTCCTTGCGGTTTCTTATGGGTGAATTTTACAGCTAAATAACAGAGCAGATCAATTTTGCAAGAATGATAGTCTTGCCATGGAGGGTCACTCCATGTTTTCTTTTCATTTCTAGCAGAACATTTCGGGACCACCAACTGTCTGTGACACTGTCATGAAGCGGTGTGTTGAGGTGGTGAGGCAGACGCAGATGGAACCAGGTTAGATGAATATGATGATTTAATGATAAAGCACAGTCAAACAACGAGTAGCAGGCACATGGAAACACTGAGGACGACTAGACTGGACATTGACGACCAAGAAGCTACCATTGACGAGGACCCGACGAGGAACAAGGAACACAGGTGGAGTTAAATACATGGGAGGGTAATCACAGAGACGAGACACACCTGGGAACAATCAAGGGGAGGACAGGACAACGAAGAGACTTAAGGACACAGAAAACTCTAAATAAACACAGATCCTGACAGTACCCCCCCCTCAAGGGCGGCTACCAGACGCCCACAAAACAAAAACACAATAAGGGTGGGCGGAGGGGCGCTGGACGGGGGGGCAGAGTCCAGAAAAAACAAAAAACAACCCACCATCGTGGGCGGAAACACAGGAAGGGCCAAGAGTCCAAAATAACAAAAAACAACCCACCATTGTGGGCAGAAACACGGGAAGGGCCAAGAGTCCAAAAAGAAACAAAAAACTACCCACAGGGTGGGCGGAGGCAAAGGAGGCGGGAACCACGGAGGTGGTCCGGCGGTCGTCCGCGGCGCTGGAGGCGGGAACCACAGAGGCGGGAACCACGGAGGCGGTCCGGCGGCCGTCCGCGGCGCTGGAGGTGGGAACCCCGGAGGCGGGAACCACGGAGGCGGTCCGGCGGCCGCCTGTGGCGCTGGAGGTGGCGACGAGGAGTTCCGGGGGCTGCCCACAGATGGCGACGACGAGCCCCCCGAGGTAGGGTCTCTGGTGGAGCACAGGGGTCTCGGTCGGAGCACAAGGGGTCTGAGTCTCGGGTGGAACACTGGGGGTCTCGGTCTCGGGTGGAACGCAGGGGGTCTCGGTAGGAACGCAGGGAGTCTCGGTCGGAACACTGGGGGTCTCGGGAGTCGGGGTCTCGGAGGGAACGTAGAGGGTCTCGGTCGGAACACTGGGGGTCTCGGGAGTCGGGGTCTCGGAGGGAACGTAGAGGGTCTCGGGAGTCGGGGTCTCAGGAGGAACGCAGGGAGTCTCTGGAGGAACACAGGGAGTCGGGGTCTCAGGAGTCGGGGTCTCAGGAGGAACACAGAGGGTCAGGGTCTCAGGAGGAACGCAGAGGGTCTCGGGAGTCGGGGTCTCGGAAGGAACGTAGAGGGTCTCGGTTGGAACACAGGGGGTCTCGGTCGGAACACTGGGGGTCTCGGGAGTCGGGGTCTCGGAGGGAACGTAGAGGGTCTCGGGAGTCGGGGTCTCGGCTGGAACGCCGGCTGATTCGGCCTCCGGTGCGCCGGCTGGAACGCCGGCTGATTCGGCCTCGAGTGCGCCGGCTGGAGGTGAGCCGGAGCGGAACCTCGGGGCCGGCTGCGGGGGCGAGCCGCAGCGAAGCCTTGGAAGCGGCTGCGGGGGCGAGCCGCAGCGAAGCCTTGGAAGCGGCTGCGGCTCCGGAAAGCGATGAGGGGCTGGGTGCACCGGCGGCTCACGTCGCTGTCTCCGAGCTGGCAGCGGAGGTGGCGGCTCCGGAAAGCGACGAGGGGCCGGGTCTGCCGGCGGCTCACGTCGCCGTCTCCGGGCTGAATGCGGAGGTGACGGATCCGGAAGGCGACGAGGGGCCGGGTTCACCGGCGGCTCACGTCGCTGTCTCCGGGCAGACAGCGGAGGTGGTGTTTCCGGAAAGCGACGAGGGGCCGGCTCCACCGGCGGCTCACGTCGCTGACTACCCGGACGTAGGAACCGACGGGGGCCGAATCCGGGGGGCGCCAACACCAGTCTTGTCCCCCGGAAAAGCTCCCGCTGCAGCTCGGCGAGAGCTTCAGCCAGCGCCCTGTCCTCCCTGCCGGACCTCCGCCTCGGGCCGCTCTGCCCTGTTGGAGGGAACCTCCTTAATGCAGCTGGGTCCATCATGAAGCGAGCCTCACCGTTCAGTCTGGTCGGGTCCTTCTGTCAGGAAGTGCGGGTGTGAGGTGGTGAGGCAGAGGCAGCGGACCCAGGTAAGATGAAAATGATGATTTTAATGGTAAATAAGTCCAGCAACAAGTAGCAGGCACAAGGAAACACTGAGGACGACTAGACTGGACATTGACGACCAAGAAGCTACCATTGACGAGGACCCGACGAGGAACAAGGAACACAGGTGGAGTTAAATACATGGGAGGGTAATCACAGAGACGAGACACACCTGGGAACAATCAAGGGGAGGACAGGACAACGAAGAGACTTAAGGACACAGAAAACTCTAAATAAACACAGATCCTGACAGACACTGAGCTTGTGGGCCTAACCTGAAGAAAGGCTTTGATGCTGTTTGATCTGAGGCAAGACACATTCGTACAGAAAAAAATAGCAATCTTCACAACAAAAAAAAAGAAACGTTGTTTTCATTGATTGGAGGAAAAGAGTGTCAAAAAATTTGAATGTGTATTTACTGTGGGAGGCATGACTGTTAGCCCATTATTGGCATGATTTATTGTCCGATCTGAATTTTGACATTGGGGAATAGAAAGGAATAGTCATTATCTGATTTGTTATTACCCATTTATATAGAATATAAGATGAATGTACAGGCTTGGAAAGGTGGTGACTTTAAAGTGCTCAGATGTACAGTCTGCAGGAGGTTGCAGTCTCCTCTACTGGTTTATATTGACAACAGAAAGTTTGCCACGTGTCTCTGTAGGTTATGCAATAAGTAACACATTGCTTACCATGTAAAAAAAGAAATGTAACATGTTCTAACAACAGAACATTTTTACCATAGATGCTTGCATATTGTACATAGTCCTGGTGTAGATGTCTGACTGATGTAAGAGTTGGCTGACAATCAGGAAATGAAATGTCAGTACTCAAAGACTTCTCCCAAATAACATCAAAAATGTTAGACAAATTAAAGTGATAGTAGATCAGATTCAGCCATTCCGCATGTTCAAGTGAGCGAATCTTCATTAGTGCAGACAGAGAATCTGCATAGCATGGAATGAGGTCACGCAATGCTAGGCTTGGGTCAGACCTGCAACATTTAAATCTCAGGGCTGATAAAAAATACAGTTGCCACTGAATTATTTTCAGGGAAGAAAATTTGTGAAACTATGTCAAATTCAAAGGAAGGCAATGGTGTATTTTTATTTTTAAATTTTTCTTAAGGTTCAACTTCTTCCTCCTCCATTGAAACAACAGGTAAATAATACAATTACACAATGAGGGTATTACGATATACTGGACACACAGCACCTCATGCCTTGGGAAAAGGTTTAGGGTCACTGAAAAAACCCAATAAAGAATCCTGACTTTTGATCTCAGAAGATTAAAGTAAAAACTAAAAGATTCCTGAAGAAATTTAACCGGGGCCTGCCAAAGTGTGCCTGTCGGTTTGGACCCAGCGTTCTGATGCTAGAAATTAGCATCAATGCTAAGCTTAGCTCAAAAATTACAAAGTAGCATGTGGGACATCACTAGCCCCCTTGTCTTACATTCACTTCCTCCATTCAGTATACTAAACATAGCTAATATATAAGAAATGGCTGAAATGCTTATTTTAGGGAAAAGGCTATTGCCTATGGCGGTGCACTAACCTGAGAGGAATATTGAGGCTTTTATTTTGAAATTTTCAGTAAGCTTCATTTTAAATGTCAAACTAATCCAATGTGTTACAGTGGTTGGGTTAAATCAATAATATAAGGCCCCAATTTGAGGAAAAAAAAGTCAAAATTCTGAGAAGAAAGTCCGAATTCGTTGTTTGTTTTTCAGTGGTCTAATTAGCCCTAATCCTCTTCCGTACAGGCTTTACTTGAAGTGCAGCTTAGATAAAACCACAACAGTTCCTCTAACATCAGTCAGATTCCTGAATGTTTCACTCATTCTCATTTGAATCCTTTGTCTGGTCGTAGGTAATCTCACTGAATTCACGTTATTCTTTTTCAGGCATGAAAGGTCACAGAGCTACATTGTTATAAAGGACATATATTTGTGTCACAGTTTTCTGAATGAACATCCTCTAGAAGTTTTAAAAGCCCGTTGTGTTATCGTCTACATAAAATGGAGGCAACAGCCCGGACGATGTGCATACACACTTATTAATCTTGACAGCAGCGGTGTTGTACGAACGAGATGGAGAGAGTTGAAGGCCTGGCTGTCAAGATGTATATCATCAGTAAGTAAAAAACAAACCTCTCTTTAAATCGCACTTAAACAGTGTCTGAAATCAAACTGGATTTATTAATGTAGGTCAGGAATATGCTGGCGCTGACAGCCAGACGGTCTGTGGGCAACGCAACCTTACAAGCGCTTCAAAGAGAAAAGCAATCTGCATATCATCAGGCTAAAAGCATGGCTGCCGTCTGGAGGCTGCCGAGATTTAAAAGTGAGATGTTTTAGAACATACATGAACGTAGAACAACTGCGTAAGAGCTATTAAGAACCAACAGTGCTGTGCCACCCGCTGATCGGATGAATAAACATTGCAGGATTACTCAGAAAATAATCTGTCTGAATGAGTCTTAATTAATGTGGCGGCGGCTGAATGCGTCCGTATTGTTTGCCGTGTAATCGAGCTATAATTTGGACGTTGCAGAAATGAGAAACCATTTTAGTGAGTTCAGATGTAAATCAAATTTGGTTTAAAAAAAAAAAGAAGGAGTGTGCTGTGGTGGCACAGGGGTTAAGCTCAACCCAGATATGGAGGCCTTAGTCCTTGATGCGGCTGTTGCAGGTTCGATTCCCGGCCTGGCGACCTTTGCCGCATGTCTTTCCCTTCTCTCATTACCCACTGTCCTGTCAATTAACTATCAAATAAAGGCCACTAGAGCCAACAAAACCTAAAAAAAAAAAAGAAGAAAAGTTAACTCCCAGTGAAATGTGCTTTAAGATAACACATGGGGGCGCTATCAACGCCACAGTCTGTGAGCTTTGACTCTGGCCTTTTCTCTAATCGTCCTGAAGTGTCAGTGAAGTCTGAGGAGGAGCTCTTGAGTCGGGCCTTTCATCCTGAGCTCTCCGGCCTGACATACAAACAGCCGTCCCACGTGTCTGTGCTGATGGGCCCTGCGCTGATTATTTGTGAGTGGCTTCTCCTGCGGTGATGTGCGATCCAGTTTGGCGTTTAACATAATGAAGCACGATTTTTAGAACTTTGCTACTGACATTTAATGCAGCCTACATTTTGGCCTGCTGACAAGAGTCGTCTCATTTTGTTGCTCTCGTAATTAGGCTTCATGTTGCGTTTCACATCAAATCCCCGGCTTTCTTCAAAAGCAGCAAGGCGCACGTGAAATAAAAATACTTAAAAATTAACACAACTTTTAAAAGCTGTTTTTTTTTTACTGTCTTTGGGGCTTTGTGTTCATAATTGTGTCTTGGTTTGTAGTTGATGAGCATTATACCTACATCCATGCCAAACTAATAAAAAAAAAGTAAAAAAAAAATAATCAAAGTTTGCATTAGGGCAGATGGGAATGCAAAGTTTGCAAAAGAGTGAAACGATAAACTTGGACATCAGTGCATAACGCAATGATCAAGACAAGAATGGTGATAGCAAAGTCCACAGGTTGAATGTGAGCACAAGAGAGTTGGACAAATGTGATACGGGAAGCTATAAATTGGAGACCTTTCTATCTGGCACTGGATTCAGGAATTTTAAAGCTCGCTCTGATAAAACTGACTTGCCTTTAAATCATAATTCATTCTGTGATGCACACAACCATCAACAATCCACGTAAAGTTTCTGGTTAATGAAGGTGAATGGAAGCAGCTGAAAATCTCTTTAGTCCAAGATTTACTTGTGTTTGGTGTTGGAACGGGATTTAGAGGAAATGTTTTTCCATCTGTTCTCTTATGTGTTATTTTTGCCCCAGAGAGTCATTTTGATCTAATAGGAAGTCAATAAGTGGATATGATGATATCTAATCTGCTTTTTGATTGGCCTCTGATACAAGTAGTTGATGGAGCTAATTATCATGGGTTTCTGTATGGGGGAAATATTTGGAGAGCGTGCCTGGAGTCCGGTGTGTAGAGCAGTTGTCTCGCAAACACAAAGTAAAAAAAAATTTGATTCCAGCTGATTTAGGTGAAATCTGTCCACTTTACGTTCACAAATCTTATCTATTTTTCTTCCACTCATCTTCTGAAACATTAAATGTAGTCACTGTGATCTTTTCTGTGCTGCCATTAAGAAGCTACTCTTGAAAATCTCATTGTTTTCTGTTTATAGAAAAAAGGTCGTAACCCTCTGCTATTTATCCACCCATAGTGGGGCCTTTTAGAGACGTGTGGCTTTAGGGGCTCCTTTAGTGTCAGAAAAGTGCTTTAAAGTTGGTTGTCCGCTTCGTAAAACAACGGAAAGGCGGATGTTGAGTTTTAAATTCTCGAGCTCATGATGATATTTCTACAATTTTACATGTTTTTAGATGATAAATAATTCGCATAACGAATTCCTCGATGTGTTTCGGGTGCAGAGGTTCACGAAGACGACTCCGGTTCCGTCGTTGCGTCACAAGGCAAATAAACCACCTTTTTTTTTTTTTTCTTCCAAGTGTTGCTGGATCTTAATTGCTCCTGCACTCCTTTCAGGCAGTAATCTTCCAGGACAAGTTGTCAAAAGTAAGAGCTAATAAGGGTAAGAATAATGTCACAACACTGACGGTGAGTCAAGCTGGGATAAATTGATTCTGCCACTCCCCTCGTAGGGAAACGTTCCCTGATTCTGTGTTTGCTCAGCAGGGTGTCACGACTGTTTTAAGTCGACTTTGTGCGTTACAAATCGTCGCCTGCGATAACAGGAGCGCTCGTCCGCTGTGAAAATGATCTGAGCCTTTTCCTCCCAAGGTTTTTGTTTTTGTAATATCTCACTGTGTCCAGATGAGCATACGCTGGAAGAATCCCTCACGACACACAGGCATGATTTGGACCTTTGCTTGGTCTTGGCTGCAGCCTGTTGATGTATTAATCTGTTTGTGTGCTGAAAGCTTGCGTGTTGATCTGATGGGAGAGGTTGTCGACTGCAGACTGCAGCCAGATATGAAGAGAGAGATGATTGCACTTTGATCAAGGTTTTTACTTATATAATTTTACACAACAAAGCAAATCTTTATGTCTGACGTTTCTCTGCTGTAATAAACCAATTACATTTTGACATACTTGTTTGTTTTTCTGGAACAGAGTCACTTTTGCACATCTACTTTATCATGATTTGGGTTTTCATATTGGCACTGACAGTCCTGACCTTTTTTATTATTATTATTATCTGTGTTGCTTACCAAACCAGTTGTAGATAAAAGATTGTCTTGGAGCTTTTGCAGAACCAGTGGGGTGCTGTTAATGAGCTGCCGGCTGGTTCTCTCTCTCTGTGGCTACACATGCAGCCTCCCCGGAAAGGTCAGCTTGTTTGTATTTTTGTGATTTAAACCGAGCCATGCTATTTCAGAGTTAGTCGTTCAACTTTTCCTGCACAGACAGATGGTGTATTTGGTTCTTGGTGCTTATTGGAAATGGCTAAAATGTTTGGACGTGTTACACGGCGACATCAACTCGTGGAAGAACATTTAAGCCAAAGGGGGAAAAAACGGCTGCAGTTTTGGAATAAAATCTCAGTAATGTATAAGTTTATCCTTGTTTAACTTCTCTCAAAGTCACTACCAATGCTCTACATGTGGATTTATGCCGGGTTTTCCACAGCTTTTATTCCTGTAACCTGCTTACTACCTGATTCACAAAGCAAATAGCAAAAATCTCACTGTGGTGTACAACCACGCAGCTGTGCTTCTCTCATTTTGCATTTGGCTAAGATCCAGAATCAGAGCATCTAAACAGGAAGTTCAGAATCTAAACAGGAAGTTCAGAATTTAACCCTTTATGTCCTAAATTTAAAATCTCCGCCTGGATATTATTGCTTATTTTAATTGTACGCAGTTCTTTAAATGTCCTGTGAGTAAATATATTTGCCCATTTATTTATAACAACTGGAACTTTCAATATCTAGCAAGTTATTTTCGCAATTTACAGCCTATTAAAAGAGTGGCCTCTCAGATTAATTTCACTTCCTGCTACTGCGGGATAATAACCCGATATTGGCTGGAAAGAGCAGCCTTTCAGAAACCGCTGGAATCTTTCAGACGGCGCAAAGTGTGGCGGAATTACGGTACAGCAAATTTGGCTGGATCGCCGACGCTAAGAAAGTCAAACGGGATTGAGCCGTCAACCTGGCAGCTGCAGATTTTTACCGTTCAGAATCTAAACAGGAACATTTGCCACAAATGGTAGAGAAAGAGATACATGTAGATCATCTTCCCTTTCACTTTTACGCAGATGATCTTCAGATCTACCTGTCTCAAACACCTGCTAATAGTAACATTGAACACTTCCTTTCTGTATCTGTATGGTGGAACAGTACAGATGCAACCAATTTGTCTTGTATCTGATTAAACAAAAGACTTGGCACATCTTGTTTGGTGAGGATGCCACCATCGACATCAGTTCTCAAATCAAGCTGTTGTTACATTTGTCTTTCAGGTAAGGTTAAACCTTTTTTACGATACACACACTTTCACCAGCTGTAGAACTGATTACTGCATCGCTCTCTATGTTGGTGGTAGTTTTATCCTCCCTCCACTGGCTGCCAAGACTGAGAACTGAACTGAAGTTCTGCTAATCTTGTCTGGATAAATAATTTTCGACATGTTCCAAATAATCACGGGGCGTATTAAATGGGGGGCTTAAACCGCTCTACTGCTGTCCATCCCCTGCACTTCTCAGATGATTTCAGTCCATCTTTGGTTCTTTGAAAGAAGAGTCTTTGCTTTCCTTCCTATTTTAAGTCGATGTCCAAAAGTTTGTCTCATTAGGAATGCGGATGGAGCCACAAAACAACCTTTCGGTTCTGCAATAGATCTCTCAGGAGTACACAGTTGTAACTCGTGAATTCATCTGGGAGCCAGATACGCTGCCACCGGGCCTCACTGGGAAGGTTTTACATCGCAGGAAGCTGTTCGTTCAGGTGCAATGTTCTTAGCAGCAATTCTCTGCCATGTGAGGCTATTCTGATGCAAATCAGTGATGGCAGAACACTATTATTCTTCTGAAAGCAATCGCTGCTGACATAAGACACCGATTTGAGGCGAAACCTCCGTTCATCTAGCATCCATAGCCTGCTAATTAGATTTATAGCTTTTATGGTCTGCCAATTAGGCTAACAGTCTGATTTCAATTGAACTCTGTCAGGCATTTACAGATGCTGATGATATAAATATCCCGAGGTGAAGATTGCGTACAACTCAGTGTCGGGGCGAAAAGACGGTGGATCTATTTTTTCAAAGAAAAAGAAACATAAAAAAATTAAGCAAGCATAAATGTTTTCGCAATTAGTTGGTAAACATCTAATCACGCCGCATATTAATGTGACGACGACTGAAAATGTCAAAACTGAAGATTAAGCCACAATATTTCTGTCTGTGCCAAAACGTTTTGGTCATGACTTTGGTAATCACTTCCCTTCAGTTTCTCTGAAGCGCCGGCGGAGGATTCAGCCGTCAGCCTGGCAGCTGCGGATTCTTCCAGATTGCTACGTTCAATGAAATTGCTGTCGAATCTAGTTAAATTAAAAAGCCACAACTGTGAACAATGTAACGGTAGCAATTACCAAAGCCGTCATTAGTTATTCCAGCAGGTTGTTCACTCCTCCACGTCCTCGACTCGGATCAAGCAGCCGCCTCGTTTTACAGAGGGAGGCCCGCCTGCTGGCACAAACAAACCTGAAGTAGAAGAAAAGCTACGAGTTTGAAAAATACATTCAAGTGGTCCAGGAGGAACGTTTTCTTTGAGCTAGCCTTCTTTCTTTTTATAGGCTTTTTCTTTTTTTTTTTTTACAAACATTTTATTTATGCTACTCTTTTTTTCAGCTCAGAATGATAAAGATCTCTGGGTATATAACTTACAGTGTTCTGCAAGGGGATGCCTCTGGCTAATGCATGCTGCTTTTAAAGCTTTATTTGGCCGCTTGGCAGACTGAAAAGGGGGCAGAAAAAGAAATGGGTGATATGCACTAATGGCCCAGGCAGAGAGTCAAATCCAGGTGAGCTGCATTGAGAAATATCACTCTGTGTTCATCGGAGGGACTGCCGTACCCACAATGCACCCTGAAATCTGAAACAGAACAGCAAATGTAAATGTTAATGGAAGAAAATCAAGTCCAAATGTAGAAACTTTACCACTTCGTCTAGTCACGTATATTGGCATAAGACATTTCAGCAACGAGGCAGTCCAATGTGCTCTATACCATAAAAAACATTATACAGCAATAAACATCACATTTTGTCAAATGTCATCAGCAAAATCATCAACCAAATTTACAGATCAATGTTTCAGTTGCTAGAAATCAAAAGCAACTCCAAACAGATGGGATTTTATTCTTAGCTTAAAGGAACTCAGTGTTTCGGCGGTTTTGGGGTTTTCTGGAAGTTTCCCTGGAGGGTTGCCATGTGGGCTGGGCGTCATGTCAGTGCCCAGCTTATATCCTGAAAACCCTGCAATTAAAACCTTCTCACAAAAAGGTTTTTAGAAGTAAAACTAACAAAAAAGGTCACAAAACAAAACAGACGTCTGATTTGCAGATTGTGGTTCTGTCGATTTTTACAGACAATAAACATCCATCCTGTGCTGTATTGATATCATGTTTTCACAGCCGAACAGCATCATTCGTGTTTCAACAAGTTCAACAATCGATACAGAGATGCTAGCTCTCCTCTCCACAGCTCTATGAATGCTCGCTTTCTATTCACCTTTCCTTTTCTCCCCCTCAGGATTACCTGTATCATGAGCTCCACTCTCTACCTCGAGACGGATGTTTTTAATCGACAAAAAAAAGCTCCACATCTTTCAGCCGATTGCCTCGTCTCGGGGAAACATCCTCTTCGAACGCAATGTGCTTGCTCCATCAGTTCACGACAAGAAACAAAAGGTGACTCGACGGGAGGGTTTGTATTCAAGATGCCGCACACCTTCCCGACCCCCAGGCGGTTTTCCTGCAGAGGTTCTCCTGCAAGCACACAGGGATTTGTTTGATCAGCTCAGCGAACACAGTTGGAGCAGAGAGCAGCCAAGAGCCACTTGTTGTGGTGCCTTACTGAATTCTTATCAGACAGGAGGCCCACAGTTGACGTCGTCTTCGGTGTGTTCAGACTTGTGGGGAAGCGCAGGAGGAGCTGGAATGTCGAACAAGATGGCGGGCAGCCTGAGTGGGGAAGGAGTGGAGTAAGTAGAGGAACGACTTGCTTGAGAAAGTAAGGTCAGGAGGAGAGTCGGTGATGTCCTTTAAATTCGTTCTTAAGTTATATGCTGATTGAAGACTGAGCGGCCAGCTGCTCCTCTGTCTGTCTGTCTGTCTGTGCGGCACTTTTATCCACTTGCCCTACTTTCCACGAGTAGAAAAGTCGTTCCAGATATCGACTAGACTTTTAAAAGCCTCAAAGCGGCAGAGAGGACGCCTTTTTAGTTCCAACTCGTTTCCGAAAGAAGCGGAGGAACTTTATAGAGGAATTGCAAATATGGGTCAGCTTAACCTGTCTTTGCTGCATAGCTAAGAATAATGAGAGAATCACGAATCACTTTGAAAATAAGAACTTAGAGGGGAGTATTATGTATAAAGTGCCTTTTTACAGCTTCATATTCCAGAATCAAATGCTTTGATTCCTTCCTCCAAGTTTGACAAATCATAATTAACCTGTTGGGAACTGTTATGATGACTTGCTAAAGGTGGAGTGTTGGAAAGAGTAGGAGCTTCTTAAAGAGACAGAGGCCAATTTCATGGAGTGTAATTGGGAAATCATATTTCTTTCAAGTCATGTTTGATATATACAGCAACTTAAGGCAGCATAGTTACATGATTGTGTTATAAAATGGCCCCATGTGCCTGGAAAATTCATAATGCCGTCACTTTAAATGTTAAAACTGACGAAAAAGTTAAATTGCCACCATAAAACAGCATTCATACTGAAAACAGAGCTATTTTCTTGCAGAACTCCTTCCCATTCTTCATTATTATCTGGTTGTGTGAGATCGAGCCAAAGATCAGCTGCAGGAGTGAAACCCCCCACTGTTCTGGGGTCTGGTAGAAAAACCCCCTGAAAGGCAGAGATCCAGAAACATCTCAGCTTGTTCCTTTCAACAGTGAGACTGAAGCATCCACACGCACACACACACATACCCCCACCCCCGCCACACAAGCACACACACCAAACTCTGGGTTAGATGAGATCTAGCAATCAGACAGGAAACAGTCAGGAGAGAGTATAGGGGAAGACATGGAGCAAAAGGTCCCAAGGTTAGGAATCAGACTGCGGATGGTTGCAGCGGGAACCAGCAGCCTCTGCACACAGGGTAGCAGCGCCATGTGAGGCCCCCTGTTGAAGTTATGACAAAAACAAAAGAAAAAGTCACTGTTTTATTTAAAGTTGTTTTTAAAAGGAAATGAAGCTTCTCTGAGAAGATAATAAAACACGTCAAATTGAGAATTTAGTATGAAAAGACCGAATTATTTGTTTCTATTTCCATAGCGTGTTGCACATCCCAATATCCAATTTAAAAACTGTTTGCATGGCAGCCATCAAACCCGTCCAGTAACTGCAGAGCAGAAAGTTTTGCCATGTTTTCTCCCATTTTTACAGGTTTTTTTTTGGTCATATTTCCATCCCTCTGAGGCTGGAAGGACTCCTTACCATCACCCTAATCTTTTGCTCCTTTCACAGATTGACATGTTGAAGTTGGAAATTTCACTTCTAATACCACTTTTGCTCTGATGAAACATGTTGGCGGAAATAAAAGATAACTTTAAACCTAGATCTTCCAGTCAGCACTAGTGTGCCGTTTTTTTGGTTTATTTATGAGTCTGAAATGCATTTTGTTTATCTCTTGTTCCCACTTTTGGACGGATCAAACGTGATTGTGCACCGAGCAACAATTTGTCAAAACAGAGTTTGGGATTTAAGAAACCCTCATGCTTTCTGTTTATATTAGATAAGCATAAATATCAGAGTCTATATGGACTTGTCAGACCTGAACTCAAACTGTAGAGATGAGAGAAACTGGATTTATTCAAACCTCACTCTCTTTGTGAAAACAAAAACTGTGGACTTTTATTTGTCTTTTCTCTATCAGGTACTGAATTTTTCTGTTAAATTTTTTTAAAAAACTCACACAGTAGTAGGGTGCCCTTCAAAACACTTCTAAGGAGACATTAAAACGTTTCACGGCCCAGATGAGTTGGGAATCCGTCATTGTTACTTGTAAGACGGTCTGTATCTTTCCATTTTCAGTAAGGACCCTCAGCCTGACCCCGGCAGTGTTTGTGGAAAGATTGTGTTTATTAGTGGCAGACGCTCGTCACACAGCAGTCAATAAGACCAAAGCCCAGTTTCTCAGCTCGTAATGATTCAGAAGCCTTCAGACAGGAAGCCTCAGTTGGCTGTAGGATGTATCATACAACACGTTCGCGATGTGAATATGCTGACTCCCTCCTCCTTCAGTCCTTCCAGTTTTTACAGGGCTTTGGCTCCCAAATTTGATTGATTGGTTCACTCACTGCTCGCTACACTGTAGCCTTCCTGAATACCCCCCTCCACCCGCTCACCCTGATCGATTTGCACATGAACTAACATCCACCTCTTCTTCAGCTGAAGGAAAGTTATCGGTTTATTCTCGCCACAAAGGCTCGGCGGGACCGAGACGAGCTGTGGGAAGGCGAGCTGTCAGAGGAATCAATCGCTCTAACAGCAGCAACTGAGGCCATCATTGTTGATATCAGATAGAAATCAATTTTATTTTTTCCAGATTTTGAATTTTTTTTTCAAATGGACCATTTAAAACCAGTGCAACACGACTGTCGCTGTTTGAAATCGGCTAACTTTGGTTGACAGCAGCAGTCGTGTTTTGGGTATTGTGCGACGCTTGCTGCTTTGAGAAACGTTAAAGCCAGAACAGTTGCTTCACAACATCAGCACACAGACACACTGAAACTGCACATTTGGTAGAAAAGAGTCAGAATAGATGATGAGGATACATATAGAAAAGCAGACGCAATATAGAATAGAAGTCATTTTTTAAACTGTTTACGTTGTTTGACAGCAGTCTATTATTTATCCTTCTGGCTTCATGGCGATTTATGAGCTGAACATTCACACTGTCTGCCTGGGTCACTAGTGAACGTAAAGCTGGGTGAGCGATCAAGAATAGCAGGCGGCTAATTGGTCACACATATTACAAAAGAAAATTACAGGTTGTCAACCCACTGTGACATACTGCAGGAATAAAAAAAAAAAAAACCCTGAAAATTGATCACATGGAGATTGTTTTGAGGTTTGAATGAAGAAATATACATAAGGGGGAAAATTTGATCTCACACAATATTCTTGTATTCATATCCCAGTGGTTCTGAGACGCTTCAAAGCGTCACGTCTGAGCATTGGCTTCACCGGCTCTCGTTTCAAATTACCTGAAATTGTCTGGTGGCTGAGAAAAATCTATTCCAGCAAAGTGAAAAATTCTCGTTGCTGCAACCCGGAGGAAAACGGTGCGGGTGGGAAAGGTTGATTTCATTGGACACGAGCGGTAATAAAACACTAAATGTTAGAATCTGATGACTTGAGGTGGAATGTATTACAGTGTAGGGCCTTTTATTGCCCTACACTTCTTTGTTTTACTATGTCCTTCATTGCTCTGATTGTATTCTGCTTCAGGTTCTATTAGAGTCCCTAAGGTGATCTTTTCTGGTCACATTCTTCGGCTTTTCAATGCCACTCACCATTCACTGAAAGCATGAAGTTCAATAGCACATCTAATAAAGTGACTTTTAACTCTGTGTGAAACCATCCATCCATCTGTTGGTCTGGTCTGGCTAGTAGCTATACATTTAGTTCAGGACTAAAAAAAAAAAAACTAGTCATTTAGATCAACATTACCAATCATAAAAACAAACAACAAAAGATTAAAACAACAGAAGATGTAGGTATAACTCCAACGCTGGCGTTCTTTGAACTACAAGACACTGCACACGTATGGGATAAACACAGGCAACTTCTTTCTAAAATACAAGAGTTTAACTTTAAAAAACAATCATACTTTATTCAATAAACTCACTCAGCCATAAAAGGTCATCATGGATGAAGCGGACTGTTCACAGAGTTCTTTATCCACGCATATCGACACAAAATTGAGTGGAAGGAAGAAAGAAGTGTGGTAGGACAAGGTTCACCAGCAACAAGGAGAATCTGCAGCCTTGACAGGATTGTCAATCCCAGAAGAACACAGATGAATACTAAGTGTCGCATTTGTGAACCGGAGACACAATGCGCGATGGTCCAGAGTCGTGTTTTCAGGCTCTGACGTTTGACATCTGTGTCCACGAGAGTCGCTAACTGAAAGACACGTTCTGTCTGAGCGTCTACACAAAGAATAAAGAGTCAGGATTTATGGGACTATTTTCTAACAAAGTGGCTAAGCTTCAGCGCACTGATAAACTGATTGTAGGTCGCCATCTTTGTTGTAGCCAGCTGAGCGTAACGCTGACCAACCAGTAGATAGAAGTTGGTATACTTCTATCTAGACGCCACCCCTCCTCATTTGCAAAATAGCCGGAAATGCATATGGTGAAGTAAAAAGAGTAGATAAGAAAATGGAAAAACAACAATGCAATTATAAGGAAAAGGAAAAACAAAATACATACACTTCTTGATGACAACGCATGTAGAACGAAAACAAAAAGTATACATTTTTGGATGAAAGCGCATGAATAAGAAAAAGGAAAAACAAAATATACATATTTCTGCTTTTATTTCTAATTATGTCAGTTTTGAACCTCCATAGAAAACACAAACGAACAATCCAGAGTCCTGACATAGTGTAGAGTTACTCCCTCATTCACAAAAGGCATTACTGTTGTTGGACAAGCATTGATTTGGTTTAGAGGTTTCAATTTAATTAACATAAGTTCTTTATTCTAGTCTTTTTGACCTTGTAATTGTTTTTTTTTCCAACTTTTTCCTCACTATTTCAAACCGCTTTTCTCTTTCCGAAACCTGAAAACAAGAAGTTTATGATTTCTCTCATCGACACCGTATTTTTCTTAGAAAACAAATGCCATGACGCAAGACGTTGCAAATATTTGAAAGTAATGACTTATTCCCTTAGAATCAGCCATGTGCATCGGCTCCCGTTAAAAAAAGAAAAGAAAAAAAATACAACCATCATTTTGAGCAACGCAGATGTTGTTCTGGATACCCAACACAGAAAAAGGAGCGACACCTTTAAAATAAAAAGTGCCAAGTAAACACAACCTTTCACCGTATTGCGTCGTTTGACGTATGTAATGTGCTTAAGCGACATGCTGTTAGCATCCTTTTCTGACAGACTGATAGGTGAATAAAGTGCACGAACACTAAAAGCACATCCATCTGACTGTGTAATCTAAATGTCATGGCGTGCTTTTTAGCTATTGCTGTCTCTTTTGGAGAGCTGAGCTGTGGAAATTCTTGAGAAATGCATCTCTGATGGTGGGCGGAGGGCGCAGGAGGTTTTGTCAAAGTGGTGTGGAGAGGCACCGTCGAACACAGCTGCAGCTTCCTCCGTAGATACACGACGCACAGATGTGCTTTTGTGATACTCATTGTTTCGTGATGATGGTATACTTTGGTAGGAAGTTGCTGATTTGTGGTAATGAGCTGGTATATTTATTGGAAAAAAAAAAAAAAACAACAACCTGGAAATGCAACAAAACGTTTACTTTGCCTTTCAAAAGTATTCACATCCCGTTTTTCCACAATTCATCAAATTTTAGCCAGAATCTTTAATGGATTTCCTATTAATTTTACAGCATAAACGTACTTGCACAATTTTAAAAGGGAAGGAAAATTATCTGTATCGATGCTCATAAATGAAACCCAATGAGAACAACTGCCTAATTGGTGGAGTCCATCTGTGTGTAATTGAATAAATGCAGCTGTCCTGTGAAGGGTTTCGAGGTTTCTTAGAGAACGTTAATGAACAGATTTTCTACCGGGCCAATCAGCAAGCAGAAGGAGAAGTTGTGAAGGATGATGTGGATTTTCTGCAGAAAGTTTGGAACCGAAAAAAAAAATTTAATCTGAAAAGTGGCTAAAACATATTTTTTACAGTTTCAAATCTTCCTTCTCAGTTTTTTTTGTTTCAAATCCTTTCTTTTTTCCAATTTATTTTTTATTTCTCTTGAACAAAGTTTATGGGCCCAGTTTAGCTGCATATTAATCCTGCACTCCACAAATCTGGTCTTCATAAACAAGAAGCCATTTTTTAAAAGAAAGTAAAAAGAAGTACTATCTCAGTTTGCCATAAGCAATGTAGCAGCAGACATAACGATGAAGTCGCTTTTCTTAGTGAAACATAATAGTGCAATATCATTTTTTGAGAATGGCAGCATCTTAACGTGGATTTGTGTTAGAAACTGCTAAAGACTGGACAACAACCCTAAACACATAGGAAAATCCAGAATGGCGCGGTTCAGATCAAAGTATTCTGAAGTGTTGGAATGGTCCAGTCAAAGTCCAGAGATTAATCCAACTGAAAATCTATGACAGAGCTGGAAAACCAACGGTCACAGATGCTCTCCATCCAATCTGACTGGATTTGAGCGAACGCAAAGAAAAACAAAAGAAAAGAAAATACACAAATTTCAGTTTCTACATCTACAAAACATAAAGACACAACCCACTGTAGAGCTTGAACTCTAATTGCAGCAAAGCAGACTGCTACTAAAACATATTTTCTCAAAGGGACTGGATCCAGTGCTTTTAGCATGAAAAAAGTCCGGAAGTTCAAAAGGTTTTAATATTTATGAAATGCAGCTTTTCAGACAGAACAGTTGTATTCATTTTCGGTTTTTTAATTCACCAAAACAGATGGTGGTGTTGTTTCGATGCATGTGTGCAAAAAAGAAGCTGCATTTCAAGTCAACTGTTGTTCTTAAAATAATTTCAAAACTTTTCTTTTTTTTACACCGGGCATAAGACAATCCACCCAGTCTATTGTGACTTAGCAACTTTTGCCCTGTAATTATTTAGGAGGAGATAATGATCCGGATTTCTCTCTTATCTAAAATTCTGTTTTGCTCCGCTGCATGCACCAGCTCGGTATGAATAAAACTGAACCGAAGTGAATATATTAAGGCAAGGTAGATAAAAAATAAATCAAGCCCCAGGTTTGGGTTTTTTTATAATATTTGACTGCAGCAAAGCCAAGAGGAAGGTGAGAGAGGGTCACTCGAAGCCCATCATCTGACTCGCAGCTCGATCGCTGGCAATAGACCTTCCAGAGCGCCAAACAGAAACACCAGGCTTAAGAGCTGCAGGAGCACAAAATGTCACTGTGAGCCATTAGTGACTGAGGATAATCATGCTGCATTCCATAATTAATTTGACAAAAAGAAGAAAAAAAAAGCAAAGAAAAGATAATAGACGAGCAGCAGTAATGGCAGGGCAGTCGGTTCAGGGATGAACTGTGATGTAATCTGCTGCAGACGGAGAGCAAAATGTGAGACAGCCCGAGGAAATTTGTTCATGCGTCTCGTATTTAAAGAATAAACATTGATTTTGACCTTGGCGGCTTATCGCTGGTATTCGGAGATTTCATTCAAAAGTCCTGATAGGGACGGCAGAGTGGGAGGGGGGGCTGAGTTGGTAGAGCAGGGGGCACCGTGTGTTGAGGCTGCAGTCCTCAATGAGGTTGTCCTGGTTGGTCCTCTTCCCCGTCTTTACTGTCAATAAGGGCCACCAGGACAGGAACTGTTGAAAATAATCCAGTACAGCTGGGGGGTCTCATCTAGTTCCCACAGGTCTATCCATCAAGACTCTGGGTTTTGTGTTCTTCTGTGTTTTGCCAGTTCCCCTTTTTGTTTATCAGCTGTTTTTAGTTCACTTTTTGTTTTAATCTTCTTGATTATTTGTTGTTGCTGGATTTTTGTCAGATCTTTTTCATTCTTGTGTTTCTAGTTGTCTTTTCTATTTTTTTTTTACTCCTGGTTTATTTATTCTTTTATGTCTGAATCTACATCTGTTCTTGTGATTCTAGTAATGTTTATCGTTTCTAGTTATTTTCTGTTCTAGTTCATCATGTTTCTTTCTTCAGGTTCTTAGTATTATTTCTGTATTCTCTCCTGTGTCACTTTCTCTTCCCTCCTCATCAGCCTGGCTCCAGCTCCAACTACTCACACATGAAATTAGTTAGCTCATTAGCCCAGGTTCATTGTTTCCATGCTCTCCCAGTATTTAAGCTCCTCTTTCTCACACCTTGTCAGTTTGTCTTCTTACTCTTGCCACTTCTCCTCGTTACGTTCCTCGTCTCTACCCACTTTCCTTATGATCTCCCCGTGTCTCCAGTTTGACTTTGTTTTGGGGATTTCCCTCTTCCCCTGGACTTTCACATTTTGTAAGTTTTTGTTCTTCATTTTTAGCATAAAATTTTCAACACCACCTGGCGTCCTAACCCTGCTGCATGTGGATCCACCATCCAACCACACAGCGTGACACTATCTGCATTTCTTTCCTGCCTTGACAACTGGCTGAGAATGGAGTTGAGCTCAAAAGTGGTTAAAAAAAAATTCTAATTTATATTTTGTATTTCTAAACTTTCTCTTTCTGACTTCTTTTTCTTTTTTTGACTATTTGTGCTGCAGTTTGATCTGTAATTCAAATTCATGTAGAAAAAAGAAAACATTCATTGTTTTGTTTCCACCGACTATGTAATTGTGCAAATTGGAACTATGAAAATAAATTTGCTGAATAGCGAAACATCAATTTTGGGGGAAAAAAACCCTCAAGTCTTTTGTTAACTTTTTGCGCTAGCATGAGGTGGTTTTCCGGCTGTCTCAAGATTAGTGTATTTTGGAAAACTGCTATGGAAACACGTTTTTTGCATCAAGCAAGTCACATGATCAACTACTGGATGTTACTACTTTAGGAAACGACAAAGAAAACAGGAAGTGGAGGGAGGATGATGACGCGGCATGCTTTTTAATGACATACAGCGTAGACAAACTTCTTTACGTGTGATTTTATTTGCGTTTCCTATTTTATGGAAATTGCAAAATTTTGTTTTTTCAACATTAGCGGAACATTGAAAAATGAATTGCCTCAACCAGCTTCTGAGGCATTGTGACGGAAGCTGGTTGGAGGTTGGAAAAGAGTTCACAGATGAATTTGCTCAATTTTAAAAGAACACACACACAAAGAAAATCAGCCTCTATACAGTATGTGAACCTGGCATGACTGACCTGCAACCCCAAAAGACTTGGAGCTGATTGCAGCAAAAGGTGGTTTTAAATCAATGACTCAGCAGGTGCAAATACGATTGCAAGCCGCCCTTCGGCCCGCGTTTCGGTGTGTCGCATGAAATCCCAGTAAAATACGTTGCGGTGTGTCGGTGCATCACTGCAAATATATTGATTTAAAAAAGAGTAATGGACGTGAATACTTTTGAAACATAGAGGTTCTAATGAGAACTGACTGGGTAAACTGTGGGACGTCGACACAAGTCAGACCTTTTTCCCAGTGTAATCTGGCAGATTTTGACAACACAGGAACTTAACTGGTTCTGGTTCTGGTTCGGTACGAGAACCGGATGAAACCACGTCATGAACAAGAAACTGTGGCTTTAAAATCTTACCAGCTCTGGAAAAAAAAAAAAATTCACTGAAGAACCACGTGACGTCTCTAACTGTTGATTCGTGTGGCGTTGCAAAGGGGGGGTTTCAGAAAGTATCGCCTTTCCACTGGGAGGAAGCCGGAGCACCCAGAGAAACAAGTAGGATCAATTGAAGTTATATAAGACTGAATCAAAGTTATTTTTTAGGAAAGCGCATTGAGACGACATTTGTTGTGAAGTGACTTAACTGAATTGAATTGAATAGAGAATAGAGAACCCATGTAAGCTCCATGGAGACTCACCGTGACCAGTCCTACCAGTTGGGTTAAGTTGCAACCCAACTTCACAACCAGAGCCCAGGGGTTCATAAGGTCAGAGGGCATTTTCTAGCATATTGTGCTTTACTTTGCTTTTGATCCTGGCAGGTTGCATGTGCATCATTTTGTGCCACTCCAGTGTTCTCTATTTTCATTTCTGTTCTTTCAACAGATCTCTTCTGTGGGATGGAAGGGTTTTGTTTTGTTTTATGTACAAATAAATAATAAACCAACATTGATTAGGGAGCCAATTTTCATATAATGCAACCACAAAGGCTACTGACAACTAAATATAGGAACATAAAAGTTTGATTTATCCTGAAAACATCAGAGCAGGAAATAAAATCAATTAGTCCACAAAAAAGTCGACTCTTATTTATTTATTTTTTTGCCATTAACTGGCTCTGACTCGATCTGAAAGCAACATTGATACAAGTAATAAAAACACATAGCTGAAACTATGCAAAAATGATAACTTTATTTGCAACAGCGGATTGGTTGAAGGTTTAGAAAATGGTTTAATAACGGGTTGTTGATGTGGAAATAAGTCAAATATGATTGGCCTCTTACGGTGAGGGTACGCTGGAGTTTCTATTTTTTTCCCCTCCAACTAAATTAACTCGAGCACAGCGTGAGAGTTAATTTAGGGTCTTCGTCAGGATGATCAGGTTGGGTCTTTTTTTTTCTACAACGAGTCGGAGCTCTCGCTTTTATCTCCACCCACACCGCATTAATAGTTATCCCGAATGAGTCCCGGAGAGGTTCACAGCGTTCATCAGCAGCCGCAGCTTTAAATGGAAAACTCTCTTCCTTACAGACCTATTATTCAATCAGTCTCCTGTCCATTCACGGAATATGTACTCCCAGTCTAGGTCTCCAGAATAGGAGCTCGTATTGTCCACAGAGGAACAGTGGTTGGGACATAATGCTTCAAAAATGAAACATGTCCTCTCCCTTAGTATTCTCCAAATGACTTGCTTGTACATGCAGCTCATCGTCTTGGAAACACGTGCGGTTCTGTCAGCTACAGTTTGGGCTCCCTGAGTGAACATCCCTCTCATGCAATCATGTTCTCAAAAAATGTAAAAATGAAAGAGAAAAAGCAGCCAGAGGTCTCTGTGTTCACTTTGCAGCCTTCAAGGCTGTTAATGTTCTGGGTCTGCTGCTGGATCTTTTGTTTTATTAACAAATCTAAATCACAGAACTATCAAAAGTACCAGGCGCAAGGATCCCGAACTGTTTTCTAATTTTCCTGTTTTGTTTTTTGAAAGCCTGTGAATATTGGGTCCCACTGCTCGCGGGAACAATGTCAACACTTTTTGCTGAGCAATTTGTTTTCTATTTGCAAGTCCACCTGCGTCTCTGCGCGGGCCGCCGGCGCCTCGTCCTCCGCTGACCTTTGACGGAAATGTCCTAACCGACTTTGTCACTGGTGTTTCTGTCTGGCTCGGCTCGGGCTCCAGGCTCCTCTCCTGGTCGATTTCCTCCCCGCCACGTTGATAAATTTTCCAAAGAAAACGCCAACGGCCCCGTCTCCAGTGTCCACCGGCTTTTTTGGGAGGCTTTGAGTCGAGAAAGCATTTTTCACTTTTCAGCTGAGGATTTTTTTTTTTTCACGAGCCCAGAATGTGAATCCAGGCACTGCGAGCCTCTGCATTCAAATTACTGTTATTAAATGGGGTCAGCGGGAGAACAGCACCGCCACTATCTACTTATCCTCGAGAGCTGTTGTCACAGAGGACAGCTAGAACTGTTTTTTAAAAACCTCTGCATCCTGGTGTGTATAAAGGAAAAAAACTAAACAGAATTCAACAAAACAGCATTTTGGGCTTTTTTAATCATTAATTAATTTAAAGATGAGAGTTTGAAGATGGAATCTATTCCATAGGTAAACACAGGCAGCGATTTTCAACTTGACAAATAACACTCAGTTATAGTACACACTTGCAATCTAAACAGTTTACCCATACTGCATTTCTCGCTGTATATACAGGAGCTGTGAAGAGTTTTTCTGCCTTACAGATTTCATCGGTGTCTTGCTCTCTTCAGGCAAATGTCAGTTTCAGAAAACAAAGATCCCCACTAACTTCTTGAATTGTCTAACCTGATTGCTGTGGAGGAATCTTTGCTCAAGGAAATGGACAAAGATTTGTAACATTTGTAATGGAAACACAACTGCGTTTGTGTTGATTTAGACATTTTTAAATCAACACGACATGAATAAAAAGGATCCCATTCAACATGCAAACGTCATGGTGGGACGGCCTGTAATGGAGTAAGTCATTCCTAAAGTAAACTAATTAAATCTTTTTTTCTCTAAAATCTTGATGGATAATGTCCTGCCATCAGATCATCACTTTATTCTCAAACCAGGACAACGACTCACTTCTGAATGGCTGGGAGAAAAAAAAACAAAAATAAAAACTAAGTCAAATGTGGCATGACCTTGAAAAGCCATTCATGATCACAAACCCACCAGCGTGGCTGAATCAGGATAATAATGGAAGAGAGAGAGGGTCAAAATCTCGTCGCTGCTTGAACGCATTCGTTTCCTCAAAAGGTGGCACAGTCAGGGTTTTCACATAGGGCCAGACAGTTTCGGATATCTGTGATTCCCTTACTTCATAAAATTACCATTTGAACACTACCTTTACTGTTTACCAAGTTTTTGATAGTAAAATTTGTTTGATGATATAAAACATTCAGATGTGGCATAAAGCAGAGAGAAGGGATCCGGAAGGAGGAGAAATACCAACCCACACCACTCGCACTACAGCTGACGTTCAAAACATTATGTTGAACTTATGTTGGACAGGAAAAAAACATCAGGCAGCAACAAAATCTTTCTTTGCCCCCGCCCCCAACGCCGTGTGCTGTACCTGTCCCAGGGCTCAACAATCCCTCAAGTTTTTTTCCTCGCCAGGGAAATATCCCACTTACTTCCCACAGGGACGATGACACCTGATCCCCCCCCCCAGTGATTTCAAGTCTTCGTTAGCTATCTCGATTCTGCCACTCTGTGCTGGAAATCTGTAATAAAGGTCAAAGCCCCAAGAGTTCTGCCGCGTCGGAGATCTCTCGGTAGTGATATCAGATGAAGGTTTCACAGCATGCTTCAGAACAAAAAAATAAAACTTCTCTGAGTTGGGGCTTCTGAGGATGTGCTTTCTCTGGAACATTTTTGTTGTTGCTTTTTATGAAATTTCTTTTTGAGGCGAAGGCCTGCCTGCTGGATAGGTTTTTGTTTTCTATTGTTGCAGGAACAGGACGGTCTGTAAACCTGTGAGCAGAGGGATTAGGGGATGTGTTTTCTCTTGCTCAGAATGAAATGAAAGGACGGCTGAAAATGTGCTTTTAATTACCGAGCCGCCAGTTGAATTAGTTCGACATTGTGAGAAACAATGAGTGAAGCAGGCGAGCTGTTCATTATAAAAAGTATGTTAGCAAGACACACACTCATTTCATGCATCCATTTACTACAAGTCGGAAAAATATTGTTTACAACAGAACCTGATTTTTCCTTTAAATGTGAAATAATAAAGTACTCCTCTTGTAAAATAATCAAACTTTATTTATATAGCATTTTACAAGAGTGGCCGCTGAACCATGTTTTTCATTAGAGCAGCGATAAAAATAGAGAATAGAATGAAAAGTAAGCAAGCAAAGTGGCAACATTGGTAGAAACATAAAAGTGTCGCAGTGCTACAATGTGCTAAAGGCAGTTAGCTTAGCTGTAAACAAAACTATGGACCGGCCAGAGCAAATGAACGAACACGCCGGCTGTTTGGAGAGAATCCTACAAATCTGATAAATCATGAACTGAAGTGAAGTGTCAGTCAATAAAGATGCTTTAAAGGCAAAAACAAAAAAAAAATCATCCAGTTTTACCAGTTTTATGTGGATTTTTGTGTCTTACACAGACGCATGTGCAGGTTGGCGTGATCGTGTCTTTCCTACCTCCTTTGATTGCCGACAGGTGTGTCCTCCAACTGGAGCTCATCAAGGCCAATCAGGAAGAGCTTGAGGTTTGCTGACTCTCACCTCCGCCGTTTCTCCTCCACACAAACTTCCACTATTGTTCCCGTCAATAACTCACTTGTCCTTCCCCACTCCGACCTGGAAATAGGGCTGAGAGACAATCACCAACTCCTGACAATCTTCACTAATGTGCTTTTTTTTTTTCCCCATCTAATTCCAAAATCAATCTGAATCATCTCAGATCTCAGACGCCTTTTACCTCTCCCTCCTAATGCTGTCCTGCGCTGCAGCCGTCAACCTGTAAGAATCATCTCACTGTACACATTTACCAGTTAACCTGTCAAGCTGTCTCTTGGTGTCCATGATTGTTGCCTGTGCTGGAGTCTCACTGGGTCGCAATCATGACAGCCTGAAGATTTGAGTCTCCATGTTTGATCTAATGTGGTTTCACTTTCTTCAAAAGGGAGGGGAAGCATTATGTAGAGTTTTACATATCATGTTCTGATGTTGTTCCCTCGTCAAAAGCCTGAAGAGTCGGTTTGATGCTTTCACGCACGTCTAAGGAATCCTTGAGTCTCCATTCAGCTGCAGAAAACGCTTGCTCCCACTGAGCGCCACCCATTTCCACGGAGCTCCTCCTTGGAGCGTCCGCCTCACAGAGCTCCCCTCTCCCACCGCTCCCACATTCAGCTCCTCCAGACTAGCGGCAGCCGCAATTAGCAAACACCTGGAGGAACTGCGTGTCTGCTGAGCTACTCGCATAAACTACTTGTCAGTCCAACGCTCCTACAAATGGTTGTTGACAGCTTAATGAGAAGAACTGTTGTGATGGCGTGATAAAGGTGGAGCCTCGGAAAGTGTAGGAGCTTCTTAAAGAGACAGAAGCCAAATTCAAAGAGTCAAATTTCCCTTAAATTATTTTTGATATACACACAATTTATAACAACGTAAGGTAACATAGTTACTTGATTGTGCTATTAAATGACACTATGAGCCTGGATAATAACACCCCTTTAATCTGCGGACCCAAACAAACTAACTAAAGACAGATATGAAGTAAGGTTTAGATACGCTGTAAAGCAGGGGTGCCCAAAGTCGGTCCTCGAGGCCGGCATCCTGCATGTTTTAGTTCTCTCCCTGCTGGTAGTAACAACCTTCTCATCATGTCAATGTTCTTCTTGGGCCTCTAATAAGCCATCATTTGATCCAGGTGCTTTAACCAGGGAGAGAACTAAAACATGCAGGATGTCGGCCCTCGAGGACCGACTTTGGGCACCCCTGCTGTAAAGTCTTTACATTTTTCTTTCTCGGCATGTTTCGGCAGCAGTGAAGATGCAACACAAATATTTGCCTTTCACCGATTTGTCTTTGAGTAAGATAAGGCGAGCAAATCTGCGTCTTATCTAATCTTTCTATTTTTTTTTATTTATTTTCGTCTACATGAACAAATTATATTCACCCTCTTTTTGTTTGTCCTTTTCAAGTAACCGAGCTCTCTCTGTTGTTTTGTAGAGAAAGTAACCAAGGCAGCATGAATATTCATGCTTCGTGACAACCCATGCTGAGTTTTCTGGCGTTTTAAGTGCCCTCCTGACATCGTTATATCCGATTTTGTAATCTGTCTCAATATTTCAAGAGCATTTCAAAATACTTCCTTCACCACATGCTGGGCTCCAAATCTAGCCAGTATCAGTGCAAATGTTTTTTTTTTTTCCAGCCTATCTCTACAGATGCAACTCCTAAATCCAAATTCAGATCAGTATTTTTTTGGTGCTACAAACACGGAGAAACTTGGATGCCTTTCTGGCCACTCACATAATATTTAGTGGCTCTCCCATAAACAGTCGAGACTCGTTAAGGTATGGACAGAAAACATGCGGGGCGTCCTGGAGTGTCTGGCACTGCAACATGAACGTTATTTCCTCTGGTCTCTGGGAGTTTTAGGTCAGGGATTTTTTTTTTTGTTGTTTTGGGAACTGGGCCTTCATCACACGAGTGGCATCTGACCCCATCGAGATCCTATCTGTGGGGTTTAGGTGCCGAATGTTCCTTCAGCCACTTCTCACCAATTTGTGTGATTTTTCACTGCTGTCCTGCTGGGTGGTTGTGAGTCGCCGCTGTCACGTCGCCGCTGTCACGTCGCCGTGTGGGGATGTGCTTGCCCCTCAAATATTTTTAGGAAATAAATGTGAAAGCGAAAAATGTGTTGCTTTTTTTAAATGCCATGGAAAACATTGAGCTCTATGAAGATCAGCAGCATGACGTTTTGACTGGTTTGGTGTGTGACAGATGTGGATGTGTGTATCTCTGCCAAATGTGGGTAGAAATTTCTTTCTTAAAGTGACAGGCTGTCAAAGAAATGCATTTCAAAAATAGGAAATCAGAATGAGAAAATAAAATGGACGTCATATTGCATGAGAGACGACTTTATTCGCTGGAACTCGTTTGATTTGTTTATCTTCTTGTAAGAGAACCAAATTTACTTCTGAACTTGAGCATCATACCTAAACGAAATTAAAATTAAAATTCAGCTTTAAAGATCCAGCGTAGCTTTTGAACAAAAATATAAAACATGTGGCTTCAAATCTTTCCTGTAAACTGGTTATTTTAACATTTCGGCTTAACTGAGTTGGTATGGATATGAAGAATGTCAACCCTGACGTTGTTGCATAATAAATAAAAAGTCCAGAGAAGAGAAGCAACTCAATCGGGAGGTCCGATAAAGGCTGAAGACAGACAGTACGTTTTAAATACGAGTTATCTAAAATATGAAGCCTTTTGAACAAATGGTGGTGCATCAAATTTGAGCCAGATGGTCTTTAGTGAATTGGATATTCAGGGTCAAAATTCTCCATTCACTCCTCTATAATATGAATGTTTCACATTAATTTTGCTCTCTCAAGGATGCATAAAGCATTTTCATTTCCAGAATGAAATGATTCCCCACCAAACAACTTCAATGATATTTATAAACAGGAACAGACATGGCACATGGTGAAGACTAAAATCTCTACGCTGTCATAAACTGAGAAAGACTGTATAAATGCAGGTTTAATTATTTAACTTAAGCACAAAAGGTGAGGGAATTTTAATTTGGTTGATTATTTCTCTATTGAAACAACACAGATTTGGGAATAGAGCTTGAAAATCGGAAATGGTGTTACAGATTTGTAAGAGAATGCCTTTTTATGTTGAGCAGCAGAGTCGATTGTGTCCAAATCCTCTCTTCCGAAGCCAAACAGCTGCTGGTGGAGGCAGCGGTGCGACGGTGTGGGTGAAAAACAAGGTTTGTTATCACTGGAGGAAATCGCAGTGCAAAACCGCATCGAGATGAGACTCAGGAACTATTGGCAGACATCGTCTTACCAACGGAGCAAACGCTGTCTTCTAAAATAGGGTTAGTAACAGAATAATCTGTTTGGCATAAGCAGACAGGATTGGATTGTTCTTTCACTCAGCCCACAAATGCATTTTCATTGAAGCGTGGCACCATCCAAATAATAATAAAAAAAATACTTTCTAACAGGATAGCATTTGTTCCCAATAGGTATTACCACAGCAAAGAACAATCAATAAATTGCATATTTTCTTAAATTTCTTGCCAAATTTAGCATGGAAATAATCTGGATTAGTAGTTCATTTCAACAAGTTGTTTTTTCAATAGAGTACGTGATATTAAAAAGGCCCATTCAAAAGCTAAATGTCAGCCCACTTTAACTGTTGTAAAACCCGATTGTTTGTTTGGGATTATTGGTATGTTGGAAGACCTAAATGTGATCAGGTTTTAACAAATATTGTACAAAATGTCACTGTCAGATAAAATAAATGGTAAAAAAAATAAAATAATAAAATAAATTATCCAGAAAATGTGGAGCACCACAAAAGCTCAAGTTTGTCATAATCTGCAAACAGAGGAAAGGCAGCAGAAGTGAAACAACCTTTATGTTGCCATGGAGTGAGAGAATATGCTGACCAGAAAATAAACCCCTGCTCCAAAGAGAGTTGATAGAACTGAGCTTCTAGAGAAAAGTTTTATGACCAGACAAAGACTGAGAATGAGCTACTAGGCCTCCAGGGAGAGGGGGAAAGTGAATGTCTGCAAAACTCAATGCGATTCTTTCAAATTGAAGAATACGGTACCGTCATGCACAATGCCGGCCTCATGCTGTGGGACTATTTTGCCCACAGTGGTTACAGAAAGTGGCTGGACTAAGGAGAAAGACAAAAACATTTTTCATCTTTATCTTTAAATCCTGTTTGACATCAATAGAATAGAATAGAATTACTTTATTCATCCCAGCAGGGAAATTATTTCGCAGTTATCAAGACGAGACCGTAGAAACGTTGACTCAGTCTGGTTGTTTCAGTAGGACAATGATCCCAAACCTACGTCAAAATGAGTTTAGGAATGGCTAAAACAGGAAACATCAAGCCCTGACCTCAGCTTTGTTAGAAATCTGAAGGAAATAAAAGCCAGGCATGGCAAAACTTGTAAAAACTCTATTAATACCGCTGGAAACGGCACTCAAATATCCAGCTAGAGCCATAAACAGTTTGTTGATGGAAACCAAAAGGCATGTGGATGCTAAGGGATATTTGATCAAATAGTACCAAGAGTGAATGTGAATACCCTTGGACATGCTGGATAAAAAAAATAAATATATATTTTTCATTCAAGATGTCTGTGATGGGGAATGACAGACATTTCTAAAAACACAAAACGATAGAAAATCCAATTTTATTGCGTAATTTAAAAATGTGATGTGAAAATTTTAGTTGACAGCTGCCGGGCAGCTTTACGGATGTTTCTGTTGGTAATTTGACCATTTATCTTTGGTGATGAGCTCCAAGTCTCTGAGGTTGAAAGACCTCCTTGCCATCACCCTAATCTGTAGCGTCGTCTACAGATTCTCTAGTTGATTCGAGTTGGGACTCTGCCCATACATTGACATGAAGGAGTGCCCTAATGGCCTGCAGGATGCTTCAAAACGTTGGTACTGCTTCAAAGGAAACATGTTGGCATTTTTATAAAGATTACCTAGACCCTCAATCTGGCTGGAGTCAAAACAAACACAGACTCATCTGTGTGGATTAAATACCACTTGTTCTCAAGAAATGTTTGAAGTTGTGTCTTCATTCCAACCTTAAAGCAAAAACTGTTCATATCAATCACTAAAAGCTCAAAACGAAGATGATATTTACAACCATGATGATTGTCTGTTAACTTCTGACCAGATTTAGAGAAAAACCAACAGATCGCACACAAAGGATTCCTTATTACTCAGCAAAACAGACAAAACTTCAAGATGAGTCACCGTCTATTGGGTCCAGAGAGCCACACGCTCTATATCAGAGCAAAACATCCCGCAGTCCCCAGACACGAGTCTCCACGATATTAGCAGTATCTGACATTTAGGTCTCACTCTATGCGACGAGGCAAAGGTTTGTCTTGAACAGGTCTGAGTGAACAAAGGGTTTAATCTTGTTTTTCCATTTCATTGTGACATTGTTGACATCAACAACAGCTTCATTTAAATATAAACGTAGTGTAGGCAATGTAAGACGAGCGATAGAAAAGACAGCCAGCAGTCGGTTCCTCTTGTGCTTTGATGTTTGAGGACTTGAGCATTAGTAATTCTATTGCTGCACGATGAAAAGCTTGAATTGGCTTTTTGAAGGCATATGCTAGAGATTTCTCGTCTATGGATTCGAGAAGGTAAAGGAAAAAGGACGGCGTGTGCAGCCAGAGTTGTAAATCATTAAAAAACCCTTATGTCCTTATTTCTTATTAGCCTGACACAAATGACAGGTTTTCCGTCTTAAAAGAAAAAAAAAGACGACGTCTAAGCCTTTCTGGTTGCTTCTATTCAGACAGACACCAATTTATCATTTTTATGTGCTGTACAGGAGGCCTAATGTAATAACCTGGACTAAATGATGGTAATCACCGACTACCTGGCTACATAAATCATCACCTCACAGCTTTTTAGCACATTACGTTCCCGAAGCCCAAACCACATTAATCCATCTCGATCTGGTTACACTGAAGGTTTACATACATTTTGAAACCAACGTTTTGCAGCGCTTAAATAAAAGATGTGACACTGGCTCTTGAGGGCACTCTCATCAAGAGAAATTATACCTACTGATGCAGATTCAGTGGGACCCCACTCCACTACTCCGGCGTTATAAACATGTTCCAGACTGTTCTGCATCGTCGTATTGCTGTCAAATGTGTCTTGGCAATTCTCGCTTAAAGGGATAGCTTGGGTGCCTTGAAATGCAGCGAGGTTGTTGTTCACAGCAGTTTCTTTCCCTATTGAACAAAGATTTATCATAAAAAATTTGAGGCAGTTCGGGAAGGAAAGACAAAAATAATAGCAATAAAGCAGTCGCGCTTTACTAACTAATAACCTTCCTTTGCGATGAAGAATCCAGTTCTCGACAAAGTTGTTGCAATTTGACATTTTTCTATCACAGGAAAGGAAACTGTTACAAGTAACAACACAGCTCAGTTGGTTCTGGATGAGTTAAAAGAGCTCAAACTAAAATCAACTCTTGTCCGTGGGATACAACACGGTACTAGCCGATATCAACCTTAGGTTCGGTGCTGTTTTCCTAGCTATAGGCAATGTCGTTGTTACTCCGGACACTTACATAAAGTTGAGACTGTTGTGATATACAGTAGTTGCACAAAACAGCCAGACAGATAATCCAAAACGTTACTTTCCCCTCGGCAGAGAAAAAAGCAAACGGACAGGGAAACAGCCAGCAGTTTATGCTAATGTAGCTTTAGTGTAATTACATAGAACATGTTCAGCTAATTAAACAGCAACCAACGGTCTCCTGAAAAAATATACACGTGCAATATCAACTAATCTCGTGCTGTATCCTGTAGAAATGTTATTTTTGGTTTGAGTTGTTTTAAATTGGTAACTACAGCTGAAATAGCAAGCGGGTCAGATTAGCTGTTAGCCGTTCATTACTTTTAGGATTTCTTCACAATATGACAAGAGGTGTGCATTTAGCGCATCGTTTGTCTTTCACCATGATAAATTATTTATAAGCATTTTGATTTGTCGTCATGACAAATTCCAATTAATGATGCTTAAGTAAAAAACCCAAGCTGTCTCTATTGTCAGATTGTTAATTTCACTATTTTCTATACTGTTTGTCTGATGAGAGAGTGTCAACAAATGTCAATAAATGTGAAAAAATTAAGCAGTTGTGTGAAGTTTAGTGACTGGTATCCTAAAGAAGCGCATTAAAAATGGTTTTTCAAAAGCAGCGTTTGCATTGTGGAAATACAATTGATGTGTCTTGCAGTCACAGCTACGCAGTGCCCTGTAATACCTTGCATCATTATCGCAATAGTATCACAAAATATCGTGATAAAAGTTTAAGTCCATGTCACCCACCAACAGATACGACACCTGCCTATTTAAGGGTAAGAACCAAACTATCCCTTTAAATGCAAACACGCCTTCTTGGTTTGAAACCTTTTTTTTGTGGAAGAACATTGTATGAGTGTTTACAGCATATGACCATCAAACACTAACTGCATTCTTCAAATATGGCTGTGCAGCTGAGTTCATCTAGCAAGACTGAACCTCGATTTGAGGCTGCACCGACTGCCTCTTAGGACACAGTATCTTTGAGAAAGCTCTTCGGAAGCTGCTGTGGCACAAAGGGTACAGGAACGGATTGATGGCCGAGTTCAGCCACAGGAGCCAGAACGTGATCTCATACCAGTAGTGCGCCACACATTCGCCGCCACAGGCAGCGCGGATGATCATGAGCAGAGTGTACGGAGCCCAGCATATCCCAAAAATACAGACGATGATAGCCAGCGACTTGGCGATCTTTTTGTCTCGGGAAAGGCGGGATCCGGGAGCTCTCCGGCCCGGCGCCATGCAGGAAGCCGTGTGCTGAAACAGCCTGGAGTTTTTCCGGTGAGGAGAGAACTTCTCCCTCTGCACAAAAATCTGACTGGTGTCAGGGCAGCCGCTGGAGGAGGGCGACAGAATGTCATCGTCCTCTATGACCGCCGAGATAGCAGCAGGCTCGCTGGAGGTCACCTTCCGGGTCTTGACGAAAAACACGGACCAGGCCCCCGCGCCGTCTCTGTGCTTCTTGCACTTCCTCTGCGGCTTCACCTCGTCCTCGGCACCGCCGTTCCCGCTCTTGTTCCTCCGGTGGATGTTAAGGTAGATGCTGAGGTTGAAGAAGGCCACCGACACGAACGGTGTGAAGAACTCGAAGGTCGAAGCGCTGAGCAGGAAGTACCAAGTGAAATAAAACTCTGCGTAGCACTCGTGGGCCGGGACTACGCTCTGGCCCACGATGGCCTCCCAGAAGATGATCGCGGGGCCGTAAAGGAGGAACGCCAGCAGCCAGACCGCCACCATCTTCAGCACCGCCTGGCGGGTGATGTTCCTCTGCGCTCTGTATTTAACCTGCAAGGAGAGGAGAGGCACAGTGTGTGATTTACCAGTGATGCCCTCACAACACAAACTCTGCTCCATAATACATGTGTTTCTGTGACTAACAATCAGGCACAGCTGCTTCGGCGGCAACAGCGACAAAACAACAAAAAACTCTGTTTTTTTCTTCAGGATGAAGCCCTTAATGTTGCTCCGGTAGCGCAAAGGAGAGATGCTGTAAATAAAACCCACTCATGACGCACTTACTCCACGGTGTGTCACTGAAGCCAAACAGAGCAGGGGAATGTTGGGCTGAGAGCCACATTCATTGATGCAACATGGCTGTGAAAGAGACATCTGGTTTCCCCTCGCTCTTCCTCTCTCATTTAGCTTCACCTCCTCACCATCATTCAGAAGGGTTCCTCTATTCACTATTCTTCAAGTCTTTTTGTTCTCCTGTTCTTTCTTTATTATTTGTTTCAAATCAGACTGCTTCAGTACATTGCAACAGCTGGGGATGTTGCTGCTGCTGTTGACGTGGCTAAAGACCAAGTTGAGGAGAAAAGAAAAACTGATAACGACATGGCGCCTCTTCGAGATTGGCCCCTAATTGGAGCTGGCCTGGATCTTGAGCTGTTCACTACAAAAGCAGAGACACTTCAGCGGTAAATGAAGAGAGACAACGCTCCACGCAGATTCGAAGTGAACACTGAAGAGATGAGATTTCATCACGGCCTTTTGAGAGCCGCCAGTCAACACGAGATCGAAACGGCTAACTCGAGACGCTGCGTTGCGAAATTAAATGATTTGTCTGCGAGCACAGTGGATAGTTTGGTCGAACGGAAAAGAAAAGATTGTGAGAGAGTAAATTTATTATAGTAGCTCCAAATACATGGGAAAAAAAATCAAAAAGACCGCTCTGTTCATTGATAGCAATTCAACTGACCTTACCAAGACTCAGGGGGTTTTTTTAGAGGAAATTGCTAAGAATTGCTAAGCAGGAAGAACAAGCCCTCAATGTGGGTTTTAATGGTTTTATTCCCAGATGAATCGTGTTTCCACCATCCATGAAACTGACTTCCACAAGCCCTCCCTGCTGCTTCCTCTCCAACCTGATTCTACACCCACTGTACGATCACCGAAATACTTCCTGACTCCTTCATTACATAACTGTGACATCACCTCAGTAACCAAACTCTGCCTGTGATCCACCAGCAGCGAACCAGCGGCTCTGAAATCACAGCGACGTCTCAGAAACGTGAGCCGTGTCGTTTCATAGTCAGCAGGTTTCAATACATCGACAGCTGCCTGAGTTTAACCCCAGAGTCGAGGCTCCAGGAAAGGGAATTTAGCTTTCTGTGGTTTTTGTTTTTCACTTTGCCTCTTTGATCAGTTACTAGAGCTTTAAAAAATTATTTACCACTTAAAGGGGCTGATTTAAGAGATTTATACATATATATATATATATATATATATATATATATATATATATATATATATATATATATAGGCTGTCTGTTAAATTATTGAGGAGCATTTAATAATCCCACCCTGGATGAATAACTCTCTTGGTGTCTTATAATGTGAATTGTCTTTAAACAACTCTAATATATATATACATATATATAGAAATCAGAGTGGTTTAAGCAAACTTGATTTAGATGAGCCCTTAAGCCCCTATCATCTTTGCATTGGCTGATTATTTAAAGGGAAATTGATGATAGTTTACACATGCAGCAGAGGCTGGAGGCGGTGTGTCACTAATGACCTTCCTGGTTAAACTCGTACTGAGAGCAGAAGGTTCCTGGTTTTATTAGATTAAAAAATGAACAGCAGAGCAAAAAGCTACAAATATTAAGTCTTTTAAACCAGCAGATCTTTGTGGAATCTTACATGCTTTAGTTTCTATTCAGGAGTTATTCTGACCGGAAACAACATTTTCCATTTGCAGGATGTGTTTCCCACAGGAAGATCATTAATGGCCCACATTATCCTATTATAATTTATAACTTTGGGCTTCGCTGAGCTGCAGTCGATACAAATGTGATGATGGTTTAATTGCCAAAATCCATGTGGTCATGCTTGTTTTCTATTCAAAAAGACATTGAATCTAGTAACTGGAATCATGGGAAATATTGCAGTTTTGAAACTACAGTACAACCATCTTCACTGCAGGCAGAAATGACTTTGTTGCTAAAACTCAACTGGAAGCCAAATGATTTGCTGGAGTAATCATTGATCGGAATAATCAAAAGACAGATACATTTTTTAATTACAGAGTCAACGTGTGAAGAAACATGTGGAGACATGAACTCATATAGGAAATAAAAAATATAAAAAACGTTGAAGGAAACTGGGGAAATCAGTGACATCTTGCACCAAAATCTCCCTTTGGGAGGGAAATGACACCTTCTTTGAACTGAATGTGACTCTGAGGTGCGTGAGTGTGTCGTAATGAGCATCTTCACGGCTGTACTTACTGCCCTGGTGACTGACAGGAAGCGGTCATAACTAATGAGGACAATGTTGAAGACAGAGGCGGAGCAGAGCAGGTAGTCCATGACCAGCCAGACTTTGCAGAGCCCCTTCCCCAGCATCCACCTGCCAGTCAGGTTGTAGGGGATGTACACTGGGATGCAGAAAGCACCTGGAAAACACACACACACACACACACACACATACAAAAGATATACCGCATGATGATTCAACGCCTCCAAATCATTAACATTCCCACCTCTGCACAGTCTGGATGCCAGCCGTTTTTACATGTGGCAGTTTAAAAAGATTAGGTGTAGATTTCGGACAGTTTCTCCCCAGCAAATTTGTTAATGACCCTCAGCTGAAGTAGTGACCTACAGAAAGGAACGTGAGCGACCAACTACTGTAATAAAAAAAAAAATACAATTATGCTCCTCGGTGCGTAAAAATGCCCGTGAACAATGACAAAGGACACATTTAGAAGAGAAAACATTCCAATTTATGTGTAAGAATACGTGTCGGATCGTGCGTAATAAGCACTCGCGAGGAGAAAATATGAGCACATTAGAAAATAGAGACAGGCTCCCAAGAGTGCCAACTTACCCACGAGAAAATCGGAGATGGCGAGGTTCAGAAAGAAGTAGTTGCTCTGATTCCTCAGGGTTTTATCCACGATAAAAGCCATGATGACCAGCGCGTTCCCGGCCACCACCACGATCACCAGAGTCACCATGAGGACCGAGAAGATCACCACCAGGTAGCCCGGCAGCACGATCCCAGCCTCGGACACCGCGGGCGTCAGGTTGGCGCTGGAGTTGGACTCCAGGATGTGCGCGCCCATAGTTAGAGCCGCGCTGCTCTCATTGTGGGGTTGATGCTTCGCGGAGCGCGCCGAGGCGCAGCAGAGGTCCGGCAGCGCGTCCGAGAGTTCCGCTCCACTTTAATGTGGAGATGACTGGAGACCGGAGACTGGATGAATTCCCCAAATGTCCCATTTTTCCCCCCTCTGTGGAATACAAAACTCCCCCTTTCCCTGGAAGATTTTCTTCTTTTTCCTTTTCCAGTTGCGTTATGATTATAACGCCTTGGTGTTCTCTCTCCCTCGTCGACTCCCAGTTATCAACGGGATGTGCTGCTGGATGTGCGGGTACCACGGCGCGCACAGCTGATTTTGTCACGAGTGTCAAGTCCATCGTCTAGTGAAAGCAGTATCCGCTCATAGCGTCTGAATAAAGCTCCCACTGTACTACCAGTGTTAAACAGACGTCCAAAGATACCATAATCAAGTGGAAAGCTTTTTAATTTCCCTCACACAGGACTATTGTTTTATTTTATTGATTAAAAAAAAGAAAAAAAAAGACCGAGATACTTTCATTTGGATAGAAATGGTGTGAGAAATGTTGCGCTTTTATTTTGAAGGCGAAGCAATTTCCGGTGTTTTTCACCTTACCTTAATGAACAGCTCTCCAAGCAATTAAAGTACACTTGTTCTTTCAGGTTTCCCTGAACCACATCAAATAAACATTCAAGCATTTTGATACAATTGGTAATTCATAGACAAATAAACTGTATGGTTTTTAAAGATAACCAATTTTAAACTTTTTAACTGCAGAATCCTTTATTAAAATCTTAACTCACTGTAGATAAGTCAGCCTTTAATATCTCTGTATTTAGTTACTGAACTGAAAAATCCTTAACAAAACTATTTAGTAGCTCAAATTTATATCACTCTTTTTAGAAATCAAAGGGAGTTCAGCTCGGGGTGAAGGTTTATTCTCCCAGAGGTAAAACAACATGAAGCATAAAGCCAGAGATGCAGTCGAATGGATCAGATCAAGGCACATGCATGTGTCAGAATGGCCTAGCTAAAGTCCAGGTCTTAATCTCAGAATCTATGGAAAGTCTTGAACGTCAGTGTCTTCTGGTTCTTTTAATCAGCCCCGACTGGTTCCTGCTAACGTTAGTCGAGACGTACCAGTGCGGTTCTGCACAGCACTGGCGTCAAAAGCACGCCGCACTTTTCAGATTCTGATTACAACGTTTCACCAAACAAACGCGACATCGTCACGGTTGTGCGCAGCTTTGTTTTTATTGTCGCATAAAACCAGCTCAAGGGTCACGGACACTTACGCGAAACAGGAAGTACATCTGTAGACGTGGATCACAAAATACAAAACCTGGATATGTAATCTATGTGATGAAACGAAACACCCACAGGAGGTTCGCAAACTTTATGGAGCTGCAGCAACCGTCAACTTTGGATTGAATTCTCTCTAAAAAGGCGCGAAACATTTATTTAGCTAAAGGCATTCGAAGAAAAATAATTATTAAAAGGCCGTCCACACGCAACCAGAGGAATGTTTTATGTGCTCTCAAACGCCACAGGTGGATCCAGGCATCCCACGTTATCTGAACTCTGTGTTACATTGTGCAGAAAGCAATCTGTGAATGAAGAAAATCACAAATTTACCAATTACTCACAAGGAGGCAAAGACGACAAAAAGAGAAGAAAAAAACCAACCACCTCCCCTCAGAATGTCAGACAGCAGAAGCATTGTGGCTCAGCGATGACAAAGTGGCTGTGTCTGACGCAAAGTGCTCGACAGGCAGGTGGCAACTGTCACAGCACATGACAAAGTGAAATGAAAGGGAGCGAGAAGATCCTCCAGAGGAAAACACTCCAAATGGTCAAACGTTGACAGAAAGTTTGTTTTTCGTAAACTGTGTTAGACTTATTTATTTATCTTTCTTCTGTGGTTACTGGAGCTCAGTAATATATGTTTTAGAAATAATAATAATAATAATAAAAAAAATCCCCTATTTACAAAGTGACATCGAGTTCGTGTGAAGCATTAATATTCACATGTTGGACTTTTGTAGTTAGCCTTGGTACATCATGTTGATATCAGCTTCTGGGCCAAATTCTGACGGATGGAGATTGTTGAGTCAACGCTTTGATGAAATCACGATGATTGGATTGTTAATCTGACAGCTTTCTTTTCAAAGGGGCAGTATCGTGTTTTCCATGCACAATCAAGTAACTATGTTACCTTCAGATGTTACAAAAATGCTACATGTTATCAAATATGACTTACAATAAATTTTACTTTATAATTTAATGCCTCTCTATAAAAACTCCTGCTCTTTCTCAAACTCCGCCTTCAGGAAGTCACCACAGCATGGCTCCTATATAAACCTTCTACCAATGTTTTTACCAGCGTTGCACTGAGAAGCAGCTCATGTAATGAGCTCAGCAGCTCCATCAGGCGCTTCCTAATTGCTGCTGCCGCTAGTCTGAAGGAGTTGAGTAAAGGAACTCGCAGGGGAAGAGCTGCTCTGTGAGGCGAAAGCACAGAAGCTCGGAAAGTCGAAGGCGGGGCTAGGCCCACCCAGGCGTTTTGCACAGCTGGAAGGTTGCCATGGGAGATTTAAGGATTTCTCTAATATCCAAGTATGTTTTTGATGAGGGAATAACATTATAATGCGATGCAAACATCAAAACAGTCAATTTTCCTTAATGCTGCCCCACCGGTTCTCAGTAGAATCAGGTTGTGGGGAGTTCACCAGGAATGTTAGTGTTGTAATCCTTACTGGCTCGCTTTGTGTCCCATCATGTTCATCTCTAAACGACTCCTCAATCAACAGACAAAGTTGCTGAGGATTTACAATTACAAGGTTTTTACAGCGTTTTTAGGCAGCAACCCAAAGCAAACCCACACGAATGGTCTCTGAATTCTTCTCCGTTGCCATAACAGTGGAATCAGCGTAGCATCCGGTCTGGTTTTGTTTTGTTTTTTTCTGGACTAATCCCTGTTCTTCCTGCCAAATGGCAGTCTATCCATTTATGCTTTTCTTGGAAATTTGTGGCTTGTTTGCCACTCCTTCACATCAGGTGGAGGTCCGAAAGGTTTCAAGTCTAAGCAAACTTTGTTCTGGTGTCTGGACCTGCAATCAAACGTCTATCAGGTGGAAATCTTTGAACTTTCTAGTGTTTCTTTCTTTCTTTCTTTTTCTTGATTGCATCATCCTCACCTGTCAAACCCAATTAGAGTAAAGAAGTGATGACCGCAGGCGTTTTCTCTTCTGATTCAAACGGAAGAACAGAGTGAAATCCGCTGCCCTGTCATCTGTAACGCTCTGACCTAATCATAAGATCATTGAACTAATGCGGCATGTTCATTTTCATACTGATTGAGTACAAACCTCTACGTCCTGAGCCACCATGGCCCAGGCTGTATATATTTATATGCCACCAAAATCACGACACGTCGTCTCAAGACACTCTACAAGAAAAAGTCAACTCAGCCCAGTCATGAAGACAATCCTATCCTAGTGAAGCAATGCAGAAAAACTGTAACGGGAAGAAAGGAGGGTCAGTACATCACATGACCTTCTTCCATCGCTCCAGATGGATTAAAAATGTCTATTCTTTATACCCTTCATATTCCACATCCACATTCATGTGGAAATACTCTCACTTTCTCTATTAAAACACAGCCACTGTTGTTTAACTTCGATTTTACTTCACGACATGTTTCAAGTCGTCGCCGGCCAAGACCAATCGCGATTTTGCTCTGATCGAGTTTCCTCCCTTGCAGATGGTGATATTCTCCTCTTTCTTTGTAGTTTTTAATGAGTCGGTCAGTTCTTAGCTCAGTTTTAGTACTTTCTCCTTAGACGTTTCCCCTGCCTGATGGGAGCCGATGATTTGACCCTTCGTTAAAAACCAAATCATTAAAACCATTCATTTTGCTTAGTTGAATCCAGGTGGTGACTTTGTTGTTTTTTGGGTTTTTTTGTGGACCAGGCAGTGCATTTATTGGTTTTTACAACACTTTTGTAAACATTGGGTGCTTTGAGCTTCCATACTTGTGATTTTTTTAACTGGAAACATGCTTGTATTGTACATATCTACAGTACATACACATTAGAGCACAAAAAAAAAAAAATCTCCAATCTGTCTTCCAAGATGTCACAGTTCTTCCAATAAGCATCACCTCAATCAGCAGCAGGAAGTGTACGGGTGAAATGTGTAACCCTCAGACAGTTAATTATTCTCCCCAATCTTCAATATGAATATGAGATCACTACAAGTTCCCCCCCCAAAAAAGAAAAAAATGATTATGGGTTGAGATGATTGGGTTCAGCGTGATGACAGCTTGTCAGAGATATAGAAATCTCCGCTAAGTGAATTAGTTGTGATTACTCCTAATCGCTGAAATGTGCAGAAATCCAGCATGTCTCGTGTGTGTCTGTGTGTTATCATTTAAATGAAATGTCAGTCTGCAACGCGTGCCTCTTTTATCTCCCCGGGTTTCAGAACTTATATCATACAACGGCGAATGTTTCCGTGGCGACAGCTGACGGAGAGCCTATCCGCCAAACTCCTGAGGTGACTTAGGGAGAAGTCGCCTTAACATGCAAGGCGGTGACCTGGAGTGTCACCAACATGGAGACCTGAGGAGGCTGAGGAGAAACCCCCAGAGGAGTCGGAGCGAAGTAAACGCTCCGAGAGGACGGGGAGCTGGGAAAAGTTGAATATTTAACAGGCTTCATGCGGATGTCAGATGCGGATGGGGAAATTGGGCATATGAATAATGTGAGTGTGGGTGTGTGTGTGTGTGTGAGAGTGAGAGAGGGATAGGGCATCTGTGGGGGTGATGCTTCATTTTGTTGAGCACTGATGTGTATCGGCACATTTCTGTGAAACTCTGGACAAACTGCGCGTGAAATTTTAGTTCGGCTTCCGATTTAGATGGAAGACGAACTCTGAAGTTGAACTTTTGGAGAAAAAGTCTTTCTTCTTTTTTTTTTCCTCTCAACAAAAACCCCGCAGTCTGTTGACGTCACGGTTTCTTTTTAATTAAATAAGCCCAGCTGTAAACACCTCATCGAAGACTTCTTATGGGTCAACAAACACATATTTCAGACTCAGAGGATTCAGCAACGTAGAGAAGTGGGATTTGTTTTTGTTACATGTTGAAACCAGAAACTTCAGGGTTCTCTTTTTTTTTGTAGGGGTATTGAAAAAACCAAAATGAAGTAGTGCATAACTGCCATGTGTGGGGTTGAAAATCTGAAAAGTGTGGAGTGAGTTTGTATTAATCATCTTTTACCCCGAAGCCCTTAAATAATGTGTAAAATTACCGAATTTAGCCTCAGCAAAAATCAGAACCATATAAAGAACCAACATAAGCTTGTTCTTGATAGAATATGTTTCCTTTGAGGCTTCCAAAAAATATCAGTGTAAATACATACAGTACAGTAAGGCAGAACTTAAGAAGAGTCTCCTCTGGTGAAAATATAAAAGAACCTTTTATTGCCCGATATGCACTGGCCTGACTTGGTACAGGACAAAGCAAAATCAAGAAGGTGGCAGAAAATACCCTACATCCCTCTTAACAACCGGTGAAACACGGTGTTGGCAGTATCATGCTGTTTGGATGCTTTTCTGCTGAAAGCAGACGAGAGGCGCTAAGGGGACCATGCACCACATTGTGTCGGACTGAAATATAAATCTCCAGTCAAAATCACTGAAGTTTGTGGTTTTAATGGGAACAACTCGGACGTATTTAAAGTGTAACTTTTCCCCGCCGTGAAAGCACAACCGTGGCAAGTTATGACAAATTCCACAAAAGTGGGTGGAGCCAATAGAAACGGCCAGATCTGGAGAAGGAGGAGGAAGTAAGTGGACAAAGAAACAAGAAGATGGAACCCTAAATTGCAAATTTAGACACTTCTTCAGCAAAAATAAAAGTTAATCTGGAGGTTGGTTATGCTTTAAATATTTTTCGCTAGGCACTTTTAGTAAATTATTTAGAAAGAAGAAATGACAATTAAAGAGATAAGTAACCGAATTCAACTTCCTGACGAAGTCACCTAAACGGGAGGCTTCTCGTTTATTTAAGAAGCAAACCGAATCTGTTTCCTCTGAATTTCACTTCGTCTTCTTGCTTTTCGGCCTCTTGGTCTTTGCTCCCGACTTGCAGGCCTCATCCTGTGAAACAAAGAGGACGGAATTAGAGAACGAGCCGAGTAATGATTATTTTTGCCTTGGTGCTCCATTTAACTGTGCCAGAGCTTTTTCCTCTCGCAAAATATTTGAGTGCCGCTTTGTGGCTCGTGACAGTCTCTCTAGCCCAAACTCCCGCTGCGTGTGCAAATGTGCAAATTACAATGAGGTGATTGACGTGCACCACACTGCTCTAATGTATTCTAATAATTGCATCAAACTAAACATTGCATTCCTAAGTACTCTTATCAAACATCCCCCGCCTTGCCCGCGACGCCTCCCGGGTTGTAGGCCGCCACGGCTCCGTCGCATACGGCAGGGAGACGAATGTTTCCCAAAAAATGTCCAATTCCTGAACAGTCATGCATACAAAGGTGATTTGGCGATTTAACGCAGGTTTTCCTCTGAGTTTTGGCTAACCGTTTATAAAGTGACTCATATCCTGCAACATAACTGGCAGAAATCTTTTGCTCTTCAGGTGTAAAAATGGCCGTCCGGCTTGTTTTCTCTAAGGATTTTTTTTTTTTTTTTTTACTTCCTAGTTCCCAGTTCAAGTGCCAGGAGATTTCATCCAATTTCGGCATCAACTTTGGCAGAGCTCTTCGACAAGAGGGGGAGTAAGAAAAGATGCTGTTAATAAGATTTCAATCAGTAGCATCGCCTTGGAAATGAAAACGGCTGCAGCGTCAGGGTTAATTATGTGTTCTGTTTCTTTTCTTGAATAAATTCATTGCCAAGATTCTTGGCTAGCCAATTTCTTAAATAATTTTTATCAGTCTCACCCTGTTCCTAATTGGATCTCTGCGACAACGCTGGCCCACAGTGAAAAATCCCCTCACTCTGGGGACGTCGGGCTCGCCACTGGGTCAAAAACAAACAAAAAGAAAACAACACATGTTTGTATTCTGACAGGAGCATTAGCTGCCTTGTGTTTCGCTATTTCACGTCTCCTCTTTGTGTGGGCAAGCCGTTTGAATCGCAAGCGTATCAAAAATGTCCGCAGACTAAAAATAACACGAATTATCCCCAGAGAAGTGGCTTTGCCGTCGCAATCCGCGCAGCCATTAGGAAGGGGGGCCGCGGCTCTCCACACCGACCGAAAACACTGGAATGAAACTCGTTCGAGACAATCACATTTCCCTCATGATAATTTGCGACCTCTTAAATAATCGAGGGAACATTTCCCCCCTTTTTGCCACCATCGAATTGTGATGTGTCGTTAATTAATGACCAGGCGCGCGAAAAGGAGCAAAATACATCCAAACGGACCTCAAGCTGGATACCACGATGTTCCGCCTTTGTCATTATAGTGAGATTCATCATCTCGGCAATACAAATATCACATTTTCCCCCATTTTTGTCAACGTACAGCCACATGAAGCAGCTCAGAATGTAGTGGAATTAAAACACTTCATCGTTTATAAAAAATGTTTTGCAAATAAAACCTTGAAAGGTGTTTTGTGCTTGGTATCCCTCGCAACAATTGTTTCCAGAATATACGTAATCAGCTATTATTTAACTGTGTGTAATTTAGTCTCTGCATAAATCCAGCTGCTTTACAAAGGCCTCAGAGGTTTGTTACAGAACAAACGGCCTTATAAAGCCGAGGAACATATTTTTGATTACTAGTTAGTCGGCCATTTTATGAATGAAAACATTCACCAGAAAAGATCTACTCAGCGAAGCGTCAGGCGGGGAAGTTGTAACTAGTGCTGTAGCTATTATTAATCTGTTGTAGCTCGCATTGTGTTCTGAAATGTTAACAGCGAAAAGGGAGAAAAAAGAGAAAAAAGTCTCCGTCTCATTGGGCCCTCATTAACTCTGCCATTGTTACACAGCTGAAGCTGTCTTTTGTCGAGATATGCACCAGGATAGTTGAGCTGCCCCTCTGACATCCTCAAAAAGCTTCAGACTTTTGATGAGCCGGTAGGAGTTTCACTTAGGAAGAACAATTAGTATAAATCTCCTGTGAGTTTAAATCTCCCTGCAGAGCCAGCCAGCGTGAATCGGTTGTCACAAAGTCTGGGTCCGAAGTCCGACGGGGACGAAACGTTTGGCTGAAACCAAGCACTCGTTTGTAAAAGGAGCTAATGAGGTTCTCGAGAAAGAGGATTTCAGAGCAGCTGTGTGGAACTTGCTATGGTCCGACTCGCAGCTGCCGCTCAACCCTGTAATGTTGAGGTAAAATGGCGTAAGAAGCAGAGAGAAAACTCAACACTGCTTTTGAACAAATTGACATGATTTGATAGCATCTGACTAGTTGCCCTCTACTGTTCACACCAGCCCAGTTTGGTGCTGTTCGTTTGGGGAGCTGTGAACGCGCAATCAAACTCTGATGCGGAACAAAAAAAGCAAACTCTGGTCCACTTCAGTTCAACTGAAGTGGACTTAAAATCTAGAATCCTAAAATTTGAAGATCTGGTGGAATTAAAAATTGCTCAAGTTATGTTTAAGACACCAAATAAACTGTTACCTGAGCTCATACAGAGCATGTTTTTAGAGAAGGAGGAGGATATAATATGGGTGAGAGTTAGCACTAATGTGTAATGTAAATCGAGTCTAATACATATGAGTGTGGGTATGGATGTATGATTGTATAGATCTAGACATATATAAATTAATTAAACTATGTTTATTGTTATTATGATTATGATTATTTGATTTAATAACGAGGGTCCATCTGAAAATATTATATTAGTTTATGGGGTTGGAGTTCATAAGTTTCTCACTTCTTCCTACTCTTTTTTCAGTATGTTAGGATTCTTGTGGTACAAAAAATGTGTATTTTGAAATTCCTTGTTCATTTGTGTGTTATTTTATACTTCTATCATTCAAAATTCAAAATAAAAAAATAAATAAGTAAACTCTGGTGCGGTTCGAATGCAGAGAACGCTCCAACAGCAGGAAGTGAACTAAAGCGCAGGGCATTGTGGGTAAATACAACCAAAACAAACATGTGAGTCTCAGACCAGAGGGAGAAATGGCTTTTGGTCTTTAACCAAAGACAAAAGAGAAATCCTACAACCACTAAAATGTGTTCACATTGCAATTCTTTTGAAAATGTGTAATAATTAGTGTATGTATTTTATTCAAAAGGGGAAGAGTAACCTAGTAACTATTAGCCACTTCCTGACTTATGAAGATCACCAAACTTCTTCCCTTTGTTGAAGGGCTTTTTCTCATTTGTTTAAGGCCATTCTATATGCTGTGGAAATGGAAAGTGTAAAAAATATATTTACCTATTTATGAAAATAAGAATCCCTTATAAAGCTATATAAAGTACAAATTACTCAATAAGTTCTTAGATGTGGCAATAAATTATATATATATATATATATATATATATATATGAAGATATATTTATGAAGATTTAAATCAAATATTCAATGTGTCATGATGGGTAACACTTTATTTGAAGCGGTGTGTATAACACTGACGTGACACTGTCAAAGCATGACCTAACACCTGTTATGAACATGAAAGAGTATTTATGAATGTTTATGACTGATGTCATGAAGTGTTATTCGGTAAATAATGACACTTTCATTTCAAAGCTGTACAAAAACTTGCATTAAAAGCCCATTAAAATGGCCAACTTTGAATTTTTCGGTAAATAACGACACTTTCAATGCAACGCTGCACTAAAATGTTCTTTTAAAGTTCACTAAAAGTGTCAACTTTGCATTAAAAGTGTCATTATTTACCAAATAACACTTCACAACAACAATCGTCAACATTCATGAAGACTCCTGCATGTTCATTACGGTTGTTGTAGTTAAATTAAATCCAACAAAATTAGCAATAAAGACGCTGACAAAAATCCCCCTCCAGTGTCTCACCGCGGAGGCGACATATCCCTCGTCCATCAGGATGTTTCTGGCGCAGTTGTTGATGTGCTTGAAGCGGTCGGGCCCTAACAGGATGCCTCCGTACCACCGAGACACGACCACCATGACATCCCGCACGTCCAGAATCTGCAGCGAGACAAACACAAGAGGCGAAGTGACTGCAAATTCCAGATAAACCGTCATGTCACCTCTCCCTGGCAGCTGAATATTTCACACCAGATGTGTTATGGTGGATAGATTGGAATGAAATGTTTCAGTCGCAGCTGCCAATCTAAAGCTGGGGGTCTGACAGTCAGGACTGACGGGATTGAAAATGTTAAATATTGTCATGATTCTGAGTTCTGCTTAAGGTCCGAGGAGAACTGTTCACCGAGTCAGAACCAAAAATGTTACCAACCTCACCGGGGGGCATCAAAATGGTTGGGAGTCAGAACTCAAGTTGGTGTCTGGCTTATGTAATTATTAATAATTTTAGCCAATAATTATCAACTAAATTATTAATACAACGGTTGGAAAAACTGAGGAAAGTACCCGTCTCCTCGAGTAATGAAGAGACAGGAAGTCTCTGTAGACGCATCAGGAGACTTCTCAAATCTCTATGGGAACGCAGAAACGCAAACCGCTTTTCTAGACGTTCTCCAGTGAACACTTTGACGGTTTTGAAATAAATCTTCTTCCTGTCCAGCAGGTTAAAAGGAAATTGCTCAGAGCAGGAGCAATTTCTGCTCAGAGCAGAAATTCGCCTTTCGTCGTTGGACTTTATAACTGTGGGATTCGGGTCTTGCTCTGGTAGTGGAGAGCAGTTCTTTTCTCATCAGCTCTGAGCTTAATTGTGGCACAAGGAACGTCTGGCGATGCAGTTCGGATAATCCTTGAGCAAAAATTAAATACAACAATAGCTGGTTTGAAACGAAAAGCTCACAGTTTTCATTGTATTCTTCCTATTGCTCTTGTAGTTGATCTGATCCACCGTTATCTTCAGCAACCAATTGACTCAGAACATCTTGTTTTTTAATCAGTACCACGTTTTATACCACTGTAAGACGATGCCGCCATCAGGAAACACTGCGGACAAAATGGTTCGCAACCATTTCTCTTCTCAGGGACAAAAAGGTAAATTTTCCACAAAAAAAAAAGAAGAAAAATGGGGGGAACATTTCTCTCTGAGGTGCAACGCTAACAAAAAGTACAATCTGCGACTCGAGGGGGATCCATTCACATCTGGCTGGAAGCACGCCCGCCTGAATCAGATCCGTCTTTATTCATCGCCGAACACGTCCACATTCACTTGGCACGAATCTAAAGGAGGAAACGGGCGGCGGCGCTCGAAAGGGAGCGATGAGGTTGGAGAAAACAAGCCCGAAAGAAGAGAGCTCTTCCAGTAAATGCCTCAGCACCTCGAGAGTGCCACAAGTAGAACATTACCCAGCGTGTCGTGAAAGACGGGCTGGAAGACCTGATACTATCAGGCTGTTACAGCAGAAAGGTCAGACGCTGATATGGATGAGATAAGTCCCTGTTATTTCCTGGTTTTATTTGTGCTAGTGTTAGGGGGAAAAAAGCTGTGGAGTGTAAAGAAATGATACAAAAAAAAGAAAAAAGAAGAGCAGATATGTCAGGCACTGATTTGGAAGTGGCTGTTTTATAATGAATTAATTCCCCTAGCGGTAGCTTTTCTACCTTTTATTCACCAAGGAACCAGAAACGACCATATTTGGGCAAAAGAGCCAATCTTTGTAATGTTGCAACAATAACTGCGCATTGAGCGCAAAAGTGATCAGGATATTAATCACTGAGACTCTAAAGACAAATGAGGAGAATGAAATGAATTTGCATTTTAATGACAGAAAAGATGCTGGTTGAACGCACGTCTATTTTGTTGATAGTTAAAGTATGCTTCTGAATATTTACATTTCTCTCTTAAAGGGGCGGTATTATATATTTTCCATTTTAGCGCAATCAGTGGTTATAAAGAACACTATATATCAAATGAGACTTGGTCAGAAATTTGACTTTGCAATTTGACGCCTTGAAATTGGGCTTCTGTCTCTTTAAGAAGCTCCTGCTCTATCAGACACTTTGTCTCTCGTATGTTATCACATCGATGTTCGCCCAATAAGCCGTTCCCAACGATTCTCAGATGTGTTGGACTGGGAAGTGGTTCAGAAAATGAGCTCAGCCGACGCGTAGCTCCACCATGAAGGCGTTTGCTAATTGCTGCCGCTAGTCTGGAGGAACTGAGTGGAGGAGTCTCTCATTTAAGCCATTAGAGACTGAGCTTCTACACTTTGTATAGTTATGTATTCATTTAGACCGGAAGACCTGAGAGGTCTTCCGGTTCTGGTCTGCTCTGCATCCCCAGAACCAGAACCAAACGAGGAGAAGCAGCTTTCAGCATCTATGCACCACAAATTTGGAACAAACTTCCAGAAAACTGTAAAACAGCTGAAACACTGACTTCTTTTAAATCTCAACTGAAAACCCACCTGTTTAGAATTGTATTTGAAATGTAATCAATTGCAAATTTATGGATGTAACTTGACTTAATGATTGATTCTATCTTGCATTGTGATTCTGTGTTTGTAATGATGTAAAGCACTTTGAAATGCCTTGCTGCTGAAATGTGCTATACAAATAAAATTTGATTGATTGATTGATTAATTTTTAGCTGATTTATATGCATGTCTCTTTTTGGGTGTATCACTTTGGAAATATCACAACAGAATAATAAAACTTCCCATACCCCGATATGACTTCAGGTTTTGTTTCTCAACCCAATATGTGTCAGTGGCCACCACCAGGCCACCGCTTTAAAACTTTATGAAGACAGATTTTGCGATTCTGAAAAAGCAAAACATGAAGTCTAACATGAAGCGTACACCATGAACTCCCTCCCAAACATCCGCATTTCCTCTCTGGCCTAATTCCTTCATTTTGCTTGGCCTCCTCTCCCTGCCGACCTCTAATCTCTGCTCTTTAGCAGCGAAAACGCTCCACCGTGTTTATCGCCTAACCGCTAACTCTACCTGTCGTTTATTGAGTTTTTGGCAGGAGACGGAGTACAGCTGGTTTTCAGAGCTCATGTATGATAATGAGGCACATGAGAGAGCAGCGAACGTGAGCTGAAACGCCGCACAAACAAAAAAACGGCCGCGCTGCTGCTCCTCCGCCAACCTGCAGACGTTGATCATTCATTTCCTGCGTTTTCCAGGATTACATACGAGCTGCGGAGGAAAACAATGAGAACGGATCGTGCAAACAAGAGTGACATCACGTTCAGTTCATCCTTTCATGACAGTTCTCCGAGCTCACTTCAGAGTGCTGGATCTGCTCTAAAACATGTCTCGGCGTTTGGGAGGCGAACAGCTTGACTCATCTGAATTCAGTGCAGCAAATCGCAGACTTTGCAATGAGACACCGACCCATTCATTCACAGGGATTTCTATCTGCAGCAGGATGCAGCCCCCCCCCTCTACCTCCACCCAGACGGCAGCCGTCACCTCCCGAATGAGTCTGAACTCTGACGAGAGTCACGGGCCTCATCTGGAAGAGCTCTGACACCACGCAGCACCTGCTGGTAATGAGAATGACAGAACCCATTCCGAGTCACGGCTGAGCCTCCATTACGGCGAAAACTTCTTTCTTTTTTTTTTTGTTTTGTCACAAACCTCACACTGGCTTTCATTCAGCTTTACAGGGAAACAAAAAGTGTGAGGACAATTGGACGTTTTTAGTGCGATGTGGGAGTGCGTGTTTGTGTGCGTGTGTGAATCACGGTACCATCTGACAGCACAGCCAAGGGACAAACGCCGGTTTGATATCAGAAATAAAGAGATTAATAACGGAGACCAAACTGGAGCGAACAAAGTTCCTAGCCAGAGAAACTTTGCGTAATGCCTCTGCGTTGGTGTTTGAATTTGCATTCATTCAATTTCTCTGGAAGGATTAGCACAAAAGCTGACCTGAGGGCAAAATCACTTGTAATTTGCAACAAACAAAAAAAAAGTCTGCGACTATCCCTTGCTAATAGGAAAGACGTTTAATGTTACATTTATGAGATATTATAAAAACATGAGTGTTTGACTTTATTGGGCTTCACTTGACTTCTGAATGTAGAAGCAGGGCTGATATTCTCACACATCTCCTGAATCCACCTCGTCAAACATGCTCCTGTCGCTCTTTGTATATTAAAACCTCCTTTGGACATAAGCAAAAACGAATGTAAACGTAAATGAAACAGCGTGACTAAATCCCCCAACGTGGAAATCAATAAAACCGGACAGTCTTAAGCAACATGCGGGATTTATCAAATTTCAAAACTTGAACTTGTACCCACTTTTCCTTCTCCTCTCAAAGTTTTCAGCCCTATTTCACAAACCCTGGGATGGAAGGGGCAACGACACCAGACAAGGTGAGAAAAGCCACGCCTGGTGAAACTTGTCAAAAATAATAAGATATTATGACAACACATACTTTGGGGTGAACTTCAAGGTGTAGATGGGGAGAAAAGAATATGTCAGTGAGGCTGAGTTTTTCAGAAGTGAGGACAAGGAGGGATTCTTTGCTCTGTCAACGCTGCACAGGCAGGGAGAAGTTCAATAGATCCAGGGCAATATTTGATCATATCTTTAAAAAAAGAGCTTAGTACTTATAGTAGAAACTATAAACAACCGATTGTATAAATATATGATCAACTCTAGGAGTGTTCAGTTTTTTCCCCCTTCTTCTCCCTCTCCCCCTCATAAGGCCAAGACATTTTCCACTTGGAGTGCAACTGGAAGTAGTGCTGCTAAATAATGAAAAACTAAATCTAATTCTGTCATTGGGGCCTGCCATGCAAAGCAATGGCAGGAACCTATTACTATTCTCCCAACAAAGTGTCTCTTTAATATTCTTTATTTTTCTTCCGTAACCGTTAATGCGGCTCATACCGCTGGGTGCACACCTACAAATGAGGTATCAAAACGTGCAGAAAATTCACGCCATTGTTGCTATTACTTTTGGTGGGATTTGGGCTTAACGTGGCGACATAATTCGCAAAAAACTACGAAAAAAACCCCATTATAAGTCAATGGGAAAAATCCTAGAAATACCCTATTTTTGAGGATTTTCTGTGTCGTCACAAATTCACCTAGAAATGCCATTCAAATTTCATTTTGTAGATACGTCTGTGATCTCTTCGAAAGTGAAGACGGCTCGTCGATACCAGTTACGGTTTGTCCACAATTTGCCTCTAAGCGACCCAAAGTTTCTCATTTTTCCTCAAATTAGAGTGACAGCCGACATCTGTTCAGATCTGGGCACAACATTTCTTTCTCTTATCGCTGTAAATGCTCTGAGTGAGGTACAGATATGAATCTCGGGACTATCGCAGAAGACACATTGCCCTCTCATACGCTCCAAACGCTTTTCGAATATGTATTACGGTTCCCGAACAGGAAGGATTTGTTTCCAATGCTGTTTTTCAGTAAAACGTGTTTGCTCAAACACACAATTGTGTGTTTGAGAGCTCAGAGCTCAGAGCTCACACCCTGCTGAGACCATTATTTACCATAGCAACGGAACTCAAGAGGCTATTGGCTGCTGGTTAGGACCACAAATACGCATCATTGTAGTTCTATCTATCCTCAGTTGAAACAGATCAGGACTGAGAACTGGCCTTTAGAACTAATTGCTGCTATGGGCTGTATGTAACTGATTTATATTTTTAAATCAGATAATTGCTCTGTTGAGCATTATATAACTATTTTAACCCAATGACTATTACACATGGGATTAGTTTGGCCCTTTGAAATGAAGTTTAACAAAAATTCCAAAATTAAAGCCTTGAATATTTTTACATCAACTACTTGCGTTTTCAGCATTATATAACTATTTTAACCCAATGACTATTACACATGGGATTAGTTTGGCCCTTTGAAATTAAGTTTAACAAAAATTCCAAAATAAAACCCTTGAATATTTTTACATCAACTACTTGTGTTTTGAGCATTATATAACTGATTTCACCCAATGACTGTTATTCATGGGATTAGTTTGGCCCTTTGAAATGAAGCTTAACATTTCAAAATAAAAGCCTTGAATGTTTTTACATCAACTACTTGCGTTTTCAGCATTATATAACTATTTTAACCCAATGACTGTTACACATGGGATTAGGTTGGCCCTTTGAAATGAAGCTTAACATTTCAAAATAAAAGCCTTGAATATTTTTACATCAACTTCTTGCGTTTTCAGCATTATATAACTATTTTAACCCAATGACTATTACGCATGGTATTAGTTTGGCCCTTTGAAATGAAGCATACTGAAAATTTCAAAATAAAAGCCTTGAATATTTTTAAATCAGATAATTACTCTGTTGAGCATTATATAACTGATTTAACCCAACGACTATTATGCAGGGGATTAGTTTGGCCCTTTGAAATGAAGCTTAACATTTCAAAATAAAAGCCTTGAATATTTTTACATCAACTTCTTGCGTTTTCAGCATTATATAACTGATTTAACCCAATGACTATTACACATGGGATTAGTTTGGCCCTTTGAAATGAAGCTTAACATTTCAAAATAAAAGCCTTGAATATTTTTACATCAACTACTTGTGTTTTGCGCATTATATAACTATTTTAACCCAATGACTATTACGCAGGGGATTAGTTTGGCCCTTTGAAATTAAGTTTAACAAACATCTCAAATTAAAAGCCTTTAATATTTTTACATCAACTACTTGTGTTTTCAGCATTATATAACTGATTTAACTCAATGACTGTTATACATGGGATTAGTTCGTAACTTTAAAATGAAGCATACTGAAAATTTCAAAATAAAAGCCTTGAATATTTTTAAATCAGATAATTGCTCTGTTGAGCATTATATAACTGATTTAACCCAACGACTGTTATACATGGGATTAGTTTGGCCCTTTGAAATGAAGTTTAACAAACATTTCAAATTAAAAGCCTTTAATATTTTTACATCAACTTCTTGCGTTTTCAGCATTATATAACTGATTTAACCCAATGACTATTAAACATGGGATTAGTTTGGCCCTTTGAAATGAAGCTTAACATTTCAAAATAAAAGCCTTGAATATTTTTACATCAGCTACTTGTGTTTTCAGCATTATATAACTATTTTAACCCAAGGACTATTACGCATGGGATTAGTTTGGCCCTTTGAAATGAAGTTTAACAAAACTTCCAAAATAAAAGCCTTGACAACATTTTAAATCATACTGAATGGTGCACGTCCGCCTCACTTAACGTTCTTGCGGTTCTCCGCGTGCCACTGATTACGTTGCGGCGTTCTTTAGCGTCGATGCCAATTTGTAGCGTGACGACGCCGGGCCCAAACCGACGGGCGCGCCTTGGCAGGCCCCGGCTAAATTTCTTCCGAAATTTTCTAGTTACAATTATTATTCACACTGTACCTTTCCAGCTGTAGCAGTAATAAATGGGCCTACCGTACTTTTGTTAGAATTAATTTATGTTGGAAGTAGATGTCCTTTCACTAGGATAGATAAGATTCTCGTACTAGAGTACAATAAGAAGGAAAAAAAGTCCAGTCGCTGTGTTAAAATCCATACCCATCCTTAACTGTTTAAGATCTCATTTATGCTTCATTCATCAATGTTTCTTGAGAGGCCCATAACCCAAGATAAATTAAACAACCAGAAGAGTTCAGCTTTATGTTGCAGCGCTCTCTGGAGAGCTGCTTACCGATAACAAACCCTGAGTAAAAGTCGCAGCAGACGCCAAATTATGCAGGCTGTGAAAATTACCAGGCCAGCTCAGAACAGACACCAATTAAACATGCAAAAGCCACAAGAAGCTGAAAGCGGCCGGCAGATTTAACAATGGGAATGTGATATCAATACCGAGCGACGAGAAAAAAACGTAAAAAGAAAAAAAGAGTAAATACAAAAGCTTTGTGTGTCCTGCACTGGAAATAATTTCGTCGACTCTTTTGGAGGCCTCGCAGCACACAACGGCGGCCGCCTGGCGAGTGGCTGAACGACAGGCGCAGACCGGACAAAAGTGATAACCTGCAGCAAGTGAAGCAATCTCCCCCCCGCGGCGGTCTCGCCGTCATCCTCGCAGTCCTGCAGGAAGCTGTGCTTGTCCTCGCAGTAAATCCTGCAACAGAGAGCAAGAGAGAGAGAGAGAGACAGAAAGATACCAACGGCTTAGCATTAGGTTGGCGGACGCTCAGGTCAGAGGGTGACGCCGTGACAACCGACGGCAACCTCTTCACAGGAGAAACTTAGTTTAGCAGTCTAAATGTCAACATCTCTTTTTCCCAGTGAGTAATGGCCACCCAGGCAGTCCGACGCTGACCTCATTAGGCCGTGTTACCAACAAAAAAAATAAAAAAAGAGAGAGAGCGCACGGACACATGCGTCAGGAGACACAAACGCACACAGTGTGCAGCCACAGTTTGGCAGGATGTGTGAAGGGGGACCTCTCATTTGCTCCAGAACTGTTTGACGTTTTAATGCAGTAGCGGTCCCTTCTGAGGAGTAGATTATCTTCTTTTCCTCTTCTCCACTAATAACTGTAACACTAACTCCAGGATGAAGGGCAAATTTAAATATTAAGCTCACCACAAATGTTCTGCACAGAGTACACTTCGGTTCAGGAGTTAATTTGGATCTCCTCGCGCGAAGACGAGGCTCTGTGGATTCAGCGTTGCCATGGGGAGGGATGTCTGCATGCAAAAAGCTGCAGCAGCACAAAAAACCCTAAACTTAAATAAATTATGATTGATAACATCAGACAGACTGTACACAAACTATAACGAGCCCTGACGTGAGCTGACAGGTCTGTGCAGAAGTTACTTTTATGAAGGATGAACACGAACAGAACAGTGAAAATGGTTTTCGCCCCTTCATAGATTTGGTTTCTTTTTGCTTTTTTGTGACGATATGTCTTTTTTAACATAAAAACTTTACACGAAAGCAATTTTCATATTTATAAAAACTGCAATATGAAAGTTTTTTTTTTTAATTATGCGTTTTTTTTATATATTTGTTAAAACTATCACCATGTCATGACGGCATAATATGACAGTTAATGTGTGAAAAAATGTAAAGGTGGAAAGGAGAGGCTCTTCTCCTTTCCACCTATGATCCTGCTGTCATCTGAACAAATAGACAGCTCTGTCAGAAACAACCAATCCGTTTTAGCGCTGTCAATAAGCCTCATGTATGTGTCGCTCACATCCTCCCCCGACAGCTAGCCATGAATTCTCAGACTAGTTAGTATAGCTACAGATGATGAAGATGATGACAGCTCTCCTGTAGCGGTAAGTTGTTTCTGTACTATTGAGCGCATTTAGCAGCACATACACGAGGATGACCGATAGCACTAAAACCCTCCTCTTGGCTCTGATTGGCTGATTTTGACAGGGAGCGGTGCTTTTCTTCAAGCCAAAGTGACTCAGGAAGGAGGTGGAGGACCTGAATTTTTTCACATATTATTTGTCTCAAGTTATAGCGCCATGACAGTTTTAACAAATATGTAAAAAAAAAAAATAATAATAATAATTAATTTTAAAAAACACATTTTTGTAAAAGTTACAAAGTTACAGTTACTGCAGCTTTAAAGAAGGTCCCAATATTATGAGCTCACTGGCAATTGAAGGGTTTAGGGGCATCAATGGCTTTTAAGTTTTAAGTCCAGACTATTTGCTTTTTTTTTTCTCCCAAACCTTTAAGAGGTAGACTTGCTTTTTATCCTGCAGCATAAACCAAGTAATAACAAACTAATAACAAGACATTTTCCTTCGCGATTTTCTGCTGCAGATCAGAACTCTTAACTCTGTCGACAAAGGCAAGTCTTCTAGGAACAAAAGAAACTAAAGAGTTGCAGTCTAAATACTTTCGAGGCCTCCTCGATGAATTGTCTAAGTACAAACCTCACTGAGGTTTGCCAGCTTCCAAAAGTCTTGAGACTTTTTCTTTCTTTTTTTTTGCAATCTACTCTGTTTCTTGAGATGGGGGAATGATGTTTTGCCTTTTAGCTTGCTTCATGTTGTCAGATTCAATTTAAGTGACCTATCGATTGTGCAGGTGCAGCAAAAAGGCCCGGCTGCTGCTGGTGAGATTGAGCCGAAGAACGCTGCGGTCACACTGGAATTTCAACACGGCCTGCAAACAATCATTTGAGATTAAAAAAAAAAAAAAAAGGTGTGAAATATACAGTATTTCCGCAGAGGGTCAGATCGGCTTAGAACGCTTCGTCGTTTACTAATTGAGGTGCATTTTGTGTCGACTCAGCTTACATTCGTCTTTGTCTGATATTAAAAATTGCTTGACGATGTGAACGACTTGCATGTGGAAAAAGCAAACAGGAGTAATCTGTGGGCAAACAAGCAGTAATATTTTACTGCACTGTTTTGTTAAACAGGATATCAGGAGAGTGAATCATAAAGCTGCTTGGATGCTGCAGCCTTCCATCTATGTTGGTGCTTCTAAAAGTGGGTTTCATGTGGGTCCACTGCGAAGAGATCAGCGTGTTTCTCGTGACGAGGCCAATTTTGTGCATATTTGGATAAAAGCGCAACATTTTACAGAAAGCTGTGGTGTCCGGATGTGAATTTTAGCTTCATTGAACTGAATGATTTTTTCTTTGTTTGTTTGTTTCTTCCATATTTGATGACCAAACAACCCCCAGCTTTCCATGTAGCTTTAAGACCCAACTGTAATGGAGAGGTTCAACTACTGTAGTCACAATAAACAATAAATAAATAAATCACAAGATAAATGAAAAGAAACTCAATAATTTTTATTTGCTTGATTCATCAGTTTTCTCTTTTCTCTCACTTTTTCACCAAAAACTGAATGATAAAAGTCGTCAGTCTGGCGTTTTGGTCTCAACTATCCCTTTTGTTGAAAGATAATTTTGTTTACACAGAGTTTATAATTCATTTTATTTGTTGTTTCTGTTGTTTTCTTTATTTATTTTGGATATTTAAAATGTCTTCCAGTTCCAGTGTTCAAATGTGCATTGTAATTTAATGTTTATTGATCCTTAAGAATGTGTTCTTGCATTTTTATGCCATTATTACTATTATGTTACTTGAAAAAGGTCTCAAAACAGCAATATTACAATTTATCGCAATAAGTTCTGGGACAATTTATTGTCTCGCAAAATTTTTTCGGAATAACGTACCTTCACATATCTGCATAGCTCAAACCATAGATGGATCAAAAGTATGTTTAAAAACTCTTACTTTCTTCAACTAATTATTCACTGGGTTTTAAAATGTTGTCAGATTTTCAGCATTATTTCGTTTATTAGTCATATAATCATATTTTTGGTTTAACTGACCATTTTAGGAGGAAAGTTCAGCGTTCTAAACACATGAGAGCAACTAAGTGAATAAATAGTTCAAGGCTGAAGTCTTCAATCATCATGTCTTATCAGCCACCTTAAGCATTCAGAATGCTGAGGTCAGTGACTCCACATCAGTGCAGACAGAGCATCTGCATAGCGCAGCATGAGCTAAATCATGGTTTTTACTTGATAATGTGGGCTTGCTTGCATAAAGCTACTTTGTAGGCCAATTTGTGTGTTTTGCATGATGCCGATTAAAACGTACTGGCAGTAAATGTTGTATCATAAAGGTAAATATTACGTTTGCACCTACCCTAGCACTTTTCTGCCTTACATTTGTATGGCCATAAATCAATAAACTTTAGGGACGTTTGGTATTGGTATGAAACGGACCAACTGGAAGGTTTCAATGCTTTACTGAGTCTAGCTCAGACACTGTGTTTTACGATGCAGCTTTCTTCGTTCACTCATAAAATTGCATTTTCCACGTAGACACTACCAACCTGTAGGCATAAATATTATGAGTGGCACTGGCAATCTTCTTGTTTTCATAAAGTTTCTCCAGGACCATCTTCACCTGAAACACATGAAGGAAGAAAAACAAAACACAGTCATAAGTGACGGCTGCTGGCATTCGGCTTCGTCCTCTGTTAGCTCATTGTTGAGTTTATAAAGCGCTGTGCTAAAGCCAGGAGTGTTGGAGGAGTTCTACCTGCAACACTTTGCGTTATGAATAACCCATAAGTTCAGTCTGCTGCTGCTGACTGATGCAGATTAGTCAGCTATTTGCCAGGCGCTGAACTTTTGGGTAAAAGCTAGTAAAACAAAACCTGTTGCCCATTTTTAATACCGTCTATATACACAGCATCACATGTTCTGCATGAATCTACAAAAAAAGGCAAAAAAAATAACACAACGTTGAGCAAGCATTTCCTGAAATTACATCACTACAGTCATGTGAGTTCTCAAGAACTACAATGATCAGCTATAAATACAGTAAATAAAAAAGACAAGTTGTGAACTGAAATGTTTCATTATTCTTCTTTCTTTTGCTAATCTGGGTGATTTATTTACTTCTATGTTTTTATTCCAGACTCTTTCCTGTAGCTGCAGTGTCAACCGGCACTTCAACATGCGCCTCCTTTTGTACATTTCAACCTGAAATAAAATGAAGCGGAACATCTCTTTAAGCCCGGTCAACTAGAACGTTTTAAAAATCAGTGAAATTACTTGCAAAAAGGCTGAGTTATCCGTGGAAAGAAAAACATGAAAACTCAAAGACAGAACAAGAGGGCCAAGGATTGTCACCATGTCATGCATATTTTCAGTACAGAACAAAACGGACGCTGGGAGGAAAGTTTGCAGAAAATCTGGACTGCTTGGACAGAAGGGAACAGATGGGGAGAATAATCTTGACACACCTCTGTGTAGAGCGGCTTCACTCGTATTTTAGCTGAAGGGCAGAGACTAGAATTGAGCTTCTACAAAGGGGTCGTGTGTCACCGCCTCCAAAAATATACAACAGCTAAGAGACCAGAAAGACAACCAAAATGACATTTTTGAAAAGACTATTCCTTTTTTTTTTCTCTTAAAGAAAGAGCCATTTCCATTTGGACATGAAGGGGGAGGGGGGGAAGTCCATTTGCACAATATCCGTGGACATGGTGTCAGAGTTTGAGATACTTTCAGCAGCTTTTGCCTGAAAAAAAACAAAAATATACTGCAGCTCCAAGTGTGGTGCTGACAGATGCTACAATGTTTGGAAATACAAAATACTGCAAAATCTACTAATGTTTGAAACATGTCATGCAAATGAGAACCGGTTGAGCAAATTTTACTCGCAATATAATTTAGGGTTTGTAGTTTCCCAAGTGACAAAGAAGTCCCAAGTCAAGTCCAAGTCCTAAACTTTTTATTTTGAGTAAAAAGGCTAAGAACTAATGAATAATTCTTAGCTCTGATACAATCAAGTAGGTTCTCCTTATAAACTTCAGAAAGTTGGTGCTTTCTACAGTGCATAAGTAAAAACAAATTAGAAAAAAGCAAGGAGACGTTTCCTCGCAGATTGTAAACTGAGTAAATAATTAGTTTAGTTTATTTAACAGGGATAATGTTAAATAAACTGCAAAACACATTAACAAAGGATGCTTTGCACCAGATTTAGTTTAAGATGGTTTCCATTTACAGTCCCTGAGCAGGAGAGAAAATAATAGTCTAGAATCATAAAACATAATATTGAAAAGCCATAATATTGCTCAATACACAATCACTGTGCAAAAATAAAACACAAACAGCATTAAATGCCAAACGTTTGTTCTGTGATCACTAATGGCAAGAATGCAGATTTTATTTTTCATTGATGAAGAGAAAACAGTAACATAGTAACATAGAATAGAATAGAATATCCATGTTAATCAACTGCAAGAGTGCAAACCTGCTTTCACATAATATCGGATCATTAAAAAGAACAAATGGAAATATTCATTCAACTGTATAAAAACTTTGTGATCAAGTGGATGTTTTTTTGGACAGAGTCATGCTGCTTTTATCTGCTTTTATCTCAAAGCACTGCCATATTTTTGGCATTTTTGTCTTTTTGGATTTACAAAACAAACACAAACTTAGTTGCAAGGATAAAATTAACCAACCCTATAACCTCCCATTGATCAGTTTGTGAGAGTTTGAACGTCAAAAAGAAGTTAAGATTATTTCGCTTTTCTACTGTAGTTTCCAGCACATAAGTTTCACATACACACATTTATCAATATTAAACATGACTTGCAGGGAGCTCTCCATCTTAGAGCATTTTGTGTTGGATGGATCACGCAACACAGTGCCCAAACATTTGTGGCAGCTCTGGCATCCCGTACGTCGTGTTGGATACAGCTTTACTGCCCCCAGGCTTGCAATCGACGATCAGTCCCGAGGTACGTTCTTCTGTCTGCATTTAAAATATTACTGAAAGAGCCTAAATGCTGCTGAGGCCCAGGATGACGCCATGCACTCCTCCCTGACGGCGCCGGGTGACAAAATAAATCATAAACCGTCGGTGTGAAAGTCCCAACTCATGTCCTAAGACTTCTGTTGTTAACTAACGTCACGATCACCGATCAGAGACTTTAAGCCAGAGCTGCACCAACAGCTCAGCTATTCTGCAGAGCTCATAAGCACCAAATCTAACAGAGAAATTTAGAGCAATCTTGGGGCATCTGTTCACCAGGACGCTAAGACAAACAACAGCATTTGTGTAGCTAAGCCGTCTCCCTGTACAAAAAAACTCTGAGTAAATGAGAGGAGAGGGATCAAACATTGATTTGGTGAGACGTTTGTGCAATCTGTGCAAAACAAAACTGGATCTTATGTCACCAGCTGCGGTGACGCGCAGCTGCTGTCCCTCTGGTGAAGCTTTGAACGGAAGTCAAAATCTGTCTATTTAATTGAGACTAGTAAGCCGGCCCCAAGAAAAATCAGAAAAAGAAAAAGCATGTAAGTAGAGATTTTAATGTAATATTAAATCTTCAGAAAAGTAATTCATAATGCAAAGTTTTGCCAGTTACATGAATACACATGTATTAAATACACAGACATGCAATAATTAAGTAACAAACTGGTTTTCTGACAGGTAAGAAATGGGAGAAGGAAGGCGCAAAATCAGGGTACAAATTAGCTACAGGGTGAATTGAGGCAGAGCTGCCAGTAGCATGCAGCATTTTTTTTACAGTACGTGGCTTTTTACAGAATTAATAACATAATAATATTTTTAAATGCATAACGTTTTGGCTATGTTTTGTTCTTTTTGCCACCAAGTCAGATTTCACTCAAAAGTGTGTTTAAAACAAATGAAGGCTCCTAAAATCCTTGTGTGTGTACAAACTTTGTTTCAGCAGAACCGTTGGCTGGAAGAAAAAACTGAACCTCATTGGCTCCATTTACTGTTTACAGCATATAAACACCTTACTGCTTTAATTAAGGAAGGTGACAATATATATATATATATATATATATATATATATATATACAGTATGTTGGGTTTTTTTTTCCTTTCAAAATTACTTTAGCAGTAGTAGCAGTTAGCGCTTCAAGAACATTACGGGCCTCCATCATCTCGGTTTGTGGCGTCCCGGCAGGACAGCTGCATCTGCTAATATTTTTGACCAATTAGCACTTTGCAGCAGGTGGGAGCTTTTAAGACGAGCCAAAGAGTACGATTAATATGCAGGAAGTGGAAAACAGATCTTTTTTACTTCAGTCAGCGGCATAAATCAGAAGATTTAGACAAACCCAATCTACAGAAAGTTCATAAGTTCCCTCTAGGCGTCATATACCGTTCTGACTAGCTTTTATCCACTTTAACTAAACAACAGTTGTTGTTTTTTTGTCTAAATTACGACATTTTTTTCTTGATTGTCATAAACGTTACTGTGCATGTGTTGTACCTGTCCTGGCGTGACCACAGGTGCCAAATGGGGCTGGAAGGTGCTGCGTCGGTCCGTGATGAGGCTTCCATGTTTAATCGGCGGTATCTCTTCATCTGTAAGTGGGCAGCATCGCACGTGATTATAAAATCTTTTTATTGGAAATGGAGCAGGTGCCGATTTAAGTGAGCTATACCGTTTGCCTGATCCGGGAAGAAGTGGGTTTTCCCTGCGTTTTCCCCGAGAACGCGCAAATCAGGTACGTCTTCATCGTCTTCCACGTCCTCCTCGGCAGTTACGTTCACTTTTTCTTCTTGAATGACTGAATGTATTAAACATATTAAACGTGACGTATTAATATGAGCATGGGGGTGGGGGTGAGAAATCACATTATAATTATTACAGTGATTGTTAATGCTAAGGCAATGAAAATAAATAAATGTGTGGTTAAAGTCAGCTGACAATCTATTCCAGGATTATTTATGCAAAAACATAGTGCGATCCAAAAGTATTCACACCGCTAAAACAAATTAGTTTGTCACGATCCGGCTGGACACTTTAAAGTGTTTTGTTTGCGTTTGATGTGACATACCGACACAAGGTAGACCTCAACTGAGGTGGAGAGAGATCCATTGTTCAGTTTCACGCAATTATAATTTGAAAATATTTGGCATGTTTTTAAAATTTTATTTTACCTGCAACACTCCGATAAAAACGTACAAAACACTGCACTCAGGCGCTGTCAATCACGCTCGTCTAAGCGCTGCAGCTGTGCCAATGGCGGAGAAACACTACAGGGAAAGTGTCATCGTTGGCCATGCTAACTAGCATTAGCATCCACACTAGGCTCTGGTGTGGCAAAGAAACTGCAGCATAGCAGAGGGAAAAGGGGAGGGTCTGACCAGAGTGTACACGGGCTTGATTGACGGCGCTAAAAAAAAACCCACTCCTACTGATTCCGATTGGTTGTTTCTGACCAAGTGGTGCATTTCCCCAGATGGCCGTAGTCTGGTTGTTTTCACAGATCATTTCTCTCGTGTTATACCGTGAACTTGCATACAGGCCACACTTTTCAGATCTATATTTATAACATACCGCCGTACTTTGTGTAGCTTTATGCTGCAAGGATGAAGCAGTACTTCTGCCGGCGGCCTTGTGCAGTTCGGACCTAACCGCACAACCACAAAGACTTCAGCAACGCTGAAAGCATGAACAGCGTGATTTCTCCAACGCTGCTGACAGCTAATATCACACTGATTATCCTCATTGTCTCCGTTGGGTTTTCACAACGAAACGTCGAGATGTTGGAAAATAAGTCAATTTATGAGATATGTGTTTGTTATTCTCAACATACCCCATGAAAACATGAAAAGTGAATTAGCCCGACCTCCTGCTGCTCTTCCCCCCCCCCAAACTTATTTGAAGCTTTAGGCCGCAGATGTGCTTCTCATTTCTGAAGGTGTAAATGGCACACTGCGATCAAGTAATGCTACTTAAAAAAAGCAACTACCTGGCACTGATTTAAAGTGTGGATTAACACACATTTGCAGCGCAGTGCGAACGTGTGACTCGCCAACATGCTATTGACACGTTTTTGGAAGACAGGAGGGGAGATGCAAACGAAACATTATCATAAAAAACATGTAGCTTTCAGGAGGAGAAAAACCTCCCAAAACAGAGGTCAGAAAAACAAGGCTGCACGCGGCCTGGCATGCATAATAGGATGCATTAGAGCACGACTATTAGAACTCAAGGATAAAGAACACGCAGACATGAGCATTAATGTCATTCATCGGCCCCTCTTGAAGTAAACGCTGCTAAAACTTACACGGCCGCCAGGAAAACAAGAAAAGACAAATGTGCACTGCAGATCTTCCCATGTTTACTCTCATAATGAAAAGCTCAGTATTTCTTACAGTGTAATCAACACACACACACACACCAGACAGGGACAGCTCAACAGAAACACACTCAGCCAAAATCCATTAAAGGTAAGTGGGTTTCATGTACAATTGAACAAATATTTGTTCTCCAATGTTTTTTTTTTTCTTCCTTCATTGTTTTTGCTTCAGTGTGGTCTGATTCATCCAAAACTTCATCATCAAAGCCTTTATATCCCTCCTCACTTTTCATGTGCCCTGTCATCCCTTCTGCTTTTTTTCATTTCCTTTATTTTTCTGTCAAGTGTGCAGCTTCGGCCTTATCGCCTCTCTCTCTCCCACCATGTGGCTGTCATTTGAATGAATAAGCCGACGGTCCCACTCCTGGGCTGAGGGGCTGCGACCAGTTACACTTATTACCACATGAATCACCGAAAAGATGACTTGTGACACGCCACAACGGGGAGGCGGGTTCATGTTTTCTTTTTTTTGTCTGGCTTGTTGCTAAAAAGGTATAATGTTCGGTAGGAGCACGGTGTCAGATAAGTGAGACAGAGGGAGGAGAGACTGACACCCAGAAATGCACCTCGTTTAGAACTGAGGAGCCTTTTAGCGTTTTACGCCAGGGGAACGGCTCCACCGAAGCAACAGGGTGCATTATGAAGATACGGATCTTAATTCAGTGAAGTCACTCAAAGCGTGGAGCCTTTTTTTTTTTTTTTTTTACGAGGGCTTTGTGTTCACCTTATCGCACTTTTAGATCCTCACCGGAAAGATACGGCGGTAAGGAAGGGAGCCGAACGAAGGAGGGAGGAGAATCTAGATGAGGCTTCACCTGCTGGTCGGAGATTTTGGCTGGATCGAAAGTGATTATTTAACGTGTAATAAGTTTCAAATGTGCGTTTTATGTGGCTAAACGGTGAAACCAGGAGATTAAAATGACATAAAGATTTCTCATCGTGTGACATGAACTCAGATTGAACTTTTAGGTCAGTTGGACCATTGAAATTACGCATTTCTTTGTAAAATGGTGAGAATATTTTTTAGGTTTTCTTCAAATTGAAAGGTTTGCACAAACTAAGATGGCTGTGATTCTAATCAGGTTTGGGAGAGCTCAACTGATGATGTCATCGCTTTGTAAGGTTCTGATAGGTGAATTTCTGACATTTTAGTTAAATGGAGGCGCATCTCAAACACTGCAAAGGAAGGAGTTTTTGTTAAGTTTCTAATGAGAATTTCTTCGTACACTTGAAATAACACAAAACTAATTTAGAAGTAACTTTTTAGCAAGATATAGGAGTCTGTCTTAAGTCAGTAATTATTGAATACTTATATTAAGTCTTTGTTTAAATGGCAGATGTTTCATGCATGATGTAACATTTTTCCCATCTTAAAAGTTTTTTAAAAACCTGCCAACGGAACTGGTACGTTTTTTGTTTTGTTTTATCACTATTTGGGTATTATTGACTTAAAACACACTATTGTATATTGCTAAGAAGTTACTTGTAAGTTAGTGATGTCTTTACTTCAGCTGTACCGAGATATTTGCACTGGACATTAGTCAAAAATATGTGGTAAGATTTTGTGCAGCATGACAGAAATCCAATCAAAACAAATTAGCCGAGACATTATGAGGAGAAATGTGGACTTCGTCCAGTAAGTGGTTGCACTTCCTGTCATTTGTAGAACAAAAACACAGCGAAAAGCAAACTTTATTCGTCAACTCTACCATTATGAACTACCAATCGTTGTGCACAATACGACATAAACTCCCATCAAAACACACTAAAGTCTGTGGTTATTATGTAGGTATATGACCTGAGAGAAGTTGCCCCCCCACCTTCTTCAAATCAGACAAAATTGGTGTCAAGCGTTTGTGCAGCAAAAATTTTTTTTATCTGTGCCGCTTTGGCTTTGAAGATATTAATGAAAGGTCAAAGGTCAAAAGATCAACCAACCGCGCCACTTTTACAGGGGGTAGGAAGGATGGCAGCAACAATTTTTTTTTGCTGCACAAATGCAGCACAAAAAACATTTGACAGCAATTTAATTTGATTTCATAAAAGTGGGGGGAGGCTGGTGGACCTTTTGACCTTTAACCTTTCATTAATATCGTCAAAGCCAAAGCAGCACAAACAAACAACAACAAAAATTGCAGCACAAACGGAGTCGAGTTGATCGATACCCATTTCATCTGATTTGAAGAAGGTTGCGGGGCCTGGTTGACCTTTCGTGACCTCTAGGAACATTTCTTTATATTTTTAAAATGATAGCGGCACAAATATTTTTACTGCACAAACCTGCACGTTTGACAGCAATTTTGTCTGATTTGATGAAGGTGGGGCGGTGGGGGGGAGCAACTTCACTCAGGTGACAAAATGTGAAAAAGTTTTATATATACTGAATCTGTTCACTAGTTGCAATTTTCCGGCATCCTTCCGTTCAAGAACCCTCCATGTTTTCCAACTGTCGGCTCAGCAAACAGTCAGCTGGCTGCTACTAACGGATGAAGCCACCAGGTGAGCGCTCAGAGTAGCATGAAGCTACGCAGGTGGACATCAAGCCACTCGGGGTCGTTCTAAAGCGCTCACCGACCTGCGGGGCTCACAGCACGGAACTCATTTCTCACACTCCTCACCTGGTCCAAAGCTGTGGGATCTCTCCATTAGGAAGTCCCTGATTCTTTCCACCCACAGGTAGAGGATGCTCTCCCCCGCATGCTCCCTGTTGAAAATTAAATAGTCGCATGTGAGGGCGGAAGCTCGAAATCACACACAGAGACGGGCGCCCTGCGAGAAAGGATAATGAAAGCTTTTGTTGTGACTAATATCGCCGCGCAGCATCTCCTTGTGAAGTCAGAAATTACGAGAAAAGCACTCACACGTAGATGTCTTCCAGGCTGTTTGCCAATTTGGCCCTCTCGGAGCCTCGCAACCACGCGGCACTAGAAAAGCCGAGAACAAACACAGGGTTATTGAGTGGGACGCAGAGTGGGCTTTTGAGTGGGACGTTGTTCTTTCAAATCAGCAGCATCTCCTTCATATTAAATGAAAAAAAAAAGACAAATAGACTTACTTGATCTGATAGATGGGTGGGGCTGCGCTCGGATAATCGGGTGGAAGGATTATCTGATCACAGTGAGACGAAAATAATAGTTTTAGAACAAGCTGAAATGCTTGAGATTTATATGCAGGGATTTTTTCTTTTTCCTCCCATTTTCCACCTGCAAGCATGCCGTCAGTTTCTGCTCCTCGGCGTCGCTGGATATTTTGATGCAGAATATCCTGGACGCTTCGTCTATCACACACCACTCGTCTCCGTAGATAGAAGACAAAGCTTCGACCTCTTCGATCTGAATGAAAAAAAATCCAATTAGAAAGCAAAATAAACTTTTTAAAAACCCAACTAGTCTAAGAGTCTTCAAAGTTTAATCCCTGGTTAATCCACACTGTGATTACAGAATTTCAACAAGTGGAGGGCTTTAAAATTCTCACAGTACAGCTGATGGCGCTGTAGAGATCTGTATAGATCTGTGGGTTATATATATATATATACTGTATATATATATATATATATATATATATATATATATATATATATATATATATATATATATATATATATATATATATATATATACAGTATATACACTGCTCAAAAAAATAAAGGGAACACTTAAACAGGTGTTTCACACTTAAAGTGTTCCCTTTATTTTTTTGAGCAGTATATATACAGTACAGACCAAAAATTTGGACACACCTTCTAATTCAATGGGTTTTCTTTATTTTCATGACTATTTATAAGGCAAGAAATCCCACTTATTAACCTGACAGGGCAGGTTGACCTATGAAGTGAAAACCATTTCAGGTGACGACCTCTTGAAGCTCATCAAGAAAATGCAGAGTGTGTGCAAAGCAGTAATCACAGCAAAAGGTTGATACTTTGAAGAAACTAGAATATAAGGGCTATTTTCAGTTGTTTTACACTTTTTTGTTTAGTGCATATTTCCACATGTGTTATTCATAGTGTTGATGCCTTCAGTGTGAATCTACAATGTCAATAGTCATGAAAATAAAGAAATTCATTGAATTAAAAGGTGTGTCCAAACTTTTGGTCTGTACTGTGTATATATATATATATGGTTTTGCAATAATTAGGGCAAAACCAAGAATCAGAATAAGTCCTTAAAGAAACAGACGCTAAAACAAACTGTTTCTAGCAAAAGAGCTAAAAAGGAGTGATGCCCAACCAATTCCTCACAATGCAGAGCTGGACAGAATCACAAGAGAAGCAGGTAACTTTCAGACTGAGCCATTTTATTCCTATCTACTTTAAATTTATATTTGTAAAACAAAAACATTTAAGGCCGAAACATTTTATCAGATTAATCGTGATTAATTGATTGTTGAACTATTCAACTAATGTAGGAATCGATTACTCGTTAACTCGAGGACACAGATTCAAAAAAACGGCTATTTGCTAAAAGAGCAACATCCTCAGAGCAATACTTAAGCCAAAACTGTACAAAAATAAAAAACAGATTTTTCACTTTAGATGAAAAAAAAAAACATTAATCAAGTGGCAGAGATCAGTTTTAGCTTCACTTGATTCAAATTCTGTAAAAAAAAAAAACAACAGAAGCAATGCTTAAGAACCTTGTCCTATTCAATTATTAATCAAATAGTAGAAAAAATAAAAGGATTGCCTCTACACTGTATTGATCTTAAGTCAAACAGAGAGAGCTGAGCTTTTCACATGTTGATATTAAAAGTATTTTTTGCTGCAGATGCATCCTAAAAGTGTTCACTAAATAAATGCTATGCTGTTGCATTTTAGGCAATAAAATGTTTATCTTTTTATTTAAAAAGGGATTGAATTATGTATTTACATCTTGTAATGCATTTCCAAAACTACAAGAAAGGCTTTTAAAAAATCAACAGGATGTGCCAATTATCTTATCTGATTAATTGATTCATTGTCAGAATAATCAACAGGTTAATCGATAATTAAGATAATTGCTTTCATTACAAACACACAGTGCACACATCCCTAAACCGTTACATACCAGTTAATAGGAATCACTAAGAGTTCCCCAGTAACTCAGAGTTATTAGGGAACTAAGACTCACTCCTCAGTGAGGGAGTGGTGGAAGCTCACGGCTAGTCAGACATTTGTTGCATCAATCCACGTCATCAGCTGACTGGGCAGATCAGCAGATTGTGAGTCCGCTGGAATAACATTCAGACAACCACAGGACCAGGAGAGCACAGTGAGGTGTACCATCTGTACAACTGACCAAAAAAAAAAAAATTTAAAAATGGAAAGCTTCACCCCGTTCCTGGTGGAGTTACACCAAACCGAGGATTGCAGCTTATCAGGGGGATTCATACGGTGATGTGAAAAAGTGTTTGTCCCCTTCCTGATTTCCTTTTTTTCCCTTTTGCATCTTTGTCCCACCCTGGTGTTTCAGAACATCAAATCAACTTAATACAACACAAAATGCAGGTTTTAAATGGTGGAGTTCATTATTAAGGGAGAAAAATAAACCTGAAACCTGCGTAGGCCTGTGTGGAAAAAGTGACTGATCGGCTGCAGAACCCAGGTTGGTTTCAGTTGGAGGTCAGAAGCGTGATCAGTCTAGTAAATCATTTCTACAAGAACGCCAATTGAATAAATTCAATTTGCAATAGTATGTATACTTATAAACATACAGGTATACATACTTGCATGAAAATGAGTATGTACAATTATAAGCATACAAAGGATGAATCTTATGAAAAGCCTGGTAAAGTGGAAGAAAAACAAGCAAAATACAACAGCTGATCGGTCACCTTGTGTGATGTCACCAGAGGTATCTGGAAGCTTTTTTTTTTTTTTTTTGAGAAGGTATGCTTTTATTTTGTTGATTAAATTGTCATATTTACAAAAAACAAATAGCAACCTGTACGTCAAGTTGATCGTGATATTTTGTACTGTATAAGTGATGAACTTTCAGTAAATGAGTTTAATAGATTTTACAGATAATCTGGTTTGGGGCTTTAAATGTTCCTGGCATGATTTCAAGAAAACGTTGCACTGAGTCGCTCTGCCTCTTTTATCAATATGATTATCACTTCCACCCTCTTTTATCAATATGATTATCACTTCCACGCTCCATGCAGCCAATCTACAACAGTTATTGTAAAACTCTGTTTTCTTCACTCTGTCCTGCAGGATTTAATCTTACTTGAGCCTGCAGATCTTCCTCATTCTCTGGATTTATAATATCCGCCATGAAACCATCGTAATAAACCTCGCCCGCTGGGGAAACGCAAGGCACATGACAACACGAAGAATCCCCACTCTGAATGAGATTAGAAGAACTGCTTCCAGGGTAAAGTGGCTCCACAGGCTGCTGGCATTCTCACTTCCGGTCTCTACTATCACCTTGTGGGTATAAAGAAAACAATAAAATGAGGCACAATATACTAAAAGTTTCTCTTCTATTATGTCGCCCAAAAAAAATATTCCCATTTCTCACCGTAAATTATGTTTTGTTACGGCCTTCCCTTTTATTTTGAAAGGCCCGGTCGGCTGACTTCCGATCAGCTGATCAGCGGATCAGCTGATCTCAGTGTCAACAGTCAGCAGTGACAGAGGTTTGTGTGTACAGGAAGCGTCACAGTGATACATATTTTGTCGGCGTGCTCCGTCGGGGCTGTCAGAGGACCATAAATGAGAAGTTGGTGTCTGACAGCGGGATGTGCTGGAGGCTCTTCGCCGGGTTGTGTGCGCTGAAGTAGGGCGGCAGGAAGCTCACCGGAGGGGCTTTAAACATCACATGCAGCTCCACGGTGGGCCCCTGTTAGAGAAAGCAGCTGGATTTTAACTCACGGGACGTGGAAACTGTAAGTCTGACTTTTTCTGTGCTCTTAGTTGGATCACAAATGCGTGTTTGAATCACATTGACGCTAAAACTATCGCTGCTTGTGGTAAGCTGTAGTGCATTTAAATAAATTTTTATGTCCTTTAAATTCCTCTTGAAAGTAAATTGTTTGAAGTTTTAGCACCTAAGTGTCCTGTTTTTTTTTCCTTCTTCTTCTTCTTTTGTTTATTATTGAATAAACACAGTAGGTACTGCAATGGGTTGTTTTTTTTTTTTACTGCTTTAAGACTGGGCACTTCTTGAAGATTCGCAATAATTTAACTTGAGCTTTTCTGGTTTCATTCCAGATTCTATTGTCTTACAGCACAACATTATGATAAATGTCATCTTGAGGCATTTTACAAGTGTAATTTACATCCAGTTTACAAACGCATAATTAAATCAATCCAATAATGTATAGCCAGATTCAAATTCAGCAACGTACTTATAATCCTAAGTTGTAAAGCAATGTAATCAAATTCAATTTAAAATGTAAATAGGTGAAACTTTCTTAATATGCCGAACGCCACTGTCTTTGCAGCAATCCATCCTCCACTCCAGCAAGCATGACACGACAGCAGCCAGGAACAACTCAGTCTTAACCAGGAAAACAATAATGATAAAAAAATAAACTCCATCTGAGCCTGGAACTGAGAGAGCAGAGCAGAAAACACAATGCAGATTTTTGTTGAAAATAAAGTCTACAGAACACAAGGTGTGTTGAAGACACTGGAACAAATTTCTGTTGCGTTGTCTTTTTAATGAGATGGAAGAGAGAGTGGCCGAGTGATTTTTGGTGTTAAGTTTTTACTATATGTGTTAACACGCTGACACCGTGTTATTGTTTTTACTCAGGTTGTCATGTTGTGAGAATGTCACACCGGTCCATGTCCGCTTCAAATATTTCCAGCATGAATATCCATCACCATTTAAAATTTCTTATTCATTTTGGCAATAAAGGTTTCAATACCAAGATACTTGTTTATTCACAGTCCCATATTTCAGAGCCGGTGGTCCTTAAAGAGAAACAGTAAACACACTTTCAACATTTTCAGCTGGCATAGTTTTTGAAGTGCCACTGAGTAAGAGTGAGGAGGAACATTAACCTTAAATCCTACAAAAACCTCGAGAAAATGTGTTTTCTTTCTTACTGTACCCAGGTGCATTTAGGTGCCTTTTGAATTATTCATAAGTTTACCATTTTGAGGCAAAATGAAGCCTTCTTCTTCTGAGAACACAGACTAACACTAAGAATATAAAGTATGGTAACATATTGGTAATCAAGTAGATTGTTTTTTAATCGATTTACTAAAAGAACATTTTATTAATTAGCAGAATAAAGGCTGGGGGGACAATTTAATTATTGCTATTTATTAAATAGTATAAATAAAAATGCATTTTTTTATACAGCACACCTTTTCTTTTGTAAATCCATTAATAGCAGGGGATTTTACAGGGTTTTTACTTACATTGATACACTTTAAAGATAGAGAGTCAGACAATCATCTAGTCACCTGCTTTTCAAGCCCAGCTAAACCTGTTTCTGAGCCGCACGTCGGTTGCCTGCAGAAGTCAAGCTGCAGCATCTTAATAGTCTTTTGTTGACTACGTGATTTATTGATCCCTCCGCAGAGCCACATGACATACCGTGACATCGCCTTGTGAGCACTTTCCATTTTTCTTTAGTCTTTCAACAGCAATCATTTGATGCCAGCTATAGGGGTGTCATGTGCACATGTTTCTTTAATAAAGTCTGGATATGGAGGAAAGGAAAGATCTGCCTCTTTCCTGTAAGGCTTGGCTAGAGAGACAGCCTCCTTTTGAAAAAAAAAAAAAAAATCCACGTTCACTTCTCCTTGCTTTCTTCATTTCCGAGAAAACAAAAGCCCTTGTGACTTGTTTGTCACATGACCCCGCACCGACTGACTGGCTAAGTAATGTAAACAATAAGGGAGGCTGTGCAGCAATTTAAAATGCCCAGTCTGATGGTTGTAAAGCATACATTTCACTTTATTTCTGTGAAAGTGTGTTGCAAATTGTGCCTCATAAAGTCACTTGATGATCTGCGGGGATATTTGTATGGAGAGAAAATAGTGTCAGGATACCTGTACTATTTTCTATCTATTTATTTCCTTTTCTGCTAGAGAGGCAAAAATCAATCGACCAGATATGAGCAAGTCAAATACTGCTAAACTCTTTCATACTCATTGAATCTATCGCAACTACGAATCCCCACTACTTCAGTCAATCAATGCGTCAACCAGCGATTGCTTCTTTAAAGCACTTTCATACACTTTTTAGTGTAAGTAGAAGCAATTTGAACAAATGGCAACATCTTTCTAGAACATTCAGCACATTTCTTTTCTGCTTTTATGCTTTAGAAAAACCACTAGAATAAGTTACAAATCTCAGGTATCAGAAACTGAACGTTCGTATTGGGCAGGAAATGTGAGGATTGGTGCACCTTTAGTTTTGTTTCATTTTGTTTAAGGGGCTTCCGCGCCCTTCAAACACACACAGGCTGTTGGAAGGCATCCATGTTTACCTGCATATTTGAACACAAAACATGACCACTTTATTCCCTTTGCCAGGCACGGTAGTTGTGGTTTGGCTTTGTTTTTGACATTACTCAACCCGTATCCATTGAGAATTACCAATGTGCTTCAAAGTCTAGCATTTTTTTTATAGCACCTCTAGCAGCTAAAGCCTTTCCAAAATTGGGTCATGTAACATGACTTTGATCCTCAAGCGCAACAGCTGAACAAGGTAGGTGGCAACGTGTAGCGGTCTTAGATTAAAGCCAGGCTGGCTGAAATGCTGGGGCAGCATGTTTAAAGAGCAGAACAGAAACAAACCCCAGCAAATTTTAGCAAACTACGGCTACTTTTTTGATAAAGAGTGATTAAGATCCACCTCAAAAAGACGTGACAGACTGATACGTTTGTGCAGATACTGTCAAATCATGGCGTCGGACAGTTTCCGCTTCTCTTTTATTGTTGTTAAACAGCTTTACATGCTCCATTACGGTCAGAGTCAGAGAGTCTTTTAAAATCTCCCACTCAGTCCTATTTATCATGTAGTTACAGCTAATTCCCATCCTTTCTGTTTTTCCCTGCAGGGTTCCATGGAGGATCTGGAGCCAGAGGAGCAGTTCCTGCAGTGCGCCCGGAACGGCGATCTGCCTGGGGTTCAGGAACTCCTCAGGTCCAACGCAGCGGCGGAGAGGCGGATTAACGTCAACTGTAAAGGTGTGTGACTAACACATGGGTGTAGTTTCAGTTACAGTGTGCTGTTGAACTCAATTCAAGTATGTCCTGTTTTTCATTTCAGGTCAAAGCAAGTCTAACTTGGGATGGACGCCTCTTCACTTGGCTTGTTACTTTGGTCACAGAGATGTAGTGGAGGAGCTCCTCAAGGTGGCATTTCTCTCTTTTTTTTTATTTTAAAGATGAAATGTTAAACGACTGCGCAGATAACACGTATTTTCGCTCACATCCTGCAGGCGGGAGCAAATGTCAACCTGCCCAACAACATCGGAGACACAGCCCTGCACAAAGCTGCGTTCACAGGGAGAAAGGTGCGTTGTAAAAATATTCCACCTCTATAGATTTTTTTTTTTTTTCAAATTAAAATCTCTCTGCACCACTTTGTTAAATGTAAGATTTATTTTTTTTTTCCGCATGCGTTCGTTCGTTCATTCATTTCCCGTCAAACCAATCAAATCAATCCATCGCATAATGATCAGGAGGTTGTCATGCTGCTGCTGCACTATGATGCATGTGCTGCTGTCATCAACGGCTCGGCTCAAATTCCCAAAGACGTCACTCAAAACGCAGAGATCAGAAGCATGCTGGAAGGTGAGAGATGCATCTTGTCAGTTACCATGGAGACTTGCTTTCAGTCTTTTTTTTTTCCTTTTTTTTTCACGCCGGCTTGGACGATAAGTCCATTCACACAATCTGTGCCGCTTATATCCTACATTTTCTCCCGTCGCGTGGCGGATGCCAGCTGCCGAAAGAACAGAAGAGAGGAAACTGGAGGAGAAACTTCTGGAGGCTGCGAGGGAAGGAGACCTATCGACTCTCAGTCAGCTGGTTGGTAAAAGTTGCTCCTCACATCCATCCGGACGCACACAGAGCTGAGGCCCGAGTCCTGCATGTTTTCGTACGACTTTAAGGCGACATTAAAGATGCTGCACTGTTAGAGGTGCGGATGAACACAGAAAGCGTCTGATTAGTCATCTGAGAATAGCAGGAAATCAATCAACACAATTTAGTATTTTATTTTGAAGGAAAAGAAAATGTTCTCTAATCTGAAAAAAACAAACATCTTTTGTTCTTATTATAATCTGGGGCACGTGTCAAACTCAAGGTCCACGGGCCTAATCCGGCCCGCCAGAAGTTTGTACATGGCACCGCTAGACTCTAGAAATAGAAACTTTGAGATAAGGGTGTGCTTAAATATTATTTTATCAATACTAGTGGTTTTATCTGGAAAGTACCAAATTACACCAAGTGTGTTTAATATTATTTAATTTGAAGAGGTTCTCAGAGGTGGCTATTTATTCTCATTTTAATCGTTTTCTTTTTATTTTTATCATTGGTTTCTGCCACAACTGGCCATTCAGACATTCCTGATCTTGCTGTGGCTCAAAATGAAAATGAGTTTGACAGCCCTGACTTAGGATGTAAAGTTATTTTACTTTATGTCTGATGGAATGCTAAAACATCTTCACGTCTTTTAACATGTATGTTTAGGTGCTGTATGTTTGATTAAGTAGTTGGAAATGTCAGCTTTTGACACTCCAAGTACTTGTGTTTAATTATTGCAGCCTGTGATGTCGTTATGTATTATAGCGTGTATAGTTATTTAATAAAATTATTAAATTAGCTCTCACTACATCCAGACTGAAACACCACCCTACACAGGAATTGGCTCCCCTTGTAAAAACGTGTTAAAATAAGTCAAACTTTCATAGTGGCATAATCTCGATTTGAAACTTTTAGGAGAAACCCAACCTTCAGTTTGAGTACATCAAAGCCGTGGGGGAAGAAAACGAGATAAGAGAGATGTATTTTTACACTAAACCAAAATTATGCGATTGTGCCAACAGGACATGACTTCGTTTTCTCATATTCAATTTTACAAGCTCTGCATACAGAAAGAGGGATCTTTAATCATTCCTCTTTGCATAATCTCTCTATGCCATCCAGAGTCCTGAGCTCTCCTCTCTTCAGCTCACCCTATGGGTCCTTTAGAGGATTTAGATCTGTGAACTTCGATTTCCTTGGGAGAAAAAAGAAGAGACAGATTTTGCGTCTGGTGGGCTTTTTCTGTATTGATTTGTCCTTTTGAATTGGGTCATTATCTTGCTGAAAGGCTCAAAATGACCCATTTTCTGTTTTCTGGTGGAGACACACAGATTTATATCTAAAACATCCTGGAATTTCAAAGAATTTGAGACGCTATGCGCTACAAGAAGGTCGCCAGGGCTTTTGAAACAGAAACAGACCCACAGCATCACAGGTCTTCTGCCAGAGCTTTTTATTTCCTCAAATTCTTCTTCTTGGAGAGTTTGTTGCTGAAAAGTGCAATTTTAATATTTTGTGGATAAAGATCTCAGTTAAAGTCCTAGTAGAGCTTAGCAAACTCCACGTTTGAATCTGTGTTCGTTGGATCTCCTACTAAACAGCTTCCTTTCATGTAGGTATTTATTGTCTGATACCTGCTGTGGAAACTGAACCAGACTCAGGAGCCACTTTTTGCCACCAAACATTGGAAATCTTTTTCCTTTCTCCACGGCCAACTTTGGTTCCTCATGAGACTCTTCATCAGTGGCGGTGCTTCGGTTGACCATAAAATCATGCAAATTGTTATTGCAAAAAAAATGTTGCTTAATGGGAAGCCCGGCAATTTTGTACAAACTCTCGTTTGTTTTGATAAAAAATTTTTGCTCTAGAATTAAGTGGTTTTTCGGCCGTGTCGAAATTACAGCATTTCGCAAAACTGCAATGGAAACACTTTTTTTTTTCGCATCGCTCGAGTCATGTGATCAGCAACCGGATGTTCCTACAGGCAGAAAAGACGACGCAAAGAACAGGAAGCAGTGGGAGGAGGATGCTGTGGCACGTTTTTTAATGGCTTACTGCGCGAACAAATTCATTCAGATGTGATTTTTATGGTGTGTCTTATTTAGTGGAAAAGCCGCTATTGCAAAATTTTGTTTTTCCAATATTAGCAGAACATTGACAAAGTTTTGCGCACGTTTATAATGTGCTTACGATCCTGACTGCAGAAATGAGCACTTGCTTGTCGCTTATGAAGATCAACCCACATCTACCTCACCTACATATTTAATATCCCTTTGTGATTAGTAAAGTATTTTTGAATTTGAACAGTATGTTCTCCTGTCTTTCCCTCATTGAAGAGTCACTAAATGAAATGCCTCTATGTCACACCGTATGCATATGCCAGTGAGATGGAAAATTATCTCGTTATTTGTTAGCATTTTTAAAAAATGTACTCAAATTTAAGGGTGAATCTGCCTGAATTATTTTGTTAATATATTTTCAGGTTTTTACACATCTGGATAGGAGTGCCACGGATTACGCAGCCGGTCGATTTGAAACATCTCACACATTTCCATGTATCACTTTTCACAATGCAGACAAGTTGACAACAACTTTTAAACACAATAGTTCACGCACACACACACACGCACACAGAAACACCTTTTAAGGCGAAAGCTTCTTAAAAGCATAAATCTGCCTTTGGAGTTTGTGCCAAAGAGTCTGCAGACTGAAAAGCAGCAGAAAGACGCATGGCAGTTCTGAGTCGGTGTGTGACAAATGACAGAGTTTGTTCCTGTCCTGCGTGTTTTGCTGCAGCTCAGCAGGAAGAAGCCTCCAGATATCAACTGCACAGATCTGCTGGGCAACACTCCTCTGCACTGTGCCGCCTATCGAGGCCAGAGGCTGTGCGCCCTGAAGCTGCTGAGGAGCGGCGCCGACGCCAGTGCGCAGAACAAAAACGGTGAAGTGCAAAAGCCAGAGAGCTGGCAGCAATGAAAGACTGCTGATTTTTCTTTTGTTTTTCACTTAGAAGAAGGACATGAAAAGGATCAAAACCAGCAATAAACCAAAGCTTTTATGTGCCTTTTATGAAATGTTACTCCTTTGAAATGACTTGGAAATAAAAGAAAAGCTAGTCTTTATTTTTTTTTCTTTGTCGAGCTTTGATGCTGCTGTCTTTTTTTGAACTTTTGAAAAATATTTCCTGAGGTGCTTGGTTTCACCAGCCTCTCTCTCTATTTTTACACCCAGAGAAAAGTAGCATCCATGCTGGCACGCAGTTAGCAAGTCTTCATTTTCCGTCCCGAAATTTGGTCTGTTTTCATCTCCCCAAAAATAATCGTCAGGGAAACAACAAACATAACAGCTGAGGGTGTACGAGTGTCGGATAATATCTTGATGTTTATGACTGCTGGCAGCGCCATTTAACCGCTGCTCAGGCTGACGGTATTTTTTTTCCTCCCCTCTCTCTACTCGTGTCCTGTTTTGATAAAACTCTTCAATTCCCTAACTCGCAGGGCAGACGGTGTTTGACCTGGCCAGCGATGCGGCAATGAAGCAGTGTCTTGAAGGCAGCGTTCATCGAGTGAGTGCTCATGCGGACAGTCGGCTTCCTAACGTCTCAGTTGATTTGCTCTGAGATTTGTTTCCTGCTCTTTTTATGTTTCCCATCCGCAGGGTTTGACCCGTCATGTCAAAAAGTACGAAGGACTCCTCTGGAAGGTAAAGTCTGGAAATTACGTTTTTGGTTGTTTTTTTGTTTTTTTTCTTCTAGTGAGTTAGAGAGGCCGCTCATTTTACAGGTTACTTACTGTCTGTAGGCATGTTGCTAATGTGCAAACACTGCATTATGTTTCCTGATTTGTTCTTTTTTAAGGCTGCAGTTCCAACTGATAACATGCAGCATTAGAGGTGACTCATTATGCTTCCTTGAACAGGCGAGGATAGGAACTTGTTCATTACATTTTTCGCACAAAATCATTGATTCTCATTGATTGGTTTTATTCTGCTCAGTTCTGCCTATTTTGAGCTCCCTTCAGAATGAGCTGTTTTAGGGCCTCTTGTCACCTTAGATCACAATAAGCTGTCAATGCTTACACTTGCACGTGAAAAAGGCTGCAAACAGATGCGCAATTATACCTTATACATCTTTGAAAAGCAGAAGTAGAGCGTCCTGCACAACCACGGATGGTAAGTCAACAACAAAACTTACCACTGCAGCCATTTTGCACCAGTAAAACCAGCTGATCAAACATCCTGGAGCTACTGCATCTCAGCGATTGGGATGTGTTTGAAATGGCTAGTTTTCCGGACATCAAAAAACGTAAAATTACTGTCAGAGATGGCTGGATGTTTTGGGTTTTTTTATAAGCGCGTAGATTGTTTTTAGAAGCAGTTAAGACTTTTGCACAATACCATGCAAAATGTTCATTTGAAAACAAAGAAAAGTAAAATATCTTTGTTTTTCCTGTGAGCCTGTGCTTGACTCCCTGCTTGCTGAATGAGAGCTCTTACACAAGAAACAATTGCAGAAACATCTGAACATGTTTGGAAGCATAACAGAAGATAACAGTATAATATATTTTACATGTTATTTTATTAACTAATTGTTGCACCTTAGTACAGTGGCTAGCATGGTGACCTCACAGCCAGAAGATTCAAATCCTGGCCAGATCCTTTTTTTTTCTTTTTAAATGTCAATGTTCAGGGTTTGGTCTATAAAAACACATGTTTTTTTAATTGGGCACTCTAAATCCCTCAGTGTGTGCATGCATAGTCATCAGCCCTGTGTGTTTCTGAGATGGACCCGGTCTAGAGTCTTGCCCACTGACCTTTTCTACAATATGCTGCTCGAAACAAAAACAGTCTAGCTTCTCCTGCTGTAAATATGAACCGTTCCTGACTGCTGTCTGTATATAGTTCCTGGTTAATTAACCTGCCACTCCAGTGCTAATGTCAGTATTTATTGTAGAGCTCTAACAGCAGCAATTTGAAACAAGAAGAAAAAAAAAAAAAAAACCACTCATCTCTAAATTTTAATCCAGTGAACAACAGGACCCGTAAATTACAGCAACTCATATTGATAAAGTATGAAAATGCAATATTCAGACCGAGTCCATTCGGGCTTTTTTTTTCTTCTATTTTTATTTTTATCCACTGCTGCTTTATTGTATTTGGGCCTGTTCGCACACCTGCAGAATTCTGATCAGCTCGTTCAATAATCCGAGCAACTCGGTGTTGCCAGGTAAACTGGAGATGTTTGCGAGACTAGGACAGTTTCAAACAAGAAGCCGCTTTGATTCACAGCCCAGCTATTTTCAGCCCATTTAGGATGCGCCTTATCATTAGTCGAGCTAAAGCAAGACCGGCCGACAGAACCTGACGGGTTGAGCCGCGATGCACTCCGTCGGTTTCAGACATCGCTGTCTCTCCGGGCCCGACTTGACTCCAGGGTTAAAGTTCTAAAGATGGATAGGAAAAGGTTATTTTGCAGGTGTTGCTGACAGGTGAGCTACCCGCCTCGCCTCCGCTGTGGTTGTGTGCGGCTGAGAAGGATCTCTGAGTCACATGTGCGGCGCATGATGAAAGCTGCGGCAGTAATATGGTCAGAATGAGGACAAATTGCCCTGCGCTGCTCCTGGCGGCTCCAAGCAGACAATCAAATTGCTTAAAGGACTTTTTGAGCTGCCGACTTCTGCTTTGAAAGCCACCTTTTTCTTTTTATCTCTGTTTCCAGTGTCGGGTTCAGACGTTTACACACAAACTCATTGTGGATATAAATGTCAGAATAATTTTGGAAATTATTTGATGAATTAAGTTCTCACATTTGAATTTGTTGTTTACGCTCTTAAATCAGGGTCCAGATTATTCATACTGGTTCAGATATATGCGTTCATCCTCACTTTATTGGCCATTGAAGAGGTTGGCGCACAGTCATTGTAAGTGTTGGATGACCCCGTCCGTACGTGACTAGGTAACCAAAGAGTGAGTGAGTTAGTTGATGCCACCGACATTTCTTAGCTAGCCATAAGAGGTGAAGCAGCGCAAGTCTTTCCTCTGCCTACATCTCCCAGAATGCTGTGTGGTTCTGGGTTCCAGTTCAGTGAAATTATCAAAATTCTATTGAACATATTTTTTATTGACACTGATCACATGTCTATTGCGATAGATATTGTTATCGTTTTATCTCTCATCCAACTGCACTAACCAGCTTCCTCTCATCTTAGGGTGACATTCTGATAAAACTTTGTACCATTTGGATTTTCCAGAAGGCCAGTAATCCCACAAATACATCTAAACTGGTTTTGGATTGGACATTACGTTTCTAAGCCCTGATAAAAAAAATAAAAATCTTAGGGCTATGCAAAGGAAAAGCAGCCATTTTTGATTTGAAGAATGGTCAGATCATCATTTTCATTGGCAATAAAAAAACAAATGGAATCTCTGCAACTTGGAATGAGATATTTGCCAAAATATTCATAGAGGTGCATGTACAGCTCTGGAAAAAAGAGTCCCCTTAAAATGATCCGTTTCTCTGATGTAACTTTTTATAGGTATATGTTTGAGTAAAATTAACATTGTTCTTTTATTCTGTGAACGACTGACAATATGTCTCTGAAATTCCAAGCAAAAATTTAGTATTTATTTCCAGAAAATGAGAAATAGTCGAAATAACAAAAAAAGATGCAGTGCTCTCAGACCTCAAATAATGCAAAGAAAACAATTTGATATTCATGTAGAAGCAGCAATACTAATGTTTTAACTCAGGAACAGTTCAGAAGTCAATATTTGGTGGAGTAACCAGGAGGTTTTCAATGGGGTTCAGTGAAGTCGTCTCTTCATTTTTTCCAGAGCGAAGTATATGTTTCGGTTTTTTATGTGTAATTATGACACAATAAGAAATAGAGAAAAGTCCCAATAAATTCAAACTTGTAGCTCTTGAAATTCACCAATGTTTTTGGTCGTCCCTGGTAAAAAGAAGTATTTAAATGCATCAATAAAAGGCCAGAATTAATAGAACAATGATTCCAAATATCCAAACCATGTATCCACTGTGGTAAGCTATGTCCAAGGTTACATTACCACCAGATGCCTTCACCATAGTTTTCTGCAAAAACAAACCAAGAAAAGATAAAATGAAGGATCAGACTGACATCTTTTGATATCCGATAAACAAACCCAGTGGAGCCGCAGCTGTCAGGTGACCCTACATTCAGCCTCCCTGCACACACACACAGGTACTCGTAGCATCCAGAAATAAAAATAATTATAGCACTTTAAGAGATCAACAGGAAATGTATTCTGCTAACAAGATAAAAGCCAAAAATGAGCAGGCGACATCCGACCCATGTTGCTTCGCTGGATGACATGCCTTCATTACTGTCAACACAGGCCTGTTGTTTTCTTTCAGTCATTCCCATGTATGCATACCAGATGTCAGCTAAAAATAAGCCCAGTTTTAATTACCTCTTAGATGTTCATGCGAGGGGCTTTTTAGCATTCAGAAACCAACAGACTTCTGTTACCGTGGTATTGGAAACCCTCTGAAATGACTTTATCCTCATTATACCTTCTGAGTTAATTAGTCAGGAGAGCTAAGTGTTTCCTAAGTGCTTCAATATGTTTTTTTTTTTTTTTTTTTAAATAACTACTGAAAATACTAAATGCTTGTTCTGTTCTCATTTTTCAACCCACAGAGCTCCCGGTTTTTTGGCTGGCGCTCCTACTGGGTCGTTGTGCTGGACGGGGTTATATCCTGGTACCCAAAACAGTAAGTTCGGCTCTAACCTCGGCTGTGAAAAGAAAATGGAAAAAACAAAACTTTCTTCAGATAAATGTGTGAAAATCCTACCTGTCTGGCTTCTCCAATAAAATAGAAGAGAAAACCGTATTTTTTTTCATTCGGGATTTCTGAGACTTCACTTCTCCCTCTGTCGAACGTAGGTCCGATGCGGCCGCAAATGTCAGAAGGCAGGGCTGCAAGTCACTCACAAACGCTCACTGCTTGGTAAGCCGGCTTTAAAGTATTTGGCTTTCATTTTTGACCTTTTGTTCAATCTGCATTTGCGCGGCTTTCGGTTAAAGCAAATATTTATGCTCCTGCCCTCTCCAGATACGAGCCAAAGATAACTGCTTTTTTACCCTCAAGTGCTTCGATGACAGCGTGCATCACTTCAAGGTTTGCCCGAAAAGTGAACCAGAGGCGACTAGAAAAGTAAGTTTATATCGCCTCCGCTTTCTGTGGTCGGGAATAGAAAAACATAATTAATCACAGACAGAAAGAAAGGTAAATTATGCGACGTTTCTAAAGGTCCCTGTGAAGGGAGGAAAGTGACAGAGAATCACTTCCAGGAATCGCATGGATTCTTCGAAGTGAACCAGTCGTTGGCCCTTGAAAGCTTTTGTAGCCTTGATGTTGGAAAAATGATCATATACTTTAAAAATAAATTCTTCTTAACACTAATCAAGAATCACGTTTTTTCTGCTGCACAAGGTCATCAGTATTAACGGAGCTCTACAAACCTTCATAGTCTCATTCTGTCGGTCTACATATAATGGTTAGATCAATTGATAGATTTATGGAGTTATGCAGGAATCATGTTTCTGTCTTCCAGCCAGAGGATGAATCCGACCTGCCTTGAATTTGTTGCGTTATGTTCTAGCATATTAGCTCAATTTAGCTGCTGATGTTTGTTTTCTTTCTAGTTACAAAAAGTTACTTTCAGGAGGAGGAATCTGAATTATTTAGATTCATTTCACAAAATCAACCTAATTCTTCATACAATTTGCAAGTGTAAGAAGAGGAGAGTTTGCCGTCAACCATCTGCCGCCATTACAGCTGGGGCTTGTTCCAGTGGCTTGTCTCATCGTCTCCTAGCCTTCTTTCCAGCAATTATTTAACTTTTCTTTTGCATTTTGTTGCCGTTTAGCTACAAACTTCCATGTATTTTATTGAGATTTCATGTGATGCACCAACACAAATCAAATCAAATCAAATATGTTTTTGTAGTGCAGTTAAGAACCGCTGTTGGCCAAAATGCTGCACACAAAAACAAAACGACAAATAACAGTAATTCCAGCACAAAAGAAATTACAAACATAATATAAGAAAGAAAGAAAAACATAAAAATGCCCAACAAATGAACCTCTCACCCTGCATTAAAAGCCAGTGAGTACAAATCTGTTTTTTAAAAAAAACAGCCTGCCTTAATATGAAGGGGCGCAGAGTACTAGATTGTTGTGAAGTGAAAGAAATGTTGTTCATATTAACAAAAGTAAAACTATATCAGAGCAGCTCGGGCTTTTACTGCTCTGAATATTTAGCTTCTGCTAGTTGATCTGTAAAACTAAAATAATGTCACTGACCCCTGACCCTCTGAGTCTTCACATCAGAATGAAATGAGCTGCTAAGGTGCAGAAAGAAGAGAATATAAATATTTTTATATATTTTTTTACCATGACGGATGTGAAACAAAAACAGAAATTTGGCAATGAGCACAGAAATGCTCTTTCTGCCATGTTTGAGCTTATGTAACATCCCTTCTCAGTTCTGATTGTTATCTCTGGCTGTCAGAAGATAACAACTTCCTGTGCGTTGTCGCAGCGACCAAAACTTTATCCTTTTATGCGTGTCTGAAACTCTGCAACCCAACTCGTCCAACTTTGACAATAAATAAATAAACCTGTTAGAGGTGATAAATTGCTACAATTAATTTAGCATCAACACGGCAAAGAGGTGAAGGTTTTTCTGCTTGCATGATTTATTTTTCCCCAGATGAATAAAATGTGCCTGTTTTTGATCTTTTTATACATTTTTAATCTTTCAGAACGAGGTGAGACGCCACCGCCAGCTATTCGTTATTGTGCAAGCTGTACTTCCCTGCGAATTGATTTTTAACTCCTGAATATTTTTCATGATTTATTCCATTATAACCACAAACCTTCGTGTTATTTATTGGGCCAAGAAGGGAAGGCAACATACAAATGTACGGCCAGTAAACGTCTGAGTCCTTCCTGGATTTGCTGTCAGGTGACCTCAAAAGACAACTATTTGCCCTAGATCTTTTTTATTTTTATCAGGTTGGAGGAGGTCTGTGGTTAAGTGCAAATACATGACACACAGTTAGTTTTTTTTTATTTTTAAAACAAATTGAATGCCTCTTTAATCAGGTTCTACTATGTGTGATTGGATCCCAGTGGAATGCTTTAAAGTTTGAGGCTGGAAAGTGAGAAAAAGGACAACGTTTAAGGAGTGCTAGTAACTCTTTCACAATGGTTTTCATCCGCAGCATTTTTTTATCCCCCTCATTCAAATGAATGCAAACAACAACTATGATTATAAATGTCTAAAGTTTACATCGATGAATAAAAAGGCGAGAAAAATGTTGGAGCCACTCAGTTTATTAGTTGTGTTGCATAAATCTACATTTTTATATAAGTAAGTGTACGTTTGTGTATTAAAAGATCTACGTTTACCTTCATCACATCTCTGGACTAACGTTTCATGTGCAGATAAGACTAAAATGATTTATTGCTTAATGCCATTTCCTGTCATTACAACCACCTGATGGTAGTTTATACCACCATGAGTGAAAAGCTAAGGGGGGGAAAAAAGGAAGAAAGAAGAATGAGAAAATGTGTTTCATCTGACTTGACAAATTAATATGGTGGAGTGACCCAATTACAGTTTACATTTCCTGTAGCAAAACAATTTGAAGTAATATCATTTCAATTATATTATTATTAATTATTATGAATATTTATTTTCAGCTTAAATGTAGATGTAAAAAAAATATTTTTTCTTTGAAATTAATATATTAATGCCTTAAGTCAGTTTATGATTTGAGGCATTAATATCTGCCTTCAGTCAGATAATCATACCTTAATATCTGACTATGACTATTGCCTTAAGTCAATTTATGGACCAAAGAAAAGGAAAACAACATTTTTCAGTAAGTCTGATTTGAAATTAGACTAAAGGTGAAAAATACAACAAGATGATTAAATCCTGACTAAAACTAAATTATAATCAAAGGACGGACTAAAAATCAATTAATATTTGCTACTAAAAGTAACTTTGACATACCTTTAGGTTTACGTAGCGCTATAACAACCCATTTCCCTTCCTTCCATTTTCTCCAACTTTCATGTAAAAATGTCTCTAATTTTAGTTTAAGCCTTTGCATTTCCACTTTTCATAGCTAAATCGGCTGCTTGTCACAACGGTTGAAAGAAGACAAAAAAATCTCTGTTTTTATTTTCCCTCCAGGCATGGCTGGATGCGCTGGAGGAGCACTCCGCCTACAGCACACACTACTGCTCCCAGGAGCAGGGCAGCGAGGAGGAGGAGGAGGAAGAGCAAGGCATGTCGCTAGGGGAACTGACGGACTCGCTACAGGTGGTTGTAAACAAAGACGTACATAACGAGCGTGTTGGCACAGCGGTCCGGAGCGTTTTCTGTGAACGAGGCGCGCCGCGCCGCCTCATCCCGACACGCGCCGCCTCCCTCGCTCATCTGCATCTTTCTCACGTCTCTCTGACTCACCAGGCGGCGGAGGTCAGCCAGAAGAAGCTGGAACAGGAGGTGGCGGCGTTCCTGTCCATGCTGAAAAATGACGGGCTGTCAGAACGTAAAAATCTATTATTTCACCATCACTCCTGTTTCGTTTAGTTTTTTTTTCCTCCCAACCCCTTTGCTGTGTTATCAGCACATAGGTGACAAATTAAAGAAAAAACCAATGCAGTGAGAGTCACTTACAGTCACTTTGCTTATCTCTGAAGCTCTTCTATTGCAATTATGTTTTCATTTATCTTTAGTAGTGATACATTTTTTATGCTTTATTGGCCCAGAGCCATAAGAAATGGGTTAAAAGAGTTGACTTCAAAAGCAGAAGGATATAATTTGCATCCTCTCCGGTAAACCGTTCATTGATGGGGTCAATCGATGGTGATGCATCTTTACTTGCATCACGAAACTGCGTGCATCTCCGTCAAAAGCAACGCCGTGTTTCTCTGTTCATTTCTTCTGCTTTGTTCCTCAATTTAGCACCCATCCACGTGTAAGAAGAAAGAAAGTTCAACAGCTTTCAATAGTTTAAGAGCAGAAATGAAAGGCTCATGATTAAAACTGAAAGCATCATCAAACAGATTATATGGCGCGATTAAAAAAACGTCTGAATTGCTGCTAATTAAGAAGATGACGTCTGTTTTGGTTGTTAGGGATTTCAGCCATTTGCTTGCTTTTTGAAGTTCTTTTGAAAGTTTCCAAAAGAGGCTTTAAGGCATTTTTATTTATTTATTTTTAAAAATTTTTTTTAATTATCTGGTTTTCTGTTTGATCCTGGCAGGATTTCCTTCGGCCGCACTGCAAAAGATGCAGGAGATCTGCGACTTGTCCAGCAAGACGGCCTCCAGTCTCAGTGCCTGCCTCAGCCTCTTCTCCAGACAGGAGGGGGTGAGTAGACAACTAAATCTCCTCCCGCTAAACTCTTTGAGGGTTTTCAGAAAATTGTTTAGCAAAAATCAGTAGTGGATTTCCTAAGGTACTGTGAAAAAAAGTAGCTGCCCTCTTTTCTTTTTTTTTTTTACGTTCCTTTTGTTTTGCCACATTTAATGCAAAATTCATACCACAAATTTTAATATCGGGCATAAATAACGAGAGTGACAACAAAAAGACCGTCTTCGTTCTCATTTTTTTTAATCAAAGTGGAGCTTATTTAGGATTTTTGGGGCCCGAGCCTAAACCGTGCAGGCTGAGGCCGGTCGAGTGTTGCTTTGTTTTTTGTGCGAATCTTCTCTATAAACCCTCTGAATGCTGCAATCAGCAGGATTCTTCTAGTTCCTGACCCTCGGTTCTCGGTTCTGCTTTGGTATTTTCCTTCCGATTAAAATTTCAAAATCAAGATGTGCTTTGTGAGAACTTCCTGTGGAATTAGCTAGTCGGGAGTGATGTGATTATAAACGGAGGGACAAGTTTTTCCTCTAAGGATTCTGCAGGCTTTGATATATCATATCCTACTTGCATGTGGTTCGCAACTGCTGCCACTGCAGCATTGCTTGTTTTTTGAACAATAAGAATATTTGTAGTTGTATAAAATTAGATTTAAAGCATAGCGATGATGATGATTTACATAAGTCAGTTTTGTGGTAGCCTTTTTGTGCTGCGTGCAATAAGTGTGTTTTCATAGCTTCTGCACATCCTGCTGCATTTTATGCTAAGCTAAAGGCTTTTTGTTGTGAGCCTTCAGAGCACTGACACGTGTATTTTTGAGGCAGTTTACAGATTAAACCACAGTAGCAGCAAAACTCAGCTGTGGTCAGCATACTATCACAGTCTGCATGTACATTTCACTCCGATATATTCCAAGTGAAATGATATAAAAGTGATATTTTTATGTGAACCACCGTGATTGAACGGAAGAATTACCACGCAGCGTTGGATTTGTTTAGAGATTTTCATGAAGACATAAATTTACCCCTGATATTCTGTCTGCAAGCCTGACGCCTGAATATGGACACTCCGGATTATAATGCTGGGTTTATTGTGTCTTGCAAAAAGTCTTCAAACTCCATCGCATCACAGCCACAAAGAGATTTTTAGCCAAAACAGAAATAGTTAATACATGTAAAATGGGAGGAAAATAAATAACGCATGGCTTTATAATTGTCTAAGCAATAAACATCTGGAAGGTGTGACATTAAATGTACATTTCTTGTGTCTAAGCAGATACGCAGTATTTCAAAAGATCTTGTTTTATAAGCAATAATTAATTTGGTGTTGGACGTTTATTTTCTGGTAACGAACTGCCACAAAGTATAAATCAGATATTTACTTTTGGGTTGACAGTCAGTTTTATAATATATTTACCATTAATGACACACACACAAAAAAACATTTTCACTTTTCTGCCAAGTTCTCCAACTGCACAATTCTTGCTAAGTAGTATAAAATAAGTATTATTTCAAAAGAGCAGAAGAAATCTTATGTTTTTGAACATTAACAATATTAGTTGTTGTTAGCTGTTGGTAAGAGATGAGCGGGTTTCCTGGTAACCAAGTGCCACGAAGCAAACATCTGATTTTTACTTTTGCAAAATTTACTAACTGCATATTTCTTGTATTTAAGCAGATAAGCATGATTTCAAAAGAGCTTCTGTTTCATAAATAATAATATTATTTGTTGTTAATTTGGTGTTAAGAGATGAGCGTTTTTTTTCTGGTGACAAACTGCCTCAAAGTATAAATCAGATTTTTACTTTTGTGTTGAAATTCAACACCAATGACAAAAAAAAAAAAAAACCATTTTCACTTTTCTGAAAAATTCACCAACTGCACAATTCTTTTTAAAAAGAGCTCTTGTTTTATACACAATAATTAATTTGGTGTTAAGAGATGAGCGCGTTTTCTGGTAACCAAGTGCCACGAAGTAAATATCTGATTTTTACCTTTACAAAAGTGCCTTAACATTAGCACAAACATTGCTAATGTGGCTATGGCCCACATTAGCAGTAGCCTTTTGCCTAAAATAAGCTTTTTAGCTTCTTTTTTTTTTATTTATTAGCCATGTTTAGCACACTGAATGGAGGAAGTCAATGTAGTTAGCATTTTGGCTAATTTTAGCTTATACACTAATTTTAACATACTGAATGGAGTAGATCAATGTTACTCAACATGCTTGTGACCAGGGGCACTGCCAGGAATCTTGGGCCCCATGACAAAACATTTAATTGGGCCCCCCCTTCCCAGCTGCTGTTATAATTTTTCGAGTCTATCTGACCCATCAAAAGCATCACAATTTTAAAGGCTTGCAGCGGCCTTGCTTTCTTTGGTCCAATACTGATAACTAGCACAATATTTACTGCTCATGAATTTTACATGCAACAGTTCACATACAGTGTGCAAGTAGGTTGCTTACATTTTCTCTACTGGTTTTAGATTACTGAATATTTTTTGTTTTCATCATCAAGCCTGGTGATGAAGAGACTGCGCTGGCAAGACTAGATTCAGTTGCCATTTGTGCAGAGAGATTATTGGCTAAGGACTGAAATAGGTTTGTTGGGGCTGAGGCAAAATGAATAGACAGAATAATTAAAAGAAACAAAGACTGTCTACTCTCTCTTTATTATAACTTAAGGGTTCATTAGTTCTGTAATGGTGGCTGTAACGTTTTAATTAGTAGATTTATGACTTTCTTTTTGTAGTTGCTGACAGTTTCTTATCCTGAACCCGATTTAAATCTGAACGTGATGCTAGAATGAGAATTAGTCACCGCTGGCACAGCTCTGCTTATTAAAACCGGTGCGTTGTGTAGTCGTGCCGCCGGTTTCGATGGACTGCTGAGTAAAGGCACTCATGAACTGCTGGGTATGTAAATCCAGGCGAGTTCGCCTTTACATGATAATGCACAGATTCAGTTCCGTTTTGCATAATTCTTTTTTTTTTTTTTTTAAAGGGAAAACGGACAAAGGCACGAACAAAGTGACAGAATACAAAAGCCTAAATTATGAGCAACACTAGAAGTGAGGAAGGAAAAAATAAATAAATAACCATCAGTGGTTGTGTGAGTGAAGGGTTTTACTCTTTCTCATTCAACAGAGGCAGAATTCCCGAGAGATCTTTAGTGTAGACGGCGCTGCTGCCAGAAAGCGGTTAACTCTTCCTGCTTCAGAAACCGGGCGGCCGCAGAGTTCAATGTTTACACCGACACTAGGCCTTGATCACTCAGCTGTGCCGTCTTTTGAGCTGCGGCCTCCAGCTGCAGAGCGCTCAATGACGGGCTGATACAATCCTAGAGCTCGCCTTTCAATAGACCTGCACTGAATGGCACAGTTTGCACATGACATGTTAGAAGTGTGAATGGCCCGGCAAGACTCGCACACGATGGAAAAGCTGAATCACTTCCAGCTCCCACAGTCCTGCAAAAGTAGCGCCACTGGAGAGGTTGACTGCCAGAATTTCCCTGAAGTTCGGGTCATTATACTGTATACCGCATTGCAGCTTGTTTTCTTTTGTTGTATGTAGTCAGATATTTTTTTTGTCTCTGTGCCTGCGGAGTCAGTGATCTCCAACTGGATTAATAAAATGCCAGCCCATCACTGGCGGCAGTAGAAATGGATTTCCGTAAAGGTGCAGCTGAAATTTAATGCCTTCTTTTTGTCAACACGTATCACATCGTATATGTCTAATAATATAATAATAACGGCCCTAAATAAAAGCCACAGGTCACTTAATTTGCAACGCTTATGTCATTTAAGCATTTTGCACTTTTTTGTACTTCCATTTGGGTCTCTACTGCCTCTAAAACCACCCAGGTGTTTAAAAAAAACACACCCAGCTGTTTTCTGGCAGTAAGTTTTTGTTTTCTGGTATCTGGAAAATGAGCCGTTTCAAAAACCTCCCAATTGTTAAATCACAATCAACGGACACTGCATTGTTACCTAGCAACCACAGCAAAGCCCAGCCTGTCACCCAGTAACCCAAACTGAGCTGCAGCACGTTTGATCAGCTGTTTTTACCGCTGCATGCACTGTACAATGGCTGCTGGAAAAGACAAGTGTATCGTTGTTGACTGACCATCCAAAAACCAACCGCTGCATTCCTGTTGATTGTGCAGGAGGTTCTACTTTTGCTTTTCCAAGATGTACGGTTGTATAATTGTTAAAATGTTAATGTTAAAATGGTCCAGTCAAAGTCCAAACCCAAATCCAATTGCGAGCCTGACGACACCTAAAATTGCTGTTCTCATTCACTCTCCATGCGATTTGAAGTTTGATCTATTCTCCAAAGACTGGACAAACCCTCCAATGCAACAGACCTGCACCTTTAATTGCAACGCAAAAATGATTCCACACAATCATATTTTTCAAGGTTTTATGTGTTTGAAAATTATGCACCGTTTTCCCTCCACTTCTCTCACTTCATCGCTACTCTCCGTCGGCCTGTCGCAAACAATCCCATGGAAATACGCTGAAGTTTTGTAGTTGTGCGTTGACAGAATTGTGGAACAAAATCAGGGGATACGAATACTTCTGCACTTTGTGTTAAGGTAGAGTTTTAACTAATGGTTTATTCAGCATCCAGCAGCTGTCATTTGATCGGTCTCGCCTGCACAGGAATCATGTTCTCCAGCTGGCCATTTGAGACGGCGACATCAAGGCAGCCGTCCTCTGTTACAGAGAAGCTCTGTCTTTCTGTGGCTCTGATAAAAGAGAGGATGATCAATCCGTTGACATGCTGATTATTGCGAGACCAACTGCCATCACAGCCTGTCTGGAGGCCTTGAGTGTTTGCCTTCTGTTTTCCTTGAGAATTGACTTTTGGTCGCCATGAGAGAAGCAGACTGTCAATCAGTAGTTGCTAAAAGTGCAAAACAGAATCCCCCTCCACCCTTTTCTTTTTTTAATTTTTGTCTTTCAGTCGGTGATTAATCTGTCCTTCTTTTGTCTGCGTGTGTGTGTGTGTGTTTTGGCTATGGGTGTGTGTGTGTGCGTGGCGAGCTCAGGTGCGCAGTGTGAAACTGGAGCAGGAGGTGGAGAAGAACAAAATCCTCTCCGAGGCGCTGCAGACTCTCGCCACGGAGCATCACGAACTTGAGCAATCCGTCGTCAAGGGATCGTCACCGCGCAGCGCCCTCAGCGAGGATGAGTTCCACGACGCCGTGTCTGGTGAGTTGACAAGTTATCGAGCGCTCTCGGGACTCGGAGGGGGATTCTGTGACAGGCCGGCGTTCCCATTCACGCTCGCTGCACTCTCGTTCACCTGCAGGACACCGGGATACTTTTTGTTGTTGTTGTTGTTATTGTTGTTGCTGCTGCCGGTGAATTCCTTCGGTATGTGTGAGACTCAAGTTTGCCGGGTTTTTATTCCTTTTATGTCTGACTGATGTTTGATGACTTTTGGTCAATTTGTAGTCGTCATTAAAGCATTTTAAGCATTTTATCTTATTGTGTGTAGTTATGATACCTACTGTAGATAGTCGTGTCAGCTGAGTGATCAGTAGTGGACATTTTCATTTATTACAGGAATCTTTGGTATATTCTAACAATGTTGAAGCTTTGGCGAAAATTAAGTTAATCTTGCCTTCTTGATTTAGGCTTTTCCATGATTAGGCCTAATATTACAACAACAAAAATTGCTTGATTGTTATTATTCAATAAACTATTCCTGCTGTGCACGTATGAAAAAGCAGGATGAAATTAAAATAGTCCCCTGTTTATGATGCTGGTTTTTGGTTTGCACCATTTCTGATGTTTTCGTCATAATCACTCCGGCCTGTTTCTGACCTTCAGGTTTTGATTTTTGAATTTTGATTTTGATTTTAAAGCAAAGCACAAAGTACAGCTCAGGCGTAGGTACTTTTAACTTTAGGTCAAACAAACACAGAGTCCTGTAAATTAAACAGGTTTATCACTGGACAAAACTCTGGACATTTCGTGAAGTGTTTACCAGCATGATTTTCTTTTCTTTTTTTTCTTTTTTTTTTTTTTAAACACATGAGAATAACAACAGCAGTATGTTATATTAACATTAACAGTAATGTTTTCTTAGCTACCTTTTATGTAACTGGACACAATAGAAAACTTATTTTGGTGGAACTGACGGATCTCTTTTTCTTTTTTTGAAGTACTTTTGCCTAGACGAACATCTTTGGGGACGTGATATAGTTTATATAATCAACAACTGAATAACTAATGAAAGACGTGAGGAATTACTTGTTGTTATCTGTAAATTTGCCATAAATACGCTCTTTTAAAAAACGAGCATAGTGTTGCAGTCATTGCCTGCAACATGAAAACAGTTTCTAAAAGTTTTTCCATTTATAAGCCTCTCTGTTTGCACTTACTAGTCAATCAGATTTAAAGAAGCACCCCCCCCCCCCCCCCCCTCCACATCTATTAATTAAAGAAGCTTTATACTCTTCAGCAGCCCGTGTTATCAGCCTTTGTACCCCCCCAGCTCTCCTCTGAGCACTCATCACCATGTCTCCTCGTCTCCATCAGAGTCAGGCTCTGAGCTCTCCCTGAGCGGCTTTGAGACGGTGGCCAGCAATTCCTTTGAAGAGGACGAGGAGGAGGACGAAGGCTCTGTCATGCTAAGCAGCCCGTGCAGCAGCCCCGCCACCAGCATGTTGCAGGAGGATCACCATGGAGACAGGGACGAGACTCAGTCCAACGGGATAACAAAGCACAGGTCAGAAGTGCAATATGCCCCCACGGTTTACCAAATTGGCCACACTCCCCCTGCGCCTTTCATCTCTGGCTTAAAGATGAACAAACTCAGCAAAGGGGACATTTTTCTCTTTTAAGTCTCTTATTGTTGCAGATACTCTTACCTGCTCTGAGAGGTTGGCTGGTTCTTTCCCCCCTGGTCTTTTTTTTTCTCCTCTCCTCTTCTTTATCCTCCCTCGGGTCTTTCCACTTCGTAGTGTGAATAATTTAGAGCGAGATTCTGTCTGGTAAAGCCACGGGAAAGGGTTGTATTGAGCGGGCCTAGCTCCGTGTCACTTTGTTAAATATTGATAAGGTCAATCCGGTAGGAGTGTGATCCCGTGTTTGCTGATCCCTCGGTGTCTCACACGATTTGGGCGTCCTTTAAATCGCCGCCATTTCACCTGCGAACCGAAGAAACCCGAACGATTCCAACGCGTCTCATTGATCATTTGTGTGTCTCGTCTGGAGTTTCCTTCTTAACTGCGCACTTTTATAGCACCTACTTTCCTCTACTTTGAATTCATCTTCTTGAATTGACGCCTGCAACTGTTATTCGTCTCGATACCTCGGATGCCAGCTTCTGTACCGCTACTTGCTCAACGCAAATAAATCACACATGAATTATGGAGGACATGTAATTATGCGTGCACATTTTTTCAGGGCCAGCTTACCTGCGCCGATGTTCTCGAGAAATGACTTCAGCATCTGGAGCATTCTGAGGAACTGCATTGGAATGGTGAGCACGACGTTCAGGTGTTGTTTCGATTGACGCCAGGCAGACAGGTGGCAGCTACACTGCTGCTCGGGTGCAAATTTCAAGTTTTTTATTTTATTTTTATTTTAATCCAACAGGATTAAGCTTATCATTACTGTGACTCTGTTACTTACCTTGCATAGAAGAGAAGAAAATAGAGTAGAATACTTTCTGTCAGACTGAAGTGCTTTTCTCCACAGTAAGACATAAAATCACAAAGAGGCTGTAAAATACAGAAATATATAGCTTCCAGTAAAATGAGAATCTATTTACACTAAAAGAAAAACGGCATCCACATATTTTGACAACTACCTTTTGCACAACTTCTGCAAGATAAATAAATAAATGAGAGAGAGGTCATACGACAGTTATTTAGTGCAACAACTCCCTTTTGGTAAAACCTGTATTTAAACTTGTTAAGTCGTCTGAAACAGATCATGTGATATATCAAGTCCTAAGTTTTCTATTAAGTAGCTATGTAATGTGTACAGTATTGTGATAAAGAATGTTGCGTTTTCTGTGTGCTACGACATCACTCAGCTTCTTTCAATGTGGGGCTTTTTTTCCGACATGTTTAATGATCACCTGACCATCTTGGGATGGAGCTCATTTTTTTGTGAGGTCTTTTATGTCCTTGGGGGCTCCCAAGTGGTTGCACAATTACAATCTTATTTAAAAAGTAGGCCAGGCTGACCTGCCGTTGGATCCGCTAGAAGAAACTCTGGGGGCCGTAGAGAGAACCAGGAAGTACAAATCAGGTCTAACTCGTGTGTAAATGTAACAATAGAGGATAAAATGCATCTCTTACATGTCATTACATATTTTTTTGCAAAAGGTAGCACATTATTTCTGCTGCTACAGCAACATGTCTTCATGACCAATTGAAACAAGCGAATATGACTTCCAGCTAGCAAAGAGCCAAATATTGCTTTCTGCAGAGTTGTGGAAAGGAAAGAAAAAGAAGAAGAAAAGAAAGGGAACAGAAAAAGTTGGAGCCTAAGCATCACACACAAAGACAGAAAAGTTATTCTCTCTCCCAGGACTGTAGGACCTAAATGGCATCAGTCTGTACAAGTGCTTGCACCTTGTTCTTGATGCGAATTCTGGCTGAAAAACGTTTTTCTCATGTGATGTCTGAGGAATATGTAGTGGGAGAGACCTGTGAATATTGCCTGGGAGATCTGGGCTTTAGTTCTTGTGAAATATAAAATGGCCTTGTCAGCAAGAAATTTTTTTATTTTTTTATTTTTTAGCCTCAAGTAAAGTAACTTATCTCTCTCTTCTTGCTGTGTGTGTGCACTCGGATCTTTAAAGTTGCCTCTTGTACAATGTTCATGATGTAACAACATCAAACGCATGCTAACAACTCTGATGCAGCCTCAACACTTTGAAAATAAATTATGATGCTAAATGTCAGCGCTGGGTTCATTAATTAAATCTTATTCCTAAGGTAACATTAAATGTGGATAAAAACCTGCTTAGCTCCAGCTTCTTGGCGTTTTTATATGCTAACCATGCTAGAATTGTCCTTAAGCTTAGCCTATTAGTTAGCATTAGTTAAAACTTTTTTTAAAATTTTACAAGGTGAAAACAAACTGCTATCTCATAGATTGTGTTGTAATAAATTACAAATATAGAAAGTGGGGAAAAAACTAGTAAACACTCAATTTTTTTAGTTTGTGTTTGAAGTTTTTTACACATCTAGAAAACACACTAGACATTGTTCAAAAACATTTCAGCCTTCATCCAGACAATGTCCCTGTTTGTAAATGTAACCAGGAACTATGACACTTAACACACCAAGAAGAAAGTCACATGATCTCGTGCAGCTGCATGAGTACTCTGAGTTGTTGTTTTCACCAGGGGAGGTCGGCTCCAGCTGCTTGTGGTGGCAGTTTAGCTCTAAAGCTACAAGGAGACGTCTTGTAGATAAAAGATATTGCCAGAAAAATGTACTGGAGACAAAGAGCATCTGACAAATCATGTATATTAACAAGAAATAAAAGTGGTCTTAGTATGTATCCCTGAAGGACTCCGCATCTTGTAGCCATTTTCCACTAGTATCCACCTGAAAATTTGGCTATGATCTTCTGGAGAATATTTTTTAAAAGCGTTGGAAGGGCAAAGGTAGGACGCTCCTATGGTATATTTACAATCTACAGATTTACAAAATGGGATTTAATGGGATTTCCTGGAGCTGTTTTAAGATCATCAGACAGTTGTGTCTTAGAAAATCTAAAAATCATCAAAGTACCAAATCTTCTATTTAAACGTAACCACCACTATTTATTTTACCACACTGACCAGCAAGAAAAACTTTAAATTATGAAAGAAATCATTAATATCTTAATAGTTGCAGTGAGGAGGTTAACAGACACACAGAAAATTAGAAATAGTTCCATCTGCAGAGTCTAAACTTTGTAATAGCGATTGTAAAAAAAGAAAAAAGAAAATGATTTAAAGCACAATAGCAATATCAGTCGGTTCTGAGTGTTCTCCAGTTTCATCATAAAACTTCGGTGGAAAGGTATCTCCTCCTCTTTTCCTGAAGCTGCTTAATAACCTTCCAATAAGTTTTCATGTCATCTTTAAAGATATTGGTAAAGTGCTGCATTTTGCCAGTGTAATGAGATAATTATATCTGGGGAAATGGAATCATGAAAGATTTCTCTTGCAGAGTTATGAAAAATCAGGATTAAAGAAGAATTTTTAAAACTGTTACTAGAATTTATTCTAATTGAGGTAAAATATGATTTGTTTATCATAATTAGATAAGTGCCCATAAAGTGTGGGATTCTACCTTGTTGACATGGCAACAGATTCCTGTTGATTAGCATTTTTAATTGTGCTTATAGCTGTAATTCCAGATTAAATACAATTATCTAAGTTGAGGCAAGGGATATAAAAAAAAATCCCATAATTCCTGCTAATCTCTAGCTTCAAGGTTGGGATTTCTGAAGCCTTGTCTTTGATTCCTGCAATGTGACATTGTTGTTGAACTTTCTTTATCCATAACAGCATGCATATTACTGCCATGTTTTGCTCAGATACGTCTCAAGTCTTTAGAAAAAGAAAAAAATTCATTCCCAGCGGATCGGCATGTGAAGGAACTCTGAGGTCCTCTTTGTGATGAAACCTTGTCTCTCCGCCCCGTCTCTTTCAGGAGCTTTCCAAGATCACAATGCCGGTCATTTTCAACGAGCCGCTCAGCTTCTTGCAGCGTCTAACGGAGTACATGGAGCACACGTACCTCATCCATCAGGCCAATTCGTCTTCCGAATCTATCGAGAGGATGAAGGTGGAGCAATTTTCTTTAACACCCTCGAGTTGGAGTGAGCAAGCTGCTTTCCGCTCCGTCATTATGTTCCCTTTAGACGAGCCAAAGTTTTATTACGTCATAGGTTAATGTGTTTGATCCGGAGTGTTTTGTGCGTTTGTCCGCCGCAGTGCGTGGCGGCGTTCGCCGTGTCCGCTGTGGCCTCCCAGTGGGAGCGGACAGGTAAACCCTTCAACCCCCTGCTGGGAGAAACCTATGAGCTGGTCAGGTGGGTGGAGCAGCAGGAGAGCGTTCAGACTTTAAAAGGTTTTTCAAAGACGTTTTTGTTTCCATGCTCCAAAAGCTAATGCCATAATCACAGTTCTGCTATTTATGGGATTTGAATGATGCGTTTGAACCGTTTTTGAATTGAATTCACTTCATTTAAAAATGTTTAAACAATTTATGTACATCTTTTTTTAATCCACAGAAGTTCAAACTTATGCATTTTGAATATTTGGAAGTCCCCTTGAAGAAAAACCAGATGGTTTTATTAGCCATCAACGAGCTTCTGTCATATATCCAGCTACATGTTCAACTACTCCAGAAACGATAGCTAATTTACGTTTATTGATTTCAAAACCCGGTGACCCAGCTTTTACATATATTCAGGGGCCAATCCTTTTCATTCACTGATACTGGTGCATCATACAAAATGAATTAATGAGGATGAGGAAGACTACATCCCAAATCTAGTGACTGAAATATTTGCCCATCCTTCTATTTTTTATTTGTAAAAAATTATTTGAATCTTGTATAATTCTCATTCTACTTCACAGTTGCGTACCACTTTGTGTTGGTCTTTCACTTTCAATTCTAATGCAACATGTTTATGTTTATGGCTGTAATGTGACAAAATATGGAAAAGTTCACAAGAATTAATACTTTTGCAAGCCACAGCAAGTTTTCCAGAAGAGCAATGATCCCAAACACATCAAATCTGGTTCATAAAACTAATAAAGTGTCTGGAATGAAAGATCTGGTAACTGTGCCTCAAAAAGGTGGTCTGCGTGAGGAAAGCAACACGTTTAACTCTTCTATTGTTTTAAAAAAAGTGGTCTTAAATCAAAGTTTTTCCATCTTTTATCCAGAATCGTAATAAGATGCAGATGGATAAATTTGAGCCTGTATGTATAATTTTGAACTTGCATGGATTTTAAAAAAAGAGAAAAAGGAAATGAAAGACATTTATATCGATGATGAATGCATTCAAATGCCTTGCCTATCATCTCGCTTCTCAGTACTTGTGTGGTTTTGAGCGAAACGCGACGTGCAGCTCGACCTTTGTGACCTTTTCGTACCGTACGTTCCCCAGAGACGACCTGGGCTTCAGGCTCATATCGGAGCAGGTGAGCCACCACCCTCCCGTCAGCGCCTTCCACGCCGAAGGTCTGAAGCAGGACTTTGTGTTTCATGGATCCATCTACCCCAAGCTGAAGTTCTGGGGCAAGAGTGTGGAGGCCGAGCCAAAAGGCATCATCACGCTGGAGCTGCCCAAGTAAGAACAAAACGAAACCTGTGCAGCCATGTTTGTTTTTTTAAGTTTGAGACTTTTTTTTTTTCTTTCAGGCACAGTGAAGCCTACACATGGACAAACCCCACCTGTTGTGTTCACAACATCATCGTAGGCCAGCTGTGGATTGAGCAGTATGGGAATGTGGAGGTGATCAACCACAGGTCAGATTCAGATCCATTGTGAAAATGTGTTAAATGTTATAAAATGCTCCCCGTGTTTTATTATACCCTGATCAGCCATAATATAACTACAAAATCCCGTAGCATCATCTTATTTCTGGAAACGCGTTCCTCTTGGCATTTCCTTGGAGTTTGCTTTGACTCTTGCTTCCCAACGGAGAATTTTCGCTTGCAAGTGGAGGACTTTATTTTGAAAAGCAGCTGCAGGAATACAGGCGTGTTCAGTGAAACCCCTTGGAAAAGCGTCTGAGTTTATCCTGCTTCCAAACTCCAATAAATGTCCATCTGATGTGGCCTGACACGAGGAGACGAGCCCCCTGCTGGCTCCTCCTCCTGGTTGGAGTTTGTTTTTGGGAACAAAAGAGACACCCACTCAATATTAGTCATTATGGCTGATTGGTGGATATGTATTCGCAGCGCCACGGCTAAATGGAAAACAGCTTCTTTCTCTTAAGAACTAAATTGTTTCTTATTGTGCTACATCACTTTGAAATTTAAATGCCAAACAACAAAACGAGGAGGTGTGCTGCATACATCACCACACACACACACAGGGTTTCCAACAATAACGACGAGGCACAGTGAGTCTTTTTCAAAGGAAGTTGCACAAGGACTTTGTCTTTTCAGGGTTAAATCCCTTATTGGTTTTTGAAGTTTAAAATAGTTTCCAGATTCTGCTGGGAGTTTTGCATGAAACAACTTGTGAAGTGGTTGATTTTTTTTTTTTTTTTTTTTTTTTTTTACAGCACTAGTTCACAACTAATGTTATGAAAAGGCAATTCACAATACAAGCGGTTCCAAATCATACTGCAATTACACAGAATCCAATTTGAATCAATTTGCTTTATTCCAGTGCAATCCAATTATTTATTAATTAAAAAGATTTAAAAGAACCCCATTCACCTCAGATTATAGAGGATACAGTCAAAATCAGCTGATCATGTGACGTGCTTTCTGCAGGAACGAAAAAATGTTGAGTGGGAAGCTATCAAAGAGAGAGAGAGCTCAGAAAGAAAACCCACCAGAACAGAAGAGCTTTATATTTAAGACAAATACAAAGAGAGTTCATGTACTGTAGAAAGGGTCGGCAACATTTCTGTCATTCGGTTAACTCGATTTGACTTTGATAAAAAATGTCTTGTGTGATTCAGCAGTGAGTGAAAATAATTGCGAAGCATTGCTGTTGTAATTGTTGATGACTATGACACTTTATTCCTTTGTTTTCTCCCTAGGACTGGTGAAAAGTGCTGTCTCAATTTCAAACCATGTGGACTTTTTGGGAAGGAGCTGCACAAAGTTGAAGGTTACATTCTTGATAAAAGGTACAGTGAGCACAGCAATCAGAGGAAGTTTTAAATGGGCTTCCTTAAAGCTGTGGTCTGTCATTTTTCTAAAAATATGTATATTTTTTCCACGTATTTGTTAAAACTGTCACCATGTTGTGACAGTTTAACATGAGACAGATAGTCTGTAAAAATGTGTTGCTCCTTTGTCTCCTCCCTACTGTCCCATTGCCATATGAAGAAATGCACCGCTTCCGGTCAGAAACAACCAATCAGAGCCAGGAGGAGGGTCTTGCTGCTGTCAATCAATCTTCTGCATGAGCCGCGGCAGTGCTAATGGTGGAGAAACAAAGTAATGTTACAGGAACACTACTGATCCACTCTCATTGGTATAGAAGCTAACTAGCATGGCAGGGTGATTGACAGCACTAAGGCCCTCCTCCTGGCTCTGATTGGTTGTTTCCAATCAAGTGATTTATTTCTGCAGGCGGCAGTAGAGACACTGGAAGTAGGCAGAGGAGCTTGATTTTATTATGAATTTTTTTCACAGGTTATCTGTCTCATGTTCTTCTGTTACAACATTGTGACAGTTTCAACAAATATGTAAAAAAAAAACATATTTGTTTATCAAAATTACTTACTGCAGCTTTAAACATTATTTTAGTTTAAAATTACTCTTTTATTCCTTAAAAAAAATCAATGTGGAAATCACAACATACTCTGAACGCTTGGTTTTAATTCCAGCTTACTCTTGATAGTTTGGAAAATCTTTGTTTCTCTCTCTATTATAAGAACTGTATTGATTTTTTTTCCATTGCTACCTGATAGTTTACATTCCTCCATTTGGCAAAATATTGCAGCGCAGATCAGATTTATTCGGACGCGTAGAGTAGCCGTCAGCTCTGCTTTCCCATCAGGCACCAAATATAACTTAGAGCTCAAATGAGGTCTAATGTAATGAGTCTCAAATTCAAACATGCGACACAGATTGTACTCTTACCCATTCGCCACCGTTTTATAAAATCCCTAGTAGTTTTGTTTGTTTGTTTAGCTTATTGAACAGGCACCATATAAAGAAGCATTAATCCCAAAGGTAATACGCTTTTCAGAGCTGATGTTCAAAAAGAAAACTGCTGTTTACACACTGATCGGTGCTCAGAATACCCACAGCTGGAGCGCTTTGACCTGTAACGATTTTAGTCATTTTGACAAAAAAAAAACACTTAACAGATGTGGCAGAAAAGCAACACAAAAGTCCAAACTTTTAGCTGAAATTTCCTGGAAACTCTCGACTGTATTGGATTTTTGGAGCTTCGTCTCCCTGGAGGTTTTTCATCCTTTGCCGCTCGACACCGACTGAAGTCATCGGCGGTGCGCTTGTGCCTGAGGACGTGTGCATATCTGCATGTGTATCTGTGTGGTTCACAGCAAAAAGAAGCTGTGCGCGCTGTACGGGAAGTGGACCGAGTGCCTCTACGTCGTCGACCCGGCCGCCTTTGAAGCTCACAAGAAAAACGACAAAAAAGGAGCCGAGGAGAAGAAAGCCGGCAAAGCGGTATGAATTACTCAGCGGGGGTCGGCAACAACATGAAGTTAATTGCAAAGTTAAAAACAACAAAAAAAAGTGAAGCTGTTGCTTCTTTCCTTTCGGGGGGGGGGAAAGGAAAATGAGCCATTGTTCCGAGTTTCGACTGAGATGAAAACGGTCGATGTGGGCAACTCTGCTCATAGCTTCGTGCGTAACTCGTCTGCAGATCTAAACCGCTAAGTGAGCGAGGCGTTTCAGCACACAGTCGAGAAAAGCCGTCTGAACTCTTTTCATTGGTCGTCACTTCAAACACTCAAATATATACTGCTGAAATATACGCTGCTTTGATGGTAGAACCTTAGAGAGATGTAGGCGACTGACTTGAACTCCTAAACCTTTCATATTTCGTTACATCACAACCAAAAACTTCAATGTATTGAAGTTTGTTTGTTTTTTTAAATAAGATAGACCAGCACAACGTGTCGCTTAATTGCGAAGTTGAAGAAAAGTGATGAACAGCTTTAAACATATTTAAAGTTTTGTTTTTTTTTTATCTGATTTTGTTTTCACCCGTGCAGCCCGATACCCCAAAATAAAATCCGGTGCAACTTGGGGTGCATTCACACCAGCCTTGTGTAGTCGGCTTTTTACCGAACTCTAGTTTGTTTGTCGAGAAAGTAGCAATGTAACAAATGTAGCAATTTTTCATCCCAATCTACAGAGGAGGATCAGGGCCGCTGAAAAAAAACAAAAACTTTTTTCCCAGAAGATTAAAGACGGCAATTGTAAACATGCAGCTAGACCTACATTGGAATAGCTTAGATCAACGCATATTTATCTCTTAAAAAGATTTGTGTTTACACTGCTTTGGTGTTGTTCTCTCACTTGAAATCACACTTAAGTGCATTGCAGTTCACCCCCCATGTCACACTGAGAGCTGCTGTGTGTTTCTGTTCTACCAGGGTAACAGTGGGGATCAGCAGGGCGTACCCTCGCCTGCTTCAGACACTGTGGAGGTGATTCCTGGCAGCCAGCTGCTGTGGAGGATTGCCCCCAGACCGGCAAACTCTACCCAGGTCTCACCGACTCCTACATTACCTACCATATATCACTCTTCAAAAAAGTATGATGCTTAAACATGAAATTATGATTTTTTAATTTAAAAAAAAAAAAACAGATGTACAGCTTCACGTCCTTCGCGATGCAGCTGAACGAGCTGCACAAGGACATGGAGGGGGTCATCCCGCAGACCGACTGCCGGCTCAGACCGGACATAAGGGCCATGGAGAACGGCGACATCGGTAACGCCTTTTTGTTTGTTTTTTTTAAACGAAAATAAACTTTTAGCCCAATCCTCTTCGCCGTAACCTAAGAACTCGACTTCCCCGTCTCAAACAGACCTGGCGAGCGAGGAAAAGAAGAGGCTGGAGGAGAAGCAGAGAGCCGCCCGTAAAAACCGCGCTAAATCTGACGAGGAGTCCAAGCCCAGGTCGGGGTTATTCTCGTTTTATTTATTTTGTCATTAAATCTCTCACCAGGCTGTTTATCCACAAAGGAACCAGATGATTTTAAATGCACATCTAAATCATCTGATCTTTCCTTTTTCTTCCCCCCCAACCAGAAACATCTTTGTGTTGTGTTCCTCTGAATTGCTCCAGGTTAACTCTGTTTTGGTTTTTTTTTATCTCCGTTTTTCACATTTGGTCGGCTGCGTCTTGGCTTTGATGCCAAGGAGTCCTCCCCTCGGCCCGAGGTTAGAGCGGCTCGCCGTTTGACTGACGCGCTCTGACGTCTTCTGTGTGCTCACGTGACCCTCTGTGTTTTCCAAAAAAACAACAACATCCTAATCTCTGAGTGAATGTTATCTGAACGACAGAGAGACTCGCAGTGTGAAGATATTTAATCCCCTCCTCTTCTTCCCTTCGCTAAAGCTTCACTCACCGCCACTAGAAGCAGTTACTCAAACACTACAGGCATCCTCCCTCCATATCCCTTATTAAAAAAAACAAAACAAACAAAACTAGAGTTGATGTTAGCTGAAAGCAAACAGCCTGATCTCCTCACATCTAAATAATGAACAATGAAATTCGAAGATAAAGCATGCCCGCTCTTCGTTCCTCTCCTCTCTATGATTCGCTCGAGTGTGGCTTGGCGCGGCGCTTCCTAAACGCCTTCTCTCTCGTCTCAGGTGGTTTCAGCAGGGGCCGAACCCCCACACCCGCTCCCAGGACTGGCTGTTCTCCGGCGGATACTGGGACAGGAGCTACAGCCAGCTGCCGGATATATATTAATCTCATTTTGTGCTCGGAAGAAAGAAAAATAAAAAAGAAAGAAATCGCACTTATTCGTTAAATATCAGTAATAACCGTTTAATTCTCTTTCATTTCTTTTTTTATTAATAACTACACTAATTAAAGGCACTTTGGGAAGTTTGCACCTGAGCATTGTGGCCTTACTCTAAGTTATTATGGGAGGGACAAAAAGTCACTAATTAAATGTAGTTTGATGATGCTTTGAGACACATTATTTGTATTTACACTGAAATGCTTTTTTTTTTTCTTGACTTTTAGCACAGTGGACTGGGAGTCTATAGGTTTTGTTTGTTTTTTTTAGCATTTATTTTCTTTTAAATGTTCATAGTTGTAAATCTGTGTATATACTCTCCACATCTCCAGCCATCATTAGACCTCAGCGTTATATTCTCCATCTCTCTGGACCTTTGTCTGTTTTGCCTTGTACAGTTACAGGATTCTTTTAAACCCATCTTACATTTGACGCTGTGTATTCCCTCTCTCATTAACTCCCACTTTACGCATAAGCATAGCCGAATTTTTAAAGAACAATCATCCTGTCTTTGTGCTCTGTTTTTATTGAAGCGCGCGTAAAAATTGAGCGCTGTAAAGAGCTGAAGTTGGATCTGATTTCTGCTGTAAATTTGAACGTTGTACAAAGTGAGCGATTTTTGCTGGAAATCATTTGTACAAAATGGAGGAAAACTATGATTTGAGTCCTCATAAGAATTTAATTTCACCATTTCAAGTATTTGTTTTTTCCTCCCTGCTTTCATATTGAGCTTTGAAATTGTAAATTTCTTATCTAAATAAAACATTTCAGTCCATTCCTGTGTGTTGTCACTGTTGCTGTTAATAACTTGACATCAAGCAACGCTGAGGCAACAATGTCTCAAAAGTAGGAAACAGCGCCACCTTCAGGTGGGGGAAAACAGCCACATAAACCTGGGAGGTTTTTGACCATTTCTTTCGGAGAATTTGCAATAAACTCACAAATTCGCATTAGCGCAGGGATCTGTTGAGTTTCCGTGAATTTCTGCAGTGAAACCGACTACAAATATATATAAAAAATATAAAATCAAACTGTTCTCAACTAGCCAGACACACTCAATGAAGGAGTGGTTTTGCAGGTGAGGACCACAGACCACTTAGTTTCTATGCTTTCTGTCTGATGTTTTGGTCACTTTTGAATATTGGTGGCGCTTTCACACTCGTGGTAGCATGAGACGGACCCTACAACCCACACAAGTGGCTCAGCTAGTGCAGCTCATCCAGGATGGCACATCAATGTCAATTCAACATATGTGTGAATTGTGAGACAGTTATTTTTTGTTTTTAAGCATATGCACTGACTGATGGCACTTTTTAAATGTCGTTGTTCTTGTGACAATGACAATAAAGATTTATCTTATCTTATCAGCTGTGGCAAGAAGGTTTGCTGTGTCTGTCAGCGTAGTGTCCAGAGGCTGGAGGCGCTACCAGGAGACCTGGAGGAGGCCGTAGCAGGGCAACAACCCAGCAGCAGGACCGCTACCTCCGCCTTTGTGCAAGGAGGACCAGGAGGAGCACTGCCAGAGTCTGCTCGCCAAAACTGGCATGACTGCCATTAAGTATCGAGATGAGATCCTCAGACCCCTTGTGAGCGGTTGGCCCTGGGTTCCTCCTAATGCAGGACAATGCTAGACCTCATGTGGCTGGAGTGAGTCAGGAGTTCCTGCAAGATGAAGCCGTTGAAGCTATGGACTGGCCCGCCCGTTCCCCACACCTGAACCCGACTGAGCATCTGGGACATCATGTGTGGTCGCACCAGACTGACGACTTTTATCATTCAGTTTTTGGTTTTAAAGAAAAGAGAAAAGCGCTAAATCAAGAAATTTTTTTAATTTATTTACTGCTTATTGTGACAGGCCTAGATTGAGCTATCCATAGAGACACTGATTTTAAAGTTACGCCTACTTACGGCTAAATCTGGTGTTATTGTCATTATGGACCCAAAATTTGTTGTGAGCCTCCTGCTCTCATGTTGAGATCAGACGGAGGCGAACTGGCCGCGGTCTGTAAAGTGAAGCACTCCATCTGATGGCCAAATGTAGAGCAGCAGGCTGAAACGAGACGAGCCGATCTGGTTTCTGTCAACTGGCTGCGAACCCGAGCTCTACAGGCAAGTTTGTAGATTTTATGCATTCATAGCACAAAACCGAACCACTCGTATGGCTGGTTTAAAAAAAAAATTAACTGTTTATTTAAGTTTTACCAACAGAAGGCAAGACACACTTCACCATGATCTTCACCATGTCGTATTAAAGCTCTAAAATTAGTTTTGAATACATTAGCAGGGGACTGAATTTAATAAACATTCATTTTTCTAACAGGCTGTGCTTGGGTAGCTCATGCAGCCTTTTCAGCGCGTTTTTCTCGGTGCAGTTTTGGCTCTTCATTGTTTGTTCTGCATAAGTGTCATGTTAAAGTCAGTCTTTGCATAAAGCTTTAGGAGCTTAACAGTGTGTGATAGTTTTGATCATGAGTGGTGGCAGGATGGACGGACGGGAGTGTTGGAGCGTCGTCTGCAGGGGAGCCGAGCCAAAAAAAAAACAAGGCTCTCACTTTACTAGTTCGTCTAGTGCAGAATAGGACTTTAGCCCTTTACTGTACATGTTTTTTTATTTTCCTCGGTGCGTGAACACATGAGTTTTCCTTTGAGAGAACTTCACAAAGAACCTAAATTGAGTAAAATAATAAAGTGAAAATGGGTGACCGTACACGCTGACGTTTATGGACTATAGTACTGAAACGTAAATGTTGGTCAATTTTATGGTTTCTTGTACCGAAGGACACTCACTGGCAGGAAACGATGCTGGTTATAGGGGTTTATTGTATCATTTATTGTTTATCGTGATAAATTTGTTCTGATAAGAATTTTGTTTATTGTTGTAAACCACCTGTGTTGTCCAGATTGTTAGTTTTACTATTTTCTCCACTGTTTGTTGGAGAAAGAAAGTATTTATTGAGACGGCGAGAGTAACAATAAATACGGTGAGAGTATTAATACCAATAAATTTAAAAATATGACTGAATGCAGTTATTGTGTGCAGCTTAGTGACACCTGTCACACTTCTTTGTGTGACTGGTGTCCTAAAGAAGTATATTAATAACTAATGTTTTTCAAAAGCTGGATTTGTGTTTGTGGGGTAATGTTTTCTGCGTCATGCAGTCACTGTAATCCTTATCACAAAAGTACCACAAAATGTTGTGACTTTAAGTCCATATCACCCCCTCATAGTTGGTAAGACTCGTTGGGACTTGGTTCTGCTGACTTTCAGACAGCTGTGTGTGTAGACGCCATCAGCCTGCTGGGCATCTGTTCATGCTCACAACCCCAACCACCTCAGATTCAGTCTCAAGTCCAAGAGGCTTCCCGTTGATTTTCAGGAGTCGCAAGCAGCCCACAAACGGGGACGACACCGGGACGCCGTGTCGATGTGTTGTGCCTGGCACAAGAGGAGAAAAATACCTTTAGTAAAGGTCATTTAGCTAAAGCTCATTTTGTTTTCGAGAGACGCACCTCCGATGTAGAGCGTTGCGTACGGGCCGGACGTGGAAGAGTGCGTTTTCTGCTTGAACTCGGAGTCCACCACTAGTTTGATGACAGACCGCTGTTTGGACACTGAGAGAAAACGACTGAGGAATGAACAACATCTGGCCAGTTTGTGTGTGGATTTTAACGCAACACAACGGTAGGCCTACCTGTAACCGCATGAAACTTTCCGTCACAGAGGCTTTCACGAGGCGCCACCGTCACACTGACGGGACCTGTAGCGTCATTCAGCCCGACACCCACCTGGTTCGACATTACGTGTTCATCATCTTGTAACAGTGTTTCTTTATGAGCAATTACATATGCAAATTAGCCAACGAGAGCAAGGAATTATTACCCCGTTTTCCATTAAGTACACATTAAGGCTGCTTGTGCTGTCGCTTCGAAAATGGAAGAGGAGACCTGTACGGTGCTGAGGGCGCATCTCAAAGGACAGCACAAACTGAGAACCATCGGTGAAGAAGTTATCTAGAGAGAGAAAAAAAAGATGTGTGTGAGAATAAGTTGCTATGGAAGCAAAGCAGCAGAACGGGACCAGTAAAATACGAGGACAGACCTACGAGGACGTGACCGCCGCCAAAGAAGGTCCCCGTTTCTGTGAGGCCGCCCAGGCAGGGCAGGATTTCACGGCTGGAATCAGGCGCGGGAGCAGCAACGTTATTCATTTTGAAATCCCGTAAACAGCCGATGACGCTGTCTGCGGGAATGTCGTGTCCCTGAGGAGCCAAAGAGAAAAGGCCGAGGTCATCTTTTTATACGCTCTCGGAAACATTTGACCTTTCATATAAACATGTTTGATGGGGTTTTTTTTTTTAGTTTTGTTGCAGTGGTCAGCAGGAAAATACAAATCAATAGAGAATGGTAGCTTTGCTCAAGTTTGATATGAACTTTAGTTGTCTTCTTTTTCGGATGCCCTCCCAGGTACACAGGGTTGCGCAGCCGTAAAGACGATCCCTCGTTGCCGGGCAGCTGTCCGTCGGGGACGCGCACTCCGTCGACCAGCAGGTGAAAAGTGCTGTTCTCCACGCTGAACTCAACCTGCGCACACACAAACGGTCTGAATAAGGTCACATCTTTGCATGGACTTTGACTAGGACAGTCCAAAATACACCAAAAACCCTTCATTTTGGTGTACCACTCACATTTGGAAGCACACAAAGACAATACCCATCAGAATTTTCAGGTGAAAAGGAGAATCACCACCATCATGTTTTAGTATGTTGTTTATATTTCTCTTTTAAAGACTGTAGTAGTTTTACAGAATATGTAACATCAAACTTGTGTCTCGTCGGTGAGCAGAATGTCTCCCCAGAGGTTCAGGGGATCATCAAGACCGATTTTGAAACGCTGCGTTGTGGTACTTTAGAAATTGCTCTGTGTGTGTTTTCCTTGATAAACTGTTGTTTCGCCTTTGGAGTAATTTAATAGTAGGGGGCCAAGTCCAGGGAAGGTCCACTGTTCTTTCAGTTTATAGATAATGTCTGCAGTCTCAAAGCCTACAGAAAGGCTTCCTAACTTTCCTTGATCCCCATCTGTTCCTAAAATGTCTTTAGATCACTTCATGATATGTTGTTTTTTTCTATTTAAGTGATTTTAGTCATTTTGCTTGAAGTAACAGTGTTAGTTAATTACAGTTAGCTCATGTTCAGACAGATAGATAGAGAAGACAGCAAACCAGTGACACATTAAGAAGCACTCTACGGTAAAAAGGGCAGAGGTGGACTACACTTGGCACGTTGGACTTTCTTGAGTGATCCTGCACTCAAACGAGTCGTCACCTGGATTCATGAATTAGGTTTGCTTTGATTGCTCCTTAATGCCCTTTGACACCGACTCGTTTCCTCTCTGGAACAGAAGGACTCGGTCGTTCACCTCACCGTTCACACGAGTTTAACCGCAGCTGCATTAAAGCCATTTTGAAGAAGGTGTCTCCATCTTGGCCTGCTCTCTTGCTCTCTTACCCTTTGCTTTTTCATGGAGGTGAAGAGTTCTTTTTTTTTTTTTAAAGGTTTTAATGCTGACTTTTACACTAAATTTGTCATCTCAGCTCCCTTTGTCATGTTGATGTCGCATCGATTACACTGTAATTAATTAGTCATGCCAGTACACTTTCCATCTCTTTTGCAGTCAGGCTTTAGCCTCTCATCATTACCATGTGCCAGCCCCCGTCGTTGCTCTTCTTCTTGTGCTGGATGACTCTGTTTTGTCCGAGCGACAGCCTGATCTTTCCGTTAGCCATGTAGAGAGCCAGGCGGGGGACGACCCCTCTTCCTGCTACATGAAGGATCAGCCCTTTGGATGAATTAGTTTTTATGTGAAGAGAGAAGTGAGGCCTGAGATACACAGAGACGATGCGTTAGTGGGATCCCTTCGTGTCTGTGTAGATGGATGAATCGGGGTATAGACGGTTGGCTGTTATACATACAAAACGATGCGTTGCATTATACCTGTAGTTAAGTTCTTCTTCAGGGAATGTGTAGCTGAGCCAGCTAGCTTCAGAAAACTGGTGTTCATACTGAGCTTGTTGACGTCTGCAGTGGGCGCCAGCCAAACTCTGAAACTAACACAGAAGACAAGCAGAAGATGTAATAAAATGGCTAAAATTAAAGTATCAAGAGATGCAGAGAAAAGAAGTCGACGTGTATCTCAATTAGCTCTAAAATCCAAACATGTGATACAGGAACTCCGACTTGTATCATTTATGTAAAGGGGACATGATGTAAAATGGCCCACTTGTTAGTTTTATATCACATCATAATGTTATTCCCTCATTAAAAACATAACTAAAGTGTTCCCGTGATTTGCTCATCGACGTTTGAGAAATTCCCGAATCTCCCGTGACAACCATTCAGGGGTGCCTAAACGCTTGCTCCCACAAAGCTCCGCCTTGGAGCTGCAGTCTCCGCCTGAGCTTCCTCACTATGTAGCAGCCCTCCCCCGCAACTCAACCACTCAGCTCCTCCAGACTAGCGGCAGCAGCAACTAGCAAACAGCTGCACATCTACTGAGCTCATTATACAAACTACTTCTCAACCCAACTCTCCTAAACCAGTAAACAGAATCATGAAGTAGCATTGATTGAAATTACATGGTGAAGGCGGAGTCTCGGAAAGAGCTTATTAAAGAGACAGAACCCCAATTTCAAGGGGTCACATCACAAAGTCAAATTTATTTTATGTCATGCTTGATATGTTAAGCAGCTTTATAGCGAATTATGGTAACATACTTGATTGTGCTATAAAATGACACAATTTGCCTGGAAAATACATAATACCACTCTATTAAAGGTGCATTATATAAGTTTAATTTAAAAATATTTTTTTACATATTTATTGAAACAGTCTCTATCTTATGACAGTATAGTATGAGGTTGCTAGTCTGTGAAAAACAAATCAAGCTCCTTTTCCTTCTCCAAGTTCTCCCATGTGCTAATACTAGAAACAACCAATCAGAGCCAGGAGGAGGGTCTTAGTGCTGTCAATCATGCCTGTGTGCACACAGTTTCACCACCCTCGCGTGTGTAATCAGGGTAACCTTAGGGGAAAAAAAGTGCAACCTCCCTAACAGGCTTATGTCTGGGGCAGATGATTTTTTTAAATCTCTAGTTTGGCTTTATTTACTGAAGTTGAAACAATGGAGGGGTGGAGGAACGGGCATTTTAAAAAGCTCTGTTTATTCTTTAAGATTTCTGCAACCAAAACACACCTTTAAACTGCACCAACCAGGGAAAACGTCTTCTGCGTGCGACAGCGAACTGAGATCAGCGGGGATAAATTTAGAGTCATCCCTGCAAAATATTACACAACCTTTAAATACCATTGTGAGTCTTTTGCATAAAGCATGTCGAATAAATCACTTTATTTATGACATTTTCCAACCTTCTTGTATAAAGGTTAGCAACGCAGCCTTTAAATTTCTCTTCTTGCCGTGTGATAGGAGGTGCTTGTTTCTGAATCACATTCACATTATCAATGGTGAGACCCAGCCTAAGAAAAAATAAAATAAATAAAGTGTAAAAGTAACATTTCATTTGCACTAAGACTATGATAATAGGAGGATGACATCGCCTACCCTGTTGGCCTCCCCTCTGCAGAAAGGTAATGCCAGGCTCCATCATTGTACCTTTTCCCAGATGTTAAGGTGTAATTATACCCCCTGAATATTATAAAGCCATCAGCGAGGGAGAGCTGGAGGTCACGACCAGAGGTGAAGCTCTGCGGAGAGAATATTACAAACATCCTGATTTTTTTAATCCTTTTTGTCGTGGTTGAAAAGATGAGCGGGGTGTTTACCTGTGAGCCGCAATTAAGCAGAACAGCATGCCTGGATGTGCTGCTGAAGCCCAGAGACACTCTGGACTGTCCGCTGCAGACAAACAAGGAATCGGCAGGAAGAGCCGAATACACTGTGGCCGCACGAACGCCCTGCACAAGCCAGACACAAGCTGAGGCTAGAGTCTGGGGCGACAGGTTCCCCGTCTCCCCACAAACAAATTAGGTGATGTGGAAAGGGAAATAAAAAAGACCAAACCAATTTTAAGCTTTAAAAATTGAGGCTAGGATGAATGGCAGGGTTGTTGATGAATCTGTCAAATCACAAATTTCATGTCTCTACGATGAAGTAAAGTCATAGCGAAGAGTCTTTTGAAAGTTGATAGGTGGCGCTGTTGAGCCGTTTTTTGTGCAATTTTTGCGACAACCTTAAAAATTTCCCACAGGCTGTATGCATCCACCAAATTTGGTGAGTTTTTGAATATAATAAAGCCCCCAAAAAGCCCCCTGTTTAGGAGGGCAGAATCGTAGTAATGAAAACAATAGGCCTTCGCAGCGCGTTGCTGCTCGGGCCTAAAAAAATATTTACGATAAAGCTTTCAGTTGATCATCATTAGCTGAAACTTATCGAGACGACAGTAAATGTCAATTATGCACAATAAATGCCCAACCCTATTTGAACTGAGTTGAATTGTGTCTACGTGGCACACTATCAAGCTAACCTTTAAAACAATAATAATTTCTCAGATTAATGAGGGGCTTTTTTGCTTGATTTAAACCAAGACGTGTAGAAAAAAATCTGAACATTCCCATCATGTTATCATATGTCTGCCTTGCATTGATGTATGAAAATACGATATGTGATATAAATACTGCTCCAGTATCAGATTGTACAAATCTGAAATTTTGGCAATCTGATCTCCAGTTCAGCCACAACGCCTCAGATCTTATCATGATAATGTCGCTGGTGTTGTTACGTTGAACTTTTATAACTGAGACAAAAATACATGTTACATGTAACTGTTTCATGTAAAATAGGTTTTTAGAAATGCTAACACATACGGCAAGATAAACACAGTGACAGCAACTTAAGTTCCAGGTTTTGGCTGTGCTAAAGCACCCAGGAGGAAACTGTCGATCTTAAAAATGTATTTCAGAAAACCTGTGTTGCTCTTGGAATTACTGCACAATGAAATGCTGTTGACCACACCGATCGCTGTTTAAGCACGTTTGGTTTACCAGTAAGGAAACCGGGCATCCACAACCGACACCAACTGTCTTGTTGTACTCGACAAACTCTGCGTCTGCCGTCACGTGATCCACACATCCTCTCAGTGGGGCTGCTGTGATGTTGTGTCTGATGATAAGAGGAGCAAAACCAGCTGAGGAAGCCAGACTAACGAGACGATGCTGTGATATCTGCTGCCTTACCTCCGTCTGAGCCAGGCTGGCAAGCCTCCCATGTACCACCACGTGTAGTTAGTCTGAAAATGATCTGTGTGGATCTGCTCTGATCCGTAGCGCACGACAAATCTGTCGGCAATCATGACCGCAAACGTCTGCTCCTGAGATCAACGAGGAATACAAAATGAGGCACAGCGTGCGATGTTGCGTTTCGGATCCACAATCCAAATCTAAGAAAATCTTACAAACAGAGAAACTTGAGCTGAACTCTGGTTTCTGAGCTGCCGGCCGCCTTGTTGACCTTCAAGCACCAGGAAGCCTCTTTCTACACAGACACAGAAAAAGGACTCCTGGAAATAAAACAAAAAAAACATCAGATGTGTAACTTGCAGAAGTATTCATTTCCCTTGGACTTTTTCCACATTTTTCATCTTTAAACCACAAACCTTAAAGTATTTTATAAAGATTTCATGTAATAGACAAACACAAAGTGACACATTAACATGAGGTGGAAGAAAGATGATCCGTCTATCCATCCATCCAGTGGCGACCCCAGAGGAAGGGTCAGAGGGGCAATGGGCCCACCATAGAAAATGCTGGCCACCCCATTGGCCTCCCAGAGAATATCCATACAAAGGCATACGGAGTCATCTTCAATCAAGACATAAATGTAACCCCCCCCTCCAAAAAAACATATACAGTATGTGTATATACTGTATGTAGCTATTTCTTTAGCTATGCCACCCCAAAATTTTCCATCTATCCATAATCTCCAGCAGTCATTGGGCAAAATTGTCACCAGTCCATCACAAGGCAATACAGACACACACCAGACAAACAACCATTCTGCATTTTTCAGATTTTAACAACATAATCAAGAGTCCTTGTATCCATTCACACCTCCACCAGTTCAAGCAACCATTAAACCCTACATGTGTATTTTTGGACGGTGGGTGGAAGCTGCAGACCCTTTGCAGTCATTAGGGGGACTGCTCAATCAGACAGAGTTAAGTTTGTGGTATAAATACGACAATCTGTGCAAAATTAGTATGAAAACTTTTGCAAGGTACTATAGAGCTCTAACTAATCGATATTTGTCTTCAGTTTATGTTAGTAACAAACACATACTTCATTTCCGATGCAGAACAAAAGGGCGTTTGTCTCTCGGCTGCTCGTGTTGAATCTGAACAGCCGTCGTTTCTTCTTCTGCGGCTCCTTTAAGAAGGCCATGCGGTAACCTGTCCCGTCATAATAATCACATAACTCTGTCTGAGGGATTCTGAACAGATAAAAATAATATCTTAATCATTTTCTTTGTTTTTATTCTCCTTTTCTTCAGACAGCCACGGCTATTTATAAACCAGTCTTACTTTGCAGTGCTCTGCTTTGTCTGCATGTTGACAGCACGCCTGTAGTTGAAGAGGTTGACAGGAATGTCGTTGATGTAGGAAAGTTTCATCGCTCCTCTGAGCTTAGGGTACCGCAGCTCCTCTGGAGGCTGAAGAAGAGGGAGAATTTAGAAAAGAGGCAGAAAAATGCCTTGAAACACCATAAACAGGCCTCAAATGATGGGGCTGAAGACTTGTCTGGCCTCTCCAACTCAAAATCGCTGTGCTCACAGGAATTTCTTTCCATTAACCTTTTAGCCCGAGGCATCTGAAACTACACTGCGCTCATTCCTGTCACGAGAAAACAACTGTCAGCCTATAATTGTTCTATTTCAGCCCAAAGCAATGACCGTCATAGTATGTCAGATAAATGCTCCCTGCCGGGGAGAAGGAATATAGCGATGGCAGAAGAGAGGAAATAATGGAAGACATAATGCAGAGAGTTAATCTTTAGTAATCTTAGTAAGCATACTTTAGGAGAAAGAGCTCTATATCAATTCAAATGCATTAGACTTTTTTTTCCTTGATGTAAATACCTTTAGGCTTTGGAAATTTTCCTTCCCAAATTAAAATCCTAAATAAAAAATTAGCAACTGATTAGGGCCCCCTGCTGGCCTGGAGACCTCAAGAGACCTTACATTCACACAGAACAAGCTACTTAGTGCACATCCTGTAAGACGCTTATGACCTACAGTATGTTAACTCACTCATAATTTCAAGCAGTTTTTGCAAATTCCTGTAAATGGATTGTTTATGGAGCACAAAAATCTTCAACATGACACTGTTGTCATTTGGGCCGTAGTGTCAGATGCACAGGGTGGAACTAATACAGGGGGGAAGCATTAAAAAAATATAACTTATCTATCAGATACAAACATGTTTTCACTTTCCCCTCTAAAGGTTTGTTTCATTTTAGTTTCGTTACTAATACGTAGACACCGATCAGCATCAGATCTGATATTTTATGATCCTTTAAAGAGCCTAAAGTTATTATACTCTGCATCTTAACGTGAATCAGTACGTATGAAGGGCACGTTTTGTCTCATAGGAAGTCATTTCCTGTGAATACTGTTGTGAAAAGTAAAAATATTGAAAAACAGAATACGAAAATACAAAAAACTTCTTACGTCGAACTCCTCGGGATAGCCTCCCACGTAGAAAACGGCACGCTGTGAGTCAAGGCTCATCATGCTGCTCGTCGTGTTGGGTAGATTCTGTTTGGGAGGGAGGCTGACGGGTTTCTGTGATGTGACGTTTTTTGTGATGCCAACTGTAGCATCTTGGTAAACTCTGGAAAATAAAACCAGCATGGCGGTTTCACCACCAATCGATCCACATTCGCTTTAAGTGTATAAGAAGCTTCTGTCTTGTGCATTTACCTTTGGAAGACGATCCTGTCAAAATAAGAGGAGTTTATTTTGCCTGTTGATATTTGACTGGTTTCTATCTCATGAACAACTCCGCTCAACTTATAAAGACAAATCAACGTTGTGTTTCTGATGACCATCGCAAAGTAGTCTCCAAAGGTCTGGGCATCAACAGAAGCATAAATCAGTATGCATGTATAGATAACGTCTGCAGAACTTATTTGTTAGAGAAATCTTTTGTGCTGGAAGAGTAAGAACTCACATCTCTGTTACCCAGATAGAGAACAAAGTGGCTGTTTTCATCTCTGTGTTTGTGCTGCCGCCGCCTTCGCCGCCTTTCTGCGATCGGCTCTCCGTGGTGGAGATTGAGCAGCAGATCAACGGCTGTAAATGCTTTTATGTCCTCCAGGTTTCTCGGAGGGTGGAGCTCAATGTGGCTCTTTCCATTAAAGGTGGTGGCAAGAGACAGCTGCGAAAAGATCCAAACAATGTTCCAAGTCTTGACTGAAAGCATTTCACACAGGGCCGTGCAACTACGATTCTCGAGTATAATCATCAAAATCAGGACTGGGTTCGGGAAACTAACCCTGCTTTAAGTATTTGTGAGGGGAAAAAAAAGGTTAACGTTGAAATTAAAAGGAAAAAAAAATATTTTTTTGGCAACAGTTAACAAAACTTACATATTTTAAGCTTTAGTGTATCTATTAACTTTGGTATCTTTTCACTGGTTAATCTATTCCCCCTCATTTAGTCTAAATCCAGATTAGGTGATCCAGATTAAAACTTCTTCTGTCCTAAAACTACAGTTTAAAAAATACAAACATTGTGGTGGTTCTTGGAAAGGCAATTTCATGAACCTTTAAAATGTCATCACATTAGCTGTAGATGGTGTGGCGGGTAAGGAGGCAATCACCAGTGATCTTGTGTGAAATACTCAGAAGTAAACATCAGAAACATAAGACAGGCTTAGGGATACTGCTGGTTTCTGATTGGAAATGCTTTAAATGTTTTGCTTTCATTCACAGAGGAAGAATATTAACGATCCACCGCCTCCAGTCTCCATATCATGTGTAAATAATTATGTGCTACTGAGTAAAAAAAAGAATGTGCAGTTTAAAAGTTCAAAAAACAGAATTTGCACAAACTGCGACGGCATATTTGAGAAGTTGGTTCAGCCTCTGGAACCCACTAATCTGTATTTAAGATAAAATATTGATATCATGAGAGTTATCCTCTGCTGTTAAAAGCATTACCTCTTAATAACCTTTTAAAATATTTCCACTTTAAAACTCCTGGATCATCTCCTTAAAGTCTTGGTTTAGACCGGTGTTTGTAATGATAAGGGACATTTGAAACCAATTAGAGATTGTTAGCACACCTAGCAAACCATGAGATTTCCCTTTGTTTTATTACAAGAGATATATCTGTTAGTTCTTTTAAATCTTATGTACATTAAATGATTACTTTCAAACTCTTTCAAATGTGCAAACATGTACAGTAGGTGCTTTTGCAATCTGCACTCGGTTTAATCACCAGAGCGCTTGGGGGGCCCCCTGCTGGCCTGGAGGCCATTGGCAGTGGCTGAATTTTCTGATTCCTTGTGCCAACATTGCTACTACAGGTTCTACTATGCATTTGATTTAAGGAGAAACTGACATTTGTCATTGTTAATTTTTGAGAAAGGCTATTACTGCAGTTGTCGTTGCTTTTTAGACATAGTGAATGAATTATGTTATAACTTTCCCAACTGGATGCCCCTTCTTTGAGTCCATGATAGTTGAATTTTCATGATGCGAAGATCTGAGTAAAAATTGGACAACAAAATGAAAAAATAAAATGTAATCAGGCTGTAATAAGCCAGTAAATAAAAATATGTAATTTGTTTTATCTTTCCAGACAACACTTCTGTATGAAATCTAAAATGAAATATAAGAGCGTAAAGTCTTCAGAGAAGCTTTTGAACATTTTTGATTCTAAGTAAGTCCCAATATAAACGTTTACCAAGAGTAACAACATTTCTATCACAAACATCTATTCTTTTCAGGAGCTTAAATAAAAGCCCTCCGATAAGAAAGAGAAAACAACAACACTTACCCTATTAACAAAGCTTCTTGTCTCATCTATGATGTCCTTGATCCTCTGTATGCTCTCTGTTACGTTGGCAGACGGAGACGTGTTTGCACCCAGAGCCTTAATTTGTTCAAGCTTGTCTTCCAAACCAGGCAGTGCTCCGTTCAACCTTTTCACTAACACCCACCCCCCAAAAAACAACATTTAAATCAAATTGTTGGACTACAAACATATTTATTCCAGCTATTAATCAAACATCTAAATTGTTTTCCTGTCATGCGTACCAGCCCGGTTTGCATCAGTCAGAAAGTTTCCACTAAAGCTAGCTGAGGGGATTCGTCTCACTTCGAGGCTGATGTTACCGAGGCGCTCCTTTACTTTGCTGACTTTAGCGTTTACAGCAGAGGTTGTTATTTTCACAAACTCTAGAAGGCCATTGGTATCATCTGAAAGGAAGAAAAAGAGGCGGTGCTGTAATCCTACATAATCCATAAAATATATGTACTCTTACGTTTTGTAGGCTCCACAGACCTCTTTCAATCTGTTTGATGCTGCCACCAACGTCTAAGACGCTCGCTTTCAACACTTCTGCCTTTTTCTCCTGCTTTTTCACGCTGTCCTTCTGAGCGTTCAGCGCACGTGAAACCGCTGTGCAGAAGAAACGGAAGAGATTGGAGTTTCTGCACATTCAAACAGAGACCATAAACTCCACATGCGGCGGATGAGGCTTTTTTTTTCCAGAGACTTTTGAGGCGCCGCCGAGTGTCGTCGGCTTCTGCGTGTAAATCAGCTGAAACGTCCTCCTTCTCCTCAGCGCTGATGAGCAGACCTCCCTCCTTCACGTCCTAATTTATCATTTCAAGATGGCATTAATGCTGCTGATGAACGTTCAGACACTCATCAAGGGTTACTGATGGTGCTTCGGTTACCCTTAAAGCCTGATTTGCCGCCTGCGAGAGCCGGGCGACGCTGTCGTGAGCTCCAAAAATCCTGAGCAGCTCTCTGCTCTTGGCCACATTTTGAAGCACTCTGCAAGAATATTAAAGATATAATGTTGTTCAGTGTATTCTAAAAGTATCCATAGCCCCCCTTTCCACACATCTTACCACCTTACAGCCATAAATTCAATGTATTTTAATGGGTTTTTATGTAATAAACCAACAGAAAGTAGCGCATATTTGGGAAGTAGGGATGCACTGATACCGATATCAATATTTATATTGCTTTTATGGCCAATAACCAATATTGTGTACATATTATACAGCTCTGGGTAAAAAAATAGACCACTGCACTGAATCCCATTGAAAACCTCCTGGTTATTCCACCAAATATTGATTTCTGAACTCTTCCTGAGTTAAAACATTAGTGTTGTTGCTTCTAAATGAATATTAACCTGTTTTCTTTGCATTATTTGAAGTCTGAAAGCGCAGCATTTTTTTAGTTATTTTTGACCATTTCTCATTTTCTGCAAATAAATACTAAATTTATGCTTGGAATTTCAGAGACATGTTGTCAGTAGTTCATAGAATAAAATAATAATGTTCATTTTACTCAAACATATACCTATAAAGAGTAAAGTCAGAGAATGATCATTTTAAGTGGGCTCTTTTTTTTTCTTCCAGAGCTGCATATGCAAACATTTAAATGGCAACAAGATGGAAATAAATATTGACTGTTAACATCGGTCCAGTTTTTTCATCGGACCGATACCGATATGTTAGAAATGACTAATATCAGCCGATACCAATGTCAGTGCTGCTATATTGTGCCTCCCTACAGGAAAGTGAAAATAGAACTTTACAAAACTCATTGCAACTAAAAGTCAAAAAACTGAGGTTTGAATCGTTAGGGAAACGGTTTCCCACTATTCCACTTTGTGTTAAATACATTGTGTTAAAAACTCTCGGGTGTCTTGACATTTAATTTGTGTCTTCCAATCCCACATGTTGCTCACATACTGCTGTAACTGAGATGCTGCAGCTCTCAGCTCCTCTGCGTGCTCCTCAGCCCGGGTCACGGCGTCCGTCTGGGTCACACACTTCCGGGTCGCATTTAGCTTTCCAAAAAGCTCCAGTTTACCTCCGTCTACCTGAGCAGCAAGACTCTCCTCTTCCTGCGACGTGCACAACATGAGCTAAGTTTCACCGAAATCTGAAAATATGCGTTTTCAGTTGTGCCCCGTGAAAGGGAGTGTGCTTACATTTTTAATTTTCTGAGACATTAAAAGGGCGTCTTTAGTTTTCTTCATCGTATCGTAAATCCGTTCCATCGCAGGAGGCGCCGTGGTTCGTTCTCTCCGCAGCTCAGCCAGAGCAGCCTGTAAAATAAGAGTGCAGAAAATTGCAACTCTCCAGACAGTAAATCTATAAGACTGCGTGTCAGGGGTATGCAACCCCTACCTGTCGATTACCTGCAGATTTTCTAGACCGGAGGCGCCTTTAAGGTTAAGCCTCTGTGTTTTCTCAACCGTCTCCTGAACAGATAACAGCTGCTCTGCCACTGCTGTCACAGAAACGTTTGAGGCCATCAGTACGTCTGCAGTCCGCTTCAGAACATCCTGGACGGTTTGTGAGAGGTCGCTCGTGTCGGCTCTGATGCTCTCCAGCACTGACAAGACGACAGAAAATATTACATCGACTTACTCTTACTTACTTTCAATGTAGCAACATATAACAGGTGGCTACAAACAAGCAGAGTTAGCAAAATATCCAATAAAACACCCTAATATTTAGAGTCAAAGTGAAGTCCGTCTGGCAAAGAGTCTTTCTGCTGCTGTCGGTATCACTTTAACCTGGCGACATGAGTGTGAGATTATGCAATATGAAGGTGTGTGTATGAAGCATAAACCTTGTATCCGTAATCACCATTATTTTTTAAGTGAGACAGGAAACAGTTCTTAAGTTACTCTGTTGTTTTGACTTAGTCAAAAAAGATTTTTTTATTCGGTTGGAAAACAAAATTTTGCTACAAAATCATTTAGGAGGTAATCATCAGTTTTAAATGATTTATCTGGAAGCATTTTAGGTTAATGTGAAAAAGTAAAAGCTGTTAAATGCAAAGAAGATACAAAGGATTAGTAAGCACGGTGAAAATAGCAGCTGCAAACGGCGCCAGGTGCTTCACAGCTACGACTGTTTGTTTAATTAATCTGGGTTGCACTCAATTTTCTTTAAAATATTTCAACTGATCAAACCTAAACTGGACAAATTTATCAACAGAGATTCTTTAAAACACTTTTTTAATCATTTACGATTTAACACAAACGGGACGACCCTCGATATTATTTTGGCTTTGGGATCAACAAACAGAGGAGCCATGTTGTACGCACTAGTCAAATGTGGACTGAATTATTCTACAATGTTTGTTATGCTATGCGTCGTCTCATCTTATGGGCTGGATGTGTTGTTTCACCCTTACCGACTGGACAGAGTTGGTAAATAACTAACTTTAGCTCTGACTTTTCTTCTGAATGCAGAAACCTCTTGAATATTTTTTTGCCAATTATTATTTACCACACACTTGCGTTACTGTTCAGCACAAGCCTTAGTTTGATTATAAGATTTTGCTTCAACATTGGGAATGCTAATGGCTCCTGGGTAGATTGAATAATCTTGTTTGCATCCAGCCTGCACAGCAATAATCTGACGCAGCGCACGGAGACCAGCGAAGACACAAACCGAGCTCCTGTCTTCCTGTCCCAGCCTCAAAAAGCAACCAATAAGCAGATAACGATCTCTCACACATGCGGGCCCCCTCCTGCTCGCCGTCTGCTCCAGCCCCCTGAATGGTGCACCGTCTGTCTTTAATTTCCGCCACGATTTGCTCAGCGTCCTCCATCATCTGACTTTTCTGACCGTCAGAAAGAGAACTTGAGACGTCAGGTTTCGGTGAAGTTTGCTGCTCTGCCAAACCTGCCAAAGTAAATATTGGGACAATGTTCACCTTGACTAAACTTGATTTTTTTTTTTTCTTAATCAAACACTACAAGGAGTTTTAACCATTTGCTGCTTGGATGAGAGCCACTGCCTTGAAGAGAAGGTCTTGCACCTGGATTATGGTTCTGTTGACGTTCTTTAAGGCCTTCTCAAGATCCAAGATTATGTCAGGCATCTGCAACATTTTAGAAAAACAGTTTGAACAATATTGATCCCCCCCGCCCCCCCCTATTTCACACTAATGTAAAATGTTCAAAGGTTCTGAAAAATCGCCTATGACATATGCAACAAGTGACCAGAGGCCAACAGTGTTTTTAATGACACCTTGCTGAAACACCTACTTTATTTAACATTAGAATCACGGATCAGGAAAGTGGGGATCAAATATTGCTGGCAAAGAAGATTTAGGGGAAAAAAAAGAAAATTGTTAAAATGTATTGATGACCTGGACCAAGTTTAGATGTTCAAAAATAAACTACTGGGTGTTGCTAGCAAATATTACAGAAGTGTTTCACTCTCTTGGAAATAAGCATTAGACGTTATGAAAGTATGCAACAAGTGACGGAGGTGTCACATGTTACCTTTGTTCTCCAAAAAACGCAAACTTTCACCAAATAATTTTGGTCTAGTCTCTCATACAAATATCGTAGTACACTTTAACTTCTTTTCAACAAGATGCAGCAGCTTGTTTTAAGTCAATAACTCTTTAATATTGATTTTAAAAAATTTGCCGTTCCATTGGTAGATAAATTCACTTGTAATAAGACATTTTCCCATCTTACAAGTGAAATAATGTGCCAGTGATACTAGTATTTTTCCCAGATTAAACTCCTATGTCTTTCTGAAATGTTACTTGTAAGTTAGTTTATCTCACTTCAAGCGTGCCATATTTTCACTAGAAACTAGGCCAAAATTACTTGGTAAGATTTTGTGTGTTTTGCAGGGTACAAATACAAATATATGTAAGTATTCCACTCTCCAGTACACATTAAACATATCTTTGCCAGCACAAGAGCATTAGCAAAACCCCCAACAATACCTGGTTGTATACTTTATGTCCTCCACTACGATAGACCTCGGGTGGGTTAATGTCAAATAAAATCCACTACATTTGGAACATGTTCATGTTCTGACTGCCAAATTTCTCCACTGGTACCTCGTTATTTTGGCAAGTCAGGTCATTTCCGACCAGAACGATGTCTGCCTCGAGCTGCTCCACGTTTGGTTCCAGCCACCTCACAGCACCGCTGCATCCATCGACCCGAAGCTGGTAATGATGGAGATGAATGCGCCCAGTTTTCATGGAGAACATTGCAGCGCGATGGGGGGGAAAAATGGCCGAGGTATAAACTCCTGTAGAAAATGTTTTCAAAGGGAGAACCGAATGAGCCCGTACCTTCGTTTGCGAGGTGTCAGCCTCCAGCAGGCTCAGCCGGCGGAGGCCGTCGGTAATGTTCGGCACCAGCTGATGGAGCAGAGCCAGTCCGCCGTCCTCTTTCTGCAAGTCCACCAGCAGAGCGCGAGCACAGGCGTCACATTCTGTCACAAAACGAGGGCTTTAATGTCGACTCGTCATGTCCAAACTGTCAAATGAACTTTCAGCGATAACTTACTGTGCCAGGGATCACCACCGCTGCTGTCAGCCCCCGTGGCGCACTCTGTCAGAGGGATGAGACGTTACAGTGGCTTGTACCACATCAGGGCAACTTAATCTGACACTAAAAGCACCACTGAGCCTGAAAGAACTGTTGAATAAAGTCCTTGGTGGCGCCGCAAACCCCTGACGATGTAATCTCCATTGATAAGAGTTAGAAATGGTTTATATGTAAAGTATTACAACAGCCCCTTGTCCTCTCTTTATTCATTTTATTAATTGATTTTTATTTAAATTCTCCTGGTGTTTCAGCAGCGGTCATAAGGCCATGTTGTTAACACAGAGACATGCCTGAACCTGTCAGGACTCGGACCCTTGAACACCAGTGAGTTAAGGTCTGTCCATGTCAGTTCATTCCTTTTTCACCCTCTCCTCTATGTTTAAGCTCCTGGATTTTCATTATTTGCTACTCACTCCTTCTGCTGCCTCGTTCTGTTTACGTCAGTAGTCCGTCAGCCGCTTGTGTTCCTGTAAGTTGCTTATTTCTTTAATTTTTTTAACTAAATTGCTTGATTTCAACATACGTCTGTGTCCTTTCCAGCTGCAATCATGACTCAAAACAGGGTTCAGAAGGAGGGGGCACCGTCCAAATAACCAGTTAGCTTGTAGGGTAGCATCCACTGGTTGCTATGGAGACTCGATGACGACAATATTTAACTTTTTGCTGTAGTTTTCCCAACAGTGAGCCTCTGAGATTTCTTTTTACCTCCCTGTCTTTCTGGTGATCAGATAAATATGGCTCCTCATCCAGCCTTGTGGCCACAGCTGAAAGAGACGGGGCCTCTATATGTTGTGTCACATTTAGAGAAAAAGAAATGAATGATGAACTGTGAATCGGACACTCTGAAGAACTTCAAAATGTTGAATTTTAGATTTCAAGAATACCTCAGTTGTATTTCTGCGACAGGAATTGCCAATAATCGTAGCAATTTTGCAAAAACAATTGTCTCTTAAAAGTGTTTTCCACTCCCAACGAATGAAAAGTGCTCAAATTAAAATATTGACTTTTTATAGTGAAACAAAAAAAAAAATAAAAAAAATAAAAAAGTATTAAAGGGATGTTTACACAATTTTTCTAGGGGTGACGATGTGTAAAAGGTGCTGGCTCTGGTTACATCTTTAAATTTTATGTTGTTACATCAAATCTGATTTTTATAGCCAAAGTTTTCCCCACTCACCTCCAGTCAGAGAGTCACAGACGCTCAAGCTGCTGTCTGTGCAGCTGCAGGGTTTGCAGATGTCTCCATTCACCATGGGACTACCGTAGTAGCCAGATGCACACCTTCAATGTGAAGATGTTTGTAGATAGTGTAAGATAATAAAGTTCAGATGATTATTGTTTATATGTAAATACTGAGTTTGAGTGCCTCACCTCTCGCAGCGAGCTCCACTGAAGCCTCTTTTACACAAACATTCAACAACTCCTGGGCTGATGTCGAGGCAGGCTACTGCAAAACTGCAGGGGGGAAAAAAAAACATATTCAAAACATACGTACATGTTAAAAAAAATATGTAAAACTAGAACCTGTAACAGATCATTAGAAACTGTTGCCATTGGTACTGAGACATAGATTCTTTCCAATGCAACTACTCTTGTATTCACACTCTTAAAAAGCTTTTGATTCATTTTCAGGGTCTGTCGGCATCACACGGTTTGACCTGACAACATTTTCCAGCGATTCCTTGGGAAAGTTGTCTGTCAGATTCTGAGGGGATTTCTTGTTCACGGCCCTCTTCAGGCGACCCCACAGATTTTCTGTTAGACTGACATCTGAACCCCGGTCAGGGAATCATAAAACGTTCATTTTCCTTTCATGATATCTTTGTTTTGTTGATTTTTGAGAAATGTCTGGACAGAAAATCACCTTCAGCTTTCACAGCAGACACCTGACTTGTACCTCTATCTTAAGTAAAGTAACCACAGAGAATGATGCTGCCACCACCCTGCTTCAGTGTGGTGGAGATCAGAGCTTTTTGTCAAAAATACCTGTGGAAAATGAACCAAAAATGTATATACAATTTCATTGAATATCTCAAAAGCTTTTGGAAAATTAACTTCAGTGTCCCTGCACCTTCCCTTTTGTATTCTCATTACATTAGAGATCAGTTCATTTTTCATACTGTCATTGTTCTCCCATATGTCCTCTAGCTACCAAAGGATTTATATTAACACAAAGGAATGTTTAGAAAAATTCTCCTAACTCTTGAATTCCACGATGAGATTATTGTTGATCCTTTGAGCTCTCGGCAAACCGTGACTTTACTTAAAAAAAAAAAAAATGCATCTGAGAAAATGGAGGAAAAATCCTACTATAACATCTGAACTTTATTTCATTTTGATCTGATTAACTATGAACGCTGAATCAAAAGTTGCCTTGTTAAGGGTGTCACTATAGCGTGTTGTTGTCGTAGTTTTCTGTCTTACACATTTGTTTGAGTTGAATAACTCAGTAACGTCAACGGTGGAAATTGTGCTTTGCGATTGTCTCATTTATCAATTTCACAAACTTTAAATGTTAACAGGTGTGTCGGCGTGTGTGTGTGTGTGTGTGTGTGTGTGTGTGTGTGTGTGTGTTCACTTTGTAGAGCCACTGTAACTGTAACGTAGGTTATTAGATGCTGACTTGTTGTGTGTGGAGGGACAGGGATTCTGACGTTACACCGTTCCATAAAATGTGAATAGACGGGTAATATATGGTTTGTTCTTGCATTGTTTTGTCTTCCTTTGAGACATATCTGCCTTATGTCCTGCCAGAGACAGTCTCTCAATTAAAAATAAATCACTTTAAATCTAAATATGCCATGGGTGGGGATATTTTTTTTTTGTGGCGTAACTGTATGCACTGAAGTATTGAAGCTACAGGATTGTGTTCATTCACTGCCTGGCACAAAATATAGTTACAGTCTCTAAAAATGCAACGCAAATCACGTCTTTTCATGTCAGATTACGAAACTAAAATCCCAATGACCTCGGCCAGCATCACACTTCCAGACAAAACCTCCAAATTTTCCGATTTACCTCGGGGACAGCCCCTGCTGTCTGGTCGCTGACGGAGGGATCACAGAACTTTTTCGTGCCACTTTTATTCCCAAGCCTCTGAGTGTCTCTGTCGTGCCAGCCTTTTGAATTGCTCTGAGCAGAAAGGCAAATTGGAGCAAAAGAGAAAAACAACCACACTGCAAGCCAAAGCACATGCGCTTTCTGCTTCATTATGCGTCTTTCAGCTTCGCCTCGTTAGGCGAGCTGTGGAGAAATCCTTCCTCTTAAGAGCAATGTGTCTCCGTGCTGCAGGCTGCACGCTGCAGGAGGTGAACCTTGGAGCTATGCGGGGTGAAAATAAGTTTAGGTTCAAAGTTCACCGAGGTGTGGTCACACTTGCAGGCACGAATTTGTTCAAGAAAGCAGCGGATGATGAAGAAATTGTGTGGAGTGTGATGAAAGCAGGAGAGACGCTGAGATGAGAGCCGATTCTTTGGCAGATGGTCGGCAGGTGGGAAAATATTCAATATGAATTAGTTTAAAAAATAACCTGGAAGCGTTTTAAAAATAAAAAGCTACAGGTGTGAAGTTAAAACATTAAGCAATTTTAGCCTTTTATTTTATGTGCCAGTCTTGAACTGAGTTTTAGTCATTAAACTTGGTCATAATAAAATGGCGCTATCCCTCAAATTAGCCATGCTCGCGGAACAAAAATGAGTCAAATTTGTAAACATTGGCTAAGATATCTCTGTAAAATATCTTCTTCAACATGCAAAGACATTTATAAAAATGTATTATTTTTATTAAAGCAAATTTAAACCAAGCTGGAAAAGAAAACGTAGACAGTGAGCTAACATGCTAATTTGAGTAAAGGTAGCTGTTTCTTGTTGGAGAAAATGTTTTTACATGCTAAATATTTTGTACTTGCTCTGTTATCACAACACAAATGCCAGAAGGCAATTTTTCACACTATTTTGGGTTGGCTGGTTAGTTTAATTGTTTTTATCAAAGCAAATGTAATTCAAGCTGGGGGAAAAAAGAACTGTTGCTAGCGAACTAACATGCTAATTAAATTGCCCACTAATATGTTGTTTGCATGCTAAATTTTTAGTACTTGCTCTGCCAGAATACTTTTTTTTTTTTTTTGGATTGGCTAGTTGTTCTTCTTTAACCCAAAGCAATGTTTTTATTTGTACATTTTTAGCCCCAGGTAAACTGCATGAAAGTTATTTGAGGAACAAAATTTGAATCACAGGTAGACAAAACTTCAGGTTTTCATCTTGACAGCTTTTTATCTTTTAGTCTCCATTCTCATCTTGTTCATTAAACAAACGGTCACCATTTCTATGTCTGAGCATTTTTTTTTCTTATTTTTCAATTAATCTTAACTCCACCGCATTTTGATTAGTGGTTAGTTTGAATGTTCGTAAATGTTTCCAGGGCTTTATAGAAGTTAAAATTGACAACTATGTTCAATATCTATTACATCTCTGAAAAAGTTTGATGCTTTTTCAGGGATTCTTCAGATGTTAACTCTCATATTCAAACAGCTTGTGGATGAGGGAGAAGAGGATACTTTGTTGTTTAGGTTTAGAGAAACTACAGAGGGAAAACAAGCATCTGCTGGATTCATAGCTCACCTCAAAATGTGCCAAAAATCAGTTTGTCCACCAAGGTTGTCGCTGCATTCGTCAGACCCGATAATTAATGATGGTTGGATATTTTCCCGTTGAAAACAAGAGACAGATGTTAGGGGCTGATGTTTCCCCCATGTGCATAAAACGACTTTAATGAACGTTCTCAAGTCTGTCCAAGGTTAAATATCCAAATTTTATTTAAATTTTCAGTTTGAATTTTTTTTTAACAAGTTGTACAAACAGAAATGTCTGAATAGTTGAGAATCTACACTCTTCTACATCCCTGAGAGAGGTAATGTATTCCCTATGAGAGCCTGATGTCCGACAGGTTCACAAGCTATGCATCTTAAGAATACAAAGAAAATGAAAAGTGTTGCTTATAGTTTAGAACGATCTGTTTCTAGGGTTCTTGTAATCATAAAATTGGGTACAAAGCATAGCTTGCGATGCCACAAGTGTTGCCGCCGTTCCGGGCCATCCGCATGTATCCGCCCTCACCCCAGCTGGTTCCCCAACTAGGAAAAAAAAAAAGAAGAAAAATCAGTAATACATCAAGGCGTACCATTTTTGTTTTAAAGTGACACCAACGTTTCCCCCAGAAAACTTGCTAAGCCCGGTGGTTGGGCACTAGGGCAGTCATTCATCCTGTCTTATTTTTGAGTTAATTTTTAAAGTTGACAGGAAATTTGAAAATATCACTTGATAATAATGTGTTATTGAAAGATTGGAAGATTAATACCTGGACACCAACTATAAAGTCTTAAAAAATGCAAACATTTTAAAAAGGCTTAAATAAATAAGCGATGCTAAGCCTGGTGGGGGCACAAGTAAAGCCTGGTGACCCGCCAGGCTTATGATACACGAGGGGAAACCCTGGACACATTTTGATTTACATAGAAAGTGTCATAAATACCTGTTTTTGACGATCCAGTAGTCATGTCCTTCCTCAGAGCCGTAGCCGACCAGCAGAACTGCGTGGCTCAGGTGGTTGGGGTTACAGCTGGGCTCGTTGTAAATTCCTGTAGAGAAATTCAAAGGTAGGACTTTATGTAAAAACTTCCTGCCTTCTCTGCTTTGCACTTAGAGTTTTGAATCATCATGAATGATTAGATTTACATCTTACAAAACACGTCATTCGTAGTAACTAGTAAAGGGATTGCAATTGCAAAGTTATTTCATCCCTAACGTAGAGTTTTATCAAATAAGAATATCATCCAAACTTCAGTATTTCAGAAATTCTATTCCAAAAGTCAAATCCATACAGAACAATATATAGATTCATTACACACAGTAATATATTGCATGCATTTATCTCGGATCATTTTTATGAAGGCTTTCAGCTAAAATGAAACCAAACTTTTGTTCACACTTTTTCCTTCCACTTAACTTTCCATTAATATGCTGAAATACAGGACTTAGCTTTTTCTTAACAATGGCCTTTTTTATTCTTCCTCCTTATAACAGGTGTAACTGACTGCCATAATGTTTCTGCATCCCGGCGTATTTTGCTCTTGGTCTTATGTTATGTTTTAATAGCTTGATAAACTGAATTTTAAATTTTCATAATCATAATTAACAGAAACAAACACAATATATTGCCCCGCGTGCTATCAATCTATACATGCTTTGGTTATTGCAACTGAATTACTGAAATAAAATTACTTTTGATGGTGTTCTAATTTATTTATAAATGTGTCTGTTCATTGTTCTCTCACAATTTCTAGCCAGGAATGTGACACTAGATTTTAGCAACCAAAACAAACCTGAACTTTTGCTATTTCTTGAAAACACTGCTCTCTAAATGCGCAAAGATTTTTATAAATAAACACAGCTTTACATGCAAACAAAAAAAAAACAAAACTGGTAAAACAAACATTTACGTGTTGATTTTGGACTGAAATCTCTTAATTTCTAAATCAAGCTCAAATTGCTTGCAATCAGTTGCTTGTTTAAAAATCACACAAATAAGAAGCAGCACAAAAAAGCAATTTTGCTGTTTGAAATAAATCTTGCTCTTAACTGACAGAGGAGGAAAAATCTGTATTATATTCTGCTGCTGCTGGTGTGAGACAGGTGCAATGCCCATCGGGGCTTATAGAAGTTGGTCTATCTGGCAACTTCTGTAGCTGGAAACTGATGCAAGAAGGATAGTTATGCTGCTTAAAATTCCAGGACAAGACACGCGTTTGATCAAATCAAGTAACAAATTTCATAACGACTAATTCATATGTGAACAAAGCGGATAATAACCTGAGCTGTAGAAGAGGAAGCTTGCATGATCAGCATCCACAGCTACTGTAATTGGCCCGACGGTTGCCACGGCGTCGGCCAGCGCCTGCTCGTCTCCTTTGGGAATGAACCTGTAGTCTCTGATATGAGCCACTGCAAGCCTGCTGTCGTAGAAACAGGGCTGTGAGTCCTGTGGAGAGAAACGAATGGCCCTGGATGACGAACCCTTCTCCGTTTGAGCCTACAGATCTTCAGACTGGGCCTCACCACGGAGGTGTACGGATAGGTGTCTGTCGTCTGCAGACCGTTGCTGATCACGTAGTCGTAGGCGTTGGCCATCCAGGCGCCACTGCAGCCGTAGGTGCCGAAAGATTTGGAGCAGTCCACCAGGTTCTGCTCGCTCAAAGACACCAGCTGACCCGATTTCTTGTACAGTTGTCCTTCTATCGCCCCTGTTGTGCTGAAAGCCCAGCACGAGCCGCAATAGCCCTGAGAAGACAAACCACAGATTGTGACTCTCGTCGTAAAAAACGTCAGACTATCAGATGTTTCCTCACCTGATAGTCCGGTAGACTCGGTTTAACTGGGGACCAAAATTTCAACATTTGTTACATTTTCAGCTGGTGCGGTTCACTTTCACACTGCACTGTGTCAAACAATGCAAACTATTTGAAAAACCTGTTCACCTCCTCGCCTGTGGGGGCGCTGCATCAAGAACTACTGAAGGAAACAACACAAAAACCTTTTCAAAGTGTAAATATAAATGGAGTAGTATCAGATTTTAGCGGTCGTAGGATTTCTCTTTTGTCTTTAGTAAAAGACCACCAGCCATTTCTCCTGCTAGCACTTACCCAGAATGCCTTGCGCTTTAGCTCACATCCTGCTCTTGGAGCGGTCCACATCCACATATGCATTTGAACCGCGCCAGAGTTCAATTGAACCAAGATCTAGGTTTTTAGGTGAACCAGAATTCGCTTTTTTGGTTCACATCAGAGTTCGATTGCGCATTCACACCTCCCCAAATGAACTGGACTTTATAGACAAGGGTGTGAATGCACCCTTAGTCTGGATAGGACATGCTGAGCTGACTGCACAGGTGTGGTCTTACCTGGTCTTTCACCTCAGTGACATAGCCCATGCTCCTGTAGTCAACAACCGCAGCTTCTAGTTTCTTAGCGTTGTAGCGCAGTCTTTGAGCTGAATCCTCCTTTCCTCTCGGCACAAACTGGGCGTTGATCTTGGCTCCCTGCAGATTTTGGTATTCCTGCCTTGTCTACAAGTTGGAAAAAAAAGACACAATTCAGGTTCTGTCAAGTTATTTTCAGCAGTTAGCTCAGCTACCTGTAGCTAACAGATGTCATATTGCAGTGAGTTTGTCGACAAGTGAAGAAATTAAGTTTGGTTTCTCAGCTAAGCAAAGTTTGTGTACATGATGTTGCTTGATGCAGTTGTTTGGCTGAGAAAGCAGCAATAGACTTAACAGTGGGTGGTCTATTGCTGAACTGAAGATGTTTAAGGTCAGCTTAAAAAAGCATTTTATCTCCGTTAGATAAACTAAAGCAAGGTCAGTCTTGTGCGAGGAGACAGACTACAAACTTCTACATAGGGTTTTATTTTGTAGTTATTTCTTGGTGTTTCTGTCAAAAACAAACGTGAGAGTAAAGCAGCACTTCTTACAAGGTCTCCATATTTATTCATGGCCATAGCAAAGGACATCCTCCCCAGGAGAAAGCCTTGGTTGTGCTCTTCAATCTTGCGCTTGTTGTCCTCCCAGATGGCCCTCCGCTGCATGTCCTCCTGAATAACAAATCAAAGAATAAAAAAAAAAACTCGTACTCTTGATTGTGTCGATGTGTTTTAGCCGTCTGTTCGCTCTCACTGATTCGTCGTAGCTTATGCCATTGCTGCTTTTCCAGATCTCCCACTCGGTCAGGACCACCTCGTCCGATTCCGACAGCACCGTCTGCGGGCTGCACAGCAGGACGGAGAGCAGGGCCGCCCTCAGCAGAAGGCTCACCAGCCCAGCTGGAAGGAAAGACAACAACGAGTCACAACCTCTCGTTGAATTGGGACTTTACGCATCGTATTGTAAAGAAGGTGGCAGGAGTTCACCGACCCAAACACCAGGATCAAAACACTATGAACTATTCTGTCTCTTCTGCTGAGCCCTCATTTTCAGAATCACATTATTCTCCCTCTTCAGTTTTAAAAGCACACAGCATGGGTGGGGGACATGGACTTAAAATTTAATCACGATATTTTGTGGTAATATGATAAAAATAAAGGTGCCTATAACTATTTGCTGCTTTTTTAGGTACTGTATCGCTGTGACACAGCAAGCATAGCCCAACAAACACAAATAATGCTCTTGAAAAACATTCCCCTTTGTAGTACGCTCCTTTAGCAGACAACTCACAAAAAGAAATGTGATTTGCGTCACTAAACTGTGAATTTAACTATATGTTCAAATTAATTCATATTTATTGATACTGCCATTGAACAAACAGTGCAGAAAATAGTAAAACTAACAATCCCGACAACACGGAGTTTTGGAGAGTTTTAATACATCATTAATTGGAATTTATCACAACAACTATAAATCACAAGTCTAATAAGAAGAAATTTATCACGATAAATGATAAACAATACAATAAATGCCCACCCCTATCACACCGGCGCTACATTCAAGGAAAATCATATTAATCACACCGATAGGAGCTCAGTTGGTTTCACGAATAAAATAAAACAAAGAATCCTGGGCTGCCTACCTGCACACAGGTGAGTCTGTTTTGTTCCCATGTTCCAACAGCAACTCCAACAGCGTAGCGACTCCAGCTTCCAGCCTGCTATATAAAGCTTTCTGGTAAACTATATGTTCCTGCTCAATCCTTAAATTAACGCCTTTGCCAGCACTCTGCAGTGGCATTAGTCAACAAAAATATGTTGTCCTCCAAACCCTCTGCAGTTATCACCTAGAAACAGCTAAAGCTGCAGTATTGTTAATCCCTCAAATACATGTTTGTAGCCGAGCACAACTCCCTGCACCCGGCACAGGCGAAAAAGGGACAATGCGTCTAATCTGATTAAAGTTTGCACTGAAATGACATCAGCTGCAAACGGTTGCATTTGAATAAACACAGAGTTGATTCTGGTGCATTATGTGAGCAGCGTTTCACTGAGATCACAGTCTGGGCTTTACTTTTTGTAGACTTTTTATTTATGAAGCTCTTTAACATTGTCACATGGAGCTGGGAAGAGTCACAAGGTCAATTTTAGGGGGAAACACCAAGGTTTCAACTGAAGAATTTTAATTCATTTTCAGTTTCAAAGCATTTTTTTTTTAAAGATTCATTTTCAATTAGATTTTTGAAGAATTTTAATGTGAAATGCTGAGCAAACAATATAAAAACAACTCGGCTCTCTTCCGAGGCATACAGCGTTCCCACTCGCTGGACTTTTCCCACAATTTATAGCCACAGTAGGTTTCAATGTATTTTGGAGGGGATTTTATGTGACAGTGGAGCCTGACTCTGAAGTGGAAAGAAAATAACACATAGTGGCACACATTTGTATTCTGCCAGGCAGGGAGTGATTTAATCAGAGATGCAGCCCAAAATAACTCAGCTCAGGTAGAAGAAAATGTCAGGAAATAATAATAATAACTGATAGACTTGCAAGTCCCTAATGGAATTGAAGTGAACATGTGGAATAAGGTGTTCTGACCCGATAAGAACAAAATTGGCCCAACATTTGGTCCTACATGCAAACCACACTGCATGTCAATATGAATACACTATCCCCGTCATTAAACTTTCTGCTGTAGGACTTTCTTTTCTTTAACATGGACACAGAAACTTAAGTTTTGCAAAAGGACAACCCAAAACATGTAGCCAGAGCCACAACGGAATGGGTCAGGTCATATTCATGCTCAATAAAGGCCTAGTCAAGGTCCAGACTTAAATCCGACAGACTTAAATCCGACAGACTTAAATCCGACAGACTATCTGTGGCAGTTTCACTCAATACTATGCAAAGTAGAACGGGCATAAATCTCAGTTTCTAGATCTGCAAAGCTGGTATAGACGTAACCTTAGAAACGTATTGTTACAACTGAAGGTGCTTCTACAAAGTATTGGCAGACTCCAACAACACTCGTAAGATTTTTATTCATAAAGCAATTTTTTTTTAAACTCTATGTCAGATCACTATTACAGATGATTTTGTATTTGTCCTGTAAAATTACAGTAAAGTACAGTAAAGGTTGTCCTTTTAATGTGAAAAGGGTTGTGTGAGCCATTGTACCCATTTTTAAACTAATACTTTTTATTTGAGGAACTTTTGATTTATGACTTGACTTGTGCAATTCTGGAGGAAAATAACAAAAACAAAGCACAAAATTATTCTACCGTTTAAACGTTCAAATACGTCTACCTTGAGTTTGATCGTAATAGTTGGGAGAAGAAGTGGATACTTGATTCCCCCCCTCCGGTATTCTGCAGCGCCCTCTGGTGGCGGTGCTTCCTCCTTGCGGGGTCCACTGCAGAGGCTGAGCTCATACAGCTGACTCGCTCCCGCTGTTATTATGATGTCCGCGACGGGGGCAACACCCAAACGCGGTGCGGCAAAACAGGCAAATTACGCGCAGCATCGCGCCTAATGAGTGAGTGCGCATCAACGGAGCGCCATGAGTCACGACTGAGGTCTGCAGGATGTCTTTCAAGGTAAAACGCAGCTGTCTCCATCCATCTTTGCCCGGGCAGCCTGCCTGAAACGGCCCGCATCATCACGGGACACACGGCAGCAGCTGCTGCTGGTCAAAAGCAGACTGCTGTATAGTCAGGATTTGTTTAATGACGTGATGTGTTTAAGTGTAAAGGGAATAGAGGTTACATTAGACTGACTCAAACAGTGTAGCACATTTCTGGGGCACAATAGCTGCATTAAATGGCTCACGAGTCTTTGACGAATACATCTTGGGTGTTTATGAACAATCCTGACTGTTCAGAATAACAACAGCAAACAACATTTTTAAGTTAGTCCTCGTTTTATTAATTATACTTTTGTTGGTTTCCTACGAGGCCGACGTTCTTAAACTAATCTCTTTAAGTGGTGGCAATCAATGGTTAGTAACTGAGCCGAACCGTGATGCATCACCCAGGGTCTGTCCGATGTTTAGAGTTGTTCCCGTTTGTAAAGATATAGTACATCTCCTGTCATGTTTGCTGGTCCTCTTTTAGTTTTTTAACCCCCCCAAAAAGTTCTCCATTTGCCCTTGTTTTTTTAAACACACTCTGTACAAATTTGTGTTACGGTCAAGGACAAAGACTGGACAGAAAATAACCAAAAAGCTGTCCATTTGTAACCGTTGAAGGACATTCGTGAACCTGACTAGCACTACTTCATAGTAAACCTAGTAAAAGTAAAAACTGTCCAAGAAATTACTCAAAGAATATCTGGTTAAAAGGCCAGTCAAGTGCTGAATAATGATCAGAATAGTTAAAAATGACGTAATCAGACAGGCAAAAATGCAAAGTTATGTCCAGTTTGTAATGAGTAAAATGAAAGAAATTAATACAAATAAAAGATTGAGCAGGTAGAAAATAACAGACAAACAAAACTTTAGACCAAACAAGAAGCTGTGCTTTAGCGTAAGCTGCAGGTGTGTGTGCGTCTCATGAATCTTTTGATTTTCTTCTTCTAGTGAAGTTACTCACTTCCGGTAGAGTGAGCAGAAGTTCTTCTCAAGAGTAGCAATACTTAAAAAAAATATTACTCAAGGAAAAGTAAAAAGGACAGGCTAGTAAAACTACTTCTATGGGGTTCTATTTGTGCCAAAAATATGCTCATTTGCACAAATGGAACTCCATAAAAAAAGTCCACCCCCCCCCAAGAAAGTAAAAGTAACTGAATTTTAGGTTGAAGAGTTAGACTTACCCAAAAAATAAACGTTTTGGGTTGCCTAGAGACCACTGATCTGTCTTACTGGGTTACTGACCTCTCAGCTGCACACAGACACAGCAACCTGTGCAGCATCTACTCTTAGTGGTGACACCTGGTCACACACCACGGTGGCCACTCTCTGCTGTCAGAGTGTGTAATGCTTATAATGGTGGTTTCAGTGGGAGCGGTTGTTGTGTGCATTTACCCCCCTGCAGAAGGAAACACCCCTGGCTAACGCCGGGTTCTGGGCGGCCAGGAAGGGAAACCTGGCTCTGCTTCAGCTGCTGCTCAACAGCGGGCGAGTGGACGCCGACTGCAGAGACAGTGTACGGACGCTGCATGCCGCTCAGCCGCACGCTGTAACCGTAACCCGCCTGTGGCAGAGATACAGAGAGCGTCGAGCGTTACCTCTGTGGAGCATGTGTTTGTGTTTGTATGTGTATACTTTTTTTTTTTTTCAGTTTGCATAATGTGAATTTATCCGCATCTCACTATTGCAGTTCTCTTATCACCAAGATTTTTTTGTGGGGATTGTCTTCTTTATTTTGAATGCATGTTTCTTTTTTTTTATTATGGCTTTTGTCTTTGTTTGTCTTCTCTTGTACATTCCCACTTATATAACACCTTTAAACACCAAGGGTTAAAAAATATTTTGCATACAAGACAAGCAGACAGTAAAAAACAAAAATGTGAAAAACAAATAATAAACAATTTGACAAAAAAAAATCTTATAGGTACTCCCAATACCTAAATATACAGAATTAAAAGACATATACACATCTTTTTTTTTTTCACTGTCTGACTTTTCTTGTGTTAGGTTAATTAAAAATATCAAGCTGCTTAATGCCACAAAATTAGAAGAACAAATATTTCAAAGATTTATTTATTAATGTCTTCAAAATCAAAAGTTTACATGCAGAATGATCTCTTCCTCTTTAAGCAATGAGGAAAAGCCCATTTGATGATCTCACGACTTGAAATCTTCTGATTGGTTAATCGACATATTTGAGTTAATTGGAGGCACACCTGTGACCACGCCCAGAACACACCTGTATCTTATTTGGGGAAACAAGAAAAATTTGGTCGAATTTAACTTCAGACAATAAGAAGAAATGCGTAAACCAAAAATAAAAGCCAAAGCAGGAAATCCTGGGAACCTCACATGTGACAGGCGCTGAAGAAGGAGCAAAATCTGTTCACTGCAGCCATTTTTAATACCAGTGCCAGATTATGAATAAATGCAACATTCTAATGGGTTGACTAATTGTATGTTTGTTTGTTTTTTTGGGGGGGGGGGTTGTTATTGCAGTATGGAACGACAGCGCTGATGGTGGCGTCATACAACGGCCATTATGAGTGCGTCAAAGAGCTCATTATGCAAGGAGCAGACATTAATTACCAGAGAGAGGTAGATCTGCTCCAGGACACATTACTCACAATATTTGTTGACGATAGAGGAATTTTCCTCAATAACTATTATCATCAGGAAACTATCGCTGCTGTTTTCGAAATTCTCCATTCACCTATTCGGCGCACAATCAAAGAAAACGACATCTAGAGTAACAGTGATTTTTGTTCCTTAAGGTTTTTGTTGTTTAGTCTTCAGATCTAACTCTAACTGTAACACATGTGTAGAATGAGCAGGTTCTTTTGAGAGCTATTTTGATGTGCTTCATGAGAAATATTAACTAATATCATTTGTGAAGCAAAAGGAAAAATGTCTTGTAGCGATCAACTTTCACTAATAAAACTAGAGTTGACTAATTGGATACCAGTCCTCCATGTAAACAGCTGTGTCTATTTTTATCCTCAGACAGGTTCGACGGCCTTGTTCTTCGCCTCGCAGCAGGGACACCATGACGTCGTGAAGCTGCTGTTTGAGTTCGGCGCCTCCACCGAACTACGGACAAAGGTTCGACGTAACCATGTGGGGGGAAAAAGCCAGGCGACGGTTCAGCCAGTTACCAAGAATACATCCAGGTGGTTTTTGCGTTCTCCATTCTGAGATTACGCGTAACTTTCATGTTGTCTTTTCATGTTTCGCTACCAGGACGGTGGCACAGCCCTCACCGTTGCCTCGCAATACGGACACTCGACAGTGGTGGACGTCCTGTTGAAGAACGGAGCCAACGTTCACGAGAGGCTAAACGTGAGATCTGCATCTACAGGCCTGGTCTCTCCTCAGACTGTCACACCTGATCTGTTCTGTACTGTGTCTCCCTTTGTGTCAGAAACTTGATGGTTAGTTGATCTCAGTGCAACAGGAATCCCGTCTCTCTGGTTTTCCCCAAACTGCTGAGTCAGTCATGAATCACCTTGAGCAGGATTAGCATGTACCAAAAACAGCAACAACCTTACTGTGCGAAAATATATTTAATGAGCTAATCATGGGTGCATTTACAATGAGTTTTGCCTCTGCTAATTCTTTTTTTTTTTTTTTTTTTTAGGATGGAGCTACACCTTTATTCCTAGCTGCCCAGGGGGGTCATGTGACTGTGATTCGTCAGCTGCTGGCTTCTGGCGCCAAGGTGAACCAAGCCAGGGAGGTAATGCCCCCCCACCCCCGCAGGCACAAATCCCTTCACATGCCTGCACTTGTCACCTGCTTTACCCTATAAATCTGTTTAGTTCTGTCTGTCATGCCACTGTTTGTCGCTCAGCGTTCACGTTTTGCGATAATGCTAATCTGAGCGCTTCATCTTCCACTGTGACCAGTTTCACCAAGGTAAACAGCAGTTTTCTAATCACGTCTGCCGAACATATCGGCACACGATGTAGCTGAAACGCAGGCGAACGAAAGCCTGACGTCTGCCGGTAGCTAGGAGATTATGACTCCTTCAACTCTGTGGTTCTGGAAACGGAGTTTGTTTTTCTCCGCGACCTCCTAACCATCCATCTCTCTCCCAGGACGGCACGGCACCCTTGTGGATGGCAGCTCAGATGGGACACAGTGAGGCGGTGAAGGTCCTTCTGTTACGCGGAGCAGATCGGGATGCTGACAGATTAGTACATTAATCCTCGTATGAAAGTCACTTCAGATTGGATTGGAGAGTTGGATAAAGTTATCTTACCTTGAGAAAGTCTCCTTGACTGTGTTGAGAAAAGTCATGAGGTCAACGAAGCGGTATTTTATGTTATACGATCTTATTTTTTCATGATTGATGTCTCGCAAAATATTTTTTCCAAACAATATGCTCAAGTAGTGCATAATGCTGTCACTGAAAGCACACAGTCTTCTCTTTGTTTCAGACTTTGTTTGCATTAACTGATTACCTAATTAGAAGAAGTAAAAAAAGAAAAGATAAAAAAAAAAGCATAGACCCGATTTGGAAGATCTGTCCACAAACAATTCCAAGGCATCAGTATTATTTTATACGTTTTATATGCTAAAGGAAATACAAAATGAGTAAGTGAAGGTCCTTTAATTTGTATTTATATAACTGAAACACATTTGAGTTGTTACCACCACAACACCTCAAATTTGCTTATCTCAATCAACCAAAACAAATTACAAAAAAGCTGTTATTTGTGGTTTCAGATAGACGATTTGATAAATCTAAAAACTGTGTTTAAACTGGATTAAATATGATTCATATTTCTGACAAACAATGAAATAGCATAGAGTTTAGTGCTGAATGGGCGCTAACTTAAATTCTTACAAACAAGTGAAATAAATAGCATTTCTGCTGACATTTCACAAATAATCTCACACAAAATTCAAAGTTGCAGTATTTTGGTGTCAAGTTTTATTTAATTTTTTTTGTAGTTGAAAGCAGCTGAAGCTGATTTGTACATTTGGTCTCTCGACTTTCAAGGATGGATCGACGGCGTTATTCAAAGCAGCGCTGAAAGGACACAACGGCGTCGTCGAGGAGCTGCTGAAATTTTCTCCTATGCTCGGCCTTCTCAAGGTTAGGAATCTTATAGCTCTAGCTGAAGGATAATCTTCAAGTTTCCTGCAATTTACAACTAAATGAAAGATAATAGAGCAGGTTCCCTCCTTGTCTTGTCTCCAGAATGGCTCCACTGCCCTTCACGCTGCCGTCGTGGGTGGGAATATTCGGACTGTACTCCTGCTGCTTGCAGCCAACGCCGATACCGCTTTACCCAACGAGGTAACTCTCCTAACTTTGACGAGAAACCGAGCTAAAAGACACGCCTGGATCATCCTGTGCGTTCTGTTTCGCAGCATAACGAACTCCCCGCTGATCTCACAAAGAGCGATCGCATCCTGAGGGTTTTGCGCCAGAAAGTTGTGAACAGAGACAGTTGATGAAAGCCCGGACTCGCCTCCTCTCACACGACGACGCGTCGTGAGGGGGAAGAACGACGTCAACAGAGTCAAAACTGCTCAACTGCGACATGTACTGTACACGGTGCTTGGTTAATGATACTGGCTGAGACAAAGCTGTGAAAAGCTGAACAAACTTGAACTGAATGTAAGATAACAGACATCTATTGGCCTTCTCTATGCTGTTTTTTCCTTGGCACACGTTTATTTGTTTACCTCTAATGAGAGGAATTATGGATATTTTGCACACTATTTATTTTCCTTTTCAATAAATGTTATAAATGCACTATCGGTCGCTGCCGTTTGGTTCTAAGATGGCAGGCCTTGTAACAGGACACAACAATAAACAATAATATGGCGTAATACATTGTGTAACCAGAATGTTTCATTTGTTATGAGGGAATTTTCAATTTAGTTTATTTATATATCATCATATATAATCTAGTTTTTAATCCAGTTATCTACTGATCATCCTGTGAATCTGTCACTTTACAACAATGCTAGAAGAACTGGGTGCTAGGCGTACTTTACATAGAAAAGAAGGGGGAGGGAAGATACAGTTTAATGCTAGCAATAAAAAAGACTGTTCAGGAAAAGTGTGTGGCAAAACACAGAAGTGCTATAGCAGGAGTTCTTTCTGTGAGAAAGGAAACTAAGGATGTGCTGTGGGATAAATGAATCTATCCATGCACAGTTAAAGGTGGAAAGGACTCTGAAGTATATGTAGTATCTAAGTCGAGAACAAAAATAGTGTCAGTTCTGAGTTCAAAACTTTTAATACCAAAGGAGGGAAGAAGTGCAAAAATATTTACAGAAAACTGTGGGAAACTGGAGTCTGTCCTTGCAGTTGCAAAGCAACATCTTTGGCAAATAAACTTCAGAGTGGAGACATAACATAACCTTAAGTTCAATGCTGTCATAAGACTTTAGCATGTAATAACATTTTCAGTCACACTCTTGAAAATAAGACAAAGAAACACAGGACCAAGAGTGTTTTCTATGTGAAAAATGGAAAAAAGACATAGCAATAATGGCTCTGTCAAAGGTTTCATCCAGAAAAAAGAAATACGAAGTCATTAATATTAAATTATTTAAGCTAATTATTTTTTTATTTATTGGTATCATTTCGTTTATATATATATATATACATACAGACAGTACAGACCAAAAGTTTGGACACACCTTCTAATTCAATGGGTTTTCTTTATTTTCATGACTATTTATAAGGCAAGAAATCCCACTTATTAACCTGACAGGGCAGGTTGACCTATGAAGTGAAAACCATTTCAGGTGACGACCTCTTGAAGCTCATCAAGAAAATGCAGAGTGTGTGCAAAGCAGTAATCACAGCAAAAGGTTGCTACTTTGAAGAAACTAGAATATAAGGGCTATTTTCAGTAGTTTTACACTTTTTTGTTTAGTGCATATTTCCACATTTTATTCATAGTTTTGATGCCTTCAGTGTGAATCTACAATGTCAATAGTCATGAAAATAAAGGAAACTCATTGAATTAAGAGGTGTGTCCAAACTTTTGGTCTGTACTGTATATATTTTATTATGTTGTCATTGTGATTTTTTTTTTTTAATCTGTGAAATTAGCTAAAAAAAATTAAAAAAAAGGATATCTACTCACTTAATTACTAGCACACATAGTAACTAGTATTAACAGGTTCATCACTCACTCCTCTGTCCAGGGGGGAAGAAACAAATCTAAGCACAGAAGGAGATGTGACTGCATGTCTATTGGAAACAAGTCCAGATGATTAACAACTTTACAAAAGTCTAAATGTTCACCTGGACCTTTTGGCTTTCTTTCAATATATTTATGAATGATGACATCGGCGTTTTACTCCAGCAGCGACTGGGTTATATACAGGAAACCAAACGGGGACGTTGGAAAAAGAAACGTCAAGGATGACAGTTTGGTCACGTGAGCACCGCGGAAGCAGCAGTCGAAGTTCAAATGCGGAAGAGAGACAAACCTTTGGGATGTTTAGCGACTGAAAGTGGTCTGAATGTAACTTTTAAGTAACCGGACACAACAGGAGAAAAGAGCCACAAGTTTTTAATATTTAATCTCAACGCACCCGGACAGGTTGCGGCGACAGAAGCGGCTAATGGCGGGCGGAAATTTACAGGTAAGTGACAGACTTTTAAAACATTGACGTGACTCACCTGGAAACCGGTACGACGCCTTGTTTAGCTCAGCTTTAATAAACAAACTAATAAACACGCTTTTATTTCATTTTAAGCGGAGCTGTTTTGTCACAAAATGTTCGTAAGGGCGCACTTTTTACTCATTAGTATACTTCAGTAATGTTTTTAATTATTCAGAATGTGATGTCTTGGGAAGTTGGAACATTTTAAAGGGAAAATGTACTAGTCCTGTATTGCTAATGTCACTGTGATGTCAATTTGTGGTTATGAACATTGCTGACTTTTATTCTGCTTAATAAATAAAAAAAAAACATAACATGCTGTGATATACTATTTCTCTGAAAGGTTCTAACGGAACAAATCAAAGGTAAATCCAATGATTACTTAATTTTGTAAGCCCCTTATTAAATAGAGCATAATATTAGCATGATAACTCATGAACTGTATATAAATAGATTTTTTTTTTTATTTAAAAACTCTCCTTTTGAGATCAGCACTGGCATCATAGCTGAAAGGAAAGGACAGGAGCGTGTTTACCACCGAGTGACGTCACTTCTTTATTAGCAACCCTGATTATGTTGGCATGTATTGAACGTTTCCAAACGTCTTTATCAATTTCCTGTCTTATTGTTTGCCTTTAGAAAGCTATCGACCTGGCCAGCAAGGCGGCACAGGAGGACAAAGCCAAGAACTACGAGGAGGCCCTCAGATGTTATGAGCATGCCATACAGTACTTCCTACATGTTATCAAATGTAAGGATTCGCCGTCCTTCCCCTCACTCAACTACACAGAACTAGATTTTTTACTTTTTGTCATTGTGATTCTCTGTGTTGTCGCTGCAGACGAGGCGCAGGGCGACCGAGCGAAGCAGAGTATCCGGGCGAAGTGTGCCGACTACCTGGACCGAGCCGAGCAGCTGAAGGTTTACCTGAAGCAGAAGGAGAAGAGTCCTCCGGCCAAACCCGTCAAAGAGTCCGGGGACAAAGGGTTAGAGCGGTCAACAAATCAGAAATAAACTGATATTCAGCTGTGTCTGTTGCTGATGTGAATATTTTAACACTTCTTGTTGTTTGTTTTTACTAAGAAAGAAAGTAAACTACTTAAAAACTACTGCAATTGTCTGATTAATTAAGTATTTGTTTGTGTCCTGATGATTTATTGTTTCCTTAACAATCAAAATTATATCAATAGCTTTGTAAGCTGGAATTGAATCTCGTTATTCCCTGATTTTTGCCATATTTTAGGAGTGAAAGCGATGAAGGGGAAGATCAGGAGAAAAAGAAATTCAAAAATCAGCTCTCAGGTGAATGAAATTACTGTTTGATTGAATTCTGAGAAATGCTTTAACTGAGTGTAGTGACTGAAATCATCTCCTTTTCCAGGTGCCATTGTAATGGAAAAACCAAATGTGAAGTGGAACGATGTTGCGGGACTGGAAGGAGCCAAGGAAGCCTTGAAAGAAGCTGTCATCCTCCCAATCAAATTCCCTCATCTGTTCACAGGTATTGGCACAAACAAATAAACAGAAAAAAGAGCTGCAAACGTATGGCCTGTTTCTAGCTCCATGCTGCGTGTGTTTTCGTAGGCAAGCGGACTCCATGGCGGGGAATCCTCCTGTTTGGTCCTCCGGGAACAGGGAAGTCCTACCTGGCCAAGGCGGTAGCGACAGAAGCCAACAACTCCACCTTCTTCTCCGTCTCCTCCTCTGACCTGGTGTCCAAGTGGCTGGGGGAAAGCGAAAAGTGAGGTTCTGGTTTTCAGGATGACGGGGACGACAAATTGAATGTGTAGAGGGGAGGGGGGACAAAAGAAAACTGTCCCACTGTTGTCATTTCCTGCTTCTAGACTGGTGAAGAACCTGTTCGCTCTAGCGCGGGAACACAAACCGTCGATCATTTTCATCGACGAGATCGACTCCCTCTGCGGCTCGAGGAGCGAAAACGAGAGCGAGGCCGCTCGCAGAATCAAGACGGAGTTCCTCGTTCAGATGCAAGGTGACCAAGAGGACGCTTGAGTGCAGTTAGTCAGAGCTAACTAAAGAAGTGTTTTGTTTTTCTGTTAGTAATTCTTATTTCCTTCGTCTTTAATTGCTTATTTTTTCATCGTTGCCGCATTTTTCTCCCGCCAGGCGTTGGAAATGACAACGATGGAATCCTGGTGCTCGGAGCCACAAATATTCCTTGGACGCTAGACTCGGCCATCAGGAGAAGGTTAGCTTAGCGCGAATCCTCCCTGTCACCTCTGAGGGTTTATTGGAGCTGGCTGTCGTCCACATCGTCCAGACGCCGAAGGTCTCGTAATGGTTTACTGAAGCTTTTGTTCTGGTGCCAGGTTTGAGAAGCGGATCTACATTCCTCTGCCAGAGGAGCACGCCCGCTCCTTCATGTTCAAGCTGCACCTGGGCTCCACCCCCAACGGGCTGACGGACGACAACTTCGTCACTCTGGGCAAGAAGACAGACGGCTACTCCGGGGCAGACATCAGCATAATTGTCAGGGACGCCCTCATGCAGCCCGTCAGGAGGGTTCAGTCAGCGACTCACTTCAAAAAGGTAAAAAAAAAAAAAAAAACATCTTCCAGTTTTTTTTTTATCAGCTGGAAAAACTTCCTTTGGAATCAGTTTTTTCCTGAAATTAGAAATGTGCCCGAGTTTGAAAGAGTTTTTCATATCAATAAACGAGGTGAAAAATAAGTCGAGAAAATATTTAAAGTTAGCTTCAGGCACAGAAAACGATTGAATGTCAGCATAATAAACTGTTTTCAAAGCAATTTCCAAGTAAATATTCCAGATCGTAGCAGGGAGTTAAAGTTGTGTCAAATATTTTGATGTGTTTGGGTTTGATTACTCCAGTCAGCTGCCTCTTTTAATAGACCTCATAAACCCACTTTAGTCTAAAAATAACCTAAAGTTACACACAGTTGATTTCTATCTGGGGAACATAGTCTGAAGGTTGTCCCAAATTATTAACTAGTTCACTAATCTCTAATATAAAGTTCTGGCTCTTTTTATTGGCAGATGTGTAAAAGGCCTTTGAAAGTTCATCTTTATTTGCGTTGGCATAATCTCACACTGAGCGATTTAGAAAATCTTTCATTTGAGTACATTCGTTCAGTTTTGGGGATGACTATGTTGTGAAAAAATAAAATTGTCTGTGCTCAGTGAACCATTTTTGTGTTATTTTGGTCTGTTGTCTTGCTGAAAACATTTACATTTGGTAGTAATTAGAACTTTAAAAGTTCTTGGAGGCTTTGAAAGAGCAACAGAACCTCAGCATCACAGATCCTCCACCGTACTTAACAGTGGGGATGAGGCGCTTTCCTAAATACTGCTAGTTTCCTGCGTGTCAAACGTACCTGGAGTTGTTGTTGGTGAAAAGCTCAACGTGTTGCGAAGATTACAGGAGTCTAAAGATTTGACCAACTAATAAAAACAGCAAAGGAAGTGTGTTTTGGTTAAATTTATTTAAGAGATTGGCACTTTCACCAATAATTGTGCTGGTTTAAAACATCTTTTAAACCATGTTGCTTTTTTGTCGTCACTAAATAAATACAATCATAGAAATAGTTTACATTTTTTTCTAAAGTATTCAGTATTACGTAATGCTACTTCAATATAATAACGCGCTAAATTAATACACATCTTTACCAGTGGTGTACTTTGCGTCAATACATACAAGCACTATGTCGGGAAATAAAAAAAATAAGGAACTACATTTTCCCAGGTTAGCTTAGCATGAATTTGTTGTAATTTGCAGACAGTCTCCACACCCAGCTGTGCTTCCCTTCTGTTTCCGTATAGAGCTGTAACCCTAAGAGAGGCAGGTTTTCTTTTTTATCTTCTGTCCATCCAAACTTTGATAACACTTTTGTCCGATCCCACATTTTAAGGTTCGCGGATCTCCGTTTAGCAACCCCGACGTTGTGGTTGACGACCTGCTGACGCCGTGCTCACCTGGAGATCCCGACGCCGTAGAGATGACGTGGATGGAGGTTCCTGGGGAAAAGCTGTTGGAGCCTGTGGTGTCCATGGTAAGAAACCAAATCAGTGCTTTTAATTTACAATATAGATGATCAGATTGATCTGGACCTGCCATGACCTGCTCGGTGGTCTCTGTGCAGGCCGACATGCTCCGGTCTCTGAGCAACACCAAGCCCACAGTCAACGAGCAAGACCTGGACAAGCTGAAGAAGTTTACGGAAGATTTTGGTCAAGAAGGCTAATCTGCTAAAGATGGGAGTTTGGTAATTTTTTCCTTAATCAATTATACTTAGTGTGCCAATCTTTTGGTCTGTTAAATCTTAGAAATGGACAATTCGCTAGGTTCCTAGAATGTTGACCGTTTCATCTGTTGTTCCACTGAAGCTAGTGTTTACGAATATACCGACACGTCTTTGCACCTTTTCAACACTACAAACATCACCACGTATAAGGTGGATTTATTTTGTACCAAATAAACTTTGCTTTAAAGTTTACTTTTATGACTAGAGGACGGTTTAAATTTACAGATGTTGCCTCCTTTATGAACACAAAATCACTTGTTTTCTTTTCTTTCATTTGATTCTTCTCAGGCTTTTGGTCTTTTGGGTTTTGTTGCTTCTAAAATGAACTACGGTCTATTCAAAGAAGCTTTTTCAGCAGTTTCCGTGTTATGTTTGTATGTGTACATCCGATTTCTTCATTATGATGTTATTGTAGATACAGTTGGTCATGTTTTGATCAGTGTGTTTAGGCGGTGACTTTTGGGGGTCAAAATGTTTGGAGTTTATCGACGTATTGTTAAAATCTGAGGTCATTTTATGCATCTTCTTGTGTTCTGTGAACAAGACTCAGGGCTAAATAAACGCAATGCAAAAGTAATGTGAATATATTTATTTGTTAAAATAACATCTTGATTTAATCAGTACATCCGAGTCCGATTAAGTCACATCTTTAAACATGCTTAAGAATTGCTAAACAAAGTAACTTTACTGTTAAGCTATTAGAGAAAATGAGTTCTCTTTAACATTTCTTAGGCTCAATAAAATGTTACGGAAGAGGCTGTTTGTGGAGATGAAATCACATACCTTTAGGTTCTTTAAACAGAAATAAACTTTAACTGAATGTTTGTGCACCAAACATGAACACATTAATATGAACAAATCAAAACAGGAGGTAAGTTTCAGCAGCTGCCAATGAGTCAACAACAACAAAACAAGAAAATTAGACAACAAAAAAAGAAAAATAGACCAAACGATAAATTGAAATAGAGGACTGCAGAAATTTTGTGTCCCTTTAAACTTCAGGATAATGCTACTGCGCCTTCGTAGTTGGTGTCCTTTTTCAACAAACAAAACAATGCAAACCAACATTTCTCCAGATGACTTTAAAGATGCTACAGGGAAAGTATGTATTGATTTAGTGCATCCAGTGCTTAAATCCCAGTCTGACTCAAACACACAAAGCCAGGGGCACACTGCGGATCTGTGACTAAAGTAAATGGAAAGTAAACAAAGGTTACAGTACGAAAAAAAGGTTCATTCATTTTGCAAATGTGAAAGGCCAACTGTGTGTGAATCTGAAGGAAACTGAGGAAAGCGACTTGCATGTGATAAATGATCTAATAAATAACAGGCCGGAGAGAATAATCGTTATGGTTTTGGTTAAAGATATTTCAACGCACACATCACGAAAGGAGCAAAAACACTGCCTGGGAGTATTGGAAAGTGCTAAAAAGTATTTACTAGGTCATCCACTCTGTCACAGTCATGTCTCATTGATGTAGTCCGACAGAGGACACGCTTCATTTGAAATCATGTGACTGCACTGACAAGAGCGCACACTGTAAGCTGTAAATAAACGCTTTAGCGAAGCGGGACCAATTAGAAAACGGAGAAGAGCGAGCTGATTGCCAGACCGGTGGCTGCTCCGGCGAGCATGCCCAGAGCCACGTCCCCCGCGTCGCCGCGCGGCCGCTCCTGGATAATCACGTGGTTCACTTCGGGGGCCACATATCCACCTGAGCAACATGACAAATTTATGAATTAATCCTCCACGTCACAGCCAAAAACCTAATACTGCTGCAGTCATGCTGAGCGGGGTGGAGTTTATTTACCTTGATATTGATATGGATAAGCAACAGCGTAGTGTCGCCCTTCGCCAGAGTATATAATCTGTGTGGGATGAGCAGGCGGAGCGGTGTAGTCTCCGTATGGGCCTGGAGCATAAACCTGGGAAAAATCCCACATGAGGCTTACAGATACAGATGAACACTTCCACAACGTCTGCACTAGATGGCGACAAAACGTAGCTTTGAGCAAATTAGCTGCTCTTAAAGGGTCTCTTATGAGTTATTGAGGACACATATTGCTGATTTACAGCAAAATCAAATAACTACGTTAACTTCAGTTGTCATAAAAATAACATAACGCTCAAACAAGTCGATTTTACATAATACCGCCCCTTTAAATAGTGACTTTTAAGTTTACGCTGGGGTTTGTTCATTTTCATTGTAAAGGAGTCTGAATAAATTAAGCTAAACAAAAAAATAAAACAATATAAAATGCAGCGTCAGAATATGGATAACGCTTTCTATTTTCCAGTCGTGTTAACGTCGGATACTCCTTGTACCTGTGGCTGGGCGTACTCTGAGTAAGGGGGAGGAGCAGATGCCACCACTTCCTGCGCAAAGCCAATCTGAGGAGCAGCTACCACCTGTGAAACATCAAACAACCAAAAAAATTAGACTTAATTAGTTTACCAGCAATATTGAGCTACTTGCTAAGACAAATGCAACAAATGCGCACTCATTGAAGGTTTTGGAACCGAGAAACTGGTGAGAGGTTATGAGAAATCAGTGAGCTTAATTGGCAGAATTCCCTTTCTGTTTTCATTTATTATTAGATTAGTTGAAAACAGCATTAAAATAATAGCATTATAATTTCTCGTAATAATTTTTGTCACAATTTAGAACTTTGTGTTCATCACAAAAGTAAAGAATAAAATACAATGAACTTTATGATTGTGCTGTGACAAAACAGAACGCAGTTCAAGACGTGTAATAGTTCAATAAGGCGGTGTAGAGAAGGAAAATATGAGAACTGTCTCACATTGCACAAAAAAAGGGAAAACTACAAACGTAAATATGAGACCTTGCCCACAAAAAGAGTTCCTTTAAATGTACGAAACATTCACCGTGTTTATCCTGGCATCCTGCAGTGCCATGGTCCATGCTCTGCAACCAGGAAGAGAAACCACATTAATGTCATTTTACCCAAATTCTACACACCTAAACATAAAATTAAACCCAAATGTATTAACCTTCCTGACAAATTTAAATATGAAATTATTTTCAATCAAGAGGTTTGTTCCTGATAGGAAATGATAGGCATCTCTTAAAAAATATTCATACTGGCATGTTGAAAATCATTGCCATGACCCTAATCTTCAGCTTTCTTCAAAGATTTTCTGTCAGAATATCTTTGGAGAAAGTCACTCAAAATGATTAATTATACTTACAGTCAGAATAAAAGTTTACTTTAGACCTAAATATGCCTGGGATATGGATAATTTGGGGCTGAGTGTGAATTAATAACTGACGTAATGACTGGAGAGTATATCTGTCGGCTTACAAGGCATCATCTGCACTGTCCGCACACAAGCTGATGACCCGCCCGTCTCTGCACACGATCTGGAACAATGCGTCACGCGCTTTCCCATCCGGTGGGTTCAGCTCTGGAAGGAAGTACAAAAACACAAAGGTGGCACATTTAAAACAATATCAAAACTGTCAGTAACAACACCTCTCATCCATTTTGATGATCCAAAACAAAACAATGTGACAATACCCTGACAAGCAGCAGAGCCGCGGATGTTAATGCAGTGGACTCTCATGTGGATGTCATCCTCCATGTCACGCCGCTGCTGGTCATTGTAGAACACCAGGCGTCCGTCGGCCCACAGGTCAAACCAGTTTCTTTTCCACCGCCGTAGGATGGTGCCTTCAAAATAAACATCACAATTGTTTTTATTATTATTATTTATCAGGTCGTGTTTCTACAGACATATATATATATTTTTTATGTGCTACTTAACTGCTGATTTGCAAATAGAAAGCTTTAAAGTTTGCTCACTTTGTCTGTGGAGCCAGCCACTTTTTACCACAGCCATCTCAGAGGAAACTCCTAGAGAGAAAAAAAAAAGTAAATATTATTACAGTGTCTTGCTCACAACTCCAGAGGCTGGTAACAGGGTGGGGCATGTCTAAGAAGAACCTCGTGAGTGGTAAAACAATTACCAAGTTCACAACGATGTCTATTGAAATCTACAGCATTAAAAGAAAACAAATACCTATGTTTTTTGATGGATAAAGGCAATGATTTAGCACTTATTTTTGCATATAGCTTATAAACTAATATATTTAAGCTAACCATGGTTGAGGCTATTGGTGTAAAGATATTGTTGACTTTGTATTACATCAAGAATTTATTCCAAGTTAAGTTGAACAGCAACCTTTTATTTTTTACTTTGACTCTCAGGGTTCCTCAGCTTTACACATTAAAGGAATAGAAAGCAAGAAATTGGTAACATGATATTGGTAAGAAGAATATGAGGTTAAAAAACGGACACAGGACTAAGTGTAAGAAATAGATGAAATATTCTTCGCTAGTTGCTTCCTGTAAATAGCTAGAAAGGAGCAGACATGTTAGCGCGAGTTTAAACTGTTTATAGGAAAGTAAAAACTCCGACTATACGCTCTTATATGACGTTAAAATGTGTTTTTTAGTCTAAATACTTACTTAAGTCCTTAAATGTTTTGGACGAGATAACCTTTCTTGAGGATACCGAGAATGCGGAAGTGATATGCACAATAACACGATGTGTTGCTCGGAGCAAGAAATGTCTGACCGCTCAGCAAAGTGGACACATCGCAAATATCCGTTATGTCTTCGGTCTGCGGTTCGCGTTAAATCCCGCCCAGAGAGCATCTTCGCGAATCAACAGTCTCTGTGGAGAGGGCGGTGTTTGTTTTCAATGACGTCATCCATCAGCTGACCACGGTGGAAAATGCCAGCAAAAGAAGTGAAGGTGCGTTTGGTTATTAGTAACCTCCTGTTCCAGGTGCACACAAGTCTAGTGCGAGCAGTGAAAATTAAATATATTTTTTTTAGATGTCTCAAGATCATTGTTTAACCAACCAAAAAAACCAATATGTTTTCAGGAATAAGAACAAAGATTCACAAGTCATGGTAGAAACACTTTGTCAATTTTTTTCTTTACATTATTATCTCTAAATCTGAAGGTTTTTCCAAAATGTTTTTTGCTTTTTTTCCCTTGGGCCATCTCTGTCATAAAAAAGCAAAAAATAAATGTTGATATATGATTTTCAGGCAGGTTTAAATTACTGTTAAAATTTTAACAGTTATTCTTCATTCTTTTTGAGCCTGACTTTACAAATTGATATTTATCCCTGCATCCAAGGTTGATGCAGGGATAAATTATAAAAAAAAATAACTATTTTAAAAGTCATAAATTGTAACTCCATAACGTGTTTTACTGCACACAGTTCTTTTTTTTCTAATAACCTGTGGAAAAATAAAATATTTTTTAAAATTTTAATGACAGACCATTGTTTTTATTTATTTATTGAAATAAAATGCATTAAGACATTGTCTTAGCGGCCTAAAGCTGAGTAGTACTCAACTTTATGTATTTTATATATTTATTTAGATTTGTATCATACGAATAAGTTTTGCGAACAAAAAAAAATAGTACGGTAAAGAAAACTCGCATATATTTGTTTGGTTTACAACCGAACTCTGAAACTCGCATCGCCACGCCACCCACTGACGGCAAACCCTGCAGTCCAAAACAAACGCTCCCTGTGACTAACTGTTAGCGTGCTAACGAGAGTACGCAGAAGCAAAATAGATATCCCAAAATGGCAACGGCAATTTACTTGGAGCATTATCTTGACAGTGAGTATCGGGAAACGACATGTACCGTGATTAACATTGTCACGTTAAAGTTTGTTTGAGGTTTAGTTTTGTTTATTTATTTATTTATTTATTTCTCTATCGAAGGACACGCTCGAGCGGCTAGAGGTAGATTGTAGCACAGGCACGTTAGCAAATAGCTCGCTTGCTAACAGTAGCGTTGCTCCGATGGAAATAAAGCAGAATAAATTGTCACTTTATAGTTCTCAGTCTGCTGATGTAAAGAAACGAAATTAAATTGGCCGTATTAAATGGTACACAACGTAACTACTTTATAACACGAATTATTTTTGCGTTTGTAAAATAAACAGCAGCACGTATTTAAAGATTGAAATTGGAAAATAATTTCTAATTTTATTTTTTTTCGTCAACATATATTTTTGTCGTCTTATTCGGGTTTTTACTGTTAAATATTGCACCGTGTATGTGCAACCTGTTGGAGACCGCGTTTCCCGTAACTGTTTAGGCGCCGGGGGGGGCGGGGTGTTTGAAGCAGCGCCCAAACTGAGGCAGTCCGGAGCTGCACACAGTTCCTTCAGCGCCCCGAAACCAACGGAGTCGCTGTGTAAAGATCTAACATCGTGGTAATGCAAACTACTACGCCATAACTGCATGTTGGTTCATGACGTATGTGTAGTGGACAAAAAGGTTTTCCCTCAGTAAATTCATCAAATCATATTTACCATGTTTGAAAAGGCAAGAAAATAGCAGCTAACATAGCACTCAAAAATCCTTTTCTGAACTATTCTTCTTTTCCCCCTGACGAATCTGTACATTTTTCAGCTTACAGATACGTCTTTGTGGTGTGCGATCCATAGTTTTAAATGTGCTCACACTCTAAATGTCAAAGGTGCTGAAATATTAAGAAATTCTGCAATTTGCATTATTGGAGTCATACTCAAACTGACATGCAAAACATAAATATATTAGGCAGTAAACTCTAGTAAATGAATAAATTGACTCATTTTTGTCGCTGAGGATTTTTAACACCTATTTGAATTGTTTATTAATCTAAAGATGATAAGAAAATAGACTGTATGTTGGCCTGAAATTATTATAAAGTTCTAAAAGAATATTGTTCATATTTCCTGACCAAAATTTCACTTGTTTTGATCATTTTAATTGTTGATTTCAATTAAAGTAGCCCACTAATTTCAGCCTTTCAAGCCAAAACTGGTACTTTTGCCTGTCAATTAATATCGGTTTATTTATTTATATATTTTTTTTAATATCAAAATACATGTTAATATTATTCACTAATTCTCTGTCTAGGTATAGAAAATCTACCATGTGAGTTACAGAGGAACTTCACCTTGATGCGGGACCTGGACAACAGAACCGAGGGTCATTATTTTACCATTTTATTTTTTGGTGCCATTTTAAATTGGTTGCTTTTGAATTTGCATAACGAGCTTTTAGAACGGTGGTGGCATCGGTGGAGTTTCTCTGTCTCTCCAAACAATCCCCTGTCGTTTTCGCAGAAAAGAAAGGCGAGATCGACAAGCTGGCGGAGGAGTACATAGCGAATGTGAAGAACCTCGCCTCGGCGCAGAGAGTGGAACACCTGCAGAAGATCCAGAACGCCTACAGCAAGTGCAAAGAGTTCAGTGATGACAAAGTCCAGCTTGCCATGCAGACGTATGAAATGGTCAGTCTGAACACACATTTCCAGAATTCACCTAACTTCTTCCTTTTGATATTTATTTATCAGTTGTTCTGGTAGATGTTTAAATATTTTTTTTATCGTTTGCTTTTATTTGTATGGAATTAAACATTCAGACCATTTCTTTCCCGCAGGTGGATAAACATATCCGCAGACTGGATGCAGACCTGGCTCGGTTTGAGAACGAGCTGAAGGAGAAACTAGAACAGAGCGGCTATGAAAGTGCAGATGGAAGAGCGCTGAAAAGTAAGTCGGGTAACCAGAAGACTTTTCCTGTGAGTCTGCATGACGAGTTTTGTTATTATGAGCAATTTTAAATCCCCCCCCCCGTTCTTCTTCTTCTTCCCCCCAGAGAGCGAGATGCGGAGCCAGAGAGAGAAGCGTGGGTCTAGGGGTCGAGGAAGGAAGGGCTCCGACGAAGATTCTCCCAGAAAGAAGAAGAAGGCCAGGTAACTCGGCCTGTCGGCTCAGGATTTGCCACATCTCAGAGGGTTTCTGTTTGTGTTTATGAGTCGTGGTGCATGAGTTGCGTTGATCCTTTCAGTCCGGTCCTGAGCGACGCCCTCCTGCCGATGCAACCGTCAGACGTTTTGGACATGCCGGTGGACCCCAATGAGCCGACGTACTGCCTGTGCCACCAGGTTTCCTATGGAGAGATGATCGGATGTGATAATCCTGATGTAGGTTTTCGACCTTTTTTTTAAAATTATTATTATTTGGGCGTGCCGTGGTGGCGTAGTGGTTAGTGCGACCCATATTTGGAGGCCTTGAGTCCTCGACGCGGCCGTCGCGGGTTCGACTCCCGGACCCGACGACATTTGCCGCATGTCTCCCCCCCCTCTCCTTCCCCGTTTTCTGTCAGCCTACTATCATATAAGGGACACTAGAGCCCACAAAAGACCCCTTGGAGGGGTAAAAAAAATAAATATATATATTATTATTTATCCTCATCTCCGTTCTAAATTCATCTGAAGCCATCTGCAGGCTGACATGATTTTCCTGTCGTTTCAGTGTCCCATTGAGTGGTTCCACTTTGCCTGTGTTGACCTCGCCACGAAACCAAAAGGAAAATGGTGAGACCTGAACTCCCTAGAAGATATCAGGCATTGGTCCAGTAACTCTCTGAACATTTGTCCTTCCTCTTTCCCCTTCATCTGACAGGTTCTGTCCGAGGTGCACTCAAGACAGGAAGAAAAAATGAAATTTTCCTTTCAGAAACGGCAACCTACTTTTGTGTTATTGGTGTCACTAAGTAGTCTAGTTTGTATTTTGTTTCAGCAATACTCCGTTTTAAAAAGACGGTTTGTACAACTTTCCTTGAAAACCTTATCCAGATTTGGTGTAAAGCTACTTTTGTGACATATTTCCTCACCAGCTTCCCCCATGTTCCCTTCCCTCTTTAAAATTTAGCACATCCGTCTTTGTCTTGTAGCTTTAAATCAAATTGTCATACAATACATTTACTGTGTTGTCCGGGTCTTGTCAGAAAGTTTCTCCTTTTCGAGTAAAAAAGATGTAAATACAATCTTGACTAACGAAGTCGCAAGTCCAAGATTGTTGCTTTAGCATACTTGAAATGTCAGTTTTATAAACAACTATTTTTTTTAAGAAACAAATTAACGAGCCTGCTGAGAATTACATTTAAAACACCTGTATATCCTTACGGAAACAACGGTGGTTAAAAGAAAAAAAAAAAGGAAGTCAGATTTAGTTTGTCGTTACTACCTCTTTAGGGTTTTACACTAGAACCGCATAAATGACTGCAAGTGACCGAGTGATACAACAATCACCTTAAACCAAACTGGCAAAGAAGAAATGTAAACTCAAAATTTCAACACAAGCCTATGACATTTTTGAATGTATTGTGGTACTAATGGTCAGTCGTTGTCTTCTGTCACCTGAATGAGGTATTCAAGCACTTTGAATGAAATCGTTGCCCCTGAAGACGTTTGATACTGCAGGCGTTTTAAGACGTAGTTTCTCATAGCCAACTTTGCTATTGAATGTCTGCTGTTTTCCTGGCTTGTACAACTGTAGGGAAAACGCCGGTTCTCCACATGGAACCGTACATGGACAAATATATAATGTATTTTTTTGTATTGAAAAGATATTTTGTAGACAAATTATTCCAAAGAGATATGTGTGTTGCGTTTAAATCCCGGTGACTCAAGATGTAATTTATTAGAACTTTAGCAGCTTCTTTCATATTTGACTGTGAATATCCTTCATTTGTGTGCAAACCACAATAAATAAAACCAAAGTATGTATTTTGTAAAAGTCTTGTATTTTATAACAAATAAATTTCAATTATTAATCCTACGTTGTTTTGTTGTAGCTTGACATGTATGTTTTCTAAAACACGGGGCTGTTTAGTTTGATATTATCAACCGTATCTGAGCTTATGCTGAAATGTCTGCCAGAGGGTTTGTTGTTTATCTCCACTAATTGCAGCGGACATAACTGGAAGTGGGACCCAAATTAAATTCCACTCGAGCCCTCCTCCTCTTGGGCCAGCCCTGTGTCCAGGAGAAAGATGGCTTTATTTCTACTAGGTGTCTACAGATGAAGACTTTTGATGAGTTTCAAAAGTCCTCATCTGATTCTTCATCCCAGCTGCACTTCTCTTCCTTGGATTTGTCAAACTCCACCTCCAGGTCGTACACAAAGTCCGGGTCATCTTTCCGCTTGCGGTTCCTCTCGAACAGTGTGTCCATCTGTCCCTTTTTGCGGGCCAGTTCTTCGTCATCCAGTTTGTTCAGATCCTCGTCGGGGTCCATCTGGAACGAAGCGAGGCTGTTCTCCAGACTCAGGCCCTGCATGTGATCGCGCAGGACGATGTGGAGTTTCTCCAGCTGGTTTAGGGGCACTTGATCCAGATAGCCCCTGTGCCTTGGGTGGTTTTTCAATCCTTCTGCAGCCATGCTGCAGTCTGGAAGTCAGAGATCATATCAAGATTTTAATTCAGTGGATGTAAATGCACAGCAACAGCAGTCAAACCTCTCCAGGTTTTTTAAAAAAATTTATATTTTAAAACTGGTAGAGACACAGTCCAAAACACAGCTGCGACGGCAGTGAAAAACACTTAAAAGTTTTTTTTTTTTTTTAAACATTTGTGAAAAGGTTCCTGGGGTATGAATACTTTTGCATTGCGCTATTATCATAAGGATTGGATAACTGTTTCATTTGCTAATGATTACATTTATTTTTGGACCCAGGAACCTTTTTATTTATTTATTTAAATTCATAACGTAAAGCGATTGCAACATGACTCATTTTGATCTTTTTATTCAATCAGGAAATTGTCAAAGTAAGTGTATTCATTACTCTGCTCCTGAAACTGTAATTCCGATACTAACTATATAATTGCTGAAAAATATTGTCTTACCAGAAGATTTGGAGAAATTTCGTATGGGTATGATTCTTTTGCGTATCTTATTGGTGTCGGTGTGGATATAAACCAGAACTATAGAAGGAGGGTTGAACTGCACTCCGCACCGCTTTGCTTGAAATCCCATCGCCTTCCGTTTTCGATAAAGATGGTTAAATATGTCCTTTTCTGAGGTTTAGAGTTTGAAAGTAAATGATTTAATCCATAATAGCTATAATATTGTTCACTAAATTGAAAACGAAGAGAAATGCATATAGAATTAATTGCAGGACCTTTCATGGGAAGCGTTACCAAGGAGCCTTACGTTAGGCAAAGATTTTAGTGAAGCCTGTCCAAAAATATTTTTTAAAAAGGTTATACGAGCCACTGTCCCGTAGTTGTAAAATTGAATTAATTAACTTTAATTAAACCTGATTATTTCATTTTAAAGTATATTATAACAGCTTGGCAGCGACGTTAAACACTCGAGGGACTTGATTTATAGTCAGGCAGGATGCTGGCTTCCATAAAACTACAAAATGGTCCTACGATGTTGTCTTCCGTAAACATTTGAATTAGGAAATGTGGAAAAAGCCTCGCACATTTTCAAAGTATTTGTGTTTTCAAATACTTTGAAAATACATGTAAAAATTTACTTTAGCGATTATGATGTACTTTGAATTGTTTTTTGTGTTGGCTTGCTTATCTAAATGCTATTGTTTGAACAAAGCGGGTAAGTAATATAGTTAGACGTCTTCTTTCTTGGCAAGAAAACTGATCTAATGATTAATGTCTTGGAAACAAAAGAGATTAAGATTTTCCCTAAATGTAAAAACATGTCCTCACGTGAAGCACGTCTCCGAAAATACAATTGACCAAAATATCTTTGACCAAGACATTATACTATGGACAGTTTAAGCCAAGAGTTCCTATATTTAAAAAAAAAACTACTAAATTGCAGTAAAATACTATCTACTAACTCTTTATAAAATGTTTATCTGTATAATACTCCCATTTTCGCAGACGAGCAGGAGCACTGCGATCAGCTCAAACAGTGGCTAGAATCATCCTCTGTGTCCCTGGAGCTTAGCAAGAAGGGCTTCCACAGGTATCTGGTTATACACCTGTCATAACATTGTGACCACTGGCAGGTGAAGCGAATATGTCTTCATCATGACACATTACGTTGTAGATAATAGCAGGCGGACAGTTTGTCCTCAAAGTAGATGTGACAGAACCAGATAAAATTGGCGATCATAATGATTTAAGTGCATTTGACAAGGCAAAATTGAGATGCCTTTTCAAGAAAATGCTCGAGATTGTGAAGATAATGTTGGTTCTCATAGAAAGTAGGGGTGCACTGATGGCAGTTTACTGGCTGATCGCCAATTTCAATCTTTAAAAAGTCTGACCTGCTGATTTAGATTGTGTCCAGTACCAGATAAGTTCGGGGTATGAGATCGACTTTACATGTATGTGTCGACCGATCACCAATCTCCCAAAATTAAGGAGATTGGTGCCAATAAATCAGTGCATCCCTAATAGAAGGGTATCCAAACTGCAGTTTGCTGGATATTTAGCTGCAAAGCTGTCAGGAATGGATAGCAAATTCCTTTATGATAAAAAAAAAACACTATTCCTATACTGTACTACAGAAACATTTTGAGAGCTCTACAAAACATTTGCTGTGTTACCCTAACTTTTAAATTCCCAACATCTCAATCCAATTGGGGATGACAAATGAGACAGATGACAGATTTGAAGCTCCACCTTTAAAATCTGCCACTAACATCTTGGCGGTAAAAGCACAACATAACTTCAAGTGCGTAGTTGTTGTCTTGACTCATCGGGGCAGGGCTATTTGGGCAAGAAAAGATTAAATTGATAAGAATGGTTGACTCCAAAATTCGCTGCAGACTGTGCACATAAAAAATGGTGGGTGAGAGTAGGATACTTAAAAATAGTCGTTCACCACACACAAAACAAGCAATGAAGAACCCTCTCAAATGGACTGCTACAACTCTTCTAGTGTAGCAACCAGTATAGAAACTCTTGTGCAACAATCAGCTGTGAATGTAATACTAACACCTTTTCCACACAACTAATACCTTCATCCCATCATATAGTAATCTAATCTCTTAAAAAAAAAACAAATGTCATTTGAGTACTATTTTATCTTTTTGAGCATAATAGTCTTTGAAATTCTTTATTGATATTATTTATGTTTCACTGTACTTTACTGCTAAGGTTTTGAAAAAGTTGTAATGATTTTATATCTGCTGCTGTGATAAACCAGTCTGGGATAAATACAGTTTGTCTATTTAGCAGGTGGCCATAATGTCATTTCTAATTCATATACATGTTATAAAGAGACAAAAAAGGCTTCAGGAACTAATTTCTCTTGTGTTTTAGGGAGGTGACAACCACTGTTGAGCTCAGACCAAGCGCACTCAGTGGCGCCAGCGTTTTGCTGCTTTACAGATGGCCGAATGGCGTCTTTGTAGATCCATATCAACTGGCATCCCTAAGTGATCAAAGCAACTTTGAGGTAACACCATGACAACCATGGCACAGTATATTGGTTTTAAAAAGTCCATATTTGCATTTTTTTTCTTAATTATCTTTGTCTTCATTTCTTTAAGATATTGCTAGATTCAGCCATTGACCTCGAAGTGCCTGCTCACAAGACGTCTGGATTTCTTACCTATGTGTTTCCCTCCCATACTGGATCAGCTCCCAGTTTCCTACAATTAACAATTCCAGTACACGGGCGCTATCACGAGCCCTCTTTTGCTGGGGAAGCATTCGCATCTGTTCACATTGAACCTCCTGACCTGCTGCTGCGCACAGAAAAATGTAAACATTTAATGTTTCTTTTCCTTTCTCAAATTGTACAGATGCACCAATCAGATGTTTTTTGTTTGGCTATCTTTTCCTCGAGTTTTCCCACCGATTCCAGTTTTGACAGATTAGGGGATTTTTCTTTTCCCCCATCCAAAAATTATAATGCAGAGAAATGTGCTGCACTTTTTTTGATAGATGTATAAGTTTTGAATCTGACAGAGAAGACATCGTTTACAAAACAATCCTCATTTATGCATCACAGTATAAATCCTTCACTGTATTCGATTTTTATACAGTTTAAAAAGAGCATCATAGTTTAATGGTGCAATTATAGATTGAAAAGTGTGGACATTTTTAGTGTTTTTAATAATTTATTTAGTAAAAAAAAAAAATCACGAGTCAGTATTTGACCTACCAGTAAGAGCTAATCAAGGAAATGTTGTTGGATTTCAATCTTTGGGTGATTGCTTGGTGCATCTCTAATAAACATACAATTTATTATCTGATCTAAATCGACAATGTTTGTGTTGAAGATGTCTTGATTATGCCCTTGTATTCCCTCTATAGAAGAAACTCAAAAAGAGGATTTGTTTTCCATATTGAACAGACAGTGCAACTTTTAATCAAACAGATTTTGTAATTTCCTCCATTCCAGGCTCAGATCTTCGCAGATTTGATTCTCATTCTGTAGTGGACGCTCCATGCACTGTCAGCAATTCCAGCACATGCTCATGGGTGAAACAACCTCTGCAGCAGGTGCTTTTTTTTCTCTAAATCTTTACAAATCATTTTAACAAAATAAAAAAGAGAAAAAAGAAAGAAACAACCCTACTATTCAAATCTCCCTCTTTCTCATTCAAAATATGTCTTGCTTCCTTTAGGAGTCCAGCACCGTCAGTGTCATGTTACCGGTTGGTGACGGGTCAGCGACGATGCTCGTCTGCGGTGGGACTCTTCTTGCCACTATGGTCTGCTGTGTGGCGTTGTCTAAATACATGTTGAAACATCGACTTGTTTAAGCTGCAACAGTCAACAGGACTTGTTCTAAACAGGGTTATAATGTGGAGCAGTCATGTCTGGGGCCAGGATCATCCTAGCTGCTTGCTGTAAATGCAAAACAGATCTGTATCTGTTGTGAAAGAATCCCAGGTATCCACATCTCAAACTCTCCCAGAGGAGCGTAATGCGACTCAATGATTTTACAGATTTTTTTAAATTCATTTTTTTGATATGAAATTGAAATTTTGCTCAGACATTATCAAAAGATAACTTGTTGTTGTTGTTGTTTAAGCAGTTGGGAAACAGAAATAAAGAATGTCTAGAGCTACAAAGGATGTTTTAGATAAATAAAATATGTCAATCTTATATTTGCTTGTACATGTCAGAATAATTGCTAACGTTGATGAAATAAACGTGAAACATTAAGGTGTGGAATAGTATAATTTCAACTCAAACCCCTTAAAAGAGATCTCCAGTTGTGATGAAATATATTTAATTATGTAAAACTTCAGTTTCAGCTTCAGTTATTTTTTAAAGTATTTTTTTTTTCCTAAGTGTTTTTTTGTTGTTGTTTTTTGGGGGAATTCAATGTTTGAAGTGCTGAGTATCTTTGTGTTGAACGGATGATCTAATGCCTGGAGACCCCCTCTGATGGCTAACTTTCCCCCTCACTCCATTCATTGGAAGCGTTGCCTCACTGCAGGGGCCAGGGCTGGGTCGGTAGTTCCGCTTCCCCCCTGCGCCATAGTGGAGTTATCCCAGGGCCGAAAAGACTGATGAAAAGTTGGAACTGTAAATAGTTGGACTCAGATTTTTTTTTTTACTGAGGTGTTTGCGCACACGGTGTAGCAGCCAGAACCCAAATGTTTCGTCGGGAGGATTTTTAGTGGATTTTGTCCTCGTTTTCCCAAACCGTCGGGGATTTTCCGGGAGTCAAGTTGAAGCGGTGTGGAAACTCCGGTGAGCTCCGCCGCTTCTGCGTCGTCTCCGTTAGCCCGCTAGTTGGGAATATTTGCAGGAGCCACTTTGGCCTTTCCCATATCTTGTGTTGGGTTGTTAAAACTCCAAATTAATGACGGAAAGTTTTGAGCTGCACTTTGGTTAATCATTTAGCTTTTAACCACGTTAGGTTTAAAAGAGCTGCTGTAGCATGTCATGCTAAGCACAACTCTTAGCTAGCACACTTGTTGGTCAAGCGGTGAATGCTAACGTTAGCCTGCTAACGCCCCTGTTGGTGCTCAATTAAATAGCATTTAGAGACAATTAAAATGGTGGAAACACGCATATTACTGGAGAGTCTGCCAAGGGGGAGACGAAATATCAAATAAGGAGCTGCTAGGTGTCAGGTTTACAGAGCAGGACATAAAGAAGGAGTAGCTTACAATGTTTTCATACTAATCAGGACGTCTATTTTGCATTAGACGCATTAACTTTGCATTAATTTGTAGTTTCTCCCAATGAAACTGTAGAAACTATGTTGCTCTTTTCAACATACAGTCATTGTTTAAATTTCAGGTTAAAATTAGAGAACGTTTGACTATATAAAGAGGAGGCCACACTGATTGCACATGCCTTTAAGTTTATACTTGGTTACTCATGTAACATTGGGCTTTATTAAAACCTCAAGAGACGGAGCAACACGACAGATAGATGGTATCGCACACCCGTAGTCCAAATCATCTAAAAGAACAATGAATAATAAAAAAGGAATAAGGAAAGGAAGGCAATGCAGCAGACAAAAGACAAATCAAACTCTTAAAAGTATGACAATCATTAGTATTCAGCCGCATTTGTTCAAATACAGATCCACTGGAACAATTAACTTCACAAGTGGAGTTCACTGTGAGTAATTTAATGGTAGTGGCAGCATCAAGCTGTGGGAAAGTTGGGGTCATTTTTGTTTTTTGTCAGCAGGAACAGTGAATTGAAAATCTGTGGCAAGTCTTGGCATCTCAGAGATTTCCCAAAATCGCTCTATGAAATCTGTCACAACTTGAGAGATATTTTGCAAAGAAGAATGAGCTAAACCTTCAGGCTGCAGATGTCCAAAACAGATAGAAATCGTAATTTGAGCTGTATTTGCAACAAAAGGTAGTTATGTTGATACTGACAGGGCTGTATATAAATGGATACCACACTTGTAAAACTCTTATTTTGTAGAAGGTTTTTGAAATGCATGCATCTTCTTCTTTTCCTCTACACAATTATGCACTACTTTGTTAAATTTGTGGTTTCAGCTTGGCAGGAGCTATGGATGCTTAAGTTTATACTTTCATGGCTTAAGTGACAACATAAATTGGAATGTTTTCCAAGAAAAAGTGACTCTGGTGCAGTTTTTAGACATCCTCTGCTGTATTTAGAACTTTTAATAGTCATTTTCTGTTCTAACAATAATTAAACTTCTTCCCAGGTGCCTCTCGGTGCTTCGTCTCCTATTCATGTGAACACTAACGCCCCTTCTGATGTGAGTCTTGCCTCCCTTGCTCGCTCATCTCAATCCTGAACCACTTCTTGTTTGGCTGCCTGCTCTGCCCCGTGCGGCACGCGTCCACCTCTCTACAATGTGCGATAATGGAGACCCCGAGGACAAACCCCCCGCCCCTCCGGTGCGGTCAGGAAGCACCATTTTCGGTACCGGTGCCGGCAAAGACTCGTTCTCGGCCAACCACAAACCGCTGCCGTCTGTGCCCGAAGAAAGGAAACAGCGGAAAGGCATCATGTCCATCCTGTCGGGGGCCGAAAAAGGTGAAGTCCAGGGTTTGAAACTTGATGAGAAGCTTAATCCAAAGATGCGGTCGTGGTAAAAGGTGTGGTTTCAATTCATTAAAGATTTGGTTTCTTTTCATTTTACGTAGGTAGGAAAAAAGATAGAGACAAAGAGCGACCGGAGATCTCGCCGCCCTCTGATTTCGAGCACACCATACACGTCGGGTTTGACGCCGTTACGGGGGAGTTCACGGTGAGTTTTCACTGTTTGGTCAGTCTTGTTGAAACTCACTGTCTGCATCGTGTATGAACTTCTGTTATGTTTTGTTTGACTCATGAGTAGGGCATGCCAGAGCAATGGGCTCGACTGCTGCAGACCTCAAACATCACCAAGTCGGAGCAGAAGAAAAACCCACAGGCTGTTCTTGACGCCCTTAAGTTTTACGACTCTACGGGCAACGGCCGCCAGAAGTACCTCAGCTTCTCGTCCTCTGGTGAGAAATTAAATATTCATTTATTTTGGTCACTTTTAACCTTTCCATGCACAAGTCAAAGAAAGACGAAACACACAATGCGTCAGATCCAACAACAATACAGTCCAGTTGAGTCCTGCTCAGAATAAAAATGAAACTCAGCTGATCATAAAATACCAATTGGGGGGGGGAAAGCAGCACTGAGCTTGGAGTACTTTCTGTGGCGATGAAAAAAAACCCTCTAATTTTTGTGGTTTTCTTTACACAGAAAAAGAGGCCTTCCCTGCAGGACCTCAGTCTGTAAGTAATTCAAACTTGTTTTTAACGTTCGTCTCCAGCTTTAGTGCTGCTCTCTGTGTTTTGAAGCTGAATAAACGTTGCTTTTATTTCGAATAAGCCTGTGAAAAATAGCTCCGAACCCTCATCTCCGAACATCAAAGACATTGACGACGACGACGACGATGAAACTCCGCCCCCTATCGTGGCTCCAAGACCAGAACACACAAAGAGTGTAAGTCACCACCCGTGAGTCTGTGGAAAGAAAATCGGCCACCTTTGGTGTTTTATTCTTGATCTCGTTTAACTTTTCAGCTACAAAAGTTTATTTCATTATGTATTTGGTCAACCTTCCAGATGTACACCCGCTCTGTAATTGACCCCATTCCTGCTCCAAGTACGTGTCCAGATGGGGATGCTGCCTCTAAGTCTGCAGACAGACCGAAAAGGAAGACCAAGATGACGGACGAGGAGATCATGGACAAACTGAGTGAGTTATTACCAAACTACACACTTCTCCTACCTACAGGTCTCTTCATCTTTCTCATGATGTTTGTGATGTGGCTCACAGGAACCATAGTAAGCATCGGAGATCCCAAGAAGAAGTACACAAGATATGAAAAAATTGGCCAGGGGTAAGTTCCGAGGTGTCGCGCAAAATCTTTCATCCCACGTTTCTACCATGCGATGAAGGAATTTGTCTGCCCTACAAGTTTGACGAGTTTTTACGTCTTTTGCTGTATTGGCGTAATTGTAGCTGTAGATTCTAATGAGGTTAACATTAGCTGCTACGTTTGTAAATAGTGATGCTTTCGAGTTTTACTTGAAAGTCAAAATTTCAAAGTTGAAGAAAACTCAAACAGAACACCAAATAAATAAATAAGGGTACCTATACTTCCCTACGTTCATTATCCAATATGGCTTCTGTCAAGGTTGCTCAAATTAACTATGTGTACGTATAATGATTTGTACCTCATTAAGCTAGTTACACAGATAGCATATTGCTACCGCTGTTTGTGAATATATTCCGTTGGTGTTTGAATCAATAACTTGGTAGTGGTCATTGACACGGCATTAAGCAAGTCCATCTAGTTTTCCGAGTTCCAACATGAACGCCCTCAACCTTGTTTAGAACCTGTTGTTAATGCTCAGGCTAGTTAGCATAGCCTCCGATGAGGGTGGATAAACAGATTTCCTGTGACAGTAAGTTGTTTTTCAGCCATTAGCACATAGAGCAGTGCATACACAAGCATGTTTGACAACACCAAGACCCTCCTCCTGGTTTTGATTTGTTGTTTCTGACTGGGAGCTGTGCATTTCTGCAGATGGCAGTAGGACCACCAGGAGGGTGCAGAGAAGCTTGATTTTTTTTTTTCACATATTACCTATTTTATGTTGTAATGTCACAATATGATGACAGTTTTATTAAACATGTAAAAAAAAAAAACATTTATAAAAGGTTATATATACAGAAGCTTTAATGGCCATACAAAGTTTGATGTTAAAAATAACGACTTAGTTTTTTCTCAAACTGCTCATAAAACAATGGGCTGTACATTATAAAAAGTATGCAAGATCTTCATTGCTTTGTCTTTGAAATAATTTACAAAATTGTACATTATATTTACATTACAAATTATAAAAATACAGGATAATTCCCACAAATGTCGTACAAATGTAGACAATAATTATAATATAAACATAAAAAACTACTCCTAGCTCACTCAGCTCTTCTGCTCCCCGCCTGATTTCAGTTCCTTTTTGTTTTGTTTTAATTCATATATATTAAATTAGTTTCTCAGCCATGTCACTTTAATGCAGGCACATTTCGCTTGATAATATTGGCCACACTTATTATAGGTCAGAATTTCTCACATAGAGAAGTGGGTCTCTTCTTTCGGCAGCCATTTGCTTTCACAAGTGGTTCTAGTAGCTTTTGAATCATAGTGTGGGTTAACGTTTTCATACACAGCTTCTGCATTGTGGCTTTCATTTGTTAAACTAAATGTGTATATTTCTTATTTTGGAACCTGGTAATCTAAATTGAGCGTTTTACTTCAGTTTTTCATTGTTTTATTTGACTAAATTTCAAATATGAGTGGATTGTTGCCTAAAATGTGTCTAAAGCGGTCCATTTACACTTTTTGCAGGGCATCAGGAACAGTATTCACCGCCATTGATGTCGCAACAGGACAGGAGGTAATAGAATCTCAAAAAAACGAAATGTGTAATTTTTTTCTATTATTAACCAAACTGAAGGATGACTCAGTAAAAAGGTTTACTTGCAACGGTAATTTAAGGAAGCCAAATTAGTAAGAAAATCACCTTTTATGCTTCAGAAATCTTATTGGTAGTGAATCTATAGAGAAAATTTTTTTTCTTTGTGCACTTTCCAATGACAGGTGTTTGGTTTACATTGAACCCAATCTCACCATGAACCTCCACATTAAATCTGTGGTTGCTCATTTTGTCAGGTGGCCATCAAACAGATCAATCTACAGAAGCAACCCAAAAAGGAGCTAATCATCAACGAGATTTTGGTGATGAAGGAGCTGAAGAACCCCAATATTGTCAACTTCCTGGACAGGTGAAATTAAACTTTAACATACCTTGGGTGTTTAATAAAGTGCCACTTGGGGGGGGGGGGAGGAATCCTTTTAAACCCCAAATGTTGTTGTTTTCAGCTTCCTGATGGGGGAGGAGCTGTTTGTGGTGATGGAGTATCTGGCTGGCGGGTCGCTGACGGACGTCGTCACAGAAACCTGCATGGACGAGCCTCAGATAGCTGCCGTCTGCAGAGAGGTGCTCCTCACTCGTCCCGCTTCCGGCAAATTTAAAGAAAGTCCTACGCCACGCAGAAGGTTAACCCGTCTTAACAATCTTTTCCCACCCTCTTCTCGATTCCAGTGTTTACAAGCTTTGGATTTCCTACACGCTAACCAAGTCATTCATAGAGATATCAAAAGTGATAACGTGTTGCTGGGGATGGATGGTTCTGTAAAGCTGAGTAAGTACGACTTCCTTACAAGCAGCTTCGTTCTTTAGCCTGGAAGGGGAAAAAAAAGAAACAAACATGTCCTCCTTCTTTCGCCGGCAGCCGATTTTGGCTTCTGTGCCCAGATCACTCCTGAGCAGAGCAAGCGCAGCACTATGGTGGGCACGCCCTACTGGATGGCCCCCGAAGTGGTGACCCGAAAGGCTTATGGGCCAAAAGTAGACATTTGGTCACTTGGTATCATGGCCATTGAGATGGTTGAAGGCGAGCCCCCCTACCTGAACGAGAACCCACTACGAGTGAGTACAAAGAAATGCTGGTGACGTAGGGTGGAGTATTAAAAGTTGATTTGTGTTTTAACATGGTCTTTGATCAGCTGCAGCTTTTTGACTTGAATCAATCAACATTGTAGCACAAGAAACTTTGTTCTCTATATTCAGGGTAACTATTGCCTTCAAAATAAAACAACTTTTATCACATCTTATGTGATAAAAACATCACATAAGATGATTTGATTCATCTTACGTTTTTTCGGTACGACTGGAACTCTTGTGTAGTGGAAGAAAAGCGACCTGTGACTTAATCAAGAATTTTGAATTGGCTTTAGATTATTTAATTGGTTTGGAATTGGAAAATAAAACAGGTTTCGACATCATCACAAATCAGAAATCTAAAATGTGTGGCGTACATTTGTTGTCAACCACAACCTTCAATTCTTTGTGAGGACACCTTTCACTGCAGTTCGAGCTGCAAATGAAAAATGGCTGAAGCTCAGTCACATTGCATGGTTGGCATCTGTGAACAACAAATATTCTCAGTTAAATTTAATTGGACTTTGACTGGGCCATTTTAACACACGGATATGCTAACGTTTTTACCTTAAGAATCACCTTTATTGAGCAAGTTTGTGTGCATGAACAAGGAATTTGACTGTCTTTTGAAGGCAGTTGGGTTACACTGGATTTTATTGAAGGGCATCTGAATAATGCACACCACGCTTTTCAGATGTTTGATGGTAAAATAACTGCGAAACCATCTTCCCTGCACTTCACAACTACGTTTTCCATCACATGAAGTCTCAATAAAAACCTTAAACTGACATAACAGTAAGGCTTTTCTCTCATCTCAAACACTTTGCCAGGCATTATATCTGATTGCCACAAACGGCACACCCGAGCTCCAGAATCCAGAGAAGCTGTCTCCGGTTTTCAGAGACTTCCTGAACCGCTGTCTGGAAATGGATGTAGAGAAGAGAGGCGGAGGCAAAGAGCTCCTACAGGTAAAAACAGTCATTATTTCATGTGTTGTTTGTTTGTTTGTTTTTTTTTTTTTACAGTATTTTTTCTGATCTTGCTGTCAATTTGTGTCGTTGCCGCTCAGCATCCGTTCCTGAAGCTGGCGAAGCCGCTCTCCAGTCTCACGCCTCTCATCCTGGCAGCCAAGGACGCCATGAAGGGCACTCGTTAACGGACGAAGCCCAGCCGACCCCCTCCTGCCTTACTTATGCTGTGCACAGATAATGTGCCAACCGTTTAGATTTCGTGCCAGACAATAGGCTGAGAGTGACTTGCCAGCCTTGATGCACCAGCCTTGTAAGCCCTGACGAACCTCACTGTGAAGACCAAAAACCGGGAGCACAACCCCCCCCCCCCCCCCCCCCCCCTCCACCGCTGTCAGCACGAACTCTTACCGTCAAATGACAAGTCAAACTAAAGTGCTTAGTTACAGAGTCAGGCGTAGTTCATTTTTGTACATCAAAACTGGTGACATGTTAAAACTAGGCTTGTATTTAACTTGGAATGAAGAAGGCGCCTAGTTTAGTTTGTTGTTTTTTTTTGTTTTTTTTTAATCAACTGCCTTAAACAAATGCAAAATGTTGCCTAATGTATTGTTGATTGTGTCTGTCTTGTGTTTCCCATGATTTTTACTACCTTTATAATTGACATTTTCAGCCTGTCAGTATCGTAGTTATTTTGATACTTGAATTTCATGTTTGTCCCCCGCCGGTCCACTCCCGTCTCCTGGTCCAAATCGTCTCATTCAGTGGACGTTCTGTTTCCCAGTAGACCCATGTCGTGTGGAGATTTCTCGTCTCGGTTTTATAGGAAACGTTTCAGTGCATTATTCATCATGACCATGTGCTGTGATTGTGATGTTCTTTAGCTGACAGATCTACTGTACCAGTTCCTCCCCCCTGCATCTGTAGTGTCCTGATGCCAGAGGCACACCTTGCAGGCATTTAAATGTTAGACTGACAGGGTTTATACTTTATTCTCTGTTGCTATTAAAATGAGTATCGTATGTTGAACTCTGTCCTTTGTGTTCTTCCAGACTAAACAAGTGGACTTTTCTCACACAAGGGTTGTGTATTTTTTGTGTAGCTTGAGAACCAGTTACCAAATGCTAATTAGATTTTTTTTTTAAACTGCAGACAATAAACTATTTGTTTAGTCTTTGTCAACACACAAATAAATACAACTGGTTTTAATATGAATTGGTGGTGAGATTATTTGTGTGAAAACTAAGAGATTATTAATATTTAAATTATGTTTACAAGAATCTGATCAGATGATGGAATCAGCTCTGTAAATAGGTGGCGTGCACTAACCAAAAATTATAGATTTTATAAATCAAAAGCGTTATTTCCTTAATAAAGTGTTATTTCTGTGGTGGTAATAAGTAGCCATCCACAAAATACAAATTGTGATATTTTGCTAAATTGAGTAACTGATCCAAAAATGTAACGTCGTATCCGAATTCTTGTACCTGAAAGATTAAAAACAAGGTAATTTTACAAAATGTTTCAGGGGGCGCCACATATACTGGATGTGTGTGTTTGTGTAAAAAGTTCCCATCTCTGCCGAGCCCACACGGCAAGCTAGAGTTCGGCAACCTTCGGTTCGTGTTCAGCTAGGACACGCCTCTTATGTTATTCAGGAACTGTGGCGCTTTTATTCTGAAGGGCACAGTCGGAAATCCATCGTCGGAGTAAGAAGCTCCAAACTCGGATGCTGCGAAGTTGAGCGCCGGTAATGTCCGTTTGACACCCGAATTAGTAATGGCGGTCCATCTGAAAGACAGAGAAGCCTACGAAAGACTGAACTACCTGTACCAGGTGGGGGAAAGTTTTGACGAACCGCCGCTAGCAGTCACATGTTCGCTACTTTGCTCATTGGGTGTAAATGACGGCGTCTCTGGTTTTTTGTGTCTCCTCAGGCTGCGCACTGTGTCTTATCTCAAAACCCAAACAACGTGGAGTTGGCTCGGTTCTACTGCTTCACGCAGAAAACAATAGCAAGACGGCTGGTTCTCAGGCAGTAGGTACACACGTAGCTTTAGCAATATGGTTTTATTTTGAAGGAAAGGGTGAATGTCGTCACTTCCTTGTGATGTAGCAACTTTTTAAATGTTGAAATTTGTAATTTATTCTTTACTTTATCAATACTTTTGATAAAGTGTTTATGTTTAAATGGTTACTTACGTTTGAAAGAGCGTAAAATAATTTTTCAAATGACATCAAGATAATGTCTGTTGTTTAAATATTAAAGGGGTTTTTCTAGCATTTTAAAGTCGCACCAATTTTGTATCTATTAAAAAAACATGCAGTAATGTGTTAAATCAATTGACTTTTTGCATGTATAGATATATTCTGGCAAAAAAAAAACCTAATAGACCTTTGAGTTGATTAAAAACATGTTTGTTTTTAATTGTATCATTTTTAAGTTTGTGCACAGCAGCTCTAAATAATAGCATTGAGCAAATATTATATTGCCTCTCTTCATAAATGGGCATAATCTCCCGAGTGAGATTACATTATAAGTTGTATAACTTGATGCCTACCTAAAAGCCTAACTTTCTGAATGGCATTTGACAAAGAAAAGAAAGCACTGTGTGTGTAGAAACTTAATTGGACAGTCATACTTTTTAGAAAAACTGTAAATGGTATAGTTTTTCATTTGTGAGATTTACTCTAAACAAACAAAAAAAATCAAGTACCTAAAAACAATTGGACAGGCTATAAAAATAAAATAAAATAATCCTAGAAATGCCTGCAGGCATAAACTCCCCGGCAGGCAGGAGAGCAGCATCCAGAGAGAATTTTAAATTGTGACTTTATTTCATTTGAACTCATTTTCCTGCAGAGACCCATCAGTGAAGAGAACTGTGTGTAAGAAATGCTGCTCACTGCTCATCCCCGGTGTTACTGCCACAACCAGACAGCGGAGTAAGGCAGATAGTCATTTCAGTGACGTTGTTGACTTTTATTTTTAATCTTTGTTCAGTAGTTTTTAGTAATAAATTCCTGTTTTCTCACTTTGATTAGGAAAAAACAAAAAGAATCGCTTTACTGTAGTGAGGTGTCTCGGCTGCGGCCAGACCAAGAATCTACTGAATAATCCAGATCATTGTTTGTGGGCGGACCGACCCGAGGCGCAGCTGGAGCAGCGGAAACAATCTGGTGAATAGGCAAACTTTTTGTTTTCCTTCTTCTTAAAAAAAAGAAGAAGAAAAAAGAATTCACGCTTTTATTGGTAAAATTTTATTTTTAGAATTTTATTACTAAAATAATTTTTGGAACGTTTGCACCCTTTCTTGCAGATCCAGCCCCTTCAGCTAAAAATCAGCCCAAATGCCCAAAAGCTGATGGGTCCCAGTCTTCGAAAACGCATGATGCTCAGAGTTCTACCAGCACATAGGTTGTTTTGTTTTTTTTAAATAGAAAGCATACCTTGGATAAATACAGTGGCCAATATTTTTTTTTTCATTTAATTTATTTCACTGAATACATGCTGCAAATTGCGCATTTTTTCCACAAGTTTTTTTTTTGTCTGAATATAAACAAAGTTGAAGCTACATTTATTGTTTTTACATTTTTTCCAAATATTTCACATAATGCATCCTTTGCTGTTCAGTTAAAGTAAACCTCTTATTAGCATTGACCATTTCTTGTAATAGTCTTTTTTTTTCTATTACCATCTGTCACTTTTTCTTCTTTTCCGGTTTGTCTCCTTTCGGCACTCTGAAGCGTGTCTTCTGGAAATACAGAAGGTTCTTGGCAAAAAGCTTGGGAATGTGACCCATGTAAAGGAGAAGAGCCAACATCATCCCTGGGAAACAAGCAATTTTTAAAGAAACCGTTAACAGACTGCGACACACACACGAACGCACCGTTTGGTGTTGAGTAATGTGACATACCTGTGAGAGAGCTCAGCCAGTAGACCACTGCATACTCTTTGAAGGTAAATCCAGGACAGTGGAAGGTGAGTCCATAAGCCAGAGATGGGTTCATGAAAGCAGAGGTGTAGCTCCTGGCTGGGAAATAGAACGGATAAGTCAGGACATTAGCTGTTTAGCTGGTTTTGAATGTGAAAGACTTAAAACATTTGAATAAAACCAGACTTGATGCTTCGTAGTAGGGGTGTCCCGATGCAACTTTTTCCAGTTCCGATGCAATACCAATATTGCAAGTTTGAGCAATGGCTGGTACTGATAATTGATCAGCTACAACATCGGCATGAATCGTACATACTTTTATTACTTATTTTGTAGTGTAGAATGTTAGAAAAGACTTCATCAAGTGATATTACACATGAGAACAGTGGTCTACAACAATAGGTATCAGAACAACTGAACTAACCCATTTGTTATTAAGCAATGGGTCTTCGTTTGAGATACAAGCGCTGCTGGATAAAAATAACGGAGCAGAATGCTTTTATCGGAGATGCAAGTTGATTTATTCCAATGCTCAGATCCCAATCCGATATTAATATCGGATCGGGACACTCCTACTTCCCATCCCTTCCAATAAGCATAAAGAAGTTTGAACAGACTCACCGACATGAGAGAAGAAAGTGAGTAGAACTGCGATCAGGGGTACCCGGATCAGAGCCGATCTGCGTCTCAGATTTAACTGGATGAGATGAAAGACGAGCGCGCAGGCACACTCTGTAAAAAAGCCTTGAACCACGGAGACCAGCAGGGACGTGCTGCATTCTCTCGACATGAGGTTTTTGATCATGTGCATGTCGGTCAACTCCAGGCTCCAGTAGTACCTGGCTGCCAGCAGGCCCAGGTGAGCCCCGGCGAACTGGGCCATGACAGCGAGCGCCGTGGGCAGAGCGCCGGCCTCCAGCTGCAGGAACTTCTGCACGACCAGGCTGGGATTCCCCGACGTTCCGGCGCAGAGCACGCCGTGAGTTAGCAGCAACACAAACAGCATGGTCACGGTCACATCCTGGCCCAGACCCCCGGCCCACTGGCCCACCTCCACGATGGTCTGTATCTCCATCCAGCACGCCACCAGCATGAAGGAGGCGGCGAACTCAGACACAAAGCTAAACCGAGGCCATTTTCTGAATAGCATTTGGACCAAGACCGTGAAAATCACCACCGACAGAAAGTACCCAAGTGATGCGTTAAGTCCAGACATGGCTGACCTCGGGTGTCGTCCTCCGTCTCTTGGAAAAGAAGAATGAATGAAGGGTTGATCCAGCAGCCGGGCTTCTTTTTGACAACGTGGCGCACGCACAGACCCATTTCTTATCAGAGACACGTCAGGTTTTTTATCCCAAAACCACCTGCCAAAATACACACAGGCCTTTATGTCAGGTCAGGCAGCTGGCTGTCTTTCAGTGACTGTTTGATGTTGGTTTCCATTCAGTGTTAGCCTAATGATTCCTGCACCAACGGCACTGTTGGTAATAGGAAATGTACTGCCGTATGGACCGTCAGATAAGAGTTTTAAAACAGGTGAGGTACAGTGTATCCAGAAAGGATTCGCAGTTATCCACGTTTTTTGTTACAGCCTTTATTTTTTATGTTATTTTTTTTTATAAGTTAATACATTTTTTAAGAAATGTGTTAACTTGTTTCGCTTTTTTTTGTTCCTCAAAATTCGACATACATGGGAGAAGCACCATAAACCTGGAACAAACGTTCAGTAAACCACAAAGACGCTGGAACACTGAGTTTCTTTAAATCCAGGCTTAAAACCCACCTGTTTACTCTGCTTCTGATTAGTAGTAAGTGGAACATTGATCAATTTATTTGATGCATATTTTCTTGAAGATGGCTTTTGGCAAGACGTAACACTTATTGCTTGTTTCATAATTGGTTACTGTATGTTCTAATGTGTAAAGCACTTTGAACTGCCTTGTTTCTGAAACCTATTGTGCAAATAAACTTGACTTGTAATACTGAAAAAGGTTTCACAGGTTTATTAAAAGTAGAAAACCAAATGTTAGGTCTAAATGACCTAAACACAGACACAAAGAAGAGACAAGAGTCAGAATTTAATTTTACCTGCAGGGGGAGCACAGTTGAAACCCAGTTACAGATTTCTGCCTCTGCTCTGAAGCTTCAGCTGAGCCTTGCCCTGCTTTTATTAGAATTAGGAACTCCCTAGTTACATGACAGGGTGCAGCCCTGAAGGGAGGGGGAGCAGAAAACAGCTGCACACTCACATGAACACAACTCATTCATACAATCTTCAAAAGCACATTTCATAAGATAAGACTATAGGTTTGCAGTTCCTCTAGGCAATCAACGCCGGAATGTCTCGTTCATGGTATCCTCCTTTTTCACTCCTCAGCAGGCCGCTTCCAGAGTTTCAGCAAACACTTCAAAACACTTAAAGACACTCAAAGCACATTGTTAAAATGTAAATGCAAAGGTAAATGAAATGGATGATATTATAAAATAAAGGTAAAACAAATAAATGATAATTAACTATAAAATCCTTCCACACCAAAAAAAAAACACATTTATTTCAAATAAATTAACTATCCCTCTCGTACACATCCCCAAACCATCTCAACTTCCGTTTTCATTTTTCTTAGTGTTCGCAGCTCTGCCTCCTGTTTTTTTTTTTTGTTGCAAGTGCCATTGTTTCTAATCTCAGGTCATACCAGATCTCTGCCCAACTGTAAAACTTTCCATTCATTAATCATTTTCAGTCACAGCATACTAATAGGATAGGATAACAACTAATAGCACATGTAGTTTATCCATCCACAATGTCTTTGGCTAACTTGAGAAAAACACCAGTAGAAGAATCCCACAGCAGTGTCTGACCATACTGATAGCATCCATGGCTGTTGTTGTGTATAGTATTTCTGTACAGTATGTAGGTACCAGTTAAATGATAAATATCCAATTTATCTTTCAGCCAGTTCAATAAATCCACATCTCAACAGTGGGTCTTGTTCACAAATGTACAACTATTTAAAGGGAAATAGGTTTTCCAGGTCTATTACCAAGAAGCATTGTTACAACAAAGAACTAATCACCCAAACACAAATTTCTTGATCAACACACAAATTGTTCATTGTACCACTGCATATATTCACTGGTGAAAACATTTCCCTGTGCTCTAACTAACTATAATAAACCATGTTATTGAAAAAAACGTGAACGTTCACGGCTGAATGTCCACATTTCAGCTCAGAACTGCGGATGTGTGGAAACGGCTCCCGTTTCACCCTGCAACTCCTGGATATCAACACCACAAGGACACAATTCAATGTAACCCTAAAATAACTTCACGGCTGCGCGTGCGAGAGTTACAGAGTTACAGACTCGCGGCGGAAGTTGTAAAACGTCACTCAGGTCAGCTAACGTTCTGGCGTGGTACGCGCGCGCGCGCGGCGCGCATCTGCGAGGCAGCGAGCGAGCCGCTGAAGCGATGATGGCAGCAGGGGGAGCGCAGAGGCTCACAGAGAGCTGAGTGAGAAGTCGCCGGTGATGGCGGATAAACCCTCCACGCTGTTCGTGAAGCTGTTTGCCGCCGGGTTTTACGGTTTCAGCTCGTTCCTCATCGTCGTGGTGAACAAAAGCGTCCTCACTAACTACAGGTAACTGTTTCTCCAGCGCCAGCGCGGCTATGTATGGGGGCGGGGGGAGGCTGCCGAGCTAGCTGTAGTGTAGCGGCTGGGAAGTTGCGGTGGCTGGGGCAGCGCAGGCAGCCAGCCGAGCCCGTTAGCTCCGCTGTCCGCTAGCCAGGTGCTTCACTGCCGCAGAGAGACTTTACTTCTTTTTCCTGGTCGTATTTCTAAGTCGTTTCTTGCTTTTTCTTGTTTTGTAAACGTTGGCTCATGTTGAGGTTCTGTTTCATCTGTCCCTCCAGGTTTCCCTCGTCAATATGTGTGGGAATAGGACAAGTAAGTTGGGGTTTCTCATGGCTCTTTGTGAGCGGGTCAGTGGTGACTAAACCAGGCAGATAGAGCTGAACTTATTTCCTCTGGCGTGTCTTTGGTGCAGATGTTGGCCACAGTGGTTGTGCTGTGGGTGGGCAAGGCTGCGAGGGTGATCACCTTCCCAGATTTGGATGAGAGCATACCTCACAAGGTAAGACTCACATATACTCAAGTTCATAAAAGATGCACAATTTGATGATCTTTTTTTTTCTTTTCCTTTGTCTTGTTTTCATGCGATTGTAAACTTGATGTTAAATCCTTGCCTTTCCAGACATTTCCTCTACCTCTCCTGTATGTGGGAAATCAAATCACTGGTCTTTTTGGTACCAAAAGGCTCAAGTAAGTACTCATCTATGCACTGATCTCACAGAATAACGTGACTCGGTGGCTCAACCTCTTCCACTTTGTGTCCTCTGCCACCAGTTTGCCGATGTTTACAGTCCTCAGGAGATTCTCCATCCTTTTCACGATGCTGGCTGAGGGATTTCTGCTGAAGTAAGACTAGCCATGACAAGATAACCCACTTTCTTTCTCCTTCAGACATTGAATGTGACACAAAACGTAATGCCGGTTATTATTTTGCGCCTCAAAGCGGTCGGATTGAGTTTCATTGTGTTTGACCCCCGTGGCAGGAAGAAGTTCTCCAGGCCCGTCCAGCTGACAGTGTTTACAATGATCCTTGGGGCGTTCATAGCCGCAAGGTGAGCTGTCTACTGTTTCCAGGTGTCCTGGCTTTTACCCGCACCGGGATTACCTTCTCTATAAAGCGCGCCGTTATCTTGATATATGCTCACAAAAGAGTTGTTGTGACCTTTAGGAGCACCGCCGCTCATCTACAGTAAAAGAAGCCAAGCTGAAATACGACATGGCAAAAGAAAAAAAGACTGTTTGATTCATATGCCTTTTTTTTGCCTGTTTTATGTTTAAAGTGCCGACTTGTCCTTTGACCTGCAAGGCTACGTCTTCATCCTGATGAATGACGTCCTGACCGCAGCCAATGGAGCCTACGTGAAGCAAAAATTAGATGCAAAGGTATGTGGTGGGACCATCTTGATGAATGGTGGCCATTGTTGGGATGGATTCCTGATGCGATTGAGTTCCTGTTAACTCTAGAGAATCAAATCCCTCCTTTAGAGATTTATGGGTCACGGTTGTTTCTTAAGTCAAGTTATTTTACTCCTAACAAAGTAAATTCTTCAACTTTGAAATGTGTTTTTTTTCCCTCTCAGAAACTACCTTCAAACTGCACTCGTATCCCTTTTCTTGCATGTCATGGGGGAAAAAGTTGGATCAATAATGCTTTGTCAAAGCAGGAGCGAGTTTTAGCTTGTTTTATTTCAACGTTTTACGTCACAAGAGCAGATTGCTCAACTCTCACATTACAGCAGGATCCAGATTTAGCCCGCGATGTCTAAAGTGTACCATCTGCTTGTGCAGAGGAGGACTGTCGTCCTGGTAAAACGAGGGAGTTAAAGATGGGAGACGGAGCTGGACGAATGCGTAGAAGCGGTTCAGCATCTTGGCAACGCAAGACGTCAGTACTCTGTCTGAAAATGTAGTGAATAACTCCCCCTTTCTCCTGTTTTTGTGTCACAGGAGTTAGGGAAATATGGATTATTATACTATAATGCATTATTTATGATCGTGCCCACTCTGCTATTGGCTGAAGTGACAGGAGATATGCAAAAGGTGAGTGAGTTGACTCTTCTTTTTGTTTTTTTTTTTTTGGTCCTTTTAATTAAAATAAAACATTGGATTTATCCTTGGTGATTTCATGTTCTCTTTTAGACAAACGTATCACTTCCATTGTGTCCATCAGTTCAATTTCTTAAACTGAATGCCATAAACATGAGCTGTTCCTTGTGTGTGTTATTTTTTTATTTTTATTTTTTTGGTAAGTCTTGGCAGGGGCCTTGTGGTCTGCCCAGCTGGGCCTCAGCAGCCCGAGAAGCACAAAGACGCCATTATTCACCTAGCCGAGTTGTTCTAGCCGTTCCAGCAGCAAGTCTGGACCGAATCACTACAGTAGAGATACAGTTAACGGCGTTTCTAAAGCCTATGGGATATCAGCGCTGGCTCTTAAAGAGGGGAACGGTGCCAGGAAATTTAAAAACCTTTTCAGCGCTTCCACTGAACGGCGTTCTGTTTCCATCTGCTGAAACCTGACGTTGCCACACCCAAAATTAGTGACTCAGTGATTCCTAATTGCAAGGCACCTTCCCCCTATTTATGAATTTCTACTTTTTATTTCATGCTGATTCCGGCGCTTTGTTTCCGACTGCAGGCAGCAGAGTTTGACGGCTGGTCTGATGCATTTTTCCTCTCCCAGTTCGTCCTCTCTTGTGTCATGGGGTAAGATCTTTGAACACATTCATGTTCATGTAGCCGCATCTGGAATCGCACTGAATGAATGTGGTTTTTATCGGTGATGAAATCTGGATGCCGCTCATGCTTGACATTAAATCACTACTAACTTCTTGGAACAAACATCAACTTCTAAATGTTTCTCCTTCCCAACCCCCGTTTCTAGGTTTATTCTCATGTATTCCACTGTACTATGCACACAGTACAACTCTGCGTTAACCACCACCATCGTGGGGTGCATTAAGGTGAGCCGCGCTGTTTCGCTAAAGCTGCAGCCGAATGCAACCGGACACCAAACGCATTGCTTTATTGATGTTGCAGAATGTCCTGGTGACCTACATTGGGATGGTGTTTAGCGGAGACTACATTTTCTCTTGGACGAACTTCATAGGTTTGAATATAAGGTATGAAAAGGCACTTTGTCATTGAATGTGCTCGGTTGTTGTGTTTTTAAGTTGTTTTCAGCGACAAAAAGATGAGTACGCCTGTTACTCCTAATTAATATTGTCATAAAATACCAGGTGTATATGTTTTGGTGAACATAAAGAAAGGCCTGTGATCACTTCGAAACTTTTGAAGACATGTTGCGTGCTAACTCGTTTAGCTGTGTGTGTCGTTTGCAGTATTGCGGGCAGCTTGGTGTACTCGTACATCACCCTCACCGAGGAGCAGTCCAACAAACCGAGTGACAGCACCAAGAATGAGATCAAGGGGAAGGTTGTCGTGTGACAGACACTGGATTTGACGCCGGTTAGCGAGAAAACTCTATTTTTAGTACGACTTTTATTTATGGGGCGCTCTAGCAGCAGATTGATGGAAACGCCGGGAGTGGTTCTCCATTTCCGCTGCGCGTCTTTAATGGAAAAGGAGCCGCACCGTCACGCTGCTGCTATGGCTACCAAATCCCCCAGAGGGATTTTGTTGCAGAACTTTTTAGATAATGTTTTCACATGTCTTATAATAATACTGTACATGGGAATGTTAAGAACAAGGGAACAATAATATTTATATTCAGATGTTTTTAGTTTGTTTTTTTTAAAGATGGAAACTGTTTATTTCAGGGTTTGAACATTTCAGAGTTCAATCTTGGGATTATGTATTGTCATCAGCTGTTGTAAGCATGAGCGTGCTGACGCATCACTGGGATAAGAGTCATGGTCATTTAAAAGGAACCGTTCTTTTTAAAGCCTTTTCTGTTTTTTGCTGTTTACACTTTGGTACCCTCTGAGAACGACAAAATGCACTGTCCCCGTCTTTAGCCTTTAATGTTTTGCAGTTTCCTGGCAGATGCTGTTGTAAATCTGTTACAGACGGTACGGCAGTGATGTGGAGAGACGATACGAAAAGATTATTTGGATCTTCCTCCTTCAGTATTACAGAGTTTTCTGTCGTTCGGGTTATTTTCTTGGATTCTTAATCCCTGTAACCGGTTGTGTCGATTGAAGAATTTGGCAAGCAAAGCCTCGCGGGGTTTTAGTTTGCGTTGTACTTTTTTTAAAACTTTTTTTTTTTTTACATGATTGTCTCGCACTTGTAACAGAGGTAGCTCTCACAAAGCAGAACAAACTAAATGTCACCTGCTGTTATATTTGACTGGTGAAACTTGGAGATTATCGTCTGATCCAGGAATTCAAGTTTCTGGCATTTTAAAGTATTACAAGGGGATTTGTTTTATATTTATTCTGTTTTGTTATTCCTTTTCTCTCTGTAAGATGAGTAATTATTGATGCTGATAAAAGTTATTTGTAGCTGGGAAAAATGTATTTTTACATTGAAAAATTACCATTAGCATTTTTGTTTTTTTTATTTTTCTCTTTCAATAAATTTTTTTTATATAAGGCTTATTGTTAATGGATATAAATTGTTTTGAAATGGTTTTTACTGTTTCTCATTAAGCACAAATTAGGATACATTTGCATTAAATGAGTTCAGTTTGTTTAGCGGTTGTTTTTAGTGCCGAGTCACGCAGCAGTTGGACTAGCGGCTAACTCACCAGTCACACTCGGGTTTGGGTTTCCTCCATTATGAATCAGCCTCAGTAAACTTCAACCACACTGTGGGTCACTTCGACTTCATTCAAAGTTCATAATGAACAAATAAGTGTGAGCTCTGTTTATTTTGTTTTGTTCTATTACTGCACATTGTAGCTTAAGGGGTTGGAGGGATTATAAAAATTATTTGGTTAGATATGAACCCACAAACAGCAGCAAAATGTGCTTATTGTCAAACACTGTTTACGCAGTGTAAAATAAGCTGATTCTACTTGTTCTTACCCCTGATAAATATGAAACATGGCAGATTATGAAGCAAACTTAAAAAATATTTTAATGAACAAAAGTAATGTTTAGACAACGTGTTTAAAAATCCCACAGATGTGAACAGAAGACAAAACACCGTAACCCTACAACCTTCATCTCGCCTATACAGCAGATATAAATATTGACACATCATACATTTCTTCATACATTTACATGTTTACGCAAGAAAATACAATTTAAAACTGCTACCAGATAACGTTGCATTGCTTTTGCCATTACTGTGCGTATTAAAAATTTTTAAAAAACACCTTCACCAGTCCAGGCCAAACTTCAGAGTCTAATCAGCTCCAAATATCTCAGGACAGAGTTTCTGGTTATGGTACTTTCCCTCAGTTCAGATACAGTACATGTGCATCCAAGAGCAGCACAAACCAGAGCAGATAAAAAAACAAAAACTCAGAGCGACAGATGAGAATTTACCAATATATTATTTTTGAAAATACTTGAAGAGGAACTGAAAAAAAAACAAACAGTTGAGTACATATCTTCTTTTCACGATATAAAGCAAAAATAAAACAGTACAAACGTGTTATGTTGGAAAACATAACAGATCACACCCACTGTGACAACATTTGAGTTTCTGTTGATGTCCATTTCTCCCTTTACCAGATAATTTAACATAAATATAGTGACGTACAAATGATCTGTTAAATAAACCAAACTAAAATCCTTCACCTCTATGTACAAAAGATGATTCTTTAGAAAAATATTATGCATTTAAAAACTTTAGGTGGCATTATGTGAAGGGAAGTAGATGACCGTAATGCACCACACCAACCAGGAACGATAGCGCCTAGCAAGACGACATTATAAAGTAACATTTAGCAAATCGTTGACAGTTATTTATGAGCGCATCTGTAGTGATTGGCTCTTTGTGTTTTCTTCATAAAACACATCTTTATCGGGATGCATGCTGCTGTAAGCAACCTGCCCGTTTTATTACTAATTAACACAGGCACAGGGAAAACAAAAGCTTGATACTACATAATGTTACCACAGATAATTCATCAAAATAAACCTGAACTGAGATTCTAATCATGTAAAAAAAAAAAAAAAAACTTCTAAATAACTTCTGCATCAGTGCAATCACAAAATTCTTCAGTTAGGAATGTTGCTCAGCTGAACTGATGCCATTCGCAGCAGCCAAAAGACATAGAAGGTCCAGTCAACCAATCAGATGACAGGACCAACCCGCTGCCTTAAAGCTCACTGAGTGAACTGCCTCCATGACAAACTGAACTTTTGTAACGGTGCAAGTCTACCCTGGAGCTTGCTGTACGGCTGTCTAAGTGTTCATACCCGTCGTTTTCATACCACATACCAGCCAGGAGAGCTAAAGATAGCACACCCTTCCACTCTGAAATGTGAAAGGTGGGAAGGAAAGCCAGACAAACCAGCGAAACTGCAAAACTGCAGAAACTCCGCCCTAAACAGGGAGAGCAGGAGTGAGCTGTGCAGAAGCACTTCCTTCAGTGAAGGTTCTGGTGTGTGGGTATTTAAAAAGAAACGGTGCAATCCACATTAAGCCAACTATTCCTACATGACCTCATTTTTTTTTAAATAGCAAAAACATTCAATTGACATCAGTTAAAAGTAGGATACCTTATTATATCTGTAAAGGTAAATAAAAAGAAATTTGAAGACAACTTCGGCTGTCAGCCAATCTAAGTGGAAGATGAGGCACTGCAGCCACTGATTCATCTCTAAAAATCCTCAGGCGAGACAAGATGGACGACTGCCACCAACCGATGCCCGTTCCTTTCATTACTTCTGAAAATTCAAGGAAAACGAGGATCGCCCGACGTTTCGCCTCAGATTAAACAAAGCTTTAGGATTTAAATATGTCCACCGCTGCCAAATATCAAAGATTTCTTTCGTTTTTTCGGTAGCGTCGCAGTAAGAGATTGGAGTACAGCTGAAGGGTGTCGGCTTTACAGATGTGAGAGGTTCTCAGCCATGTAAGAGAGGCTGTAAAAGTTGCAGCCAATGCAGCAGAGATTACAGAGAGACGACAGCAGCCGGTACACCCACAGGCGCCTGCAGAGGTGCTTGTATTTCACATCTGACTCGCACAGCTTGGCGTAAGCCTCGCGGTTAGACGAAAGTCCAATATCCTGACCCAGGCCGCACGCCTGCTCGATAAGATGCATGTCGGCCATTATCTCTGATGTCATTTGGCCAAACCACTGAGCGTTGACCGCCGCGACAGTCACCGACACAAAGAAGATGAAGATCTGGAGACGAAACATCGGGTTTATGAGGAAAAGAAAGGACATCAAGGAAGACAAGAAATCCATTGCAGTTTGTGGTTGTAACATGACAAAGGAGTAGAATGACTATTTTTGTAAAGTATTACATAAACTCATATAGGAAAAACCCCCAACATACCTGAAACGATTCCCTGTCATCCAGTATGTCTCTGGGATGATACACAGCGTAGATGGAGAGGTTAAAGAAGGCACACGCTGAACCCAGGTGGAGGTAGAACGGAACAAGACGACTCTGAATAAACCCGTACGTGTGTCTGTTCAGGTTGTTGTCCATTACAAAGCCTAAAGAAATCACAGTTTTTCTCTTAATAGTTAATACTTAAACTAGAACATCATTAATAAGATCATTCTCAACATTAACGGTTTATGATTTGTGGCATTGAAGGTGATTGTCAAGTGTTAATTTGTTCACCATCATGACTGATAGTATTTCTAGAGTACTTTTAAGAAGCTGCTGTTTTGTAGCCTACAAGAGGTTCCTTCATTGTTTTCAAACTTCACAACTTAACTTTAACATCTTTCTCTTTCGTCTGTTATTTTCTACTTTCTTTACAACAAATCAATTAGGATGACAGCTCTATTTAAATGTTCAGAATGTGGCATGTCAAGATAATGAAAAAGCCCATTTATTTCAGAGTTAATTACAAGGCATTATCCTTACAGATGTTATCAGAAATGTCCTACATAAGCTCATATTACAAGAACAGAGCTTCTTTCTTCCTCTGGTTCTTGTGGAGCTGGATCAGATTCTCTTACTTTTATCACACATTCAGTGTTTTGTTGTTATTAAGGTGTACAGTTGGCATAACAGGCTCTTTATACCAACTGTACCAAAAATTAATTATTTTCTGAAAGAAAATATAATTATATTTAATTTTTTTTAGTTATTTTGTGATTTGACACTTCATAAACAAACATTAGCTGAATCTGATTTACTGTCCAAACTACGCTGTAAATGCTGCGGGGTTCTGGTCCCATCGAAAACTGACAAAACCATTAACATCCTGCATGTCCTGCCTGAACACCAACATCAGATCTACACAAATCGCCATACAATGAATAAGTTTAATTATCCATATATGCGCTGCTCACGACAAGTTATGATAAAGTCTGCTTGAATAAAAAGAACTTTAGATCTTTTGCTGTTAACATTTGTCTCCTGGTGACTTAAATATCCTGTTTGTGTGTGGCACCTACTTGAAATAAAAGTGACCCAAATTTGCATCCCCCAGTAGGTGGAGAGAAGCAGCAGCTGCAGCAGCTTCACGGTGTAGGTCGGCTCCTGGTCAGTCGCCATGATGTTCTCCACAACTTCTCACCTCTCTGGTCTGTTTTCAGAAAAACGAAACAAAAACAAAAAAAACCGCTCCAGGTTATACAGGTAATTCCTCAACTCCAACCTTACTCCTTTTGTCATGAGGGTACTTGACCTTTACAAAGACCTTTTGAATAATGTCCCTCTAATGGTAGGACAATAGCTTCCAAGTGAGAAAAAAAAAGACTGTAGATTCAATATGTCACTAGGAATAAATAGAAGGTGTAGTCTGTCTAGCTTTCCTGTGTTTGAGAGACATTTCTGTCAATTTTGACATTAATCCATTTGAAACTTCCGCCCTGTTGTCAAGGTAACAGGCTAGCAGGGTTTGACCTCACCTAACGTGTTAAACTCTACAAGCTAGGCAAGAAGACTTTTTTTTTTACACGTCGAAATATGCTTGTTCAAAACAAATAGTTTTGAACACGCTACAAAGAATAAATATAGAAAGAAAGCAGTAAATACTTTGACAGTAAAGTAGTAAAATGTCTTCAAATTCTACCTCTTCATCGTCGAGGAAAATTAGTGAAGAAGCTAAATGTCGAGCAGAGTAATAAACTCCACTAACCAGCAGCTAACAGCTAGTTAGTTGAATAACCCACGACTTAAGTTTAACTTAAAACAATTCACGATAAGCGAGGTCGTAATGAACTCAACTGAGAACGCGTGAATTAATAGTTACGTTGCAACATTAAAGTACAGCTCGGTTTACCTGTGTTGTAAAAGGTTTCAGGAGAAATGTCTCCGGTCAGAAACAGAACTCTCTTTACTAGCTGACAGCCTCGTTTGCTCCTTCGGCTCACTGCCGTCACACCGGTTCAGGGAGCGGAGCCTCTTATTCGTCTCTAGGGTTTGTAGCAGTTTTTAATCCAATCATGTTGCATTACCGCCCCCTGTCGTGTCATCCGGTTACTGTCTTTTTTTTTTTTCTTTCTATTAGTCGAAATTATAGCTTCTCAAATGGACTTGTTCTTAGTCTGTCATTTTTTTTTTTTTTATAAAACACACTAATTCAAATTTACAAAAAAGAAAAAGAGGAAATATGATTATGATGTCACCAGAGGAGGAGAATAAACTTTATTATAAAATATATTTTTATTTGTGATTTTGACAATCAATTACCAGGAGCTGTTAGGAGTTTAAAACATATAAAGGAAATATTGCCAAACATTAAATTTTAAGATAAAAATAAGATTTAATAACAATAATAATCTTTATTATCATTATAGAAACCATGTAATGAAATTGATTTAATTATGTATCCAAATAGGCTCTGCAAAGAAAGGATTTTAATGACAAAAATTCATCAAAAATAGTCATGCCTTTTTTTCATGTTGTACAAGAAGTTTGTCACTGTACCAAAATAAGAACTAAAGTGTAAAAGATAGTAGTTCAACAATGAAAGGTGTATTCTCATGTGCAGGAAGTTTGTTTTGGTTGAACCATTCTAAGAAGAGTAGCTGGTTTCAGTGGTGCACAGCACCGCGGTGTACCGCTGGCGTGGGATATCAGACCGGAGAGCAGAACAGAACTCGGGCTCAGTGCCGGGCAGATTTACAGATTTTATCGTAAACTTCAGGGAAAGCTTCCTTACAGCCCAGCTCGGCTCTTAGTTTGTGGTACAGCTGTCCATCGAACATCTCCCAAAACTCCTCTCGATCCATGTACACATCCGCATACAGCATCTGGAACCTGGAGAGGAGCATTTGAAATGCAACAACAGAATGTCACAAGGTGTTGCATGTAACTATCGATTATTTTAGATTATTTAGACGATTAATCGCATGAGGAAAATTGGCACACTAAAGATTTTTCATGTAATTACTTTAGGATTTTTTAGACAATATTATAAATTGATCAATTTTTGCATCCAATTATCCATTCAATAATTGGATAGAAAACGGTGCATAACAGGAGAACCCTAAGCTAAAACAGCCACTTGAGGAGTTCTGAATAAGAAAGTTTTTTTTTCTTTTTATCTTCAATGCAAATGTACAATTTCTTTTTTTATGTTTATGTATGTTGTCCTTTCAGCAAATGGTATTAACGTTTAATCCAGTTAACAATTAATTGATTACTAAATTAGTTGACGATTACTTCAATAATCACGATTAATCCGATTAATCGTTTCAGCCCTGGTCGCGTGCGTTTCAAGTTTTGGTTTTCAGACAGGAGGCTTACCCATGCACTTCTCTGACAAACTTCTCCAGCTGACGCGTCGACGCCTTGGCTTCGAAATGTTTGACCTTCGGCTCGCCGTACGCACCGATGTCCACGTACAGCTCCTCCTCCTGCTGGGCCTTGGGGTGGACCATCCCTCTGCCGGGCGGCAGCAGGAACGGGCACAGCCACAGCGGGTAAACCTGGGGAGGAAGAAAAAGAACAAGAAAAGAAAAAAAGAAAAAGCACAAGTCACTCTCATGATTCAAGCGAGACGCAGTTCATCATGAACAGAGTGCAATGTGACACGCCGATCAATAATTTGAGTCTCACATTGATTTCCTGGTGAAAGTGAGTGATGGCCGCCTGGAGATGCTTCATGGGTACCAGCATGTCCTGGACCACGTGGTGCTGCTCGTACAGCCGTCTAATGGTTTCTCCCTGGGTGAGTTTCAGCAGAGAGATCTTAGGAGGAACCATCCATCCAAAAAGCCAGCGGAACACGGGGTTGTTGCCAAATGGGATGATGTCCTGTAAAAGAGGCACAGGCAACAATAGCTTTGAGCTGTGTTATTGGATATTTTTTGTCTAAAAGTTTAGCTGCCAAAGGTTTATTTTGGGTTTAAGGTGCTACAATCAGAAGCTGGAAGGTAACAATCATTAGCTTCTAACGATGTGTTTTTTTTTCAATGGGTGAAATAAATGCAAGACAATTGACTTCAGTCGTTATTGTGCATTACCTTCCAATCCACACAGGGTCATAATTATACAAACCACCTCGAAACTACACATACAACCTCACGAAAATGTTATCCTTCTGCAAGCTGCACCTTGACCTCAATATTTCTTGTAATCGTCTACAAGCTTCTGGGATAATTCTGGTCGGATATTCGATCACCCTTCTTGGCAGAAATGGCGGTAGTTCATTTCGATGGGTTGGGTTTTCAGAAGGGATCTGGCTTTTAAGCACAGCCCATAAATTTCAGCGTGGTTCAGCTGGAAAACTTTTAGATGTTACAACGACTCCAAACTCGCTACAAAGCTGGTTTTGAAATTGGTTTTAAAATAATAAAAAAACAAGTTCATATTAACTTTTGAGTCAAATCAGAGCTGGGAAGCTCATTTGTCAGTGTCAGCATCTCAGATAAGAGAAGCAGTCAGCGTCCACTTGAAGATTTCCTCTAAAGGTAAAGCTAATTCTTGGTTTTACATGAGTGTAAAACCACACACTCATGTTCATATGTTTCGTTATACCTGAACCACTCCCTTGTAAAGCAGACTACTGGAGATTTATTTGATTCATTCATACACATGCCCACAAGATCAAACTCTTAAAGTGGTGAGTCTATGGGTTTTTCTGTCCTACGCAATCTTCTTCAGTTTTCCTAAATTTCCACCAGATGGCAGCGCAAAAACAACAACAACAACTTCTGTCTGAGGCTATCAAATTCAACACCTGGATGATTTCCATCACAGACTGTCCTATTTCTGTCTGCATTTCAAGTGAAATGTAAAAAGAGACAAGCGCCTTAAAAAAAAGTAAATAAATAAAAATAAAAAGGTAGCAGACTAATGCTCAGGACTCTACCTTAGGCATCTGTCAAACCAGAACTATGCATAATTTATCAGGCCATTTACTGTTACTGAAAACACCACTGTCAGGCTATTCTCACTAATGGCTAATGGGGTGTGTGCACGGTGTGTGTTTGTGACTGTGTGACTGGTGGAGCATTAGAGCTTTAGGAAACTAGGGGGAAGTGAGCAGGGGAGGAGTTGTTAAAATAGTCTACGCTCCTGGAAACAGGGATTCTGTGTGACTGGGTGGACCTGTACATCAGTTTATGGTTAATAAGAGTCTCATTATTGTCTTTGTGAGGCCCTAAACGACTGGATTCTATAAGCTGGACGGATGACCCTCCAAAATAGGCTGACAAAATTATCCACTAATAATAACTGTTTAAATTACAAAGAGACAAAGAGATTTGAAGGCCTTAAGGGATAGATTCAGGATATTAGGTTATGTTAAAAGTAAACAAGTAGTATATGAGTTGGGCTGGAACAATTGATCAGATTAATCGATTATTGAGATAATTGTGAATTAATTTAGTAATCGATTAATCCTTGGTTGTGACATACAGACATAAAAAAAGGCCATTTAGTGAAACAACAACATGCCCACAGCAGTAAATAGTGAAAACTGTACAAAAGATATATGCATTTTACATTTAAGATTAAATTAAAAAATCCTTTGTCTGTAAATACGCTGTACCCAGAACTCCTCAAGTGGCAAAGCTTTTAGCTTCACCCAGTTAAAGGCCTGTAGGGGGAAAAAAATCTCCCATTTAGAAACTTTTTCTAAAGAAAAAATAAATAAACAAATCAACAGATTAGTACTACTCTACAATGATGCCAAGTCAAGCAGGAAGGTCAGCTTTTTACATGTTAATGATGTCAGAAGTGTTTTTTGCTGCAGGTTCATCCTTTGCTACAAATGATCAAGTGTACCCTAAAGAAATGTTGTTATTGCATTTTAGGCAATAAAATGTTTGCTTTCTTTTTTTTTTTTTTAAAGGCACTGAATTGTTCATTGGTGTATTTTAATGCATTTAATGCACTTCAATTGTATGAAAAGGCCTAAATGGAAATTCTGCAGAATGTGCTAATATTTTATCCGATTAATGAATTAATCATCAGAATAATCAATTGATGAAATATTAATTGATTACTAAAATAATTGTTGGTTGCAGCTCTGTATTATTAAACAGTAGCTGGCTCTCTTGGTGTCTTCATTCGGTGCAGATCCCAGAGGGTGAAGCTCACGGCTGGTTCAAGAGGAGCCAAGACCAAATTGTGTTCCTATCATCTCAAAACAGCTTCACTCTCAAATACATCACAGAGGTTAATGCCACAGCTTTTTTATGAACCTATAAACTGACGTCACATTTGCACTGACCGGTTGTCTACACCAAAACTGATATTTACATGGGAAAAGTAGGTTGGAGGCGGTGCGTCACCACTAACCTTCCTACGTGAAACGTTCAGACAGCTGGGTATGTAAAGTAGAAAATAACCATCTTAAGTACAAGTGTTGTAAAAAGCAAAAATATGGGTGTGCTGACACAGGCACAACTCAGAGGTACAGGCACAACTCACAGACACAAAGTCTCTCTGTTATCGGTAATATATGCCTCTCCCCTCACTTTAAACTTTACTACCACGCCTTCATCTACTATTTAAGGGGAACAATAAAGACTCATGTCCTAAGTATAAAAACTAAAAGGATAAAGTCATTGATTTTGAGGCCTCCAGGTGAGTTTTTTCAGCAGCAGTCGAGACTTTTTCCAGTAAGATGCTTCTCGGTGCATTTTGCTGCTTCTGTTTCCTCAGGTAAGTACACCTGGAATAACAGCACTCATAGTTTTCTATATGTGAGTTCATTTTTTTTGCCAGCAGACAGGATTTCAAAAAGGCAGACATTGATTTATTAAGGAGGTATACCAACCATATAGTGGTTTAGAAAACCACTAATGGAGTGGTAATGGACTCCTTCAAATGCTTAGATTCATTTTGCTTTCTGGTGATGAAAACATTTTTAATATTTGAAATGGGGTTGCTTTGGAAATTTGCTACATTTGCAGTGAAGGTCAGGTTGCAAGTACTGAGAAATTACAAAATCAATAGGCTAATTGGTGAACGACATCATAATAATCTAAATAAAACTTCATTTCAAACAAAACTATGAGCTTAGCTCAGGATGTTTGGGCGGTGAATTATTAATAGTAAATAGTCAATTCAGTGACACCAGGACAGACAGGGATTTCTCACTTTTTCACCTCGACTCAAAAATCCTGAAATTTCCCTTTAAGAAACAGAGAAGCAGTTTGAACTCTGTCCCTGTGGGAAAAGTGCCATGTGGTCCACTTTTTATTTTATTTTCCAACAAAACAGCTTTAGCCTTACGACATGAAAATAGTAAATGAGCAGCTTTACAGTCAATATTATTTTCTTTGATTACAAGCTGATAGTGGGAGGATGTGTTGGATTTAAACCAGAGGATCAGGCAGCAGAGAACGATGTTCTCACCGGTGGCTGACTCACCCGGATTTTCAGATCCTGTTGAAAATCACTGGGATGTGACGAAAACGTTGAACAGCGATTAAGAACAAGATTCTGGCAGAAAAGTTAGACGATTCCGTGTGAAAATTTCGGCTGTGAGGTCTTCAGTAGGGCGGCAACTAACGGTTATTTTACTAATTGATTATTCTATCTGTTACTCTGATGATTAATCAAATCATTGGAATAAAAAGTGACACACAGTAAAGATTTTTCACTGATCAGCTTAAGCCTGTTTTATGTAATCTTAGAAATACATAAAAAGATCAAATAAACAAATAACTCAATTCAAATTAAATTTTTTTGGCCTAAAATGCAATAATATAGCATTCCTTTAGTTAAATTGAACCGGGTGGAGCTAAACCTATGCCACTTGAGGAGCTTTGCAAATGTACTATATATACTATATATAGTATATAAAAGCAACAATTACTGTTGCTTACATGGTGTTCTTCAGCAAGTGACCTTATTTAGAGTCTGAATAATCTAGTTAACAATTGATCGATTACTAAATTACTTGACGATTATTTAGTTGTCACGATTAATCTGATTAATTGTGTGAGCCCTCGTCTTATCCATTATCGATTTGAGGCGATGAAGCTAAAGGTGGGGCTACGATGTTAACGTTAGCAGCCCAATGCTAAAAAGTGACAGGCGATGTGCATGTGTGTGTACCTGAAGCTCCCAGAAGATGCTGCGCGTGTGTCGGTGATAGTACTGCCTCAGTGGGACGAACTCCACTCCGCTGTGGCCTCCTCTCAGGTAGCTCTCCACGTGCTTAAAGAACCAGGGTTTGAAGTGCAGGCCAATTCTGTTGATCTGTTGTCCAGGAGGAAGATCCGACATCAGACGCGGTCAAAGACGGGACGGCGGACCTGCCGACGCCAGCGCCTCACCTTGTCCGGCTCCGCGTGGTCGGTCATGGTTCCCGTCATGACGACGGCCGAGTCCAGGCTGTACTGGATGCCCTCGACGAACGTGTTCCGCTTGTCGGCCGACGCCTCGGCGAAGCGTCGGCAGATGTTCTCCAGGCCTCTGACGGGCTCGTAGCGCAGCTTCACCCAGGACCTCGCCGGGACTATTTTAATCTCCGCTGCGACCATGAATCCCAGAGTGCCACAGGACCAGGGCACGGCGTGGAACAGGTCAGAGTTCTCCTCCTGTGCGGGGAAAAGCAAAAACCCACGTTGTCTCGGGAAAGAATGCGCACTCCTTTTACCACTTCACATGTTGTCACATTACAACCACGCTGTTTATTTGTGCACATCAGCAGCATAGCTGTTTATGTGTGTTTAAATGGCCTAGTCAAAGAACAGACTCAAATCTAATCAAGAATCTGTGGCAAGATTTGATGTTTGCAAACCTTCTCCCTCCAGTCTGACTCAGCCTGAGACATGTTGCCAAGAGAAACGGGCTTCCATTGAATACAAACACATGCCGCACTTTTCAGATTTTTTTTAATTAGAAAAAATATTATTGTACATCAAACTTGTGCGTCATTTGGTGTGATGTGAAGGTCCATCATGTAAAATCTCATCGGGATAAATTGGTCACACCCCAACAAAATGTTGCGAAGGATACACAGATCTGCTTTGCTTATTAGTTTTATCTTTTAAATGTCTAACGTTAAACCACATCGGTGTTATTTTTAGGGCTGAAACGATTAATAGGATCAATCACGATGAAATGATTATTGAAATAATCGTCAACATGCAGTAATTAAGTATACAGATTTTTAAAAAAGACCATTTCCTGGAAGAAAAACATTCATAAGATCAAAGCATCACAAAAATACACACATTTTTAATTTAAGATAAAGAAGAAAAAAACATCTCTGTCTGTAAATGTGTTTTATTCTCGAGTGGCATACTTTTAGCTTCACCTGGTTCAAATTCTGTAAATAAGCAGCTGCCATTAGGCACCTTTTCCTATCAAATTATTAATTGGTTCATCCAAAAAAAATAAATAAATAAATTAGCCCTACACTGTATTGACATTAAGTCAATAAGCACAAAGGGCTGAACCTTTCTTTGATGTTAGACGTGTTTTGAAGATACAAATAATCACACATTCACTAAAAGCAATGCTGCTTTATTAAATTTTAGGCAATAAAATTCAATAAACCGTACCTTATCCCTAACCCTAAGAAGACAAATATTTTCTTATTTATTTGCATCTTTAACGTAATTCTAATATTGTATTTAAAAAAGACTTTGGGAGAAAAATTGGGAGATTGTGTAAATTTTTTCAATCAGATTAATCATCAGAATAATCGATCGATTAACCAATCCATCCTGAAAGTAATTGTTAATTGCAGCCCTAGTTTTTATTATTATTATTGCTCTCAGACTGCCACCGGATGCTCTGTCAGCTTTCTAAAAAAAAAAGAAAAGAAAAAAAAAAAGTCTGATATAAGATATACATAAATAGCTATAATTTTGACCTCAAATTATGTTTTTTGTGACCAAAGCTCATAAATGTGTGATGCAATAACAAAAACATTATCTAAGCCAAATGTTTTCCCTCTGAACGCCTGGTCTGCTGTAGGATTTAGGGCCCTTGGACTCAAACCGGTGCAGCACTTACCTCTGTGCAGCGCACCAAGCTGCCGTCAGCAAGGACCAGCTCGTACGCGACACATATGTGTTGAAAAAGCCCATAAACGTGGGAGGAAGACTCGATGCCTGTGCCCATCACCAGCCCACCTGAGAAAGGAAAAAAAACAAAACAAAATGCTCTACGGTAATTGAATTTCTGCCCGGGTGAGAGCAACAGGGGGGCCAAACAGACGAGCAGATAACAGCATTCGCCTGCTGCGAGCGCGTTGGTCTGTGGACAGCGGGATAAATGAATGTAGCACGGCCTGATGGGAAAACATTAGATCGCTGATGCGTAGATTATGGCATCAGGAAATCCATTATGAAACTCTATCCAGGGGTGCTTCCACGCTGCTGCGGCCATTTCCTCCGGGTTTCATCTTCCGAGCTGCAACGCCAGAACTCCTCCCTCCCCCCTTCTAACGCAATTAGAGGAGCAGCCGTGGCTCTGAACAGGATGCACTGATTGATGGAGGGTTTGCAGATCTCCATCTCGCGCATAAGCTGTGGAAATCACAACGCGATGACGGATGGGTTTTCTACTTTCAGGAAAGCGGGGAGAGAGAAATGAAGCAACACTGAGATGATGAACCCTAAAAATAATCTGACGTGCGCTCGCCTCACCCACTGTGAGATCGTCCAGCTCCGGCAGCACCGGCAGCGTCCAGCCGATGGAGTTCAGGAGAGCGGTCACTTGACCCATGTTGGCCAGAGGCTCCACTCGCACCACCTGTACATGAGACACTCATGAATAAAAAACAAACTTTTTTAAGTTATTGTTTGTCAAAAAAAGTTTGTTTTTTTTTGACAAAATATGTCCTTTTCTTCTCACTGTTTGACATTAAATCAGATTAACATTTCTTTGTTTCAGGTCAAAAGCATCTAAAAGTACCTAATAGCACTATGCTATTTTGTTACTATAACTTCTATGCCTTTAAGGATTATTTTTAATAAGGTCATGATTTTGCTAATGTTAATTCAGAACATCAGAGAAAACTTTAGTAATCTGCCAATGTTTTCTACGGCAACACCTCAAACACAACATTGAATTCTGTGACATGAAGGGGAAGAAAAAAAAATCTACTGAAACAAGGTATGATATCTGGACGAATCAAATTGACCTTAACAATTTCTAAATGCTTAGAGGTATGTCTGCTCAAAGAATTACACCTAAGAATAAAGAAAATGTTCAGGAAAGACGAGTTGTGTAATGAGTGAAAATGTTGATTACAGGGAGCTCCAGGAGTTTAGTTAATCTGAGCGCATGGAGGGAAAAATAATAATCTCCTGCGACGTCCAGCTTCTTGTCTCCTGGTTTCTCCTACCTGCCTCTTTGTGTCCACCTCCAGAATGTCCATCATATTGATCATAATGTTCTTGTGGGTCTTCTTGTATTTTCCCACTCTGAGGGACACGGTGAGCCAGCCGGGTCGACCGGTACACATGTAGGTCCCACCGCCGTTCTTCCTCCACTCACGTACCTGTGTTTGACACAGAATAAGAGTACTTTAGCAGTACATTATATAGTGTACTATATAGGGAAATCTACTTATATACTGTTAATCTTAGGCATTAAATTTAAAGGATATAAATGTTCCAAGTCACGCAAAGCTGGGGAATGTGCAGTAATTGCAGCTGCTTAGTGCCCCCTGCTGGTATGGAGGCTTTAGAGCAATTTAATTTGCATTAATGGTGTATTTAGGACAAAGAAAAACCGTCATAAAGTTGGCGTAACCATATCAGCGCTAATTCAATAATAAAATTTGATTCACAATGTGATAGTTGATCAGCAATTTAAAGCAAGAATGGGTTAATATTTTACCAATCGTTGCTTGTAAACAAAACATAACATTTTGAAACTCCCAATGAATCTCCTTTAACCGAGTTGTATTTGCACTGGCAAGTCAAATATTGTACTTGGAAATAAAACAAGGATCCCCTCTAAAATCCGGATTCTGATTAGGAAAGAAGGAAATCACCAGTCAGACTCAAGCTTAGAATCCAATATGGCTGCAGCACACACAAAACATAATGAAAGCTGCAAGTATAAACACTTCTGATACGTCTCATTAAGTCTGTAACACACATAGCGTTCTATCATCACTATACATGTGCATGTTGCTTTGATTTGACGTCATAACATAACGAGAAGTGCATTCATTTATTTATTTTTGGCATGTATTGCTAATGGAGGTGGCACCAAAACAAACAGCAACTTTGACCAGTTTTCCAACTTGCAACTAGAAAGGAACATAAGTCCCACAGCCAAGCTAAGTCAAATCAAATCAAAGCTTAGCCGGAAGTGCCTGCCCCCCCAAATTACATTCTACTCAGGGCCCCATTGAGTCTTGATTCGCCCCTGGTTCAAACCCCCGTACAAGCTTTTTCTGATTCAAAACGCATATTATATACACGGTGATGGCTACTGCAGTTCAGATCAGGAGACTATAAATCCAGCAGTGTGTTGTGCCGGAATGTTGTGATGACGAGATGATGACGTAGCCCTCACTCACCTGTCGCTGGATGTCCCGCACGCGCTGGTCGTGCAGTTTAGGTGCCGAGCACATCTTAAAAATGAGCCACGCTCTCGCATAATAATACACATCGAATATAACCGAGAGGGGCAGTAAGAACAAGCACACGAATATCCAGCGCTGGTGGACGATCACGTAATCCAGACCTTTGACTCTGATCCAGAGCAGGAAGAAAACCAGCAGAGCTCCTAGATACAATAGCGGACTCATCGCGTCAGCTCGGGTCAGAAGCCGGTCTGATGGACGCTGCAGCCAAAATCCGAGTTTAAACTTTAAAAAAAAAAAGGAAAAAAACAATTCAGCTGGGGTTAAAGATTCCCGACTCCTGATCAGGTAGGTGTACTTCAAACTCCGCCTTTATTCAAGGCTGATTGGTCGATATTCCGAAAAGGGCGGGGCTTGATCTCTCAGTTTGTATCCCATTGGTTAACCGTGGGGCCGTAGGGCGTGGCAGAGAGAGAGCGTGTCTGCTGATTGGCCAATCATAAAGCAGACGGCCTCTCACACCACGCCATCTGCCCACATGCGAGCGGGGCGAATTTACAGGCAAAGTGCTACAGAGTCAAGGCTGTTTTCAAAAAAGTTTGACAATCTGCAGCATCACTAACTGAAGCAATGCATTGTTGCTTCAACTATATCCTTTTCCCACCATTTTCTCCTCATTTTTTAGTCGTATACAATTTGGGAATCGGTGAAGAAAAAGATTAAAGTCTTAAAATGTTCATTTTATTCACTTGGAGTTTTTGTGACTATAATGTGTCCAGCTGTGCAAAGCCAAGTCCAGAAGACCTGCCATAGTGACTGCGGTGAAAGGTGGTTCAACACAACACAGCACAGCACAGCCTCGTGTTGGTTTGCTTATCAAATAAATTCCTGGCAAAACGAAGCTGAAGTCGGTGGTAGTAGCATGACAAATGTAAAACTTATTGGAGTGTAAATGCTCTTGCAAGGCATTGTGGGACTTATTTTCTCTTTATTTAAGACAGGATGCACTTTGTAAATTTCTCAAACTAAATTAGGGTTCAGAGTCGTGACGCTTCATGACACACATTGCTGAAGAATACAGCCAGTTGTTCTCTACATTGCGTCCATTTGTGCTCAGAAAAATAGCTTCGACCTGCACTCTTTCACCCTCTGTCCCTCTTCCTGTCTCTCATCCCCTCTTGCAGACACACACGCAGGCTAAAGTGGTACCCTTCGGACACATTAGAGGGAGGGTGGGGCGCCATTAAAGATTTCTTAATGGGCTCTGCCGTCCTCTTGTCCATCTGGCTTGATGATAAACACACAGCTGCTCAACATTAGCCATCAGAGCTTTCAACATTTTCATTCTTCTTTTATACTTCCCCTCAAGTTTTGCAACAAACCAACAATTTGGAACAGAAGAGAGAGAATAAACACATGGACTAAAAATGATCGGCAGTGTTTCAGCACTAATGGAGATGGAAGTGATGGAGACCAAACAGTGAGATTTAGGAGGACTCGTCTCGTCGGGGTTTCTTGTAAATCGCTTGGATCTCTGGTCTTCGTCAGAGTGCACAGGGGGACCGCGCTCTGTGCTACTGTTTACATGTGAATGACACCGTCCAGCCGGCCCCAGCCCAGCAGAGAGCTCAGAGACAGGTTGCAGTCCTGGGGGGAGATGCCTTCCCTGCACCACGGAGCAATCTTCGTCGGAGCCTTCCTCATTGTGACCGGGGGCTCCACAGCCTTCCTGGCCTCCTACCAGAGCCGCCTGCAGGCTTTCTCGCTGTGCTGCGTGGTGCTGGGGGTGGTCATGCTCATCCTGGGACTCTTCTGGGCCATGAACAGCAAAAACGTAGCGACCTACAACCAGCGGGATTTCGACCCGGACTGTCCCCATTACCCTTACAACGACTACTCCAACTACTCCAGCCATGCACTCTTCTCTCCTCAGCTGACTCGGTTCCCAGAGTCCCAGTCCGTGTTTCTGCCCAGGTGGGTGAACGAAGAAGGGGGAAAAAAATGCTGTCATTGTAAATATGGGTTGTTGTTTTATGACTACTGATTTTATTATCTAACTTACTTACTATGCCTTTTGGTTGAATCCAACGAGTAAAAAAAAAAAAAAAAGCATCGCTGTTTAAACGTCTTGGCATGTTTGTTGCTGCCCTTTCAATAAGGGTTCAGATTTCAGTTTGCCAAGGTAATGAAATTTGCCGCCTGGCTGTTCACTCCCTAATACCACTTCGTTCACTCTACAAAACACAAACATCGTGCTGAGAAATGTTGCAAATGTTGGATCGTTTCAAGCATCCTATCTGTGTGTGTGTGTGTGTGTGTTCTTGTTGAGCCTGTGGCTGTGTTGCCTCTGAATATTGCTGTTTTTGGTATCTTAAAACATTACTTGATGCTTCCGAAAGAGTGAATAACTAATTAAAACATTCTTACCTATACTACTTCCACTCATCCAAGGGTTTATGTATTCGTGATCTATGACTTCCTGTTTCCCTGGGCTATAAATAGGACCAGATGCAGAGGCGCATTTCTCGTAGTCACTCTCTAAAATGGGACACATAAGTGAACATGCTGTTTTAAGCAAAGCAGATGCATGTTGATCTTCATAAGTCAGGGGGTGGTTATGTCACATCAGTTGGAGCTAAAACTGCGACTTTTAACTCGATTGGTTTGATTTGGTCGGGTAACTCTTCCGATTTTCGGTGGGAACCAAAGGATGAATACGTGGAAGAGTACCATGTTCCCACTGTCGAAAGTACACCGGAGGATCAGCGATCCAAAGACCCTGGGAACCTGGTTGGAGTGGATAGCATCACACACTCTTTTGAGACACAAGAAACGTTCATTTTATAAATCTAGTGGGTTTTGCCAGAAAACTAAAACTGGACCATAATAGGGGCATTTCACCAAACAGAAAAATCAATTGTTTTTAATGCCTAAGTCTTAGAGGACAGTTTTGGGGTGCACTGGAGAGAGGAGAACTTAAGAAACGTTATACGAGAAGACTCGTACAAGTCCTGTCTTGTTGGCAATGTCAACAAGTTTGACGTGTATATCAAAAAAGCATCTTTACTGTTTATGTTTGCTTTCACACGATTGTTCTCAAAACTACTTTTTCTGGCTGTAGGACGATGGAGAGCCAGAGGAATGCTACTCGTGGTGAAGATTTCGACTACCCACCCATGGACTGTGGCGGGTTAAGCCCAGCACCTCGCCCTCCACCGTGGCTGGAACCCCCGCCTCCGTATGAGGTCGCCATCAAGACCACCTGTAGCTCTACGCACCTGCGGCGTGCATATTCAGACACACACCTGGCAACAGAGCCCTTATTTGGACAGTCGAGAGAGATTAGCTTTGAGGTGTGACACGTCCTCTTCTAAAATGGGCACAAATTTGATGCTAGCTCCTACCTTCGTGATTCATTTGAAGCCTACTTCTCCCTAGTTCACTGCATGTTTTTTTTTCTACATTAAATACATCAAACATGATAAAGCTAGTTCGAGGTAATTTGGGCAAAATAAAGCAATGTAAGCCAACATTTCAACAATTTGCTAACAAATACTGAGCTAGCTTAAATATCATTCTTACATTCCAAACTGAGTGCTACATTGTTTTTCTAGGGATCATTCTAGGATGATTTGTATCATAAAACATGTATTGGAGATAATATTAATACAAAATAAGTACGAACTGAGAAGCAGCTACAGCATGTTAGCCTAGCTTAGCAAAACACAGCGATGAGGTGAGTTTTAATGATGGCTGGGTAACAAAAGGTAACCCATTTAATAGTGACATACCTACCGAATTTCTTTCTTTTTTAAAAATCTTTTTCACCAAATATCAATTCTGAAGCCAGAAGCTTTAATGAACCAAGACCGTTCACCTCTATTTGCATGAGGCTAAATCATTTAAAGGGGGCAAAGCCTCAATCATACATACCACTGAGTTTTGATGCAGCTTAAATGATTAAAGTAAGAAGTTACAGACCTTAACTTTTCTGACTGAAGCTATGCTACTGTTTCTTTAAGCTTAATCTATGGTTCTAAAACCACAACGTGTAGGGAAGAACGGAGATTGATTCACTTTTGGAGCTAGGTTTAAGGGGACATTTTGAGGTAATACTTTTTTATTTTTATCCCTCTCCCAGTCTAATAATGGATCTCAAAAGGCTACGCAAAAAGTTTCAAGATTTTGTAGTGTATAATGTAATGTCCGGTGTTTTCCCAGATACAATGTGATACATAGTCATCACAATTGAACTGAAAAAGTAACAGATTTCCTCGAAGTGGGTGGAAAAACGATAAAAGATGCAATATTCTGGCTGCATAAGTGTAACCAAGCCTTTTAAAGTAATTATTTGAAGCTTGTTTTGACTCAGTTTCAGCATTTAGTCTTTTGCATAAGTCTGTCAGCGTCCAACATTTTGACTTGCCAATATTTTCCCACTCTACCTTCTCATCCTGCTAACATTTTCAGAGTCTCTCAGATTGTCCACGGCCGCCTTGAGGCGACCCAACTCACTTCCTGTCAAGTTCACTTCTAGGTTTTGGCTTACCCATTCCAAATCTTTAATCTTCATCTCATAAAACATTCGTATGTGGATTTGGCTATATATATTTTTTGCGTAAAAGGGGGATATGCAGCCAAGCTGAAACTGACCACACTTATCACTTACACTTTAAATCAGTAACTATGCAGTTTGAGGACTTCCAGAAGCACATAGATCAAATGTTTAATAATGAATGTAAAGAAAACCAAAGATATTGATTAATGCCAATCAAAGAAACTTGCCTTTTTTAAAAAAAAATCTCTCTTTAAATCAAATTGAAACAATCTCAAGATGCAAAGAATTTAGCATCTGGCTCAGTTGCAGAGGGTTTGACGCATGTGACAGTAGATTGTTGTTTTTTTTTTCCTGATTTGCAGCTTTTCAACAGCAAATCAACAAGGTCGTTAACATTGTTGGTCACACTTTGACTGAAAAGAGTTGGCAGTGATGGAGACCTCGTCACAAAATACCAACATTCACAGGAATTCAGAGAAAGAAGTGTGACCAACGGTTGTTTTCTAGGTAAATACCATCCCTGAAGTTGTAGCAAACCTTTACGTGCCGAGCTTTGACAATCACTTTGGGCTTGATGGGGAAAACATCAGCAGCTGAAATGATGTTGACCTCCATCAATTGCCTTATAGCAGCAGAGGCAAGCAGAAGGTACAAAAACCTGGTTTAATTCAACAAATACTTGTGCACGCTTGCTTTCTGGGATTTCCCAGCTGACTGATTCTATTTTTTTAAATTATTTTTTAACCTGCAAAGTTGCACGTTTCTTTTTATTTTGTGTGTGAAAAAAAGAACAATCTTGAACAAATGCCTGCCTCGTTTTTTTTCCATTTGTGTGCTAAGCTTATTCTCCTCCTCATTGTGCTGGAAGCCTGGGAACACTGACTCATCTGACCATATGTGCTTCCATGTGCTCAACAGACCACTGCCCTTCTTTGGCGTAGCATCCTCTGCTTTTAAATATTACAACCGGTAATATTTGCTGTTGCACAATTGCGGTCGCATGTTTTTTTGTTTCCATTTTAAAGAATGACACCAGAGTGGTTGAATTTGAATCAGTTTTCCAGGTGCGACCTTCTTTCAGAGGCTTTTATCTCCAACGTTGCGACGTGGGAATTGACTTCCAGCTGCACTGAACTCGTTTCTCCGTTATCTTGGGGGCATTCAACTACAACTTGAACGGTTTCCACATGTATCCACTTTAACTTGTGCGTGTCATGTTTATTGTTTGCTTGTTTATATGAATGTGTGCTTCGTTTCTGCACAAAAGCTAAAAACATCAACTGGAAACCATTATCCTAGGTCATAAGACAAACGATTCAGACGGAGTTACAATTGTGAAAAAGAAAAAAAAGGTTTGTCGAAGCAGGCAAAAACCCCAAAACTGTAGGATGTTTTCTGGATGACTGACACTGAGTGCATAATACTGCCATCACCCTACGTTGCACTATTCATTGTGAAGGAAGAAGCTGCACTGCCCTCCTCTGATCTCTGACTGAACAAGCACAATAAATGCAGCCTGCAGGGTTCACAAAAGTAGAGACAAAATTGCTGCGTGTGCATGTTTAATGTGTCTGATTATTATTACTATTGAGAAAGTGAACATATATGTCAGATCATGTGAGTGTATTAATTTTTCTTAAATAAAACACATGGATGGAAGAGGCAGCCCTGATGTTTTTTTTTTTTGTTTGTTCTTTAGATGTAATGCACAGATAGTTCTCATGGCTTTTATTTTTATTTACAAGTTTAGAAAAGTTTACAACTACGACCAGTTAACTGTTTCATCAAAAAAAAAAAAAAAAAGCCTTGGTGGGGCCCGGGGTGGGCGGACCCTATTGGTGCGACCGTCTCTGCTCAGGCAACAAGTTTATTAAGGCGGAGGAATGAGAACCCAAATAAAGAGATATAGCGCTTGATTTGCGGCCTGCTTCAGGTCGGGCTGGCCGATCGGCTCCATCTCCAGCTGGAACTGCTCATCTTTAACTGCGGCTATAACTCTCCGTGCAGCAAACAGCCTGTCCAAACAGCGGCCAAGTGACAATGTTCAGACCGTGTGTGTGTGTGTGTGTGTGTGGTGTGTGTGTGTGTGGACGGCCTGCCCTCAATTCCTCGTCAGTGAAAAAAAAAGCCTTCCTCATTAAAAATAAAAGCACTTCCTCCATCGCAGCTGCCGCTTCTTCTTCCTCCTCTGCTGCTGCTGTGACCAGATGAAACTCACTCCGCGACATCATCAACTCTGATCGAAGAGGGGTTTTTTCGACGCTGCTGGCTCTGGAGAAACACCAAGCGGGCGATATGAGCGTTCAGCGGGGGAAGAGGCGGTAGAGCCGCCGGGGTATGAGAGAGAGAGAGAGAGAGGCGCGGCGGGGTTCGCTGGAAATTCGGACTGGCCTGGATAAATCGGCTCTCCACGGATGTTTTTTTTTTCCCCTTCTTCTTCCTCTTCTTCTTCAGGGATTTGGAGTCAGAGTTGATCACTTGTGAAGGAGTAATGGTCAAGCTTTCTCAGGGCGGTTTCCCTGCAGGTATCGATGCGTCTGGCACTTATTATTTACATGTTGCTCACATTCCATCTGCTTTCTGTTTGCTGGTTCTTGTTGTTGCCTCCCCTGTTATGCCTCTGTCTAACTCCCCCCCTCAACACACGCACGCACGCACGCACGCACCCACACAAAGCACAATCTCGGATCTTTATCCGTCTCCTCTCTTCTGCGGGAACAGGAAGAAACCAAGCCGCGGAGGGCAGGAGCCCCTGAGATGTCGATTCATCACGGCACGCTGCTCTGTCTGGGCATCCTGCTGATGACCTCCGGAGGAATCATGATCTTTAGCTCTGGGACAGCGTACCACGCAACTGTCCCACTGATGGTACTTGGGATTTTTCTGGGTATGGGGGGTCTGAGCGTGATGGTGGCAGGAGTTTGCATGGCTAAGAAGAATTTACAGGTGGGAGTGCCTGGACACTTCCTCCTGCACCCCCCCACTGGCACACGCTTCAGCCCACAGCAGGCCCTGGCCATACAAAGGTAAACACTCTTTGAAAGTGACAGCAGCGGGGGTGGGGTGGGGTGTGGCGGGGGGGTGCATTTGTTGGGTTTCGGGGTGAAGTGGTGGTTCCCAACTTGGGGGAGTTGAGGGATAAAACAAAAGGATAGCTCAGAAATAAGTAAAAAATAAATTCTTATTATTATTTTTAAATCCTACTTTATAAAAACCTCCATGCTGTTCTGATTTGAAGACTTTTGACAATTGGGCCCAGAGACAGACTTGTAAAAATGTGAAAGAATTGTGTGAATTCATTCACATGAGCACAGTATCCCAGCTCCCCAACATGCTCACCTTGCTTATTGTCAGCAGTTATGTGGCGCATGTTCTCCCTCTTAAGTTACAGTGTTAGCATGCGTTCATTGGCCGGTCAACGAAACAACCCGCTACACTGGTGGGGAAGGGAGTAATGGCAACCTTGCTGATTTAAAAAAAACAAAAAACATAAAGAAGCTTTTTCCGCCCCCCATCACTTGCGTGTTTTAGTATCAGACAAAAGTCACCCATTGACTACAAAATACAGTTTGTTTTTTTGTTTTGTTTGAAAGAACAAAAAGCAACGCAAACCAACATGGCTGTGAAAAACACATTTTGTGATGAGCCACTTGTAGAGTCAAGAAATCACTTAAGTAGAACTTGTACAAAGTACGCGTAAACAGTAAAAGCTCAAGATTTGATTGAAAAAGAACAAACAAACAAACACCAAAAAAAGAAAGTCTTTGACATCTGTCGGTCTGGAAAGGGTTACGAACCCATATCGATTGCTTTAGGATTTCAGTAAACAGCAGTGAGAGTCATTATCCCTCAATTAAAGAAAAAAAAAAAAAACAGTCTGGAAGGAAATGGGGCAATTTCAGGAAGAAGCCAGTGATTACTAAAAGGAACACTAATAGCTGCCTATTATTAGCCAAGAAAAACCCGATGATCCCCAAGGATTTTGAAAAATATTCCATAGACAAATGAGACAAAATTAACATTTTCGGAGGGTGTGCATCTCAGCATTTCATGAATATTACTCACTGTCAAACACGGAGGTGTCAGTATGATGATCTAGGCTTTCTCTGCTCCTTCTGGACCTGAGCCACTGGTTCAAAGTGATGAACCCATGAATCCTGTTCTCGAGTAGAACAGGATTCATGTCAACCAAACGTGGGTCATGCAGCAGAACGATGATCCTCTAAGAGGCTCCAAAAACTTCCACTCAAAAATAATGCATTTTGAGTGGCCTAGTCAAAGTGCGGGATTTAAATCTTGCATGATCTACAACTGAATGAAAACAATCTAATAGACTTATTGCCGGTTATCGCAAAGACTGACGTCGTTCGGTAGCAGATTTGCTCCCAAGTGTGGCAGAGGCAGTGCTTAAGAGGTAGTAACTTTTAAATAAATGTTAAGTTTTGTTCCCCCTCAACAAATAAGATCAACATTTAAATAACAAACATTTTGTATTTACTGATGTAAAAACCCCCAAAAAACATAAGTCTGGAACATGTAAGAATGACAAAAATCAAAACAGAAGAAGTTGGCACATACTGTTTGCACAGCACGGTAAGGCTCTGTGTCATCTGAATCAAAATGCAACATGTAGGGATGAACAAAATGGATAGAATTTGCCCAGAGATTATTTTACTTTTTGGAAGTTCGCTGGAAAAGTTGCCTTGAGACCAAAGCCGACCGGATGGCAGCAGCTGCGACGTCTCGCTCTTCTCTGAAATAACGAGCTGAGCGACAGACAGGAAACCACCGGCACAGAGAACAATAGACTCCGCAGACGAACAAACTGGGCTGCGTTTCAATATTCCTTTTACTTGTTTGAGTAAAATCAGGAAATTATTGCAGAGAAAAGTTCCAGCTTATTGGCTAAGACACGTATGTATGGCAAAGATTAGGAAAACTGATGGTGGGAAACAACAGACCGGCTACCTTTCTGGGACATGGAGTGGTAGTTCTTGGAGATAGTCATATCGTCTGCGTCCTAAATAATAATAAATAAATAATGTCAGAATAAAGGATGAACTGTTCAGGAGTCTGTTGAGTCCACTGGAGCTGAGTCGTCCAGCTGACATCCCGTGCTAGCAACTCTGTAGCGACACTGGAGCAACACTGTAGCATTCTGGCTAAAATGAACACAACTGGAAACCTTGTATTCTTTATTGGACGGCTTCACCTGATAGTCACACACACAATTTTTCTACTACTAAAACCCTTTTCTACGAATACCTTCACATATCTGACAGCATGACCAAACTATTCATGTTAAAACTCCAAAAAGTGTAGGCTAGCTGATTGGTTTAATTTGCATTTTCTTTGATGGCACCTTGTTCAGAATTAATATTGTATATATATATATATATATATATATACGTATATATATATATATATACGTATATATATATATATATATATATATATATATATATATATATATATATATATATAATAAACCGCTCTATTGTCTTTATCTTAGTGCAGAATAAACATCACAGTGTAGTTTTACTGCAGGCTGCAAAAACCTGCTGAAGTGAAGTCGTAGCGTAGAGCGATAAGGCCAAAGCAATAGCGAGTATTAAAAAAACATATTTATATCAGTCTAATATACCAAAACGTAATCTGAAGAATAACATTTTTTGTCAGAATTATATATATATAATTTTTTTTTTTAGCACTGCTGGCCTTTATTGACGGCCACCAGACAGGAAATGGGCAGAGACAGCGTCTGTGTGCTCCAGATCACAATGTTGGCACTCATATTGAAAATTGAATGACTGTATTGGATCCGGTCACAAATTGAATCCAAAAATGTTCTTACTAATCCCATTAATTAAAACATTTCAATGATAAATTACGCAAATAAGCAAAACTTACACTTTTTGAAAACTAAATGAAATCTGATGACCAGATGAAGGGTTTAGCTTAAATGTACACTACTCCAGGATTTTGTCTGCATTTGGCTCACCTGCCCACAGGAGGATCTTTGAGGTCCAACAGGTCCAGAGCGCTCAGAAGCAACCGGGTAAACGGATGACGCCTCACTGTTGGAGTCTTGTTGGGTCGCCTCTTAATAAGGGTCACAACCTGCGGTTCTGAATGTCGCCTTCCAAAAATAAAACAGAACGGCGAACAGAAGCAAAGCTGGACTTTGATCTCAGTGGATCCGACTCAGTCAGTCCATCGCTCTCTCTCTCTCTCTCTCTCTCTCTCTCTCCAGCTCTCGTTCTACCTCCATCTCAGCACCGAGAGCGGCCAGACATCAGCCTATCGTGATGTCATCAGACCTTCGGAAAATATAGATTCTATCGTTTCATAGAACATAGTTTGGTGACATCAGGTGTCTGGGTGTGGTGAGTGTGGATCCGTGTAAGCAGATGTTTGGAAAACGTCTGATTTCTTCCAAACACAAAACACCCGTAAGCCACTTGCCGTAAATACATAGACTAAATAGCTCTGTCTAAAATTTTTCCAGCCATGTGGGTTTTTTTTTTTGGTTGTTGGTAAATTCATCTTTTTTCTTTTTTTTTTTTACATTTTCAACAGCATTTTGTTTGGAGGCATTTCCTTTAATGCCTCCAAACAATGCATTGTTTGGAGGCTCTAAATGACTAAATGATTCCTCCATCAGTTGTGAGATGGGAGACGTTTAGCGCTGTTTTTATTTCTTGTGACTCATTTAGTACGTGATCTGTGTTGTCTTTAATTGCATAAGACGGCGGTGTCCCAACTATTCCCACTGTGTGCCAGACATCATCAAACTGGAAGCACTCACGAGCCACAAAAATCACAATATTTCAATAAAACAAGCAACATATCCTGTTTTGCTTTGGTCAAAAATCAAGAATCTATATAACATTATTGTAGATTTAAAGCACAAAAAGGATCTCAGACTTTTGACTTTCCCACTTTTTTTTTTTTTTTTTTAGTAAATTGCTTCCTATTTTCTTGTTTATTTTCCTGAATAAGAACAGGACATGCAGCTTTCTACAGTATTTTCTAAAATGAATATTTTATTGAAAAGGTGCGTCCCAAAACTCGCCGGTTGTTGTTGGTGGCCCTATTTACAATTCAAATCCTATGAAATGAAAACTCAGAAAAAATTCAGTGTCCATCTGCATTAACAGGGAAACCAGATTTGTAGCGGGCGCTTGTACTGTACTTGCATGTTAGGCGTTCCGGAAGTATTCAGGAAGTTTCTGTTTCAGATTAAAACAGGAAGTCCTCACCGAGTCTCTGGCGTGTTCCCATCAGGAGGCTGGACCGAATCCGCCGGGAAATGTCGACGAACGCCGTCAGCACTTCGCCGGAGCCCGAACCGTCCCTGCCGTCCACCCCGCCGCCCTGGACCATGGAGCCGCCGCCGTCGTACGACACGGTGATGAAGAGCCAGCACATAAACCAGGAGGCGAACCAGGAGCCCGGCGAACAGCCAGACTACGAGCACGACGATTGGCAACTTCCTGAACACACTGCATGTGCAAATCAAGATGGCAGCCAGCAAGTTTAAAACTGGGTTGGACTTCCTACACTCCTCCGGTGCCTACTGTTCTTCTAAGCGAAGAGCTTTGTCTGAACTCACAGCAGCAAACCTCCTCCGTGCCTTGAAGTCGACCAATCGAGACTCGACTTTTAGCTCAGGCTTCCCGTGGACGGTTGGGCCGTCACAGAGACAGGAGTGGAAGTTCAACTGTTGTCAGGAAATGCTGGTGTGAGATCTGTCGTCTTGTCTTTACGTTTAAACACGAGAAACTTCAGTTTCATATATCTGCAGCATACCTATGTTAAAGCACATATCTTGTTTTTAATTCACTAGAGCCTGCAACCCATATGCAGTGTTGTCTCAATCTGCCGCCATGTCGTTTATTTTATGCAGTTATCCATTTATTTGTTTTTTTCTTTTTTCTTCCCCTTGGCTGCTTCACTCTGGCCTGGTCTGTAAAGTGTCCAAACTCTTGATAAAATGCCAGGATTTTTGAGAAACGGGGGGGGGGGAAGAAAAGAAAGGATGATTAATACTTTCCAGAAGAATAGAATAGAAAAACTACCTTTGTTATCAGGTGTAACAGCAGAATCAAGAGGTTCAAAACGATATATGAAAAACTCATTTTAAGATATAAGGTATTTCCTGTATATTTCAGGCAAAAAAATCAAACAAAATCAGTGTAAGAAGGGAACATAAAAAAGTGCAATAACCTTAAACTAATTCTGTGTTGGAAATAAAAGCCCTAGGCTGCACAGTGGCGCAGTTGGTAGCACTGTTGCCTTGCAGCAAGAAGGTCCTGGGTTCGATTCCCGGCCCGGGGTCTTTCTGCATGGAATTTGCATGTTCTCCCTGTGCATGGTGGGTTCTCTCCGGGTACTCTGGCTTCCTCCCACAGTCCAAAAACATAACTGTCAGGTTAATTGGTCTCTCTAAACTCTCCCTAGGTGTGAGTGTGTGTGTGTGTGCATGGTTGTGTGTCCTGTCTCTCTGTGTTGCCCTGCGACAGACTGGCGACCCGTCCAGGGTGAACCCGCCTCTCGCCCGGAACGTTAGCTGGAGATAGACACCAGCACCTCCCGACCCCACTAAGGACAAAAGTGTAAGAAAATGGATGGATGGATGAAATAAAAGCCCTGGCCCATTTTAAAGGGGAAGTGTACAGGAAGTGGGTTGCATCTTGCCAGTACATCAGAGGACTCCATTCTTAGCTCACCCATTAACCCGAAGGCCTGGACAGATTCTCCTGTGTGCAGCCTCCCAGCTAATGTAGGATTCGCAAAAAAGAGCTAAATTCAGTTATTTTTATATAGAGATTTTAAGAAATAATCCACTTGTATTAAAAATGTTTTTAAACAACCTCTTTATAGCTGCAAGATGAATGTATCACATGTATAAGGTGTCATGCACTGAGAACGGGATGAAAATATGCTTTGTTTGTCATCAGATAAGGCAGTTTCTAACGTAAGAAAATAAAGGATGTCTTTGTAATACTTTCCAGGATTTCTGGCATTATTATTTTTTCAATATTTGTGTATATTAGTTGGTGTTGTACAGGCTATAGAGGGAACTAGCCTCAGTAAATCCACAGCTACATATTTGCCAACTGCTTCACGGGAGGAACACGTTAAATTACGTTTATGTTGCCGTTTCAAAATTCTCTTTAGCGTGGAGTTATTGTTGCACTATTAAGGAATAAATTAATTACAGGTAGAAATTTTGCATTTATTAGTTTATAGGATTACAATCTTGGGAGATATTGAGTTATTGTTGGAACAACTTGTTAATAACTAAAAATGTGTCCAAATTTAGAGATCAGTAAGCAAAGAAAAAGGAAAACAAACAAACCCACAAATCAAACCATGCTAGAGAAATGACTGGATGTGCATGTTTTCCCCCTCCAGGCACCAATTAGCACGTTTTGAGCTTTTCTGGGACGCTGCACATTTTACAAAATAATTGAGCGCAAAGCCGCTGATCATCTTAACCCTGAAGTGATTTTAACATCGTATCCCTGACAGATTTAGGTTTGCTGTAATCTTTTAATTTCACCAACGTGTTTCTGCTGACTGGAATTGATATTAACATTGTGAAGTGAACCAACCAGAGTTGTTCACTGGAAACTAATAGAGAATCTGCAGAGGGAGCCAAAGATCAGGGTGGCGGCAAAGAGGCCCTCCAAACTCAGACCTCAAGATCGCGAAAATACAAAACATTTATATGAGTACAAGGGACCACTTAAAATGATCAGTTTCTCTGAATTTACTTTTTATAGGTTTATGTTTGAGTGAAATGGACATTGTTCTCTTATTCTGTGAACTACTGACAACATGTCTCTGAAATTCCAAGTTTAGGATTTATTTGCAGAAAACGAGAAATGGTCAGAATAACAAAAAAAAAAGATGCGGTGCTTTCAGACCTCAGATAATGCAAAGAAAACAAGTTGATACTCATTTAGAAACAACAATACTAATGTTTTAGCTCAGGAAGAGTTCAGAAATCAATATTTGGTGGAGTAACCAGGAGGTTTTCAATGGGGTTCAATGAAGTGGACTCTTCAATTTTTTCCCAGAGCTGTTTATCTGCGTGTGTGCCTATTTTTAATTTTTTAAATGTAAACCTGCCATGCGTACAAATAGCCAGAAAATATATAAACATATATTTTAAATTTTATAAATCTTATTTATTGTTTTTTACATTTATTTCTTGCTTGGAGAAGATAACCCTGTATGTCTTTCTGTGACCGGAACATGACTCCAACACTTTCCAAGAAGCGGGCCACAGTCCCCTGTTAACCGCCATTCCCCCCTCTGGGGGCGCCACTGTTAACCTCATGCTAGTCATCATGTGGTTCATCATTCTTAGGAGATTACTGACTGAATGAAATGGAGAGATGGCAAAGTGTTTTCAGTGGCCCGGGACACTAAACGTCTGCCAGTCTGGATGCCAGTAGAGCAGATGTGCAAAAATTAGACACACGACACACTAAAGGGAATCTAAACATGAGCTAAACGCCGACTGGTTGTAATAAAACACCAAATGCTAATAATGTCACTATGTCTTGCTAGTACATTCCATCTTGTTGGATCCCAAGTCAGCAGATTGATGCTGGCCTCTTCTAGACACCAAACTGGGGAATCCTCCTAACCTGTTGGAATTCATGTGACTCCTGCACTGGAAAGCAATGACAGCAGAATGCTAACAGCGCATTGTTGCCGATTGCTCACAGTTTGCAGGCAGCCTGTTGTTCGTTTTGTTGTCACATCACCATAAACTAGAGCTAAGAAACGGCTGAGCGGCTTTCTAAGGCTGGTGTCGACTGCTATAAAGCCGTTTATTCAGAGGAAGGGAATCCCTGAAGAGGAGGAAACAGGAGGATGGCTGTAAACCAAACAAACACCGACAGCCGACTGAGCAGTGCCCCCACAAGCTGAGATTTTATTTAGTACAGCAGCCTGAAGCAAGGTGACCTTTCAGGTACAGACGCACACCTGCAATTTTATACCTGACCTGAGCAGCGTGTCTGCAGGCTGTAATAAGCAGCGGAGTGGAACCACCACTGCAGTTTCTCCACCTTCACCTTCAAGCTCTGTCACACAAAGAGCCCACTAAATCTTTCTTACCCTCCCACCCCTCGTCATGCTTCAAGTCAGCGCAGGCTTGAGGGCTGCAGCAGAGGTTCACAGCGATGGCGGAGGGGAAGCCGTATCGGTACGGACTCATAGTGGCCGGCCTCTCTGTGGTTGCCGTGGGCCTGTTCCTCATGATGCAGGAGCGCCCGCACGTCTACGTGACGATGTGTATCGTCGGGGTCACCATGGTCTGTGCTGGGACAGTGTGGAGCCTCTGCCAGTGCTATCCCAAGGTCAGAGTCGGGTTGTACTTAGTTACATTTACTCAATTACGTTTGCTTTAGTAACTTTTTTGTGTGTGTGTGGGGGGGGGGGGAGTTCTAGGAGTATTTTTACTACGCTGTGCTTTTTACTTTTACTTGAGTAATTTTATTATGAAACATTGCTGCTCTTACATGAAATTCTTGGATTCTCTGCCCACAATAAGTAACTTCACTGAATGAAGAGTGAGCTTGTTCTAACCAAAAACCCACCAGACACAAACACACACCTGCAGTTTCTGTTAAAGATCCATAAATAGGTCCCACTTTACATTAATGCTCCCTGATATGTTATTGATTCATCTCTAAACACTTTACAAATCATTAATGACTTTTGTTACACATCAGTTAAGGGTAAGAAGGAGACAAAATTCTTGCCAAATAGTGAGCCAAATCTGTTCACCTGCGTTTGATCTACAGTTTTTATACTAAACATTTCAGACTAACTTGTAAGTACAATCAGCAATTGTAAATGTAATATTTTAGCACATAGTCTCCTACTCGTCTTTATTTAATGCCCAATAAACAGTTATTAGTTATTTAGAAAAGGCTTATAGATTAATTAATAACATATGTATAAACTATTTATTAGCAATCTATAGAGGAGGCTTATTGTAAAGCGTTACCCACAAGTTCGACTAAGATTCGAAAAAAAAAAGTTCCCTTTTTTGTAATTATGCTACTTAAAAATAGATCTAATTATCAACGTTTCCACATACTTGACTTTATGTTTTGGTCCATCTGATGTCATTTTTTAATATTAAAGGACTGATATTCTGGTCAATACTTGAGTAGCTTTTGGTTGTTTTTCTTTTGTTTTTTGTTTTACTCCTACTTGAGTAATTTCTTGAATGGATATGTTTACTTTCACTAGAGTAAAAAAAAAACAAAAAACACATTGAAGTAGCGCTGCTACTTTTTGGGGTATTCGCCCCACCTCTGCCTGAAGAAAACTCTGAGTTTTTGACATGCAGGATGTACTAGAGTGAGGTTTTGTAAACAAAGGCGTGTGTTCGTCAGATCGTCGTGACGCCCGTGATTCAGAAGGAGAGCCTGGAGGATCTGATGGGCTCTGCCAGAGATGAGAGGTGCTGTCTTAACACACTCACACACTCACACACACACACAGCATGGTGCCAGTTATCTGGGTCTTACCTATTCCCTGTGCTCCGTCTGCTGAGAGCCCATCAGCCGGTCTGAACGCGGTGACAGCAGCAGAGTTCCAGGGGAGAGCGGAGGACGGGTCTCCACTCCGTTAGGCTGCAAAATAATATTTAAGCATCAGCCTGATGACATAAAAACCTTCAGTCTGACATATTTGAACATGAGATATATTCCTTAATGTGGGAGCCGTGTAATTATGTCCTTTAAGGAGAATCATTAAACGTTACAAAATGTAATTTGTTTTCAGAATTACAATTTTGACACTTAAATTACAAATTGAGCAGCAATTTATAGCCAGTCGCTAATAAAACCAAGAATCTCCAATTAGTAGGCGCACCAGTTTACGCATTCTGAAAAATTAGGGTTGAGATGCAAAACTAAACGCAAATGAAAGCAAACTAAACCTTTCATTTTGGCATTTTAAGAAATGTATTCATCCTCCTTGGTCACACACTGATGTGGGATGACATCCTACTGCTTAACCAGTGTTTGCTGCAGGTCAGCAAAGTGTGCTTGTGGTGGTCAGTCTGGTGCAAAGGGTGCGCCCAAACTGATTCCACAAGGTTTCATTGGGCTGGAGGTCACAATAATCAATAAATCAATTAATCGCATGATAAATTAAAACAAACTCAAATATCTCTACTGGCATGACTTATGGTTTATCTCTTTTTTTCTCTCTCTCTTTCTACCAAAGACTGGATGATGAAAGTCTTCAGTTTGGTGTTTTGGTCTCAACCAGCCGTCAATTGAAGGACAATTTTGTTTACAAAGACTTCAGAATTCATTTTATTTATTGTTTTGTTTATTTATTTTGGATATTTAAAATGTCTTCCAGGTCTAGTGTTAAATGTCCATTAAGATTTAAAATTGGCTAATCTTTTACAATGTGCTCTTACATTATTATTTTGCCATTACCATAATTTTACTTAAAAATGGTCTCAAGGGGCGTGCTGTGGTGGCGCAGGGGGTTAGCACGCCCCACGTTTGGACGCCTTAGTCCTCAGGTTCGGGTCCCGGCGACCTTTGCCTCATGTCCTCCCCCCTCTCCTCGTCCTCTTTCCTGTTTGCCTACTGTCGCAAAAAAAAAAAAAAAAAATACTAGCCACTAGCGCCGTAAAAACTCTTCGGAGAAAAAAAAAGGGTCTCAAACAACAATATTATCGTTTACCACAATAACCTCTGGAGCAATTTATTGTTCAGCAAAATTAGTCATCTTGACAGGCCTACGCATGGTCAACTCACAACATTTACCTCACATATGTGGCATCACTTTAGGCGCAGATGTCAAACTCCGGTTCTCAAGGGCCGCAGTCCTGCAGTTTTTAGATGTGCCACAGGTACAAAACACTGGAATGAAATGGCTTAATTAGATCAGTTCTCCAGAGTCTTGCTAATGACCTAATTATTCTGTTCAGATGTGGTGCAGCAGAGGCACATCTAAAAGTTGCAGGACAGTGGCCCTTGAGGACTGGAGTTTGACACCCCTGACTTAAGGGGAAATAAGTTTACCAACAGTATAAATTGTATTACGTAGACGTATTGTCACAAAAAAGGAAAAGAAACCTAACAAATTCCCTTGTGTTTTGTGTTAGATTCCAGAGAAACGGTATTGTTAGTTGATCAGAGGCTTCATCATCTCTTTCTATTTGATTTCTTTGACTCGTCTTAATTTAAGGACACGTGTAGAGGATAAAGGAAGGACGGTCGAAAGCCGGGGTGGAAAAAAACCTTTCGGGTCGATCGACTTCCCATCCCAGAATGCAACCCAATCAGAAAATCAAACTCCTCGCTTTGACCCGAGTCGTATTGGGTCTCATTGAAGCGAGTCGGACTCTGACTGGTTAACTGAGACCAGACGGAACCGTCTCGTTCCCAGCTCTGTTGACAGACGGAGTCTCAGCACAACAGCTGCCTGGACCAGCCTGAAGGTCGTTCTGTGGGAAGGAGTTAGAGGCCGTCACGTCTGGCGCAAACTGTCTTTGAATCGTTCCTGAACTAAAGTAGACACGAAGGAAGGGGGGGAAAAAAACCAACAAAGTTTCAGTGATGCTGAAGGAAAACTTTGTGAGAAATTTAGACGTAAGGAAAAACAAAGAGAACCGTGGGACAGCTTAATCGAGTTGATCAGGGTTGATAAATAAATCTGACTGGACTACTTCCGGGTGTGTGTTTCAGTTTCTCCAGGTTCTGCTGAGAGGAAAATAGAAACGACCCGATGTGACGTCATCTCTTTACGACCTAAAGGTTATGGTTAGGTTTTCAGGGAGACGTGGTTCCAAAATACAAATAAGCAACAGAATGCATCCTGAAAGCAGCAGTCTGATTTACAAGCTAGAGCCAGGGTGTTCAAAGAAAGGCCCCGGGGCCATTTGCAGCCCCTGAACTGATTTTGTGTGGCCCCACATCATTCAAGGAAAAAATGTAACTAAATTGGGACAAAACCATGACGTTTACAATAAAATTCTGGTTACTAAAATGTTAGCTACAACACAAAGTTATATTTTTTTCCCCACGTTTTCTGCTTTCCTTATTTTCATGGTAAATACTTTTTGACTTATATGCTAAAGTACACCTTGGTGCTCAAATATCTGCTAGATCCTGCTTTTATTTTTTAGAATAGATGAAATATTTTTTTCCAGTTTTCTTCAAACGAGCCCGAAATATTACGCAAACTTAATGCCTTACATTTAACATGGTGGGGAAGTACATTGCGCAGTTAAACATGGTTTAGCATAGCCTCAGCAACCATCTTTGGGCAAATAAGGAGAATGTCGTTAGCTCTCCTTTCTGCTCAGGCCTTGTTGAAAAGTAGCTAAATTTACAAGAAAAAAGAAAGAAGATTTCATAACCGATCATATCTACGCAGACGTTCGTCTTCTATTTTTTTTTTGCAAGCGGTTCTCAAGAGCGGAATGAGGGGAACAGGAGAGATAGCGCCACGACATTTGTGACCGAGGAGGATTGAATTTGCTGGTGGCGCGAGAGCAGAGGGCCGTTAACGATCTCTTGATTAAAGCGCTCGAGCCAGAAACGAGGCTCTCACGCGCCTCCTGCTGCCTGAGTGGGTCTGTAATTACTGGGCTGCTCGATAAAGACATGCCGGCTCAGCAAAGCTCCTCTTCAGAGTTAAAAATAAAATAAAATAAACGGGGACAGTGTGATGAAGCTGGACTTCTATTCCTGTCCCTCCTCCTTCATCTTCTACTCCTCCCACCGCCACTATTCGCTTTTGTTTTCAGGGACGCTGCGTGTCGGCCGGGTTCCTGCGGCCAAAGGTCGGACGGTGTGCAGATGAATGAGAGCCGCAGCTGCCCCACGCTGCATCTGGTCTGAAGGAGAGCGAACCGAGCAAACTTCACTGGGTCAAAAGCAAAAGCAACTCAGGACTGAAGCCGAGTGACAGAACCAGCAACGCAAATGTGTAATATATCTAATTAGAACAAGTCTTGTGCTGCTATTGAAAGGAAATTATCCTACGTGGGTCGGTTCTGTTGTCATGGGAAATGATTTAACGAACGTGTTTTTACACGGTAGCCCCAGCAGATGGCGCTGTTTACAGTGAAAAAGAAGGATTTGTGTTATTATTTTTCCACCTGAAGAACTGTGTGTGTGTTTTTTTTAAATAAATTTCCCAAAACTGTTTTTTTTTTTTTTTTTAGACTCATTGATGCTTCAAATAAAACAAGTTCCTACAATTCTCCAGTGGTAAAATACAAATAATAATATCACCCATGTTTGAAAAGCATATTTGTTCTCCATGTCCATTATTGTTAAACACACAAATCTGGATTTTGAAAAAAAAAAAACGAACCGCAATTCTTTCAGCCCTGAATTGTAATACAAAAGTAGGCAATATTTTAATATTAAATTCGAAGTTGTCAAGGTGGGGAGTTTCCCCTTTTCTAGATGTAAATTATTTGACAGCTGTGCATGAAATCCAACCTATGTATAACTCCATTTTTTTCCTCTGACACCAACAAATTTCATAAGAGCTTTCGATCTATTTAATATTTGCTTTTAAAGAAATCGAAAGAAATCTGCTAATCAGAGTATAAGGAAGCAAAGACAAACCTCGGTGCCCAGCTGAAGGTTTCGAGCAAAAGCATCTTGTCTATGAGCTCAAGTAGGGCTTACCGGTCAAAATATGTGAAATGGAAATGCCATGCTTAAAATGTAAAATAAATCAACGTAGTGGAAACGCCAGAGCAGAGAAATGAATGCATTCGACATAAAATTCTTGAAATCACATGAGAGTCCAACAATAACTGAAGCAACGTCGCGTCGCGAAAGCAGATTCTGTTGGTATGTTTCTAGTTTTTTCCATTCTGACTTTAAAAAGAGGAATAAAAGTCTCATGTATATTAAAAATAAAACAATCCCAAAAGAGACTCCAATGTGCATTCAGGTTAAAAGCGATACATCTACTCCCTCCAGCAAGTTCAGGGCTTTGTGCTGGGATATGCTGGGTGGGATTCTTAGCAGATTTGCAGCTTTTGGGCCGCTAGAGGTCAGTGTCCAAATCTTGGGGATATTGCTGGATATTCTAACCTCCTAGTAGGTGTTCGTGATGCCAATGCTGTAGCTTTATTTAGGGACATCAGAGTAAAGCAGGGGTTCAAACAAAGGCACGTCATACTTTTAAGATTTTTCTTTGCAAAATATGTCGTAACACGTATGACTTTCCTTCCACTTGAAACATGTGCAGTGCTCTTTGTTCACCTAGCACATAAAATCAAATTGAATAAGTCTATTACCTTTTCCTCCATAGACAATAATACAAATCAACGACATGAGAAAACTTTTGCAGCAACACGCTGTTCGCCTTAAAGCAGCATCAACCAATCCCTGGGAGGAAGTTCTTCCCCCTTTGATTGACACGCAGCAGTCACAGAGGAGCGTGAAACATGACTCCTCCACAGAAAGAGCTGCTTTTAACGGAGGACAATCATTCGATACAAAAGAGGTGGCGTGAGCCGCGGGGACGTCACCAGTCCCCGCCTTGAATGATAAGAATCAATTCTTCGATATATATATATATTTTTTTTAAATCAGAGCAGATGGTTGGAGGTTGTCATCAGACTGTGTGGCACGCAGGACGCGCAGCAGCCCCCGGGGATGGCGGCACGCCGACAACATCTGCAGAAGTCAGACTGAAATAAAAACTCTCATCGGGGATTTCCTTTTAAATATTTAATCCGGGGATTTTAAAAATATATATATGTTTTTTAAATAATTAAAGAAAAGAAAGAAGAAAACGAGGTGTGCAGAATGCGTCCCGTTTCTGGATGGATCGGCTGGGCGCTGTGTCTGTGCGCATCATGTACGGCGGTGTGCGCGCAGGACCGCGCTGAGGACGACGAGACGGTCCTGGAGCGGATCCGCGACGACGACGGCGGGCTTCAGCCTGGAACTGGAGGCGAGCCAGCCGCAGAGTTCCTCAAGTGCAACAAGGTAAAGGCGCGCTGGCGGCGCAGCGTCAGCCAGAAGTCAGTCATCTGTCAGTGACACCAAGTCATCTTCAAAGAAAAAGTGCAGCGGATTCATGTAGACATCATCATCATCGTCATCTTATTATTATTATTATTATTATCATCATTATTATTATTCTCACCTGCGTTGCCCTGCAGGCGGCTTGGCGCATGCCCGGTCAGTACCTGGTCGTCCTGCACCAAGGGACGCACGAGTCTCAGGTCCAGAGGACCGTCAGGAGGCTGAGAGCCAGAGCCGCCCGGAGAGGAAACCCGCTGGAGGTCCTGCAGACCTACTCTGGAGTTCTGCAGGGCTTTCTGGTCAAAATGAGCCACGATGTACTTCACCTGGTAAATAAATACTTTACCTAACAGCAATAACCTTTTAAAATCAGCACTGTCTGATGCCAATTGTCTGAAGTTCATTATGAGAGGTTGATGCACACAAGTAAAAATCAACAAAAAGGCATCTAAAAAAGGGTAAAATTGCATGGATTATCTTGTTACAACTGCAAAAATGAGAGTCAGCTGATGCTAACAACAACAACAACCCCAAAAAATGCATCAGATCACGAAAAACTGCAAATGTTTTAAGTGTGGGAACCTTAACGGCAGCAGTTTTGGCAGCAAGCATGTAGTTTTTATGAGGAAAACGTGTTTTACCAGAATTACACCTGGTGAGAAGCTGTGATTTACAGCATCATAACGCTGGTGTTAACCTTTCATTTCCACAGGTTTTATGCTTCTGTACTTTAAACTGACAACTAAGGTTGATTTCTGAATCATCACTCTTACCGCCATTTACTTAATGAAGGAAATTACAGAAGTATTTTATTTCAATGGAGAAGGCTCCTATAATAGTGAAGATAATCTCTGTTTGACTAAAATATCGATCCTTCTGTCCGTCCATGCGTCCTTCCTATAGCAGTGTCAGAATCCTTTCAGCCTCTGTGACATTTGCAGTGAAGTTATAAACAAAAAAACCCAACATAGTAGATCACGGTTTTATCATGACCTTTCATATGAAACACCCAGTGTAAAGCAGAAAGTGCTTAAAACATCCGTCCAGATTAAACGTCTGGTACAAAAATAGGAGCAAATAAGAAAATAACTATTTTAATTACTTTCACCCATATAAGTTACAATTGCTGCTTAACGTTTATGGGTTTATGTTTCACAGTGCAGGTCATTGGCAAATAGCAGCTAGCTTGATATTTAGTGTAAATAACCACTAATGGTAAAATGGTAAAACCCTCATATTTCATAAATATTTCATATTTTTTTGAAACTGGAGTTGTTTAAACATAAAAAAATATATATATATTTTTGTCTTGGTCCATCTCTGAGGTCTAGGAAACCTATTATGTACCTCATAGTACATAATAGTTTTTATTTACTTTCCAGTCCTAGCAGACTGGAAAGTAAAGTTGTCCAGTCAGTTATGACATTGGTCCCAATGGCGACAAGATTATATGTCAATCAATCAAATATTTATTCCAGACACATAAGAAGATCAATAGTAAAAATATAAAACAAACAAGATAATAATAATAATAATAATAATAATAATAATACGATAAAAATAAAGAAGGTGCTTCACAGCAGGCCTGGGTCAAAGTTCAGTCAACTACTCTGTTCAGAAATGTAAATAAAAGCCCTCGGAGGTCCCGGTGTTTCTATAACCAGCTGACCTGTCTCGTTGTCATGGTTACTCAAGTGCACCTGGTCTGGTCATGGGAGAGCTTAACCTCTGGTTACCTTTTAAGGAGAACAGAGCGCGTTGGGATCTTGGGAGCCTTAAACATTCCCATCACAAAAAAACCAAAAACTACAATTTACAAAAGAAGAAGAAGAAAAATTACCTTAAATATATTTACTTTACCTGTGATGGACTGACGAACTGTCTGGGACGCACCACCCCCACCATGACCCTGCAATGAATGGATGGATATTTACCTCACAGAAAATGAATAAAGTAGCACTGAGAGTTCAGTAGACTGTCAAATACTTAATATTTTCTACAAAAATAACCCAAAAACAGGACAGCCATGTTTATTCTTTAATTAAATTACTTCTATCGCCGGCGTCTCTAAGTTATTTGAAACATTTGATAAAATATGATCACTCAAGTGCACTGATTTGTTTTTTTTGTTTTTCTTTGCCTTCTTCTGGTCGTTCTCCTGTCAGGCATTGAAGCTTCCTCATGTCCAATACGTAGAGGAAGATTCGTCCATCTTTGCCCAGAGCGCCCCCTGGAACCTGCAGCGATTACTGCAGCCTCACGGTGGCGTCTCAGTAAACGCAACGTACCTGCCTCCGAGTGAGTCTCCGTCTGCATCCACCATTTATAGCTTTGCTTATTTTTACGATATTTTCCCAGTTTCTCTCGTTTTTCTTCAACTTAACTGCTGCTTTCTGTTATAACGCCAGAGAGACACGTTTCTACTTCAAACCCATTTTTAACATTGGTGATAACATAAAGCACTTTTTTGTGTGTGTGTGTTTGTGTGACGGCTTCAAACTTTCTGCAGGCGTTACGGTGACTGAAAAGGTAAAAACCAGACACGTTCAGAAGAGCTCTTCAGTTCATCCAAATTAAATTACCCACGTATTGGCTTGGCATTTCTTATCACCATGGTGACCCTGGACCGCAGATGGCCACGCGCAGATGTTTCATACGAGCTTATGAGATTGTGATCAGTGTGTCGTCCCCCTGCAACACACACACACCCCCGCCCACACGGGCGCACACACACACACACTGCATCTCACAGGAAAACACTGCTGACATTTCAAACATCAGCCACATCGTCTGCTCAGCAAGTAAACAATGCAGAAGGTGACAGGTTTACGAAATAACAACTTTAAAATCCCCCTGACTGTGTCTCATGAGTTTTATTGTCAGGTGGAGAGAGTAGTTTAAAAAAAAAAAAGACATGTTTTTTTTTTCAGTCAGGATAGTGGAAGGACACCACGAGCACTTCTTGAAAGTGTGTCTGAAAGCTGTAAATCTGCCAACCTCTCCATCTAGCACTGCTCTCCACAGCTGCAGCTTGTATTTACTCTTTTTAGTCACTTTTAAATATATTAAATTGCTCACACACAGACACACCATTGATATAAAAGCCAGCTCAAAAACAAAAATAACAGACCAAGGTAAATAGCTCTACAATGTATGTTTGGTCTAAGATTTTCTAGCCTCTACTGGCCGCCATCGTACAGTAAATTCACAGGAAATAGCCTCTACGGCTTCTGCACTAACTGAGCGTCCCATAATTTTAACATAAAAACTAAAACTAATTAAATTTACATACTGAAGCTGATACTTTGTTGAAGCGTCTTTTGATCCGTTGGTATTGCCTACTTAGCTTTGTAAAAACGTCCCCGGTCTGTGCTTTGCCCGCTCCACATCACCCTACAGCCCGTTCTGTTGCGTATCTGGTTGCATGCTTTGGGTCATCGCAGTGACGACAGATGAAGGTCCTCTTCATCTTCAGCTTCCCAGAGGACGACTGAAGGCTTTGTACTGCCATCTCACTGATATAGAGGCTGTGTCTGATTTCCTCCACCTTGACTGAGGCCGACGGTTCCAGCTGTCAGCCGCAGGGAATGATGCCATCATCACGGCGCTTTCCTCTGGTGTTTTTATTTATTTTTTTGGTGACATTCAGTTGGTTTTGTGCCAAACGTTTGATTGGAATTATGGCCAAAATGTTCAACCTTGTTTTTTTTACCCCCCTCATACTTTTTGGAGATTTCACGTATTATTTTTTGTCTCATTAAACTTTAGCAAGTCTTTCCTTTTCTTTTTTTTGCCACAAAGCCACATGTGCTAAATGACCAGAAAGCTTCTTTAAGGCCTTTCTGATCAGTTGAGAAGTCTTCATGACTTCCTTCTCTGTGGTCCTTGGTAAATTTTTAGTGCCCTTCTCCTGACTGATACTCTTTGACAATGAGATCAAAGTAATGTCTTGGAAGTTCTCTGCGGTTCATAGATTTGTACTGAAGAAAATGTCAGAAAAAGCTCAATTAGGGTTAATTGGAGGCACTTTAATGGTGGACGGTTGGATGTGATTCTCATTTAACATGGTGTGTGTGTGTGTGTTTACTTTTAACCACAATATTTCAGTTTAGTTTTCATTTATCCTTGTTTTCAGCTTAAAGACCACAAAAAAAGATAAATTAATTTTAAAAATTAGAAAAACCAAGTATCTTACTAGACTAATTTATGTCCACCGTAGAGCTAAATCGTCCGTCTGTCCTCCAGCTCTGTCGTCGTCTATCTGCATACACAGCTGAGGTAACTCAACCTGCCTTCTTCGCGTGTCGTCCTCTACAGATGATGGAGAGATGGCCGAGGTGTACCTGATGGATGGCAGTGTGCAGAGCTCCCACAGAGAGGTTGAAGGACGAGTTCTCATCACAGACTTTAATAACGTTCCTGAGGAGGACGGAGTCAGAGTTCATAGGCAGGTTTGTCAACAGCAGCTCGGCAACAAAACCTTCACCCTGACCTCCGCCCCGCTGCCATGCTCAGCTTCTTCTCCTTCTTCTTCTCCTCCTTCTCGCAGGCCAGTCAGTGTGACGGTCACGGCACGCACTTGGCCGGTGTCGTGACGGGATCGGATTCGGGTGTTGCTCGGGGTGTCGGTGTTAACCTGGTCCGTGTGCTGAACTGTCAGGGGAAAGGAACCGTCTCCGGAGCTCTGGCAGGTCGGGTGGCTTCATTGTTAAAACCAGACAAGATCGCATCTAAAAAGATAACTTCTTTTTTTTTTCTTCTTTTTTCAAACTTATTTTTGAGTTACAACCAGACAACCTCAATGTGCTTTAGATAGATGCAAAATGGTGGATGTTTTGTAAAGTTTGCTGCAACTTTCAAAAATCTGAAAAGCGTGGCATACATTTTGTATTCAGCCCCTTTACTTTAACCTCCTAAATACAGTCGGATAGGTTTATTAGAAAATATTGGAATAAAGGCGTGTGGAAGAAAGAGCGCTGCTAAGATGAGACCAGAAGTGATCTGTTTTTGGTAACACACCATGTTCAAAGGAAAGACTAACTGCACAAAACCTCTAGCACAACATTCCCATGCATTTATTTTTTTTTCTCTTTTCCCTTCTTTTTGATTTGTTCTGTTTAGTATTGGAATGGGTTCGGAATCACCTGGTCACATCATAATGTAGAGACGTGTACCATCTGCATTATAGTTATGGTTTCTTATTACTTGTTCAAATCTGAGCTAGCTAGAGTATTTAGATATAAAAAAGGTGGGGTCCTAATATTGAACCTTGGGGTACGCCACATGTGATTTCTGTCCGGTCTGATGAGAGGTTGGTCGGAGTTGATTGGATGATGGATGGAGCTAAATACAAGAAAGGAAACCCGCTAAAGGTGACAAAAGACTTGAGACCACTCACAATTAGTTTTGATCTAAAAATGTTTAGATCAAATCTAAACTTTGATCTAAACTTTCTAATACATTCTTAATACTAACAAGAATATATTAGAATTAGGATTCTAATTCATGTATTAGAATGGTCCAGTCCAAGTCCAGACATAAATGTTCTCCATCCTATCTGACCGAGCTGGAGCTGTTTTCCCAAAACAGAATGGGTAAAAGTTTCAGTCTGTAAACAGGCAGAGCTAGTTAAGACCTACCTGCTGTAACTGCAGCAAAATATTCCACAAATAATCAAACATGAAAGTCCTAATAAAACGCCACATTCCATTTTGTGGTTGTGACATGAAAAAGTTAAAGAAGTGAACCTGCACTTACCTTTGCTGGTCTTTTCGCTTCCTGTTCAGGGCTGGAGTTTATCCGAGCGACCTTACTGGCGCGCCCCGTGGACGCGGCGGTTGTCTTGCTGCCCTTCATCGGCGGCTTCAGCCGGTCACTGAACGCAGCATGCAGAGAGACGGTGGCCCGCGGAGCCGCCGTCGTCGCCGCTGCAGGGAACTACAGAGAAGACGCTTGCCTCTATTCGCCCGCTTCAGAACCCGAGGTCGAAGGAGAACACTTACGGAAACAGACACAGGCCGGATCGCGACCTCTAACCCTCATTCCGTCTGTGCAGGTCATCACCTTAGGGGCCGTGAACTCTGAGGACCAGCTCATGTCGCAAGGAGCAGGGGGCACCAACTTCGGCCGTTGCGTCGACCTGTTTGCGCCCGGTGATGACATCGTTAGCGCCAGCAGCGACTGCAGCACCTGCTTCACCTCACACAGCGGAACGTCGCAGGCTGCCGCTCACGCTGCCGGTGGGCCTCGACGCAAACAGCCGCTATGACAAACAGCCGAGTTATAATGTTTTATACTTTGGTCTGGAGGTGGGCGGAGCGATCAAAAAAAAATCAAGATATCGACACCAAGTCGTAAAATTGATCATTTAGTTTCTGATTACATCTTCAGATTTTATTTTTGGACCGTAGTTTCTTAGCTCTACCTTCAAAAATTATATTTTCTGCAGTTTATTTAGAAAAAAATATATGTTAATATGTTATTAAAGTATTTTGTAGTTGGTAGCACTGCTGCCTTGCAGCAAGAAGGTCCTGGGTTTCGATTCCCGGCCCGGGGTCTTTCTGCATGGAGTTTTTCATGTTCTCCCTGTGCATGTGTCTCCGGGTTCTCTGGCTCCATCTGTCAGGTTAGTTGGTCTCTCTAAATTCTCCCTAGGTGTGAGTGTGTGTGTGCATGGTTGTGTGTCCTGTCTGTCTCTGTGTTGCACTGCGACAGACTGGCGACCTGTCCAGGGTGAACCCCGCCTCTCGCCCGGAACGTTAGCTGGACACCAGCAGCCCTCCTGACCCCATTAGGGACAAGGGTGTTAGAAAATGGATGGAAACTTTGAATTATTTTGTTCAAGCCTGGGACAGAGAACAAAAACAAAACACAAAAACACCTAAATGTCAGACATTTGATGATATATCAATCTTAAATAGAAAGTATTGGTATCAGTATCGTTATCGGTATACATTATGGCACACCTCTACTTTGGTCTGTTTTTGTGTGTGTAGGTATAGCAGCCGTGATCCTGTCCGCCAATCAGATGGCCTCCCCGGTGCAGGTCCTGCAGGTGATGCTGCATTACTCCGTTAGCAACACAATTAACTTCCTGTCTCTGTCTGAAACGCATCGTCTCACAACTCCAAACCTGGTGGCAGCCATGCCTCCCGCCAACAACCCAGCACCAAGTTAGTGACTTCCCGACCTCAGCACAGTTTGCACAATTCCCCCACCCCCACGTGCACCTCAGACCGGGTTTGTCCTACTTCCACGTGCAGGTGTCGAGCTCCTGTGTCGCTCAGTGTGGTCAGAAAGGTCAGGCCTGTCGAACGCGGACGCGGCCGTGAGCCGCTGTCGCGTCGGGGAGGAAATGATGGGCTGCAGCAGCTACGCCCCTGACGGCGCCCGCGTGGGAGAAACGCTCACCGTGAGTTCACTCGCCGCCCAAACTGACAGAAACTCCGCGGGCGCAGCGGGTTGAAGCCGCGTCTCCTTGGTCTCGCAGGAGAGCAGCGGACGCATGGAGTGCGTCGCCTACAACGGGCTGACAGGCAACGGGGTGTTCGCGGTGGCCCGCTGCTGTGTGGTGGATGGTCTGCAGTGCCGCGCCCACGCGAGCCCCGGGCCCGGGCGGGACGCTCAGTGTGCGGGCCCACAGAACCACCTCACGGGTAAGGAGCGTGACCAGCCAGCGGCAGACCAGCAACAAGCAAACCGGCCTTTCTTGAGGCCAAGTGATAGCAAGCAAAACTCTTTTTGGGGGGAGGGGTTTGTCATTGACATGAAGTCCCAGCCGTGTTCATTGGAAGTTTAATTCCTGTAAAATACTCAAGTGAAGCTCTGCACTGTTGAGGAACGGAAGAAAAAAAAAAATAAATACGTGGCTTTTACTACAAAAACACGTGTTTTGGTCTAGTTTCTAATGCAAATACCTTACTAACTTACAAGTAACTTTTCATCAAGTTATACAAGCTTGTTATAAATCAGTAATTCCTTAATAATAATGAATAAGTACAATCTATGATTTAAAAGATTTGCCAGTGGAATAAGACGTTTTTCCCACATTAAGGTAAATGTTTTGCTGTACTGGCAGATTATTTCATTATGACCAGCATTTTTTCCATCAATATCAAGGAATTACTGACTTAATACAAGCTCATATTTCTTGCTGAAAAGTTACTGGTAAGTTAGTTCTGTCTTATTTCGAGTGTTACGATATTTGCATTAGACACTACCAAAAATACTTGGTAAGATTTTGTTTTTGCAGTGCAATTTTTGGAGGATTTGGGGTCGCAGTTGAGTTTTGGGGATGCCTATCAGCTGATGCTGGTTGCAATAAGCAAAACACTTTGTTGGTGCAGGCTGGCGTCATTAGAACTGTCCAAAGTCCGGCTGCAGTTTGCTACAAACCATGCAGAAGACACAGAAGAAGGAGAAACCAAAATTGAGCCTTTTGATTGGCATGCAAGATGCCATGTGTAGAGAAAGAAGCTGCAGATAATACTCACGTGTGGAGATAGTTTTCTTCTGCAGGGACGGGGAAGTTGGATTTAGCTAAAGGTAGAGCAACTAGCGGGAAGGAAATGGTAAAAAAAAACAACAAACTTTTTGAGATATTAATTTTCCAGCAGAATAAGTGTAAAAATATGGCGAGTATAAAATAATAATTCAGAATAAAGTATGTTCATATGACATGGTGCCAAACCTAAATCCCAACAAATTGTTGCTCACAGATCCGAAGATGAATATAAATGCAAGCCACACATTTAAGATTCTCATTTGGAAAACTTTTTTTTTTTTGCTTCTACTGCACATTTACGCACTACTTTATGTTGGTCAATCATATAAAACCCTAATGACACTGGCTGAGGTTTGTGTTTGCAATAAGACAAAATCTAGGGAAGTTCAAGGATGATTTTTAATTTTTTTCCCCCCAGTTACTGTGTGAATATAACGAGGTGAAGAAACACGCTGCAGTCAAATCAAACCGTATCGACGTGAACCAGACGAGAGAGAGCCACAGTGAAACATGCTCCTCAGATATCCTTCTGTTGCATATATAAAGTGTGCAAGCTATTCAATTTGCTATACACAGCAGCTTCTAGGTCAATTATGTTACCATGGCAATCAGTCAAAGGAGAGAGAGAGAGAAAACACACACACACACACACTCCTGGGCAGGATAAATGCCAACTGTGTGAGGTGTAAAAAGGAGGCTTCAAATGTCATGACGGCATCCTCCAATGGTTTTTAATCTCAGACCGAATTGTTTGGCTTTTCTTTCAAGATGATTTCTGGGAGGAAAACGGGCTCCATCCTTTCAGTGCTTTTATTTCTCCTCAGGCTGCACCAGTTGGTCCGCAGCCGAGATCTCGTCCGACTCCCGCCCTCATCGCGGCGCCGGGAGGAGCTGCTCGGTGAAGGACGGAGTCACGTCGCACGCAGTCTGCTGCCACGCTCCGTCTCTTCAGTGCCGTCTGCTGGAAACCACGTCGTCTGACAAAGAGCAGGTGTTTTATTAAACCGGAGACATGTATCAATCCTGTCTCCTCTCCCCCCTGCCCCCAGATGTCTCTATAACCCCTCGGGTATCCTGGTTTTCTTCTCGCAGGTTGAGGTGACCTGTCCCTCGGGCTGGACTGTGACGGACTGCAGCGCCGTCTCCGAGGGCTCTGCCGTTGTCGGGTCAGTGCCCGAGGGCAGCGGCTGCCGGATCCGCAGCGCGGGGGAAGTGGAGGCGGAGGGCGTAGCCGTCTGCTGCCGTGTCACACCGCCAGACCCCCCTGCTACAACTCCCAACTGATCACAGTGTCATCCGTCTTCTCTCTGAGCTCCTTCACCCCGTGGAGACACTTTAATGAACCTTCAGTAAGCACTTCTGCAAAGATGTCGATTACAGCCATATGATTAAGTCGAAACGTTCTCCACATTATCTTGTTAGCCGTCTTCAAACCATCTGGGAGATACAGGTTTAAAGAATAAATATATCCTGTTAATTTTTTGTATCTTTGTACGAACAAGCATAATAAACAATCATGACGTACCTGACGTACGGTCTGTCCGAGCCCAACACAGCACATAACACTTAAAGGGGCAGTTTTGTGTGTTTTCCATTTTTTAGTACGGTCAAGTGGCTGTTGCCTTCAGTCGTAAAAATGCTGCATATATGACTTAAAAGAATTTTGACTTTGTAGTTTAACATCTTGAAATTGAGCCTGCGTCTCTTTAAGAAACTCCGGCTCTTCCTGAAACTCCGCCTTCAGGAAGTCATCACAACTTGCCTCCTTTAATAACCCTTTAACAATGTATTTTTTTTTTTTTTTTACCAACTTTGCATTGAGATTAGCTCAGCAGATGTGCAGCTCCACCAGGTGTTTGCTAAGTGCTGCTGGCTAGTCTGAAGGAGCTGAGTGGGGCTCAGCTGCTGTGAGGCGGATGCTTGGAAACTGCAGCTCTGAGGAGGAGCTTTGTCCTCAAAGGCGGAGCTAGGTCCACCCAGACGTTTTGTATAGCTGAATGGTTGCCATAGAGATTAAAGGATTTCTCAAACATGCAGGAAAGAATCAAAGCGACTCTCCAGGTATGTTTTTGATGAGGGATTAACATTATAAGATGATGTAAAGCTCCAAAAGTCAATGTTACATAATACTTTCCTCTTAACTCACCTTTTTCGATTGGTTTGTGCCTGTAGGTCTGAGTGACAGTTATGTTGTGACTGACTTTTGCCAAACATGGAGCAGGGTAGCATTGGCCAAACATCTTTACTTTGATTGTTCCTGAACTCTTCCAGGTGATTCAGAAAGTTTGGAAACCAAATTCAGGCTAACGAACTAAAAAAGGTTTTGAAAAAAATCTGCCAAATAATTGCAGTTTTTCTTTCTTTTTACATCACTAAAATTTGTTTTATTATGAATTTTTTTTTATCCAATAAGCTAAGAATGAAATATGTTTAATTTAAAAAAAAAACTAGTGTAGGAATGTCTAAACCATTGTAGATCCAAAACTTCAAAAGTGTTTTGCATGTTTTCCTTATTGACACTAAGCCAAGCAGATTACAAATTTATTTCTTTTGGGCTCGATTTAAGAAAACTGAAAAGGATTTAGTCTGTTTTCAGCAACAACAACATGATTGTGTCCAGTCTTTATTTGAAAAGTTAAACCAATGAATAGTTGCTTCTGCCTAATATGAAAGGAAAGTGTGGGATGTTTTTGAACACTTGATGTTAGAGTTAGATAAATTCATAACTTTAGAGGATCCCTTTGTGTCTCCAGGTGTAAAACCTTGAGAGTCGTTTCTACCATGATCGTCAGATGAAGAATTAGGCCGATGTGCAGACATGGCACGAAAACTACGTTTACAAAAGGTTGTGCATTCCAGTTTATTTTATATCAAATTTCCCCTTAATCAAACTCTGATGTACAAATTAAAATCGAGTTTTAACATGCGTTACAGATTGCTGCGTTGTCGGAAGTGGACTCTCAAAATCGAAAACACAGTAAAAACCCCGTACGGATGCCAAGTCCCAACCCCACGCACTTGCTCCTCCCTCCCCACAATAAAACAAAAGACTCTGTCTCGAAGCCCCCTGCCCTGTCTTTAAATAGTTGTGTTGGTGCAGAGGAGGCCCGGGCGCACGAGACGCACTCCTCAGGTGGGCGCAGCCCGCGTTGCCATGGCCACGCTACGGCTTGGCACGATGCCGCAAACGCAGCTTCCTCGCGAAGTTGGAGCGGCCTCGCTCGTGCCAGTAAGTGCTAATGATACCGAATCACATAGCAAACAACACGGGGGGGGGGTGATTTTTTTTTTTTTGTTGTTGCGTCACGCTGAAGAAGAAGGAAAAATAAAATAAGAAAAAAAAAAAAAAAAGCACAAACTTTCACCACCACACATGCAAACGTGCCGGAGCAGCACGCCGTGACATTCACAACAAATGAGACCGAGAGGAGGGAGGGGTGGCGGGGCGCGAGCAGTTCAACAGAAATGTCAGTTCGCGTGATTGCCTCACACCGTGGGGTCATCACACTGTAAACTTTGACCTGTTAAAGCTGATAGCTGACCTGCTAAGCTAGCTGAGTGGAAAGGTGTTCGCCTGAACTACGCCAGTTTCTACTGCCTGGAAACAGAGTGAAAAGAAGCAGCAATTTATTTGTTTTTAATTTTTCTTGTTTCTTGTTTTTTTTACCATCACCAGAACCCTGTGTGTGTACACTCCTTCCTCCCCCCCCCCCACTCTCCATCAGCTACATTCACAAATATCCTTTATCACGACACACAGAGGTGACTTTCCCTGTTCGGACTGTGACAGGGAGGCCTGTAGCAGTCCTACAGGAGACGCGCATGAAGCAAGGCGTTGACTGAACATGTGAGGATGGCGTCCATCAGGAGATTAAGGCACTTTAAGACTCCCGATGATTGGGGGGCGTGAGGGGATGAAGGTAACGCAGTGTGAACACTAGAAGCTACATGTGAGTGTTGAGAAAGGCAGACAGACAAAGCAAGAAAGCCACCAGAGCATTGGTAACAACGACGTGAAAAGGACTGATGTGCATATATGTGAGCGTACTGAATGAGTCATTCCTCTTGTGCATGTGTGTGTTTGTGGATGTGTAACCCCTTGGCACCTGAAAGCAAAAAACAGTAAAACATAAAAATAAAATAAAAAAACGTGCTCCTGAGCTTCCCCTTCAGTCGGCACCGGTGGCCTGTCCAGATCAGGTTGCATAAGGCTGAAGATCCGAAACAAAAAACAAAACGTAGCGATGAAAAGAATCAAATAAAATAGAAATCGGCACGTGAGGCTCCCTGTCCTGGGCAGAGAAAAATACAAAATGTGAGGGGTTGGGCTGAGTGCTGACTATGGCACTGCTAGTTTGAGATCTGTCCCGATCCTGACAGCCACAGGGGTCCCCTGTGGCTCCGGGGTCAAAGGTCCAGTCACAGGGAGAGCGGCTTGAGTAAGTGGCACTGCAAACATTGTTAAAAACAAAACCCAAACAGAAGAGAATAGCGCTGAGTGGCTCTGGAGGAACTGACCCATCCTGCTGTACATCACAATAGCCTGGGCTGGACTATAAAGTGCATACTGAACCCCGCCCGCCCGCCCGCCCCGTCATCCCAGGAGCTCGTGAGGGTGGAGGTGTTTCTGTACAAGCGCGCGCCTGTGAGTTCCTGTGGGCGCGCGCACTAGAGCAGCTCCAGCGGTCGCCTCCTTCATTTTGCATGGCTGTGGAGGAGAAGACTTTAAAATATTATCTTACACTGAAAATTACACATATGGAGCAAAAATCTTAATTACAAAGTGAATAAAGCCCGTCGCAAAAAAAAAAAACATTGGCAAACATGAGCAGAGCGTCGATAAAACACCACCCGAGCCCGTCCTCCAACTCCACGTCGTTACGAGTGAATAAAAAAAAAAAAGAAGGATAAACTGAAGTTATCCGCTGAGCGCGCTTTTCCCGACCCGATCGGCTGTGGTTTTTAATGAGAATTTGTCGCCTTGGCCGCTCTGACAGGAAGTAGTTCATGATTTATTCGCAGCTGCTTGGTTGCCCTGGCGACCGAGATAAAGTGTCCTGATTGGCTTCCTGTGGAGTTCCGAGAGTCCTGTCCAATCAGAGGCACGGCGCCGGCCGTTCCGACCCGGCCCGGCCGCTTGGACCCGATGCCGCCCCGCCGCCGGAGTCATCCCGCCAGCCGGAGGAGTTAAGAGTCCACGTCTTCTAGATCGCTCTTTGAATCGCCGAGCATCATGGGAGACTCCGAGCCCTGCGGGAGAGAAGGAGGCAGAAATGTAACGTATTCACAGAACCACTTATTGTGTCTCGATAAAGCATTCATATATTTTATTTATTCATGTCTGCAGCTGCAACTTTAAAGTATTTTATTGGAGTTCTGTAGAGACCAATTAAAGTAGTGCCCAACAGTGAGGTAGAATCTTGAAGTGTTTAATTTAATTTAAAAATTGTTTATCACAAAGGGAAATTAAAATGCTGTAGCTCATTATGTAAGGCTCTTCAAAGTGGTGCTAGTAGCGCTGGGGAGGAAGGATTTCCTGTAGCAGTCTGTTTTACAGCGGTACTGAATAAGCCTCTGACGTACTCTTGTTGTATGACAATTCACGAAGAGTAGGTGGATTAAGGGTAATCTGTAACATCTCACAAATTTACAACCAGGAATTGGGAGTGGTGTGGCATGAACTGAAAGTCCACTTTATTCTAATTCTAATTAATAAAATGCAGCAACTAGATCTGACACACTAAACAAATTCTACCAGACAATGAATTGTCCCAGAAATTATGGCAATAAACGATAATATTGTTATTTTGAGATTTTCAAGTAATATATTAACAATCGAAGTCCAAGGCCTATTACAATGAATTTTGCTAGACGATAAATCGTCCCAGAAAGTATTGCGATAAATGATAATATTGTTGTTTCGAGACCATTTTCTAATAATATATTAACCGTAGCATAATAATGCAAGTCTGCCCTCTCAGATTAATACACTCTAATTTTGAACAAAACTCTCCACACTGGAAGCGGAAAACACATCAAATATTCAAATTAGAAGACAACGAACAACAAAAACAAATAAAACAGAAATAAAAACCACACGCAACCAAAAACCACAAATAAAATGGATTCTGAAGCCTCTGTAAACAAAACTGCCCTTCAAAAATCGTGACTCATCAGAACGGGAATTATGGAGCTCATTTTAATTTATCCGTGTCAGGCTTAGCAACAAGTTGCCTTTGAAAATCATCCAACACGCTCCTTCCACTTCGCAGTAGTGCACTACTTTGTGCCGCTTTCACGTCAAACCCCAATAAAACTTAAAACTTCCAGGAGCGCGGATACGTTTCTCTATTTCTGAAGGCAAGAACTGGAAAAACAATTATAAAGCCTCCATGAGCTAGGCAGTGACACCAGGATTATAATTTCAATCCAACCCACTCATTGTGTGTTCTATTCATACCAGAAGAACAAAAAGCCTCCCGACGATCCCGTGTAGGCATGCTGACAAGAGTCAGAAGAAAGAAAACGGCTTCCAATCCACGGCTAATAACAACCGTAGGAGGAAACAATCTGCCTCCTCTAATCTTTCCACAGAAGCCAGTGAGCTCAGCCATTTTTATTCCATTGTTTCCCCTCTTCTTCCTGGCTGTGTGAGCTGAATGTGAGCCGCCGACACAGCATGAGTCATTTTCAGAGCCCCGCTGCTCTGAGCAGCCAGCGGGGTTGTTGTTGATGATGATGATGATGACTACCTGTCGGAGGCTGCGCTCTGCATTTTCATTCGCCGGGCTGCCGTCGGAGCCGTTGCTGCTGCCAGACTGCTCCTTCTCATTTAACAATGCCGTGGCATAGGCCAAGGTGTCCTGCAGGTGTTAACACACACACACACACACAGACGTGGGTTTGACAAGGCAGCAGAAGAGCAGGTGTGACTGCTGATGAGGTTTTTGCGTGTGAGTACCTGTGCAGAAATGGTGCGCTGGAAGGTTTTATTGGTGGACGTCTCATTGGAGACGTTACTCTGGGGAGTCCAGTAATGTTCAGTCATCTGCAGGGAGCAAAAGAAAAGGATTTCTTACATTAGATATTTAGATTTTCTCTCTTTCTCTCTCTCTCACACACACACACACACACACACACAAACAAAACTCTGCTTCATTTCAACTAAAGCAGAAATAATCTCAACAGAAAAGGCGAACACGCGGGACCTAAACGCAGCACGATGCTCAACGTCGTGGCAAATTAACAGCTGCTGGAGGTTTAGCTGAACTGTGCATCACACTGAGATGATAGATATTACTGAGAAACAAGTACTGGAATATAGACTATAGAAAAAAACCCGTCTAAAATGACAGCTTTTAGAAAAAAGTCAAACTGAGAAATAAAAACCTAAAAAATAATGTTTTAAATGGGGTTTGTACACTTTTTCCACAGTATAATTCTAGCCATCTTCTAGGATTTTTATGGTAAATTTTCAAACTTTTTCAGAGCCACATATTGGAGATAAAAACAATACAAATGAACTAAAAAAGATGTATATTATTAATATTAAATTATTATTACTAATCATTTATATTTGTTATTAATAATATCTTGTGATTGTATTCCACAAGATAAAGTAAAACACAACAAAGTTTTCTGTTTCGAAATGTCTCACACTTTCTCTGTACACCTGACTGGTTCAAGAAAGTCACAAAAAAGAAGAAGAAGAAAAAAAAGATGTTCCAGATCGGTTTACTGGCATTGATCAAATAAGAAAAAAAAAAAGGTAATTCTATCTGGCCAAAAACAAGAGAAGTTTGGTCTGATTTAACTTTAGACAGTGAGGGGGGGGAAAAAAAGGGTTTTAAAAAATTATCTTTAAATATCTGGCTTCTACTGTAAATAACACTTTCCAAAATTAGGCTTTATTACAAAACTCTGGAGTTTGACTATCAAGCACTTTCAAGGACGTTCTTGAAATTTGAGCATTTTCAAGAACCCATACGAACCCTGCTTACATTTTTATACTAATATTTAAAATGATCAGTAACAGAACCTCCTGACCCGACTTAATTCCTGCGGCGGCGCCGTCGTCTCTCGTCAAGGTCGATGAAAACTCTCATTTCTAAGAAGTAATTTGTTCTTATTTTAAATCCACCAGGACACGAAGTCATTTCCCAACGATCTCCACCAGTCTTTGCGTTTATGTCTTACAAAACGTTTCATGGTTGATGCACCGCTCTTTGTTTTTATGAAATCTGGTTCTCTGCTTTAAACCTAAGCCTTTTGATGTGTTACAATCAAATTCACAGCATAAGAGCGACTGCAGCAGCTCTTTAGTGCTCTGCTCACGCTGAAAAACTAATCACTGCATTTTATGACAGTCGAAGCCAAGCGCCAACAATCTGAAGCAGAAAAGCAACACGCCATTAACTGCACCCGCGCTGTACCTTGTTATAGGATGCATCATCAATAAGTCACATCAAAACAGAGAGAAACATGCCAACCTTGGGCCGGCACTAAAGCAAACTCTACTGTTGAGTCAGATATGCCGTTAAAGATAAAGATTCTTGTTGGATGATGTGTCGTTATGATTTTCTTTTTTGTAATTCACCTAATGTGAAATGATTTAAGATCAGGAACTAAAAACTTTTGACTTGGACGCTTAATCTGCAGGAGTCAGTCAAAAGTTGGGAGTTGGAGCAACTGGTTTAAGGTAAAAGTTTCCTCTCAGTTCCTGTTTGCTTCGAATAAAACCACAACACATGGAAGAGACTCCAACGGAGCAATAATAAAAAATAAAAAGATCCTATTATTGTACATTTCTATAAGAATGATTCAACAAGCCTGCCTTTTTCTGCAGCCACTGTACGGCCCAGCTCCAGTGGCCAGACAAATCTTTGAAGTAATCTTTGGCTGGAGGACACCTGTAACAAAAAAGAAACAACAAATGGAGGATGACAATCATTGAGCGAATAGAAGTGAAGGATGTTGTTTACTTAACACAATACAATAAGGAAGTGGCTGGTTACACTTATCAAGATATTGCAAAAAAGTTATGGCTTCGCGTCTCTTAAAATTGTTTTACGTCACTTTAATGTGATGCCAGAGAAAGTACCGGATACTATATGCAACGCAAAGTTCTGCAGAGTTTCTTATTCTATACACCATTAAAAATATGTAAACAACAACAAAAAAAATGCAATAAACATAATTTAATATTTTTTTTCAAAATAGGAAAATAAAACATTTTATAGCCTAAAATGCAATAATGCAGCACAGGACGCATTCGCAGATAAATAAATAAGAAATAAATACTTAAGTAAACCCTCTGAGAATAGACTTTTTTTTTTCAATAAAGTGATAAATAACTGGAGGTGCTCAATAGGAGAATTTTACATATTTTTAATGAGCTAAAACTATGACACTCAAAGAGTTCTTGGTAGAACATATTTACATTTTTTGTACAGTTTTGGCTTAATTACTGCTCTGGGAGTGTTTTTTTTTTTTTTTGGGTCAGAAAATGGCATACTTTACAGTCTGCATACTCCTGTAAATAATTAATGACTAAATTAGTTGTTGATTATTTTAAGAAATGAATTCATCACTAATAATACAATAAATTGTTTCAGCCCTATTGCAAAGCGTTGAGTAACGCTCCCATCAGCTGCTGCTGTGCACAGGAAAATAACTAATTCCTCGCTTACAAGCAAAAAAGGAAATTATGTTACTTGAATTGTAGAAGACTGTGTGCGTCTACCAATTTTACCCTTTTTTTTTTTTTTTTTTTTACTTTTCTTTTTAAAAAAAGAGGACACCTGTCTAGCTAAAATAATCAGTTCGAACCTCTGCATACTCACTTCTGAGCTAATGTGACCAGGAACTTCACACACTGGTAGCAGCGCCTGCTGTCCACATTGTTGCTCTGGTGCATCAAAGCTGAGAGGCGACAGCGTGGCGTTAGTTTTTCTCACAAGCTACGATGCTTTCAGTCGTGACTTTAAGCCAGTAAATAACAACGACCACGACCGCCCCTCCTTACCTAACAAGCCTTTGTCCGACTCAAAGGCGTACTTGAGCCTCTGGGACTGCAGAGGGTCTTCAACAACCTGAGATGAAGGATTCGCTGGAGGTTAACGCGGGTGAAAACCAAACGGTGATGAGAGTGACGAAAGTGACGCTCACCAGTATCTCCTGCAGCATCTGGAAAACGTTCTTCAGCTCGTGAGGCGGAGCCGTCTCCATCTGACTCTGTTTTAAAGGTTTTATATCAATATTTACTAAATTGGCATCAATTTTTTTTGTTTGTTTTTCTTCTTTAAAGATTGTGTGGTGTACCTTGAGTAGCTGCAGCACTCCCAGCGAAAAGCCCTCGTTGCAGTATGAGCAGTAGGTGACCATTTCTATCAGAAGAGACAGAGGCCCCGACAGCTCGCGCATCGCAAACATCACCTGGAGGGGGTTCACGGCGAAAAAACAGCAGCGCATCAGTCAGAGAGCTTCACATTTTCTGGCCCGTTCAGCAAAGTCAAATATGATTCGTTAACCTCGAGAAGGTAAGGCTGTCCCTCCGGAGTGAAGAGAGATGCGAGAATGTCCGAGTGCAGCGGGAGGAGCGGGCCGGAGGAGTGGACGCTACTCGCGGGCAGCTTGGATCCCCCAGGAGCTACGGAGGGGCGAAACGAATAAAAACCGACCGTCCGACGAGAGACGAAGGAGAAGGAATCTAGAGATTCAAATACCAGAAGGTGGCTCACCGAGGGTCCGCTGGGGGCTGAGGTCAGAGTGCAGCGTCATGAGCGCCAGGCTGCTGTGGAGGTGGAGGAACTCCCGGGCCTGAGCTGGACTCCACCGCCGGTTCTGGAAGAACGACAAGAGTCAACTTAGGACGCCTGCAACCCTGAACCCAACATTTTACAGAGCTTCCATCGCTCAGCAGCAGCAGAAGAGGAAGTTGGAGCAAATGTCAAAATCATAATATTTTAGAATTGAAATTACCAACGATGGCAAAACTGGTGTAGAGTAATACCTGGTTGTTTTGCCTGTTGGGTCCCAACAGGAAGATGAGCATCCGACGGTAGGCTGAGTGCTTCAACAGCAGCTGGCAGGGACCGCAACCCTGAACAGACATTCATTTTTTTTAAAACTCTCTGTGAGGATGTTATTATTATCATCATTTCTTTAAAATCTCACAAATATTTTAAAAGTTCACACTGCAGTGAAGAATTACCCTCTGGGTAAAGTTACTGAAGAGGTTGAAGTACTGGGCACAGTTTTTCACGTTCTCAGGAACGTCTTTGTCCAGCAGCGACAGCAAGGCGTCGGTCAGGCTGTCCAGGCCCGGGTCTCCGAAGTGCAGCGCGCTCTCCAGAGTTTTCTCCAGGACGGACGCCACCACCGTCCTCACCTCCCGAACGCTGCACTCCAGCAGACAAACCCTGCAGCAGAGACGTCAACAATAAGCCAGAAATCCCTTCTTTCCTTCTGTTTTTTTTTCTCTTCTTTCTGTTTTACTGCTTTTGGCCTTGAGGACACATTCCAGGATCTGGCACCGTTTGCCAGAAGGCGTTCCCGGTGCGTCAACATGCGATGCTCAGCAGCCAATCGCTCGTGCGAATAAAACAATCACCCCATGATTACAAGGCAGGACAGTCAAATCCCTGACGCATTTCTCTACAAACCCCCGTGTTTCAGGAAACTGTCCTCCGGCTCCGGATGTTTACATTCCAGAGACCGGCCCTGCTGTTTCAGCCAATCGGCATCCAGGAGACGAGAACCACGCACACGCGAATGGGTTTGAGACGCCATTGCTACATTCCGACTCCAGATGCAGACAGAATGAGGATATCGCATACTATTGAGCATGTTAGCATGTTAACTACAGCTGCAGGAGGTGGATGTAAAAAATCTGTAGCAGTGGTGTGCACAGATATTTAAATGGGCACCTTGCAGAAATGCCGGCGGATTTTTGATTGCCTCTTCCAGACAATTGTCTTAATGTCACTGCCAATTTACACACACTCCCAAGAAAATAAATACATTTGGGTTTGAAGTTATCTCTCAATATTCGATATACAGAAAATTCACTGAATGCCGATCAGGAGCTGCACAGCATTCTGGGGGATGTAGGCAGAGGAAAGACTTTAGTCGGCCAGCTAAGCAAGGGTGGTGGCATCAACTAACTCACTCACAACAACCTGCTGAGTAACCTGTGGTTACCTAGCAACAACCTGTTGAGTAACTAACACAGCAGCAGTTTCAAGTTTTGCCACCGTGTCTCAAAAATGAGGATAAAATAGGAAAGGTCATGCCATCAGTTTGGACGCATTTCAGATATTTAAATTACACAAAACTAATCAATAATTATCAATGAAACATGTACATTGTGATGTGAAGTTTTTCAGCTGTCCAGCTCTACAAGACACCCACAGGAGTGAACCCTGATGAAGGGTAAACCCTGATGACCACAGGGGGTAAAAAAAAAAAAAAAAAAAAAAAAATCTACTCAAAACCAGGATGCATTTTAAGTGCCTTTAACAAAATTCTTTTAATTATTAAAATAACAACATTAAAAAAGGACAGGTGGTCTAGCACCACCTAGTCTGATAGAGGTATGCTTAACAACTCATCATCATCACCAGGCGGTAAATGACCTGATGATTTCTCGTCCCTCTGATCCGACCAGGAACTGCACCATCCACTGACACGCCTCACTGCTCTTAGACAGCAGCACCTCCACCGCCGCCATCCATTCCTCCGTGTCCACCCTGCAGGAGACACGCAGAATGTGAACTACGCCGAGTTCTCTTACGCTCACTCCTCTACTTCTTGACAGAAACGCGTCGCCACACGTGCCAGCGGTCGATTACCTGAGTTTCTTTTTGGTGTGCAAGTAGGTGTGGAAGAGAAAGTGGACGGCCAGCTGGAGGCTTTCTTTGGCCATAGGCTGGTAGTTTTGGTGCTTCAGTTTTGTCTGCGGAAAAAAGGGTTTCTGATTATTGTATAACGTTAAGTTTTATTCACAATCTGTAACTGTGGAGTTTTCCTCATCAGACACTGACTGCGTTGACTGAAGCCAGGGAGAGGATGAAGCTGAAGTAGTCGCTGTTGTAGACGTCCCTGTTTCTCATGAACCTCAGATTCTCGTCTCTGACCATCTGCAAAATGCACAACGAGGGAATCCTGGCATAAACGCCTTAAAACGTCCCTACGTGACTGACCTGTCAGGCTGAGGCGTTTTACCTGAAAGATGCTGGCGGGCATCTTCTCCACGAAGAGGCCCTTCTTCTCACCCTTGCGGACCAGGCGTGTCAGGAGGGTGAGGCGGTCGTTGTTGGCCCTCAGGGGCCGAGGAGAGGACTGGGGGGAGACGTCGGGGGAGGATGGGGCAGACCTGGCAACAACGCAGCATTAAAAAAGCCGTTTGTGTCTCGGGCCGCAGCGAACGATTATTTTAGTAACTGCACACTCTCGATGATAAATCAGATTTTTTTTTTTTTTTTAAAAAGGGCACATTTTTCATTTCATGTTGCCACATAAGCTAATTTTGTACAATAGTAGAAATGCATTAAAAATGCAAATAAATAATTTCATTTCTTTTTTTGAAGAAAAAACCAAATCTTTTATTTTGTAGATCAATTGTTGCAAATGACGCATCTGCAGCTAAAAAATACTTTAAACAACAACATGTGAAAAGTTCAGCACTTTCTGCTTGTCTGCATCAATACAGTGTAGATCTGGATTAACTGATCAATAACTGGACAGCAACATGTTTTATCTGGTCTTTTTTACAGAATTTGAAGCTGGTGAAACTAAAGCTGCCGTCTGAAGAGTTCTGCAAAACAAAATTGATTTATTGACAAAGAAGGTTTTGTTTTTTACTTTGAATGCAATTTTATTTTATTTTTTCCAGTTTTGGCTTAATTACTTAACTACAAATTGTCTTTTTTAAAGCCTGAATATCATAGTTCACGATTAATCAATCACTAATTATTATTTCAAAAATTGATTAATCGCAATTCATCGTGATTAATCTGATTAATCGTTTCCCCTCTATTGTGTCTAATCTTTATTTGATGTTTCTGTAACAGTTACCGTGCATGAACAATATGTTTTGCAGTTTAAAGCAGCAGTTTTAACATTTGGTAGACAAGCAGGAAGTACAATATTAATTTCCAAGTAACTTCTTGCGAAAGTAGTTACTTTTGCACAATTTGTCAGGTTTTAAACTGAAAACTCTTGTGTCAATTACTCTGACACCTCTAAATAAAACATGGTGCTAACAAGTTGCCTTCACATTCTTCTGTATGTACTTTAATCTCAACAAACATGTCTCACTACGAAACATGGTGATGGCAGCATTAAGTGGAGATGCATTTCTTTTTATCTTGCGGTTGAAACGTCATAAAATTAGAACAAATAAGTAAATGTCAACCATGTCCTCCTTTCCTCGCAGCTCCATAACACTGGCTACTGCTGCACCACAGAGCGGCTAATGTTGGCTAATGCTACGACAACAACAGCGACTGGAGAAACCATGGCGACGACTCACAGGGAAAGATCCTCCGCCTCCTGCCTCATGATGCTGACTCGGCTTTTCTTCGGCAGGGCAGGCGAGTTCTGGTCGCTGATCTTCTGGTAAAACAGCATGTAGGCGTTCCAGTACCTCCTTCGCACATCGGGGTACGGGTTGGCTGAAAAATCAGGTTTCCTCGATTATTTATGGTCATAAGACATTCTACTGAAAAAACAAACAAAACAACGAATGAAAAGGATCAGCAGAAACTTACACTGGTCGTAAACCTTGGGGCGATACTCTCCGCCAAAACACTCGTACTCCAGAGTCTCGTCGTTCATATCAAACTCCTCCACTACGTTGTCGTTGAACTTGTACCAGCGCCCACGAGCGTTTCCGCTGCAAGAAACACGCGACAAATAAAAATAAATAATAATCACAATGTCTTTTTTTGCACTGAAATAGTTCTAATCAAAATACTACATTTGATTATACTTTAATTGCACTACTTAATGCACAAAGTAGTGCAAATATTACTTTTTATACTGCTATTGATACGCATAGATACTATTGACATGGTTTTAACTGTAACACAATGACATGTTTCCCTGCCGTCATGCAGCCCAAATATACTTTTTTAGCAGAAACTTGTCGTTTCTGGCTAAATGTTTTTAGTCTCTTGATTTTACTCTTTCTTAATGTTATGGAAAAAGTCATTACGAGACATAAAGGTTAAGACAAACTCATGTTTAATAGGAGGTGCATGTAATCCTCAGCCATCTGTGGCCTCATTATAATCCACCACCCCAGTCAGCATTCTTGTCTTCCAGAGCCAAACATCTGGAGAGGTTTACCACCTAAAGCAGCCCACAGGAACGCAGACGGTGTGTTCAGGCACCCAAAGCGGGACTTTCTAAACTCTGCCATGGAAAACTACACTACCAGAGTCTTACCGTCTGTCTTTTATGAAGGAGTAGTAGTGTCCTGCGTGCGCCTGGCCACTGTGGACCACAACGCCCACGAGTTCGTAGTTCTCTGAAATTGTAACTTTCTTCCTGGGGGATCCTCCCGAGGAGCCGTCGCCTCGGCCCTCGGCCCCGTCCCCGCTGCAGTCCTGCCGGGCCATTCCGGACACGGTGTAGGGCTCCATGTTCAGCACCCAGGGGAACTGGAAGGCACACACACAGCCAGGTCACAGAGCAGCAGAGCTTCTGCAGCATTCACCAACTCAACTTTAAGACTTTAGAAGACCATCATGAATGAAATTTAAGACAGAGACATTTTTTCCAATTGTTTTTAATCTTCTTCCGTCTCCTTTTCTCCTCCTCCAGCTGTATTTCGCTCCATCGTGACAATTTTGTTGAAATAAAATTGTTCAACAGGTGCTGGACCATCGTGTTTAGTACTCTGACTTCAGAGTTTGCGTCGCACAAAAGGCTGCTTTTAGATCAGTGCCAGTAGTAGCAGCACTGACGGTTTTCTGGGAAGCTGTAGCCACGCCACAGGCACAAAACCGTGATATTTCTGCGGTCTGCTTGTCACTACTGGCAGCAGATTTGTTCTTCTCACACTACAGGCTTAACCCCTGTAATTCCAGGTTTTTTTTCACAGAATGTCCTTAGCATTGCATGGGCTGGCAACAGAAGAGAGCCGGTGGCAATAAATCTGCACTTATCCATGATAGATGCAAAAAGAAGTTAGCTAGTTACCATGGGATATTAGCAGCTAATCAGCGGTAGCCTCAACAACATTAAGTCACAGAATGCAATGAAAATGTCTGTGGGTGACTCAAACTTTTGCCTGACAGAAAAATAAACAAGATTACATAATCCTACCACAACAAAATGTAAGATCTGTGATTAACATTTTTATATACATGAATTTAAGACTTTTTAAGGACGCAAAACTTTCAAGTTGAAGATTTCCGGGGCTAAAATCACAAGAAGAAAAGTTTGTTGTTTTTTTTTTTAAATTCTAAGACACCTTTTTAAAGTAAAAAAAACAAAAAAGTCTTCTTACCCTAATCTGCTCGTCGTATTTTATGGATCGCCCGCTTTCCCAGTCGAAGCCGAATCGCATGAGGTGGATACAGAGAACGCTGGGTAGAGATTTGATGCATGTCCTCTTCACTGTGGTTCTCTGCGCAGACAAGAAACACACACACACACAAACCTTTCAGCGTCTAGGAATACTGCAGAGTCAATGAGGTCAGGGCAAAACACCAACCTTCTCCTTGCACTTTTCACAGTAGTATGCATTGCTGCCCTCAAGCACCTCTCCTCTGACAAACTGATCTAACGAAATCTCCAAACTCTGACATGAAGTCACGCCGAGGTTCAAGGCCATGAATGTTTCCTCACGCTCATATCTGCGGAAGGAAACATTAATATCTTAAGCACCAAAATAAACAAAAAATAAAAATCTTGTAAAGGTAGAGATTGCGCCTCCGACCTGTGTGGACAATCTTTACAAATCTTCTGGTCGGAATAAATTCCCTGAAATGTGTTTTTGAAGATTTGCTCCCGCCCCATTTTCTGCAGGAAAGACACGTTGAGAGTTAGGTTGTTCAAAACGTGAATACTTCCTAGTTTTTTTTGCTGGTTTTTCTGTCGGGTTCCGAAGCTGCGTGTGGAGTACCTTGAGATGTTCGTCGAGCTGGTCCACCAGGCTGGTGAAAAACTCGTAAGCGTCCTGCTGCTCTCTGACGTACAGCTCCTTGTTCCACATCTTGAAGATCTGCAACAGGCTTGGACGTCAGCGTGTATCGACTAAGAGCGGAAAACCCGATCTCCGGCTTAAACGTTACCTTCCAGAAGTTCTCTGGCACGTAGTACTGCAGCTTGCTCTCCATCAGGTGGCCAAACAGCGACTGGACCTGGTAGAAGACGCTTTCCTCAGGCTGGTCTGTGTCATCCTCAATGGACAGGAAGGCCTTCAACGCAACGCAAACACGCGGTTTGAAAACGAACTCGGCTGTGCTGGGATGACATTTAAAGCGGCAGAGGAAGAAGGGTCAGCGTACCTCAGGCAGGCCGGGCTGCATGTAGAGCTGCTGGAACACGGCGTTCATGTAACACGTGGCGCCGCCGTTTTTCAGCCCGACAAAACCCGAGACCGACCGGCTCTCCACGGGAGGTAAATGCTGGCAAGAGTCGCGAGTTACAAAATGAATATAAGCAAATAATAACCTCCTTTCCCTTTCCTCGAATGTTTTTTTGAGCGGCCATCTTACGTCAAACTCCTTGCAGAGTGACGGATCTGACTGGTGGTGCATGGACAGGAGCTCTCTGGTGATGAGCCGCAGGTTGGAGAGCGAGCTGTCCGCCAGCATCACCAGGACCTCGTAGGCTGCCAGTCTGCTGCTAGCCGTGCTGCACCTGATCACACACACACACACACACACACACACACACACACACACACACACACACACATCTTTTAGTTTTACTGCTGATTCTCAGTAGGGCTGCCTGCAATTAACGCATATCTTAGAAACTGGTCATTCTATAAATTAATTGGATAAAAAAAAAAACATTGGCACACTACAGATTTTTCACCAACATAAGCTTTTTCTCATACGATATTAGAAATACATACAATATGCAAATGAGCAAATAATTCAATTCGATTTTTAAATGAGAAAATGAAAATGGTATTGACTGAAATGCAATTAAATATCATTTCTTTAGTGTATGCTTGATTATTTTTGCTTCTGCTTTCTGTTCTTGCAGCATTTATTTGTTTGCTTCGCTTTTCTGTTGCCTTTGTTTTTTACATGTGTTTGCAGCTCGTTTCCCCATTTGCACCTGGTTTTTTTTTTTTTTTGTCTTTTTATATTTTTATGCCATTTTGCTCATAACAACAGTCAACAATAACAGTCCGTATTCTACAAGACAGAGACTGTTTATAAAATAAAATGTGTGAAGTGCATGGTGATTTGTTAGTGGGGGTGGAATTTGTCAGATTAGAGCCCAACAAGAGCTCTGCTGCCAACTAGTGGCGAAACATGTAATTTTATGAAAAAAAAGAAAAAGAAATATGAAAAGTAATATGCTGAGGTATTACTGTCAGATTTTTATTGGAACACATCCGTTTGGTAGATTTGTTTTCAGGCTGGATGGAGATGGTGGCAGTTCCTAATTTGTATTTAATAAAAGTTCAGACAATCACTAAACAGAGCCCATTATTGGACAATTCAAATCAAATCTTTATATCGATGTGAAATGAAAGGGTTAGTCTATAACAAAAGATTCTTTTTCTCTAATTTTTCCTTTTTTTTGTCAGTCAAAAGAAAAGAAGAAGAAGAAGAAGGGAGAAATCTAATTTTCATACTTGGGGTGGAAGTCGTGGCTTGGGGCTGGAGAGGGCGTCGGGTTGGAGCTGTTGATGATGATGCGAGACGCTCGAAACAGGAAGTCATCGAGCAGCTGCTGGATCAGAGATGGACCTGGAGAGGAAGAGTTCCAAAACGTCACCGGATAATGATTAAAAAAACAAACACTGAGCTGCAGACGAGCATCGCTGGGGCGCAAAGCCCACTAACCGAGGTGTTCTTTCTCATTTCCGCACAGAGACAGCAAGGTCTTGATGAGTCGGAGGTGTCCTGCCAGCAGGATGTTGTCTGCCTCGCTGGTCTCCATCTCTGAGCTCCAGCTGGGCTCAAAGTTGTCGAGCCAAGAAATCTCGTCCTCCAGCATGTTGGCCGCGCTCACTTTCAATACCTCCATCTCTGAGGCTGAGGCACATCGGGAGAGAGAACAAATCTTTGATAAGCAAGTCGGGAAGATTTCAATCAGAAACTCTTTCATCTGGTAAAAAACAAAACAAAAAATTTTATTTTTTTTTGCCTGATGGAAGTTACTTACAGGTAAGGTCATCCAGAAGCTGGCATCTCAGGTCAAAATATTCAGTGCACTGGGAGAGTAACCTGAGGAGAAGGAGTCAACATGAGATGATTAATAGGATTAATCGTGATTAATCAATTATTGACGTAATCGTCAACTAATTCAGTAGTTGATTAATCGTTAACAGTATACGGTATACTCAAAAAAAGGCCAGTTTCTGAAAGAACAACAAGCTCAGAACAGCAAGTAGGCCAAAAAAAGAAACATTTAGAATTCAAGATAAAAAAACCCATTTGTCTGTAAATATGTTCTACGCAAAACTGAAGTGGGAATTTTAGCTTCACCCGGTTCAAATAATGTAAAAAAAAAAATAAAAAAGTCCTACTTGGCACCTTTTGCTGTCCAATTATTAATTGGTTAATTCATAAAAATAATCCACAGATCAACTTTACACTGTTTTGATGTTAAGTATGTTTTTTGTTGCATCCTTTGCTACAAAATATCAGGCCGTGCATTTTAGGTAATAAAATGTTTATTTTTTTATTTTAAAAAATTAATTTAATTACTTATTTGCATCGTTTAATGTATTCCTAATATTATATTTAAAAAGGCTTAAATTAAAATATGTACAGAATGTGTGTTACCATCCTTTTACTTGTCAGAATAATAATAATAATAGATTAATGAATAACTAAAATAATCACTGGTTGTAGCCCTGCATTAAACGTCTACAATGTTCTGACGTTCTGTCCGTGTTTCTTGCTTTGGTACCTCTGGTTGACGCCTCTCATGACAGACGTGGGGCTCCATAGCGGCAGCTGGGCGGTCAGGATGACCGAGAGTAGGAACAGGTTGGGTTTCTGGACTTCAGGGAAGGCCGAAGTGTCGGACTGACTCAGCGTGTACAGCTGATCGCAGGCCACGCGGCGGATCTGAAAGGAGGTGGAAGCAGAACTTTTATAATCGTCGTGACGGCGCAGAGACGATTTTTTTTTCCTTTGAAGTTTCTTCAGAGTGAGGATTACCTCTGCACTGGGAGAGCCCAGCAGAATATCGATAATGAAATCGCTGACGGAAGGAAGGGTGTAAAAGGAAGCTGTAGAGAGAGAAAAAGCACAGCGTGTAAAGTCTCTTTTTAAGATGCCAAAGCCTGCAGCATCACAACTCAGTCCCTCCAGAATGATCCGAACTTCTCAAAGTGCTTTTTGCAAACCTTGCAGGATCAGCTTTCAAGAAAGTCATAAAACAGGAAGTAAAATTTGAAGGAGGCTAAGAGGATTGGTCAGAATTCAGCAGAGCTGTAATGATTGGTCAGCAAAAAAGGAAACAGAAAACATTGAGGCGATCGGTCCGACTTGCAATAGAGTCTGTGAAAATTGCAGCATTTACGAATACGGAAAGTGAACTTGCATTAATAGCTGCGATCGCATCTTTAAGGAGGAACTGAGATAATGCACTGAAGCCGCTTACACATCTGCTGGCAGCGTAGCTGCAGACAGGTAACCAGTAGTGACAGAGCCTCGCGGGCGATGATGGCGTCCTTGATGGAGACGCTCTGCTGTCGGACGCATATCCCAGCATGCAGCGCGGTCGGGGTGGCCTCGCCTTCGCTGCTGGAGCTGCAGTTGCTTCCTGCAGAGGCATGAGCAACAATCTCACAAGGCATGCTTATCAGACTTACTGATACATATTTCTTTTTATAGTTTTCCTTCCCACCAGTGCTGCTGACTCTGGTGCGGACTCCCTGCGGCAGCAGCGCGCTGTGGGTTTCTCTGATTGGCTGCTGGCTGCCAACGAGGTCCAGTCGGCCGGCGGCAGCAGCCCAGGTGAGACGCATGAAACAGGCTACGGTGGAGGTGAAGTCCCCGACTTCCATGGTCTAGACAAGCATCAAGAAATGTGGACATAAAGAAAACCGCATTCTGTGTGATAAAATACGTTTTTCTTTTCTCTCAGGGAAAGGTTTCAGTCCAGCACCTGAATGGCAACGCGAGCGGCAGGAATGATCTCCTCCACCCGTATGGACGAGCGCTCGGACAGAGACATCTGCCGGTAGGAGGACTTCTCTGGGGTCCCGCAGAGCGACAGCTGCCGACCCGTCCGCCCCGCGTTACGGAACGGCCGGGACGACAGCGCGTCGCCGTCCCTGATGACGTCATCGTCCAGGGCCATAGGCATACTCTGACCAACCAGGAGGAACCTGCCAAAAAAAAAAAAAAAAAAGAAATCTGATGGTTTAGCAGGAACGTGACGCTACAAAATACATCATCACATATATCAATAACACACAATTACACAAGCTTTGAGTTAAGATGGGTAAAGATGCAGCATTTTGCTTATAGCATGTCAGCATTGTTGTTGGAGACACGCTTAGGATCCATTAGGGCTGAAACGATTAATCAAATTAATGGTGATTAATCAACTACTCAAATAATCGCCAACTAATTTAGTAATCAATTAATCATTAACTGCAATTTACAAACTCTTAAAGCAAAAAAAAAAACAACACCTTTTGCTATCCAATTATTAATCTAAAAAAATAAACAGATGAGTACAGTATATTTTGTAGCTGCAGATGCATTCTTTGATACAAGCGTACACAAATAGAATGCATTTTAGACGATGGAGAAAAAAAAGTCAAGTAATTTAATTATTTGCATGTTTTAATGCATCCCTCATATTGTGTAAAAAAAAAAGAGGTCCAAGTGTTAAATTGAAAATCTGTAGAATGTGCTGATTTTTAAAATCTGATTGAATGATTAATCATCAGAATAATCATAGTACAATGTTACAACCAAAACCTTCAGTCTGCTTTATCTCCATTGCATGCGTTTGACCAACAGGGATAAAGCTGTAGAGAAGAACTACTGTAATCATAAATCCAAAAAAAATGAAAAAATACGGCACCGTCCAGGAAAAGTTTTTTAACCAAATTGACAGACGAGGCAAAAAAAAAACAAAAAAAAAAACAACAAAAAAAGATAATTAAATAAGAGAACTAGCGTTAGTAACTCTGGAGGAGGTGCAGAGATCTACAGCCTGGATAGGAAAATATGTTGACAACTAGCGGTTTTACACTCCTCCATAAAACGCCGGATTTATGGAGGAGTGGGATGACAGCCATTGTTGCAGGAGACCCATAAGAAGCTTCGAATGGAAAATCTTTGGCCTATACACAGAACGTTATGTGTGAGAAAGCAAAAATAAAAAAGCACTGCCTGAAGAAAGAACCGCCAGGAAACAAGGAAACCAGAGCCGGTCAGAGTTGTTGGATATTGGAGCGAGATAAACAAGGTGACGCTGCAGGAAAATTCTGCACACACACAACTAAAGACCTGAAACACTGAACATATGGGATCTTCTGGTTCTGCAGCCCCAGAACCCAACATGGTGAAACAGTATTCAGCTTCTATGCACCACAAATCTGGAACAAACTTCCAGAAAACTGCACTGTGCACTTTTTCCATATACAAATAAACGTGGTTGACTGATTAGCGAAGACACCATGGAATGGTTTGGATCAAAGCATATCGTTGTGTTACAGTGACCTAGTCAAAGTTTAGATCTACATCCCATTACGAACCCGAGTTAAAACTTAAAAAACAAATGATCATAATTTAATCTGTGCTGAAATTTGCTTAAAAAAAACATGTTCATTTTCCCACTATTCAACCTTTGTGCACTATGTTGTGACATAAAGCAAATATGACAAAAATGTCTACTTTGTCAGTTTCAAGAACTTTCAAGAAATGAAAAAAATGAAATGAAAAAGGTTGAAACCCTGACAAAACGGGTTTTGATGTGCTGTGCCCGTGTGAAAAATATTTTTCGACAGATTCCCTTCACCTGGCCAGCTGAAGGCAGATGGAGTTGACACCTTGTCGGGTCTCGTAGTCCACTTCGGACGGGATGGAGTCTCTCTGCATGACATTCACCACCAGACTGCAGGAAGAACACGGAAACGTCGCCGTCAGGACCGAAAACGGCAAAAACACGGTGACGGAATGTAACGCAGCCTGACTAGACGGCCGGAGAGTGAAAAGTAGTTTGTTTTACCTCAGGCCTCCTGCTTTGAGGAAGTTTTCACAGAAGGACTTGCTGCTGGTTTTGGCCATCTCATCGTCTGACGTCGGCATCAGCTTCGAACTCAACACCTAAACACACGCAGACGACGAAACGATGAGGCAACCCGAGGTTTGAACTCGGGTTCGCTAAAAGGAGCAGATGCCTGCGTACCTCCAGATTGTAAAGCACTCTGAAGGTGGACATGCCGGGCGCAGAGGATCGAAAAAGCGACTCCAAGATGGACGCGGCGCTGGGCTGATGCTGCTGCTTGGGCGTCACGGACGGAGAGCGAGAGCCTGAACCCTGGCCGAGGGTGAACAGGGTTTTCTGCAAACAGAAGAGACAAAAACTAGAGTAGAGATCTTCACAGGTGTGATGACCAGATCTGATCAGATGCCCTCAGGTACCTGGTGGCTCCAGACGCTGGATTCTTTGGGAACGAAGTTGTCGAGTGCGTCCTGCACTTCGGGGTCTGTTGGAATTAGCAGCAGCAGCTTCCTCACACGGAGGATGATCCTACAGGTTAAAAAGAAAAATAACAATTAACGCGAAAAACAGCGTCTGAATTGAACCACGGAGACTCAACTTTCTGTTTCCATAACTTGCATTATTATTCTATTATCAATATATTACCTACTAAACATAAGGCATTATCAGATGCATTCTGCTTAAAAGTGAATTTGCTGCCACCTCTTGTTCCTATTTTTAATGGGATGATGTTGCTATGTAAAGTCTGGGTAAATTTTTTATAACTTTGTTCTAAATTTATAAGGTGAAAACATTGTGACTTTAAGCTACTGTTCCATATTTGTGTAAAAAAAAAAAAAAGTTTCCAATGAGATAAAAGATTAAGGAAACGCCTGATGTGGGTCATTTTGTTGCTGACGATAACTCTGGTAATAATAATCATCTCACCTTGGCTCATCAAGGTTAGCCAGCTGGTAAAGCATCTCAAACACATTGCACACTAAAGCCATCACCACCCCAGGGAGGGACTTCTCCTGATGATAAAAAAGACGCATCAGAGATGATGTTCTCCTCAGTGAGTGTGTGTGTGTGTGCGTTTGTGTATTCACCTGCTCCAAGGCGTAGGCTGAGTTGAAAACGGCAGAGCTGGAACTGCTGGAGGCCGAGGCCGACGACTCCGAGCTGCCTGAAGGAGTCCCGGTGCCGGAGCTCTTCACCGTCAGGCTCTGCTCGTCGCTGAAGCCGAGCTGCGAGAGCAGCTTCTGGTCTCGGTTCATGGTCAGCTAATGGATGGCGAGAAGAAGAAAGTCAACAAACACACAACGCGCAAACACGTTGAAAACCAGGCGAGCGTGACGAGCAACGCCTACCACGCTATCATTGGCAAAAATCTGGACGTTATCCACCGGACAGCTCAAGTGTTCGGAGATCTTCCAGCGGATGCTTCCTATCGTCTCGTTACTGTGAGTCTGCGGGGAAACACGGCACACGCTCAGTCGTGGAAGAAGAGACAAATTTCATGGCAGAAGTTGGAGGTTTTGTCCCTCCCCTGAGAATACCTCTAGAGTGAAAGTGTCTTTGGTTGACTCGTAGGTGATGTGAAGCGTGACGGGGTGTCCGTTGAAAGACGCCCCGTGAGGTAGAATGGTGCGAGGAAACGAGTACAAGTCCTACGAAGAAACAGAAAATATCCGGTTAGAGTTCAAAACGAATCGTTTTCCCAAACACAGACCAACTACAAATCGTGGAGCATAATTTTAATCTGGAGCGCCTGAGTTTTTAAGAGATGCACCAATCGGACAACTTGGTCGATTTCTGATGTTTTTGTCACACTCCAAACACAAAAATGGAGAGAGAGCTTTACAATTTTAAAATTTTAATCAAGACAGGCTTTTGCATCTCATATTAGCAATTAGCAAAGTTAGAGTAGTTAGCATTGTCAAAGAAGCAGAATGTAGAAAACAAAGACAAATATTGAAATCACAAACAAACAAAGCTCCTTTGCTGTAACACATTTAGGCTTCCTAGCATACCTCTATAGTGATGACGTAGCGTTCAGCCAATAACAGCAGTCTTTCAATTATCACCAGCTTTGTGGATCTAGGAGTCAACATACACAGAAACGGCTCAGTAACACTTAAACGAGTATCTAATGTTAAAAACAACAGCTTCATTTTATCATCACATAAACAAAACAACAACAAAAGAAAAAGATTGATGTTTAATAGGTTAAGTAGCCATGCTCTTACCCAAACCCCCCTCTGTACCTGGAAGGTGATTGTACAGACGTGGCTACCGTTGGCATGGCAGTGGCCGTCAGCATCTTTGTTGCCTTGGTAACAGCATGGGTTAGAGTGGGCCCGCCCAGGGCCGAGCTTGCGGCCTGGGGTAAAAAATAAAAAAATAAATTTTTAAAAAAAGAAAGAGAAAAAGTAGAAATGTTCCGTTGGGCTTTGATTTCTAACGATTCTAAAATCAAAACTTGTTATGATTTTCAGGGCTTACCTCCAGCCGCTTGTAACAATCAGCAATGAACTTCTTGTGCAAAGAGACAGAATCCTGGAAGGTGGAAAAGTTGAAAAGAGATGAGATTTAAGTTAAAATCAATTTCCAATCTTTGTCTTTTTTTCAACATGCCTATTTTAGAACATCTGTCTAGCCAGCAGACAGATGTTCAGTTTATACTGACGGGAAACGCAGACGACACACTGACCTTCTTCATTTTTGGATTGAGGTTGGTGTAGCTGTAAGTGATTATCAGTTGGATCGCTTCGTTAGCTATCTCTTCGTCAGGCGTTTCCATGGCGATGCGCCAAATAAAATCCATCCCTGACAGGTCGAGGCGCTCCACACACTTTTTGTTTTTTTTAGAAGAAATTATACAATAAATATGAATGAATATTATAATTAGACTTCACTTAACCAAAGAGAAGAGAAAAAAAAACAAAAAACAAGTGAGGACTGACCAGCTGGGTTCCCTGGCGCTTCAGACGATGGTCACACAGATTCACGTTCTCAAAGAAGGTCTTAAACAGGCCGAACCCTGAGGAGAGACACAAACAAGGTCAACTTCCTGCCGCGGGTGTTTCAGAGCTGTAGGGGTCGCTGTTGAGCCTCTCACCGTTCATGGTGATCTCATAGGGCTCCAGTTTCAGAATCTTCTCCTTGAAGAGCTGCTGCTGAACATCGCTCTCCAGGTCATGCTGGCCCTTGGTGAACCACTCAAAACACAACTGGGGGTACAAAAAAATAATATTAATAATGATATGATGTCTACAGCAGGTTTTCCACACAGTATCCATTTTAAAAAATCTACCTTTTTGAAATTTTATTTTCGTGGTTTCACCAACTCAAATTTAAGACCGCCATGAATGGAATTTCAGACCTATATGTCAATGTGTACAAAACAAGTGTAGCTAACACTTGTTAGTTACGTACACTTGTAGCTAACAACAGCTAGCAGTGAGTCACAGAACGCCATGAAGACGTCTGCGTGTGAAAAGTCACATGACAAATAATACATACAATAAACGATTAAATAGTCCAGCGTAACAAAATTTAAGATTTTTTTAATAACTTATTTAACACCTTAAATGTTGTTGTTGTTGTTGTTTTTTTTTTTTTTTTTTTAGATATTTAAGGCCTTAATTTTAGATACATGAATTTAAGAGTTTTTAAGGATCTCCGGCCATCCTGATTTTTCAGACTTGTAGAGGAACTTTCATGCATCTCTTTATAAATATTTAGTCTACATTTGTAGTGAATGCTTTTCTGATCCATTTCCTCTGCCTTATGAAGGAGATGCGATAATGTTTTACAGCATTCCTCCACTGAGCCAAGAAAACAAAAAACATCAGGTGCCTGACATGAGAAACAGCTGAGCACAAGGTTTCCCTTCTCCATACCTCGCGGTCAAGCTCACAGACATCCGGACCCGAGACCAGACACTCCCAGAGCTCCTTGGCTCTGTTCCAGACCAGGTACAGGCTGGCCTCCTGAAGGAAGAACGCCAGGAACCGCAGGTGGCTGTCTAGATACTGGACACACATTTTGAAAAAACTAAGAATAAGTTTCCAGAAAGTTTCACGAGCTGAAAAACCAAATAAAACCCAACGCTGACCTCCTGGTAGGTGTATCTGCCGTCCACCAGGGTCGAAGCGGACAGGCCGTTGTTCCCTGACGCGCTCACCGCGAGTCGGTGGCAGCACACGAGAGATCCCGTGATCAGCTTGACAATCTCGAAGTTCTTCTTCAGGTCCTGGATGATGCTCTGTGGAGAGGCAGAGAACAGTCACAACGGCGCCACCCGGTGCGACGCGGGTGAGGCGGTGCTGCGCTACGGTACCTTGTCTTGTTTCTGGTACGTCTGTTTGATGAAGGAGCGGGTGATTTCGTGCAGCTGCCGCAGAGCGGGGACGACCCAGACCGTCTGAGGAGTGCTCTGCTGAGAAGCCTGTAAACACACATGCAGAACGACAGGCACCATCTATGAAAGCCCTGGCGACCACAATCAAGTTTCATTTTCTGTCCGTGCCACCTTTGAAGTTTGTAAAATAAATTTAAAAAATAGAATAGAAGTCAGAGCCACGGATACAAAGCAATAAGATTTAAATCGTTTTCCCCAAACTTCAAGTCAAGATGCTTCTGTTGCGCATCCGTGGTTCTGATTGGATTACTTTTTGAATGAGCATAAAGTATCCGCCACAGTTGCTGCCACCCAAAGTAAACATGTAGATTCACCTTTCATTGCAGCAGCATTGTCTCACTGTGAAGAATTTAGTCACCTGTCGCCTTTAATTTCAATGTGTTTATTGAACGAAAAGAAGAAAAATCCCAAATTAAAAAATAAATATCAGAGCTGACTAACTACTGCTTCATTTGGTGGCAACTTAAGAAGTCTAAAAATATTTTAACAACTAATCACTGACGCCAAGTTTCTGCGTGGGGAAAAAAACCTGACATTTCGGGGAGGCCGTTTTTTCTTAGATACTATTAAAAATAGGAAAGACAAGAAAAACGTTCAACTAAGGAAGGTGTCTGTTGATCTTCAGACATCAGGAGATTATTACAAGACATTAACTATCCACCAAATCTCCACTGTCAAATAAATAATTCAAACACTATCTACATGGCAACTGGACACCTTTTTCTGTCCTATAGTCACAAATGAAAACACGTGGAGTTTGCTAAGCTTTTCCTTGCAACCACGTGCTTTGGTCAAATGAGACAACAGTTGAGCTTCCGAACAAGAAAAGACTCAAGGTGAGGCTGGCGTTAAAAAAGTGAAGAGGTTCATTGTTAAGCACGGTGGTGGATCTGTAATACCTTGGTTTACTCTGTAGTCAGAGACTCCAGGATTACCATATTTTCTGGACTATAATTCACACTTTTTTTCATAGCTTGACTGATACTGCGTCTCATAGTCAGGAGCGACTCATAATGTTGCTTTTTTTTTTTTTTTTTTTGTACTAATGCGACTTATATTCTGGAGAGACGTCTAGTCCAGGAAATACGGTAAGTCAGATCTGGTCGCCATAGAAATTCAATAGAAAAGCGGTGGGTGAGACAGGAGGCAGGATTCAAGCAATAAATGCAACATTATGCAGCAATTTTATGCTTTCCCAATATTGTGCAGCCTTCCACTTCTCTATATTGTCTAGTGAAAAACATGTACTCCAATAAAAGATGAAATAATTTCAATGTTCTTGTTAATACGGTGGAAGAAGGTGCCGCTTATCCTCCAATGTCCACAAAAAACTCACCCGCTTGAAAACAAAACAAAACAAGATTAATCACACAGACGGCTCTCGCCCAGAACCCGATCAACGCCAAGTGTGGAATCATTAGTAAGTGCCAAAGCCAATTTAGTTGAGCGAGCAAAAGATCAGCACAGACCTGGTTAAATTACCTCATGCTGCAATCACCTGTAACACAATCGAACCTGTGACCAAAGGAGCCCTTGCGTGAAAGAACCCTTCTCCATGATTGGACGGTGGGCAGGAACCAGCCAGATTAGTGGGAACATAAATTAAATGGGATTACGCTCTTACTTTAGCCAGTGAGTTAGATTTCTTCTTGTGCCAAGTGCCAATATGAAATGAGCTTTGAGTGATGCTGCCTTTATCGTCCTCCTGAGTGTGATGCTAGAGACATACATTTTATTTACAGTCGGGCGTTTAACACACACACACACAAACAAACAAACATGAGCCGTATCAAGCTGGCACATGCAGTTAAAGTGAGATGACGACTGTTTGCTGAAGCGTGTTGGAAAAGAAAAAAAACAAAAACTGCATGTATAGCGTAGAGTTTGTGGTTCGCACAGAAACAGCTGCAGGTGAGAAAGAACTCGCTGCTGTTATGATCTGCTTTACAATTAGGTGAAATACATTAATTGTTTTGTTAGAATGAAGCGTGATGAGAGGAGAAGTTCTTATTCCTCACAAACAAAATGTATCTTAACAATGCAAACTGGGAGTCAGTCTTAAAATCTCACAAATGTAACATGGCTGAAACGATTAATCGGATAAATCGTGATTAATCAATTATTGGAAATAATTGTCGACTAATTTAGTTGTCGATTAATCGTTTGTAGAGTATACAGTTTAAAAAAAGGCCATTTTACTAAAATAACAACACATTCAGAGCCGTCATTAAGCCAAAATTGTTGTAAATAAATGAATAAATGAAAATATAAACGTGTTGCATTTAGATATAATAAAACAACACTTGTAAAATGTTTGACCTAGAATTACTCAAGTGGGATAATTCAAATCCTGTAAACAAAATCCCTATTAAGCACTTTTTGCTATCAAATTATTAATCAAATGATTCATAAAATTATCAAACATATGGTAAAGGAATAATATGTTATTGAAGTTCACAAAATGTAATAGTTACTTATTTTAAAAAGGAATTACATTGTTTGTTTACTTGCATCTTTTAATGTGTTTCTGATATTGTATAAAAAACTTAAATGAAAAATCTTTAAAAATGTGCCTTTTTTTTTTACATGATTAATCAGTTGATCATAATATTAATTGATTCCTAAAATAATCATTAGTTGCAGCCCTAAAACCTAATATGGTCGAAACTGTCCTTAGCAAACTGCTTTATAAGCCAGTGTCAGCATTAAGGATTCATGTTTCCATACAAATCACTAATAAAAGTAATAGTGATAATAATTCACACAACTCTGTGACTATTCCTGCTTAATGCTGCAGACTAAACACTTTAAAAATCTTTTGTCTTTAAAAACACAAACTCACACACCAACTTTAAAATGTCACAATAGAGAAAACTGTGAGGCAGAATAAATAACCCAGAAGGCAGAACGTTTCACATCCGTGCCTCACCTTCTTGATGTCTTCGATACATTTAATGATGTAGCTGCGTTTCACGGTCTCCTTGACGGCGTAGGCGTCGCTGAGGATCCCCAGGTGTTCCTCCAGGGCCTGCTGAACCAGACTGGTGGGCAGGGTGGGGAGGTGAGCCAGCTCCCACAGCACCTCTAGCACCTAAACACCAAAAAAACAAAACAAAACAAAACGAAAAAAGACAACACGCATGAGACTCAACAAAACACCAGCAGCTTACTCAGAGGAAGTTCTCTGCACCCAACACACCTTTCCTGTAGTCGTTTCCGAGCGAGCTTCTCTGCCTATTCTCCCGATCAAACTAAGCAGCTTTTGCCGAACGCGGTCGCTCTCCACCTCCCAGCTCTATAAAATAAAAAAAATAAAAAAACACACACACACAAAAGGACCAGTTGTAAGGAAGCACACACTTAAGAGTCACTTTTTAGTGTAAGACACGCGATCAGCACCGACCTTTTGTATGAGGACGAAGAGGTGGGTGAGCTGATCGAAGCTGAACTTCACTGCAGCAGCAGCAATTATTGTGTGGATGTTCTCTATCACCGTTGAGGACTGACCAGCCTGAAAAAAAAAACACAAATAAAGTCAAGAGTTAAGTTATATGTAGGGATACACCGATATTAAAACCTGGCCAGATATCAATATCCGATGATACTGCTGTTATATCAATAACCAATATTTACTGATATTATATATATTATGTATATGTTTCCCTACACTTTTGGTACCATATAAAAGTGACCACACCACCTACGTTGCTTTTCTGATTTATTTAAACATCCCGTCATCCTCTGATGCATCACTATGACTGAAGATATACCACATGGCTGACCCCTAGGGGTGGCTATTAATCATATAATATTGTTTAGCGTAAAACTTTATTTTAAAAAAATCCATAAACTCCAGGGTGATGTATTTTTTGCACTTATTTCTGATGTCTCACAAGTCTTGCAAACCAAAAATAACCAAAACTGTTATTTCTAACCTGTATTCTCCAGATCTTGGTGAGTTCGTCCAGTGACAGCTTACTCCCGAGCAGCTCAATGATTCCCTTTATCCTCTCACAGTACTGAGCCTGATCAATGTTACCTAAAGCAACAAGAATCAAACATGAACCATCAAAACACATCATGTTGAAAACAGTTTCAGTCGTATTCCTGACAGGTTTTCACTCGTGAAGTCTTACCTTCCAGCGCTATCGACAGGACCGAGTTCTCCACGAGCCAGTCGAGAAGTTTATCTGTATCGATGGCGTTTTTTACCGTTTTTGACACTGTACTTTCTTCTATTAATTTGGTCACCTACCAGATAAGAACAAAAAAAAGTTTGATAAAACACTTTTTTAAAAAAAAAGGCACTGAAACAAGCTGCCTCAGCACTTCAAACCCCAAGGAAACTGACTTCTTTTAAGGAGTTCATTTTGGTGGAGAAGTGGGGAGTTTTGAGCATTCTCAGCAGGGTGTCCAGCCGCAGGTCGTCCACCACGGCGACCAGTTCCCTCTGGAACCTCATGCACAGCAGCTTGATGGCCGACAGCAGCTCGGGGATGCTCACCAGACGCTGGGGTTAGAAAGAATTTGATCAATCCATGAGATTTCTTTTTTTAAAGAAACCACCTTAGTTTATGATTGTCTCGGTGACCTTTTCCCACTGCAGTTGCGGCAGCGAATACAACACGGTTCGCAAAAACACTACCTTGTCCTTCAGGTCCTTTTCCTCCAGGTTCTGCACATATGTGATGGTCTTGTGGATGACGGGATCGAGCATGGGCTACACAAAAACAAGAACAAGTGACTTTGTTGATCTGTGTTCAAGGTCAAGGAGCAAGCGGATGCAGCAAATCAAAATAGAACTGAAACCAGAATGGGAGTCATGGGTCACGTTAAGCAACGAGTAAAAAAACAAACAAACAGTAGAAATTTATGCTAGCAGGAAGTAAACTAATCAAAACAAGAAATAGAAAAATGTAATAGTCCACACTGTGTGTGAGTGGCTATATTTCTAAGATTTCCTTTTATTTAATCATTCAAATCTAAGAAGTATTTTAACATTGTTGCAACTATGTGATAGCATTCATTGTGAGAATACAGAGTACATATTAGCTCACCTGGACGAGGCTGGAGTTTAAATATTCTGCACAAACACCAAGGGGTTGGACCAGGGCTGATACACACTGAGCACACAGGTGGAAAGAGACAGAAGGGATATCAAACACACACAAATCAATAAGCAGATCAACTCATCAATACCACCTGCAGTACAGCTAGCTCATGCTATATTTAAGGTTTTATAACAGCAACAACATAATCTGTGCTTCTCAATCCTCAGCAAGACACTTATAAAAACCACAAACAGCAAATATTTTACCTCAAATAAATGTGAAGGCCTAAAGTTCAAACTGGATTTTTATCTTGTGTTTTCACACCTGGTGGTTCCCAATCGACTCGGTTCGATTTGGAACTTAAATTCCAACATTTTTTTTTCTTTTTTACATTTTCAGTTGGTGCGGGTCGCTTTTACGACACACTGTGGCAAACAAACCAAACCCTTTGAGAAACAAAAAAGCTGTCCACATCCTCGCCTGTGGTGGCGCTGCAACAACCATTGAAGGAAACGACAAGAAAACCTCTGAAGAAGACATGAGCGCAACTTCCTTCCTTCCTTCTTCACGAAACGCAAACAAAAATGGATTAGCGTCAGATTTTTGCAGTTGCAGAATTTTTCTTAAATTTGAAGCTATTCCATTCTTGTTGACATTTCATTAAGGAAGTTGCGCTCAGTGTCTTCTTCGGAGGTTTTCGTGCCTTTATCTTCAGTAGTTCTTGGTGCAGCGCCACCACATGTAAAAGGGTTGTTGGTACATTTGACATAATGCGGCGTGAAAGTGAATTGCACCAGCTAAAAATGTAATAAGTGTTGCAATTTCGGTCCCCAATCAAGCCGAGTCTAACAGCTGCGAAAACACCCTAAAAGATTATGGCTTCCTTAAAAAGTGATGTACTGTAAGCATGTGGTTGCACAGTAAAAACCATACTGTGCATTTCATGTCGATTAAACCAAGCATCATATCAAACATTTAAAGATTTTTCTTCTATACATCATTCCCTCTGTCAGTGCTTAGTCACAAAAGCACAGTGATTAGTTTCTGTTTGTCCTTTTAAAGAAATCCTTTGTAATCATAATTTAAGAAGCTCCTTCTCCTCAATGACCCCGACCCTCCATCCCACTCGACTTCCTCCTCAAAGCAGACAGATTAATGAGCCACCTCTGGGAGTCAGAAGAGGAGGGAGCTCTCCTCCCGTTATCTTTCCTCCTTTCTCTTTCAGTCTCTGCCGTCTTTGGGGTAGGTTAAGCATTCGATGGCTAACGCTCGCAGATACTCCTGAGCTCTCTCCGCTGCTTAAGAGTGCCAAATTAGTCCGCGTTGAGCCTTTAGCCTTGTTAACATGCCGAGCGTCAACTGCTATGCAAACTGCTGCGGTTCCGGCCAGGTTCTGGTGAAGGAAGCATCCGCACAAGGACGCTTTCAGAAACATGTAAAACAACAGGGCATTTCAAGCGTCACACAGCGGGAGGATGTCAGAGTAAGAGAGCGTTACTGGGAGGGAGGCAGAAGAGGCACATTCAGCCCCCTGCAGCTGAGAGCAGAGGTGGGTTGGAGGGGGGAGACATGGTGACCTTCTATGCTGTCATAGACTCCATCAAAGTCTGTCACTCTGCATGCACGAAATGTGCAACTACTATTTCAGGTATTACAGTATGCAAAGCAGGGCTGGGCGATATGGTTTAAAAATAATACATATTTCATTTTCCAAACCAGATACAATTTCCTGCTTTAATAAACTTTATTTGTGCTTTCTTTTCATAAAAAAACTTTATTTTTAACAAAAAAATAAATAAAATCTTAGCTTGACCCTTAAATTTTGTTGTAGAGTTGACTTGAATTCAAAGTCCAAATAAATAGAAGTTGTAAAACATGCTTGTCAAACAAGATGGCGGGCCTTTGGGTGTATTGACATTACTCTGACCTATGGAAAAAAATCTATGACTATATTGGTGAAAGAAACAAATCCAGATTTTCCCCGAAAAAATGAAAACCAAAACTTTGATTAATCGATCGCCCAGCTCTAATGGAAAGAAATGAAAGGAAGGGATATTCTTACAGCAATCTCGATCTCCTCTGAGCTGAGTTTAGTCTGGATGGCAGCGAATCCTCCCAACTCGCCAAACTTCACCACAAAAAAGAGGGGAGGGGGAAAAATACAAAAACAAAGATATGAAGCAAAAGTACTGCAAACATTTATCATTTATAAACATGAACAATTTATCACTCACTCGATTCACTAAATCAACCAGCCAACCGTGGGGCTCCTGAAAGGGAAAACAAATCATGCTTTCATTCAACAATGACAGCGCAAACTCTGACAGACGGACGCGTGGCTGACAGCTGTTGTGTGTCAGTCACGCGTGTTTTCATGAGCTTATTGGCTCGGCTACACATCGCCGAGGATGAAAAACTCGTCTGCCGGTCCGTGAAACATAGACAGAGACTAATAAGGAAGCTGCTATATAAATATTCGGGCAACTTTGCACACATGTCGGTGCTTCTGGGTAAACCTCGAAGACAGAAAAGTAGAGCGTCCCTTACTTTCTGGTAGGTGTTGCTGGGAGAGACTGCAAATATGTTGGCCTCGTCTCCAAAAACTTCGGCCCAGTTCCTCTGACATGACTTCATTCGGTTCTTAAAGTGGTACTCGTTGTCGGGGTTAAGGGCCTGCTCACAACAGAAACAAACGTGACACGGTTAGATGACATTTGGCATCTACAGTAGTAATGCAAACAAGACTCCTTGCTGATCCCTTACGGTGACATCATACATCCAACCACAGATCCATAGCAAAAATTTAACAGCAATATTTTGATTTATTTAGAAAAATGGGTGTTGATTTTTTCAAAGTCATATTTTAACCATGTTATGTCAGATTTCCAAACTAATTATTTAATTCACAAGCAACGTATTTCGTTTTCAGACTAAATATTTACTGTAGTTTACAAACAAAATATTTCGTTCCAAAGGAAATATTTATTTTCCAAACTAAAAATGTGATTTTCAAACTAAATATTTAGCTTGCTAAGGAGATGTTTAGCTAGACGAACTAAATATTTAGGTCCGAGCTAAATATTAAGTTGGGAAAATACATTTGAGTTTGGAAAATAAATATTTAGCTCAGCCTTAAACAGTTAGTTGGAAAATAAATACTTAGTTTGCAAACAATAATTAGTTTTACTAACTAAATATTTAATTTACAAACTAAACATTTAATTTTCCAACTAAATATTTATTTCCCAAATTAAATATTGGGACCTAAATATGTAGCAAGCTAAACTAAGTATTTAGTTTGGAAATTAAATGTTTAGTTTGAAAAATACATATTTAGGTCAGACTTAAACATTTTGTTTTTAGTTTCCAAGCAAGATATTTAATTTGAAAGCTACATATTTATTTTGGAGCTCTGACATTTATAAATGCATATTTAACATGGTGAAAATATTATTGAAAAATGACTTAAATAAACCAAAATATTGCCATTTATTTTTTACCGTGCAACTTTACAAACGTTACCTCATAGTTATCAGATGAAAGGAGGCTCATTATAAAGAAAAATATTTTTTCCGATATTTAAAAAAATATTTTCAAAACAAGTTTTCCTTTTTTCCCACCACTTTGTGTTGATCTATGGTATAAAAATCCCAATATAAGACATTGAAGTTTGTGGTTAGAACGTGATGGGTTCAGGGGGCGTGGGACAGAGAGGTTCCCTGTATGTAAAACAATCTACTGGACACAGAGAGACAGCCCACCATGTTCAGGACCCCCATCAGGTTGACGGGGACGGGGTCCTGCTTCACCCTCTCGGCCACCAGCTCCACCAGCAACATCAGCATGTTGTAGATCCCCTCGTGGATCTCCGTGCCCCACTTGTGTACGGCGCTGCTGGTCAACAGCTGGCGAGACGTAAAAACGGGAAGATAGAGTAAGTCGACGAGCGGCCAGCCCGTCTGGTCCGGCGGTCGCGCCGTTCCTTTCACAGCTCACCTTTTTGAAGGCCTCCGGCATGCACCGATCCACAAAACGCTTGCAGTTCTCATCGGCGTCCGCCAGACCTGACGAGAGAGGGAGGTTCAGCGCTCTGAATCTAAACTCGGAAGAGGACGATATTTGGTCGGATATGCAATCAGCCGTGAGACTAAGCGTCCGCAGGAACGGCATGTGGTAAAAACCACCCGGCGGTCCAACGACACCATCCCACCACCACGGTGGTTTGTGTTTTGGAATGTGAAATAAGATGACCTGCGTTCTCTTACCGTGCCGTGCAAGGCAGGTGGAGGCGATGAGGCACTTGCCCAGGGACTCCTCTCTCTTGTAGGGTATGGACCAGTGATCGGTGAAGACCCGGCTCTCCAGCTCGTACAGGTTGGTGGTGGGGAACTCCATGCTGCCTCCCGAGCAGTTCCCGTTCTCGTCGTTGCTTCGCTGCAGACAGACGGGCGTGGCAAATTTATTACCAACACGCAGAAGGTGACTCTATCCCCTCCCACCCCCACCATCATCCCTCCCGCCTCCCAGAGCTCGTCCTTTCTGTTTTACGACTATCCAAACCGCCCTCTGCGTGATGCGAGGGTAATGCAAATCGCCTCTGAAGCATCTGCCCTTCATCTCTGCTCCATCTTCACGCATTTAATTAGGGAGCTTGATATGTTAATCTGCCTCAACTGAGCAAATGAAGGAGAAATCTACAGAAAGAGAACAGATAATTTGGCCTCAGCTGAAAAACAAAAAAACAAACAAGCGGAATCATCTACCTCAAAAAGTTTGCCAATATATTCATAAGGTCAGGCACAACTGCGCGGCCCAGCAACAGGAAACATATTGTCGTATTCGAGAGCAACCGTCCCCATACCGAAGGTTTGAGCTGTAACTGATGTGATCTGCAGACCCCTGCGCCCCACCGAGCCCCCCAGAACTCATCTCCAGCTACATTATAAATGAGCAAAAACTATTACGGCCCATTTTGCCTGTGGGCTCCACCAAGTTTAAATATTAATGCAGAACAACCCAGTTGGATCAAGTCTTCCTGATCTGAACACATATCCAGATACTGGCTTACGTATTATTCAGCGTACTCCTCAGGCATAACCTTTATGTTACGGTTACTGAGGCTGGTTCAAAATCGTTAACGTTTCTTTTAGCTCTGGATCCAAAGGAAGAATCTCCAGTAGCCGTCAGTCGTGCAATGAATCTGAAGAGGCCTCTGACTGAAGACTTGCGTGACAAGACACATGACTGTCACGACATTCTAACAGATAAGAATCAAGGCAGCAGAGATGATATTTCACAGTAATACGTCTTGGATAAGACCATCAGTTGTTAGCAAGAACCGCTAATCCACCTCGTTTGCCTTTGCTGCATCTCTTTAAAATCTCTGTCTACGTTTATGGTTAGATTCTTAAAGTGGCTTATTCTTATTCTTAAAGTGGACAAAGCAACCAATGACAAATAATCCTGATAATTCATCGGCTAAAATAAACCTGTTTTATACTGTTGTTAGTTTACAAAAAGCAGAACGGTAAAAACTAATAATATTCCGCTTAGTATGCTTTTGCAAAACAACTTTAAGCGGGCCATTCTATGTGTTTGTTCGTGTCTATGAAACAGCATCAAGAACTAATTGTTGCTTTCTTGTGATCATATTATATTAATTTTTCAATTTCTCTAATAACTCCAAATCCATAATACATTCGCACACGAGAATCTCTTGCCGGCCCCGGGCGGAGGCAAAGTGCAGGGAGCAGGAGGGAGGAGGACGCAACCGGAGATGCATTATATTCCATCCTTTCCCCTTTCTAGGAAAATTAGATACGACAAGCAGATGGATGAGAGGTGGAAAACAGCAGGAAGACACAGATAATAGAGACGTTCGGTTGAAAACCCAACAGAAATATGGCAAAGAAAATCTGAGACTTCCGAGCAGGAACACCAAATGACATCCCAATCAGAAACGAAATGACCAATATTAATTTTTTTTCACACCTGAAGACATAAGCAGAGTGGAAGGAAAAATGTGTGCATTGCTGTGGGTGTGTGTGGGCGTGTGTGTGTTGGGGCGAGCAGGTAACTCTGCCCCACTCTGTTACCGTGCGCCCACAGCCCTCTTGGGAACTCTGCGCAAAAACTGCAGTGTGTGTGTGTGTGTGTGTGTGTCGGAGCGGCCGAGGGAGGAACTATATTTAGGAGCAACACACGAGGCCACAGACCAATCACCGGTCTGTTACACATAAACACGGCAACTGTGAGAGGGGGGAATTAGTCGCGTTCGTCCTTTGTGTTACGGCACGCGCAGAACATTTCACATCTTCAAACCTCACACGGAAGTGACTTTTGACGAGTTCCCGTCAGGAAGTTCTGCTCCAGAGGTGTTTTGAAAAATGTCTGTGTTGTCACAGAGTCCTTGGTTGTTGATGTGCCCGGTGGTTAATGCATCACCCTGCCGTACTTTAAATCGCTACATGATAAACGGAAAGGGTTTCTACAAAGTTCGTCCTGCAGCTGTTATGTAATTCATCCGAGTTTCATTATGTGTTTGTTTCACATAACAAAAAAACTGAAATTAGCTTCTGATTTGCCAGAAGCTAATTTCTGGCCAAACCAAAATGTGAAACCAGCTTGGTTTCATATTCTTTACTTACTCAGAGTTGTTAATTCTCGACTGGTTCACCCAATTCAGATTTGTTATAAGGGTAATTTCTAATAACTGTGATAGTAACTTTAATTTGTAAAACATTTTTAAAAGGAATGATGATGCTAAATCAGACTTAGTTTAGGAATAGGAAACCAAAAGACATTTTTTGAGCTTAATAAAAAAAAAGTACAAAAATTAGGGTCATATTTAATGTATAAATGGGAATATTGTTGCAATTTGTTCATTTTACAATGGATTCCAGACTACTACCACTGACGGATATCCTGCTGCAGATTATTATTATTATTATTATTTTTCATGTTGGAATTAGCAGATCAGACCTAAAAAGCAAAATCAATCCATCTTAAGTCATAATCAATATCTACAGCAGACCTTTTGCTTGAACGCCTTAATATTATCTGTAAGAGTCACTTAGCTGCTGATTCATAACCTATGAAATCACAGACTTTGGAAGAGCATTCTCATTCCACAACAGGTTTTCTAACAGAGCAACAAGTCAAAGGTCAGGCAGAAGAGGAAACACAGCTATGCATTGCTTTAGGGGTCAGTCAAAGCAATCCTACTGTGCTATGCTGACAGGCGCTTTATGAGAGGCCGGAGGATTTAATGGCTTTCGCAGCACATAAACACAGCGGGCTGGACGAAGTTAGGACCCGTAAGCAAGTATTATACTGGCAACCAGTTGCTGCTTCCATAAGAGCGATCCCTCAATAGCATGAGAACATATGGATCTACACACAACTATTACCAAAATGGCACCTTTGCTATAGAGATATTGCGAAACCGCTTCAAAGTCAAGTTAGAGAGAAATAAAATCTTAACATGGTCGAGCTGTCAGACAGCCTCCTGGTTAGAGGCAGATAATACGAGGCAAATCATTCCAACAGTCTGGATGACAATCAAAGAGCCATCCTAAACTAGAGCTTCCTTTAAACATCTGTGAAAGTGATGCTTTCGCTGCTGCTCCAAATTACTGGCGGGTTTCACCCTCCGACTTAGCTAGAAAAAAAGCTACTAGCTAGCTAGGCTAGGCTAGCTTGCAAATGTGAATTTGTCATTAAGCTTTAGCTGTAAAATTCCTTAACATATTGTCCAAGAGCTCTTTTTATATCAGCATGAAGTGCTAGCATGTCCTGTCTGTGTGGGACTGGTGGATCATTTTCTCCCCGACAGCCCACGTTAGGGGCTGCTGCTGGTAGCCTTGAAGCCGCTAAGTTGAGCTAGTTAAATGGGCGAGCCTGCTTTCTGCTGCAACTTACAACCGACCGTATTTCCTGGAGCCGATGCGTATTGCGCTTACCTCGCCTTCCACGACGTCGTGGTATGCTGGAGGGGGATCGAACCCACTAGTCCCAGTCCTCCCGCTGTTTTCCCCGTCCCCACTGGAGCCCAAGCCGGTGGAAGGCCCACTCTCCATCGGCTCGTATCCATAGCCGAGTCCGGGGCTCTCGTTCGTTAGAAGCGCCACTGCCTCGTTGATGTCATTCTTTGCCAGCCGGAGCGCTTTCCGTATCACGTCAGGGTCTGGGAAACCCATGCAGAGGAGCGTCGTTATGTGCTGCTCCTCTTCGGTCTCCATTTTCGGGGTGTCTCCGCTTCCCACACTAGTTGTACAGCGGTGCTCGGCACAGCCCTGTAGCTGTGCACGCCGCCATGTTTACAGTCCGCCGCCGCAGCTAGCCTGCCTGTCACGATTTGCTTCTCCCAGAACAGCGCCGACACAGGTGGTACGGTGAATTCTGCAATCCGAGAACTGCAGTCTGGCCACGGGAGCGCGCACGCTGACAATACTAGATGATTCAGCTGTGATTTTAACCTTATTAGTGTTTACCGTCTGTGCGGCTTCACCTGGAGGAGTTATGTTTGGAAGTCCATGATATATGAACTTTACTATTTTCAAAAGATGAACATAAAGCGGCCGAGCAGAACATGCCAGTAAGCTGCCCTATAATTTATTATTATTATTATTATTATTATTATTATTATTATTATTATTATTATTATTAGTAGTAGTAGTATATTAATAATAATATTAGTGTTATATTAAAAAATAAAATAATAATAATAATAATAGCAAAAATAATAGCTTCTATTACTACTACTACTACTACTACTACTACTACTACTACTACTAATAATAATAATAATAATAACAACAACAATAGTTGGGCATAAATAATTTACGGTGTGCCATTATTCACTAAAATGTAAATAATGTCAAAAGTAATATTTTTAAAGATAATTTTTAAGCTCTTTTGAGGAATCCCTAGCTGATCAATGAGCACCACATATTGATTTAAATAAACTACTTTTAAATCTATTTCTGCGAACCGTATGAATAATTTTCCAATTCAATTGTAATTTGGGACAAGGGAGCCAATTACAAATAGTGGTGAGAAATAATTTTAAAAAAGCATTATTTTTACATTTAGATTTTTTTAAAATTCTTTTATATATTTTTTCATACTTTTTGATGCAATGATTCCCCTGTTTTCCGTACAATAGAAATTGTTCTACATATTTTTATAACTACTTGAACACATGTATGTGGAAATGCAGCACAGATTTATAGGATATTTAAAATAGATTTGAAGGTATTTTTTTAACCATACATTTTTCTACAAAAAAAGAGAAAATATCGTTTAACGCAAGTAATTTGCCCCTCTTATTTTTGTCCAAAAAATAAAGTTTATTAAAACTTTAATAAACACTACGCTTTCAAAAGTCCCTTCTTGTGCAACACCAGAACAGCGATTTTACGTTTTTACAAAGAAGGGCGTGGCATTGCGCGTGCGTAGGGGCGGTCTGGGGGCGTTGGTCTTTATGCCGCGCCGCGAACGCGTCACGTGATCGCCGGGCTCACGTGATAATGGACGAAACAAAACAGGAACAAAATGGCTGCAACTGGAGATGAAGCCGCAGCTATGGACAGTATTTCCAGGGAACCAGCAGCCGTCTCAGCGGGGTTAATCGCAGCTGCTAGCGGCACGGCTGCGGCTGAACGCCCAGACGATCCACCGGAAACCCCGTCGAGTGCGCCAAAGAAACCTGGAGCAAACAGTACGTGGTGCTTTCCTTGCACTTCCTTAGCACCCAAATGGCAATAGAGCACACAGTAAACAAATGTTTTTTTTGTTTTTGTTTTGCTTTTATCTGATTGTTGACTGATGGTTTATTGCATTGCAGTTGTGGTTTCATCCAAATTCTCATCTGGATTAATTTAGTTCTGTTTCAAATTGTTGTGCCCAGGCGATGGAGGTGTGGAGACCGCGGAGGAGGCTGTGGAGCCCGCAGAGCCAGATATCAACGAGCTGTGCTCTGACATGTTTGAGAAGATGGCCATTTTCCTGCAAGGGGAGCTAACAGGTGTTAAACCTATTCTCATTGCTATTATTGTGCTCTTTCTCTAAAGCTGCCATTGGATACTGCAATCTACTTTTAAGCGTGTCTAAAATGTATTTACCACACTTAATTTACATACTACCTAACACTTTTCTAAAAATATTCCCAAACTTCACTCAGACTTGTTTTAGTCTTACTTATTGTCAAAGCAGTTTTTCTTGACCTCTCTCTGGCCATTATTTCTAATGAATCTGGTTAATCTCGTTGTACAAGTTACAAGGGTTGCTCCGATTCTTTCATTTAAGTATAAATGCTACTGTGTGATCTGGCAAAATGGAAAAGTGATCTGGCAATAAAGTCACTTAATTTTAGACGTAAAACTTGCAAAATACAGCAGCTATTCAGTCAAATGGATAGTTGAAAAACCTGCAATCAGTAAAACAATATTTAACAGTAAGGTTTTCAATACCCTAAATTATACATGAGTCAAATAAATCTCACGATCATTTATTTTGATGCAGCCGGCATTTGACTTTGAATGAATGTTTCCTTTTTTCTTGACATTATTTGATATTATACATGCCGGCTGCATCAAAATAAATTCGGCCGTTCCAAATGTCCTTTGTTTTCTGCATTGAGCCTCGATATAGCCAAACTCGGTCAATTGCTTGTTTTTTTTTAAATGCCATATTAGATTCGATATGTTGATGCATTTTGATGTGCTTCACCTCCGAGATAAATTTCCGCTGCAACACGCAAACGTCCCCATTCACTCTCAGTGCGTTATAGTTCCACATGACGGGATTTGCTGCTGTGCGCTTGCGCAGTGTGAAGGAAAGAGGAGATGAGCTGCGCACGCAGGCTGCAAAGTGATATAGATGTGATCGGTTTTGGTGATCGGCAACAAGAGACCGCGATGGGCGATCACCAATCATACATTTTTTCACGGATTATGATCAGTGGCCGATCAATCGGCACACCTCTACAAGTTACCTACCAGAGTGGTACAAATAACCCACAACATTAGATTTATAGCATGTCACATCGAAGACAGTCGTCAATTAAGGAAAATATGCGACAGCAGTTTCCTTAATAACAGTGGTTGTTAGTAAAACTCATCAGAACATGAGTTTAGCAAAACTCCTAGACAAGGGCAGCATCTAAACCTGGTTAAACCTCCCAAAACAGAGGAGCAGGGCCAAAGGTCGGATCTTAAGGAAGCAATTTCAAAAAGTATGATTTTCAAAAACCGGTGAGCATCGCCTAAAGAACAACAGACTTAATGGCTATTATGGTGATGAATCATGAAATTGACAAGTTTCAAAGTCTATTTTTAACCCAGAACCATCATAGAAAATTGTACATGAAGAAGTCCAACCTTACAACGTTATACAAAATTATTTAAGTATTTAAGTTTTGGAATGGTCTAACCAGATTTCTGGACTACATCTCATAGAAAATCTGAGGACTAGATTGTCATCACAATTTAAACATGCTGATAGAATTAAAACAGGGAAGTCTCTGGGCTGGAATTAATTTAAACACTCTGAACAATTTTATAACAACTTTTATTATAATACAAATTCAAATGGACATACGTTTACTGGATCTTATCGTATTTCTAAGATTAGGAGTGCTTAATGGATGTACAGTAAATGATGTGTTTGGATAGCTTTGAAGCGCACATTTGACAAATTTCAAGTCGCCAGCAATCTCACAAACACCTGGTGTTTGGTGTTCATTAATTAATAGTGTATGCTGGTAAGAAGTGTGTCTCTAAATTGACGTATTCTTATTTCTATTCCATTTTTCTTTACTGTTGTTTCTTTTCTCTCATGAACAAATGTGCTTTTCTTCTCAGCAACGTGTGAAGATTACCTGCTGTTGGAGAACATGAACAAGCTCACAAGCCTGAAATACATGGAAATGAAGGACATTAGTATCAACATAAGCCGGAATCTGCAGGATCTCAACAACAAGTGTAAGCATTTAGCATCATTTTAAAGAAAAAAAAAATATCAACATTCATGAATTAGAGTTTTTTTTTTCGTTTGTTTTTTTCCATTTCTGATTCCTGTTGTGTGTGTGTGTGTGTGTTTGTGTGTGCTTGTTTCAGATGCGAGCCTACAGCCTTACCTGGATCAAATCAATAAGATCGAGGAGCAAGTGTCATCCCTCGAACAGGCTGCATACAAATTGGATGCATACTCCAAGAAGCTGGGTAAGACATGCGCTACACAGTAGAGAGGATTTAGATATCTGGCAAAGTGTAGTTTCTGCTGAGAAATTATGGATTTTTTTAAATTAAAAAGACATATCCGCTATCAATATCATCCCAATTTGGTTCTACATGTTAAGAAAATACAAAAAGTATTGTTAGAAACTGGAGTTATTGCAGTAAATCCTATCACTCAGTTCTTAGACTGCAAAACAACAGGAGGAAAATAAACATGGGGACTACCACAGGAGAGATTACTGCAAAAGGAATGTTTTCATTGTTGGAAAATAATGACTGAATATCAAACGATCAGATATATAACTTCCTACTTTCTGATTGCGCTGCATCATGTATGACGCACTCAACAATACGTGATTTACATGGAGAACAAAAGTGACAAACAGGTTTGTTTGTTACAGATTGTTTATAATTTACTTCCTTCTGCATCTAGCGATAAAGAAAATTGCAATTTTACTTTAAAAAAATGCATTTAGCCTTTTTAATTTTGATCATAGCTATAATTAAAATTTGCTAAGCCCTGTGCTCGGGGCGCTAGGGCAGTCAATCATCCAGCCAGCCCCCAAGTTTTTGAGTTAAAAAATCTATAAGTTTACAGAAAATGTGAAAATATCACTTGATAGTTATGCATTATTGGAAGACTGGAAGATTAATACCTAAACACCAACTACAAAGTCTTAAAAAGGCAATGATTTAAAAACATTTTGATAAATAATGCCAAGTCTGGTGGGGGCACAAGTAAAGCCTGGTGGCCCGCCAGGCTTATAATACACTGTGGGAAACTCTGAAATCTGTTATTGTTTCATCTCGGTTCTAGAGACTGGACACGCTTTTTATTTGTGGAAGGAACAATCCTTTTTTATTTTTATATTTGTAGAAGCCAGATTCAAGAAACTGGAGAAGCGATGAGGGACAGAAGACGAGGCAGACTGAGGGTTTCGGTGCCTTCTCGCCTTCTTCACCCATCCCTGCCCTCCACTCTACTTACCAGTAGACTCAAGAGCTACAGGGGAGAATGTGAACTGTGGCTGAAGCAAAAATAAGAAACACTCCAGCGAAAGCAGGCATCTTTATACACTAATACCACAGTGTTGGCTGTAAATTTGACTCCAGTATCACTGGTTTCTGTTCATGCAACCAAGATGTGCCACATGTTTGTCCAACGGTTAGCCTCTCCTAAGTAATATCAGGAAGATGTTCTTATCAAAAAGTGAAGTAAATGACACATATGTAGTTAATTTGCTTCTTAAAACATATTTAAAGCTTAATCATGTCAGAAACCTTTTTTTTTTTCAGGCATTTCTTTTATAAAATGTTGGGCAATAATCTGAGTTTACTCTGCATTAATTATTTTGTCAGGCAGTGTTCATGAGACACCAAACTGCTTAAACCTGAGGCTTGGTTTTAATGTTGAGTTTAAAGACAAACTCTACAGTTTGTTTTAAATTTGTAGCTCACACACAATTCCTTATAAAGTCAACATCATGTCACGTTCTCTTGAAAACGCACCACTGAAATAAAAGTTTCTTTGAAATAAAGCCTAATCCCACCACTGACAGCAGATGGCAGTCATGCACCACGATTGGTTCTTTTAAGTTTTTTTTTTTTTTAGATATCAGTTGTTTTCCTGCTTGGAGGAACTGGACCACTGTTAAAATAAGAAAGGATGGAGTTACTGCTTTCTCACAGAAAGGACAAGAGTCAAGCTTCAACAGAGGGGAACGGATGGCATCTAGCTGCACATTCAAAGCAACGGATGGATGCCATCTGCTGCCTTTGTTTCCATCTTCACGTCAACTGAACAGCAGATCATCTAAGCTCGTTGGATCCTTCTTCTGATTGTATGCCAATCTCTGCGCACGAGGATGTGTATTTGTGTGTGAGGCTTAATCTAAAACAGGCCTCTGTCATTAGTTCAGCTGAGACGCTGGCACAGAGGGAGCTCGTTATTCATACTGTAACGTTATTTACTGTTGCTCTGTGATCCTTCCATCTCTCCCTTTCCTTGCTTTATATTTTTTCCCCTCCCCTCACCCCCAGAGTAAACACCTCTGTCCTCTCCTAAAGGCCCTCGACTCGGCGTCTTGAGCTTTGGACAGTTTTCTGGAGTCTTATATGTGCGTGCCAGGAGGCAGTCAAGCAAAGTACAGAAGGTAACATTAATCATAGCCAAGCCTCTCATGTTGTTAAGTTTGGGTGGGTATTGCATGTTCTGTGCTAAATAATTGGCTTAAAGATTTGGCAGGTGGAAGGAATTTATGCAGTTTTTATAGCTTGTAGGTTCCAGCTATGGTGGAGAAACTCAGTTCAGATAGCAGATTATTCTGCTTTGGAAAAGTATTCACCTCTCCTTTACACCTTCCACTTGAAAACCTCCATTTATTTTGCTTTGTTATCAACACAAGTAATAATTTTTAGTTGGTTTTTGCAAGTAAAAATCTGAAATGTTTAGCTTGGCATTTCAATTACTTTGCAGAGTCGATATTTAGTTTTTTCCAATGACAGCTGGAGGAATTTTGAGGCTATATTTTTCTTGTGGTAACATATGTCAGGCTCAGGCTGGATAGAAAACATCTCTGTACATCAGTTTTACATCTTATCATAGATTTACAGTTGGATTTAGGCCTGGGCTGTGATTAGGTTATTGTAAAACATGCTATCTAAACCAGTCGTTTGGTGTCGTCCTGCTTGAAGCTGAATATCTTGCAACTTCTTGCAGGTGTTCTTCCAGGATTGCAAAAACTGATGTTTTCTTTTCCCTCAATTACACAACCATGCACTACTTTTTGTTGATGTGAAAGTCAGATAAAACACAATGAATTTTGCAAGTTTGCAGTGAAACGGTTCAAATTTATGAATTCCTACTCAAGATGATGTAATTTCGTAATTCACGGCTTATCAATGTAAATCGGTTCTTTCCTTTTCTACCATGTTTTGTTTCAGAACTGTTTTCCTGCTATAAAACCAAGTTCATTTTGACTAGGTGATTTTATTTGACATCGAGTTACACATCTTACTGTAAAATACCTTGGTAATCCCTCGCTGTCGTTCGTCCCTCGTGACACGCGGTCCTTCTAGCACTGCAGCGTGACAGAACCTCAGACGTGTATCTCTCTCTTTCAGCCCTCCAGGCGTCATTTTGTCAAAGACAAAAGAAACTGGGGGATAGGATTTTCAAGAGCGCCACCACAGAGCTTTAATCCATACAGACTGCGGCTTCTCTTGGAAAGGTTTTGCAAACGTTTTCCTTTCATTTTTACACTTTCCGCCTTCAGTCATGTTGTCTTTGTTGTTGCTTCTCCAAAGATTAACTCTTGATCCAGAGCACAGAACAGATTATGTTACGAATTCTTGTTTCCTCTTATCTCTCCATAGTTATTCTCAATTTTCTGTTTAATCCTTTGATTCTTTTTAAATGAGGGTCCAATGGAAATGTGTCAACAGCTTAAAGATTTGTAAAATGCTGTGTGCATCAACTATTATGTTTTATATCTCTTGAAGGAAAGATATTGACTTCTCTGAAAATTCGGAAAGAAGATGGATCTGATTTGGATACTTTTGAACAGCTTGACCTCGATTTGCTTTGAGGTGATGGATGCCAGAATTTCCCAGCAATCCGACGAGGCAAAGTGTCAAACGCATGTCCATCATCAGCAGAAGCATTGGAGCTGATCTCTTCAGCACTTTCAAATGGAGCTTGAGCCAGTTAACAATAACAGGGCCAGATGCCACACCACAGACTTGTGTAACTGACAGGCAAGCACATATGTTTTCTCTTTTTTTTTTTTTTGCTCATGAATGAGTGAGAGAGGACACTCGCATGATTTTCAAACCACATTTGTTCTTTGTTTTTCCGTCCTGTGCAGTCTGAGCATTTGTAGCTGGCCAATGTCAACAACTTTAGCGGTGTTGTGAAATCCCTTTGTATATTTTTTGTCTTCCTCTTACTTTCACACACAGATTGGACGAACCATCCTCATTTGCCTCGCTTCGAGCCATTTAAATGTCCCTGTAAAGCCGTGCCACTACAAAGCCATCCAAACAGCTTGAAATAAGCGACAAGGGGGTGTTCATGTTTACATCCATTCATTTCAAAGAGGCCCGCAGATCTGGTTGGTGTTTGGGCAGCAAATCTAAGCCACATGTGAGATCTGAGGAAGTGAGTCAAACTTCAAACACCTTCAATAAGAAGAGCCTGCAAATCCACATCAACTTTTGGCATGGCAACCGTTCAGCTCACGCCTTCATCGTCCGCCATGTGGACGATGAAGGTGAGGATGCAGGAGCCCTCTGAGAAACCTGTCACATCCATCCTCTCAGAAACCCGAAACCGAAATTCAGATTCTTGTCAAGTATGTTCTCTGAAGAGTTCAACCAAAGCTGGAATTCAGTCCATTTTGAGTAAACCCAAATGTCCAGACCTTCACTCCAATGCACGACACTAAAACGGGACCAGATGGGTCGAAGGCGCAGAAGCTTAGATTGCTGCGTTGTTTGGATCCCTGACATTCACAGGGAACTGCTCTGGGTGTCGTACTCTAGTTCCCCAGATCCAGTCTGTTTTTTTTCCTCAGTTATTTGTTTTACCTTGTGTAAGACGAATTATTGGGTAACACAGATAGTCAGAACACCAGAACTTTTTTTATTTAATTTTTTTACCAGGACCTTCTACATATTTGTTTTGCAAATCTTACAATTAGAATTAAAATATTTGTTGGTACACTGGACCTTTACATACTTAGGCCTGATTAACCTGCCACTAAACTGAAAGATGAACAATGTATTCAATACTTGCAGTATATTTCTGAATTTTTACATTAACGTTGTTTGATTCACTTGAGACAGGTTGCGTTTTTTTTTTGTTCGTTATTTAAGAGGGTCTGAGACCTGGGGACACTGTGAAATGTCTACAGCGCTCAGATCAAACATGCTTTTCACCATTTCATCATTCATAGGAGCTCATTCATGGTAACCTCTGTGGTGAAAAAACAAAAGAGATTCAAGATTTAAAGAAAAAATAAGGTGTATTTATAGTACAACAATCTGCAAATTTCAAGTGTTTTTTATGTGAATTTTTAAAATGATCTGCAATAAAAATGTTTCTGAACATTTGTTTACTTAAAAACATTGTATTTAACTATTGACAAGTTTTTATGAATTGAAATCCTTGTGACATGAATCAGAGCGTTATATAACGTGGCTTTCAGTATAAATGTTAAGGTATCGAGATGCCATCTCTCCCTTACTCCAAAGCCTGAATAATCTATTATCTCCGGGTCTACCATCACATCCAGGAACTGTCCACATATTGAATTAGGAAAAAAAAAAAAAGGCGTTACAGACAAATGATATTAGCGCCGCTTGCTTGTGTGGATGTGGGTCTGTGAGGTAGCCACACTTTCATCCAAGAAGGAGTCATCTCGTGTAACTGAATCTCCAGATTTACTTTACGGATTTGAACCCTGTTTGTTCTGATTGCCTCAAATTATCCAGCTGATGACGTCGTCGTAGGAACCGATGTTCAATTATCCAGCTTGCATGTTGCCTTTCCCTCCTGGTTTAAGCACTGTGCTGAAAAATAGGTTCCTACTCTTCCAGTAAACATAAGGTTTTCCTAAATTATTCAAACTGTCACGAAGAGAAGGGAGAATGAGAGGGGGAAGCAGGATTGATGGCTTTACCCCCTCTGGTTTCTAGATTTGTACACTCTGTAATAGATCTACAACAGATGTGTGAGACTGGATGTTGGTGTTGTGTAATGTATGTGGAGTCATATGAGAAAGGAAAAAGAAGAGACTGACCCTTTACCTCTTTGACTCATTTCTACGGTTAACCTTTGCTTACTTTTCTAACACGTCTTCGTCTTGTCACGTAAACGTCTCTAAATCTGTTATGCCACTGACAAACCACTCAACTTTGTTAAATAATTGAATCAGTTTCACCAACAACACAATGTTTGACCTCCTGGAGAACTTGCAGGGCTTAAGGCTTCTCTTTCCAATTCAAAACTCAGAATTTGATACAGTTGTATTCAGCTCCCCTGACTCAGTAAAACCACCACAAATCTGTGGTTATTGTGACAAGTCAAAGTCAAGTTTATTCGCCCAGTACATTTCAGCAACAAACCAGTTCAAAGGGCCTTACGGGGTAAAAATAAAGCAAGACAAACACACAAAAAAGGAGACATTACATTACTGTGGCAAAATAAAGAGAAGCAATAAAAAGTTGCATTCCTTATTGTTACTCAAATGCAACAAATAGGTTTTAGCCCTGATTTAAACTGTTTCTCCATGTTTGGTTCTGATTCGAGGGATGCAGAGTTGACTAGAACCAGAAGACCGGAGTGGTCTGTGAAGTTGGTACAGCAGTGTCAGGTCTTAGGTGTATTTTCGTGCTTAGCTTTTCAGTGATTTATAAATTAACAAAAGCATTTTAAAGAGTATTCTCTGACCTGTATCGAGCAAGTGGTAAGACTGCAGAACTGGGATGATATATTCCTGGTTTTAGTGAGGAAGTGAGCAGCAGCGTTCTGAATCAACTGCAGCTGCCTGATATTTTTAGGTAGACCTGTGGAGACACTGTTGTAGTAGTTAATGCAACTAAAGACAAACGCATGGATGAGTTTCTCATCGTGCACCGCAAAAATCAGGTCGGATGGAAATCGTCTGTGAGCATTAGCTTGAAGTCATGCTACTGATTCTGAATTTCATTTTGTTAAGGACTTTGACTGGGACGTTCAAACACATGAGTATGCTTTGATCTAAACTATTCCATTGTAACTCTGGTTGTATGTTTACAGCCGATGTCCTGCTAGAAGTTACCAGGCTCCATGTTGTCCATACATGCTGAATAAAAGCAGTCCCTCAGTATGATAGTGCCACCACCATGTAACATGGTGAGGATGGTGTTTGTTTTTTTTCCCACCACTGACAGGATCTTTGTTAGTCTATCAAATAAAACCCCAATAAAATAATATCTGTGGAAGGAATCTGACAGACTACAGAAAAGCTGAAGGGGTGTGAATACTTTTGCAAACACGGTGTGTCATACTTTAGTTTTACTGCTGTGTGTGTTTTTGCTCATCTGTTTGAATTTTGGAGCATATGAAGCAGCCTTGGTGACGGGGTCACCTGTAATCACAGCAATATCCTGCTTTAAGCAAAAACAAACATATTGCTTCTGATTCATATGAATGCATGAAAACTGCCAGTTTAATATTAATCAGTAATGAAGAGACTAAAACTCCCGTCGGCTCTGTGATGTGACAAAGCTTATGCAATTTTCTTTTTATTATATAATCCTTCATCACCGGCACTCTGGTGGATCGTTGCAGAAAATCCAAACGCCTCCTGATAAAGCATGGTGGACTCCTTTGTTGAATCTGCTCAAGGAAGGACAAAGTGAACACCAAACATCCTTTCGATCCTAAAATCAGCAAATGAGATGGGAGACGAATAGATTGTTATTTTGGTAGCAACGTAGGACCTTGGCCAAACGTGGTTGTGTCTGTGTGTGTGTGTGTGTGAAACGGTTTCCCAGGCGTGTCTGTCATGCCACCGGTGACCCTCAGATTCCCTCCTGTGCGACGTCATGTCACTTCCCGCCTTTGTTCCGTGACTCAAGAGGATCTTTCTAAAAATGTATTTTTGTTTAAAGACTCTCAACTGCTCTCCTTCCTCCTTCGCTTGGCAGCGGTGGGTGTGTTTGTACGTTAACGACACCCTGTATAGCAGACCCCATAAACAGGAACTCTTGGGATGCAGATGAGGATGCTGAAGGGTGGGTCCTTTCCTCCTTCGTCCGCCCGCACCTTTGCAGCATCAAGCTTTTTTTGTTTCTAAATCACAACCATGTAGGCTTTGTTCTGAGCGGCGTGCTCACTTCTAAACACCATTCATGAGAAAAACTCACCTCTGTGCTGACTAACCTCCGATCCTGACCGCAGGATGATGTTGGGACACAAACTCTCTCCAGAGACGTTTCAGGAACTGCCTATTATATTCAGACAGGCTTGCTGGCCCCGCTCTCTTGGGGGTCATCGGGAATGTGTCGAGGTGCCGCACGGCGCAGCAGTGGACATGTGTGGTTGGATGTCATCATGTATGAGGTCGCTCAGAGATTTGGATCACACAAACACTGGAAACTCAAACACTTGGACATTTATTTGAAGTCCAAAGGAAGCACACATGCTTCTCTCCTCAGTGGAAAGTGGCTCTTGTCCAGGTAAATTGGCCATTTCCAGACTGCCACTGCTTCCAAAAGTTTCCCTTGCTGTAGCAACAATAAGAATCTGTTGCAGCTATTCAAAGGCAACATAATAGGATGCAGCAGGCATGAGGGCTGATAAGCCGACCACAGGGGACGGGCCATAAAACCAGCCTCTGCTCACTGAACGGCACAGCAGAAAACAGTGACTATTATGTATTGTACTTGTTTAAATAGATTCATTTTCATAATATTTTGTTTGCGTTGTTATGTACAGTAGATGGTGCTATTAAAAACTAAAAACTAGAGACTTCTATGAATCTGACCATCTACAAATCTATCTGTGGCCCTTTAATATTGTAAAAGTGCTTTAATTTATACAATAAATGGATAGCTGCTTGTCTCCGGGTACAACCAGCACAGGTGTAATGCAATATGTTTGAGTTTTGTTTTGCACATTTGAGGTTCAGTATGCCTCATTTGGACAAATAGCTGCACTGTTCTGCGTAGCATAGTGAGAAAAGCTTGTGCACTCCCACCATGTTTTTATTTTATTTTAAAGCTTTGTTGGCTCTAGTGGACTTTATTTGAAAGTAGTTTGACAGGAAAGAGGGTAATGAGAGAGGGGAAGACATGCGGCAAATGTCTCCAGACTGGGAGTCGAATCTGCGACCACCAGCACGAGGACTAAGGCCTCAATACGTGGGTTGTGCTTTGCCCCTGTGCCACCACGTTTCTAAAGAACTATAGGCAACGCAATGTTGGGAGAAAAACAGAAAAAAAGTTTTTGGAAAACAGTAAAAAAAAATACAAAAAATCAGAACTTCACTTTTCATAAAAAACCCCTACATGTTTTACCCCAATATGTTACCACCCTTATAAGGTATAGGTAAGATTTTCAACTTTGTTCAAACTAGGGCTGCAAGGATGGTAAAATTGTTGCTCTATAGTAAAAAGGTGCTGAGTTTGAATCCCGGTCAGGGGTCTTTTGGTGTAGAGGTTGCATGTTCTCCCAGTGCAGGTGTGGATGCTCTCTGGGTACCCCGGATTGCCTCTCACCGCTGCAGATAGATACCGACCCCCCAACAACCCTGGAAGGATGAGCAGGTGCAGACGACAATAGGACGATCCTTGTCTATAATGAAAATTTTAAATATATGTTTAGTTCATATTTTCTTCTTCATTTAAGTTGATTTTATGGTGAAAAACATACCTCAGACAACACCACTGACAATTATTTAGTCAATCAGCAATTGAACTTTTAGGGTTACTGAAGATACGTCATCTCATGTTTAGGTTTAGCTGAATTAGTTTATGAAAGAAACATACATTGAATAATGGATATATGAATACTTTTTCAGTTTACAACTGTGTCTGTGTTTGTTTGCCCTTCTGGAAACACACTCAAAAGAAGCTTTTGTTCCTTTGCCAAGGTGGAAACTGAGTCAGAGATATGTAATCAGATCGTAGAGCTGGTTTACAGAAAATCTTCCAAGTTTAAATTCAGAAAACTTGGTGGACAGATGGGGAATTGGCAAAGAAAGAACCCACTTTCCCAAAGCCCTTGCAGGGAAAAAAAATACAAATAGCACTTGCAGCAAATAAACTGTATTGTGTATACAAATATTTTAGACTCTAAAGTAAACACTGGATTATTCAATAAAGAACCATAACCTAGCATTAGTGCTTCCCTGGACATGTCGGCAATTTCTCCCCAGGCTAACTCATGAGACAAACATGAGTTAGGCTCATGTTTGTCTGACTCAAACATGAGGCTGGTGGTCATCCACACACAGTATTCCATCAAAAGCCATGTTTTCCCCAAGAGACGGCACCTGCAATTATGAGGCCATATTTCTTCAAGGTTCAGTCTCTGCCTCAAGTGGAAAAGTTTAGGTACTTTATGGTAGGATGGAGTAAGGGATAAATAAATTGATTGGGGATTCAATCTTGCACAAATAGACCTTAGTCAAAAAGTGAAGCCTCTTTGTGGTCAAGACATGGATGATGGCCATAAGGACACATTTCAAACTGTGTACCTTTTCTGTTGGGTGGCTGGGACTCAACCTGTTAGACTGTAGACCTCCGTCATCTACGGGAGTCGCTGCCTTTTCTCCTCCACCTTCCTTTGGAGGTCTTATCCTACCAGGAAGAGACCTAAGGCAGACCCCGAGCTCCCCGGATAGGTCTTACATCCTTTCTGGTATGGGAAGGCCTTGGAATCCCCAGATGACACTGCAGAGAGTTTGCCAGGTGGATGTATTTCTGGAATGCCCTCCTGTGGGATGCTACGCACCTGACCGAAAGACAATGGAGGGAAAGATGAAGCAATGCATGTTTTTGGAAAGGAGGAGGACGTCAGAGTACCAAGAGAGAACCCATACACAGAAAGACCCCAATACATTTTGCTGCTAGGTAGGTACTCCAACATGCAGAACAGTAAGTCTAGAAATAATGACTAGACAAGCATTCCAAAGAGACTGCAAATTATGACGTGGCTTTGGTTCTTATATCTATGTCTCTTCCTCTCTCCATCAAATCCTTACTAGGCACTCATCAGCCTATCCTGATTTGGATCCACACCAAGTTTTTTTCCTCTCAGCTTCTTAAAGGGCATCACAGTCCACTGCTCCATTTGAGGAGCGCCAAGTGTGTTTTCCGATATTGCTGGTCTAAAATAGTTATGTCAAACACGAACCAGGGAGGCACCCCATTAAGCTTTTACCACAAAAGTCCATCTTGAACACCGAACAACCGTCCCTTAACTGTCTCACACAAGGTTGAATGGAAATACCATATGGCCGATGGTTGGGAATGAGGGGAAATGAGGTTGGGACATAGACCGGCAGAGAGAAGGAGAAGAGGGAACCAAAATGAAGATTTGCTTTGAAGATGGTCCTCCGAGGCTTGGTGTGCAAAAGGAAACAAAGACAAAGGGAAATGTGTCTTTATTTTGTGAGTATTTGTTGTTTAAAGCTCCACCGAGAAGGAAAACTTGTCTCATCGTGGAGGTTTCTGCGCTTTCCATTTCAATAAAGTTCTAAACTCTCACGGTTTGAACCCAGAGGAGCTCTGGCCAACACACTGACCTCTTTATCAAATCATTTAGTACCACCCACCGAACTCGGATCAGTTACTTGAGACCCCCACTATGTTTCTGCTAGCCAGACAGTGGACTGTTTTATTTCCTGGCAATCTGCTGCGATACCCCGCAGTCCAAACCAAACAATTATTAGAATAAAGAGCCTGCTCAAACACACACTCACACACACGTAAACACCCCCACATACACCTTGTTTGTGTGCCTGGCTGTGGATCAGAGTGCTTCAACAGTAAAACAAACCTTTAGAGGAAAACAGCATGCTGTGGGAGCTTTGGATCAACCCCATGCATCCCTGCACAGCCCGGAGATATCACTTATGACTGAGCCAGGACATAGACATACAGTTACAAACAAATGACTTCAGTGTTGTTTTAATCAGAACGTAATGCACATATTTAGCATTTTTCTTGCCCATCAGGTCCGAAATATACATACAGACTGACATATACAGTCACATTTAGTCAATTAGAATGACTAATTGTTAGATCAAAAGTACATTTTAAAAAAGCCTTTAGGCAAAATTTAATATACTTTTCATTAAGTCCACATTTCTTAAACAATTTTCTTTTTTATTGGTCTGATGTAATTATATAATCTCCAATGTTGTGTTCTCATTAGCTTTAAGCAAATGTTTGTGAATAGTTGGATATATTTCTCTCAGTGAGTTGAGTTACTTAACTGAAATAAATGTACTTTTTCAAAAAAATTTCAAATTTTTTGATCCTGACTGCATATACAGTACACTCTACTAATATTTGGTTGAAATTACATAAGTATGCTGAATTCTGCATACATGCTTTTAGTCATGTTCTGTGTTAATCCAGGTTGGATATTTGACAACTCTGTTTCATTTTCAATTAGATTGAGGTTGAGACTTTGGGAAAGCCATGATAGAAGTATAATATTTGCGTGCTTTATCAATTTTGACTTTAATTTTGAGGTGCGTTTGGATTTTGGTCTTGATATAGTCAATTGTCTCCCAGTTTCAGCCGTCTAGCTGTTGATGGGGGTTGAAGATGAGGGATTATTAGGTCGTCATCATCCCTGATCATTCCCTCCAAGAAACAAGACAAGCCTACAGCATGTTGCACTCACCACCAAAGTATAAATGCTTAACATTTTGTACTTTGTTCTTTTGTCTTTATTAGTTGACATCCTTATTATTCTATTGGGCTTTAAGACTGACTGTGAGCTTGATAGTTCCTGATGTTAAACTTGATTAAGCCATAGTTTACCTGGACATGCTCCATCTAAAGAGGATCATTCAGGTCTTCCCCAGAACTGAGACAAAGTGATGACGCACAAATCAAAACACAGATTTTAATATCGTTGTTCAGGAATGTGTACAAAAATAACTTGTCAACTTGTTTGACCCTATAGTGCCTCGTCATCGCTCTGTACTTTGGTTCAAACTGTTTTAATATTGCTCAATCCAATGAGTGCTATCAAAGAAATGTTTTACTGTGCTGACAAAGGATAATAGAATTTTCAAATATGTTGAATGATAATCTTTTTTTGTCCAAAGATTTATATGTCTAAATTAGCCAGTTTGAATCATTTTGACCTTGTGTGAATTTGAGGAAATTCCAAAGACATTCCAGTTTGTCCACACAGTTTTTGTTTTTCAAAGTCCTCGCACTAGAAAGGATCCAATAAATCTTTAAAACCCTAAAACTATCTTGTAACCATAATGAGTTTATGTAGACCTCGAACCGCAGCTGAACATCCCCGGATATGTACATAAACATGCACATAAACCCCGGGACTATAAAGTGAATAGTTGGCTGCTACACGCCACAACTCTCACTATACAAGACCGACAGACTTTGATGCTTTCTGGGCAACAAAGCATTGAACTAATGGATTCGGAACAGAAATATATGCTGGGCACTGCTACTCACTCCTCCAAAATGTTTGCCAGATTCTCTGAGTCATTGTGTTGCTGCGAAATGAGAAACACGACCAGCAGAGTCCAACAGGATGCTTTCTTTACTTCTTGAGTGTCAGCGTCTTGCCCTGCTGGTTTGTTTTTAAGAAAGTGAACCGTAGGAGTAAAGTTAGAAAAACGTGAGTTGCAGGCTCTGGTTCAGGAGACGACGGATCGGCCAAAGCACTGAAAAAACACAGTGTCACGATCCTGGGGTGACTGTGTGTTTTTTCTGTCTTCTCCACCTTGTCCCTCAACTCTCACGTTCCTGTCTGCTGATCTCTGGACGAATGGGGATTCTCTGGTGTGCTTCTGACACACCTGTGTCTAATCATCACGTCAAGCCTCTGTTGAGTGTCAGCAATAGTTGTAGTGACCAAGTTATATTTTTCGTCTAATTTTCATAACGCATGCTCCACAGTTACGTCATGTCACATAGCAATCTATCGCCTTGATCCTCCGCTGGAGATAACTTCAGATTCTCCAACCGCTAGCTGTGTTTCCATTAAGCATAAAATTGTGCAAATTGAAGTTGTGAGAAATAAATTGTCTTAGTGGAAAGACGCAAAGTTAGAAAATTCTCACGATTTTGATCAAAAGTTGTTGCTCTGGGAGGACGTGATTTTATATATTTTTTCAGCCGTATTGATATATTTATGTTTCGTAATACTGCGATGGAAACTCGAGTCCCGTGATCAACAGCCGGCTGTTACTACTGGTGAAAACCACAAAGGAGACTACAGGAAGTGGTAGGAAGATGATGTAGTTTGTTTTGCGTCGTACAATGTGCAGCTGACTCTACCAGAGCTCTCACAGCACCGCACAGTTCATAAAAAGTTGTCATGAGTACGTGTTGAATCCATAACTAAGACGCTGACGTCTCCTCTGATGAGTAATAGATGATGAGCACTACCGCCATGCATCATCTATGGTTTTATAAAATATGAATATATTTTATGTAACTTTAAAACATTTGCTGCTGCAATGACTTTTAAAAAAATCTTTCTACAACAACTAAGGAAGATGTTGGTAAGAACTCAGCAAAGCCTTGAATTTGATCTAAGGACTCGTTCTTCAGCCTCAGATCAAAATGACTAAGTTACAGGTTGAATATTGGAGCACAGGCTCGGCATGTTGCTGTGATGGATTGACTCGGAGCAAAGGGGAAGCATTAATGGCATAATGACAGGATATGGGTGTTGGCGGGGTCAGCGTGTTCTGGTGGCGTTGTGTTTGGGTGACGGAATGTTGCTCTGGGTCTGCACACCTACGTCACTGGCTTCCTGGTGTGTGACGTAGAGGATTTCCTGTCAGCAGGTGGGTTACCTGGTGTGTCCATCCAGCACCTGACCCTGGCGACGACAAATCACACCTGCCACCTGGCTCCATCTTGTCCCAGACTTTTAATCCTCCAGCCGCTAACTTCAGGTAAACAGTTGTCTACCGTACTTTGCTTAAAAACCTGTCTGCTTTTCACATTCCTATATCGGCTGTATGTATGATCTACAGTGAAACAAAACAAGGTTGCTTTAGATGGTAGAAACAGGCATGTGCATTATTGGCTCTACTCCTCTTTTTTTTTTTTCCTTTTTCTTCAGAGAAGCCCTGGCTGTGTGGCAACAGTTCGGCTCAGTCACTCAGCGCAGGCAGGGGTCCACTGCGCACACGAACACAACCACGCTTCCCCCTCAGCGCTCTCCCTCTGCACACAACTGGCTTCGATTTTTCAGAGGTCAGAGGTGAGCCGTAGCGGGATCATTATCACAGGTCATTTGTGAGGCAGGCACAGAGAGGGGACGGCCAATAATCAGCCGAAGCACGCGGAGGGGATCGAGCTGCAGTTATTCTAAGCTCCAGGGCGAGTTGCTCCTTTGATTGATGCAACTAGTTTGGGCAAGTCTCGGCTCGTGTCTATTACTTATCCTTTCCTGTCATCGGCTGATAAGAGATCTCTCACCGAGGGGGGTGGAGGGCCGGGTCATGGAAATATCACTGCACTGTACGCGTCTCTTGTTTCCGCTCTGAAATCAAATATTTGCTGTGGGTTTTCTCTGCTGGAGAGGGCAAAAATAACCCAGGTTGTATCAACAGTGCTGTTTGAAAGTATTTACCCCAGTTTTCAAATGGCAATCTCATTTATGATCTTACTTTTAGCAGCCTAAAATTGCAGATTTTGCTACAACCTATTTAGAAAAGTTGCAATCAAAGGCAAAAATAAACCCTTTTTACAATGTTTATTTTTGCCATAACATAGCCTGGCAACAAAAAAATTAATTAATTAATTAATTAATTAATTAATTAATTAATTAATTAATTAATGCACATAACCTTCCCAGAAAGGACAGGACTTTAACATAGTTGATATTTAAAGTGCATATAACATTTTCAAGTAACTTCTTGAAACAGCACTCTTAATCCAAATGAAATTATGTCTTGAGGAGTTGTCAAAGTGCAAAAGAAAAATGTTATATTGGCCATTCAATGTCCTACATAAAATTAGTCTTTGGAAAAAAACAAACAATGCCAAATGTTATCATGTAATATCACACATGCCTTCATCTAGCAGGTTCGGGTGTCAACAGAGATTTTGCAGTTGAATGAGAAGGATTGGTCAAAATTCAGGCCTCACCTTCCCCAGCAAAGTCCAATGTTCATAATTCAGAAATCAGGAAAAGACTGGGGGAAATGGCAGCTGTAGCTTTGGGGTGGCGATGGCTCTTCGTGTGCAGGTCGATCTGGACAGCTTTCTGAAATCAAATAGAGAAATATTTTAAAACTGCTTCTTGCGTTTGCTTGGATTATCTTTGTCTGATTCTACAATGCGACTGATCATCTGAAACATGTGTGACAGAAAAAAAACATGTGATTTCAATTACAAATAGATTTCTTCTTTTTTTGTTATTCTTTTCTAAAAGTTAATGACTGACAGCAGCTTATCACAGCTTCAGGGTTGGGTCGGCCATGTTTTTTTTTTTTTTTTCTTTAACTGAATGATGTTTCAACTTACGCAGATCCCAGAGGATGGATTAGCGTGACCTCATAAAGAAAGCACCATTTCACATTTCAAGGTTTATCAGTGATATAACTGCTATTGTTTCGGCTCTGTTCTCTCTGCAAGTCGACTGTAATTATTTCTTTTGGCTTACAACTGCTAGGCCAGTTTAGAAAAACTTTTTTGAGGTCTTTCCAGGTCAAAGGTTATTGAGCTAATCAGAGTTGGCCTAGAGGTGTGGGATTTTTCCTGAATGTTTATACATTTCATTTTAAATCATACAGTGCTTTGCAAAATGTTTTGCACCTCTAAAACTTTTAAAAATATTTTTCATCAGCTGCGTTTCCATTACAAGAGTGCATGAAACTTTGTTGATATTCTGCTAATGTAAAAAAAACCCCACACACACAATTTTGCAGTTGCTTTATTTCCATTAAATAACAAATGCAGCTAAAATCAAGCTTGTGCACATAAGTCAGTAGCAAACACGCTGCGCTGTCACCCTCCCACCACTTCCTGTCGTCTTCTTCGTCTTTTCTGCCGTTCCAATAGTAACTTCCAGTTGTTGCTTCTGTTGCAGTTTTGCGAAATGCACTAATTTTGATGCAGCCGAAAAACAACCTTATCCTAACTCAAAAAACGTTCCATTTTCCATTAAGTGAAATTATTTTTGTAATTCCATTTAGCGCAATTTTAAGGTTAACGGAATAGCAGCTAGCGAAGTTTATAAATGCAAACTTCAGTGTGTTTTTTCTAGAGCATTGTGTTTGATTGTCTGTCTGTCTGTCCATCCAGATCACTGTACTCCTTCATAATTTATTTAAATTTTATTATACATATTTTTAAAAGACTTTCATTTCAGCTTTGGGTTTGATCCTGGCTGTGTGTGATAACGTATGACTCACAAACAAACAAAAACAGCACAATATCCTGCTGGTGGACATCCTGGAAAATCACTTTCAACCCTTAAATAAGGCAAGATTGACAAGGTGCTCTGGTGTGTTTAGTATGAACTAATGAACTACCCCCACTTTAAAAAAAAAAAAAAAAATCTGACATAGTAAGAAACAATTAAACATGATAAAGGTGATTAGTACCAAGATCCAACACGGATCAATAATGATCAGAGGAATTTGTTGACCTCACACGATGACCATATAACTTTTGACTAACCTCTGGATCCGGTGTCCCGTCCAAATAATATTGACCTCAACTCTCATCCCTCATCCACTCAGTCGTCAAGATGATCTGATTTACATACGATGGTTGTCTCATGTTGGTAGGGCCTCTTCATTTATCTGTTGGCCCACAGGAATTACTACATGACAGGTTTATGCTACAGAGGCCACTACACAGATCTCTCCCTCTTTATATTCCCGATATCCACTGACATGAAAGCTGAACATAAAGTAAACGAACAGCAGATGTGAGACTCGTCAGACCGCAGCACAAACACACGCTCGCACGCGCGCGCACGCATTGGCCGTGACGTGTAATTTACAATATTCACGGGTCCGTCTCCCGTCGTTTACGCTCTCTCCCTCTTGGCACCTGAAAGCGGTTATCTCCGCGTCTTGTGACACCAGGGTCGTTTCTAACGCGCAGCAATTCATAAAAACAGTCTCATCTGCGTGCGTAACGCGATTCTGCCCGCAAAACGTTTAATGCAGAGAAGTTCGCTTCATTGAATGTGGAGTAAATCATCTGTGTAGGAAGGGAAAATGGGAGGGGGTGAAGCGCAAAAGAAAGAGCGGTTCCAGAAAAACGCTGGATGGGAGATAAGAGAGCAGCAGAGATATAGGAGGAGAGGAGGAGGAAGGAATCGGGCGTTATTACGGCACCCAGGTGTGTTTACATTATGCTTTGTCGAACGATATCACCGGCAATGCTCTGATAGTGCTGACCTGTGACTGGCTGACAGCCCCTCTGGGATCTGACTGGAGTCCAACACCAGCGCTAAGCCCCGGAGACAAGCGCATGAGTGTGTGCTGACCCGCAGATAGGCGGACAAGACTGCAGGACAGCGCATGAGGTCATCGAGACTCCCTCGCTGAGTGTTTATCACTCACAACCTAAGAGAAACACCAAGTCTCCGAGGATGGTTTTGCTGAGTCGTGTTGAACTGACCTAAAACCAATGTGGATATAACAGGACAGAGATTGCATAAACAATAAACAACGTTGAGTGTGTTATTATTACTTTTTTTTTTTTTTTTTTTTTTGTCGTTGTTGTTATTCCTCCATCGCTTCCTGCTGTAGGAAAATATCTTCTTCCATACCCGTTTCAGATTTACTCTGCGTGCACGACAGCACCAGCTGGACTCGTCCCTGCCGCCAGATTGTCACGGCCTTCTGTCGCGGTAACCGAGGCCGACACGGACCGGCACCAGTGTCGACCGAGATCCCGCAAAAAAAAAAAAAAAAAAAAGTTTCGTTTTCCAAGCTGTTGACATTTTTCTGTCATACTGTTGCTGCGGTTTAACGAGTTGTCCCGAGAAGGCGCCAGATTCACCTGAGTTTTCTCCGGCTCTGTATAAAGAGCTCCGTAGCGTCGCCCCTTCCCCACCTGTTGCTGAACATCGCCGGTTGGCTGACTGAGAAAAGGCAACTTTTTCCATATTTTTCATCAGCTGCGTTTCCATTTACAAGCGTGCGCGAAATGGAACAACAATTTTTTTGTAGTTTTTTTTTCCAGAAAAGACTGCAATGTAAAACTCTAAATTTGACGATCTCAGTCCTCTTACTTTTTTAAGGGGTTTACACACTGTCCAACTGCTTCTTACAGACACCAGCTGCTGTTTTGTTCTTCCTGAGGACAACCAGGAAAAAATGCATTCGAGCTGCATGAAGGAATCTAATGTGAAGAAATGCATGTGTTAGACAGCAAATGACGAGATCTTATTCAGCAGATAGTTGTCTTGTGAGGTCTTATGAGATCCATTGTAATGAAGGCTGTAAGCAGAAATAGGATTTTTTCCCTAGTAATTTTAAAAGGAAGACAAAAACAACTTTAATTTTAAGGAAAATTGGGAAAAATGTAAGAATGACTATAAACCATTATAGTGTCCTAATGTTTTCTTTTGTTGGAATTTGCGTTTTTGTTGATTTAGTTTAATTGGTGAGGTTCATGTTTGTTATTGACATGCAAATAAATCATTTTTTATTCCAAAGACAGACAAAATAGACGTAGATTTCTGCCCCTAAACAAAACTGAAAAATTAAAAGAGCGTCCTAATTGTTTTTAATTGACTGCACACAAAACTGTCCAAGCCGAATCACAAACTTCCATCTGCATGTTGATCCCATCCGCTTCCCCACACACCCAGGCTGACACACACACACACGCACACACGCACGCACGCACGCACGCACGCGCGCGCGCACACACACACACACACACACACACACACACACACACACACACACACACACACACACACAGGAACATGAAGCTGGCCGTTGAGGCATCAGGATATGGCCTCTCCAGGTTCCAAAGCCCCGCTTTGTTTTTCTTGGCAATGGATGACGCAACACAGCAAAGTTCTGCTGGGGGAATACGCTGCAGCTGAGTGGCTAAACAGAACCGATCCATATTTATGTGTAAAAAGTGGGCACTGTACATTATGTGCAGGCTGAATATGGAGAGGAAGGATGGTGTACAGTGACAGCACAAGGCCACTCAGGCCGTCTGGCCTGGATGCCCCTGTCAGTTCGCAGTGGTTAATTCCTGTCCGGAGTCCAGCTGGGTCTGGTATGTGACGGCTTGATGGTAGGAAACATATGGGCAGTTGACAATAGACAACTGCAAAATACAGAAAAAAAAACACACACACACACACACACACACAAAAAAAAACTCAGTTTCAAAAAGAATCCCAACATTCCTCCCATTTTACATTTTATATCCCTCTCACATTCCTCTTATTGCCAGTCTCTTGTCACATCTTTGCCAATTTTTCTATGCTGTTGCTTTAAAGCTAGGAAATATACTTCATGGTTTCCTTATTTGATCAGCACACAGAACTGTGCAGTCCCAGACAATGCTTAGGGGGTATTTTCTGTACTTATGCATTATCTTGTGGAAGCATTGAAAGCCATTTAACCCTTCCTACTTCAGAACCCAGACTCAACATCACTCCTAAAGCATCACCCTTGAAACACGGTGGTGGTTGATGGACGGTACTAAATATCTGAATACTACTGGTTAATGACCTGCTATTGGTCCGCAACATCAATGCATCCATACATTCAAATCTTGTACAAAGTGATTTCCACATTTTACGTTAGTGGGAAATCCAGATTGACATCCATTTTATAGCATCCGCCATGAGTATTCCTTCACTTATTTTGTTTCCATCTAATGTCTGTTTCAATCAGAAGATATCATCACTTCATAGAACAAGGTTTAAATCACACACATAATTGAAAACTGTGTTTCTGTCTGTCCACACTGAACATTGACTCAGACATGTCCATCCTGAGGAAGACTTTGAAGTAGGAACAGGAGAAGAGCATGATCCAACAGAGAACAAAACAAATGTGGGATTTATCCTCCACGGGTGCTGATGTCATTTCTTCACAATGCTTTGTCCTTGAGAGAGCAAACTTCTGTTGAACAGATATGATTTTTTATCTAAGCCATTGTAGTTCTGGCTGCATGCATTGCGGTCATTGCGCAGCCTGAAAGCTAGCGCTAGCTCCCTCTGTAAAAAGATTGCCACTTCCAATCTTTTGTTTGTAGGCCTGAAGGTTTAGTTTTGGTCCCGTCTGACCAGGACACCTTCTTTAACAATAACTTCATGCTAATCAGTCTTGAACAAAAGTGGAATTTCCGGACTATACTTAATATATGTCATGTCAGCATGAGCAGCTCCTCATTGCTATGTTTCATTTATTTAGTTTCTTTTTACCATGAACTGTTCCAAATTCAAATTTATGCATTTCCTTTTTTCATGTGACTCACATAATGTGAATATTTTTGCAGACCACATGTGAGTTTTACGACTTTCACATGCGATTTTCAAATGTGAAATCGTTGTATTTTTCTATAATGGTACAACGTGTAGAGGGGTGAAAAACGAGTTATAAGTAAATGAAAACACTAAGTATAAAAATAAGCACCACAACCTATGCTTTATTGTTTTTCTATCCTTAATTTCTTGCTTGCTGTAATAACTTCTTTACAGGTGCACTCTGTTCAGTGACTGTGACATTTGGCTGCATGAGATATTTTAGGGGTATTGAAATACAAATTTGTGTCATTCTTTTCAGATTCTTGTTGCAAGAAAATTTGGAAAACTCTTCGACATATGATTTATCACACAAAATCCTTGTAAAATACACTGAAGTTTGTGGTTGCAAAGTGACAAAATGCCCCTTTATATTCATACCCCTATAAACGTTATAGGGGTACAAATACATTTTCAAGGTACTTTTGTGGCGTTAAAGTAGTCTAAATTAAAGTAAACAGCTTTTTCTCTTCATGTTTTTAAATGAGTGGATATACGCTGAGGTGTAGTGCTGATTTTAATAACCTACAGGTCTGTGCAACTCGTGGCCAGTATGAAAAAAATGTTTATTTTGATGGATAAGCCAAGAGCGAGCAGCTGGTTTGAGTTGGGAAACAATACTTGAGATTTAGCCAGCATCTGGTTTTGATTTGGCTTACTCTCTTCCTCCGAATCTCAGTCCCTTTTCTCCTTCTCCGTCATCTGCCTTTACTATCCCCACAGTTCGCTTTCAGCTGTTCTCATTTCCTGGGGATCCTGCTGTCCCCCTCTTACCTCTCACCTTGCGATGACCATCTTACTTCTTTTAATTATCAAACCCCAGAGAGCTTCAGCTGATAAAATAGCATATATTCTTTGGAGAACTTTTTTCTGTTTTATTGTTTCAGGTTACTGGAAAAAAAAAAGGCAGGTAATTCCAGAGTTATTGGTCCCCTTGCTGGTTGGTGGACTCTGAGGGAGAGCAGTTATAATCATTGGCCCCAGGAGCTTCGAAGACCTCCGTACCTTTATGGGAGCTAATAAGAAGAAGAAAAGTACATGCAACAGTAACGATTTTGCATTTTATTTAGCGTAGCAGAAAAAGCTGCCTCAGCATAGGCTGCGCAAATAAAATGTCAAATGTCATCCAGGCGGGGTAAGTATGTAAACCTTTTTAGGTAAAAACAAAAAATAAATAAAGAGTGCTACAACAACAACAACAACAAAAAAACACCAAGCACATTAAACAAAAGCAGATTTAAAAATATACATTTATTGCTGGCGTTTAAAGGAAGCCACCATGCCTGCTGATCTCAGTGTAAGAGGAAAGGAGTTTAAGAGTCCTGGAGTTACAGAAGAAAATAATCTGCTTTAGTTTTGTATTGGAGCGTTTTGTGCAGATTGCAACCAGTCTAGGGAAGTTCTGGTCAGACATGTATCCAACCAGAACTTCACCGGCAAAAAAAAACTTATTCCATTCGCAGAATATTTAACTTATAACAAGACAATTTTCCACAGTTATAAGTGAAATAATCTGCCAATGGAACAAGCACTTTGTCATGAATATTACGCAATTATCAACTTAAAACTAGCTCATGTATCTTATTGAAACGTTACTTCTGAGTTCGTTTTGCCTCATTTCAAATGTACTAAGATATTTGCACTAGAAACAAGAGTAAAAGTACTTAAGATTTTGTGTTTTTGCAGTGTATCTGCATTACCCTTCATCACAAATATTTGACATTTGAAACTCAAGCAATAGATGTTTCAGTGAAATTTCCTAACCCCTGCCTGAAAGTGGTCCAGAATACCGTATTAATTGAGAGCAGTTCACTGCTTGACCCAAACATTCTCTAAACTCTTGGCCAGAATATTGAGGTTTGAAATGTAACTGCGGAAGGATCCAAGTAAACATTTTCTAAATGCAGGCGGATCGCTGCAATCTTGAGATTAACAGGCACTTGACCAGAAGCTAGTGAAGCATTAGCTGTGGTAAGTACAGTATGATCAATACACCGAAAAATGCTCTTAAACAGTCACACTGGTGAAATGTCTGGAGAACAGGAAAATGCCTTCACTGCTGCAGTGTCTTTGCATGTACACACTGACAATACGAGTATGCATGAGCCACATTATTATTGTTCTCTTCTGGTCTTTTCCCATGATGGCTTCTGAATGCATGAGCAGCTGAAGTTATTGAATAACTCCCTGCACTCTGTGGTCAAACTCCTCTAACACGACTCGCTTAGGATTTGCTAATGTTTTATTTTTCCTCCGTTTTCTGTTCTCAGCTCCACATACACACACTGCCAAAGAGAAGACAGACAGGCACGCACATCACAGATGTGAGGTGAGGAAATTTGGTTCTGGTGCAAAACACATTCTGGTTGCAAAAGAGCTCATTAGTCAATGTATTTATGTAGAGCAAATGTCACTGGAGTCAGGAGTTCTCATTGGTTGGTGGTTGAGATTTTCAGTTTGATCATTTTCATATCTGGAGTCATGCAGTTATTTAAGGATTTGGTGTAAGGCTGCAGACCGTAAGAATCCAAATAACTAGAAATCCTGACATCTCTATTAGACTGTGAGGAGGACGGTTACATCTGTTGATAATTGATTTGTTGCAACAGAAAACTGGCAGCTGACTCTGACAACTTCAGATTAAAGTAACTTAAATCCTCATCTAGGCCGACATTTGGTTGCAATGTATCTTTCAGTACATGAATCAATAAATCTTTTCTCCCACAGCTGTGCAAACCTTTGTTTGGGAAATAAAAAAAAAAGAAGAAGCTATTGCATGTGAACACTCTGAGCTGGATTGGTGAAATTAATCAATGTCACACAACCAGGGTTCCCCACTCCATGTTGGCAAGCTGAAAAGAAACATGAACACAGCACACAGTAGTTAGGATGTGATATAAGTCTAGTCACAAACTTTAGTGATGAACTTTTCTACTGTATCAACGCCAGTTTACACAAACACTGCTGTGGGTATTGCTAAGATTTTCACAAACAGATTCATGCAAATTTGGAACAGACACTCTTGCTCCAGTGAATTATATATGTTTCTGTTCTACGTAACGTAGCGGGGTACGTTTGGGTATATTTGGGGTGTTTGAGATCAGAGTAATCTTCAATGATCCATCCACCTTTTTCCTAGGTCCCATGAGGCTTCGCGTGAATTATGGGTGCGACTTTCGCCGTGAAACTGAACGGCCATTTGTTTACATGTTAGTAACTCCCTAACCGGCTTTCGTCAGAGGTTTTAGGCTGTAAAATATGTAGGAACGCCAGCTATCACAGCTTAAATGTGGCAAGAGGATAATAACTTGAAGTGGTCCAAAATAACCTGCACTAGTATATTTAGCTACTTCACTGGCTCAGTTGCTTTGAATAACGGGTTTTCTTCCATCGGCCTTTTTGTCCACACAATGAAACGAGCACACATAAAGCATTTTTGGGTTCTTTCTCCAAGTTTCGATTTTCTTAGGAAAATTCTTTTTGTTTCCTCATCTGTCGGAAGGTGATGAAAACTACCGACAGAGTGTCAACACAGGAACATGCCCTTTTTGTTTTTGGAGGCCTTTCAAAACACACTTTTTGCAGCCAGAAAATTAGTTTGGTCTGATTAGTTTGGAACCGCGCAACACGTACCGGAGCTCCGCAAGGGCATCTTTTCTACTGGCAAGTCGCTCTCCAACAGGTTAATGTGCGGTTTGGTTTGGTGAGCGTCTCCATATTACGGTCTGGAGACTCAGCAACGGACAACCTTGAGGTTCTGATGGACTCAAATAAACCCAGATATTCCATGCAAAGCAACAGTTGAGGCACAACTTAAGCCACCCAATTTAATCTATCAATAGTTTTTAAGGTAACTCTACAAGCTATGTTCAATGCAAATGAAAGAATGTAAAAAATAATAATGGTAAAATTAAAAAGAAAAAGACACTGATCAAATAAAAGGGGCTTAGAAAGACCGTGGTGGTTGATATGCTAAACTGGAAAGGCCTCATTCAACCTCAGACCAGGTCTGATTGAACGTCAACATCTTAATCAACAAACACGCATACTGTGTCTTTCTTGAATCTAAAATTATTATATAAATTATTCACCATTGTATCATTGATTTACATCAGATGAGCCTGACATTTTAAGAAGTGTGTGTACATTTTCCAGGACCACAGTGTACTTGTCATTGCGCAACAATTAGAAATTAAAGCCTCAAGCTAACTCATTCATAACATTAATGTGTCCACAGTGCTGTTTGCAGTAGCTTTAATCAGACCTAACTTGTATTTTACTTTCTTTCCAAAGAACCAGAGTTTCACGCAGAGCGAGATTGCAAATGCAATAAAAGGAACCAGAACACAGGCCAAGGTTGCTTTTCACCCCTTCAGTCCTTGAACCAGAGTTGTGCAATAGTGCTTGACATCAAAGATTGTGCTGCTCATTGATTTATTGTGACAGATTAATGCTGAACATGAACATCTCTGTCAACTCTGGACTACTCCTCACATACGCGCTGCACGTGTTTGTGTTTGTCTGTTCGAAAGCGGCTTAAGGTGCGCCTCAACCGTAGCATCACCTTAGGGAGTGGAGAGTTAGTTTTAATTGGACCCATATTTGTGTCCCGAAACGATTGCTTGATTGTTTTGAATCGAATTAGGTTTTGGGTCAAAGTCTTGATAAAGTCAAATCGGTGAAACAGCCGCTGGGTCCTCATCCTGCACGCGCGCACACAGTGAAAATACAGGGTAAGAAAACAAGAGCCTGTCATGTTGCTCAATCTGTGTTGAATTACCAAACATTATTCACCAAATCCAGCATCCAACTGAGGGAGGGACTCTGAAGGGGGCTGTGGGGGAGAAAGAAGAGAGGTGTGTGTGTGTGTGTGTGTGTGTGTGTGTGTGTGTGTGTGTGTGTGTGTGTGGTGAGTGCACCTCTGGTCTGTTTCGTGAGAACTCAATATTTGATAGCAAAACCCAACTTCAGCCTCTCCAATATTTATTTATGTTCTTGGCAACGTCTTCGCTGAGTCAACATGAGAAACCTGCTTCAAAAAGATGATGGCCCCCTTACACATGAATTACACACATGTTCATGCAAATCGTTCTGTTTTCCTCTGGCATGTGTTTCTTTCTATTAATAAGTGGCCAGATGGAGGTTTAATTTTGCTGTGCAAGCAAACGGTAATTTGATTCTAATTAAATCCAGATCCCACCAGGGTTTCATTTCTTTGACAAATTTGTTTCAATTATGTTTTGCAATCTGTGGCTTTTACAGCTATTCTGCGCAAGATATCAAAGTGCAGTCAAGTACATGTATAGGTTTCTGCATGAGCTCATGTGCTGCTCTGATGTAGGGAGGGACACAGCAGAATACGCCGATTTTCTTTAGCAATATGTTAATTTAACCCTGAGTGCGTTAATGCGGTCATGCCATTAATTTCAATATTCCGTCATTTATTTTTCCATTCAGTCCAGGAAGTGGCTTGAGACAACTGCACAATGAAATATTTGTCAGTAATGTTGATGTTTTTAAGCCGAGCCACGTTGAGCCATTTCACCTGTAAACATATTATACATAATGATGTCTCTCATTTTGACATTTCAGTCAAGATACAAAGTTACCAGTTCTTTTATTCTTTTGTTCCTTAATTTGAGGATTTTGTTAATATTTTTGTATTGTTTATAATTTGGCATATGCTTTGTAACGTTTTGCTAAGCAACTCACGAATATTGAACTTTTTCCCAGTTTTGCCACATTGAAAACTACAAACTTGTAGATATTTAATTGGTAGTTTTCACAAAGCAGCACAAAATGATGAAGAGGAAGGAGAAAGATGTACATATATTTTTAGATTCTTACAAAATCAAAGTCAAAAGATAAGGAGATTTTAGTTCAACTCCCTTTACTCTGATGCCTTTAAATAAAACCTAATGCAAGTGAAGATTGGTGGAATGAAACTCAGGAAAATTTTGGAAGAAAGCTTGAGAAGTGTTTTATTTTTGTTGTATCCAGTTTATTGTACAGTAACAAAATAACTTTATATGAGGGACTAATCAAGTAATTGCCTAACTATAATACCTTTATTTAGTGAAGCTATATTGCAAAAAAGAAATAGGCAAAAATCTAAGACTTCCTGATATAAACTCAGCAAAATGTGATTCTAAAAAGTATCCTTTTGAAAAATGTAATTCCATCCATCCATCCATTTTCTGTTCACCCTTGTCCCTAATGGGGTCGGGAGGGTTGCTGGTGCCTATCTCCAGCTACGTTCCAGGCGAGAGGCGGGGTACACCCCGGACAGGTCGCCAGTCTGTCGCAGGGCAGAAAAATGTAATTATAACTGCATAATCCTTCCCTTTTCACTTCACAGTTACAGAGTGTTGCTCTGCATCAGATAAAGTCGCAGTAAAACACACGTATGTTTGTGAAAAGTTGAATACGTTTGTAAGTCTCTGAATAAGTCCAGAGAACATTGATATTCACATTCTTTGATATTTATGAAAATCCTCTCTGGGTTTTGCCTTAGAATAAGGTCAAAGGGGTTTGTGGAAAATACTGTCGAGTCCCATTTCACTCATGTCTTGTGGTTTTCCTGGAAACCACCGTTAAGTAATAAGACTCTCGCAGTGAAAGAATGTGTGCAGGTGAGCTTGGTTCTGACCCGATCAACAGATTCACTTGTTTTGAAACGATGGACGTTCCGTCTATTATGATCTCAATAAAGGCAAAAAAAGAAATGCTTCGACAATGAAGTCAGCAGGGAATAATGAATAAAGACCTTATTTTGCCCCTAAAGTAAGAAACTCGAGAACAGGGTACGAACTCATAATCTGCTGAGTTTAGTAAATATTTAGGATAAATCAAGTTCAGTGAATTTGCTGGGTTCTGGGAGAAGGAGTTACTATAGTGCTTGTTTTATGTTATGAGAAAGCGTAATTTGGAGTGCTTTCTTTTCACTTGGAAGCTCAAAACAAAAACATATTGCAGTTAGCATTTGTTTGGGAAAGATCTTCTTTTCTTTTGTCACGTCAGATCATTCTGATCAGAGGTCAAGAATGGAAACAAAATGGTTTTAGATACGAAACCTACCAAAAAACACAACAGACATTATAATAGAATAACAGACTAGAGGCACTATCCACTCAAGCATCGTCTATAGGGCAGGCTACTTTCCAGCACCGGAGAAACGCCATCAAGCACTGCTAACGTGAGTCACCCCGTATCAGGTTTTTGTTAGCACTTTTACATTTTGTTCTTGTTGTCGTTCTTCTCCAGCATGCATTACATCAAGAGTTTGTGAAGCTCCGAGCTGGGTGGTTGTGCTTTGATCAAAAGCCTCTCCTCAGCAGCCAAGCTGGAAACAATCCCGCATTTAGTCTCCCATGAATGATAAAAACTGTTTTTAGGGAAGAATGATCACTTGTGTAAATATCCGAACACAAATGATGGAAAGAAAGGGGGACATTTTAAACCTTACTAAGAGTGTTCCCTTATGGCAGATTTTAAACTCTTTCTTTTTTTGGTTCGGAAAGAAAGAATGAGTCCACACACTTGGATGCATTCACAACTTATTTGTCCAAATACCTCCAAAACCTGCCATCTTTTTGTAAAACGACACATTCGGTCACCGATGGAAACGTGCCTCACGTGCATTGGGCGCTCTCGAGATTCTTACTTCCCAGCTGTGGGATCCACGTTTCACCTCTTTGGCCTGGTGAAATTAGATCAAGCTCCGAACAGGAAAAGGGCTCCACGCAGAATTGCTTTTATCACCCTTCTGTTTTCGATTTGACTAAACCACTCGCGCTTCTCAAGTGACGTGTTCTCAAACCCTTTTAAAAATAATGACCTTTAAAAGTCACTGATGCAGGAGTTTTAAAGAGCAGCACATTGCATCTAGTAGAGCATGCTTTTACTAACAATGGCTCCATGAGTAATAAAATAATGCACAGTTTTGAAGATAAAAAGGTGCAAAATTATCGATGTGATGGGAAATTCAAATGTCTCACTCTCTGTGGAGGGCGGAGGATGTTTTTCTCAGTAGGGACGAGGAAGTTAGTCAGCTGATGGGAACATTGGCGAAATAAATAAATGCAGAACAGGAATGAAAACCTGTTAGAGGCTGCCAAAGACTTAAAACTTGGGTGGAAGTTCTCCTTGCTGCAGAAACCTAATGACCCAGTTCATACAGCCAGAACTACAAATGAATGTTTTGGACCAAAGCATATTGATTTGTCCACTTAAAACTCCAAACCTAAATCTGAGAATCTGTGGCGAGACTTGAAAATTGGTCAAATTGGTCACATATGCTCTACAACTAATGCGACCGAGTTGAGGTATTCTGCAAAGAAAATGGGCAAAATAAATAAATAAATAAATTCAATCTCCCGATCTGGAATGCAACACAAATCCAACAGACTTACAGCTGTAGCTGCAGCAAAAAGCTGGATGTCTCCAAAGCCTTGACTCAAGGCTGCCAAGTACACTTTTCTGAGATTTATTGGTGAAGGCCAGGTGGAAACTTTAATGTTTACTACACTGAAGTTTGTTCCACGGCTTTTGTAACGCACCAAAATGCAAAAAAAAAAAAAAAATCAAAAATCACTGGTCATGGATATTTTTTTTTACAAGACACTGTATCTGTTACAGACACAGATACAGGGCCTCCTTTTAGTTCAGCTAACAGCAACAGATTGTGCCGTACTTCATACTATTTGTAGTAAGAACGAGTTGTATTCACATATTACTGTTTTTAGAAGCAGTACAAATATGTGCAAAATGTGAATTTTGCATAATGCTAGGCTTGAGCCCTAAATTCACTTGCTTGTCTTTGGCCTGCTGTAATCAACCACAGTTGTGATACTAAGCTGACAGCAACATAAAACTTTCCCAGGTAACTGTTTTGCTTTGCGAGCTGAATCCCTCACACAAGAAACAGATTCACCTCAGGCTCAATTAAACCGTCAGATCCCTGTTGGTCTGTGGCAGCTCTGGGAGCCGGGGAGCGAAGCATGTGCTGATCCATGTCTCTGTGTGTGCGTATCTCTGTGCGTTTCAGTTTGTGTTACAATGAGACAGAGGGACGGGGAACGAGAGAGACAGGGGGTGAGTTATGGTTAAGGTGGCTGACAAACACAAATTTTCCGCCCCGATAGCCAAGGCAGTGGGAACTTCCTGCTGGAAGCACACTCATGGAGCAGTTAAAGCCCTCGGAGCACCAGGAGTCACAAAAGGGCACGCGGCTATTTCATGCCAGTGAAGCCACAACAGTTGGCTCTTCCATTACCAACTTGTGCTCACGTGACTTGTACTTTCCACTGGAACATTAAAAGTTGTAAAATCAAGTCAATAAGAAGTGGCTCTAAATATGCAGCCCACCACAACATGACCACTTCAGTAGCACTTAAGTGTTAAGATGAACTGGAAGGAACTGCTCAATGTCTTTGCACTGCAAAAAATCTTGAGCGCTTCTCTAAATTGCATATTTTTTCCCCCACTTTTGTTTCTGTGCCAAACTTCAGATCTATTAATATTGAAGCAACCGGCATGCTGTGGTGGCGTAGGTGATAGTTCGACCCACATTTGGAGGCCTTGAGTCCTCGCCGTCGCAGGTTCGATTCCAGGACCCGGCGACATTTGCCGCATGTCTTCCCTCCTCTCCTTCCCCCTTTCCTGTCAGCCTACTTTCATATAAGGGACACTAGAGCCCACAAAAAGACCCCTGGAGGGGAGAAAATAAATTAATAAATATTGAAGCGACCATGGATGTCTGTGCGAACCCATACTATCTGCATGGTGGACGTAAACATGTTTTCACAATTGAAGGAAAACTGTTATTGATGAGAAATATGACATCATTTTGAGACACATCATTAAATAATACATCCAAGTTGTTCAGACTTTAGCCTTAAAAATGGGCTTAGTTTCATTAGAGTTCTTCAGCTACTTTGGTTTATGATAAACAGCCTTATCCTGTCTGTACCCATCCAGCTGCTGACCACAATCTGGTTCACAGGAGGCATTTCAAAACGAGCTGCAGTTTTAGGGATAGGAGGATCCTGTCAGCCAGGTTTATCAACATGACATAAAGTACAGTTAAACAGAGCAGTATTACAGCAGGTCTGCAGCAGGAGCTTTTCTCCTAATGTAAATAAAACTGTTGAAATTCCCCTAATCAACAGTTTGGCAAGGTAGCTGCTTTATCTCAAAGGCTGGATCTTCGTGCCTCACTAGAAAGCTGTGACCTCCTTTTTGCATTGTTTTTGCTAGTGTAATAACAGTTTCAGGATGTTCTTCCTAACCATTGATGTCTGTTTGATGGGTTGTAATGTGAATAACCAAACGAGAAACATCAGAAATGACTCTGCCTCACCCTTCCCCCAACATTCTTCTGCATTCAGCGTGAGTTACGAATAATACGAACAGATGAGAGTTTGATCTGGGGTACAGAACACAGCTATTTGTTGGGCTTGTGATGTTAGAGGGCGGAATACCATTTATTACATTTCCAAAACCCAAACGGAGTCCGGAATAATGCAGGAAATGGATCAAGACCTGTAGCCGATCTCATGTCCAGTTGAATGAAATGGCAATCGAAGGCGACTACCACATGTTCGTCAGCAGTAAACATCCCATTTTTGGTCAAAACGACACTCGTTGATAGTCAAATCAATTAGTGAAGGTAGTTATGTCTGATTTTATGTGAGTTAATTCCAGTGGCAGCTCTATGGCAGCATGAAAACGTGCTGCAGTAACTGCGGTACTTACATTTAAGCATATTTTAATGCTAATGTGTATCTTAAAGCATTTTCCTGAAGGCAGATTTCACAAGCTGGTATTGTTAAAGTCTTTATTCACCCATTTTGTATGTGCAAAATGCGTCCGACACAACTTTCACACTCACATTGTTCCTCTCATTCTTTCTCTGGCTGCGAAAGACTTGGACTTGATTTCTCCATTGCTTCCTGCAAATATCCTTATAGACCTGATGAAGGGCTGGTAAGAAAATTTTCTTGCCTGTTGTCTTAGCCTCAGTGTTTGCTTATGAGGCAAAATTACTCAAAAAATGTCTTGGGTACTGCAATTAACTCCACTACATCTGCCATTAAAACACTGTTTGTTGGAGGTTTGACATGACATTTCATGTGAATTTAACACTGTTTGTCATGCAAATATAAAATTAGCTTAGATCCATACAAACGCACTTTTTGGTGCATCAACATTTGTTCAAATATAATTTTCTCTAAGCATGTGCCGTGTTTTTGGTGGGAGATCCACGTCAGCATTAGTACATGAGACTTTGGTTTTTGTTGATGTCTTGCTTCTCTTTGTACATACATTTGAGGCTTTCTTGCATACATTTACAGATTTTTGTTGTATTCGTGTTGGTAAGTCTTTTGAGTTTTCAAACAAAAGTTTTTGAAAAATTCTGTCTGGGAGGTGAAAATGCAGACAAAAACATGTGGTGAATGTTTTTTTTTTTAAACTTTAACTTCTTTTTTTTTTCTTTTCTCAAGGACGTTGAGAGTTTCCTAGGATCAAAAAGAATGGCTATGGAAATACTGAATCACCCAAGTCTAACATCAGCTATTCATCAGCAATTTTGGATTAAACTCTTAATACAAGCCAACTGAGAGGGAGCATTGTTACCAAATCACATGCAGTTTTCTTTATGCCCAACTATCTGATTCACTGTGGGCAGCTTTTAGTTAGCTTGGTTCAAAATGTACATGTCACCCTCACTCATCAGTGAGTAAAAAGTGAGATGTACTTTTGCTTAATTTTGTAGACCCTTCAGCTACAGCTGGAAGTCTTTTCTGTACCACCGTTACGGCATTGCGAAATAGCTGAAACTCGGATTGGATGGAAAGCATCAAGTTGTTGGAGTTTTGGCAAAAAGTCTCAATTGAATGTGGAATTTTGTTACAAAATCTGAAAATAGAATAAAACTGGAGTTTCGTTTTGTTAACTAGTACAATATTTTCTTTAGTAGTTTTTTGTGGCTTGAGGCAAGTTTTATTTAGGAAAAAGTTGCTGACCCCTGCTCTATGTGATGTAATGTAAAAGCACTTGTTGCTGAAGTATGCTACGCATATCAACTAGCCCTGCCTTATGTGACATCAAGCAAAACACAGGTATGTATTATGGTCCTTAATAACGGCCCAACTATTCCTGACTCCAAACTTTACATCACTGGCTCTCTCCTCCAAAAGTCTCCACTCCTCCAGACCCTCAGCTGTCTCAGGGGAAACTCAGAGCCTCATGTTTTATACCTGCCTATAAAGCACTGCGCTGGGAGTCATGTTCCCTGCCAAAATGCACTCAGATGCTCTTCTGTCAAACTCGGTTCTGGGCTGCTTATTTTGCACCGTTGGGACAAAAGTCTGTGTGTTTATTCATGTCTGCATGTAGCTGTTGAGTTTCATTGTCATTTAGGTCATATTCTTTCAACCATCTTATGTGCACAGTCACAGATCCACACACAGCTGTGTGTGGATCTGCACGCACGCAGACACTCCCCCTTTCTTCATGCAGAGACCCATAAAGCAAGAAAAACGTATGAGATGAAAAATGAGGGAGAAACTCAAGGGGACATGGTAAATCTATCACGGGTGTTTTAAAAACATCCACGTATGCGCGTTTCTCGATGTGACCTGCTGTCTTCAGTCCAAACACACACTTATGCATTTAGTTTCAAGCTGAAAGCCCAAAATGGGAAATTACTTTTTGCTGTGGAAAGAGTTCCAAGTATTTTCCTCTCCGGCTCCGTCTGCTGGATGGCCTCACAGAAAACACTGTGACCTACAAAGAAATAACTCCTGGCAGCAGGTCACCACTTTGTCAACGCAATGCGACTGCATGGAGTTTCAGATGCCTTACGAAGGGACTCAGAAACCTTTTTTACGTTTTGTCCAATTACAAACACAAAATTTGATACGTTTAACTGGGATTTTCATGATATACCAACACAAAGCAGCACATGCTGGTGTACTATGAATAAAACCGATTCATGGATAAAAAAGAAAACAAAGAAAAAAACTGAAACGTGTGTTGAGCATTTGTATTTGACCCCATGAACTCTGAGAGCCGTCCTCATCATTCTGAAAACACCTTCCCCACCATGACGCACGGTGTTGGCAGCATCATTCTGTGGGGAGCTGCTTCCTTTAGGAAGGAGCAGGGATGTTGGTGAGAGTTGAAGGGAAAGGACCAAACCCTGAAACAACAACACACTGAAACATGAACATAAAGACGAACATTTCCTATCAAGCATGTGTGAAAATCAGATATGAATGCACTTTTTTATATCAATGACAAAAAATACCACTTTAGACATGACCGAGGTACTTATACCTCAAAATTTATATAAATATATATAAGAGAGAGTACCAGTTTATATATTAACTTTGTCATTTAGGTCAAAATCTATATATATATATATATATATATATATATATATATAGATTTTGTCTGTTTTAGATGCAAACATATGAAGAATCATTTAACTACCAAAGCATCAAATTGCTGCTTTGCTGTTCTCCCTTTCATGAGAAATGATACCCAAACTTTTATTGCCTAAAGTTGACTTTTTTACAACTTAAAAGGTTGAGTTGTGATTTTTAGTTCAGTTTCATGTTACTTTATCTGCAGGTTCTAACATCTCCTGTAAATTCTGTTTGTTTTTTTTTTTGTTTCTTTTTCTTTTCTGGAGCAGTAACCTCATTTGTAACTAACAATGGGTTTCACAACAATCAGCTCCACTGAAGACCAGTGTATCGCTGTGTTCTGGTCTGGATTGCTTCACTTATTTGGCCACATTTATTCCCTTCTCCTCATTTTACACTGGCTAGCTTTTTTTTGGGTCACAAATTTCATAAAAAAAACAAAAAAACAAAATAGACCTCCCTCCTACCTTGCTGTTTCTCAATGTCTCTCTCTGGACTCCCTCAGATTTGCCCACACCGATCACTGGCCTCCTCGCTGGTGAGCCCCGAGGATATTTTGCTCTCTCAGTCTGTGAATTGAATGAAAACATGGCATCTTCTCTTCCTTTTACCAGTTTGTGCCCTCAATTGCTTTCCTGTTCTCCAGGCTGAAGCGCGAACATATTTGGAAGCACTGTCAGCACAAATGTAAACCGTGCTATTGGCCTAGATTTATGCTCTGTGCATGTCTGAGGTCTGAGCCACGGCCATCCTCTGACCACTACATACTGGAGCTGTGTTAATTCTCCAAGTTCATTGCCTTAATATCCCACAGTACATGTTTAATTAGACCAATGAGACTCGGGATTAAGTCTGTAATAAGTCAACGCAACGTACGCATTAACGCCATCAAAGATAACTTGGGAAATTGGGAGAGAATTACCCGACTAGTCGTTCTGCGGTCACTCCAGGCAGTTTAAATAGGAATATCTGTTCTGTTATATGAGCAACTTAGTAAATGCCCTGTGGTGGGGAAGAGAAAACTCTGTAAAATCATAACTCGTGACCACCTCGGTCACAGAGTCACAGTGGAGCAGTTATATCCCCTCGTAGACATACCTCAGGAAATGTGATTTAGGGTTATTAGTTAATGCGTATCATGGGACAAAGTTCACCGCAAATGTGCTAGGCAGTGTGTCAAACGTGGGCTATAAGACGAAAAATCACACGAAGGAAGGCGTCATGTTTTCTTTTAAAACGGGATTCAAGGCCGACTCATCCTTTAGTCTCGTATTTCTGTAAGGCGGCGAGAGTCTGTCAACGCCTGGACTCCAGGCGGTGGACACGTTGGGCTAGCTGGCCGATGAGTGACCGAAACTATGCTAGCAACAGAGAAGACATTTCTGAATGATAAATGATAAATTATAGTCACCAGCCGATCAGAGTTAGAGTAATGAGATAGGTGCTTCTAAGGGATTCACAGATTATGTGCGTCCTTTAGTGGGATATCGACTTAAATGAAAGAGAACAAAAGCAGTTACTCAGACCAGAAACTCTTTACATGTTTTCTATTTACATTTTTCGCACAGGATTTGTCTCAGTTTTTCTTGTATCTACCATCTTCTCTAAGTAAATAACCAGCCATAATTTAAAGGTCCATAAAGCAGTAGCTGCCTTTCCGTTACAAATCCAGGCAAAACTTAGCTGCTATTCCGCTAGTGTCGAAAAGCACAACTTTGCAATTAAATCAGAAACGCAATTAAAATCATATGTGAATAAGTTTGTTTACGTTCTAAGTTATTGCAACACATGCCACTTTCTGTCGTCTTCTTTGTCTTTTCCACCAGTAGTAAAAGACACTGGTGGTTGAGCATGTGACTCGTGTGATGCAGAAAAAGAGTTGAGTTTGCATTGCAGTTTTGCGAAATAAACTCATTTCAACCCAGCCGATAAACCATCTCATCATCTATCAAACACTTTTTTTTTTTTATTATCTACAAATGATAGTTTTTACGAAATTGCTGCATTTCCATTAAGCAAATTTATTTTCATAATTCCAGTTTGGACAATTTTATGCTTAATGGAAACACAGTTAGTGGTTTCATAAACTGGTCTCTTTCCTCTTGTCCAGTGGGTCTTGGCCCTCCCTGGACTGGTCCGTTGCTTCATTTAAAGGAAATATTTCTGGGGTTTTCACTTCTCAGACACTTACTCCCTTTCTGAAGAATTACAAGAAAGTTAGAGAGAAAAAAAAAAGGAGCGTGTTTTTCCCTTATTCCAGTCATAGTGTCAGAGATTTGGTTGGTCAGCTGAGTGTTTGAGTGTGTGTGAGAGTGAAAGTGAAAGAATTAATGGGGTCATGCTCCTCCAGAGTTTATGGGAAACCACTTAAACTATTGTCTTCAAAGCTTCAGTCCCACAATCTTATCTGGTCCTTCCCTTCTGACTCATTAGGCACAGTCAAATGTGAACTTGTTAGTCTGCTCATATCAAACACACGTGCACGCACCCCTGCACGCACGCACACACACGCACACACACACATGGATTTCAGGTCCTAATGGGAAAGACAATCTCCATATCCAAAAGAGTAGGAAAACAGACTCTTCTTTCTGGTGTCGAGTTGCACCACAGGACTCAAAAACCTGAAATCTGTGGGATGTACAGTCCTCTCCAGAAAATTAATTTTACAAGACGTTATAAAATCATCCTTTCAAAAATAAATGACGTTTATAGTCTATTTCCTCTTGTGCTCTGCCGTTCTGTCCTCAGTCCCCTCACAAAGCCCTTTGTTGCATCTCCCTTTTTAGGGATTTGTTTCAGCATCGCTGTTGGTTCGAGTCCCGTCTCGCCCCTCCACACAGCCACAACAATACGCACATTATTGAGCCATTAAACCACTGACCTTTGGCTTCATGGACAGCCCAGAACCTCTGATATGCCGGAGGAGAGCTTACAGGATGAGAGTGGGAAGATAGCACAGTAGACGCTTTGTGAGATAAAACAAAAGCCGCGTTCAGTTTAAGAATTTTCTCTGGTGTCTCTCCATGGCCCACTTGAGGTTTGACAGACTGGTGTCATCCTGGGCTAAAAGGAAACAGTCTGGTAGGTTTTCAGGGGAAATTGTTTTTTTCTCTCTCTTTGACTAAATCTAAAACACAATAATCATGCATTTCTTTAAAAATTATTATTTAAGCAACCTTGGTGAGTCACGCACACTGATGATTGATGTGAATTTTATAGTCCATGCTACTGAAATGTCCTTTGTTTTGATTACGGCAGACTTTCTGAAGCTCCGATAGGTGAAAGAGCATCCAGGTCAGAGGTGAAAGGTGGAGAGGTCACAGCTTATGCTTTGGGAACCACTTCTATGTTACTATGGGAACTTCAGAAACCCAGAGGCAGAAGGATATTTCCTGTTTGCTCGTAGGCTGAGAAAACAAGACGGATATTAATATCTTTATTTCTTATTTTGAAATCGTCTCCTTTTCCTCTGTAAAATCTTCATCCTTTATCAGCAGCGGTGCATTTTAACAGAGGCCATAAATATTTCCAAACGTGAATTAAAATTTCTCTTACGTTCTCCACAACTGAATTAGAAAGTAGCTAAATTTCTGCTAAGTCCTTCGCCGTGAATAGAGTTCTGATTCTGCTGAACTCCTTGAACTTTTCCAGTTGGAGTTTTTGCGACTTTTTTTCCCCCGAGTTCATAAGATGCTCGTTAGCATTTGTCCTCTGTGAACTGCAGTCATCTGAATCAGGTGTGCTAAAGCATGCAAACATCTAAGACGTGCAGGGCAGGGTTGGGGGGGGGGGGAAACATTAACGTAGACCACAGCTAGCTGTTAGGCCTGGGGCCATGCTAACAATAGACACAATAACAACTTGTCATCACATACAAACTGAACATACAGTAAAGCAAGCGTTTGAGCTCCAGTGCTTTGGTTTGATTACTACAGTCTGTGTTTTCCTGTTAGGACACTTAAGAGGGAATATTTGTTTTTTTCTAGAGTGAGTCACTTGGAAAACTGGTAACCAGACGCGAAACCTCAGAGCGGAAGTGTTATAAAGCGAAGGAGACATTCCAGCGTAGCCTATTTAATTGAATATTCTCAAATTGCCTCACTGGTGTTTCCAAACGTTCTGAGATCTTGGATTTTGCAACAGCAGTAATGGATTTTCCTCGATAAGCAGCTGGTGTTGCTTGGATAACTTTTATCGACTGTGTTTAGAGAAGGGAGTCATTGCGAAGCCGGGAGAGATGCCTGTCACAGTTTTGCCACTCAACGCTCAACACAAACATTTGCTGGGAAAAGACTGAGCCGAGAGCTGAGGAAACCTTATGAGAAGATCCCGTCTTAATGTTCATGCTGGCCCACTGGTTCTTTCTAATACAAAGTTGCACATTTCTGCTAGCAGTTTTAGACTGACAGAACAACACTGATGCAAAGTGGACTGACTGTTGAAAGTACGAGACTGAAGAGGAATAATGTGTTTACGTAATCATTTATTGCTTTTGACGTTTCACGTGACGTTCTCCGCAGTCCCTTGTTTTATTTTATTAATTCCAACCCAATGGGAGATGAATTCGTTTCTGTTTAAGCCTATGATGTCTGTAGGTAGAGCTGCAACTAGCGATTATTTTAGTTATCGATTATTCTGAAGATTAATGAATTTATCAGATAAAACATTGGCACATTCTGCAGATTTTTTACTTGAGCCTTTTATATGCAATGTTAGAAATACATTAAGAGGCACAAATAAATAATTTCTTCTTTTTTTGTGGAATAAGAAAATGGAACATTTTATTGCCTAAAATGCAACAACATAGCATTCCTTTCGTGAATGACTGACATCTACATGTGAACAGCTCAGTCTCTTCTGCGTTGACTTAGCATCAATACATTGTAGGTGCAATCTGTTGACTAATTGATTAATAGTTGGATAGCAAAAAGTACTTACTACGAGATGTTTTTTTTGTTTTTTTCAGAATTCAAATTAGGTGAAATGAAAACTAGGTCACATATTTCTGTTTGGTCTGCTCTTAGTTATTTTTGTTAGATTGTGTTTATTATCTAATTATTGTGATTAGTTTGTGTCTCTAGATATGATTTTTCCAGTTCCCCTATTTTTTTACTCCTCTTCACTCCCGGGTGGCGTTCTCTCTCTCTCTCTTTTTCTCACTTCTCCGTTCATCTTATATCTTCTGCTCTTCCCTTTCACACCTGCAGCCTGTTAACTAATCAGCCCCAGTCTATTGTTCTAGCGTCCCCTCTCCCAGTATTTAAACGCCCCTCCTCCCCTCCACTGACTTCTTCCATCGTACCCCATTAGACTTTGTTTGCTTCATGTTAAGCCGTCTCTGTCGTTTCTTGGCTCTCTGTGTGTTCCTCCCAGTTTTCGTTACCATCATTACTTCTGGATCCCACTAGCGTTTTGTTCCAATTGCTTCCAAACCCCACATGACGGTCAGTGCAGTCATTTTCTGCACCGACTGTTGCTGCTCACAGAAAAGGGTTTGAGGTCATGGGTGGGAGGTGATGGTTTGCACACACTTCTAAGGTCGACCTAGAAACACCAATTTGCCTAATATTGATGTTTTTGGACTGTGCGAGGAAACTGGAGACGCCAGAAAAACATTCATCAATGAGCCCAACGACTCGACTTCACACGGAATTGAGAAAGGAAAGCAGAGATACAGATTTTAGATTTCTCCTCCAAACTCTGGATGTACATAAGGAAGGCCAGTCTTTCTCTCTATGTAGCCCAAAAAAGTACAACAAACACTAGACTGTTTAGCTCATCCAAAATTAGCCTCAACAACCACATGGAAAGTTCAGCGTGGGTCAACTCATTTAATCAGCCCCAACCAGCTTCAACCTCATGCCGACATCAACACTTAAAGGGGTGGTCTTATGTAAAATGGACTTTTCTGAGCTTTACATCAGGTTATAATGTTATTATGTTACATCCTGGACATGAACGATTCTTTCATTAATGTTTAAGGAATCCTTTATTCCCCATGCAATTCCCCCACTCGGGTCCTTCAGACTAGCAATTAGCAAAAAACGCGGTGGAACTGCGTAAATACTGAGCTCATATGAGCCGCTTCTCAGCACAACACTGGATAAAACGTTGACTGTTAAACAGTTAACAGAGAAACGATGTGATGACTTCTTGAAGGTGGACTGTTGGAAAGACTTTCTTAAAGAGACAGAAGCCCAATTTCAATTACAAAGTGAATATATACAGCATTTTTATAACAACTGAATGTAAGCAACATAGTTACTGGACTGCACTGTAAAATGGCATTATGTGGCTGGAAAACATAATACTGCCCCTCTAATATTGTCACTTCTCAATGGTAAATAGACAATTGGTCCAGCAGATGCATAGATAGATGACAGACAGATGGGTGGATTGTTCCATCTTTTAGATAATAACATAGGAAAAGTCTTGGAATTCAAATAAATGACTTATATTTTTCACTCTCCTACTCCAGACTTGGGAAATGCTAAAGTCAAACTCCATAGTTTTCCAGACTGCATAGAGACCCTGAATTGTTACTTTTTTTCCTCCTAAATTAGCAATTCAGTCTTTCAGTAATAACAGCTCCTTGCATAGCGGCGACTGGACAACGTTCTCTAAGCTAGTTTCAGTCTGACCACTAGATGTTGCTGCTACAGGCAAGCAAGCGAAACACAATTTGTGCATGTCAAGTGACCCATCGGACTCGCATTCATCAGAAGCCGCTTTCACTCTCTCACCAGCAAGCTCTTCCCTTTGGGTCTTCTGTGGTCACTGACGAGTTCAAACACATGAGCGCTCTCGTGCTGCGTCCAACCAGGCGAGCTAAGCTCAGCTGTTGCACGCAGCAGTATCATGTTAGTCAGCACCAAAGTCTGCATGCAAAGAGATTCAAGAAGAATAACTCATTAATAACCACTATTCCTCCATCACTTCGAAGAATCTAGGGACCTTGCGTGCGTAATAAAGAGCGTGAGACACACCCTCGTCTGCTTCCCGTGTGTGTCATGGTAATGGCAACAATTTGTGGCAATGGAAGACTTCCAGAAGAGCAAACGCACGTTTGACCCCTCTCCCCAAAGGTTACAGAATTTTACTTGTATAACCAAACCTTGCTGAGGATATTGCATGCATCTGCTCTAAAACAACATAAAAACTGTCTTTTCTTTATTTCACAGATTACAAAACCAATGTAGCGAATGCAGCGTCCACTGACTTTCACCCAGAGAGCAGTAAGCAGCGAGAGCGCGGTCCAGTGATGGGGCCCGGATTTATGTGCGGCAGGAATGCACACCGTCTCCTCTTACTGCAGGGCCACGGTCCAGCAATGCAGGCAATGCTTTGATGCACAAAGACGGTGGCTATAAATGATGGTGAAAACGACTCCTCCAAATTCTGCCAGGGACAAAAAGCAGATACTACACCGTATCGCCGCAGACGCTCAATGAGTGAAAAAGGATGCACGCTGTGGTGTCGCTAACCACTGACGCACCAAAGTTGGTGGGGTTTATTTTTACAGAGGGAGAGGCTGGAAATATGGAGAAGGAAACTTGATAAGTGATACTGGCATCGCTGTAATACTGCTAACGTACAGCAGAGATGCTTTCAGCCATCTGTCAGTAGCAGAAACACAACATCTGATGGAATTGGGACCAGCTGTGGCAAAGTATCTCCTCGGTATCCAGAACAAGTAATTTTATTAATAATATATCTGAATCAAAGTCAAGACTTGAAAGATGTTACTGGTATCAAAGCATACGGCATAAGTTGCAGCAGAGGTGTTTACACGACTACGTCAAATTTAAAGCCTGCAAGCCCAAGTCCTCGTCAAGTCTTAAGTACCTAATGATTAAAATTTAAATGTCTTAATCAAACGAAAGCCATAAAATATATCAAACAGCACGGGCTGGGAATTTAAACCTCTCATTTAACATGAAAATTTAATAGCTATCTTTAACCCCTTAACGTTTATCAAGAATTATGTTCTAATTTTTTAATGTTTAATACAGCGTGCAAAAACCAGATTGAGCTGCTTTAAGTTATTCTAAAATTGCATATTGAGAAATGACAAATATGCATATTCTTTATATGAAAGCAACTGATAAAGTGACGCCTACTGATGCTGAGTTTCTTAATGAATCAAAGTGTTTATTCTTGCTGTATATATAAATTACATCATCCATGTTTATATATTGCCCACCTCTTCTCCATATGCTGCACTACATAAGGTTTGGATGCTTGTCTCATTTTCTCCATGAGTTTTAGGATTATTATTATTATTATTATTAATAATAATATTGGGAAACCATGTTCTACATCTACATATAACAGTTTGTCGAGTCTAAACAATAAAAATAGTTCACTGTATATTATGAACTTCTAATGAGTGAGGTACAGTACACAGGATGAGAAGTCATAAAAGAACAGGAAGTGGTTTTATTTTGAAGAACTGAAGCGTATGCAAGTCACTGCATGTTTTTTGTATTAATGTGGCTAGCGTAACAGGCAGATGTAAGCTAGGTTAAATTTGTTTGGAGTCATTTGTTACAGTATGTAACAGTAACATCCTCATACAGCAAGTATGAGGATGGATTTCAGCCCGGCTTCACATAAGTCATCGTCTCCATGTTATGCATCTGCTCGAAGACCATCGGTCCATTTATCCATCTGCTAAGTAAACATTGACCTGATCATATTTGGGTTGATTTGGGAGACCTGGAACCAATCCCAGACGGGTTGAACATGTTCTGCATAAAGTTAAGTCTGACACAGGATGAATGAATGGAAACCCTCTATGTACAGCACTGCTCTGTTCCTTTATGTGTGGACTTGGCATGTCCTCCACCTCGGCGCTCCGCTTTCCCTCTACTTGTGGATTTCAGGAACAAGAAGATCATCTTGAACTCGTCCTTTTGTGCTTGAATCCCACCCAGTGAATGTTAGACAAACCAGGTCAAGATATTTTCTGGGAATTAATGAATGAATTTTAAAAAAAAAAAGCATTGGTGACAAACGTTTTCACCCACGCAGCCTTGGTCCATGAATGACTGCAATTCCGGTAAGTATTTCAAAACCACCTGCTGCTGCCAGATATCTTACTTCCAACAACAGCTGCCTGAAAGTGTGTGCACATCTCTGCGCATTTGTGTCTGTGGGTGTGCAAGTGTCGCTGTGCGTGTGAGCCTCTCACACATTCCTCTCAGATGGAGTAAGTTCACTGGAGGAGACCCTGCTGACTGGCCCATTGAGTGAGTCAGGATCAGGAGGGGAAACAAGAGAGGGGAAAAGGGAAAAGGATCGAGGCTGGCTTTCAGTGCCGCAGTTGGTAAAACGCCACAACACACACAAACAACTCTTATGCACTCAATAAGTTAACCTTCCTGGATCCACAGGGCAGCTCTCTCGTTGGGTTCACTCAGAAATCCCTTTATAAACTGAGAGACAGCTGTTGTTTGCCTCTGCCTCCTGTGCACATGGTCACCCCCACCGAAGACCCCCAACACAGAACCCCGGAGGACGAATCTTGGAAGCTCCTGTTGGTCTTCCTCCCATCCAGCGCATCTCTGTGTGGGAGCTCTGATTACACAAGGGCTCAGAGGTGCATTAAGAGGCTGGATCCCAGCTAATGCTCAGCGTTCATGCTGCAGACCACGAAGCAGTGGCCTAAATTTCCCAAGGATTGAAGCGTTTTCAATGTATGCATTTGCTGTCATTAGTTTAAAAATGTCAAATTATATTCATGCAGGGTGATGTATTGTAGGTTTGTAAGAGTCAATGGAAAATTTAAAGGGATAGCTCAGGAGGCTCGGTGTGACGGACGATGGTGGCAATCGTAGTAGGAGTGATAGTCTCGCTACCTGTTGCCGGTTTGATCCTCGCTCTGTCTGTCGCTGTCATGGTGTCCTTGGGCAAGACACTTCACCCACTTTTCCTGGAAGTCGTGGCTACTATCCGGTAGCTTACCACCAACAGCCTGTGAATGGGTGAATGACTGAATGTAGTGTGAATCGCTTTGGAGTCCTCTGGACTTTATAAAATGCTATACAAGTAGAGTCCATTTACTATTTACCATTTCTTAGAAGTTTAAAAGCAGATACTACCTTACCTGAAGAAGTTGACTCTATTAGTTCTCAAGGAAAGTTGGTCTTCAACGGAGAAGCCAACAACTACTCTGAGATGTATCAAGACCAAAAGGCGGCTTCTGCCAACAGCTCCAATCTTTAAAACTTTATTAACATTTATTAACATTTACTCTTATGGGTCGTGGGTCAGTTGGTTGTGGTTTGTCTGAATGTTTCAGTTTAAATGTCGTAATATGTGGGGAAAAAAGTTTTGAAATGAATCTTTTTCTACATCAGAAAGATGTTTGAACAGCTCTGTCTCTCATGCACATGCACACACACACACATAAGCATACACCGGTTTTCTACCTGGCGGTTGGCTTTCCAACATCAAACCGAACAGCCAAACCTCAGAGCAGCTGCAGATCCGCCTCACAAGGTCGTTGGGCTTTGATCTGCAGGTTGTCGCCAATCTTAGGGAACAGACGGAATCCAGAACAGATTTTGCAGCCCTGCGAGAGACACAACGCTTTCAACGCGCCTTCACATCTCTGCCTTTTCATAAGTTACTCTTTTTTAAAAATTTTTTATACATAACATCAAAATGAATACATCTCAAAAAAAAGTGTTGATGCAATGTCAAAGTGTTTTACAGTGTTAGTGTACAGTGTCTCATAAAATTATTCACATCCCATAAACTTGATCACTTTTTTGTTTGTGCTGCAGCCACAAACAATCTTCGTCTTGCATTAAAAACAAAGCACAAACATGTCAGTCTCCAGACGAATAAAGCAAAGACATGCTACAGTAGCTGCTGAATACAAATGCATCTGACACTTTTTGAAAACTAGCAGTTTTTCTTACATAAAATCATTGACAGCTTTATGTTTCCTCGTCTAAAATATACTCTCCCACATAAATACATACACAGTATGTTCTCATAAAAAACACGTTATTTTATTTCGGCTTCATTGCATAACGTGGAAACACAAATTTTCATTTATTATTCATGTATGTTATTACATGCTTTCTACCTTGCAGAGCAGAGGAGCTGTATGACCTTTGTCCATAAAGCAGAGCTAAATGAAGGGAAATGACTGGCCTCACATGACATATTCTGAATAGTTTAAGTGTAGCCTAATGGCTGAGGGCTAAAAAGTCCGATGCTGTGCATCACATCACCTAATTAACTTGGCCTGCGTTGTGTGTTTGCTGCTGTGACAGCTTCATAGCTGTTTTCGTGCGAGCCGTCCAAGCTACGCTGGGTGTGCCGGGTATACAGGCTCCAGCTACAGCCCCTCGCTGCTGTTTCATGTACTGTCATAAAACCCTGTTACAGTGGTAATGTAGTTATTTGCATTGCGGGACTGCCCAAGTGCGGACTGCACCGAACGACGTGAAATAAAACGTCAAGGCGCCCTAAACCCAGTAAGGGGGAGAGATCGTGACATTCACGGTTTGCAGTCGATGATTTATGCTGCAAAGAGCTCATCATAAGGTTACAGTTGAATTGAAAATAACTTCTACATGGATGGAAACCAGACTCCTGCTTCTTGGAAATCAATTATCCTGCACTCTCTTATTCACATTTGCCCTTATGTGTACCCATAACATGCTCTTTACGCCATCCACCAGCCTTTTTCCTTCTTTCTTTTTTTTCCAATCTGCACTCCGTACTCCCTGATGTCTCAACAATCCCATGTTTAGTGAAGATTGCCACCATATGTTTCAGTGATGGATCCTGCAACATGCTTAGATCCAGAGCCTCTGGCTGTGATGCATGAAGGGCCTCTTTGGGCTCTGCTGTTGATGGGGGGGCTTTTCGCCTCAACGTGGCAGTGGGCCCACATTGCCTGGAGATCTCGGTTTTCCTTCTCCTGACCTCACCCGTCCACTTCACTCCGTTCCTCTCCATTGGTAAACCCGCGCTGATCCAACACTTCCGTTCTAGTCAATCGTTCCCACTACTCAAAAATAGCAAATGCAACCTTTTGCAGGTGTTGATCTGCCATCAGATTTATAGAAAATTCATGTTTGATGGAGTAAAGTTGAAATTTCATTTGAACAAAGCCCTAACTTTCATAAAAAAAATTTTACATATTAAAATTGTCAATTTGTTATGACAGTATAGTATGAGGCAGATAATCTGAAGAAAAAATAAATAAATTAGCTTCTTTGTTTTCTCCTGGTTCTCCCAAACACATTACTCAGTCAGGAACCACCAATCAGAGCCAGGAGAAGGGTCTTACCGCTGTCAGTCATTCTTGTGTACGCGCTGCTCTGACCCACTACAGCTTCTTCCTCATAACAGAGCATGCCATGAATGCCCAGGATAGGCAGCATGTCCAAAAATAATGGCGGATAAACAGTTTTCTGTAAGTTGTTTCTCCGCCATTGGCGCATTGAGTATCACCTACACAAGCCTGATTAACAAAAAGCAGTGGATTTCTGTTTCTGCAGATGACAATTATAGCACTGGAAGGAGGTGAAGGTGTTTAATTTTCTTTCAGATTATGTCTATTACACTGTCACAAAAACTCTGTCAAGTCCCTTGACTGTTACATGTCCGTTAAAACGACTAGATGCACATAAAGAATATTTACCAAATAACCATAAGATTCATCAGTGGCCAAAAGAACAAGTAACTAAAAAAAATCTTTAACAGAAAAACAACATTTATGATAATGGTTGATTTTATAAGTTTGTTTCACACCTGACGGCGAAAAATATGACTTCTTTTGAGTCAAGTAGTCATTCTGAATTCATAGAGATAATGTTTGTGTCAAGTTGGGTAAAAACAAATGTTCAGCGTTTTCCATCTTGTTAGCGGATTGATTTCTCCATCTGTTGATGTCCGTTTCTGCTTGTGTTCACTCTTTAGTGAGTTAGTTACAGAAGGCTTTACTTTCTCCAGACGGCTGCCCGAAGGGAAAAAAAATAAATCCTCTTCACTGGTGGTTGTGGCGTTTCTTACTCTCACTCGTCATCGTTCACCTCAACACACTATGTCAGATTTGTAGCACTTTCTCGATATTCCATGATCTCAGTTTGAGGATTACTTTTTAATGAATCAGGTTGGGCAGCTGCTCCTGTACAAGTCTATCTGGTTTAAGACCACATTTGTCTCAAATGGATGATTTCATATTCTTTTTCACAACTAGCTTTTTATTTTTGCTTACTTGTAGCAAAAATAGCAACAATTTCAGGTGATTCCACATGTTAGGCTTCTCTGGCCAAACTTACACAATGACACCAGTGGTAACGACTGAAGTACGAACTCCGATATACATGCCTTATTCACAACAGGAGTGTTTTCATTACAAATGTTAGTCTATATTCTGCTAATGTCAGGAAATTGCAATTTCACGTTTGTGGTGTTTCCATTAAATAAGTAATGAAGTTAAAATCAAACGCTTCTCAGTGAGATAAATCATTAACAATCACAGCAGCAACAGATGTAAGCAGTTACATGATATCATATTCATAATTCAGTCGTGACTGTAGCTCTCGTCGTCATCAGCCGTTGAAGGAGACGTTGATGTCTTATTCAGGCGTTGGCGCGACGAACGCCTTTGTACTTGAGCGGCCGCATATGCGGCGTTTTGGGGAAATTGCGGTTGCTGATTTTACAGAAGAGTTATGGATTCAACAAGTTTGAGTGACACACAACTTTTTATGAACTGTGTGATGCTGGGAGACCCGGCCGCACACACAAAAACGTCCTCCTTCTACCACTTCCTGTCGTCTTCTTCGTGGCTTGCGGCAGCGGCAACATCCGACTGTTGATCACGTGACTCTTGTGATGCGAAAAACGTCTGTCCATTCCATTACATCCATTTTGATACAGCTGAATAACAACCTCTCCTTACCGCAAAAACGTTTTATTGAAAAACGTGGGGTTTCATTCAAAATTGGTGTTTTCATTAAACAAATTCATGTTTGTAATTTCCATTTGCGCAATTTCATTGGTTAATGTAAACAGAGCTAGTGACACACGTTTTAGATGAACTTGATTGAAGTTGATATTACACAAAATCCCATTTATTTATCTCCACTTGCGTCTCATTTTTCTGTGTAGTTTAGCCCACGTGGCACGATAGAGTGTGACGGCCGCTCAAGGATAATAACAAAAACTATAAAAGGTAATGTTCGGTATCAAAAACATATTCTGCTTTTTACAATTTGTTTTCAATCACAGGATCTGAATTTTCACTTCTCCCTTACGAATTTGATTGAATCGTTGCAAAAGGGCCTTTTGGTTTGTATCAGTCCGTCATCAATCATGTCTTCTGCATCGTCCAGAAGACGTTTCACGAGATGCCAAGGAGACATTTCACACTCACTTCAACGACTTCCTAGAAGCTGCTAATAGTCTTATTTGATTGTGTCACTCCATCAAATAGCATCTACCAGCAGGATGTGGCTAATCACTTTTGGTTTTATCGGGTGTCAGGATCTCTGTCATAAGGTTACAACGAGTCATGCACAATGAAAAAAATGGTTGTTAGAAAAATCTTACTAAATACTTTAAGATGTCTCAAATTTGGCCATAACACATAACAAATGCAGATACGCCGTTTGTAAAGAACATAGGTAAAAGCGAAACAGGAATTTTCTTTACGGATGGATTTTGGAAGTAAGAGGGGATGAATTGGTAATCTGGGTGAAAAATCAGGACATGGCTTTGTACAGGGGCAGATTGATGCTACGTTGTAGCATTTTGATGTAGCAGATCTTTCTGGCGCGAATGCTCCCTCATGCATTAAACATCAACAGGCAGCAGCTATGTAAAAAATGAGCTGTAAACCCCACATGATGACTCAGCGGAGCAATTAAGAGACTTTGGGCTGCTCACCACTTTATGAGTCGCGCACTAACTTGGCTAGATGATGCGTGGAGAAGCTATCTACAAGATCCCATGCAAGTTAGTCTTCCAGGCTCCTGTGAGCATAAAGCTTCTGGTTTGAATTAATGACTTCCTGACACATCTGAAGCAACGTACGGCTCCGAGGCAGAAGGCTGCAGCACATTCCTGCTCTTGATTTCAGCAAAAACACAAACAAGCATGGACTCACGGACACGGCGCACTGGTTTTATTCTCGACAGATGATTGTAGTTACCTTGTTGTTCTCATGCCCAAAAAGAACAAAGAGAGCAAATGAACCAGAGGATCTTTTCCCCTTTGACATGTCGTGTACGATGAAGCTGATCTTTTCCTTTTTCGCATTCCACTTTTACAGTGACTCTAGTGGAGAGTGAAATGCTACTTTTTGTAGAAATGATAATACAACTTCATAAAAGAACCATAAACAGAGATTTTTAGCCCCACCTGGAGTCGTAGTTCCAGACTACCTTTTGTTTTAATGCCATTCTGCTTTGTTTCAAAGGAGAAGACATGTAGCATAAATACCTGACTTCCTGTGAGTATCCAGGAACTAAACCAAAACAAATATCATCAGTAGATGGTCTGTGAAACCCTTGCTTAGATGGCTGAAAGGGTGAAACGTAGTGACAGTACAATCATGCTCTTCAGCTAAGCTTTTTTTAGCCCCACCTGTAAATAAACAATAACATTTTGCTGCCTAGCATTAGCATCACCTTTAGCTCTCTCTTTGTGATGATTTGGTCTGCCATGTGCGTTAAACACCCCCATGCTTATTGTGTTGAAAAGAAAAAAGATGTTAAATTACATGACTTGCTGTCTTCCTCACTGAAGTCAAAACGCCGTCAACAAGACAATCAGTTTGTGAAAGAGGAAAGTGCTAGCTTAAAATTGATTGGTCAGATTAACATCTGAAACCTTCACAGAACAGCTGAATACATACTCGGATCAAATAACTAATTAGTTGACTTCTGAAGATGCACCACACTGCTAGGATTTTTATTTGTAAAAACAAAAACTTTACCCTCTACTCCATATCTACGCACCGCTCAAACTCAAGTGAAACATGTTGAAGTTTGTGGCTGCAATGTGCCAAAACACATGGAAAACTTCAGTGCTACTTTTGCAAAGGACTTTAGTAGTGTTTGTTTTTTGGGGGGTTTTTTGCTGTTGTTTTTGACAACAGATTCAAAACGGCTGTAACAAATAATTGGTCTAAAACTATGCAGAATTGTTGTTGACTTCTCACTTGTCCCCGTTCTTTCACTAACCGTCATTCGTATGATGGCTTTAGTTCTCAGAAAACATCACAAACCACAAAAACACCAGACAAAAAAAAAAAAAAAAACTTCAGAAGCTATGGCCAGAACAGCTCTACCAAAAAAACAACAAAAAAAAAACCCACACACAATCCTTTCTGCATACTATATAAAAAAATTTTAAATCATTTTTAAAAAAATGCACAATCTAAGCCTCTTATTTATTTTAATCCTTGACAGATATATAATTATCTGAACAAAATAGTAACACAGGGAGGAAGCAGAGGAGTTTGACTATTATTTTTTTCTCAGATTATCTGTCTCCTGTTATGCTGTCAGGACATGGGGACAGTTTGAATAAATATGTTTAAAAATGACATACTGCAGCTTTAAGGCGATTCTGAAAGCAAAAACACGGGCCGAGCTGAAACCTTGCAAGGTGAAGCTGAAAAGGAACCGATTAGTGTAACGTTAAACAGAGAGAACAAAATGTACAATGCTGTAAGTCACCGTTTTACTTGCGAGGCTTTGGCTGATTCTCATGGCTCTTTCATCCATAAAAAAATCAATTCTCAAGGCTGCTGAGTCACAGCAACGTTACATAAGGAACTGTTGGTGCGGCTTTTATTCATCGCACTGGATGCATGTTACACAAGAGGGTTTTAATTCACCTCACATATGGAAAACTGTTCAATGAAGGCGAACGTATCCAGAACAAAAAAAAAAAAAAAAAAAAGCATGCAAAGAGTTTCAAGGTGTGAACAAATGATTGAACTACCACACTTGTGAATAATCGTCAAGATTTACAGGGCGGACTCGAGAAGACGTCGGTAGAGTTGCTGTCTAACGGATTCATCTGTCTGTGTTTGTTGCTGTGGGAAACATCTCCAAACTCTTCTGAGATGGAGTCCTGCTTAGAGAAAGTGTGCTTATCAGCTGCCATTATGTCGAACCATAAATCAGCAACATCTACTGTATTCTCTACATTCAGTTTTTTTTATTTAACACCCCCTCACACACAAACTCCTTCGCTCCATTCCCAACCGTCCCATTCGCATGCCTGCCATCGGGTCTGAACAATCCATTTGTTCTCTGCGTTATCCTTTTCCAGAATGTTACCCCTCCGAAAACGTGAGAGATTAGACTGGTGGTTATGACAGCCAGCTGTCATCACTTGTGTTTATGTTTTTTATCTCCATCCTCCACTCAGAGGGCCTCTGTGTCCCTCGGTCGCCTCCCTTCTTCTCTCCCAGGGCTTCATCTTTGACTCCTTTAGGGGAGGTCTGCTCTTTGGCAAGGACTTTGCTGATCCCTGCAAAGAAGATGCACAAATAAAAATAAGAAAAAACTAACGGGGATGAACAAAAACACTCACAGATAACCAACAGACATATGCCGGAGCATGGAGTGACTTCCAAAAGTTTCAGGATGTTTTGGCTGACCAAATGAGAGTTTGTTTATGCTTTGGGACGACGGTCAGCAGCTTTGAGAGTGTTGAGCCGGGCAAAAACAGATAAACAGGAACGAAACCGAAGTAGGCTCTGATTATTTTGCACGTTTTCACAATTTGATCTATCCTCGTTAGCAATCGCTTACAAAAGCCGTGCTCTCGTTGGAGATTCTGATTTGGTTGTAACAGATACCGCCTTCTCAGGTGCCCCTCTGAACGGTCGAGGCTCCCTGAACACTGGGGGCCTCCCTGATCCAGATGAGTGGCGAAAACAACCAGCATCTGCACTGGGAATGTCCCACAGCACTGACAGTAAAAGACGAACCGCAGAGATTTACAACAAGCAGCGAGAGAGACGGGTGAGGGCAAGCGGTTTGTGGCAGCAGAGGAACCATCCGGAACAATAGCAAAGTCAACAACATGAAGCTAAGTACATAATGCACTTCCGTAGGATACGCAGACACACCCACACACAGGCATTTGCATGAATATTATATGTAGACGTGCAGGCACAGTGCTATAAATGAGCTGTATGTCAGCTGGCATGCGCTCTGAGCTTTGCGAGTCTGCACAGCTGGAGCCAAAGAGGCTCTGGGGTTTATTCCCAGCAGGGTTAAGTTCCTGGTAGTGAATGAGGGGACATACCGCACACCCACAAAGTGACCACCCAGCTCAGTGTCCGACAACTGGATTCTGCATGTTTGCAAGCTTTTGATAAGATATGTCTTACATATTTTCCGGCACTCGCTGGACTCAACACCGTTGCCCGATGCCACAAAATAATATGAGTACAACATGTGACAAGGCTGCCATCCCGGTGGCTCACTTCTCTGCCGAGAGGCCGTTCGTTCTGTCTGCCTGACGGAAACCGACACCGATCAGTCTCTGGACACCGGCAGACACCTGATTCTGTGATGACAGTTTCTCTTTTCTTTTTTTCAAGCATCTATTTTCAGCATCAATATTATATCTTTATAGCCTTTGGAGTCGCGGCCGCCATTTTGACATCGTTTAATTATGATGTTGGGAAAATATAAATGATTATGCTAGTGGGTTCCCGTTACAAATGTGCGCAAAACTTTGTCGATATCCCGATAATGTCGAGCAAACACAATTTAGCAATTGATGTCTCCGTAACATGAGAAGCAGGTTACAGATTACATGTGAATAAGTGTGTTCACAGGATATTATTATTAAAAAACACGCCACTCCGTCATCCTCCATATCACTTCCTGTTGTTTTCTTCATTTTTTCTGCCAGTAGTAACATCCGGTCGTTGATCACTTGACTGTGTGATGAGTGAAAATTGTTTTCAGTGTCTTCAATACACCAATTTCAGTAAAGCCGAAAAAACGCTTTAATCCTAGCACAAAAATGTTTTATCAAAAAACATGAGTTTTCCTTTTCTTTTCAACATTGGTGCATTTCCATCATGTAAATTCATTTCCATCCTTGCAATTTATGAATTTATATGGTCAATAAAAACACAACTAGGGTTATACTTAATGTTTTGACCTTAAAAAAGTCAGTGTTAGTTGTAGTAACAAACAGTGATCTCAACAGGGTGAAATAGCTGCACAAAATATTGCAAACTTATCATTATTGAAATGTCCCCGTACGCCATGTTACGAAGAACCGTCTACTATAATAAAGGCTAGTTAATTTTTATAGGTATCATGCATTCATGCTCTCTAGATAATAGCATTAAAAGTTTTGAAAAACAACTTCCACTTCCTAATTCGCTCCAAAAAGTCAGTGTGTTCCCGTTCAAAAAGATGTCCCAGATGATGACTGTGGTTATTTTTGGTTTTTGTGCTGCAGCTTTGAGTTTCATAGAGTACTATGAACAGCTTTACATGTTTATCATTCTATTTAAGGTGAGGCAACATTTTTATTGCATTACAACCACCAATAAAATTCCTCAAATAAGGCATTTTCAGAATTTATTACAAGCAAAAATGAGGAAATCCCCCTCATTATTAATTATTCTGAAGCCTCTAAATCAGGGGTTTCCAAAATTGTGACACTGGAAATACTCACAAAAGTTTAATTTGTAAATATAAACAGAAAAACCTATTTCATTGTGATTTTTTTCCAGCAATAATTAACCATGGAATAGATAAGGAATTCAATATTTAAGCACAGAAGTAAAGCAGTCTAGTTTTTGTAGAAAAAAAACAAACTAATGCACGCTAGATCCAAATAGAGACGATTAAACCAGGTTCTGGCTACGAAACACTATCTCAAGTCAATACGGGGAAATCCTGGAGGAAACTAGTGAAATCCTGCAAAAGATTTTCCCCTTTAGAGAAGGTACACCCTCCAACATGACAACAACACGATACATATAGTAGAATGGCTTAGATTAAAGCATATTCATGCATTAGAATGACCTAGTCAAAGTCCAGAATCCGTAGAAAATCTTGAAAACTACAGGTTAAACAGTTGCATTTTCAAGCTTGAGCTATTTTGCTGTTTTAAAATCTAAGCTTTATATATATATATATATATATATATATATATATATATATATATATATATATATATATATTCTGACCATGACTACATCTTTAAATCGGGAAGCTTGGAAAATTCTCACACACAGCTGTGGACATGCAGTAGGACAAAAGCCGTATCCCAGAAACAATGTGATTTATGTGGTAGCCACAGATGTAGGAAAAAGGACTATTCGAGCGTGACTCAGAGAACTGCTTGTCCGGAAAAACTTTAGGAGACACAAGGAGGAAGCTGTCGGCGATCAAGGAAACAAGAGGAGAAAGAGGATGTACCCCCGCCAGTCATCTGGCACGGCCATCAGACCACAGTACTAGGAACTATGTGCAACGGTCATTTTTGGACCTCTATAAATATCCCTCCCCTCTATGAGTCCATTGTTCCTGGAAGATTCCTCACATGAACACCTCCCGAACGGCATCAACATTACAAGGGAAGATTACACTTTCCCCTCATTGAGTAGTCATATAGGAATGTCCGAGTAAACCTCTTAATGAGGAGGATTTAGGCGGCGGGAGGACAGGATGCTTCCAGCGGGGTCAGGTGGATGATATTACAGCGCGCTGTTTACAGCTCAAATGAATCCCATCATGGCATCGCACTCCAACCGGAACCTCTGCAGACTCTTACACAAACACTCCTCTTCCCTAGTTCCCCAGCGCTCCCTCTCTCCTCTTTTGCAACTCTCATATCTTTATAAACTGTGTGCTGTTCTCCAACTGAGAATGCTGAGTTTGCAGCCTTTTTGTTTTCCCCATTAGTCCTAATGACGGCCTTGGATGTTCTAGACCCCCTAGAACATTGTAATGGCTGTCCGCTTAACGTTATCGAACACTCCACTTTCCACGTGAACTAACTGGCTTCCTCTCTATGCCAGAGGCCCTCTTTGAGTTTTTATCCAATTGCAATTAAATCGACGCCCACTAGGTGGGGTGTTGTGGCCTTGTCAGGTTACATGAATCGACATTTCAGTGGTAGACTTGACGTCTAATTAAGTCAAGCACAAGCAGGAGACGTCAGCAGATGATGACATGACAGCAGACATGAGAAATCTGTCCCTTTCTGACTCTCCCAGCACAGACACTGGCAGTCTTTGGGTGCTGTTGAAAAAAAAAGTAATTCTCTCTGAAGCTGGAAATGTTTTTGTGGCGCTTTTGACAACATTATGAGGAATCTGAATTACTACCACATCCATCATAATCTCCTTATCCCACCCCTCCCCTCAGTGCCTCGCTGTCTCCATGTGAACCTCAGAGAACTGCAGCTGAACCCTGTCCTGTTTGAGCCAACTCCGGTTTCCTCAGATCCGCTGGTGTTGTTGTTTGTGTTCTGTAAGCGGACGGGAGGGCTGGTCACACCAGACGCAGCCTTCTCAGAGGTTCTTCAGCGCCGTTCGGAGCTCCAGCCTGTCTCCTGTGGACTGCGGTATGCAGATGGAGGCGAGGATGAGGCTGCTTGTGGGAAGAAGAGCCCTGCCAACATCTATAAGATCCTCCATTGTTGAGGAATGCAGTGTTTGTGTTTGGCCAGGTTCTCCACACGTACACACACACATATACTGTATGTGTGGTAGCATGTCCGATGCCTGCGAATGTACATGTGGGTCACACTGCGGTAAGAGGATGTAATTTTAAGTCTTCGACGTTTGAGATCACGGTTTAAAGCTATTTCTTGGTTCTGGGTCTTTTGGTTCATATCATTAAGTTCTCTTTTTCCCAATCAATTAGCGGTTTTCTCCCTGACAGTGCGAACACAAGCCTATTAATCAATCTAATTGATAACCATAACTTTAGTACTCTGGACTGAACTACTTTTCTCTATATCCAGGCCACAAAAAGCGTTGCTCCCCTCTAACAAGGGGACCTCAGTTTGGGATCATAAGCCATAAATTGAAGTCAAACAAAGTAGCTCAAGTGACACCTATGATGTTCTTTAAATAATATGCCAAACATGGGGGAAAATTAGCTGTTTTGTGTCTTTCAGACAAGTTTGGATGTGGATTATCTACCAGCCATTTCTTTGCAGGACCTTTAGAAATGAACACCTTTAGCAAAAAATCCCGACAGTTTAAGTAAAAGGTTCCACCTCTCATCCAAAAGACTTCTGCAAATTATTGGAAGTAGCAGGCTTATGGGATGTAGTGAGAACAATCTCACTAAGGGGCCCATTACAGTACTTCACCTTTGGTCTTCTTCACTTCAAGAACCGCTTTCACACTTAGGAGTGCTGTTGTTAGCTAAATCTGGCACTCGGTGCAAATGTTCACTGACGAGTTTACAGATTTGGATTTTTACGTTTCTGCCTGGTCGGTCAGCAGACTGGGCATCATGGTACGTCGGTGCAACAATACCAATTATTTTACTGCTGTTTGCTGCTAATGAATGGGGCTTGGTTACTGTCACTGGCGCTTTGCATTAAAACCTTTTCAAAAGCTTTCCTGGTAAAACTGTTAAAAACTGACAGCTGGATTGACGTGATCTGGTTTCCTGCAAATAGGTTTAATATTAGCAGCATCTCTGGTGAAAAAACAACATACTGATACCAGTAACAGTTTCAAATTACCGCAAACAGAACAGCTTGCTTTCAGAATATATTTAGCCGCTGGCTAGCACTGTGGCTTCACAGCTAGGAGGTTGAGTGTAAAATGTTAGCCAGTGCCTTTGTGTGTGAAGCTAACTTTTATATGTATGTGGGGGAAACCTGAAAAAGGTACTGAGAAGTGATGCACCGAAAAACCAACTGGTGCCTGGAATGAGCTGACCCATGACCAGTCGGTCAGAATCTCAAAAATCCAGTCTCTACCTAATCTCTGCAAGAACTTCAACAGGTGCTGGTCATTTCATACTTTAGTAGTTTTAGTAGAAAAGGAGCATTATAGCAGCAGAAGCGCGCCTTGAGGATGCTACCTATGCTAGTAATGCTAACCAATAATACAAGGTCCAAAGTCATGCTAAATCACCGGCACAAACTTCTGGTACAGACACTGTTCTCTCTCTCTCAAACTCAGTGTGACTTTTAATGCAAATATTTCATTCTAATATTTAATATACCAATATTTATTTCTAAGAGGAAAAACTAGAACGAAATATTGGGAATGCTCCTAATTCTACTTTTTAAAGAGAAATCGGGAAAGGCTGAAATCTCTTTTCGGAAAATCTGACATCGGAAATCGACTTCCAAACCTCTGATTGGTTCATCTTGAATGTAAAGGTGGCACTTTTACATTTGCAGTGAGACGTGTCGATGCAGACTTGTTTCCAAACCAAAACACTCGTCAATGGAAATTCCAGACTTGCTTGGCAACAAGTTGCTAAAGGTTTCCTGTATTTATGCCTGCATACAGAATCAGCTAGTGAAATTCAAGACTGGACAGAGAGACTACGTGAGAGTTTAGCATTTGTAAATATTACAATTGCATGGCACAATTCAGAGTCAATGGGAAGCAATGAGGGCTGCAGTGTGTGGTCGAAATGACTATGAGAGGCATTTATTCATGGATGAATTTTGTCTGTGGAGCTATTAGGCTGGAGATGGATCAGCAAAATCCTGGGCTGCATTTAGAAAAAGAAATCTAAACCATATTCACTCTGTTGCGCTGATAGACTTTCATTGATGGATATATATATATATAAATATATAAGAAACGTGCGCTCAATTTCCTCGAACACAGGAAACAGGAAGCTCCAGGCCGGAAGAGAGTGCAGCGGCCTGAATTTGGCTTTTAGCACCAGAGCCAAAGAAATCTGAAGTGTTTACATGTTGGGAACAGACGGGGTTTATTTACAGGTTTCATTTCCCCCTCCCCCGTTTCAAAACCTGTTCCAGTCCACCAGTTCCCTAATCCAGTTATTCAGTAAAATGTCTTTTCTTTTCTTTTTTTTTTCAGGAATTGGATTTTTAAACCGATTGAGGGGAAACAGGAAATGTACATGCACTTCTCTTCCCCTCAAAACGGGATTATCACTGGTTTGCTACAGTTGATTAACAAACACGCGATGCTAAACTCCTCGGGAGTGTTTCCGTGGTCTCTTCCATGTGTTGGTATGTATGAAAGTCTTACGCAGCAGCTAGCAAACTAATTCATCAAGCTTGAACTTTCCCATTGTCACAGTCCGACAAGAAACATGTTTTCTTGGATTCCATGTGGAGGCAGAGATAAGGTTTTGCATAATCCTGGAATGGAAGGGAAATTAAATGGGATTCAGATTTTTTTTTTAAAATTATAAATAAAAGTGTGACCACAATATCTTGTTAAGCAATGCAGAAAATTCCAGTTGTAGGAAATTATTGTTATTATTATAACTTTTAATGAGCTTTGGAAAAATTCTGCCCATTCATAATAGCAAAATTAGCCACAGTTCAGTCAGATTATATGGACAACTTGTTTCTACATACCAACACAAACAGGAAAGAGTGCTATGAACACTTTTTTCAAAGGGACTGGGAAACAAAATGTAATGAAATAATCATTTTTTGGCTCTTTCTCCGTGTCTCGCCCGTCGTGACATAACCTAACGCTCCTGAACTGTTGAGTTTTATACGTTTTGTTGATGCAGGGGACTCACCCCGCCTCCCTCTCCCTCTCTTCCTGTGGAAATAGGATCATTTAGTAAGGGGCTAGATAAGCTGAGTGGACGAGGTGAGTGAAGGCTTTTTTCTGTACGCTCTGACGCACGCGGCGCTCCTTTTCCTGATGGCGCCCCTGCGTTCCCAGAGCCTTACAGGGGAGGAGGGAGGTGTCAAAGGTCGGAGGAGAGCTCTTGCTCGTTTTTGCCCGTATCTTTGTGTTTTTGCCTCGACTCCGACAGACAGTATCTGCGATATGACAGGTTTTAGCGGCAGCTGGCAGACAGATAGCAGACTTGCTAACACTCCCTGTAATGCCCTCTTGATCTCTGCTGCTCTGTGTCCAGGGAGGATGGTGTTACCACAACATATTTATCTGCCCTCTTCACTTTCTTAGGCTTATCTCTTGGGTAAAGCCTCCCCATCATTCATGTCACACTCCTCTACTTTTTTTTTTTTTTCCATCGTGACTCTTTATTTTCTGGAAACCTTCCCCCTCGTTTCCCCACAGGTCATTATGGCCATTCTGAGCAAAGAGTAGTTTGTTCATAAGTATGAAAGAATGGTTGGGAATTTTCCATTTTACAACTTATGATAAAAACAAGGCAAAGAGGCTGAACTTTGACGTCCTTGCACACTGAATAACTGCTAGATAATTAAAACCAAACATAATTCTGGAGAGTGCTGACAGCTTAATTGGATTTCATAAATTTGGGAAATTTTGAGAGGTTATAGCGGCTTGACACCAGTATCGGTATTTCAGTGTGGGTTTTTTCTTTTTCTTTTCTTTTTTTTTTTTAGTAAATTTGCCAGAAACAGTGACACAAAAAGATCTGAGTCACTAAGAGCTCTTTTTCCTGCAATAGTGTATGTGCTAATCCTACCCACTCCAACTTCCAAAGTGTCTGGTTAATTCCTTTAAATAAATAAATGAATAAAAGTATACATTTTGACAAAGAGGGGCCAATATATGTGAAGCTTTGCTTTTAAGTACATTTCTTTGCAGTCTCGCAAATTACCTTGGAAAACGTTTTGACAATTTCTCCGTTCAAAGCAACATCAGTATGGCTGCAGTGCACAACAGGAAGTTGTGGGGGCAGCGTCGAGCAAGCTAAATGCTAACTCCGCAACGCTTTTCTCCACTGGCACACCCAGTGTGCCTAGATAAACAACAACGACGATGCTTTCTTGTGTTTCGATGCTCTTTTCCCAAATGAAGCATTTCCAATGCGAGCGAAAATATTTGTCACTCATTTATCCTGAGAACTTCCTTTTAAAGGGTTTTTGCGTGCAAAGCTTTGGCATATTGGCAATTCTTAAAAATGTTTATGTCATAAATCAATTTATTATCAATTCAACAGGATCATGCTATTAAACTTGGATCATTTGCAGGGAGAAATCTAAAACATGCAGGACACCAGTTCTTTGGGAGTGGGCCAAGGTGGCGCTGTTGCAGAACTTTTTGAATTAAGAGTGTCACCCTGCAGTGTACCAAAGAACTTCATGCAGCATGGATGAGTACCAAACAAATACAGCTTTGCTTTAAGCATGGCTGTATTTGCACATGCATTTGCGTTTGCACATAAACGCACGCAGAACATTTATGTGCAAATTGTCACATTTTGCTGAATAGCCTGGAAACGCACCATCAGAACAAGGACTCATTAAAGTTTGCTATTTGGGAACATGAGATTTTCTCAAGAAACATGGACTGAGCCGATTTCATATCAGCAATTTCCAACAGCGACAGAGTACGTACCTGGCTCTACGTTGAACTTCATTGCTCACCTGTAGCTACGTCAATCTAAATGTTAACATCTTCGGTTTGGTGGGAAAAATATCAGCTAAACTCCAAATCCAAATTACATATTCCATTGTGATTTAAATATCTTTACATCAAATATCGGCATATTGGGCCAATATAAAAAGATAAAAACAGCTCAGTTTTTTTTTTTGTTTTAGTGCTTTATCAAAATGTTGATTATTTTGACAATTCTCTTTGCTCTTTTTTTCTCTTTTTTTTAAAGACAATTACCATCATATTATTATTATTACAACCTCTGAAGTCGATTACGCCACATGTATGGCCATAATGACGTTGCAGAGTTGACGTCCCGTTACGCAGCTAAATGTTTCACCTAAACCAAATGTCAAGTCCCCCCCGGGGCGTAGGGACAGGTAGGGCAAACATGAGTCAGGCTGGAATGAAACACAAGTCCGGATACATTGTAGAGGCCACAAGTTGACGATAACTTGTGGCAGAGCGTTATTGCTTGGCTCTAGTTTTCCTTAAAACTCAAAGCCCAAGGCTGACACTTTTTTTTTTCTCTGCATTTAAATAGTTAGGCTGTATTTATTTATTCTTTAGGGTATCAATGAAGAAAAGGTTGAGAAGCTTTCGCACCATTATGTATCAGTGATGTCATTCATGAAGGGCAGGGAAACGTCCAGTTCCTAAACCTCATTTCCCTAAAGAGGTGGGCCCCCGGGGGAACCGAGCCAACCTAAATATACATGCCCACACTGAGTTCACAAACTATACTGGAGGAACACCCACAGCAGCGCATGTCCAGCTCTAAATAAGGACTGAACATTGCACTTACATGCAGCATCGGACTGATGAATCATCTCTTCTGTTTATCGGTGTCATCTTGAGCTTAATCGGTTTCTTTCGGTTGCGTTTTGCGCTGCGTGCCAGCCTCTTTCTTCCCTTTTTGTTTTCTCTCCTTCTTTCTTTTCCACAGTTGATGCCCACCCATGTGTGTCGAATCTCTCTCTCTCCCCTCGTCTTCATCTTTGCTTCTTTTTTCCGTATCCCCTCCCTCCCTTCATCCACACAGGAATGCATGATATGCGGCCGAGCAGACGGCCTGTGTGTTACTCCTGCTGAGCGCTGGAGAAAAGGGCAGACGAGGTGGTGAAAAACAACCCTGCTGCCACCTCCACTCACGCATCCTTCATCACCTCTCGCTCTCGCTTTTCTCTCCCATCTAGTGTTTGTGACCTTTTGCCTTAGCATCAATCATTGTGTCGTACGAATGTACAGTGTATTTTGAATTTTTTTTTTTAAAAAAGGTCACCCAGTCTTAAATTGTGTTTATCTCTCCTGACAGGGATCTTGTAGCATCTCAATCTGGTTAATAAAGTTAATTACAGTTTCTCCAACACATATTTTTGGCCACAGAACGCTGCAACAACACAATTTAACTTGGTTCACAAAGTTGCCAGAACATTAATTCGATACATTCTTAGCTTTATTGTTTTTGTTTTCCAAAGACAAGACACAGAGCTGTAGTCTTTAATAAGCTCACGTCTTGTTCGCGCTGATTTTGTTTCCTTGTGAAGCAGTTTGACGAAGTGCCGGCACGTTTACTCTTTATTTTGATACCACTTGTTGATAAATCGGCTAATGGCATATCTCAGTGCAGTTGTATTTAGTTGTGTGTCAACAAAACATACAAAAAAATAGTTGTTTCAGAAGCTTGGTGTTGTTGAAATTTGTTAAAATGTAAAAATGGTTTTAAGTATTGTAAAAAAAAAAGTTCTTACTCTGATAACTAAGTACTTTGCTTTGAACGTTGTAAAATTTAATGACTGATATTTCAGCAGCTCTCTCTCCTCTGAGAGCTATTAGCCACTGAGGGCACAGCAGGTCACATGATAGATCGCTACAGCAGCCAATAGGGTCCCTGTTTTTCACTGTGAATGTGAACAATGAAAAATAATACAATTTCGCAGTCAGAAATACCTTGTAAAAATTGCTGCCTGGCTGAGCGGAGTTGCAACCGACATAATCACAAACAGTCGACTTAAAGCTGGTCTTGAGATTTGAAATTTGTCAGGATTTAAGATGCAATTATTGTGCCTCCAAAGCGATCCTCGGGGTTGAGACAAATTCAACTTAAACTCTACATTTCTAGAGTTTATGTTAGATTTCTAGAGGTTGCGCTATCTTTTGGGAATGCATCCTACCCAGACGTTTCCCCAAATTTCTCATAAGGCAAAAGAGGACGTGTTTTGGTGTACTTAAAGACAGCTCTGGACAGAAAGCAAGATTTCCACATGGAGGAGTAAAAAGCCAAGTAGGAGCATATGAGAATTGGATTGTCGTCCACTAATCAGGAAAGACCAGTTTCTAACTTTTTTTAAAAGAACTTGCACATTTTCACAGTCTAGCAAGTGCGATCTTTTACCATGCAGACCTCGATGTCCCAAACTAAGAGTGGAGGATTCCCCCTGACTCTGGCAGCAGTGTAAACGAAGAAGCAAGAGGGCAGAGAGCAGTGAAAGAATATATGAGGCACAAGAGCAGGGGACGGAGCGTGCAAAGCTCGCCATGTGTTTCTCATATATTACCACTCACCTCCAAAACACACCTCGCATATTTTAGCCGTACATGGACAGGAGTTGGGAGGGGGGACGCTGTTTTGACTGCGAGCGTGTTTGCGTGTTCGCAAACGAGCAGCGGCAGTTGTAGGTTGACTTCAGGCTGGTGTCTTTGTGTTACCGCTCTCGCGTCCACACCATATCCGTCTTGTAAATGCCGACTGATTGCCGCGATCCGAACACGCACGAGACAAAAAGGAGGCTGAATTCTTATTTAATTTGTGTTTAGAGATCTTACTGGACCTTTTGACTCACAGCAGATGAAAGGTCACGCAGATGTATGGGGTAACCGTCAGACAGGGCAGCTCCGCCTAATAGATGGCCAACCTAACAAAACAAACCCGGGCAGTCGGTCAGTTATGGTGTCTCAGAGGAACAGCTCCCCTTCGCTTATCTTCAGTCATAAATAACCAAAATGACTCAGACGTAATAACTCATCTGTATCGATTGCTGCGCTGAGATTTATGCTCTATTTATAACAGTACTCACTCTACAAGAAACAACAGAACAGGATTAAAACCTGTAAATTTTGAATTTCTGATTGAATCAAACTTTTTTTTTTTTTTTTTTTTTTTGGTCTTCATAGTAACAAAGTAAAACCTGTTCACCCCCGTCTTTAATATTCCACTAAATAAGGCTCGAAGAGCCTCCTTTTCTAAACAAACACCAACAAGATGTTAAAATTGAAGTCGTAAATCACAACAAAAGAAACCACACAAATTGCAGCAAGTGAATAAATGACTAAAGCTTCTGAATGGACAGAACAGGAAGTGCTTTGATTTTGTTGTTTTCAGTCAGAACTGTGCTTGTAACTTTGAAGCTAGTTTAAAAGTGAGAGAATGACATTAATTTTGATTCCTAAATGATTCAAAGTTATTTCATATAATAAGTTTTTTAGAGACATTCATGTGGTTCATTTGAACCCCTTAACGTGCAACGGAACGCCCATTTTCTGTTTTTCCATTGTATTTTCTGGGGGTGACGGTTAAGGGGTTTTAATAAAGCTCCAGGTAACATGAACAAATATGAACCATAATCCTCTGATGTCGCTGGCAGAAAATCAAGTGCATTCTTTCACAGAAAAAGGAAAAAGCACAGTGGTTACCGTGTGCGCCTCTCTATTGGCTTCCTTTCGCTTTTAAATTCCCAAGATAAAAACTAAGACTTGAGTCTCAGTCCAGGAGTGCAAGTCAAGTCTCAAGTCTTTAAAGCACAAATAAACAAATCTAAATCAATTCTGAAGTCTTTTATTTTTGCATGCGAAGTGCAACAAGTCCCAAACCTGAGTCTCCATCTCTTGTTTTACAGACATTCAGATTAGCATCGGATGTTTACAGCCAGATTCACCAATAATTCACCTTTACAACCAAATCCATTTTTTAATCTAGGTCTCTGCTTGTAAAGGTCAAGGGTCAGTGTCATGTGTTTTTTTGACTTACTGACAGATTTGGTCTCTGAGTTGGGAGTTGTTTAGCTGCTTCTCCTTATTGTACCAGGTACAGGTTTAGTGTTTTGAGGAGAGAGCAGTTGTAAGACCAGAGCCTTGCCGCCAAACATATATTTTCCGCACACCGCAATTTAATCACCCGATGAAGCTACAATGTTGCCAGTGGTAGACCTAAGTAGAACATTCCAGATGAATATGCCAAAAGTGTTCAACAATGAAAATACCAAACTGCGTGTCTGCGTCCATTCTGGCATTCAGTTTGGAAGATCCGATGACAGAGAGGCTTGTTTTCAATCAAGCCATTTTGGTATCAAGTAATCTGCCAACACAAAGTTCTCTTACAATTTGGAGGAAAGAGTCTTTGGTAATCCGAAGCAAACCTGCGGGACACTCCGTGTCTGCAAAACATGCTTCCCAAAGTTACGCAATGATGAAGTCCTCTTTCGGCTGCTCTCCTCCTGGTGTCTGCTCAACATCCCAGGAAATGCTGAGAACCTCTGCTGCAGGATGGAGAGACATTTACCTCAGAATGATGGTGCTTCCAGGCAAACTGACTCACTGTGTTACAACCAGCATGTTAAAAATGATGAAGCGTGTGTATGAATCTCTTCAGATTGAAGAGGTTTCTCACCGCCAAATAGGTGTGGCAACTTGTTGAGGTAAGAGCTTTTTGTGAGACTTGATTTCTGTTAGGACAGGGAGGAACAGAAACTGCGCAAAGATTTAGTGTCATGGAATCTCATCTCTGTTGTTTGGGCTTCCGAGACACAGTGCAGGAGTCTTCTAAAAGAAAAAAAACAGAAAGAGATTGAATCCTGAGTTAGAAACGGATCACAGAGCTTGTTGCTAAGGACACCATGCCAGAGGAAGTGTGTATTTTAATTTGGACGTTAAACTGGAGTCAGTATGTAGAGACACAACCATCTCTGAATGTTTTAATTGTTAACTATTCAATTTGTTGCGTCATTAAGTTCGATTTCTTGTACTGCTAAACAAATATATTTATTTTACTATTTTGTGAACCTCACGTTGCTAAAATTTCAAGTTTATCTTCTAGTTTGCAGTTGCTTGTCTTGGCCCCATGAGATCCTGGTATTTTGTACTTTTGGTCATTTTTGTGCCCATGTCTTGATGTCTAAGAAAGTTTTGTTTGTCACAGAAGTTTTTATGCGTTAGTTTACAGCCACTGAGTGCAGAATTGGTTCCACATTTGAGAACCAAATCTGAACGGTGATTCTATAACTCCAGAGAAACACTTCAATCAGCAAGAGGTCACTCTGACTTATTGTGACCTGTAGTGTCACACAATCTTCAGAAACTAACATGAAATTACATTAAAGTATGAATGAGAAAAAAAATGTATATGTGCGGTGTAAAAGAATGGTTTATATGGTTTCATCATTTTATGCCTCTGTAAGCATAATTGCCCCCCACTTTTTCAGCTAGAAAATGGAGCATTCTGCTGCTGGATGTTTGAAGTATGTGTGTCCATATGCTTTGTACCCACTTTGACAGCCATGGAAATAGTAATAATAATCTGCTCATAGTTAACTGAAAGAAAATGCGGATTTGTGACTCCAATCAATAAGATATTCCTGATTGAAATCTTAAGACCAGGGAAGAACTAAAGTATTTGGATTTCCTGCTGGTGACTCAACTACGGTCTAAATAAAGCTTCAACATGCAAAAAGAAGAAACAAAACATCTTATGTTTTTAGGTTTTAGGTTTAAGTACTGACAGGCCCATCATGGCAGAAGCAAAAATGGCTTCCTGTCAAGCAGGATCCTTCAGTTGGACAAGCGAGGTCTCTCATAAGCAACATTGACCCGGAGAGGATTAGCAGCAGAGCTAAAACACCTTCAATACCAACGGATGTCCATGAAAACAAAGGCGGATCTTTGAGCCAAATCAAGACCCTTGGTAACGCTAACTGCAGCCCAATAACCACAAGACAACCAATTTTTACCCGGCATAATCCCAATCGAGACGTATACAACAGCATCACGCAAAACTGCAGACGCTGTAGCAGAAATCCCTCCACACTGACAAAAAGACTTCTTCCAGGAGAGAATGATGTCTTTGTTTTGGGCCGTTCTGCATGTTCCCCCGATTTAAACCGCACTGAAAGCTTTTTGTGGTAGATGGCAAAGGAGGTTGACAAAGACAGACTTAGATTCCCGACCACAGATGCCTCCTTAATAAGCCGTATCTTCACCGCATGGAGCAATTTTCCCACCAGCCATTACGGGGAGTCTATTTTTAAATGTTTCTTAACAATATAATAGTAATTAACCTCCAGATTTTAGAGAGTTATTTTGTTCCAAACGTGTCATCTTTCATGAGACGAACAAAAGCAGGTTGTAAATGTGAAATATTTAGGTAAAAATAGGCATTACAATGAAGTTTAAATGTACAGTTGTAGCCGGATATTTGCATACACCAACTGAAAAGACCCGTGCACATTTTTGTTTTCTCTCCGTCTGAAGTTAAATCGGAACAAACTTCTCCTGTTTTAGGTTACGTAGAAATATCTAAATCAGTCATTTGCACAATTAAAAATATACAGTGACCCCTGATACTGAAAAACTTCTGAATTTTGAAGAAAGTCACACAAACAAAAGTCTCTAAATACAAATGTTCTCGCTAATCTTTCTGGCATTTAGCAAATAGAAATAATTGTGATAATTCTAATTAATCTAAAAACAGAGAAGTTTGATCTCATTCAACTTCAGACAGTGAGAAACAAAAGTGGATGTCTTTAATTCATGCATGTAAACTTCTGGTTTCAACTAGACACGGAGCTGCATAAATAATCAAAAACATCCAAGAAATACACGGTTATAAGACGTTTAGGCTCACAGTTATGAAAGGGTTGGTGTACAGATGTGAAGTCAGTGTATGTTTTGACACTCTTGAAAACTTGATCCAGACCCTGAAACTTTGGTTTTCCGTTGTATTTTTGTCGACGTTTAAACAACGAGGACTGGCTGGCATCTGCATGGCTTCATGTTTGCATATGTTGGATCGTGACCAGAAACTCCAGCCTGCCTTGACAGCCTCAGACCCCCACCAGCTCTCAGAGGAGCCCATCTTCTCTTCTTTAATAATACAAACAGGCACGTCTCCAAAACCAGAGAGCTTCATTTTACTCTGTATTTTTTTTTTCTTCTTCCTCCTTCTACCATCTCACGTATTCTTTCTCCACTTCACTTTAAGTGTGGTAGATGGTCCCTGCGTTCGGTTTCGGGGTTGGAAAAGCATGTCGATGCCAGTGCTAATTTCACACTAAATGAGCCTGGTTCTTCTTTTTTTTCTTTTTTTTAAAGAAAGGACTTGGCGTGGAAAGATTTAGAACATTTCTCATAACTCTAAAAGACATCCAGCCTGCAAAGCCAGCGAACATGAGTGTGGTTTCCCCATGCTCCAAGTCTTAGGAGGAACAGTGCTCTGGTCTCCATCATGCACACAGTCTGCAGAAACACACGCGCACAGATTTGATCTGTCAAACTCTAAAATTCCTCTCTTGGTACATTACGCTCTGCAGAAGGTTATAGTGCAGAAAGTCTCCCTGGATGGACTAAGTTTGGTCCAATGAAGCAGTACGTCTAACTCAGGTGCTGTTTGTCTTGTAAAACCCGGTCGTCCTGAGTTAAAGACTCGTGTTTCAGTGGAAGCCGTCCAACATCTCTTAACTCATCCATTTGCAAGAGCGAGCTGTTGTCGCATGTGGAAAGTTACCAATGATTTCAGCGAACGGCCAAAAGAAGGACTCAGACATTTTATAAAGAACGCGCTCTGACAGCCATAATAAGACCGTAAACAGAGGGATTGCCAGAGCCAATTATGACCAAACCGCAATCTCTGTGTCCGCACATTCTCTGGCTGCTCTGCGGCAACCTGTGATTCACATGGGAAACATTTAATGCGCAAACACATTTGGCCAAGTGGTTTCTCCTGTCGCTGATGTTGAACACAAACAAGAAGTTTGTGTTCTACACTCCATCTCAGATGGGAAAATGGGAATTAATGTGCATTCTACTGTACTGCTCAGCCACCCTAAACAACTGACTGTCTGCCTATGTTTTGCTTCAAATGTTGCAGGAGATTTTTGTACAGTTGCAAAGCCATGCATGTTTAAGAAATCCACGGATTCCTTAAGCTGTGTTTATGACGTCCATACAGTTAACAAGCGATCCGAGGTAGATGTTAGCCAAAGCGCTTGGCGTACCTCAGCAAAGTGAGCAGGTGATTTATAAGTGATTTTATCAAACTTTTCTAAGAGGACTGAATAAGGGAAGATAGAGTTGCATAGCACTCTATGGCAGAACAAAAGTAAAATAACATAATTTAAAAAGGACCAGAGCAACATTTCCGTAATAGCCAATAATGGGCAGTAGCCAATTGGTACAGACTTTTTTTGTTCTTTTTTTTTTTTAATGAATGTATGTTTTGCAAACATTATGCTTTATATAAGAGTCACAAGTTCATATCAGGTGAGTTGTAATAATAGTTTGGGATTTTTTATAAACTGTATATACTGTATATAAACAATACTCTATTTGAAAATGATGAATTTACAGTGTCTGTCTGCCTATCTATCTATAGCAAACAGTTTGCTTTGCTCAGTTCTTGACCCAGTTCAATCATTATGTGGAGGGTCAGTGATGTAAAGCACATTAGCAAGACCCCCTAAAAAATACAAAAAACAATCGAGATGATGTGACATGACCTTAAGCAGGTTCTTTACACTCTGGTCATTTTGTTTGCTAGTTAAAACTAACTTCTTACCTGGATTTCAAATTTCTGCTCGTTTACCTTTACAGCTCAGACGACATTCTTGACTTCCTGAACAGAGCGCCCATTTTCCCGTGGAGTTTGCCTCCTCCTGCGATGCGGGGGGATGCATTTGGATGAGGACAGGAACAGGGTGGCATGTATCCCCCCCCCGGCTCCGAGGTTTTATCCTCACAGCTCAGAGTGTGTGTCCAGGTTAGGGCTCTGGTCCAGCTGGGAAGTGTCCTGTTTCTGTTCCCTGTTTGCAGCAGCAGCTGCGGTCGCCGAGCCAAAATCCTTCGCTCACACACAGACACATTTCTATATTAGTTTTTTTTCCCCTGTGCGGCACAGGTAGAGACAGAGGCCTCAGACCGGACGCTGATACCCTGAACGCAGGCAGAGCGTTCTCCCGCCGTGGACGCAGCTTGTGTTTGAACATTTTTACACTTTTGACGTTCACAGAGGCTCCTTTTAGACAGCAGGGCTGCAGATGTGAAATATATGAATGAGATCTACAGTAAGCCTGCTGAGTTTAGTGGTTTACAGTGATTTATACCCATCTCAGTGTTGCTGCTGTTCTGTTTTTACCATTTTTTAAATTTTATTTTACAGCTGCTGTAAAGGTTCACAACAGGTAGTCGGAGTAAAACTGGACAAGAATCGCTAAAGTTGTGCAACTGCGTGACTTGAGCTTTTAATTTATCTGTGATTGTGTTTACGTAGCTGTCTTGTGCACGGGGCCACATCAGGGCAAAGAATGTCATTACCTCATTGTTGCTTCATTTTGATGCAAACATGGAATCCAATGAATCCAATATGTTGTCCTTCCTTTATTTTCCAAACAAACATAAAATTATTTAAGTTTTTTTTTGTTTTGTTGTTTTTAATGATTACACAACCAAATAAAATCTACATCTATCTATCTATCTATCTATCTATCTATCTATCTATCTATCTATCTATCTGTCTATCTGTCTATCTGTCTATCTATATATGGAATTCATTCATTTAAAATGCAGTATACTTTTTTCTTTTTTTAAACAAACAACAAAAAAACCCCTAATAATTTAAGTGTTGCACTGATACTTAATGGATTTGACACTCCAGGTCTGACTTTGATTAAGTGGTAACACTTTATTTTAAGGGGTGTGAGTAAGACTGACATGACACGGCCATAAACATGAAGGAGTCTTTATGAATGTTTACAACTGTTGTCATGAAGTGGCATTCGGTAAAAAGTCCATTAGAAAGGTCAAATTTGCATTATTAGGTCGACAATGACCCTTTTAATGCAAAGTTCTATAAAAATTTGCAAATAAATTCCATTAAAAGTGCCAATTTTGGCCAATCAGGATAGTCAAGATTTAACAGTGTATTTGTGACAGGCTCTGGTCGATACGGTGAATTATTCACTGGGGTGACTCCTCGGTCTGTGCATGCAAGCACTGCAGCATGCTGGGTTTCGTTGCTGCTGTTGCAATTCCTTGGAAAAGTCCATCATGACTGCAGTCAAAGTTTAAGCATTCCTGAGAGGGAAATGAAGAAAAAGCACTTTCTTCGGAACAAGCAGTCGTCTTCGGGAACGATCTGAGCGGCTCGTCTAACATCTGGTGAGTCAGAGCATTCCAAGACAAACACAGCTAACAATGGAAGATCAGCTTCCGACATGAAACATCTGCTTCGACTCATTTTGAAAAGGCTTTTTTAAAATTAGTATTATTTAAATCCTTTCTATGTTACAGATGTTTTTTTTGTTGTTTTTTTTTTTTTTAGCATAAAGCCGTAAACATAGAGGATCAATCTGTCTGCCCCATAAAACACATGAGATTCAGACGATCTGAATCGGTTTGGATCATGTTTACACATTGTTGGTGTCCATTTGTATCCGTTTGTAACAGCTTATTCCACAAGATTTACGACTACAAGTCTTTTGGAGTGCGTTTTCTTTCCGCTTCTGCATCTAGAGACAAAAACTGTTTCCATTCTCTCTGTTCTCATGGAGAGCTCCAGTGAGGTTCAGTTTTCAATTCATGCCAAAGATTCACATTTAGATTTAGATCCGGATTTGTTATTGTAGCACATTTTTTTCTTGGTTTGTCCTGTATTTATCTCTCTACAAAACAAAATCACAGCTGCATGATACTGCCACTACCTGGTTTAATCATTCTGTGCTTCACACACACTCGTTGAGAGGCCTCAGCGTCTGTTCAGTGTGTTTTTCCTTCCTAAAACCAAAAAAGTGAACATTTTTATTTTAGTAAGATCCACTGCCAGCTGGATTCAATCAGACTGAAGCACTGAGTGGTGAACAGAAACTGGTTTTATTGTGAAATAACTCTGGAGTTTGTGAATTTGAAGTGTTTCTTTCCATTAAATGCAAGTTTAAAACACACACACACGCACGTGCTCCCCCACGCATGCACACACACACACACGTGAATTTAATAAAAAGAGACCACTCTTTTACATAAAACAATTAGAATGTATTGACTTCTGTGTTTTTGCATTGCATGTCTTTCTATTATTTTATGTAGTTGCTCGGTTTTAAAAAATATTTCAAATTCAAAAGCACTTTATTGACCCCAAAGGGAAAATAAATGTTGAAATGTATTAATTATTAATTTTTTAAAAATTTTTTATTTTGCACCACCACTCTGCATTAGCCTATTGCTGGTCCATTAGCCAATAATTAGCTGTAAAATGGTGATAAAAGTGTTAATCTCAACTCTCCTGGGTTACCGGTTTAGGAACCCGATCACGTCCTGCTGAGTTTGCAGTCATGCAAATCCACTTTCCATGTCCAGATGATTGAATGAACAAAAGCTCTGTGAAATATTCAAATGCTGCAACACTGTTTTGGAACTCAGCACTGCTTTCGAAACGTACCAACGTCTTCCTCCTCGACCTCTTCGCTGTGTTTCTTCATTTCCAAGATGGCGTTTGATTTCCTCTAACCAACCACCGAATCCTCAAGAGGACAGCCGGACTTATCCTGGGATTCGAAGGAAACTTTGCTCTGAAATTTACGTACAAACATCAAAGTAAAGGAAACTAAACGCAAATGCACGCCACACATTTCAGACTCCATATCAGTTTTCCTTCACCTCACAGGTTATGGTCATGGAGATTGTGTGGGAGATCGTGAGAAGTCAATCTGCACTATTCTTTACTTCTTTTTCTTTTTTTCTCGTGAGATAGCGAGCCCCTCTACTAGAAGCGCAGAAAAGTTTGAGATCCAGACAGCCGCCGAGTCGGACAGCAGATGATAGACAGACACTCGGCATACAGATGGACCTGCCTGTGCCCTCTGCAGCAGCAGCAGCAGCCATAAAACAAACCGCTTTACCTTTCATCCCCATTTCTCTGCGCTACCTGTTAACCTGTGACCCCGGCAACCACAATCTCCTGCATCCTGACCTTTGGCCTTTCTCTCCCCCCCCCTCCCGCCCAATCCTGTAATTCATCAAACAAACTCTGTTACTTCGGCGTTTTCTTTAAGTGAAACAGTGTGCATTTCCCAACAACAGGCTGGCTACACCACCGAAGCGAGAGCTGCGGACCGCCGGGAAGCGATCAACAAATCGTAACGAGAAGACGGGGCCGAGCGGGACGGCCGATGTGCTGCTTGCCTGTGTTCGTAATCTCGGCAGAGATTGAAACCAGATGTCACGATGAGGAGAGCCGGGAGGCCGAAGGAGGAGGACTCAGAGGAGAGATGGTAGGTGAAGGGCAGGGGAGAAGAATAACAGCGTGTAACCCCTGACTGGCTCGGGTTTAAATCCCAAATGCCAGCCGTGGAATGGCAGAAAGAAAACGAGAACCAGTGAGAGCGCTCTGCCAGACCTCATAAATCTGCTGATTTTCCTGGTTTTAATAAACTTGACAGGACTTGGCGTAAAGTTTTGAAGGGTTGTCACCAGACCTTCCTTCCTTTATGTTACTAAAGGAATATTTCCTTTTTCATTTTACGTCTTTTTCTCTACATCAGCGATACACAAACGGCGACAATACGACTCCCAAAAAGCCAATTTGCTTAATCTGTGACTTGTGATGACTTCAGTTTGGGAGTTTTTTTTGACCTGCTTCTTTAAAGGAGCAAAAAACATAAAAATCTCAGTTTTCAAGATGAGTTCACTGACCAGAAAGTGAACAACCCCACAGTACTTTGTAATCAGTTGCAGCAATGTTCGCCCCCTGCTACAGAAAAACAGCAGGGTCGCAGTAAATGTCACAAAGTGGTGAAAGAGTGTATTATTTGAATATGACAATAAAAGAAGAGAAAAAAAATAAAAACACTGGTTTTAAAAAACAAGAAGACAAGCAATCAGTAGGACAGAAAAGTTGTTTACCATTACTTTTCTGTTTGAAAAGGAGGAGGAAGAAGTTAACACTTACTGTATGTAAGCCCACTCCTTATCTCGGTTTAATAAAATATATTACCTACCAACCCACTAATTATCAACAATTTGTAATTAAAATCATGTTATAATATCCATGTGCCTGTTCAATATACCGGGCCAACAAATAAATTATATTACATAGACAAACTAATTCATAACAGGCAAGAAAGTCTACGGATTGTGATAATAGAAATAAAGACAACTGTAGATATGAACAGCATCAGAATAATTACCAACTCCTTGCCAATGTCCAGCTATGAATCCTTCTTAATCTGTCTTATGTAACAATAAATACAATTTAGAGGAACAGAGAGGAAAAAAAGTGGTAGGAAGATAAGTTCAATACCAATACTACCAATAATACCAACACTAATACCAATAATGGTAACAGTAGCAGAATAAAGGAAGGAAAAAAATCATAAAACTGGCTGATGCTTGGACATTGTTTTAGTTCCATATTCAGTTTGTTCTGTTGTTTGACCCCAGTTACGGTGAAACAAAATCAAACAATTGGAATTAAATGTGGCTTTACTTGACCGGCTGCTGATCTTGCTCTGAGAGTTTTAAGACATTTCTTCCTGCTCTGATTGGTCGCTTGTGACTGGCGGGAGCAATGTATTTTTTTGCAAGAAGCAAGCAGAAAAGCTCAATGGTTTCTTACAAACCATTGAGCTAAGAAACCATGAAGAGGTTTCTTACAAACCATTGAGCTTTTCATAGTGACAGTTTTAGCAAATATGTAAAAACAACAACAACAAAAAACGTAAAGAAAAGTAACCTACTGCAACGTCAATGAATCCCTGACGTATCAAATTTAAGCAGACGCTCGTTTAATTTCGTACTCACAGAAAAACAGATGTTTAATGAAGCAAAGAGTCTCGCTGTGTTCTTGAGCTAAACCATGAAGAGGAGGAAGGAGAAACATAACATCAACACCACTTCACCAGTAGTTTATCTTCTGCTGTTTTTTTATTTTTCACACAGCCACAACTTTCCTCAGCAGAACCTTTCTTTGTCTGCTTCTGGCATTTCCTGCATTTGAACCGCACGCACATATTCTGATGGTCTGGTTGTTTACAGAAATCATTCACATCAGTCAACTTGAAAGCCACGATGCCACCGCAAGCAGCATTAGTGATACGCCAAACAATCTGACAAACATTTTTTTTAAAAAAGGAATAGGTCTGGAAAAACAGCTTCCTGTCAGGAGGACGTTCTTTCTCATTTGTGCATCAACGGTAAAGACACCCGACCCATTGTCTCTCCGAGAAACCATAAAACATCCGCCGACACCTATTGTTTGGACTCCCAGAGGAGTCGTTACCATGTTCAAGTGCAGGCCTTAAAAAAAGACAACAACCAATCATCCGACGGATTCCTCTTTACAACTCTGTGACTCGTCAGATTTTTCGAAACCGTGTCTCCCGCACTGGGAGTGGATTACAAGCGAAAGCAGCCTCCTGTTATTCCCTTTTCACCATGTGTTGTAAATGTTTACACCAAGGGAGGCTATTGAGGAGCAAGAGATTAAAAATGTGGTTGAGTAACTTCCCCCTTTTCCTCATATGTGTGGCTTGTGGTGAGTAATTTTGTCAATGACGGTTAACATAAAAAAAAAAAAGAGCAATCTCAAGAGTGAGATCAGTCTGTCTCTCAATTCATAAGTGAATATGAGTTTTACTTTGTGTTTTGTTTTTTTTTTGTCACATGACTGTTTGCATTGACGGTAAAGTTGTGTCCTGGTTCATTGAAAATCTTTGATACCCTGATGAAGACTCGATGATGTTCAATGAGATACAAGTGACTGAAGAATCCAATCCAGTAGCAGGAAATCGGTTCCCAATCAAAGATCAATGAGCTCTCTGGCGTTCTAATCTAATCTAATGCTGCTCATCAATAGTTTTTTTCCAGACAATTGTGTCAATCACAAGGGCAGAAACACTCAAGAAATGAACAAACTTTCAATATTGTTCAATCTGAAATGATTCAACGTGGTTCAATAAAGTTTTTCAGATTCTCCTGAGGTACATATCGGGTTTTTTGGGTTTTTTAAAGCCACAAAATAGAACTTCTGGCACTGTTTTGTTTCTTTCCAACAATGACTAAAGGAGAATATCAGTTTATAATCACAAAGTGGAGGATAATGTATATCCTATTCCCAATGTATGATGTCAGGAAAGCCACAACAACATGTACTTATAAATCCTTGCTTAGAAAACTAAACATCTGTAGTACGTTCCTTTAACCTCATGAGCATTTAAAAACATTAAAAATAAATGTAAAAAAATAGTTTATTAACCTCTGTTGTTTGGTTAGTGGTGTTTCGCTTGACGTGGTATCTTAGTCATGCTGACTATTCAAAGCATGTCACGCTAGAGCCACATTCACCCACTAGAACCCACACATCTAGGTTTAGACGAATGCCTCCCCACAGGGACACATTCGCATGAAGCCTGGGAGGAAGCTGAAATCAAACCCGCAAGAACACAAAACCTTACAAAGTATTTTTGGTCTAGTTTCTAGAGCGAATATCTCAGTACATTTGAAATAAGACGCACGACTTTTCAGTGCGATGTAGGAGCTTGTGTTGTCTTGTTGCAAGTGCACTAAGATATTTTCACTAGAAACTAGACCAAAACTGCTTGGTAAGATTTAGTGTTTTTGTGTGGGTAATATTCTGCCAAAATAATGTGCAGGATTTTTAACTGCATGCTTAAAATAAGATGGGTGGAACAGATGCCATTATTGGCAAAGGTTTGTCCTAATTTGTAAAGAATCATCTTTAATTAAGCACTGAATTGAGTAATTTGAGTAAAGATGAAACAATGGAGCTTAATTAAACGCATAAAAATGACTCAAAATCTTGAGTAGCTTAGAAGATTCAACGTTTCATCCCACCACCAGTTTTGTTTTGTTTTTTCCCCTCCAGGCAAAATCTACTGATACATCAATTGAATCACAAGCTTTACTGTCCCTCGCTTCTTCGCAGTAAATTGTCAAATTACAGTCTTCAAGCCAGAAAAGCACGCATTGTCCAGTAAATTCCTGGAAGCTAGCATCACGGCTTTATGAGCACGATAGATGGGCCGAGGATCTGGACGCGCTGCTCGGCTCGTTGTCAGCGAGAAAGACGGACGGTCCCCGTGAGCTGACCTCACGACTTGGCACCCTGCAGAATGACTCAACAGATATGAAAATGTTGCACAGACACAAGGATGGCTACTAAATCATCCACATCTGGATAAGAGCTAGAGGAAAGGAGCTGAGTCCTGACTCGCTATAACTCATAACCCGGCAGAGTATCAGGTTCGGCTCCGAGCAGGTGACGGGTTGAGGTGATTTTGGCGGGACGAGCGAGTCCTCTGGCAAAGCTGGGAGAAGAGCGGGCACAGAGACAAGAAGGATTCTCGCTTAACCCCATATTTTAAGATGTAAGGGATCACAGACGCCTGTGCTCCAGTCTTCTAAATCAATTTTCTTTGAAACTCTCGCTGTTTGTCTTCCTTTCCTTCTCTACGTCCTCCCGTCTTGTCTAAAGACACATTGTGCTAGTCCTTAGCAATAAACTGCTGACTGAAGCTAATTCCTGCTCCAGATAAGCGTCACCTGTCTGCGTCACTGACTTTTTGTTGCGGTCAAGATATAAATAATAGCTTCTCAGTCTAAAGTTTATGCACTAACAAGCTGTTTTCTGCAGCGATGAGATGTACCACAGAATGAAAAAATATAACTCTTAATAAAACTTAGCGTCCGTCAGAAACTTTGTCTTGTAAAAAAAGAAAAAAGTTTAGAGCAACTAAAAATCCTGCTTCTCCATTTCCGACCCATCCAAGTTCTCCAGATAGGCCTAAATTGGACTGATGTTCCTTTACTGGCAAACAGTTTAAGGGAGGTAAAATAATAGGATTTAGCCTTGCCCACGACGGAAAAGCCATTTTGGCGTTGAGGTTTGGTGAAGAAAAGTGGGGAAAGTGAATTTTAGGAGACACATTGGATAAATCTTTTAACGAGAAACAACCTGGGCGAGGGAGATGAGGTGGACACTGAGAGCATTTATGTGAAGATGACATAATCACCTGCTGGCCCCCACGTAGAGCCAACATCTGCAAAGTTTATTACCTTCCTATCCTGTTGTCTCTTCACACACTATTTCCATCCATCTGCGCAGACACTAAGTCACGCAAAGGCTGTGCTGTTAAGTGTGGAGTGGGTAATTGTGCTTCATAATCATGTACAATTTACATTCATGTTTTGCCCTCTTCTCTGTAGGTTCGTACAGCCATACGACAGAGGAGTTCACACAGTGGCCAGGCGTCGGCGCTCTGCTCACGTCCCTCTAGAGGGAGAGCGAGAGTCGGCATCCTTACACTCAAATATGTCCAACTTTCAAAAGTTTAAAAAGTGAAATGTATGGTGTAGCAGGGATAACAAATACTAGCTAAAAATGCTAGCTAAATGCGAGCATTTTTAGCTACTGCTAGCTAAAAATGCAGTAGCATCAATCCAATCCCAGCCCAGTAGTTGTGTGGGTTTTGGGTAAGATACTCAAAAACGTTTGTTATTCAGGAGAGATTTTAGTTGTTCTTTATTTTTTTATTAAGAGTAACGAAACATGATCAAAAACACATATTGTCACCCTCCTAAAATGATGGCCTTTTTTTTCCGCCAAAAGTGATTTTTGACAAAAAACAACAACAAAAAATACAACATTATTTTAGGAAGGTGGAAATATATATATATTTATTTAGTTTGAGATTATATTTGTTAACTATGAAATATTATTTTCAGATGCATTTTGAGACAATATGTGCTATTTGAATTTTGTTTCTCTTTTGAAGCTTTCACAAGACAATGTTAATCAATAGGTGTTTGCATGTCATGTGACGCGAGGGAAAGATGGTATTTAAAGCTGAAAAGTCTTTGTTTTTGCATGATGTTAACCTTAAAAACAGCTGTGTGACTAGAAACTCACTTTTAATAAATTCTATCTATTTGATGTGCAGATCTGTCTTTTTGCAATATTATTATTTCTATATGGGATTGCTTTTCACCTAATCCAGCGAGTCTGGATTTCACTTCTACATTGAACTGTTTCTTTTTCTCTTTCTTTTTTTTTTTAGCAGATAAGGTTCTGAGTTCCTCCAATCGAATTTGGAAATGAAATATTTTTTAGGAATGGCCTCATTTGCTGGAGTGGGAAGTGATAGTTCAGTGGTAGTTTTATAGTCAAAAGGCTCTTTTTAAATTCTACAACGCTTTAATAAATGCTCTACATTTGATTTAGAGCATTATATTGAACATTTTTGATCTTCTACCTCATTTAAAGGTGATAATGGGCAAAGCTTACTTGCTTCACTGTTATCATTGAGAAAGACCCTGGAAAATATTAATGCAAAATCAAACGGCATAAACTGTAATCAATGTTTTCCCCTGCATTTTAAAACGACAGAATAGTTTTCCTTCACAGCGACTACTGATATTCTCCTGGTGGAAAAACAAAATCTTTCAAGTGGAGCAGAGGAAATAGGTTAATCTTTTCCTTCCCTTTCAGTCACAATAATCAGACTATCATGTCTGACAGCATTTTACGCCGGATTGAGGCTTCATTCACCTATCGAAGCGTGTCGCAACATCCGAGACAAAGAGTAGGTGTTAATCTCACGCAGTAATCCTCGCGCTGTTTAGGGATGTGCTTATATTAAGCATCATCCCGTCACTCCGCTAGCCTTCTTATAATCACAGATAGCCATGAAACAATGTGGATTTAAGAAAACTGGGTCAGTGCTTAAACAAATGAATCCTCTTGCTGTTTATATATATATATATATATATATATATATATATATATATATCATGTTTAGTTTGCTATTGTACACTTTTGCATGTGGAAGTGTCCTAGTTATAGGAAACTTGACAATAAAAGGAGCCCCAGTACCAGAACACATTTTTTATTTTTTATTTTTTGCGAATCTCAAGAGTTACTCTAAACTTTATAAGATCCAGGGTGTGTTTTTTTTTTTTTTAACCCAGAAAACAAGATGTAATACACCCAACATGCCAAAAATGTTACCAGCATTATGACTACGTATTTCTCACGCAAACAGGAAGTCTGACTTGATGTTTTAGGAAACACAGAACACTAGCATGGAGATGGCAGTGAGGGATGAGTAATAGAAATGGAGGGAGTGGATTGTACGGCATGTCATGGCCACGGCCGCACACCCATTACTGCAGAAGAGGTGCACAGCAGTATGTAATACCTTGGCTCTGTCTGTGGTGGCCCTCTGCCAGCTTCGCTCTGCTCTCTTGCAGCCAAACAAGACCACAACATGGGCCTCTCCGCCTCGGCAGCAGCCCGTCTACTATTACAGCCACGCATGGCTGACCCCAGACCTGCCAGCTGTTCGCCGGCACCATAAATCTATGCTAAGGCTGACCTCAGATCAGCTGGCCCAAATGACCAAAAGCTCAGGGGAAGTTTAATTATTAGTTCATGTCTTAAATAGATTCTTTGGCACTTATCTTTCTTTAGATTTGTCTGGTTTTGTGTACATTAGATGGACTTTTTGCCACCTATTCTTCTGAAAAGCCGTTTTTGGTTTGGATATAAGATTAAAGTTCTGTTTTAAAACCTTTTGCACTAAACAGCCGCATAAAAATTCTGTGTATATTTTTGTTCTCTGGCGTCTTGTTACCATCAGATTGTTAAAAAATAAATTATCTAACAGAAGAGGCTTAAATGTTCAGCAGACAGTTTTTTAAATTGATGGCACTGCTATTTTTCATAAGAAAAAGAAAGAAAAGTTATTCTCTCTTGGTTGAAACTAATCCTTTAATTCAACCAACATGTCTTTTCTGACGTGTGATATTAATGCTTTTGAGGGGCCCAGCCAAAGTCCTGGATTAAATTAGATCTTTGGAGGGAGCTGAAGATTAGGGTGATGGCACAGCGGTCCTCTTACCTCAAAGGCTTGGAGCTCATCGGCCAAAATTAACCCTTTAGATACCAGTGGGAACACGCAGTTACACCAAGGACATCAAGTCAAGCAAAACACCTTCACTGCCTGAAGCCAAAATATGTGTTCATAATGAGCTTTTTATTTAAAAGCACATATATCGGAGCTAAATACATTTAGCAGAAAAAACAAAAACAGCATAACTACATTTTGTTTGTACAATAAAAAAACGAGACGATACAAAAATACTAATATCGAGTTTCAATACAATCGGGGGTGTATTTTGTTTTAATGCACATTACAAATGTAACTATTACCATCTACAATAGTTTATCTAAATACAAAAGAATCTTGTCAATCGATGCTTTTTAAGCAGCATTTTGTAAAGAACATAGGTCTGTAATTATAGTGGATATATCTAAAATATGTTAAACAATATTTTACAGAGTTCATATTAGTGATCTATACATTATTTATATATTTATAATAAAAAAAAATAAAAGAGAGAGAACGGCTTGGTGAAATTGATAGGACGGACTATACAGTGGAAGAAAAAAAAAGAAAAGATGTGCAACATAGTGGTGTGTTGTTGGATGAGGAAGTCTTGGTGGGCTGTAAATAATAATAAAAAAAGCACCTCTGTGTCCGGTAATTGTTAGTGATTACACAGGGCTACCTCTACACATGCAAGGCTAAAGATGCTCCTCAGATAAAATATTAGATCCACAGTTTTTAGAACATTCATCTCGCTCCGCGACACTCAGTGGCACACGCCAATGCACACTCAGCACAGCCGACGGCGTGCTTGTGTGCGTTTTCAACTGTCACACACACCACAGTTTTGTCAAGACGGAGTTCCTTTTCACAGGGCACAGCGCTGCTACACACACATGACGTAACATACAACAACAAACACACACACACACACGCCAACACGCGCACCGAGAGACGAGCATCCATTGCCGATGACGGATTGGGTGGGTGAAAGCTCCTCCCTGCCAGCAGAAGGAGCCTAAATCATCCCTAAAACGATGTGCCAGCTTTAGTTGGAGCTCATTATGCATTCTCCATGGCAACGGGCCCCTATCGCTTCCTCCACCTGTCTGGAATCCCAGGCAGGTGGCCCCAGAGCCCGGCAGAGGCACGGCACAGCCACGCCTGCCACACGGCTGTCGGGAAGCTGCTGGGAGGAAAACCTGCCTTCTTCCACAGACAATGCTCCGACCTCTTTCCCCCCGTTACTACATCTACCTTCGAGAACTGCAACATCCCGGGTTTGGGCTGCACTGAGAGTCGACCGCAAAAAACCAAACAAAAAAACCTTGACTGGCTAATGCTGAGACAGAGACAGTGTAAGGCTGTACGGGCTTCACTTTCCAAAAAGAGCTCTGCGAAAGGCCTCTGAGTTTTGCGTAGATCAAGACGTAACCCGGTCTCAGGGCTCAACGCCGTCGAGTTTTTTTTGTTTTTTTCTTTATCAGCCAAACAACTCAGGCAGCAAGTGGTGATAATGGACAATGAAGTTCAAACAGTGCTTTCAGTTACATATTTCTATCTCACTTATATTCTCTGCTGCTAACTATTGAAGTTAAGATCCTTCCCTCGGTTGAGGAAGTTGTTGTCCAAGGCCTCACAGGGTTGGGAGAGGACGCGTCCTCTCCCCGCTGCTCAGGGGTTTTACAGTCCACCGGTTTCATTCGTGTGGCTACGCTTCAGTCAAACCTCTGCAACTGCAGCTCCTGCCGTCAGCTCATCAGTTTCCATCGTTTTTAGTTTTTCCTTTCCTCGTTCATCTCTCAGGTACTTCTTTGCTTGTGCTCCGACAGACAAACAGATGGGCTCAAATGTTGATTAGTAGTTACCAGTATATTAGGGAGACAACAAGTCTGGGTAGTGAGAGTGGACTCTGCTGTGCAAATCTGACACCCTAGTCCACAAAGAGCGCCTCACTGGGCACTGGGAGGATGGGAAGGAGGAAGCAGCTACAGTCTCTTGTCGCTACATTCTACTGTCCAATGAGGGGCTGGGGGGAGAGTGAGGGGAGTGATGAGCAGCGCTGTGATCGGCTCGTCGGTCAGGGCGAAGGAAGTGGGGCCTCCCTCACACCATGTTGTGGTGATTGTTCCTGTCGATGTCGGACGAAGGGAGCAGCTCCTTCTTGATCGGGGAGGGTGGGGGCGTGGCCAGCTTCAGGCCGGGCTTGAACAGGTCGGACACGTAGAATACCTGGAGGAAACGGATGGAGGCAAAAGTTAGGAGGTGTGAAGGAAAGGAAGAATGGAGGGAGTATAAATGCACCTGGGGATTTTCTTTATTAGGTTTCAGTGGATTGTGATTCTGCAATCATAGCTGAATGAAATATGATAAATAACACAAATTGTCACGACTGAGAAAACTACCACACCTAGTCAAGTTTTCTAATTTATTGCAAAGCGAAATATAAATAAATAGAGATGTGCCAAGAAATTGACAGATGAATGACATTGTACATTGAGTTTTTGACCATCCCGTAGAAAACTCAAAGATCCTATCGTTTTCCACTCACTAAACTCACCACAACTTAGCACTAACTGGCTTTGCTAGCATCAACACTCTTCAACATGGATGCTGCTACTGTGTGCTAGCCTAGTTTTTCAAAGGAAGCTATATCTGGTACAACCAAGATGTTCATTCAAACAAGCAGATGTTGAGATCACAGACAACAGGAAGGCTGAACATCTTGCGGCAAAGTTAATCTGTTTTATGTTTTCGAGGTTTTAGCCTAAGTCTGATGTGGAATATGCTGGATTTGAAAATGTTGGCGGCTTCTTCTGCTCTGAATAGTGCATCTCTATTTGGATCAAGGGTGTGGAATTCATTGTTGTACCGTTTCAAGACACATCACCTCTTCCATGACATCAACATCTCTTTTTATTTATTTAATAATTTGTCATGTTGACTGAGGCTCTAATAGTGTCCCCTCAGTAGTCTGTTGAACACAAGCAGAATTAATCAGAAAGCAGGTCAAGCTGTCAGTTTCACTTTCAGTTTCAAGCATCTTGCACGCCCAATGAGTGAGTACCACAACACAGTGAAATACTATGTCCAGTCTTTCAAAACACAGAGTAATGAGGATATGTTTAAAATAATTTTTTTTAAAGAAACTTGTAGGATATAAATAATTCAGAGCAATCCAAAAGAGGTGCACACTAAATACACAACTCCTCTTTCTTTTTTCATGATGCATTATTATTATTATGATATGATTAAAAGGAACACCCCATCCTGCTGGTTTCCTCAATTTTTCCATCCCATTTTGTGCAGTTCAAGTCTGAGTAATACGACAGTGAGTCAAGTGTGACTCACTCTAAAATATCAGATTTTGGCAATCATGACATGTCACTAAAGGTAACTTTTACATCAGCGCATGAGTTAAGTCTCCTTGGCATTGATGAACAAACAAAGAGAAATAGGGGAGGGCTAAAATCCAAAATGAAATCTCTTTCTGGAATCTCAGTGACGTCATATGTCAAACACGAAAACAGCGAGGCATGGACAGGAAGCGTGAAAGCATTTTAACAGTGAACTCCTACATCCACGCCCTCTACCCCGGGGTCACCCATGACAAACGGTGGTTTGGCCAGGCACAAAGAACTGGCCGGCGGAGCTGCTTTTCCTTCAAACAAGCTGAAGAAGTTGAGGGTAGAGCCTGGCATTTACCCTCACACTCTGCCAGGACAGCCAGCTTTGTGATGCCAGCGGATAAATCCAACAGGGATTTTGCATGCCGTTCCTACATTGGGGAATACCCCGAGGAACCAATTTGACTTCCATCATTGTTTTCTGGAAAACTGCTCAACATGTGGTCACTGATGTATTTATACACTCTGACTACAAGCATCTCATTTTGAAGGCTATGATCAGCACAAAGGGAGCCTTTTCTGCGAGAGCTTGACATTTCCTGACCACGCAGTGACCATCGCTGCAGAACAGTAAGCGATAGATAAGCTGTAGATACACACAGCCGCTGTCACACTTCCCTAAACGGGCTCTTTCACTATGCGGCGGTTGGTGTGTGTGTGTGTGTCCCATGTAGAATATTATGATATGATTAGGAGAGCGGAAAGGATGTGAGTTCATATCTCCCAGAGTCACGCCAGCCCGCATGGGAAACCCTCCGCGCTCGTTTCCCATCGGCGTCCAATGGCAGCCGGGCGCAGTTGCTGCGTCACCAAAACACCAACCTATCGCTCCCCAGCTGCCAGGCTGGAGGGGGGTTATCGTGACCACACCACATCCTGCCACTGACACAGGCATGCACAGCCCTGTTGCCCCATTGTTGTCTGGCAAAGCAACTCAGCTCTTTCTTGCCTCACACCTGGAGCACAAGAGATGAATCTCTAAAGGCATGAGTGAGAAAGACTCTGCTTAGGTGTTTAAAAATGACCCCAGACACATGAAGAGGCTTGAGTCACAAAGGATGTGACTGCACTAACTTTAGGGACTGTACGATAATAATAATGATAAAAAACCCCCAACTAAATAACTAATCAGGTCATTTGTGTGTCTGAGAATAAAACTGTGAACTTGTTTTCACATAACCCACATAAAACCTGGCCCAGTTGTTGCTCTCAGTCGGCTACCGCACTGTTTCCTCGCCTGACAGACAAATATAAATGAATATATCTTACTGTCAAAAAACATCGCTGGTGTGGGAACTATACAAGTCTATGTATCGAGTCTATGTATCAAACTAAAATAACAAGATTATGTAAAAGCGATATTGTTATGGGTAACGTATTAAGTTATTTGATCAGAAGACAGAATAATTGCTGCTTTTCAAATAAAAAAAAGAATAAGACCATCTGGGTTTCTTATTCGTCATGTGTCGTGTTTTCAGTCAAGGTTATCATTCAATGAGAATCTAACGTCTAAATCTAAAGTGCATGCCAGCTGTGTCTCACTGTTGATCCTTAAATGTGGCGAAAATACAAAAACATATTACCAAATTATTTATTCCTCATCTGGAAACATGAAACTAATAGTTTCTGCATTAGAAGTGCCATGTGGGAGACATAAGGAGCCTCTAATGATATACCTCACAACACTGCAATGAACTTCCTCTCTCAAACCAAGCTTTTATTTGTTTATAAATGTATTGCTCAAAAAGCTAGAGGATTGAACTTGCTCAATAATCTTTGATACAACATTTTAGGTTTCAAAAGTGACAAAGTATCTATTTCAGTTGTAAAGTTATTTTTATGGGATGCCCAAGAAGCAGTTTTAGTGGCTTGATTTCTCACGTCATGGAAGGACTGTGTTTGCTGCACGCTGCCAATCAGATGGCTAAAAAAAGGCTTGTACACTTCCCCTTTTGCTTACAAGGAAGGCAACATTTGAAACTAACACATATTTCCAGTTGTTACAAACTATCACCGCCATGGGAGGAAAACCGAACATATCCCAGCTGTTACTCTTACTGAGTCAATATAATATTAAAAAAACTACAGTTGACATGACTGTATCCATCAGCTTGTTATACTTGTGTTCTTATGAAAACAGTAATATAAAAATTGTGCTTTAATCTGAACGAAAGGCACTTAAAAACCATCAAATCCAGTGGCAACAGGTCCTTGCCACCCAGACAATTGCAGACCCGGGGTGGAGGGTGGGATCGTGACGCATCCAGTTGAAGAAAGCAACTCAGCACTTTCTTGCCTCACACCTGAAGCACAAACAATGAGTCTTTACCTATAGACCTCTAACCATCAGTAAAATTAACCCAGTCACTGAGAAAGCTTGAGTCACAAAGGACGTGACTGCACTACATTTAGGGACTGTAAAGCCCAACAGTGACATGCATGTAAATACCTATGAGTGTATTTCTTCTCAACCACAAACTCGGCAAGAAATACCTTCACACTGGTCTAAGGCTTGGTTACCTTAGACCAGTGTGTATAGAAGAATACCAAGGTTTAAAAAATTTCCCATCATATGGTTCCTGCAGTGAAAGTTTTTTTTGATATGGAGAAACTTCACAACTTCTCTTTCTGCTTGCTGATTGGACAGGCGGAACGCTAACAGAAGAAATTGAGCTCAATGGGAGAAATCCCAGATGGAGCACTGAAAGAGGATGAGAATCGAGTGGAAATGTGAAGGAAAGCAGCTTAAAACTATGCTAATCCTGGTACCGACATTCAACTGGGAAAATCCCAGGGAAACCACAAAGTGAGCAAATCAAGCTGTTCTAACAATGCAACGTTTATATGTAACCGTCACAGCTGCTGTTTTTAAAAATTTGTGATAGTGACAATTTGCATAATGAGATGGGTATTTTTTATCCAGGTCACAACTGCATCTAAAAAAAATCTCCCCCCAAAATGTATTACTTTTACAGAACATCTTACACTAAATGCACATGCAGTAAGTAAAAGAGAAGACGTTAAGCGAAAAAAAAAAATCAGTTTCTGGGTTCTGCAGCATCTCGAGGTGTGAACTCACTCTTTAGTTCTTCATTTCTCACTTTAACAGACTCGGGGTGAAACATGTGAAACACCTGAAGATCTAAAGATGTTCACACCTTGATTTGGGACTTCAGGGCGGGAGCTTCTAAGCGGCCGAGCGCTTGCACCTCCTCTGTCAGGCCTCCACTCATCTCCTGTCAGGCCCTTTCTGCTCCGCTGCTCGCCAAGAGGCTAACGCAGCCGCGCTAAAGTGCTCACAGATGTGTGCTTCTCCAAAGACCGGGGCCAATCTGAGAGAGAGGGGGGGGGAGCGGCGGGGGTGTCAGGGATTGTAAAGCTAACCTCTCCGCCTTGATCAACCTCAGCTTTCACAGCGTGCCTGTACATGTGTGCGGATGTGAATAATGCAGTGAGACAGCATTAAGCAGTGAGACAGCATTAAGCTGTCTCACTGCGAGGCGGGGAGGCCTGTGGATTCAGAAGAAACCCACACACTCATCCCGAGCCAAGATGAAGACAAGGCTCCTCTCTCCTGTCACCTCCCTCCCTTCAGTCCTCTTGCCAGGCCTGCCTCTTCGGAGGTCGGGCTCACACACACTCAGCGCCCTCTCTCCGAAAAACGTCATTTTCTCACTCGTCAAGGCCGACGCCGTCAACCCGAGCTGCGCCCAGCTGGCCGATCGCCGGCTTTTTTTTTTCCCAGAGTTTGAGCCTCTTTTTTTTTTTTTTTTTGCGCTCAGGTTTCTGATCACAAATCCTTTAACACCCCCGCCCCTGGCATCACCGGAACGCCGTCGCACCGCGTGCAATCCCAACATCTGCCCAGGCGCCACTGCTGAGCTCTCCCTCGATTTTACAAAATCTAATTCTTTCCACATTCTCCATCCCTTGTCCGGGCGCAAAGGTGAGAGAGGCCGGGGCTGCGTTTGTGCATCTTCCCGTCTTTTGCCAGAGGCAGTGTAGTTGTAGCCAGAGCCTGCTATGTTGATACAACCAGAGCCACCAAATTTTTAAAAAATGCCCTCCCCTTCCCCCCAAAAATAATTACCAGCCTCGTTCTGGTTTCTAAACCTAATCCTTTCTTTCTTACTCACCCTCTCTCTCTTTTAACACCCTGCTCGTCATTCTCTTGACCCATTTTCAAATTTTCCTTGGCCCTGTGTGAGCTTAGAGTAATGATGAGGGTTAGAAACATCATCTGGAAACCACTTCGATAATATGTAGCTTTAGCAGGGAGGAAGGTTGGAGTGTCTGCGTCCCTGAGCAAAGACCAATGTGTTAGTCATTACGGGCCTCTCTTCTCTTCACTACCTGCTAAAGTATATATGTACATAAGAAAAATGTTTCACATTTTGTTACAACCACATACTTAGTGCAGAATTGTGAAGATAAAGGAAAAGATGCATTGTTTTATAACTGGACGATACGGCTGAAAATGCACCGCTATATCAGTGTTTCACATCATTCGATAACGATAATTATTGATTTGTATTTTCTTTTTTGTTTTAAATATCTGAAATACTGCCAAGTGGCAACGTGACCTTTCCTGTGTTATCTGCAGTTTTCACTGCACTGCGTCGCTTTTTATTTTTAAGAAGTTAGGAGTCATGTTGGCGAAACTTGAAACGGCTGAAAGTCAACTTGTTAACAGATTGTTGGTAGGTAACCAAAGAGCGAGTGATTTAGTTGGTGCCACCAACCTCGATTTGCTAGCTGTGAGGGGCCGAGCGGCTAAAACCTTTCCTCTGCCTACATCCCCCAGAATGCTGTGCGGTTCTGGATAGGAGTTCAGTAAAATTATTGAACGCTATTGGACATAATGTCTATTGATATCGATCACTTGTTTATTGCGATACATATTGTTGTTGATTTATTGTCCAGCTCTATGTTGTTTTCAAAAATCTGAACAAAAAAAAAAGTGAAAATTATGTTTTTGGGACCTTTAAAAAGGTTTTCTTCCGGGTTTGTCCTGAGTCTAGTTCCATCCACAAACCTTTCTGCCTCTGCTGAAAAAGACATTTCTCTCAACAATGACTTCCTCGCTCTATTTCGTGTCTCATAAAATCCCAACTTTCTTTTAAGTTTGCCTTCCATTCCTATTCAGCAGAAGGTTTTTTTTTTAGCGTGTATTGTGTCGGGTATAGACTCACTATGCAGTAGGCCACCAGGGCTCCCTGCACAAATCCCGCCAGCACGTCGGTCGGGTGGTGCTTGTGGTCAGAGATGCGTGATAATCCGGTGTAGAAGGCCATCATCACCAAGGTGAACTGGAGCAACGGGCGGAGGAGGCGAGCGCCGCGCCAAGTGAACCTGGACTGGATGTAGAACTGGAGACAGAGAGAGGAAGAAAATCAGTGTCATTTTATTCAAGTCCTTCTTCATCCATGCACCTGCAGCAGGCGTGCGTGTGCGGGTGTGTGTGTTATTACAGTCTGAGAGGTCTAGACTGAATCAAAGTGGGCAGGGGAGACACAGCCACAACACAAGCTTATGCCTGACTGGTTGAGGTCCGGACATGACTGATTAATGGTTACACATCGCAGCTGTAAAAACAGCACAACCACAGGGAACCAGTGGATTACACACACTCACACACCCCCACACACACATTGATGTAAATCTAAAAGAGGATGTTTCAGCAGCGTTTTTACTTGTGATGAACTCTCTGCCTTTTTTTTTTTTTTTTTTGGTGTGAACTGCATATAAAATAGAAGCGTCCCCCTCCGTCTGACCCCGCTCCCAGCCATAGACTCCTCTCTGGGTCAAAATAAAAGCTGAAGGGAACCAAAACAGGAACAAGTCAATTCAAGGCCACTTTCAGTCACTTGCTTGAGTGCAAAACATACACATTCCTTGCTCCTTTTTTTTTTTGTTCTTCATTCACTTAAAATGTAGAGGTTTGAGGTCGACCCAGGTTCTGTGGACATCCTGTGTTTCTGCACACAGACATGCCCTCAGCTTCCTGTCTCTCACACCTAGTAGACAGAGTTCCTGCGAAAGTCGGCCTAAGCCAATTTCAAGTACTCAACCCACTCCTCATTACTTCAGTCATGTAATCCACTTAGCTTACAATACGTGCAGGGAAATACTCCAGGGTTTTCTGGCAGACGTCTTGATTCCAGACCCAAACCATCACACTACCACCTCCCTGTATAGGTGTGAGTCTTTTCTAAAAAGCTGTTTTAGTTTCATACCGATAGATATATATAAGTGATTTCTTGATCCCAAGGGTTTGACAGTAATCAGGCCGTGGTGTGGGTAGTGACACAGAGGTCAGCTTTCAAAAATAGATGTGGTCAAACACAATTAATTCTCAAAGTGGTTGGTTTAGTTAGATTTCTCTTTATTTTATAAAATAAAATTCAAACATTTGAAAACTCCATTTTAAGGCTGCAACTAATTATTTCAGCATTCAATTACTCGAGCGACTATTCTTGTAATTAATTGATTAATTGCATAAAAAATAACAGCAAATTCTGCTGATTTTTCATTTAAGCCATCCTGTACAATGTTAGAAGCACATTAAAAGATGCAAATAAACAAATGACTTGATTCACATTTTAATAAGAAAATAAATATTTTACTGACTGAAACTCTTTCTTTAATCTGCACACTTGATCTTTTTTATGAACTGATTAACTCATTGGATAGAAAAAGGTGCTAAATAGCTTTGGGGGTTTTTTTCAACAGAATGTATTTTATCTTCAATGCTTAATTACTGCCCTGAATATGTTGTTCCTTCAACAAATGGTCATTCTTTAAAATCTGGATAGTGCAGATAACGATTAATCGTTTACTAAATTCGTTGGCGATGATTTCAATAACCGATTAATCCGATTAATCGTTTCAACCCTACTCCATTCTTCAGGGTTTTGTTGTCTGATCTTAAAATGTGTTTTGGTGACATGAAACCTTAAGTTGTAAAGGAAACAAAGAAGAACTCTGTCAGGGGGGCAAATACTTTTCTCAGCACTGAAGGTGTGGCCGTAAATCTTACACATATTTCCGCTCCGGTACAAAATTATTGTTCTGCTCCCAGACGCGGAGGAAGCAATCCCTCCCGTGCCTTCTTGTCTCAGTCTCCTCCTCCCTGGGATGTTTAGATTGCAGGCTTCCTTTACTGCGGTTGTCAGGTAGAGGGGTCTGGGTTGTCGATAAGGACTTGAGTCACAGAGCTTCCCGCCACCCACGGCTTATGAAGTCAAGAAAGCTTCATCGGAGATTAGAGGTGAAAGAAATAATGCCTTTGTCAGAACAAAGACTTGCACTGACCTGCCAGACAACATCACCTTATCTAAAGTGAGTAGACCCAGACAGCCTAGCTAAAAGCCTGATTCAGCAGAAGCTGAAAGAAAGTCCCGATGAGCCACCGAGAGAGTCGACGACCATCTGAACCAAAACGTTTCCCTTTTAAAACTCCAAATCTTCCTCCAATAATAAGATCCGAGGAACGCGACAGTAAAACGCAACAAAAGGAGCCCCGGCAGATTCCCATGACACCGGGGACCCTGGAGCGGCAAAGAGTCTAGCGGTTTCCGAAAGAATCCAGCTCGGCCTCCGCCGAGACCCGCTCCCTGAGGGGCCTCTCCCGCTCGGACTCAAAGTCAAAGTGTTAGGCGCGCTGAGAAGCACAAACAAACACAACAAAGCGAGAAGGAATGAGGACGCGGACTCGTTTCACATGCCCCTCTCTTCGTTTTGAGACGAAAGGAACATAACAGAGCCGCTCGCATGTCAAACGCAAATATTGTTTCCTGTTTGACAAACGATGGGCCCTGTTTGCTACCGGATGGCATGAACTTATGGTAATGTTGCGTGCAGATGAGAGAAAACGCAAGCCAGCTGAATACACGCACATGCCTGCTAGCTGCGGCTGTGGTGTTGCTGCGCGCCGTGCCGTGCGGTCTGTGCCAGTTATCTGTGTCATTTCAGAATGAGCCGAGCAGGGCCCGGCTCCGACCATGGCGGCCTGACAGGAAGCGAAAAGCTTCAGAATCACAGACAGGCGCTGTGGAAATGACTGACGCTTTCTGAGCAAAAACACGATGAAAGAATGAGGGGAAGAACCCATCTTTTCTTTTTTTTTTGTGCTGGTAGGAAGAGGGGAGTTTTTGTTGAGCACAAAACAAAACTGATTGTGTGCTTTGCCAGAGCCAATTCACAGAAGGGACACTTCATCATTATGAAAATAGCATAAATGCAAGTGGGTATAAACATTTTTTATTTGCCAATAAGTAGTCGGCAAGGAGGAATATTGCAACTAGTGACTCAGACTTGTAAAAAAAGATGCAGCAAAAGAGCAGGTCCATGGCATATTCCAAAACATTTAATATGTAATGACTCAAACACGGTTTCTTGGTTAAACCTCTGCTTGTTGGTAACTACTCTTATTCCTTTCTTTCTCTTTTTACCAAAAACTGAACGATAAAAGTCGTCAGTCTGGTGCTTTGGTCTCACCTTGCCCCTTTTTTATTGAAAGATAATTTTGTTTACAGGGATAATTAATTTTATTTGTTGTTTCTGTCGTTTTCTTTATTTATCTTGGATATTTCAAATGTCTTCCAGTTCCAGAGTTTAAATGTTTATTAGAATTTAAACGTGTTCTTGCCGTTATTACCATTATATTACTTGGTCTCAAAACAGCAATATTATCGTTTATCACAATAAGCTCTGGGACAATTTATCGTCTAGCAAAATTTGTTATGGCGACAGGCCTAACTACTTTAAGCAGCATGTTGCTTATAAAATTGTCAGTTGTCACTTTTCTACTTGAATTGTCACAAATTGAACAAACTTCAATACAGTTATATATGTATATGTGTATATATATAGCTATATATTTTCTAGCTGTAGGGGAGACTTAAAAAGACAAGCTTAATTAGGGAATAAAGTGGATGTTGTAGTTATTGATCATGTCAAATATTAAAAAAAATAAAAAAGATCAAATAGATAGTGCTCAAAATATAACGGTACAGTACGTGATCCAACAGCTTGTAGAGCTGTCTTTAGCAGCAATAAACCAAAGTAGTGATTTTCTGTACAACTTTCTCAGCTCTTCACATTGTTGTGATCTGTTCTGTTCTTTCAGATGCATTTTTGGAAACTAAACTCTGCTGCCTTATTGAAGAATTGGGGTTTTCTTGTTCAACTCTTTAAGTGTGCTCTAATCCTCTTTAATATTTCACATGCAAACTGAGGACCATAGAGTCTGAATTGTGGCTCTTGGGTCTTTGTTTATCATTTCTTTGAGCTCTGCAGGGTCTGAAATTGGGACGAACTTGCTGGCACATCCACTCCTGGGAAGATTAGCTGCTGTGGTGAATGTTTTGTTGTTGGGAATACTTTTTTCTATTATGTACTTTAACTTGTTTGGAAGTAAACTCCATCCGAGACAGACTGTTTACTATTTTCCCTCTTAAATCCTTTGGAAACCTTCAGGGTGGGCCTTGTTTTTACATATGACTGCATATTGAATTAAAGCTGCACTATGAAAACCCAAAGAAAGCTGTTCTAAGCTGACTTCACGAGAGAGGGTGCCGGGTCTAAAGTCACATGACTGGTTTTCAGCTGGCACAAACAAAAAAGAATCCAGCCAGTTCCTGTTTCCACAAAGAATGCCTTCGCTCTTGACTTTTTTTTTTTTTCTGGTTGGGTTATGTACACTGAAATGTTCTCTAAAAGCTGTCAGGCTCTCCTTTGCACCCATCAGCTGCTCTCCATCCCCTTGTTTAGACCAACCTCCTCTGGCCAGAGTCCTGGGGTTTGCCACATCTGGAGCATCGGTCTGACTAGTGTGTTAAGCTGCGGCCTGGATGCAGCACATCTCCAATCCCTCCCTGCTCTTTTTTTCCCCACTCTTGACATTTTATTTAGCTCTACTCCTCTCTCTGCCCAGAGTGTGGTTGTAGGTTCACCCAGAGGCCGGGAAATGCCCACAACAAGCCGCCTCTCCATGGCGATATGCGACAATAAACCAAAACTCCAAATGTCAATCCAGTGTGAGAACCGGGGGCTGGCCTGTCACCACGGCACGCCAAGCTGTAACATTTTGTCATGTATGCATCGGCTGCACCAATTACTGCAACAAAAAAGGCATCCCTGTTGATCAGCTCCGTTCCCATTTTGGTGCTTTCCGCAAACCAGTCAAGACTTTGCTGGCGTTGCACAATCAGCCGAATGACAACGGTATCAAGTGGCACACACTTGCCTTTTTTGCTTTGGAGTTTAATCAGCAAGCAACTGAATTTCATCCCCCAAACTCTCTGTTTTTGTAGTTTCACCGATGTGCAATAAAGGCGATCCAGCTAAAATTTCACTGCGTATTGGCAAAATGACCGCTTCCTTGACTTTATGTCTTTACTTCGTAGGCACATAAAGCGAGTTTAAAACAATCGCTGTATAAACGTAGGAACAAAAAAGACGGGAGGCATCAAGCTATTGTTTTAGTGTGAGCAGTCCCTGCAGCAAAAAATGCTCAAGCCTCTCTTGCCACAGATCGTAAATTGAATTTAAGTCTGAACGTTCACTGGGCTAGTTAAAGTTCAGACTTTGATCTAACTGTAGCCCAGACTGTATGTTTAAGGTTGTCCCAACCCTGGAAAAAATTTTGCAGTTTTCAGGTGACAAGAGAAGAAAAAATAAACAAATAAATCAAGCTGCATAACTTTTTCGGCAAAGGACTGTAATTAAAACCATTAGAGGCATGATTCATCCCGAAGCTCTAAGTCTCACCTGACACCCACAAGGTTAAAGGGACAGAACAGGAAATGAACATGCAGCTGCCCCAACGAAAACAGGTGGAGAACACTCATTCGTCTCCTCGGGGTTCAAAGGGAGCATAAAAAAAGAGGGAGGAGACGAAGTGATGAAAGAATCAAAACAATATTCCCACACACCCCGTTTTTAAAAGGAGGAATCCCCTAATCAGAGCCCAGCCTTCTTTCTTCCCATGACTGCTTTTAACAATGCAATGCTTTGTTGCTGTTATTGTCTGCCAATGAGGCCGCAAGCGCGTGAGAGAAAATAATGATTACTTACAGCCAAGTAGAGCATACTAAACAGGGAAAAGGAGGCATGTCCTGAGAAGAAGGATTTCCTGCAGAGGGAGAAAGAGATTATTTTAGGCCCATTGTTTTCTGTTTGGCTGTTCGAGAAGTGCCTTCATGTGAACGCACGGCCGCGTCTTTACACACCTGGCTTCCTGCACTTCACTCTCGTCCCCGGTGCAAGTGTAGTTGGTGATGTATCCGAGGGAACAGTTGATGGTGGAGAAGTCCGGTTTGCAGACATCCAGGAAGTGGGGTCTCATCCGACCCACCGACACCTTGGCGATGTCCGTGAATGACTGGCTGACGGCACAGCCGAACAGAAACACGCCTATCTGCAAGATGAAGCGCCGTGAAGGTCAGATACATGCGGAACGCACCATGGTAGAGCAAAACACAAAAATTAAAACACAGTAGAAGCACTGAGAAGAATAAGACGGGGGAATCAATTCAAATTTTTTAATCGAGTCAATTGCAAGGTCTGTACTTATTTGCATTTTAGTTGGAACATTGCAACATTTTCAATTCACAAAACATTTATTTGCTAAATTATTTAATAGATAGACCCACAAAATCAACCACAAACATATTTTTTGTTTTAAATCTGTTATTTAGGTTTTTCAGCAATCGGATTTGGTGTAAAGTGCAGTTACACCCACTCAGTTTTCAAGCGATTCATGAATCCCGGATCGTACGGAAGTGATTCTTCTTTCAAGAATCACTTCCGTAGAAATGTGGGATATGCCCGCGGACCTTAGCGTTGGTGAAGTCTGTGATTGTTGCTGATGTTTTCATTAGGATGGTATTTTAGGCTTGGTTAGCCTCCATGAGAGGCTAACAACTATGTGCACACAACAATAGCATTATCCAGCGTCCCATCAGATCATTTCAGGAAGCAAGAATTAACTTCCAGTTGGTTAAGAGAAGCGTTTTTGTCGCCCATTGATGTATGGCCGTACCTGATGACACGTGTAGACAAAGATTTCACTCTGAACTTTCGTATGTAAAAAAAGCAACTAATTGTGTTAACATTTTTAGCACGTTAAATTCTATGCAACTAAATAACCCAAATTAATTTGTTAAAAGTCCTGGCCCTCCTAAGAAACCAATTTATAAGAGAGAGTTTATAAATTCTTAGCGTGTTGAAGGCAGAAGCAGGTTTCTCATTTCCAGTATCTAGACTTTCTGCTGGCAGGGAATTAATGTGCTGCTAGGAACTTTATCACTTTATCGATAAATGGTTCATTGCCGTCCTCAGATAATCTATTTGTTTACATGCAAATGTTTCTTAGAGTCTTTTGAAGATACCCAAAATAACAAGGTTAAGATTTTAATCAAAGCAGCAATCACGCTGACAAACGTGAAACTGCATTGTTCTTGTAATTTCACTTCCTCTGGCACCGCCACCGCTGCAGCTTGCTCTGACTCAGTGGCACAATTACCATCCGACCTCTGATCTGCAGCTGAGAAGATGCCGTGTGTGACGGGAGTTCAGTGAATGGCATTTGAGCAAAACCCGAGCTGACCTGTTTGTAGAGCGCCGCCACGTAAGAATTCCCAACAAACGACTTGGTTCCCACGTGCAGCTGGTGAATCCTGAAGCATTCTCCGATCACAATCTAAAAGAAACAATTTGGTCATGACGGTAAGACGAGTGCTTGTGAAGCCCACAGTTAGAGAATGGATTTACATGCAAGGCGCTATGAGACACTACAACATGTTAATGTTTTAGTACGATTCATGCAAAAATAAAAAATTCAAACTCATTTCCAGGATGGGGAGTGAGATTTAGCAGACGGTATGTAAAGAACAAACAGCAGGAGATGCACACAGAAAAAAACACATATATTAAGCATGGCCTGCCTTTCCATTAGGCAGTTTGGGTAGATGGAGAATGAAAGGGCTTTGCATAATGATAAAACACAATAACAAAAGCTCAGATGTGAAAGGGGGAGAAAAATGATCAAAGTTCAACAAATCACTATGACTGGGAGGGTATATGAATCAGTCTGACTAGTCTTTGATATAAAAAGGGTTTACGATATGTCATCTGCTACATAGTTCAAGTCCAGCAGGCCATACCGTGACTTCTGTGGTATTCTAGCCAGGTGGTTTTAAGTAGCGTTGGGCCTCATGGAAAGAACCTTAGCTGCTCTAAGGGGACTCAAGACGAGCCAAAGCTCAAAGCACAGAGACATCAATCAAATCCTTACCAACCAGAGGAACCTACGGACTGGCTACTCTTTCCTTCCAAACAGGTCTTCATCTTATGAAAATGTTTACCTGCCCACCTGTATCCCAACAGACAGCTGCTGCTCTGGCACTTTGACTCTCCCTTCGCAGCCAATCGCACTATGAGGAGTTTGTATCGTAGTGTTTTCGTGAGTCATCACCCACTGAAAATGTCACAGACGATTACGCGTTCACAAATACCGTTTGTTTAAAATATCGTGTTTTTGAGATTAGAAGTGTTTAAAACAGAAGGTGTGGGTTTCGTCTTGGCAATTGGCCATTAGATTCAGCCTCTTTTTGGAGCAAATCTGGATTTGTACAACATGAAGATACAATAAGAGTTACTTACAGGAGGTAAAATGTCAAGACCCTTGTAAACGCCCCTGAACTAAACTGCCCCTTTAAGTGCCCAGTTTCTCTTTTCTGTGTCCTTCTGATCCACAAACTAAATGATAATTCTCGCTAGTTAGACATCAAAAGGTGTCCATTGTCATCTGTTCTCTCTTCCATGACTTTAGAGAGTTTATACAATTGTGTTCCTATGAAATTCTTTTTAAGCTGAATATGAGACAAGCTAGGTTAATGGAATATGAACCCTGCTATTGAGTGTTATGTTGTTAAGTTTTTAGTGTCGATATCCCAGCCTTTCCTCAGCGTCGTGTGGGCAGATAAGTGACTCAGAACCAGCAGACACAAACAGGAAGGTGGACTTTGTGTGCCGCTGAATTGCTCTGATCAGAGTGGAAGATTAGAAGCGTGCACACTAGTTTATTTGGATTCTCAGCATTTACATTCAGAGCTCTCCTCTTCTTCTTCTAGTCCCACTACTCCAGGTTTATCCCCTCGGTTTCTGGCTGTGTAGGAGCAGACACATCCTACGGTTCCAGCCGAAGTGGAATCTGCTCTTCTAAACCAAGTGCATTGGTGTACATGCGCGCATCTACGTGTGCGCGCAAGCTTGTTAGCAGGAACGGTGCTGGCATGGCAGTAGACGCCTCTAATGGAAGACAGCTGTGTGAGACACGCCAGCTTTGCCCACATGTGAACATGTGAGGGGGGCTAACTAGCCCACGCTTATGCTCCTGCTTTCAATAAGCAGAAGAGCTGAGCTGGTACTGTGGTACAGTGCATATAAATGTGTGTGTGTGCCCACTAAGGAGATCACAACGAGACGCCGGTGAGGCGACAGCTGAGCCTGGGAACCCCTAAGTCTGGGGACTGTAAACTTCACCTACACTAACCATGTGGCACTAATTGATTAGAGTATATTTCCATTACGCCTGGCCCCATCATAATTTGCTCACACGGCACTGGAGTTATTCCGCTTTACTCAAGTATGAACGCAGCAAAACCAGCAAGAGCTTCATGCTGTGAGACACTCCGGGCTATCATTAGCTGTGTTTCCATTAGAAATGCGGCAAAACTTTGTCAATATTCCGCTAACGCTGAACCCCCTCCACAATTTGGCAATTGCTGTGATTCCACAAAATAAAAAACGCAATTAAAATCACATGTGAGTAAGTTTGTTCATGTGATAAGTCATTAATAAAAATCCTCCAAATACTTCTTGTTGTCTACTACGTGGTTTGCACCAGTATTAACAGCCAGTCGTTGATCACATGACTCATGTGATGCAAAAAAAAAGGGTTTCCACTGTCAAATAAACTCGTTTCTATATGACCAAAAATCCATCTCATCCCAGCTCCAAAATGTTTTATAAAAAAACAAGACTTTTTTTTTTTTTCCGAAATTGGAGTGTTTACACTAAGTGAATTTCTATTCGAAATGTCAAATGGTTAATGGAAACACAACTAGTGAGGCTCCGACGTCATGGGAGAGAACAACATCGCATTTAACCAAAGTACAGCGTGGAGCACCAAGGGATCCAGCAACATCTCTTTGGTCCGTGTCATCTAAGTTACTTTCTACATACCCAAACACCCAACTCTTTAATCTCACTACCTCTGACCTACTTAACCAGTCATGATACTAAGGTAGTATTGAAAAAAAACAACAACAAAAAAATGACTCAAAGCAGCAGTTGAAGAACAAAGGGTGAAAAAACAAACTAGAGATGGAGGTGGGATACATGTATGACCCATTTACAGTGTCCTGTAGAGGTTTGTCACATTTATATGTTTTATTGGGATTTTATGTGACAGAGCAAAACACAAAGTAGTGCATAAATCAGAAGTGAATTAAAATCAGAATAGAGTGGCATACATTTTTATGGCACTCTAAGTCCTAGTCTGACTTTGACTAGGAAATTCATTTCGTTGTAGTTCTGGCTGTTAAGGATTGTTGTCCAGCTGGATACTGAACTTCCACAGTCTCACTTTTTTTGTACAAGTATTAGGGCCATAATAATAATAATACAATAGAATAAAATTAAATTATGAGAATAAAGTAATACAATTACAAAAGGTTAAATAACACAAGAATAGAGTTGTGATAATATCAGAATAAAATCAACATTTCGAGAATAAAGTCATATTACTACATGAATAAGTCACAGTAATATGACTTTATTCCCAGGTTTGTTTGTTTTTTAAGTTTTGCACCTTCTGACTTGTTTTCTTTCAAGTTTGCCATTTGTGGCTTTATTTCTTTGCTCTGAATTTTATTCTGGATTTTATTTGGAGTATCAGTGTAAAGAGGGTCTGAATGAAAACACAAATCCCAATTTTCTGACTTTCAAAAAAGTTTTGAAAACCGTCTAATACTTTGTTTCCTCTCCACAATTATGAGCTACTTTGTGTTAGTCCACAACATATAATCCCAAATATGTTTAAATTTGTAGACTTAAAAAAAAATTAGGGGTAATCTGCAAGGCACTGCATGGGGGTGTTTTTCTTTTTAATTTTATATAACAAATAGCTAAGACGCTTGATGACATGTCCATGAGAGGAGTCTAGGAGTCTGAGAAGAAGGAAGCAGCAATTAAAGGGAGATGTTATAGGGTCGACTTACAGAGACGGTGCCAATAAGAATGCCAACGCCACAAAGCACGGCATCACTAATGGTCTCTCCCTCTTTTCGGGGGAAGCGGATGGACTCGTCCGAACAGTAAAACCCGCGCTGGTATGGCTTTATGGTGCTAGTCTCAATGATCAGGAAAGGCAGGCTAGCTACAAAAAAGACACAAAGAAAGAGAGAGAGAGGGCAAGAAGGAGAGAGAGAGAGAGAGAAGGACAGGAAGAGAGGGAGAGAAGAAAGAAAGGCATAAACGCCCCAGGTCAGTGACACAGACATAAACAGGACAGAACAGGAGCAGCACAGGGAGCATGCTGGCACCAGGGGGATCATGGGTCGTCAGAAAAAGGGTGGGGCTTGAGGAGGCCATGGGTTGACACCTCGGCTTAAAGAAGTGACAGTTTTCCAAGTATGCGGAAATAACACAAGATCTGACTCCAGTGTCAGATCTGGAGTTTATGACGAGCATCTGACAAAACGTTTGCACCGTCACTCCTCCGCAGCTACATCATGAGCCTCGAGCCCTCCCTGTTTCTGTTTCGATTGCTCTCCACGGCCGGTCGGTCTTTGTGGCATCAGGAAGAAAAAAAAGCCCACAGGTCGGTGCCGTGTCGGGGCGGGGCACGAGTGGGGGGACTTACGGACACCATGGGCAGTGTCAGACCAACAGAAACCAGCACTGAAGAGGGCACGGTGCTCCTCTTGTAGGGGTATTTCAGGCTGGAGTCACTGCAGTAGAACCCCCTCTGGTATGGACGAACAGATGAACGATGCAGAACCAGGCTCGGCAGCATAGCTACACACACACGCACACACACACACATATGGATAGAGGTATGAACTCACACATACACACACGCTTTTGTACAAGTCTGGCACTGGACACACCTAAAAGGGAATTTATTCAGTGTCAAATCCACTTACCTGTAAGCTGTTGGGAAAAGGATACTGTTAAAACACACATTAACACATAAAACCTTCACACGTGTGTTTGAGCTTCACTTTAAAAAGCTGTTGACTCAGCAGACTTTCCGCTGCTGCAATTGTTGACAAGCCGTTTAAGTGCTGAAGTTGATCCTGTAGGATCACTCCCCTCTGACTGAACAAACAGACCCACGGGCCCACCTATTAGGACAACAGAAGCTCGTCGACGCGCGAGTTGAGCCACGACTTAATGGTTTAATTCGATGGAGATGATCTGAAGCGAGCGCTGCAGTTCACTAGGACTTTTAGAGAGAAATCAAGGTATCTCTGGTGAGGATGTGCAAACGCCTTCAGATGTCTTTTGTCTGTTTCAAAAACATTGTGATACTCTGGTTAATAACCCACAACTTTCTGTTTCCCTTAAGTATAAATGAGACGTGACACAGTGTCATTTCTTCTGGCCGCTGCTCACTAAGCCTGGATGAGAACCCACATTTATCCAGCCATCACGTACAGTGGTCAGATAAGACTAAGCCTGAGCTTTTTGACAACAAACACTCCAGGTGGAGTTGAAGTGAAACAAAGGATCGCTATTTGGAAAAGCACCTTGTGTCCACTGTGAACACTGTGTTTTGTTCTATTCCAAAGGCCCTGGGGACCCTGTAGGGCACAGAGTGTCACGATTAGTTTGAATTACCAGGAAATTTTAAATACAAAGTTGCTCGACTTTGGCAGAACAATAAAAACAGATAATCACTGGGCTTTTCAACTTGAAAGCAATCCAAACATGTGGCGCAATCAACAGAAATGGTTCACCAGACACATAAATCAACTTTCTCTGATGCCTGTTAAATAAATTTTATTTTTCTGCGAAAAGACCCGAGGAGAAAAGATAGGATTCTGGATATGCTATAGTCTAAAGAAATGAAACATTATTCTCTTAAACTTTGTGCAGTGCTACAGAAGAATCAGTCCTATTGGCCGAAAGGGGTTGTAAAAAGAATATAATGATAATGGTGCCACTTCTGATTAAAAACAGATATTTATTTTATTATCCAATGAAATAATGTACAATAATTAAAGGCTGTAGTTTAAAAAAAATCCCAAGGGGAAATACAGACTTGAGAGGAATTTATTTTCAAGCTTTTTAAGTATTTACTAAGAATGCTAACAAATCTGTCCGCTTTTTTTCTCCAACCAATAATTTGGAGACTAATTTGGAGAGTTATCTTGTCTTATTTTCATCTAAAACCTCTTTCAAACAAATTTCAAGAAAGAAAAGGTATGCACCAACACCAACACCACGCGCACAAATGGACACACTAAGCCAAAATCCCATCCAATTGGCAGAAAATAAAAAAACATGTCTCCAATAAAAGCAAAACGCGTACAGTCGAACAAACTTTGGCCTGGGCCTCAGAAGATTTCCATGAGGGATTTAAAAAGTGTGAAACCTAAGAAAAACAAAAGCAAGCCCACCCGAGTCTGGAACATTTTTCGCATGAGAACATGTTTTGGCGTGGATGCGTGTGACCATAGTTACTCATAAAAACAGAGGGAGCAGAAGACACGAAGGCATCCCGACGAGCCACACGCAGACACACCAGTATATACATTCGATGTCTGCCCAGAGAGTGTCTGCCCGCAGCTATGGGGTTAGTTCAAATCACACACAGGGGCTTTCGAAACATTAGAATTAAAGTCAGAGATCTGATCATGAAAGTACTTAATTTGGCCAAGAACCGCATGTGTCGTCTACACCAGCGATCGGACTGGAAGATTATGTTACTGGTTTGTTCTGTAAAAACACAACACGGACCAGAAACCACTCAGATGAACTTCACATTAAGCATGCCGGTGAGTTGTGCACTCTCAGCTCCCAGACTCACATCCTGCTACCGACGGAGAGAAGGGGAGATGTTGTCTCAGGTGTGTACCACATCAGTGAGCGGACGCTTAGACTCTGTCAATAGTATTGTGGCTAAAGCCCAAAGGAAAATAAAGTGAAACCTGATGTTATGGGCAAATCTAATCCAGTGGGGCGTGCTGTGGTGGCGCAGGGGGTTAGCACGCCCCACGTTTGGAGGCCTTAGTCCTCGATGCGGACGTCGCGGGTTCGACTCCCGGTCCCGGCGACCTTTGCCGCATGTCTTCCCCCTCTCCTCACACTCCTTCCTGTCTGCCTACTGTAGAAGAAATACGAGCCACTAGCGCAGCAAAAACTCTTCAGAGAAAAAAAAGGGAAAAAAAACAAAAAACATCTAATCCAGTGATAATGAGTTCTCGGGTGTGGATGTGGAACGGGATATGGAACGGACCACTGACCACAAAGGGGTAAAACACAGAGAATCACAACCATGCACCCAACTCATAATTCTAGGTCAATTTTGGCTTACATAATACTGGGTACTCTCTCTGGGAGTACCCAGAAAGAACCAACTCATGCACAGGATTCAACATACAGACTCTTAGCTACGAGGCAAATTTGCATATGTTGATGTCAAGGAGATCTAAAGTGGTAGTTTTTGGGTAACTTCTTTAAAAAGGATAAACTACTTGGTATATTTCCTAAAGCAAATGAATCTTTCCCTTCATCTCCGAATCTAAATGTTTCCAAAGACAAGGTCTCGTAATAGAACAAAAATATTTCTATAAGAAGAAAGAAAGCCAGTCGACAAACACACCTAACAATGATTTCGGGAATGCCAGGATGCTTTGACTTCCCTTGACACTAAGCTAGACATTCATCTTCTTCTCCCTGATGACTTTGTAAAAAAGGAGCAGAAATACCTGGATGTCTAAGTGTAAGTTAAAATATCTCTGTCCGTAATGTTTCTCTCTGCAGTGGTTACCAAAGGGCAAATGGACGGGATGGCCACTCAGCCAGACACCTGCATAAACAGTATGCAGCAGAGGGTTTCAGTAAGCTTGCTGGTGGGCCCACACAGGGCTTGGCCAGGCTTTGGTGGTGTCTGAGAACCAAGCTGTCCACACACCATGCAGGGTTAGCTTTAGGTGAGCACAGAACTGTGGAAGTTCAGGCAGACCAAAGCAGGGCAGGACGGTCAACAGAACTTAAGACTGGCTGATTGTACAGCAGATATGGGTTGTATCTTCATGTGTGTCTTGTGGCTCAGGGTCACGTAGCCACAAATAATACCGTAAACAAAGCATCTACTATGCATATGCAGGTATTTTGATTAAAAGAAGTTTAGAAATGGGACTGCGCTTTCTCACACGGGAATCTCGAAGGACTTTCTTCCTCTGGACCCTCGCCATCTTTTCCGTCCCTCGGCTACTTCTGGAGGGGGGATTCAAATGCAAATAAGCAGAAGTGAAGAAAAGGTCACAAACACTCAGACGCGAGCACATACACGGCAACCAAGTAAAGGCTTCGCCGATTGGAGAACACCATGGGAACCTTTGACGAGCTGAACAACTGAAAGAGTAAAGTGAGATCGAGCGGCCGACCATCACGACACTCTCTATTGATAATTAGTGAAAGGCTCTCTGTCTGCACGCTACCCAGCCCCGAGATGCCAGGCTGTTTTATTCCCCCCACCCTGAGAATAAAACAGCCTGCCATGTGGACATTCTCCTCATTCCACAGTCCATCCATGAAGCTCTTCCTGCTGAATATTGTTGACTCTGTCACATCTGACAGGGGAACATGCGTGTTTCTGACGCAAGGATCTATTAACAGGCTACACACAGGCAATGCCTGCAATATTTAACGCTCTTGACGTTTCCATGTAGTTTAGGTCCAGATTAGTTGGTCCGAAACTATGAAGCGAATGGTTAACGTGACCAAACTGGACCTAAACTATAGTGAAACAACTACAGTCTCAAAATCGTCAAAGCAGTTTCTGCTAATTTTTTATTTTTATTCACCTTTAAGCTGCTGTAAAATGGGAATATCATGGTTATTTCCAAAGAAGATTGTTATTTACACACAAATTGGAGATAGGTGGCGGCGCACCACTGATGGTCTTCCTGCTAGAAACATGTACTAACAAAAAAGTAAAGCAGTATAAAAATAAATAAAACAGTTTTGACCAGAAATTCTTCACATATTCTCTTCTAGGTATACGTTTTCCACAGGAAGAACCTCCTACATTCATTTTCTGCGTGAATAATTATGCAATTCTCTTCAAATAATCATCCAATTGAAAATGAGATGATCATTTAAAGGTAGGATAGTTTGGCGGTTGGTCTTGATTCCACTCAAATCACCTATTGGCTTTACCCCTCCTGGGGAGCCAACTAATCTGAATTTATACTACATCAAGACACCAAAAGTGTTACCTACAACAAGTAAGACAGCTTATAATGTTTAAACAGAACCTCACAGATCCTGAATCATCTGTTCACGTTTGTAGTGGTGTGATGAAATATGACCCCTTTTTCGGCAGGAGAATAAAGGACAAGTGACCTTCAGAGGGTCCTGTTGACGCAAACAGAGGAAGATCGAGAGATGGGGGAGTGTCGGAGGGAAAGAGAAAGAAACAAGCGAAAAAAGCGGGCAGGCCTGTTGGCAAAGGCTTGTGGTCCATCACTAAATTAATAAGGCATTCACTTTACTACCCCCGTCATATAATCAGGGACATTTAGGAATGATTCACATTTTTGGAATCCCCAAAGAAAGGGTGAAGTCCAGTTTTGGTTCCACTGCGCCCAAAGAGGAAACCGTTTTCTCAACCCATTTACTTGTGTTGTTCTGTTTCACTTTGTCGGGAGATCTTGTACATGAGGTGCTTGTTGGGGCAAATGAGCCTTACAAGTTATCAAGCCACTGAGGTGCTTTCAAATGCCAAAAACAGGCGCCTGAGAATAATTCGAGCCTCCAAAAATCTGCAGAGGTCCTAGAGGTAGAAAGGGGAGAAGGCCAGAAAGTGACTATCCAAAGTGGGTGGCTTGTTGGGTTTGGGAAAAGTTCTATTTGTCTTATCAGATTCCGACATGCATTTCTCTCTTTCATCCCATGAGGAGAACCACTGCAGACCGCTAAACACTACATACCGCAGGTCAGAGGGAGGCTTTTCTCTTTGGCTGCTTGAATTAGTGTTTTTATTGCCGAGGTCACGGCAGGGCCTTCATGCGTGCACAAGGGTGGGCGTGTGTGTGTGAGTGTGAAACCGCCGCATTTATTTTCCATCTGCAAATCCGCTCACATGTTCATACTAGGCTTTCTAAAGTATTGTGTGTGCATGTGTATGCACACTGTGGGCATGTGTATGCTACTAGCGGTGCTTGTGTGTGTGTGTGCATGCATATGTTTATGCGACAGGATTACCCAGCAGGGCCTCCTTTTTGATTGGCTTTTGGGGTTAAATTTAGTAGAGTAGGTTAGAGGTTCTATTGCTGGAACCAGCAGAGAGTAAGAGCATGTGCCTAACTCGATGCTTTTGATTTAAAAACATCTTCATTACTTTTTATGCCCTTTTTTGTGTGAAGAAAGATCAGGAGGTCTCTATTATTTAGAGATTTATTATATAAGAGGAAACAATAGCCATTCTAATGCCAACTACCCCTCTGTGCCCCTTTCAAAGGTTAATTCTTCCTGACACGGAACTAATGCCCCAGCAGAAACAACACCTGACTGTCCACACTGCTGACCTCTCTCGACTCGCGCATCACTCTCTATTGACATTTTAATGTGCTTCCATGGCTTCTGGGGGCTGAAGTGGAATGATATTGTGATTATGGCGCCTGAGCCCTATAGTCATCAGTGAGTGAGAGGTGAATGGGAGGCGGGGCAGGCCGGAGGAAGAGGTATTGTAGACCAGGCTAATGGAGGATTTCCTACTCCTGTCTCTCCAGCACACCCATGTGACCTTTCCTGTCAAGGAGTGGGGGAATGTGGAGGAAGGGTACAGAGGGCGGAGGCCACATTGGACTTGACTTCATAGATTTACTCAATAAATCAGTGAAACTTTGCCGTGCTTTCTCCTTTTGTTTCTTTCGCTGCTTGTCTAGCTGATTGAAATGAAGCTGGGCTGTCAGTGGTTGAGCTTTGAGCACCTCAAATTGTTCTAGTGAAGAATGGCAACCTCTTCAGAGCTGCTAGTGCTTGGATATAGACATTTTCCTGACATGAATTAGCTGGATTTATGATAAATGATTCAACGCCATCCAAATCAGACTCTTAAAAGCAATTACTGTCCTTAGCCACTGATGTTTCCCCTTTATTCTTGTTATTGCTGTTTTGTGTGTTTTGTTTGACACGACCGCAGGTCATTTAGCCCATTTGCCAAATCATAACCCAATTTTATACCTTCATGTTGCCCAATGTCCTGGAAATGGTGAGGGTGAAACGACTAAATCTAAAACTGAATAAAATTGCGACGGTCCCCACATGTCACCACTCCACCACCTCAGTGCCCTTATGACCCTTGTGACCTGCCTACTCTGTTGCTCAAATCTGATTAAGTTTAATAAAGTCAACTAAAGGAGGGAAATCTCCTTTCTCCCTCTAATTGACCTGAAAACAGGCTAATTAAACAATGTCATTTTGCATCTTTTGCCATTTTGCACGTTTACAGTTTCGTTGTTTCATACCCAAATTTATGCATTGTACTTCTTTTTATATCATCTACCACCAGAGTTCATAAAAAAACCCCAATGAAATTAAACTTGCACGCCATCTACAAAAGGGTTAGTTTATGGGAGCAGAATGGAAGCAGGAAGTGATTAAATGATGATGTGAATGTAATGTGAAGTGAAGAGGGGTGGAACTACCATGGACCGCAACCAAATTCAATATGTTGTTGCTTTGACTGTACAAGTAGTACCCCAAATACTACCAGACATATGACTTTGACTGTTGCTCACTTTGGCTAGGCAAGTCAAGACCTTAATACACCCCTGATATATAGATCTGCTACATTTTCTTGTTTATCTTTGTTCCAAGTCTCCTGCAGGAAACTACTGTCATAGTTTTAACACTCAGTCGTGGATCGACTTGTGCACTCTGTAACCTAATCTGCACTGGGTATTAAAGTGTACTGTATTGCTAAGCAGCAGAATGGGTGGAGATTACTCTGTAGCTATATGATATGTGCGTGACAGAGACACGAGAGGAAAAAAAAAAACTGTAAGGTTCTCTTGGGCTTGAATGCCTCTACAAGTTGCAAATCAGGGTGCAGCTGCAATGTGGATGCCAACTCAAGCATGTTTGTTTAGGTGTGATAAGCACTGTGTGCAAACAGTGGGAGTGAGAGTTTCTGATAAGAATTAGATAACTAGCGGTGAGCTGCCAAGTGCATCTGTTGGTGGATGTTGTTAAAGTGAAGGCAGGTGAGCAGGGAGGGAGCCCAGCAGCAGCATCAATACCTGGGCGTCAAGGTGCCCACATAGCTTTTACCTTCAGGTCAGTCACAGGTTTGAGAATGAAAGCCGTTTAGGAATGGAGTGCTTAGTTTAATTGAGGCTCATGACAAACCACTCACAAAAACTAGAGCTACAGGTCAGCAGAGAGGGCTGCAGCGTTGCTGTGACACCATTCTGTAGCATGCGAGGGCCAGAAATGCCACAGTAACACTGCCTATTATCTGTGGGAGTGTGTCGCTGGGTGTGTGGCTGTTAAAGTGAATTACTGTGGTTCCACCGGGGCAACATTGCCAAAGCCTCTCTCTCTCTCTCTTTCTGTCTCTCTCAGTTTTAACTTGTCGACCACAAAGGACTTTAACAACGTCCTTGCAATCCAAATAAACAATCTGGGCTCCATAAAAACCACCCAAGCTCCATGCATTTACATAATCACTGTTTAGGAAAAGCTACTCTCATAAACATGAGCTCGAGCATGCGCGATGAAACGCCGATACAGATGTTTGGCTCAGGATGCCGCTTTATTGTTCCCACTGGCTGCTGATGTGTATCAGCCATGCACGCACACACACGCACGCAAGCGCGCACACATACGGCGACACACAGGAGTGGCTGAGGTCAGCAGAGTTGTCCACACATTGAATCCCCCTGTCAGAGTGAATGCCACGGCAAAAGGGAGGCCACCGGCTGAAACATGTGCTTACTCAGAAAGATTTTATTCATAGGAATAAATGCCTTTAACACACAGGCATGTGTTGGGACACTCTCGAGGGGGACTCCTACCAGCAGGCACCTGTTCAGGCAGCCTCTGCTGAATGCTGCTTCCAGGCCCGTCTGTCGCTGTTAGTTTGGGGGCTTGTATGAGGAGCTGCTCCGCTGTTTCTGGGGGGGGGGGGGGGGGAACCTTCTCTCGTCCATATTTCCCTGAATGTGTGGGAAGAGGATATTAACGCATTTAAGGAAGCTCGGTTACAGCTCTGACTGTTTAAAGTGCAGCACGAACGCGCAGCTGCTCCAGTTAGGCGAAACCCGAGCAGGGCCCAGGGGCCTAGAGGGGCCGATGGGCGGGCAGGGAGATCCTCCGGTGTTGTCATAATGCTATTATTACCTCCTCACACAAAAGCCTGGCTGTGGAGAAGACGGATCTGAACCCCTTGAAATCGGACTCCTTTTATCTAAAACGCACAGATGGAACATATAGAGTGTGACAGTTTTAGAAATATGCAGAGTGAAAGTGTTCATACGGCTGGGATGCTTTGATTCACAACCACAAATTTCAACATAATTGTATTGGGATTTATTTCATGTGCTAGAGCAACTGAAATTAGTGTGTAATTGGAAAGTGGAAGGGAAATGAGACGTTGCTTGCAAATATTTTTACAACTAAAAGTCAAAAAGTGTCATGCACTTACGCTCACTCTCTTTAGTAACTCTGATACCCCTAAATAAAATTCAGGAGGCGCCTGTGTCTGTGTGTAATTGAATCTCACTATAGATCCAGCTACTCTGTGAAGGCCTCACAGGTTTGCAAGAAAACATTAGTAGACAAAGTGATTCCTGGAGCAAAATGAACGCAGCGGAGAATAAAACTGTGGAGAAGTTTAAAGCAAGGTTAGTTTAAAAACAATATTCCAAGCTCTTAACTTCCCACTTAGCACTTTTTAATCTTATTGTATCATAATGGAAGAAAGGCACAACTTCAAAACCCCTGTAGACATTTTCTTAGGAGAAGTGAGTCCTGCATGACCCTTTGGAAGATATAGACATTTTTTACTGATTTTATAGCTGGTGGCCCTCATTCACTAGTAGAGTGACATATGAGAATAAAGTATTAATTTTACGACTTCATTCTCATAATATTCTGATTTTATTCTCGTACTTTTATGACTTTATTCTTGTCATTTTCTTTAATTTCTTATCTTAGTATAGTCACTCCTGTTAAATTTTAGACCTGCTGTGAAGAAAAACTATTACTGCAGTGACACATGGTGGTGGCAGCATCATGCAGTGAGGATTTCTTGAACATGGCCATGGTAGGTTTGAGTGGAAAATGGATGATACTGAATACATGGCAACCTGGAAACCTGATAGAGAGTGCCACACACTCCACCACATTCCAGTAAGACAGCAACCCTAAACATACAGCCACACTGACAACGCAAAAATCTACACAACCCTTTTAAATCCATGTGTCATATTCCTTCCCCGTCACAATTATGTTGAACTTTCTGTTGTGCAGAATCCCAATAAAAATCCCTTCCGGTTTTTTGGCTGTAGCATAATCAAATGTGGTGAATAGGTCTTTATCTGAAAGAGAATGAGTGTAAAAATCTCTGCCAGCACGTGAAAGCATCTCAGAGTTCCTCTAAGGTGGCGGCGGTTCTCGTCACTGTATGCAAACAGGATAAAGCTCACTGGTTGCAGCTCAGATAAGGTCAGCGCCAATAAAGATGCTGACCTGATTCACGCGAGATAAGCGGCACTGCTCGACAATACGGCAGGCCTAAGCTGCCGCCACATAGAGCTGCCTGGCCTGGAGTTCTCAGTGAGAAGATCCTTATGCTCTCTCATCCTTATCCCATTCACCATCACCCCCGCCCCACTCCTCTCCCTCCATTTCATCCTCCGTCTGTCTGCCACCGGCCAACTGGTCCTTGTTAATGAAACAAAGGGCGCTGAGATGCATCAAAAGGGGCATTGTTCCCTGTGAAACAGTGAAATCTCCCTGCCCCCCTTCACCCACAACCCCTTCCTTCAATCTCTGGATGAACGCAGTATGAAAAAACAAAATACAGAGGATTGTAATGCTATAAGAGAAAGTGACAGACAGGGGGGCCTGTGTAGCAGCAGGGAGGCCCCCGAGGAAGAACACAGAGAGAAGCAATGAAACCTACAGCTTCACATCGTCTGCTGCCTAAAGCTCTGACGGACGATGAATGCTTCGGGAGCTCGGTTCATGAAGCCGACAAGCCGAAGGATGAAGAGGAGAAGAAGCAAGAAAGTAAACAGAAACCCTGATGGCACTTTTTTTTTTGTATTTTTGCAGTTGCGAACCTCGTGATTTACCTCAACGCCCACACAGAAAAACTTCGTCAAACACACATTTAGAATACTTTATGGAAACTTCAACGCGAGTTCAAACACATGCACGGACCAGTGCTGACAGAGGTTTACATCAGGGTCCTGCCCGGTAATCCAAAACGCTCTAAATAAGCGGTCTGAAGGTGTTTATACAGGAGGGACATAATCACAGACAACCGCGTGGACGGAGGGTTTACTGCCCCGTTGTCGGAAAAGTGCAAACGACAAGCCATTGTCTTAGTTTTATTGTGGAAACGGATTGTTTGGCAGTTAAAGGAGATGAATGTGTCTGATCCGTGCAAAGAATCGAGGAGCATCAGTCAGCTTGTCGCCTCCGGCTGGCTAACGGGAATACCAAGGAACGCGGGATAAACGTGAGACACACGTGATTCTCATATTCAGACGCGTCGGCTTGGAGGCCTCCGCTGTCTGTTTAATGACAGCTCTTAGCCTCTAAATCTACATCATGAAACCCCCAAAATACACACACTCACACCCACACGCCTCTAATCACAGCCCTGTGCAGAGTCAGACTCTTCCCCCAGGGGTCTGTCTTTAAAACTCGTGCATGGACCGGCCACATGTCCCCAGCGACGGGCCGAATATGTTAAAGAAACATTATTACCCCGTCTGCTCTCCGTCACACCGCGCACAAACACACACATTCAGGCACAGTATGCACACTCTGCATGCCAGCCATTCTTGGGGAGGTAGTAGCCACTGTTGCCACAAACATCTGCTGATCTTTATCTTGTTACATAATGCGAGGATTCTCTCCTGACGGAGGACACTCGTCACCTTCTTAACTTGTCCTTACCTCTCCTTGGCCTGCAGCCATGGGGCAGACACTAAATCCTTTAATGGTACACACTGCTATGTAATCACACCAGGAGGAGTAACTCTTGAACTTTTTCCACATGCAGTCATCTTACCATTAGATGAGATGGCAGATCCGATCCGATATCCATGTCTGTACCGATCCCAATGTTGAGAAAAATTCAAGACGGTGGCAATATGTCGGGTCTGTTCAGCCTAATTCTATGTTGTGTGCTCTGAGCGACATCAGGCTTTACTTTTTGGTTAGCATTATCGTTAGAAATCCTAATAGCTCTTTATGAACCATTTAAAGGAAGGTTTGTTGTTTTTCTTTTAAGTCTGACCAAGATAGTCATCATTGTTTGTCAGTTTCTTTATTATTTAAATAGCATTGATTGTTTTACTCCTAACTGCACTGAATGAACAAATTCAAGTTGTGTTGTTTTTACATGTTTGACCAAGCTTGTGAAGCTATTGGTGCATATAAGTGTGCTGTTCTGGTGCAGAGTTATCAAATAAACATCTAATTCAGTACATTGATGTCTGTGTTTTAAAGAAAAAAAAACCAAAACGTTTTAGGTCAGTTCAGCACTTTTTCTGTAGCAGGTCGACCAATGCTAAACCTTAGATATCGGTATTGGTATCAGAAGTGGAAAAAGTGAATTGGTGCATCCCTACTTACTACCCCAAATTTTAATAGACTTTGTTGGGATTTCATGTATAAAGCCAACACACAGCAGAGCAGACTTGTGAAGCAGAGGAAAAGAAATCTTTTGTTTTCAAATGGTTTTCTAAATACAAATCGGAAAAGTATGGAATGCACTTGTAGTTAGTCCCATTTTTTCTAATTCAACAATTTTAAAACCAGCCTAATTCATTAGTGTATAAATTCAGCTGTTCTGTGAAGGCCTCTGGGATTTTTTTTGGAACAAACTGCATGAAGATCAAGGAACAAACAAATCAGAGGGATGGTTTCGGAAAAGTTTAAAACCGCGACGTGTTGTGAAGAATTTCTGAAGCTTAGAAATGCCACACAGCGCTTGAATTGGTCATTCTCAAATGCACAGAAATTGGTATTAGCATTAGCAAAAAATCACAGGAGACACGATAAATGCTGAAAAAGGCGCTCCAAGTTAAGACGAGTTTAACAGTCAGGCCTAAAATGGGACGAAATAGGACAACAACGAACTGAGAACTTTCCAGAATTTGATTTGTAAGCATTAAATACATAAGGTTGCGTTATTTTTGTGTACTTCACTCTTTTGCACTTCTCTGTGTTTGTCAATCACATAAAATCACAATAAAATAGTGTTTTATGACGTTTTTGGCTGTAATTATAAGAGTCGGTGTACCAAAACCATTTATCTCATCTAAACCAATCTTCTGTGCTACCTTTGAGCTTGGCAGAGAGCGACACAGAAGACATGAGAGAGTTCAGTGGCCTCTCCATAGTATGAATAAATAAGTAGCTATTTGTCAAAAATGATCAGTTCTGACGACTATCGTCCCTTTTCTGGGCTAAAACGGTCTCTGTGAATTGACTATATAAGCAAGAAAACTTCTTTTTGGTCCCTGCAGGCTCATGCAGCTCTAAACATATTTGCCCTTAGATTAAGGTCAGCAGTTTTGGATAGGAGCCTATATTTGGGTTTGTGTGCACGGACCTCCCACTTTCTGTTTGATTACAGTTTGCTTGTAGACACTTGGCAAATAGTAGTTATCTCCTGCTCTCTGAAAGCTGGGTTTCTAGGAAGTGCCACACAATCCTTTAATTCAAATGTGACTTATTTTCTAGAGCTTGTGAAATAAAAATGGAAAGCATAAACATGCATTTACCTAAATTGTTCTTCTGCTTGTGCTCCCCCCCACTCCCTCCCTTTCTTATTTATGACTTAAGGCTCTCTCTTGGCAATTAAGATGAGGATGGAGTGCCAGAGGGAGGGGAGGTGAGGCTGGAAACAGATTGTGAGAGGAGAAAAAAAAAAGACAGGATCTCATTTCACAACCACACCTTCCTTCGACCTATACTACCTTTCCGTTTCCCACCCTTTCCTGAGCTCCAAGACACACACACACATCCTGTGCCCCCTGGTTCACTCACTCCCCCAGATGCCTCAGCAAGACTGTCTGGGCAAAAGAGGAATTTGGGAAATTCGGAAAAACATTTGCCCAGAATTTCTCAATAAAGTGGAAATAGGCCTGCTGGGGGGGTGTTTACAAGTTAAATCTCCAGCTTTAATGACGGGACTCGGTGACTAACTGCTGTTAAAGGTAGAGATATAAGGTTAGTGCTTCAGGGGCCAGTGTTGAAATGGATTCCCCTTAATGCTTTATAGATCACAGAACTTTGGATAATGGATTCGAAATTTTTAAGACACAGAAAGAGCCTTGAATGCGAGCCACAAGACCGAGCAGCAATCCGAAATGGTCGTACATGACCTGGAACTCGGAACCACGTCTGCACACATGCGAACGCGCAGCCACACAATGCTGTATTTTCCTTTGCATTGTGTAAAACTTAATCAGAGTTTAAGTGCAGCCTACACTTAGAGAGCACGGTTTCCTGAGGGCTCGGGTGGCCGCCGCTTTCGCCGAGCGTTTTCACAATAAACATGTTGCGAAACTGCCCGCCGGAGGCTCCAGCGGACAGCGCGTCGCCAAACGCGAGAGAGCAAAACTCGACAGTCTGCGTATTTATAGTGCAAGCGCGTGGTGCTTGCTCTGTAAGGGGCTGGAAGTGGAGCAAGGGTGAAATCAGCACATACAGCTCAGGCTCAGCTGCCAGGGATCATAAGCGGTGACTCTGGTTTTCAGCAGCTGGGTGTTGAGGAGTATTTGGCTTCATGTTTTCCCACTGCATACGTAATCTCAGCCTCTATTACAGTGCTTGGAAGAAGTATTGTCTCCCTAACAGATTCTCTCTGTTTTTTATTATTATTTTTGTCAAAGTTATATGTTTAATATCCATCCATATATCCATTGTTGATAAAAAGCAACAAAACTACCAATGGACCTTACCAAGTGGCCGCTTTTCATTGGCTGATGCCCATTCTACGTGGTCACGTGCGTGGCCGTCTCACAAACACACTTAGCTTCCCGTTAGCTAAGTACAGCAAAATGGCAGAACTGATACAACTTCTACACCTTGAAGCCTGTCTGCTACACAGTCTTACGTTAGCTACACAGATCAATATGCAATGTGTCTGTATCTGACATACACTAAAGATTTTATTTTAGCAGAAAAGGCTTTGGACTAAACTTCTTACTCGTGTTAGCCACGTTAGCACCAAGTACAGCTAGTCAATCAACCGCCGCTGTGTTCAGGGAAGCGCTGATTAATAATCGAGAAATAAATATCAAGCCTGGAAACTTGATATCGTAACGGACTGAATGTTTTGTTTCTAACGTAATCTGGGCTCGTCTAGCGGGGCGCAGGCGGTTGCCACGGTAACAGGTGTGCTTAAACTACAGAGAGAGAGAGAGTAAAAAGGTAGGAGTGGTTTTGAGTTGATCACCTGTTCAGGTTATTTTACCTTTGTTTCCCTTTGCTGTGGCGCATTACAGCCGCTGTAGTTTCTAAACGTTGGACTAATTACCTCGTTCGTTTGTGAGTTTACGTCATTCACAACAAACATCAAATAGAACAAATATATTTCATAAAATTTTAACAAACAAATGGCTTCTACCGCGATAATTATGTGAAATTAAATTAATTATATCCCAGCTTCAGAAGACTTGCCTTTACCTTTACAGAGCTCTTTGGTTCCTCCTATCAGTCTGTAGCTTCTCATATTGACGTCATCAAACCAAATGTCAGATCTACCATAACTGACTGACACCTGCTGGCCTCAGGTTTGCAACCAGCTTGTGACTGAGAAACCAGTAACCTCCTCCCAGATGATGACATGAACTTGTTAGTTCCTCTGTCCATTTAGTAGCTGATATATTGTGAAAATCCGGTAGAAATGATGCACTAATGGAGTCATGTTTACATAGAAACAACGCCGCGAGGCTTTGCTTGTGAGACCTGCGGTCAGGTGGGTCGGTTGTGGGCGGAGCTTGGTACGGTCCATTGCGTCATTGTGAATCCACTTTTTTTTCTTGTAATAAGACAAAGATAAGCTGAGTAAATATAAAATGCAACTTTCAAATGATTAATCACGGGAAAAAGCCACCTAAACCAGTAAATGCCAACTGTACTGGATAGATGGTTGTGTCATCATGCATTTATTATAAAAGGCAAAGAGTTTTTCTACACAACTGTGGGGAATCTTTCACCGAATTGTTTAAATTCAGCCACACTGGGAGGTTTTCCAACACCTCCCATCTGTTTAAGGTCAGTCCATGTTAATTCGATCAAGTGTAAGCTTTGGCTATGACTTGGCAAGTCCAGGTTTTTGGCAGAGAGCACGATCCGTTGTTGCTTTAATTACATACAGTCGTCTAGGGTTGAAGTAGCACCGCAGTCCCAGACCATCACACCACCACCACTACCTTTTATCGTCAATGTACTGTTCTTTTTCTGAAAATGCCATGCTAGTTTATGATAAGACGCAACAAAATCCAAAACTTTAAAAGGTTTCGGTGACCTCCGGCATCAGTCGCCAGAGGTGTGTTGAGCAGTTTTGGTACGACGGTCACTTCAGGGATGGTTCTTCACTGGTCAACGTCTTCTACGGTTGTGGATAAGGACTCTCGCTGTGGTTCTCTGGAGCCCAAAAGCCCTAAAAAAAAGACTCTGTAACATTTTCCTAGACTAATAAATGTCAGTGGATTTGCTTCCCATCTGTCGTACATGCTTTTAGATTGGGGCGCCTTAGCCTCCTTAATGTTGTCAGGCAGGTTCTGTTTAAACGACTACTTTATGCAGGCCTGGCGGTGATTAAGGCTGGGATGTGGCAACCAAAGCTGACCTCAGCTGGAAAAAAAAAAAGTTAATCTCCCCTAATTAACGATTGAACAAGGGCGACAAGGTGGTTTGATGTGGATAGCCTCTGCCCATCAGAATTAAAAGTCATTATTGCATTTACTCACATTATCTTAGTTTGATATTAAAAGTTGTTTGATGGTCTGAATTAAGTGTAACCAAAAAGTAAAAAAAACAACAACAACAGAGCAATAGAAACCTGTGGTATTTTTTTTCACAGCACCGTAAGCGAAGTTGTCTAGATCAAAATTTCCCTTGTGTATTACGAACGACCAGACTTATTATATATGCGAAACAGACGCATTAGCGGAGCCTGAGGTTATGTGATGGTCGGGTTGGCTGAAAGATGACACTACCCACACTTTGAATGTGTGGACCGCAGCTGGCTTGGTATTGACTAATTAAAGCTAATGGTACATTAATGCACAGGAGAAGAACGCAACCTTTTTCTGATACGCAGCGGACAAAAGCTGCTCAACAACACCAGGCCTGCATCTGAGCCCCCTGCACACCCGCATTCCTCACTCCTCATTCAGAGCGTCTGATAACCCCCACCCTCCCTTCTGTTCTCTTTTACCCCCTCCCCTCCGGCCCCTACACCCACCCACCTACCCCCTAAACCGCTAAAGTGGGCCAACCAATAATCATCCAAGAGCCAGACTTGTGTTTAGCATGACAAAGGAGAATTTGTGCGCCCACTTGCAATTGTGTGTTTACATGAGCGTGTGTTTACAGGCATACATTTGCATGAGGGCGTGCCTGCGGGCGTGCGTGTGTGTGTGTGTGTGTGTTTGACTTTAGATGGACCAGTAAAGGAAGTTGGTTTGTGCAGGAAATTCGCTCCACATGTGCTCGAAGCTCTTCCACATTTATACGAGCGCAGATGAAACGCCGTATCTCTGTCTGGGGGTTCTTTAACAGGCAAGCCGATGTAAATGGAAAACTCTGCATCTGTTTTGCAGATTTGTTGTCACTCTGGAGCATTTTAGAGGGGAACATGGAGTTAATATGCACCATTTGTTGCAGCCCGGGTAGTAAAAAATAACATAAAAATTTGCTTCTGTGCATCAAAGTCAAATTCTCAGATCTGGTGGCGCGGTCGCCGGGACTCCCACCTGCTTCCTCTGAAGCCCACTCAGTCGTACAGCAGGTTGGAGAGGCATTCCTCGGCCCCAGCACCTGCTGAAGAAATTATTCCCCTGGACAGAGAGGGAGAAGGAAAGTGATTCGGGGGGGCAGCTGGCCAGAGATTTGCAAGGTTTCTGGGAGAGAATGTGGAGAAGTTAAGCTCAACTCCCATAATCCCCTCCAAAAGAAAAAAAAGGGGAGAAAAGAAACGAGGGGAGACGAAGGGGACTGAAAACTGAATGGACCGGGCAACAGTGACAGCAGCCAAAAACAAAGCAGCTATCAAAGAAAGACACACACACACACGCACACACACACACACACACACACACACACACACACACACACCAAGCGAGTCCAGAATCTGGACGGGACACCCACTGAATACCAAGTGCACAAACTGGACGTCGCACAAACAAGCTCACACCACCGGCCTCGCCTCTCATTTTGGGACAGTTCGTCAGCTGTAAATCGATACCGATAGCGGTCAGACTTTTTCCATTGACATCCCTCATCTCTGAGTTAGGACGTCTCTAGCTGGGAGGCACCCCTGTGGGTTAAAGTTCACACGAACAGGGTAACTGGGGCGAGCTGTGGAAGATGGACTGGGAGGGGTAGAAACAGGGGCAGTGGGGTGGACTGGCTATTTTTGAGGGCAGTAAATGAGGGCAGGTTAGAAGAGACTGCAAAACATTTGTATTAGAGTTTCACCGATCCGGCTTTTCCTGACCGGTACTGATTCCTGTTTGGTTTTTTTTAAAACTTTACTGGATTTGACCGAATGTGTTTTAAGTCTAAGGGCTGCAACACCTAAAAGAGAAACAAATGGGCCGTGGTTTAAAGTTATCGAACGACAAGTGAATAACAAGATTATCCTCAATTTTGCATCAAAGCAAGTCATCTTCACTGAACTCAATACCAAGTTTGGAAGCAGATTTTACACTATTCGACCAATCAGAACCGATCAGGGGGCAAATGGCTGGTGCATCTCTGCTCTTTGCCCACCACCGCAGCCCCCGGGGCATGCTGGCAGGCTTCTGAGGGAGTACAGCCCGAATGCTTTGAAATGATCACTATATTAGGCGATGACAGGGCATTTCATCTGCAGCTGTGGTAGCTGAGAACCCCCCCAAAAAACTCTCCACCTGCCAGTAACACAAAATGACAGTATTTTTTTTTTTTCCTTTCAGACTGGATGAGCTTAATGTTTTCAACATGCGTTACTGCAGTTTTCTGGATATATATATATATATATATATATATATATATATATATATATATATATATATATATATATACATATATAAAAAATAATGTGTTTGTCCTTTAGAGAGAAAAAAGGTGTCAGTGGACTGTTTAGTGATTGGTTTCCCTCGCTTGCCATGCCATGTTGGAGCTGGATGATAAGGGGATGCTGGCGATTAATAACTTGTCTAGCGCTTGCAGATGGCTGGCATCAAAAACAACAACTTTGGAAACGATAACGCCTTCAGAAAGCGCGGGCTTGTGCTTTGCTTATCCACTTTTGGAGGTGTTTCATCTTTTTTTTGTTTTGCATGAGAGCCGCTGTCAATGCAAACTCTTACCAGAGATAGGGAAAGTTCATGTGAACTTACCAAGCAGGAGGCAGAAGATGTCGAGCGCTATGAGCAGCTTCTTCTTGCTGTTGTCCACGCCGTTGTTGTTGTTTAACGTAGAGCTTCCGCCGTTCCTCGTCTCTTGGGCCATTGCTTTCTCATACACGTACTGTTGCATTGAAGAACTCGCAGTTTTCGGCTCGGAATCCCGCAGCGCGCTGCAGGTCTTGGAGGAGGAAGAGGAGGAGGAGGAGGAGGGAAAAAAAGTGTCAGGATCTGGAAGCGTCCTTTTAAATTCTAAACTTTCTCACTCGGAGATACCGCGGAGTCTCTTGGTTATGACGGCTTGTCGTGGATTATAGAAGTAACAGAATAAGAAGGGAAAAAAAGTAGGTGAGCGTAAATAAAAGTTGAACGGATCCGCGCAAGAAAAAGTTGTCTGCGGCGGCCGAAATGAATGGAAAGCCCGCTCCCCGTCTATCGGTCTCAACTCAAACTCTTGGAGTGAGAGAAAATTGCGCTGCCCATCGAAAGCCGCTCTGGTTATATCAATTCTTCCTCTCCTCCTCCTCCTCCTCCTCCTGCTCTCTTCAAGTTCCCCCGGCAGCTTCAAGGCTCGGCCCTCCTCCTCTTCCCTTCACTAGCGGTGGGCCGTCATCCCCTGCATGGATATCTTTGTGAGTGAGCTCTGATCGGAGCAGGGAGGCAGCGGCCCCCGTGGCCCCTGTCCAGGCGCACCGCGCTCAGGATCAGCTCGGCCCAGAGTGTGGATAAATAGCGACTCTACAGGTGATGGAGTTGCTAAAACAATAAAATAAGTTACTTCTATAAACTTTATCTTTCACAATACATAAGAAAATACGGGATTTAAGTTTAAATAGCACATATATACATATGTACAAGATACGGGCTGATGCACAGCCCTTATCTATCTATCTATCTATCTATCTATCTATCTATCTATCTATCTATCTATCTATCTATATATATATATATATATCTATATACATAGATATATATCTATATCTATAGATATAGATATAGATATATATACTGTATATGTGTGTGTGTGTGTGTGTGTGAATGTATAGCGCAATAGATGTTATATATATATATATATAACCCTCCTCTCCCAATCCTGGGTTAAGCTCCCCCAGCAGCAGGTTGATACATTGATCAAACACTGACATCTAGTGGTAAAATTCAAGTAGTTCACATTCACTGGTGAATTGTTTTTACAGTTTTTTTTATTTTTATTAAATGTCAGAATCATTGTTACTGGCCAACTTTGTGGACCCACATAACAATTATGATCACGGTACGACGTAGCCTTCAGTGTACAAACATTTAAATATATATATTTTTGTAAGAAATATGTGAATGTACAGTACGGTTAGCTTATATATACTAAATAAAATAATAAAATATCACCTACAATTTATGAAACCCCACACTTAATTGGCAAAACAACAGACTCCTCAGTACAAATAACGTAGAAAAATCTAAAATTAAAATAGGCTACTATTAATAAAAACATTACAAACATAATCATGCATGCACACATTTCTTTGATTAAATGTATCACCTAACTAAGGACTTCAGCGTCTGTGATGGACACATTTAGTGATCCAGACCCACAGTTAGGAATTTTTGTAGTCTTACCTTTAGGGCCTCATAGTATTTATTATTTTTTATGTAGATTGCGTGCTGAAAAAAGTAAAGAAAATGCAAATGGAATTTGCCATTACATAAAAACCACTTAGACCCAATGGAGTCTGGACCTTTAATCACTGGACTGCAGGAGAGCCATCGAGTTAATAGCCTCTTAACAAATTTACATTTTTACAAAGAAAAAAAAAATACATTACTGGTCCAGCTGCCAAAAACAGACGACAAAGCAATCTTTCCGAAAGAGTTTTATACTTTTTAGACTTTATGCTGTAATACATTCAGTCAGTATAAAGTCTAAGAGAGACAACTAAAAACATATTTTCTTATAACTTTATCAAGTTGACGAGTCATTTAGTCCAGACTTTGAAAATAAGACTTTGTCAGCACGTGTGCTCTGACTAAATTGGTTCCTCCTCTTTTGATTGTCGCAGTTTTTTTTGCATTCCCACCAACTATGAACATCTTCCATGTCCCTGTTGAACAAAAACATCCCCATAGCATAGCATAATGCTGCCACCACCATGTTCCAATAAGGACGTGTTCGCTTTGATTCTAAAGTTTTCACGGAACGGCTGTACTGAGACGGTTTCTATCTGATAATGAGACGACCTTCTGGAGGGAATGGATTGCACTATTTTTGCTTGGGGATGGATGCTTGTTTCTAGCATTTCCATTCATCTCAGCAGCAGCGGGTTCAAGTCGTCGGTGATTCCTCGCGGTGAGAGGAGTCAGAATTGTCCCCGCCCCTCCGTGCTGCCCCACAGACAGCAGACAAGAAGCACACCCACCCCACCGCACCGCACCGCAGCGGAGCGCATCGCGCGAGCGAGCGAGCGAGCCCAGCTGTCGGTAACGGAGAAGATGGCAGAGCGGCAGCAACAGAAACACGAAGGCAGGGTAAAGATCGGCCATTACATCCTCGGCGACACGCTCGGAGTGGGGACGTTCGGGAAAGTAAAGAGTTAAGTCATGTTTTCGTGTCACGTCAAACATAAATGTGTGCATTTGCGGCTGTCAGTCGGAGTAGTTAATGTCAGTGGCCCTGCCTCCTGTCGTAGCGTACCGCGTTGAACTTGACAGTACGCAGTCAGCGTAACTCTACGTCTTTAGAGGCGGACTCCGACTGGATTTTTGCGTAGAGGTCGCCTGCGAATTCGACCGCTTCAAAGTCAAATTCTTTCACCGAAGAACCTCTCTGTAGGTCCAGTTATCAGCGGTGGCAGGTGTAATAACGCGATTCAAAACCAAATGTTCACACCTTTACATTGTTGTGTTTTTAAAAAAAGAGGAGCCTTTGTGTTGCGGTGGGGATTTTTAATCAGGACTATGAAAGACGCATGAACCGTGAAGTTTGGTCGTAAGCCTAAACATGTAGTTAACGGATTTTAAGGTAGCCGTGTACCGGGTTGTAGTTCAGTATGTTTACACCGGGTTAGCTTTTATTGTCAAGGCAAGAAAGCCATTCACCGAGTTGTGCTTCAAAAGCACATTGCTGGGTATTTATCTTCTCTTAGCTAGTTTTCTCACAATGACCTTGTGAGCTCTTTCACCCTGCCTGTTTGCTGAGAGTGTAGCTTAAGTTATGTTTTAAGCTAACTCACCTTCAGCTGCTATTTATACCATTTATATAACAGCAAGCAAATCATAAAAAGGATTTGTAAATAGATATTTTAATGCCGAATTAGAACAATTGTAAAAAAAAATAATAAAACAATAAGTTAATTGCATTTAATGTTTTATAAATGTATTATCTGTTTCATCTCTATAGGTAAGCGTCGACAGCTAAAAATAAATAAATACAACATAAAAATAAAGGGTTGACAGTTGCAATAATATGATCAATTCACCGTTTCTGACAGAAATGTCCGACACCCCTCAACAAAGACAGGAAAAATAAGAGCCAAAATGTATAAAAAAATCACTGAAGCCTTCCTGTAGTCATTGCATTGATTCAAATTTTAATTTACTTTTAGTCGTCTGAATAAAACATAGTATGGTTTTATTCACAATTTAATTGTCTTGTAATTTTAGTTTTAGTCTGCTAAATTTATATTATCTTTACTCAACTGAATTATGAAGTCATAGAAGAATGGATTTCTTGAGCTTTCTACATCTTGGGAAAAACAAAAACATTTGCCTCAACTTAGGTGAATTGTTTACCCTTTTATTTGAAACAACTTTAAGTCCCATTGGCTATTTAAAAAAAAAGCAAAAAAACCAGTCTGCCTTTACACACAGGTAAAATGAGATCTGATTGGATTTAATCTGTTGCTGATATCTCCCTCATCTTTTTTTTCTCCAGTCAGCATTCAGGTCTTTATTATCTTCAATTATTCAAAAGCAGGTTAAACTAGTTTTTTGTATACTGGTACTTAATCTTGTATAAGTATTCATTATGCAAAAAAAGGAGAAAAAAGTACATTCTGTTTTAAAGAAATAGAATGCAGGTTTCAACCCATTTCATATCTTTTTGTTTGTGCCACTCCTGACTTGATGCCGCCCTGGGCGGTGAGCCTATTTCCCACATCAACAGTGCCATTGAGCTCAAAAGGTTTACACAATTGCAGTTTCAAAAATGATCTCATGTTGTTAAGCCCACACTCTGTGCTTAATTCTCCACATATTTATGAAACCGACGTCCTGCTTGTGTTTTTTGCTGTTGCAGTCGGACAACATCAATTAACGGGCCACAAAGTCGCCGTGAAGATCCTCAACAGACAGAAGATCCGCAGTCTCGATGTGGTGGGGAAAATCAAGCGGGAGATCCAGAACCTCAAACTGTTCAGACACCCGCACATCATCAAGCTGTAAGTTTAGAGTGACAACACACTCCTCTGGCGAGTGTGAGAGCCTCTCTGCTGACAAGCAGCTGGCTTCAAACTTATCGGCACTCTATAACCGGCTGCGCTTAATGCGGGTATTGTGCTATGTTGTGTTGCCTGTTTATGGTGGCAGGGCTCTCTTGTTCCTGCGTGTTTACTATCGCGGTTCTGTGCGGGTCATGCCTACAGGGTTCCCACGAGTTAGAACACACAATGATAATAACATTACCTCTTTCTTAAACACACACAAGCCCCCATGCGTGGGCCTATGTGAAGTAATCTACTCCCCTTTTCCACTTCAAATCTCTGCTTAAGGTGGTAGAGGTTTCTTGAAATCCTCACTTACAAACCATTTGGGTTTTTTCTTCCATCACCCAACAATTTCTGTGTTATTTTAAGGTGAGAGAAGGGTTTAGTCCACACTTCCACGCTGTTTGGTGGTGACAGATATGTGAGTGCTCAGGTCTTTTCCGGGAAAGCTGTGTGACTTAGACAGAGGCGTATATTTCCAGCATCGTCTACACAACAACAAGCAGACCAAAGCAGGGTGGGCGACCCAGCACATTCCAGATGTTGGGATCACAGTGATTTTATTAACTTGACTTCATTAAAGCTTTGCATGTTTACATAGAGGGGAAAGGATTGAGATTTAGTTTGGATTTCTTCCCCCCACGGTACTGGGCCTGTAGCGCTCCTCTAACAGGAGTGAAGTAGATTGTGATGAAGTGCAGAATCTCCCCAAAGCAGCAATTTATGAGATTGATCTTGCGGTGTAATAAACCCGACCTTTATGAAAGGATTACCTGCACCAGTCGGGCTTTGCTGTTATCTTGTGTTCTCAGTCAAGTTGGGCACAAATTCTCTACTTATAAACAGAGTTGAGAGGCAAAGATGTGATTCAAATTGGAGTGAGCTCATTTTAACACACCGTGTTCTTGTTCCAGCTACCAGGTAATAAGTACACCAACAGATTTCTTCATGGTCATGGAGTATGTGTCTGGAGGCGAGCTGTTTGACTACATCTGCAAAAACGGAAGGGTAAAACATTATTTTCTGTCAACTGCTCTAACGTATAGATTAATATTCATAATCACTAGGTTAAATTACGAAGGAGATTTTTGAAGTGGGTTAAATAGTTTACTTTACAACAGTTCTGTTAAATTGATCTAAAAATACATATGAAGAATAAGTCAGTGACTCAGGCAAAACCAGATTTTTGTGAACTGGACTCCAGTTTTTGTAATAAGTCTGCATCTTCAAACTCAGCTCATATAGATGCAACATAATTCCTGTCATATATTTATAAATTTCAGGAAACTATATGTTCTATCTAATTATATTCCATTAGCATTTTATCTAGCTCTTTGTTACTCTTACCTGATTTCTTTTTTTTTTTACTTTTTAAAACTGGACAAATGTTTTACCGTAGAAATCCAAAAATACATTCTTCGAAAATATTGACTATATGGAGAGAGGAGCTGATTAGCCTTTTCTATCGGTTTATGTTGCACAGTTGCTTTTAATACCTCTTCTGTGTCTCATATCTGACAAAAACAACAACTTAAATGCAACAGTTATAATTGCTACAGAGCAATTAGGTCCAGGATAAACTACTACTCTTCAGATTTATATCCATTCAAAAATATGTTTTTTGTATGTACTTGTAAACTGAAGTGTGTTTTGACTTTGTTTCACTTCACTACATAATTCTGTTAGGAATTTTCCTAAAAGTAGATTGTTGAGTATTTGAGTATTCCCTTCATCAACTAGAGTTGATGAGGGGAAAACAGACTGATTTTGATCACTGGCCAATTTTCTTGTTGATTTCTAACAAAAAGGCAATTTTTCACTTTTCTCAGAATAGTAAGGTGATGTCATGTTGATGTTTATCACATCTAATGCACTGCCCCCCACCCCCAGGGCCAGCAAGCAACTAATGCAGCTTTAACTATTTGCATGGCAACACTTTCAGTCTGTTTACGAATAAGTCTTGGAATACAGCCACAAGATCAGACAAGAATTTGTGGAGTTAAGATTGTGGAGTTATTCTCTCAGTTCTCACGTCTAACACGAAACCTTAGATGAAAAGAAAAACAGAAAATCAAGCCGAATTGCCTCACGTCGTCTGATGCATTTTAATTCCCGCCGTGTCCCTTAGGTGGAGGATTCAGAAGCTTGCCGTCTTTTCCAGCAGATCATCTCAGCTGTGGACTACTGTCACAGGCACATGGTGGTCCACAGAGACCTCAAACCCGAGAACGTCCTGCTCGACGCCAACAAAAACGCCAAGATTGCCGACTTTGGTAAGATCCCATAGAAATACACCATAAAGCAGGGGCATCCAAAGTGTGCCCTGGTGTTTGATGTACGTAGAAATGTTCTATTTTTAATTAGGTAAAGTTGTCACAGACAAAGTAAAAAGTTTACGATAGAAAAAGTTAGCGAGAACACCAATTATTTGTCTTTAAATAACCACATTTTTTGCATTTGCTTGTAAGAACCAAATCTATCTACCAACGTTTACTCAAAACTTGACTTTGCTGCCCTCAAATGTTCTTTTAATTAATTTATTAAACTTTGCTAAAGCAAGCATTCACAAAGAGTGACTAAATCTTGATGTTACAGCTCAGAAAGGACTACATTTTGTTCTAGTTTTTTAAAACTCTAAATCTAGAAAATTTGCACATTTCTTTTAATAAGATATATTATTACCCTGCATACCAATGAAAAAATCATAATTTATTTATAATTTACACTTCTCTTAAAAGCAACAAATCTGACTATTTTGTTTGTTTAATTAAAGTGTTGCATAGTTAGTTTATTGTTGAGTAGATACATTTTTATTGACCCTCAAAAAAATTAATCTAAGTAACCAAAAGTATGGACACCCCTCTTCCATAATGGTTTAGGAAGAATATACTGTATATCGGAGATACTAAGTAAAAGTTTGATTAAGCTTGAATTACGTTACTGTAGTTTTGCACTGAGTCATTCAAATAAGAATAAGGACGTCGTCAGAGTCCTGTCGGAGAATTCATTTTTCCGGTTGAAGACAGAATGGCTGATGCAATATGACCAAGAAAGAAGGCAAATATTTTCTGAAACAGGCGAGGGTCCTCGTGCGCAGCCAGACGTCCCCTAGCAACGGCCAGGTCTCATATCAAGTCTGGCAGGAAGCCTTGAGGCCCAGTGTCATCTGATAGGGAAGGAATCGGCGGGGGGTTTGAGGGTTACAGCGGGAGAAGTGTTTTGGCTTCGAGCTAAGAGACTCTGGTGAGCAGAGAGAGAGGGAGTGCTAAGGGACAGATAAAGTGAAGGTCAGCAACTCGCACCGTGTCTGATGTTTGGTGTTTGGCACAGGCTGTGCTAGTCAGAGAGAGGCTCATCCAATTAGAAGAGCTTTGTGTTTAGAGCTTAGGCTCTTGGTGGGTGAAGGAGGATAAAGATCTCACAGTGTCCACAGTGTGTAACTCTGCCCTCGCTGCATGGCAATATTCAATTTAGCCTGTCAGTATCGAAGGATTAAAGGCAATAATTTGATCACGGGGGGCTCTTTGGGTCTTGCCTGTTACTGTCAGAGCGATAAAAGACGGTTGTTAATGTGTGCTTGCCTTCTGATTGGCTTACAGGACTTTCAAACATGATGTCAGACGGAGAGTTCTTACGAACGAGCTGTGGGTCGCCCAACTACGCAGCTCCAGAGGTCATCTCAGGAAGGTGTGTGCTTAGATTTGTAATCACATGAATAATTCAGATCGACGTTATTAATGAACTAAGCAGAAGCAGTGATTTATATAAATCTACAAACCTCTAGTATTCTTGCCTGCTAAAGGAGAAGCCAATAGTTTTGCTTTTGGTGTTGGCTGCCTTTTGTTCCATTCTGGATCACAATAAAAACAATGATCTTTTATCTAGGTTCATTTTGGATTTTTAGTCAAGTTATTCTTATACTGAATTGTCAGAGAGTTTTTGATCATTGTCAAGCCTAATATTAGGCCCTTACCAATAAAAAAAAAAGTCAATTTCCTACTTTTATTCTTATCACAAGGTGCCTTGTTGTCCAAGAAAAAAGTATTGGGTTGTTTTGAAGAACCAGGAATGGGAAAAAAAAAATAGCTCTCATTGTTGTGAGAAAAATACAAATTGAAAAATATTTCAATGCTGTTAAGATTTGGTTCTTTGAGACCTCTTTGAAACAATGTCATGTTTTTGTCAAACTGAAAGATAAACAAATGAGGAGTGGCCCAGTACTTTCCCAGACTATCGTAAAGAGACCAGTGAATAATAGGGCTGTCCAACCTTACAGAGTGACTTGTTTCATAGCAAGATATTAAGTTTTTATATCTAATCTGAAGCCATTTTTAGCTTCATTTCACAGTTTACATCCATATTGTCACATTACAGGCTAAGTTTAGTTTACTGGGATTTTATCTGACTGTCAAATTCAAGTCATCCATCGTTGTGAAGAGGAAGGAAATTGCTATTGTTATTTTATTTTTATATTTTCACAGCAAAAAATCTGGAGAAGTGTGGTGTGCATTTGCTCTCCCCTGTTAATGGAGTTGCCCTTTCTGTAATTTAATATCAGCGTAAATAATTTTTCCACATTTGATGTTGGGAACACAGACACACATTAAAGAAGATTCTCTAGTCGGATGAGACTAAAACCGAAATCTGTCAGTCTGCTAGAAGCTTCGGACAACAACACAACTTTGTGTTTATGTGGACGTGTCAACGTGTGCATATGTTGTGTTTCTGCAGAACATCTATATGTTTTTGTTAGAAGTGAGAAATGTGGCAGATGATCGCAGCTTTTACTAAACGTCTTGCAGACGAACACAGTGAAAAGCGTTTTCATTCATGTTCCTATCTCTTTCAGGCTGTACGCAGGCCCAGAGGTGGACATCTGGAGCTGCGGAGTGATCCTGTACGCCCTGCTGTGTGGCACTCTGCCCTTTGACGACGAGCACGTCCCCACGCTGTTCAAGAAGATCAGAGGAGGCGTCTTCTACATCCCCGAGCACCTGAACCGCTCCGTGGCGTCGCTGCTCATGCTCATGCTGCAGGTGGATCCACTTAAGAGAGCCACCATCAAAGACATCAGGTAACGAGTCGCGCTGTGTTCCGAGTCCAATTTAATCAGCTGTTTAGCCGCTTTGAGTCCCAAGGATTTGCTGCAAAGCCTGTGTGGTCCCAGTAGGGAACCAAACAGGCTCGGTGTATGTTGAAAACAACACGTCAACCTCTTTAAACCTGTCGCGCATAATGTTGCCCCTCCCCTTGTGGTGGCAAAAATGAATACCCAAACAAAAAACACTTTTGACACGTTGTAATGACATGCCTTTAGGTAAACTTATGCAAACACTATAGAAATACACACCTCTCTAAGAGAGGCAATCAAGCATTCACGTCTGCCTGGTACTTTCTCCTTTGGGGATAAAAACTCTAACCACCTTTAATCACTTTGTCTGGAGATTTTAATCTTTCCTCTCTTCTCATCTTTTCTTTCTAATCTGAAGAAACCAAAACTTTTTTTAGGCACAGATTAGGTTTTCTGCTGTAGATTAATCTGGCCTCTGTGTTACACATGCTCTCTTATTAGCGCTGGTAAAATAGTCTTTGGTAGTTAAATGCGCTATTATTAGTGTGTCCTCTCTTCTGCACGCTGCTCTTCAGTTTATCCCACAGGTTCACCAAAAGCTGTAGGTCAGAAGATATTTTCCTCTCTTCGATCTCTACAAACATCTCCAAATGACTGTTGAGAATCTTGTCACCTGAAAATTCCTTCACCAAACACATTTTTTTGCAGCTCTTGTACATTAATTATTACTTTTGCACGTGGCCTTTCTTTGTTCCGTCAGGGAACACGAGTGGTTTAAGAAGGACCTGCCGGGCTACTTGTTCCCAGAGGACCCATCGTACGATGCCACCGTGCTGGACGAAGAGGCGGTCAAGGAAGTGTGTGAGAAGTTTGAATGCACCGAGTCTGAAGTGGTCTCCAGTCTCTACAGCGGCGATCCACAGGTACCCAGAACCATGTCAGAAAATACGCAACAACTTCTTCTTCATGGGTCGAAACAGCAAATCATCTGTCCCTCATTTAGTCCTATCCTCTGCATCCTCTTCCCTCACACCAGAAAATATTTAACGTGTGCAATATATTATTTAGAAACTTTCATGATTCTATAAATTGAAACGGATTTTCAAAAAAAGTTAAACATTTCATTTCCAATTCTACCTCTGTGTTTGTAGGATCAGTTAGCAGTAGCTTATCACCTCATCATAGACAACCGACGCATCATGACCCAAGCCAGTGAGTTCTACCTGGCCTCCAGTCCTCCGCAGGGCTCCTTCATAGAAGAAGGCATGCTGCTGCCCCCCGGCGTCAAACCCCACCCAGAGAGGATGCCCCCGCTTCTGGCCGACAGCCCCAAATCCCGTTGTCCTCTGGATGCCCTGAACACAACCCGGCCCAAACCGCTCGCTGTGAAGAAAGCCAAATGGCACCTGGGGATCAGGAGTCAGAGCAGACCGTATGACATCATGGCTGAGGTGTACAGAGCCATGAAACAACTCAACTTTGACTGGAAGGTAACAGTGTTTTTTTTTTGTTGCTTTTTTTGTAAGGTAAAGAATCGTAACTTAAAAGTCCAGGTCTACATTTGGTTACTGGTTGGCAGGTGGTGAACCCGTATCATCTTCGTGTCCGCCGGAAGAATCCAGTCACAGGAAATCTGGTGAAAATGAGCCTGCAGCTCTACCAAGTTGACAACAGATCCTACCTCCTCGACTTCAAGAGCATCGATGGTAAGTGGTGAACGTATTTCTGCTCAAAATGCAAAATTTACAAACAGTATCAATTTTTTAAAACTTTTGAACAACTGATTGTCAAATAGATGGCATCTATAGTTGTTACTGAGACTTGATGACCCAAATACTGTATATTGATCTGTGTAGGAGTTCTCTAACTGAGCTTGGGGAATTTTTCGTTTTGCCCCTAGATAAAAAATGGATCACATTCAGTTTTATTTGCAGCTGTTTTTTTTTTTTTGGTTCATCACAAGAAAGTATCATGCTTTGACTTGTCCTTATTAAACCAACTATCAGGTTTTTTGTAATATTTTGTCACAAGAGGCAGTTTATACATAAATGAGCCTTTTTTTAAAAAAACATCTGTACTGTATATCTTAGATGAAGTGTAGTCAGAAATACCCATTCAAGGTGCTTTCTCTTTTAGCTCACACACTTTGAGGCTTGTTTCATAGAAATTCAATGATCTGTTACCTAATGCTACTGCATTGTCAATCTGCCGTGACGTCACCCACAGACGACATCATGGAGGCGGTCAGCTTTAAATCTGGGTCGTCCACCCCTCAGCGGTCGGGCTCCACCGCCGGCTTCCACAGACCCCGACTGAGCATCGACTCGGCCAGCCCCGCCATCGACCTGCCCCAGCTCAGCTCCTCCCTGCCGGGCTCGCTGTCCGGCAGCTCCCCACTGCTCGCCGCGCGTCAGGGCTCTCACACCATGGACTTCTTCGAAATGTGCGCCAGTCTCATCACCACGCTGGCTCGCTGAGAACCTGCTAAATCCCAAACTGCCTTGTTAACCCGGAAGTCGGTGGGGGTGTTTTAGAGCTAATAGCTGCAAAGTCCGAGATGTATCAAAGAACTTATGGAAGCCAGAGAAAAAAAATCGAAATAAGGGAGAGGTCAGAATCGCATCAGAGTCGGCAAAGGTCTAGTTTACCGTCACAAATCCCCTCAGTCCTTTATCAGCTGCGTCAACATGTAACGACCGGACATCCTGCTGAGTTGTCCTCAGACGCTGATCCGAGGTCAGTTCTGCCGCTTGTCTTACCGATCGCTATTACAGCTGTGTCTGGAGGAACATTACTTCATAGATTTCAAGTTTTATAATGCAAGAAGCGTTTTGTTATTGATGTATATTTGTATTTTATTGTAGATCGAACTATATACCAAAAAGAATATTATTTAGATATCAAATTCATATTTATTTTTAGATTTTCTTTTTTTAAACACTAGTTTTATTCGAAACATCTCCACTGAACGAATTGTTGAATAATTTAACAAAGCACGGCAGACAGTTGGATGCAACATTGATTTTTCTGCTTGAAACTGCCCTGCGCCGCACATACTCACACACACACACACACCCACACACCCACGCCATCTGACCGCGTCACACACCTGCGTCATTTCACCCGACGCTCGGCACATTCAAAGGCTCTGATAAAGCAAGCTGCCGCTCGGCTTGTCGGCGGCGCTTGAACAGAATTTCATTTTAGAAAAACACGGAGGCCTGCGACATCAGGAAGTCGGCGCTGAGCTGAATAACAACAGATGTGGCTCTGGAACGGTTCAGGGTTACAAACATCTTTGCGCTAACTTTTCAAGCCGTGACTAAAACACTTGAATCGGAGTGAGGCGGTCAATCTGGAGATCAGCAACTCTGTGTGTGTGTGTGTGTGTGTGTGTGTGTGTGTGTGTGTCATGTGAGATGGTGTGTTACTGCCGCAGGAGAACAGAAGCCACAGAAAACTGCCCACAGATGCCTTAAAAGAATGCAACGCAATGTTTATGTGAAAGTCTGATGTGTGCCGAAGGCCAGAGGGAGAGTTCGTCATGTGTTTTACATTTAAAGCCTGGAAGGTCAGAGATGCTGGAGTCAAAACAATTCAACCTTGATGTTGTTGTGTACTGTTACCATCTGAGCTGCTGTCTGCGCCGTTTGGTTCATCTTTGCTGTCCCGTCTCCACCTTCACTCTTGTCACTGGGCTCAGCAGTTCACTGCTCCACTCTCCAGGAGCGCTCACAGATGTTACTGAATGGATTCTTTCAGATTTGCGATTCTCAGTACCGTCGGAGTGGTGGAGCTGTAATTAGTTTGAAAGGTGCTTCTTTAAATTAAGCTTTAACCACTTTTTTAATCACCTGAGGCTGTTTTAAATTTCAGTGCGATGATCTCAGACTTCAAAATACTGTGCATCCCAGGAGAAACACTACACCTTAAAAAGAAAATATTGGTACACAGCGGTGAATCTTTACAGTCTAATGTAACTAAGCAGAATTATTTGATCAGTCTACAGTAAGCCTATTTTAACCTTTTAACTGGAAAGACATCAAAACCAGTAAAGGTTTCCCCTATCTCAATCATAAGCTATGAGATTCCAACTCCGTCATCATTAGCTACATGCACAAACGCTGGAGAAAAATCATCCAGGCTGCAACTCATTGGCCATTTCTTTCCCCTTTCTTGTGCGGCCACACCACTCTCCTGGCCTGCCACTCTGGGTGGCGAGCAACTTCCCCTGTCACTAAATCTACCAGTGCTGGAACAACTGTGACATGTTCCCGCCCAACACTCGTCTACATGATGTTGAAGGGTTTGAGTCTGGACCGCAGGACTGGGTCTAAAGTCCGTCCAGTTTGAAAGGGAACGAAGACTTTCTGAAGCATTTTCTTTGAAACGGTGCGAGCTGTACTTTTTAATCCACTCCTGAAACCCTTTATTACTTGCACACCTGCAACATAAATGCAGCTGTATAACCCAGACTCTCCTCATAACACAGATTCTGTCTATAAATATGCATTGGCCCGCGGCACTGCTGCCCGGAAAAAAAAACATCGTGCACAAAATCTATGGAAGACGCGGAGGGTTCTACAGAAGAGATAGGTCGGATGTATACAAACTGTTCTCATATAACCAGTACTTACCAACAGGTGTAGCTCTCTACCTTTTACAGCTGCAGTGGCATGTTACCCATGAATCCTCAGCAATGTGCCAGCAGGCCTCATGAAATACAGATTTTACCAAAGGGAGAGTTTTCCACTGCAAAGCTATTCTCTCTGTTTAGCTGTAGTTAAATGGTGACCTTAAACAACCCCGTCTATGTTGTGAGTGTTTGATGTGTGTGTGTGTGGGTACACATTACTTACTGTTATCTTGTACAAAGGTGTTTTCCTCTGTCTGTCTGCGCGCGTGTGTGTGTGTGTGTGTGTGCTTGTCTTTCTCCATCTTTGTGTCTAAGATTGGGGTTCGGACCTTGTTATGCACTGCATGATATTACTGTTATGACTTGCACTTTAAGGAGTATTTATTAAAATAAACATGCAAAAACAGCAATGTCGTCATCGAGTGTCTTTCCACTGCCGAGCTTTTACACACACATTTACGTTTTTACATCGGCTTGTGAGGACGCATCATGGACACCTGCAGAGCCGTTAAATTATAGAAAAGAAAGCTGGATGTTGACGTTTTTATCCAAAAGTTTGACCTGTAGAAACGCTAACGCCATTCTGAAGTTACACATTTAACATCGCAGTCCTTAGATCTTATGTAATGCAAGGCAGTAAACCTAGCAGTCTGGAATTTTTGAAGTGAGGTTTCTGTGAAGTTATCAGCAATTTCTCCTTTGCCTTTGCTGGAAAGATGCCATTTTGCAGTGAGTTGTAGAAAAGTGAATAAGTCCATAGAAATGTGGAAGCTAGTAGCTAGCCCAGGTTTAGCAAATTTTTGCAATCTAAAACGGGCAACCTTCAAGCGCTACATTCATCTTTCTACTACGGGTGTTACTGATAACGTCATTGAATCTCTCTTCAAAAAACCATCCTTTTCAGTGATCATTTAAATATCACAACAACAATAGATACATACTCTTAAACAAGCTAAAGTGGTTATCTGAAATTTTAAATTTGAATTTTTAAGAAAAAGATCCATGTAAAGTTAAAAAAACAAACAGTGATTCAAACACTTGGAAATTAAACTGACCAGTTCCGGATAATTCTGTGGAAACTGTTAAATTGTTGGAGGAAACAAAAGGTGGTTATTTATGTCTTAGCTCATTTCAAATATTCAGTCCCTTGCAGCAAACCCTGAGACTTTTGTAGATAATAATGATCCTACTCTTCTTGACGCTTCATGCAGACAAGAACAAAGATTCAGGCTCTTGTCGGGTTATTTGAGCTGTGATCCAACTTTGGATCGACGGTTAATCTGAAGAAAAGTTGATTGCAAGACTTCCCTTAGTTTGCATAGGAAAGTAGAAAAACTGCAGTTTAATTAATCCTTTACTTCCACCACAAGTTGTACTTTTCTGGTATTACCCAGTCTGTGTCGGTCTGTAAAGTTGTTATTGTTGCTTTTATGCTCTCTCTTGAGAAAAGAAGACTTCATCTAGGTCCAACGTAAAGAATCCTCCTACCAACATCTTCAAGGAACAGCAGTAACATATCCATTTGCCTAGACGCTGGTTCACTCCTCAGTGTATTGATCCATGGTTGCAGTTCTCAGATAAATATTGAAGTCGGGAAGATGTCGTTTCTTGGCAAAGGATCACATGGCTGCGGCTTGCCACGGCAGGAAGATCCTGGTCAACGTGGGAGATTTTTGACTGGCTGGTAGAAGCAGAAAGAAACATTGTTTCAACATATCAGGAAGGCAGGCAGACGTTGGGAGAGTCTGTATGATTTATCCTCACCTCGCTGTACAGCGATGAATCCAGCATGGAGTCTGCGTACATGTCAGGAGGAGGTAAAATGATGGCTGAAGGGTCAAACTCTCTCTCCGGAGTTGAACTTTCCTGTGGCCTGTTTAAAAAAATTATATATTTATCATGACTGAATACATATTGCACTTACCCATGTATAACCATCCCATCACAATTAGGTATAGGCCAGTAGAAATACTACAGTACCATGTTCTTCATGCAAATATTGAAATCGAAAATGTGTAACATCATTTAATTGTTCCTATTACAGAAAATCAGCAATTATTCCTACTGATACTAAAGTTACTGTATACTTATTTATAATTATAAATCTGAGCAAACAAAGATCACACGTAGAGTTCCTCAGGGCTTTATTGCTAGACTGATTTTATTCAAAATATACATGGTCCCAATTTGCTGAGATTTTGGAGTGCTGATGACATATATGTTAACGTTTCTCTTGACCATAGCCTCCCACAGTCACTGTGTCCAAAGTGTCCATCAGTGGATCTGTCAGAATACACACTTCTCTCTATTAGGTTTTGGTAAAACCGATCAAAAATGAATTAGGGCAGCTGCAGCTCTTCTAAAATTCTTGAGTCTCGATCAACACCACAAAATGAAACAACAGTCCTGAAATGACTGCACTGACTCTCTTTGTCTTAGATTGAGCTTAAAACTTTTCACTGGCCTGTAAGCCACTGAATGACCTTTAATCTCTGCAGCACATTTCAGAGTTTCTGATCAGGTGTGAACCATGTAGGCCCCCTCAAGTCACCTGACACGTTCACTTACTGTTCTGAGAACTTGAACTAAACAGAAGAAAGCAGCATTTAATTGCTCAGGACACAGCTGCCTGAAAACCTGAGATGTGCAGAAACTGTTCTTTATACCAAGACTGAAAACGTGTCTGTTTATGACCACTCATCCGTAAAGTCCAAAGACTGGTTTATCATTTCATTAGTCTAAATTTGCATTACAATGTTTGTTTTCATACGATGTGTTTTTCATTTATATTCCATGTTTTTGATGTATGTCTTATTTCTATTCCTTGTAGCCTGGAATTACCCTGCGAAGGAATTGGGCTATAAAAAATAAACCTGCCTCGCCTATCATCAGCTTTATAACAGTGATGGGTGTTGCTCCATTTGAGCCTGAGTAATACTGTTATTTTGCTGTTATTATACTGACAAACCAAAAAACACTTCTAACTTGGGTCTTAATAGGAGGAAATGAGCTGCAGCCTGTGGATTATCAAATCCTGTCTTACCATCTATGAAATATGTATATTACTCACTACACACAACCCTGTTTTATGTAGTGTGTGTCTATTAAGAGGTTAAAATGTGACGTTCTGCCACATCAGGGTGGGGTATGTTGCTTTTACGCTGACATCACCGGCTTGTTTTCTTCAGTTTTTCATCTGTAGTCCACTTATTGAAAGTCCAATGCCCTAGACGCAGTCCATGAGCGACGCCGTGTGTGCAAATAATTATTACCTGAATGAATCACTGCTAATTTCTGAATTAATCCAAATTAAAAACCAAGGCCGTATGATGGAAAATTTCAAACCTAACCTGAAGCCAAAAGCTTTTCTTAAAAAGGCGGACCTTAAACCGTGTAACTAGGCCATGCCTAGTGGCAGTGTTTTGATCACAATGCGACTGCATCTGAACAGGACCCGGCTTGTTGGGAGGATCGGACTGATTTTCCAGTCCACCTGATTTTCTCTTAGACACCTAAACTAACACGTTCACATCTTTTCCTGCTTAGCAGCTCATTCTGAACAAAAAAAGAAGGGAACCTGTCTGTCTACTGGTTGAGCAACATGTCTGGGATTTTTTTGGGCGAGTGTGTGTGTGTGTGTGCGTTAGTTTTGGGCTACTTACGCACTAGCAGCTTCTTCCTGCACAGGTGTAGGACCTACAGAGAAACCAGGATGAAGATTAAGAAATTATTAAGAAAAAAAAAAACAAAAGTAATAAAGCTAAGAATTTGAAAATAAGATGGATTGGGCTGAGCTTACTCCTCCTTTCTGGTTCGGGCTCACTTGAAAAAACAAAACAAAACAAAAACAACAAATGAGTAATCAGTAAAGTTTAAAATGTGCACAGAATCAGGATGTTTATAAAACACCTACTTTGGAGTCGGATGCGCAGATTTCGGTGTGTTGAAGAATGTCACCAACTTGTAAAGTGCTTCTTGTCTCGCTCTGGTACAAAGATAGGCACACACCATACAGTATTTTCAAACTTTTTTTTTTTTTTTTTTGGCTCAAAATGATCAGAAGATGAACTGACTGGATCTGAGAGTTTTGGCTCATGTCACTGTGACTGTGCTGGTGGTTTACGTCGAGGTCCTGGTTTCCTTTAAGGAGAAAATGAAACAGAGCCATTTATTGTTAACAAGTCGCGATAAAACAAAACAAATCTTCTTTCGGACGACACTACCTCAAACTTATCAACACATTTTCGATTGTTAACAGTTTCCGGTTACACAACCGACATGTTTATCCTTCAAGTCACAAAGCAGTGATTCAGTTCGAGAGGCATGCAGAGCGACAGGATTTTAAAATTCAAAAACTTTGTGACTCTAGGGGTCACAAAGGAAAACAAATACTTGCCAACATGTAATAAGTTGTGTGCTAAAAATAAACTGATTTTAAGACTACCTTTTACCTCAATTAAGCTATTATTATATGCTCACTAGTGCAGCTGAATACTACTGAATTCATCTGTTGACAAAGATGCTTGGATTCGTTGCTGTTGCTACACATCAACACACCTGTTACATCACTTGAATGCCATTTCTTGGAAAATCACACACATTTTGTTTTCACAGGAAATGCTTACTTCTTTTCTTTTAAAGCAGAAAAGAAAATCTTGCAGCACCATAGTGCTGCAAGATTTGTCACTTTTTGTTGGATCTGTGACTACAGACTCATCTCAAACGCACTGATGCGTTTAATTTTCCAGACAGAGGACTGAGGGGTCCACTCTCAGTCATTTCCATAACATTCAAGACATTTAAAGTTTCCCACATTTGGTCATCTTACGACAGACCTCGTAGTATTTCATCGAGAGTTTATGCGAAAAACCAACACAAAGTGAGAATGTGTTTGAAAGATCCAGTCAAAGTCCAAACCGAAATCTAAAGATATGAGATATTTCATACAGCAACAAAATGTAATTCTGTAAAGTACCGACTGAGGGAGGCTGAACTCAACCTTTCTGGTATTTATTTCTATTTTTTTAAAACATAATTTCCCCTCCACTTAACAGTTTTGTTCTACTTTGTATTGTTTTTTTGTTGTTGTTGTTTTTTTTTTTTTTACAGGAATTTCCAAAAAAAACACACTCTACAAGTTTTGTACTTGTCACATGACACGGAGTAGAAAAGTTCAAGGGGTATAAGTACTTTTGGAAGGTTCTGTAAACAATTTTATTTGTGAGCTAATTATAAAAGTAGGTCAAGCATACAATTGTCAGATGACACTAAAAATGTAGCTGTGTGGTTTACTAATTAAAAGGTGTGTAAAACTCATAAAGCAATTCGACCTCAGTGTTCTGCATATTAAAGGACATTTATAGCCTCAAGTTGAAAAATCTCTGCACCTTTACCTTGAAAACAAAAATCCAAAATGCTGCTTAATTAATTACCGCCCTTTAGAAATGAAAGTCCCTTTTAAGATACAAAATATATTAATAAAAAGTTTCAAAATTATCTTCCTTTATTCTAGAAACTACGATTTGTGTCGCGTTACCTAACGAGGTGCAGTTCACGATTTACCACCAATTGACTCTGGTGTACAAAATATTATCAGAATGATTGTAGAGCTTCAGGAAATGAGCTGTGCGACATTTTCATTGCCTTGATCAGTATTAACATCTGCCTTCGAGGTAATGTTTCAAGTGAGCCTGTCTAGAAAGCAACAAATATGGAGCATGTCTATCTTACCCATCTCTGGCATGGAGATAGTCCGTGTGTGAACCCTGAGGAGGGAAGAGAAGGTAAAAAAAAAAAAAAAAAACGTGATTAAGAACTAATCAATCACTGTGTCAAAAAACAATTTGGTAAACAGGCTGCACTGCAAAAACAAAATCTTGCTAAGTATTTGTCTCGTTTTGTCTTGTTGGTACACTTGAAATAAGACAAAACTCACTAAAAGTTACTTTTCAGCACGATATGTAAGCTTGATTTAAGAAAAATAATTATTGAATATAGATTAAAAGAAGTATAAGTCCTACATCCAGATACTTTCATTTATAGGAAGATATATTTCCAGCTATATGTATTTACTTAAAATATGCCTATATATCTTGGTGAAAAGTTGCGTTTAAGTTAGTTTTGTCTTATTTCAAGTGCATAGGATGTTTGCTCTAGAAACGAGATGAAAATACTTGGTAGGATTTTGTGTTTTTACAGTGAGGATATCAGGTTACCCGGGCAACTGGTCAGAAGCTTCAGGGTTGGGTGAGAGCGTCTCGTCGTCACCGGTCCACTCCTCACTGTCGTCCGAGACTGAACACATCAAGGACAGCATGAAGAAGCGGTCTGCGTCAAACAGCTGCTGACCGATTTAACGCGTGCTCCAATCAGGAGCGCCACTCGCAAACACTTACAGCTTCCCGGCGAACGACTGAAGTGATTCAGCACCCTGCGAAAGAAACAGAAAGCAGACGCTCGTCATCAGGACAGCGTCGGCTTCTCCTCTACCTGCTGACGGACTCGGTGTTGAGGTGGGGACACGTACATGCCGTCCGTGGCGGCTTCGGCCTCGATGATGGCGCTGTTGCGGGGAGTCTTCTTTCCCAGCTCCAAAATCTCCTTGAAGTCCATCTCCACGTGATCCACGGGAATGTACCCATCTAGAGTGAACAAACACAGATTTTTGTAGGCGAGTCGCTTCGTCGCCTTCTCTTTCCCAGAGACGAACACTCTGCTGTCGGCTCACAGGTGTTGCTGCTGTCCCTGGCCAGCCACTTCCCCTTGGGGCACTCGGTGGTTCGGATGATGCTGATGACGTCGCCGCTCTTGACGGGCAGATCGTGCTTACGGCCCTTTGCGGTGACCTTTACCTTTGCCTGGTACATGGCTTCCTCCTGCCCTGTGACCTGAAACACACAAACGGAGATGTTACACAGTGGCCCTGCTTTAACACGGCCAAGTAGTCACGCTAATTGAATCTAACCTAGTGGGCTCATTTAACATTAATTCAAGGAAAAAGAAAGTGAGTACACAACTCACCACTGTGCTCACTGAGGAATACTGCAATAACAAGGACTTGATGATATGGAACTACTACAAAGACCCTAAATGAACTGTATGCACAGAAAGTGACTGAGTTGAAATAGGGGATTGGGGAGGTCAAGGGTCAATGTCTGAGCTAACAACAAGTGAGACGGGTCGTGGATGAAGCGTCTCAGATTGACGCTTTGTTTCAGACACTTAGGCAAAAACACATTTTGAAGCAGAGAAAATGTTTTCAGATGTTTCTTAACGTTAATTTGTCATTTAGCTTCATACAGACTATGAAACATTTTGCAGCCACCCCTCCCACATCAGGACCAGCCATCATCTTACAGCTGCAGTAAAGTGATGAGTCATGGGGGAAAAAAAAAAAAAAAAAACTCCTCAGAAACCCATTTGATGGGATTCAGGGGAGTGAAGCCCAAACCAGTTTGACGTGGAACCATCGACTTTTTTAAAAACTTTGCTCATTTTTTTTTTCATCTATTGTTTTGTTCATTTCTGTCTTAACACATTAAGAAAAGTTTTTGTCTCTGTTTCAGGGCTGTTCCTCGGAACGACTTGAAACCTGTGCTTTCCCACTGGGAGTTACAAAGAAACAAGCGACGCCACAAATATGACGGTAAAGCGTATTTATGCTTACAATGTTGAGGAAATAAAAAAAAGAACAGTAATTCGATAAAGGAAAAAGAAACACACACGTCCGTGAGCCACTGAGGAAAAAAGAAACGAGAACACGGCACTTGAAACCAGTTTGCAAAAAATGATTCATTTCTTTGTGTCTCGCCCGTCGTCTGAGGCAATGCTATTCAGGACCGGTGATTAAACACTTGATTAAAATACTGAAAGGTCTTTTATCATCCGGTCTCCGTAGAAACTAAAGTCTTGTTCCAACATTTCTGCTACACAAACAGAGGTCTGAGTTAAAATCTCTAATGTGAGGAAGGTGTTGCCAGCGGTGAAACGTGTGTTTAGTCATGTTGCTCAGCTCTTCCACAGCGAGGAATGAATCCTGACAGGTTTGAGAGGCCAGACGTTTACTCCACCCTCCTCCTCTGCCACTCAGTCACCTTCCTCCACCTCCTCCTCCTCTTTCTGTTCTCTGTCAAAAATAACAGGACTCACATTGAATTTTTTCTTCATCTCATTCTCCTTCTTTTCCCTCTCCTTCTGCTCCTTCTTCTCCCGCTCCTGTTTCTCCTTCAGCTCCTTCTTCTCCTTCTCCAGCCGCTGCTTCTCCTTCTTTTTCAGCTCCTTCTCATCCGGCTTTTCTGAGGCGTGCTTCTTCTCGCTCCTGCGGGGAAGAGGAGACGCACACGTCATTGTCCTTTACGAAAGTTGGTTTTGCCTCGCGGCATGTCTGAACAGCAGGGGGCGGTTGCAAGGGAGGGAAACACGACTCTCCTCAGAAACTCTCGGGAGAGCAGGAGGAATGAAAACTGGAGAAGTGGGTCCAAAGAAAACCCAACAACAAGGTCCTACCTGCCGAACCTGCTCGTCTTGGTTTTCTCCCGAAACTGTAAATATTCACAGAGATAAGAATTAATTTGCTTTAGATGAAAATAAAAGACACTACGCCTCTGATTTTGAAGGTGAACGCCCTTTGAGAGCATCAAAAACGCCTTAAACATGTTCACATTTTGCCACATTACAGCCACAGGATACATACATTTTCAGAATTTGCCAGAAAATTTAGAAAATGTGGAGGTGGAGTTTAGAGAACAAACTCCACCTGCGACCGGGAAAGACAAAACAGAGTCCGGTGTGGGACGCAGATTTGAAATATAAACACTCGACAAGCTCCTTAAGTGTCACTTTAATAGATCTGAGATGCATAACAGAGCAGCGTCAGCTCCTTAATTAAACGTTACTGAGGATGTGGTGACAAAAAAAGTGGAGGGGATAGCACAGAAAAATTGTAACATGGCGGAAAAAAACATGATGCAGATAAGCAAGGTTGCTTTCGAGGAACGTCGTGATTTAATGCACTTCATGGAGCGAAGTACAAGAGCTAAGAGTTAAGTGTCGCGCATGTTTTATTCTTTTCATCTTTTTTCTGTTCAGCAACCTAAAAATATGTGTAATGATGTGAGAAAACCACAATTTTCTATTTATTCAGTCAGTATTTAATCCAGCTGACACAAATAATGTTAAAATTTCAGAATGTTTTTTTTTTTTTTTTTATGATTATTCGATATTTTATGGAAAAGTCAGCATGTTACGGAAAAACGGTCGACCCTCTTAATACAAGAGAAAAGATGTTTTTAAGAAAATGTCCTCTTAAAAATGAATCGCTGGTCGATCGATAAGATTAATCAACTTTAGATTAACTCATTAATCTATAACTTGTGCCTGTAAATCCATCTTTTATGGTCAGAATGTCAAGAGGAAATTAAATGTTTAAAAGAAATCCACAAGACGTTTTGGATGCAGTTTGCCACAGCCTGTGAATCAGAGACAACAAAGAAGCAAAACGAATGAGTGGCGGAAAACTAACAGTGCTCACCACTGTAATGATGCAGCCAGAGCAACAACAGAATGACTTAGATCATATTCACGGGAGGGAAACGGCTCAGTCAAAGTCAGGACCAAAATCCAAATGAAAATCTGAGGGGAATCTTTAAAAAAATGATTAGGTGATCACTCACCATTCAATCTGACTGCGGTATTTAGAAAAGTAGAAGAAAAAAAAATCTGTTTCTATGTATGTGACTCTAGTCGAGATATAACCCAAAATCTGGAGCTGCAGTTGCAACATGACAAAAGTGAAAATACAAAAGCTCTAACGAAACGTTCAACTCCTCGGTGCCTACCGTTTCCTGTCCCGTCTCGACATACGGATCTGTGAGTTAAAGCAAACAACAGGTCACGTTAGAGCCTGCAGAAATCTTCAAAAACATTGATTAATCAACTAAAGTTTCGAAAAGCAACACGTGAAACGTTCAAATTCAGAAAATCTGGTTATTTTGTTTGGAAAATAGTAGTTAATGCTTGTTAAAAAGCAAAATGTGAACATGTATGGGTGAAGGAGCCTCAGCACAGCTATTCTGCCGAACAATCTCTAGAAGCCGAAGCGTTCTACTTGTGCTTGTAAAATGCAAAAAGACAACAACAAAAAAAACAACAACTTGGGTTTATGTCCAGTATATTTTTTTTCTCGATAATGCAACTTTTCCAATCAATTCTCCAAAATTTTATATCGATTTCTAGCATAAGAATGTATTAAATAAGAAGAATGTGTGAGACTCACTTTGTGGGGCCCCTTTGCGTTTCTTGCCGTTGCTGCTCTTCGCCTTCTTTTTGCTGGAGCTGACGTTGATGAATTCGTACACGTCGTCGTTGCTTTCGTACATAATGTTTTGGAGTAGTGCTTGAGGGCTACAAAGAACAAAATATTGATTAACACAGTTTCTTGGGATACAACTCGCCACTTTAAACTGAATAGATATACAGCTGAACTTCCTGATCTTACTCCTCAGTGGGTTTTAGGGATTGTTCCTGCAGAGGACTGTCCAGCTTAATTTCTCCATATGCTGTCTTAGTTTGGACCTCTGTTTCTGGATGAGTTATCCCGTTGCCATAAAACTCTGACTGGGTTGGTTTGTCTGGAACGTCGGTACCCGTGTGCTCCTCAGTCCCACATCGGGACACCGGCAGCTCTGGGCTGTAGGCATCCTCCAAATCGTCAAATCCTGGTACGTCTGTGGCTTCGGCCTCTAAACTCTCAAGTGGAACCGGAATCTCTGCGTGACAGAGATGGAGAAATGCATCCCCGAGTGAATGGAAAGGATTTCCAAGTGCAATGTTGGTGGATGTGAAACTACCTTCAGGTATAATAGGAGGAGGGGGGATGAACTGGCTCAAGTTGACAGACTGAGGTCTTTTAGGTTTCTCTGGCGCCGGACCCAAAGTCTCTCGGTCTGGTAGGACCCCTCTGGGTGGAGAAGCCGCAACCGCAACTAGGGGAGGGTTGGACCCCTCCTCCGTGAGGCTTTGCAATGCCGGAGAAGCTGCTCCTGTGAGGAATCACATCACAATAGTTTACATTTGCTCAGCTGATTTACACCTTAAAGTCTCACATTAAAGGGATAGCTTGAATTTGCTGAAGTGAGGTTTTGTAATTGTTGTCTTACCTCTAAGATGTCACATCACCATGACTATGTGGAAAAGTGAAGAAATCTTCATAGCAGAGGAAGGCTAACAGCTGGTCACAAAGACTGATACTTCATCCAGCGTTTTCTCAGCCTAGCTACAAATGTGTTTCTACACAAGGTCATACTATACACTTCTCAGAAAGTTTGCTCCACTCTTGGCTAGCTTAGTAGCTAATAACATTCTCTTTTGAAAATGTAAACAATACCTCCTTCATAGTTACTTTACATGCTAGCATGTATGCTAACAGTCAGACAGGGACCCCCGCTTAAGCTGATATTTGGAAATTTAACTCAAACTGAAGAGGTCAGTCATTCCACCAGGAATGTGAAAACAACTTCAACACCTTGAAATCCATGTCTATATGTAAAAAATATGCCAATATGATGCATTATATTATCTGTACAGTTAGCATGTAGTTGGCTTGGTTTTACTCAGAGCCACTGACTACAGCCAGCAGGCTAAATTAAGAAATCTACAAAGAAAAAGTTAACGCTTTTGTTAAAGTGCTGATTGTTAATACAGTATTTTATTTAAACTGATAGGCCTGCTACGAACATTTTCTAATCGAGTTGCTTTAAATTTCTAAAATCAGTTGATCAGCTGTCAGCTTTCCTCTGCTTTGATGATTTCTTCATTTTGTTTCTCCAAACTCACACACATTGATATGAAATCTTCTAGATAACAAAACCATAAATTTAATTAATAAAAATGCTGGAACCTGAGTTCTTATAAAACCCATTTAGTCAGAGCTGATTGTTCTATGTATAATGTTACCTGGAACATAAATAATTGTAGTTTGTAGTCTAGTTTTCCTTGATTTAGAATTACTATGAACTCCTTTTTTTATTTTTATAATGTAAAGCTCTTTGAATTATCTTGTTTGCTGAAATGTTCTAATAAATTAAATTGCCATGGCCTTGCTTATTTTCATAGGACCTAACTTTGTGCCAGTCTAACACATCCCTTTAAAACTCTACAGCCTGCAGTATGAAACAAGGAAGAGAGGAAGAAAAAACAAGTGCAACAGAAAATTGATTTCACATGGAAACCCAACTTGTCAAACAATGTTGAAGTTGCTGTCTTTAGTCATACATTTGTCAACAAACAGAGTCTTCCTTGTATTTTTGTCTGGTCTACTTTCAAGTTTTCTAACTTAGTTTCCTGCTCTAGAAAAGTTAAAAGTATAGAAAAGGTATAAAATACAAAGTAAATCCGCAACTCTAAGATGTAAGCATGTTTTTTATGTTTCATTTAGAAGAATGTGATTTCAAAAAAAAAAAAAGTTAAAAATTAGTTCATGACCTGGATATAAAATCTCCACGAGAGTCTAGGTTAAATTTGAGTCCTGCTTGTCAGACTTTAAAGAAACTTAGCAGCTCTATCATAGCTGACATACCTTCACAGCTCAGCTCAGTTGTTCCTGGCACTGAAGAAGAATGTTAGGTCTATTGTTTGTGTGGGAAGCTACACAGATTTATTCTAACACCTATACATGAATACCACCACGCTTTTGGTTCAATATAAACCTTCCAATTCTGCAGCATTCCAGCACATACCTGAGGTCCTGATAACTGGGAAGTTTGTTCTGCTCGTCATGTTGAGGTGAAATCAATTCAGACTAAATTCCAAGACAGTGGGAAAAGACACAAAGCTGAGCTGAAACTCACTGTGGTCAGGGAAGTTAGCTTCTGCTTTAATCGACGGGAGTTTCTTTCCCTCATCCTCGAAGGGCGGAAACTCTGCATCGCTGAGGGCGGGATCCAGGTGAGAAGGAAAGACTTTGGGTGGAGGAGTGGGGCTAGACATGGGGCTGGAAGCAGATAAAGCATACTTGTAAGTGATCATTTGCATACTAAACTTGGCTAAATGAACCAAGCTCCTGGAAGGGAGTTCTACCTGGCGGCCTTCTTGCGCGCCTTCTCCAGAGCGCTTAAGATCCTCGGGTCACTCGGAGGGGTTCTCTTCCCAGTACTCATGTCCTCCGCCCTCCCCAGGACGGACAGGGCAGAGATGGGACGTTCTAGTTTGGAAGGAGTAGAGTCCATCGCTTCTACAGCAGCTGGAAGAGCCACCTCCACGTCAGAACCAGCTACTGCCTGAAGCTCGGTGGAGGGAGCAGAGAACTCGGGAAAAGGATCGGAGTTGGTAAAACTCGGTGGAGGAGAGAAAATAGCTCTGGGTGGGGCATCTGTAGCTCTGGGTGGAGGAGAAGGATCCACGGTATCTGAAGGGGAGGGAGTCACAACGGTTGGAGGGGAAGGAGTTGCAACGGCAAGAGAGAGCGCATTAGCAAGTGGAGGAGAGGGAGCAGGAATGATTGGGCGAGGGGGAGCATCAGTAGAAGGAATGGGAACAATTTTGTTTTGGCTGGGCAGGTCAGAAACTGACAAAGCAGGACTTTCAATCTGAGGTGGGGTTTCACTCTGTGGGGGTGGGATTTTGAAAGCTGGGGTAGCTGGGATCATGGCAGGTGGAGGAGAGAAGTCGGGAGGGTCGGGAATTGGAGAGAGGGTTGTCAGGTCCACCCTGGATTCAGGGATGGTGATCTTTCGTGGGATCTGCCTAGGTACCAAGTATATAGACTCCTCCTCGTCAGCATCAGAAGCCAATGGGATCAGCGGTGTGGGTCCAGGAAGGTTCACGTTCGTAGAGTCTAGGATTGAGTCAGCTGAGGTCGCTGCTGGATCCTTCTTGGAAGATTTTATGAAACCAAGAATATTCTTCTTCCTCTGTGTTTTGGACTTCGGAGGAGGCAAGGCTGGCACCAGCTCAGCTGTGCTCTCCTTCTGTGTCCCAAAGAACGGAGGCTTCTTTCCGTTCTTCTCCTTGTGATCCGATGAGTTTTCATTCAGCTTCTCCTTGCTTTCCTTTGTCTTCCCGTCAGATTTGTCTTTGGGTTTTGAGTTACCATGGATAAAAATCTTCTTGTTGTCCTTGTTCTCATCCTTGAATATCACTCTGGGGGAATTAACCGACTTTGATTCCAAGGCCTGGTTGATGGAGGAGAGCAGGGAGGGGCGTGCTCCTGGTGGAAGGTGCTGAGTGAGGCTAAGGGGAGGAGGGATGACCTTTGGTTTCTCAGCAACAACAGGTTTGGGCTTTGGTGGCCCCAGCAGGAATTCTTTGTCCTGGAACTTGGCCCTCAGCGCCTGGAAGTCTAACGGACTCTCTTGCTAAAAGTGTCAGACAAAAAGTGAAACAGCTATTTGTTCTGGTTTACAAAGTCTATGCACAACATTTACTGAGCCAACATATTTGCTTTTATTTCTGACACTATGTCATAGAAACATGCAGACATAAATTTTTGCCCTTAGGAAGAATTGTGCAGAATGTGGGTGGGGTAACCACCTCCCCCCCACACACACCCTGATTTTTATTTTATTTCATAAACACATTTTTGTACATTTGACAATTATCCCAATCTGGGTTTTAACATAATTCTGCTCCTTTCTCATATTAAAGGTGTTGGAAATATTTTTGCAGTAGATGCCGCCAAATGGTATATTGTTTGAATGGTTTGGGAAAAAAAAAATTCCCACTAATTTTTGGTTTATAAATGCCTCAGCCAACAACATGCACCTTAGTGCACGTGTATTTCTGTTACACAAAAATAAGAAAGGCTAGTGGCATGAGCCTCCATGCAATATTTGGCATAGTCTTCTAATTCTTTCGTTTCCTATTGGATTAAACTCTATTACTTCTATCGCCTGTAAAGGTTTGTTTTGAGGACTGACTGTAAATTGAAAACATATGTATATATATATATAATAGGCAATATTATATATATACAACTGATAGGCCTGATTAAAAATGACTAGTTTGAGCGAGATTTAGGACCAATACGTGTCCAAGTTGTTTACATATCAACGCAGCTCTGTTGAAATATTTAAACAGGTGGCATTAACATACACGTGTTTCACTACTTAAACAATATTTATCGTAAGACGTAACGTGGCTAATTTAAGTCAACTCACCTCATCCATCGCGAGGTTTTAAATCCTCCCCCCACCCCAAAAAAAACCGAGAGAGAGAGAAAAAATCTCCAGAATGAACCAAATAATTGTCTTCTTCAGCCTCGCATTCTGGCGGCGATTGTAGTAAAAGTTTATTATTTTAAAAAAAAAAAGAAAATCGAGATGTTAGGCTACTTTCTGTATTCAGACCCACAATGCGTCCCTTTGTGCGTCCAGGACGCGCGCAGAATATGGTTTCTGGGTTGGAACAAGGTTGGAGTTGGAAAACTCACTCGTCATGTGGAAGAAAACAGTCTAGCTCGACAAACGGGTCTGGCTCAGATTAACGTAACTCGGTGACTCTCGGATAGATTTTCTTCTTCCTCTGTAAGACTGAACACAGGTGGAATGCCGCCAGGCTGGAGCTGCATGCCCGCAGTGACTCACCAACATGAGTCTTCTTTATGGACTAGTTTCCCTTCACCTCGTCTGTCATAGACATTTAGACAACTAAATAAAAAAAATAAATAAAAAAAACTCAACAGTATAAAATCTTTATATTTTAGTGCAAGTCAAATCTGTGCGCAAAGTGTGAATCTTCCAGATAAAAGGAGGGCTGCGAAAAATGAGGCAATAGAGGTCAGGCAACATTCCAGCTCTGTTGCAGAATGCAGAAGTACTTAAAGAAGTATTTCTAATATGCATAAGTAAATACACCACCTGCCACAGATACCTCTGTATTACAGCTTTGAAAGCTATGGAGACATTCTAACAAATAGAGCTGAAAGTGACAGGTGTCAGGGAGCATCTGAGGCCTCCAACCCTGAACCACTGAAGTCCAGTTCTATTTATTCAGCTAACAGATCCACTTGTCTGATATCTGAAATGTTTAAATCTATGTCGCCTGCTCCTGTTGAATCCACCCAATTTCCAGTTTTTGCTTGGATATTTCCCAAATGTTACTGCTGACAGCATTCCTCAAAGAAATATACCGACGACAAACATGTCGCATCATGCCACTTCTGGATTTGCATTAACTGACTGAATTAAATAAATCTCCTCCTTAACAACAGCTTGATTATCCATTCGTCACAAAACTGCTTCTGGGTGGTGGATACAGATGACTGTGTTGAAACAAAAAGGGCTTGGCTAATCTGAAACCACCAGGTGCCACAATGGCAGTTGAAGTGAGACTATTTCTATAAACTGTCACAGGAAATGGAAAAGGGCGTGCCAAAGCCGCTATGATGTCAGTGACAAACCATCTTGCCAACACATTCATACCACCTCACCAAGGGTTGGTATGTTAGTAGGATTCTGAAACTTGTGACATCCAAGCTTATATGTTTTGGATATTTAATGTTAATCCTACAAATGTCAAGAGTTTTTAATTTTCTACAAAATGTAATAAAATTTTCTGCTGAGCAAATTAGGAGTAACCCCGAATTTAATATCACCTTATATGACCCTTGTCCTCTGAAGGCGGTTGGCTCTGTTTAAATCTCTTGACATTTGGTTCGGTTTGCGCCTGACCTTTGAAGTGAGGGTGAACACCATGGAACGACTGAACGGTCCTGATGGTTGGACTGCACTGAAAAGAGACAAAAGAGAATCTACAGGCTGTCCAAGACGTTTTAAGGAAGTCTCTACAAAATCCAAAATGTCGCCAACTCACCTGCAGCAGTGCATGCTTTAACTTAACTTTTACGGGAGGTAAGCAAGCATCATACCTATCTTTTCTAAGAAAAATTCAAAGAGTTGCATTTGACACAGAGCGTAGATAAAGACCAGAATAATATTCTTTGGCGCGATGAACTTAAAAACTGAAATCTTTGGACAGAAGAACAGACGGACATGCCTGGCAAAAAAACCCCCAAACAACATTCCAAGAAAATGACCTCACACCAACTGGGAAGCATGGAGGTGGAAATTTGGGGATGCTTTCCTGAACCAGCTAACCATCATGAAATCTACCATATGTGTGTTTTCAGGAAAATGTGAAACAATCTTTTTTTTTTTTTTAAAAAGAGGCCCTAGCAGGTGTGTCAAACTCCAGTCCTCAAGGACCGGTGTCCTGCAGTTTTTAGATGTGCCACAGGTACAAAACACTCCTTCTTGTGTAGATCAGTTCTCCAGAGTCTTGCTAATGACTTAATTATTCTATTCAGGTGTGGTGCAGCAGAGGCACATCTAAAAGTTGCTGGGCAGTGGCCCTCCAGGACTGGAGTTTGACACCTGTGCCCTACAGCATAACAATACTAAAAAGCGTATTAGGACTGGTCGAGAGTAAGAAAAATCAAAGTCCTGGGCAGAATCAATGCCTAGATGTTTTCTCTGTTAAGTTGTAGGAGTGAATTGAACCAGCCTGAATAAAAAAAAAAAAAAAAAAAAAATTCAGCATGAAAGTTTGCAGTGCATCCTAAGCCAGACGGAAAGGGGAAGTTTGCTCAGGTCCTTGCATGGTAATAAAACTCATGACAGCTTGGATCAGGGTTTGCCTGTGCAGCAGCTTGTGACAGGTCATTAAAACAGTGTTAAATAACAACATGAATGCTGTGGCACTCGCTTAATAATAACTAAAGACATGCTGGGCGGGGGGTCACCCCTGGCAGCTACACCCCATTAGGTTCACTCTCTCTTACTCAAACACACCAAAAGTCAGAGGCAATAAAAAGACACGTGAATCATTTGGGGAGTGTTTATTTGTAACAGGTAATAATACAGGGTGGAATACGTAAATCAAGATAGAACCCCCAGAAAAAAAGAAAAAAATAATAATCTAAAAACCCACTGTAGAATGTCATATTCAATAAAGATAAAAATAATGCTTCAATTTACATTAAGAAAGTGTTAGCTGAGGTAAAGTTAAAATAGGTCTAGAAATGTTATGTACTCAAACAGCAACGGTTCCCTTTGTTTTTAATTCAGCTTCTTTCCTCACCTTCTAGTAGTGTCAGAGTTTGTCTAGTTTGTTATCCCAAGTCCAAAAAGAGCTTTTGAGTGGCGTGGGGACACTGGCCATAAAATAGGGATATATTGGCATCACAGTTAACGAAGCTGTAGCGGTGGGGGGTGGGGTTGGGGGGGATTCGGCACCTGACCAAACGGGGGCAATGGATGATGGAGGCCCGCAGACATGGCTGCAGTCAGTCGGTGCTGCCTGCAACACAATAATGAATGTTTTGTGGTTGAAAAAGCGCAGGCCTGTGCCACGGAGAGGAGGGTGTTGGGCGCAAACACAAACTGTAGAAGCTAATATGCTTTGGACATAAACGTAATCTGCAGTGACGGGACCTCAGAAGACAAAGCGGGGTGGTGACGCGCGACTCCGGAGCTGGAAATCACCGAGTGGCTCTCATTTAAAACGCTGCACAAAAAAAAAAAAAAAAACGACGCAGAGCTGAAGCTGCAAAACAAAACAAAGCAAACTGGGAGAGAAAGAAAAAAAACCATGCAGTGCTTTGCAAAAATATTCACAACACAGGATGTTTTGACATTTTGTCACATTGCAACCTCAAACCTCAAAACATATTGGGGAAGTGGGGAGCAGAGGGGATATGTTTTGCGATACGTCAACACGGAATAATGCATGAATGTGGAAGGAAAAGGTAAACGTGGTTTTCAGCTTTTGTGCTTACTATTAAAAACCTAATCTGCTCAGCGTGGAATAACAATGCTGAACCATTTTACTAATTAGGTGACATCTAATGGATGAACAGCATTGGGAGCTGGACACAAATACTTTCAATTAAACGGACTAGATTTTATTCAGGCAAATGGGTGAAGGGGACTGAATACTTTGTGGCATCGCCTCTGCCAGGACTCTATTCCCTAATCAGGTGACTTCTAAAGGCAAACAGTCTTAATTTGGGTTGTGAGAGTAAGAGCTGAGTGCAAATTCAGTAGAAACCACCTTTTACATGAATTTGTTTTCATTTGAGTGAACCTTTGAAAGCAACTAGTAGCGCCAGATTTTATACTGGGGGAACCCGGTAGATGGGAGGTAAGACACAAACGCACAACCTTTCAGGTTTAAATTGGTGGCGAAACTTAAAAATAATGTCATCTTTTCCTTCTACTTCACAAATATGCATTACTTCGTGTTGGTCTGTCTCATAGAATCGCAACAAGATACGATAAAGTTTGCGGTTGTAAGGAGACAAAGTGTTAAAAAGAAAAAAAAACCAAACAAAAGTCAGGTGTATGAATACCTCTGCAAGGCACTGTGTGTTGGTATTGCTTGGATTAACATCAAGAGTCTTGCATAACCGAAGCCTTCCCATTTTATGGCACAGATGTCCAGCGGACAGAATGGTTGTCCTTCTCATTATTTACAAAAATGAGTTTTGGCAAATCAACGCTCAGATGCCTTAAAGCCATGTTGACTCTATATTACCCGGTAGAGCTGACTCCAGCGGCTTGATTGACTTTATAAAATAAAAATTAAATTTTCCCAGGTTGATCTCTCTTTTTTACTTTTTAAATCATTATTGTACAAAAGCTATAGAGAATGAAGAGTTCAATCACAGAATCCGTTTCAACTTGTCCCTCCCGGGGTCCATTCCTCCACCAGCGGTCCGGTTCACCAGTCTGGCTGTGCGTCGCAGAGACGTTTGGCAAATTACTGCGCGTACGCATGTTACACAAGGTGTGGCATGGCTCTGTGTGTGTGCATGTGTGTGTGGGTGTGTGTGTCTTTGCATGTAGGCTCACTGCTGTGTGCAAAGGATGTGTGTTGGTGTGTGAGTAGCTCCCAGAGAGTGATTCTGCATAGTGATCCAGCAGACACTCACAAGCAAGGGGCAGAAAATACCCAAAAATCAATCAACCAACCAATCAGAAGCAGTGATCCCCCTCCCCCCCCCCGGGTAACGGGCCATCCCTAAGAGTCTGGGCACCTCCCCGAGGGATCGCCTCGCTAGACGGATGCAGGTTCTGTCCGTTACACACGACGAGTGCGGAGTGTGTGCGCGTGCGTGCGTGTCACAAACAGGGAGGCACTCGACTCAGTCTCTTCCAGGCAGCAGAGTCTCTGGTCAGACGCGATAGGCAGAGGAAAGGGTGTGAAAGTGACGGAGGGAGGGAAAGGAAGAAGGGAGAGGAGTGGCTCATGTCCGTAAGGCTGGGTGTGAGTTGCCGAAGGGGAGAGGAGAGAGGAGCGGAGAAGACAGCGCGGCGGAGGGAGAGCTGGACCTGTCTGGGTGATGGATGTGCCTCCTGCCTGTGGAGAATGACTGAGAGGGCTCGCTCCTCTGAGGAGGAGGAACAACTGCAGAGAGGAGGAGGAGGAGGAGGCGTGTGGGAGTGTTGAAGCTCCTCCTGGGAGGTTGTTAGCAGGAAAAGAAGATGAAGGGCTTGGTCAGGCCGGGATGTGCCAGACATGCACGCACACGCAAACACACACACACGCGCACGCACGCTCAGAGGTAAAGGGTTCTCCTCCTGTTCACTCAGTGCTGGTCAGGTCTGTTTTCCTGGGTATTTCTTTATTTCTTCCCCTTGTTGATCTGGGCGTAGAGAGGATCCTTCCCCTTCTGCTGATGAGATAGAGAGAAAACAGAAAATCAGACGCGTTTTTCTTTGCATAGCCGCAAACATACTAAAACCCACAAGCCGTGACAGGTGCAACCCAGAGCTGCGTCGGTCGCATCTCACTCCGCCACCAGGTGTCAGTAGCGCACTGCCCTAAAACCCAGACTTCAGTCAGTTCTTCCTTCGCCCACTTTTAAAAAAAATATACATTCGTTATTGTTTCTCTGTGTCGCCGTGCGCTGACATGTGTGTTTGCTCCCACCTCGGGCTCACCTCCAGGACCAGCATGAATCAGACGTATAAGCCAGAGACTTTGAAAGACCGGCTATAAGTCGTCACGTCTGAGTCTCCCTACGACTGAGCCAGAAGACGACGGTGCAGGGTGGCAGACCCTGCAGCCGGCGCACCGAGCCCCGCTGCACAACGCTCACATCTGGGCGGTTATTACAGATCACCATAATTCAGTCCGCCACACTGGCAGCTTGGTCTGGAGCCGGCCTACTATATCGAATCTCTTCCTCTCATAGAGAAGCAAAAGATTTAGAGGTTGAAGTCGAGCCTCTGAGGAGGCAGTAGCTGCTCATACTGAATGGTAGCAACTATTTCCTGCTTGGTCATGTTAGAAATTCAACATTAGTGTATTGTTTCAGATAAAACTCTCAAAACAAACTGTGAGGCAGAAGGAACTGATACAAATTGGGATACTTATGTTCAACACCCAGGGTTGTGCAACCTTTACCTTCCAAGTAGCCATATTTGCTCTCAGTCCAGCTGAATAAAACACTTTTAGAGCCACAAAAGTTAGTTGATCTTTTCATTAAAAAAACCCTGCTGTGAAATATATCATTTCTAATACACATGTACTGCAGAACAATTGGCTATTTTTAAACCATCACCATTTCATTTCCTATATGTAGGTTATAAAACAGTTTGCAGATAATAGATGGATGGATGTTCTTCTGTAGCAAGTTTGTCAAACCCACTTTTATTTTGGGTCACATTCAGATCATAAATGTCTTCAAAGGGCTGGTTGTGGCAGAGACTGTACTAATAAATCTACTAATTAAAGTATTTCAGCTGTTTCTGCATTCAATGACTCCTTCTTAAAATACTATTTCAAATCTTTTCAAATTGATGTAATTTGACAGTATGCAAATAAAAACTGAGTTGACTTAACTGTAATCTAGAAGGTTATATTTCTTTGGTCCTCTGAGGCTTAGAGAAATAACTGTGGTGGACCGGATTTGGCCTGCAGACCCCGAGTTTGACAAGTTTTCTATGCTTGTCGATGTTTATGGAAATATTATGTTTAAAAAAAAAAATCATTTCAACCAAATGACCATTAAGACAGGCACTTTTAGTCTCATTCTGTGAACATGCAAGACAATAATTCTATGAAAAACACTTCTTAAACCCACATTTCTATAATTGATAACACGAGTTGGTTCTCTATCATTTTTAGCCAAAGTTATGAAGAGCCAATGCTTAAGGTCCAAAGGGCCACTTGCGGCTCCAGAGCCACGGGTTGCAGAACCGATACGTTCTAGAATCACCTTTCTCTGCATTTTAATGTGCCACAGATTCTCAACTGGACTTAGATCTGGACTTTAAAGGTATCACATATGAATGCAGATTGATAATAGAAAATTGCACATCAAAAGTATGAGGATGAAAGTTTAGAAAACTGTAAGAAAACCCTAAAAAAACCGTCTCATGACTCTCTCACAGCAGCTGGGTCTGAGGCTGGGCCAGCGACCTCGGCTGTGGGCTGTAAATGTGGCAGTGGGTAAGGCCAAGCAGTCAGCAGAAAGTAGCTGCCTGCAGGCCTGAGAGAAGTGACAGAGGGGCTGAGACGAGCAGTGACAGCAAGCACACACTTCACGATCAGCCAACGCAGCACCGCCACCGCCCCGCAGCGTCGCCTCGCGTCCGCCCGGCGCTGCCAGGCGGGGCCACTTCATCCCGGGCCAAGACGAAGCGGGGATGGAAGGAGGGGAGGGATGATGGAGGCTCGGCAGAGGTATGAGTGATGTGCTGACGTGGCCCGACCTGGAGGCCCAGGAGTTTGATCTACCTTTGTGTGTGTGTGCGCGCGATTTTATCAGCGAACCGTGGAAACTGGTCATTTCACGGTAGACACCAGAGAGCGTTCGCTGGACATGATGAGATGACCCGAGAAAAAAAAACAACAAAAAAAACCACTTAACTCCCCCACCAGCCTGGGAGGGGCTCGGCTTTTGGCTCCGATTCGAGCACAGGTGGTGAAAGCATCGATCACAGGTGTGTTCGTCCAGGGAACGGGCCGAGGCTATTGGACAGGTGTGTGTTTGGGAAGATGTCTGAAGTTGACGTGATTGAGCAAGTAAACACCAGATGGGAGCGGCGTCGCTGGACCGGAGAGGGTCCGCCTCCCGCAGAAGGAGGAGGCTTCAAGTTTCAGCCAGATTCAACACTCAGGACCTCACATCCACCTGCTGCCCTGCAGAACCAGGGTCCAAAAGGAAAAAGAAAAAAAAAAAAAAGAGAAAGAAAAGGGAAGGGGGAGACTTGCTGCTCAGCCAACCATCCACCTCCTCCTCTTCTGGAATCAGAAGGCACTTCAGGGCTTCTTCTGCTTTAATTAATGCCAATTATATGGGGCTAGTCATTAATCTTGGCACCCAAGTATTAGCTGATGAAAACAAAACCATTCGATTTTTTTTTTCCCAGTGTGAGTGCCAGCAGCTATCATTAAGGAGCCGCTGTTGAGAACCGTGTGGGTGAGGACGCCGGGCGGGGAGGCAGGGGATCAAAATGGCTCTCCTCTTTGGAGTGTGTGTGGGTCTCTCTCTCTCTCTCTGTGGCTTATTAAATAAGCATACTGCACCTCCACATGTTCCTGGCTGAAATTTCCGGCCGATGGAGGATTATTTTAGCTTGTCTATACGAGTTTCGTCACTTTTAGCGGCGGCGAGCGTATGACCTGTTAGATTACATATATAATTCATAGCATGTCAGCATAGATCACGGTTTCACTGAGCAAAGAATCCAAGATTAACATATTGTGCTGAAATCCCAGCAGATGAGATGCTCATCCAAGTGCACAGTTTCTGATTAGCTGTCACGCCGTCTGTCCCTCGGAGATGTGTGCCATTTAGGGATCGGGGTGTGAATGCAGGACACAATCGGAGCACAATGGCAAAAGTGTTGACGCTCAAAAGGTCCTTGCAGTTTGAGTCAAATGTCACATATGGAGAGCCTCTGGTCTTACAGAGCATCTATTAACCTCGAACTTCATCACGTTTGATCTCAGTACAACCAGTTCAATGTATTTTATGCAACAGACCAACACAAAGTGCAACAATATTTTGTCGTAGAATGAAAATGATAATTATTTACACTGACTGCTGCGGGGACGACAGATGCCGCGAACAGCTACCATTTGCGAATATTTGAAACCTCTTCTAAAAATGCCTTTTGTAATAGTTCACCCACCAAATATACTTTAATATTCATTAGTATTCAGAGTGGAAATCATCTTGTTGTACTGCCACACGTAGTGTTGGATAATGCTGTTTTATTGGAGTAACAAAGCTCAGCGATACACTGCAACGCCACAAAATCTAGTTTTATGGTGAGATGTTGGTCTAGTTTTTAGTGCAAATATCTTGGCACACTTGAAAAAACAAACTAAGTTTTCGGCAAAATGTTCAAGCTTAGCTTAAGTAAATTATTTCTTTAAAAAAGTACTAGTTCCACTGGACGATTATTTTACTGATAACATGGGGAAAAATGTCTTGTCATAAATAACTAGGACTTTTAAAAAAATAAATATTAAGGAATTGTTGAAAACAAGCTACTATATCTTGCTGAAAAGCTACTTGTAAGTTAGTTCAAATGTGCTAAGATATGTGCACTAGAAACTAAACAAAAACACTTGCTAAGATTTCGTGTTTTTGCAGTGTTTTACCCTCCAGCCAAATGGTGGCGCTGCAGATTGGCATTGTCTTTGATTCCACAGAAGACCAGGCTAATTTCTTTCCCGTTAGAAGGTCTACAAAAAGTGGCTCTTCCATGTGACGTGTTCAATTTTCCAAGATTTGCTGTAATTCCTATAAATAAATGAGAAATTTTCCCACTGTACAGGCGCTCTGATGATTTCTTCCATAAAGCTACTAATGTGAGATTAGCAATCTGGTTTTGGGACCACAGATTATGGGCTCCGTATGGTCTAGGAGCAGCTTCTTTGCTATTTTTAATGTTGTGCCACAAAAGTTAATATCCACAGTCTCCCTTATCTCCACCTTTAGGGGAATAGCCAATCGGCACCAAGGAAAACGAATGCTTCTCCTGGATTGGAGAAGCATTTTTTGCAAGCGTCAGTATCATGTCCATTAGGATTGTGTCTTGGTATTCCAGCTTTCCGGACTTAAATTATTTTCAAATGTTTTAGAAAACCTCTGTGAAAGAGTCTGTGAATGTGCTGGACTTTATTTAGGTGTATTAGAGTAAAGGAGATGAACACAAATGTAGATAAAAAAATTTCTTTGCATCCTTTTCCTTCAGAATCCTCCACTATTCTAGGTTGGTCACAAAGAAAAAAAAACAAAACAATTATATTTTGCAGCTATGCCAAAATGTAAAATAGTTCAATGAGTATGAAAGACACTGCAAAACCCACACTGAATTAGGATGTGTCATAAAAAGAACAATCGCACAACAACTGAGGTAACAAAGTAAAACAAAAAAATGACCAAGAAATACAACACAGGAGTAAAAAGATGACAAGCAAAAGGAAGAACAGATACATGCAGAGAAATGATGGGGGAGGAGTGAAAGTGAAGGCTGAAGAGGGGGGAGTCATACCTACCCTGCCCTGCTGCCATCTAGCTCCCAGCCTCTGGACTGGCCTGTTCTGGGCTGGGCTCTGCTGTCTCACTGGGGCAGGGTGACCCAGAACCACACGCCTAAAGACGGGAGAAAGGGGGAGGAAGGAGGGAAAAGGAGGTGAAAGTGACAGAGGGGGAAAAAAAAGAGAGAAGGAAAGAGAAGATCGAGAAGAATAAATCTGAGAGACTGAAGGATCGGTAAAGACTAACAGAGCAGAAAGCAAGCAAAGATAAAGGTTTTAGCAACCTGAAGGAGAGGGGGGAAAAAAACCCCATCCAGTTTGTCCCTTTTCTCAGAAACATCATTTCAAGCGCGCACAAACACAACACTCGTGCACGCGCTCGTTTACAGTGGTCAATTAGTAAAGCCTCCGTGGAGTTAGCTCCATCGAGCCGGCGCTAAAACACTTCTGCTTTTTACACCTCTCCCCGCAGAGAGCGGGCCGCCGTTTCTCTGCGTTCACGCCATCCTTCCTGTCCTCTTCTCTCCCTCCGTAACCTTTTCACTGCACTCACTCGGTGCCGCCACCAGTTCTGCAATTTTTTTTCTCCCCCTTCCCCTTTTTTTTTTTTAAGGGGTCAGGGTTGTGAAAAGGCATATGCGTGTTATTTAGGCCTACTGACATTTTCAACAGCGTGAAAGTCCTCTTTTTTTTTTTTCCAATAATAGCTGGACTGGAGGCATAAAAGTAGTGTTTCACGCCGGGGGAGTGGAGAGCAGGAAAGAGAGAGAGAGAGGGAGAAAAGATGCAAAGAAATAGAAAAGAGAGGAAAAATCGAAGAGTAAAGCCTTGTTTCTTAGAAGGTCAGACATTCTACTACTCTTCTTCTTTATCTTTTCTCCCACTGCTTATTGTCGGTTAGGGTGGGAAAAAAAAAACTATTAATTGCCCCAGGAAGAGGAAGCGGGGCACTCTGCCTCCTCCAGCCGTCCCGGCAGAGATGAACCTGTCTGTTTAGAAGTGGTGATGTATGGACGCTACCTGGCTGATATTAATAACAGCTTAATGATGTCTCTGACAATTCCACCAGCTAATTTAACGCTGTGTTGACCATGCACACACACACGCACACACACACGGACACACACTCCACCGCGCGCTGCTATTCATGCAGTAAACCACGTCTGATGTGCATTTTTACGTGTGTTGGTACGAATGCGCGTTCATCAAGGGCAACGTCGGCCCGCTAATCAGCCAGAGTGATTACCTGGCCCGTCAACACGGCAGCAAAGGCTATTTATCAGCGCACATTAACGCACCGTGTAGGTTACAGAGGCATCACGAAAAAGGGAGGTTTTAAAGGCATACACACACTTACAGCGTCCTCCTCCCCGCTACGACTGGGGCTGCCCTCCGCTTCCCCGAACGAGTCGTCCGTGGGCGGGTCTGTGGCGTCCGTGGGCGGGTCGCTGACGTGAGAAGCCGAGGACTTGGATGGGGAGCCCTTCCTGGGAGCCGGCGTAGGAGCTGCAGAGGAGAACAGACGGGCTTTTTTTTTTTTCACGGTGACGGGCACTGTGATGCACGAGGTGCTGGAAGGTCGTCGGCGTCGGCGGCGCGCTCACGGGAGTTGGTGGACGGCGTCGTGGAAGTGACCGGCGTCAGGTTCATTTGGGAAATGTCGAAGTCGTCACAGTCGTCCGTGTCCTGGGCGGTGCCCACGCGGCTGAAGTAAGAGCTGAACGCCTCTGAGGTTCCCGTTAGACTGGGCTGTTCGCCCTTCTTGGACGGCATGGCTGGAGGCTTCGCCAGCTGGAAATCCTGAGAGCACAAGGTGACGTCTGGTCAGAGAAGCGCACATTAGAGTAACTTTAGAGGGTTCTTTTTTAATACAATGAACAAGCTGTTCAAATGTAGCTCAGCTGATTGCAGCTTTAATACAGTTAATAGTGGATTATGTGTGACCTGAGCTTATTTTGCACCTTATTTATGTTATTAAATATGTTCATATCTCAAAATATCTTCTCAGAACAGCTTTAGATGTATAATTAATGTTATGTTTTATGTTTATCGTGTCTTTTGATGCCCACTGCTGTGATTTCAGTAGGTTTTTTCTTTTATCCTTTTCTTTGATGCACTCAAGTGTTCTGCTTGTAATTTCGGATCCCCGTAAAGTGCCTGAGTTTTTAAAGAAAATGCTAAATAAATTTTTATGAAAACTATATGCTGTATAATCATTACACCTTCAAATTTGCATTTGGTTCAACTCAAGCCCTGAACCGAAGCTGCTGCTCTCCCACCTTGAACATCTCCTTGCCCATCTTCTTCGGCCCCTCTCCGTGCTGTGGACTCGAAGAAGCCGACGGGGACGGAGCGGAGGCGCCGGCCCCGGCGCCCAACTGGCTCTCGCTGGCCGGAGTCACGGTGGTGACCGGGGCGAGCGTCTGGAACATCGCAGCCGGCAGAGCCCCCACGGGTTGGGCTGGGAGGTAGGCTGTCGGGGAGAAGGCTCCAGCCGTCATGGCGGCCCACTGCTGCTGGGTTGCGGGGAAGATGTTGGCCTGGCCCCAGATCAGAGGCTGCCCGCCCGGTATCACCTGGGCTACGGGGCCCAGAGGAGACTGGACCCCGAAGGCTAGCGGCGTCTGGGCAGCAAACGCCTGCTGGGACCAATGGCCAGAAGGTACTGCTCCCATCGTCACATAACCTGGAAGCACAGATTGGGCAACATTAGAAAGAGTCATTCCATTTCCCCCTCATTCGTTTCATAAAGTCTAAGAGAGGACACTCTTATGATTAGAAAACCCACATTTGGTGCTTCTCCTCTGTGCACAAACCCACAAAGATAATAAGACATGCATCACCAGAGAGCGCTGCCCTACTTCCGCCTGCAGCTAATGCGGAGCCGCTTAATGGTCATGGTGAACTATAATAATTACCTCCAGAATGAGGCAGGATCATTATGGGAAGGCAGAGCACAACGCAGTCTCATTAAAATCACTCAAACTCATCAGCAAAAGGTACTTCTTATTACACAGTCTCTAGTTCGCAGCTTCTGCTCTCTGGTAGTTAACTACAGAAGAGGAGATTGACATTTACCCTCAGCCGCTCTGACACAGACACACAGAGCGACGACCAAAGGCCAGGAGGGGAGCAAATAAAGACACCCTGAAAAGGTAGGAAGTGAAACAGCTTGCCAAAGAATTCGTAACCCCTTTCACTTTTCCATTGTTTCTCACATAAAAAGTGTTTCATTTTGGCTTTTAATCTAATGGGCACAAATAACTCAGAGTGGAGAGTAACTGTGAAGTGGAAGCAAAATTATGCATGGCTTTCTTTTTTTTTTTTTTCAGGGTTTCTGTTTCACCAACTCAAATTTAAGGACATTTTTAACACCACAATGAATGGAAATTTAAGACAAAAATGCACAAAAGAAAATTGCACATTTTATATTGTAGAAGTTCAGTTTTTTTCACAGAATGCCCATAATATCATTCGGACTAGCAACAGAAGTCAGACGGTCATCCAGCCAGATAGTGAAAGATTTACACTTACCCATGATAGATGCAAAAAAGCTAGCTAGCAACTCTATTAGCAGCTAGTTAGCGGTAGCCTCAACTGCCTCAAATCACAGAATGAAACGAAGATGTCTGTGTGCGACTCGAACAGAAAAGTCCCGCAAGAAAAATAAACTACATAGTATATTGAAGATTAAATAGTCCTGCCACAACAAAATTTAACACCTGCAACTAATGCACTTAGGAACAACTTACTTCTTTATTTGAATCAATTTAAGACATTTTAAGGCTTTAATGTTAGATAAATGATTCAAGACTTTTTAAGGATGTGCGGACACCCTGCTTTCACAAATACAAATGAAAACATAGCAGCGCATTTGTATTTAACCTCCACGAATCGACTCTTATTAGAAACACCATTCTCTGCAGTTAAAGCTTCAAGTCTTTGGAGACGTGTCTCTACCAGCCTCGCACAACAACACACTGGCAGATTTCATCGATTATTCTTCTCAGATAGCGCAATCAGAATGGATGGAGAGTATCTGTGTGCATACGTTTTCAAGTCGCAGTTGGATACAGGTCTGGACTTTGACTGGGCCATTTTAACACAAAAAGTGACCCAGTCTCTCTTTCAGATTTGTCTTGTGTTTAGCATCCTCCCAGCATGATACTGTCACTACCCTGTGGAGAATCATCAGTTCTCCATGCTGAGGTTTTGATGTATGATGCTGAAGAAGAGTCGGTGACTTGAGTTCATGAATTCCATTTCCTTCGACAGCTGGTCCGTTCTGACATGCTACCTTTAAGGGCTAACATGCAACAATTGATAACTTCTTTTATTAACCTCTGTCTAAGCTACGCCCCAAAGAGGGCGTTCCCTAGTGTGTCATTTCTTCTAAGCAGAGCTCTACTTTGAATGTCATTTCCTGTAGGTTTAGCTTAGCAACTAGCTAAAAGGGATAGAAGGAAAGCACATAATTCATCTATTCTCAACACCTGCTTCACAGTGAGGACGGTGTGTTAAGGATGATGCTTCATGACACTTGACTTTATTTAAGAATGTGAAAGTAAAGAGGCTTCATTGCTTTGTGTGCAACATTGGCTCGTTGGCACAAGAAGCCGGAGCTCGTAGTTCCACAGTGACCAACATGAACTTCAGTCTTCTCATCTTTTGCCACTGCTTTTCCTTCGACTGCCACTGCCGCCTCAGCTTCATGTAAGTCAGCAGTAGCATCCGAGGCGGCAAGCTAATAAAGCGTTTCATATTCAGCACACAACCGACTCCACCTTTCCTCCAGTCTCCAGTCATCTGCATTTCAATTCTGTTCCGTCTCTGTTTATTCCAACAGAACCTCCCCTCCCTTCTCCCTCCGTCCTCTGCATCCTAATCCTTTGACTTCACAGCTTCTCCTTATCGCCCAACGCGTTTGTTTGCCCGGTGCCTGTAGTGGCGGAGGCGACGGCGAATAAGCGAGGCCTCACCTGAGGGCACGGACGCAGGATTGAAGGGAGCGAACAGTTCCGTAGGCGGCTGCAGGCCCTGCGAGGGGTCGAGGGTGTTGGCGGGGGACGCCGGGGTCTGTGGGAATCGAATGTCAGGTGAGCAAGCAACAATACAAAAAAACCCATAAAAAATGCAGTTTGATTAAAAGGGAAACACATTATGTCGGCATGGCTGCTACTCACAGACGGGGAGGTTATGTCAGGCGGCGTGGACATGTCTCCGAAAATCTCTAACTGGCTGATGTTCTGAGAAACAGAGAGGGGTGGGGGAAAAAAAAGAAAAAGGAAACAAACACAGTCGGTCAGGGAGCGATGGCTGCTATGCTCGTCTGGGAGACGAATCGTGAAGTGGTCAGCATTCCGGTGCAACATGCATCGCACACCGCATGCAACGCGGGAGCAGCTACATGGGAGTAAAACGCCACCTACCTGAAAGCCGCTGCAGCAACACAGAGGAGGGGGAACGAGAGAGGTGAGCAGAGATGGGAGAATGAGATGAAATGATCAGGATGACAATACCCACCATGACTTATTACACTTGTCATCTGCCTCTGATAGCCACGCTCTCTGCTAGCTGAGGTATACACCGCCTCACATCTTTACCGTACCAGAGTCTCCTTCTGAGCCTGAGTCGTCATTGTTTTCCTCTCGTGGAGGATGTGTGTTGTGTCTCAGAGGGAATAACTACAGATCTTTTTGATCTGAACTTGTTCTGTATCATTTCCTTCCCATGGTTCTCTTTAATAACTCTCTCCTTTTTGTTGCGCATTACTAATATCTTTTGGCCAGTGGCAACCGAAGGAAACTATTTTTAGTCGATAAAAAGAATTTAAGCCTTGAATACATGGTCAGAGATTTGCATAAATCATGGATGCGGATAATTTCTTGCAGAGATAATGAATGTTCCTAGAATATCTCCTCTCCTCCTCCATTCACTCATGGGTCATGCGGACCGGAAAGTTCTTTTGTGCATCTATCAGAAAATGGATCTGCGATCACGACGTTGAGTCATGAAGAGTTTACTTTCACAAAGCCTGGGAGAAGATCTGAGGCCATGGCATGTATATTTCATTGCAGCAGAAGCTGCTCTTGTAGAGAGATTAAGTAGTTAAGATACAGATGCGACAAGAAGCAATGACAAAATTTCAATGGGATTAATTTTTACACATAAGTGCCAAAATTAGCAGTTTTTTTTAAAGAAATGTTCAGGGGAAGAAAAAACACATTTAGCTCAGGGAGACATTTTTAAACTTCCTGTTCAGAGCTGCATCACTGACTTGGAATTTTTGGAGTATGAAGAAATTCTTTATTTGCTTTTAAAAAGAATTACAATTAGTGATGCACATGAAAACAGAGATTTTCAGCTCACATAAACTACATACGTAGATGAAAGGCCAGTAATAAATTCAAATAGCCAATCTTTAATGATCAGTGGATGCACTTTGAAGCAATATAATAATGACAACTCTCTTGAGTGTAGATGTTGTTACGGAGTAAATAAGGCTTAAAACGAGTCATTTTAACACTAGCAAGAACATTAATATCAAAATCGCCTGAATCTGCATCCTTAATTCAACCAGGGTACTGGCTGATGCAGATTCCACAAACATCAAGGACCAATAAAGCTTTTTACTACTGTTGTGAATTTACAGTATTATTTAAAATACTGATGATGGACCAAAAAGGGTTGTACAGAAACTTAATTTGAAACCAATTTCAAAGTTCTCTTTACCAAAACAGGCTTAACTAACTGCAAATGAGTTCTGGGAATAAGAGATTGAAGTTAATTAATCAATCATGCAAAAATGATTTAAAAGGCAATCATACGTCTGATGGCATGTTGAGACATGTTTGCCATTCATTTAGGCAACAAAGCTAGAGAGAGCAACACTTTAATTTAAAATGAAAGCTAAAAGTTGCTTCATTTTCTCCACTTGATTTTTTTTACTATATTGCCTTGAAGTCTTCCTTTGTCTACCTGTGTGTTTTATTACCTTCCCAATGTATTTGCATTGGCTCCAGATTTTGGACCCAGCAGACAGGGAGCAACCGGCAACTTTTGTTACAACCCGTGTTGGTTTACCTTCTGGAAAGACGCTTCGAATGCTTTTCATTGTTGGCGCTGACAGCTGTCTTGTTGGGGCTGTGTAACCTGTCTATCAGCAGCAACTGATTAAGATATGAGAGTCTCTTAACTGGATGCTCAACTGCATGATTAGAGTGGTGAAAACATTTGTTTTAGATATGCAAATTAGATGGATGCCTGTTCGTTGTTTTTTTTAACACTGAAAGATCTCGTTATTTGTTTTTTTGTTGTTGAAAGATTAGCAACCAGTTCTTAAAATGTCATCCGTTTAAAAAAGTTAAGGGAACTGAATCATAGAAAAGAATTTCTGGGATTTAATTCTTTTCTCTACAAACAGTTTAAAAAAAATAACTGACTGAATTCACTCCCAGAGAAGTGATCCCGTGTTTTGCTCGAGTTTGAACTTTGTCTGCGAGATATTTTCTCTCCTGAAAGACCTCCCGGCGGCGCTAATGGACGGGGGGCGTCGTCTCTGCTGCTCCTATTTTTCAGTTTTAGACAAACACACAGGTGTGAACGTGGGACCGCAGCAGCGCAGCATCCTAATGTCCTCCTGGCCAAACTTGGCTGCTATGGCAACAGGAAAGGCGCATGTTTTATTCAGTAATGACAGAGGTCTGCGGTTGGGGTCACTTCAGACGAAAGAAGAACAAGAGGTGCAGAACCGATCAGGATGTGGCGACAAAAGCTCATCTGAGGAAGTGACTAGCGAAGCAGCTAACGAGGGCTGAGAGCTAACCTTTACGGCTCCCCGCTTCAAAACAGAGGAAGGCGTCCTGGTATGTATGTACAGCGCCTTACCTGAGTCACCATGTCCAGGTTTAAGTCTATCAGATCTGCAACTTCCTGCTGCTTCGGCTGCTGTTGAACTTCGACAGGTTTCTCGCGCTTATGTTGATGATGATGATGGTGGTGGGATTTTTTTTTATGTCCGTTCTGTAATCCAAACCCCAGTGTTAGATGACAGGTGGGATGAAAATGTTCTCACACACAAACATGTTAGTTATTTTCAATTCACACAAACACACAAACAGAAGCAGTGAAGTTTGATCTCTTGAATACGCCGTGTTAGCTTGTCTGCTAATCATGACACAAACGCAGGGCTTTGCAAGAGCCTGAACTTGTCCATATTTTGACACCTAAATCTATTTTACCGGGATTTTTACGTGCCAAAAACACAAAGTTGCTCACAATTATTCTGTGGAATGAAAAATGATACATGATTTCCCCGGACAAGGAGCAGAGATCCGTAGCTGGGGCGGGAGAATCTGTTGACAGGACGGCTAATAAGTGGAGCATTTCACAAATTTGGTGGAACGTCAGAAAATGCTCACTAAGAAGTCTTGTTTAAAAGTTTGTCAAGAGGTAAGAAGAAAGTGGGAGACAGTGCTCTCTTCTGGTTAAAAACTGAACTACCTGGTAATATTGATAATATTGATTTCTGGATAATCATCATGCTGTGGGAATTCTTTTCTTGTGGGAGCAGGTAAGACGGGAAGATGGATGGATGGAAACTTCAATGTTCTTAAAATACATGTAGAGCTACTAATGAATGGTTTAAATCAAAGCTTATTCAAGTGTTCAAGTTCAACGTTTAATTGTCATGTGCACAGTACAAACACATTTCCTTATGTAATAAAAAACTTACTTTGCTGTCTGCAAGAACGCCACTTAAAAAAAAAGGTTGGAAAAAGTACAAAATGTGAAATAACCTTCTAAATGTAGCAAAATATTACCTACAAGTACCAATAACAGGATAAAAGTAATCTCTCGATACATAAACTTTATACTATATAAATTAAAATACAAGGAAATGTGAATATAGCATAGGAGAAGATTATTGGCAGCAGTGCAAATGTCAATAGACTGATCAAAGTCTAGCTCTAAATTCAACTGAGAATCTGCAGCAAAACTTGAAAATTGATGTTGAAAATGTTCCATCTCTACATGCGGTGAACTGGTTTGCCACATCAGTTTGAGATTTTATTAGTGAAATATTTTTTGAAAACCACATAACTCTTTCTACATTACAGCTTTTCACTACTCTTTGTTGGTCCATCACGCGAAATACCAATAAAGTACAATAAAGTTTGTGTTTCACAAAAATGTGAAAGGCTCAGAGTGTCAGAATAATTTCACAAGGTATTGTATGTCTATTGCAAAATCTTTCCACCAGATACCACCCTCCTCTGTCTGCAGAAAAAACAGTGTGACGAAGGCCTCCTCCGTTCCCGTTTCCAGCTCTGGCCCAAACACGAGGTGCAGACTGGTCTAACTAAGCCAGGCCAGTACCGTATTTGTTGCATGACAATATTACTGAGTGTGCTGCTTTCATTGGATGAAAGCATGAGATATGGCCATCATTAGCTGATGTTGAAAAACAATAATACATTGCCCAGTCGTAATCAGGTGTAAAAGCACAGCTCATTTTTCTACTGAGCTTTTTTTCCCTCAAAAAATCTGAACTCATAATCGCTCATTTCAATCTAGCTGATGAAACACATTTGTCTGAATTTGTGGCGTGGGTGTGTGTTGGTGTGTATCATCTATTGAATCATACAGTATCTGCCATCTTTGCTGAAAGTTGCAGCCTGCTGCTGGCTTTCCCTCAGTTTGTCCTTCTGTCCTCACTCTCTCGCTTCCTGTCCTGCCAATTATCCCTTTGTGCCCATTAGACGCTCTCTCCATCCGTTCGCCCAGCCTGTATAGTCCTCATCATCGCAGCCGCAAACCTATCAATTAGCCATCTCCAGGGAAACAGTAATTACCTGTGCACATGTGTTCGGCATACAATTAATGCATCCCCTTTAATTAACACCACCTTGTTGATTCCCTGCCGAGTGACTGATTGCGCTGGCAAGCGGCGCAAGCATCGCTGACCTTGTGCAAACAATGCACACACATCAGAAAAATAAAATCATATATGCTACGACTGAATCTTCTTTCATTTACCATCTGAAACCGGGTGCATCTCCTAAACCTCGGAGGATCCATGAATAGTTACAGTGCCTTTAAAAAGTATCCATATTTCCTAAAAAAATGTTCAGATTTTGTCATATCCCAACCTCAAACTTTAATGTATTTCCTTAGGTTTTTATGTAACCATCCAACAAAAAATATAATGCAATTCTGAATTGGAAGGAAAGTCATCAAATATCTTCAACATTTCCTACAAACAGAGATCTTACAAATGTGGGATGCCTTCATATTCAGCAACCCAGAGTAAGTACTTTGCTACGGTTTTCATCGACTTTCTAACTTCAGAAAGCAAATGATTTCCTAATGTGTTCAGATTATATAATCTGATATCCTGACATCCCCAAAGCATGTTTTATTTGGCACCAATGGGAAAGCTGATTGGAGCTAATGACATGATTAATGGAGTGGAATGGTCCAGTCCAGACCTAAATCCATTTGAGAATTTAATGAGAGTCATGACAAATGATTAAAAAAAACAAAACTTTAATAGGCAAAGCCAGTAGAGAGAAAACTCAAAAGATGTGCTGTTTTTTTTTAACAACTAGAGGTAGTTCTACAAAGTATTGTATCAGAGGTGCTGCATAGAAATGCATGTCACACTTTTCAGTAGTTATTTGCAAAAAAGTTGTTGAAAACCATGCTTCGTTTTCTTTTTCGCTTCACAATTTGCACTGATCTGCGTTGGTCTATCACATAAAACGGATGATCCGGAGCTGCAGAAACACAAACAGGACGGCTGACTCTACTCTTCACGTGTGTAGGCGTGTGTGTCTGCGTGGCATAACCTTTGTATAAACTCCAAAGCTAAAACAACCCAGAGTGTAATTCACAGTCGTGATCCTATCATACCACGTTATCGGTAATCCAGTGTTTGAGTGGAGCTGTTGCGTCTGTCCGCTGGAAATGTGATATGCTGACCTCTACATGCGGACTCTGAGGCTTGTGTTGATTCAACGCACTATTACAGGTCTGACCAGATCAAGAGCTCTGTAGATTGGGATGGCTTTTTTGGGTGTGTGTGTGTGTGGGGGGGTGTGTGTGGAGGGGTGTCTGTGTGTGTTTTATTGATTTGCCATCGTTTAAGAAGGTGACAGAGTAAACACCAGAAGGGACCGCCGCAGACAGGAGGTCACGTCTGTACTGATGGGATCATTTTGTCTGAGGTATGGTGTGCACACATGCGCACACGTCACTTAATGCCACCGTCCAGCATCCACCCGGCTGAGAGCGCTGCAGATTTATATCAGTAGTGAAAGCCGTGGCAGGGCCGGCCATAGGTTACATTTGGGCTCTGAGCAGAATTTACATTTGGGAGGCACCCTGCTTAACAGTTTTCAAAATGTGCTTTTTAGTTTGTATCTTACAGGTATATAAATGTTTTGTTTTTTTATTGACAATAGGAGAATCATATCAATCCATTTGCAATATTTAATCAACAACCATCAGCTAGACTAAAGTGTTTCAAATCTTAAAAGCTTTTAGTTGTGGCAATTGTGTTATTTTACTGACTTAAATTTAAATTTGTAATTAGATTTGATTAGAAGCACATACGAAAAACTGTCAATTAACTGCCTGTGGACCAGCGGGTAAAGAAGTCTTCCTGCAATCAGAAAGTTACGGGTTTGATTCCAGCTTCTTCCTGACAGGTCAGTGTGTTTCTGGGCAATACACCCTACTCCAAATTGTAACATCTAAAAGTTGCCTCATACTTCACCTTGAATACAAACAAACAAAACAAAAAAGCAAGTGATGTGAGAAGTTAAAGACTACAAGCCTGTGGTTGCTTCTGGTCAGACTGGACCAAGAGAAAAATACATCCTGCTGACTTTATTCAAGAGATATTTCCACTTTCCAACAGTTTACATGCCGCCATGCCAAAGCTTTGTCAGCGTGTACCCATCATGCTCTCTGAATTATGTCTCTGACTTCCGGAGCGTCGGGAATGGGTTCCTGTTGGAAAACACAATATGCTCCTCGTGTAGTGGCTTTAGAGAATGCTGCGTCTCACGCTCAGAAGATTGAAGAGCATTAGAGCGGCAGCGTGCCAACCTCTGAAGCTGGATTTATCTTCAAATCAAATTAAAGTGTCTTCAGAGTGCTGCAACGTCCAATTGGTTCCACGACAACAGAAACGTGTTGGATTCGGTCCCATCCAGACACCTACCGGCACAAAGGCAATCCAAAAAGCAGCATGTGCTGTAAGCCGGTGCGGGGAGAACAAAAAAAGTACTACGTTGCCTGTAAGCTTCTTACCAAATGTGGAGATAATAAGCATCCAGAAAACTGAGAGACTGATGCTACCTAAATTTATGGTATTGGGAATGTGACTGCCAGCAGAGTACAAGGATAGCAATTTAAAGGGGGGGTGAGAGGGTAGAGAAAAAAAAAAGACCTACTGCTGAGGGATGCAGACAAACATGGTGGGATCTGCATTGTAATGAGGGCGCATGTGAACGTGGAATACAATAAGCTCGACGGGAGGAGGTGTCACATATAACCAGACATCCACTCCCACATATCCACAGGACAGGAGCCTGATTATTGCGAGTGTTTGGATTATAGAAGATTGAATCGGGCGGCAATAAAACGATCATCTTTATAGTCAGATAGAGAGCAGATGAGATATAAGGCGGCCTGACACAAGTGAAGGTCATCTTTCATTATTGGCACAGTAACAAGCATTTACAGATATACACACATGAACACATGGTGGATTTTTTTCTCTCTCGACGCAGTAGCATAATCTAGCTCTAATAAATACGTAGAAATATCCAACTATTAATCTGAATACATTTGGGAAGAAAATGCTTTTTAGAAACAACATTTTCAACAAATTCATCGGAATTCAAATACGCCAATCAATTGGCCAGACGTTGGAATCGGTAAAAAAAAAATAAAAAAAAGGAACAGATCTACAGACCTTTAATTAAACCCCAAGTTCGCTATCAGCCACTACAAGTCCATTCAGTCCAATAGTGCTACAGTTATTGGCACCCCTGGATCCCTCTCCGTTTCACCAACAGGACAATACTTAGTCTTCCTATATACCAGGTTGTGAGACCCAAGGGTGGTTGATTTTGTGTCAGATGTACTATTTCTGTAGGAATTTGGTTAAACATTTATGACCATTTTCCTGCTAAAACTGCACCGCATTCTAACCAGGTTTCTATGGAAAGAGTAATAGACCCAAAAACATCACAAATCCCTCAAAACCCACTACAGTGAGTAAGAGCTCCTGTTCCACATATTCCTTTGTTTCATGTCAAACCGACCTGGAGTGTTTGCTGCTGAAAAGTTCAACCTTAAGCTGCTGTCACTCCGTTTCTTGTCTTGCCATGTAGACTCACAGTTTGAAAAACTCGACTCTGTGGAACTCATCGTGTTCTGATTGGGTGCATTGCTTTACTACAGCAACAACTAATGTTTTTCCCAATATGAAAAGGATAAATTGACGTGAAATAGAAACACTCAAAGAGTTTAGTTAATAAAGAGCTAAATTACCTAGACATTGAGTGGTCAAAGTTTTAATTTCAAGCATCCAGCATCCCGAGGTGAGATAGTATATGTCACAGTGTTTGTCAGATCAAGCAGAGTTCTTGTTACATTTGAATTGTTATTGATGCATTAAAGGGGAAGTAGTATGTATTTTCTAGGCACATAATACCATTTTATAGCGCAATTGAGTAACTTTGTTTCCTTCAGTTGTTATAAAATGCTCTGTCAAATATGGCTTAAAAGAAATTTGACCCTGTAATTTAACGCCTTGAAATTGGACCTCTGTCTCTTTAAAAACTCCTGCTCTTTGTGACACTCTGCCTTCAGTAAGTCATCATGACATTCTCCTCTATTAACCTTTTATCAACTGAGACTTAATGCTGTGTTTTAATTGTTGATTCTATGTTGCATTGTGTTTCTGTGTTTGTAATGATGTAAAGCACTTTGAAATGCCTTGCTGCTGAAATGTGCTATACAAATAAAATTTGATTGACTGATTGAGAAGTAGCTCCTGTAATGAACTCAGCAGATACGCAGTTCCACCAGGTGATTGCTAATTGCTACTGGCTAGTCTGAAGGAGCTGAGTTGGGGAATTGCTCTGTGAAGTGGAACCTTGGAGACTGAAGCTCTGAGGAGGAGCTGCGCCTCGAAGACTGAATAGCTGCCACGGGAGATTAAACATGCATGAAAGGATCAAGGCAATACTCCAGGTATGTTTTGGTAAGGGGGCAACGTTTTAATATAAAATAGAGCTAAAAAAATAATTTTACATAATACTGTGTAATTAATAAATATATATCTCATATGAGACTTGCAGTTCTAATGTGGTTGAGCTTTTCAACATGTCCAAAAACCTCCTGGCAGGCTGGGACAGCTGGTGATTAAATAGTGTATGCTACAGTGCCAAATGCGTTGGAAGATGAAACCAGTGTTATTTTCATATCGTGTGATGTTTTCCAGTACCACTGAAGTGAAAGCAAACAAATAGAAAGGGAGATGATGTTTTAAGTCAAATGTGACCAAATCACATGGCTCATGTGGAATTCATCAAACTCCATGCTTACGCTGGTGATGGCAGAACAGAAAAGACTGTTTTCTGGGATGCTGATCAAGCCACTGGTTGGCATGTTGTAGTGTTTAATGGGTGTAATGAACACATGGTCTCCCTAAGATGCTACTCTTTGCTACAGATATCTAAAAGTGAGTATTGGCAATGTTTTTTCAGCTCTCAATCTGCTTACTCATGGCTAATTTAACACCAGGGCTTGATCAGAATGTTACCAGTGGGTAAAATAAACGGGCCTATGTGTTATGTGCACTTGATATAATAGGTTAGTTTCTTAGAAATTCATCAAAAAATTAATTTATTTTACAGTTTTTGCAAATCTTTAAAAGAGGTGCCATTAAATTTCACCACATCTGTAATCCACACATTCACAAGAACAAGATAAAGATATGCTCCACCACTCCAAATACAAAATACATTTTCAAAGTAATGCCATGCACAATGGGACTCAAAAGATAACACAGACACAGCATGAGTTCAATGCAATCTGACACACGGCCATGCAGGTTTTCACAGGACTCACAACTGTCTAACCATCGCCAGGCATGCTTCGCCGAGCGGACTCACATGCCATACACACATTCCCAGAAAACCATCGGAAGCAGGCACCGTGGAGCAACGAGGACCAGGACATGAGCCACCACTGGTCACGGCACAAGCAGTAACACCGGAACAGCACACCGCACAGGGCACTGAATCCCAGCAAACCTCTCAGGGCAAGTGATCAGATAATCCTGATCAGTGTAAGGGACGGCTGTTAATCTGAAGGAGAATCAAAGGTTAAAGCTGTAATCTAGGAGGTGTTTTCATTCCAATTGAGTGATGCTGAATCAGCTGAGAGGTTTGTCTGGGAATGGGGAGGCAGGCTGAGGTAGATAACCAGGAACATGGGCGACAACACTCGGTCACTCACGGGGTGTCGCTTTGGGACGTCATAGACCCCTTCCTTCTGCTGACTGGTGGGCACCTACACAATTGACCAATGGATTCAGAGAACAGCCAAGAGAGCCCGTTACCTCCAGATCAATAGGCAATCTGACATTACACGTCACTGTTCCAAGCACAGTGACGTACAGGTAGCCAACACGAATCCCTGCGACTGGCTTCTTTGTGTGGTGCTGGGAAATCATCGGGATTAAAATCGGTGGATTGAAAGCTCATCGACTAGGTTAATAAAGGCCTTATCCAGGTTGCCGATCACACCTTCAGACATGTAATAACTCACATTGTCACACATGGGAGACATGTAATATCTCAGTGTCAGACCGACTGCTTTGTATGAGTGCAATCTCAAAATGTGATAGTAGAATGCACGTATGAATCAAGTCACTTCTTTTGTTTGCTTTCTCCGTCGATTGCACAGAGTTTAGAAATGCACTCGTGCAGCTACAGCGTCTTGCGAAAGTATTCACACCCTCTGAACTTTTCACATTTTCCAACCATGGCCATTAGTGTATGTTGTTAGGATTTCAGATGACAAACCAACATAAATCAGGGTTGGGATACATGGTTGGCTTTTAAAGATTTTTTTTAACGTAGAAATTGTGCAACGAGTTATTCTATTCAGTTTCTATCAATATTTTGTAGAATCAGCTTTTGCGCAAGTCTTTTGGGGGATATTTCTACCCGTTTTGAACATCAAAGGACTGCTATTCTTTGCATAATAACTCAAACTCAGTCAGACTTGAAGGAGCTCTGTTAGGTCATGCCACTGATTTTGGGCATTCAAATATATAAATATGCTTTGATATACACTATTCTCATACTAATTAAGTTTAGGATTCCAGATTAAACTCCAATAAGTCTTTTGCATGTTTTCACCCCAGAATTGCCCTTTATCTCAGCTCTGACCAGCTTTCCTTGTGTCTGTTAGAGGCAAGTATTTGCACAGCATAATACTGCCACCACCATGTTTTTATCACAGGAACCTCGTCCGCCACCTGTTTGTTGTGTCCCTTGCATGGGTTGTGGTAAACTTTAAATGGAACTTCTTAACACTCAATTTCAGCTAGATCTGTATATAGAGATTACATTACTTCACTAATTAGGGGACATTCGAAGGCAGCTGTTTGCACTCTAGAGTAAAGGTAGCTGAATTTAACTATCAAATACAAATGCGTTTAAGTTTTTGTACCTGTAAAAGAATTAAAAAGCCATGCACCGCATTCTTGTGACATAATATCCCAAATAAATACGTTGACGATTGCGGTTCAGAGGATATTAATACTTTTGAAGGGCACTGTTGCTGTGTTCTAATTAGATTGAGTTGTGAATGAAAAACAACACTGCTAAAATAATAAATAAATAATCTGGAAGTAAAGCTGGCACAGTTTCCGTCATCCCGTCGCCTCCTTTCAGCGCCTTGTTTACGTCTTACACAGGCCTATTTCCGGAAGCGGCCATCTTCATTCATCCAGCAGCTGCAGGCCGGCTCAGCCTGCTGGTTTCCTACGCCTGATGTATGCGCAGGGATTTGCTAGCATGTGTGTTTGTTTTTGTACGATTGTGCATGTGCCAGCACAATCCATACACCCCCCTGCCCGCCACCCCAACCCTTTCAATCCATTTTATTTAAAGATCAAACGAGGGGCTGGTGATTAATCTTTCTTCCCCCCCTTCCACTTTCTTTCATCTGCTTGGAAAAGAGGGGAACGGAGGTGTGGTACACAGGGACGGTGGGTCTGCCTTCCACGGTGACGCCTGAAATAACCACAGCGTCTCGTCTCTCTGCATCCCCCCACCCCACTTCATCATCCCTCAGAGGTCTGCCCCCATCTCTAAGGAGCAGAGAAAATGACTCATCTCCCTAGACTTACGGGCTTTTACATGACAGGTCCTCCGAGAAACTCTTTGGCTGCTACATTTCCGCCCATATTTACAGCCTTTTACTTCCCCCAACAGCACATTCTGTGCTTTAAAAACAGGAGCAATTAATTTGATCCCATTAAAGAGCAATGCAGCCCATAAAGATCGTCCGGTAAATTGAGGAGATCAAATCTGTGGAACTTTACACGCTTTCAGCGTCTCGTCAGCAGTTTACTCACAGCTTAAAAGCTAAGCAAGACACAAGCGGAGGACGTGAGCTTGCGAGTACCTGATAAATGCTTTCCTCTGATTGGTCACGGATGGGTTCGTGTCCGGCCTCAAACACAATGTACTACAACGTCAGCAGCAGCGGAGGGTTGGGGGGGGGGGAAAGGAGACGGAGGGGGAAAATAAAAAAGAAGAAAAAAAGAAGAAGGAAAAATTGGGTGATTTTGAGAAATTGAGAGAAAAGTGGGGAAACTGCAGAGGTGATTAGTAAAGAGCATCGTCATTAAAAAGCAGTTGAAGAACAGATCTCAGACATATATGGAGACTTTAAGCAGCAAGAAAGAAAAAAAACCCAGAAACAACTCATTAGCACACACTTGAGCTCCACATGCACTCATTTTCTTGGCTGCACCAACACGCGCACACACACACACACACGCCCACACACACAATGATGTCTCTAATATATGATTCTGGAAACCTTCCACCTTTTATTTATCCAGCTACTCCCATACTGTCCCCCATCCCAGAGCTGTCTCCCCACAGTGCACACAGAGAGGAGCAAGCTAGAAAGTGCAGTGAGGCGATGTGATTGGTCAGGGAGTTACCTGGTAGACCGGGTCTTCCAGGTCCTCCTCCAGTATCGTCTGAAGCAGGCACACCGGCGGGAGCGAGGGAAGGAGAGAGAAATAAAACAGAAGAGAGGAAGAGCAAAGGACAGAAGAGAGGTGGAGAGTTAAGCCAGTGGAGTGGAAGCGGTAGGCGGAAAGCGCAGAGAGACTTCCCAGCATTCAGACAATCATTGGGCAATCATCAAAGAGAAAATTACAGCGAGATAAAAAGAAATTAAGCAGGAGATGCGAAGAGGGGGAGGAATAAGCACAATGTGCAGATGGTGCCATTAACGGAACCGAAAAGTGTCTATCCGGCATTCTTTTTGTCTATATTCAGAACTCGCCTGTCAAAAGGCTCTCGTTTTAAGGCAGGGAATGCTTGACAGGTGTATTACATAAGACAAAAATAAAATAAATGAATAAAAATGCTTCACAAGTACCTGGTAGACGGCCTGCTCACACTGCTTGTCTTTCTGGGCCTTCTTCTCCATCTCCTCTCTCTGCTTTATGTCATAAATGAGCTGGAACAAGTCCCGCAGGTCCAGAATCACAGGTTCGGCCTAGAACCACGAGAGAACGTGTTAACCAGCGGCGTTAATCTAAAACTCACATTCTGTCGCTCTGAAAGACTGTTTTAATAATGATTGACTAACCTGGGGTGACTGAAACCTGATTGTCCTTCACCTGGAGGCTGATTACATTCTGTTCAGGCACAGTCCAATGACATTTGCATTTTGCCGCGTTATAAAACACCAAATTCAATGTGTTTTATAGGGATTTTATGCGATAGATCTACAAATAAAGTGCGTGCTTGTGAATTACACACAGCCTGGGCGTGTGTATTTAATCTCAGTGTGAATCCAGATGTTTTGTAGAAAACATCTGGAGCACAAACAGCTTATGGAAATTTAAAAATAAGCCAATTAACCGTCCATTTAGCAAAATTCTACCTTGTGCTGTCTACAAAAAAATCTTCCCTTGAAACCTCTTAGTTTGTGTTTCTTCAAGTTCTGACTAGAGAGGATTACCAGCCTTAAAAATAAATAAATAAACAAATAAAAATCAAGCAATCTGATTTCCAAATGGAACAGGAACAAGATGGATCATTTCCATCTGAAAACAAACACAGCACTTTGCGCGAGTCGACCGAATGAATTAGGATCAGGGAAAAACAAACAATGCAATCAGCGAGTTTAAAATCTTTCATTACAGGTAACGCAGCTCTTGAACTGATTGCTTTCAGAGGAAAATGGGACTTCCCGATTGAGTTTAATACATTCTTGCTGTTGGGACACCCGAATTGAAAACCGGGTTAAAGCCCCCCCCCCCCCCGGTCTTACCTCGTGCATCCTCTGGAAACAAACCCAAGTGTGCGACCATCGCGGCGGCACGACCGCAAGAAAGTCTAATAGTGCAGCCGTGTTTGAGACCTAATCAATTATTGACTGAAGATAAGAGATCAGAGTGCACTGAGAGTTCATAGACTGAACAGTGCTTTGCATAAAGTGGTTCTCCTTTAATGTTGTCTCTCTGCGAGATATTCTCAGCCATCCCACTTCTGGTGACAAGACAGACACGCTGCGGTAATCTTTCTACACCCCCCCTCCCCTCCAACTGAGCCAACGGTGAAAGATACTGTCACTCTTTCAAATTCAAATCCGCTTTACATTTCACAATGCACGCCACGTCAGTAGCAGAAGAATAAAAATGCAGACCTGCCAAAGTACCAGCTTAGGCAGACGGCATTTTAGATCCATGAGCAGATGAAACCGACGCAGTGTTTTCTGGACCTCAGGAGGAGGTTTTTTTTTTTTTTTTTTTTCTTTACCCCTCCAGGGGGTGTTTTTTGTGGGCTCTAGTGTCCCTTATACGACAGTAGGCCATACGACAGTAGGCTGACAGGAAACTGGGAAGGAGAGGGGGGAAGACATGCAGCAAATATCGTCGGGTCCGGGAGTCGAACCCGCGACAGCCGAGTCGAGGACTCAAGGCCTCCAAATATGGATCGCACTAACCACTACGCCACCACGGCACGCCCAGGAGGAAGTTTTGATAGCGTTCACATTCATTTATTTTGGCAGGAGTCCTAACTCACACTCCCCAAAACATAAATAAAATTAATAAACGGATCCATTTTGGGAGTTTATGACAAACCCGTTTATTTGCTAAAGTTGTGTCTTATTTATTACTACTTTAACGGCAACACGATTTATGGAGACTTAACTGAGTGCTTAGAAGACACACGCACACACAACAAAAATCCCTCTGTGCTTGTGTGACAAATTAGCCTAGTTAATGACAGCTGCTTCTATAGGACAGTTCAATCTGTAGAGATTTCAAGATGGAGCTGGAAGGTGTGAGATATGCTCCTCCTAAATTAATCTGAGGTTCAGTAAAAAGATTCACGGCAGCCCACAGTTTGATTTGCATAATGTCTAAACGCTAGAAGCGGGAGTAAAAGCTTTTGTTTGAGTATTTTCTATAGTGACTTGAACTTTCCTGAACAAATAGAGTCCATAGCGGAACTGTGTGTTACGGATTTCCCTGTCATTTACTCACAGAGATGCCACTGAGGTGGTTTTTGTGTTTGTTTTTTGAATGAATGAATGAATGAATGAATGTTCACAGCACTGAAATTATACTTTTTGCTCTAAGGAAAAAAAGCATGAAATGTTTACTTGTTTTAATAAATACGATTATTAAAAGTCCGACAGGACGCAACAACAGTTTAAAATTAAATAAACATTCAAATCTTATCAGCTTTCACTCTTTTTAAGAAGTATTGCGATTCTACAAAAAATTCAGAGTCTAACAGAAAGTAAAGTAACAACAGAGCAGATGACGCAGCAGAAGAGAAGCAGTAATGACAGAAAACTACAATAAAGAACGCTGGAAAAACAAGAAGCAAAGTTTGGAGGGTCCTAAAATAAATTTGAGCTCGTAATTCACACTAACGCGAGGATACAATGTTTGTATCTCAGAATTTGCTTGCGTGGATATGAGAGTCAAATATTTCCATAAGTTGTCGCCTTTCTCAGGTTGAGCTGAGGAATCTCCCGAATTTCTCCACAGTGGAACAATGAAAGATATTTCTATTTCATTTGCCACACCCAGGTCTGATTACTGCCACAACCCGTAGAATCATTTTTGATGATTACATGCGACAAAATGTAATGTTCATTGCTTGTTTCATAATTGGTTACTGTATTATATTTTTATGGTGTAAAGCACTTTGAAAAAGAGTAAACACATCACAACCTGAAATACAAGAACAGGTAAAAAAAAAAAAATAAATAAATCAAAGGCATTGGCATCTATCAGTCTTGGAAGGGTTAGAAAGCTTTTTTCCAAGGCTTTGGGACTCTGGTAAACCACAGCTAACATTATGTCCGAAAAAAGATAACTTAATAAGCACTGCAGGTCTCACTTTCTTCAGCTATGGTCATGATTGATGATTCAACAATAAGAAAGAGACAGGGCAAAAAAATGGCTTCCTTGGGAGAGTTTCGAGATGGGAAACACAAGGGTCTGCCTCACCTTTGCTCAAAAAAACATCCAAAGGAATCTGGGGGAAAATATTCTGTAGACTGCAAAGCAAAAAGTGGAACTTTTTGGTGGTGCTCATCAAAGCATTTCAGAAAAATATTATTGTACCTTCTGAAATATGCGACAAAAAAAGAGCAAAAACAGAAGAAATATTCACAGCACCGTCCTTTTGTTTTTTTTCTTTGGTTTGTATTTTCTATGGTGGGAGTATTTTTTTTCACACATTTAAACAATGACGAGAATTTTGACGTGTAGTTCTCCCATAACCCCGAAAAGCTGATTTTTATTCATAATATTAACTCTGGTAAGTTTTGCATAAAGTTACAACAAAGACTGAACTCTGAGGCAATCCTTTCTGACACAATTAGGGCTCCTCCATCTGCACAACGAGCTGACCAAATAAGACACGTCTTTCTTGTTCTGGGACTTTGAGCAGTAAGCCAATTACTTTTGAATGTAACCCTAAATTGGCCTTTTCTGAACAACTTTAAGTCTTAGACTTCATGACGACAGAGACACTTTGTTAATTCACATCAAAGTGGTTACTTTCCAATTACAGCCACAGCAATAAGCTCTGCGCTTTCATCCCTCTCATTGTTTCCACCACGACTAACAGCCCGAGCGATGGCGGGTTCAAGTCCGAGAGAGAGAGAGAGAGAGAGAGTAAAATATAATTATGACCTTTCCTCAGGCACACACCAGGTAAATGGCAGCTTAGCTGAGTGAGGAAAACACCACTCTGTGATACACTGTTAGGCAGGGCAACGTTGAAAAAGCAACCCCTTTTCAATCACAGGGTGTGTGTGTGGGAATCAGTCTAAGTCAGAGAGCCACGGTTCATGGCCCTGGGAGGATGGATATGCCATTAGAGCTGGTGACACACACTCAAACCCTCATTGACTCACTATGGGAAATCAATATGGCTACAGAGCAAGGCAGCTGGATCCAGATAAAACAAGCCAGGCACACAGATGCAACAGCAGCAACAACAATCATATCAGAGCCCAGAGAGGTACTCAATATCATGTAGAGTGTGCCACTGGTGCTGCTGCAGGACTGACCTGGACCTTCTGCCTTATGCTGTGCCCTCATGCACAGTAAACGGTGTGTCTGATGCACAACACACACCTGCATGAGCGAAATGTCAAGAGGTTTGCACCAGCGAGAAATGAGCTGAATGAATCACTTTAACCTGCACACACGTATGACGTAGCAGTTCTTACAGTAACAGTGTGAACATTACATACATTCATCATCTACAATATGTTGTGTTAATTTGGACCTTCCACAATGTTTGTCTCCAGAAGACATTTGCCTGAGCTTGAGGATGCGCTGGCATGTTTCAGGTTATGATGAGCTTTTACTATGAAGGTATTTCTGGGTTGTGCTCGAACATCCAAGAGTGACGATCCGGTTCAGTGTGTTGGGAACTGGTTGGGTTTTATCAGCATATCTAATGTGTGGGATATGTTGTACTCAGAAGCCAGATTCGCACCAGGGAAAACTGTTTATGTAAATGAGTGCTACCATTTTTGAGAAGAGTAGGCAAATATCAAGTAATTTTTATGCCAAAAGCTTGTCGGTAAAAAAAAAAAAGAAAGAAGGTGACGTGTTTTTTCTCTGCCACCTCTGAAGGGATATGCAGAGATAAATGAGGGTATATGTAAATATTTGAATGTATGTTGAGAAAATCTACAAATTCAAACTTCCGCATCAAATTCTTGCTTTTGACATTCATTGTTGTTGCTTTACTATACAACCATTTTTACAATATTTCCATTTCCTGTTTGAAAACAAATAGTGCAAATATATTGCTAAAGGCCTAAGGTGAGTCAAAAAGATCTCACCTTCCAGGATGAGTGTGTGCAAACGCTTCACCAACATTAAAAATTGACGCGCAGTCAAACACTGACCGACTGTGCAGTTTTGATGGCCACAAATCTGTGATTTCCCTCCTTCCCGCAGACATAACCGAAGGCTCTGTGGTCCGTGATGTCCTTGGCAATGTAGGAGATTTCATGGACTGCATGGTGGTGTTGGAGGATCTGTGAAAGAAAACAATGAAGTATGAGCTTTTGCTGTGCAGACAAAAGTCAAATAGTTCTGTGTCTTCACGCTCCACAAAAGCATGATGTCAGCAAAATACATAAAGTTGTACCGAATTTCACTGCAATTGCAGCTACAAGTCTCTTGGGGTATCTCTTTATCCGGTTTGGATATCTAGAAATGAAAGCCTTTGTCTGTTCTTTGAAAAAAAATAGCATAAGCTCCTTCTCATCAAACAAGGAGAATCTACAGAGGACATTACTGTACTTCTCAAAAAGTAATGTCCTACAGATTTTTATTTGGATTTAGATTTAGACTTTGACTGAGCCATTCCAGCACATGAATACACTTTAAACTAAATTATTTGTTTGGCAAGTTGCCTTTTGGAAATGTGAACCTTTTAAGTTTTCTTCCAGTATTACTGGAAATTTATATCCACACACATTCTCATCAACTCTGCCTTATTATATCTATGTGCAGCAAATTAAACTAAGTCTGTAGAAAAACTCATTACAGAAAATAAACAATCATAATCACAATATTTAGCAGATGATAAATATCAATATATATATTTTTTTTATTTAAAGATTAAAAACCGTTTTAACTCCTCACAATAATTATTCAACACTAGTCCTGTACAATCACTCAATAACAATACATATCACGATTGACACGTGATCAGTATCAATAGATATCAATAGATATCAATACGGCCAGTAGAATATTCAATAATTCCACGAAACTCTGATCCAGAACCGCACAGCATTCTGGGCGATGTAGGCAGAGGAAAAGGTTCTTGCTGCTCAACCTCTCACGGTGGCATCAACTAACTCGTTCTTTGGTTGCCTAGCAACAACCTGTTGAGTAACTGGCGCAGCAGCAGTTTCTGGTTTCTGTGCCTCATGACCGCATAAAATAAAAGTCACGCCACCAATCTGGCAGGACTTCAGCAATTTAAAACCAAAAACCAATCAATAATTATCGATATCGACTGATATGAAATGTGTAAATGCTCACCGTGTATGGATATTTTTACAAGGTACTGTAAGTTCACACCCGACACAAACTTTTGCAACCCTCCCTGAGAGTACACTCTGAACACTCGGTTAGAGACCTTTTATTCTTCACTGAATTATTTGCAGCTCTTCTGCCCTCTATGGTTTAGTTTGGGTTGGATCTGCCAAGCTGGCATTGCCTGTGGCAGATGGCACTGTTTGTCCTGAGGACAGAGGGGGGGGGGATCAGTGACAATCACAGCTCGGCAAGCTGTCGGACTTGATCACTTCATCTGCGCCCTCGCTCCCCGCATGCACAGAATTCACAGCTTAATCTGCAAAGGCCCTCTGTTAAGTCACACTAAATGTCTGCTTTGTTATTGTTGTCTGTGCCAGCTGCCCGCTGCGAGGAGAGGCGCGCAGTCAACATAATGATCCTGCGGCCCTTCAGTTCATCAGAGGGGCCGGGGCCCTGTACAATCACACAACAAACACACGCATCTGCTCCCTCTGTAGTGAATCCAGAGGTGAGACGTGGCGGGGAGGAGTGACAGCAGTTTAAACACGGGGGGCCGCGAACAACCACACACACTGTAAACCCCAGCAGAGGCACATAATCGCTGTATGAGTCATGCCTTCTACATTTAATAATTGGAGTAATGATTATTATTATCACCTTTGATTGACCTGAAAATGACAGCTAAGGCAGTGTGTGAAAAACACACAACGCACACGCACACACACAGCTCATTTACAGAGGTTATTGAATTATCTCTGGGTGGGCGGCGAGGTGACAAAGAGAGACTCTGATTCAAAAAGAGCGCACAATGAAATGACTGGATAAATTCAAAACGCTCCTCTTCATCTTGGCAGCAAGTAAAGCTTCAACAGCAGAAGCACCTCGCATGCACAGTCAGCAGGTTGGATCACCAGCGTTTAAAAATGAAGCTGGGATTGTTTTACTTGGACTTTGACATCTTTTGAGCCAGTTTCTCAGCACAAAGGTCGCGTTATTAAAACATCAATCCTGCGACATTCTCCGGGAGGCAGAAAGTTGCTGGTTTTACAAGGTAGATCTGTTCCATGGCGGATTATCATTAAGCAACACATGCTAACCATACATCTCATAAAAAGAGGAATACAGTCTGGGATGAAGACTGTATTCATTAGTGAGTTAATGCATAACACACTAATTAAGAAAAACTAACCCAAAATGGCACATTTAGCACATTTAACTCCACTGTTACTGTTCCCAAAGATATTTTCAAGACGCAACGGTTCATTGCTGAAAAAAACTCTAAAAATAATTATTACGAGCACCTCGAAAAGTTTCTGGCCGTTTGTATTAAATACTGGGTCAGAAAGACATCAGCAATCACCCTCAAATGTTTCGAAGATGCTGACCTGATTCTGATCATACTACACTCTCAGCATCCCTGTACATTAACTGTTGCAAAAACAACAAATGCTCACAAAGCAGGCGCTTATGGCTATCCAAATAAAAGCTGAAAATGAAAGAAGTTTGTGTGGGCCGATTTAGATCATGCGTGCGTAGGTTTCGGACAATCTTTGCTTCAGTCGTAATAACCTAGAGAAAAAAAATGGTAGGAAAAGGATAGAAATAAAAATAAATCAGACAATTTCGTGGAGCTCCTCAGCCGCCCCCAAAAATATTCTTATTTTTATAAATTGGTGAAAACTGGTTGTATCCTGCCACATTTTATTCACCGACAGGCTCTGCTGCTAACATGCTATGTACTGGCTCAACGTTTTGTGCTTTGCATCATGTTACAATGTTATTCCATCATCAAAGGCATACCTGCGGTGTTGTCTTAATTCTTTCATGCATGTTAAAGGAATAATTGAATCTCCTACTCAGCTCCTTCAGACTAGCGCTAGCAGTTTTTAGAAAACATCGGGCGGAACTGCGCATCTGCTGAGCCCGTCATGGGAACCACTTCTCAGTGAAACGCTGCTAAAAACGATTTTAAAGGCTTAACAGAGAAACGTTATGATGACGTGCTGAAGGGGAAGTGACGGTTTCTGACTCCCTAAAAAGACAGAAATTTCAAGGCGTTAAATTGCAAATAAAATTTCTTTTAAATCATGTTTGATATATCCAGCAGTTTTATAACAATTGAAGGTAAGATAGTTACTTGATTATGCTATAAAATGGCATTCCAGGGTAGTTGATTGCTTGCAAAGGCATGTAAAAATTCAATAATGACTTTATGCTCTCTCTCTGTCTGTCCGTCCAGATATGCTGATATGGACAACAGTCCCGCATGGCATCGGTGTCTCTCAGGGGATTGTGGGCAGCGTGTCCTTGAAGAGCTGCTGGCCACTGACCCAAGATTTTCTGCTCTGATGCCGGGATTGAGGAGGGAGGAAAGGAAGCAGCGGGATACTGTCGGTCTAACCTCCCCTAACCTTCACATCCCTCTCCTGGAAAGCAGCCCACTGAGGCTGCCCAGTCTCCAACCAGCAGGCCCGGACCGTCAGAGTACTTAGCTTTGAGGTGTAATTAGTCGCTTGAATGAAAAAATCTCTGTGGAGCTCGGCTAAAATGAAGGCAAAAGAATAAAACGCACAAGACTCCGCGTAGTCAGATAACAGAAGCTGAACATTGAGATTGTCTTGACATGCTGGGAGTGATAAACTGATCACATACAGTACAACCTTGTTACAATAAGGTTGTATTACTGTAACAAGGTTTTCTAACGACGTATTTGAACCGTTCTTTACAAGTGGGAGTTTTTGAAAAACAAGAATAGGAAGCACAAGTTCAAAATTATACATACAGACTCAAATGTAAACACACAGCTCATTAATATTTCATCAAATGCCCTTTAGTAAGTTGTACACTGTACCAGCTGTCAAGCATGGTTTCATTCTCAGTAGTAATGTTGCATCAGTATCGCTGGGTACACCAGCGCTGAAATACTGAAGGTGTAGCACTGACTACAAATTCTTTAACTTCACCTTAAATCAGAAGCTAGACGGGTGAAACAGAGATGTTCCAAACATGCACTGAAACTGGCTTTGGGATGGATAAAGCAGGCTAACATTAGGGAACTATGCAGAATCTGTTTGAACTACGTCTAAAAACGGCCAGAAAATCAAAACCAACTTTTTCTGAAAAGACGAGATGTCACTTATCCAGATAAATGATGCTGGCAGCTTGTTGATAGCTAGACATTCTTCACAACTTTACAAGGGATATTTTAACCAAATATTAGTGGATGTGTGTGCATGCTTTTGAGATCGTATGAATGAATTTGACCTTGTGTTGAAAAGAGAGAATCCACAATAAATTCAAACTTGGACACCCAATCTTTTTATTTCTCTTTATTCTTTTGGATAAGCAGAACTGCCAATATTAACTTACTACACATACGATTAGTCTATAAAGTTTAATGCATAGATGTTACATAATACAGATTAATCGGATTACCTAAGTCTCTCTCCTGCGTAATGCAACCTGGTGCAGAGCAGCGTGACACACGGGGGAACGACAATCGACAGCGAAAGGCAAATGTTTTTCTTGACTCAGGGTGAACCCAACACATGGAAAGCAACGACGGAAGCATAAAAGCTGCAAGAAGCTTTTTAAAAATGAAAAAGTTTCTCTACAGCATGTCTGTGGTTAATTCTGGCCAAGAAAGAGATGAAGACTTTAAGAAGTTGCTCTGTTTAATGCTTTGTACCTCTTAGCCTCTGCCTATCATGGAAATTGATGGATTTGGAACCATAAGGACTGACATTCTCTAAGGAACGACAACGGAGAACATTGATTTAAAGCAACTGCTCTTAGTTGCTTTAAAGTACAATGCTAAAGACTGTTTAAAATATCAACTCAGCAATGACTTTGGATTTATTTTGAAATAATAGAAATGGCCTGACTACTACTGTCACATATCCATCCGTCCATCATTTATACCCACTCGTCCTTGCAGGGTCAAAGGGGAGGGGCTGGGTCTTATAGCCAGAGGTCATTGAGGGAGAGGTGGGGTACACCCTGGACAGGTCGCCAGTCCATCACAACACTCTCACACAGCACCAGATAAAAATAACTAACGACCATTCACCGCCGAAAGGCAGGAAAGAATTATCTGAAGAGCCATCCTGGTCTTTTTAAAGAGCTATTGGAACGAGATAAATCAGAATCTGCACATCAAAGTTGTTGTTCTTAAGATCAGAAATCAACCTCACAAATGATGGCTACTTCTTTAGTATCTGCATTTTTGTTTTTAAATGATGTGATTGAAATCATAGCATTTTGTGGAATGAACCGGATGTATCTCATCTTTGTGACTCACAAGGTTCAACCCTCGACTCCTGACATAAAGGTTTCTGCGCTTGGCGCCAGACGCTAATGAGGCCAGCACCTGTATGTGCGTTGGGGTGCGTGGACGTGTGTGTGTGAGTGTGTTTATCGAGATAGAGGCCGACCCGAAAGAGAGACGTGCCGACCTGCTCTCTCTGAGATTAATGTCTCCACCTCTTCTTCTTCTGCATCTCAAACAACACTCCCCTCCATCCTGCGCGTGACCTTCTCTCCTTCGACGGCGGGGGGGCCATTCATCTATTCCTTCACCTGTACATCCATCCGTCCTCCCATCTGGGTGACGGATGCATGCTGAGGGTGTGGCGGGGGGTTTGAGATCGTCGAGATCCATGAACCTAAGCAGAGTCATTCTCTCCGTCTTGCTCTCTTCCCTTGGCATAAGGAGCGGTTGAAGGACTGATAGTGACGACTGCATATCTTTATAGTTAATATTAATGCGAGGAGACAGAGGACAAGGTCTCCCTGAAGAGAGCTTTACTCTGACATATGCTCCCTGATTCCCTACCTATCTCTCTAACTCTGTTTCAGTCCATCTCTGTCCCTCCATCACAGCCCCACCCTCCTCTATCAATCTTTTCTACATCCTCGTTTCCTCTTATCGTTTCACCCAACCCTTTCCCAGCTTCTTTTACTCTCTCCCCCTCTTCACTCCCTCGGCTTTTTGCCTGTTTTTTTTTTTTTTAGTATCTATTGTTTTATTTTCTTTATCACTCTGTCTTTCATCATAGAAATGTTTACGCGTCAAGGAGGGGTGAGGGACACGACTTTATGAGGGCTGTAAAACGAGGTTTGAAGGTGAACGACGGGCAAACACACATATACACACGCACGCGCACGACGTGCAGCATGAACGACATCCGACTCACGCTGGGGTGTAAATCTCGCAGCTGAACACCAGGTGTTGAGCTGCGGGCTTCGTTCACGGCTCAGACCGACCAGACAGCACGCCACGCACATTTATACGACACAGATGTTGAATTATGGTATAGAAATAAGGCTGTTTTCCTCCAGCTGCCACAAAAAACCCCCAAAAAACAAACAAAAAACCCCATAAAAACAAGCAAACACTGAAAATCTTAACAGGCTTCCAGAGTAAACCGTGCCAAGCATCTTAAAATTAATTTCTCTCTCATGTACCTGGCTCTTAATGCAGGAATGACTCTCAATCACCAGCACTAAAAGAAAGAAAACTGGCTTGTTTAATGACAGGAAAGCTGCTATGCTTGGGGATCGGGGGCTGGGGTTGGAGCGCATTATATTTCTTGCTCAAGGATACATTACCAGGTATAGCCGGGTAGGGTATTGAGCCTCAATAAAAGCTGTCAGCGGATCCTTGGGTAGGAAAATTTAAAAAGAAATCACCCGGCACTTCTGGCCACTTTCCTCGGAGCTACAAGCACACTCAATCTGCAACAGCATTTAATAACTGACTTCTGAGCTCTCTCCACAGACTGCCCTCTATTTATGACTGCCACTGTTGGTGTAAATCTCCAAGATGTCAAGATGTCTGACAGAAGCCAAGAAAATCTCACTTTTATTGTGGTTTTGCTGGGTTTTAAGGTATTTTTAGCTTTCATTAGGCAGAGGGAAAACGGTGACTGACGGCAAACTGTGAGGTAAATAAGATAACTTTGTAAATGGAAGGCGATGGGAGAGTGGGGGGAATACAAATGGTTTCAAAAAGTTGCCTCCATTCATTCTTCCATTGTCCCCTCATTTACCTGAGTCTTGCGGGTGCAAGAGATTCAAGAGGGGACTAAGAAGTGATATACCAGCAGGATACCAGTGGCACATGCCTGGAAAGCCTTTAAAGGGAGCCATCCAGGAAGCCATCTTGGCAGAGACCAATTCCCCTTTAACTGACTTGTTACCCTATCTCTACGGTTTGAGTCCAGCCAAATATGGAGAATGAGTATTTCAATGACTTGTACATTCGTTGCAACATTTTTTGTCTTAGCTCTGTTCGGAATGACAGAGCAGAGCAGAACCAACGTTGCTGCAGAATAAAACCTAATCTGTCAATCTTTTTTCCGCTCCATCCTACAATCACTCATCAGCAAGACATCAAGATACTTGCAGTCCTCAGCTAGAGGCGGAGACTGAGCCCTGACCTGAAGTGGGGTTGCAAAAAAGTAAAACCGCAACAGTTTTTCTACTTTGTGAAGCATAGAGTAACTCTCACTGCCAGTCCGTTGATTGAAATTCAGCTCCTACGACAGGAAGGTTCCCTTATTAACATGACAGATAAAATGTGGATGTTTGGAAATAATGGAATAGATTCCCAAATTGTTCTTTATAACTGTGAAGAAGTGTTCCCCAATTCGTCTCGCCTAACAATGTTTCACACTAAAGTTCACAAGCTATGAGCAGCATGTCTGTTAGTTTGCAAACAGACCAACTAAATAACCAGCTAACAGCTCATTGAACTTCAAGTGTTACTTTATAAAGAGCAGGATGGCAAAAACACATAATATTCTCTAAAATAAGCCCTTTAGAAATAGACACAGTGGGTGATCATCCTCCCCCTCCGTTCTAACACCATTCAGCAAAAACCATACCAAAAACCGGCACTGGGCTCCATGCCTCGTTATTGGAAGTGCTGAAATAAAACATATGATGAAGTCAGGACAGATCCCATTGGTCAGCCAGGAAAACAGCCAAGTAAGATGGAATACGCATAATCCTGGAGCACAATATGAAACCAGTGTTGTCGCTGTTTGCAAAAAGGCATACAATGGGATAGCCATGTTCTCTCATCTACTACAGCCTTGTTCTCAGGGTTTCAATTTGGGCCTCCTGATTTCCCCAGGGGCCACTCCCTTTCATGGAGAGGCCTCATTAACAGAAGAAACAGAAATACATGCACACACAGCAGGGCTGCGCGCGGTGGTGCTCACACATATAAACAGACCCACGTCTCCTTCAGAGCTTACCCCCGTCTTCTCATCAAAGATCTTGATCCCTCCAAAGGAAACGGTTAGAAACACCTTCTGCTTGTGTTCTCCTTTAGACCGCGCTGCAGCCGCTATACCCTGCGGATGAGACACACACACACGATGCAAAACAATCGCATTAGGAACAGAAATGAAATACATGAAGAGTGGAAAGGGAATGCACATTAAGCAGAGTCTCTGAGTAAAAGATTGTTCTCTTGGTGGATTACCCCTCAGTATTGGTAACAAGCCACACACGGTGGCATCAGTTTAGGATGAGACCATTTACAGCCACAAACAGACATTTTACCAACACGTTTAGCAGAAGATTATGCTGCTAAACATCAAGTCCTGTCACATCTATTTGGTATAGATGTGACAGGTATTGGGTTGTATAATTTATTCTGTTTGAATAAATTAGAATGTTATAGAATATATTTTTTAGTTAACCATTATTTTATCATAAAGCCCCTTAAGATAAAGTCTCTTTTCGAGGGAGACTTGGCCAAGAAGCACAACAGTGTACAAAATGTACAGTTTGCTACTGTGCTGAACCAAATAAGTTACTTTTGCCATGATGTCATATTCCCCATGTCTCTTTTCTTAATGATGATCTAGAGAAGAAAGATTATATAAGTTTATATATAGTCTACAACTGCTCCCAAGTGGTGAAATAATAATTAACAAAACGAATCAGAAAGTAACAGCTGGCCTTCCCTGCTGGTGGATGTATTTCAAACATTTGGCAAGGTGAGGTGAGGGATTCAGAGTGTAGTCTTGTCTGACCTAAGATAGGTTTTTCGGTCAGTACTGCAACTTTTGAGCAGCAGTAGAGCATCTTTGGTGCCTCCAAGTCGCAGTGATCATCCAAAGAAAATTTTTTTGAAATGTCCCAAAACGTCTGCTATGTATACTAACTCTCCATTTGAAGATATTACAAATACACTTGTCATAAAAAATGTTTTTAACATAGTTTTAAGCAAAGCTTAAAATGGTTTCTTGCGTGTTTGATTTATTCAGCAAAGAAAAACAAATATTCCTCATTTGTGTCATCTTGGAATTGTTTAATTCAAACGCCACCCACCCCCCTTAACTGAATGCAACATTTAATTTTAAGTCATGCACACATGTTGAATTACTGATGAAAATTTGCGCATATTTCTATAACCTGCAAAGGATGTCTTGCGTTGTCTTGTTTAGGTCCACTGACATATTCCTAAGCTTGAATGCGAACAATAACTTAGCACAAATTTAAATGTGTCAATATTAGCGGTGTGACGGTACAGGTCTTTCAGTTCAGCACACATCTGTACTAAATGTATAGAGCCATATTAAATATACAAGTATGCACAACGTCTGTGCATGAGCTCTTCGTTCCACTAAGCAGTTTTAAAAGTGGCACCAAAAGTAGAGAAGTCTTCCAGCTACCACTAAAGTCTGCCACATTTTCACAATGCACCTTAATATGAACTCGAACTGTTGTTTTCTACATGACCTTTGTGATTTTATTTAATATTTGAATAATTCTCTCCTGACATAGAAAATAGATTTTTCTAATGAGATTTATCCTGTTTACATAAAGGCCAAGTAAAAAAAATAAAAATTGAAAGAGAAAGGCAGACCAAACCAAAGTTAGCATTTCACAACCGCAATAAGACAAATGACACTTAATTACTCACTTAAAATAATGTTAAGCCAAAAGTAAAACACTGGTGCACAGAGAAATAGGTTGAAGTCCAAATCCATTCAACCAGCCCTAAATACCATGGAGGTTTCTACAGAGGGATTTTCTCCAACAGCTACGCTTCTAAGGTGCATTCAGTTACAACTCCTACAATGGATCGTCTCTAGATAAACACTTCCAAATAAGTCGATTTTATCGATTAATCAAATGTTTGATTTGTTATTTCTTCATTTAAATTTTCCAATGCACGCCCTGCGTGTCTATATTTCAGAGTGATGTCAATGATATCAAAAGCCCACTATGTTGTTCGTCGAGCATCTTATGACGTCCTTTAGGTGAAGTTGCATCTTTATTCTGCTGATTATTTGTTTGTTTGGTGCTAACATTTCCCAGTTGCCGTATTGAAGGTCAACTCTGGATGCAGCATTTTTTGCAGACCTACTATTTTTGTACATTGAAGGTCTGATTTCCTGAGAGTCTTGGTCCAGAACAGTTTGTGACATCTGACTACATAGATTAATGAGTGGTTTGCGCCCTATGAACCTCTGGGCTGGATATGATTCACTGGTGTCTATGTAGATGCCAGAAATGAAGTCAAAACAACTCTTCTGGAAGACTTTCAGTTGTTTAAGTCAAAAATAATACTTACTGTTCATACACATGGTTGATATGTATGTTAAAAATCCTACAGTCTTTCTCATGTTAGTTTAACAAGGTTTTGAAGAGCTCAACAGCCTTTATCGTTCTTCAGATTTCAATTATCAAACTGGCTCAAAAGATTATTTTTTTAAACACTGGAAGCCTTATTATGCACATGATACACATCTTTTAGAGCAGTCAAACAATATCAAGATGGAAAACGTTCTATCACGACGCAAGTTCTGAAAAACGGAAGAAAGTCAGGGCCCAGTATTAGAACGGGCATTACTTTCATGTTGATTTGCATTGTTTAATCACAAAAAGAGGAGAAGAAAAGGGTGGAACAAGAACAGAGAACCAGAGCAGTTGAACGAGGCGCAGGAGGAGCCACGTGAAATAAGAGGTGGAGAGACGAGAGTAAAAGAGTTGATGGATTTTCTGTCGGAATAAATGAGAAGGAGGGATCCCGTTTGATCAATGAGCTGTCTGTCCGCTTCTCACCCTTATAGGTCTCCACTGGGTGGAGTTTTCACTCCACACAAAACAAAACACAAATGTAATTTTCTCTATTTAATTTCCACTGGCAGCATGACTTAGGGATAATTAATAATGAACGAGCTGCTCCTCGCCTTATATCTTTGACAAAAATCCGCAGGAAGAAAAAGAAAAAGCAAAGATTTGTTGAAAAAATGCGGCTGTTTTTAGCACGAGTTTCTTCATGTTGCAAAAGTCAATCAATTTTTTTTTTTTTTATAAACGGCGCTCCTTTTTTTCCATGAATTATAATAAAATGGCCAATCTGCTGTCATCTTCACTCACCTGTCTCCTACCCATCATCTAAATGATCCCTCTTCCTGTATGACTTCTCTTCTTTGTTAACTGCCCCATCTGTCTAACTCCCCCTCTAATTGTTCCTGTCCTGCCAAATGAGACATTCACCGCAATCCCCTTCTCATCCATATGGCTAACCTCCTCACTTCCTCCTGCACCCATCATCATCATGCCTATAAATTAAAGCATGCACATTTTTTTCCCTCCTATCTTTGTACTTGAACTTTTCTACCCTGGAAATTTGCATATGGGGGGGGGGGGGGGCAGACAAACCCTGCATGCATGGCTATATAGGAAAGCGCACTTACGCTGTGATGTATTAAACATGCATATTTAAATGTTCAACACTAGAATATGCATGAAGATGAACTCTTTATGGACCAAAAAAAATGAACAGCCACTGATGTTTGTAGGTTTTGAGAGAGCAGGAACTTCATCCGGCCTGAGGCGATGCTTGCCGCGTTGTTTCTCCACGTTCTTCTTTTTTTTTTTGCTGTTATTTTAAATTATCATGCAAATTTAAAGTTTCCAGATTGTGTCCACGCAAATCTCTGTTTGTTTGCAACAGCAGAAAAATAAAAGGAGAGGGGAGGGTGTTCTTACCTTGAGTTTCATCATTGAGTCCTGGCAGAGCTTGTCTCCGCGGGCGGCGGTGACCTCGTCCAGGCCGATGAGTTTGGCCTTGTAGCGGACGCCATCGCCCTTAAAACGCCTGATGAGAGCTGCCTCACTGCGATCCTGCCCTGCAGACACAAACCACACACACACCTCAGTCAACAGTGTGGCTTCCAGTCAAGGACCTCAATCTACCTCGGACCAGCACTATAACCTCAGGGACATCAATCAAGTGGGCAACAAAAAGGCTTGAAACTGTAATTCTTTGGGATAGAAACGCCCCCCAAACAAAACAAAAACAAAAATAAAAGTTAAAGCTAAAGATTTAACAACATCTTGTTTCAGGACTAACTCAGAAGTGATGGTGTTGAAATTGGTCAAAATACTAAGCGGATATGCCTGTATCATTCAGAAGGAATAATGTTGAAACTCAAAATAATGGTGACATTTTGCTCTTATCTCCCTCGTCTGCTGCAGTCCTTCCTCTCTCCTCTTCTTCTATTGTGCTCCCGATTGCCGACACGGTGCGAATGCATTAGTGCGTGTCAGCCGTGGCGTGAATGTGTTGACCTTGCTCTTGTACAGGAAGTCTCTGTGTTATCTCCTGTGCTCCCTCTCGCACACACAATACAAGACGCGGGCAGAGCAGCTTCTCATAAGGCTAAACTCTCGCTCCCTTTGTGTCACGGTGTCACCATTCTTCTTCAGACCGTTTTTCAGCCTCCAAGATGCCGCGGGTGAGCAGTTCATCAACGCTTTTCCCATCCGGAGGAGCACCAGCGAGTCTCCCGGTCGACTCCTCGTCGCGTGTCGTGTGCATGCGGCGCGGGGAAAAGGAGTGTGAGGGCAAGAGCGAGAGGTGTAATGATAATGCAGCAAATTCAGATAATATATAGAGGCATTAGTTCTGTACTCTGTATGAGTCATGCTGATGCATGACTCTTTGGAAGGTCAGACTCGGAGTGATGGAGAGGTCCCACTCCTCCTTTTCTCACTCTTTTACACTCCCTCCACTCACACAAACCCGGGGAGAGGGGGAGGGACGGGGATGTCACGTTTCACAGCGCTACTTAATCATAGTTGCCCACCGCTAATCTATTTTATGTCTGTGTTACTTGCTTACTTATGCAACTTTAAATCTGCATCAACATCACATTATGTGAATCATATTTACAGCAATTTGTGTGTGTGAACAATGGGTGGGCATTTATCTCATCGTTTGTCATTTATTGTGATAAATTTCATATCAGGATAAGAATTTTGACTCATTGTTATCACGATAAATTCCAATTAACGATGTTAACCACCCAAATCTCTCCACATTGGATTACTAGTTTCACTATTTTCTCCACTGTTTACTCAATAAAAGCATCAATAAATATCAATAAATTTAGAAAATATGCAGCTTAGTGATACAAATCACACTTCTTAAAGAAGAGTTTTAGTATTTGTGTTTGTGGGGATTATGACTGTCATGCAGTCAAAGCCATACAGTTATCTGTAAAGTATTTTTTAAAATCGTTTTTTAAGTCTGTATTGCCCAAAGCCACTGTGATCAATATTCAGAAATCCAGTCTTTACACCGCTACCAAGAAGAAGAACCAACAATTCACACTACCAAAAACACTCTTCAGTGTGGGAGTTGTTCCTGAACAAAAATGACTCAAAAATAGCTATTTTTGTTTGCTGGTGAACTGTCTAAATAGAAGTGATTTAAGTCAGAATCTGTTTAAAAGGAAACTGTATTTTATACTGAATAATGTCGGCTCTTAACTGGGGATGCTGCATTGGCCTAAATCCAACTATACTAGATACAATGAAGACTGAATTCACTACAGCAAATTTGTTTGTGTTTTATCCGTCCGAGCTTTAAACTTCTTTATCTTAATTGAACATGTTGGTGCATTTTGAAATGTTTGCATTGTTTAGGAAATCTCACAAGCAAGGATAAACGCTCTGCAAATGCTTCTCTTTTAGTCATGCTAACTGTGCTAATCACTAAAATGAAATCAACTTTTACTGTGACATTTTTTGAGTTATGTGGTTTCAGGAACTGACGGTCTGACGGGACAACTCTCAACCCCTTTTCCCCAACTGCCCGACTGCTCTAAGACCTCTGAAGGGGTTAAAGAGAAATCTGAATCGCCCAAGGTCAATCCTCTCTAAAAGATTAGAGACCGGAAGTTAAACACAAAATTCTGATCGGTGCATCTCTATTTAAAATCTTTTGTCTCATATAATACTTGTAAAGGAAACAGTTTTCCCCATTGATAAAAAAGAAAATCCTACACACAGACACTGTGTATGAACTCGCAGTGCTGACTCACTAAAGAGACAGACTCAGCCACAGCCATACTTTGAGTAATTCATCACTGCCTCAAAACCCTAAGAGACAAAACAGCTAAAGAATTTCTGCCCTTGTTTTGTAGAGAACGACTCGTTCAGATGTGTCGCCTCAGTGGGGATTCAGATGAATGGAGGCGTTTTAATCACGAGGCTGGTCTGCTTTCATTTCATTTAAAAATGCCCCGCAAACTGACAAGTTTGGGAAATGTACTCAACAACCCTGTTGAATGTTAACACAACGATGCTACAACAGCTCCTCCAAACTCGTCCTTTCTTCTCGTGGAATCAACAACATGAAATGTGTTCCTGCTACAAAAGTCTTAAGATGCCAATTCATAATTCCTTTACATTAAAACGTGACACATTTCTGAGTAGCTGGGTGCTCTTAATCCATGTGCTTGAAAACTGATTTGGAAAGATTTATCAAACATATGTGGAAATGTAATGCTTCATGTTGAATATTAAGGTTTCATTACCCCCAAAACAGCAAATACGACACTTTTTTTAAAACAGATTTTGCTTATATTGCGTTACCACAACTGTGTTTTGTTGAGGTTATAGTGAGTTTTAACTTATGTTGCCACTAAAACACTGTACTCCAGGAAAACGTTTATGAAAACATCAAAGACATCTGTCAAGGCAACATCATCAGCATGAATAATTAGCGTTGCAGTGTGTTGGTATATCACAACACACTGCGAAATCTAGTTTTGCATTTCAGTTATTTTTGAGCATTACATAAAACAAATTTCTCCCTATGTCATGGTTATAATATGTTCACAAATTTGAAACGCCTCAAGTAAGACACAGACCTGCTTCTGAAATTACTCTATTGAGCAAATAATATCTTTCTGTGGATTGCTAAACCTCAAATGAAGTATTTTGCTTATAATGAGGAAGAAAATCTACTTAAATTATAGAGCTTTGTAGGTCTAAATTGTGCAAAATTGCATTGTATTACTATAAATTTGCGAAAAAGTACATCTGCTGAAAACCGATGGAGGAAATGGAAAAAGGTGACTGGCTAGACCTCTGACTTGCAAATAATGTTGTAAAAAATGATGGTTAGAGTACCAGCGATATGTTATGGGGTTGGGTTGAGGCAGTAGCAAGTGTACAGCAAACAGAACACCAAACACCACAACACAGATCAAAGATCTACACTGAGTGAAAATATCCAGACGTATTAAAGCTCAACTGAGCAGCAGATGAAAACCAAACTGAAAAATAGGGGGAAAGCAACGGATGCACAGATCTATTGCAACAGCTGCAATAAATGGAGAAAATGGTTTTGCTTTGTAAATCCCCCCCTGGGTCTTTAATTTAAATGACTAAATTTATTGTTTTACAAAGTAAGCATAAAAACCGCATCCATTAATATTTACAGTTAGATTTGAACAAAAGACACATTTCTCCCTGTTTCTAGAATCCCACCGTGTGCAGGGAGCAGAGTTTATCTGTCACTTCAGGGGCATGGATCTGTGTGAGTGTTAAATAACACTAGATGTGTCCAGCTGCTTTTGTCTCAATGGAACAGCAGTTTTCATTTGAGTCTGACATTTAAGACCTGCTTGCTCCATCTGCATCCATCACCATTACCGCAGCTATACTTAGAGTCAAAGCGAGGCAGCGAGGTTGGAAAAGGCCAAGAGAGGAAGGGGAGAAAGGCGGGGAGAGTTCGGGGTTATTTCTCCTGCTGAGTGGTTTATATTATTACCTTTTGGAAGCATCTTCCATGAAAGACCTCCCCATGTGTCTGTGTGTGTCTGCGTCAGCGGGTGTGTGAATGTGTGTTTCAGGCAGGGGGAGCCATTCGGTCTGCTGTAATTAAATGTCTGGTATTGCTGTGACCCCACTGAGCTTCAAACACAACTAATGAAAGAATCTTTCGTTTCATCTGTCATGCTGTTCCACACACACACACACACACACACGCACACACACGCAGAGGAACACGAGCAGCATAGTGTCACTTACTACCATGCTCACCCAGACATGTGTGGCAGCATGTATGCAGCGATCATAACTAGTTTGCCATAGAGATGAAAGAATCTTGTGCAGCATCAATCTCAGTAACTTCACAGGTGAACACACATGCTAATACACAGAGAGACTACTAACATCAGAGTCGGAGTAAAGCATGGGCCGCTATGAGATTCTCCCAATATGGTAAGCTTGAGTAAAATTTACATGGAAATCAAATAAAATGTAAAATGAGCTACTTGGTTTAATTTAACACAGAGTAGCAACAAATAATCCTACTGCTGCAAAAATAATAAATCATACTGCAAAGTGGAGGTCAAACACTTCAAAACAGTGTTATCTTCATATTTCAGTGGTGTACTTTGATGGCTATGGGCTTACCCCAATGACAAACATCCAAAATTCAGATTTTCTGATGATTTTAAAATTACATGAACCAACTGAATGTGATTTTAACACATAAATCTTATCTTACAACCTAATCATGCAGAGGGAAGATTCATGACTTCATGTTTTTGCAACAGATAGTCAGGCATCTATTAAGTCTAAAAGTCAGTGCAGAGATATGCCAAGACATTCATGATTCCCTCCATGAAGAGATTTGGTACGTGCACACACTGCCAAAAGAACCACTACCTGTTTTAATGACTGTATCGCTATGCTTGGGTGGCCAGCACACATGCCTGACCTAAACTCCAAAGATAAAAGGAGGATTGCTAAGAAGATGATGAACCAGGTTGATATTTCTGTATTAGAAATCCTTTTTTTGTTACTTTGTTGTTAAAACACTTGAAATATATAATTCTGTGAGGATCTATAAGGCAATTGAGTTTTAACACTATAATCTGAAATACTGAAATACATTTTTGATATACTGAGATGCACTCAAACTTCCAAACAACTCTATTGGTGTTTCTTGTAAGCAAAGGAAAAGTGTGGCCTGTTGTTTCCCTGGTGCAGCAACAGGTGAAAAGTGGTGGCACTATATTAATCCATGCGTCATCCAACATGGAGAAAACAGATGTAAGCACATTTAAACTTTTTTTTTTTAATTGCTCTGCTTTGATACCAGTGGGTAGAATGAGTGGCATGTAGCTATTTAAGCTAAATTCCCTCATCAGTGTGTGCAGGGCCGTGCAGAGACCTTTGGAGGGGCAGGAGCTCAAAGTTGAAAAAGGGCACATAGAACAAGATCTTAAAACACCAAACAACAACATAGCAACAACCCATACTAATCATGAATCATGATCCTAATTGTAAGACAGACCATAAATTTAAACCTGTAGCATTCATTTATAGAGAATGACAATGTTATTAAATTTTACTTAATGCATTCAGCTGAGACAAATAAAGTACATTTAGGATTTATTAAGGAAGTTTACTTTGTTAAAGTTTCAAGAATCATCTTGATAGTTTGATTGTTGTGTTACCATGGCTACAATATGGTGTAATCTTTGTGTTTGAGTTGGGTTTGTTCACAAATACATCACAGCAAATAACCAATAATCAGTGATTGATTTTAAACTCGGCCAATAAACCTGGTCTCCCTCTCACAGATTCACCTTATCGATATTTAAACATGTTAGCGATGCTGAGGTTCTTAGTAGGAAAAGTTTCGGGGGCCGGGTGGTTCTGTCTAAGGCCCCATATTACCTTGGTCTGGCCCTGCATGAAGAGCTGCTAAGATGCGCATCTCTGGAATCTACCTGGAATCTACCTGGAATCCCCCGGTGGCCCCTATGTCAGTCCCCCGATGCTTTGGAGACATTTTGGTTCATTTCATTGTGGCATGTTTGGCTTTTTGCTGTGGTTCTAATTATTGCTACAGTTTTTTCTCTGATGTTTATTTAGTGAACTCTAAATGCTCTGGGCCAAATCTTCCTTTAACACTTGAGGTTCTGCAATAACTTCTATTTACAGCCGCGAACCTCCAGCCCAGATCCCGTCAGCAGCGGCTTTAATCCGCCTGGTAGAAACGTTAAGGAGAATCAGAGCAAACAGTCAGCAGGTGGTACCGGGTGGTACCAGGTGGTACCAGGTGGTACCGGGGCTTTGAGCTGCGTTGCGACTCGCGGTGACAATCACAGTACCGTGTCTTATATCAGGATGTCTGATATAAAGACAGATATTCTTTATATCTGTCAGTGGACCGACTCAAGCTGCCTGTAGTGAACCGGGCCTTTAGCAGAATGATGAAGTTAAAGTCAGAAGTTTCTCTGCAGCCGAAGCATTTCTGTGTTTAGGGGCGAGGCAGGTTTTGTCTCGCTATTGCAAGGACAATTATAAAAATATAAATAGAAACAGTTTTTCTAACGTCAACATCAGACCTACGTTTTTATTCACAAACCGTTTTTAAAAAATATATTATTGCCCATAATTTGAGAGTTAGAGGACACAGATCTGCTCCCCTCCTCCTCACCATGGAACCGGTGTGCTCCATGGTGAGATAGCACTTGGTATGCAGAGTTATTTCATAACTGTCTGTCTGTTGCAACAAGCAGAGAGGGAGGGACGGACATAAAGCCTAGAGCAAGGATGGAGAAGGGGGGATAGAACGTGATGGATGGATGAATGAGCCAAGCCCCCATTGGATAAATGTCAGTCAGGATTAAAGCATTATGACAGGCAGAACTCGACCAGCTCGCTTTAGCGTGCGCACGCAAACACACAGGTGATAGACGGCAGGTGACTGCTGGTACCACGCACTGAGCCCTTAAGGAAAGCCCCCAGCATTGCCCCTGGCAACTGTAGCCTTCTGCCTCCTGCGTGCCCCTCCATCACTCTCTCCCAACTGATTCTCCTTTTTCACCGCCATCTACTACACTAAAAAAGGGTTACATTTCAATTACGCATTCTGGGTATTTACATCTCTCTATCAGCAGGTTTTGCAGACCATATCTACCATTTCTTTTCATTATTGCAGTTTGGGAAGGGCAAGATAAGAGCAGTCAGATTAAATGCCCCGAGAGCTGGATCTAAAGAAGAGAAAAAACTTCTTATGATCTCTTGTAACAATCTAAAGCATTTTGTAAAGTTTTTGTGTGATTTATTCAAAGGTATTTTTAGTAAAGCTGATTTCAAAAGTAAAGAAAATTCTACCATTTAACTTATTCAAGCGCCAAAAAACACAGTAAGAGAGAAGTTTTCTTCATGTCAGAAAGTTTGAAGGTTTTAAAGAAAGGTTTATTCCATAAATTACTTTATAGAGATCTGATGCTAAACTCCTGTGCACAATCTTGACTTTCCAGTTTGTGTCAGGGAAGTTGCTGGGAAGATGTTTGCTTTCCCTCAGAAATAACGTCAGATATTTTGCACGTACCACCGACGGTGCATCTCGGTTTGTTTCCAACAGGCCTAACTTGTTTGTGGTGGCTGTTTGTTTCACTGCGTTCCAGATGAAAAAGCTCCCAGAGGCTCCTTAACTACAGCTGGGATGGTTCCCAACACACACTCAACAGCACATGAGGGAACTCTCCAATTAATCCTGCCTCTAAACCCTACTGCTGTGTGTGGGTGCGTATCTTTCTTTACCTGTCAGAAGCTTGTTCAAAGGAAGCACACTCTGGTACTATCCCTCACACAGACACATTTGAACCCACAAAACAGCATGTGTTAAGAAAACATGTTGCTGCTTCTGCTTGATTCTCTCTGCAGTGACTGGATGCACGCGCTGCAGAAGCGTAACCACAGTTGTCAAAGTGAAACATGGCTTGTCTTTGCATCAAAGTAAAGTTAACCTTACTAGAGTTTTTTTTTTTTACTACTTATTTTATTTTTCCAATGACCAATTTATTACTTAAATTGGTCATTTAAGTAACCAATTACTTAATTGGTTAAGTAATTAAGTAATTACTTAACCAATTAAGTTAAGACATAAATATTCATCCATCCATCCATCCATCCATCTTCTTCCGCTTATCCGAGGTCGGGTCGCGGGGGTAGCAGCTTCAGAAGGGAGGCCCAGACTTCCCTCTCCCCAGCCACTTCTTCCAGCTCCTCCGGGGGAATCCCGAGGCGTTCCCAGGCCAGCCGAGAGACATAGTCCCTCCAGCGTGTCCTGGGTCTTCCCCGGGCCTCCTCCCGGTGGGACGTGCCCGGAACACCTCACCAGGGAGGCGTCCAGGAGGCATCCTGACCAGATGCCCAAGCCACCTCAACTGGCTCCTCTCGATGTGAAGGAGCAGCGGCTCTACTCTGAGTCCCTCCCGGATGACTGAGCTTCTCACCCTATCTCTAAGGGAGAGCCCAGCCACCCTACGGAGAAAACCCATTTCGGCCGCTTGTATCCGCGATCTCGTTCTTTCGGTCATGACCCAAAGCTCATGACCATAGATGAGGGTGGGAACGTAGATCGACCGGTAAATCGAGAGCTTCGCTTTTTGGCTCAGCTCTCTCTTCACCACGACGGACCGGTACAGCGCCCGCTTGACAGCAGACGCTGCGCCAATCCGCCTGTCAATCTCCCGCTCCCTTCTTCCCCCATTCGTGAACAAGATCCCGAGATACTTAAACTCCTCCACTTGGGGCAGGACACCCCCCCTGACCCGGAGAAGGCACTCTACCCTTTTCCGGCTCAAGACCATGGCCTCGGATTTGGAGGCACTGATCCCCATCCCGGCCGCTTCACACTCGGCTGCGAACCGATCCAGCGAGAGCTGCAGATCACGATCTGATGAAGCCAAAAGGACCACATCGTCTGCGAAAAGCAGAGATGAGATCCTGAGGCCACCAAATCGGATCCCCTCAACACCTTGGCTGCGCCTAGAAATTCTGTCCATGAAAGTGATGAACAGAATCGGTGACAAAGGGCAGCCCTGGCGGAGTCCAACTCTCACCGGAAACGAGCCCGACTTACTGCCGGCAATGCGGACCAGACTCTGACACCGGTCATACAGGGACCTGACAGCCCGTATCAAAGGGCCCGGTACCCCATACTCCCGGAGAACCCCCCACAGGGCTCCCCGAGGGACACGGTCGAACGCCTTCTCCAAGTCCACAAAACACATGTAGACTGGTTGGGCGAACTCCCATGCACCCTCCAGGACCCTGCTGAGGGTGTAGAGCTGGTCCAGTGTTCCACGACCAGGACGAAAACCACACTGCTCTTCCTGAATCCGAGGTTCGACTATCCGACGGACCCTCCTCTCCAGGACCCCTGAATAGACCTTGCCAGGGAGGCTTAAGAGTGTGACCCCTCTATAATTGGAGCACACCCTCCGGTCCCCCTTTTTGAACAGGGGGACCACCACCCCAGTCTGCCAATCCAGGGGAACTGCCCCCGATGTCCATGCGATATTGCAGAGTCGCGTCAACCAACACAACCCTACAACATCCAGAGCCTTAAGGAACTCCGGGCGGATCTCATCCACCCCCGGGGCCTTGCCACCGCGGAGCTTTTTAACCACCTCGGCGACCTCGCCCCCAGAGATTGGAGAGCCCAACCCAGAGTCCCCAGGCTCCGCTTCCTCAGTGGAAGGCATGTTGGTGGGATTGAGGAGGTCTTCGAAGTACTCTGCCCACCGGCCCACAACGTCCCGAGTAGAGGTCAGCAGCACACCATCCCCACTATAAACAGTGTTGGTGCTGCACCGCTTCCCCCCCCTGAGACGCCGGATGGTGGACCAGAATCGCCTCGAAGCCGTGCGGAAGTCTTTCTCCATGGCCTCTCCAAACTCCTCCCACACCCGAGTTTTTGCCTCAGCAACCGCCCGAGCCGCATGCCGCTTCGCCCGCCGGTACCCATCAGCTGCTTCCGGAGTCCCACAGGCCAAAAAGGCTCGATAGGACTCCTTCTTCAGCCTGACGGCATCCCTCACCGAAGGTGTCCACCAACGGGTTCGAGGGTTGCCGCCGCGACAGGCACCGACAACCTTGCGGCCACAGCTCCGATCGGCCGCCTCGACAATGGAGGCACGGAACACGGTCCACTCAGACTCCATGTCCCCCACCTCCCCCGGGACGTGTTCGAAGTTTTGCCGGAGATGGGAGTTAAAGCTCCGTCTCACAGGGGATTCCGCCAGACGTTCCCAGCAGACCCTCACAACACGTTTGGGCCTGCCAGGTCTGACCGGCTTTCGCCCCCGCCACCGGAGCCAACTCACCACCAGGTAGTGGTCAGTGGACAGCTCCGCACCTCTCTTCACCCGAGTGTCCAAGACATACGGCCGCAGATCCGATGAAACGATGACAAAGTCGATCATCGAACTGCGGCCTAGGGTGTCCTGGTGCCAAGTGCACATATGGACACCCTTATGCTTGAACATGGTGTTCGTTATGGACAATCCATGGCGAGCACAGAAGTCCAGCAACAGAACACCGCTCGAGTTCAGGTCGGGTGGGCCGTTCCTCCCAACCACGCCCCTCCAGGTCTCACTGTCGTTGCCCACGTGAGCGTTGAAGTCCCCCAGCAGAACAAGGGAGTCCCCAGGAGGAGCACTCTCCAGTACCCCCTCTAAGGACTCCAAAAAGGGTGGGTAATCTGAACTGTCGTTCGGCCCGTAAGCACAAACGACAGTCAGAACCCGTCCCCCCACCCGTAGGCGGAGGGATCCTACCCTCTCGTTCACCGGGGTAAACCCCAACGTACAGGCGCCGAGATGGGGAGCAACAAGTATGCCCACTCCTGCCCGACGTCTCTCTCCCTGGGCAACTCCAGAGTGGAAGTATGTCCAGCCCCTCTCAAGGAGACTGGTTCCAGAACCAGAGCCATGCGTCGAGGTGAGACCGACTATTTCTAGCCGGAACCTCTCGACCTCACGCACTAGCTCCGGCTCCTTCCCCACCAGAGAGGTGACATTCCACGTCCCAAGAGCCAGTTTCTGCAACCGAGGATCGGACCGCCAGGGTCCCCTCCCTTGGCCGCCACCCATCACACAGTGCACCCGACCCCTTTGGCCCCTCGCACGGGTGGGGGGGCCCATGTTTCCTCTTCGGGCTGAGCCCGGCCGGGCTCCATGGGTAAAAGCCCGGCCACCAGACGCTCGCCATCGTGCCCCCCCTCCAGGCCTGGCTCCAGAGTGGGGCCCCGGTGACCCGCGTCCGGGCGAGGGAACACCAAGTCCAAGGTTTTCCTTCATCATTGGGGTCTTCGGGCTGCACTTTGTCTGGTCCCTCACCTAGGACCTGTCTGCCTTGGGTGACCCTACCAGGGGCATGAAGCCCCAGACAGCATAGCTCCTAGGATCATTGGGGCACTCAAACCCCTCCACCACGATAAGGTGGCAGCCCATGGAGGAGGGCTCCATGGGCTGCCATAAATATTCAATTAACCCTAAAACTATTACAATTAGAATGATGGTTTTGAATTTTTACATCCATGTTTTAATGCATATCCAATATATAACCAACTAACATCCTAGAGAGAAGCCCAGTTCTCTCTATTATAATAAATATATATTTTGTAGCTTCAAGTTGCTGAAGCTGCATATGCAAAGTAGGGAGAATTGCTAGTAAGGAATATCCAAAGCATTTTTAAATCATCAAAATCCCTCACTTTTTTAATTATTATTTTTATTATTATTTTTGCTGGAAGTTTAAAAAAAATCATACATTTTCAGGTGCACAGTTTGCAAATCTGTATTATAGATTATTTTGTCAATCTGGCTGTTGCATAACAATCTTAATGTTTTTCACCTTTTGCAATAAAGCTAATGTTGACATAAAAACCATATTGACAGCTGCACTGTTTTTCCACAGTTGTTTTGCTCGTTGTGCTTACACATCCCCACTGTCAAGAAGAGAGCAGCTGAAACGTCATTTGATAAATTTTACGACATTCAAAGCAATGCGCTGAGTTACAAAAATAAAAGAATGACAGTTTCCACAACCGGAACTCCACTGACGATCAAATCATCAATGACTCAGATCAAAACATAGAAAAAAAAGCTAATTTTAACTCAGCACTTCATCAACATCAGACATATGTGAGGAAATAAATGATAAAGCTATGCTCCTTTCAGCTGTAGTTGGCTTCCCAGTCTCACTAAATACACATTTTGAATATTGAAATGTTAAATGCAGATCCATATAATTCTTAAAGAACAAAAAATGATAATATATGAAGAATGCCAGCTTTGTTATTCTCAATACTTCTTGTGTACATTTATTAAAAGGTTTGCCATACACTGTTCATCGACTAATAAAGCTTTAAAGGTACACAGTGGAGAGGCAGGAAACAGGAAACTCTATGCACGTGTTAAAATATATATGCATAATTTTTTACATTAATAAGCCAAAAATCTTCCAATATTTGTATGATAATTGCAAATAATCTGCCTGTCGTCTGCAAAGAAAGGAACAGTAATGTTTCTTTTTAGATGCTTCTTTTACTAAAATGTTTTGATTAACACATGCTTTGGTTTTTTGTTTTGTATGTCTTCATTTTTACAAACCTGGACGGAAATGTTTACAGCTCAATACCATTAATATTAATGGTCTCACCAAAACTAAGGCAGGCAGAAAGCACAGATGTTTCCACAGAGTGCATCTTAGTTCAGTTTAAATCTTTGTCTCTCACTCTACTGACCTGCCCTGGAGCAGCTGAGCTTCCAGGTAGGAAGTGAAATATCTGTGTGCAGAGCAGGAGGAATTAAACCTGAGGTCACTTTGCAGAGCCACAAATCTGCACTCCAAGCTCCAAGTGGAATAAAATTATAGCACTATGGCTAATCTGAATAAATAATGGCTTTGCCTTTGTGTCTTTTGAAACACATAAATACATAAGCACTGTTTTCTAAATTGCAAAAACACCAGAATGCACATTTAATTCAGACGCTAAAAGCGGATCTACAGGATGTATTAATGTGTCTGAAGGCGTGTGGAGGTGCAGGGGTGTGAGTGTGCCTATTGTGCTTTAACGTGACCTTAAATTATGAAAAGCATATGAAAACATTTAATAATTGTTGGATAAATTGTATTTTTAGTAATTATCAAATATTCGTTGTATCATGTAGCTTTGTAGTAACATTTAGATAATGTTTAATTATATGCTTTTTCTCTTTTTCCTCTATTCTAAGTAATGTCTCTGTGTGTTGAATAATTATGATTCCTTCCTGTGACCTCTTTGAGAAAGAGAGCAGTGAAGCCTTCATGGAGATAGCGGAGACAACTCTGTCTGCTCTCCTGTGGTACTCGACGCCGTGTCTGGTACTCGACTGGAGCAGAAAGATTTAGAGTGTAGATAACATGTGTCTAATAGTAAATGTCATTAGCGCTGCAACAATGTGATAAATTGTTTTCCCCTCCCTTTGAGAGTTAAAGCGCTCAGTGTAAGAGGGTCCCCTAAAAAAGCAATAAAATAGAGGGAGCGGGAGATGTGTTTTCAGAGCGGTTGGAGATTTGTAACTGAAAGCATCTCTCTGTCTGCTCTCCTCGCGAGTACAAAAAGAATTTAACTCTCTTGTCTTTCCTGTGTTTTGTTTAATAGGTATTTAGACCTAACAATAATCTTCCTTTTACATCAAAGATTTGTCTTCGTCTCACACATTTACCTCCTCGCCTGCAGTTTTGACTGGGATAAAGAGGCCAGAGAAGTGAACCTGAGTTACATTACAGTCAATCTGTGTTATGAGGCCATTTTCTCTTTCTGAACACACAGGACAAATTTGAGCTGGAAAAAAAAATAAAATAAAATAAAGATCAGACGTACAGCACTGCACATTGCCATCCCACCCACTCTGAAACACCCACACTCTGAGTGAAGGTCACTTTAAAAAGCAGACAGAGAAAAACCCTCGACTTGATTGTACAGTCAGAGTTGGGAACACAGACAAGCCACTTCTGAGCCGCTTACTTGTACAGCAGATGAAACTTTTCATCTTTCATCTTATTTCAAAGACTTTCCAGTTATGGCAATTCTAAGACTTTACGGTGAACTGCTTTTATGTAAAAAAAAACCAAAAAAAACTGTTTTGTGTTTGGAGATCATTAGTGATATTCCTCTGTGGAGCTTGATGTATGTCTCTTATCTGTCTTCTAGTTTCTTCTTTAATTCCTCTTTGCTTAATTATATGATATTTTTTGAGTTTGGAAGTTCCAAGAAAGTTTTGTTATTTTTATAGTTTTTTTTAAATGTCACCCACATATTGTTATTTTTTCCATAACTTGTTAATCATTCACAATGCATCCATCCTTACACATCCATCTGTACATCCATCCATATCCAGCCCAGGCTTGTGGGAGGTTCTGAGCAGATTTTAATTTGGGGGCCTCTTTCTTTCAAGCCTGTCATTATTATTAAAGATTTAAGAAAACAAGTGTGGAGGTGCAAAATTGTTGTTGCTGTTTTTTTTTTCAAGAAATTGCAGGACAAAAACCTGTTACACTTCCTATACAGTCTCATAACAATTGGTGTGTGTGACATGTAACGTCGACCCAGACACACGAAACAGAAAGTAGAAAGTTAGCATTATAACAGGGTTGATTGAATATAACTTTTGAATTATGAAGGTATTGATACAACTGGTCTGTTCAGAAACATGGCACTGACAGTGTCCTGGTAAGGACACTGTCATATTCACGTCTAATGCCCTCAACCCTTTATTCTACATCACAGACTGGAGGAGTACCAAAATTATATCAGACACATCTGGATTCTACCATCAGTCGTACTTAAGAAAAAGTGAAATCAATCAATCAATCAAATTTTATTTGTATAGCACATTTCAGCAGCAAGACATTTCAAAGTGCTTTACATCATTACAAACACAGAAACACAATGCAATATAGAATCAATAATCAAAACAAAGCATTAAGTCAAGTTCCATCCATAAATTTGTAATTGATTATGTTTCAAATACAATTCTAAACAGGTGGGTTTTTAGTTGAGATTTAAAAGAAGTCAGTGTTTCAGCTGTTTTACAGTTTTCTGGAAGTTTGTTCCAAATTTGTGGTGCATAGATGCTGAAAGCTGCTTCTCCTCGTTTGGTTCTGGTTCTGGGGATGCAGAGCAGACCAGAACCGGAAGACCTGAGAGGTCTGGAAGGTTCATACAACAACAGCAGATCTTTAATGTATTGTGGTGCTAAGCCGTTCAGTGATTTATAAACTAACAACAGTATTTTAAAGTCTATTCTTTGAGCTACAGGGAGCCAGTGGAGGGACTTTAAAACTGGTGTTATGTGCTCTATCTTCCTGGTTTTAGTGAGAACGCGAGCAGCAGCATTCTGGATCAGCTGCAGCTGTTTGATTGATTTGTTGGACAGACCTGTGAAGACGCTGTTGCAATAATCAATACGACTGAAGATGAATGCATGGATGAGCTTCTCTAGATCTGGCTGAGACATCAGTCCTTTAATCCTGGAAATGTTCTTCAGGTGATAGAAGGCCGACTTTGTAACTGTCTTTATGTGGCTCTGGAGGTTCAGGTCAGAGTCCATCACTACTCCCAGGTTTCGGGCCTGATCGCTGGTTTTTAGTTGTAATAACTGAAGCTGTGCATTGACTCTAGATCGTTCCTCTTTAGGTCCAAAAATAATAACTTCAGTTTTGTTTCTGTTCAACTGGAGAAAGTTTTGGCACATCCACACATTTATCTGTTCTAAGCATCTGTTCAGTGATTGGATGGGGTCAAAGGTCACCTGGTGACATTGTAATGTAGAGCTGTGTGTCATCTGCATAGTTATGGTAGCTAATATTATTTCCTGTTGTAACCTGAGCTAGTGGGAGCATATAAATATTGAATAAAAGGGGCCCTAGGATTGAACCTTGGGGTACCCCACATGTGACCTTTGACCTCTTTGATGAAAAGTTCTCTATTGAAACAAAGAAATCCCTGTTCTTTATGTAGGATTTAAACCAGTTAAGCACTGGACCGGAGAGTCCGACCCAACTCTCCAGTCGATTCAGTAATATGTCATGGTCAACAGTGTCAAAAGCTGCACTGAGGTCCAACAGAACCAGCACTGTGGTTCTCCCACAGTCTGTATTTATATGGATGTCATTGAACACTTTTATGAGGGCGGTCTCCGTGCTGTGGTGAGCACGAAAACCAGACTGGAAGGAGTCAAAGAGGTTGGTTATCGTTAGGAAGCTAGTTAATTGTTTACACACAGCTTTTTCAATAACTTTGCTGATGAATGGGAGGTTGGAGATCGGCCTGTAATTCTGCATTAGTGATTTGTCCAGATTGTTCTTTTTTATAAGTGGTTTGATTACTGCTGTTTTCAGAGCCTGGGGGAAAACGCCTGATGAGAGCGATGAGTTTACTATTTGGATCAGATCAGCAGCAATAACAGGCAGGACGTTCTTAAAGAAATTTGTGGGTAAAACATCCAGACAGCAGGAACTGGAGCTTAGTTGACTTATAATTTCCTCTAAGGTTTTAAAATTAAGTAGTTGAAATTGGGTCATTTTTCCTGTATTTGTTTTGTTTGGGCACAGCATTGGTACTGACTTTATAGTGGATGTACAGATTAATCCTCTGATTTTTTGAATTTTCTCTGAAAAGAAGCTGGAAAACTGGTTGCAGGCGGCAATACATTGGAATTCAGGCGGTAACGTCACAGGAGGGTTTGTGATTCTGTCAACTGTTGCAAATAAAGCTCGAGCATTATTAATGTTTTTGTTTATGACATCTGCAAAGAAAGCCTCTCTTGCATGTTTTAGTGTTAGATGATAGTTACGTAGTCTTTCCTTATATATGTCACAATGAACGTGGAGTTGAGTTTTACGCCATTTTCGTTCTGCCCTACGGCAGAGTTGTCTTGCCGATCTAACTGTTTGTGCATTTCTCCATGGAGATTTCTTTTTACCAGACACAACCTTCATTTTAACTGGGGCAATGGAATCAATAATATCTGAAACTTTAGACTGAAAATCATTTACCAACTTATCTACATCATTACAACTTAAGGGTGAGGAAGAAGAGTAGATTTGATTAAAAGTTTCTGCTGTGTTTTCAGTGAGAGAACGTTATGTGATGGTTGCTGTTTGTCCAAGTGGGTTAAAAGATAAAGAGCTTTCAAAAATAACAGCGAAGTGATCTGACAGGGCGACATCAGTTACAGAGACATTGGAAATATTCACACCCTTACTGATAACCAGGTCCAGTGTGTGTCCTTGAGTGTGTGTTGCTTGTTTGACATGTTGTGTTAGACCAAAAGTCTCTAAAATATTAGCAAGCTTTTTTGCCCCTCTGTCTTGGGGGTTGTCAACATGAATGTTGAAATCACCAACAATTATTAAACAATCATAATCTATACATATGAGAGATAGAAGTTCATTCAAGTCAGTAAAGAAATTTTCCACAAAAGTTGGAGTTTTGTATAGAGTTACAGTCAAAGTTCGTTTGCGGCCTTTAACCTCAATTCCAAGATACTCAAAAGAGGTGAAGTGACCCAAAGAGATTTTACTACAATTTATGGTATTCTTAAATATTGAAGCCACGCCTCCTCCTTTTTTGTGTTTTCTATTCTCATTGAAGAAATTGTAGTTAGGAGGCGCAGATTCAATTAGTACGATCGATTCATTATTATCATTCAACCATGTTTCTGTCAGAAACATAACATCAATATTATGCTCAGTGATGAAATCATTAATTAATAGAGCTTTAGCACAGAGAGATCTGGTATTTAAAAGAGCTAGTTTAAGTGACTTGGAGGCCAAGAAATCTTCAGTCTGGGGTTCTTTTAGGCAGGGGAACAGTCTGATGTTTGAATTAGGTCCCCTATATTTTATGTTTCTGTTTCTTGTAAATTTTCTTGTAGTGATCTGGGCAGGTAATGTCCTGTTCTGCAGTGCCGAGGGGCCAGACACATTCTGGAGCAAGAAGGGTGTAAAGATAAAGTCTGGACCCCGGCCTCAGACCTCAGAAACGCAGAGTGATGGATCCTCTGGGACGTTAGAGTCAGGTGGCTTAAATGAAGTGAGGTCTGCTACGTGAGCACTAAGGAGTGACGTCCCAAGTACAACCTGTTGATTCATTCCATCTGTAAATTTAAGAAACTCCGGTCCAGAAGACATTTCTCCATGTGTATCTTGTGAATCCTGTGAATAAGTGGGTGAGCAGAGAGGGAGGGGAGAAGGAGGAAGGGAACCAGTCGCTCCGCCTCCAGTCGATGTATCAGCTGCTTTTGAAACTGTTTGTTCCTGATAAGGTTTCTTCCTAGTCAGAAATCCTTGAGCCTGTTCTTCTGAAGTGATGATCACGTTGCTGTCCTTGTTGATAAAATGAAAAAGATTTGCAGAGAGTAGCTTTATCCCATGTTTATTAAGATTGCGTCCGCTTCTTCCAAAAAGGTGAAAGCGCTGCCAATAGATCCAGAGGTTATCGATGAAGGTCACTGAGCTGGCAGAGCAGCTTTTAATCAGCCATTTGTTTATCATGTCCAGCCTGGAGTGTTTTTCGTCTCCCCATTGAGGTGATGGAATTGGACCACTGAGAAATAACTTCATTTTTAACTTTCCCATAGTGTTCAGTAGAATATTAAAGTCCTTTTTCAGAATCTCAGATTTCTGCTTTGCCATATCGTTGGCTCCAACATGCACAACTAAGGACTCAATATCTGGCTGATCAGCGGTCAGCGAAAGAACTTTACGAGTTAAATCAGATACAGTGTCACCAGGAAAAGAAATCACTCTCGTTTTCTTGGGATTGCAAACGTGACTGATTCCATTTACTGCCTCATCTCCAACAATAAGCACTTTTGGCATACCTTTCGTTTTCCTGGTAGCCGCTTTGTCTTTAGGGGGTGGATGTGATGGTCTTGCCTCATTGTTGGTGTTTGAAAGCGAGGTTTCACTCAGAGGCTCAGGCTGGAGTACAGAAAATCTGTTTTTCAGTGGGATTCCCACAGAGTCAGAATGTTTTGAGGCCCGGGCTGGTCGCTCTGTCCTTGGGAGCGGGGTCGGTGGAACCGTTTTGGTTGCAGCTGCTTGTTTGTTTTTCTTTGGTGGAGCAGGTGTTGAGGTTGAAGGTGGGTTTCGGCTCAGAGCCGGCCACGCTGATTCGTCAAGGTGAGGGGTTCTCCCTGTCAGTCGCCTCATCGGATCTGCGGTGTGAGACATTTGCTTCGGCTTGGCACCCAGAGCGTTCCAGGGTGAGCTGCTTGATGCGAGGCGTACAACCTTTCCGTTGATTTGAGGAAGAGTTGTCTGATTTCCACAGTTAGCGTTGATTTCAAAGTTCACTTCCAGCTGTTTGATCTTCATTTCTATAGACTGAAGTCGTTGTATAATACTGCTAATGTCCTTGGGGTCGGCCGGAGGCATTTTGTCCTGATTCAACTTGGAGATGAAGAAAAGTAAGGTAAAAATAAAAGTAAGAAAAGCGCTTAATAGGACTGAACATTAATACCAGCTTTTCTAAATTCAGACATCTCACAGCTATCTCATAACTCTGAGCTGTTACAGATTCAGGAAGACTTTTTCCAAACACTTTGGACCACAGGCACAGGCGAGCGTCAATGAACTGATTTCTTTTTAATCGCAAGCCTTGAGATTTTGAATGCGATTTCTGCCAGTACTCCTGGCAGAAATCTTTACGGAAAGCCAGTGATGCTGAAATTTCCTAATGCTGTGTTGGATTTTGAGCCCAATGCACAAATCCCTAGGATGCAGAACGCAATGCAAAGTAATTAGTCTATTATGTTGAAAATGAAAGTGATTTCCAGTGGTAAGCATGTCTTGGAAGAGTTTGGTTGGGAGCGTGGTGGGGGATTGGAACGAGTTGTTTTACTTTCCATTATCTTCAGTAGGGAAACATGTCTTCAAATGCGCATTTTCAAGATACAAACAGGCTGGTTTCACTCCAAACCTTTTCAGCTGAGATCAGAGGTCCATACTCACCTAAAGGAGGTTTACCTTTTTTCCAGTTAACAACTGTGGTTTTATGCTCAGAGGAGCGAACTCTCACCCTGATCGCTTCATATCTATGAATTAATTCTCATCTAGTGAGCAAGGAAGCAGGATCTGATCAACACATAAAGCTTTAAACGTCTGATGCAGAAACACCTCTCCTGGCTGCGAGAATACTGACTGTATTGTCATCAAACCAGATCTGAGAGGAAGAGGTACAATGCGAATAAAAACACCAAGAATATGTTGAGGGAAAAAAAAAAATGAAACGATGCGTTACAAGTTCACATCCTGATTAGGAGTAAAGTCTAAATGAAGCGAAAAGCAGGAGGCATCCAAGTCCTGCTCTTATCTGGAGAAATGCAAGTCATCCAACACACACACACACATATTTTCTATAGGGAGACAAGGTGATTTAATCATCTCTTCTCCCTTTCATCTCATCTCAGCCTTTTCTATCTCCTCTTCATTTTAATATGAAACCAACAAAAGCTACGTTAGCGAGAGGCCAGCCTCAACCCTCTTGACTTTTTTTCATATCTTTTAGCCACTATCGCAGCGTCCCTCTGTCTTCTAAGGGCTCTTGGAGGTAAATCTCCCGTCTCACTGTTGCATTAGGTAATTGGACTCAGTAATGAAGGCGAACGTGCTGAGAAGATGTTTAGGTATTTGAAGAAAACCAAGCCTTTTGATTCTATGAACAGAAAAATGGCGACTGTGGTGTGTCTATGTGAGGATATGAAAACATTTATAGAAAAAGATGAAAGATTTTTTTTTTTTTTTAATGCATATGCACCTGGTTTAACACACCTGGTGTGCACATTCAATCACCCAATTAATTGAGTACATTTTGATAGATTACTAAAATATTCAATATCTAAAGCCGTACTCAGCTGAGTCTAAAAGGTTAAGTTTTTTCCAGATTAAGTCTGACTATGCCCATCTTGCAAATTTGTATTTAAATATTCAGATGAAAAGATGAAGCGGCACCCATAGGGACCGCAACAGTGTATGCTGCACACACACACCTAATCCCAGGGCTTTCTTTGTCTAGCTGTTCATTAACAGCAGCAAAAGAGAAACCTGTAGCTCTCCAAAGGCCCAACCATCATCAAAAGAAGAAGAAAAAGCCTCTCCTGCTCCGTCCCTCTCATCTTTCCCTTAATCTCCCAGCCCTGAGCAAAAAAACACATTTTTAGTCTAAAAGATATGTCTAACTAAAAACCTAAAGTGTCAGGCCTATTTGCTTCTTTAATCCACCTGTCTGGGTGAATGTGTGTTTGTGTGTCTGACTGTCAAACACTGCGACTTTCAAAGCATCAGCAAACACAGCTAACTCCTCAGCAGTCCTGCTTTCATGCCAGGCTGAGTACGTCAGAACAAAGTATTCTCTCATGTCTATCATCCCAGCCAAAACACAGAACTGGAAGTAACCGGAAGTAACTGGAAGTTGTCGTCTTTCCCTTCTCGGTCTCTTTGCGTTTCATCTTGAGTAATGCTCCTTCTCCCTTCATCTACTCAACAAGCTTCCTGGGAGAATGATGGAGCAAAGGAGGGCTGCTGAACATCATACAGCACAAAAACAAAGACGAAGCTCTGCCATCTGCCACAGGGTCTAACTCTTAGTCTTTTAGCAGGTACACCCCGACACACACACGCCCACACACACTACTTTCTTAAACTTATCTAAAATTGCTCCACTTTATGTTTAAGACAGCTTTGGCTTAGCATTTAGTGTTCCTACTTATGTTTGAAAACATGACATGAAAACATGAAGAAAACAGATGCATTTATTTTTTCATCTTTTTTGCATTGCATCTTTTCTGAGCTTTAGCTAAAGAAACAGGAAGAATAAAGTCAAGCATGAACAACAGCTAACTAAACAGAAAGGAAAACAAACTCAAATGGTGCCTTCAGGAACACTGAACGCGTAACACTGAACTCTTTCAAACAGATGACTGCAGAGATCGATTACAAATGCATAAAAACAAAACACTCACAGCCATTTGCTCAAAAAATATGTAACAATGGTTGTAAGAAAACAACAAAAAAGGACACAGATAGCAAAACGTTTCAATAATCAGGCATAAAATCATGACAACCTACCTAGTAGTGTCTTGGTTTTACCTGTTCTGCCTTTGAGTCATGGACCCCAGCAGAAACCTGAAGTCATAGTGTGTTATCTGGCACCAATATAATGTTATTATTACTCTTATAAGTTGTGAGGTGGCGTCTCTACACCATAGACCTGCTTCTGATCTGAGAAATTTCGAGGCAAATCCATAGAGAGCAAACTTTTCTACTCACGCTCTTGACTCGAATTACTCATTCATACACTGATACGCAAATCAGCAGGCAACCTGCACAACAACACATCAATATGGTGGATGAAGCTGAAATCAAACTCACAACCCTTCCACCAATAACTTCTTCAGTAGTCTGAGCTGTAGTAGCTTGTCTGCTGGATCCTACAACACAAGCCAAGACTTCAATCCCCACAATTATTGACGAGCTGGTTCTTTCCACAGAGACACCGACCAAAACAGAACAGGAACACAAGAGCTGCAGTTTAGGAGATTCTCTGACCAAGACGTCTGGCCGTCACAACTTGGCTCTTGTTCTTAACCTTTCCCCAACAATTTATAGGACAAAACTTCACTTTCTGCCTCATATAGGCAATCCATTGCATTTTTTTGTTCCTTTGCCACACGTAAACTATATTTTTTTAGCACTGTTGAGCTAAATTATGTTGTGAATTATTTGCTAGGGACATACAGTTATTGCCTTTTCCCTATTAGCTGAAGCTGTTCATTCACACATTTGTCAGAACAAGACAGTCAATGTATTATAATCTATAGAAAACCTTGATCCGCTATGAACAGCTACTTAATATGTGTATTAAAGTTGTCCTCTACCTGATCTTTTTTTAACATAACTATATTATAGCAGAACTATCGGCTGTAGAGCAGTGGGCGTAACGTAAAAAAAACTGCTGTAGTGGATTTGAGAAAATCCACATTCACAGCTGCAGTCAACTAAATCGACCAGACATCCTTTCTTATTCCACCTCCACCTCACAATACGTTTCTAATGTCTTAGAAAAGCGATTCATGTTTTTATATTGCAGGAGAACTGAGGTAAAAACCAGAAACATGCCTGCCTCAAACAAATAATAAATGCCCTTTCAGTACGCAGTCCTTCATCCAGCACAGCAGGGTCAGAGCCCCGGCCTCTAATAGAGGGGGTGTGTATGTGTGACATTGGGACATTTTCCCTTTGTGTAAATTATGAGCACGGAGGAAAAGTGTTGCTATGGAGACTGTAGTTAGTGATGCGGTGGGCAAAGCCACATCAACTAGTGTGTAGGGAGGATGGAGCTGAACATATTCTGTTTGACAGAGTACAGCCACACACATGGACTGTCCACACACTCAAAACACTTGAGTGTTCATGTTTAGAACAGAACAAAAACTGTTGCTCCTTTGTAGCAAAGGACCAAAGATAGTAATCTTTGCTACAAGATTGTAGCAAAGGAGCTGAAAAAGCATTTGCTGATATGTATTTCTGTGATCGGTTGCTTTTTTACCAGCTTTCCGGATTTCGAAATGAAACGTAGTCAGTCTGTTAATCTAAATACAATCATTTGTTGGCCACTTTCAAGTTACCAGAGAGCATCTCAGAAATGTTGGGATCGCAAAGTTTATCTTGTTCCTGAAAGTTTAGGAGTGGCCTCGCCCAATTCCTGAACTAAATGTCAGGAAGGGTCAGCTGAAGAGGGCTCTTCTCACAATTTGACTGATTAGGAGAAGTTTTGCAAGGTGCAGGCATAAATGTCGTAGAGTGGATTGCTGATGGACTCCTAAGAAAGAAGACTGAATGTCAATAATGAAGCAAAAACTGTGTTTTTAGTTTATGTAGGATCACATATTTCGATTTTTGAAAATTATTGAAATTTTTTATTACTACAGTCATAAAAAAACACACACAAAAAACCTTCTTCTGTCGTCCCACCACAAAAAAAACAGTGATGTAAAAAAAGAAAACTTTGATTGGGCTGGTAAATAACAAGACAGCAGATTGGATATATGGATAAGTAGATGAGAAAGACAGAGGAGAAAACATTCGGCAGAAGGAGCAGTAATCTCTAAAAATAGATTTTGAACTTGGAGATACACCTCTGGAAAGCAAGTGTCACAATCTGCTTGAGAGTTTATGTTTCATCTTCTGTCGCCGACTATCCACTGCTGGCCTCCACAACAATAATAACAACACACAACCAATTCAATTCAATCTCTGTCTGATTGGAGGGAGCGGATTTGATTTCCTCTCATGGCAAGCACACATCACACACGCACACACCCACCCACACCCTCACACTCACAAAATGCAGTTGTTTGCGCTCTAAGATTCCCTGGGGAAAGATATGGGAGTAAATGACTGCAGTGATTGTGCCAGATAGACTAGTTGTGTGCATAATATCCACACAAAGCAGATAATGTGTTTGCTAATCGCACACCAGAGACAAGCAAAGAGACGCTCGCACACAAACACAAAGGCTAACAGCTGCACAGCTATAACCTTTAACCACTCTTTTCACGCCGCTGACTGCCAGCTACTCTCCGGATCCACCCTCACACACGCACGCCAACACACGCACCCTTGGCTCGATCCCACTGTGGGAGAGTGGCGATGTTTTTTCCCAGAGTTGTGATGACAGTCGGCTGCATGTGCTGACAGCAGTGGAAGTTATTAGAACTTGTAATCACATTCGCTGTCACATCATGGAAGACAGACAGGCATCACTGAATGTTATATTTACACATTTACCGCTATTATAAATACACAGCGAGGTGAAAATTTCTCAGCTGATGAACATTTTTCTGTGATAAATCCCACACGCTTGCGCGGCATTCAAATGATTCAAATTAAATGTTGATTAGCTGCCAGAGTCGCTGCTTTGGATAGACTTGTCTAGCAATTAAAATTACACATTTTCCAACACTTGGTTCATGCGCGTTGCAATGTTGGGCAGTGATTAAGTTACTGGGTGTGTTCTAAAAGTAGTGCTGATATTTTTCTGAACGCCACCTTTTATAGCAGCATAATTCATTCCAGCGGTGCCTGATTGTGTTAAAACTAATATTTGTTTTTTGCGTGAAAAGGTTACCTTCAGTACAACTTTTCCTTTGCTGGTACTCCTGCTGTTTAGTGTTTCATTTTAATCAATTAGCCCAATTAGGTGTACTTGACTGCTTTGGAGTATAACCAGGATTAAACTGAAATTTAAGGGGCAGAATTTGAATGTGTCTACATGAATGGAAAGGTCGATTATATATTTCTGCACATGAACGTACCTGCCTTTTAAAGCATTGTGAGATTAACTTTTTTGTGAATTGGGGCTCTATAGACGAACTTCAATAGAGTTCAACTGTTTAATTTTCTTAGAGACCTGCTCACTGTTCATGATGGAACTAAAGAGTAATATATTTCAAAGTGTAAACAGCAACTTGTGATGTTGATGGATTACTGTGGACATGTTGAAAACTTCCATGTAATGACTGTCTCGACCTAAAGGTGCCATGTCTAAAGAACATATGTCACTGCTGAATAATTATTTCATGCTTCAAAATAAGTATGGACGCAGTTATCCTGTAAAACACGTCTTAATCGCATACTACATTATGCAGACACACCGTCTGCATTTGTGAAGATTGACTTCTCAGCATCCTGAAAATTTCAGGAGTTTCCAATCGTCTGTCAAATTTTAGGATTATTGAGCAAATCGGGTTTTTTTAACCACTTACATCGATTGTGTACCAAGTATTAAACATTTATTCACAGATCAAGTCTTAACGGTTGCTTAGAAAATAAAGTAACTTTCTTCCTGACATGGTAGTTTTACACGCTAAATCCTGATAAATTAACACTATACAAATCAGGGGTGCATTAAAGGCCACAAAAATACTTCAATGACACGGTAGAACTTGATATTTCTCAAAATGCACTTTATTTCTTCATATATGAATCAATGTAAAACATATTTTAACTACACCAACATAAAAAAAATTGCTAAAGCAGTATATCCTTTTTCAATAACCTGTTAATGATTAACACTACCTTAAGGTAAAGAGTTTGCTACAGTTTCTCTAAGTCTTGATACCTGTCCATTCAAGAGTGAAGAGAACAAAGCAGAGAAAAAATAGAAACCTTGAAAAGACTCTGAAATAAGCGGTGAAGGTAGCTGAACCCACAACGGGAAAACAAGCAGAAGCAGAGCTGACCGGATGTTGTCAGAGCTAAAATATGCCATCTCCTACTTTTTGCAAACCTTTGAAACAGCTGTAACGTTTGAAACTTAAATTGAGATTTAAGAATATGAAAAAAGAGAAAGGATTAGTTTCAAAGCCTTGCCATGTCTCCACATTAATAAGAGCCTATTGCCAAAGGAAAAAATCAACTCTTTTCAGTGGCAGTCAGGAGCTCTAACCTGCATCAACTCTAAATAAATAGTGTTGACATTTATTCTTCAGCTGTTACAGAACTGCACTGAATTAGAACAGTGTGAATAAACGCTGCTGACTCCCTGCCAGCGTGTTAGCAAACCAATCTCACTGCCCTGTTTTGACAGTCAACTTCAGCTCCTCTGGAGGGAGAAGAGGAGAAGAAATAAGTTCATCGACCGTCTAGTAACGGTTTGCGTGAATTATGCAACTCCACTAATTAAACCATATTTGACAGAGTGGAGCATTGCTGAAATACTGCACTGTAATGTCAGGACAATTTTCGCGCATGGTGAAAAGGGGATATATGACTGAAAGAAGCCTCTACTGTTCATCATAATTCATCAACAAGGTGGGCGCGGCGATGTAAAGGTTCTGAGCACGGAGAAAAAAGCTGTGCAGCCTGCAGCTGCTGGGCTCTTCATAAATGTCAGACTTGTTTTCTTGTTCTAGTTTGACATTCACATAAAAGTGTCTGCTCTGGCAGGCTATCAACTCCTTGTTTTATTAATAATAAACAACCTAAAATGTGCTGCTTTTTAAGAAACTAGCAGCTGCATTAATTAAGCAGCATCGTCTCACTGAAGCTGTGTCATCCTTTAACTTTTAGGTCGCATCGCAAGAGAGGGAAGGAAACAGAGGAGGTCCAGGGGGGGCAGGAGAGGTGCAGCGCCTTGGAAAAGTATTTGTCAGGGTTTTTTAAAGCAGACAGAAACATAATAGCAGATATTTACTTGCATTAAAAACACAAAACTTTTTCCTCCTTCTCTGACAAAGACTCATAAATTTCCAAAACATTATCTCTCTTACTATTCTGGTAGCTAGTAAATACACGTATTTTTTTGGAATCTTGAAATAAATCAGAGATTTTTTTTTGTCTGAATACAAATTAAAATCTTAATGTAAACTTTTGGCTTCAACTGTAAAATAGCCCTTCTGTGTCATTTTTAAGGATTTTGCTGTCTTTATCTTCCCATCAACTCTGCCCAGCTTCCTTATCCCTGCTGAAGAAGTATCCCCACAGCATGATGCTGCCACCGCTGTGTCTCACATTGGGTGTGGGGATCAGGATAACGTGCGACGTTAGCTTTGTTTAAACACATAGACGTGGATGTATGCCAAAACTACCCCTGTGGTCTCATCTGACCAGACTGCGTACTTTGTTGGGATTGGAGTAAATGGCAAGCAGAACTACTTAAAGCTTTCTGTCAATAGCTGCTTCCTTCATGACATTCTTCCAGATTTGTAGATTGTTAATATTTTCTCGCACTTGAGCTGTTTAGCTATTTTTTCTTCTATGATTAGCGCTCTCTCTTTCCAGCTTGTCAATTTAGGTCAACCGGCCAGATCTTGGTAGGTTTACAGTAGCACCATGTATAACTTTTAGATTATGAGTGGACAGAGCTCTGTGAGATATTCAGACCTTGTGATTTTGTTTTATCACCTCAGCCTGCTTTAAACATTACCAACTCTCGCCCTGATCTGTCTGGTGTGTTCCTTGCTCTTTGCTGTTTGTTTACTAATGTTCTCTCAAAAACCCCTGAGGCCTTCACAGAACGATGATAATGTTGCAAACAGGTGGACACCGTTGTGACTTGTGACTCATTCGTAAATTGAATATGAAAACCAAAAATAATTTTCTATTCTCCTTCACTTTATGTTTCTTTATCATAATATATCTTGGGAAAAAAAAGTTTGTGGTTGTAATGTGATTTTTTTTTTTTTAAAGTTCAAGTGACGTATGATTTTGCAGGGAACTGAAATAGAGACTGAAGTAGAGATAAGCAATGCCTCGGACTTAGTAGACTGTAAAAATACAAAATATTACCAAGTCATGTTGGTCTAGTTCCTAGTGCAAATATCTTAGTACACTTGAAATAAGACAAAACTATCTCAAAAGTATCTTTTCAATAAGATATAAGAGCCACGTCAATCATTTCTCAACATTGATAAAAAAGTACTTGTTCCATTGGTAGATTATTTCACTTATTGCAAGACATTTTTCTCATATTACAAGGAAAATATTCTGCCAATGGAACTAGAACTAAACTAAGAAATTGACTTAAAACAAGCTTCTATATCTTGCTGAAAAGTTACTTATAAAGTTAGTTTTACCTTATTTTAAGTCTACCAAGACATTTGCACTAGAAACCAGACCAAAATAGGCTTTGTTTTTGCAGTGCATGAACATGGTTAAAGGTTAAATATTAAAATCTGACCAGCATGGCGGACTGGTTTTGTAGCAACTGAAGCTGAGGTTCTTCAGGTGACGGTTGAGTAAATGGCAGAGTTCAAAGATTACAACTTTCTGCTTGCTGTTCAACCTCCCTAGATAGCAGTTCTCATACGACCCATAAGTTTGCCCTCAGTTGAGTCATAATTACATGTAAAATCAACACGCAGGCACGCAAGAAGAGCGATGCATCGACAAAGCGCACGGCGCCGCTGTGATTAATGTGTGACACGTAGCAGTCCGGTAGTTTTTTCCCATCACATTCGTCTCCACAGGGCTGTGAAACAAAGGACTGAGATTAAAAAGCTCTCATTCAGACCGACTCATTAGTCTTTTCTCACTCTCTCCCTTTCTTCATGATCCTTCTCTGCTCCGAGTTTCACACATCCAGGACAAGGTCATGTCGGAGTCTGAGGAGTGGGAGGAGAGAGGAGAGGGAGGATGTCTGAAGACCGACGGGCGGGGGGACGAGGGGAGTGTCCTGCAGGGATTTTCACATCAGTAAAGCAAGCGTTTATATCCTAATGAAGATCAGCGATTCAGCAGGGCTATTTTCCTTTAAATTCAGCTTCTCTGGCGAGACAGAAACTAGACAGCTGGCTAGAAACGAGTGCGAGCACAGCAAGAAGAAGAAGAAAGGAAGAAAAAAAAATAGGCTACAGGTCCCACAAGCAAGGCACGCCAACGAAGTTCCTCATTCCCACAGACAAGCACGTTCGAAGCGCGTGTGTGGTACGTGATTGCGTTTGGCTTTCATCACCCATCTCCAAGTGATTGCATGTACGTGAGTGCATCTTCTGGGAAGACTGACCCAGATCAGAGGAAAGATGAATACATCCTGTGTGAGCAAAGCTTTGTAGCTGAGCAAATCCTTCATTCCACTTGTACAAAAAAGAGATACAAATAAAGACAAGGTGATTTGTGTGTGAAAAGGGGTGTGCAGGCGTGTGTGTGTGTGTGTGTGTGTGTGTGTGTGTGTGTGTGTGCAGATGAAAAGAGAAAGACAGCGAGAACAAACCCTCAAGTCTCAAAGCGGAAAGCAAACCATTCATCTTCCCTCTCATATGCTCTTCTGGGCTTCTATCCCAGCAACGGTGTGTGTGTGTGTGTGTGTGTGTGTGTGTGTGTGTGTGTGTGTGTGTCTTCTAAATACGGAGAGCAGACTGAATGATGAACATGATCTCCATTGCAGTAGAACAATGCTTGTTCTAAGTAGGACATGAGAGGCATTCAGCCTTCCCTCACTCTCTGTGCTTGGGACGACCGGCGCTTGTCTGCGGGAGCTGAAGCACGCCGGGCTCAATGAGGCGTCTGTTCCAGGTGATAGCGAGTGTGTGGGATCCTGCGCGCTCGCACGAATCCATTAAGTGTCATCCCCGACAGCGTCCGGAGTTTTTGCAACATCAATCAGAGGCTTATTTGGAGGAGGCCCCGGCGTCGCTCTAACAGACGGGCAGGTGGCGCCGTGCGGCAAGACGCCGTCACCTCTGCCCTGAGGCCAGCCAGGCCCGCTGCTTTACACCTGCTAGCTGCTCGCCTCTGGAGGTTTTCACATCTGGAATCTTCACTGAACACAGCAACCCCACACCTGACTGTTCTTCCATCGGCCTCTCAGCCTATTTTGCCAGCCAGTGAGAAAGAAGCTTTCAAAACAAACGCAGCTTAAGAAAGTGCATGGTGGCATATGACAGTCTATTTACAACCCTTGAACTTTTCAGATTTGTCACATAATAGCTAAATATTTCTGCATGTCATTTTCAAATTATTATTTTTTTGATTAACCAGCATTCCAGAGTGTTACAAAGGAATATAAAGTCCTGCTGAGTCAACACTTTTACTGCATCTAACACACTTTAAACTCAGACAAACTGAGCGAAGAACATCTACAAAGAACAGTTTTCAAGTCTTGCCACTTAATCTCAGTAAGAATAAGTCTGGACTTTGACTGGGCCATAAAACTTTGATCTAAACTATTCTAGCACAGCCCATGGTGTAAAGTGTAGGGTCAGTGAACCTGACCTTCAGTCTCAGGTCTTTTTCAGCCTCTATGTTTCCTTCAGAATTGCTGTTTTCTAAAAGGTCCACCTTCCTTTAAAAATCCTGACCAGCTGCCTTGTTCCTGCTGAACAAGCATTCCCACAGCATAATGCTGCCACCATGTTCTACTCAGGTGAAGGTGTTCTCATGGTCATGTTAGTTTTCAACCAGCTACATGCCAGCCAAAATATTCAGTTTTGGTCTGATCTGACCAGAGCACCTCCTTTGATATATTTCATGTCTTTTATATGACTTGTTAGACACTTTAAATGTGGCTTCCTTTCAACAATCATTTTTGAAAATGCTACTTTAAGCTTATCAACTTTATCCCTGACCTAATATTATTTTTTCACTAATGTTCTCCAACAAACATCTGAGGCCTTCACAGACCAGAAGGCCTCAGATGTGACCTTATCTTTGTAGTAAGGTCACATCTGGAACCAACTGGTTAACTGGTTGCACAGATTTTTATTTAGGTGTATCAGAGTAAAGGGGATTGAATACAAAGGGGATTGCTACATTTTACTTTGAATAACTTTTAAAAACTAAAAAAAAAATCCTTCCACATTACAATAATGCAATTTGTTTTGTTGATCTATCAAATAAAAATCCCAACAAAGTTTATGAATGTAATTTAACCAAATATAAAAAAGGGGGTATGAATTGTTCTGCAAGTCAATCTAAGAACAGAAAAATTTGATATAACATTGAATTCTGGTAGGTTACTAAAAACAAGTAAAAAATAAAATCAGAATGTATTACAGTCAAGATCCTAATAAAAAAAATAGATTACTCTGTTTGGAATAATTCGTATCTTGAGCAAACGTCGACCATTTGCTTACCTTTCCTCCTGGAGTCCCGTCTAACGCTGCTGGGCCTGACCGCTGGCTGTAGCTCTGTCTCTGTTGACATCCTCAGGCTCCAAGTGGGCTAGACTCGGCTCCGCTTGGCTCGGCTGGGCTCCGCCGGGCTCCGAGGGTCCAGTTCACAGCGTCGGTGCCGGCTGTGGGTGCGTGGGCGCCGAGTGCGTGCGTCGAGGCGCCGTGTGTGTGTGTGTGGGCACACAGGCTCATGGGAGAGGGATGGGTTTCAGCCCTGACACAACATCCCACACACACCCACGGAGATCTGGAGCGAGAGAGACAGACAGGAACAAACAGGTTTGCTTTTGTTAGGTCATGCTTACCCAGAGCGGGAGAAACCAAGCAAGGGTTATCAGCAGGCATGAGAATGAGCTCGTTTCTGATCTGCCCTGAGTAGAAGTTGCCCATGGTAACGGAGTAGAGAGACCTGCTCTCCACTTTGTGCTTTCTGTCAATAACGCGGCTCAGCAAGGACATTTACTGAAGAACAATCCACCTCTCCAGCACACACTTCATTCTTTAATTACAAAGCTAATTTTTAAGAGTCTAGAAGTGCAACTAATTAACATTTAGACAGAAGTTTTATGCCTGGTGCCAAGTGAGATTTTATTAACCAACACCTCTAAATCAATTAGTCTACTTAGTCCCTCCACATCGCACCATGTTCTGCAGGGCGCTGCTGATGACTTAGTAAGTTGGCTGAAGCAGGAATAAGTCAAGAACAGGCAAATCACCAGCAGTGTTTTGGGTAAGGGAGTAGGGGCAACAAATTATTTACATTACAGCCTTTAGCATCGTAATAAAATCTAATTAGGATCTGGCTAAAAATTCCCTATACCTAACGTTGATGGCGTGTTAACTGCTACAGCTCTGTATGTCTTTTAGCTCAGCTCGGTTCTTAAAAAGCAGCTGAAACACTCTGCAAAAATTTCTTATCAAACAGCTTTTTCTATAAGGTCTGTTCCCATAATTACTTTGAATCACGTCAAAGACAATCTGTATGTGGTGGGTTGAACAAAATGTTTGCAAAAAAAAAATCAAAATGCGCCTGTTTTGTACATTATAGTTTTTTTTTAACCTAGTTAATCTCATGTTGGAGCATCGTACCAAGGTCCATCTGTAGAAACTTTGTTTGGGACACAAAATATGCTGCTGTTAAGGGTAAATTGTGAGTATGGGTGAGTAATATTGGGATGGGTTAGTCCCTGCCAGAGAAAAATTCCAGCACTTTGCTTTTGCTCACACACATCAGTTTTATTTCCTGTTTTCTTCATAAATTAACCTTGTTTTGTAGGTTTTGACTGGTTGCCATGCTAGTAACATATGTTTGCCAAGGATTATGTTTGTTTACACTCCAGGATGACAGCAAAATATAATTAAAAATCTGAAGTCAAATATCAAATATCACCATTTCTAAAAAGAAAAAAAATCCACAAGTTCTAATCTCAATAAATACAGTATATTAAAATTGAAAATAGAAATATTTAATGGTGAAGGAAGATTACAAAAATACTCATTTTTACCTTGCTCATTTCTTAAAACTCTGGCCGCACATTGTAATTGCCCATATAATCTTTGCTAAAGACCCTTAGCAGAAATCATGCCAGAAGGCAGAATTACGCACCTTTTTCTTCAACACCGACACCGGTTGAACTCTCTGAGCCTGGTGAGCCCTGGAGCCCCATCACTCTGCCCCTTTGGGAGCCCATCTGCCTCTACTCTAATCTGAAGTGTTGACTGGCAGTGGCTGCATAACCCGGCAGCCAAAGGCACTCAAACTCACAGTTTGTTCTCCTTTTCACAAACATGCACGTTTACGAGCACACTTGAAGAAAAGCTCCTTTCTTTGGCGAGAGATACCAAGGAACAAAAACAGCAAGGCACAGCTGCAAGGTGACAAGCCACATAATGAAGTTGACTACTCTCCGAGATGTTCGTCCCCACTTCTTAAGACTACCGGTCTCGACCTCTCTCTCTCTCCTTCTCTCTCGTTCTCCGGCAAACGGCGACCGAGTGCAGAGTAGAACAAAACCAAACGGCTGGTGCTTCTTGGGGAAGAGGGAAATCTCTCTCATACTGTGCCGCCCCCTCTCCACGGCGTTTCAGCCTGAATAGGAGGGCCCTGTAAGCCTCGGGCGAGAACAGATGAATTGAGAGGCTTTTAATTTGCTGCAGACAGAACAGAACAGAGTCCATTTAATTCTGCCAGCAGAGGCCATGTCGGCAAAATGCTGACAATATTCTTTATCTGGTCCAAACACACTGGAAAAGTGTGAGTCACTCCAATTACAGGCATTATCAGCAGCACTGTTCCACCAAATGGATGGCGAGAGAGCGAGTATGAAGAGAGAGGGGTTAGTGGGAAGAGAAATGAACAGAGTGGAAAGAAAATGAGGAGTGAGGGAACATAGAGTGGGTGAGTAAGATAATGAGCAAAAGGGTAAAAGGGGAGCGAGAGAGAGAGAAAAAAAAAAAGCAAGAAGTAAATTCAGAATAGACAGGATGGAGTTTGAGGAGCCTCAGCTTTCACCATGAGCAAGTCCCCATCTGTTCTTGCCTTTCCAGACTCTGCCTTACTGGGGGGTTTTTTATCTTCTAGGTGTCAAGTCTTTAAGACACCATGTGGAGTTAAAGAAAAGCAGCTTGTTAGTCCAAAATCCAGACATCTCAACCTCATCGGAAGAGCAAAAACTAAGCAGTTTATTAGAATTAAAAAAGAACCAGAGTAATTTACCAGTCAACTGGCTTTGTTGTTTACCTCTGTTGTTAATTCACTGGATCAGTTCTGACCTGGGAATAGTTGATGAAGTACTGAGCAATCTGAATTTGATATATTTTATTAATTCTTCCTAACATAAAATGCAAACTCCCCGGGATGCTGTTTTATGCACATTGTTTCCAATGTTGTAAAAATGAAAGAATCAGATGTTTTGATGCATAAAATGAAATATCTTGTAATTTGTTATTTGAAAAATTATCATCTAGGAAGCAGACTGGAGCAAATATTTTCTTTTACAGTCAATGTTTGCAGCATTTTATCGTCAAAATAAAGCAAAGTTTACCAGGTTTTTGGATTTGTTTTTGGATGCGTTTCAGGTGCTGAACATTTAGAATATGAAAATGTCATGATATCGATGACATTCTAAATTCTTCAAATGAAACAATTTTAACAAATTGGATCCAATTGATTTTGAAAATAAAATAAAAAACTCTTCTGCTTCAATCAGAAATTCAGAATTGACAGGAATTTATCGTGTTTTATTATTTTTCTAGCCCAAAAGCACATTAAGGCTGCACAATAAATCCCGGTCATATTTGTGTGCTAAATCTAGCAATCCCAAAGGACTATTTGGATACAATAGAACATTATCTCTTACTAATAGTTTTAGTGTCAGACATTGTTTTCTAATATATATTTATAACTTATTAGTCCAGTCAGAGAGACTTTTAACTAACCTTAATGCCTAAACATGATCCATAGTTTTGGTGTGATGCTAAAGGTCACAGGTTTGAATTCCTAACCTAAAGCTGAACAGTCTTATCTAATGGCATCAATATGATAAAAATGTTTCAGTCATGACCAACTCCAGACCTGACTTCAATTTAAGACAGAAAACCTGAGACTAAACTTGAGGGGGGAGAAGAAGTGAAAACCTCTGAAAACTCGTGCCAAAACACACGTTAGTTACTATGAACAGCGTGGTGGTGGTTTGACCTGGAATCGGCTCATGAGCTAAATGTGGCAGCGGAGCAGGAAGTGAACACGGCTTAGCGGGTCTGGATTTAGACGGCAATCTGATGCCGAACCAGCGGAGCCGCAGAGGGGAGGAAAGGAGAGGCGAGCGCTAAATTGGACGGCCGTAACTGCCAGCAGGTGCCGGGCGGGAGGGTGATGTGAAGATCTGCATATGCGCGTGTGTGAACCACCCCCCATCCCTTGTGTGCTACTGTATGTGTGTGTGTGTGTGACTCCACAAACTAAAAGCTGCCAACAGGAGCTTAGAGCCCAGAAATCATCTGTAGCTATAGGAAAGCCTGCCAGACAAGTCAAAAGAAAAAAGAAAGAGGGGCACTGGCTCTGTACGCTGTTCCCCTTTCTTCCACCTTCTACTCTCAGAGTAATTGCATTCTGTCCATCAGACTCAGTTAAATTAGTGGCTCCAGTCATTCAGCTCTCCTGCCATCTCAATAATGAATTATCATATCATAGAGACCACCTATATGCCAGTTTTCTCTGTACATGTGCGCCGTCTGTCTCTTCGAAGCCATCGAACCTTTGTACCCTGACACCACCGCATCAAGTCCTTATCTCATTCCACCTTTGAGCTCAGCTCGCTGATGAGCAACCATGATAGCCATTTTTAAAGGTTAGCATGTGTTCTGTTCTGAAACACATCAGATGCTTAACTATTTAACAGTAATGCAGCCTTAATCAAAACTCAAGTGGTTAAAAGCCCAGTTAAATATCAACAAGCCGACCACACACACACACACACGCACACAATTCAAGAAGAGGAATAATGTCAATTAATGTTTGCTTTACCCAAAAAACAGGACAAGAAACCAGGGATATAAAACCTACCCGCTTATGGGCAGCAGAAGATAAAATACGTCCAGCTCAGGAGACACACAGCAGAGGGGAATGAAACAGAGCGTAAAAGAAGAAAAGTGAGAAATAGGGGCAAAAGATCAACTAATGGAGGTTGGAAGACATGACGTGTTATGGGTGGGTGAGATATAAAAATCGTCAGGACAAATGGAGATATATATATATAAAGACACGTGCAGAGTGGATCAAAGTTCAGTGTCACACCCAGAGACATCTGTGGCTTATCACCGTACTTTGTCTCTTTCCATGTCCTTCATCCAAACCAAACATCTATCTGACGATAGGAGCAGAAAGTACGTCTTTGAGGACTTGATAGCTAAAGTCTGCCATCTTCTTTCAAACAATTTAAGCCTTAACTTATTTAAAAACTTAACCAATGTTTTTGGTCTTCATTAGCTCACTAAGGCAAAGGTCATTTGTAATTCACAAGCTGACTGTGTGAACTGCAGCCTCAGTTTCCTGTTCCTGTTCTTAGATAGCAGAGGTCGTCTGCTGCTGTAGATGGGATTCTTTGGTTACAACAGATGATTTATTGAACTACTCATTCCTTTCTATTATCTTAAACCAGCCTGTCCAGAATCCTTTTACATCAGCACAGAATCTTCTTCCAGACAGCTGCTGTTAACTCAGAATAGTTTCTGAGAGACGGTTTTGCATATAAACCATAGAACTGATCAAATCAGTCCCGTCTGGCATCAAAAAAGCATGCCACACTGAAAGTCAACTCTTTTATTTATTATTTAAATGTCTTTTAATAAACTAAATTTGTTTCATGATGTTAGAAAATCCTGTAATAGAGATATTATTTACAATATCTGGTGTGATAAATCCACATTTTCGTCCCTCTTCTCCCAGCCATCTATGGTCCCAACTCTTTGTAATCTTCAATATAACAGTAATGCAGACTTAATCAAAACTCAAGTGGTTAAAAGCCCAGTTAAATATCAACAAACACACACACACAAATGCAGCGCAATCTGTGTCAGCTGTGGGCATTTACTGCAGGGTGACACTAAAAGTGTGAACTCATGACCCTTGTAAGATATTAGCCAGAAGCTAAAGCGTTCCAAACAGGCCTTTGCAAAATTAAGTGATGATAATATTTTGCCAATATATTGTTCAGTCCTGTTGCCCATTGATCATTGTACACTATGCTGTTTTGGAACAACTGTTTGCAACAGAGAGAGAATTAGCAAGTATGCTAACAGTTTACATAATAATGAGCCACCAGAGCAGCTAATGAGGTTAACTTAGATCGCTGACATAAACTCTATTTGGAAAAATTAGGACACTAGTTTCAAAGAGAAACATTCAACCTTTTGCAAATGAGGATTTCCAAAGCTATTTTCAACAAGGCTGTGGATAATAATAACTTCACAGAATCTCACTCGCAAAAATTTTAACTATTCCTTTACAGCCAGCGTCAGACATGCCACCTGACACAGATTTTACAGTAAAATAAGTAAATACAACCCATAAGACTAAAGCTATAATAATTATGGCATATTGATAGACTAAGAAACATTTTCTTTCCCTCCACTGCAATAGCAGTTACAAAAAGAAGTAATAAATCTACTCAAACTGTTACATTTTCACCCAAGGTTTGCAGATCTAGTTGTCTTAAAGTTAAAAAACTTCACTCTGATGACATGTTAGCACGTATCTTGTTGTGACGTTTAAGTCTGTGTCACTGCACGCATGACCCGACGCGTCCAGCAGCTCATGCGGGTGAAATCTGACCAGCACAGAGTGCGATAGATTGAGGGCTGGCCGGCCGTCACCTGTCATGGCCGATGGAGCTGAAAACCTGACGAACCTGGTCCGGGGCTCAGCGACTCGTGCAGCTCTTGCCTAAGAAAGAGGTTGTTAACCTCTAGATGCTGAGCAAAGACGCAGCAACGTGGGTCAGTGCAGCCGTCACCAGCTGAGAGGTAGCTGCCCAAATGCAGACATTCACAGTTCTACAAACCGAAGTCCAACTAGCTCCATGTACTGGCGCTGCAGAATTTTTGACACGTATATAAATAGTCGAATTCACTACTACATCACATCAGCATATCTGGATTTGAAATGATTCCTCTAAAGGAGGAGGCAACATTTATAAATGTGCCTCATACCAATAATGCCTTAAAGCACCACAGAGGAAGTCATATACGGTACCTTGAAAAAGTAGCCCTAATCCCCAAAACTTTTAAACTTGTGTTCACATTCCAGCCACACACTGCAACGCATTTTATGTGGATTTCATGGGACTCAAATTAGTGCATTTGTATTGAGTCTATACTTTGCAGAGAAACCATTTGCTGTAATTCCTGCCTTGTACATGTTGAGAGTGAAAATGTTCCCCTCTTTGCATAAAAGAGGGGAATTCTGTAAGCAGAATTATCCTTCAAAAAAGGGACTAGTTGTGACCAAAGCACTAGACTAAAAACTTTTGTCATCCAGCTTTTTGCAGATAGAGAGCAAAAAGAGAAATATGATAAATCATGCAAATGTAAATCATTGAGCTCATTTTAATTTACTATGCAATTAATTGAGTAATTGCTTATTGCGACGGGCCAAGGTATGAATACTTTATGCATGTATGAATCCTGCACTCAACCGTTTGTGAGTGCAAGGTTGTGGTCTTATGTGTCTCTGGGTTGCCCTTTAAAGGTCTGACATAGACACTAGTCACAACAAACACTTCTTTTCAATGCACTTTTTGCTGCTTTGCACTGGATAAATACACCAACGCCACGATCACGAGTGTCCAGCATGCAATTAAAACTGGTCACCGGTCGGGACAACAGCAAGCTTCAACGGAAACGTAGAAACATGAGGCGCTGAGCCGCTTCGAGAGCCCCACATGACTGCATGAATGACAAGAGGGAGCAGTCAGCAGAGGCCTCAGAAGGAAAAGGTAAACATACGTTCACGCACACATGTACTTCCCCACCCACAATGACATGCCAGGAATAGGATGACAGACACATGTGCCGAACCCAATCTAACAAAATACACACACACACACACCATCATCATCTTCACCTAACCTATTTACAGACACCAGGCTGTAGATATCAAAGAACTGCACTGTCTATGGGGAATTCCTCCCTTTTCATGTTTTCAGGGGAAATAGATGAAAACGAATCTCGTTTTCCCTGCACCTCCCCAGTGTACAAGAGGGGGTGTGTGTCTCTTCTGCCTTGTTAATGTGCTAAAATGTAAATCCATTCCTATTCAGAAGTGTGTGAAGCAGTCTCTTTTATGCAAAGAGGAAGCAGCAGTTTTGCTGACAGATTGTGGTTATGCCTTTATTAATAAACCCACACTCTGATTCCACCTCTCTGACTGCACCTCTACGCTTCGTCCTTCAGACCTACGCCACTCACCCCGGTGATTAACGCAAGCAAAACACACTTGCTGGGGTTTAAGACTCAATTCGGGGTCTAACTGGTAACATAAGCAGTGAGGTTTTATTCAGATGGGGTATTTTCTTTCTTCTCGTTTCTTAAGTTGTCAATTCAGATGTCCCTTCATTCTGCCACAGACGCCTGCGTGTTACTCATCTTCCTCGACATAAAGCATTTTGTGGAGCCGGAGGTTTGCCTCCACCCCCACTGGGAATTATTCAGTGATTTGTGGCTGCTTGTAGTAAGCAGAAACGGGCCACGTAAGCAATATGGAAATTGATTTTCATGACCGCCAGAGCACATTATAAACACATACCAGGAGCTGCACCCATGACCAATACTTCCTCATGCCTTCAGATACACATTAGTACAATTTTATATATTTTGATGGGGTTTTAAAGGGTTTAATTTTATGGTTGAGCAGAGGATGAACGCATGAATGATAGCGGCTGAGTAATATGGAGTTAAAATGCCATCACTGCCATTCTGTGGTATTTATTATAATGTTTGAAGTGACAATAAAACAGAAGAAAAATAATTTTTTTTGGCTACAAATCTATCACTCCAAAGAGTGATAGTCAGTGCCTCAAACATAAACACTGCTCTATAAATCTAACCTACCATCATCATTAAAGCTACATCACCAGTCAGTAGTGCAAACTCACCATTAACCAACGCACAATAATTGCTATTCATCATATTTTTAAACGCAGAAAAGGGAACAAATCTGCTCACCAGCCACGTTATTAGGCACATCTGTTCAACTGCTTGTTAACACAAATAGCTCACCAACCAATCACATGGCAGCAACTCTTGGTGACAACGACTTGCTGAAGTTCAAATCTCGCATCCCAGTTGGGAAGAAAGAGGATTTAAGGGACTTTGATCGTGGCATGCTTGTTGCTACCAGACATGATGGTTTTAGTAGTTCAGAAACTGCTGATCCACTGAGATTTTCATGAACAAATGCCTCCCAGATACACACAGAATGGTCTGAAAAGAAAAAAAATACCCAAAGAGCAGCAGATCTGTGAGCAAAAATGACTTGTTGATGTCAGAGAAGAATGGGTAATCTGATATGAGATGTTGTAAAGGCAAATGTAGTTCAAATAACTCCTTATTACAATCAAGGTATGCAGAATACAATCGCTGATGCTACAATTTGCACAGGTTAAATAAGACTGAATAGGAGAAGATCAGAAAAAAGTTTCCTAATCTTGATTTCAACATTCAGTTTAATTTATTAAATAAATACTCCACAGATGGGTGGACCCAGTGGTTATGAGTGTGCATCTTCATGCACTGATTTTCAACAACCTCAGATGGAAACTCGAGCTCAGCTTCAACAATGCCAAAACTGAGCTGGCTCACTTCAGCATTTCCATCTCAGGGGGAAATCATTCCTCTAGTGGCTTAAGGGACTTGATTTAAAAAGAACATATATAAATCTCAAAGCAAAAACGCAATGCTTAATTTTTTCACCCAAAACTGCATACTAGCTAGAGGATCATGCATTTCATTTGTGCATGTATTGCAACAGACAACATGCTTCAGTTTGAAAAGAAATGGAAAAAGAACAACAATCCCAGGAAAACAACTGCAATTCTGATTGTAGGAATGGGCATTCACATTTAGTGAAAATGTTCCAATTGTGATAGGAAATTACATGACAACAATAACTTTCAAGTAACGTTTGAAAATCCCCAATAACTGACTGCATAGTCAGAATTACTTATACTATTTTCCCCACCGTTGGTGCCATGACAGGATCAATACATTTGAAAATATGATTAAATACATTTTGTGTGTGTAATTTTGTAATAAAAAAAATCCCGATACTTTTACCTGCTATCTGCAGCTGGGGACCTGATGAAAGCCATTATAAAAATGATTATGCTTTTTGTAAAATCAACATTTGTGCACATGGATTTTTGACTGCAGTGACATGCAGTTAAAGTCATAAAGCTTCCAATAAAGGAAAACTGCAAAGGAGTTGTAAGCGTCTTTTATCATCACTGTCATTGTTATAACACCAAATATTGAGATAAAACTTTACTGGTGGGCAATATTGACCTATTTCAAAGTGATTCTCCTGGAGACCTTTAAAATCTTTATTATTACAGCAAAAACAAGGCATTATCCTGAACCGTAGAGAAAAAAAAAAGTGTCGAAAGAGGAGTGAAAATAATTTTAATGATGAAGCAGGCCATATTTCTAAGCTCTTATTTTATGCACATATTTTCACAAACGTCCAAATAAAAATTGGGCTCACGCTTTAATTATCCAGACAACATCCCGATACAAGAAAAAAAATTATGAATTGGTGGATTTTTTTCATCTTACAACAGCTACAAGGAGCTGCCATGGCTTCAGATTAACTGAAGACAACGAAATACTGTCAAAACACAAACATGTTCTGTATTATAAATGGGCCCACTAGTGTAATCAAAGGTATTCAGTCGACTTTTTACATAAACATCTTTTTTTTAAATTCTGAGATTAAAACACTGCATTGACTATAGATGGTTGGCAGGAATGTGTGTGTGTGTGTGTGTGCGTGCACATTTGTCATGGAGGAAAGAAGGAGGCACAGCTGTTGCTGTTGGCTTGAGAAGGAGGCCTCAAAAAAGAAAATCCTGAGAACGTGTGGTGAGTTGCAAGTCTTTCCGATTACTCAATAATCAAGTTATTATTCGATAAAATACGTGTTTGCTGAAATATTCAGCAGCATTTGCTCTAACAGAGACGGACTGAAACCTTCCCAGGAAATGACAAAAGGAAAAACAAACAGACTTTTCTGAGGTTACCTGTTGCATTCATCCTGAGCCGTCAGTAAAAGCGTTCTGCTCGTCAGGAGAAGCAGTCGTTCCAAATTTTGCGCACTGTGATAGTTGCCAGGTAAAAATATCCACTCAACATGATTTAGATCCCTCACAGCCCCTCTAAAGCCCCCTCCATGAGCCCTAAATGAGTGATGAATTCGCCCCATCTGTGGAGAGGAGGAGAAAATACGAGGACTCTGATGCATAAAAACAGAGGCAGAGTCTACCCGAGCACAAGACTGAGACTTAATGAGGGATGCAATCATCAATTATTCAAAACACTTAATCATGACCGCTGCACAGCATTGTTGCACGAAAACACACATGCACACACAAAACAAACACACCACGTCTTATAAAAGCATGTAGAAAGCAAAGATCATGGATTTTGAACAATAACAGGAAAAAAAAAAACTTTCTTTACCTCTTAAACATTGATTTAAGAGATTTGATTTTGATTTCTTTATCTTTGTATATTATCTATATACACATAACCTGCATCTTAACTCGAGTCGAGCAAATCTCAATCTCGTTGTAATCTGTTGATGACAATGACAAATAAATCTTATTTTATTTTTATCTTATCTTATTTTGTCGCCCAATTCAAATAAACACAACCAGACTTTTAAAAACACAAACATAATGCTCCTCTGTCACTTCAGTTTGTATACATGTTGTTAATTAAAGGTAAAACACATCAATCAGGCATAAAATGATGACCAGTTGCCTTTCAGAGATGGTGTTTTGTTTGTCTTTTTTTACCCGTTTGCTGTCACAATAGGCCGAACCGATTGAGATATTGAGTCCACTAAACTGCTGGAGGTCTGCTTTGGCATCTGCAACCACCGGCTTCACCTTCTGCTATGTGCTCACCAGGTAACAGCCACATGATGCAAACAAAAACATGATTCATCAGAACAGAGCACCATCTCCCATTGCTCCAAGGCAGGCCAGCTCACAGCTTGGCCTGGGCAAAGAAAACATTAAACTTATACGGCGCACAGCTTTCTGTAACTAGTAGAAAATTAATGAATATTTACAATTCAAAGACATGATTAATCTTCTCCCTTGCTCTTCTCTTCCATTACTCCCCACCCTTCTTATCTGCTCCATACTTTGGTTTTTAAATGTTCTGCCACAGATCGGGCACTAAATTACCTCTTCCTGCCATTGACACTTAACTGTGATTTATGTGACAATTTGAATACAATTGGAAAAAAAAAAATCTAATATTATTTTTAGTCTATTTCAAAAATCCTAATTTATTATTCGATATGTTATTAAATTGGCGAATCTCATTCAAATCTGAATCATGCATAAAAATGTCATTATTACAATTAGTTGTTGGTTTCTATGCTAAAGTATTTAATAAAATAACTTAAAATGCAGCTATGTCTCACTGAAGAAAAACCCAGGTAATACTGTAGATCGATCGATCGATCTACAGTATTCCAGAACAGTCAAAGCTATGCTCTGATACAGCATGATACTATGATCTGATACTACTGCTTCAATGCCTGCTAACTAACATGTTGTAATAACAGAATAAAGGTAATCCCATACAGTAAAAAGAGCAGATATATTCCCACACTACCCACAGCATGAAATTTCATGAGCAGCAGGATTCTGTCAGACATCTGGTTTCAACATAAATACATGTTAACGGTGTCAGAACATGACTGATTGATAAAGTTCAAGCGACAGCACCTGCAGACATCTGTTCAAGCTAAACAGATGTTTTCAGCAGCTGGCTTTACATCAGCTGGCTTTACATCAGCTACAGTAGAAGACAGCGAGTACTCAACCCTCAACATAAAGTAATGCACTCAATGAGAGAAATAAACACAGAGAGAAGAAATACATGAGATTTAATAAATTACAGATAAAAACTCTTACTCGTGACAAAAAAATGTAAACTAAGTCTGATGTGTCCACAAATGAAATGTGATCTAATCCGTCTCCTTTTATAATGCAACAACTTAAAGTGTTGTACTCTATACATTTGATTGGACTGCCAACATGGTTACTATGTCAAACTGACATAATCCTACAAACTCAGTAAGCTCCATAGCTCAGCTTATAAACTCGGCTTCAGTTTTCTCAAAATCCAAATCAGCAGGTTGTTAGAAATCACATTTGAAGCATACTGTTATCAGAAATCAGGGTTTTCCTCAGTGTATTATAAGCCTGGCAGGCCACCAGGCTTTACCTGTGGCTTCACCACCAGGTAAATCAAATGCTGTTGATTTATTAGGTTATTAGGTTTCTTTTAATAACTTTTTTAAGACTTTATAGTTGGCCTGGGCAAAGGTATTAATATTACAGTCTTCGAAAAAATGCATAACTATCAGATGATATTTTCAAATTTTCTGTCAACTTTAAACATTTTTCAACTCAAAAACATGGCGGCCGGCTGGATGACTGCTGTGGGGCCCTGAGCACCAGACTTAGCAAGTTTTCTGGGGGAAACTCTGGAAATGATAAATTAAAAACTGCATCATAAAATAAAGTCAACAAATGAAGCCTTTCCATATGGACCTTACCAGAGGAGCCGCTTTTCATTGGCTGATGCCCGTTCTACCTGGTCACGTGCGTGGCCGTCTCACAAACACACTTAGCTTCCCGTTAGCTAAGTACAGCATAATGGCAGCACTGATACAACTTCTACACCTTGAAGCCTGTCTGCTACACAGTCTTACGTTACCTAAACAGATCAATACAATGTGTCTGTATCTGTCATACACTACAGATTTTATTTTAGCAGAAAATACTTTGGACTAAACTGTTACTCGTGTTAGCCACGTTAGCACCAAGTACAGCTAGTCAATCAACCGTCGCTGTGTTCAGGGAAGCGCTGATTAATAATCGAGAAATAAATATCAAGCCTGGAAACTTGATATCGTAACGGACTGAATGTTTTGTTTCTAACGTAATCTGGGCTCGTCTAGCGGGGCGCAGGCGGTTACCACGGTAACAGGTGTGCTTAAACTACAGAGAGAGAGAGAGTAAAAAGGTAGGAGTGGTTTTGAGTTGATCACCTGTTCAGGTTATTTTACCTTTGTTTGCCTTTGCTGTGGCGCATTACAGCCGCTGTAGTTTCTAAACGTTGGACTAATTACCTCGTTCGTTTGTGAGTTTACGTCATTCACAACAAACATCAAATAGAACAAATATAATTCATAAAATTTTAACAAACAAATGGCTTCTACCGCGATAATTATGTGAAATTAAATTAATTATATCCCAACTTCAGAAGACTTGCCTTTACCTTTACAGAGCTCTTTGGTTCCTCCTATCAGTCTGTAGCTTCTCATATTGACGTCATCAAACCAAATTTCAGATCTACCATAACTGACTGTTACGACTGGAGTCGTTAAATGTTATTATGTAAATGAGTGTGCAGGTACTTGTTTTTGATTGGTGCCTGGAGGACGACGGGGGACGTCCGATTGGTGGCTTCCCGGATGTGACGAGTATAAAAGCGGCTGATGTGGACTTCCTGAGGGATCCCTCCTCTGCTCATCTCAACCGGCCACACTGTTTGTTTTATTTGTTAAACTTCTTGGTTTGGAGTTTGTAGGAGTGAGCTGCCATTTATGTTGCCTTAGTTCTTTCCTGTTTTTTTAGTTAGGGAGGTAAGTTTTGTCATTTGGTTTATTTATTTTCGGTTAGGTAAGTTGATTATTATTTAGATAGTTCCTTTTATTTGTTGTTTTGGCACTAGCTCATTCTGAAGTTATATGCTCCATTTTTGTTATATTTAAATCAAACATATATACTTTTTAATAAATATTACTGTAAAATGTTTAACTTTGTATGTGTTGGCTGTTTCGGATGGGACGAGGAGGGACCTTTCATGTTATGATCTGGCCACCCCTAGACGGGTCGTAACACTGACTGACACCTGCTGGCCTCAGGTTTGCAACCAGCTTGTGACTGAGAAACCAGTAACCTCCTCCCAGATGATGACATGAACTTGTTAGTTCCTCTGTCCATTTAATGGCTGATATATTGTGAAAATCCGGTAGAAATGATGCACTAATCGACGAGGCTTTGCTTGTGAGACTTGCGGTCACGTGGGTCGGTTGTGGGCGGAGCTTGGTAAGGTCCATATCCTGTTTGAAGAACACCATGAAATTTTCCCAACAAAACCAGACAGATTCAGTTTTTTTGTGGCTTACTAAGACTACAGTAGATATTTGAATACTAATTCAGTGGCCATACAACCATCTCGTTACCATTTTGCCTGTCCACTTCACTACCCTGCCAACAATTTATTATTTCTCACTCATATTTCTCTAATCTGAAGAATCCTTCACTCTATAGTTCCTGTTTTTTGTGAGGTTTATTTTTTCCTATATTGTTCTCCCTTCAAATGATTCACCACTCACACAGCTACGCATTGACGAAAAAATGGGGAGAGATTTCCAACTCCTTCATTTCCTTTGGCACATTTTATGTTACATTGTAAGTGTTTACATTTAACTGCTGAATTAAGACAAGGTTTACAAAAATGTGTTTGTATGTGTTGTTAAAAAACATGGAAAATTCAACACAAAAATGTCAACCCCTAAGAAAAACAAAACATCTTGTTTTGTTCAACAGATCATTCTAGATTTTCTTCTGCTTGAGATTGTTGAGCGACTTAAGGTTTCTTTTGGCTCAAATTGACTATTAGAAAAACCCTTAAGCTTTTCTAATAGTATGTATCTCAGGATGTGCTACTAAATAACAGCTTTTAAAATCTTGTAGCTTTTCTCCCTCTGGGTGTTAGAGCTGTTTCAATCAAACTGCTTATTCACCCAAATGAAAGGATTCAGGAATTGTATGCAGTGCCTATTTGAAAGATCTTGCTTCTCAAAACATTGTAGGACAGATTTTTTTGTTGTTGTTTCTGCACAGGCTTTTAGTGGCAAATAGTAAGGCAGTTATCAAGAAGGGGAAGGATTTGATGGCAGCAGAGACGAGACTGAAGTGACTAAGAGAAGCTAAAGTTGCTTTAGGGCTAAATCTTGCACAGGGACAGACTAAAACCTCTTGGCTTGCAAGCCGCCAGCGATCCCCAACTGCACACCCCACTGACAGCAAGTCGAACCGAGACACAATAAGGTAGAAACTCTGTCCAACTGCGCTGCAGGGGAAGGGGCTACGTTAAAACCAGCACCTGGGGGAGACTCCCAAAGGGGGTACAAGAGCATCATCTACCCTGCTTTTCCCCTTAATGTCTTCTGCCACAAGTACCCATCAGTCAGTCGCAGCTCCTGCTCCTTGCCGGTGTGCCTAACCACCCACACACGCCGTCACACAGTCGCTCGCTGTTCCAGTTAAAACGCAGACAGCCAAACAAAATCAATCTTTACTCAGTCTCTAGCTTTAATAAAGCCTGTTGTTTCTTATTGACTCTGACATGATCAGCTGCCACACAATTTCACATAGAGCTAACCCCGGCTTCAGGTCCATCTCTGTGCCTATCGCTAACACACACACACACACACACCCCGACAGCATCGGTAAGCAGCGAGCGCAAACGTCTGACTGAATCATCATGGGACTGTCAGACACACAATTTGCATGGCTTAATTTTTTTTTCTTTTTCATTTGAAGCTCTTTGAACTTTACACACACACATGCAGTACACACAACATGGTAATGTGCAGGAATCTTGTGCCGCATGAAGAGTCTGAAAAACTTCCCGGAGGTGAAACTTTCTGCCAGTTCTTGAAATAAACCCTTTTAACACCCCGCGGTCTGTTGGGCTGCTGGTCTGTCAGAACTCTCACACAGAGTGGCGGGGCTCTTGGCATTCACTTCCCTGTGGGGATCTGAGTCAATACAAACCTCTTAAAACTCCAAATGCTGTGTGTGTTTCTTCGTATGAGCCCGCTTGTGTGTGTTCCAGATGGAAAAAATAAGGGGAGGGTGGCTGCCGCAATTCAATAGCAATTTTATCCATCTCTGGGTAGTTATCTACATGATATTGTGTTATTCTGAGAAGCATTAGTTAGAAATCCGTACACAGGTAGGAGCATAGCATTAGAGTGAAACAGCCTCACAGGTGCATGCAGGTGTGTGTGTGTGTGCTGAAGGTAATCATGGTGTGCTTAGGCAGAGTCCCACCCCGTCAGGGCCCAGCCTCTCAGCGCCATCCATCATACTGTGGCTGCTAATGATACCAATACATACAGCAGCACACAGCGACTGGAAACCAGGGGAGCGGTGTGTGGAAAGGGAAGAAAAAATGAGGAGCACAGAGGATGAGGGGGAGAAAAAAAAGAGTTTAGAGAAAGGTACAGCAGATAACTGAAAACAGGAGCTGAGAAAAATATACTCCAGTATGTAAGGTTTAACATGTTTTAACTTTTAGAATGATTACTTGCCATGTCGTACAACTAGAAATGCACCAACAAAAAAAAAAAAAATCAGCTGGTAACCCAAATCAATTATTTTAAGCATGACCAGCCTTTGTCTGTAATTGGCTAGTCAGAGCTATGAAATGGGTGAACGCACCATGACAAGCACTTTCAGGTTTTGCTGAAAACTCTCTTCTGTGTTGAAGTGCTTACTGAATGAGGAAGACTGTCCTCATTCACTGTCATGGAGCATGCTGAATTAGGAAATGTGAGGCTTTTGGAAATAACAGAGTTAAGGTAAGGGTCTTCTTAATTCATAGGGAAGAGATACTTAGAACTGCTAACCATGTCATACAAGCTCATGCTAAGAAATAAGCCACCAAAGAACTTAAAATGTCAACTCCTGCTTGTTTTGAAACACTAGTCAGATCCTGTTTAGGTGCAGAGCTGTGTAACACTGACTGCTCACTCTCTCTTTTGCTGTTAAGAAAAAAATAATGAACATTTATAACAGTTTAAGAATCTTTTGATGTCAATAAAATTGGAAAATCAATCAATTGGTATCAGCAACAAAATTTCTGATCGCTGCATCTTTATCGCCAATATCAATATGCATTTGGACAGGAAAGACAGAGAGAGAGGAGAAGTGTGCAAGGGCTGAAAGACCGAACGCAACCAGCATGAAGAGGGAAGGAAATGCACCGTCACAAGCTGAGTGGAAATGTGACGCTGTGACTGGAGTGGGCAATCTGATTTCCTGGTTCTTTACTCCAAGCACACAGCGAATCGCAAGCTCACAAAAATGCACATTGCAAACTAATGAATAAATGCACTAAAAACTAAGAGTACTCTGAGGGAACTATTTTTGCAATCCTGGAGCAAAGAGCCTGCTGCCACGACTGGTGACTTTAAACACAATTTCCACACATCAAAAATGATGAGACACAATTGTGCAACATTTGAACATTGAAGTCCTTTCTTTTCATGACTGCCACACTAATTCTGAAAGTCTTCAGTCAGCAAGCTGAAGAGAGAATAACATTAAGCAGGAACAGTAGAGAGAGGAGTTAATATTTGTAAAACAGCAGCTCTAAAACGAACTTTTTATCTGCTTGAATGTGGTTAAAAATAAAACCTGCCTAATTCATATTCAACTCTTGCAAGAGCAGTTACAGGACAGGAAATAAATGTGTCAGTATGGGAGTAACTTACAGAAAGAAATATCTGGGCTGAGGAATTACTTTACTTGAATGTGTTTATTGTTTGTTTTTTTTAAAAGCATCTGAAACATAAAATATTAACACTCTTAAATAGGGATTTTGTTACATCATGTTTTAATAATACAACACATGGAATGTAGTAGCATATTTTTCAATGATAAAATTCACCCTGACAGAAACATGTTGATCTGAGATAGCAGGCAACTTTACTGTCGGTGCAAAGCCTTTCAACGCGCCAGAGCAAATTATTTAAATTAATAATTTAAATAAATTATTTAAATTAATTTAAATGTAAATAATTTTAAAACTATTAAAATAGTTTTTAATAGTTTTACAAACTATTAAAGTTCCGCAACTTTAATAGTTTTTAAACTATTAAAGTTTAAAACTTTAATAGTTTAAAACTTTAATAGTTACATATGAAAACTGTGTTACATTTGAAAACTGTGGATAAAACAGTTTGGAAGTATTTCAAATATTTAAAACAAAAGAAAAATCAATAATTACCATTTCTCAGCCATGTTGTTCAGTCCTAGTCTGCAACAAGCAATCGTTTCTCAATAAGTTGAGAATCTACTCTCAATAGTTCTCAATGCCTTTGTAAGAGGCAAAGCGTATAGAACAAGAGGCAAACTAGCCTTAAAAAGTCATAAAAATCTGTCAAAATCTTGTTTTAGCTGCACTGTGTAGGCTGCAGCATCAGATGAACGCTGAAGCGCAACACTATCTTGCACCTTCTTTATTACACACTGTTTACTGCTGGTAAGCCAATGACTACAATCACATGTGCAAAAAAAGAGAAGTATTATCTTTTTAGTCTCATTAAGAAAACATCTTGATCAACCCAGACCTCCAGCATGAGAGGAAAAACCTGGAGAGGATCTTCACATTATACGCCACAATTTTATATTCAAATTCCTCGAGCAAGATGAGGGCCAGTTGAGCGCTTAAATTAGCCTATCAGATGCCTCCAACAGCCAAGGGAAAATTCTGAATTATATGCTAATAGACATCAGATTATGATTTATAGCTTGGGGCACCTAACCAGCTTCACTCACTTCCACACACTGAAGCCTTTTATTCAATGATTACAGAGGACAAAATGATGATGGTAGATCTCAAGAGCAGAGAGGGCTTTGGAGAACCTCACCATGTCTTGATGAGACAAGCATTGGGGGAAAATTACTTCTTATGTGTAAAGCTGAATTTGACAGTCAGATTAAATAAAAATGATGTCTGAAGTTGTACAATGAGGGAGTAGTATCTTCTCAAGGGAGAAGGATGCGGGCGAGGAAGTCCTCTTTTTTCCTCTGCCCTACTTCTTTCTCAGCAGCTCTGCCGTCGTCGCGGAATAACACAAACAGGTGCAGCACCTCTGACCTCAAACTCCCCACCTCAATCTCTTCCTTCGCGATCTCCTCGAACGTCTCCATGAAAAATGTGATTCCACCCGCTTCCTTTGTCTCCCTTCCCCTCCCCACTTCTGTGTTGCTTCCTCTGATTGCTCATCTTTCTTCATTGCTCTGCCTCGCCTCTCTCCCAGGGCTTCCCATCTGTACCGTAACAGGTGTGCTGTGTGTATGACTGATGTGTTTGTTACCTGTAGCGCTGCCTGCAGCCACAGTCTGCATTGAGTGTAGCTACTTCTGCCTATCTGGCTCCCGACTTACTCGCTACTGCTCCAGTCTCCTTGTCTTCCTTCCCTGTTGACTGTTTCAGATGCCAACAAGAGAGAAAAAGAGTAGCGGTGGAGTGTTTTAGGGAAGCAGCAAGCAAGCTGTTATGCATTTGCACTGCGTCTGAATGAGCCTTTACCAGCCGTGCTGGGGCGGTGTTTTCAGTTTGGCTAATTAGTCCCACCAGCCTACGAGTGTGCATACACACATTAGGCCATATGGGTGCGTGTATGTGTGTGTGTGGCCCGATGGCCCATCTTATTAGTCTCACAGGTGAGTGATTAAATGCTCTGCAACACCTGGAAGAGTTCCTCCTTCCATTTCTGAGGATTGTAAATATTCACAGCTATACACACCTCAGTACTTTTCCGGATCAATCCCCACATGCAAACACCGAGGCTGCATGTCGGGAAACTTTTTGATAGGAAATTACTACTGGCTCCACTACTGTGTATATGTCATTATCAGGGAGAATATGTTTCAGAAAGTTAAGACCCAAAACGTGACAGAATAATCACAGCACCGTTTCCCCACATCATGATGACCCCTCTGCTCACAAACAATGAGGGGGGAAAGTGACCGGCGTGAGATACAGCAGGTCATTTTGCCCCTTTGCCATGTCAGTCTTTTGCAGTTCCCAAGCAGATGAATCCTGTTTATATCTGCATTTTTGTCCATACCATGGGATGCTGGACGCCAACCATGGGTTAATTTATACCCAGCAGTGACATACTTAATTTCTTCTCTCACAGACAATTAAATGAAGTAAATTTTTATAATCTACTAAAAATCTACAGTCGAGGCCTGCAATCTTTACAAACCAAAAAAAAAAAAAAACAGTTTTCCCTTCAGTCCACCTCAATAAAACAAATTTAGAATCACAAATATTACATGACTTTTGGAGAAGAAACCACTATTTTATTTCTATTTTTAGGTTTTCAAAAAAAAAGAAAGAATACATTTTCTTTAAATGTTGATATTTTTGGAAAATAATTAAGTATTATTTAATTATTTTAAATAACAGTTAAATATTATTTAATATATTAAGTAATATATTAAATAATATATTTAATATATTAAATATATAATATATTTATATATATTATATATATATATATAGATATATACAGAGCTAAAACGTAAAACTAAGTGTATATTAAGTAATATATTAAATAATGGTGACAAATCTAAATATTACTGGTACATTTAGTGTCATTCTATTGGAAAATTTCAACACAGTTATTCCATGGGGGAAAAAACAGCAAAAACCAGCATTTGTTATTGTATTTGTATTAAAAAATATTATATGGTACTTTATCATATCAAGATTAGCTGGCAAAGTGGGAAGTAATCTGTGGCCCTGTGTCAGCCTTATATTAAGGCAGAGCATTAACTAGGGATGCACAGATCAGTCTGCCCCAAGTTCCTTAATTTTGGGTGATCGTGATTGGCCGACGCTTAATGTGAAACCAGCCTTATCCACTGATCTCATCAGCCACTGTCCTTTTTTGCTCTGCTGTGAGGGACAGCAAACCAACAGAAAACAAGTCTGTACTGTTCTATGTTTTTTAGTAAAATAAGAGTGGCACAATGAAAGTGTATTGTGACATTATAATTCATGACAGTGTCAGTTACATATATACTGTATATATATATATATATATATATATATTTATATATATATATATATAAAAAAATTGGTGTCAGGGTTTTTAAAGTTCAGTGATCAACCAGAAAACTGCAATCGGTGCACCCCTAGCCTCTACATCAGATATCGTATATCCATCCAATGCTTCATCCTTTAGATAAACAAGCAGGTAAGAAAACAGAAAAACACTACAGAGCATTCCACTGCAGTCGGTGAATGATTTAGCAATGCTGTTGAAAACATAAGCAGTGGTGCAGCACCACCTGCACTCATTCTGTACATTTACAGTGCAGACATTTCAGAGTAAATATGGAGTCTTTGCAAGAAAAGAAATGCTGATGTGCAGAGCTAAAACGTAAAACTAAGTGTAAATTTGAAAAAGCAGCAAATGAAAACCAAACAGTATGGATAGCACAGACAAAGTAACTCAGCTGCCTGTAGCACCAAAGAGCCTCTGACTAACAATTCAGGCCAGGTCAAAGCCACAAAAATGTCTTTAAAAAGACAGTAGTTGCTATAACTTTTCTCATGATCATGTCGAAAGGTCATTTTCATAAAAAAACAAAAAAACTAAACATAATGACAAGATACACAAAATACCTAAAGATATTTGAACCCAAAAGTGACACAAAACTTGTTGGGATTGTTACTTCTGCAGTTTTAACATTTTTCATTTACTCTTGGTTCCATAACTGCATCAATAAATGTAAACACATATAAAATTTGGATAAAATGCAGCTGCTGTGTTCTGTTTAGTGCTACAACTGCTCTACGTGTAGAACTGATGGGCTAATGGAGAAACTTTGTCTTTAGAGCAATATTTGTGCTTGTGAAAGACCCAGGTCCAGTTCCTTCTCATCAGCATTTCAACCAGCAAACATCACCACAAAACAATGAGCAAGTACAACTACAATTCTCCAATCACTTGGTCTACATGAAGATATTACAACTCGACAAGACAGAGGATGTTTGAAATATAAATTCTTGGTTTCATAAGTTATTACTGACTCTAATAGTGCCAATAAATTTAATGTGGGTGTGTCAGCTGCGGCTTGGAAAAATGGCTAACAAGCAAACACTTTAACCTTTAACCTTAGTTGTGCATATATGTCAGAGTTCTTGCACTAAACAGTGACTTCTGGCTACTCCCATTAGTCAAAATAGCATTTCAGCACATTTAGCACTCTCTATGTGTGTGTGTGTTTTTGTGTGTTAGGAAGATAAATGAGGGCCAGATGGTTTGTTTAATGTAAAGTCTATAATGACTGTGAGGAAAGTTTCGAGACATAACGATAAAGTAATAATCTCAGGCGACCAAGAATAAGTGGTGGCACCTGCAGCTTCAGAAACACACCTGGGAGTGTTTTCATTTTCCTAACTCAATGCTCATTCATGTACCTCAGACTCAGTTTGCAATAGAAGCTTTAATTAATACTCGCTGTGCACAACTAGTTATGCTTGCTAGTTCTCACGAGACGGTTCTCTAATAAATGTTCTCATCAGTACTCGTCATTTTATAATTTATTAGCTTCCTGTTTTAAATGGTGCTAAGCAGACTCTGATCTCATTTGCTCACAAGTTGAATATAAATGGCTTGGGCTGTCTGCGCAGGAAGCAAGCCGCATGGAAGAAGATTTTCAAAATTTAAAAGAAATAAGTGCGGTTTTCATAGGATTATTTTATCCTTTTGAAAACACAAAATGCAAAGAAGAATCTCTTTAAAACTCAATAAAGCAACAAACCAGCACTTCACAAGAATGGGGCCAATTTTCAGGTTAACTGGCTTTGATAAGAGATGATCAGTTTAGAAATTCTATTTTTTTTTTGTCAGAAAACAACAATCAGTAGTACAGATGTTACGGCTAACTAAAAGAGGATTCAAAGTTAACTAGTTTTTTCAGTAACTGTAAGCTGTTTAAAATTAAATTTGTACAAAGTACAAAAGTTATAAGATATGGAAAAAAAGGGTTTAAAACAAAGACAAAATGATTACAGATTTCACGTCTGGTTTTCCCGTTTTGTCTTAGCATCTTATCACAGCGATTAGCATGATTAGCACGTGATAAGATTAGCATCTGATGGGATGCAAAATGGCACTACATTTGGAAGATTAGGAAACTTACTGCAACGTTAAATACAAGGATTTACTTTAATGGGAAAAACGTGTGACTGTGAGGAAAGGAAAGAGAAAGTCCTTTGGGAGACTGCTGGGGTTATAGGGTTGGAGGAATGGCATTATTGCCCGTGTTACTCTCAAACATAAAGCTAGAGGTACCCAAGCATGTAATCAATTTAACACCTAAAGTCACAGTATGAGACTGCATGTTGCGCAGAAAACCCATGGAGGAAAAACAGGATCACCTTCTCTCTTATTTAATAAACCATGTAGGCAGCAGCAGGGCAGTCGTATGGTCAGGAGCATGTTTCTGCAGGGATTGTTTTTTTTTACAGCGTTTGTGTTCCTGAGGGCTGACGTTTGATGAAAATCACCAGCGTTGGTAATAAATTGCAGAGGTCGAGCAACTCTCACGAGGAGGTTTGGAAGCAGGGTTGCTCACCTGACAGATAACATGAGCTTCAAATTCTCTTTTTAGTCTAAATTCCCATTCATCCCTCAGACCTCTGTTTATCAGAGAGGTGATTCCTAAATTGTTCTCCCATGAGAGCTGTGGTTCAAGGCGGCGTGAATGAGCTGCAGTAAGAAGTCACTCGAGGCGGCAATTCGCAGCAAATGCCAAAGTACAAGTCCGTTTTCTCTGGGAGACCGGAGGCTCTCTAGAGACAGCAGCCGGAGAAAGGTGAGACAAAAGTCTCATCAGCGGCTAAAGAACCAATTCAGCGCTCGCACAAACAGCGCACAAAGGAGGCTGCAGGTGAAGACTGGGCTGGGTGAGCAGAGCAGATCACAGGAGCTAATAACACAGCCGGACTGAGTGAGGCTCACCAGGCAATCACAACCATTTCTCACCTCACCTCTCTCCATCTCTCACTTCCTGCTGCTCCTTCATTTCTCCCTCTAAACCACACTGAGATAGAATTTTTTTTTTATTTTCACGTGACATCTCGCTCTTTTATTGGTGCTTTTACGTTCTACCCACGAGTCACTTGTATTCATAAGAGATGTTTTATGAAATGAAACAACAGTTTAAAGAAGCTAAGCTTGAAAAAGGCTTGAGGGATAAAATGACTATTCAGTACAGGAATAATATGGAGCGTGTGACCCTTCATTGAGTGTTTTGATCTTTCGCTGTGCTGTATGTTTTTTTTATATATATAGAACTAGAGAAACTAGAAACTGTATTTTTTTTAATAGAAATATAAATGTTTAATATTCCATATTTATTGATCGCCTGATATCTTGTTGCAATTAGACAAAAAAAAGTGAATTAGGCGTGTTTCCATCTTCTGGTTTGAAGCGAACCAACCAGGCTCCTCAAAGCATCATTTTGTCAGATGTTGATGATGAGCATGGCTGTAATAATCAGGAAGTAGAGTTTCCAAACTAGAATGGAGCACACATCTCAGAGAATCGGAGGTTTTCAGGAATGTGTTGCTACTTATCAGGCAAGTTGTAATTGTTTTGTGATCTCAACTAGTATTAGCATTGTTACATGCTGTCTGGAGCCATAAAGAGAGGACAGGAAAGAAATGCATGATCAGTCATGTGAGGTAAATGTTCGATACGTCAGAACTTATTTTACCAAATGAGTTTCCACCTTTCCTTTAGCACGTCAACTCTTTTTCAGATAATTTTCTTCAATGTTCAATAGGTGGCAGACTTCTACATTGAATCTCTAGTGAATCTCATCCTCATAATCTTCTATTTTTTTTTTAAAAAAGGAAAAGAATAACAAACACTGGGTAAATTAATGAAGAATATTCATTTTCTACAACTGATAAAAAAAATCACAACTGTTTATGGAGAATGAACTGTTCGACTCAAACGCTGACTTTTAATGGCTGATGTCAACCCAGAAAGAGTAAATGTTCCTCTGTAATTCCTCAGATTTTCAGATATTAACTAAAAAAGAAAACTGTGGGAGAGACTTCTTGAGGTTTACAAACATGGCCCAGAGACTTTGTTTTACAATAACATGGCTTTGATGTTGAAACCAGAAAAATTATTAATGAAATTATCATTTTAAAAATAAACTTAATTCAACTTCTGAATTAGATGTGTTTGCAAAATTGGGATTCTGACTCATTGCTAAAAATAATAATAATAAAAAAAATCAGTACTCAAGTTAATAGCAAACTTGAGTGTTTATTGAGAGAAACTGGTGGCTATAATCATTAGACATAAAGTTTAGTAGATGGTTAGAGATGGACCAAGAAACGGACTAGTGAGGGAAATTTGGTCGATTTTTAAATTTTAGCTCAACTGATCCTGACAAGTGCCTGTTGAACTTTAAAAAACCCCCAAAAAAACAACCACAAATATTTTAGTAAATACTCGAGTCCTGGACCCCACAACTTTTTCTGATGTCAACATTCTTCAGTGCGGAAGATGCTACTGCATGAAGAAAGTACGCCAGAAGAAGCAGAAAGACGTAAGCAGCTATTTTAAAGTAGTCATCAGCCACAAAATCCTGATAGATGCATCTCTTCTCATTATTGGGTGTTTTGGCTCTGGTAGTTTTTGCACAGGACATTATTGGTTCATCAAGACTTCAGTCAAAGACAGCTTTACTCAATTCTGTCCAAATTCTTACTTAGAACCACTAAAATAAACACACCAGGCACCTCCAACTTTGCTACACAAGAGAATCTCCTCTACTTCATTTGCTGCAACAGCCAAATTAAGTTCAACTGTTTTAAATTTGCTGGCTTACAAAAACAGTCAGACCCAAGGCCAAAAGGCCTTTGCACCAAACATCCTCTGTCATTCCCATTTATAGTCAGAATAACTTAATGTAGTTTTAAGCTGCTTTTGCTTTACATGAATAAATAGCTGAGGCAAATTTTCATTTCCTGTAAATGCCGCTCAACTAAATACATACTTAAAGTTTAAATCTCTAAAGCCAAATCTAGCACACAAAGCCACATTAAGTGGCTCTGGGATGATCTGAGCTGGAAATTCGGAGCAGTTCAGAGAGGACTTCTCCATTTGATCTCTATTTCTAATGTGTATTTATGCATCTGCTGGTCAAATCCTCTTACACGCCTGCCTGTAAACAACATCAACAAGTGGAAGGAAGACTCTGGGGAGGTGCTGTAGAAGAACATCATTGTATATTACAGCATTAACAAGCTTTCGTTATAAAATCCTTTTTATTGTCCTAAGCAGAGCTTTAGACAAGGTGTGCGAAAGCCTCAGGGCATTATTTGACAGCGGAGACATCTCTCCAGGCCAAAACCCTGGCAATAAATTAAGTTTTAACATTTAATTCAAGACTGTAAAGCTGGTAGAAAATGATCGTCTACTGCAAAAGAAGAAATGGAGTCTTTGATAGTGTGGTGGTAAGAATCTGCATCTGGGCTCTTCCTTTATTTAAATTTGCTTGAGGCCAGAGATTAAAGCAGAACTGTATCCTATAACATGCTTTTTTTTTTTTTTGGTATTTTATAGTGAAAGTCTGCACCTTCAACTGCATCATCTTTACCCTCTCCACCGGGCCGTGTGCCCCTGGCTGTGCTCTCCACATCTCTCTGTGACACATGCATTTTCTACGGTTGCAACGCTAACTGCATGGGGTGTGTTGGAGTGTGTGTGGGCGCGCGCGTCTGTGTGTGCTAGCCTCTGTTGTAGCTGCTCTGCTGTCTATGACTGTTGTCCCAAAGCCGTCATATTCCTGAGTGACGGTCACACGTCTGTCATGAGGCGCTGCAGGCAGTAGTTGGGGACATCTAGAGCACTTTGGATCAAACTGCAGCAGCAGTCAAAGCCCAAACTATATCTTTACCCAACCTGAGCTTCAAGACAACCCGAGCAGACAGTTCAAACGGGACTGGATCAAGATGATGACTGATGCAAGGGAATGCTCAACAACTTTGAAAAAAAAAAAAGACAGAGCACTTTGAATTTACACTGAAACTGTTTAAAGATATTTTTTTTGAGAAGCACATAATATGCACGTATAATGAGCAAAGCACAGTCTGGGGGGTGACAAGAGACATATCTCACCAAAATATTACAATCTTCTTAATTATGAGCCTCTGCTTTCAGACTGCAATAAGAGCGCAATCTGTTCATTACACGCCCAGTGAAGTTTGAGCCTCTTTCCAATTTAAATATGTTGTAACCACTCAACACACCGAGAAAAAAACTGTAGGGAAATTAAACATGGCAATCGATTTAAGGACTTAAGACAGTCATTTCTACTTTCTGAATTATTTTGAGGATCGAGCCCATCACCTGAAATTTTGAGTTGTTAAATATAATATAAATTAAGCATTTATCATAAAGTGTTTCAGGTTGAACTTGTTTTAAAGGCCATTAGTTAAATTAAAACTCAAACAATGGTAAATCCAATTTAAAAAATACTTTATTAACCCGAAAGTGAGAATTAGTAGAAAATTTCTCTGAAATTTGTCTGCGGCCAATTATCTGTCTGATAAAGTTTTAAAGCTAGAGTCGGTAAACTAAAAGCAGCATGTGTGTAAAGTAGCAAACTACAGGCTGGATAACAGAGCAGATGGCAGGAAGCTGCTGTCAGGTTGCTATGCTATTCCTATTTTGGAGAGAGACATGGCAAGAAGGTGGACGATTTTTCACACCACCTGAAAACTGGTGCTATGTTTAGCGTCTATGTATGAAACTTAAAAATCACAAAAAAGTTTCAAACATGTTAGAACTAAACTAGTCAATATATTACAAGGTTTCCCCCAGAAAACTTGCTAAGTTCAGTGGTTCATCCAGCGCTGGACTTAGCAAGTCCAGCGCTGGATAAAAAATATTTTAAAAATATTTAAAATTGACAGGAAATTTGAAAATATCACTTGAATTTGAATATCACAATGTGTTATTGGAAGATTAATATCTGAACACTAACTATAAAGTCTTAAAAAATGCTAACATTTAATAAAAATTTAAATAAATAAGCAATGCTAAGCCTGGTGGGGGCACAAATAAAGCCTGGTGGCCCGCCAGGCTTACAATACCTTGGGGGGAACCCTGAATTACATAATAACTTCCTTTCTGCTCTACATTGAAGCAATGAGATAATGTTATACATTCCTGAAATTTTCGTATACACTTTGACCCCTGCCAATTCACATCATAAAGATAAATAATGACAAGCTTCACAGTGACAGCTTTCCATACATAGCAGGTCTTTATTTAGTCCCACCTCTTTTTAAATGAATTCCAGCAGCTTGTTGATTATCTTAAGCCCACCTGAAACCACATACGCACACACACACACAGGAACACCTCCACCCTCTCTCTCTCTTTGCCTCTGGTGGCTGCTGCAGCCAAAGCTATTCAGTTCTGCACAGCAGGCCCAGGAAATGGCTTACAGAGACGTGTTGTTGCGCAACACCCCCCCCCCTCCTTTCTGTCTCTACTCTCTCACTCTCGTACTTCCTCTTCTGAGAGGGGAGATGTGCTACCAGCTCTCCGTCTAACGGGTACGTTGAGTTTCCTAAATCTGCTGGGATTTACCCTGTCCAGAACTGAAGTAAACTCTGTTTAAGCTGGTTTCGAGAAACGATTCGCCTGGTTATCTGACGGCCTACATCCAGGTGTCCCACCCTTCTTCCCCCTGTGAATTAGCCAGACTGAGCAGCCTACAGCCAACTAGTTTCACAGAGCACACCTGTTAACGGTCGCTCGTTCTCTATTTTACAACTTGCATTTGTTATTGAACCAGGTAGGTTTTAGTAACTCGGGCGAGTCCCAAGGATGATGTTTTAAATATGGGCTACCAGCAACCTAAAAACATTTTCCACTTTTTCCTCTCCAGAATCAAACATCACAGCTATTTTACAACCATCAAAGAACTTTAAGGTGACTCATTAACTGAATGTCCACAACATCTTTTAGATTTTCTTTATGCTAAATATTTTATTAGTAAGGCATTTTTGCAAGGGTCAGTACAGCTTCATTCAGTAGCAGAAATAATCAAATAAGTAAATCAATCATCTAGTCTATCTTTCCCTACTGCTGACACTGAGAACTAAAAAAGGGAACCTTTGAGAGAGACGGACGGAGCCTGGCGCCTCGAACCCCAGACCTGGCACGACGACGAAGAAGGTGCTGCAGCAGGAGGAAGACGCCGATCGATGAAGGCCAGGATCTCCGCAGGTCTGATGAGCCTCCTCTCCGCATGGATGCTGAGGTCACACAGGACTTGGTGCTGGCAGGAAAAAAGGCACCAGTTCTTCTTCTTTGTCTTTGCCTTTGTCTTCATCTTTGTCTTTGGGGTCTGAACCCAGCCGATGAGAGAAGTGCGATTCGAAGCCACAGATTGTGGGCCTGACGGGTTGGTCTCCATGAGCAGGACAGTCTTCGTCTCTGTGGCCCCGGCTCTTCTTCAGCTGCAGAGTTCTTTGTCCATCTCTTGGCTCGAAGCTGCCCGGAGGATCCAACGAACGGTTCCTCTTTTGCACCCACCTTATATAGGGTTTATCCACCCTTTTGGTGCGTTTGCATTGGCTGTCTGCTTAGACAGATGATCTCATATCCATCACTGTCTTAAGAGACATCATGTCATGATGTCTGTGCCAATGTCTCAGGGTTGCTCAACCTCCTATGTCCCTTGCCTGCACAACCTTTCACCTACTCTCTACCTCCAACATATCAGTGATGTTTAATTGCAGTTACACCTTTTTACACCATTTCAAGTTTAATGTCAAAATCACATTTATATCACATTTATTTTCTTTAGCTTCTCTGATTTAGCATTCATTTATAATTTTATAACCATAACTTATATCACATTTATTTTCTTCAGCTTCTCTGATCTATCATTCATTTATGATTTTATAACCATAACTTATTAGTTACTCTTATTATGATCTTAATGTGAGTTATTACAGATGTTTTTCTGAAAAGAAACCAAGAATAATACATGATTCTAATTATTTACTACTAAAGTTACAGTTACTTGTTTTTCTTGTAAGTGTTCCCACAAATATAAGTGTAAGTATTATTACAAGTAAACCAATATTAATATAAGTATTTTACTTTGAATCTTATCCAATTACTAATAATGTTTAGATTTCATTCTTTAAAACTTTACCTTTAAACTAAGGAATAGTCTCAGCTATTTTTATAAATCTGCAGGCTGGAAACTTCCTCTTTTTCCAGGAAACCTGCTTTTCCTGTTTAATGACTCTCTCTGACTGACTATGATTTCTTATGATTAGATAGAAAAAAGTAGAATTAAAGCAAAGTTTGCATGAGACAAAAACAACACACACAACCAGATTTATTTTATTGACACTTAAGTCTACTGTTGGGCCTAGATGTCACTTGAGTGATTCATTTTAAAGATAACTTTATTTATTATTACTGTTAAACTAAAATCTCCAGCATGGGGAAGCGGGATGAGCTCGGATTTTCTTGACAGACGCTGACTGAAAATATGAAGGCCTGCTTTCAAATCTGCTCCTCTCACCTCTCTGGATGTGTGGTGATGTGTGCGTGGCCTTGTGTGTGTGTGCGTGAACCAACCAGGGCATAATGTGAAAAGAAATCCAGCGTCCATTTTTTCCCCACCCCAACTCACAGGTGTTCATGTATGTGTGCGAGCGTGTTCTTAAACGTGACGAGTCAGCATGGAGGACAAACGACTTGGGCTGAGCAGCGAAATGGCCACTCAGAGCTCTGCCACCCGAGAGGCTTCAGTTATTACTCACCTCAGCTGAGCTGCATCTTCTTTGCATGAAAATAAAATAATTAAAAAAAAAGATTCCTGCTTATATCATTGTTATGTTTCCACCTTAATTGAACTTCAACTTGCTTTATGGGCTGAGCGGATTTCATGACCCGTGAAACCGCGTAACCTTCTTTCTGTGATCTCGAAAGTGGTTTCTGCGACACCGAGGCACCGTGGCGCTCTGAGCACAAACGTTTGAGAATGCGTAGGAGCATCTCTGCGGAGACGCACAGGATGTGTCTCATGGGTGAAGTGCATGTTTGAGGGTCTGACCTTTCCAGACCGCTTTTGAACATCCAGCCGCTCCTGTGAGCTAGATAAGAAAAACTCCAAGAAAAAATAAATAAATAAAACAAAAGTCATGGGTCAGGTGCTCAAAAGAAGACAGCGTATGTCACGGTTCAACTCAAGCCTCCGTGTCCTCAGTCCTGGACAAACACGCAACCCCTTCAAGGTCACCAAACCCAGTTAGATGGACTTGCAAGAGAACTTTCATCAATTTTAAACATTTATTTTACAGCAATTTTATGACAAACCAACACAAGCTCACACGTATGACTCCACTTTTTTTTCCCCCACAAATAAAAACATGAGATGTGTGCCACTACAATTTTTTTTTCATATCCCTAACAATTTCCCGACCAAATCTGACCCCAAAGCATGATGCTGCCACCCCTGTGCGTGGGTATGCTTAGGGAGATGAGCCCCTTTGATTCCTTTCCTAAACTCTCAGGCTTGACTTTGGTGTGTTCGGTTGCTCATACTGAAAGTAACAAAGAGAGACGGAGGGAAAAAAGGAAAGAATCGCAGAACGTTAAGAAGACATTAGAAAGCAACAAAGAAGCACAGGCTGAGAAAATTCCTGAGGGAGAATAAGTTTGGGAAAAATAAAAGACGACAAAATCCTCTGAGGAAAACATCTATCCGTTCCCGTCTTCATCCGTTTCTTTCTCTTACTTTGTTGGCGTCTCACAGTGAGGGTGGAAATCAGGCGAGCTGCTCCACAGGGAGGAGCGGCTTACAACCGCCAAAAGAAGAAGACAAAAAATATTTAAAAAAGACTCGGCCCAATCCCATTCTGCCTCCGACTTATATACATATCCAATATCTATTGTGTTTGACAAAAGAATACCGTGTGAAAGGAGACAGCTCTGCTTCTTTGATCATCACCACGCAAAAGACAAAGAAAACATATTAAAATGTCATTTGTAAAGCTTTGTTTGTCATTCTCTCTCAGGCATCGAAAATGTCACAAGGAGAGTGTAATACTGCTGAGATGTGCTGAAGAACGACACAGGACACTGAGCAGTGTGGTGGTGTATGGGTGTGTGTGGCTCGAAGGAGGAGGGTGGTCTGACTTCTTGACTTCTGGGGAAATTAGAATGTGAAGCGCTGAATTAATTGAAGTGTTAATGTGCTGCGCTTGCTTCTGCATGTGCATACATCTCTACCTCCTGAAAATGCCTCGACTAGAGTGCTTTTGTTTACTGTGAAAGCTCATTAATGGTGTGAAGACCTCGGTGATCTCGCCCCAAAGTGGCACTCGTTGGAAGACGCACGGGTTGCTGGGTAGGTGGATGCTGGGATTATATGGGATTACGTGTGATTATGGCGATGTGGCGTAGTGTAAACCTGGAGATGTAACAGCGACCATGGTGGAGGGTAGAGGGAAGAGGGTGGAGAATCAAAACTTGCAGCTGCATAACCAACATGCGGAGAGAGTTGAAGGGTTGGTGGGTGATTAAAGTAAGTTCAGTCCAATCAAGAAGACAAAAAAATGGGAATAAATTTATAATAAAACACAGAAATCATGAAGATAATGTACAGGAAAGCAAGGGGCTCTAAAAAAATGAGAATATGAAACCAATTCTGGAACATAATAATGTATCTTGCCAGATGATCTAACATTTAAGATCTGTATCCTTTTGCATGTTCTACAGATGGCTCTACATGCACCATTATAATTTTAGTAAACATATTAATGTTTACTAAAACATATTTTGGAGAGCCAAATATTCTAAACTGTTTGATGTTTAGGTCTTTTTGAGTGGAATTTGAAGAAACGGTAAAAGGTTTTCAAAAATGTTTTACCAATGGAAATGTGAGAAGTGTGTCAGTAATGTGAATTCCTTTCTCTTAAGCTAACGCTCTGAAGAACCAGCTGCACTTATGGCCACATCAGGTCGGGTGGACTTAAACAAAAATGCATGCCACACTTTTGGATGGTGGAAAGTCTGAAAACTATGTACAGTTTTGATTCTTGGTTTATCACTTAAATTACAAAGGACATAAACAGATTTTATTTTGTTTTTACGAGTTTTTGTTTTATGCAAAAACTCAAAGTTTTTGTACATAGATTTTTTTGTTTTAAGTTTGCAAACGTTCAATCAAACGTGCCTTTGCACACCATTAATGTCAACAGAGCCTAATCCGAGTCTGAACAGATTAGGTTTTCTAAAAAAGATGCAAACTCTAAAGAGATATTAGCTCCTTTATGAATGTTCAAAAGACATTCCTGGTAATCATCAACAGGTAATCATGACTGCTACCTTCAAAGGGCAAATACATAATAGCTAAAGGTTTAAAAAATGCATCCATGTTTAGTCAAGTAATTATTTATTTCAAGAGACGCTTAATTTCCTTCACAGTAAATAATAAGGTATTCGATATACACCGACATAGTCCCAACAGTCTGTGAAGATATTCCTGATGCCAATTATATCTACATTTTCCTGTATCTAGGAAAATGTCAGCCATAAGCACAGACACACAAACTTGCAGAGGAAGTGGATCAATGGAAAGGGCAGCCAGCCAAGAGCCACTCAATTCTTCTATTTCCCTCTGTGTTTAACAGAGGAATTTCTGAAAAATACCGATACTTTTCTTGTTACAGCAAGTTTAGAATACAGCAAACAGCAAAGCAAAAGTGCACCGTGTTGTTCTACTGTCTGCTAGTGTCTCATACGTGTAAAAATTAAACATTTCAGCAATGCTGCACATTGAAGGAGAACATGAAACTGGTGTATGAAATTGTCTTCCATACAGAGGTGAATTCAGCGCTGCTCAGTCAAGGGTCAGAGCGTCACTGGGACACCTGCTATGCACTGGACCGAACTCTGAGGCCACGAGTGGACAGGCAGGCGTTTTCACACATGTACTTCTGCAAATACGGAGGATAGTTTTGCACAAAAGTGAAGCAGAGAAAGTCAAAGATGAATTTACAGCTACTTTAAACCTAAAAATACTCACTTATAGATTCAGAATGTTTCTTGAACTGGGGCCAAAACAACTTTATATACAGTACAGACCAAAAGTTTGGACACACCTTTCTAATTCAATGGGTTTTCTTTATTTTCATGACTATTTATAAGGCAATAAATCCCACTTATTAACCTGACAGAGCACACCTATGAAGTGAAAACCATTTCAGGTGACGACCTCATCAAGAAAATGCAGAGTGTGTGCAAAGCAGTAATCACAGCAAAAGGTTGCTACTTTGAAGAAACTAGAATATAAGGGGTATTTTCAGTTGTTTTACACTTTTTTGTTTAGTGCATATTTCCACATGTGTTATTCATAGTTTTGATGCCTTCAGTGTGAATCTACAATGTCAATAGTCATGAAAATAAAGGAAACCCATTGAATTAAAAGGTGTGTCCAAACTTTTGGTCTGTACTGTATATATGCTTTAACTTAATTTGACGTCACTGACAGAATAAAAGAAAAATTACAACTTTGTTTCTCCACCTCCAGATCACAACATTTGTAATCGTTAGCTTAACTTCCAAATTTTAATTTGACTGCAGCTGCCTGCGCATTGTTTTCACCACAGTGTTTTTGAAGAACGCCGCTGAGACACAGCCCTGTCTCATTGAGCAGGTGACTTGAATAGGCTGTCAATTTATTTTAGTGTTGAATTGTATCCATAGCAACAACTGTCACTAGGGTGCCAGAGCCAAAAAAAAAAAAAAAAAAAAACGGCAGCCGGGCTACAATTATGAGACTGCAGTCAAACTTGTGTTTTGTTATGAGAAGAATTGCACCACTCTGCTCTTTATCATCTTTCGTTTGTGCTACAACAAAATAAAATCAGTGGGTGTTGTCTAGTTAAAAATTCATTCAACGTGTATTGTCCTGCATATTTCCTTGGTCTGTTTTCTACAAACTAAAGAATCAGAGCCAATTAAACTGAACTAGAAAGAAAGCAGCCATGCACGCCCACAGCATGGTCAGGATTTAAGTGAATGAAGCTCGTTAAAAGGCCTGAACACTCAAAGACGGTCAGAGAAGCTTCTGTGCGGTCTGTGATAGCAAAGGTGCACAATATAAAATAAAATTTCAAGATAAATATGTTTCAGCAATTAAATTGACCAACATTATAGTCAAGCACAGTGATGCCAATATGTTTATGGGGCTTGTATTACAAATCAGTGAGTCAACTTACTCGTAGCTTACACTTTAATTAGCTTAGCAACAGTGCTAGCTTGCATATTTGACATCTGATATCCAATAATGTTATATTTACAAAGTGAAAATGTGATACTGAAATAATATAGCAGATATTTACTCCAGTTCAAGTAGTTCTTGATAAAGATTTGGCAGACTGATACTGTGATAGTGTCACACATTCTGTGGATCTAACTCTAGTGGTGACTGCCTGAGAAAAGATTTACATGCCAGGTTGATAAAGATGAGTTTAATAATTATCTGAAATGTAACTTATTTAGTAAACTAACCTTTGGTTGTCAAACTTACATAATTTCTACTCTGAAATAGCAAATAAAATGTGTACAATTTGCTACACAAAACTTCGATGGCTAAATTGTAACAGTTTGTTTTGTAAGAGCAGGCCGATCTGAAAACTTCAACTGGTCTGAAAATGAAAAAGGACCGGCCGTGAATAGAGCAAAACCAAGAGGAGAACTGAAGGAGGAAGAGAAAGAGGGCCTGCACCAGTGTTTTCTTTTAGAGTTTCCTCACAATACTCTGTGGGTTTCTATGACAACTTGGTGTCGCCAGCTGGGCCCATACAGGCAGAAGTAAGAGGTTTGTTTGGAAGAACTGGAATAAGTAATCTGCTCTTCTCCTTCATTCCAAAGTAGCACCACTGCAATAGAAAAATACTTAAAAATCTTTCCAGGTTTTAATCAGTTAGTGTAGAATGCAACAATTATATACATAGCAGACTTAGTAAAATGCTTCTGAGCAACCGATTGACTTTTTTCACATTTTCTACTAAAAAAAAACATCCCTGAAAGTGTATTTCACAGTAAAACATTAATGAGGTATTCACAATTACCTTGATTAGCCATATGTTAGGATTATATTCAGCTTAGTGTGTACATTGTAAGGAACACTAAAGGGGGCGCTGTGAAATCCTGTTTGCTTTGAATCAGTTTTTACTGCCATGGAGAAGCTGACAAAATGTTTCTCATGAACTCAGTTGATAGTTACCACTGGCACTGGACTGGGGTTGTCACACATGAACGGTAGAGTGTAACACACATTTATGTAATGTGGACTCTGGTCTGGTGGCTTAAACAAAAGCTTCTATATAAAATGCTCCGAATGTCTTAATTTTACTTCACCATAGTTGTATCCATTTCTAAACTCTGACTATTGGAAAAAATAAGGAGAATAAATGGCTTTTTTTAATTTTTTACTGAAAATTTGCTGAAACAATAGGGCAACAAACCCTGATATGTAGCTGGTAATAAAAAACATCAGCGCACTGACGGCAGTAAATGAAATAATTTTTATTGCAAAAATGAAAACAATACCAATTATTAGTCTACTCTAATTAGGTTTTGATTTATGAGGGAATGGTCATTGAAGGCTATCTCATAAAAGAACAATTCCTGCAAGTAAGTGATTCAACCATGGCTACCCTAACTATGATCAATAGTGTATAATCAGAGGTGGGGATTTAAGTCTTCATGTCACAATGAGGTCACAAAACCAATTTGAGCTTGAAAGGCTTTAGTGTCATAAAGAAAGTTGTTTTTTATGTTATCTAGTTAATATAGAACAGCTGAGTAAACGATTCATGTCCCCTGATTTATCACAGTGTACACAAATAACTGGTTGTCATAGAAACGGTACACACAACGAGAGTCGCACTGCAAAAACACAAAATCTTACCAAGTAATTTTGGTCTAGTTTCTAGTGCAAATACCTTATTACACTTGAAATATGACAAATTAACTTAAAACTAACTTTTCAGTAAAACAGAGGCTTGTTTTAAGTAAATAATTCCTTAATATTGATGAAAAAGTACTAGTTCTATTGGCAGACAAATTAACTTATAATGTGGGAAAAATGTCTTGTTATAAGTTAAAAAATATGCCAATGAAACTAGTACTTATTCATCAATATTAAGGAATTATTTACTTAAAGTAGGCTTCTCTATCTTGCTAAAAAATTACATACAAGTTAGTTTTGTCTTAATAACCACAGGACGTCTCTCAAACTGAGCTCTGTACTATCACTTCATGTCATTTCAGAACTAAATACACCTAACTTCACTCCAATTGTTTTTATTCACATACAATGTTAAGCAAACACTTCCGGTCTTTCAAAGTAAAAGCTCTTCCTTTATTTTAGTTAGACACTTCACAGAATTTGATCCTAAATAACCTTTTTGAACACAAATGTAAACATTAAGGCCTATTAACAGCATTAATTGAATGTTTTCGCAAAAAGAAAATTCTGATAAACGTTCACGTGTTTTACATGCGTCCAATTATTGAGTTGATTTGGATGAATCTAAAATTGATCATTGGTAGGGGCAGCAGCGGTAGCAACAATTTAACGTTCTGAAAAATAAAACTATTTCAATACAAAAAAAAAAAAAAAAAAAGAAGTGGTTCTCTAAGAGGAATTCACAATAAAAACTTTAAACGGGGATTCTGTGTTCAGCCGTGTGCCGACAGCAGGTACATGCTGCATCTGCAGCTGATGCGGGTCGTGTGCCTTGCAGGCAGAAGCAGAGAAGAGAGTGAGGGTCTGCAGAGCGCCACAGCCTCATGATTAATGCGGCTTTTAGCTGCAGCGGAGCCTGCATGGGCCCCCCTTAAAGCAAACTGGTCGGGGCTGCGCTCATTCATCCCCGACCCTTCTTTACTCCATCAACCAAGACCCGGTGGCTGAGAGGCAGCTGCGGCCCACAGCCCATTGACTACATTTCTGCACTAAAACTTCATCAACGTAACCTCCGCGTTTCGGTCAATTTCACCTTGCTCCCATTGTGCGCCGGCCAGGAACCGAATCAGTGGGCGCGTAAAGGAAGTTTTTCCCACTGTAAGTTGTAGGCGCATTATGGCCACATAATGCAACAACCAGGATTAAGGGTGAACCCGTGTAGAAAATATAATAAAGAAAGGCCACGAGGTTTAATAGGTTACTGTAAAGTCGCACACAGCCTGCCCTGGCCCCGAAGACTTTCCCCCCCTACTGGAGGCAGTGGCAGCATCCAGTGAAGCACATTGAAGAGCCTGGTAATCAGTAACGCTGAGTCTCTGAGAGGAGAAGGGGAGGGGGGGGGGATACAAAGTTAAGATTATCTCGCCTGATTATAAATTATTACGCAGGAAGTGCGGCTGGATCTGCAGGCGAAGGGGAGGGGGCGTCCCGTCACCACACACGCCAAAATGCAGCTTTTCTCCCGCCGAAAGACACACAAACGACTCTGACCACTGTGCCAGTGGGAGGGAGTGGGGGGGTCACTCTTCTTTAACCGCCAAACACCCCCCCCCCCCCCACCCCCCCCCCCACACACACATACAAATGAGCGCAGTAGAATCCCGATGCACCAGCAGCAGTAGTAGTGGATAATTCATTGCAGATAGAGAGGAGCCCCGCACACTGAATCCACAGGCGTCTAAAGTGCGCACACTTTCTGCACAGCAGTCTTTAGGCGGCTCCGCTTCACTCCCGGCCGTTTGCGCACTTACCTTTGCACTACAGCGAAACTGGGCACAGTTAGTTCCCATTTCGAGAAAAAGGCTGCAAGAATCCAGTCATCCCCGCGTTATCTCCTGCTGCGTTCCTCAGACATCCACAGTGTGTTTCAGCAGGGCCAGTAATCCCGTCTTCCATCCCGGGGAGAGCGCTCCCAACCTCCCTTACATCTTTTTCCACATTTTCTTACAAAACTATGTCAGGCTTCTTTCAGCGCTTCTTTTTTTTTTTTCCTCTCTTGCTCTAACTCCCCGGTCCTCTGCCCCCTCTTCTCTCCTCTCCCTCTCTGAGGTTGCCTGGTTACCTCTTTCTGTAGGCTGGATCAGACCGCCGGCCGGCAGCCAATCACAAAGCTGGGTTCTTCTTAACCCCTCCGCTGCTGAACTGTCCTGATTTCCATCTTTCAAGGGTGGAAGAGGGAAATGAGGAGGAGGAGGGAACCAAGGGTTTAGAAAACATATGAGACATATAATGAGGAAGAATTAAGAGGGAGGTGCAGATGAAGAGATGAGAACTATCAGATCTTTGAGTCTGGACTGTACTTTATTAGATGAGTGTGCTGTCCAGACTTCACCGTCATCACACGCCCACTCCTTCACTACACATTCATAGTACTGCACGCTGACAGAGACACCAAATAACCAGTCGTGATGCAGCCTTCATCCACTCATTCAGCTAACACTATTGATTGGATCACCACCCACAGTGCAATCATGCAGTCTCCATCAGAGGTGAGTCATGCGTTTGAGAAAAATCACTTCTGACCTTTGTACCAGCACAAAGATCCTAAACTACGAAAAAGTCAGAGCAACAAAGGGGAAACACAAAGACTAATGCTTTCACAATGTAATTTATTCATAGTTTGAGAGTGGCGGGTGGGGAGAGATCCCACATTATCAATTCCCTTGAACCTCATACAGCTGCAAATGTCAATGGATTTTTCTGGAACTTTTAACACAAAGTGGCAAGTAATCGTAAAGTGAAAGTTATTACATTTTGTTCCTACAAATAAAAATAAACATTTGCTGTACACCTTAAGTAGAACAATCTTTCACTGCAATTACAGCATAATTTTTTCTTTATCTTTTTATTTTAAATATAACTGTTTTGCATATCTAGAAACTGAAATATATGAAATGATAGGTGAACTGCAATGTACAACTTTATTACTGGTTCTTAACCTGATTCAGGTCTGGACTGACTGGGTCACTGAACAACATGAATATGCTTTGATCTAAAATCATTCCTCTGTTCCTCTGACTGAATGTTTCAAGTAATTGTCTGATTGAAAAATTCACTTCCATCTAAGTCTCAAGTGTTTTCCAGCCTCTAAGTTTTCTTACAGGACCGTCCCGTAGTCAGCTGCATCCATGTTTCCACCAACTTTTCTTCCAGCTTTCCTCTTTCCCTGTTTAAGAAAAACCTAACCTGCACGATCCTGCTTACACCATGTATCACCATGGTGATGGGGTGGCCGCAGCGATGTGTTGTGTTTCTCTTTTGCCACACGGTTCTGGTTTCAGTCTGGTCTCAATTGTCCAGAGCACATTTTTCTAGAATGTTTACCCCCTTTCGTTTTTACAGCTTGTGACAAACTGCACAGAACGTCTTATGGAAGTTTTTTTTAAAAGGTTTGGATTCTTGAAACTCTTTCATGAAGGCCAGATTTGTGGAGACGAATTGCAAGGCTAATTGCCGTCTGGTCCACTGATCAACGCACGTAAGCTGTGGATCTTTGCAGCTCAACATGGGCCTCTTGGCATCTTCTCTTAATAATGCTCTGCTTTCCCTGACAGCCAAGTGGATTGCCATGTCTTGGTATTTGCAGTTGTGCAATGCACCTAAAATTGTGGTTGTATGGTGACAGATTGTGAAAATGTTAGTGGCAACTATATATATTTTAGTTGCCACTAAAATATATATCCATTTGTGCTTGGTCTGACTACATGGTACCTCTAGATCAGTCTTTCTACCTCAAGGTACTGCATGTAAACAACTGCTTATTTGCCGTGATGTGAGCTCAAAGTGCGATGCTACAGTTAGCTTACCAAAATATTGTGTTTAAAAATAATAATGGATAAGCGGCTTAAAACGCGGTCACTAAAGAATAAACCAAAAACCTGAAGATACCTGTGGAACGTTTCTTAGGGTAAGTTGCAGGAACTTTTGTCTTTGAACACTATTACGATGCAGAGTATGCAGATCCAGGTCTGTGGCTAGACCTAGATCTGTCACAAGACGGTGAAAGAGCTGCGCCCCACGCTGACTAACTGCAACTTAACACCCAAAATAAAATTATTTATGCTGGGCTATCTACAGGCTGAAAGGAAATGTTTGTTTTTGCCAATGCAACTCAAGTATATTTTTCTATTATTATGCTTCTAAATTATAAATAGCTCTCATTATAGTACACACAACAATCGTAGTAAATAACATTTTTGATTTCAATGTATTTTCTGTCATGGGAAAGCTTAGAATCCATGCTGTAAATAACTCAAAACACTCCGAGTAGACTCGTTTGTGGTCTTATTGTGGTCACAACCACAAAGCCACCCTTCATATTAGGAGGTACAAAGACAACGAGTACAGAGGATAATATTTTCATATCTAATATATGTAGTACATAGTAAGATGTGATATTGCGTGGCAATTTCAAGTTAGGTGGTCTGTGAGTGTTTGTTTGGGGTAAGTGGTCCTCGGCCTGAAAAAGTTTGAGAAACACTGCTCTAGATGGATTTTGCAGGTAGATGTAAGAATTGCTACTTGAACAATGCAACCAGCCTCACTGAAAATATTTTCAGTGCTCTTGTGAGCACTGAAAATATTAGTAAATGGCAAGAAGCCAGGAGATTTTTTTTTTTTTTTTTTTACATTACCTGGGGCATTTATACATATTTACCCTTTGGCTGTGTTGCAGGCACAAAACAGCCAAAGGGTTTTGTTGCTGCATTTAAGGCATAGTGCAATTCAGGATAATTGCGGTAGATTTCAGGAAATCCAAAAAAACACAGAGCTTTTTCTTACTCTGAGCCAGAGACCGTAATGTGCATAGTCACACCGTTCTTCCAGTCTCTTCTTTGTGTTATGACTCATTATCCGGCCACAGTGGGAATTTTCCTCCACAAAGTGTGTCGGACGAATAGAAAGCTACTTCTTCCGAATTGAGGAGACTGCTTACCGTATGTGGTGGTGTGAAAGTGAAACACAGCAAACCTTGCTCAGACCTGAGTAGTTGCAGTCTGTCAGCGCAAAAACTTCAGATTATTCCCTGATCTCCAATGTGAAATTACAAAATGCCACTTACGAAAGACAAGATATTTTTATCAGAACATTTGCTTCTTGAGGTCAGTAGATTTGCTTTTGTCTCCTGTTGACATCAGTATGACTTTTCACTTTTAGGTAGCGTAAACATGCTGTCGAATATATTTCAGTGTGAAATATGTAGAAATGAGTAGGTCATATAACCTGTTTTAATAATGGGTTATTATTATTATTTCAAGGCGTTCTTTCATCTTACCAGGGGAGCAAATAATTACATTTTTTCCAACATTATATTTGAAGGCATGCGGCAGCTCTACATCCTTCCTGGACAGATCTACTACTACAATTGCAAAACCTATTTAAAACATTTATTATTAACCCACCCACTTTTCCTCTGATTTGTTCAAAACCTTCATTTTTGAAATCAGACAACCTCATGCAGTTTTCCAGCTCTCTCTGTCCTTAAGTCATCTTGTCCCTCACAGCTCTGGCTGTAGTTTACCTTCTCTATCTGTGTAAAGCCCTCCTCTCTGGCTCCCTCCCACACTCCAGTATCTTTGCCTTTTCTGCCGTATCTCCCTCCGTGCATATCTGCCTCCCTCGCTTACCTTCTTCTGCTCTCAGTCTCTGTCGCTCTGTCTCAGCTTGGCTGAGCAGATAAAGCCGATATGTTCATGAAGGCAAGCCAGCAGCTTGCTTTCTCCATTTTCTCTCTTTCCTGTCATACGAACACGCCCACACACACACACACCTGAGATGATGCAATCACATATGCAAAGACACGCTAACACAAATGCACACAGAAATCTGCCAGCGAATGTCCAGATGGGTAAAGACTCTGCGTTGTACAAGATGAAAGTTTGTCTAACTTCCACACATTTGCAAAAGTCATGGAAAAAGTGAGGAGGAAGAGAAAGACAGGAGCAGAGAGAAGGATATAAAATGAGAGAAGAAGGAAATGTATGCATCTAATCAGCAAAACGGGTCAAACTGGTTGAAACCAACAAAGGAAGAACTCTAATTGCCTGAACGTAGCTCGGCAAAACGTTGCAGTGCAGTGGAACCTCGGGTTTACATCAGTTAGATTATCTGAGTCTGAAATAAATCTTAAACTGTTTAACACGTTGACCGGAAGTCATGCAGAATGCACAGCCATCAGATTTAATGTAAAACATGTTTAAATATGGATGAGGACATCAAAGTGGCAAAATCAGACATCAAACAAGTGGATCAACAAATTAATGATGAGAAGATCTGTACAGCATGTTGCAGTGAAAAGCACTGGCAGCATTTCTAATAAGTTTAGCAGCCCAAGATATTAGATAGAAAATTCATTTTACCAGTGCCATAACCAAACAGTCATTCAGCTTAAATTAAGTTTAAGTCATGTTGTAATGTAAATCTAAATCTATTCCAGTTTAACTTCCCGAGGAAGTCTTCAGTGTAAATGTAAGTGCATTCTGCTCTATGCAAAATAAATAATCAAATATAGCATTTTAGGTCCTAGAGTAGAAAAGACCTGATGACAATTAATCATTTAAACACTGTTTAATTTATTATTTTTAGTTTAAACATGCCTATTTTAAAACATTGAAAAATAAATTGATTTGAATGGAAATTCAAAGTGGTGGATGTAATATATACAGTATATACAGTATATATATATATATATATTTTTTTTTTTTTTTTTTTCTTATTTCATATTGATAGGGGTGTAATTGTTGTTTACAAAAAACAAAACAAAAATATTGGTGGATTATTCCTGAACTGGTGATGTCAAAGTTAGACAAATTATCATCCGGCTGGACTAAAGCAACAGCCACAGGACAACACCCATAGGACACAGTATGGGACATTAGCTGCTACACCTTATTAAAGCTCTAATCGAGGCTCCAGTTCTTAGCCAGCCTTGTTATATTCAGAAATGGCCTGCAGCGGCTAGATGACATTGCAATCAAACAACTGCAATCAGTTGATGGCTGTGAACGAGACAGTCACCTCTTCAAAGATGTCAATACGTCTAGAGGTGAATTTGGGAAACATTGTTGACAAGATTAAGATTCACTTTGACCCAACAACACAACGACCTATCTATTGTCTTTACAATGAAATTAAACTTGTAAAAGTATTCTTACCCCAAGACGTTCTTCACATTTTATCACACTACAATAACACATTTTATGAAGATTTTATGTAATAGACCAACACAAAGTAGTGCAGTGAAGTGGAAGAATAAAACAACGTGTTTTGTGTTCATGTGTTAAAGCATGTTTTTAATCCTTTATCCATAAATGTAAACAACTAATAATCTACTAAGATATGGCCAAACACCTGATGGGCAGGAGCATGCATCAGAAATGAAGCTGAGAGACCCATGAAAGAGGCTAAAAATACACTTTTGGTTTTGCACTTTGCAAATCTAGAGTTTATCAAACAGTAGTGAGAAGAAAGTCATGAAAAGACCTGATTGTCTCATAGCAGACGTGGAAACAGGATGAGTAGTTTAAGTGTTTCTGGCGATAGTCATCTTTATTTACAGTAATCCGACAGGAAACAAGCAGAGAGAGAAGAGTGGATGACATGTTGGAAGAGTCTCAAGGTTGGGAATTGGACCCCAGATGGCCGTTTACGGCACTAATAGCCTGTGTATACGGGGGCGCTGCTCTACAGCTACGCCACATGGCACCTCTAAAATTAAGCTTTTTAGCCTACATGTAAAACACTATGTGTAGAGGAAAACCAACACTGCAAGTCACCCTTAACACACCATGTACGATTTGGAACACAGTTGCAGCAGCATCATGCCCAGGGGGAATCCTTATTTGAGAAAGCACAAGAAAGCTGATCAGAGTTGATGGGAAGACAAAAAGAGCTAAGAGCCAAGTCCAGGAAAATTTGCTAAAAAGGAGGACATTTCCAAAAGTTGTTTACGCTTCACAAATACATGCTACTTTTTGCTAGTCTATGATCCTGACAAAGAATTTTGAAATTTGTGGTTCTAAAGAAGAAAATGTTCAAATTGTATGAATATGTTTTGCAAAGCACTACATAGACCTATTCATTTATTTACAGTGAGGGCTTGGAGGTGTGTGTCGGTGTGTGTGTGTGTGGGTATGTGTGTGTGTGGGCGTCCGGGGGTGTGTATGTGTCACACTTGAAGAATATAGGAGGAAAAAAGGTAGCGCAAGAAGCAGACAGAACAGAAGACAAGACATCAGAGCACACCCACAGCTATCAAAGCATGACACTACTGATGTGTGCGAGAGCAACTCAGATACATCGGCATATCAAGAGGGTGACACATGTGAAGAGAAAAAAAAAGCATGTGAAGAAGAGGAGAGAAGGTTCACGAGAGGGAAGCGTGGCAGATTTAAAAACGATGGATGTGCACGCATGTAGAGCAGCTTCAGACATCATGACAGGTTGTTCAAGCTGAACTCTTTATATGTAAATACAGTTAGAAATGGAAAACAGTAGCAGGGAAGTAGCTAGGAACAAATAAAAAATATCAGAGGTGACAGGTTGACTTGTGTGATGCTGATCAACATACAGGAGAGGGAGTTGGTGTGCATGCATGAGCCTGAACTCACAGAGGGCAAGATATGAAGATGTGCTCTGCTGAAAGTTCTCAAATGTTTATGATTTTATCAGCGTGTGTACTTTGAGGGCTTCTGCCTTTTGGGAGAATCCATCACTCCTAATCATGTTTCATTAATGGGGATGTCTTGTGAAAAAGAAATCCCTTTATTATTACTATTTTTTTGCTTCATATCATTCGGTATCTGCAGTCAATAACAACTCATGATACCAACAGGAAAAAAAAGATCAGTGCTGTGACTTTGTTCAGGTCTGCCTTGGTTCGAAAGTGTGCCGTTCAGTGAGAGCATGTGAAAAATAAGAGTCTTTACAAAGTCAGAGCTGAATTATTCTGCCTGCACGTCTTCGTCTCCACCCGCTGCTCGAGGTCGACCCTTTGAGGTCCGCCCTGAATATTCTCTTTCATTCTATGTAATAGAACAACCAAGCATGCTTCACTTGGGGAAATGTTCTGTTGTTGGTTGTATTTATTAGCATGAATTCTTACATCAACCCACAGCTTCCCAAGATATGAGCCCTAAGGATTGACTTTTTTTTAACAGGAAGTGTGAAAAAGGCAATTTTTTTCCAGCGTTTCAAAGTTTAGTGTTGGACTTACGAAAAAATTTAAATTTGAGGAACATACCGCCTGGTATTATTCTAATTACTTCTGACTTCTTTGCTGCCTTGTGTCGATATCACTACGGGCTGATGTGATGAAGTTTATGCAGACAGGCTTCTTGTTCCCCACTCCGGTTACTATTAATTTATGGCCGTCTATCTGCCAGGCTCCATACTCAATAGACATCATGATAGAGTGAACCCACTACTCCTTGCTTCGGCTCAAATATGCACCAATATCTTCTTCATACAATGCCACCTTAAACTCAGAACCACTATGAAGTCTTCTAGCACTATGAACTAGCTGAGCCAGAGTTGTGAACTTGATTCATGTGCCTCAAATTTAATGACTAGATGAAATCATAAAAAACTTTGTTGGTTTTAACAAGTTTAATCCATTATACTGATTAGATGCATACATTTTCTTTCTCCTCTCCTCTCCCTTTGTATCCTTCTCTGTGCTCCTTTGGGCTCAAACTTTCACAACTTTTGTGATTTCCCTTCAACTCAATTCCTTTAACAGCTAAGGGCAGACTTGATATCGTACACAAAAGTATGATAAAAAGAAAAAGTGCTAGGCGTACAACAATGGAACCACGCCAGCTGGGCGCTCCAGCCCACATCACGCACCCTGCCATTTTACAATTTCTCTTCTCTTGTTGCTACAACAAGCACGCTGCATCTATTGTAATGTTTACCTGCTGTTCTCAAGTATCCTACAATGACAGCAAAGAAGTCCTTTCATCAGCACACATGTGCAAAGTTGACAAAAGAAAAAATAGCTTCACATAGCATTATTAAAACAACAGGTAGGCTATTATGCACCATAATGTTCAGCTCCTTTCAATAAGATGTTAGATCCAGAAAAAAAGCAAGTTTTTCAGGCTGATTCTTAATTGCCACAACCTGGAGATAGTGATGTTTCAACATTAGTATGGGATGCCAAAGCTGCCACAGTTCTTTGGGCATTGTGTTGGCAACGCAAAATTCTTGCTTCATCAAAATATGATGAAGCAACTGTGAAGCAACTTAAATTTGTAGAGGTGATTTTTCTTGAAAAAACAACAACAAAAAGCTGTTTTTACAAGCCCACCAACACTTTTCTCCAAAATCCACATGAGAAAAGTGAGTGACATTTGTTAAAAGTAGATGAATAATAAAAGTCACATTTCTCATCCTGAACTAAAAATGGTCTTCCTGTTCAAAAAAAAGTTTGCCTCAGAATTATGACAATTTACTTCTTGACATAGCTGAGAGCGCAGGATGGTTTAGACCGCGGCAATGTAAGATGTGACTGGCATAATCAGCAACCAGTCGGATTCTTTGTGACAATGAGGTTCCTCGGGTGAAAGAAATGTTGTTTTAGCGTTTTTACTGTTTATGCGTCCTCTGTCAGGAACATACTAAATAATCAATAACCCGTCTGTCCAAACTGTCCTCATGAATGTTTGCTGATGATAATTATCTGCAGACAAAGACTCATTTTTATGCATTGTCTGAGCCAAATTGCTGATAGATTGTACAGCTGCATTTTATCAGCCATTCCCATCACTACGCATTTAGCATAACACTGAGGTGACTTTATCGGGGCAAACGACATGTTATTGTGGGAAAACTGTGGATAGATTATTCAGTTTGAGTAATGTGATTGAAGATGTCCTTGGAATAATATTTGTTACATTACTGAAGTGCTGTAAAACCTTTACATGTAGACTTTCTGCTGCTTCCATTCAATGCAAATGTGTTTTACGCAGCTAGTGCAGGAACCCCTAGTATATAAAATACTGCGATGATGCGGTATTGCCTTTAAAGGATTGTAGTTTATTTACAATTTCTGTTGTAAGTAGTCATTCATTAATGTGGCGAATCACAAGCAGATCAGCTTACCAGAAAGAGCTTTTAAAACTCTGAGCAGGGTGCCAGTTTTGTAAGATTTCAAGGTACTGCTCTCACTCTGAACAAGCTGCAAAACAATAATTGTTGGATATTTTGTCATCACTTAAATATTTGGTGGCTATTTTGTTACACCTTGATGTCTCAGTTGGTGTCTTTTTTTCTTTTACAAAGTTTATTATGCTAATGTTTCAATTTTGAACACCTGTGAGCACTTTGATTGTTTTTTTTTTTTTAAGTTAAAAAATGCACTTTTATACATTTGTCATTTAAAAATCAATACAGGTTCTTTGAGCCACAAGTCTGAATCCAATTGAAAAAGAAAATTTAAACTATTATTTTACGTAGTGCTGTCGCATGCTTGTCATTTTCTCAAAAACCATATTTAACATCTACATAACTCTAGAATCCTGGTGGGTTGTGAATGTCTTAGACAAAAGAGGATTGTGAACATATTTTTTTATTCCAATAGGCATAAAAAACAATAGTGATGTACCAAAGTAATGAATGTACACATGCAATAAAACAGAAGCATAATTAAGGCCTGAAAAGTAATTAGAAAAGGTTAGTGGCAGAGAAAGATAGGGGGCTTCACACAAAGTTGAATGAAGCAACGTTTTCACCTCAGCAGCCGATTTGTGTATTTTGAGTAAATGCCGATTTTGTTGTCCAAGAAATAAAGCCGTTAATGAGGCTTTGTTTTTCAAAGCTTTCGTTTTTTCCTGGGAAACGTTTTCACTTTACAACTGTAGACACTACATAATGCAAAAAAATAATTAATGGTTTTGTTTCAGTTGCGTAACTATTAGAAAAACTAATAGATTTGCTACGTTTTGGACTGTTTGATCAGCAGATATGCTGCAAATCAATGCAATTGGGAACAATATAATTAGCACTGACCATTGTTTTAATAAACCCCACCAACCAAGGCAACGTCCAAATTTTTTTGAAAGGTTCATTATTTGAGACCAAAGAATGAGCCAGATGTTTTCTTTTTTAATTTGTTAATGAGCACAAAACAGGTCCTCAGATGAAACATAATCTGGCCAACAGCAAAGTTAAGGAATCATTTTAACTTTCAAGTCTTTCACATCAATTCAGAGTCAAGACTCAAGTCTCCCATATCTTGAATTAAACATGATAAACAAATCCAAAACATCCAGCACACCTCTAACCCTGCATTAAGTTAACACCTGCTTATCCCCGTCCTCGTATTGACCACTCCTTTGTGATACACTGACAAAGGAGTGGTCAATACACTAAATAAGGTTTGGAGGACTTTCTTCTGAAGCTGGAGAATGTTTGATAGCATTGGGAAAGCATTTTCTAAATTCACATTTAAACCCCACTGTCAATATTTTCAGCTAGAGGTGTCTGTAATGTGGCAGCTAGTTTAACAGAGAGACAATGTAGGAAATAAGTTTTGTTTTCTTAGGATGGACATATACACATTGTGATTTTTGTTCCATTTTCAGACAAGTTTCCAGTCATCCAACAATTTCTGCGATTCTGTGTTGTGCATTGTGTAGTAATACAGGGCCTGGCGAGAAGTGAGTAACACCTCACAACAGTGGCTGTTTCGACATGGGCACTCCCCCCCAGAGGGACCATAGTTTCTTGGTTAATTTATTGAATAATTACTCACCCCATTTAACTATGAGGGGAGCCATGTTAGGGTTACACTTGTACATTACGGTTTCCTATTTTTGGATAATGGATTTAACAGAGGTCAATTAGATGTCCAAAGCTTGGGAAATTGTTTTATCAATTCCTCCACAGCTGTCTGCTGCATTCCTGATGCTGCTTGTTCACTAATGTTCCATATGAACCAGAACAGCTGGATTTAAACTCATATCAATTTAGACAGGTGGATTTTATGCAGGGGGATTAAAGCAAGATGGATTGAAGTCGTACGTATGCCACAATTTTCAAATTTCATTTGTTTTTAGTAGAAATAACTTTCACGAGGCACTGTAGCAAATTAATGCCTGTCCAAATTTATAGAGAACCTGCTGTTACTGAGCATCATGCAGAGAAAATACATATTGTCAAGGGAATTAAATAACGTGTGTACATGTATGTGTATGTGTGTGTTGCTTGGAGGAAAGAGGCTTAAACTTCAAGAAGAGGGAAGGAGCCCAGTGGAGGTGGAAAAAGTCAAAGAGACGCAGTTTTCTTGTATTCCCAACATTTTAAATAATGCAGAATGAGCTATGTCCCAGGGACGTTGTCGTCATTCATTTTTAACAGGTTCACTTACACAGCAGTAGTCCAGATTTCTTTCTGTCCCTCTGCGTTGGAAATGTGTGTTTGAGCTTATGGGCCGATGTCGATGTGTGTATTTTACATGACAAACACACCTTTTAGTTGAGGTCACAAAGAACAGGCAGGTTAATGGCTTGCTGCTAATTGCTTTTTGATTGCTGGAGTTAATTAAAGTTTTAAGACCGACACTAAAAAGAAGGAATTCAAAACGAGAAGTCCTTTGGTTAACAAATATAAACATTTACACCATTTGTTTTGACAAAAGCTTAGTGCAAGAAAAAATGTCACTCATGAAACCATCACTGTTTTTATCAATGGTGCTGGAGGATGAGTCCCATGAAGAATCTTCAATAACTAAACTTGTGAGTTTGAAACAAGGTTTAGTAGTTGGTCCATCATTATAACCACATCACCACTGCATTTGCCCACAACAATCAGTTTCATTTACACTGGCTCCATGTAGCTCAGACAAATATGCACTAAAATACTTCTGTTAGTTTATAAACCACTGAAAGGCTTAGCACTAAAATAGACCTGCTGTCATATCAACCCTCCAAACCTCTCAGGTCTTTTGGTTCTAGGCTACTCTGCACCCCCAGAACCAGAACCCAACATGGAGAAGCAGCATTTGTTTTTTCTGCTCCACTAATCTGGAACAAACTCCCAGAAAACTGCAAAACTGAAAAATTCAAGGCTAATAACCCACCTGTTTATATTAGAAAATAAATTAATAATAAGTGAAACAAACTAATTCTAGTTTGGATTGACACTTTTCAGTATTTCTCGTTAGTTTCCCACTGCTACATAATGCTTTTTGTTTGGCTCACGTTTCTTTTTAATCATGCCTTGTTGGTGAAATGTGCTACACAAATAAACTTGACAAACTTGATTTCTTTCTTTCAAGCTTTACCAGCCACTGCGTAAACCAGCTTAGTGCCTGACTCTACAGCAATTTTCTTATTTTAAATACTAACAAGACAGAGATCCCGAGCACAGCTGCTGCCGAACTACGCTCTAAAAGTCAAGTAGGTTGTTGTTTCTGTTTAATCAGCCGATATGTTCTGTGTGCAAAACCTAAAAGCAAGATTTGATTCAGCTTTAGGCTTTGACCGACAGAATTCTTAGACTTAGACTGACTTTATTGTCATTTTGCATGCACAGGGTGAATACAGAACGAAATTTCGTTGCATACGGCTCAGGACAGTGTTTTGAGCTTTCAATGTTGTGAGGTTACTCCAGAATAAAATAAAATACAGTATAAAATATGAATATAAATCTAAATATAAAATATAAAGTGCAGGAATGACAGTAAAATATAAGTTATTTAGCTCTGTACATGTGCAAGGTATGAAGTGGAGACCAGATTTTAAGTGCAGTCCAGTTAAGAGTTCAGCAGTCTGATGGCAAGTGGGAAAAAGCTGTTTCGGAACCTGATGGACCTGCACCGGATGCTGCAGAACCTCTTTCCAGAGGGCAGCAGGGAGAACAGTCCATGGTGGGGGTGTGAGGGGTCACTGACGATGCAGCGCTGGGATGAAATGTCCTGAATGGAGGGAAGGGGGGCCCCGATGATCCTTTCTGCTGTCCGCACCACTCTCCTCCCGTTCTTCCAGTCGGAGGCGCTGCAGCCTCCACACCACACAGAGAGGCAGCTGGTCAGAATGCTCTCTATGGTGCTTCTGTAGAACGTCTTGAGGATGGGCGGGGGCAGGTGTGCTCTTCTCATCCTCCGCAGGAAATACAAACGTTTCTGTGCCCTCTTGGCCAGAGACGTGGTGTTCACAGTCCAGGTGAGGTCGTTAGTGATGTGCACCCCCAGGAATTTGGTGCTGCTGACCACCTCCACAGCCGAGCTGTTGATGAGCAGTGGAGCGTGGCTGGGCCGGTTCTTCCTGAAGTCGACGATCATCTCCTTCGTCTTGTCAACGTTCAGGATCAGGCTGTTGTCTCTGCACCAGTCCAGACCGACAGAATTCCACTTCTTGTTCTTGTTTCTTTTACTTAAGAAATATCTCTAAACTATATGATCTGGTTTGCCCTTTAGAACAACATGAATTTGTGGCATCATGCTTAAATTACTGTAACAGCAAATTTATCGGTCTGGATAGATCAATGCTCTCACAGCTCCAAGCCACTCAGAATGCACCAATGGAGCTCCTGACTAAATCTAGTAAAAAAGAAAAAGAAAAAAGAAAAAACTCACATTGCAGTAATCATGTACTCTTTACACTGGTTCCCAGCAAAATTTAGAAATAGTTTTAAATTATTTGCACTCACCTTCAGAGCTCTAAATGGTCAAGATCCCGATTATTCATGTCAGCTTTTATCAAACACACTGCTGCTCGTTGCCCTCCACCACAGACTGAATCTGTTAGCTGTTCTTCATACGAGGCTACAAACTAAAGTAAGGCCAGGCATTTAAGTATGCACCTCATTAGATGTGGATCAGAAATGGCTGACTCTGTAGATGCCTTAAAAGAAACAGCTGAAAACCTTGTTTTACAATGATTTTATGTGATCCTTTTTTTCTGACAAACTTTAAATCACTTGCACAAAAAGGTTTGTGATTTTTGTTTAATCTGTGTTATACAGTGCTTTGAGATTCTGTGGATATTAAAAACAAACTTCTTACTTAACTTTATAACATTTTCCTGTTTACAAAGCCGCCCATGTCTTCCAAATGATGAAACAAAGTGCTCTTAAATGTTCACAATTGCTTTCCCCTTTGACGCCGTGCAGCACGAGGCTGCAAGCAAGGACACAGCAGGAACTCCAGTCCTCAGTGCGCTTTCTGGTGCTTCACGCAGCTGCTAACTGCATTAAGTAAGAACACACGGTCAGACACCCAGTTGATGAAACCCTCTAACCTCCACCTCAGCCTGAACTCGCCACATATGTATACTTGTGCTGCAGGGAGAAAGTGTGTTTCTGTGCCAGCATGAGCCTGTGTGCACTTAGGTGGGTGAGTGAGGGGAGCCTGAGGCTCATTGTTCATCTCAGTGGGTAAAAATAGAAAAATAGAAAGCCAGGAATGTACAGGCATCATCATGTCTGAGAGAAAGAGAGAAAGCTAAAAAACCATCAGATCTGAGAGCAGGTGGATTCAAGGCTATGAAAATGCTTTCATGTTATGTTTTTTAATGCAGCGTCTGTCAAGGTGCTCTAGACTCAGCATGACAGGCTGCAGCGATTCTGAAGGAAGCAACATGCAACTCTAGCTCTATAGTGGTATTTTGGTCACTTAGGCAAAAAGGTTGCCTTTATGGTATTACAATATCTGCCTAATACACTCCTTGTTTTAAGTAAACTCTTGTAAAATAGATTTTTATCTGATATCTGACACATTTATTGTAACGCTGGTGATTTGAGCACTCAGATAGAATGGAGGCACTGAAATACGTCTTACTAGTTATACTTAACGAAAGCTACGTTACAAAAAAACAACATGAATCAGAAGTCAGAAGTAAAAAACAAAAACTCAAACATTAGGAGAGGATCTGACAGCAAACATGGAGAAACCAGGAGTATTTGATGGGCGCGTACGGAAACAGAATGAATTTAAAATATGGCAATTACTTCTAATTAAGAGGGATGGGCAGCTGTAAATTGCAACAATTGGAAGAACCTGGTGGAAGTGAAATACAAAAGGCAAAATAACTACCATAACAAAATTAAACTAATCAGTGGAGGTATATTTGCAAAATCTACTTTTTAAAAATCTTTAAATCATGTTATAACTTTATTCCCTCTTCAAAAACATACAGTGTGTTGCTTTAGTTTTTTTACTGCATGTTTAAGAAAATATGGTACATCCTAATGCAACTCTAATGACAGTGTTTGGCCATGTAAGTGTTAATTTTTAGCTGTTTTCAGTGCAACGTTTTGCAATAATTATTCCCTCTGTGCCATGCACAGACAGTGTTTGTCTTTCTGCTTCACCTGAGAGACACTGTTCATGAGGACAGAAACAACAGGTATACACCATGTATGAGAGCTACATGAGTCTGTGTGCTTCAAGACAGATGCTGGGCACTATACCCATTATTGATCTGCAGGAAGAAAAACAAACTACAACACAGCAATTTCTTATTAAATGTTTGACCTCTAGATAAATGGATGAATTATTTACAGCTGCAAGTTTACAAGCAGAATATGCACCGACAGAGATACATTCATCAACCAAGACATGCTGGCAGTGTTGGCATTTAAAATATTTCTGCCCAGATGACAAAGCAGTAGATCTGCTGCAGAACCTTAGTAGTGATCCTGTGGTGTAAACCTGAGCCAAACCTGAGCTTTGATCAGTGAAAATGCTACCTCTGGTACTGAACTGGGCTGGTAGATAGGCATTGCTGACTGAGGAGTCGCAATGAGTCGCAATGCTGCATCATCAGGAAATGTGACAGTTGCTGCCCCACTTCTAAAAACTGATCTCCTAATAACTAAAGTAAGACATTACTTAATGATTCAACAAGAAGGTCACCAATTTGTTTCATTTTGCAAACATTAAAAGACAACTAAGTTTAATATTTGGGGTAACCGTACTTTAAATAGACAAAAGCCCAACATTACCCATTAAGATATTAAATCCATTCTAGGGATTTTGTTTCATAAATAGTTGAGAAAACCAGATGCTTGTGTGAGGCTGATAGAACTATTCTGCTCTGAACATAGGGCAGCAAAGCAACATCTTACAGTGTGGGAGGAATAAAAACATGGATTTGGTGGGAGAACAGTCTGTCTCAATTTGTGTAATGCTGAAAACGAAAAGAGACATGACATTGACCTATCAGAAGCAAATGCCTACCTGGTCTTCACCACACCTGGTGTCCATGTTGTTGTTCCTCAAAGAAGGACAAAGCCCCTAAAACAGACAAACAGAGAGAGAGGGGGTTGGGAGGGAGAGAGGGAGGTATAACATTAAGAAAAAGCACTTGTCAGGTCGCCCATTAGAGGACCATTACAGTACCAATCTCTGTTCCCCATCTTTCCTTTTCACAGTGTGCGTGTAATTCTCTTGGTGTGCCTCTAGTCACTAGCGGGGAGATGAGATCATTACCTGCGACTGCGAGGCTAATGTCAAGCGCGGCCTAAAAACACACTTGCACACATACACACATAAGCATACGCGCAGGCGGACTAAAGAGAATAATGTGGCTCTGCCTCAGTAACAAAACTATGGTGACCGCAGGGCTCGTCTCCATTTGGGTAAGGCGGCCTGTTTTACAACCCGCTTCCAACAGCATCAGATGAGAGAAACAGGAGGATACAGAGAGGAGGGATATGACAGAAGGATGAGTAGAAGAGTATCTAATTGGAGACACGGTGGGAACAAATAGACAGGGTGCAGGAGGGGGGACGGGGGGAGTCCTCATCCAGTACACAAGGAAAAAGTGCTGCAAAGAGGATGTTGCTCAGAATGTGGCTATTAGCAGTCATAGGAGCTGGTATGAAAGAGGAGTGGGTATGCAAAGGCAGGAAAGGTGGAAGTGGGTCAGGAGGTGACTGACCTGGGCTCTAATTAACTTCACCATCAGCCCCACAGCTCTCATTTCATGTTGCATGCTGAAGCCTAGCAGATGTTACTGCTACATCAAAGTGCAAAACAGAAAGGCACATCAAGGCTTCCCTTTATACACTGATCTCACATTCATACAAGGTGGGTGTTTTTCTAAATAGATTTAACTTGTGATTTAAAATATTTCAGCTATGGTTTTTTTTGCGTCTTGGTAAATACAAATCCATCTATTACCTGCTCTGTGTCTGCCCTCTGCTTCAGTGTTGTAGGTGCATACATCACCATATGACTGTATTATATTGAAAATTTAACATACATTTTAAATTTAATTTATATTAAATGTACAAAATAAAAATAGATTTTTAATTATATTGAACATAAATGATACATTTATTATTCTAATAATTAAATATAATTAAAATGATCAATTATAATAATGGAGCAAATGTGTCACTGCTGCAACATTTTCTCAACTGATAATCAGATATTATAAAAACAACCAAATAATACATACATATGCACAATAATACATGTGTATTATTATATGCATTTGTTGTGTGTGTGTGTGTGTTAGTATGTCAGTACTGATGATGAGTCTCTCACCTCGCCATGTAGGACATTTGAAATTGAGAGTGAAGTTGATGGCTTAACCTACTTTTTTAATTTGGCTAATAAATATGTATTTGTTTTGGACAAATCGCAGAAGGCTGAAATTTAATTCCCATACTGTGATGATGATGACATCACTGCAAAGTATCACAGAGGTCCTGATATCCAATATTAGTGAACACTGAATGCCACGCTCTTGGTCCCAATACGGTTGTACTGTTCGTTAATAGAGTACATGACAAGACATGAAGTTAAAAATGCTCCCTTCATTATCTCATATTTATATTAGCAGCAGTAGCTACTCCATACCGCCATTCTACTTTAATCATGCAGTTTATTTGCTCTATAGGGGATTGTTTACCGCATTGAATCTCACACACAGTGATATACAAGCTGTTTTAGTGGAAATGTTGCCAATTTATCAGAAGTACAAAATGCACTTCTCTTAAGTGAGGCAACATTTAACATGCTTATTTATTGCTTTTCTGCTTGTTCTGTGCTTTTTGGCCCAGTTGTGTCCATTTCAGCCATATTTTCTAATTTTGTCTTGTTTTTCTTCTATAATAACTTGGTGGAAGTTATGACCAACCAATTTAATTCATTTTATGCCCATGGTGTAGTGGACTATAATTAAGTGGTGACACAGAAATATAAAGATGAATGTCGTCATCACAAATATAGAACATGCTGTAGTTCTTCCTAACACAAGCTTGAGGATCATATAGGTTGAATAAAAGCAGCCCTACAATGAAGCTCTTTGTTGGTCTAGATTTATAATTATAAAATGACACAATGCACTCAGAATCTGAGAAACAAGATGGCAACCAAGGTTAGCCCAGTCTCAGACAGACCTGTCCACTGTTCCAACACACCTCTCAGAACAAGACAAGAAAAAAATCATATTTGCAAACAGATTCAACACAAACATGAGTGAAGCTTGTCCTGTAATGTGCAACGACGTAAAATATGCGATGTCTGCCGCAGTTCAGCACTTCATCAGCTTGTGGCTGTTGTATATGGATTCAGAAACGTTTAATTGTACAAATGTTCACAGAAAAGCAGAAAGGCATTTATAGTAGTCGTTTGAGAAGAAATATAAGAAATGACCATTGACTCTTATTACTCTTGCTAATCCTGTATTATGTAAAAGTATTGTGTTTAGGACATCCGTCATTATTTCTACTTTCTTCTGTTCAACTTTATTTCATGCTAAAGGCCATAAACATAATGCAACATATTTATTACTGCACCCAACTAAATAAATAACTGTTCATTACACATCATGAAATAAACAGAGGTTCATTCTGTTCATTCATGTGCTTCTATAATGTACAGCAGAAAACTGTTAGGAATACTTTCATTTCCCACATTAATCTGCATGTAGGATGCACTAACTGTACAGCCCTCTTCTAGCCCAGTCATCAGTAGGTCAGTCGTTGCCTCATTCTATTTCTTGATCTTCATTCCCATTTCTTAAACACCACATTAAAGTTCATTGTAAGTGCAAAAAAGAAAAAAAAAATCAGGCAATTTAGAAAATACAGAACTTCCAAGACGTGTCCAAACGTGCACAATCACAACACGTTTCTCACATAATTATCTTAGAGTTGTGTAAAAAAAAAAAGAAAAAAGCACAAAAATATTAAATATTAATCCCACATGTATTATGGAGAAAGCAGAATATGAAATGAATTAATCATGGCGTACTTGGCTGTCCAGATTTTTATCCTTCCTTCTTTATCTGCCTTTGTGTGATGTGAGGATGCTTGGCAGGAAATTAACAGTGGTCTATGAAAGACCATTACAGTAATACGTGACTGTGTGTGTGTGTGTGTGTATAAGTATATCTTTGTGTAATGATCATCCCATTTAAGGTCTATATGTCTACTGCTTATCTTATGTGTCGTCTATGTGCAGTTAAGACCAACCATGTTTTATCCATTAGTCCATTCTGGTCGGGGAGCTGATCTCATGCAAACAGTTGTCTGATGTGGCTTGTGCGATGAAAACAAGCTATGAATGAAAATACTACTTTGATGATGCTACAACGAACTTAGAATAGATTGGGGCTGGAGGCACAAACAGCACTGAACTATGGATAACCCAAGTGACGGTTCTCATGATTTTACAGCGGTGATGCATGGGGCGGAGCGTCCGACTCATGAACGGAGGCCTCAGTCCTCGTCACAGCCGTCACGAGTTCGAGTCCCAGCTTGTTGACCTTTGCCGTACGTCTTCCCAAGCTCTTGCAACCCACTTTCCTGTCAATCTACTGTGAAATAAAGGCCACTAGAACCACAACAGTCCTTTAAAAAAGATTTTGCATGCATTCTTCTTTAATTTCAAACTTTTTTGCACACAGATGCATGAAGACAGCATCATTTGACCTAGTTTTATAAGTGAATTTAATCCATGCTCCTGTTGACAATTTGGTGATATTATCAAAGTGCGGTGAAAGATTAGGAGAATAATGGTACATATGATAATAATGGACAAAAACATGGATTTTAATGCAAAGTGGCCTAAAAAATAAAACTGAACTGTTGAAAGTGTGCATAGGCAGAAAGATGCTTCCTCGAAATCAGAGATGAGGTTAAGATTGTTCCAAGAAAAATGTCAATTGTGCAGCAAAAGTTGTCAAATACTAGCAGACTACTGACAAAATGTTGCCAAAGCAGAGGAGGAGTACAGCTTGTAAAAAACAAAGTAAAAATAAAAACCATGGGTCATGAGTTTCAGACCGGCTCCAGTCACTGTTTTGTGGCATGATATTCAGTCTCTTCTGAAACAAGTCCACATTAAGACTTAATAAATGTGTGAGTCTGGATGTCTAAAAAAATCAAAGACTCTGCTATAGGAAGGACTTCAGGACCAGCAATTGCTTACTTGAGGAACTATCCTCTCTCTCTCTCTCTCTCTTTCCCATACTTGATGGCCCCCCTGCATGTTCCTAATAACCTATGATGAGTCCTCCACACTTGAGCACCCTCCCATCTGATGACTGCTGAGACCCAAACACACAAGCGCACCCCCACACGCACACACACACCTCCTGTGTTGGACATAGAACAGTGTGGATGATGACAGCCATCAGCAGGGCAATTAATGGGCCTGTCCCCTGGATACAATACAAACTGAGAGGAAGCAGAAAAACAACATTAGCCAATACAGCTGAATCCTAATGGCATAATTAGACCTCCACTTGCACCAAAGAGGCCCAGCCAGCAGTGAGGCTGGAACAAAGTCGAGAGATCTGTTCATTTGTAATGGAGAAAAAAATTAAATTCGCATTATTCCAAGCTAGAACAATGAATAAATAAATAGAGAAATATGATCATCCTCTTTGTCGTATAGCAAGAAGTTCCAAACTGACTCTGTTTCACACTGTTGAAGGAAGCAATCAAGGACAGAAGGAGTAGCAGAGCCAAGTGAGCATGGAGGAAGCGATCGAGGCAAGACAGCAAACTGAAGGGGAGGCACAAAGAAGAGATGGTCCAAAGGAGGGAGAGGAGAGCGGTGCAGACACAGGACTGTGCCTGTAGCATACTGATGCAGCTATAAAGCATGCATGCAATCTGAGTGGCCTTGGCTAGACAGCCCCACGCGTGCTGCACAGGGCTGGGCTGCCTCCCGGTACAGTAACTGCACCTTCATCGTTTGGTACATGGTGAGCACAAAACAGGGAGGAGGACATTAGAGGAGGGCATGTTGCATATTAATGCGTCAGGTTTGATTGTTATATGGTCATACAGGTGCGTGTAAACAGTGGTGTGCTCCAGCGATGGGGGGTTGTTCATTATGCTGCATGTGTCTCTTCCTACAAAGCCTCTGTTATCACAACAAGGAGCCCATGCAGCTCCTGTGCAGCTTTCTTTCTATAGCATAGTCTCAGGGGAACTCCCATTACATATTCAGCTTTCCAAGACGAGCACACAGGATCACCTACAGATCACCAATCTGGTGAACAAAAACACAGCAAAAATTCCCCCCCCCCCCCCCCCCCCCCCCGAGTGTTGCATTAGATTCATTTATACAATGTATATGAGATATTTAGAAAACAAGAAATGACTAAATATGATATACATTGGTGACGATATTGGTAAAAGATTTTCTGACTCCTCCCTTTTTCATTATGATGCCTTCTATGCTCTCTTTAACCTTTTGCATATAGTCATAGACATAATCTATGACTATCTAGTGCAGGGAGACTCTATCCAACAGGCTGACCATGTGTATTACTGGTATGAAAAGAGGGAACTATGGGCATTTGGATTTGAACTGCACACATTGCATTTCAACTTTTCCAGCTTACTTATTGTTCGCACCAAAAAAAGTTTCTGATCCAAACTATAAAAGCTAATTAAAAACATGTTATTTATTTCATTGCAAACTGTGAGTCTCTTTGAAACAGCCGTATATATTTTCTCCTCTGTTTCATTCAACTTTTCAATATAGTGCAAAGCAGTTATTCTGTTTTGGACCTAAAGCTAAAAAAGAAAAGGTAGAATGGCAGCAATGCAGTGTAAGAAATGTGGTTGAATCCAGTTCAGAAAAGTAATTTCAACAGATTATGATCATAATTTGGTACTAAAGTAGAATTAGCTCAGGCCTTTGAGGAGAAAATAATGGGCAAACAATTTCCAGTTTGAAAACAAAAGCGTGAGAAAATTATTGGACTCAAGAGAAACAGTCTGTCCTAAAGATTAGAGGAGCTTCAGAGATCCACAGTTCACTTGGGAAAATGGGTGGATTGTATTCATAAAATTTTATATATATATTTTATGAAAAAGTGTCAAGAAAAAAAAAAGCAAAGGAGTCATTGTTGAAAGAAAGCTATAATAAGACCTATTTTCTGTTTGTCACAAGCCATGAATGGCAAAGGAGATGCTTTGGTCAGATGATTTTCACCTTTCCTGACATAAGCATCTCTCAAAGCATTCAGTTTAATAAAGATGCAGGATCATGGTTATGACGACCATGTAGATATTTATTGTTAGAAGCCTCTGTCCTGATTTGGATCTCACCTGCTGGTTCATTTGCCTTTCTTAGATGAGGTTTATCTCCCAAGTTTGTGTGAACACGATGGTGGAGATCATAAATAACCAATGACTATGTCTTACTGGAAAGCCTGGCACGATTTGTAATTTCCTGTGTCGTGCATCAGACATGGACATTGCTGAAACTGATTGAAACAGCTTTCAATGCAGCATGGAAGCATGTAAAGGTGAGTGTGATGAGTAAATGTTGAAAAGATTAAGACAAGATATGGAAAACAAAGGTCAGTTTTCTAAATAGGTAGGATCTTAGATCATTTGAAAATTTTAAGGACTCAAAAAAACTGAAAAATAGGAACCGTAATGTACCACTCACTGATACAAATCTCCATACATTTTCATACTAAAATGCATACTATTGCAGGTAGGTGACAGGAAGACTTGTTCCTTTCATGACAATAGCAAAAAAAATAAAAATAAATAAACCTGTGCCCATGAGGGAGTTTGTAAATGTGACAATAACACTCTTTAAAATTTTGCTATATGGTTACATGCGTTGTGCCTGTAAAAAACCATATACCGCTGCACATCTGTTTGCAAGCAGAAAAAGTAGAGTAAATCACTCAACAATGAGAAAGTGGTAATAACTGTCAGAACAGCACAGGGCTTCTTTGTGAGGAGCTTGTAGTTCCCACTAAGACATGGATAGCAATTTACTGTCTAAAGCCCCAAAATATGCCTAAATGTTGCCATTTGAAAATCGTGGAGCCCGATTTTTCTATAAAACCAGTCAGGCTAAAAGAATTTATAGCGTACCTATAATGCACAATGAAGTTTTGTTTTGCTGTCAAGCCAGTTCCACTGTGCTACACACATTAAAGCATGAAAATGTAAATTTGAGGGGATAAAACTGTTTAAAGTACATAAGTAATTTAAGCTTGAAAACAAGAAATGAATATAAAATCTTCCCTCATCAAAACTTCTCTGTTAAACAAAGGAAAACAAAGGTCAGTTTTCTAAATAGGTAGGATCTTTGATCATTTGAAAATGATCAGGGTTATTTTGCATTTGTATTTTACCTGTTATTTTTCCTCTTTAACGAGTTTTAATCAAATCTCGTTTAATCAAATTCCTGTACATAGTTGAAGCAAAACAATAAAGAGCCACATGTGAGATCACTGAATAGATTTCAGAAAAATCTGACAGCAAAAAACACAGAGAAGAGGTTTATGAAGCAGACCAAGGCAGATTGGAATGGCCAGATTTCATTATCTCAGATCTTCGGTGATCTTGTCAGGCGGTGTTATAAAAAACACACGGTCTGGTCAGTGTGCTCCTCGGAAATGATTTTCAGGTCTCATTGATGTTTTCTCCAGAACTGCTGCCTCAGCCTGTCCTTCCAGTGAAAATTATCACCAGGCAGACTGATATTGAGCCCTGCACTAGCAGTAAGCATCACCATGCATGTGCTTTCAGTACAGCGTAGACCACCGTCATCAATCCAATCAACCGCAAGAAAAAACATAATTTCACCAAGCTTAAGTAGAATGAGTTCAGACTGCTAGAGATGCATCTGTATTGGGAAGTTGTATCTTGTAAAAGTGGCACAAGAAGAATAATAAAACATAAAAAGCTTCTGATCATTGTTTTTGTTACAGAATGACAGAATCCATCATGGCTTCAGAGTCAAACTCAAAAGATTGAGCATGTAGCAATTGAAATGCTTCAGAATTCTGTAATAATCTAATTAAAGTAACTTGTGTCATGTTATTTACTAATAGCTCAATTTGTCATCAATCTAAATAAAACAAGAATTTTTTGGTTTCTTTCCAATTCAATATTTAATAAATGTTTATGTTTAGGGTTGTGAAAGAAGACAAAGATATGAGGAGATGGAAGTAAAGTGTTTGTGACACCCACTACAAAATTTGAACAATTCTTTTGAAATTGTCAGTAAAACAATGGGAACAGTTAGGTATTACAGGGACTGCCTCAATTTTAAATTATTAGCCATCAGGTCTTTTCCAATTGCCAGTATTCGACTCTGTTCAGTAGACGGCAGGAGGTTCGCTGTTTATTTGTTTCGCCCTCGATCCCTCATCTCTACTGGTCTCATAGAGGGATCCAAAAAACGGATTTGATTCATTAGCAGAGATGAGAGCAGAATGCAGGGGGTAAAAACGGTGCCATTTTTCAATTTTACTCAAAGTGTGCTATATTGAGAAAAAAAACTAACTAGAAATGCTAAAAAAAATTTTAAAAAAAGAAAAAGAAAGCTTTCTTTCTGTCTTTAATGACAGATCAGAGCTGTTTCTGTCCGTCTCCCACCGCTTCACCACAAACCTAATCAAGTTGTGGTGAAGCGGTGGGAGACTCTGATGATGATGGCACCACTTCCTGACCACTAATTGAAATAATTTTCTGTGTAATCACTTTAAAAGACTGGCAGGAGACAAGCAAGCAATGAGAAGTAGTTAAGAAAGGCAACAGCATTTTAATTGAATCTTCCGAGATGCGACTGATTCCATCAAACAAGTGCAAAGGCACCAGGAGACAGACAGAGACGCGGCAGCAGAGCTGTTCAATTGAGAGATGAATTGTGGAGTAATAGGTTTAGAGGCTGTGAAAGGGAGCAGGGTTTAGCTGGATATGCTTCAGCCATTCTTTCGTACTTGTGCTCTTTATCCCACATAATCTGTTAGAAATCTGTGCTGTAGCGCTGGGTACGAAGGTTGACTTTATCCTTTATGTGGCTTTTCTTATGAATGGCCCAAATGTGGTTTTCACTTCATTATTGCTAATTGTCTCAGAGCCATGTCAGGGCCTTAAGCAACGGAAGCTGTCGGCTTTGTTGCTCCCACCTTAAGAGTTTTGTTTGGATGTAATCTTAAAGGGGCAGTATTGTGTATTTCCCATCCACATCAAGTAACCGTGTTACATTCAGTTGTTTTAGAAATTCTATTTATATCAAATATGACCTAAAAGAAATCTGACTTTCTTATTTAACGTCTTGAAATTGTGCCTCTGTCTTTTTAAGAAAGTCCTTCTCTTTCTGAAACTCCGCCTTCAGGAAGTCATCACATCACTCCTCTATAAACCCTTTAACATTTTTATCAGCTCCTACAATGAGCTGAGCAGATATGCAGCTCCACTAGATGTTTGCTAATTGCTACCGGCTAGTCTGAAGGAGCTGATTGGGGGAAGGCTGCTCTGTGAGGCGGAAGCTTGTAAACTGCAGCTCTGAGGAGGAGCTTCGTCTTCAAAAGGCGGAGCTAGGTCCACCCAGATGTTTTGCACAGCTGAATGGTTTCCACGGGAGATTAAAAGATTTAGCAAACATTCGTGTATCATTCAAGAATCAATGTAACACTCCCCGTATGTTTTTGATTAGGGAATAACGCTATAACATGATGCAAAGCCCAAAAAGGTCAACTTTCCACGATACCGCCCCTTTCAGATGTTAAGATTTGCATACTGCCTTTACTGTTCTGCAGGGCTGTGAAACCATGGGGCAACTCTGTGCATTGCTCAAGTCCCACAAGACACAGGGACCCAGGCTGGGTATAGCCTGTCCACAGCCATTTCCCCACTCTTTAATCTCAGCGGCCGACTGGAGAGAGCAGCGCTGCACATTCCATTAATGTAAAGTGGGGCTTGAAGGCCTGTAATTTATTGGCTCTGCAGACTCGCCTCCCCTCATCTCACTCATACTGGCTACCAGCCACCAAATACTCCCCCTGACACCAGCCGACATGCAGCACCCTGCACACAGCAGTTTATGCTGTGCTGCTTCCTGTCGCCCTTTACCTCCGCCTTTCTATAGTCAGTTTTTTTCTCTTTACATAATTATTCCTACTCTCCTCTTCTTATACATCTTTTCTCTATTGCAGCTCTGCCTTTACCTGTCGCCTGCCTACAGTGCAGATTCCATCTGCAGAGGCTGTCCTGAGACAGATTTATTACATTTCATGCTACAGACGCTTCTGCTGTAAAATGGAGCCAGGGATAAAACAGGAGCCTGGGTCCTTTATCTGCTTCACTTGTTTAACCAGTTCGTTTAATTACCAAGCAAACTCAGGAGAACCACGGGAGAAAGAAGAACCACCTGCTGTGGTGGTTCTTCTTTGAACCACCACGAGTATAAACATAAGTATGAAAAAAATAAATGGATAAAATATTCAGATTAATTCTGATTTGTCTCTCTGTCCTTTCCTTTGGGAGTCTTGATGAACTGTTGAACCTTGCACCTTTATTCTCCCTTTTTGCTGCACAGACAAGAATATATATTTTCCAATTTTAATAAGGTTAACTGGATTTTGATGCTGTTCCATCATAAACTAAAGTAATTTGAGGTAAAAATTAACAATACATCCAGCTTATGAGGCAATAAAAAAAGGAAAATGGTAACAATAATATTGTAGGGAAAACTACAAATCCCCAAGTTTTCTTTTAACAGACTGAAAGTTTCACAAATCACAAACTGATTGTAAAAACAACTGCAGCACCTGTAGAAAACAACTTCACCCCAGGCTGCAAAACCAATATTATGAATGTGAATTATGAACAAAATGCGATAATATGGCAATAAAATATGATCCATGGCATATTATGATATTCTATCAGAATCATCATTAATTTCTTCACCATTTGACATACAGTAACTCCTCCGTTGGATTGGCTCACACAAACTGATCCTCCTGTTCCAATGAGCCCTGTTGTCTTTTTCTCGTCTTGGACCACTTTTGACAGATCCTGGCTGCAGACTTGGTTCAGTCCACAAAACTGCAGTTTTAAATATGCCGAGACCCAAACATTTAGCCATCACAATCTGGCCCAAATTAGATTAGTCAAATCCTTACTCCTGTCTCTCTGTCCTGCTTCCCTCAGATCCATTCAGGACAAAATCTCCACTTGCCACCTATTACAACCCACCTATTCACAAGTGCCACAATGAAGAGAGGGTGGTATATTCACGTGTCAGTGTTACGCCTTATGATGTGATCATTATGCTTGCCTGAAGCTAAGGTGGTCTAGATGTCAGAACAACATTGCAAATGCTCCTTTTTTGTGTTTTCACAAAGATTTCATGACTCAAATGGTTCTTTGAAGAATCCATGTTCTATGTATTGTTGCTAGAGACAGTCAAATGCAGTCAAAACAACTTTATAGAACTGAAAAAGAACTACAGCCCAGTCTGTAGATCTAGGACACCAAACCCAAATCTTGCCCGTGGCACCAAATTATACAGAGCTATTGTGGCACTGGTTGCCTCAAGCTTTTGACTTAAAAGGTAATAGTTTTCTTTTCTTTTGATCATTTATTGATTTGTTTGTGGGTTTTTTTCCCACTTTTGAAGTATTTGGCAACTGACGTGCAATACACAAAAGTTTTAGAGAACTCACTTTGGAGAAACTGAGAAATTCATATTGATTTGACTGGGAGCACATGCAGAGGCTTTCAGTGTAAAATTGCAAGAGCTGATGCTACTACAGGTTGGAACAGCTTGTTTTCACAGCTCAAACTTAGTTTGCCATTGCCTCTTTTAACATCAGAGAAGGTACTGACAGCTATGTCACAGTTCCCATCAACCCACCCAAATGGAGAGCTTCACCACAACAAACCAGTACATCCCTCACATTAAAACGCCGCTCCAATCCGCCTATCAATCTCCTCATTTGAGAACAAAACAATTAAACTCCTTCACTTACGGAGACCATGGTCTCATGTCTGGAGGTGCTGACTGTTATCCTGGACATTTTATACTTGGCTGTGAACTGCGCAGTAAAAGTTAGAGATAAAAGATCACAGAGCCCATCTTGAAAAGTCAGCGCTCAACTCCAGACCTGAAGAGCTTTGGTCTTTGATCAGGAATCTTTCAGTTTATTAGGTCATGTTTAAGCTCTGACTATTTCGTAGTTTAGCCTAGTCCAGTCAGCGTCTAGTAAGATGCTATGTAGCCAAATGAACAGATACAAGCCTCATGACTGTTTGTCAGAGGCTGAGCTTTATCCAGCACTTCAAAAATGTGAGTGTTAAATATGAGTGTTAAATACTCATATTTACCAAGCATGGTCTCCTTTTAATAATTTAACAGAGAAACATAACACAATAGATGCAGACTGTTTTTAATTGTCATAAAACATAATTTGTCATACAGTCAATTTCTACTTCACAGTAATTCCTCTTTTTTAATCTTTCTTCATTCATATAAGTTATATATTCTGTGAAAATTTTAAATAAAAGTGCAGATTAATTCCAGTCCCAAATAATTCTGGATGTACAAATCAGGGTCCATACACCCCTTACACCTCTCACCTGCCAACATGTGTACAATTTTGTAGCTTAGTTGAACTGCAGTTACACTAGATATACAGTTCTCACTACGGCCTCTCGGGGTGCAATAATAATATGCTGGTTTACCAACTGTGCTCAGAAAAGAATAATAATAAAAAAAAAGGTTCATAGGTTTATCACCAGAATATCAGAGCTGATCTGTATCACTATTGTCCTTGAGAGATAAATGATTTACTCTTGGAAAATGCAGATATTTCTCCACTGTATGTCTTTGCAACAAGCTTTATTGTTGTTTTTCTATTATATGCTTGGCGCCTCTCTCTGATTCGGACTATTATTGCCTCTGTCAGGAAGTACAGCCAGCATGGTCACTAAAATCTGGGCTACAACGTAAACGCAACAGAAACCTTGTGACCCAAGAGGCCTGAGGTCAGAAAATTTACAAGCCTTATGATTTGACTGTTTGACTAAATAATCAAAACGAGTCTAGAGAGGCGTACTTCAGCTTATTGCTATTTGATTACAACAACAGCAATATAAGCACTTGTTTACTCCAGTTAATAATGATAAAAAAGCTTGAGGAAAAAATATCCCATGCCTCTGATCATCACAATTTGTAGACCCAGTAAGTGGTAGTTAATGACAACAAAATGAATACAGAATTAGTGAGACTATGGAGCAGGCAACTAATGCAACATTTATGAGTTGATTAAACTGTGTACGTAGTATAAGAGGAGCTATGAGAGGGATGCAATTGGCCAATGGGCCGACATTTATTTATTCATGCCCGAGGCCATACATCTCTCTCAGTAAATAATTTAGACCTTTTCATTGTGTGACTGTGCATGTCTGAGAGTGTGGTGTGAGTGTATTACTGAGGTTATGTGTACAGAGCCAAGGCAAAGATGATTTTAGAGGGGTCACTGGCCACAGAACAACATTATGATATTGCCACTTTGTGCTCAATGTTTGTGTGTGGGGGTGTGTGTGCGTGCGTATAAATCCATCAGCGTAGAGTTTTCCATTTAGCAAAAAGGGTCATTAGGGGATTTTGTGGACAAAAAGGCTAAACTGACCCAGGGACGGAAAAAAAATCTGATGTCGAGATTGAAGGAGGAAGCAAATGAAAAAAAAAAAATTACACTTAAGAACACAACAAAGTAGGGAACATATTGTTTATTTTCTTCCATTTATTATTAGCACTCACATCCCCTCCTTCCTCTGTGAGGTAAGAGTGTCTGGTGGAAATGCATGTCATTTCATTAGGTGTGTTTTGTAACGTCTCACTGTTTGAGTCCCGAGAGGTTAACATGTGAAACAGCCGTGCTAATCGCTATGTTAAATTGTGTTTCTGAACACAGGTTGGCCATTTCCCAGAACAAAGCCTTGGCCTCTGAAAGACGAGCTTAGAAGGCAGTTTAGAAAGTGAAGAAGTGAAACATGATAGGATGAGGGAGAGGATGGTAAGAAGGGATGGATAAAAGGCATGACAGCATTCTTCATATTAACTCCCATCTGTCTGGCCACATTCAATCCCCGGACAGTGTTTATCTGACATGAAAAAGACAGCTCTAACTCAAAATACACACACTGCATGGTGCACACCTTGAATCATTTTTTCAGCTGTCAGCCGGAGAACCTCTTTCTCCTCTATAATAGATTTTTATGTTATTGTTCTTGTGGCAGTGAAACATGATGATCAGTTTTAATAGAGCTTGTGAACAAAGCTAACTTCCCCGCTAATAATTTTCTTTAACCTCACAGCGATATTGAGTCAAAACACAGCCTTCGCCATTTGTTTCAGTGAGTCTTGGGATTTTGTGAGGAAAAGCAATTAAAAAGCTCCTAACAGGAAAAAAGAAATAATCAAAAATAAAAGCTTTACTAAAACTTTAAAAAAAAAGGAATGTTATTAGAATGATGTGGGGATTTTTTGTAGGGAAGTATTTTAAGATCAAAGTTGTGGTACAGCAAAGTGGGACAGATTTTAATGCTCTGGTATGACTGTAAAAGTTTAGTGATGTGCTAAAAAAGTAAAACAAAAAAGCTGCAAGACAGCAGTGGACTGGAGTTAAATACCTCTTCTCTAGATTTTCTTGGGAATAGACACAGTAACTTACATTTACATGCACTAACCATGCTAATTGCAAATATAATGGCAATTGAACAACATTGCTATAGACAGGTTAAGCTTTAGAAAAACCAAAGATCAGAAGTAGACCACATATCTCTAATCAGTGGGTCTCTAAGAACTAGAAGCAATATTTTTTGATTCTAGGGATTTATGTGAGGGTCTAATCTATACATTTAACTTCTTATGGCTGATTAAAATGAATAAAGAAAGAACTGCTGAAGGAAATGCAACACAAACTTCATTCAACCACCTTTCAACAGACAATCATCTCCTCTCTTTATATATATGACAATATTTATGAATAGTACCTGCACCTCTTGCTTGTCAGGTCTATTTTACACATCTGCTCTTGGATTTGAAACACTCCCTACACCAGAAAAAAGGCCCCATCTCAACGAGGAACATGCATGGAGACCCCTGAAAGAATATCTTCCACCCTCTTCACCCTCTCCTGCTTTCCTTATCCAATATTTCATTTTTCTCCCTTCACCTTCCCTGACATCTGTGCCTGGATCAGCAACCTTCCTTGTGCTCTCCCTGTTTTTTCTTATTTCCTGTTTCCTCTCTGCATTCTGGAGATAGGCTGATATGAAAGATTGCACACACGGTGCAACACCTGACAGAACCATAGCTCTGCCTATATGTGCTGCCATCATGTTGATAGAGCAGTCTGAAGTTCTTCCTTGCACAAACCAGATTCCTCCAGAGTTGAAAAAGGGCTTAAAATATTTAAAAAAAAAAAAGGAAACGATTTGCCTCACCGAGTTAGAGCTGATATTTATTTATGCCGAAGCACTGCCAAAGGGATTCAGGGAAAGCTGTGTCACTGCACTTACAAAGTGATAACGTAAACACACAAATGTTAATGAAAAGGGGCAAAGTGGCTTCTTTTGGCTACTGTTTAGCCTAGCATTTAGCCCAGTGCAGAGGTAAAAGCTGCTGCTCTGGGAATGCTAATGAAGGTAAAGAAAACAAAGCCTGGTTAATGAGAGTCTTGAGATAAGAGAGCAGAGGCCAGGACGCCCATGTACACACATACACGAACAGCTCATACTCCTCTCCATCGACACTAATTAGACAGGGAGGACTTTATGTGGAGGAAGAGCCAGCAAACCGTCCACATCAATACCGCAGTGTGCAGCCCCGTCTCGGCCACTGGCCTTGAAAACACAAAGGCAGCGCGGGATTGAGAGGGCAGGGAAAGAAAGGCAAATTAGAGCTAGGTTAAGACAAAGAGGGCAGACAGGAATAAATCTGCAGAAATGGAAATTAATTTAAGCTAATTGTGATGCAATCCTTACTATAGCAATGTGAGCCCTGACCCTATTGACCCAAGGGTCAGCTTGCAAATGTCTGATCTCCAGCACCTACACATGATGGAGGTACACATGTGACTCGTGCTGGGCATCTATTTCATATTTCTGATATGAAAATGACTAGCCTAAAAAAGATTAGGGTGATGGGAAGGAGACTTTCCAATCTCAAAAAACCTTAGCTGAAGCATACAAAAAGCTGGTCAGCAATTATAGGAAGGGTTTGATTAGGGACCAACAAAGACTTTTCCTCTGATTAATAAGTATTCATTCTATATATCGCATGTTTAATAAGATGTAAAAAAAAAAAAAGATTCTCTTCAAAGCTGATCCTTTTATATTGTTTTGTTAACTTAAGAGATGCGTGCATCAATTTATATCTGAAACAAACTAATAAAAACTACAATTTTTTTCAATCTAACTTTGGATTTATCTGAAACTAACAACAATTGCTTTAGTATTACAGTGCTGATGATGAAGAATCAAAATGTTTGTTGCTTTACTTGGACCATAATATGCACTCAAAAGATCTACCAGTTTGAATGAGTCAGTCTTATTTTGCAACACAAACACATCCCTTCAGCATCATTTGCACATCAGCCACCACAGCTGCAATATGTAGCTCACATGTAGGCTGCATACATGTGGACTACATGTTTGTAAAAAACTCAATATCAATTTTGAGCTGATTAAATGAGCTCAAAATTGTTCGTGAGACTCAAGACTGAGACGATAAGTCTTTGGACACACTCCAGGAACACAAATAGGTATTATAAAAGAAACAAATTAACTTTGCTTTTCCATTACTTGCATTTTTTTTTATTTTAGGTGAGTCATTCCATGTCTCTCAGACATATCCTCTGTGCTGCCACCAGCCCCACTTCTCTTCCAGCTCCCTCAGGTCCGTCTGCTTTTGACAGTCTCCCCACCAGGCTCACCTCCTCCCTGGGTCGGAACTGATATTGCTGCCACTCCTCTTCTACGAGCCTGAGGCGATGCCTGAACTTAAGCTCTGTTGCAATGGAAAGGGAAAAGTGTCCACCAACATCAGCCTCTGCGTGTAGAGCAGTGTAAACTTAATAAGCATCAAGGAATAGATTTGAGAAGTGACTACATCTCCATCTTACTCTTCCACACTTGGTATCCATCTATCAAAAGCTCCATCTCTGATTTTCTCTCTCTCTTCGAGTTCCTCCCCTTCCTTTCCAATTGACGTTATGGTGTTTTTTTTTTTTTTTTTGTCCTTTCACTCCTCTCTTTATATTTCTCAGAATTGTGCTTTCTTACTCATTCTCCATTTTTCATCCTCTCTTGTACAATCAATCAGTTCTGAATTACTCATTTATTCCTTATTTCAGTGCTGTATTTTCTCTGCCACCGAGGACTCTGGTAATTTTCTCTCCTCCCTCACACTCCCTCTCACTATACACTGCCTGATAGGATCAGATGCTATTTGTCTATCAGGGGCCACAGGGATATTTAATAAAGGGACTGTAATACCTCTGTGTGTGAGGGTGTGTGTGTGAGTGTGCATCCATGCGTGTGTCAGGGTGCACCCTTTTGACCAGGCAGAGGAATATCCCCCCATTTTCCACCTTGATGAGGAAATTAATAGGTCCGATATAGAGGCTGATGAAAAGTCATCTCGACAACGACATTTAATGTTGCAGTTAATTTTCTATTTAGCGACAGTAACCCTAACCAACTCTAATTGATTAGGTGATCAAAAGTAATTGGAATTAGGCCGCAGCTATGGATTCATTTGTCTTTTATGAATACTAATTGACCCGCGATTGCCCCTATACCGATGCCTCTGAAACTCTCACCGGACATTTGAGGCATCGAGCATTCTTCGCATACACGCTCAATCTTCTGAATGTATGTGGGTGGCTGTGCATTGTGTCTGTGCCTTTGCTCGGGTGCGAGTGATTAAGTATTCACGTCTCAGCTGCCATGCGCCCCAGGTCTTGGTGAGGAAGCCAAACAATTCTTCTTGACATCCATTATGTGCGACTTTCTATGAGCAAACATGTACGGGGTGTGCATGCTGAGCAGTCAGAGCGCGCACATTTGTGAATCGAACTGCAGAGAAGAGCAGAAGTACTAACGGAATAAATATGGGACAGATTTGAATAATCTAAACACTCATTTCCTCAATTTATGGGTGCCATTTATAGCACTGAGTAAAACACAGAATTAAAGGAAAATCTTCCTTTCTGATCCTCCTACTGTGTCTTCAAGACTCGACCGTATAAAGTTTAATGCCTTTCAAGCACACGCAAATGTAGGAGCAAAAGCAAAACACAAATGGTCCCACACAGATGAAAAATAGGATGCGAACAAGAAACGTCTACTTTTGGCAAGGAAATGCATAAATGAAAGAGGGGCAACGCCTCTGTGTTGCTTACTGACTTGTTACCGTTTTTCAAGTCACAGCATTGGAGGACCAGCAGGATTCTAAACTGGTACCAGGTTGTCCATTTTGGTTGTGTTAATCCATCCTTCCTACTTTGTGAATTCACTAGTATTAAACTGTTTCCCACTCTTCGTTTCTTTGCGTCCTACAAATCCGAATCTGGAACATAAAGGGAATTTGCATTGGGAATGCCGGCAATTTTTTTTTTTTCAGAGTTCAAATACTCCTTTTTTAACAAAGCATATAATAAAAAAATAATGTGACAAAGAGATAATGGTGGTCATTCTTTTATTTATTTATTTATTTATTAGCATTTTTTCTTTTACAAAACTAAGCCTGACATGTATCATTTAAATTGATACGCCTGCAAAATTCTCCAAAGAATATTTTCTGTCACAGCCCAAATAGAAACGGGCTCTACAGGATTAAAAGAAAACAACCACCACCATTTGACCTCATTACCCAATTCCTTTCTCTGGCAATGTGTTCATAGCAGAAACATAAATGTACCTAAAGCAAACAAGCACTACCAGCAGTCTCTAGGAGCTAAGGATGTCATGGCAACAACACTGCAAAAAGGTGTGATTGGGTCAAGAAAATGGCATGCATGAAGATGTTTGCAGACAAGATGTGTAAATATGTAGCACACAGTGTGAACCTGCAGCTGACAAGAGCACTGTAGGGCCACACACACACACACACAGAGACACACACACACACAGAGTTTAAGGTCTCAAAATCTTTGCATCATAAATGACAAGAAAACAAACATATACCGACAGAGCAAAGCAAACATTAATTAGTTACTGCTGTAATGACAAGCAGGTTTAGATGGTTGTGAAAAATGCACAGATATTTAATTAAAAATATGCAAATATGTAGACAGTTTGGAGGTTATCAAACTCAGCTTAACATTACAAAAATCATTTCCGACTATATTTCAATCCTTGCATTTTTTTTTTCCTGCTAGCTTCACTGAGTCAGAGGAGAGAGGGGTCTGAAATTAGACATCCAGCATCCAGTTGGTCTTTGACTAAATTGCTGTAGCTTAATTCACACAAAACACCCTCAGCCTAATGAGAAAATGATCATTTGGATAAATGCTCAACGTAAAGGCATTTGTGTCCCGCAGGTTATTTCAAATAAATGAAACCAATCTGCAGTAAATAACCTTGGGTGTATGGGCACAGAGAGAATGCACTGGATGGCTTGAGGCCAGAGTGACATGACAATCTGATCATATCGCAGGCCTTTCTGTCTCTGCAGTTCCCCAGAGTCCAATTAGAGAAGAAAGAAAATCAAAGTGGTCAGTGCGGGGAGAAATATTGATCAAAATGACCCTGTGTGTGTAACATATATATGTAACATGTCAGGTTATGTGCCAGGCCAACACATTAAGTAACACATTTGTTGACCCAGAAATCGCTGACAATCCCACAGTGACTTGAACGTTGAAGCTGTAAGCTGGTTTGCTGGATGAGGGGGGGAGGCAAACCGTCAATGACACAAGCACAAACCGGAATATTTTAGATTGATTAATTTGTCTGTTTTCATTTTTTTGGGGAGAGGAATTTACTCAGAAAGGACACATATGGTTTCCATAGCTCAAGAGTAATGAGGTTAAAATCCATGCAAATTAGTTTCAGTTATTATAAATTCAGATGAAAGAAATTTTGTGTTTCAAATGCCCCAGTATAACCCTAATTAATCATTTATGATTCACATCTGCATATTCAAATTAGCTGAGATCCACAGGAAATATGGAAGGAGATGGAAGATCTAAAGGGGTGGAGGGGGGAAGCTGCAAGAAGGAAAACAGAGGAATCAGAGTAAAAAAGAAAAACGGAGACAAGACAGCTATTAGCGTAATTTCTAAAAACAATGTTTTCTTTCCTTTGTGTTGTCCTGATCCCCTCACTGCATGCAAACAGTATTGCTGCTAGCGGTTAGCCTGTGACCGCACAGTGCCAACTGCATTAGCACTTTGGTCTCATGGTTACTTGGGGAAGAAAATTTTTTAAAAAAAGGCTTTGTGTTGTCAGAGCCGAAGCACCAAAGTCTTTATGGGCACAACTGACAGATTCCAACCTCTGCCCTATTAGTGAACAGGGAAGCTCTGGGCTTTCTTCTCTCTGTCTCTGTGTGTGCCTCATGTGAGCGCCTTGATTAGGACTTCAGGGAACCAGAAGACAGAGAGCGTGGCAACAGGCGGAGACAAAATAAAAATGCCAGGGGAGAGAAAAGAAAGGAGAGAGGGACAAGAAAGAGGAAATACCAGAAGGAGGAGGACAGAGACAATAAACTAAGCAAATGTTAAAAGTTTAAGTTTTATATTTTAATATGACGTTTTAATTTATGGCATCAACAGACTGAATCGAAGAAGAGGCATAGATAGTGAACTATCAGACCATAAGCAGGAGTGCAGACGTTACAAAGAGAAACGTGTCACTGAAACAAACTCATTTTATTAATCTTCATTTATTTGAAGGACATTAAATATTGTTTAATCAAAATCAGTGATTTACACCTCATGTTGATCCTCTTCCACTTTAGAGTTCACATACATGAAAGTGTGTGGACTTCAGACTAAAGCCGTCTACACAGATTCTTTTCAGCACAATTATGAAGTGTGAATAGCTACATCCATAGATATCTTTATAATCATCATAAAGTTAGTAGAAAAAAAATCGAGGGAAAATTATACACGGTGTTCAAAATGCTTTTCAGATAAAGGTGGGTTTATGTGTGGATTTATCTGCCATTTATGTGTGTTCAGCCTCCCTTATTATGATGCCCCCAATTAAATTCAGAATAACTAAAATAGAATCCTGCACAAATCCAGCTGTTCTCTGAAGGCTTCAGGCCTTGGTGGATAAAGCTGATTCTGATTTTACCAAAAAATGCATCAAAGCATTTCTTGTTAAAGCTCAGAAAATATTGCATAGAAACAAGCAAAAGGATGAAAAGCAGAAGTTATCTGAACCAGCAGTGGTGATAGGAGCGTAAGGACGAGCTGGGTCGGCCGGCTGATGAACAGAAAAGGCTGGGTGTCAGTGCGAGCCTGTTATTGAGGGTGATTGCGAGCTTTCCCCATGGACTCCCCATGTTCTCTGACAGCTAAAATACAGCACAGGCTGTACATGCAGACCTACGGTATGTGGTCCTGGACATCTGACCATGAGCTGGTTTACAGGATGTGTTGAATTTGAGCCGAAAACGATTGGACCAAAGGAACAAAGAAATGATGTATCTAATACATGACAAGAAGCACATCTACACTAATTATGTTATTGTAGGATATTTCAAATATGTATTTCCTTAGAGTGAAATATACAAAAAAATTCATCCACTATTTGTTTTGATCCATAGCAGAGTTGTGTGTGGGTAACACGTGGCTTCCCTGGGAGGCTGGGCCTGTGATCCTGCAGTGTTGCTGGATAAAAAGGGGCTCACATCTGCTGGTGCATCAAATCAACCACAACCACATCAATAAAGCAAACCTAAGAGAATTTAGGTTTAACGTTTTCGCAGTACATAAGGTATCAAATGTCCCAACTTCTACCTTCCTTTCGATCATGTTTACATGACTTACAAAAACTGAAGAAAACTCAATTTGTTTGCTTTTTTGTCCCTCATGTTTTGACTACTATAGAAATTAAGGTATGAGATTTATGTTTGGTGTATTTTATTTAGCTGTAAGTAGGTAAATAACAGGTTTTTTTTGGCTGATAAGGATAAAATAACCAACATGTACATCTGCACAAACACAATGCTACTAAACAGCTTACAGTACATACACACAAAGGACATGGAGGTTGTTAGTTTTGTGCCTTAGTGGATCCATTTGAGCTGTCCATTTTTCAGGATGGAGTTATTGTGAAACAATTTGCAAAAGTCAAAACACCAGAGAAATGGGTGCACATGTTTGCATTTTTGTGAATTTCTTGGGCCAATTTAAAGGCTGAGATACAACTAGGTAAAATCTACGAATTTTCCACAGAGGTTTTAGGAAAGACCATTGGTTGAAGCCTAATTTGTCCATAGCCTATATGTTTTGATGTGTTTTAAGATTCATTTGTCCTGTTTATGCTCTTAACTGAATCCAAGTCTCAACTATCTGAGCCAAATATGAAAAGAGGAAAAGAAATTGGCTAGGATGTCTAAGACCCACCTAGGGTAAAGTTTACCACAACCTGAAAGGAACACTAATGTCACTCTCCACAGTAAGACTTGGTTTGGACTTAGAAAGCGCTAACCAATGAAAAAGACACCCAAAACCGACACCTTCACTTTCAACTTAAGTTTGCAAGTGCCGCATTGTCAAGCTAAATGTCTTCTGATGAGAAGCTTCATAGTCAGAGAAGCTTACAAGTTACAAGAAAAATGTCTGGAGGGGCCAAAATGATGCTTTCATACTCAAAACAGCCACATCAACTGCTAGAAAATGCATGTTGATGTCAGCTTCATGGTGTGGTGCTGTGGAAAAGTGGTTGGTGCAAAGAATAAGGAAGCCTTACTTCAAATTCTTCAACGTCAAATCAAACGTTGAAGAATTGACGCATGCACACAACTAAGTGTCCCAACAGTTGCTCCATCTGTTCAGAAACACAAATCAAACCCGGTTTTGAAATGAATGGAGCAGATTAACATTGGGTTTAACTCAATTAAAATATTCAAGAACTATGTTTAAAAAGTTGGGTAAGGGCCAATAAACACTCAGTTTTAAATTAATGTTACTTATGTTGTTGAACAGCCTGAGCATATTCTCGATCATAATTACGCCTGAACCACGCTGATGTGGTGTCTGATGTGATTTTTCTTCAACTGGCTGACAAACGTGAGTATTATTTTGAGTCAGTCAGGAATGAAGAACCAAAATTTACGTTTCCACAAACTACTCTTATTTTAGAAATTAATTGAAGACTAATTGTTTCACCCTGGAAAAGACAGTTCAAGAAGATATTTCTAACAAACATAAAAATTAATAAGATGGCATCACTGCATGTACAACCTTTCGATGACACGATAGCCGAATTGGCCATTGATGTTATTCACCGGGAGAGCTCAGAGCAAATCCTCTGCAGGGTAGATCACACAAGCCTCAAAGACCTCTCACAATTGACACAGTTGCCCACAAATGTGACCTGCCAGTAATTCACTGTACTGCTGCCAAGGAGGCTTTCAGTGGGAGGAGCAGAGAGGTCAGCTGTGGACATAACCAGAGACGTGCTCCACTGGTCCAAATAGATGAGCTGCTGTCGCTCTAATTGGTAGCAGAGCAGGAATGAAAGCTCAATACGCCACACTCATATTATCTCCAGCTTTAAGGACAATAGGAGCTGGAGGACCACAGCAGAAAAGCAGACAAGAATTAATGATGGCCATTACGGCTGCCAGAAATCACAAACTGTTAATTTTTGCACCAGGTTTTTACAAGAAGGGCAATTATGGGCCAACTTCACCAAGCTGCATCTTCTGGCATGTAGTATTTCTGCTCTCAGTGTAACATCTGACACCAAATTTCAATTTTAGATGTAAGCCCCCACCTCTAATCTGCTTTGACTCTAGCTTTAGGCTATTTGGCAAAAGCATTTAGCCTCGTTTGGTTTAGCGCCTTAAATTAGCTCACATCGTGCCGCTCTCAGCCTGACCTGCTTAATGTATCTTGACACAAGCAATTCTCTAACAAGAGTCGGAGTGTGTGCAGACATGGGCTGTTTGATTCCTCTGCGCTTCCCTACTCCAACAGGAGAGTTCAAAGACTTATATTTTGTTGAAGATGTAGAAAGGAGTGGGTGAACCCAGATAAGGAAGATAGAAAAAAGAACAAAGTGACTTCTTTATGCTGAGGGTGAAGGCATTTAAAGTATATTCGGTAAAGAGGTGATGTTAATTGCCACCGATTCCTCGTCCTCTCCCTCACTCAGAGATTTTTTTTCTTGCTGTACGGCGTCTGGCAAACCAATTTGCACAGACAGCATGATCAAATTTCCGTATGCAATCACATAATATGCAGCAGAGCAGGAAAGACTGAGCTCTGAGGGAAGATAGCAGCTAGGAATAAGCAAAATCTCATCACATGCTTTCTTCTCTTCACCTGGAAGCAAATCCGATTCAAGAGCTACGAGATGTGCAATGAAGAAATGCGTATCTATTCACATATGTGGACATATTTTTAGATAATATGTAAAAGAACAGCGCATAGGGAGAGGTTCCTTATCCTCATGGTAGAAAGGACACTGATTTTTCACAAGTGCACGCACGATATTCACCCACTCTGACAGCCTAGTTGGTGAGAATGACGTTTCAGAGAAGAGGAATGAATAAACTCCATCTGACATGGTGATAAGGCCTGACCTTTCAGTATGAGAGGAGGAAAATGTAGATGCGGGACTCGCTGTTGTAGGAGTGGCTGGGTGACACATGCACAGGGAAAATACGGATGACCTTATATGCATCCATTTCTGTCCGTATGTTATTGTGTTTTTAAGCACAATTGTGTTTGTCCCCATGCACTGAGGTATGATGCATCTGTGCTTGTCAAATAAGGCTTACAGTATGAGACATATGCAGCGTATGGTGTGGAATAATGGGACCAAGACAGAGACTGACGGGTTTGGCTGCCACGGCCAGACAATGTTTACTGCTGTTCCTGGTACTTCCAAACAGTAAATGGTGAGATGTGTAGCATGAAACATCAAAAGCAGGGAAGTGTTGTGCAAAAACACATTTAAATGACTACACTGATACATTGCATTAGGAAATGCAATTATAGTGTTGTTTCCTTATGTGAAAAGATTATCAAGAAGAATTTTGACTCTGATTCATGTCATCATATTGGCTAATGTTAACGTCAGCTTGGTGGTGTGGACTCCTGTCGGTCAGCAGGTGAATGAGAAAGCTCATTATTTGGTTATTTAGGGCCTGGGGTGGGGGGAGGTTTAGTTCTCCTCTTTTCCTGTGTACTTTCTCTTTATTTGCTAATTTTACCTCATTTAACTGTATAGATGCTTTGTTTTTTTATATTATAACATGCAACATGTTGCGATTGGAGTTGTTGTAGAAGATGATGGCTGGCCACCCATTGTAATACCACAGTAGTCAGTATCACAGTGGAAACCTCGGATTGAAAACAGGCCTAAGTGGAAGATAAAGCATTTGAGGTGTGACAGAAAAGCTGCGGGTCAACGGTGGATCTGTTTTTGACTGTGGGGAGTAAAAGGACGGTGAGAATCCGGTTCCAAAATGAACCTATTGAAAAACGTGATAATTAAGACTATGAATTAAGTTCATAGTCTTAATTCTGTGATGTAAACAACATTATTCTCAATGTAAATACTCATATAATGTTGGCAGTGATGACAACAATGTATGTTTGTATGATTAGTTCCATTTTGGGGACAGTTTTATGTTCATGTTTTAACATGTTTCAGCTTTATATGTGTTTTCCACTTTTCTGGCTAGTCTTCCTTTTATCTGAGCCTCCGCCTGCTCTCTGACCACACATCTTCAGCTGGAATGCTCTTCTTTTTTACTATTATTTGTATAGTTTTCAAAATAAATTCCACACAAAAAAAAATGCTGAAATTTTAAGTCTCTATGACCCATCCTTGGGTTGCATTAATGTATTTGGCTGGCCGTGACAAAACCGGGAACAAGTCTCCCTGGGGGCGTTTTGAGTTATTTAAAGATTCAGAAAGTGTGGATTCTCAGCATTCTTAGAAACAACTGGAGTGAGTTATGCCTGCCATTGCAGTGCAGGGCACAGCATGAGAAAATACTGCAAGTAACTACAGCATCACCACTTCTAGCATAAACAATTTGATCTCCATTTAAGGGCTGAGTTACAATCACACTTCTGGAAGGTTCCATTCAGTGCGTGCAGGTCCAATTTGAGTGAAAGGTGGCGTTTGTGATCTGTGCCTAATTACAAAACTTCAGACTTGAATGTGCAGGGAAGGGGACAGCGCTGTTAACATGTGCGCCCTAGCGCCAGGTTCAATGCTTCATCTATAAATCTAGCTTCAGGCAAATTGCCTCTGATTCCTTAAAGGTGTATAAAAAAAAAATCTGCGGTATGATCATCTCAATTTAGTGATGCTGCCTAGACAGCACATGTGGGCTTGGGCAATGAAACTGAAGAATTCAAGCTATGCATTTCGGATGTCACAGCGATGATCTGGACATAATCCATCCTAAATCAAATCAGGATTATGATAAAGCAGAGCTTCAACCTGGCAGTGTGTTAAAATGCATCCATGTTAATAAGGTAAATGTGTGAGCATAAAGAATGAGAAAGAATGTAGATGTATATCAGCCAGCAAGGCCAAGCCTGCAAGTATAACCTGTTAGTTTGTGTTTGATGAAATCTACCGATATTTAATAGCCCATTTCTAGAACATGAAGTACTTCATAGTGGAAACATGTTTGTAGTTCAAAATGAGTAAAGGCTGTGGTAAAAGTATAAAAAGTAGTGATAAAAAACACCAGAACCACGCCACTTTGAATCTATATGAACTAAACCTTGCACACTACTAAAGCGTGACTTTCCAAAACATTGATTTTGAGTATTACTGAACGGAGAAAAGAGCAGATACTTACACAACTATTGAAACCCAATATTTACCAAAAAGTAGCATTTCCAGCCTGTTCAGCTCTTCTCTCCGTCCTTCTCCGTTTCTCACCCTGTCATTTCCCTTCTTCTCCTCTCTCTGCTCATCGGTCCCTCCGGCTGGAAGAGACGTAACAACTAGTGACAGAAGTTAAGTGATTCCCAAACCCGCCATTCGCACAAAAACCCGTCAGCGAAGTGCTGTCTCACATATGGATGCTCATATCCACACACACATGGACACACAAATCAGGATTAGGAGACTCCCAGGCGCTTTGTAATGTTTGATCTACCAGCGCACATGGTGCTTCTGCCTGTAGAAGTATGAATATATGCATACTGTTTGAACATCTCTCAGTTACACTTTGAGACAATTTCTTCAGAAAATGATACAGTGAATATTCAGTGTTTTGTTTCGCTTCACCTTTCTAACTCTGATGGGGTTTCCCTGCCTGCAGCTCCAAAGTACCTGTCCTACTTGGGAGGGAACGGCTCAACTCTGGCCCATAATTATCATGGATGCCAAATCAATGTGGGGATCTTGATGATGAAAGTGTTTTGTCAGGGTTCGGTATAATTCGACTAATGAATTTTAATAACTCGTACTTTTACCTTTTTGTCATCTCTAACCTATCTGCCCCGTTTTCTCTCACTTCTGACATCAATAAGGTTTTTGCATTTACACAGTTCATGCGCACTAAGGTTTTAATACATTTATTTATTTTATCACCCCACAAGGGGTCTTTTTGTGGGCTCTAGTGTCCCTTTTTTTTCAAAGTAGGCTGACAGGAAAGGGGGGAAGAGAGGGGAGAAGACGTCGGTAAACATCATCGGGTCTGGGAGTCGAACCCGCGACAGCCGCGTCGAGGCCACAATGTGGGTCGTGCTAACCCCTCCGCCTTACATTTATTTTTTGATATATCATCAAGAAGTTCTCAATCTGTCTGCATAAATTTGTGATGTATAATTACTGCATGCATTTTCGGGCATTTTAGGGCTTTCTAATAGATTTTTTTAAGTCTATATTTTATATTTAAAATATAAGAAGCAATGGTCATGGAACAAAGTGACAGTTTGTTCCGTGACAATCCTCATTCATGGAACAAATCTCAGTGCTTTGTCTGTTGGGTGCTCAAAAACAAAGCACCCAATGCTACGAGTTACTGTACCATCACATCACTTATAAAGGCATTTTTGATACCAAGATATTTTGTTTCTTCTTATTTATCCTGCTCCTGCCACTGCATTAATGTTTTTATTGCTGCCTCAGTTGGTTGTTTAGCTTCTGCTTCTTCCCTCATAATCACAGCTAAATTTCAATAGCTTTAAATGCAAGAAAGGGCGTCATAATTTTTATAAAATCTCTCAAAAAAACCCCTAAAAAGACAATAAAAAAGCCAACCACATCCTCATATTGGAGCAAACTGTTGGGTTATGGCAGACATACAGGCCTGTTATGAACATATGGTATCTCAATGTACTGTAATATCTACTGACCACCAACCTTACACACACACAATTTTACATGCATAAAAATTGTTAATTTTTATCAAACTGTTGAAATGCCATTTTCTGAGAAACAGATACCTTTTTGTCTGTGCACTGCTAACCTGCCAGGAAACACAACATAGAGCTGTTCTCTCTGCAGTTCAACCCCAGTAACTAAAGTTAACAGCAACTTGAAGGTTTGTCCATTAATTATTTAACCTTACCTAGGAGAAATCTATGTGCAAGGACTGTGCAACACATGTAACTCATGCATAACAAGAACACACCCAACATGATTCTTCTTCTACAGAGACCCCAGGAGGTATTGATCAACAGCACAACAAAGAGATTCAGGGGGAAAAAAGAGAAACGTCTGCTCATTTTTTTCAGTTTCCCAGTGAAAAGTCATAAGATGGAAGTAAGTTCCAGAGCTGCAAATATTAATGGAAGATGCAGGATTTCTCTTGAGTAATCAAACTACTGTAAGATATTACCTCACATGGTACTTCCTTGACTTTATGAAGAGATGCAATCAAGAGTTATCAATAAGCCGTCAGACACACCAAAAAAAGTCTACAGATAGAAGTAGTAATATTAAACCCCCTTTAGATCATCTTTTTTGTTCAATAATCTATACATTTTTGTGCTTAACACTTCATGATCAATTCAAAAGCAAAAATGATGCCCCTAACTCAGGGACAATATTACTGACTGTCTGTGCCCTCTTCCACATCTACACACATTAGTTTGTGAAGGGGACGTTTAGCCGTTGAAGGCCTTTTTTGCTCTTCCTTCACAGATGCCATCTTTTGGTCACCGTTAGTAAGGTCTTCAATTTAGGTCAAGGATCTGTCCATGTCTTCATTGACACCCCACTGAATCTTCCAACTCAGGGCAGGCGACTTCTTCACAGAGTCTAGTACTTAACTTTTTAGTCCCACATGTCTCAAGGTCCTTTAAGAAATGATTGTTAGACTACTTCAAACCTCAGCAAGTGATGACACATTGCACAAGGCCTTTCTTGTGTATCTCAACAGTTCTGTTTGACTTTATCTGTCAGAACAGCAGAAAAAGGGCAGATTTAAGTTAACAATGATTATCCGCTGCAAGATCTCAATTTTTGTTCCTATGCTGCACACCCTCTGTGCTCATAAGGAACAAGTGGGAGAGCTGGGAGCTATTAATCAGACATAAGGCTAATCCAAGCATGCAAAGGTTATTCATCAATTAAAAGGGCATACTGAGTAATTGCAGTTTAAGAGCTTTGGTACATTTTTTTTCTTTGCAAAACCCCTGACCTTCTTGAACCAACAAAACTTGATGTAAGAATTCTTCCTAAGAAAAAAAAACGTGAAATTCTTAACTCCTTTGGCAAACCAGTGATATTTAATGGTGATGTTGAGCAGCGTTTTTAGAAAGTCATTTAGAAATTTAAATTTGACGTATTGGACTAAATCTAAAAGTACTCTTATGCTATGCAATTTTAAAGCATGTAACCAAAAAACCCCAAGCCTCAAAGTACGCCGTTTTATGAATCTGTTTATATCTAAGCAGGAGAAACACATAAAGAATATTGAGATGAGAAGAAAACATGCTCCCCATTAGAGGTTTATTTCACTAAAGGCTTTGAAGTTTTTGTGAAAGGTTGCAGAATTTTAAGTGAGTCTCAACTTAGACAGAAGTACTGAGCTAATTGTGTGAATAGAGGAATAAATGTGGAGCTGCAAAATTACAATATAATGCCAAAAAAGGTGAGTAAATATGGATAAAACGTAACACGTGAGTTTTTTAGCCCAGTGTGCATCGGCAGTAAACTGTTCTCCATCTATCTGCATTCTTTCTATCCGATGCGTCAGACAGCAGACACACAGTTGTGCTAGTGTGTGTCAATCTCATGTCAGACCCCTGCTGTGATCTCTGTGTCTGACTGACAGCTTTCTCTCTTAAATGAGGTGCACACATCCCAACACACTTACATAGACATTTATACACACATGCACTAACCTGTGGTGTTTACTTCAGGGTTGAAAACCAAGCAGACTTAGTTCACTTCAAAATATAGCTTCAAGAACGTGCAACGCTTTTTTTTTCCTCGCTCTCTTTCAGAGATTCTCAGCATTAATGTGTCTAATTTGCAACCCAGCAATGGAAGCCGTGTTAAATATAATATCACATAAAGAGAAGAATGCAATGAGAGTTGCTGCAAAACAATAAAATTCATTTATGCTTTTAACGTATTGTTTCGCGGCTTTCTAAAAATAAAAATAAATAAATAAACATTATGAGGAAGAAACTTAAACTATGGAGGTTGAATACTACTCCATGGAAAAGCGTCTACTTTAAAGTGGGTCACAGAATTTAATAAAATTGAATGAACTTTTTGATGGTTGTTATGCTTCACTTCTGAGACTTCAGTTCAGCAAGATAAGACAGACAAAAATACAAACGCAAAGATGTTAGCAATTACAGAGAGGCATATCTGTCACTGGATAAAAGTGAGAACAAGAATGAAAAGAGGAGGAAACATTGGACCCTGAGCTCAATTACTTGCACAAGAACCTGTGTGTGTATTTACATCACACTCTTCATTAAAATTTTCTAACATTAACATTTATACATTTCTATTTTACAAAAGAAAATGAATTTCACAAACATTTTAAGTTGGGTTTCAACAAGCAAGATACTCTGCAAGAGTAAACCAGCGTTGAAACTTTAAAAAAAAAAAAGACTGATGTATGCATTTTCTAGGCAAAGACATGAACTAATGTATGTTTTTCTCCCACTACTTTTTTTTTTTTTTTACAAATTTTACTGAACCCATTAACATATAATCTCACACAGAGAAAGAAATAACAGTTGCATATATGGCAAGCAGCAAACATTTGGCCTCTCGAATTCATGAATGGCGGTAATTGTGTATCGAAGCTAAGAGACTGATGAGGGTTTGAGTGGCAGAAACGAGTGCGGTGGAAAGGTCGTTTAGCTCGTTATGACGAGCAGGTTAACGCCACTTTGGATGTGGCTGCCATGATTGGACCATTGAGCTGGAGGCTTCTTGATTCCCCTATTGTTTCTGATGTGAAGCTGCAGTAAGCTGAGGGGTTTTGACACTTTTGTACAACACACCAAATGAGGGCGTGCGTGCAGGGGTGTGTGTGTGTGTGTGTCTGCACACTTTGACAAGTGCCGGATGTCGTGAGTCAGTGTTTCAGAAGACTCATTCCTGTTTGACGCCTACATCTCCGGCCAAACAGGTTTGCTTTTCAAATGTCAGACGATGGTGGGAGAGCGAGGTAGCCCACTGACGAGAGTGTGATTGTTTTTCTAGAAAAATGGAATGAAAGGAGAGAAAGGGAGAGTGTAAGGAAAGATGAAGACTGCTTTCCATTATTAAACTGGCTCATTCTCCTGACAGAGGAAATAGTGAGGCTCCCTCACGATGCTGATCGATTCCTCTTCTCTGGGAAGACGGCCAGCACAATAGGCTCTCTGTCTCTCCATCCATCTCCTCCTTTCTCTCTGTCTTCTGCTCTTTTTTTTATCTGTCTGTTTGTCATTTGATTTCTACCACCGAACGTATTCTTAGATAATTGATTTTCACTGCACAAGTCCTGTGCAATGAACAAATTATCATGAAAGTTCTTATATTTACAATCCTAGCCAAATTGAATCCAGAGTTCTGTTCAAAGCGAGTGATAAAAGGAAAATACGATGTGGAGTTTTGTCATTTGAATGGGGTGTGTCTGTGTGTGTGTGTGCTTGGGTAACTCTGGGTCATTTTTATGGCAGTGGCTGCCCAGAGCCCAAAGGGAGAGGCTGAATATACATCCGTTAAGGTCACAGCGATAAAACCAGAGAAAGCACTTGTAAAATATGATTTGAGTCAAACATGTTTATTACTCTCCTCGCAGTAACTTACTGTGAGCTCTGCGGTTTAATTGAAATTGCTAAGCATGTCTGTTTCAACAACATTACACCTCCCTCTGTTTAATGTGCTTCAGCACAAAAGATGTGCCGATGAATAAAACTAGATTATATTGTAAATTAGAAGCAATCCATTATTCCTCAATGATAAATAAATTTAAAAAAATGTTCTGCTGACGTTAAGCTACACAAATCATTAAAGAGCCCTTTTGTGTTTTTTGTTCCATTTTATCATTACTGAAGCTCTTCACAGTAATTAGCTACATGTTTGCCAGCAGACAAAAAAGAGGCTATTGACAAAAGGCACCTCAAAGGAGACAACTAATACACTGCTTAAGTGACAGGCCGGCAGCAGATCATAATGTGTCACAGAAAACACGAGGTGAGGAAAGAAAGCAAAGCTGTTCTTTATTAAGCAGTGATCAAAATCCTTTTGATCACTTAAAAATTTAATTGAACACCTTTTCCCACAGAACAGTGAGGCATGTTGGGAAGATCAGCGTTCCCTTAAAAACAGGGAATAAAAAAAACATTCAGGATTTATGCTTGACAGACACAAGCATAAAACATGTAACCTGGTCACAGATTTTGACTTTCTGTCTAAGATGAACTTTGTGTAGAGAAAACTTGGTGGTGTTTTTATACAAATCTCAAACTTGGCTTCCCGAGTGCTTAAGAACATCTCCATGCAAGTATCTTGATGCTGTGGCGAAGTTTGTTCAGTGACAATGGCTTTCAGAGAGACTGCTGAGCTCATCAAGTTATTGATCTTATTGACATGCTGGTTCTCTCATGCAGTAGAGCCTGAGGGCTTGAAGGTCACATGCATCTACTATAGGTTCCAGACCTTTGTATTTTTTCCCCCAGAGTCAATGAATTTATTTCTTCAATTTATGCTGAACCGTCTCTGCTGATTAATGACTTTTGAATAGAGTTTAATATAAATGGAGAACCCTCATCAATCATCTGTCTAAAATTTAGATACTTCCTTTACACCCAATCATTGGCAGTCTCACCTCTTTCACTTTTACCTTTTAATTAATACTTTTTAAGACAAGTTATAATCAAAAAGATTAAGTTTATTCATTATGATGTATTTAATTCCCTCCTTCTCTAAGAAGGTGCACCAAAATGTACAAATATACAGATTAGAGTTGCATGATATTTGGAAAAGACGACTTCACATTATTACTTTTCAACAAATAAGCCACATTTTCCCTACATTTCTCTCTTTTCCATCATCAAAATGTTTTCACCATTGTCTTTGAACTTCCTTATGTTAGTTGTGAAGATCTACTGTATGTCGGTTGTGGGCATGAAGACCAAAGAAAGTCAATTCATGTTGCCAAAGTAAATTAAAATTGGCTACAATCCATGACTGCAAATCAAAGCTGTAAAAAAATAAAAATAAAAATAATCGGTGACCAGAAATAAGGAACAACATTTTTGAGCAGTGCAGCTCTTTGTTATGAATAAATAAATCCAAAGGCATGTAATCATACAAACTCAATAACAAAGCTGAATGTTTCCTACAAGGATGTTCTAAAAAGAGTCTTGCGGTATGAATAGAGGAGAGTGTGTGTAAGACGAGTATACTTTCAGTTAGATGAAAAAAGAAAGAACAGAGAGTTGGTTACAATCCTTTGATTTGATAAGGGAGATGCGCAGTGTGACATAAACTTACTGATCATGTGCTGCTGTGTTTGTATCTAATAGGCCATCCTGTCTGCTGTAAAGAATTCATGAGACAAAGCTCAGAGCAGACGGGCCATCGCTCGATGTCAGACATTCAGACACTGTGTGTGTCAACACTCGAACACGCAGAGCTTCTCCAAACTCCACACTGCAGGCTGACAAAGCCAAATCGCAGTGGAAACAGCATCAAGGCCCAGGAGACTCCTCAGTATAAAACAAATACCGTCTTAGGCATACAAGTGGCTTTCCGTAAGAACTGGTGTGCGAGGCCAGCCTTCCCAAGTGGTCAGCGCAAAAAAGAAAAGCAGTACTCTCGCCGACTGAGCTCCCTGTGATATGGAGGTGTTGACAGGTAGCGCTCCGGTGGGACACGTGCAAACCACAGCGCACGCGTGTGGTTTGCACATACGCACACTCTCGGAGATGTACAGGACATGACGTGACAGACTACGAATCCAGGCAACAATGTGGGATCCTGAGCACATCAATAATGCAGCACCTCTGACAACCAGAGGAATAAAACTCCCAACATTGTCTTACTCCATCATACTTTTTTCACATTTTGTTCACCACATGTTGCAAGTCTTTAGCTCAATAACCTGCCCTCCCATCCATCTCAACTCACTTTGTTCTCTCAAATGTAACAGTATATATTGTGTGGATCTAAGAGTGGGCAAAAAAGAAAGCATAGAACATAATGTTACAACATGAGCCCTCTTTATAGGGACACAAAGATTCATGTGTGACCATACGTTTTCTGAAACTGCTGGTTTGGAGTCATTCAGTTAGAATGGAAAACAAACAGCCACACACAGGCACACACACTGAGAGAAATGTCATAACCAAAGAGCAACGGCTCATGGTGGCACAGCCGTTATCTGTTTGGTTGACAGATGAGAGCAGCTGGAGACACTGGAGTCTGTACATGCAGGCGCAGAGCACAGAGCCGGAGGCTTTCTAGGTTTGGATGTCAGCGCAGTGGCTGTCACCAAGTGCCACACCATTATACTGACACACACATCTGTATTGTCTAATTAACTCTGTGTGTGTTTCTATGCTTTTCTGCTGCTTTGAATATTCCACTGTCCCTTTGTGGTGCTGGTTCTGTTTGTATGAATTAAAGTAAAAAAAATCTTGTTTAATAATACACCAGCTCTGGGTTGAACTCTGATATAGACTTTTTTGTTTCTTGCTAAAATGAAGCACAGAGTGGGGCTACATTGTTCATTCCATATAAGTTTATACGAAGGTTGGTTTGACAGAAAACATTGGAAAGACGATACATGAGGGTTTGGTGAATAAAAACACTCAGAATTAAGACTTAAATAAAATCTGACATACATTCAGTGGTAAGTATTTCAGTTTCAGCTGATCAATCACCAATATAAACAATGTTTTAACTCACTCTAAACTAAACAGCAGCCACGGGACTTCAATATGATTTTTAGGCTTTGTGTAAGAAAGAGGTGCCTTTGTGACAACATGGAGGTGACTGACTGGACTCAAGAAAAGTGTAAAAAGCTGAGCAAATTTAAAAAACTAGCTGTCAACGTTAAGCGTGTGTAGATCAGAAAGCAGGTGGTTATTTTGTGACAAAGGAAAAAATAGAAAAACCTGTTACCTTTACAAAGAACAGGACAGGAATTTCAGAAAAGGTCATTTGAAGTAGAAACATAAGAATATTCAGGCATCATTTTCCAACATATATCAAAAAAATTATTTTAATTTATAAAGTGAAATTTTATAAGCAATTTTTTGAGTTTAGTATAATGTTAAGTAATAATAGAATAGATTTTTGTTGCTATACCTAGAAGTTAAGCTCTTATTCGTATCTCCCAGTCAGTAAAATACAAAACAAAAACACATACAGATGCACAAATAAGCACTACATAAACTGAATGAAATAAAAGCGAGACTATTGAGCATATTTATGAGATGGTGTGAAGCAGATTAATTTTCCAGTATCTGAGTGGGTTGTGAAGTGAAATATTTTCCCTCTTTAAGGTCCTGTGCCACTAGCCTAACAGTGGCTGGGAACAAACTGTTCTAGAAATGAATCCTGTGAGTGCTAGTGCTCACAGGTCTGTGGAGTCTCAGGTCGTAGCCTGTGTTCATGCACTGGATGGTGTATATTTACCGTATGCAGATGACCCTCTCAGCAGCTGTGATGAGCCGCTGCAGCCAGGGTGGTGTTATCAAATCACGCTGTAATGCTGCTGGTAAAGGGTGTTTTGTAAGCTCAGGTGAGGGGCTGATCTTCTACTATGATATATTTAAGTTTCTGTCAAATGCATCATTCCAAGTTCATTAGTTTATTAAATGTTTGTTTCCCTCTTTTTCAACAATTCTGAATTTGCTGTGCTAGCACCTCAAGACAACTACAACCAGATGGAAAAGAAATAGTTGCAAGTTATTTACCTCTGCTAAACTTGATGTTGGTTTTTTCATCATCTCTGCATTCAGGATTAACCGAAAACTGCTGATATACCTACACATGCAGGGCTAGATCAAGCGTATACAAAGCCTTAAGCAAAATTTGATTTAAGGCCTCTTTTCTTGTTTAACATATCGCCACCACTAACTGCGTTCAATACACATCTGGTAGAATTTGGGACAATCATGAGGGTTATTATTTACTGAGATGTATTTGTGAACAAATCAAGCCTAAACACAAAAGATTAAACTCAGCATCAGACTGTAGCTATGTCAACACACCAATCAAACAATGAAGATTATTCTTTGCACTTTAGATAACAACAACAGGTAGGTTTAAATTTGCACGACTAACCTTATACACTGGAGCGATGGACATGCTGTGAAAGTGGAGGTCCGGTAGCGCTCCAGCTTCACCTGCTTCAGGTTCAGATACGTCTTGAGTGACGAGCTGCAAAAGCAAAATGCAGGAGATTCCAGCTTCTTTGCAGGCTTTACTCATTCAGAGACAGTTAACAGATATCATTGCCTTGTAAACTGTAAAGATATCGAGCATTACTATGTTACTTAGTGATATTTTATAAGAGGTTCTGGTGTTAATTTATAACAGCATTAAATGTTTAATGACAGAAGATGTTTTATTGTTCACAATATAGAAAAAGCACTTTACTTCTCAGTTACTGAATCAGTGTTAATCACATTTGTAGCCCTGAAGGTTTTTTTTTTCTCCAATGGTGCACTCAGATTTTATTTAAGTGCATCACATATGGACAGCATCTGCTTGTGAGAGGTAGCTGTTTTATTAATTAATTGAGTTTACTTTATGGCAAAAGTATGTTATCTTTTTTGCCTCACATTGTTACATTGAATTACATAGCATTGCACTTTAAAAAACATAAATGAGCTCTTTTGCAATGTAATGTATAATATGACTACAAATAACTATCAAAAATAGATTAAGTTCACTGAAAAGTACGCTCATATAACCAAATCAAAGCAACACATTAATACGAACCAATTATGTATTTGGATATTTCATTACAAAAAAATGGATTTTAATTTGGCTTTGCTGATGAGGCAAAACCTAATGTGAATGAGCGCCACCATTTACAGATAAATCACTGTTGCTTCACTTTCCAGCGGTAGATTTTGATGAATTAACCAGGGCAAAATCTGAACACTTGCCATTTTAAGGCCATTTGTTGTAGGCTGGAGGGTTTTTTTTTTTACTTCCCATTGCTGGGTATTAAAAAAATAATAAATATGCAAGTGTTCAAATGGGAGAACATCACCTGCAGTAAGCAGCCAACTGGCAGGCTTATCCCAGCAGTCGGCATCCGATTAGTCAGACAGTGATAACAGCACAAACAACAACAATCACGGTATCTGGATTAGCAAGAAAGGCTGAGGGCATAATGTGTAACAGAGGCCAAAAAATGCTAATAATTTGATCTAGATAAGTAAATAAATGAAAAATTCTACTTTTTTCAGGTTTTGAGAGATGTGCCCAGGAAACCAGACAAAGCCTGTCACAGTTACTTCCACAGAATGGCTCACCTGCAGACTCTAGCTGGTGGATCTCATAAATACAACAATGCTAGCTTGACTGCAAATGAATATTTTGTGCCACAGCCTCCAAGTCCACATTAAGTTGCGCTTCTGGCTTCCTTGTTAGAAATCCATAGCATATAAATTTAGCAGACACTCCGAATGTGCACAATACTCCATTTCCTGACATACCGAACTGCAAAAATAAGTGCTAAGTGCAATACTCTGGAATGTTACTTTAATGTGAAGGTTAACCATGAGACTGCGTAACTGCCACAAAGGCAAATTTTGTGCATGCGTTAGATTTGGCGACACTTTCCTTTTGGGCCTGTAATATTTCACAGTCCCTTTGGAACGGCTCAGAAACATCAACCATGTGACTGGTCACAAACTGTAATGATGCATGTCTAACGAAATACTGTCCCCCTTTCTCCAAACAGTTCATTCCAACCACTATACCTGCTATCTAAATGGATCTGACAAGCGTGCACAGACACACACATCTACCCTCCTCCAACACACACACACACGCACACCCCAGACATCAACTCATCCATATAATGCTGACAGCCAGTATTGCTCTGCAGAAAGATATTACTTAGCTGTATTGCACTGCTTGCATTTGCAGCAAAGGAAAGCATATTACTCACAAATGCCATTTAGGTGTGAGACTGTGGCTGGCTGTTGCTTGCATGCAGTATGGAAATAGTTTTCCTCTCAGCCATATTCCCGTGACTGACTGCCTCAGTGCACCACATGGAGCTCATACAGCTTGACGCAGCACCGTTTCAGCACTTCAATCACGGTGTGACAAACTCTTTTTCAAGGTTTCATTTTGTAAAATCACTGTTTTGGAGCTGGGGAACCCTAATTGGTGCTACTAAAAAAAAAAGTACACAGGCTTAAGCAGCTGGAATCTCAGTCTTGCTTTGAGGGTTATGGCATATGCTTCTCTAAAAAACTAAGGTGGGTTGTTGGTTAGAAGGCCTTTACATTTAAAAACATGCACATAATCCCTGCCGTTTGGGGGGGAACGCATCACGCATGGTGCTGCAACATCCTTATAAAATGGAAAACTAGAAAAGATGATTGAGGCATAAATTCAGAAAGAATACACCCAATCAGCCCCACACACAGTAAAGTATGACTCCCCTCAATATTGGCGGATTCAATCTGTCGTTCATCTTCCAGTCCTTCATCCTGTCTATGAAGCCCTGATGTCGCAATTTATTTTTCCACGTTTTTATTTTTCTCTTCTCAATTTTCTCTTGTTGGTGCTCTGTTAGCCTTCCATTAGCGAGTCCGATGCCAGGCCTTTCTGGCTGCCTCTTGCATGGCTCCCTGCTCTGCACTTTCCTGGCACTATGACAATATTTTCCTCAAGCCTTATTAGCAGCTCTTCACACCACTAACAGCCATGCAGAACACAGACGCATGAGAGGGGGAGGAAAGGAAGAAGAGGAGGATTACAGGGGAGGCTGGGCTGGGCAGAGGTGCCGGATGGGACAGGGTCTGGGCAGAGACATTGGCCAGGAGAGGAAAAAGGTTGGAAAAGGATTAATGGAGACTGAAGAGCAGACACTGAAGCCTTGGTGATATGCTGGCGGGAGAAAGAGGATGCAGAGAGTTTGGGCTGGGAAGCGAGTTAAGAGGTGGGTGGGATGTGAGGGGGCTGGGAATTACGGACGCTTCCAATGTGGCTGTTTAGCAAACACAATTTGCATAGCACCAATGCGGATGAAGTTCTGTGACACAGTTATTTGCATACATTTGCATAAAATTAATCCCCCTCGCAATATCTGCAGCGATTGTTTCTGATGCAGAAAATAAGTCAACAAAATAAACCCGACGCTTCCAAACAGAGCAAACATATTGACACAGACGCAGCGTGGAGGAGTGTGCGGGAGCAGTTTACAGATGGGTGTGTGAGAATATTTGTGGCGAAGCATCTTGCGTGAAGCCATCACTTAAAGGTCGTTTAGAGAATCTTAAACAAAACTGTTCTCCTCCTCATTTCTTCAGCTTACTCAAACCACCCACTTAAATTTGCATGCATGGTTTTTCCGGATCTGTCTTTTGTGATGGATATGCATATGGATTCAGTTTTGCATATAAACATCTTTCACAATTTTATTATAGAGTCTTGGGGCATTTTTCAAAGAAAACCTCTAGTAGACAGAACAAATCTTAAGCAGCTGATGCTTACACATTGCAATCAAATCCTTTCACATTGTGACAGGCTTTTGCCAAAGTTTTGTTCATTAATGCTGTGCTTTCCAATATCCAGACTAAAAAGGTATTTTCAGATTTTGTCAACACGCCATAATGTGTATGTGTAAAATAGACTGCATCAGGGATATGCATGACCCAACCCGATCCCTGAAATTGCATTTTAGAATTGTTGGGAACTTTGACCATTTTCCAATTTCTCCATAAAGACCATGCACACTATGTTGATTACCTTCATATCTTTTTTTCCCCTCAACAAGGTGTTTTCCCCACACCTCTCAGAGTCGGACACAAAGGCAGCTGAAACTCAATGCATTAAAATTTGACGTTCAGACCAAATGGCAAAGTTAATGAATTTTTTTTTTTCTCTCCGTGTTGTCTGCACACAATTAACCAGAACCGCTCTGGTATACTTTAGGTGTCTGATTATGAAGTCATATCTGAACAGAAAAGAAAATAAGCAAGGGTTCAAATAGCATTTAAGCAAACTGTTCTATAGTGTGAGTAGGAGCAAGGCATTTTATTGACTATGCATGTTAAGAAAATCTATTTTAGACCTGCAGAAACCCCTGTGGGACAAAATGTGACTGTCAAAAAAAACTTCAGCACCCAGAACATCATTTGTATGTGTGTTAAGTACAACACAATCATAAAACCAAGCAAATACTTCAAATGCACGAGAACAGTAGCGAAACATGTGAGTAAAAACAGTGAAGATGTAACAAAATGCAAAGTGAAAACCATAAAAATATCAATTAACAGGAAATGTACAAATAAAATGTTACACATGCATCAACATCAAGTACAAATTGTGCTTGGATATATTTAAGGCAAACAAAAAAAGTATGTTCACAAATATAACGATCTGTGCAAAGGATACTGACACAAATGCAAATAGATTTTTATCTGGTGTATAGTGCATTAGCTGAAATAAATATATTTATAATTGCATTCAAAGTAGAGTCAAAATCTCTGAAGTATTTCCCTTGAACAATCTTAGCTTGTCAGACCAGATGGTTCTACCACTTTGTGTTCCCAAAAAAAAAGACTGCGGACATTTCTAGCCGATGGTGTGAACACAGATAATGAAAAGATTGTGTGAAATTGAACAGAAAATAGAAGATACAGGACTGAGATCAAAAGAACATCCAACAGAATCTATACAGTGATAGAATGAAGCACAGTTGTGTATTGTTAAAAGTGCAAAATAGAGTATTTCTGACAACAAATAACAGTCTTGCTTGATAGGACGTTAAGCAGTGAGGACGCCGTTCAAATTGCTTCTATATCCAATACTTTACATACACAATGTGGGGAAAAAAGGACCAACCTATTTGGTCTAAAAAATTATTTTATTGATTCTCTTCCAAAGTCATTTTTCTGCCATGTATGGTTTATGTCAGAAACTCAACAGGGTTAGGCTGAGAATGAAGTGGAGCATTTAGCAGTAAAAGAACCAGACATTTCCCCGTGGAGTTGATTGACAACGAAGCTTAAACAGAGCAAATACAAGGCTTACTCTCACCAGGTGGCTTAAACAAGACTCTAAATGACTCTAAATGGCTTCAAATGTTGCAGCAACACACAGGAGGAGTTTAGAGATTCATGGTTTATGTAACCCAGAAACGGCTTTTAGCAACATTCCTTTGCTCCCCTCGCAGAGTAAGAATACCGCTAAGATTACTGCTTCCAAAAGTAAAAAAAAAAATCACAGGGATTTTGGGTGATTAGTCAACACAATCCAGTGCATAATTTGTATACTAATAAAAATCGAATATGTGTGACATGCATTTGTATTCCTTCTCATTTCCACAAATGCTTTTAAATTAAAACCAGTATAAGTATTTCCTTCTATAGTCACCTAATTAGTAAACACAGTCCATTTGTGTGTGACTTTGTATCAGTATAAAAACAGCTGTTCTGTGAAGACCTCAGGAAGCACCTCACAGCAGGAAGAACCAAAGCATACTCTACATCAAAGCCTATTAAAAGGCCAGAAAGCTCCTGTCAGTCCAGACTTAAATCCAATTGTGAAGCTGTGGTAAGACTAGAAAATTGCTGCTCAGACATTGTGGTGAGCAGCAAACAAGATAAGGCAAAAATTCACTCTCTAGATGTATACAGCTGGTTTAACAAAGCACTAATTCTGGGTCTTCTGGATATTAAAATAAATCCATCTTTTTGAATTTCACACACATATTTCACAATTTACATATTTACAATTTACACAAACATATTTCACAGTTTATGTTTTCTTTGTGTTGGTCTATAAGTTAAAAATGTTATTGTTGTAAAACGTATCAAAGACTCTTGACTTTTCTGTCATTATTCTAAACACGCCAGTACAGAAAACATAACCTCTTTGTAAAATCTTTTTTTTTTTGCTCTATTTTTACAAATGTAATCAATGATTCTGGTTAATATGTACTGGGTTGCATATTTAAAGATCAAAACTCGTCTCGCAGATACTCGCATGCAAGGACGGGAGCATCTCCTCGCTAATGAATTCAAGCAGGTTCGATACTAGGAAAAAGGAAAATAACGACATGAAAGATTCCTTCACTAATCATTTTATTCTGTGATCAATTTAAGCTACAGAGCATGAAATAATGCAGATCCCGCTTTCAGGCTGACTGAGCTTCGATCCAACACATTTGGATTGTTTTTCAAGGGGAGTTTCGAACACGTTCGCGTACGTGACAGAAGAATAAAGAAAGAAAAAGGCTGAAGTAGGTTTGGGGTTATGTCTTATGTGTTCACCAATCAGAGGCACCAGTGCTGGTTTTCAGGGGAGGAGAGGCACCAATTGATCAGAAAAGGCTGCGATTGGAATGTAAATAGGACCTGCAGCATTGATCCTGTCTCAGTTCTCAGCCTCTAGCTTCTGTAAATGTGAGTTTGCTGAAGGCCAGTCAGTCCACAATTACTAACCCTCCTTTATTTTTTGCAGAAAGCTTTCTGCATCAATAATCACTGAAGTTTAACTTTCACATTTAAACTGTAAGTTACTTGGATGATTGACTAAACACAATGTGATTTTTATAATCTGCTGCCTGCGAGTTCCCTTTTCACTGCACCACCCACTCAATGCAATGTAGTGATTTTGCAAAATACCAGAGAATGGTAGCAAATGGAAAATGTTCTGAAGACAAACAATAGAACAAATCAAGGCGGCAAAAAGAAAGGGGGAGGAAAAAAAGCACTGCAGAGTCGCAGGAGCCCAGTTTACAGGTGGAAGAATGGCTGCTTAAGAGCAAACACACTCACACAATCTCCACAAGCGAGATAAGGGCTAAATTATGGAATCAACAAGTCCCCTGGTGGGAGCAGCGTTATGTAGGCAGAATGCAGCAAGTAACAAACAGTCTGTTATAGTGAGGTGTTGTGAAAGCTGCACTGGGAGTATTTCCCCATATTTACATATGTGCATCATGTGCAGACAATAACAGATTGAGAGAGTGACCTGTGAAAAAAAAAAGGCGCATGGGTGTAAAGATGCTGCTGCTTGGTTCCCATGTGAAGGGATTTCCATATGGTGTGCTAATCCATCTGACAGAAGTCTCTCTCACTGCAGTCACATCAAAATATTCAACTCTTCTGCTAAGGGAAAGACTCTTGATTTAGAGAAATGTATTCACATACAGCATGAATGGTTTTATTAGGACAATTTTATATTGAGACTTTGGCAGAATGCACATGGCAGAACAATTTGCGCCATAATTTACACATGTTTTCTGCTTTATTTCTGCACTGCTGTACACAAGCTACTAGCACTAAATGCATCCATATACATAAAGTCCACACTATGTGAGGATCTGCACCTGTTTTTAAATCACGTCAGTGTAGAAAATTAAGCAACAAACACAAGATAAAAATTTAGCATTAAAGTTTTGAGTTTTTTTGTTCGTTTCTTTTTCTACCCAGAAAGTGCTCATTCTAACAAGATTGAGGCACTACTCACCTTTTAATGATCACATTTTGATATTTGCACTAAATAAATTCAAAGGTGAGCTTTAGTTTCAATCAGAGCGGATACAGTGTGCTTCCTCAGTAATATACTGTATGTAGCAACCACCACAGCTCCTCTTGCTTTGTACTTTGTACATCCATCCATCTATTGATGAACAAACGGGCAGCAGAAGAAACTTTGATGGTTTCCATCTACAGACTGAAAGATAGATAGATACAGACATACCCCACAGTGGATTAATTAAAGAATGGCTCCTGCTTTTTTCATATAAATTTATACATTTGGGGAAACCTTTTCAGGGAAGATATGAAAAATGTAAGACCTCTCCCAAACAGCAGGGATTTCAAAAGGACAACTGACTAATATGTGCAGTATCAAACATAATTAAAAGAAGAACAAACAGAAAAGGAGGACTAACAAGTGCAGGCCTCAGCATACGTATGTGTGCGAGTGCCTATCTCACAGCCTCAGCAGGAGAACTGCTTAAGCCTTAATGAGGCTGTTAATTAGTGTGTTTTAGAATATACATCAAGTGAGTGTGCATTTTACCGCAGAGAGCCTTGTGTGCAAACACAAATACAGTCACCAAACGACAAAAAAAAAAAAGGCAGATGGACAGCAAGGTAGGGACACATCTGATGGACATCCCTGCGGAGAGGAAAAAGTATGCGAATAGTAAAGGGATGTTTGTGTGCAGCGTACTGTACTGTATATATCTGTTGCATCCGACCGAGTTGAAGAACACAGACCAGCAGGAAAGATGTTGCTGGAGGCATTTCTCAGTGTGATGCAAGCTGAGATTCATGTACATAAAGAGAGACGAGCAGGAAGTGAAGACAGTTCTGAGCCCCGTGCCATCTCTGCTCTCCACCATCTGTTGGCACACACTAATCACACCTGCTGCTGTCAGACTCTTGTCAGGCTGAAATGTGTGTTTTTGTAAAGTGCTGAGTAACATCCAGCTGGATTTCTCGACTGATACCTGGGCCCTTTGAAACTGCACAACAGGTCTGTAATGGGTCCCTGTGGGTCCTCTGGTCAGGAAAAAAAAAAAAAAAAACACAGCAAAGCACAATTCAATTCCAGTCAGAAACAATAAAACATCAGCACTGAAGTTTTTGTCTGACTTCAGCCCCATGCAGCGATGCTACATCTGCTGTGGTCTTGTAGAAAGAGCCAAGTCCATCAGCCTTCCACAGACGGTGCTGCATCAGCTCACGTTGGATTTCTACCAAACACACCAGCTTGGATCCATAACACCATCTTTAGGTGTTCATACAAGACGACTACCAAACTGTCCAATAGTCATGTCTGAAGTCGATGTGAAGCAGTTGTCAAGCAAAACAATCGACTGCAACTTGATGTCATAAAACGGAGATGCTACAATCAAACAACAAAAGGAATAAGTTTGTCAGTAAAAACAAAGTAAAATTTATTAAACTGCCTTGCAAAGCCACTGAAAGACACGTAAACTGTTACAGCCATTTTTGCCCCGAGCCCGGCTAAATAAAAAGTAATTTCAACAAACAAATGTTACATGATAGATAATTTATGTTTGATAAATGTCGATGAAAAACTGCTAAAACCCATGTTTGTTATTTTACCTTTATTTAAAAATAATGGTTGGCTCTTTATTATTTTAGCAAAAGTTATAAAGAGCCATTTTGGAAGTTGCTGTTTCAATAAAACAAATGTATTCCATCAAACCTCTGAGCTCTCTGATAACAGCTACATACATGTTGGGATTAAATCACACTTACATGAACTTCCATCCATCCATCTATTGTCTATACCAACTTGTCATTGCAGCACAAAGTGGGTTTGGTGCCCAAACACCCTGGACTGATCACTAGTCCACTATAGTGTAACACAGAGACATACAAGAGAAACAACCACACACATATACCTTCATATCTAAGGGCTTTTTAAAGTAACCATTTAACCTGGCAGTCATGTTTTTTAGCTGGTTTGAAGCAGGAGTAACTGCAGACTGTGCACATGCAATAACAATAATTTGGCATCAATAAAAGCCTATGAAGGTGGCATGTCAAGATAAAATGGTGACATAAATGTATTAACCTGCAAGAACAGCTCCAAGAGGTTCTGATGCAAGTTATACATACAGCTACATGTTTACATAAATTGCAAAAAATCTGAAATCAAATTTTTGTTTTACAATTTTTTGTGATGGTTTACAATGTGAAAAAGTGTAAACCCTCACATTAAAACCCAGAATGTAAATGTTTATCATTATACTGAAAAGCAGCAACATTCAGCTAATGAATCAAATGCTGGCTCATTTATTATTTAGGAATCATCATCCTGTTAAATGTGTAAATGCAAGCAAGTCAAGCAATAAAGTGTATACAAGCAAATTAGTGAGGTCACTCTTGTCTGATAAAAGAGTCTCCAAAAAGTGGATGACTGCCAGAACTGCAACAGAGGTGCATTATTCTCTGTATCACCATCTAAATCACACACACACTGTTCTGTTTTTTTTGTTGTTGTTTTTTACATTTATGCACACACACTCACACTGGAGGTCTACTGCACTCTTCCACTTTGCTGAAACTGAAGTAAAGTGGTGTGCCCTCTGTATGGCACACTGCCAGCCACTCAGCGCATTACCAGTGTGCGACCCCTACCCACAGAAAAAAAGGAAGCATTTAACCTCCTGGCCTGTCCCACTGATGCTCCCTCATGCATTCTCATTCCATTTTGAATATGGACTGCAGGATTTTGTTTGTGTGGTGAATGGGGAAAGGACTGGTGCAGCGTGTCACTGAAAAGAAATCACTCGGTTTCAGACTTTTTTTTTTTACCCTATATGCATCGTCTTCATCTTTTTTTTTCCCACATGTGGCTTTTTGGGAGCTGCAGTGGGATTCATTCCTGCTGTGATGTTGAATCAGAGAGAACATCAATCTACAGGCCTGACATTTAATCAGAAGTCTGTGGAGAAAAAGAGATGGACACAAATGGACATGGTTTGAAAACACTCCTCCTCCTTCCATCACTTCCACAGCCACATTGGAAATTCATATCCCACAAAACATTTCCACATTTTGTCACAGCCACAAACCTCAAAGATTGTTCTTGTATAGATTGACACAAAGTTGTCGAATAGGATTATCACAAACAAAAATGTGAAAAGTTGGATATGCATTTGTATACAGCCTCCATTACTCTTTTACCCCTACATAACATCCATAAGTGTAGTTTACTATTGGTATGGGTACAGCTTTTATGCAAGGGGAGTTATAGGTGTGTTAAATAAAATCAGTGAACATTTCAATGAGCAGAAAAAAATCTACAACTCAAGTGTGAATAAAAAATATGCCACTATTAGTCATGAATCCCATTCATTTCTCCTCCATAAATTACAAAAATATTATTGTGCATTATCTTAAGTACACCATCTCCACCAAAACATGATGGAGGGAGCATCATGATCTGTGGATCTTTTGTCCTTAATACAGAAAGGGAAGCTGGAGAGAGATGAATGGAAGGCCAGCTGAGATAAATGTGAGAATAAATCCTGTTAATCTGCAAAAGAGCTGATGGTAGCTGTCGAGGTTCAATTACAACTGAATTAGAATGGCCCAGTCAAAGTCCAGACTTAAATTTGATTGGGAATCTGTGAGAATACTTGAACATTTTTAGTAACCGTTTCTCCTCAACCAATCTGACTGAGCTTGAGCTTTTGTGCAAGAATTAATAAAACTTCCAGTCCTTAAATGTGCATTGCTGGTGGAGACAAACCTAACAATATTAGCAGTAGTAATTACCGTTAAAATGATCTTCAGGGCTTGAATACAAATGCACACTGCACAGTTCAGATTTCTTTATCCTAAAAAATCCCATTTTACATTGAGGTTGTAAAGTGACACGATGTGGTGTAGAGGAATATAATTATATTAGTGGAAAATAATTATATAGTGGAAAAATATTTTAACAATACGTAATCTCACACAGAGCTGCAAACGGCCCAGTATCTGCCTCTGAACTCTGTGTGGACACTGCAGGCCGAGGACTACGGAGTGTGTGACATCTGAGAGACAAAGAAAAATAATGCCATAAAAATAACCAAGGGAATGGCTTCGAGGGAAAATGTTTTCCACCTTCTTCTCTGACAGGGTGTTTGAGAGATACAGGTGGTCAAGAAGAACGAGGTGTTGATGTATTGATGCCTTTGTTCTCTTCTCTATTGCTGAGAACCCACTAGACATTTTACAGCTTTGGCTTGGCAGTCACACCCACCTCTACTGTGTGCTCAGATCATTTTCACCTTTTCTCTCATTACTTTCTGTTTTTTTTAGCCCCACATCCATTTTTCATCTCCTCCATCTTGGTATCTAATGCTCATTCCGAAAGTCTTTGCAGTGTCCTCATTAACAGCAGTGTCATTTTCTGCAAAAGTACTTAGCTTTTCCCTCTAACGATGATGACTTCGTCTAATAAGGTCATGCTGGGAAGTCCTAGCGTCTGTGTGTATCTGTGATTACATGTGTGCTTTTGCAAGTTTGTATGAGAATAAGTGCACACTAAATTGTAACAAATGGCAATAGTATTGCAACCATTAGCAGATACTTCAACATCTTGTCACAAAAGAGAAAAATAGGAGTAAATATGAGAGTGTTCAAAAAGCTGTTAAAAAAACTGAATAAAAAAATCAAGTGCACCGAGACAGTAGAGCTATTACTGAAGGGCACAAAACCAGCAATCCTCTGAAATCAATTTTAATTAGTAGTGTAAGTCACCTGGAGTCATATTTTAAAAAGAGCCGGCACAGGGTCTGTCAGAGAGCAAGGCCTTTGTTGTTGTGCGTTGGCAACCTTCTGACTACATCAGTCACAGAGGTACATTGATGGCACTCCAGTCCCCGTCATTATGCAGTCTTGGAGATGTGGAGGTCAAATTCATTAAAAGATGCTAACGCTGGTCCTGCCAGGAAGATTTTATATTGACAAGTGTTGCAACAAGATGCTGTTTGGATCCACCTTTTTATCTGGTTTGTTCTTAGTGGACTGCTGGAGCGTGGCCTACATCTACAACAATGCATCAGTGATGCAACTTTAATACATATTTAACACCAAACTTGGCTTTATGGTGATTGCATTGGTGATTGCAATGTGGATCGGTAGACAGAAACTCATCTGTCTGATCATGTTTTGATCTTTTAATTATTTCAATTCAATTAAATGTAGTTTGCAAAGCACCAATTCACATCAAATCAAGCCCTACTGAGTTGTGCTCTTCAGAAAGGAAGATGACTTAAATGAAGATGTTTCAGCGTCCCTTTTTGAAAAGCATCTACAGGGTGGGCCATGAGTTTCCATACATAGGAGAATGTGAAATGTATATTTCTTTCATATTTCAGATACCCAAGGAGATGCGTTTGACAAACGCATCTTCTTGGATCTTCATGAAAGAGTAAAGAATTGAAATTGTACTGATGGCTGGATCGGGTAGCAGTCGCATGGTTGCACAAAACTTTAACAGAAAACATGGAACGAGCATCACACACGACACTGTGGCAAAACTTATTTACAAGTTTCAGAAAACTGGAAATGTTGCAGATCAACCACGAAGTGGTCCAAGACGTGCAGCGATTACAGAGTCCCACAAAAATAATAACGGTTGTCCAATATATATATATAAAAGATATGTATATATATATATACTGAATGTATGGAAACTTATGTCCCACCCTGTAGAGTAGAAAGTGTATTTTTTATTAAGATATGTTGCCTGTTAAGTTCAGTTTGTAGATTTTAGGTTTGTCATTCTGCAATAAAAGACCATTGCTTTGTTGTGATTTACGCTTTCCCATATTAATGATTACCCGACTGTGTGATGATGGAAGTTAAGTGCTTCATACAGATTCTGTGTGCCTTCAAATGGTCTTATCCACATGATGAACTGAGTTGAACTTCACCAGCGTAGACAGAACATCTGCATAATTTAGAAACAATTTTAAGTAAAATAATAATTCCGTTTTTGCTGCCACACTAAAGGATCATTTGACGGAACTCATACTACAGACTTTGACATTTACAAAATAATATATAACAGCCACGCTTTGCTGGACATCAACCTGAGTATGATGCTGCATCAGAAGCACACAGGCTATGCTGAAATTCAATTAACTTCAAGCCTCATATCATCATATGCTTTGAAATGCCAGCCTGATGCACAATAGCATGCTGGAAGAATGAAAATTACATTCTTGGTCTTAAATGTGAATATATTAATAACCGCTTCATATGGTTGAAATGATAATCCTGAAGAAATTCCTTTCCGGGTCACTCAGAATGCAGATTCATTGAAAAATGTCAGAAAATTAAATGAACGTCAATCTCAGATCTAGTTTGCATTGACTGACATTAATAAAATTAACTAAAAATGACCAGATAATCTGAAGACAGACCAATGGGCAGCTTTGCATCAGGCTTCAGCTCATCTCCTTATCTTTGTATGTTGCGACAGGAGTACAAGGTTTTTGTTTTGTAAACCCTTCAACTCTTGAAATATGAATCCTTCAGCCAAGTATAGACTCCCAGACATGAATGTTTAAACCTGTGTTGTGTCCACAGAAAATATATTGAACTGGATCTTTTGTCTCCAGTAGCTCTTCTTGGTATTACTTAAATACATTACTAGAAAAACAAACTTAACATTTCTACTAAAGCGGAGACAGAATAGGAACTTTTAACCAAAACATAAAATATAACGGCATATTGTAAGAAGAAATTTGAAAAATGAAGTAAATGTAAGCATATGCATGTAAGTGAAGCAGTTATTTTCCAGATTTTCAACTCAAGACCAGATGTCACTCATTTAAAAACTGACTGCTAGTAACAAAATTCATAGAAGTACAAGCACGTCTTTACTTTAATGCACAAGTTCAGATAGGTTTAATGCTTGAGTGATTTATGTCAGTAATAAGAGGCTTAGCAGACAAAAAAAAAATTATTCTTGCAAAATGTTTAGTTGCAGATTTGAGTGAAAAATGACAAGGCAATGGATGTTGAAAGGGAAACCATGAGATTCTAAAGTGACGATGAAACAAGCAACATCACAGGGTTCTAGTAATATAATAAATGCACACTTCCATTGCAGTATGCTAAACCTCTACCCAAACACAGAGGTGTGATATCTTAATGATAAGAGTGACAGCAAGCAGAGTGTGGATTTTGTCTCGCTCTGCAGAGTGACACATTACATAATTAGACAGCAGCTACCACAGGTACACACAGAAACTCATGCACACATTGGAACAGAGACAGAGGGAAGATTCTGGATTAATTCTCCAGCTGAGCTACAATATATAAAGTAATAAAAGGAAGCCTGCTTGCAGCTGCACCCAAACACCACCAACTCCCCCTAAACACACACAATATTAAGTCATTATTAATAAAGACTCAAAACCCGAGACACACAAACCTAGCACAAAACTCCATAACAGCTAACATTTCATTAAAGGGCATGTGTGTGGGTCGGTGTATGAATGTGTGTGAGAGGGAAAGAGAGGGAGAAAGAGAAAGATTTTAGCCCTCAGGCTTTTCCTCTGATAAACAGTTGCATAAAACATTTTTATCCACCTGAACACATAACAATGGAAGAAATCTTTAGAAACACATTTTCAGAGGCAATACACACTCAACACTTACCCAGTTAGGAATGGTTCAAATTTAAAGCTTGATGATATGTCGGGTCTAAAGACCACTCTGGTGGGAATGATCATGCAAAACAGACAGTAATAGTATTTATGAGAGAAAACAATAGTCACAACATAATCTGAAACATACTCACGTAGTGCCAATGACAAAACTATCACAGAGGAGACCTTGATAGTATTCATGAATCACCTCTTTAGTAGCCATGTTTATGTATGAAGGGGTGGCAGTGAGACTTTGGGACAGGGGAGCCACTGAGGGGGACATTAAGTGTCTTTATAGAGACTGTCACAGAGGCCCAATCCTCCACATTACTGACAAAATTGTATTTTTTATTGTATGTGATTCATTTCACATATCTATAGATGGAGCTCAACCTTACATGAATCAATGTCATCTTTAATCTTTGCTGCATCTTTAGGGTGAAAAATAGACCGCAGGAGCACTTTTGTCTATAAAAATTCAACACATTCTCTCTTAATGATGCCCTCTCTCTCTTGTTTTCTCACATTTTTTTGATAATGAGTATCGCACAAGGCTCCTTTCCCTAAGGGTTGCTGAGCGCTCGCCCTGTGCTGTTCACACATTTCTAAAGACGGGGTGCAAATTGAAGTGGCGTCGCCATTTCCTCTGAAAGTCTGGCACTTTTCCGTGTAGAAAAACAGCAACAAAACAGCCGACACATTAGTAATTATTAGTCTTTGTGAGAGACAAAACACAGTTGGCCTGGAGTCAGCACAATAGGAACAACAACCTGCAAGAATTTCACCAAGCCAACTGGTGCAGCAGTTGTTTAGCATTTTATTAAATAATAGATTTTATTCAAATATATATTTAAAAAAAAAAACACCTGGTAAAAGATGGTAAGCGGACGTAATTTCCTGCTAATTTAAATATACAGTTAACTAAATTAAAATAAATACTAACATTACTTCTACTTCATGCTATTAAGATGAAACAAATCAAATTATTTAAGCTTTTATGAATATGTATTTTAATTTAGAATTTTAGAAAGGTCTAACTTGAATTAATGGTAACTAATGAGGAGAACACAATTTAAAAGAATAATTGAAATAATCATTTAAAAGAATAATTGAAAAACAACAAAGTAATGTGGAAAATTGCAATGTCTAAAGTAAAAGCTTTTCAAAAAGACATTTTTGAGCTTAGAGATGTCTCTTTCAGTCTAAGGAATTCAGCTTTAGTGAAAGTAATCGGATCCATTTCCAGTATCGGCTGTTCAGTGTGGCACAGATCTCAAATTTAAGAGTATATCCTTTCATATCCAACCCACTTTTGATATGCAGTGTGGAAGTACTGCGATATCAAAAAACCTGACCCGTCTCAGTCGGACCTTCCAGGCAAAGCAGCAGCTGTTTGTGCCTGGATTTCCCCGTCATCCAGGTTGATAGACAGATTTGTGGGTGCAGAGCTAAAAGCCGACAGATCAAAAATGGTGCCAAGACTTTCAATTCATCAGGCCTTTTTATTTTTCTTTGCCACTTCAATGCTTAAATCGAGATTAGGACATAACTAATTTCCTTTGGTTCCTGAAAAACCAATAAAATCTCGGTAAAGGTCAGGTCTTTAACCAATTTAATTAAAATCTTGAACAATCACCTTCTAGTCCTCAAGCTTACCCCTTATAGTGCTTAATAAAGTAGAATAGATGTACCATTGTTTATTAGATGGTTGCTTGCTTGTGTGTGTTTTTAAACTTAGTTTATCATTAGGAAACTAAAATGAATCCTTAGTTTTATTGATTAGCGCTTAATTCTTTGCAGAGTCTTTCTGGAGTTGTAATTATTTTGACCCTGAGAAATACACAGTTATTTCGTCATGCTTTTTTATATGATGGAGGTCATTTAATGGAAAGTAACAGAATTGATTTGGACAAATGTATTTTTGATTGTTACACTAATTGGTTTACAAACCTCAGCGATATTTAAGAAAATTTAATGCATGATACACTGGATAAAGTTGGACAGACTCAAATCCTTGATACAACACAGAAATATTTGAGCCAAAAGTCTCACGAGAGCTTTTAACTAATATTATGTTCACATATTTAAACTAATATACAACTAATATAAACATAGTAGACCAAAAATGTTGTTGTAAGCTGTTTTAGTTTATTATATTTTGAATTTAATCAAAACTGAGCATTTACAAACTAAAATGCTCGATTAAAATTTCGGTCATTTTAATAAATATTATTTAATAGGATCTGATCTCCAATTTTCAAGTATAACATTCGATTCGCTCTCTCACAGGAAACAGTAGAAAAGGAGTTGGAGTCAGAACATGACAAGGAAAAATGCACACAGCAGATGGCTCCAAGTAAATTAACACAGAGTCAAGGAAGAGTGTCTGCAGAGTTTCCTCCTTCAGGCACAAACACAAGAGGCATTTCCATTCCCCCAGTCCTCTGGGCTTCTGTTTTATTATGCATCTCTGGAACCGTTCTTTTATTCCAAAGTGGTCCATGCCGCAATACAATTAGGCCATCAGCTTTTAAAACAACTGAGCACTGCTGACCACTTTGTGTGTCTAGTTTAATTTTAATACTCTTGATATTAAATTATTCTCTTTACTTCCATTTCCACTATTCGGTTTGACCTTCAGATGTATCAGCACAGATCAGAGCGCCCAAAGCCAGACAACATTAATACATAGTTTTTAAAGCAATTTGCAGGGAAATTACATGCACTGCAATATTAGAGAGAGAAAATTAGTTATATAATGAATCAGCAGGCCAAAGTAGAACAAATTTGCCCTGGCTTAGTCCTTAATTTCAGTCCTCTCAATTTGCTGCTACAATGGGAAACAAATTGGACTTGAAGTTGTTTTGGCACCAAAACACAGATCCTTTGTCCTAATTTATTTAGCGAGTTCTGTTAGTAATCAACCATATAAAAAAAATGTCCTCACAATGTTTTAGAGGTTCAAGTGTCCTCCTCTAAAGTTAGTTTGTAAAACTGAAATGTAGATGTGATATAAAGGCCTTGTAGGTCACACATTTCAGGCCACTATTCATGCTTCCCCCAGCCTTCAATCTCCAGTTCACAACCAATTACTCAACCTTTACCCCTTCAGTCGACCTCAATAAATCCCTGCTTTGTCTGATCTTGAACCAGTTCTTCCTAAAAACAAGTCAACCTCATACCAGAATCACAATCAGTAAGCTGACCCGTAACACAGCGTTTAGATGAGAAATTTCTGGGGGAGGTCTGGGAAGTTGCTGGAGTCGATGCAGAAAAAAACCACCTACCCCCCACCTGACCCCTGTACTGAAAATCTATTGGCAATGCACTATAAATACTGAAACCGAAGAAACGTTTATAGAAGAAAATATATTGGCACAGTCTGCATCCTTAAGATATTTTATTTTTTGTTTTAACAGTCACATGGCACTGAAACACTCTTACATATGCTACATATTAATAGAAATGAGGGTTCAGCATCGTTTCCACAGAGCTGGTTTTCAGTGAAACCAAAACATTTTGTTGTGATCCTGATGCTTTTTGACATGTTTCCAGAGATCAGAGTTTATGACACCGGCACTTTTGGAAACATGGCCCACAGAGGTATGACGTATACTTCGCAGGTGTGAAAGCAACAGATAACTGCAAGGTTTGTTCAGTGCAAGCACAGGCAGATATGAAAAACAGAGAGCATTGTGCAGCATTGTGATACTTTGCCTGATCAGTTTGACACAACGTCTGATGAGGAATATAAATTTGTCAGGAAACCTTGGTCCATTGGAGATGAGTTACTGGTTTCCAAATGAAGTGGAAGTTAGAGAGGGTCAGAAGTGCATGTGCATTTCAACAACATGTTAAAATTACAGTGCCATATAGTGGCTTGGCATGACAACTACAGCAGATTTAAGGTGTCTTGGACTTCCATCAAAATGTGGAACATTAAACATCCAAAAACACCAGCAGTTTCCAGACAGCGGTATTGTGTAATCATAGCCTTAGTAAAGACAAACCTGAAACCTCCCCATTCACTTATGCATTGATCATCATTCTAAAATGATCCGTTCTGAAGTTCCTGACTAAACCCAGTGGCTGATTCCTGTTTTTAGCACTTAGTTGAACTTAGTCACACTTCGTACTGTTATTTTAATTTTTCAATCGTCTTTTTGTGTCTATGGCTGGAAAACTGTCCCATCAAGTAGGTACTGCAAAGTATTTTGCTGATTTGAGTCTGGGTTATCCCAAGCAATCTAACTATTTTTTTTACCCTATAAAATGGCATTTCTAGTGAAAGTGGGGCAGTTGGATGTCTCCTGCTGTTGCTTTATACATTTTGGGAATAGCTAAGCTGAAACAAGAGGCATTCAATTTTCTGATGCTTTTGAAAACAATTTTTAATACAAGTTAGCCCTGTGTGGAGCTGGATTTTAAGGCTGCAGATCATTTCTTTGAAAGAAAATATCTGAGACTGTCATAAATTGCCAACAGAACAACTGAGAGAGAACCATAACCAAGAAGATCAACAAGAAAGGTTACTAAAGATATCTAGAGTGCTGCTTTAAGACGCAAGACAAGTTGCAAACATAATAAATTAAAATCCAAGTTATTTTTATAGATGAAATAACCCAGAGCACAATAAAGAATCATGTTTTTGTTGTATGCAATAATGAGCATTGTTCAAAGACTTTGCAAGTGGATCTGAAAAACACACACACTTTTCTGTGAAAATATTTTCTTGGCTTTTGTAGTCTAAAGGGATTTCTTTGTTTGTTTCTGTCTTAAGTTCATTAGTGAACAGAGTTTTACCACAGACAGAAAAAAACAACATTTATGGGATTTCATATAATCAATGTTCAACCTTGTAAAGAAATGTTAGAATAAGTAAACTTTTGGTAGAAGAGTGTTTGCATTTAGTTATAGTAGATTTCACTTTTCTTATGTACCGTTGTACACTTAAATGTATTTAATCGGCATTTTATGTGGAAGACCAACATAAAGTAAAAGCCAAACTTTGAAAGTGGAAACAAATACATAACTTCACAATTTTATAAAATTAAAGTCTGAAAAAATTGTCACTGTAATTACAGGTGAACAAAATACGGAACAGCTCAGAGAGCATGAATATTTCTGCAAGGCGATGAGCTTATCTGGATGATCTTGAATATAAAATAAAGTTAAAAAACTGACACTTTTATCTGACATAAACCTCTGTTTTAGCTTGGGGAATATCTTCATCAAAATTATTACATCACCAGCAACTTCCTCGTTCTCAGACACACACACACCCCGAGGCACTAAGACATAGACTGCAGCGATTGATGACTTGGTTCAGGAGAAGCGAAACTGGCCAGGAGAGGATAATCCTGATGCTTCATGTTTTCCCATGGGAATCACACAGCATAATGTAACCCCACAGAGCGCTCACGTTGAGCTATTAAACACACAAACACACAGACAAAGATGCACTTAAGTGCCGAAAGTAAGATGTAGTGTGGTTTATTCCCAAGAGGGGGCATAAAGTACTGAATCAATACATTCTGAGATTTGTCTGTCTGATCCTCTTCAAATAGGCTTTAAATTCAACACAACATACAGGCATACGTAAATAAACACTAATACAAGCACAACACACACCCAGTCTGTCTGTTTCACCAGCCCTCTCTTTCTCCAAGGACATGCAACTCAATCCACCCACTCTGAGGTTTGGGTGTTATAAAACAAGCTGTAGCCTTGAAGCTCAGCTCGGCATTCTTGGAAGCAGCTAATCCAATCGCATCAGGCAACAAACAGAACAGGTTTCAGCTCAAAGCTTCAGACTCTCAGTCATTTTTAATACCTGGGAAAAGAGGCTAAATTCCTCTGCAATGTCAAATATATTCTTCTTTCTCACACGGTAACTGATAATGAGTACATTCTGACATGGATAATCATCAACGTTCAGGCTTAGAAGAGATAAGAACTGGATCATTCGACAGAAAAAATGGTTGAGGCAGTTACCAGTTGCTTGGATCTGCGTAAGCTAGCATTATGTTTTCATCTGTATCACTGCAGTGCTACATAAGGTAATGCTTTTCAAGTAATGAAACGATGTTTGTGAGCAAAGACTTCCCCATTCTCCCCCCCAAAAAACAAAACAAACACATATATGTAAAAAAGAACAACAAAAAAAGTTTCTTGTGACCTCCTCCCTGCTCATTCTACCCTCCCTTGATTTTCCCATCTCCCATCATTGACAGAAATCCTGGACTGAACTACTCTATCGACCGGTAGGTTGATGAGGCACTACTGGCTGCAGTCAGTGTCTTTGAAAGACACCCTACAAAATACCACCCATTGTTCCGAGGAACCGGGTCTGATAAGCTTTTTGGGGGGTGGATGACGCGCAAGAAAGCTCCACAGTCATCCATTAGGATGTAAGGGCAATTAAATACCTGTCAGTGCCACTGGTAACTCTCTAAAAGCACAATGCATGGCGCAAGTGATGAGATAAGATCAGTCTATAAACTGAGCAGGGTAAAAAGAGAGGGGCTAATGTACGGGAATACAAAAACTACACTTGATATGTATAAAAGGGTGTTGGGAGAAAGAAAAAGAAACTCTCTCCTTCTCCATCAATCCGAAAGGTACATTTGTCTCCTACACATAGCCTTCACATTCCCACTCAAAAGACACTATTGACCTTTGGGGTTTCTATAGCAACACAAAACACAGGGCACCCGTGTGATTTAAAGCACCACACAAAAAAAATGCTTTCAAAAAACAGATGTGAGTAAACAGCATTGTCCCCACGCTAATTAAGGCTTAGCTCGTTCTGATTTTGGTTTAGCTGTCTGTTCAGCTGACCTGTTGGGCTGATGCCCTGAAATCAAATCCGTATCTGCTGAGGTCCAGATGTGCGGAAGTAAAGGTGTGTTCACTAACAGCTGGGATTTGTCAGGTGGGACAAAAGTGAGGCTTGGTTTGAGTGACACTGATAGAAAAAAAACCTGGTCTTTGTAGAGACTCTCACTTGTGAAACAAACTACAAGTAGAGATGAGTGACAGTCTGATTGATAACCGATCGTTGCTACTCTGAATGTGGTATGTGAATTTGGAGATAATCAAGTGTACATTCGAGAACTAAAGCACTTCAGGATACCGGCCCTCGTGGGCTGACTTTGAACACATCTGCATACATCATTGGGTCTGACTTAAGTCAAGGTAATTCCAAGGATTGTCTTATCTGGCTAATATCATTTTGGCTTGTCTTTAGCAATAAATCAAGTTTAAACCAGCTGTTTATTAGTCAGTATTGGTATCAAGTTAATATGATGCTTTTTAAACAGCTGGGCTGGAGTTCAAATATTGTTTCCCTTAAATTAATGAGGTGCAGTAAAGAAAAGCAGAATATGATTCTCACTATCAACTGAAGATGAGGAAAAAACTCCACTACAATTGATTCATTAGAATTGGCTGATAATGACTGATGCCAGTTTTACATGACCGGCATATGGTGTGTTGCATGTGTAACAGATTATGATTGTTTTTCACAAAGGATGGTGTTTTATATGAAAATAAACCCTTGTGAAGGCAAATCTTGATGGAACTTCACCTTGAGCTTTATCTTTTACTGCGTTTATAGCGAATAGAAAATGTTACAAGAAAATATATTGATCTGTTTTTACATTGAATGTATTTTTTGCACATTTTAAGTTTAGGTTGGTTATTTTATATTAAAATCATAACCAAACAGTAACCAAAAGGCAGTTTATTGCCATGCACACAGCCGCCAGCAAGCCACTGTGTAAACACAGTGCAAACACGCTGCACTGTCAAGTAATAATGAAAGAAGCTCAGCATTAACTTGACTTCGCACATTCTGACATGATGTACTGTACATCTGCCAGCTCTTAACCTGCAATTATCTGTGATCCTTTTGAGATTAAAAGCAGTAAGAGTCTTTGCAGGATCTGGAATGAATATGCATTTGATTTTCTTTAAAAATGCGAGAAAATTACAAGACATTTCAAAAGACAGTCCCTGCTGCAAGGCAAGGTTTCATTTGTATCAAAGTGGAGAAAAGAAAAGATGTTCAGCTGTTCCCTCTCAAACACGCTGTAGGGAATATTGTCAACATCCTCCTGTGAATTAATTCAATTTGAAAGACAGCGTTAACATTGATGAAACTGGGTTAGCATCGACGTTAGCATTCAGCGGAGAACAAATGTCATGATTACCAAAGCACATGCTGCAATCGCTAGCCCTACTTAGACATACAGCGGTAGTGCTAACCCTATCGAGAACCATTATGGCAGATAATCCTTTTTAAAGTGAAGCTTGCATCGCTTCAAAACCCCTCTGCATCTTTGCAGAGTTATTTTTTGCACTTTTGCAGTGGCTTGTTGTAACAAAAACATTTTATTTAGACTTGATTCTAAGCGAGAGGTATTTTTGCATTTGAAAAAAAACCTACAAAACAGTTTCCTGCATCTGAGACTCAGGATAACAACTGAAATCAATCATTTAATAATTTGGTCACATTACTTAGATCATTTCCAACTTCTTCACTTTTTCTTATTTTGATTTTCTCATTTCTGCACCAGATTCCAGATATTAGTCCTACCAGAATGACAGCTTGACTGATTTAAGTCGACCACCCTCTCTGCTTGTTTTATAATGAGAGTCTCCAAACATATTCTTATTACAGCACATTAATATCAACTGTTTTATAAAAGCTGTGAATAAACAACAATGAAGCTCTTACAAAACTATAGCCACAATTTATACTTTTGAATCCAGGCAAGAATTTATTTTTTTAAGAAAGGAAATAAAATAATATATCCTAATATAATCTAAGATGAGTCTTGGATTACCATCATTGCTTCTCTTGTAAGGCTTTTTACTCATACTTAGCAAAGTTATTTCTAAGTAAAGTTCACAGCTCAGTTTTCCCACCTTGAAATAAGAAGGATTACATGGCTGACGTTCTTGTTCAAACTACGAAAGTTATGGTTATGCATTTGCTCAACATACGCTTACATTTAATCAAAACAAACTAATGAAAAACTGCATTTTGTATACCCGACTAGTCCTTTGAAGTCCATAAATGAATTACACTGAAAGACGGCATTAAAACTTCAGCATGACTAATTTGCCGAGAAAATAAAATGGTACATTTGAATAGTCGTACAGCTGAACTGTGACAGTGCACATAAGACACCATCGTTCTGCAAAGTGAACATTGCGATGCAAGAAATGTAAAGGTGTGAATTAGATAAGTACCCAGAAATTGGTCAAATCGGTCAGATCAAGCCCTTTAGTCAGAGCTTCACCAACCCTGACTAAAGGCCAGCTGTTCAAAACTAAAACATTTGACCATATACAGTAAATTACCAATGATGCATTCAAAAATAAAAATTAAGGAAATGCAGAGACTAAAGACCCTAAATTATTTCTACAGCAGTTAAACAGGCTGTGAGAGAGCAGCATGTGTTACAGAAAGTGTTCACTTGCAAAATTTAGACAACACAATGTCAAAAGCAGCTTTTAAATCAAGAACATTGTTACTCTGTTATGGGGAGTGCATTGTTTTCATAGTGTAGTACATGACCTTACAGTTTCATATGTACAATTCATAATGTATATATTATTTTCTTAACTCCAAAATTTACATTTAATTTTACATTGGCTGTTTCTCTCATAATGTGATGATTAGAGACAAGTGACTGGTGTCTGACTCAATCAGCTCTCCTCAAAGTCCTTCTTGTGCATAAAAACAAACAATTCGTCATGTTTGAACTGCAAAACCTCAACAAGACTCATGCCAGTTAGAGAAAAATAAAAAGCTATTTAGAAAAAGAGTTGACAAGCACATCTTTCACCGTTTCTCTCCTCTCGCTCTGTTGGTGTTTTCCTCTCCTTTGACAGACTGTTCTTGGCAAATCTCGCTCATTCTGCTTGACAGGGAGGAGAGTGGCAGCATTTTGTATTTCTGTGGAGAGGCGAGCTTACTTATAGAGAGAGTTGGTTTATCTGTGGCATGTGTTTCTGTATGCATCCATTCAAATGCGAACCTATTAGCAAACACTTCATTCAAGCACTGAATCGGCCCCTTGGGTCAAGTCAATAAGCGTTCTGCAGCTTTAACACGGGCTACGCAAAGAAAGAGGCAGATGCACTAGGAGCTCCCATCAGTCAACCTGTGATCATTTGCTTTGCGTGTGGGTGTCTGCATAAATGTTGGTGTGCAACCTAGCCTAATGCCCTGTGAATTCATGACTGGAATAAGTTTTGTGCGTCATCAAGATGAACAGAAGGTTTTCCCATCGATGTTTAGGACTGCGGGGAGCGGCTGGAGAGCCCACAGACAGTGAGATGCAGACACAAGGAGCTGAGTCACAGTACACCCACTGTCTGTCTGCTCCACTTGCTGATTATCAAGTCTGATCACAGGTTCGATAAATGCATCTTCAAATATCACTTGGTGGCTTAGAAATTTCTTTATAATGTGCTGATTTTCTTTTACTTCAAAGACCAAAAGCCAAGCAATTTAAATGCCTTAAAACTTGGTATTACATTTCACATAGTGTATAGCATAAAGTCTGATTTTACTCTGCTCTGAAACAGAGGTTGCAGTTGTGCTTTTTATTAGCTTCCTTTAAATCTTGTGACAATACTGCCAGTTTTCATTGCTGAATAACTTTAAAATCGTTCCATGGACAGTGGCGTCCATTATTACGTCTGTAAACCGTGCTCTGCTGTGTGACAACGTTCACAGCGTCGTTCTTCTGTAAAAGTGGGTCACTTTGGGGTCATAAAGCGTTCACACAGAAGTCTGATTGCTGTTGCCTTGAATCAGTAGCAAGAACGACCATGCAGGAAAGAAGAAACAAAATTGAACTTCAGGAGAAAAAAAAAAGAATTAAGACATGCTGTGTGAACTTAGTCTAGTAATGTTCTGGATTTACTGTTTTCTCGCATTTCTGCACATTATTTGTTCCTTCTTTCTGCTCATGTGTCTCATGTTCACCAAGTACAGCTTCTCATCAAGTACAGCCGGCCAGGTGAATTCTTTGCCCACTTCACTATCTAAACATTTGCTTTTGCTACAAACAAACAAACAAACAAACGAGAGAGGACAGCCCCCCTTCAAAATGATTGATTACAGCATGTTCCAGAAATCAATGGACAAAGTACCAAGAGGCTACTCAAAACTGCAAGAAAAGAAATCGAGGTTCACCTTCGTTTGGTGTTTCTAACCCAAACAAGATGTCTAAGTTTTTCATGCCTGGCAACAGATTGTAAAAGAAGGTAGAAAGGATGGCGATTCTCCCTCTTTATCTTTCACCTTATTCCTTGTTATTTTAACTTGATACAGTACAAAATACTTCCAGTGTTTAACAGATAGGAATTTAACTCCAGTTAAATGGTTATGTTTAGTTGTTACTCACTAGCTTCTTGGCTCAGGATCAAGAGCTGAGGTACATGGAGGTTTATACACATTTATAAACAAAGTAAACACAAAGCCTTCTCATCCAGTCCTTCAGGAAGTTAAAGTTGGCAAGCCGACAAAAGAAACAATAGAGTCATTTGTAACACAGAGGGTGGGTGTCAACGTATGAATAATTAAGAGTCACATACCATGTTTGTCTGAGTCTTAACTTGGTTATCTGACTTACAAACACAAACACAAATACTTGGGCTCATACCAAGATGAAGATGGCGGCATTAAAATTATGCAAATGCACATCTAAACTCATATCCTCTCCAAAAACAAGAATAAAGTACATCACGAAATTTAAGTTGCTTACTTGCATTGAGTCAATATTTTCTTGGAAGAAGAGCTGGCTTGACCTCCGACCTCAGGACTACTGAGGTAACCAGCTTTTTCCCACAGAAAGGGAGTTGAGACTTTCACCCTTGTTGATTGATAGTAGAGTTTAGAAGCCAAATAAAACAAAATAAAAAATTCCAGGCATTAATTGAACAATATCTGCCTTAGTCAATATTTAGAAAATGTGTCCACAGTCATTAAATTATAGAAGCAAGAGGAACGTGGGGACAAAATGTCAAAAATGGCTTTGAATACATTTACTATGAAACACAAAGAGATTTGAGTTTGTTTGAAAGAGTCCATGGAAAACAAGCTATTTGTTCAGTTTTCTTCTTGGAAATCCTGACATCCTCTCTGATGGTTTTGTTTTTGCTTAATCAGAAACAAGAACAAAAGTAAAAATGTCTACCTTAACTCAATCTAAAAGTAAAAAGAAAGAAAAAATAATATTTGAAGCAGAGGATCTCATCACATAATTTAAAACATAAATGAGATGGTGGAAAGGTCATTGTCATATCTACAACTTTCGTTCTTTCTTGTTCTGATTAACTTGAAAGACATTATGAAGCTGTCGATCTGACTCCAGCACCCAGACAGAAAATAGTATTGCTGTATAACTATGTTACATTTAAAATGGTCCAGCCTCTTTAAAGATGACTTATTAGCATATCATATGAAAACTGATCTTCTTTTGAGTAAAATAAGTTTTCCTCTTCAGTCTATTGTGTGCTCAGATGTTAATTGCAGTGATATTTCTCACTGTATAGACCTTCATACTATGTATGATGGCATTGTGGATGCTTTGTATGAGAGTACAAGACCATACCTCACATGCAGAAAGGCTAATAACATCAGGCCAGGTTGGAATAAACGTGTCAGGACACCATGCAGAAGCTAAACAGGCATATAAGATGTGGGTACAAGCAGGTAGACCAATAGATGGGACTCTCCTAGATTATAAAAAATTAGCCAGTGCAAAGTTAAAATGTGCCATTCGATACATTTCCAAATGTGAGCAGAACATGAGAGCAGACTCCAAGGTTGAAAAATTGCTTTGTAATAATGCCACTGGCTTTTGGAATGATGTCAGAGCCTTAAACAGGCCTGCTGCATTACTCCCTAGTACATATCTGGCACTCATAATATAGCAGATCTATGGAGACAGCACTATTCTGCCTTATTTAACTGTGTAAAAAGTTAACCCTATGGATTGGGAAACATTGCTAAGAGTGATGCGGTTATAATAACCCCTAGTGAAGTCCAGCAGGCTATAGAGTACTTGTGTGAGAATAAGGCAACAGGTTCTGATAGCATTACAGCAGAACATCTGAAATATGCTAGCCAAAAAGTGGCTGTGCTGCTTGCAATGTGTTTCTCTGGGTTTATGACCCATGGGCAGTTGCCTGATTCCTTATTATCTGTTACCCTTGTGCCGGTAATTAAGGACAAAACTAGTAAGGTTGGTGGCCTTAGTAACTACAGACCAATAGCTTTAGCTAATGTGATACCTAAAGTATTAGTAAAAATCTTGCTTGGTTAGCTCAGTCAGTTTATTAGTACAACAGATAATCAATTTGGTTTCAAAGCCAAGTTGGGAACTGATTTCTGTATTTATGTCAATGTCAAATGGCACTGAAAGAGGCAGCGAGAGCATATACAAGAAAAATTCATCTGTGTTAATTGGGTTTATTGATGCCTCTAAGACCTTTGATCGTGTCAATCAATACAAGTTATTTGACAAATTAAAACAGAGAGGTGTTCCAGATATTCTTATACAAATTTTAGTTTACTGGTATTCTAACCAGAAAATGCATGTAAAATGGGGCAATAACATCTCTGCTTCCTATGGTGTGAGTAATGGTGGGCTTCCTTCACCTGCCTTGTACATGGATGACCTGTCAACAGAAATGAACCTCTGTAAAACTGGATGTATGATTGGTGATACTTTGGTCAATCACTTTATGTAAGCTGATGACCTGGCTGTCCTCTCACCCAGGAGTGCTGGTCTTCAGCAGTTACTGAATATCTGCTCTGATTATGGGTTGAGATTTGATGTGCAGTATAATGCCAAGAAAACTGTTGTACTAGTATGTAGGACTAAAGCAGACAAACAACTTTGTTTCCCAGATTTTTTTCTGTCAGGGCAAAAGTTAAATGTTTGTTCCAAAACTAAACATCTGGGTCACTACATCACCGACCAGCTCTGTGATGATGATGACATTTATCGGCAGTGTCGCATGTTGTACGCCCAGGCAAACATTCTGGGGGAGGAAATTTCATATGTGCACTGATGAGGTAAAAATAAGCCTGTTTAAAGTTTACTGTACATCCTTGTATACATCTCCTTTGTGGTGTAAATTTTAAAAAGCTAGCATGCAGAAGCTTAAGGTTGCTTATAATGACTCCCTGAGAATTCTGCTTAATTCTGCTTAAGAAACCCAGGTACAGCAGTTTTGTAACGCACATGTCAGAATAGTCCAGGCACTTTTGAGAAATCTGATATACAAGCTTATGTGTGGTTTGGGCAGCTCATTGAACAGTCTTATTGTAATGTTTTCACATCCCCTCTCAGTGCACTAAGATACCAGTCGGCTCTGTGGAAACATTGGTATGCAAGTCTTTTATAAGATTTTATTTTATTTTTTCTTGTTTTTTATATGTCGTGTTGTTGTGCATCATCTCTTCGTGGACCACAAGTCTGTTGAATAAAGCAATCATAAGAAGAAGGCTAAAAGAAATCTTTGAATCAAAATCTTAACAAAATACACTGAAGTTTGTGGTTGTCATGTGCCAAAAGCTACAGAGGTATGAATAGTTTTTCAAAGCACTGAAGTAGCAGCCATTGTGCAACTTAATTGCAGTGAATCTTAAAAGCAAAGCATAGCACCTCTCAAAGATATGCAAATGATAATTTAATCCTGCAAAGCATTGAATGGATTTTAAAACTAAATTTAGCATTAAAATAACATGTAAGATGTTCTAGGCAATAAAAAAAAACACCCACATTTTCACAATAAGAGCAGGCAGAATATTTTCTTACCAGGCTTAAACCTAATTGCCTGACTTTGCTCTTAGGTTTATGCAAGTTTCTTTAAAAAGAGAGAGAGAGAGAACACAAATTCAAACTTATTCATGCAGAAATAAGTAAACTACTGACAAAAACATGTAAAAAAAGAAAAAAGATAATAATAAAAAAACCCAGAGACTGCAATTAATAAGACACAGGCTGGATCCCAACAGCCTTGAGCAGATCTGTTTTAGTATCACGATGGCACCAGGAAAAAGGTACATTTTGATTAGCTATATACTCAAGTGTACACAGAAGGAGGGTGGAAGCCCCTCTGAGTGACAGGTTCCATTGTGGGTGGGCTGCGGTGAATTTGCATGTACTGTCACGGTGATTTCACACAACTTAACCTGTATTCCTCCCTCTGTGATGGTGCTGAGCTGGAAGAGAGGAAAGAGGGGGAAGAGTGGGGGCCTGATGAGCTGGAACAGTTGTAAATGTCTCCTGTTTGAGAAGCAATAATCTCTGGGGAATCCTCTTTCTTCCATTACTTCGCTGCATGTGTGTGTGTGCCTCAGCACCAAGAAACTAAATGCTCGGAGGAGTACTTTCATCTTTTCTGTTTTGAGAGGAAAGGTGGCACTTATCATTTTAAATGGGGTGACAACATTTCGCAATTACTTGAGGTGTGTGATCTGAAATAAATGGCAGGCTTAAAAGCAGTAGAAACGCTGATGGGCTTGTGTTGTCAGATAGGCATGAAAACTGGTGATATGTGGGAGGAATGAATGGAAGGGAAAGGTAAGAAAAGCAAAGAGCCTAGAAAATAAAAGTTTTGTTGTGATGTATTGCTGTTAATGGGATTAAAATGTAAAACACAAATAGAAGCGCAGATTGTTGGTAGAGAGAGTTAAATCTTTTTTTTTTCACCAACTTTAGCTTGTTATTCAGAATACAGTCTCATCAGGTGAAGAGTTAGATGTGTGTCAAAAGTCACGTGCTTTTCCTTAAGGAGACACGTTCAGAAATAGCACAGCCTGGTTTGACTCAAGCTGCAAAAATTTATTTCACAATTCATCAGCTACAGAGATCCTACACAACTCCACATGTTCTTTAAAAAAACTGATTTTGTGATTTTAGACTGATAAACGCAGATTATTAAAATTACTTTCTGTTGCTACATTTCAACAATACACATTAAATCTTGCAGAACAAGCAGCATGTGAGGTCCTCTCCTTCTGAAAAGCAGGAGTGCCGTGAACCTACCAAACAAACTCTCACTCCTTTGCCCTTAACTATCAGCTGACTCAAACACTCAGCATGATCAGCCCTGCTTTTATCCTTCCTATAACAATATGCATAAACAAATTAAAAGTGAACTCCAGCTCTTCTCAGGGTGCTGTCCACCATATGCCCTTAGAAAAAGTTTAACATTCAAGATACGTCCCAGGACCTCTATTAGTATTCATGAATATGGAAATCCAACTGTCTCAGTTGCCATAACAATGCCGGCTCCCACTGGGACGTGTCAGTGTAGTCAGGGGAGAAATAGAGCCAACGCCCTTCCGGTGGGTAGGACAGTCTTGTGTGTGTCTGGGTGTAAAACTCAAACAGATGCTCCTGTATATTTATGACTCGTCTGACTGCTGTCTCAGAAGTGCTGGGAATAGGAGCCCTGTCATAACACCATTCCTACTCAACCGTACAAGTTTTTGGTTACTTTCTAAGACTCGTGGAGGGACTTTCATTTGCCTGTGCATAATAAGGAACCCAAAAGAAGGGGCGGCTGTGGAAACGGGCATGTTCAGAACATGTATTCTCAAACAACAGTGTCCTGCAAAAGTATAGTTTGTCACGATCTATGACTTTTGTCGCATTCTGTCATGTTATAACCACAAACCTCTGTGTATTTTAATGTGATTTTATGTGAGAGGCAAAAACTAAGTAACACATCATTAAAAATAAATCTGAAAATTGCAGTGTGCATTTGTATTAAACTCTGAAAAAGAGTTAATGCAAGGAATAGACCTTAAGATGTAATCTAGTAAGTATCACATTCAGGTGCACCTGAATTAGAGAACATTTTTACCATCGTACAAACCAGCAGACACATCAGGGAGTTATAATACCCCAAACTCTGAACACCCCACAAGCACTGTTCAGGCAATCTGAACATGAAAGCTATTAAGCTAAAACTTGGAACATTATGAGATAAACGGGTATATTTAAATGCTGAAATGAGAACAAATAGTCAGAAGAGCACAACATAAAAACCTTGCAATCCAAAGCCAAGAATTGTGATACTTCAGGATATTGAAAATCTCAACTGAAGCCCTACAAAAATGAATCTCCCTCATAGTTCTGAGAAGTAATTAATGAAATGAAAGGAGAGAAAGAAGAATTATAGTATAAAAAGACTGAGGTACAATATTCACAAGCAGGCTTTGGGAAGGGAATAGGGCTGCGAACCTGTGACAGGCAAACACTCACAGATATCCACACAGTCAATCCATATGCAAAGTTTCCCTGTTAAAAGTAGCTGTGTCAGCAGCTCTGGTAGCCTGCTGCAAAATGAAGGGTAATCTCTAGGTAGAGAGTGCTTAGAGCATAAAAAAGTCACACACACACACTTTTGAAAATGTCTAGAGAGAAAGAGAGCAGCTGCCCTAATATCTCAGCAAAGTAAAAAGGGATTCACAGTGGACTCAAACTTCGACAGACATACTTGCACAGTCAATGCACCAAAGAACCTATTCATGGCCGCACTACTGCTGAAAGCGAGAGGCAGTCATCCACAATACAGAGCAGAAATGAAGCAGTCATCTCAACTAGGCATGGCAAAGGTCTGATATCAGTTAATAATTATGCATGCGAGTTAAAACTCAGTTATTAGTTAGCTAATAAATTAAAGACTAAAATTTTCAGTATGTGTGGAGACAGAAACTAAAACTTCAAAAAGAACATCTACAGGTTTCAATTATTTATGCAAGAATGATTTACAGCACTTAGATTCTGAAAAACGTAAAGATAAAAAAAAGAAACCAGGATCAACAGTACCTTTTGAGAAATATCCAGCTTACTTTATAAAGCTGGACATTTCAATGAATTTTCATTTATTTTTGGAATAAAATTTCTGTAATAAAACAAAGTGCTCATTGCTATAAAATACTGGCTTATAATATAATTTGGAGCTTCTGTTCTTCTCTCCTCTGCCTCAAATGGAGTGAATGAAGCACAAAACAACTCCTGGGAAGCATTCTTGGAACCCCAAAATACAGTAAATAATGTTAAATATTAATGTTAAATAAACCCACTACGTCTTTTCAGAAAGCTAGCTAGAACTAGAATTGGAATCAAAGTTGGAATTTAAACTTTTGAGACATTTGTCATGGTTTTAACATCAATTATATTAGTTTCACCATTTTATTCATGTTTACCCTGAAATTTCTGCCTCTTCAGTTGAAAGATGGTCAGATAGTGACACTGAGGGTCTCTGAGGCAGATAATGTCGGTATATGACATAGCTTTGGAAAGGTACACCTTAACTAGGTTATTGCTCCAGTGGTGGCTATGTGGAGACGGATGGCAATGGCATCCGTAACTTTATTTGGAGCTGTGGAGGTGGGTTTTCATAGACGACGCTCTGCACTGCAGAGTGACTGCAGGGAAACATCAATCCAAATATATACCAATGACTACAACACAAACTGTTATCACACAGTAAAAATGTCATGAAATACATGGTTAAACTTTATTTAGGTTCCCAGATGGGGGAGATAATAGTCCCAATATGCCAGCACCTCAGTCTATCATTGCATCACGTTGGACAATAGCTGTGACAAAGACAGAAGGGATCAATGGGAAATATATGACAATAAACTTAAAGTTCCTTGCAAATGTATTCATAACCCTTAAACCGTTCTCCATTTTGTCAGAGTACAACCACCATCTTGAATATATTTTAAATGACCCACATAAACTAGTGTGAAACTAAAGTGGAAGGAAAAGTTAACATCCATCCATCTATTGTCTAAGCCTACCTGCAGGATGGTGAGAGAGATGAGACCTATCTAGTGTTCAATGGATGAGAGGTGGGACAGAGAACATCTGTCTGGGTTATTCAGAGTGTCTCCATATGATAGAATTCAACTCTATCATATGGAGACACAGGACACACAGCCATGCACAGATGCAGTCATACCCAGGGGCAATTAACCAACCCAAAGGTTTTGATTGTAGGAGGAAGCCAGACTATCTGTGGAGAACATGCAAGGCCCCTGCTGGGATAAACCTAAGATCTGCGAGGTGACACTACTAACAATTGGACCCATCATGCAGCCAGAAGAGTTTAAATCAAACTATTTTACAAATAAAATCTTTAAAGTGTCGGTCACTTCAGTGCACATCTTTAATGAGCTTCTGGATAAAGGGAGAGCTACACTAGCCAGAGACCAAAAACTACTTTAATTCCATTTAAAATAAAAAAATAAATATATTATAGATCTCCTGCTGTTTGAAGTCTATTATTTCACAAAGGCTTATTTGCCTTCTTTTGTATTGCTTAGTTGTATAGAAATGTTATGCTTATTAGTGACTGGCCTGCTTAGCTGGCGTGCATTGATTGAAGTATAAAGAGAAAAGAGTAATGCTTTCCACTGAGGAGCTCTGATTGAATACAGTGCATGGTTATTGACTATGGAGGAACTGCACACACTCATGCACACACACATACATTTATATACCTATAAAACAGGTACTCCACTACTTATAGAATCACCTGAAACTGTCATACATCATTACTAACTAACAGACCGATCAATACTCAATTAACATGCTCCAAATGTGGCCCATGGAGCAGATACATCACACTCACAACAACACATCCACCTTTGACAGCCCATTCCATCTGAACTAGGAGGACTGGCCCACTGTAACTCAACAACTGAAAGACTGTGTGGAGGTCTAGCATTCCTCAGTGGAGAGCACAAGCAAAATAACACATCTCCGCTTTGTGAGAGCTTGACGGGTGTTACGGGCTAATTATTCCCCCAGCTCCTTCCTGTAGTGTCACGGCTATAGCTTCCCCCTCTCAAACAGCTGCTCTGCTAATTACCTCTGGTAGTGCGTACCCTGGTCTCTCCCGCTCGCTCTGTCTGTCTCAATTATGGGCTCTCTTTCTCCTGCTCTCCCCCTCCGTACTGCCACAGCTAAGTCAGGGACGCTCCCAGATGACACAAAAGACAATCTATTTTTTTCCACCCCAAAGAGAAGTTGTATTTTCCCATCAGAATCCGGCAGGGAAAGCAAAGGATGGGTCCAGCTGGACAGTGGGAAATAGAGGCATCAATCAAATGCATTGGACAGATATATAGCAAGGGTGCCCAAAGTCGGTCCTCGAGGGCCGGCATCCTGCATGTTTTAGTTTTCTCCCTGGTTTAACGCACCTGGATCAAATGATGGCTCGTTAGAAGGCTTAAGAAGAACATTGACCTGCTGAAAAGGTTGTTGGTACCACCAGCGAGAGAACTAAAACGTGCAGGATGCCGGCCCTCGAGGACCAACTTTGGACACCCCTGCGAGGAACAATTCTACACTTTTTTTAATCTAATTTATTTTAAGAGCATCTTCAAATGTTCAGTGTCTTGCAAAAAGTATTTAAAACTCCTTAACTTTTCTGTCACATTACTACCAGAAACGTCAATCTATTTAATTTGCCTTTTATGTGTTATTTTTCAGATGCTCTGCGGACAATCTGAACCAAAAGATAATATACAAAGAAGAATTGGGGTTGGCCATCTGTTGCTGTGGAAATTTGTTGGAGACTCGCTGTTGTAATTGCAGCAAATGGTGGTTCTCCAAATTAGCAGGGGTTCCGATTACATTTGCATACAGCACTTAAAGAATTTTTATTTGTTTATAAAATCAAACCATGGCTCATTTTCCTTAAACTACACTTTGCATTACTTTGTTTTGGAATAATTTTAGACTGAAATAAACACTGCATTTAGATTTCATAGGGGGGGTTGCATTATGTGTTTGCTATCAAACAATGTACAGGATTGTATTGCACATCAGACGTGCTCACTAAGACACATCAACTTTCTACATATACACAAGAGAGTGAGCAGAAATGTGTGCATGTTAATCAACTCCTCTTTCAGCTCTGAAACATTTTGATGGAGTCAGCACATTTAGAGGTGGAAGAAGAACAGAGGTTACAAAAGGATGCATTTCTCAGTTTTTCTCGGAGATGGGTGGAGGCTGAGAGATTATTACACGGGACGAGGCCTGTAATGCTGCAACGCAAAAATGATAATGAAATGTACAGGGGAGAGGATTACACTATCCATACCCTCCCATTGGTCTAATCCGGGCTCCATATTTACATAACACACCTGAGCACTGGAGGAATCCCACCAGAGCAGCCCTGATATGGATACAATGAGCACTAGGTGCAGACTGTTTACACTAACAAAAGAAGGGGAATTGAGAATTACTGGTAGGGGATTTGCAGCAGCTCCTTTATAGCTAAAATAATGCTGAATCAGAGCACGCAGTTTGTGCTGCGATGTAGCAGAGCTTCTGAGTTAGGAGCACTAAAATAGTTTTAAGGCCTGCATAATAACCATGAATTCTTTCTGAAGCACCTACTGGCTATAAGAAGATTATGTTGTTTGGAATAAGAGCGGTATCTACAACACAGGAGAAAGTCATAAGGGATCTTCGCAACACATTTCTCATCTACATTACTGGAATTGTTACCACAAAGAAGAGGACAGGGTGTTTTAAATCTGCAATAAAAAGGGACCTAAACAGCCATGGGGAGTCACTGAGCATCACAAGATTAGTAATGCATAATGTCATATTCTTTCTATGTATTGATAATGCTCTAATGTGAAGAAAAATACTGATCCATCCAAACCAAGACCTGTTTGGTGAATTGGGAGCTACATAATGTTTACTATACAATGAAATGCACCGTTTAGACAAGCAGAAAGAAAGTTGTGCGTCTCTGATTAAAAGACTGATAAAAATAGATTGAATAAAGGCATCTCAGTGTCTCTGAGATACCAGAAACTTACGTTCACTGACTCACAAGTATGTTGAGACCTTAAGATGAGCCTTTGGGTTTGTGGTGGTTGCATACCCGGAGACCAACCTCAAGCATTCTAGCTCTCAATGCTGCAGGACAGACAGGGTAAAACTCCATCACAGCTGACAGTGATCCAGCAACAGCATCCACACAATTCACCTCTCCCCATTACCTTCATTCCATCCCCCATCTATCCATTTATCTATCTATCCATCCATCCATCTTTACCTCATCTCCGGCCTGTCAAAGCAGCAGAGTCGTATGTCAGCCCAGTACGTGTGTGCACCCCTGCTCCTGAGTGTGCATTAGTCTATGTGCATGTGTTCCAGGGGAGTGGTTGTATGTCATGGACATCTTCTGCCCACAGAATCATGTTATTGATTGGATGCATGTTGCACTGCACTGTAGGCATCCGAGACTGATCGTATGCTGCACAGCATCTGTTCTAGGGCTGAAAAGGTGATAAGAAGTAGAAGAAAGGGGAGGAGGGAAAAGGTGCATGTACGATTGGAAGCCCTTTCAGACCTTTTCTGAGAGGGTAGAGAAGGTCAGTGCACCCAAACCTCTTAATCCTAAGAAATCTTCACTTTTCTTTTCTCTTTACTATACTTTGCAAAAGTAGTCATACCCATTGAACTTCATTACATTTTATCCTCTGCAACCACAAACTTTCAATTTACTTTCATTTTAAGCTACATTAGAAAAGACTAGTGCATAATAGGCAAGTAAAAAACCAGTTTTAAAAAGCAAAAAATCTGAAAAGTGGTATGAATATTTCTGCAAGGCACTGTTCATATAGTTATTAACCAGGAGATTATTTTTTAACATAGCCTTAGTGGACAGTGAACGAAAACCGTTTTTAAGATCAGTCATTGCTTATAATGTTTTTAAACAAAAACTACAGGTGACTAATTACATCAGAGGCTATTGTCAGTGTTTCAATCCATGAACCTAAAACCATCGTTTAAGCTCAGTTTCCTTCCTCTTAGTTGAAAAAATATGCAAGTATTTTTCTTGGAGAAATCCGAAGTCTAACAAAAAGGAATAGTTAGATGTTAAGTGGTAATGAAAAGTGTTAGCGTGAGAGTAAAAATGGAAGAGGCATGGTGCACTCAGACGAAGGCTGATAGGCTTGAAGGTGAAACAATCAATTATTCTCCACAGTCAATAATTCAGAGTAGACCAGGGGCCTTCTGTGTATGTGGACCAATGCAGTAATGCACACATGCACACCCCCACACCAAGCAGCCAGCCCAGTGCCCTGATTTGATTTAAGATGACCAGTCAATGTGGATTCAAGGCTTCAGAGGCCCAAGACTTTAAATTATTGCTCAGCTTAAAGACTGGGGACGAGCTGTATTTTCTCCCTTCATGGCAAAACCCTCTGTTCTTTCTGTCTTACCTTACTTCTTTCATCTTGCTCTTTGTTTCTTCTCTCCTAAATCTCAGGCTAGCAGAGAAGGAATATGGGCCCCTGTTGTCTCACACATTCACGTTTTAACAACATGTTTTCTGAAGAGATGGGATATTTTTGTCTTCCAGGTTTGCTCTGCGATGGTTTGCCTTTTCTGCTCCCTCCGTATACGTCGTATACACACACCACATACAGAACGATACATGCACACTCACACGGACACCAGCACACTATCCATTTCTCTGTAATTGAAAAGATGCCCTGGCTGTTTGCCACACTGCTAAAGTGGATCAGATGGCAGAATATCCCTGAGGTAGTACATCTCCAACAGGGAGAATTAAAGAGAAAAACCTCTCCCTCTCTCACTCTGCCCCTCTGCCTTTGCCTCTTACAGTGCTTGTATTTCACTGTCTCCCCCTCATACACACACATACTGACACAGAGTCAAACGCAGTGAATAAGGCTGACTGCGCCATTCGTAATGTCCCAGCTCCCTCCTTTCTTTGTTCCAGTCCTCTATTACAATATGAATGGGCCTGTTCAAGTAGAATTGGACCATTTGTCTTGTGTGAATTTCTTCCTTCGCGACACAAGGACTAGAAAATGATTCCTCAGCTCTTCCATACAGTCTGAGGTCCCAGAGATGAAAGCAGACAGCAGAAAAGACTCAGAAAACCTATAGCGCATCCGTTTTCTGCGTACACTTGGCAAACAGCAAATATTCAATGATGAGTCAACACAGAAGCAATCAAACTCTTTCATCAACATTTTCTCACTCCTTGTATATCTAGTTGGCGAGTACATTTTTCTTGTTTGGTAAAAAAAAACACTGCAACTGGACACTGACCCAAGAAACACGGCAAAGGTAAGAGATTGGTAGGTAGCGAGAACCACATCTGAGAGAAAAGCATTTTATCATGTGAAGAGATAAATCCTAGGATTAATAGGGTGAGTTTGAAGGTAAATGTGACAAATGCTCATGATTACTGTAATAAAAGAGGACGAGGAATGAAGGCAGATTATTGCTCCAATATCTGCTTCCACATCAAACGATGGACCTGATCACCATAACCATCACTGAGAAGCCATTTACATCAGTCAAGAAAACAGTCTTTATGACTTCACCTAATGCAGTATTTACTAGTTTATGGGGAAAAAATGCTTAGCCTAGAGTTCTGGCATGGGATTGCTTATATAGTGTATATCTATTTATATATAGAATAATTAATGTCAAAACAGTGAGATGGCCACAATATATCTTGATGACCATCTGTAGTGTGCATGGGTCACTTGATGCAACAAGCATTTTCAATAAAGTTTGACTCATTTCACCCAAGATAGTCTGTAAGTCACATTTTTCTCTACTAAAATGTGACTCTCCTGAAACATTCATGAATCAGAAACATGAAGTCATGAACAGTACCATCACTGCTGGAAATCCACTTCATCTTTCCTTTTGAAGGGACAGTGTGAATAACCCAGACGGTACTTTATGAGTTGGCGTGTGTGCGTGTGAGCGTGGATGAACACAGCTCCGTGTGGCAGGAGTGCAGCCGTCTAACCTGCCCTTCCCTCCAGTCCTGTCCTCCCAGCTGCCACAGTGGAGCTGCCTGCCTTTTAATTACCAGCTGCACGATAAAGAGAGCGAGCGGGTCATGCGTGACACTTCACTGTGCCTCATAAACTTTGAACTGATATTGTCACTGAATGCAAACCAAGGCAAGGTGTGATTTCGGGGGAGGCGGGGATGGGGCAGGGGACTGAGGCTGTATATGTGTGTGCGGTAAATCAGAGAAAAGCGTGGCTCCCTGTGTGCAGCAGATTGCCTCAGCTCACACCACTGCCTCTGCAAATTAATACCATTGATTTTCCTTTGCCCAGTGTCCAACAGACACACACGCATCATACACACAATTACGAGCACACACACAGGAACACACCCCAGCTGGTCAGAAGGTAGGCTGAGGATAATGGATCTTTGGATCGCTGTACTGCAGGACACCTTCCTTCTCTTTTAACACACACACACACACTAAGCAAACAGATAAAAGAATACGAATGAAATGGATGAAAAAGAACATATCAGTTCTGACACCTCCCTGGACAAGGGCTGCCAAAGATTGTGAATCACACGCTCACATCTTCAAAAATGCATTTTAAATAGTTGAGGTTCGCAAGTTGAATCAAGCTCGACACAAATGGATTGTCAAAATGATTTGAATGCAATTAAATCTCCAAAGGGACTACAAACAGTTTGCATTTTTATATGAAGAGAAAACGCTAAAAGGAGAAGCAAAGAGGATCTGACACTGAATGACATTCAAACAGGTTAGAGAGATCCCGTATAATGAGATGGAGGATGAGAGAAGAGAAGCCGGCAGGGAGCTTTTAACTAAAACCAAAAGCTGACTGTAGGTAGGCAGTAGGACATTATCATTAATAATCAACACACATCAGCTAATTGTATGCCTCCAAATTACATCTCTGTAGCCAACATTCCTCTTTTAGAGAAAACTATACAACTTCATTCTGAAACAAATGAGAACCATCTGCATATCAACGTGTGAATGTTTATGTTTATGAGTGCAGATCTGTGAATGTGATGAAGTGCTTCAAGTAGCTGGTTTGACAAGAAGGCACTATTAAGTTCAGGCCATTTACCATTTATTTGACCACAGTATGCTATAATTAAAATTAGTTATGAAGGTAACAAATTTGGACAGTTTTTGTGCCTTAGAAATAACTGAGGGCAAGGAATAAGTAGCCAGCATGAAAATATATTGAGGTTCACTGAATTTCTGATTTCCCATCAAACCCCTTCTGAGGTTTCAACAAATGATGCTCCTTCACCTCCAACTTTTGCTGTGCACTCCTACAATTTCCATCTTGCTTAGAAGAAGGACTATATTGGATGCTTTTTAATATTTCCTGCAGCATCAAGCACTTGAAGTGGGAACTACAGGAGTGGCACCTATATTTTTTAAAATGGTTAAACTCTTAAAGCTACACTTGCCGTACCATAAAGATGCAGACAGTCTGACTATTCAAACAACCAATACCAGCTTGCTATACTCCTAGCATTACTTAGAATCATGCAGAATACCAAAAAAACATTCTACACAATGACTATAGAGAAATCACAGACAAAATATGTCATTAATACATGATTGTATTGAAGTCTGTGATGCACAAGGTAAAATAATTTCGACAAAATTTGAAATTGAGTTCTACAAGAAACTTCAGTTGAATAATGATGAGCGTGAAGAATTTTGACAGCATTAAACTTCATAATTCAGTCACACTTTTAAAGACAGCATTTTGAAGTAAAGCCCAAGTTTATCTCATTCTGGGCTTAAAGGAAGCGTCAGTGTGAGTCAGCTTCTGTCTCCTGTGATGTCAGATGATAAAAACGGCTGCTCTGCAAAGGCCACATGGCAATGCACAAAGCACAAAAAAAAAACCAAGCCCGCTAGCGATCCATGATCTATTTTATGGAGGTGGTGTAAACTCTCAGCAGAGTTTATCAACCAGTTTCCCATCACTGGTGCAAGGTCAACCATTCCCAGTGACAGTCCAGGCCATGAGGGGATGTGTATCTGTGTATGTGTGCAAGAGTTTAAAGCTGTGCAGGCCTCAAAAACCTTGGAAAGCAGAACAGAGCATCAGAGCTGTAACAACAAGGCAGCCTGTTGAACACGGAAAGCTACAGTTGCTGCGTGTGGTGCAAGTGCACACATAAATTCAAATACCGGCAAACACACTACAGCATAAATACCCACATCTGCCATCTCTAATGATGATTTATGCCTGGCCCTGAAGGCAGGCATGCACAACTGTAGCAGTCACAAACACACACAGATCCACTTACAGATGCACTCTCAGGTAAATACGCCAGGATAGTTCTGTCTTTCCTTCTCCGTCTCTCTCGCTTTCATCCACCTCCTAAAGAAGAAAAAAATTACAAGATGGATTTGTTGTAGCAGCAGCTCGCGCTTGGTGATGTGCAGTGGAAAAAACTGCATATTAAAAATGGAATGAGGGAGAAAAAGAAAACCTAAAGCAGCGAAGGAAGAGAGATAGTCATCTCCCCGTTGACTACCACGGTCTGAGCTCATTTACCATGTGCTATCTCCAATAGTCGTGTAGCTGTCCAATCTCTTTCTAGATATTTCCTTGGAGAAAAACTGCTCATTTTGCTCTCCTCTTAACGCACACTGCGCTAAGTCACGGTCTTATTGAAAACACATTTCTCACCGTACAGTAGATGCTCTCTGCAATCTGTGAATGTGTTTGTTTTTGTCTGTAGTGAGTACAGATGCCCACAGAAATGCTGGTCTGCAAATGAAAATGAATGGGGAAAACATCAAGTTTGAATCAAAAAGAAAATGGTCATGCATGTGTACATTTTAGAGTAAAACATAGGATCACTGCAGAAGCTCTTAAAACGAGAGTAGCTTTCAGGCATCTCAATTATGTTGGCTGGCTCACAAAATCAAAAAGGCAGGAACTCATTGCCAAAATGTCAGGAGACATTTGTCATATTCATCTTTAGAAACCTGCAAGGTATGAAAAGCTTTGTAAATATAAGCACCGAGTAGAAAACCAATTTGTTACAATAAACAAAGCTATGGAGTGTGATGTTTTTATAAAAGATTTTCTAAGGATTTTCCAAAGCACCTCATTTTTGTGGTAACAATATTTGCATTCAGCGTTTAAAAAAAAAACAAGAATATTTCCTTATTTAACAACTTATTTAAATCTCAACAGTGGTATTTAAAAAAGGAGTAGAGAGAAAACTCCACCCTTTCTTCCATGAAACATGCACCCTTTAAGATGCGCTTCCAGACTGAAACATGAATCCTTGAAAACAGCTTACAGTACGCAGTCATGCAATCACAGCACCACACATCAAACCAGTCTTTATTTGGCATAAATTTGGACGAAATCTTTTAGTATCATTTTTGGTACCAAATGGTTTCCCCATTTGTAATTCCACTTTTGTATTTAGACAACGAGAGTCTGATTGTGAGACATAGAGTAACCTGGCTCATGTTAGTCAATGCAGCACTGCAAACACTCAAATAATAATATAGCAAGCCAGTCGGGTCAGGTTGGAAGACCTCTCCAATGATTTTAAATCTCTCATATTTCATCTATTTTTCATTCTTTTCTTCATTAGTATTTTTTTTTTTACATTTTTAATGAGTAATGTTTTAAAAAAGAATCCCCTTCCTTCAGTATTCTGGTTTAAAGAATGTCATCGGGACTAAAACTTAGTTCACCTCACCATTCAAAAAAATTTGTAAAACTACATTTACCAATAACAACTTGAAGTCATAATTTTCTTTTCAAACATTTTTATTTTAGATCACAGGTGTCAAACTCCGGTCCTGGAGGGCCACTGCCCTGCAACCTTTAGATGTGCCTCTGCTGCACCACACCTGAACAGAATAATTAGGTCATTAAGGCTCTGGGGAACTAATCTACACAAGAAGGAGGTGATTAAGCTATTTCATTCCAGTGTTTTGTACCTGTGGCACATCTAAAAACTGCAGGACACTGCCCTTGAGGACTGGAGTTTGACACCCCTGTTTTAGATGGAACAATGTTTTCATCTGTAAGAGAACTACGGCTATGGAGGATATTTGTTTTCCAGCAAGATGACGAGCCGAAGCATCGAGCTAAAGCTGCGCAGAAATGGTTTGAAGACAAGGTGGTGATCTGAAGTGGTCCAATCAAAGCCCAGATCTCAATCCAATAGATAATTTGTAGCTGGGCTTGAAAAGGGGCTGATCGCAGATGATCCCCACATAACCTGTCAGAGCTGGAACAGTTTTACAAGGAAAAATTTACATTTTCTACATCAAGCCTGATTTAGAGCTATCCACATAGACTCCATGTTGGGGTTGCACCCAAAGGTATCTAGCAAATACTGACTTGAACAGGGTGAATATCTATGGAGTCACTTATGTTGTTTTATATTTGTGTCATTTTGTAGAAATCAGTATTCACTTCACTTTTGATTATGACTGATTTTTAAAGTATTAAAATAGGTTAAACTTTAAAGGACGTTAAATGTTGTCCTTTTGAGAATAATCGAACTGTACAAAACTCTTTGTGACTATTATTACTGATGTCTGTACCCTCTTCAAATTGTATTAACACACAGTTGTTAAAACCCCTGCGTCTGTGCTGATGATCACAGCTACAGATCACTTCATCAAATGTATTATTTGTACCATCTTAAATCTTAAACAGCAGATTTTCCACCATGAATGAATCAGACATTATTAACATTTACCGTATTAAAACTACTGTTGTATCTTCTTAATTGTTTAAGATTATTTGAAGCCCTTCTGTAGACATTCTTAGAGTAGACTAAATGACAAAATACTTAAGGTTGAATAGGAAATGAGATTCATTTATGGTGGCTTGGTGCCAGTGTAAGATTTCAAAATTATATCTTACTCATTATGGGGCATAAAGATACAGATGTTAAACTCTGAATATGTTCTTTCTTTCAGAGACTACCGTGTCAGTAGGGAAATGAGAAAAACTCACTGAAACTGCACCATCTGTAGCCTTAGACTTGGTGTCAAGAGGGTTATTAAATGTAGGCAATTAAGCCCATTTCAAACTATGTGAATGCATTTACAAATTAGGTGTTGTTGCCATTTAAATGTCACCCCTTTCATCAGCACTGTGAGCAAATGTACAATTTCAGTTTGCAGCTACTCACTACATGTGAAAAAAATGAGTTCCTTATTCAAATTCATAGCAGGTGTCCTCTGAATAACAATATAGTCAACAGGCAGCTTTGGGTTCATTTTAGAGTAAAACCAACTAGAAATAAAATCGTTAAATGAACCTTTTCCTCAGAATGAGCCATTTCTAGCTTCTGACAGCATGGATCTTTTCTTCATTAAGTCTATGTTTTACCTCGCCTGTTTCTACAGAGACCCATTGTGGAAAAAAAAACAATCCCTGGTTATTTCTTACTTTTTTCCAGCCAGTCATTGTGCTTAAAATGAGATATCTGGCTTGCCATCATGTGTCACATAATCCTAGGTAACAGTCCTTTTAAATTTAACACCATCAAGAATTTGTGGTGGATTGTGTGTTTATACAAAGAACTTACAGTGTTGTTTTAGGCCTTATGAATTGTGCATTTGGTGATAACTGAGTGTATCAATGAGGAAATATAACCTTGTTTTCTGCCTGACCATGTTGTGACACCAAAGCACATAAAACAAAACACAATCCCATCACCTGAACACATTTCTCAGTTAATGGAAACACTGACATGAATACTGTCCATGAGAAACAACTGGTGGTCTAAGCCACCGTTAAGCACTGAGAAAGTACAAATCCCTAATATTCATATTGAACAATGGCGAAATTTTACACAGGCTTTCTGTATCTTCAATGCATGATGTTTCTAAGTGAGTTCCCCAAATACCTGATACAACAAGCTAACTAAGCTCAAGAAAAATACATTAGTTTGAAATTTCACAAAACTTTAACATGGTCAAGGGTTCGATTGCTAAATTACATAGTGACTAACTTATTTTTTTTATTAATAACATGAATAAGTTTGCCTATTGCAATGAACTTTATCAAGGACCAAATCAATAAACTCAAATAAATTGGCAAATTGTTTTTATATAGTATTTAAGAAAAAACTAAGTTAAAACTAAGTTGGTATTAGGAAGCTTCACATCAGTTTCTGGAGTTTAATTCAAGTTTTGTAGTTTTCGAACCATTTTTCAACCCATTGTCAATCTATTCATCCAGCCATTTTCCTTTTTCCATTCACCCACCAATTTTTCCATTCATTCTGCCATTTGTTCATCATCTTGAACAAAGTTATTAAATGTAATGTGAACATCTTGAAAAGTTGTGCATTCTCACTGCAGTCAGAATGCACATAAATAAACCAAGCACTGACCAACATTCCTCAGCAGTTATTGATCTAAAACAGCAAAACCACAGATGCAGAGCCAAAGTGCTCAACAGACAAGATGCAATTTTAGTTTTTAAAGTAGCTTCACTTGAATCTGGGGATACGGGAATAAAGGCTCGGTTAACAACAAGTAAGCTAACCTTTTGCAATACGACTATTGCTCCTTTAAATAATTCATTCAATTTCTATTTTAACTTTGTCCCATTTACAGTCACAGGGGAGCTATCCCAACAATCAACAAGTGCGAGACGGGGAAAAGCCCGTGCAGCTTAACAGTCCACTTCAGGGCCAATGTAAACACATTCAAGACGAGCAGTGATGGATATGTCCGTTTGGTTTATGTCTTTTCTGTCAGACGGTGCTATACCTTACTACAGCTCCAAACATGGTGTATCCATAAAACTGCAGTTTTACCATAGCAAAGGATAGTCTCTGTATTTACGTCTCTCTGCATTTTTAATGATTCTACGCAGGAATGTGACATTCATTTTGAGAGTTGTGGCTCTTTGGATCTTCCTCAATGGTTCTTACGAACAAACTAATGCTTTTAAATATAGATGTATCCAACAGAATGACACCAAAAGTACCATCAGTATCAGTAATTGGGGATGTACTCTTTTTTTCCTTTTACACATTTTTTTTTCCACAATCAAAAGTTAGCTTTTAATTTAAAAGCTACAAATTTAAAACAGAATGGTAGTTCTGTTTAAAAATTATTATAATTTGTCCTTTTTCAAAAGGTCATGTAACATTTGCAGCTCTAAGTTTTGTTTAGCTCTACCAAAGGCACAAATGGCTCTTTAGATCATACAGATATATGTCCCTGTGTCCCCTATGTTAAACTTTTGTAAAGCTGCAAGCTGTGCAGGTTATGTTTTATTTGGCATTCAGCAGAAGGACTGATGTTTTAATGACAAAAGTCACAAAACATGCCTATTTTTTATGTTTCACCTTATGAAACTTCTCCCCTCAAGAGCCATTTGTTTCAATTCAGAATATCTGACAGGGATTCTTAAAACAGATAATACATGACCATTGAGTTACTGCCAGATGTTTACATCCATCCTACCATTGTTTACTTACACTTATCAATGACATAAATGTCACATTAAATTTTGAGCTTTTAATTGTGCATTAATTTTTTTTTTCCAGGATGGAGTGATTGTGTAATATAGAATTATACATATAAAAAAACAATTGTGTACACAAGTTTGAATTAATTGTGAATTTTCTGAAATTCACACTGGGATCATTTGAGCTTGTTGACATGCTGGAAAACCTAGTTAAGCTCATGTTCCAGCTACCAAGCTGTTGATTTGAGAACAAGTTGAGAAATTTGGAGCAATCTTCTGTCTCTATGATTCTGTCCACTTTATTCAATGTGCCAGTACCACTGGCTGCCCCACAGCATAGTGCTGCCGCTACTTTGTTTGACAGAGGCTACAATTATCTGAGGTTTGAATGAATCACGTCAACCCTTCTAAAACATTCATATCATCATCGTGGCCAAATAGCTCAATCATTGAGAAGTCAAGTCTCAAGTAAATGCATCCAAATCCAAGTCCTGAAGTTTAAATTTGAACAAGCAATTATTTAATTAGTCTTAAGCGAGTAATTTTAACAAATCTGTGATTTATTCAGAGCAAAAAGATTAATTAGTTTCCCAAAACAACCAACAAGCAGAACTAAACTTCAAAAATGTTAGAAAAGCAGAGCTCATGTTGCTTGTAAAGTAATTGAGAAGAATTAGAATAAAAATCAGTTTTTGAAATATTTCATGATTTGCGTTATACAATTACAAAATATTTAGAAACTTGTATAAAAGAAAACTTTCGGATCACGTTGATTTTATGACATAATGTTGGGGACGTTGTCTGCCAGCATGGAAGCACTGATGCATACAACATAGTCAAAGGAATAATGAAAATACCGATAATCTTACTATGTAACTTTACATTTGAAAACACTAAAGTGCTAACCATATGATTTAATAGTTAATCCACCATCTTTGAGTAAGAAAATGCAACTTCTTTTGTGTGTGTGTGTGTGGGGGGGGGGGGGGGGGTTGTCATCTATAAAGGAAGATACGCTTCAACAAAAGAGGACATTATGCCTCAAGACATTTCAAATAACCAGAGTTATTTGAGACATAAAAGTACAAATAAAAAATAACTGTCAATATAACCTTTCAGTATAGTAATGCTCTTTTACGGTAAAATCAAACAGTATGGTGAATAAATGTGTTTTTTGTCCCTTTTTTCACTTTTTAGAACAATCTAGATTACAATCTTTTTTTGCAGCTACACCTCAGAGTCAGCAGATCCTTTCCCACCCTGTTCAGTTCACTCTGTGTCCTTCCTACTCATTTCCATCTGTTCTCCTCTCCTTTCATTATCTCTCCTCTGCTGTCCTCTTGTCTCCTCTCTTGGTCTCCTCTGAGCTGAGCAGTTGTCCTTGCAGCCCCCTCAATCAACCACACACAGCTAGAGTTGGAGGCGGTCCAAGCCCATTCCCTTGAGCCCTAGATGGGTGACTTCCAACAGTGCTCCCCAGGCTTTCCTCCAGGCCTGTGGGTCTGCGAGCTGGCAGCTCTGGGAGGCTATTGTCAGAGAAAGATTAACCACACATGACAGCTATTCTACAACACACACTCGCACATATCCTGACACATGCAGAAGCACATATTCCCTCAACATAACAGCTTTTGTTTAACAGCAATGAAGATGTGAAATGGCAGACTACAGTGTAACACTATTCTTGTAGATTCTCCTACTAATATTGTACAAAGTGGGCAAATATCAAGAGTGTGTATGCAAGCAGGGGTGCTCACTTGGGCTGTGTGCTGGGTAAGTAATCCTGCTGAGGATATTGATTTTCTATGGAGGGGAGTACACAAGCAGATACATATCTTTATCGGGCTCAGATGTAAGCACACTGTAAGGAAATGGAGTCGTCTGGATGTTATTCCCTAATCTGCTGTATGGGAGCTGCAGATTACATCCATGTCCAAGATCCGGCCGATGCTAATCTGCTGCATGTACTGTGTGTGTTTTTGTCCGTCTCTCACATTCAGATACATACTTTTGTACAACACAATGATATCATCACGCAAATGTGCACAAAAGAAAAAGATTCCTCTAGCAGCACTCTTTAGTGTGGAAGTTATTGCTGCTCAATGGAGCTAAAGTTGGAACTTTGTGGTGGCCAGTCAACGTGTGAAAATGACAGCTCATTCTCCCTAAAACACACTTTCACAATTTGAGCCAGATAAACTTCATCCCATCTGCAAATATTGATGCTGAAGTTGGACCTGACCAGATCCAGATCATAGCGCTCCACCACAGGCTTAACAGGAGACACTAGGCATGATGGGAGCAACAGTTCACCTTCTGCTCTTCTGAAACCGATCCACTCTGGAAGAAGGGGAGTCTGGACTCATGAAAACAACATGACCATCTTCAATTGCTTCAGAGTCCAATCCTTATGCTGCCTTGCAAATTGAAGCCTTTTTCTCTGGTTAGCCACATTGATTAGTGGTTTTATTTGGGCTACACAGATAATCACTTTCAGTTCCTGGGGTTCCGTTTTGCATTTTGTGTGTGGAAATGCTCTTACATTCACTAACTATCGTAGTCAGGAGTTCCAGTGCTTCTACCTATTTAATTGCACAGAACATTTTTGTAGAACAATATTTGCAATTTCCTTAGATTTTTTCTCTGCCTGATGCATGTCGATTATTTATCCGTTCTTAAACAGACCAACATCTCGTGACAGGGTATTTGAAGTAAAGAGAAGCTTCTTATTTCATCAGTCGGAGGTAAATAACTTGTGATCAGCTGAAAGACAATTACCCATGCTGCAATTAACTAATAGGAAGCTCATACCCGTTTGCTAAGTGAAATCCAGGTGGTGTCTTTTTTGGTGGGCCAGGCAGTGAAGATGCTTTAACTTCTAAGGAGGAGTGATTGTTGACATGGTTCACAGGTGAGTTAATTAAGAAAATACTCAACTACTGTGAGGGGAGGAGGACTATGACGAGGGAAACAGAATACAAAATGAACACGGAGATCTAGGGAATTCACAAAAACCAGAAAAATAACACAATCCAACAAAAGGCTCAATCACAAAGGAAGCCTGGAGTAAAGGTATGATGAAAAACAGAAACAAAAAAGGTCTGGACAAACAGTCCTTTGCAATTAAGAATTGTCATTTATCTAATTTGCAATTCAACAAAAGCAAACATAAAAATGCCAACTTGAAGGAAGACATCTTCAAAATAAAACAGAAACTACCATCTGCAAATCTAAATGTAAGAAATTCCTAAAGAGCAGAACACAGCCCAATGATATAAAACTGAGGAATAAACTAAATTCAGTATGTTATATTTGGAAAATAATCAACATATAAAATCAAAGTACTAATGGTCACAACAGTGTTTCGCTTTGGAAGGACTCCTTTTTCACACACACACACACATGCACACACACACACACACCCACACACACACACACACACACACAGTGTGACATCACCTCTGCTTTTATTATAAACAAAATAATAACTTAAGGCAGGAAGGCAGCAGCAAATACATACAAACACATACAATGGTAATCTCAAAAAAATAAACCCAGCAGTCTGGCATGTCGGCAGGAGAGAGAGCAATGCAAACCGCTGTGTCCCACATACATTCTCGACACACTGCCTGCCTTCTTCAACGCTCATATAGCCATCCCCTCCCCACTGCACTCCCTCTTCTCTGCCGTCTCCACACCCCACTTCACCCGTCTACCTCCCACTACCCCACAACAGAATCCCAGCAGCAGCTCACAGGAGAGGTGGCACACTTTGAGGATAAATTTAGAAATGAGGAGCAATCCCAAGGCCGGCACAGAAAGGAGAAAAGTGGAGACAACACACATTTATGTCTGAATACACACCAATATCTCAACATGCTGTCAGCGCATGCGGAGCTGTGTTATGTGCAATATAAACATTCACGGGAGTCCAGGTTTTACTGAGAACACAGGTTAGATGTTGAGAAGTTAAGGGGAAGGAGAGGAGGAGAGCAATATATAGCATTGTCATCCTCGGCTGTGATGTGAATCGCAATGCCAGAGCTGGATGGACCCCTGAAGAGGTGGAGACACAAAGTGACTTTCAGGCTTCAGAAGGACACTTTGTTCCTTAAGTTCTTGGGTAAAAACTCATCTCGGGGAGATTCGTTCTTACAAACACACACAGAGTCACACGCTCTAACAAATCTGCTTCAGTGTGCAATAGCCTCTCTGCTTCACTGCTCAACCCTGAACAACTGCTTTCCTCCCTTATAACACCCCTGCTGCCCTCCATCTCTCTCCTCCCCTTTCTTATCCAATTTTATTATTACTATCTCACCTCTCTTTTCAACCGTTGCCCCCTTCCACCATTGAGCTACCCTCCAGTCCTGAGGGATCTAATCGACTATCCAACCATTTATCACCACTGCATACATTTTACTAAAGGTACTCAGAGGGAAATAAAAACTCTTGGCTTTGGTATTTTTAAAGTTCTTGGCTAAGTAATTGGGAGCTGCCCAAAGAGAAGTTAGTACAGTTTAATGATTATTTATAACTTTTCAGTAAGGTGAATAAAGCCCCACACACACACTCACTAAAAGAAGCAGAATACAGTCTTATATCAGACATAAACAAACCATCTGCTGTGATGTCTCTAAAGATTAGATGTCTTTAACTTGATGCATTTGGATGCATGGGGTGAAATCGAATTAATGTTGCTGCCAGGTTCTGAAAATAGTTTGCTTTAGGATGTGTATATGATGAGTTTTGCTTTTTTTCTTCTTCAATTTTTCCTTGTTATTGAAATAATTTATCATTATCGTCTTATTTTTTTGTTAAGCTAGGAACACCTCCCTCCACCAGACTGATGGTGAATCACAGTCGCTGCTGAATGAGGATGTTTCCCTCACAGTGGGATGTAAATGTAAAATATCTTCTTGTTCTTTTCTTGTCTGTTTTAGGAAAAAAGTTAAAAGGTTTATTTGTAGTTTAAGATTTATTTAAAAGCGTTTTCAATCACTATGACACCAACAACAAATTATTACATGTTAGGATTTCTCAGCCATGCTTTCAATTTTAAAAGAGGCATGTCATTTTATTTTCTATTATTTGGCTGATGTTCTCATGCCTCAAACAACTGCAGTGAGATCGTGAAGCCAGAAAAACTGAAACAGTCAAATTTGAAAATATTTCTTTACCTCCAGACTTTATAAGTCTAACTCTACTCTATATGAGAGCGAAATACATGTCTGCAGTGGCACTTCACCGTCCTGTGGTCTTCAGAATCATGCACACTTAAGAGCTGATCAAATCACAGAGGGAAAAGTGGGCCATGGTTATACAGCATCAATGATTATGTTATGTTTCCACCAGCCATGCTTAAACGCCAACACAAAACTCCAGAGATTCAAAGTCATGTTATGCTATTGTGTTTAAAAGTTACATTTAGGTGTAGAGTTGGTTTGTGTAATGTTAGCATAAGAAAGATGAGTTTTTTAACTTTATTTTTTGTTAGTCTTGCAAAGAAATATGTTTTTTAACCGGGCTGCACAGTGGCGCAGTTGGTAGCACTGTTGCCTTGCAGCAAGAAGGTCCTGGGCCTTTCTGCAAGGAGTTTGCATGTTCTCCCTGTGCATGGTGGGTTCTCTCCGGCTTCCTCCCACAGTCCAAAAACATGACTGTCAGGTTAATTGGTCTCTCTAAATTCTCCCTAGGTGTGAGTGTGTGTGTGTGTGCAGGGTTGTGTGTCCTGTATGTCTTTGTGTTGCCCTGCGACAGACTGGCGACCTGTCCAGGGTGTACCCTGCCTCCTGCCTGGAACGTAGCTGGAGAGGCACCAGCACCCCTCGCTACCCCATTAGGGACAAAGGGTGAACAGTAAATGGATGGATGGATGGATGGATGGATGGATGGATGGATGGATGGATGGATGGAAACCATACCATTGTTGCTGCATGTCTTTTACAGTTGCCGACTTGTTTCCTAAGGGTGGCCCTGGTGTGAGCTCATTTCAACGTTCTCATCAATCTGACTAGTTTTCTTGTCCAGAGCCTGAAGCTGCCACCTCTGTGTTTCACTGTAAGAATGATGAATTTAGGTTTAGGGTTGGGGTGGTTGTCTACCTCCAAACATATGGTGGACAACCTAATCTTTGTAGATGGAAATGTACGATACATTTTCAAATGGTAGACTCAGTTCTCTCTAAGACATTCAAAACTGAAGTATAGTTTTATAATGTAATCCTGCTGCTTTAAACTTTATAAATTACTTTATGCCTGACATATTATTGGTTTTCTGTTTGTTCACAAGTGTCTCTGAGGCCTTCACAAAACATTTGTACTTACACAAAGGTGGACTCTATTTACAACTTAAGGGAAATGTCAAAAATATGTATTTAAGCTTTTGGGTCTGACCAAGTAAATCAAAGTTTAAAGAATTATATATATATAAGCAGTGTTGATAAAAAAAATTAAACAAGTGTAAAAAAAATTGTGTGCAAGAAGGAGAGTGCTGCAAAAAAGGAGAGCAAGGGAAGAAGGATTAGTTACTCTTGCCTTTTGACAGATTTGCTGTAGGAATAAACACAACTGGGAATAGTAGAGATCAATAATCTCACTGCCACAAACACAAACACACACACACGCTCAAAGAGGCTGGTGTGGATCAATACACCTGGTGGAACAGCATTCCAGTGAACAACATTAATGAACACACATCTGTATACAGCAAATATCTCATGGAACAAATCACTATATGCCACATAACCTCACACATCCAGCAGATATGTTATGAGCATTCCAGCAGTTCACTTTTCACTCAAACACTAACATGGATGTAAAATGATGAGTAGATTTCAGACTTTTGTTACCTAAAAAACTTGAAAAGTGTCATACTCTTAACTTTAAAGTCCCTAAAGGCAATTCAATACGACTAATTACTGTAAAGCAGCAGTAGGTAACGTTTACAAAAAAATTTCTTTTATATATTTGTCCAGTCACTATTTTGTGATCAGTGATATCAGTAACACATTGCTTAGTAATGCTTTGCTTTAATCCGAACCCTTTTTTCAGTAATGAGTAATATAATGCTTTATTATTTCTAGTGCTGCATGGAAGGCAGTTTTCTGGCCGGTGGCCGATTATCGATCTTTTAAAAACCTTAACCTGTCAATTCTGATTTTGGTCGATTTTTTTTTGTCTGATATGTTGCTCAATATAGCAAGAAGTTGTTGAGTTGGCAACAGTGGGGTAACTACTGTTAAATGTAAACGTGCAGACATGACTTGGTGGGCCGGACTGTCAGTCAAACCTTTCTTACCAGAGAACAAAAGAGGATAGTGGTTGATTCTTAGACCTTTGCCAAGCTAGATAAGATCGGTGGATAAGATCAACTTCATATGTAAAAATCGGCCGATCAATGATCTCCCAGAATTAAGAAAATTGGCACAGATAAATCGATCGGCCAATAAATCGGTGCACCCCTAATTATTTCCAATCGTGTACTCAGATAAAGTAATCAAAGTTAGTGCCTTACCATTTTCTCATTTTACTTAGTAAAAATATATATTGTTGCTGCCCTTCTCTGCCTCCTCCCTGTGGTCCTCCTGCCATATGCAGAAATGCACCACTGGGTCAGAAAAGACCAATTGAGGCTTGCATTTCTGAGCAACACGCAAGGAAGAGGCAATATGACAGGAAGTTCTGGAGAGTGGGAGGCTGAGTAAATATCAGCTCCTTTCAAACAGCATCTACAAAATTACATTTTACTGCACAGATGGGGGAAGGACAACCTGACCCACTCTACATATCTGTGTCACTCCACAATCAAGAATGAGGCATGTAAGGGCCAACTTGGAAAGCAGTGAAAAAAGTAAAATCAATATGGGAGCTAAATTAGAAAAAGAAATATGTCCCTTTTCCAAACACGATAAAAAAAAAAAAAGTCAGACTCTAAAAGCACCTAAATGTTAATTGTGTAAGGTGATGTACCTTACCCAAAAAGGATTTATATTAACACAGAAACTCTGAAGAGAAATCTGATTAATCTCTTGATCTTCACTTTCAATTAAAATTCCATTTCACCACATGTAAGCCTATTTTCTACCTTTTGTAATCTAAAGACACACACACAGAGTGATATGTGGCTGTACCTTAGGAAAGTATTAATCTTCATCTTGTAAATAGAGCTGCATCTCTTCTACCTGTCTGTGCTGTGGGTTCTCTGACCTGGTCTTATCTGCAAAGTTTTCACTAAAAAGGAATCTAATTTTGGATCCTCTAATTTCACTAAGAGTGGGATGTGAATAATAATAGGTGTATTACCTGGCAAGCAGACAGAAGAGGCTAATGCATTCGACTAATGATACACAGTTTGCTGCTTTCACACAGTGGCTCAGTGTTTAGCATCAGAGAATCCAATTTTTGCTGGCATGAGTTAAAATTAAAATCGACTCAACACGTGTGTACTTGCTCTGTTTTAACAGCACATACTGACGAGAACCTACGTTTCAGTAAATATCAAGTAACAAAAGTCAGAAGTTTGAGAGAAGCTGATATGATGAAGCATTTCTCCATTTTCCAGATTGTTATTTATGAGAAGGAGAAAATATGACATACTTTTTGGAGCTTGAAGTCCAAAAACAACAATTAGTGGCAAATTGTTAAAGCATCTTTGGAATGATGTAACTAAAACAATTAAATCCACTGAATATATTAAAGTATTATGGCTAAATAATAGATAAATGTGTTAGGTTTCAAAAGAAAAACTCACCCAATACTTACTATATAATATCCGTTACTCTATTAGATTAATTAATTTATAAGTAGCATAAAGCTGCAGCACATTATCGATTACATGGTTTTACACTTCAGACGCAACTGATTAAGAATCAACTTACTACAGTTTTTGCTATTAGAGCGTAATTGCAACCTTGTCTTTGGCCTCAATCAAAACTGTCAATTCAAACAAAGCTCATACATACTCATGAAATTGTTTATATTTATTTGTGCAATAGAAATGTGGCAGAAAAAGAAAAGGTCAACAGTATTTTCATGTTGAAGATGCAGCAATATTTATTTTAAATCACTCAACTGTTGAACTAAAGTAAAATAAACTGAACAGAAAGTCTTTGCTGTGTAAACCCAAAAGAAAAACTTTTGTTATTGGAGAGACTGTGTGTTTCTGCAAAGCCAGTATCTACTTCCATCTTCACTATCTTTTATTATTTTCTTTGTCCATTTCTCTCTCTCTCACAAGCCAACTCCTTGAATTAAATGTGGAGCTATTAATCAAAACCTGAGCTGAATCATTGTTTGTCCTGCACACTTGGATTGGGACAAACAAAAAAAAAGAAAGAAAGAAAGAGGGAAGACGGAAAGAGAGCAAGTGCGACCAGCTCACAATGAAAATACTATGTTAAAGATTTGTATACACTTTCTAGTAATCATTTAATTTGGATGTAAATAAAAGATTAAACGTCTCAGCCATTATTCAAATTGTATAAAACAAAGCAGTGTGAAAGTACATCGTTAGCATATATCAAGAGCTGCCAAATGTTAAATATTATGGCAAGAAAACAATAAATCATCAGTTTGTGCAAAATAATCTGCTCTGCATGAAGTAGAAAGCATACTAGTCCGTGCTTCTATGTGAAAAAAAAAAAACACAACAGCACCGCACCATTCACAGTGTCAGCTACTGTCTGGCGTTTGATCTCATGGTTGATCCATCAATCTTCCAGTTGTAAACCACATATCCATGATGGGTCTGTGGAGCAGCAGGATAAAGCAGGAAAGCAAGCCATCCTTTGATCCGGTAAGACTCTCTATCTCATTCTGGGGGATACCAAGTTGTTCCCAGATCCCATCATGAACAGCACAGAAATGATCAGTGGCAGACTTGCTGGATCTGCAAACAAGCTTTTCCTTTTGCTGAAAATGCAGAGAAGACCATTCTAAATCACATGTGATCTGGGCAAGCAAATTCCAGTGACCCATTGAGCAAGTTCACAAAAGAGACCTGCTCCAATATTCCAGTATGAAAGCCACAGTGATTGAGCTCAAGGTTCTTAAGTTAGTCATGGCCCTCTTTCCAACACCCTGGAGTAAAATTTTCACAGCAAAACTAAGAAACAAGATTCCTCTATATTTGGAAACTCCCATAGTAGTAGTAGCAGGTGATGGTGAAGGTTTCCACACCTTCATCATTAGTTTCAGCCTTGCTGTGGAGGAGCAAGGTTTTGAAACGAGGCACCAAGACCCTCATGGTTAAACTTGTAGTTTCCCTAAAACTATTAGAGAATAATATTTTGAGCCACTTAATGTGCTGCTTTTGGCATTTTTCTTCTTGACATCTGTTTGATAGCATGACAAATACATCTCGCAATCAAACTACAGACTGAAAAAATGCAACTATTTTTTGATCAACCAGCCTACGTGTAAATTGGAGATATGCACATTCCTCCAAAGCTGGCATGTTTATAGCACTGAGCTCTTGCACAAACCAATTTCTATGTCCAGAGGTGCTTGATCGTGGTGCTATGTTTCTTGGCAGGGACTTTCTGGATTGCTTGTGTCGCCCACTTGATGATAGCAGGAGACAGTGCAGACAGAGCAGTGACTATACCCTGCAACAAGCTTCAGCCTCTTCTGGTCTGAAAGCCACATTATATTAAGCTACATGGAGCACTGCTACTTGGGTGCTGAACTGATTAGGTGGTAGCCTTGGCATGATGGCGCTACTGCCTCAAATTATCTGATGACTGATTCATCACATGTAATGAACAAATGACTATGGCTGCTATCAGGTTCCTCTACGCTGCACTAAGGAACCAGCTATGCTGGAACAATGACAATGAGCCAACGCGAGCTCCCCACAGACATTTTGTGCATGCTGAAAACAGTCAAGGATTTCTCACACTCCATGAGGCGTAATGTAATGAGTGCTGCTTTCTTAATGCACCCCAGAAAACCTACTTGAGATTCTAAGGTTATGAGTCGAGCTCTGGTGGTTTTTTAATGTAATAGTGTGGTCTTAGCCCATCTAAGACTGCAAAGGCCTAATGCTTTATTTTTTAATCAAAATCATAGTAATTCTAAACAATTTGGCGTACTTTCAGGAATTTTACTGCCCCACTCTAAAACCCTGGCCTCAAGCTAAGCAAGTTCTTACCAAAAACCTGCCAATGTTCTCTGCTCCATTTCCAAACAGTTTGTTCAAGTGTACACTCAAGCTGCTTGGATAAACTTCATGTTCTTCCCTCTGAGTCCTTGTTCTCCACAGGTTTATGGGACACTTATGATATTTTGGAAGTTGGACTTGGTACTTGCACTTGATGGTTTGAAACTCCCCCAGCTAAATATCAGATATCAGATAAGATGTTAACTGTGATCACTTGTTTGAACACTTGCTTGCTTGTTCAATCTGCATCCTCACCAGACAGAGATCTAGTGAGCATCTGAATCTGCTCCACACTATGTGTCAACATTTGGGTTTTTGTTTGTTTTATAATCAAACCTTGTCGAAACAGTAACACCTACAGCTTTCACATGGTTATACGGTTGTGTAATCCATCTATCCAATAATTGACTGTTTGCTAATGCTACTTTATTCAATGAAGAAGAAAGATCCTGCCAAATCAGTACCAATGAATCCACTCCTAGTGAAGTTGTGGTACTTTATTGAAGGTAACAGAGCTTTAGATATGCTTGAAATTGCAGCAGATTTAATTCTACCCTTAATCGCTATTAAACTTAATCACTTAACATTCCAGGAATTAGCTGCATTATAGTTACTATACTTTCCCAACAGGGTTAAAGTAAATAAAACTTAAATCTTTAGAAATGTGCAGCTTTTGTCCCATTTTTAGACTTTTGGTGTCGCGGTTAATGAAGAAACGTCAAACTTTACACACACAGTCACACCGACCACAGCGTGTCAGTGGGAGCCGAGTTCTACAAGCAGCAAGTATTTAATAAGAAAAGCAGACGGTGAAATGAGGGGATCTCCCGCCTGCCCTTTTCATGTCAGATCTCATATTAAAACAGGCAGCTGGTTAAAGCCACCAGCTTCTCCTTACTGCTACACACATCAAGCCCAAATTTGTTGCACATCATGCTACGTGAGAACAGATATAATAAAACCCACTGGCAAAACAAAGAGTGTTGCCTTGTTTTAATCAGAAATGCTCAAGGGTAAACATATATGGAATTTAGAAAAACACAGCTAGTTTTTATTAGAGGAGTTTCCCATATTTAAGAGCAGCAATTTGTAACACTTGTCTGATTTAAAAATCAGACTGAAGCAGATTGAACAAGCACATCTCATATGTGAACTACTAAGGAGTGATGCAAATATTGTCACACAAGTTTACTTACTTTACCAGAGAATAAGAGGCAAGTACAAAGTGCATACAAATACAAAACTTAAGATAATTTTGTAAAATAATAAACTCCAATGCATTTAATAATTTTTTATGTGACAGACCAGCACAAACTTATACATTTTTTTCAAATGTTTTTACAATTAAAATATGAATAATGAAAATCTATTGAAACCTATTGTCTTCTGATGCAACACATTAGTAAATAAAATCCATTAGTGTGAAATTTAATCTCAGCATTCATCCAGCCGTTCTGTGAAGGCATCAGAGGTTTGTAAGCAAACACCAACACAGCAGACAGATCAGGGATAAAGTTGCAGAACGGAGATTTAGGTAATAAACTTCTAACCTAAGCATTGAACATCTCAAAGTACTGATTAATCAAACATCTTAAAAAGGAACAAGTACTCCATAGCTGCAAGACTACCGAGACATGGCTGTTGATTTCAGCTTACAGGCTTGGAAAGGAGAGCAATAATAAGAGAAGCAGCCTAAAGGTTATGATGTTTTGGAAGAGCTGTAAAGATTCTGAGGTGAGAGTCTTGCACAAATTATTAGTCATACACTCCACAAATCTGACCTCTAGAGAAGAATAGAAGAAAGAGAACCATTGGTAAAAGAAGCAGTCAGCCATGTAGAGGCTACAGCGAACATAGGAGAAGATGCGTTGGTTGGTTTAGACAAACGTTAAACTTTCTAACCTACTAAAATAAAATAGCATTCTGCATGGCAGAAAACTAATGTCGTTCATAGCCTTGAAAATACGTTTCCTATAGTGAAACCTTGTGGTGGCAGCAACATACTGTGGGAATGCTTTTCTTGGGCAGGGACAAGGAAGCTTAGTTGATGGATAGTGCTTGATACTTACTGAAAGAGACGCCTTTCAGTAAAACATCTGACCTAGAAATACAGCCAGAGCCACAATTGAATGTGTTGGACTTTAGAACAAAGAGCGCTCATGTGTTAGAATGCCACAGACAAATGCCAGACCTGAATAAAATTCAGAATCTGTAGAAAGACTTAAAAATTGATGTTCACAGACACTCTTCATCCTGTCTGAGTTTAACCTGAGGAGAGGCAACAGTCTTTTGATGTGCAAAGCTGGTGGAGACGTAACCCGAAAGACATACAGATGTAACTGCAATGAAAGATGGTTCTACAAGTGTTAACTCAGATCAAAAATGCATCATATTTTTGAAATGTTTGTCATCATTGCATCCGTTTCCATTATTGCATAATCATCTCCTCCTTTGTGTTAGCCTATCACATGTAATCCCAGAACAATGCAATAACGTTTGCTGTTGTAAAGTGACAAAAATAGGAAAAAGTTCAAGGAGGGTTAATACTTTTACAAGGCACTATAAGTAATACGCAGGGAAAATGTAAAATCTGGAGTGCTAAAGGGTGAATGGAGTGTCATAGGAAGAGGTAGAGGATGACAGGATGGTGAGATAACTAGAGGGAAGGATGCAAATGAGCTTTACTATTCCACTGGGTCTCATTAATTCTGCCTATTCAGGTGGTATATTGCTGAGAAAACACTTGTGTGATATCTTACATGAAATGTAGGCATATTTCTTTAGAGTTACCCGCAATGTAACAGCAGTAAGTTTGCAGCTTTGTAGGAAAGGATGCAGTACGATATCTGGGTTCAATTATCACCAAGAGGATTTCCTACAGTGATACAAAGTGAGTCACAGTGACTCTGTGTTTTTTTTTGTGTTTCTTTTGCTTTCGGATGGAACAGCCTGCATGACTCATTAAACACACTCCTCTCGCTGTCTGGGTAATCTGTCTGAGGTCAGGATTGGATGGGATGTTTTCAGGGGCAAAACCGTCTGAATAAGAAACAGACAAATGTCAAAGAAAACTTTGCCACATGTCCAGATAGCTGGAGAGACAAAAGGCCTCCGACTCAGTTTAGCCAACACAGCTTATTCTCTATTTCACTGTTTCCCCTCCACGTCTCATTTTATCATCTGTGGGTTTCCTGAGGTGCCTTGCTAAGCCAAAGAGGAGGAGGGAGCGATGAAAAAGAGCCTTTTCACCTTCTTCTTCCTTTCTGTTAAACAAGACAACTCTGTAAAAGCGCATATTCATACATATATGTTTGGTGTAACCACCTCCTCACACAAATCGTTCTTTGTTCCTACATGGCTGGACTTTTTCATGCCGGTGTGTCTGGCCTTATTTGTTGGGACTCGAACTGCTGCCGAGGCCGACCTGGACTGCACCTAACTAGTCTGGAGTAGGGGGAAGGGAGGAGGAATTTCTCATGAATGCTGAGAGATGAATGGTGATAGCAATTTGTGGAAAAGGAAAAGATTCTGTAGGTGGTGAAACTTGGGGTTAATGAGCTGGAGCGGCGAGAGGAACAAGGGATGGAGCTGGGGGAGGTGGAGCAGATTCTGCACCAGACAGATTCAATGAACACACAAGGGAATGACCCTTTAATTCTAAGGCAACATTTAACATGAGGCACACACACACACACACACACACACACACACACACACACACACACACACACACACACAACCCACCCACCCACCCCGGGGCAGACAGAGTATGTGCAAACCCCAATTGAAATTCTGCATCTGCCTGAAAATTTCTGATAAGACAGAGTAACACAAAAAAAGATGCAAATGAAAAACAAAAAAAACATAGATAGTATGTTGAAAATCAATAATAATAGGCATCAAGGCATGCTCTGAAGGAATCAGACACATTACAAAAAGATTAAATTAAAAAATGTGTCCAACAAAAACACACCCTCGCAGTTTGAGGCCTGGGAGGGTATGAAATGGTGGAACGATGACCCAATTATTAATGACAAGCACACACACGCACGCACACACGTATGTTTAGCAAGCATGTAAGTGCTCTGAGCAGACCCTATTAATTCAGCTCATTTAGCCCCAGTCCAGCCATTAAAGTTAAGCCTGCCCTAAAGCTCGCAGTGCAACAACACGGCTCTACCCCCAGAGCCCCGTCTCATTTTTTTGCTTCCCTCCTCCAACACATGCAGTGTTTGCTTCTGCATCTCTCAAAAGCAAATGCTCTTTTATAACCGAGTGCAATTTATGTTAAGGATAAAACAATGACAAAGAGACTGTTTTGTAAATGTATGCATGCCCTTTGAAATTTTCAGGATTTCTCAGGTCAGAAAAAAAAGGTACTTTTTTCTGATGGACACAAGGTGTGTAATTATGAGGTGGAAGGAAATTGGTTTAACATTTTGTTTTCCCCAAGTACAAATCTGAAAAGTGTAGCCTGCATATGAATTTAGCTCCACGGTGCCAATAACTAAAAAATTTTATATTTTGTGTTTCACTTTAAAGCAACTCTGCAGAGTTATCATCAAATTCTTGGCTATTTTTCTTACCAGATTTGCAAATGCCAAGCAGTTAGCAGTTCATTAATGTTCTTTAGCAAACATCTTAGACTTTTACCTCACAGATGTAGAGGAAAGTAAACTATTTACTAATTAAGTGAACACTGCAGTCAATTGTCACTACTGGGTTTTATTGATGGCATCAGAGTAATGGAGACAATAAAAATGCAAACCACATTTTTTATATATATTTTTTGCATCAAATTTAAATGTCATGAAGTGAAGAATGTTTCTTTCACTTCATGTTATATCGTTTTTCTCTGTCACAAATAATTCCTGGAAAACACACGGACTTTGGGGATTTTAATGTGACAAAAAAAAAAAAATCATAAAAAAGCTCAAGGTTTTTGAATACATTTTCAAAGTACTGGATCTGTTTCGGGGTTCCCTCTAGAAAGAAATGTGAGCATTTCTGCTAAATGCTCCCTAATAAGGCAACCACAGTACCAGGGCACACAGCCAGAATTGCAGCTTACACAACTCGTACGGTAAAATATGTGCAAAAATCATTAATATTCCCAAGCCATTCCTCAGCTTGCAAGGAAAATGAAGGTTTTCAGAGAGAAATGTTACGTCCATGAATTTGAGTGCTGCCCAATTAAAAGGGGAAATGAGAGATTTAAGGGGGCTGGAAGGGCTGGAGCCGCTGGGCAACAGAGGCAGACAAAAATTAGGATTAGAGTAACGTTCATCCCACTTTTACGCCGTTTCATTAACACACCTCTGAGGTGTTTTTAAGGGCTGTTGGAAATAAGCCGATTTCCCTGCTTAGGAGAAGCTCACCCGCCGCACACCAAAAGGGCTGTGTGTCGCATTTAAGAACGCACACTCCCAGAACCACTTTACTTACGCCGTCAATCACGGTAAGCTGACAAATCAGAATGTAGAGCCAGTGGATAAATAAAAAAAATGAAAAATAACTTGAAATAAGCCAAATGTCACAAGAGGTTGAGTGTAGTGTTGAGGCAGAACAAATGATGCCAATTCAATTAGAGGGAACCAATACAAGAGCATGTTAGTCTTATCTTTGGCCTTTAGTCTGTTTGTGGGCTGAGCTCAGATAGAGCTGGTGAACAGGGAGTTAATGGATTAATATGTGGAGGAGGGACAGAGAGTGAGTAGCTATACGAAGCCTAGATAGTCATGGAGATAAACTAATAACTTAGATAAGAAACACATACAATAATTGTAAAGTTCAAAGGCAGCTACTGACAAGTTGCAGTGAAGGCCTCATATTCAGAGAAGAGAATATCGTGTATATGGGGGAGGAGGGAGTCGAATGCCCCAATTTTGTCATTAAATCTTAGTCAAAGATGACAATAATGAAATCTTTCCTTGCAGACATAGTGCCCAAAGGAAAGAGAGAGTAGATGAGTTTGAAACACCACAGTGTGAAATGTGTGGGAGAAGGAATCAGTACAAAGCAGAGGGAGAGCGGCAAACGGCCCACATTCACTGGGAACGGGAGGGAAGAAGACACACCGAGGTGCTCGTGATAGAGCGCCTCAGCAGGATTGAGCTGTGAAAACTAAAGCTGTCTCTGGTCTGAACTCAAATAGACCGTCTGACCTGAAGTTTGCCAGGAGGAGGACACGCCAGGAGGGGGAGGTTCAAAAGCGCTCTGAAAATACACCACTCAAGAAAATCTTACAGGCTGCAGGTCACACCGCAGCGGCATCAGGACATCTGTGAGTATTTATTCATCCTTATAAAATAACCCACTGCTACGCTGTTCAATGAATCAGTCTGAAGCAGAAGCAACACAAGCTTTGGGATTCAGCACCATGGACAGCTCCACTCTCGCAGATAAACCATTAGTGTTACCTCGGCATTTGAGACGAAGGTTTAAATAGATTAAATGAAAGGAAAAATGGCTGTGAGGCACAAAACAAGAAACTGAGAGGAAAGGATGTTTAAGGTGCTATTGTTATGAACTAGTTTGTGTCTAAAAGATAGAAAAGTTTTGATCATATGGAAGTGTTGCATATGAAGAATAGCACACCTTTCTCGACATCCTTGAGAAATGTGTAAAGATTTTCAAATTAGATTCATCTTTCAAAGCTGCCTCAAATTAAAGGTTAATCTTAGAAGAATCCACTCTTTAAATTGAGTGAATTCAGTAGGGAAAAAAATCCCACCCCCAATTTGTTTAAAAAAGAACCGGTATTACTAAAATCACAGTTAGCAGAATTATGAATAGCCTCTACATGATCTTAAAAAAATGAAACTGAGGAATTTCTTTAAAGACAATTTTTTTTCCAGCCAATTAAAATCCCTGAGGCATACTTATGAAATATAGACAATCACTGATATTAGTGTCTTCTTTGAGTTACAAAGTACAAACTATTCCTGTGAAGCAGGAAGTTAATTGATGCATAATTTCTTTTGAACTTTTGGGATTGGTAAAATTGTGTCATTTTCTCCAGATTTAATTTGATTTGGTGCTGGACTTTATATTGATGCACAGACTAACCTACAAATTTCCAGATTTTTTTCTGCAAAGAACTTAGAAAATTTATTGCAAGTCCCAGTAGAGAGGAGTTCAGATGCCATATAGACAAAGACTACACCCAAGTACTTCCTCCATTTGATTTGTGTTTTTATTTCAAAGATTGTCTCCATTTTTATTTCTCAATGTAGAGAAGCAAATTTGTTTGCATTTGAATATCACAGAAAAAAAGGCAGCTATATAAACCACTAGGAACAAGACAATAACTTGTGAATCTGCTGGCTTAAAAAAAGAGAGAGAAATAAAGAAGAAACAAACTATCTGTTCTGCAGCAAACAGGCAAAGCACACACACACACACACACACACACGAGTTCTGGCAGCCAGTTGTAGCAGATGGAGAAGAGAAAGCTGCGCAGTAAGATCACTGCTAACAGTAACTGACATGTGACAACCAGAGTATTGCAGAAGCATGAATGTGCATATTTGAGAAAAAAATTGAAGTTAGCCGTGACAGTGCCAACTGTCTCAAATGCAAGGAACACAGACAAATGAGAACAGCCAAAGGTTTTGGCCGTCATCAGGCTCAGTGGAGTTGGACAGGAGGCCTTGGCTCAACTTCAGACTTCATCACACAATAAAATGGGGATCAAACAGTTAATAACCAGCAAATCCTCTTTCCAAAAATAGATACAAATACAGAAGACGAAACAAACAAGACAAAGTTAAGGAGGAATTTTAACTAGAAAGTTGTGATCAGAGAATAATGAACAAACGGAATGTATTTATTCCACATGCTGATGATGTCAGGAAATATTTTTTCCTACAATCTCTCCCAAACAACCGGTTGACATGATGATAAAGTCGAAAGAGTTTGTTTACCCTCTTATCAGATAATACAGGTCCTTTTCCATTCAATCATCTATGGCGGCGTTCACCTAAATGTGCTTAGCAAAAGTAGAAATTCAGATATTGCTAAGAATACCTATACTCAAAATTGACATGTTTGCTTAAAACAATTGTTTAATGTGGCACTTTGCCCCTCTGAAAAAGATCTAATCAAATTAAAGGTTCTATGTGAGATCAATGCTCCTGCAATAAAAGTATTTATTTTAAGATTTTTTACCATCTTGCTCTGGAAAGCCAATAATGTGGCTAGCGCTGCATATCTTATCTTAGCCGTGGCATAACCAATTAAAAGCCAGTATAAGTGTAATCGTCAGCCAAGAAGATGTCTTGGAAACTTCATCGGGCAATAAAAAGAAAGTTAAATTTATTGATTTTTTTAAATAGATTTTTACTACATCAGTTTGTCAGTAATTTATATATGTAATTTGCCTTCATTGATTTCTTTTAGATGTTCATTTCAGCCTCAATCTTTGTGTTTTTCTATTATCTTTAAAAAAAATATATATATATATATATATATATATATATATATATATATATAAAGCCTTTTCAAATTAGACCATTTAACATTGTGAAGGGAAAAGAGAAAATGATTTCAATCAACCACAGATAAAACTTTATATATACTGAATTCAAAAACTATTGTCCATTTGAGAACACGTGGGTATTTCTGCAAGCTTTCATGGCGAGTTATGTTATTTTCTTATTTCCCTGTTTTAGTGTTCTCAAAAACACCAGTAATCACTTTAGTTAGCAGTTATGGACACACTAATCATTTATGAATAATCACAAAACTTTGAAAAATGTCACTTTTCTTGGGATTTAAAACATTTGAGTCTGAAATGTATACCATCTTAACCCTCCTGTTTATGTTCGTTTCTGAGGTACAGCAATAATGTGCGTGGGTCAATTTGACCCGGGGAGTGTTTAATCATGCAATAGTGTCAGAAACCAAAGAATTCCTCCAAAATATTTTTGATTATTAACTCCAATACTAACCATTTCAATCAATATTTGTCCAATAATGATTTTTTATTTCTCAGAAATTAAAGATCAATGATGACAACCTGCTCATTTACTCATTTGGACATAAAAAATGAAATTTACATTTTTAATGTCCACTGAAAAAAACCTAGACACACAAAAAACAATAATTTCCTTGAAATTGATCTTTGGTAAAAAAATTTATATTACACTTTTTTTTTTCAATGGGTGATCTTTATAACTGAACTTGAGACACACATACTGTTCAGGGTCAAATTGACTCGCTGATTAAAATCAAAATAAATGAGTCATAAATGAGTTCTCCACATCTGTTGAGTGTCACTCACTGTGGGTGGAGTTTGTCCACGGGAACAGAAAAGATTCCCGTCAAAAGTTGTATGAACACCTGCTTTCTCGCAGTTTCCTAGTGAAGTAAAGAGAATAGAAAGTGGGCTTGTGTGTGTCGGGGTGTGCATGTATGCGGGTGGTGTGTTGTGTTTGTGCGTGTGTGGTGAAATATGGTTCATAGCTGCAGGGAAACATAGAGAAATTGACATTTTTTATCTTTTTTTGCACTTCAACTGGACTGCCGGGTCAAATTGACCCGAATATCTATGTAAAAAGTAGACGCTCCAAAAGCAGCTCCAAATTATGGCAGTCTGAATGATCCTATCATGTGTTTCACCAATAATATATTTTTTTGCACTCATGAATCGTGTCGGCATAGGAAAGAAACAAATGTACTTTACTCTACGGATGTTGAACTTCAGGCTGTAAGTGTTGTTGTCCTGGATATTTTAGAAGAGTCCCTGCTCCAACACAGGAGGATAATAAACTTATTCAAAGACTTCATAATGAACACTCATTTATTTCTCCATGCGTTGAGGGAGGGAAAAACTGTAGACATGCAGGACACTGGAAGTCGAGTACCGACTAATCAGCTACTACGTAATGATGCAGTCATACATCCTAACATTTACACCCTTCGTCATTATGTGCATTACACGAAACAGAAAAATTGACACACCCAGGACAAAGACATTAGATGAGTTATTTTCCAATTAAGAGAGCTTGATTTCTCAACTTTTGCCCCTATGTGAAACTTTTTTGTAGATACCAAAGCAAATGGCAAGATAATAGAAAGTGAGACACAGATAGAACAGTTGTAGAACTAAAATAGTTTGTGGTAATAACAATGTTCAAGAGTCAATAGGTGGGATTTGTCAATATAACTAAGAAACCAAGACCAAACCTGGCTCAAAACAGGAACTACAAACCCTAGAGTCAGCTGCAAAGAAAAATATAATGCAGTGATTCCGTAATGACTTCTCACTAAATAAAAAGACACTTCATCAGATTTTTTGTTTCTAACAAAAGTTCACAATATCTTATAAAAGCCTCAGAAAGGTGACTAACTTTAGACACTATCCTGTTCTTAGTCCATCTCAACTCCCATTTCCTCTGTTTCACTGATTCAGCCCTTCTTCCTCCTTCGTCTCGACATACATCCAGTCTGTGAGTCAACCAGTCAGTCACTTAAAAGTGAAACACTAAAGCACATGCTCAAATGTCATCAGCATCAATCCAGAATCTCAGTCATTTCAAACATGATGAAACTGGTGGGGGGTTTAAAGACGGAGGTATGAGGTTGGAGAGCTGAGATAAAACTGACAGCAGACTTCATTGGAGGAGAAAGAGGAGGGGTGCGGTGAATTAGATTACATTTTCTCCATGTCATTTCATTTCATTTCCCCCCAACCCCCAAGCCTTCGCCTCCCTGGAAAGCTATTGTAGATATTAACTAAAAAGCGCCTGAGTGTCTCGCCTGGAGCACAGCCTAGTGACATTTTGACAGAGTGGTCCTGGGCTTGTTTTGCTAAGGTTTGCTGCTGCACAGTGACTACACAGATGGGATCTATAATTGTGGTGAGTTAGCCAGTTAGCTCACGCATGAGCCTGTCAGAAAGCACGAAAGACACTTCTGAAGACGAGTGTCTGCTCAAAGAGCCATTGTCTGGTATTATAGCTGGAGGTGACAGGGCCATTAAAATGCACAGAGTCTGAACACCCTGTGTATAGGGGCGTGTGTGTGTGTGTGTGTTGCGGTGATGGGTGGAGAGAGGTGTCTTTGCTATAATCCACTCCATGACACAAACCTGAGCGCTTTCTCTACCTCCATGCCTGCCCTCTAGCTTTTTTCTTTCTCTCTCCATCATGCAGCCCTTCCTCCTTCTGTCTCTCCAGGATAAATCTTTAATGGAGGTTTTATTGTCCCTGATCAGCATTCAGCTCCGTGCACGATTATGCAGACTCATCTCAAACACACACAGACATCTACCCTGTCCCTCCTCCTGCCTTGATTCTTTCAATTTCACACCTTTACTCTGTACATCTTTTTTATCCACTCTTTTCCTCCTCTTATCATATTCACACACTCATTTATCTCACAAAATAAAAGACTCAAGTCTCTATTTCATCATCTAGTTTTACTGTAATTTGTAGAGCGAAACACCACTGTAGGTTCCATTCTTGGACACAAGTGTGTGTTCCTCTTCGTCTTTCCGGGGAGTGAGTGTGTAAAGGAGCAAAAAGGTGCTGTGCAGTGAATGTAAATCCTGATTGAGGTCTTTGGTCGGTGAGCCTGGAGAGGTATGTAGGAGTAAGTGGCAGCAAACACACCTGACATGTAAGCTTTGAGGAGTGATTGATGCCCATCCGTGTATGAGCCGTGTATGCATGTGTATCGAGTTTGAAAACGGAGTCAAAGCTGAAATTGTTGCAATAATCTTCTGCTCACAGTGGGACAGAGAAAAATTACAGGATCTCTGTTTTGCCGTTTCCTCCTTAATGGTGCAATTCAAAAGGTGACTCAAAACATGTCAAGGGCAGAATTCCACATTGTATATGATTTTTTTAAACAAATGAATAATAATACTGCGTCTTTATTTATACATCTAGAAAGTATTGACCACAATTTACTGACTTTCAGCTCGACCACCCCTCACGATGACCTGTCAATCATATCTTCCTCCAAACAGTGAATGCTATCAGATCGCAAAAATGACAATTTTGAATGTGAGGAAGAAGACTCAAGGTTAGGTATTATCACGGCCACTGAGGTATTTCCAATGAAAGTGAGACGAGTCACAGAGAAAGATGCCATTTAAGAATAAAACCAACATATCAAGATGTTGATGTTTAGTGTATCTAGAAATTATTCTGTAAATCTGCACCTCCCGATGCACAGTGTAATGTTGCCTCCAATTGCCGACTAGTCGTGAGATGCCACTCTTAAGGATTGTTTTGGTTAGTAACATGATGATTACTTGAAATAATTATTTATCGACTTTGTAAAAAAAAAAATGCAGCCTTAAAAAGTAGCCTTGAGACATAAAATTTTACCAGATAACTTTTCTGTTTTGGATTTTAAGACCATCCACCTATCAACCTACGGTAGGTCAAAGTTAAAAACTTATTTAAAATGTTTTGCATGCAAACACTATTAACAATCCAAATAACAGAAGGCAGAAGTGAGGCTGCCTGTCAGTCAGGCCCCAATATCCGTTTATATTATATTTCCTAAAAATAAGTCACTTGTCTAAAACGGGCATCAAAGCTTTATCAATACTGGAACTCAGAAATGAGCTACAAAGATCTCATCTGTGCATCACTAGTACACACTGCAGAGCACTAGGATCTGCTTAGCGAAAGGTCTTACAGTTTTCAGGTGCACGGCCTTCTACATTTATTTATGCATGTCCGTATGTGTGCAGGGAATGCACTATGAATGATATATTTTGTCCTACATAGGTCAGCAAACCTATTCTGCACCGTTACTCAGCAGATTTATCCAAAGTCAAAGATGCAAACACTCAAACACAAGCAAAAGTGCGCTCTCCATAACATATGTATTTATACACTGAAGTTAAAATGGCCCCACTAGAGACCAGCCTTCAAGAAACTGATTTATGTTGCGTGTGTTTTTCTGTCCCTGTATGCGTGTTTGTGTGTCAGTGTGTGAGGAACACTGGCACACCGCCACTCTGGACATTACAGTTCCAAAGTGTATGCTATAATTTTATATCAGGAAATCAATTTGGATTTTTTAAAATAAGTAACTATTACGTTAGTTTTTAAATTGATATTCATAAAAGTAGACACACAGGACTGTCCTCAGAGGTCAAAGAAAACCCTCTGGATGTTTGGCGGATTCAGACCAAGAACCACTGGTGGATGGAGTAGAGGAGTGACCTCGCTGCAGGAAAAACCTTTCCAAAAAGACCCTTTGTAAGGTCTCTGTCCACCTCACATCAGGACCTCAGGGCTGAGCGCTAACAACCACAACAGCAATTTATACAAGGGCAATGTTTCACCAAAATTTTCATCACTTTTGTTCTACTTGTTTTCTTTCTCCTCAGCTCCCCAGTAATGAAATCGTTGCTTTATTTATCTTGTTACCTCACTGCTGGAGAAAAATAAAATCAGCTAAAAAGCTTTAATTTACAGCTGAATAAATTCAGTTGTTTCTACCGATTGTTTAATAAAAATACGCATGGTTTGAAAGATCTGAGTGTGAATTTAATTAAGTAGCAATATTTGTATCAATCTTGCATCTGTCCATAATAAGTCTCGTTTATAGTCATTTGCCATTTTTTTCTTTCTGGGGCTTCCCCAGTCTGATCCCAGGTTTCTGCCTGGATTCTCAAGTGCCTTTTGATTTTGATTGTTTTAATGATGGCTGCTCTTCTAGTGTCGGCGCCTCCTTTCTTGCTCTGAGGCTCCTCAAAGACTTTAATGTACAGATAAATTATTTTGAATTACATTTGCTACTTGATTGCCTATACGTGCAGTAGATAGATTTAGTTCATTATATTAGGTTCCCCCCTTTTTCCATTATTCTTTTTTTTCTATTTTCTTAATTTTATATTTTGTTCTTTGTTGACTTTACATGGACTTAAGTCTGTTAAAGCATGTTTAATTAGTTGATATTGTCGTTTTAGACTGATGCTTTCTTCTTTGGAATGGTTGGTTAAAAACTCACTGCCACATTCAGTGTACGCCAAATATCTTCAAATTCATTAAGTGGCCTGCTCAAGAATGTGGGATGAAAATCGAGACTGGCAGAAAATCTGAGATCCTTTCTTTCTCATCAGCTTTTTCTATTTGAAGTAATGAGACAGCAAACTAAATTTCATGTCATTGCCTGATAGCAAAACAGCATTAAGCATGCGGATGATTGGGCCTGCAAAGGAAATACTATTGGTTTTTGAAAAACAGCTCTTTTAACACACATTGTGTTAAATGACATATCTTTAGATTGTCATTATCTCACTGATCTAAGTCCTGAGTAAGTACAGCCTGTGGAGTGCAACAATAACTCTGTTTTATGTTTAACCAATCTGTTTAAATAAATATGTTTTTCCATTCAGCCTCTACAAAATGTGCAACATACGGCTTGGTAGACTGACTATTACATATCATTTCAGAAACACGGTAATATAGATCTAATTTTAAAATAAACCTGGTGTTCAAACTGCTTTTTAAAGGCAAATCAATATAAGCAGTTTCCCCGATATGGACAAAATAATCCACTCCTGCAGGGATATCATGTCAGCTTCTTTGTGAAACATTCAGGAGAAGACACAACCTCAAGTAGGCAGAAGTACACACTTTGACACATACACACTACCATGTAGGCACAATACCCATTCTCACCCTAACTGGGTCAATCCACCATACATTCTGGCGGGGGAAGGAGGAGTTGCAAGTTTTTGCTGAAATGGTGATAAAGAAAAAAAAAAAAAGCAGGCTCATTGGGAACGATTCTGCTGCTCGCTAATCTAGGCCAGATGTTTGAAGCGAGCGAGGATAAAAGGAAACCAAACAACAGCCGTGAAAATCCAACAGGATACCGAGTGAATGGATGCAGGCACATGGAGAGCAAATGATGAGAAGGTAGAGGGCAGAATGAAGGAAGACAGGGAAGAAAGCGGCTGTGGAGAGGACAGTGGTTTCATTAGTGAGATTGATTAGATGAATGGAGAAGCTAACAGCCTCTCTGCTCTTTAGTTAAATGCCATCTCTGGGCCTATCAGCACCAGCTCCAACAACAACACATAAATTACAGAGAGAGAGGAGGAGTGAGAGAGGCACACACACATGTAGAGAAACAAACGGAAAGAGAGCATAATCATCAACATGAAACACACAAGGCAAAATATGCCTGCAGAGGTCTGGGATCACCAGCAACAGCAAACGGCTGATCACCTCATTTTGTCACAGGAATGTAAGCAACAGCATGGTAATGTATTCTGCTTGTAATATGTGCGTGTGTGTGTTTGGGTCTCTGTCCAAGACAATGTAGTAAAAGGTCTGTGGGCGAGTCTTCGTCTCTTCACTTACTAAATTAATCTCTGCTCTATCTAACAGAGCAACACACACTTCCACACAATTACTAATGACATTCACCCATCCTGAGGGCTTCTTACTAAAATGTTGGCTTTTACAAGGAAACTTAACAAGTGTGAAATTAGAAAGGTTACCGAATACACACACAGAGAATCACAGAGCATGTGGCAGAGACTGGAGCTCAGACAGAGAATAAGCTCTAATTGAAAAAGCCTCTTCCTCACAGGCGTTTGCCGTTGAGGAGACAACGCAATAAGGTAATTATAACGGAGCTGCACGATGAGTCAGGGTTCATCTCAGCATTGTCACACACTGACTTATATGAAATTACACAAACAAATATCTTCTGCCCTATCAAACATATCCCCCCCCAAAAAACATGTCTGTTCAGTACAGTGTATGAACTTGAATGAAACTACTCTGCTAAAGAGGTTGATTTATTTTGACCATAAGTACATACTTCAGAGTCAGTGCTGACTGGCATGGATTTAATAAAAGCAGCAAGATGTGAAAATTATGATCATTTATCATCATTTTGCGCCTGTGGTTTTGTTTCCTTAAGTGTTATTACATTTACCAGGATTCATGAATACATTTTGATCAAAGTTTTATGAGTAAAATCTTGTATACTTCTCACTCTAGAAATTCTCCAGATGGCAGCAATAAGCGAAATGGCTGACTAAATAAGAAGAAACTCTGTGTGTGTGTGTGGATTTACTGTAAACATTCCCAAGCTACTAATACAGTTCTGGTTTTTAGTCCACATTCATCCCCTCATAGTGGAATGCTAATTTAATTTCAGGGTTGATTATGTCTTTCAAAACCTTATTTGAGTGTAGATTATCACAGAAAATACTCATTCACATATTTGTAAGAATAAGAGCTGGGTGCACAAGTTAGAAATATAATGCACACAAAATTCAACATACAGGGGATCAAAAAAACACATTCACTCTCATTTCTGTTTGAATAAATGTCCAAAGTAAATTGTTAAAGACAACACACAGCTAGAAATAAAAGAATTGTAGCTTGCCAATGGTTAAAGATGACATTGTTTCTAATCAGTTTGCAAAAGGAATATTTAACAATATTGTAATGACACTCCTACTAGCAACAACAGATGAGCGTGAGGTACGTTTCATTTTTAGAGTAATGTTAATAAATTCAATAGAAAACCAACAAGCTGTAAATGCCAAACAAAACTTGCTACTTCAATCTCTGAGTGCAAAAGCTTGTTTGATTTACCAGAACATTTCCTTGTTAGAATTGATGCACTGCAAGAAAAATTAGACAGACAGTGACTGAATGTAAACAACACTTGGCTCCGAATCAAGCACGGTTAAAAGGCAACATTAATTTGTAATGTTACTAACCACCTGAGCTCTGCATGGCTTGAAAGTTTCAGATTTAAAATGATCTTATTTACACATCTTTGTTAAAAATCAGTTTGCCACAGTTTTTGAACTTGGCTCTACAAAATATGGCAAAATGTTTTTTTTAAACAGTATAACCTCTCACCATTCAGAGAATGCAATCATATTCTATTTTTAATAGGCACTCTCATTTTCCTACGCTATTATCAGATTTTATGGATAGGAAGAAACTATTGAGTGGAGACACCATTAACTGGGAAAACAACGTTTAGTCGTACTATTACGTGCTATTCCTTACAATCAAACGGCAACATTTATCCTGGGAAATTTTGATGAACATGATTCTCATTGGGGCTGAACGATTCACTGCACAATTTATAATATTAGAGAATGTTGTGATATGTCTTGCACATATTAGTGCATTCATTCTGATTAATCAATTTCAAAGTTTTTGATGCGCTACAAATTTTTAAATTCATCGGTTTCTGAGATAACCGTAAATCTGCGGTATATTAGATTTGCGGGTATAAACGCTGTGGTTTGCGAAACCACAGCGGGTTTTGGTGTGGCCGCTTCTCTTGGTCCAATGGGGGTTAATTTTTTGCTTCAAAACATAATCTGATGGGACGTTGGAAATGTCTTTTGTGTGTACAAAAAGTTTCTGAAACACTTGAGTTCGGAATGGACGTAGTTTACTACTTTCCATTAGGTGGATGGTTGAGAAAGCTAAGATTTAAAAACAAAAAATATATTTGTTGTTGAGTTCACATGTCTATTTATTCAATTTAGCAGCAAAAATGGTTTTAAATTGAGAATGTTTATTTGTTGAAGTAGTTTGATTAACTGTGATTAATTACAAGTCTTGCAATCAACGCAATGAAAAATTTTTAAATGAATTCCACCACTAATTTAAATTAAAAATGGTTGATGATTACACCTTTCTTCTTTATTTGTATTGCAGCATTTTAGCCATTCTTATAATTACATAATTGCTCAACAGTTTCTAGTTTGTCTGTTGGTATTTTAATGATTTTTGCTTGGTGATTAACTCCAAGGGTTGGAAAGGCTCCTTGCCATCACCCTAATCTTTAGCTCCTTCCACATCAGCTTCAAATTAGGACTCTAACTGGGCCTTTCTAAAATTTTGACGCTTCTTCCAGTCAGAACAAAAACTAGGCAAAATTGAATTATTTGAAACCTAAATCTGCCAGATGTAAAAACAATTTGATCCTTAACTGTGTCTTATGCATATCCTAAAACGCAATATTTTAAGTCATGTTTAGCCGTATGGTACTGATTAGAGCACATTAAAAGGTAAAACTAACCACTGACCAGTTCGACTCTGTTTTATATAAACTGGTTCATTCTGGGGCCACATTAGCTGGGTATGGGACAGGAGAGTCACAGTAACAGCTGCTCAGAGGTGCACCTCTGTCACCAGTCTACCGCCTCTCCCCGGTTCCTTTCACCTTTCCTCTCCTCCCTCCTCATCATTTCCACTCCAGATTGAGCACAGTTTGCTCTATTTAATCTGTCATGAGATGCAAATAAGATGCAAATCCCTCCCAGAGGAGTGGACTGCTGGAGGGAGGCTATCTGATGTCAGTGTTCAAGAAAGAAGCACAGCCACAGGAAGAAATGAAGAGACGGGTTGTGTATGTGAGGCTTGAGAGAGTGGGTGTGTATGTGTAGGATAGAGGGGCAGAAGCAGGGAGTGTAAGGGGGGGTGACTTTGAGTGCAGCTGTAGAAAAAATGTTTTTAAATTTATCTTGGAAACAGGAGCAGAGAGGGACTTCCAGTATCACAACATGGAAGGAAAAACTCAGAGGAAAAAAAAAAATAATACCCCCAATCTGTCCTGTACAGCTTCACGTAGGAGACAAGAAACGAGAAAGGGAGAAGATAGGAAGCAGAGAGAAATGTAAGGAATAAGATGGAGTTTGGGAGGGGGAGTTTCTCTTGGCTGTTGACAAGAGAAAAATACACCTTTCACTGGAAAATAAAGCTTCACCTCCCTCACTGCTGCATTCCCGGTAACACAGCAACTCATCTGGCCTTACCTTCCTCTCACTGCAGAGAGAGAAGAGGAGAGAGAGGACAGAGATGGCAAGGAAGGAAGTGCAGAAACCGCTTTTCTCACACTAGTAGCAAAACTACAGTATCTCTTTTTTTATTTCTCTCTCACATGCACAGTCCTTGTTCTCTGAACAAATACGATCTCTGACTGCATATAGAGCTCCAGCATCCATGTCCATCATAGATACAAAACCTGAGCCAGGCTTCTGGCAACCCTCCTGATTCTGTGCTCTCTCTCACCCCCTCCATGTCTGAATGTCCACCATTTTCCCCTCTGTCCTTGCTTAAGCTTAGCTGCGGCTTTGAGATAAATGCATAAAGCTGGAGTTGGACGCTTCGCACACTTCCCTTTTCTCTCACTCGTGCCGATTTTCCGCAAACACAAGGCCATCAATAAACCGTTGCTATTTCTAACTGAAAAACACAAATACGACAGGTTCAGACATGCTGGCTTCATTTAACCATTTTATCCTTTCAGATTTCAGAAGACACAGTTGTTAGCGCTCACTCAGCATCCACCTGTAAGTCAACCACAGAAATCTGAGGTCCTGAGAACGATAAAGAAATAAACTTAGATTTGTTTTAATCAAACTGTTGCAGCGACAATAAACTAAATTACATATGGCTTCCTACTTGACCATATTGATATAACAATACTGTAGAGCAGTTCCTGTACGACTCTAAGTGGCGCATGTTTATTAGCCGTAACAATGCGGCATTTAAAAAAAAAAAATTCAGCTGGTCTTTGACCCGTTTTAATTTCACAAATTTCTAATCAGATGTTAGAAAATGTACCTGTACCTCATTAAAAATATTTTAAAAGTTTGAGTAAAGTTGCAGGGAAAAAACTCGAGAAATAAAGCAGAAAAGTATGCCGGTCAAAGTAGAACAAAAGTGGAAAAGCAAAAGCCTAGTGAAAAAACCCAGACACCAAAATTAGGTGCAGTAAGAGGCTTTGTTCTACAAACGTAGAGACAAGTATAAACCAAGCCGTTCCTCCTGAGAAAACAGTTTTCTGAATAACGCAGGATTTCCTCTAGCAAAAAATCATGCACATAATAGTTGGTGACCCTCTTTTTTCCTGTTTCAAATATTTATTTAAAACAGTGAACCAAAGCTGCTAGTTTTGCTGCTGTAGGAGATGAGTGCAAAGCAGAAACCACTTTAAATGTGCAAAGTTTGCACTTTTTAGGATCATGAGATTGTCACAGTAGTTCATTCAGAGTTCAACTTCAGATAATGTTACAAAGATGGTATGTAATGTGGTGATTATTATGTTTTTCAGCAGCTGTGCATCTTAACTATGCTTCATATCACGTTGCTTCAATTAATACACCAGATTTTAGCCTTTCTTACATTAATTACTCAGTGCCCTCAACTGAATATTGTTTTTTGGTGAAGGACGACTTCTTACTTACGAGTATCTAGAATGTAGTTAAATATTTCACCATCTTTCAAACAGTGGCTGAACCACACTTGAACTGAACCTAGAATGAAATTAGAAAAATATGTGCCAGTCGAACATATTGCAGATATAAGTTTCCTTCTCATTTGATGTTTGATCAAGAGCTATTTCTACAATTCACTGCAAAGAATCCCTCATGTGTTGATGATTATCTGCAGGAAGGAAAATTAGACATCTCTGGCTCACCTTTCTGTCAAGGACCAGAGGATCTCCTCTTACACTAAATACATTCTGACTCATTTTATGAGTGTAAGGTAAGGCACAGGGGGAAAATTGTGCAATAGTTTATTTTTGCCTATTGAGAGAAGGTTTTATTCACAATCATTGTGGTTTTATCATTGAGGTCAGACCCACATCTGAGAGCAGGGCCATGCACCACCCAGTAAATCCACAGGGTCCTGCCCTATGTCTATCCCATATAAGCTTTTTATTCTCGCCAAGCTCTTCCAATGCAGAACAAAAGTCGTCGAGTTCAATTTGCAGAGGCTCATTAACATTCTAGCAAGACTTCCCTCTGCCACAAACCACTAAATAACAAATAGAGCACACCAGTGCTACTGTAGGAAGGACAAAATCATTTGTAAAAGTTCCGTCTTCAAAGTCTATCCAGCTATCTGATCCTCGAATAGTAATAAGCATTTACCAGAGAACTAATACTGTAATGCTCAGGGCATTATGTTTGGTACAGTACTTTAAATCATCTACTTCTAAAAGTCTACAATAAAAAAAGTCTATTCAAACACCAATTAGTTGAGTCACCAGCAGAACCTGAGTGATTTTAGTACAAAAAGGTAGACTGGAGATGTTAGAAGAGTCTCACAATAGAGTCTGATGCATCACATTAATGCCATGCACAAAGAATATTTATGGATGAAATTTAGACTTTGTTAAACTTCTAAACTTTTTTTTTGACTGAGCAACTAATTGTTAGTGATTAAACATGTAGTTCACACATTTCTATTCAAATGATGCAATCAAAGGCACAGTAGACGTCAATAAATGTTGTAAATAAATGTTTCACTGTAGATCAAGTAGGTAAATCCAGTTTCACGTCCAGCAGTCTAACATATCTGATAAGTCTTAAGGTGTACATTCCTGCTTGGACTTTATAATCTTACTTGAGCTTTGTTCTGAACACTGATTTGTCCTTTAGGTTGCGTGCTTCATCAAATTAGCTCCAAGACTATCTAAATGAGGGGGTACACAGGTCCTGTTCCAGCAAAAGATGGTCAGAGAGTGGATTGTATGAGAGAAAGAAATGGCATCCCTGCAAGTTGTTTAAATCCATCACTTAAATCCAGTTTACTACTATTGTGGCAATTTCACAATATGGTTGTACCAGCTGTCTACTGGGTAGTTTTTAATAATCAGCTCAGCCTACAAAATCCCTAGATCTTCAAATTAATATAAAATGTTTTTCCATCACAAGGTGGGTGGCAGGGATAGGAAGAATGCTTTGGAAGCTAGGGACGGTTCAAGAAGGGAGTTTAATTGTTTAGGGAAAGTAAAAAACCTCCCAGAAACAAACAATTGTGGGAATTTTGCTAAATATTTAGCTTTTTTTTGTTTGTTTGTTTGATACATACTGGATTTTTTTATAAAGCGACATACGAGTAAGTTTCTGATGAAGGGTGTCGGTAGTAAAAATGTGCACAGATGAAGCATTGCTGTGAATAACTGTAGTAATGTAGACTCAGGGGGGCACAGATCCAAAATGCAGCTGCAGCAGGAGTAAACACAACTGTTTGAAAGAGGACAAATGTTAAATAAGACACTGTTTTGAAAATACATGGCTTGTATTGGTATTTTTTGCTAAATTGTAATGAAAGTTGATTACTTGAGAGGCTGAGCTGTGTAATTGTTGTAATTATGGTTACGATGCTGATTGTGATAAGAGTAGCATCAGTAGAGAAAATGAACAAACTTACAACCTTTGTTATTATGACAAGTAGCTTAGTATTTTCAGTTTTCTCTCCACTGCAGCTGATTTCATAAAACCTAACAAAGATTGAAAGTTCAAGGAATATGAGGGCAATTCACGGTAAATCAAAGAAGATAACCTTTTCTATTAAAATTAGTAGAGTTTCCTCAAAATGGTAATTTGTCTAGGTTGGCACAACACATTGTGCATTAAAGTCCAAGCACAACTGAGCGTTAATGACATTACAAAGCCACTGCTCATTCTATTTTTAACAAGACTGTCAAGTCTTTTCACACTTATTGTCAAGTCTAATAACCTCATTTCAACGTATAAAATCCATAGTACAATCTACTGCACTACACAGAGCCAGGATGGTCCTGTCAGACACGGCACTGTTAAAAGAAACTATGCCAAATACAAAGTCCAGAGTGTCAGTACACATGCAGTAGTTCAACATGTCCACCCATACATGTGTAATGCTAAAGCACCGTATATGATGAGGTCCTGCAAACCTTGCAACTTACGGACTTTTTTTGCACACAGGATTTATATTTAGTGTGTTACTGTATTGACAAGAAGATGTGGTATAACTGAATGAATGAATCATGAATTAAATAATATATGGGAAATGAGACCTGATCACATATTTCTAAATAGGTTGCTGCTTTTCAAACAATTAGAAAATGCAGTACAGCTGTTAAAAAAACAACAACAGAGAAAACATTCAGGTTCACGTGAAATCAAAAATGTTACATTTAGCCGTTTCACTTTAAATACGGATTGCAGGCTCCTTTTATTCAGGCAGAGAAAGAAGCTTCACTGCCATCCCTGGCTCTACGGTCGAGTGAGTTGGACTTTGACACATGCTCCTCATTAACCACAACAAGAAAAGGTGGCCACTTCAATCAGGATATTAAAAAAGGAAATGAAATGAACAAAAAAGGCGCATTGGGAAAATGAATCCTGACAGAGGAGAAGAGGAAAGAAAAGGGAAGAGAAGAAGAGAAAGGGGGGAGGATTGATGTTTATTCTTTGGCTTTGTTCCCAGATCCAGTGTTCTGTCCCTCAGCCTTGTTTGGCTGCAAATCTTTGTTTCAGAGTGTGAGAGTTTGCCCTGTACACCTGACATCTCTTAACAGTAATAATGCATTTCCCCCAATTAATATGTTATGGATTGGAGAGTACATTATCGATCCACAGCCTCGTATTGTTATCCTGGTACACCCTGTTCACCTTCTGCTTCCCCAACAGCTGAACCACAGATGTCTCAACCATCCTCAATAACGACTCATGTTAGTCTCATTCTTTACTTTCTCTTGCATTGTTTTTGTATGGATTAGGAACATATTTTATAAATTCCTCATGGTCCTACGTCTTCACTTTCCTGACAAAATCGCACAAGAGATGAGATCATTTGCAGCTTTAACGATGATAAAAAATTTCCAACAATCGATGTTACAGATTTAAAATTACATCATCATTAAAACTGTATTCAATGACCAGGCTCAATATCTCTGGGGTTTTTTATTGTTCAACACTGCCGCATCTGGTGACATAAGCAGAAGGCCGTATAAGTTGAGTACAACATCCACAAACTACAGTCTTACAGTTTAAAGTTACCTTTGCCAACCATGGCTTGTAAAAACACTGCAAAGTATCTTAATGTGGGATGCACTACCAGTGATGCTTGATAGGAATTTGTTAATTAATCTTTAAATCTACATATTCAGAGCATCTGCAAGAAGAATTGCTTTGTCACCCAACTTTTTAAAAGTAGTATACTATATGAAGTGACATCACAATTCAAGGGAGTGGAGATAAACACAGACAATTGTTTGCCTTTGTGACGTTCTTTAGCTCAAAAGGTTTTGGTCAGAGGGATTGTTTCTGTAAACCAGGCGAATATTAGGCCCTCATGCCGACTTCCTTCTAGGGGTGAGAAACGCTACAACCCCAGCAAAGTTTCTTAAAAGCTGATGCTCAGATGTTTGAAAGGGATTTTAAAAGGTCAGTAAAGCCTCAGCATTTGCAACGAGGTAGTAGTAAACATGCCAGACGGTATAAATTAACATTTGCATAAATATTAGCAACTTTAACTCCACATTGATCAAAGGCTCCATGCTACCATGGACACAAACTCGTGCAAGGGAAACATCCACACAGCTCCATCGGGTAAGAAACTGTAAAGTAGCAAAGCACACTCCATTTTTCTTCTGTTCAGAAAAAAAGGTATCGGCAGCAAAGGTGGCTAATAATAAAACCGGTCGACATTAAAAACCTAGACTGAAGCTGACAATCAGAAAGGTTGTCAGTGTAACAGCTAAACCTGCTGATTTTAGTTGATAACCAAAGAAAATGATGCAAAGCTCCTAGAAACAAACAAAACATTGTTTATAGTGTAAAACAAATATCTTGTGAGGTCCAAATTCTTGTTTAGATGTAAAAAGTATATTTTTTCAAATATATTACATCCCTGAATCCAAGGTACATACTTCCATAAAGAATATAAATAGTCTGCTTTTTTGCTATACATGAAAGCAACACGTTAGCAGGTTGAATTGCCAGTTACTGTCACACTAACATGACATTTTCGTTGTGTTCGTGGAACAATCTTTTGGTTGTTCCACAAACACGGTTAAAAACTAACGGGGACCGGGCCCTTCAGTCGGTGGCCCCAAGGCTGTGGAACAGCTTGCCCTTGCAGCTCCGTTTTGCTGACTCTGTGGAGGTTTTTAAAAAGCAACTAAAATCATTTTTATTTTCCCAGGCTTTTATCTCTTGATTTTATTGTGTTTCTTATGTTGGTTTTATGTTTTCTATGGTTTTAAGTTTGATTTCTATTGTACAGCGCTTTGTGATTTTATGCCTCTTAAAAGCTCTTTACAAATAAAGAGCTTTACTTACTTACATTTATTCCTGATCTTTATTGTGCTTTCACACATGTTTGCTGCATATAAAACTGTATGAAGCATTTTTATGAAGCAAGTTGTAATCCTTATTGCCATTACAACTTTAAATGAAATGAATAGATCCACATAACCTCCGTTACGCTTTTATAGAGGATGGTAACACAGTTTCACAAAAACTGTGTTACTAAAGGGTTCACTTTGTAGAACTGAACACTTTTATATAAATATAAATAGCATCAACTTTCTTCTGAATGTATATAAATTTCCTTTAGAAGTGGAGAGACTTTACTGTTGCAGAAAGACACTTTTCACTTGGCAGTACAATTTGAGGAGTAAATTCCTTATCAGAGATTTATGAATTGGACCAACATGCAAATGCTGGTTTACTCTTGTCAACTTCTAAGAACATGCAGTCCTTTTATTTCACCCAGTGACCCCTACCATTCACCTGCATTACTTATTTGTTTGTTTTTTTTAATTTAAAGCACTATGTGTTGCCCTAGCTCTTTATGATCAGCACTTTAAGAACAACAATTATATTCTTAACGATTCCTTATATGCAGTTAATGACTGCTAAGTGGTTAAAATAAAACAGTGTAGGCTAAACTAAAGGTACTGGAGTTTTGATCCACTGGCGTTGCAGATCTGTCTGGGTCTCTGATCAATATATTTTGATGTAAAGCAGATCACAGAAGTTTCTACTGTTACAGTGGTGTGAAAAAGCGTTTCTGATTTCCTTTTTCCTTTTGACATGTTTGTCACACTTTCAGTGTCTCAGGATATCAAACCAATTTAATTAATTTTCCAGGATACATCTCTAAGAAATACATAATCTCTAAGACCTTTAGCGAAACATTCAGCCAAACCAGTTAATAGGTTTAGGAAGAATCACTTTTTCACACAAGTTTGGATGATTTTTTCTCCCCACCCTTAACAATAAACACCAATTTACAAATGCATTCTGTATTTACTTGCATTGAAAATAATTGAATTTGGTTAGATGTTCTGAAACACTGAAGTGTGACAAGCAAAAAATAAATTTAATCAAAGAGGCAATGTTTTAATAAACACTTTTTCACACCACAGTACATCGTTTTATCTCCTCATTGAAGTTAAATCATTCTGCCTGGAAACTTATCTTGAAAAAACTAACAAATACATTTTTATATTCTCTCATTGTGGAATTTAGCAAACAGAAATAAATATCTGGTGTCAACTGCATGTGGCATTATATTCGCAAAACTTTGTGCATTTTCGTTTATTCTTTTCTTGAGCCTTAATCTTAATTGTCGTCACAAAATTTGATCAAGGATGGTGAAATTTTGCCCAATAAAAACAAAAAAAAGTGTAGATGAGGAGATTGTATTTTCTGACACTGCTAGCACTGGCTCACTCCATCACTGTAATTGATGTTCAAGTTTCTGCTGCATTGCATTTCACCTACAACAGCTCCTTGAATCAACCTGGACAAAAACTGTGACTGTGCACTTTGTTGATGTACTTTCATTATTTTCAACTTCTCTAAGAGTGATGCCAAGAGTTTCTGTTGCAGCTGTGACTTTCTACAAGTACTGCAATAAAAAGCTTTCTTTTGCCTATACAGGCACACAGCCTGGTGGTTTCACTTTGATAAATTTGAGCTACTGCATTCAGAGATTGTTCTGCTCAAATGGTTGTTCTAAAGTAAGTTGTTAGTGTGGAGAAAATTATTCATCTTACAGATTTACTTAGCTTTTTCTTATTGTCACACTTAGCTGTTTCAGATGAAGCAAATGTTAGCATCAGTGAAAGATCAAATTTAAAACAGTGACATTTTTAAAAGGATTTAAGCAGAAAAAAACATTCAATTGATCCCAGGCGTAAGTAATTGGCCCCTAAACCTAATAACTGGTTGAGCAATGCTGATACCAACAACTAACATCAAGGACAACTGGCAAGGAGGTCATAGACGTCACAACAATTATATGTGTAGGGGACATGTCTTCCTCACATTTGAAAAATATTTATTTGGACCCCTCGACATTTACAAACTTACCTCTCTCGGTGCTGTTTCTATTGCTTTGTGAAAGAATCTATTCCACTTGACAGAATACATACTGCTAAGACTCCAGTCTATGTTTGAGTTTTCCTGATTACCTGCAACAACCCACAACACTACACACTCCAAAGAGGATAACTGGGAAGAGGGGAAGAGAGGTGGAAATTCAAAATAAAACTTTTCTAAATAAAATCATCTACCAGCTGCTATTAAAATGAGAACCTTGGCAGACGAGTCAAGTTGCCGTAAGCTGGACAGGAGAGAGAATCGCAAGCAGCTTGTGAGCCACTGAAACCAATATGTCCCCCTTCACATTACAAATACTTCCCTGAATGAGGGTTTTACTCTACATGTATTCGATCTGATGCAAATCTGGTCTTTGACTAGAACTTGAAAACCTATATTTTGCTTTTCAGTTTCCTAATGTCTTTGGATCATCATTTGTTTTTTGGGGGGGGTTTTGGTAAATGTGAAATGGGTTTTAGTGTTCCTCTTGGTCAGTAGATGTTTTGACCTTCGAACTCTCTATGCAAAAAAATCTTCCATGAGAGTTTCTTTTTATTGTTGAACCATGAACTGACCTTAACTGACCCAAGAAACATCTCCAATGTTTTGAATGTTGCTTTGAGTTTGTTTCTAGCCTCCTGAACTGAAGGCACTCTTTAAATACTTGCCTCTATAAATAATTTTTGTAGGATCCCCAATCCAGGGAAGTTTCACCACTGTTTCATTCATTTTTGTAACTTTCCTTTTACTCAGGCTATTGCTCCTTGTTAGTAAAGTTTGTTGGAGGATAAAACATTTATGTGCAACAAAAAAGAAAAACAGAAGTGCAAGGATTCAAACACTTTTCACAGAAGAATAAATAACATTCTGACTCTGACAAAAAGTCAACATAGTACTTTAATAGTAAAAATTGTTGCTATTCAGTTTTAAATACATTAAATAATGGCATTTTATTTTTTTAGCTTTAAATGTTTGTGTTATTACAGTAATACCATAAAAATATAGTATTTTATCTCAAGGTTATCATATCCTTACAATCTCAGCCTACTAAGCCTACTTGCAACGTAACTATAGACATTACAGAAATCTCACAAGCAATCTTCTGTCTGTTAAGCTGCAAGACAGCATTACACACACACACACACCCCAGCACACCGATAAGTCATAAATGCCACAGCTTGTGACATTTATAGGAGGAAATGAAAAATAGCAATGTCTTGTCATAGGCACATGCATTCAAGACCGTAATTGCGTTGAGTCAATGCGATTACCTGGGAGTCTCCCTCTGGATGCAAACACTGCTGAGTTATCATAGCACTATTATTCCCAAACCAATATCATGGCCTGCCAATCACTTCCAATGGATTACCTAACAACATGCTGTGGCAGCACACAAACTGGAGAAGAGGGATATACATCTGAATCCAAGTACTAAACACATCCACACATATCTATGCTGGTGTGTACACACAAGAAGTAATAAAACCAGATGTCCAGAGAAACACGCACCTTCGACTAAACAAGCTGTGAGCTAGCACACTATATTATGCACACATACACACTGGCTTCTTCAAAGGGCCCCAGGGTGAAGAGAATCATCCTTTTCATCTGAAGTAGGGAGGAAGCCCATTGGCCAAATTAGATTGTGCCATTTCCAGACAGAGTTAAGCATCAATCTGCAGCGCGGTGCCATGAATCTCTGTGACCTTGGCTGATCATAGCACGGCATTTGGGAACGCTCAGAGAGGCTCTTCATCAGACCTGGAGGATATGGGACCAGTGATGATATTAGTCAGCCATTATCTTTCTGCTCACATCCATGTTTCTGTGCGTCTGCCTCGAAATCCACCTCGTCCTCTGCTCGTCATTCCTTAGTCGCTCCAGTAGGACAAGGAGAACCCATGAGCTCAAAAGGATTCTTACTTAATCTAAGCTCTTTATGTAATCTGTGTTTACTGATCCAGTTTATTCCCAGCAGTGTGCCCTCATAATGATAACCAAATAAACAATGCACAGCCCTTTTTGTATCAAATGAGATCCACTTTCAAAGAGTGTTGTCAACTAGGCACGAGCTGGTGTGAGATTCGGACAGTATTATAACCAGAGCAGAAATATTATGGTTTTGTGGTATTAACACAATATTACAACAAAAACAATCAACTGCTGTTACTTAAAAACAGAAAAAAGATGTTCCCTCTGCTGAAGCATAGAACTAGTTATATAGTTATTGCAAATTATGTTACCCATAACATTAATTTATTGTTGCATAAATTTGTATTACTAGCCTTAAGCAAAAATATAGATAAACACCTGCTAAAAATAGTTGTACTATTCAAGCGCTTTCTGCAGTTTATACCTATTGTCTTCTTTTCCTGCAGATTACAAACACTGCATAGATAAGAAAGGGACAGCCAAATGCAGAAAGCCAAATGCAGAAAGTAAGAGACAATTACAAAAACTCTGTTTACTCTCTTTACACACTTTCTTCTAGACTTTATACTTTGACTGCATATATCTCTGATTTTGAAACTTACTTTTAAAAACCTTTGCATGCCTGGTACTGACCTGTGCCCACTGTCAACGTGTCAGTCACTGAATCCCCAAATGCATTCGAGCATCTACCTTTAAAGCAGGCACAGGCGTGACTGGTCCCTAAAAAAGGCCCACTCATCCTCATTCCAGAAGCACAGCAGTCACATTGTGAAAGATGAGATTGTGCTGAGATTGAGATAAATGAGCCTTCATTATAGCCATAATAGCACAAAGGAGGACCAGTAAGGGGAAAGTGAGGAAGAAGATGCAATCTCCCTTCCTCTCCTTCCATCCCAAATTTGCCTTGTCTAACAGATCCTAAAAGCATAAAGGACACAAAAAGGACAAAGTACAGAGTGGAAATTTTATTTAAAAAAATGTTAGAGCACCTATATGTACACAAATATGTGCATTTATATTGCTCATTCATAAACACTCACACTCTTCTGCAAGCTTCAAAAACAGACTCCAGCAGCACTTATATAGGGAATGAAATTTTCTGTCAGAATCTATCATGGAAAATATCTCCCCCTTCTTCCCTCCACACACAGATAACACGTTTATCCTGAGCTGAAAACACACACACACACAGAAACACTTTTTTTCCACAAAACTTTACCCCCCCACAGCCATGCTAGAGGCTAAATGAATACAGTAAAAGCATAACGTTTTGCGTACATTTAGCCCATTTGATGATTGAGAGAGATTTGTTAAATCAAAGATATTATAAACCTGGCTCATGGTTGGCAGACAGTGCAAAGAGAAAGTAACTTAATATCCCCCACCCCCTGGTCTAAAAGCTCTAGAGAAGGTAGAAATTTATGAGTGCTGCAGAGCACAGTTACAGACATTAAGACACACATGAATACAGAAAATCTAGTTAAGCAAACAATGCAATATTACACAAGCCAGTGTTATGGAGTAGACCTCTATTCTTTTCAGACAGAGTAATCTTCCAGCTCATACCCACTACATCAGGGCACATATTCACAGTCAATATTCTGTGGTATACCAATACAGAGGCGAGGACAGAATCCTAACAACCTCAACAGCAGCACAAGGCGGGGTGTGTGTGCGGGCGTGTGTGTGTGTTAGTACAGAAAGTGCTGCTGAGTCACAGATCACAAAATGGATTGGCCAGAGTAAAACCTAATTCTATGCAAGTCAGTGTGCCGTTGTTAACTGGAGACAACCCAATATGATAACATGAAAAAAATACTAACTCAACTATAGAACCATAATACATTTTAATTCGGTAAGTAAAATGTAATATCAACCATATGAGCACGCTGCTATGACGCCACAATGACAATCTTGAGTGCACATAATTTGTGTCTACAGTTCAATATAGGTGGCAGTTTTTTAGACACCATTGAAAGTCAATAGAAAAACCACAACAGTAACATTCCCTACTATTCCAAATGGGAATGTTACTGTGAACAAAACTGCATCAACACTGGAGCACACTGGCAGGGCAGTACAACAAGATGAAAAAGATAAATCAGTTTTTTGGGATTAATCCTATCCATCAGTTTTCAAGTCTGGGTTGATTAAATGCAATTAAGTTAATGAGACGCTCTAGACCAGGTGTCTTCAGGTCCAGCTCTCAAGGGCCAGTGTCCTACAACGTTTATATGCATCTCTGCTTCAACACGCCCAAGTCAAACAATGAAGTGATCAGCAGGACTCCGGAGAACTTGACTGCTTACTGAGGAGGGAATTCAGCCATTTGATTCAGATATGTTGAAGTACAGACTTGTCTAAAAGTTGCAACAGGTACAGCTAAAGAGGAAGAGCATGGGTAAGTCACAAACAAGAACCAGTTGAAGACGTTGGAGGTGATAATTAAACAAACACTAGCACATTGTTAATTTGCATAATCAACCTTCAAACACAGTTGTGAGAGAAACTTCCTGACAATGTGGAGGGTACAAAATGTGGAAGGTAGCAGCTGTTGTGACAGGGAGAACCAAGACCATAAACCCTCAAATTTTAATTTATGGTCTCTTTTTAACATGACTGTATTTTATACTTTATACTCAGTGTGAATGGAACTTAAAGCTGTCTGTTTTTGAAGAAATTGTTAAATTAATATTTATTACTCTACCTGTGGTTGTATTTCACCCTCTATTGCTTTTCTTTTCTGATCCGTTTTTAGACTTTTGCATATAGTTATAAAAACTACAGATTTTTGTTAAATATCTGGAAAGAATATGGAGGCCATTTTGCCACACCTAACCAAGATGGGTAAAGAAAACTTTTGCAGGCTTCGAACATTGTGTTTGTCTGCTGTAATATCTGGTAATGATGGTTATGCAGAGAAATGTGCACAAAGGTGTAGAGATGCAGGAAATGATCTAAGAAAATAATGACCACACAAACACCTTGTCACCAGCCAGAGAGTGCTGTTCACATTTTAACGTACCTATTTTTTCTTTTTGTAAAAATAAATTGTGCTGTTCCAGGTGTAAGAACAGCAATTCTTACACCTGAAAAAAAAACTGCATGTCAACAATCAACACAGACATGGTTTTCAGACTGTAGAGACCCGACTGAACATAAAAAGTTACACACAGATCATCCGCTTTGTTAAAAGACGTCAATTTCTTTTGGCAAAATGGTTCTAAACTGACAAGGCATGGACACAGAGTAACTTAAAGGGTTTTAGTGTGTGTAGCTCACTGGGTCAAGCGAGTTGCAGACTGAAGCTTTTGAAGACTGACCTTTTTTCCTGTGTGTCACTGACATCTAATCAGATTGTAATCCAGGAAGTTTAGAAGATACACCAGTACATTGTGCTTTCATCATGTTCTTTAGCCAGCTAGGTGGCTAGAGGGAGAACTGCACTGTCCTGCAGAAAACAGCTATCATCGGGGTTAACAGTTCTCATGAAAGTCTATCACTTGTTTTCAGTATCAATGTTTAGGGAACATGACTAAACAGTGGCATGACCTTCCATGACCCAAGGTTGGAATTGTTGCAAGATGGTCAATGTTATTTCCTTCATCTGTCCACATGGCTGATTGCTGCAGTAAAATTGCACAATGCAACAAATCAATAAATAAAAAAGGTACACAGACAGTCCAAGTAATCTGTAGGAGCACTTCTGCAACCTTGAGGCAGCACCCAGCTCATGATGATTGATACTCAAAACAGACATTTTTCTCACCAGTCAGGTCCAGGCCGGCAAAACAAAACACAAGAAAACATGTCTGTCATCACTGAGCTGTAGCTGGCAGAAAGTACATCTGCCCAGTCTCCTGCTCCATCCATCTGCAGCATTATCCATTTATATTTCCCTTGCTCTCAATATCCATCTGATGTTAAAATGCATTTATCAACACGTAGTTGCATCTCTATTTTGCCTACTTTCTTGAAACTTGTCCTCATTAGACTGGCATGCTTCAACAGAGTAGTATAGAGGAAAAAACAAAAACACTTCAAAGCATTTCAGCACAAATCGAATACAGAATACAAACTATTCAATACAGAGCATTTATTTCACTGCAACATGCACTGCCTCTGAACGTACTGGCACTTCAAACCCACAGTAGTTTCTCTTACTCATCCCTTTAAGTGGTGACACACCTGATGGATCCCGCACGTTACCGATTCTCCTCTTCTTACCACAACACCGAAGGTCACTCCCGGCCCGCTGTGTCCTCCTCTCCTTCTACAATCTGTCTCTTTTTCTCAGCCTACTTAAGTCAAAATGAGAGGGAATCCTCCAAGGGGCAGGAAATCCTCAGTCACTGAAAGAGATACTTAAAGATTGTGGAGCCCAGCAGCTGCTGTTGAAACACAGCGGCGCAGCCAGCTGCCTGAGTGGTGGAAGGCTATCGAGGCAAGGCAAGTCTGCACCACAGCAAGTACGACAGACACATACACGGCTTAGCGAGTCTCTTGCTCAAAGCTCCACGCTGCAGAGCTTCGAGTCAGCAGCCGAGCTCCCCTCCCTGCTCGGCTCGGTTTTGCTCTCATTTTGCTTTCACTCCCTCCTCTCCTTTTCCTCATAGTTTCCACAATCCCAGCATTACGAGACAGATTTCCGTCTCCATCCTTTCCTCTGTTAACATCTCAACAGAGATGAGTGATTCATCTTCTGTTAGGTAATTACAGTGCAAACAGTCATGGCGACCTGTGTGTTGAAATGATAGCGAGTAGATCCTTCAAAACTGCAACGTAAAGAACAAATGTCAAACTACAAATAGCAGATCAGAAAATCCTCTTACATATTTTTACATTTTGTTATGAGGCTGCCTTATTTTAAAATTGATCACAAAATTTGTTTCTCCTCAAAACTTTTCCTTTATTAAGGTTCCCTTACAAAGTAAGGTTGGAGCTCTTGCACAGTTATCTGGTTCTCAGTCATCAACTTGATACATAGTCGCTCTGTTTAGATGACCAGCCTGGAGGTTACAAACTTCTTCCATTTATGAATGAAAGTCACTCATTGGGATCTTCAAACCAGCAGAAATGTCTCTGTACCTTCCCCAGATTTGTTCCTTGAGACAACTCTGTCTTGGATGTCCTCCAGACCAGCCCTTTGACTGGTTTGTGCTCTTACATGCACTGGAACTTATATGGACAGGTGTGTACCTTTTTCAAATCATGTCCAAATAATTTGAGTTTGAATACATATGCATATGTAATTTTTATATATTCTGAACAAGTGTGTCTTGTTTTGGGAAGTGCCCAGTGACAACACTGACTTTATTTGGCACTTTCTTGGTTTTGTTAACATTAAATGTTAAAGTTGCATCTCTATTTTTGTTTGTGAAACAATTGTACTGTTTTACAATTGCAATAATATGAATTTCATGGTTCAGTGAAGCACCAATGTTTTTAAAAGAAACACCTCAAGAAACATGTTGGTAAAGCTACTCTCCACTTGTTTTGGCTCTACAAGTGCTGACCTTGATCTTGCAGCCTGAGTAGATTTAAAAAAATAAAAAAAAACACCTAAGCTTAGACCTAAGTAGAAGAGCACTGCAACCTTTTCTGATTTTGCACAAAACTACATCTGTGGGTATAAGCAGACAGAAAAAAAATATGAAACTAAGTACATCTCAAAGCTCCTCTAGCTTGTAGAACAAACAGCTCAAAGGATATGACAGAAAGCCTGAGCGCAGTCTTATCTGAAATTTCTTACAGCCCTTACCACTCTCCCTTCTCTCCCTCTGCATCGCTGTGGCCGGGTGTGCTTCCAACCGTCTCTCTCGTTTGAACAAGGATGTTCAGAACGTCATCACTAGAAAAAATGTCATCTCCATCACCAGTCTTGGTTGTTGCCATGGACACAGCAATAAACCTGACTGATTCTGAGCAAAATGAAAGGCTCTGTAGGATATCCTTATGTCCTTCCATGCTGACTACATCAAATATTATAAAACTCACATGTTGACATTTACCACAGATCTTCGCAGCAAAAATTACAGCGATATTTGGCAATCATTTCATTTGGGAAATTGGTTTCCATCCTCTTGCTGCAAATTAACATCTATAAAGAACCACTTGAGCAGTCTATTGACAGCTGTCGAGTGGGGCTAACAGGGCAAAGTGATAAGCAAGGATGTTAAGTGTCATTTGACAAAGTGTGGATAGATTACATTTAATGATTGGCTGAAGAGTATTTAGAAGCGAACTCCTGTTTTCTTCCTTACTAATGTCACATGCTCATTAAACCATCAGAGTTCAACATACACCCTCCTGTTCACTCAGGCATTTCACTGAATAGATTTAATTATATAAGGTTCTGAATCTCTGAATGACAACAAGTGCACATCGCCTTCAAGTTCAAAACAAATCACTTGTTGGTACATCTCTCATTAGTGCAGATCAGAGCAAAAAAACATTTGTACTAACCTGAGCTTGCACAGTTGGTGTGCATTAAAGTGTTTGGCTTCATGCATCTATATGTATGCGAGTGTATTCATTTGCCGCTCATTATATTTCCAGGCAGTGCTAAGGAGAGAAGGCCTGGTCCTTGTGAATATTCCATTTGGCTTATCAGACGTGTCCAACCCCGAGGAAGATCAGATCGAACCGTAAAAGCTCATTAATTACAAATGGTTGCTGTGCGACAGGGAAAAAAAGGGGGGGAAGTAGACCAGTGGAGGTGAGGAAGGGGGACAGATGGGTGAGAAAATGGATAAAGTGAAATACTGCAATGCTAATGATTAAGAAATATTCTATAGAAGACTGTTTCATGGTGCTACATTTCTTTGGAGAGGCTTTCACAGTAGGGCTGAAGCGATACACTGATCTCATGATACAATACAACATGAGATATTCTGCTCATAATATATATATATCACGATATTCAGCAAACGATATGATTCGATGCATTCAGATTTTCTGAAAGATTTTATAGTGAGTGATTTTGGTGACGATTTGTGACTGCTCCATAGACATTGATTGAATTAATTGAGCTGATGGTGCAATAAATGTTTTTGTTATACAATTGCTTTATTTAAATGTTAATTGTGTGGCTTTGTGTATTTGGTTATGTAGAAAAGGAACCTTTTCTGACTTATTCACTTATTTTAGATAATGCAATTTATCCATTTAATTAGTTTAATTAATTGTAACTGGTTCTTTCACTACATGTCATTTTTGATGTACATTTGCAACTGGGTAAAAAATTTCATGTGTGATAGCTGTAATTTAATTCATGTGGATTTGACATAAAACTCAAAGTAGGATTTAATGTATCGATACTGGCGGATGAAAAATCGATACTTTCAAAGAAAAAAATCTTGATAAATATCGTAAAATCGCTAAAATTACACAGGCCTATTCCACAGCAATAAATACAAAAATATTACAGTAGAAGTACAACATATAGAAACATATACAAACATGTCTAAGTGGAAAATATATAAGAAAAATTTACTTAATTATCTGTTTGTTTTTGTAATGTCAACAAAACAAGTCCTGTTTGTGAAACCTGCCCAATGAAGGAATAATCAGATGTGTGAAGTACATTCTTACTCAAAGGAATATTTAAACTCAGGCATTTTAACTAAATAAGAGAAATGAGCAGCTTACTGGTTAAGGACTTGAGTTGAAATTCACTAACACCTTTGCCTGCCTATCGTCACTGCATGTGTGTTTTTGCTTTTTTACTCGTCATAGGCTTATTGACGGGTGTCTTTACTTATAATTCCGAAGTAGAGGTAGGTGAAGAAATCAGCTGCTGACCAGAACCAGGAAACTTTTAACTTGATCAGCCCAGAGTGATAACAGACCAGTCTGTGCATAAAATTTAAATGCATAAAACTCTGCACACAAATGTGACTGCACACCTTTCCTTCATACATCCACAATATATGTGAACTAGAGCGCAGCTGCCCCGGATGGCTTCCACAAAATGTCCAAAGAACCATGGCAATGGTCTCTGCTTTCCAATTGTAGGCTGGTAAAAGCAATGCATTTTTTAAAAGGAGAACACCTTACAAAAAAATGACAGCAAAAGAATTAAAATAGAAAAGATTTTATAGAATGGATCTCCAAATCCAATCCTTGAGGGTTGATGTCCTACAGGTTTTAGATGCATTTCTACATCAACACACCTAAGTCAAATAATGAGGTAATTAGCAGGACTTTAAAGAACTTAACTGCATACTGAGGAGGTAACTCAATCATTTGATTGAGGTGTGTTGGGCCAGGAACACACATAAAAGTTGAAGGACACGGGCCTTCGAGGCCTGAATTAGAGAACCGCTTTTATAGAGTAGAATGATCAAAGTGAAAATGATTGTTTGAACAGGTGAGTCTGTTTTCAACTGGGATTTAAAAACAGAGACAGTATACCAGGTAGTCCTTTGTAGTTAGAGGGGAAATCAACATGCTGTTGAGCCGCACTATGAAGGAATCGAGTGTTGAACCAGGCCAGCGTGTTGCTACATTTGTTAGGCACGTTTGCACCTTGCATACAAGTTGCACAGTTACATAATGGAAATGCTATCTATGCACAAAGGCACATTCATAAACAGACGGTGCCCTTATACGAGTGCAGTGGACAGATCCAATCACATTACGAAATCGGCTCATTGTTACCAATAGCAATGTAATTTCTGCCGGTTCAGCCACAGCGTTGGGGAAACTTGTGTACCTACGAAACAACCGGATGGGGCCGACCCATTCGGCTGCCATGGCTCGGCTGAGGGGTGACTGTCAGATTCTCCACCTGTCAGCTATTTCCCGCTAAAATGCGAGAACCTGAGCCAGCAGCAGTAGCACACGGCTCTTTCTGGTGTCCCTCACTAATGCTGGGGCAATTTCCTGCTCCAGGATCGCTCTGGGCAATCTGAAGGCTAATCAGTGATTCTTCATCATGTGCCCGTCTGATCAGTCTGATCTCTAAACACATGCTCCCTTTGAATCCTTCCATTGGCGATGTCCTCCAGCAGTGCCAAAACTGCAATTGTTCCACAATTATGCACACGTTTGAATTGCTATTTATGGACACGTGACTGTCTACACTTTATCTGCTTTGTCAAACCTGTTCAGTTTATCTGATGATCCGACTCCGTCTTTGATTTCAGTGAGAATTAAAGTGCAGCTCAAATTACATGCATTTCATGCGCTTCTCCATACAGTCCAATGCGCATTTACCTCTACGGACAAAAATGGGGGAAGTTTACCATTTTCCCTAATACTTATTAAATTAATGTTTTCCCATTAATTTACAAACATGTTACGTTATTAGACTAAATGTGATTCAGTTTCACTATTTAGTGTTGTGATGAAAAATTACAATAAGGTCACATCTGCTAGTCATATTATATGAATGATTGTGAACTCTCACCAAAAGAACTATTTGGGTTACATGTAGAAGGTTGGAAGTTGTTTTCTACAGCTGCATCAGAACCAGGCTGTCTCGCCCTTTGTTCTTAATTCTTTATCCTTGGTATAAAACTCATGTGTTGTCTCTGCCTGGCAGAGCTTTGCATTCAGACCTGCTTCATTATGGATTGTCCTACAAGCTCTCTGTATTGTGCACAATATATGATTAAACCTGATTGAGTGATTTTACCTGAACAGTGCTTGGAAATAATATTTTTTCCATGACAGGGTTAAACAATATAATATTAAAATTATGAAAAAGCATTGGGGTCTTTGCTCCTGTGGTGAAATAACACCGGATGGAGTCATAGTTCAGTTTTTTTACATGCTCTTCGGTGCTTTATAGTTTCTTATTGCTGACTGGAAAAGTTTGGATTCCTGCCGCACATTTTCATGACAGGTAAAAAGTTTGTGTAGATTTACCCAAACTTTCACGAAACGTTCATTTTTATACATGCGGACTTGTGCGTAAAACAATGCTTTTGTGAACAAGAAAAGTTTATGAGGCCCCTCATAATGTTCAGATCTCAAACATTGCATATCTAAGTGCCAATACATCAAAGAATGGCAACAACAGTTTTTGGTGTGGATGTTGTAGAACAAAGATCCAAAACTTCACTGGTATTTTCAGCATCAGAGAGGTGTTTGAATACCTTCTTGCATCTCTGCATTTCCTCTGATTTTAATTTCAAGCATAAAATATTCTCTACGACATTTTGAGGCATGTCTGCAGTTCTTCAAGCAGCCACAGAGTGAGATTTAACAGATAACAGGAAGGCTAAATGGAATACAGAAAAGATGTTTTTCATTAACCTTTTAAGCTTTCAGCTTCTGACAGGCAATGCTGGAATTGGTTTCACTTGCAGCTTTCGGAAATCCCATCTATATCCACCATCTTAGAAGGCTTTCAGACTAGAACGTTGTCCATTTTCTTTCTCGAGACAAAGCAAAGCTGTAGTTTGATCATCTTCACCTGTTTGACCAAAGGCAAGGAAAATGATCTTCACTGCACATTTCACCACAGGGTTGTAGTGGAAGAATGTATTTTGATTCAGTTCAACTTTAGTGCAGAGGTTAATTATTGTGTAATCATTTCACCACTCTGACCTAAGCTTTCTCCTTTCTCAACATCTGCTAACTCTGCAAAAACTGCTCAACAGCTCAAAGAACAAAGATGTGTTAACATGACCTCCAAACTTCCCTGATACAAATCTTCCCTTCTAATTCTAATCTGTGGGAGTCACAGTAAATCTACAGAGACCCCACTCACTTATTCAATGGCTAAGAGGTTTTGTCACCAACACATTACCAGGTCACTTACAACACTTCAATGCCTTGCCAGATCAGAGCTCTTTTGGTGGCAAAAGAGGAGCTCGTCAATATTAGGCAAGTAAAAACCTCACTCTTTGATCAAAGCTCATCAAAAGGCAAATTAAGCCCCGGCTGCTCTCTGTGCATGCACCGGATAAAGTGACCGCAGTGGCACTGAAAGTGGGACAGATTTGTTGCAAGGTCTATGCTAATCAGATTACTGTTTTATAATGCTGCAGAAAGGTAACAGACATCAATTCATCATGTATATTTAAAAAGTAGCTAATTTTATTTTTAAGGAGTCAACTGAAATACAAACAGCATAGTCTAAAAAATTAGGCTTTGACAGACCAATTACTAGGTCTCTCAAGGCATGATGATTTTTTTTTTTAACTTGTAAAAGTAAAAAAAAAAAATCCCTAAAGGTTAGACCTGAAGTGCAACTTAAGAAATCAAGAGTTCATTATGTTGTATGTACACACAAATATGTCCAAAACCCTGAATGGAACGTTTTGTAACTTATAGTTTGTACTTGGTAGTGTCATCATGCAAATAGTTTTTTATGAAAAATAGTCATGAGGCGGTACCCGACGTCTAGGAATACCAAGGTCTGAAAAGTTTTACGGTTTAAAACTGCTAAAATGTCTAACATCTTTGTGTTAAACTCCTATTTTCGGGGGCCAGCGAAAGTGCGACAGTGACTTATTCTGTCTGGATGCAGCATAAAGTAATGGCACTGCCCCTCCCTCACATGTTGCTGAAAACTGCTAGTTCCAGTACTTACAAACAAGACAAAGCTGCCTATAAAGAAAGTTATGTTGTGGAAACCTAAGGAGTGTCACCCATCCACTGAACAGTAATGCTGTTTTGAAACTACAACTTGAGGGGGGGAGTGACACGCCTGCTAAGCAGCTCATTAATCTCTGTCTTTTTCTGTAAAAGAGCAGCTAAAGGGATACAATTCTGCAAAATTTGTATGTTTAGCAATAAAAAAAACATGTTTATCCCAAAAGTTATATTTTCTTTTACCACTCTGTACATCTATTAAAAGAAACAATGATACATTTTTAAAGCAATCTGCTGGCTCATAGTTGTAGCTGAAACTAAGTTTAGTTTCATTATGACCTTCAAAAAAAGTCTTTCACTGAAGTTTGATACAGAAAAATCACAGATTTTAAACAGAGCAACTCAAATGTTGCTTCTCTTTTTCCAATCAAAGCTGTTACATCATAGTATGTAATCTTTGTGTTAACACTGTGAAATCATGGTTTTTCTCCAGGTTATCTTGGTGAGAGAATCTCATATCAGCACATGCCTAATGCACTGAATTCCTTGTGCAGAATCAACTCAGGTTTTGCAGATAAAGGAAGGTTTACAGCAGAACTTGCATAGAATAGAAAGAAACAAGTATTCAAAGAAAATCTGCTTTTATTTTTGAGAAACAAGCATTTACAACGGCGGCCATTTGTTTACTTCAATTCTACCAAGGCGTCATAACACATTTCTCTGTGATTTATTGATATTTTAAAATGCTATGTGCAGCAGATTTAAGTACCTCTCAGCAATAACTCCCCAAAAGAGCATCTCTGTTTCCCTCTATTTAATCTCCTCCTTCCTCCCACTCTTCTCAGTGCCTTCTGCAATGTCTGGGTGTCATTAATCTGACGATAGTGGAGTGGTACCCATTACAGTCGCACACCCTAAATCAATGACTGTTACATGAGGAGGGTGTATGTGCGCAGTTGAATATTCCAGTGATGAATTTGTTATGTTCTTTTTCCTCCTCTTTATGCCGTCTTTTGATTCCTCAACTTGTGCTGCTGATGATCTAACGCACCAGGAGGGCCTAATGAGTGGATGTGTCTCTGTGAACAGAGAGAGGGGACGCGCAAACACATATGTGCGTGTACAAAACACACAAATTACAAACACCGTTTGTTTTAAAGACAGAACAGTGTGATAAATCACAACTGTTAGCTGGAAATAAATATTTGCATGTGCTAATTGGACTCATTAATGGCAGAGATATGAGGGAGGATGGGGAGAGGAAAGAGGTGAGTGACTACTTAAACATACACCACTGATCAGCTATATAATTGGAGCTTTGTGATGCACATGCACACTCGTCCGCACTGTTTGTGTATTTGTGTTGGGCTGTGGGAGAGGGATGATTAATACCTTTCTTGGACACACAGATGGATATTCATGCATGCACACGCACCCACACACGTGTACGCATACACACACAAAGACTCTTCACTGAACTCCCAACTCCAAAGAGGCTTTCAAGTAAATTGAGTTTGGGTTTAGGGTCCTGTTTGTATTAATGAGCCCACTGCCGCTCGAGTTAGGCCCAGTGCTCTGTGTTATTACCTGCTTGATAATGAATGCCAGCTTGACTAGCAGCAGTCAATGGAGGCGGCCTCACACAGCAGATAGCGCTGCAACTTGCCACCAGCTTAAAAGAATAGATAAGCTGCAATCTGTCACGGCGAGAAAATGATACCAAATGGCAAAGGCAGATAGAAACTGTGGACCATGAAAGACTCGCCCAATTACTGTACGCTATACCTGGATGGAGCAGCTTTTGCAAATAATGGAACACATTTATTTAAACCTCTCTAGAATAGGCAGATTGTTGGCATTTATCACAGGGGACAACACGGCAAGTCCTCCGAGGTTCAAACTGTTGGAATAAATTTGGATAATATTTTGGTGATTAATTTATTGCAGTGTGATTAATGCCATCGCAGGTATGAATCAATCTTTTATTAGAAACTAGCCAAAAGAATCAGGTGTTCTCACTCGTGCAAGGATGAATTTTAATAACCTTATGTCAGGATTATTCTTTCCTATCTTTCTGCCTACATGCATTTTTTTTAAAGTTTTTTTCATATGTCCAATCAGGTCCAATGAAATCAGACCTTGAAATAAGGATTTAATTATAGAAATATACTGATATTGCTGTTAACACAAAGAAGTTCCCACATTAAAGCAGGTTCTATTTAAGCTTTGAGAAATCAAAAGTCAAAAATTATAAAGGATGATCTGCCAGATGACAAAACTTCAACTTTCATAAGAATTATGTTGCTCCAATATCCCCTTTCTGCACATTCAACACTGTAGGCTAAAGGTATATCTCAAAAATGATATCATGATTAAGTTAAGTATTTGTCACTTATTTCAAAAAGAGCAAGTCATATAGGTGCATTAAACACTTAAATATTTCAAGCTTTTGATGTATTTTCATGATTATGGCTTACAGTTAATAACTAAATATTTTTTTGGATTTTTTTAAATCTACCTTTACTCTATCTGATCACCATTATGTTCAAATATTTGGGACATGTAAAAAATAAAACTAAAAATCAACCAAATTAGCTCTGCGCCACCATTTCTTGTCTAAATAATTTCAGCCGTTTTGGATTAACTCAAGGGTGGCCTCAGAAAATTTTTCACAATGTATTTCTGTTAATTCATTATCTATAAAGACAGTTTTTGTGAACTTGCAGAAGTTTTCCAATAGGTAGAAATGCATGCTGTGAAACCCGCATACACACTTAAAACTATTCATTTTACTGCTCTCTATGTATGAAAGGGCTAATTTATGAATCTCAGAATGGGTAAATGCTTCCACTCTGCAATGCAGCAGTGGGCAGTAAGCAGGCGAGGAGTGGATGTATAGTGCCAAGTGTTTGAGAAGACCTCTTTATTATCTAAATGGATATGAAGATGGCACTTAAAGGAATCAGCTGATCATCAGCTCATTTAGGAGGCACAAATTACTCTGTTCCTGCAGAAGACCAACACTGTTGGCTCTGTTTAAGGTAGTTAATTAAACCACAAGGCACAATAATTGTAGCTTTATTTTTCTCTGTTCTCACCATTTCTCAAGTGGATAACTGTACTGAAACACTGAAAGCAAATGTTCAGTCCACCCACAAGCTTATAGTGCCAAAGGTCCTATTCTCTTAATGTTGTGGTAGAAAAAAATAAGAAATGAGTGTGACGAGAAAGCAAATCTATAAAAACACATTAACATTAGCAACGATGTGTCTAGTCTCAAACTAGATAAAGAAGAGATGCAGATAATCATCTGTACTGGCCAAGACTCTTCACAAATAAGGAATTGGACTTCATGCTGAATAAACAGACATTAAGTATAAATATATAAACTTTAGAGGAAATAAAGGATAAAAGGAAAATGGGCACATATATGGTTAGGTACCATATATATACATATACAGTACAGACCAAAAGTTTGGACACAACTTTTAATTCAATGAGTTTCCTTTATTTTCATGACTATTGACATTGTAGATTCACACTGAAGGCATCAAAACTATGAATAACACATGTGGAAATATGCACTAAACAAAAAAGTGTAAAACTACTGAAAATACCCCTTATATTCTAGTTTCTTCAAAGTAGCAACCTTTTGCTGTGATTACTGCTTTGCACACACTCTGCATTTTCTTGATGAGCTTCAAGAGGTAGTCACCTGAAATGGTTTTCACTTCATAGGTCAACCTGCCCTGTCAGGTTAATAAGTGGGATTTCTTGCCTTATAAATAGTCATGAAAATAAAGAAAACCCATTGAATTAGAAGGTGTGTCCAAACTTTTGGTCTGTACTGTACATGTATATATACAGTATATATACAAAGAAAGAAAAAAGCAAGCTGTAGTAGTGCACATATTAAATTATTTTATTTCACAGCAGAGTAGCTGACTGCTCTGTATGTAAGGTGTTCACTGTGTTCAGAGACAAACTGGGGAAAGAAACTGTATTTGGTGGCAGGTTTTCACAAATAGTGCTCTGTAGCAGCAAAAGGTAACAGATTGAACAGTGCGTCATGGATGTGTGGGGTCTGCACAACGTCTTTTTCCAGACTCTAGACCTGTACAACTCCTGGATGGAGTGAAAGTGAGCCCCAGTGATCTCTCTGCAGACCTGACTGTTCATTCTATCTTGGACCTGTAATCGTTTAAGTCCTTGACGTGAACGTCACAGGTTCAAGTCCCGACTCGATGACACTTGTCACATGCCTTGCCCTCTCTCACAAACCACTTTCCTGTCTGACAAAACATTTAAAACTTACAAAAATTTTAAGAAAATATCCTGCCTGAGACAGTTGACCAATTTGGTGAAAGTAGCTCAAATGTTTTCATGGACACTGCAGATGAATGTGGAACATTTAGGAATCTGAAAATTATACTAAAGTATGAGCCAGACTTCTGGGGGTTCACAATGTTCTTTATAACTTGGCCATTTTTCCCCCATGTTGCAACACTAGGAAGCAGTGTCTTTGAGCCATTGTCCTAAAAGACATTTACAGGTGGGATTCAAATATATTCTAATCTTTTAAATCAACTCATTAAGAAATGTAAAAGCCATGACATCATCCAGGTTTTAACAAATTGTTAAAGGCACAGTAATCATTGTGTGTAAACTGAGGAGTTTAATCAAAGTAATAGAAGGTCTCCAATTATGGTGGCCATTAGCCAACATTATGCTAATTCCTAGCTGATCTAACACAGCATATGCAAACATCTGATTTAAATGTATAACTACTAATGGACTATGTTACAAGACTATGTCTGCATTTGTTTTATCCCAATTATAATCTTAATAGCTTAGAATAACATAAATACAACATGTATAACAGTAATTTATAAACTTATTTGCTACTGAAGTAGGCCTCAGATTACTGGTTGTTCCTACTAACCGATATACAAGTGACGAAAAAATAAATAAATCAGCATTAGTGTGGTGTAACCAGAGTAGCCTGCAGATAGTTGCTTGAAAGATTGCTGCATTCCATCAGCATTCACCAACACCAGAATCCACCAGCTGTACTCAGCATGAGCAGTCGAAATTCTTCATGTGTAGTGATTGTGAGAAAAGGGACGCTGTGGGCATAGCACTGAACTGGCCTCAGCATGCGTCTCGGAGCAGTGGTGTCTCAGTGGTCTGCTGGTTCACTGTGAGTGAAGCTTCAGCAGGCATTAATAATTCACCAGCCTCTCTTCGCTCCCGGACAAACTTAGTTTTCACCAACAGGGGATTTGAGTAGCAGCTACAGCAGCAGCTTTGATTTAACTCAAAGTTCAATCTCTCTCTCTCTTACACGCACTCTAATACACACACATCCACACAAAAACGCATGTTAGCCTGTAATACAGCTTCCTGATATGCTTCGATAACAGCTCCCCTTCAATAGTCACCACAGCACTTCTGAGAAAAAAAAATTATTACAAATCTGCTTCTTTTTTTTATGATGCCAAATCCATTACAACTAGCAGACCATAGCTGTTGTAGTTAACGTCTGTGACTACATTTTAATTATCACTGGAAATACTGTTGACATGACCCTTGAACTCTAAAGTAGGTCTGACAAAAGAAGTGCAGAAATGCCTTACAAAAGTAAAGTTTTATAAACTGATGTGGTGATGCTATGAAGCATATTACAGCTGCTGAAATTTAATTCCAGCCATTGCTAAGCTAACTTTGTGCTATGACTATTAAAATCATGACATGTATTAATTTTCAACAGCTAACAGTATAGAAAAGCATTCTAATTCTCATAGATGACTTGCAAACTTTGGGCATATTTCATATCCTTCATGTTATTGCACCACATTGAATTGCACTGCGCTAAATAAAATGCATCTTTCTACTAGGTTTGGATTGAACTGTAATGTGTTTCATTGTTGTTTGCTGCTTATGTACTGGATTATAGTGTGTATTTTTTCAAATATGCACATCGTTCCATCTATACAGCAGAATCAGCTATGATTATGCAAGATAAATATAATTCTTCATGCTGACAGTTTCTCAAAACATTTTCCTAGTTAGGTGTTTAAATAGCAGACAATATGTTGTAAATGTGGGCATTGGAGGTTGGATGCACCTCTCAAAAAGTTAAACTTCAGTTTCTAAAGTCTTACCTTGTGCGAAACCAATTGTTGAGAACAGCTTCCTCACATGGCCCTCCAAGATCAGAAAATGTGGCTGTCTGGAAGAAGGCAGAGAGGCTACATTTATTATTTAAGAACTTCAAATATTAATCAACATTGATTCATATCCCCTCTCCCCCCCAAAAAATACAAATCATCAATGATCGTAAAAACCTATGACTGTATTAGGTATTACTAAATGTGGGAGTATGAGTAACAGGTAGGTTTGTGTCAATGTACAAAAAATTTACATGTCAGTGTCAACATTTCTTGACATTGTTATTTCAGTAGACATCAGCTTTTAGAGCTTAAATATCCAATCTCACTGTGGGGTGCATTGCTGCAGGATCTGTTGTAAACATCTATCTTACATTCAGGCCAGGTAGCAGAGTAAGGAGGTGTGCTGTCATGCCACTCAACACAGACGCTGAAATATATGAAGAAAAAAACAGTAAATGGTCAGACCTTTAAATAAAACAGGTATAAAGTTGATATAGGTCTTATATAAATGCAGTGTTACAGCTGTGTAGAACTAAAACAATTTGTTGGATTAATCTTGATGAATCAATAATTGAAACGATCAGCTAATTTAGTAATTAATTAATCGTTAACTGGAGCATGCAGACTCAATAAAAGTCGTTTTTTTAAAGATCTCCACAAAAATAAATATAAATACATTTTGCATTTAAGTTAAAACTTCTTTGTCTGTAAAAATGTTTCACCCAAAACTCCTCAGGTGGCATTGTCTTAGCTTCATCTAGTTCAAATTCAGTGAAGGAATGCTATATTATTGCATTTCAGGCAGTAAAATGTTTATTTTCTCATTTAAAAGAGGCATTTAATTATTTGCATCTTTTAATGCATCGCTGATGTTGCATATAAAAACCTAGGGTTAAATAAAAAATATGCATAATGTGCCATTTTTAAATCCGATTAATTGTCAGAGCAAACACAATAATTGATTACTAAGCTGATTGTTAGTTGCAGCCCTAAAGTTGTGTATGAATAGGTTAAAAACATTCATGAAGTTCAAATTTGAGACCCTTGGACTGAACAGACAGAATGCTTTGCTAACTGACTTTCAGCGACTGCAGCTCAATCCGACGTCCCTCAGGTTGAGCCGATGTCAACTAAACTCCATATTTTGAAGGTCAGCTGGTTGCTGACATGTGGGTCAGGCAATTTAGCATCATCAGTATGCTAAATTGTGAATTACCTTTTAATTTGTATTTCAGATAATATAGAATAAATGATCAAAACTTGTTGATCACAGTTGTAGCTGTGAGCTTAGCTTAGATGGTGAATTATGAACATAAATCATCTCATTTTAACCTAGCTGAACTGAATTTAGAAATAGCTCTCGTTAGGGATGAACTGGGGCAACAACATCTGCAAGCTTGTTTCAGGTACGTCAGCAATTTAAAGTGTACAACACAATTAATTGCAGTTCACATACTGGCTCTGAATCAAGTTAAATCACACTTCAAACATCTATCAGCTCTACAGGATAAAACCCCCAAACATACACAAACTCAAACAGGAATGACAATGATCAGTATTGAAAGGGCTACATTGTAAACCCGTGTCTAATTTCACAGATGCTGAACAAATTGTCCTGTAACCTAAAGAATGTGTTTGTGTGGGCTGCATAATTTGTGCGACTCCAAGCGTGTATCGGTGCGTTTGTGTCAAAGTTGAGTGTGAATTCATCTCGCATTCCGACAATGAGAGAATGTCAGAGAGGCGTGACGAGAGCACAAGATGCAGAGAGAATGTCTATGTGGTCGTATTTGTACATCTTGACACAACGATCGGGGGTGCGCGGCTGTACCCACAAGTGTGTGTGGAGGTGTGGGATGAAGCCGATTCAGTTCATGAGTAAAATCTGCACATTAGGCTGCAGTGCAGGAACTTGACTGTCACTCACACACCCACGCACACACACACTTTAAGATTCACTGGCCATCACATATCTGTTTCATCCAAGTTGACAGCATCACTTCTGAACCAATTTCCAGTGAAAGGACACTCACAAACCCACATTCACTGCCACAGAGGCCATGAATAGTCAACATGTATTTTTTTTCCCTCCTTCACCAATTACTCCTAAAGTTCACTGGATGTATGCACATATAAATAATCATGATCGTTCATGTATGCTGTAGACCTAGAAGGATTTAATAAATGTTAGCCTCTGAAACCCAATTTACTTCCCAAAATTTGTGCTCAGCAGTTCACTTATGAAGACATTTATATTTATGGCATTCATGAATAGTTTAATACAGCTGCATTTTCCACTCCAGAGAAAATTAAGAAATGTCTGTGGAGTGATCGTAAACTACTGGAGTTCAAGCAAGAGTTCATCGTGGTGCGTGGGACTGCTTAAGTGACTGAATTAATATTTTCCTATTTCCGGTACAAATTTTCTAACTATTTTCCAAGTCATAATTTCTTATTTTTCCTGTTTCTGATGTCAATTTCAGAACCAATGCTGAAATTGACTTGGTAGACACAAGTGTTTGTGTTTACCATTGTGTTTACTTTGTCATGGTAAACACAAATGGTTACCATGAATTATAGATACTTTCAGAGCAGTGAGGCTTTAAAAACTGAACCTGCAAAAATAGCATAAGGATTGATTAGTAGATGGATAGACAGACTGACATATTAATGGATGGAGAGGTGAGCAAACAGATGGATGCATCAACAGTTGCACTTTTATTGACAGATGGAATAACAAATGGATGCATAGATTGATGAACGGATGGACGGAGATGTAGTTCTGTATGGATGGGTGGGCATATTAAATGGATGTAGTGACAGATTTATATGCTGACAATTTATTGATAGCTCAGACACATGAATGGAGATATTGACGCAGTGTTTGCAAAAAGACAGGCAGTCGGACATTACCAATGTTATTTAATTTGTTCGACAAACTTAAAATGGTCAGGCATTTTAACCAATGATACAAATCTGTAGCACGCAAAGTACATTGTCCTACGAGTTTCAAAAGTGTTCTGCTCTCCCATGTCTGCCAGCGTGGCAAAAGTAGCCCAAACGTTTTTGTGAACCCTGCTGACATATGGACAAATGTACATCAGACTCAGGGGAGCTGAAATACCAGGGTGTAATGCTACTTGATGTGCCATTGGCTGGTGATTTCAAAGCAGCCAACCGCAGAGTAACATTTATTTTTCTTGGCTGGATCTGATTGGCAGCATCCTCAAGGGAGGAAATAATACCATGAGGAGTCTAACTTTTAGATACATCCCTCCTCTAACAAAGACTAATCAAATGATTGAATTACCTCTTCAACATACAATCAAGTTTGGCAAAGGACGGGCAACGAGTCTTTTATTTGATTCAGATGTGTTGGAGGAAGGATGCATCTAAAACCAGCATGATTGTAGCTCTCAAGGACTGGAGTTGGAGACCCTTGCTCCAGATGTTAACTTCTGTGGTAGTATCAAGCTTGTGCATATTGAGGTTATACTTTGTGTTTGAACTAGGCCTGTCACGATAGCAAATTTTGCTCAACGATTAATTGTCTCAAAAATTATTGCGATAAACGATAATATTGTTTGAAGACCTTTTTACACTGATTTAATGGAAATGACGTAATAATGCATGCGATTTCCTGCCAAAGATAGATACACTTTATTTTCAAAAGAACATTTAACACTTGAGCTAATAAACAAAATAAACAAAACAACCAAAAACAAAATTAAAATGGATTCTCAGTCTCCATTACCAAAAAACTCACTTGAAAAAAAAAAACTCAACATAAAGCCAAAGTGTAAATAAATACTGCATTCAACCAAAAGAGGGCAGATTATGAAGTCTGAATATTATGTTGCCCTTCAGTAATAATTAGAGTTAAATAGAGAAGATGGGCACATCGACTACCTGATGCAATAGTTCACACTACAGATTTTTTGCTCCTATTTTTCCCCATACAACAATCTTAAAACGTTGGTCTTTCTAAGGTTGTGTGGTGTGTTATGGTAGATCGTCGTTGCCTCTCCGATCCAAATCAGGGGTTTTCCCCACTGGGATCGTTAACTCAGCCTGTTGAATGTGACAGGTAGCCAATCAGAAAGCGCGGATTCTCCTCGTGCTTTCTGAGGGGAAATTACGGAGGGGAATCCCCAACAGCTGACACGGTGCAACCCGAAGTCCAGCGGACATCGGAGATGATATGTGGAAACAACATTAATGTTTATTCAACATGCAAAGAATATAGAAATGACAAGAGGAGGAGTTGGAGCGAAACGTTCTTCGTTAACGTGACGTAAATAGATTATAATGATTTTCATTCAGTCAGGACTTTACGCTGACACTAGCCACATGCATTGCAGGTAGATTGTAGTAAAGCATTGATTAATGTCTGGTTTTAAAATTAGTTCACTGGATTTGTAGCCATTATTTTGTTCCCATTGTTGGAAACCACACAGCAGGACCGAACCCGATCGAACCGTTATACCTAGGATTTCTGTCGGCTAATGTGTGATCTGTCAGGTTTTGAAAATGGGCCGACAATCGGCTGACAGCTCTAAGATCGTGTCGTGTGCGCTGGGCTTTACACTGAGGAAATGAGGAAGGGAGGAGTCAGTGGAGAGCACCGGAGTTGAGCCTTTTTTCATTCAATGTCATTAACAGAAAGAGGAAAAGGCCGGAAGAGACGATAATGCCGATAATTAAAATGACGTGGATTAATTGATATACCGTTTATCACGACAGGCCTAGTTTGAACTATTAAAATGGGCACCTAAAAGCATTCCCAAGTATTTGTAGATTTTAACTATTAGTGTGGCAACCAACCCTCAGGAATACCAGGATCTCACTGCACAGAGATATGGAGTTAGGAAGACAATTGTACAGATTTACAGTCAGTAGATGCTGTCGAAACACCAATCATAGTTTCAAATATCTTTCTTGATACAACATAGCTCTTTGTGAGAACAATTTTGAGCATACGGCTGCTTTTCACATAGCCCTGCTCTTAAATCCATTGTTGTGTTTGTGTTGCTCTATGCCTCATCATGCTTGATGCTGCCCTGCCCTTGGGCACGGCTCTCTGTGACATAATCTAGGCAGCTCAAATCAGAGACAACCTGGCACTTGTCCAGAAAGCCAAGACAAAAAATAAACTGGTAATGTCTCAATATTTGAATCCTTTGACACCAGAAAAAAAGAAACTGTGACCCAACCAAAAGTTGTGATATGAAAGTACCTAGCAATTTGGGAGCAAATTGCTATTTTACATAGCATTGGAGACAAGATAAGAATCTTTACAATCCAAAAACTGTCCATTGATACAATCATATTTCTCAATCAATTTACTCTGGCATCGGTGAGTACCATGTGACAGTAAATGACAATGGTTTTGTTCACAATTGATGCCCTCATTAACACATTTGTGCCCAGCTCAGCATTTTTCTCTTGCTTTTGGCTCTAGACCTGCAGTGAGCTCAGCGTCTGCTGCCTCGAATCTGAAAGAAGCCTTATTCTGAGTTTAAAACACAAGAAAACCAACAGAATCGTTTCAAGAAAGAGCAGAAAACTAAAAGAAATAGAAAAGATCAATGCAGTACACAGACAGAGGGTTGGATCTGATTATACCACCAGGTCTTACGGTATTTGTAATGATTCCCTCTTTCCTTTTTTACATAAGAGAGTCTGACACTTTAATGTCAAAAAATATCTGCATCAACAACCTTATGTCAATTATTATTAATTGTGTGTGGTAAATTTAATTAAAAAAAATTGTCCTTGAATTAATTTGTTCATGTGTTCAGCTCACTTTTCTCCTCAGTGCAAGATGACAACACATTGTGACAGGCTGATATTTCCCAGCCTCTTCCTATACCACCCACACAAACCATCTGTAAAGAGCACAGAGGCTTTTCCTGAATGCTACAGACAGATGACATTTATAGGTTGACAGGGCACTTTTAACACTTTTTCAACTGCATGTGTCTGTGCGCAAGTACATGTGTTTATCTGAGCATGTAGGGGTGTGCATGTGCTGTTTCTCTCTGGTTAAATGTGACATTTCCTTGGCTGAGAGCTTGTGAGGCCAAAGCTTCATTAAAGGTTATCTGTTAATTACAAGGACAACTTATGGTCATATTGAGGTTACGTCTCCTGTTCCTTTCACCCATCCTCAGTCACACGTAGGAGTTTTCTTAATGGTCTATGTTGACACTGAATATAAAAGTAATAGAAAAAAAAAACAAGCATAGCCATACTGCAATAGTTTTAGGGGGTCCTGGGTGATATGCTAAGTAGGCCTGTCACAATAACAAATTTTGCTAGACAATAAATTGTCCCAGAATGTATTTCAATAAACGATAATATTGTTGTTTTGAGACCATTTTCAAGTAATATAATAGTAGTAATGGCACAATAATGCAAGAACACATTCTCAAGGATCAATAACCTTTAACAGAATGACTTTAATAACATTGAAAGACTAGAACTGGAAGACATTTTAAATGTCCAAAATAAATAAAGAAAACAGAAACAACAAATAAAATTAGCTATGACGTCTCTGTAAGCAAAATTATCTTTCAAAAAAAGGGATAGTTGAGATCAAAGCGCCAGACTAAATACTTTTATCATTCAGTTTTTGGTAAAAAGGGAAGGAAAAGAGAAAAACAATAAATCAAGCCAATGAAAATAAATGCGTTTCTTTTAATTTATCATGTAATTAATGGATTTATTGTTTATTGTGACAGGCCTAATGCTAAGTATTTAATAGTGCACTAATTTTTAGACAAAAAAAGATTCCAGAAAACCCTACTGTACAATTTTGAAATAATTATCATTTTATTGCAGGAAATAAGTATTTGATCACCTACTAACAAGTATTTTGGCCCAAGAGCACAAGACTGAGCTGCGTTACAGGACAGCAAGCAGTCAAGGTTGGTGAGAAGGAAACAACTGTTGGTGTAGTTATTAGAAAAGGAAAAACTCAAGTTGACTGTCTCCTTTGGATTGGGGTTCCATGCAAGATCTCACAAGATCGAGAGACGATGATTATGAGAAACATAAAGGATCAGCCCAGAAATACACAGGAGGATGTGAACTGAACACAGCTGGGACCACAGTCTCAAAGGTTACCATAGTAACACATTCGTCACGTCTTAAAATCCTGTAGTACGTCCCAGGTCTCCGTGCTTAAGTCATCACATGTCCGGGCCCGTCTAAGTTTGCCATTGACCATCTGGAAGATCCAGAGGAAGCATGGAAGTGTTTGGTCAGATGATAGAATAGTACAATCCCAAGAACAAGAACCCAACTATAAAGTATCTTGTTTTGAAGGTGTTTTTCTGCAAAGGGAACGGGATGACTGCACCTTGTCGAGTAGGGGATGGATGGGACCATGTATCGCAAGATTATGGCCAACAACCTCCTTCCCAAAACAAGAGCATTGGGTATGGGTTGTGGCTGGGCATTCCAATAGCAAATGACCTGCATTTGTATAGCAATGTATCTACTCCAGAAGGCCCCAAAGCACTTCGCACTACGTTCAGTAACTCTCGCACACATTCACAAGATAATTGTGGTAAGCTACTGGACTGTAGACGGTCTGACAACAGACAGACAGAGCAGGGATTCAAACTGGCAAGCCACCAATTACAGGAAAAACACCTACCACTGTCTCTATTGTTGCAAGAAATTGCAAAAAATATTGTCTGGAAAGTTATATTCATGAAATAAAATCAAACCTAAGAATATTCTCAGCAACTTATTCGAGTTATTAATCTGTAGCCCAGCTAAAAACATGTAAAATGATATAAACTGATGACGTAAACTCATTTTACTTAAACCATTTATAAACAATTTGAAAACAAAACATGACAGCTGAATGAAACTGCAGTGCAAACATTGCATCAATGTTTTCCTTTAGTGGCTTCCTATTATAGTGTCCTGGAGTGCTTTGTATAATATCCTAGGAGAAGAGCATCAGAGTGAATCTGCTGTGGTATTGAGTTTAGATTGTATTTTGACAGCCTCCAACATGCGGAAAATACAAAAGTTCAAAAAAGACTGTTTAAAATAAAAACAAAGTACTTAAGAGATTTGCTGAAACAGTCGAAACGGATAGAAAGTCACAGAAATAGATCCAGACAAACTGAAGATGTTGACATCCAATCCCACGTTTGTTATTCAACGTGCTCAACAATCATATTCTCCTTTAGAGGAAACAACAAAACTCTACATGAGAGTGCACTTATAGAAAGATTTCATCACCGGTTTTTGCACACCACATCAAGAATAACTCAAGCTGCAGAGCAAAGCAAAGAAGTGCATAGCTTTGCTTCATTTGCAGCTTTTCAGGTAATTTCTGTGAGATTCTGTCGTCTTTACCCAAATACACTGCACCTCATTATAACCCTGAAACAGCACACTATTCCTACATAAAACCATGGTGAAGAAAATCTCGCTCCCTCGCTGCCCAAATAAAATGCTATTAGGAAGTAAATTTGTAAAAAGTTATGATGGCTGAAATAAAAATTGGGGTTACAGTAAAGCATTAATTGTTTTGGTAAATTTAGGCATTCATAAAGTAGCATGTTTGAATTTTGCCTTCTCTGAGCACCAAGCTCAGTTCTCTTGTGTAAACGTAATCATGTTACCACACAGGAAAGCTATTGTCATGTACTTATGCCAAAAAGTAATGGAAATGCTAGTGGGGTCTATATAAGCAAAAGGCAGCACAGCGTCTTGTGCGAGAGCAGAGCAGAGTGAAAAGCCTATGTGCGGGACCTAATTTCATGCAATCAACAAAGCCACTTTGTGTCAAAACTCTCCTCTGTTTAAATCCTTCTTTAAAGAAGCTGCAGGCCTTTGAATCAAAACTTGGACATGCCTCACAGAAGCTCACAATTTTATTTCACACTGAATAGCGTAAGCCAGTGGACCAACCAAACAAAGTGGTTTTAAAGATTTTAGTTCCACAACAAAACACTTGGTATATCACTGCTGTGAAGGGAGTATAGGGGGGAGTAAAAAGAGAGTAAAAACATTTCATGCATTCTGTGCAAGTGCAGCGCATCAGTCAGATTTGTGTGAAAGAAACCGATTTATGAAAAGGTCATGACTAAACACCAGCTTTTACCTTTTTAAATTAGCCTGAAATGCCCCACTGCAGGAACCACTTCTTATATCTGACAGGGTCCATTTCATCTGAAGCTGAGGATTAGTTCTCCCCAACAGAGAGCTGAACAGCAGACCTTAGAGCTCCACTAAAAAGGTTAGTGTAGCAACATGGAAATTAATTTTATTTTGAAGTTTTAAAGATTGAACGATTTAATGATTAAACTGTGTTTTAGGGTGGAATGATCATCCAATAGACAATTCTATTGAGGTGTAGAAAACAAAAATTGAGTGCACATGTTTTAATTTATTCTAAATTTCTTCTGGTGAACATTTTACATAAAGTTCAAATGTGTACACATACACTAATAGATACATGTCCCTCACCAAGACTCCATAGTTGGTGTCTAAATATAGTCAATATCTTCCAAATATACATCACTACCAAGTCACATTTTCAAATTTCGTGTGAACTTATAACATTTTTAAAACAAAAATAAGATGGCCTTCTTACCGCACCTAGCTAGTTTTCTGGGGCAGGTTCAAGGTTTATTTCTCCTGTTTGGTATTAACCACAGACTCATTTTCAAACTTTATTTCTTGTTGGCATTGTCAAAATAGTTCATTTTTGTAGAGCTGGCACTAAACTTTTTTTCTTTTTTGAATGGTTTCAACAATCACCACAACACAGTGTCAACTTAAAAGACTAAGATTTTAACTGTTTCAAGAAATACTAAGAGTTAATTGGAATAGTCAATGAAACATTAATAACTTAAAAGGTTTACTTTTCAAAGATTGCTCATTTGAACCACAAATTAATTTAAGCACTATATACTTTAAAAAGTCACACTTTCCTAACCAGCAGTTTATTCATTTACTGTACTTTTCAAAGTGCAAATATGTTTGAGAACAACCAGAAAATAATGCAAATAAATTCACACTACTGTGAATTTTTTTTGCCTTTTGAAAAAAGTAGTAATTGTTTTGTGCACAAATATCTGGATCTGGTGTATACCAAAAACTGAAATTTTAAAATTTATTTATTATCTCCCTGGGTTGGTGCAGAATTTCTCAAAGCAGAGCAGCAGACTAACACTCAAACACTTAGCACCTTCCTGCTCTCCACTAATAAACATATCTGAAAATCAAAAACTGTGTTACATCGGTCAGAGTTTTAGCATCAAGTTGTGTTTCCTAAACAACTTTGCACTGCATGAAGGGTACTAATTGATGCAGGGAACCAACTAGCAGCGGATGCTACTTTGGGTATGAAATAGTGAGACAGCAAAATGAGTTGTGCATTTAGGTTTTTAAAAACCATTTCAAAATAGAGCACTAATCCTGAACTCTCTCTTTCATCTTCCCTCAACCTAACAAGGGACTGCAGTGATCAAATCTTTCCATAAAACAATACTTAGGAGGCGTGTCATAGTATCATCCAGGCCTCATTTATTGTTGGGTTTTATTCTTTATTGCTCCATGAAAGTCAAAGCTACGATTTGACTCAAAACTTGAGCAGTTACTGTTTGTTGACGTGGCTTTATAAAAAAAAAATATGCAAAATCCAAACCATGACAACATAAGGGAAAAACGCGGGGTGATCATCTGTGTTTGCTGCTGGGTGGTTCTAGTGGGCTCAATGTTGCAGCCCTGATGCTCTGCCGGGCCATTCCTCTCTCTTTGCTCCATTTCTATTCACTGTCCCCGTTTCAGTCACAATACTAGTAAAGTTCTTCCAAATCTCCTGCTTTCTTTCTGCTTATGCGCTGTCAGTGTGTGATCCATTTCTACTATATATGCAGACTTGCTGAGGCAGCAGAATAAAATATTTACATGTAATTGAGTTGGGGTTCAGTCCTCTTCTAACATATTCACAGTAAATCCCTGCCACAGTAGCTGCAGCAAACAATTTTGTCCATCTTGGATTTGCCTTACACAATAAATACAGACGCAAAATCATTCTCCATCAATTTCAAGAGTTCTACAAAATGCAGCAAATGTTTTCCTAAAAAAATGCAGTAACAATGTATATATTGTATATTCATTTGCAAATGTGGAGCTTTTAATTTTTGAATAGAAATCATGTTTCCGTAAAAACTTAAATAAAAACAACTTTAAGGGACCTGAGTGCACTATAAATGCAACAATAGCGATCCTATCTCTAGTTTCCAATTTTGAAAAGCTTGCAGGTGCCAATTTAAGAACAGTACTGATTTTTCTCTAGTCTTCCTGAAGTGAGTGGTCGTCAATAATTTAAATTAAATAAAGTAATTTACCCCTTAATCAAGGGACTTTGTACTCTGCTAGTGCACGACAGCAGCTGCTGTAAAACAGGGTTTTATCATTTAAAACAAAAAACTGATTACAAAATTTTCATTTTAGAACCATCTTTAGCATTTAGATTAGTGAGCAGCAATGTTGGTGCATCACGTGTTACTGAACCAGCAGAGAATATGGTAAAATGCTGGCAAATCCAGCAAGTTCCACAAGATAAAACAGATCATTGTACAACATTCATCCCGTCTCCTGAAAGCCTCATTCTCTCACAGTCTAAATGAATGAGACACTAAAATGACTTCTCACATATTTTGTGTTTACTCTTTCACTTCATTTTCAAACACCACACTGAAAACAGCTCCACTTTAGTCCTCCTCTCTCAGTAACTGTGTTCACACTAAAGAGTGTTTAGTGTGAATTTTGAATCTCAGACCAACAACTCTACATTCTGGTCAGAAAAATGGGATTCAGGCGACTCCACTCCCCAGTCAATGTCTCACTGCTCCTCTAAAGGAAAATGGTCATAATTATTTTCATATCTTGTCAGCCTAAAAGGGAAAAAAAAGTTTTAGTTGGTCATCTTGTTTATGCTGTTTTAATGCATAGTATAAAAAATAAAGCAGTTTATGAACCATGTACCAGACTGCATTTGTGTGAATTCAACTTGCAAAATTTGCTTTTCCTCAGCTCAGTTCAAAGAATGAATCAATTGAATCTGAGCACTATTCTTGCCAAAGCCAGCACTACAAGCTTCCTCCAGGCTGTACTGTAAGCCCCTGGCAGACAAACTGAAATCCCACTGCTCCTCTCTACCCTTTCTGCTTTTTTTCTCTCTCTCGACTTGTTGATACATATGGGATGACTCATCAAGTCCAGTGGGAATTAAGCTAAAACTACAGTGATTTTCCTGGAATGCACACATTTACACACACACACACTGCACTGCTGTAAGCAAACAGATGAAGCTGCCAAAGAGAGGTGTTGTACCTCCGAACTTTGTCGGACCAACAAGGTCAATGGTAAAAACACCAGCAGTGTGTGCGAGAGAGATCGACTGTGAGAAAAAGGGTGCATTTATAGTTACATGTGGGCATAAATGTTTAGTAGCACTGTCATGGAGTCCACTAACAGGAAGGACCTTGACATCTGCTCCCAACTCCAACCATCCAGCCGGGGTTAACCAGCCTGCTGCTAAGCCAGCGTCCTGCCAGGACTTTGTCAGTCACACTGACCCTGCCCAAACTCTATTCTTGTCTCCTTTTCCCCTCTCTAGCATTACTTTCATTTAGCACTTGTTGATCTGGTCAGAAAACTGGCTGATGTCATGGTAACAGTGACAAACAAGGATGGCACTAAAGGAAAAGCATTTGCAGTGAATTAGTGCAGCTTTTGTGACCCATTTAATACTTTAAACTTGCATTTAGCCAGACTGAAATGTAGACAAACTTAAACCAGTTAAAGCAAGCCTTGACTATTATTAGCCATCTATTATGTCCATTTTGTCTTAAAATGTAATCTTAACATAGCATGTAAATGTTTTCACTCAATTTGAACATTTTGAAATTTTTTATTTCATTACAACTATACACACTTGGATTTTATTTGGCTTTTATTTAACAGTGCTGCACAGCAGTGCATAATTTCAAAGTAGAAATCTGGGAAGTGTGAAAGGGCAAGTCTTCAACCCCCTTTTCTCTGATGTACCAAAATAAAAACCCAGTGCTGCTTATTGCCTTTGTAAATTACCTAGTTGGTAAAGATTTCAAATTGTGTATAATTAAATGACGGTTTAAATGCAGCTGCAAGCAGTATTGTGAAGACCAAGGGACAGAGCAGACAGGTCAGCAATAACGTTGGAGACATTTGAAGCAGAGTTGGGTTGTAAGATAATACCCAGAACTGTACAACTCTCACAAAGTTGTGTTTTATATCTGCAAAAATCAAAGACTAATAATAACAAACCAATCAAGACATGATCATTCATCTGAACTGACAGAAAAGGCCAATAGAGCATTAATTAGAGAAGCAACATAGAGGATGCTGGTAACTTTTGAGGCGCTGCAGAGAAACACAGCTTAAGGACAATGAATAGGAAATCAGACCCTTACAGAAGAGTAGCAGGAAGAAAGTCGTTGTTGAAAGACAGAAATAAGAAATTGCCACAAGTCATGCAGGAAAACATCAAATAAGTGAAAGATCAGCAAGGACAGGAAAACTAGTCAGAGTTGATAGATCAATGGAACTAAATACAGTTTTGCAGTGAAACTTGTTAGAGCTGAAAAAGACCTGAGAAGGAGCAGAAATACACCTTCCAGCAAGACAACAACCCGAAATATGGAGTCAGAGCCTCGTTATCAGATCAGAATTAGCAGATCTAATCTGATTTGACTTGACTGGGCCATGAAGTTAGAATGGCCCAGTCAAATCAAATCAAATTACGACTCTGCAGCAAGACTTTAAAACTGCTGTTTTCAGGCAGTCTCATTTCAAAGCCTCAAAAGATTTTCTATCGACTCAGAGGCTCTGAAGACAAATGCACACATTATCTTTGTATTTTTATCTATATTTTTTAAACAATGTGTCACTCTTTTTCCCTTTATAATTGTCCTATTTTTGTTGGGATATAGCAATAAGTCTTATTTACATACAATAAAGGCTGTGTTCAAGGGTTGTGAATACTTTTGCCATGCAACTAGGCCTGTCGCGATAAACGATAAATCAATTAATCGTATGATAAATTAAAACTACCGACCCCATTTTAATTATCGGCATTATCGTCTCTTCCGGCCTTTTCCTCTTTCTGTTAATGACATTGAATGAAAAAAGGCTCAACTCCGGTGATCTCCACTGACTCCTCCCTTCCTCATTTCCTTAGTGTAAAGCCCAGCACACACGACACGATCTTAGAGCTGTGGGCTGATTGTCGGCCCATTTTCAAAACCTGACAGATCACACATTAGCCGACAGAAATCCTAGGTATAACGGTTCATCGGGTTCGTTCCTGCCGTGTGGTGTCCAACAATGGGCACAAAATAATGGCTACAAGTTCAGTGAACTAATTTTAAAACCAGGCATTAATCAATGCTTTACTACAATCTACCTGCAATGCATGTGGCTAGTGTCAGCGTAAAGTCCTGACTGAATGAAAATCATTAGAACCTATTTACATCACGTTAACGAAGAACAGCTGAAAAGTTACTGGTTTCGCTCCAACTCCTCCCCTTGTCATTTCTATATTCTTTGCATGTTGAATAAACATTAATGTTGTTTCCACATATCATCTCCAATGTCCGCTGGACTTCGGGTTGCACCGTGTCAGCTGTTGGGGATTCCACTCGTAATTTCCCCTCAGAAAAAGGAGAATCCTCGCTTTCTGATTGGCTACCTGTCACATTCAACAGGCTGCGTTAAGGATCCCAGTCGGGGAAAAACCCCTGATTTAGATCGGAGCGGCAACGAGGATCTACCGTAACACACCACACAATCTTAGGAAGACCAACGTGCTAAGATTGTCATAAGGGGAAAAATAGGAGCAAAAAATCATGTAGTGTGAACTATTGCATCAAGTAGTTGATGTGCCCATCTTCTCTATTTAACTCTAATTATTACTGAAGGGCAACACAATATACACACTTCATAATCTGCCCTCTTTTGGTTGAATGCAGTATTTATTTCCACTTTGGCTTTATGTTGAGTTTTTTTTCCAGTACATTTTTTGTTAATGGAGACTGAGAATCCATTTTATTTTTGTTTTTGGTTGTTTTGTTTATTTTGTTTACCAGTTCCAGTGTTTAGTGTTCTTTTGAAAATAAAGTGTATCTATCTTTGGCAAGAAATCACATGCGTTATTACATCATTTTCAGTGTAAAAAGGTCTTCAAACAATATTATCGTTTATCGCAATAATTGTTGAGACAATTAATCGTTCAGCAAAATTTGCTATCGTGACAGGCCTACTTATTATTAACACTGGATTCATATTGCAGGCTTTTGTATAGTTTTGAGATCATGCCTTTTGTTGATTCACCTTTTGCTATTGATAATAAAATTTCTTCGGTCTTGGTCATATCTGTTGAGATTTTTTGCCATTCACTATGATTCTGGAGATAATGTCTAAGTTGCAAGTATCTGTAAAAATCAGTTTTTTGTGGATTAAATTCCCTTTGGATTTGTTCAAAAGATTTCATTATTGATCCATTAAAAAGCTGTGCTATAAATACCAGTCCCCCTTTTGTCCATCTCTCAAACCCTGTATCCATAGTAGCTGGGGTAAAATCTGGAATCTTCGCTATTTTTATAATTTTTGATATAGAGTCAGGGAAATTCAATTTCTTTTTTATTCTTGACCAAATGTTAATCGTTTCCTTAATCCAGCAATTTTGAATTTTGAGATTTCTTTGAACCCTCCTTGTTGTAAAGGGCAGTGACTCTAGGGACAGATTTGGGCAGGCTCTTTGCTCCATATATACCCATATTGTCTCTTGATCCTTTGCTAACCATAGAGCTATGGCTCTCAGTTGAGCAGCTAAATAATAATTCTCTACTTCCGGTAAATCTAACCCTCCATTACTCTTTGAAGACTGAAGTATTTTAAATTTGATTCTTGCCTTTTTATTTGCCATACAAACCTTGATATTCTTTTATCCATCTCTTTAAAAAAGGAGTTAGGAATGGAAACTGGGAGTGATTGGAATACAAACAGTAGTCTTGGTAATACATTCATTCTGACTGTTTCTACCCTCCCCCTGAGGGTCAGTGGTAGGATCTCCCATCTTTCTAGGTCTTTTATAATTTCCTTCTTCAGTTTCTCATAATTTGCTTTGAATAATTGTGAAGTTGGAGGTGTGATAATTATGCCCAAGTATCTAAATCCTTTATCGGTCCATTTGAACTTTACTTTATCTCTTAGCTGTGCTGAGAATTCCCCTGATACCATCATTGCTACTGATTTACTTTCGTTACTCGCATACCCAGAGATATTCCCATATTCTTTAAGGCTTTCTAGTAGAGCTGGTACTGACCGGAGTGGTTCTGTTAGGAGTACTAATAGATCGTCGGCAAACAGTGATATTTTATGTTCCACCCCTCCCTCGTCTCTTATTCCCTGGATTTGTTTATTCTGTCTTATTGTTTCTGCCATCGGTTCAATATTAACCGCGAATAGTAGAGGGCTTAGACAGTGCCCCTGTCTAACTCCTCTCTTGAGATCAAAAAATTCTGAACATTACCCATTAATTCGAATTCGGGATTTTGGATTTTTATAGATTACTTTCACCCATTCAACAAATTGCTGTGAAAATCCAAATCTCAATAATGTCTGGTATAAAAAAACTCCATTTTACCTTGTCAAAAGCCTTTTGGGCATCTAAACTAATTAAAAGGGAGGATAATGATTTAAATTTTGTATATGACATTACATTTAATATTCTTCTAATATTGTTTGCTCCCTGCCTCCCCAGAATAAATTGCGTTTGGTCTGGTTTAATCAATTTAGCTATATATTTTTGCCATTATACTTGTTAGTATTTTTAAATCGTTGCATAATAAGCTCACGGGTCTGTAGCCTTCACACATAGTTGGGTCTTTACCTTCTTTATAGATTACCGATATAATGGTTTCAGACCGTGATTTAGGGGGGTCCCCCTCTGTTAGTGCATAGTTGAATACCTTACATATTGCTGGCGCTAGTTCTTGGCTAAATGTTTTGTAGAATTCCCCTGGCAGTCCATCTGTCCTCGGGGATTTGTTGTTTTTGAGGTTTTTAATAACATTCCTAATTTCCTGTGAAGTTATAGGTCGGGTCATTTCCAGCGACTCTTCTTCTGACAAAGTTGGGAGATTAATCTTTTTGAAAAAAGAGGATGTTACATCTTCCTGAGTGTTTTTGTCCGTGTTATATAGTTTTTATAGTATTCTGCGAATGCTCCAGCTATTTCTTTGGGTTGTGTTTTAGTCTGCATTGTTGAGGGGTGTTTTATTTTGGGGACATGTCTATTTATTTGGGCTTTCCTAAGTTGAAATGCCGAAGGGCGACTCGCCCTATTGCCCGACTCAGAGGTCAGTCCTGACTCGGAGGCCGGTCCCAACTCGACCCCGAGTCAGAGGCCGGCCCCGAGTCAGAGGCCGGTCCCGACTCAGAGGCCAGCCCCGAGTCAGGGGCCGGTTCCGAGTCAGGGGCCGGTCCCGAGTCAGGGGCCGGACCGGACTCAGAGGCCGGTCCCGAGTCAGAGGCAGGTCCCGAGCCAGGAGCCGGTCCCGAGCCAGGGGCCAGTCCCGACTCAGAGGACTGCCCCGACTCAGAGGCCGGTCCCGAGTCAGGGGCCGGTCCCGAGTCAGAGGCCGGACCCGAGTCAGGGGCCGGACCGGACTCAGAGGCCGGTCCTGAGTCAGAGGCAGGTCCCGAGCCAGGAGCCGGTCCCGAGCCAGGGGCCAGCCCCGACTCAGAGGCCGGTCCCGATTCAGAGGCTGGACCCGAGTCAGGGGCCGGACCGGACTCAGAGGCCGGTCCCGAGCCAGGAGCCGGTCCCGAGCCAGGAGCCGGTCCCGACTCAGAGGCCGGTCCCGAGTCAGAGGCCGGACCGGACTCAGAGGCCGGCCCCAAGTCAGAGGCCGGCCCCGACTCAGAGGCCAGCCCCGACTCAGAGGCCGGACAGGACTCAGGGGCCGGACAGGACTCAGGGGCCGGTCCCGACTCAGAGGCCGGACAGGACTCAGAGGCCGGACAGGACTCGGGGGCCGGTCCCGACTCAGAGGCCGGACAGGACTCAGAGGCCGGACAGGACTCGGGGGCCGGTCCCGACTCAGAGGCCGGACAGGACTCAGAGGCCGGTCCCGAGTCAGAGGCCGGTCCCGAGTCAGAGGCCAGCCCCGAGTCAGAGGCCGGTCCCGAGCCAGGGGCTGGACCGGACTCAGAGGCCGGTCTCGAGTCAGAGGCCGGTCCCGAGTCAGAGGCCGGTCCCGAGTCACAGGCCGGTCCCGAGTCACAGGCCGGTCCCGAGTCAGAGGCTGGTACCGAGTCAGAGGCAGGGCGAGGCTCAACATTTGGTCCATTGTTAAAAACATCTTGACTTTCTTCTAAATCTTCTCCACAGCAGATTGCCTGTTCAATCCACTTCCACGCCTTTCTAATATAATTTTTCTTAAAATGAATTTTTCTTGGACGTGCCAGGGTTCTTCGGAAACATTCGGTTAGTTTGTAAATCACTATCGGGTTTTCACTTTTTATCATTTTAAACAATAATTCTTGAACTACGTCATCATTTCCGCTCAGAAGTTGAAATATGTCCTGGCCGAGTTTTGTCTCCATCTCCTCAAAAAATACAAAATCTATGTGCTTTACTGCTTCCCAAAGTTTTGGACCAAGCTTCTTGTGGACGGGGTCGGTGTCCTTCATTTTATAAGCGCCATAGCTGGATCTGTAACTTGATATGTAAATCAGTCTCCAAAATATTCTTTCCACCATATTTTTTCTTTGAGCTTCAGTTCCCCGTTTAAATCCCATTTCATTTGCGTCCTTTAAAAACTGTTCTGGATCCATTTCTGCCTGAGTGTAAGACTCACTCAGGCAATTTTCATCACTATACAAATCCTCATTGGGAAACAATGTCCTCCTGATCTTCATTTTTGTAGTCGTAAACATTTTCTTTTTAGGAACCGGATTCTCCAAGTGGCGTTTGAATTTTCTTACAATAAATACATGTCCTTCTGGGTAGTCAAGAAGGGCAATCAAATTAAGTCCTGAAGCATAGTGGAACGCGTCCCTCGCAATACTTTGGAAAATTCGTTCGCTCAGTTCCTCTGCTACGTCTGAAAGTACGTCCACGTTTATTTCCCCTGTTTTCCTTAGCAGTAAGGCCAAAAGTTTTTTGTGCTGTTCAAAAAAGATTTCTCTGACGAGATGCATGGTGGGGCCGTCTGCCACTTTCTCTATTATTTTCCAAAGAAGTTCTCCAAGGAATTTCTTCTTCCTATAATCTGGGGTGGTTTGCCCAGGATGAACTCTGTTAGAACACGTCTTTCTGACTTTGCTCCAAAAGGAGACCTTGGGTCTCACATAAACGTCGCTTTCGTTGCTCATCTTTATTCCGTCAGCTAAAGTGTCCAAATGAATTTTGTGTTGACTGACCAGAGACTCAACTGATCAGTTGGTGATGTCATGGACTATGACATCACAGAGGCATCCTTAGAAGGGCCTCCTGGCACTGACATCATTTGAAATCAGGCTGATGACATCATTGTCAGCAGCATGGCAACTGTTGCTGGGGTACTAATAGCTCACAGTGAGCATGCGCTATGAAAATAAATTATCTGTGGGCACTAAATACATTATTCCCACAAGTCTGAACTGGAAGTGACCTGCGCAGCTTCGCCAGAACAGGTTGGGCCAGGGAACCATTGGTCCCTCCACTTTACCGCCCTACACATTTTTATTAGTGTGAATGCTGCAGGCATTCATTCACACTATTGAGTTCCACTTTCCTGGTTGCTCCGTAAATTTCGCCACGCTTCTTCTCCTGCATACTTTGTGCTATTTTCAACATTCAACTTTTATACTACTCAGCTTGCTCTCCTAATGCCGGCTATATCTCTTGACTCCTCCCTTCCTCATTTCCTTAGTGTAAAGCCCAGCGCACACGACACGATCTTAGAGCTGTCTGCCGATTGTCGGCCCATTTTCAAAACCTGACAGATCACACATTAGCCGACAGAAATCCTAGGTATAACGGTTCGATCGGGTTCGTTCCTGCCGTGTGGTGTCCAACAATGGGCACAAAATAATGGCTACAAGTTCAGTGAACTAATTTTAAAACCAGGCATTAATCAATGCTTTACTACAATCTACCTGCAATGCATGTGGCTCTAGTGTCAGCGTAAAGTCCTGACTGAATGAAAATCATTAGAACCTATTTACATCACGTTAACGAAGAACAGCTGAAAAGTTACCGGTTTCGCTCCAACTCCTCCCCTTGTCATTTCTATATTCTTTGCATGTTGAATAAACATTAATGTTGTTTCCACATATCATCTCCAATGTCCGCTGGACTTCGGGTTGCTCCGTGTCAGCTGTTTGGGATTCCCCTCTGTAATTTCCCCTCAGAAAGCATAGAGGAGAATCCCCGCTTTCTGATTGGCTGCCTGTCACATTCAACAGGCTGCGTTAAGGATCCCAGTCGGGGAAAAACCCCTGATTTAGATCGGAGCGGCAACGAGGATCTACCGTAACACACCACACAATCTTAGGAAGACCAACGTGCTAAGATTGTCATAAGGGGAAAAATAGGAGCAAAAAATCATGTAGTGTGAACTATTGCATCAAGTAGTTGATGTGCCCATCTTCTCTATTTAACTCTAATTATTACTGAAGGGCAACACAATATACACACTTCATAATCTGCCCTCTTTTGGTTGAATGCAGTATTTATTTCCACTTTGGCTTTATGTTGAGTTTTTTTTCCAGTACATTTTTTGTTAATGGAGACTGAGAATCCATTTTATTTTTGTTTTTGGTTGTTTTGTTTATTTTGTTTACCAGTTCCAGTGTTTAGTGTTCTTTTGAAAATAAAGTGTATCTAACTTTGGCAAGAAATCGCATGCGTTATTACATCATTTTCAGTGTAAAAAGGTCTTCAAACAATATTATCGTTTATCGCAATAATTGTTGAGACAATTAATCGTTCAGCAAAATTTGCTATCGTGACAAGCCTACATGCAGCACTACTACTTATCGCCATCATACTCTTAATTTGGTACCTTTAACATCTTTCTGCATGTGTCATGAGCAGCAATCCAAAAATCAGTCACAAACGGTGATGGTCATAATCAGAGTAATTTCTTTGTCTTGAAAAATATTTCTAAATCACCAGTAAATTCAGTAGACATCTTGGTATCAAATGGCAGTGACCCGACACCTTCCATGTTCAACATTTTAAATTTAATTTGATGCCCACAAATGCTTGAAACTGATACAATCATGCTATGTCTAAGTCCAGAAATGCAAGAGATTAAATATGGCAGCGAGCTGCATTTCTGCTGCAGCCCTCAGGAATAGTTTGGTCATGTCTATGATATGGGCTCAGTCTACGCTGAGTGCATGAGTTCCCTGTCTGCTGAGACACCGTCTCCGTCTTTTATATGTCTGTCGGTCCTTCTGCTAAAGAGTTCTCACTCATTTTCATGAGTATATGAGAATATAGTGCCTCAAGTAAAAGTTGAGCCAACTCCAAGCCAGACATTAATAATTTAGGAGGGCACGAGGCGAGAGAATAGCTTCTGCAATATTCATATGTCATATTGACTTGACTGCCAGCCACTCGCCCATGCACCCAGTACTTATGAAGTCTCACAGATGACTGAGGATGCAATGCTGTGTCCTCCCCCAGCGTCCTCTTCCTCAATCTCCCTTTCCTCATCTGCCATCCTTATGCCACCTCCTCTTTCTCAGCTCGCTCTCCCCCTCTCAGCCACGTCTCCTCTTGTTCCCTTCTCTTTCCCGCTGTCTCTTCTTTCCTTCCCCTTCTAATCTGCTGCCATCTCTCTGAAGAGCATGGCATGCCCACGGGCCAAATTCAATTATAGGCCAAATTAAAGAGATGCTTCACAACTCCCTTAACAGACAAAGGGAACACACGCATGCACCAGAAACACCAGGGCTGACATCAAACGGACAAACGCAAAGACCCCTACACCCACCCAGTCCAACAGCCACACACGCGCGTCTACACACTCTCAACATCTGCTATGTGCCGAGAATTTAACACAAACAAGCAGCAAGTAATTGCACAAACTGTAATTTCAGATTGCGTCCTCAGGTTAGCCCACATGCCCAAGTGTTACATCACTTAATGGAGCTTTCCTGCCGTTGTTCACTGGAAACTGCCCTCTGTGCTTCTTCATCTCCGAGAGCCCCAGATGCAGCCATTAATGAGCCATATTATTGGTAAGATAGTTGTGAATAAGTAACCAGCTGCCTGACGGTCCTAAAACTAGGAGGACAATTTGATGAATTAAGACCAGCGGCCCATGTTCCAGCATTAGCTGTAAGACATAAAATCCTCAAGAGCTGAAGTGTCTCAGAGGTCAACCAATTATCGGCCACTGCGAGCTTCACTAGGTGCTTTTCAATGCAATTATATCAGACCACACAGTCTATTTTACTTGTTCTTATAGAGACGAAATTATATAGTCTATATATATATATATATATATATATACACACACCGCTGGTGTGTATATATATATATATATATATATATATATATTTTTTTTTTTTACAGCTGCAGTAAGAAGATTATATTATTGCCACAAATATCAAATTTGAGTTTAATAATGATGCGTTTGGGATGTTATCTTAGAATAGAGTAATAATTCAACTGCCAATACAAGATTGAAAGGTTTTGGGAAAACCTCTCAAGAAGATTCATGTAGTCCTTCCAAAACTAGTTTGGATGCGTTTTTGCGATCATAATCCAGCTAGAAGAGTAAATGTGTCAAAGTATCACTGCTTTAGGCCAAACTATCACCTTCAGGCTGAAAGAAAATTGTTCAAGATGTTCAACAACTCAAAGACCGAAGCCTTTACCAACACTGAGTGATGCTAGAATACCATTTCACTGTCCACAGCGGAGCCAAAAAGAAAAAGCCCCTGCTGAAAAAAATCACCCTTAAGTATAAACAAAGCAAACAGCATCTAAAAAACATTTTCTGTGGTGAGATGTGACAAACATGTCCACAGTGACAAAAGGCATGTTTGGAAGGGTCAACCTAAGGCTTTTTGACTTCAGAACATCGTACCGTATTTTTAGTACTAAAAGCCGCTCTTTTTTCCCACGCTTTGAACCATGCGGCTTGTAGCCCGGTGAGGCTTTTCTGTAGGAAGTGAATCATTGGAAGTCAAAGTTCATATGATGCAGCTTTTAAGTTGAGGGCTATCAATCTGGCAGAAGAAGAGGGAAATAGAGCCGCTGCACATAAGACACATAAAAATGAAGGTCATCTATCTCTAGAATGAATTTTGGATAAATATTGGATGACCCCAAACACACATCAAAAATAGTTTTGGAATGGACAACTTCAGCTAAACTTCTGAAATTATGTCAACTTTATTTACATTTTATGGACTTTGGGGTTTGTGTCAGAAAACTAAACATGTTAAAGAACCCCAACCAGTGCGTTCATTAAGAGTTAAATAAAATACAATTATGGAATGACACCAGAAGCTTGTTGATGGCTGCAGAAAATTATCACTTCGAAATCAGTAGCTCTGAATGCATAAACTGTAAACCTGATTAAAAATCAAGAGAAGAAATTTTTTTAACTAAATGTTAAAAGGGAGACAAATGTTGCATGAAACTGTTCAGTCATTATCAAGCAGAAAATAATGACTCACCTGCTTTCCGAGTTTCTATTTTATGGACTGAAGATGAAAGATTTTGTCAAGTTGACCAGTGTTGTTTTTTTTTGTTGTTTTTTTTGCATACTCTGTGGAACGTGGCAGGATGTGGAGGTGGGTATTGTTGTGTGTCACCCTTGCCCTCCCTGGAAATAAAAGTAATAACAATTCACTGCCAAGCTGAATAGATACAGCCTGAAGGCTCAGACAAAACATGGAAACAATTCATGCACATACCAACTTGAAACAGGCACAAACCAGCAGCCGCCTACACTGTCTTTACTGAGCCAGCCTTGTAACATTACTCTGCAGCAACGCATGCACACACACGTGCACTCGCCGGCACACACACATGTGATATCAATTTAAGAAGCACAAACACAACACCGCAATAAATATGCAAATAACCCAGGCCGTGCGTGTTTTACAGGAAACAAACAGCACCTATAAAGACAGCAGTTGGGGGCTTTTATAACATCCAGCGTTGAGGTAGCATACAAAACAATGCTTAAGTTCAAACCCAGCACACACACACCTCCAAAAAGCACATAGTCCCAATGACCTATTCCTTATGGCAGCAGTGTACAGATGGATCAACAAATACAAATTGATCAATTGGATGGCACTGCATCCCCTCTCCCACCCAGCCTCAAGCACAAACACACACTATCCATGACTGCAACACTGGGATGGGAGTGGGGGTGTCTGTCATTGTCCTGTAAGGGGATATCTGAGATGATGTTGGCGACTTATCCGCACTCTTCATAATCCATTGTGTGTGTATTTTTGTCCACACCGGTGTGTGTATGTGTGTAACCGACCGGGCCTGGTGTTGTTGATAAGGGCTGAGGGCTTAGTCCTCACTCGCAGGGACACACTCAGAGCATTAATGAGCCCACAGCACAGAGGAGAGCCTTTGCCAAAAAGGTCTTTATCAGCCTCTAGGAGCCTGGGTTGCCTGTGTGTGCGACAGTCAGGCTGAAAGGGGCAGAGTCCCTCAGCCTTCATGTGTTTTAAAAGACTGTGCTGTATTTTTTGCTAAAAATATTGATTTTTAAACCTCTCCCTGTGAAAACAAAAAACAAAAAAAACAGTACGTTGCAGTGGTAGGGAATACAGTGCAGCCTGAAGGTGAGGGTGCAGGTTGAGATGCAACACACAGCAGTTCTGTCTGAGAGGGCACATCCATCACACAGACAGCTTAAACCCAGCATGTGTGCCCTTGTGTGATATAATAAGTTAGTTAGTCGGGTAAAAGGGTGTTTTTTTTGTGAGAGCTACCTAAGCCAAGATACAAGCTGAGTGACTGACAGAGTATTATATTGGCTGGCAACATAAAGCTGCGGATAAACGTCAGAGAAAAAAATGGAGACAAGGGAAGACTGACAATAAGTAGACGCGGGGTGACATAGGTTGCCAGGAGAAAAACTCTGCAGTACATATTTCTAGCCAACTGTTTTATTCACAGAGAGCATGGCAGCAAGTGCACACTTCAAAGCAAACACTAAATAAGCGGAAACCTCCTTGCAAGGTAATATTTATCTCCAGGTTTTTGATGACTAGGGTTTCTTATCCTTTTATCTGACTTGTTCATAACTAGGAGGTATCACTTTCATCTACAAAAAAGTTACAAAGTATAAGACAAAATGATCCTAACGCCACATAATTAAAGATATAGTTCCTTGCAAATGTTTTCAGACATTTTCTCTCATTACAACCACAAAGTGAAATAATTTTATGGGATAAGCCGAAACAAAGTAGAGGAAAAAATTTTATAAAAAAATATATATTGCAAATAAAAATCTGAAATGAGTGGCATCCATTTGTATTCATCTTGCACACACATTAAAATTACACGCAAGTGGCATTTTAGCTCACTGTATAATTTATGAAGGCATAAGTAGCCTTCAGACGAAAAATGCAAACCACACATTTCAGAGTTTGTGAAAGAATAAAATTATTTTTATTCCACTTAATAGTGCACCACAGTCTGGTGATAAAATGCGTTGTAGTTTTTGGTTATAATGTGACGAAATATAAAAAAGTTCCAGGGATATGAACACTTTTGCGAGCCAAACTACAAGTCTGCTCAGCGCCAGAAAATTATACTTAAGTTAAATTAAGTAAATAAGCCAATAAAATTAAATATGCACCCATAGAGTCAGCTGTCTAAGAGGAGGCAGATGAAAGAGAGCGGGGAGAGAGAAACTTGAAACTGGCTTTCAAGCATTTCAGGTTTACATGTTTGCATGAAACATTTATGAGATTTAAGTGTTGCTAGTTCAACATAGCAGAAAGGAGTTTACTCAGCTGTGTGGTGACACTGGCACTTGGCAAGCAGAGAAAAGGGGGAATTAAGGCTGTCACAGTAATCGTATTTATGTAAAGATTAATAGTCATACAAATAATTGTGATTACTAATTTAATTGCCATTTTCTCTATTTCATTGGCAGGACTATGGTTTGTACTGGCTCTTAAATTAATAATTCACTTAATGATGATAAAAACAGTCATTTATCTGGAATCAAATTAACCGTTTATGCTTTACAAACAAAACCTCCACATTTCAGATTGTCTCCAAAGCGAGGGTAAGGCTGGAGGGAAGGATAACGTATAAACATGTTCACAGTAATCTTAGAAAAACATTTTGATTGTGCAACTGGTCACACTGCCAGTCCTAAATATGCTAGAACGTATTTGTCATTTGATGAGGATTTGTTTACCCCAAATATAAAGAAGAGAAGAAATGGATGAGTAAAATCCATCCATCCATTTTGGATGGATGGATGATTATGCCTTTCTGCTGGTTAACTGCTGACAGATGGACGGATAAGAGCACACAAATAATATAATTATCTAAAAAATAATAATAATAAAAAAAATAGTGGTCATCTTTGATTTAGCAGGTTATTTAAACTGCTTACCTCCTTCTTCATTTGTCTATATGCCGACTTGAAACTAAGAATCAAATTTCCAAAAATAGAATCACAAAGAAAGACGTACGTTTACAAAATACTAATAACAAACAACTTAACTTTGTTTCATCAATCATTTTCTGAATGATTTATCACCAGAACATTCCAAAAAACAGACTGTACAATGGACCACGTAGCACACAGAAAACAAAAAATAGCAACTGTTTGAGGGACGAGTAAAACAGAATGACAAGGTCCTCTGAAGGACACGTCTCTATTTGGTTGATACTGAATTGGATAACATAACATGCTATGCTTAATTCTGCATACATGACACACAAACACATGGTCACATTATACATCTGGTTCCTTAACCAGCATGTTTGCTTTTCAGGCCTTCAAGTAATGGCAGTCATTACTGCTCCTGTGCATCGTCCGGCAGCTTATTACACTGGCAGTGCAGCTTATTACTCTGCCTCAGCGCCACTCAATTATTCTGCCTGGGTCCACAGGGACAGAACAAGCAGCTCGGTGTGCTACTTAAAATATGCCTAAGTAGGCCAAAGAGACTGTCTAAAGTATGACATGCAGATGCATCACAGCACAGCAATATGCATCATAAGAGGTCCAAGGACAGGTAACATTTTCTAGGAGCTGCTTTGGTAGTTTAGTCTGGCTTTGTGAGTCTAAACAAAATCTCCGCATGGCTCGTTTCTCTCTTTACAGTTGATGATAACCACCTTTCCTCATTCAAGTTAAAAAGGTAATTTCTCCATTAAAATGCCTGGTGTACCCTACAAAATATATGTTTTCCACACATGCAAAGGGGAAAGGTCAACACAATCTTCCTTCCCAATAAGTTTATAGAATACTTTTATGATGCAGTGAAGAAATACAAAGACACGAAGCAGGAAACTGAGCGGACATGAAAGGGGGGGCAGATCTATTTTAGAGTGAGATTAAGCTGAGCTGTGTTGAAATAGAAGCCCTAACCGACCAAGCCATGATCTGGGGACTTATTAAAGACTCTTATTAAAAGTTAAGGAAGGCCCTAAGAACCTTAAAATAAGATTGGAGGGGGGGAGTGAGTGAATCACACAAGCAGAGGGTGATGTGTGTGGCGGTGAAGGGATTCAGCTTAAGCTCTCCTTCCTGGGCTCTCTATTCTTTTCCTCTTTTCCAGCTCACTAAATGGCCATATTTCTCCTCACTCAACTGCAGGGACTCGTTCTCCCTCTGCAATCAGGTCAGCTAAATAAAGTGCATGGTTTAGCCTGATTTTGACAGCAGCAAGTCTTCACATAAATGTAGCAACAAGCAACCACACACACCCCCACAAGTCATCAAGTGCAAGTGCAGATCTTAGATTTTCACAAATTCCTTTACATGCTTTGCTTGGCCAGTGTGCAGCAGAGTCACGGCAATATGCAGGCTGACTGAAGTTTGGTGCAGTCCTGTCAAGCTGCAGCATATACCACAGAGAATAGGAGGAGCATTGCACCACCTGCTTATTGATCAGTTAAAGATAAGGCCGGCTAGAGCTTAGCAACTAAGTTTAAGGGAAATGTTTGAGTGTGGTTGACTTTCTTCCTTCCACAGAACCATGGGGACATGGTTCAAAGGTCTCAGCACATGTGTGTGATGCAATTACACAGCCACATGCCAAAACATTAACACCCGTTAAATTTTTTTCCATCTTTATTAAACATTATAGCCAAAATCTTTTATGGGAGAGAGGCTAATATGAAGTAGCACAGGATTGAAAAGTGTAAGGAAATCAATAAAGGCCTTCCAGCTGCTCTGTGAAGGCCACAGGTTTGTTGGAGAACGTTAGCGTTACTCTTTGTGAGCGACTGACAAAAGGACACAGCAAATATGTGGTAATAGATGCTCCAATGAGAAAGTCAAATGAGAACACTGAAGCTACAAATTGCCCTGAACACAAAATCCCCCTCAATGACGACAGCATCATGCTGAGGGGACATGAAAGCAGCTCAGATTTAAAGGGAATCCTGGGAGAAAAAAAATTGGCTGAAAGTGATTTGGGATTAGTGTGGAGGTTCACCTTCCAGCTGGACAATGAGCCTAAAGATACAACCAGTTCTACAATGGAAAGGTCTAGAGAAAACACTGTGTTTTAACGGCCCAGTCAAAGTCCAGACCTGTTTCTAACTGAAAACCTATTACAAGACATGAATGATGTTAAAGATGCTCTCTTTGTAATCTGACTGATCTTGAGATATATAGAAAATAATACATATATTTTTAAACCAATTTCTAGATTTACCAGTTTGGTAGAGATTCAGCCCTAACTATTTGCAGCTGTAATTCATGTAAAAATGCAGACCACACTTCATTTTTTTTTTTTTTTTATTTGTGATGAAAAGGTAAAACATGTCCTTTTCCCTCCACTTCATTATAATGCCAGACTTTGTGTTGATTGGTCTACCATATAAAATCCTAAAAATATGGGGAAGTTCAAACGGTATGAATACTTTGGAAAGGCGCTGTACACAAACATCCTCCAACACAATTTTTACTCACTATTTATCTAAATACAGCCCCTCATCAGTGCTTTGTCCTTCAAAGCAGAGCAGGCAGGAGGCATAATGGAAACCATGGCAACGTGACAGCAAATAGACAGCAGTGCTCGAGTGAGGACTGATGGATCTACAGTTAGATGGGGTTTTCTCAAAGGACGTGTGAAGGGGAGCTGAACTGAGATAATATGTGGGAGAAAATATGATTTCCAACACAAGATCCTGACATCCTCTCCCTTATATGCATGTCTGACTACTAGCACATCGAGACATAAGCGCCGAAGCGGCAACCAGAACTTCATTTTCTTGGCATATCTGCAGGACTTTGAGGAATAATGCGAGTCGGTGTTTTGGCTTAATAAGGACTCTGTGGGGTTTTCTTCATAATTTCTGAGTCTTAGCTATCCAAGTTACTCATTAAACGTATAGAGGCCAGAGGATTGGAATCAAACCAGAAAAAAAGTATTGAGTTATTCCCAGTCACTAAGAATTTGGCACAAAGTATATTTTATGAGTCTTAGCTCACAGCATGCAGTGGCTTATGGTTTCCTAAGATGCTATGCTGGTTTTCTCCAGGAGTTACCTGGAATTATAATGCCAAATTTAAAATAAACTACACAAGAATAAACACTCAAGGATTTGAGTGTGAATTTATTCTAATTTATTCCAGGCCTAATCCCTCATTATAGCTCTCATAAGTAGCTGTAAGCAGGCAGATGCACATAGACCCACAAAGACATTAAAGCCTCTAGTTATCTTGCAAGTTCCACCCCGACAAGTCAGGTTTTACTTCACTGTTCTGACTTTGGGAAAAGGTGTTGGTTTAATAAAGCACAAATGAACTCAAGGGGAATTTTTTTAAATAATGTAAACAAGGTTAACATCAACTACATATGTTTCAGTTTCCACGTGCGATTTACTGGAATCAGTGCAGCATGTTTAGCAGCACATTTGTACTACTTCAACAATTTAACTGGATGTGTAGACGGGTATGTTTTTATTTTAAAACAACATTCAGTGGCATGCTGATAGATCAGTAGTAAAAAAAAAAAACAACAACAACAACAATGTGCCTAATTATATATCCTTATGTCAGGCTGTTTTAACATAATTAGCTTCTTTAGCCCTTTTTAAACCATTCAGACCAACACAAAAGGAGACAATTAAAACTGTCAGATGATCTGATAACTCAGAAATAGTTCAAATAGTTTGGGTGTATTTTTTATTTCTTTCCTTCATATAAAAAGTTTCCGTTTATATCACAGGTTTGTGGTGCATATATATCCCAAAGATGTAAAACTTCAGATATTTCACAACAAGACATTAACATGCATGGAAAAACTCCACGAAAGCCTTATATTCTAGCAGAAAGTACAATGGGCACCGTAAGAAAAGCTTACTTTATTTAATTATGCCGCATTAACTAATCAGTACATTATTGGGAGAGAATGCAAAAGTTTTGCAAGGTAACGCTAAAGAAAAAAAATAATCCGCATGTCCCTTAAAGGTCTCCGTACAACTGAAGGCTATAAAACCACTAGTCTGCATCACGTTTGTTTTGGGTTTAATCACAGCATGATTTCATTTATCTGACCAAACCAAGTTCAGAGAAGCATAATTCTTCCAAGTTTGATGATAAAAAAAAATCATAAACCACCAAGAGCTACACATAATCTCGTTGTAATTTGACAATCTACTATTTTGGACATACCTGTTTGTGTGTTTGGCTCAATTGGCTCAAGAACAAACGTAAATATAATCATATAACTAAAATAAACCATCACAATCACAAGCCAAATAATGGAAACAAACCTTGCATGTTAATGTTGAAAGTTCGTTCGCTGGTTGTCTTCTTATTAGCTTATTTCTGTGCACTTACTAACTTTGTGAATCTTCCAGCCATTACGACACACATCTGTCGCCATTTTTATTATTGACCCCACCCTCAACGCCGTCTCTATCTAAGCTCCCAACATAAAGTTGGCAACTGAACCTTTCATCATGGTGACCTTTTTAACAGGAAAAAACAATGTTAACAGCCGACAATGTCGTTTATACCCGTGTAAACAAATCTCCCCCAAAGTTTTGTTTTGTAAAGCAGGACCTACCGCTTGTGCTTTTTTTCGGCGTGACGTCATCCAAAACAGGAGGGAAAGTAGTTTTTACTCACTGCTGCTCCCCTGTGTTCAAACTAAAAATATATATTTTCAAAGCATTAATAAATTAAACAACTCTCTTCACTATTTCGCAATGACATTATTAGCCTTGCTTAAAAAGGATTGCGCCAGCTCCGCTATAGCGTTTTTTAAACATACCTTATTAATTTATCAACCACCTCTCTGTCTCTTCCGTTGCACTTTTGTTCCTTTTTTGTAATAACATCTACTACTTTTTGTTCAACATACACAGTATTAGTCACAGAAAGGCCTTTATAAACTGCTTTACACTGGTTCTGAAAAGAAAAAGGTCTCTTACATTGAAATGTCGTAATTATTGTAATTTAAGGCAGCTGTGCAAGATACACAAAGCTGTGAAACTAGGGTTTTTAAAAAAATAATAATAATTTAAATAATACAACAGAAAACAATGATTTTTCCATTTCAAACACAAAAAAGAAAAATAACCCATTATTATTTTATTTATGCGAGTTTTTTGTTATGTTGTTTGAGACTGATAATGCTTTTATTGTGTAATAAGAGTATGTTATATTTTTTGTTACATTATTATATTTTACATGATTTAATTTACTGTTGTTTTACGCAGTTTATTTTGACCATTTTATTTTGTGTCCTTTTGTTGCCAGATTGTACTTGTTTATATTTTTTTGTCTTGTATTACTGAAAAAGAAAAACACTACATATGTTTTTGAAGACAAACATTCTAAGACATTAATAAGTTGCGTGGTCTGACCGCTTTATGGGAAGAAGGTCTTCCACTGAACATAAAGCTGCATGACTAAACACGGCAAAGTAACAGTCGTGGAGCATTCATGAGCCAGTGAAGCAAGCCGTAACTGAGCATGTAAGAGCTGGCCATACAGCGTGCTGATGAATGAAATCAGAAGATAACAGCATCTGTGTTGAATATGTGCTGCCAAAGCCATCAAAACACACCTGCTGTGCTTACTAGCTGCACTTTATTTTAGGTGTACATGCACAACGGGGTCCGTCACAGTTTGCTGAATTTGGCTGACATTGACTGACAGTGTTTTGGTCTGAGTTTTGCTCTGCCATGTTATTCTTGTGGATTTACGGGGATCACAGAGAAGCAGAGAGGAAAAGCACAATGCACTGCTGCCCTGGCAGACTTAGAATTGGAGATTGGTGCTGCTGCTTGTGTTTATTTTTCCTTCTTTTCTTCTTTAGCGACGACAGAGAATGAGCCCGAGCAAAACAAGCATGTCTCATTGTCATTAAATTAAGGACTGGAAAAAAATGACTTAGTATTGTAAGGGTACAGTGATGTAAAAAGCATTTGGGCCTTAGATTAGATTATACAGTAAAAACAAAATTGCTCATCAAACAGATGAGCAGACAACGATAACTTGAGTAAATACAAAAGCAGTTTTCGAATGGCAATTTCTTAAAGGCAAAGAAAAAAGCAGCTTGGCTTTGGGTAATTGCTAAATCATGAATTTACTGACTGTTCAAATTTTTGGGGTTCATTTTCACTAGCAATTCCTAGGCCCTATAAATCCCTGATCAGCAAAATGAAGAGCCTGTTTGACAGCACGAAGTAGACAAAATCACGAAAAAAGGAACACATCAAGACCCAACCTAACAAAATTCAAAAACAGACGAGAGGCAATGTCACTGACATCCAACAAAGTTTGTAAAGTCATTTGCTTTGTGGACAAAAAGGGAAAGATGCATCCTCCTAAAAATTTAGCACAAAAAAACAATACATTTTGATGATCCACAACACTAATTGACTGACAACCCAGAAGTGAAACTTAAAGAGTGTATGCTCCGTTAAACTAACTCAGTATTTAGTTTAACACCACCACCATGTTCACTGTGGGCAAACATGGTGGTGGTGATTATCTAGGTCATCAGTTTGCAACCCTGAACTTAAGCAGACTTGTGTTATGAAGCAGAATAATGATCCAAAGCACAGCAGTAAGTCCAGCCAAAAAATTACTAAAGGAGGATTTAAGATCTAGTGAGAGTCCAAACGGAAAGCTTGTTGAGATTTGGAGACAATGCCTGAATGTCCTCTAATGTGGCTGAATTAAAATAAGTTTGGGTTAATAAGAGTGGGTTCAAATTCTTCCACTGCAATATTAAAACATATTGCTATTGCGGACGCTCGGTACCAGTCACAGACACCTAATTAGGTTAGGTTTAAGGGCCAGGTTGGACTGGATATCTTTTCTCCATTTTCTATTGAAACCTGCTGTTTGTGTTTACTCTGGCTGTCTTTGTCTGATTAAAATATTTGATGATCTGAAACATTTAAGAGCAGAAGGCAAAAACCCAAAACTTTAACTATAAAACTATAGGCAGCTGAGTATATTTGGTATTTATTATGCAGCTTCATGTTGTGAAATCTGATACAGATCATGTAGAATCCCGTCTCAATGCTTTTAGTTTGAGGTTTTATACCTAATATATTCGCCTCATCACTAAAACCAGGAAGATCAATTATAGCAGATTCATCTCATCTCCACATCCTCCAGTCCCCCATCAGCGTCTGCAATCTTCCGTTCCATCATCCTCTGGTTAAATTGGCTCCTCCCAGCGTTGAAAGACCAGGAAGAGGGCTGGTTATTTAAATCTAAATCAACACTGACGGGGAAGCAGATGTAGAACAGAGAGCGAGGGGTAAAGCTTGTACCTGACGTTGTTAGTATTAATGCGATTCCACTGCGAGCGTTGGGATCGATGCAGTCAGATGAAGGACTGTGTTAACATCCTAATCTCTAATAGCATCAGAGCAGCCAGACTATAAAAACTCCACCAGTTCAGTCATGAACACACACCCAACGCACAGATTAGAAGATAAGAAGGACGGGGGTGAAGGCACGACAGGCCATCAGAGCCGGAGCTGAACTACAGGGTGGAGGAGAAAATATAGATAGACCTCAGATTTGTTCAAGTCTGGAAGAAAAAAAAAAACAGATTTATTATCATTTAAAAGTGCCAGAAGTATTTTTCAATGTGTGTCCAGCAACAAGGTAGTAAGAAAAAAAGCTCACAATTGGTCATGGCAGCTCCACTTCAACTAATAGTGGTGAGTATTCAAATGAAATGACGAAACAATGCAATAGCAGTTATGCGATCATTAATGCGAAAAGATAAAAAAAGCTCTTAAACGAAGCCCAGCTGATTTTATGGAGTCAGCGACTTTGCACCAATCTCTCCCCCCTGGGCCAATCCTGTAGCGACAAGATGGAGGATTGCTGTGTCTTAATAGATAGAGACCTCCAGCAGAACCAGACTCGGTGTTCTGCCGCAATAGGCTAAAAGCACAGAAACCAGAGCAAGAAAAAGGAAAGCTGAAGCACTGGTTCATGAGTGTTTTCAATGGGAAATAAATATTGACAGTAGCAATAACTCCATCAGTCCCTTTGACAAAGAAAGAGATACTGCTAAACACAGAGGTTGTTGACCAAGAGTCTGTAAACAAAGCTTACAGAGCTGGGCTCTGCAATAAATATTCAGAAGGTGCTTCACTTAGGAGAGGAACACAGCTAAACAGAGAAGCAGTGAGCTGATTTTTCCAGAGAAGAAAAGCAAAGAAAATACACGGCCAACCCTTAGACATACCTTCTGTCAAAACAAAACAAAACAAAGAAAGAGAAGATAAGATAATTGCAGGAATAGGAATGTTAGTGGCTTTGTCCCAGAAGGGAACACAGTTAAACACAGAAGCACTAAGCCAGTATAGATTTCTATGGGCAAGAAAATTATGCATCAATCAATCAAGTTTATTTATATAGACATCTCAGCAACATGCCAGTTTTTAAGTGCTTTACGTCATAAAAACACAAAAACACAAAGTCGTAAAAGGCACCGTGCAGTCAACAAATGAGAACACCGGTGACAAAAGTTACATTGTGACGGGTGCCATCATCAATACACATCAAATATGTTGGTCAACGTTTCATTTATTATGGTTCAAAAGCAACTCTAAGCAGGCGGGTCTTTAGTCTTGATTTAAAGGAGTTCAGCATTTCAGCTGTTTTGCAGTTTTCTGGGAGTTTGTTCCAGATTTGTGGTGCGTAGGAGTTGTACAAAAGCATACAGCCAGACACAAATGCACTTCCTCCTAGAAGTACAAAGTACTACAAAGTAGTAACGTAAAATAAATTAGAACAACAGCTACAACACAGCTGACTGAACCTAAAAAAAACAGGCCCGGGTGCTCCTTCTACGGAAAGAGAGAGAGGACACTTCAAATTAATAGTATCGCACTAACCGCAGGTAGATGAAGATGAAGAGTAGCAGAGGTGCAGCCAGTGTTATCGCCGTCACACTAGCAGGCTGCTTCATTCAACATGCCATGCTTGGCAGTCTTCAAAGAATGGCTTTTGATTTGTTTTCAATTACTGGCACAGAGCTGGTCTGAGTACAGAGAGCTGCTTTGTGGAAAGTGTTGAAGCTGCTTCGGACAAGCATTTTTATGAAGTTGAAAAGCGGCTCTGCGCTGTCAACCTACTTAAATGAAACTAGACAGCACCTGAAAGAAAAACCAGGCTGCCTGAGCCCCACGGTTTTGCCCTGATTGCTATAAATAGTATTTTTTGGCTCCAGCAGCAAAAGAATGGACACGGTGAGACAGTATTTATGATTATAATCCATACAGTAGTGGCAGATGAACCTGGTCATAACAATTTCCCCCTGCTGCCACTGAACACTGTAAACACAGATGGATTTACAATCAGTCAAGAGGATAATTGTGACTGAACACACAAAATTTAGGTTTAGACATTTAACTACAGATAGATTTTTTTTTTTTTTTCCATTTTCTGTTTTGCATCCAGCCAATTTGAAAAGCATTTTGCTGAACAGAGACGAGAGACAACAAGAATGAATGTGGAGCGGCATCTACTTTTTCTCAGGCTCCATTGCCTCAAAACAGTCCAAATTTAATTTGGACTCATTAGTAAGCCTCCTGAGTACTTCTGTCTCATATCGCAGACACAGCCTCTGAGAGTTGCGTGAGCGCGTTTGTGAGACAGCTCCTTTAATTACCCAGGTAATACAGCCAGATGCTCCATCACTCTGGCAATGGCAGTGATTAAAAGCAGTAAAATATTCATATCAATCAGACACCCACATGCCACGTCTATAATTAATGCACAAGCGGAAGGACGTGGCAACTTTTACCACAACCAGACGTTGCCTCTCCGTCACCATATTCCCTGCGCGCGCGACGCGGATGGGCAGCTGCGTGCGTGTCGGTGTGTGTTTCCACGAAATGGAGCCGAGAAGGAGCCACTTTAAGCAACTCTCAGCGGGGAGGTCAGAGGCCAGGCAGCTCGCACTCTGGGACGTCATTCAGTCACCTACACAGCAGATGTGCCGGGCTGCACTTTCACTGGCCTGACTCTCTGGGAGTGTTGTTGTTTGGGGGTGAGGAGGAACAGCATCTTGAGTTTGCCCACTACCAGGCGTCCAGCTTTCTCTGGTGGGTGTGCTGCCTTCATCCTGCGCCGTCTTCGGCTTTTCTTCGCTCGTCTGTACCTGAAAATACCCGCAAGCCCTTTGTCTAGGGTCTCAGAAGCTTGTCTGGCGTCTCCAGTGGGTGGGAGGAAATACAAACAAAACAAACTGAGACTTGAGGTGAATTTATAGGCATAAAACAGAGATAAGATTTTCACTTTTTATTTTTTTGCCTAAGGCAGTGTGTGTTTGCAGAAACACTTCAGAGACGAGGCTTTTTGCATACAGCCTTCATATGATGGCATGTTAAAAATCAAACATCTTGATTTAAATGAAAACATTATGTCACTCACTATACTTGAAATAAAACATTTCTTTTCTCCTGTCAGAGCACCAAGGTTTCATTTCAACTACTTCTCTATTTCTGTGCTCTCAGTCTTTCTGCTGTTGTCTCTTGGTTTTCCTTGATGAAGACTTCTGTCGCAGTCCAAGAGTGAGCTACAATTACTCACTCTGCTGTGTGTGCGGGGGTGTGTGTGTGTATTGTATCATGCTCATTACAATTACCTCTGGGTGTAAGTGTGTCATCTGTTGCCTGCTCATGTTCCAATTTCTCCAAGAGTGGCGAGGGAAACGCCCGCCTCACTGTGCAACGCAACAATGTGACCAGGAGAGGGGAAGGAAATCTGTATTACAAGCTGTGATTCGTGCTTTCCTCTCAATTTTATTTAACAGCAGCACGTATCCAGCAGGCGCATATACTCCACAGCTGTTTTAGTACACTGAGTGCTTTGCAAAACTATTTATACCCCACAGATTTTTTCAGCCAAAAAAAAAAAAAAGCAAATAGAATGCAACACTGCAAACATACTAAGACAGAATCAGAGAAGCAGCCAAGAGGCCCGTGGCAGCTCTGGAAGAGCTAAGGGAGCCACAGCTCAGGTGGGAGGATCTATCTGCGGAGCAGCTATTAGTCGTGTACTCCACAAATCTGGCCTTAATGGAAGACTGGCAAGAAAGAAGCCATTAGAGGTTTCATTTGCAGTTTGCCAAAAGGGGACACAGAAAACTGAAATTGAACTTTTTTTTGATGTCTGTGAAAGATGATAATAATTAACACCAAACAGTATAAACATACAATCTCAATTGTGAAACATAGTGGTGGCAGGATTATGTTGATGGGATAATTCTCTTCAGCACGGGAAATAATCAGTTGCTTTTTTTGTTGTTGAGATTTTTAGTCACAGTTACCATGCAATGTAGGAGAAGATAGGCAGAGATACTGAAGTAAACACAGGAAATTGCTAAAAGAAAACCTGCTACTGGTTGATGAAGACTTGAGAGTGGGGTTGAGGTTTGCCTTCTTGCTGGATGACTCAACGTAAGCCATCTATCAGAGCTACAATGTAACAGTTCATGTGTTATAATGGTCTAGTAAAAAGTTTAGATCTAAAATCAATTGAAAATGTATGGCAAAACTTTAAAACCAGTGTTGAAGGTGAGCAATTTTGCAAAGAACTGGGGGAAAAAATGTCAAGGTCTGCATGTTGCAACCCAGCAGCTGTACTTGCAGCAAGAAGTGGTTCTAGAAAAGATTGACTCGAGGATGATGAATACAAATTCATGCCGAAACATTTCAGGTTTCTATTTCTAAAAACTCTTTAAAAAAAGAACACACCACTCCCACTTCTCCTCATTTTATGTTGGTTTATCACATCAACTCCAAATCAGATCCTGTTACACTTGTATAAAAATGAGATACGGTTACAAAATGTGAAAAAGTCCAATACGTATGAATACAAGGCAGTGGCAGACATGACCAAATTGATCTTGTATTCAAGAAGATGGAGCTTGTAACAGTTGGCAGACGTTTCAAAGGAGCAGTACCGAGGCTGACTCTTGGGCGTTTTGACAGCGTTCATCACGCAATGATTGTCTTGTGGTAATATTTCATGAGATTTCATAACTTTACATCTTTCTAATGAGCTGTGAGGGGCCCGCAAGGAAGCAGTCTACGAATCTAGGAGCGTGACATTATCTGTAAATAATGATGACGTACAGGACCTCAAGCTAACTCTTTAAATAGGATCCCCACACTTCACTGTGTTTGGAACTATCTTGTGTTGCTCTTTGTAGGTGGCCATTGATTATAGACAAAACAAAAATATTTTATTCCTTTTTTTCTGCAATTTAATCCATGTCAGATTATGGATCTGACAGAGGAATAAAAACAGGCAAGATAAACTTGATTCAAGTACAATTTTAATTTAATAAAAGCGTTTACAGGACATATTTCTCTTGAATTGCTGAAAGAAAACAGTTTCTTGACAGTTTCTACAAAGTATTTCACATTACGTTCAGCGATTCCCACACACATTCACAAGCTGACGGTGGTAAGCTACAAGTTTGTAGCCACGGCCGCCCGGGGGCTGAAGCTACGCACCACCACCAGACAAGGCAGGCGACGTGCCCTGCCCAAAAACCCAACAACTGAGCCGGACAAAGCGGGGTTCGAACCCGCAACCCACCGGTAAAAGCACAAACTCCTGCCGCCACCGCCAGCTACATGGAAAAACTTTTTGGCGGCTGGGTCTGAATCTAAAAAGCATAACGTAAATAAACCAATTTTCAGCAATGATAACACAGTTGTAGAATTTGATTTCATGGTGTATCCAAGTGTACCATTTAATTTCAGCACACACTCACACATAAAAGAACACCATTAGCTTTGAACCATAACTGCCCTCCCCTGCTCGGTGCGTGACTGCTCCCCAAGGCTGTTGCTGTAAATACCAATGTTTTCTCACTCTGCTTGCCTTATTAAATGAGAGTCTTAAAAGCAAAAATTCCCATCATTTTTTTTTTCACCCTCAAAGCTCAACACCTTGACATTGGTATTCCTGTGCAGAGGGCTGCGTCCTAAATCAGGCCAGCATCAATTCGCCCGATTAGGTCCCCCAGGCTAGAAAATGCATAAAGTGCATAGGGTGTGTGCTGCATGAGAATGCGACGGTCGCAGCCGGAACGTAGAAGGCCTCACCTCGCTATGGACGCAGCATCAAACATGCACACCTAAGTGCTTCTTCCTGGCTGTTGCCGTGCATTGATGAATAATGCACATATTAATCTCACAAAGTATGGGAGCTTTGCTAATTAATGCAGCATTTCCCTGGTCAAGGTTAGCTAATTAAAGTGGCATCTTTACGGACACTAGACATGGACAGCATTCTCAATTTGGTTTTGCTGACTTTTTGCCCCATTTAAAAAAAAACCCAATTATTTATTATACTCTCAGCAATCTGTTTTTGGAAAACTTTTCCAAACACCATCTTCCACTGTGGCCAAGACTATAATGGTTGGAATCTTAAAGTGTTGGGCACTTAGGGACCACTTTAAGAGGCTGCATATAGATGTAGGAAAGAAACAAAAAGCTTTAGAGGGGCAGTATTATGTAAATTGGACTTTTTCGAATTTTATAATGTTTTTCCTTCATCAAAGACACACCAGGAGAGTTGCTTTGATTCTTTCATGCATGTTTGAGAAATCCTTGAATCTCCCGTGGCAACCATTCAGAGGTGCAAAATGCTAGCTATCTCCTTCAGACTAGCGGCAGCAGCAATTAGCAAACACCTGCTGGAACTGTGCATCCGCTGAGCTCATCGCATGAAGTACTTCTCAGTGAAAAGCTGGTAAAAATGTTGTAAAAGCTTTAAAAGAGAAATGTTGTTGGGATGACGTGTTGAAGGCGGAGTCTTTGTAAAAGCAGGAGCTTCTTAAAGAGACAGAGGCCCAATTTCAAGGCGTAAGATTGCAAAGTCAAATTTCTTTCAAGTCATGTTTGATTTATACAGCATTTTCATAACGACTGAAACTAACGTAGTTACTTGATTGTGCTATAAAATGTGTCTATACAATACATAATCCTGCCTCTTCAAACTGTATCAAGTTTGTCAATAGAGTGTGTGAAGTTTGTTGAAGGTTTGTTTGGGTTTTAACTCCCCTGCTGGTTGGTGTTCTGCAGCACATGCTGGGATCCTTCCCCTGCAGCGGTGGGGAGAGGAGACGTGACAGCAGGGACCCTGTCTTTGTTAAACCGATCCACTTTTGAGGGAGAAGCGAGTGCCGTTTGAGAAACCGGCAGTGCTACGGAGGCAGAAACGGGTTGTGGCTCGTGCGTCCCCTCCAACCCTCCGACCCCCTGCTTAGCTTTTGCCAGCAACTCGCTGACGGTCTTTGAGAAGACAACTCGAGGGTCAACAGGAGAGAGCGCGGGGCATGAACAAGTTTCCCTCAGCTCCAGAGCCTGCACAGATGAACAAAAAGCAGATACGTGTATAGTTTTAATCGATGACAGCGCTAAATCATGATGCAGCGTGTCTATCCACCAAGTAGCTTTGATCAGTCAATACTGAATCTGAAGCAAATCCTGCTAATTCAAGATGTTCTTCTTTCTTCATGAATAAATGGTCATATCTGCTCTGCCACTGCAAACACGCTGGTCAACTAGATGTATCAATCAATCAATCAATCAATCAAATTTTATTTGTATAGCACATTTCAGCAGCAAGACATTTCAAAGTGCTTTACATCATTACAAACACAGAATGCAATATAGAATCAATCATTTAGTCAAGTTACATCAATAAATTTGTAATTGATTACATTTCAAATACAATCCTAAACAGGTGGGTTTTTAGTTGAGATTTAAAGGAAGTCAGTGTTTCAGCTGTTTTACAGTTTTCTGGAAGTTTGTTCCAAATTTGTGGTGCATAGATGCTGAAAGCTGCTTCTCCTCGTTTGGTTCTGGTTCTGGGGATGCAGAGCAGAACCAGAACCGGAAGACCTGAGAGGTCTGGAAGGTTGATACAACAACAGCAGATCTTTAATGTATTGTGGTGCTAAGTCATTCAGTGATTTATAAACTAACAACAGTATTTTAAAGTCTATTCTTTGAGCTACAGGGAGCCAGTGGAGGGACTTTAAAACTGGTGTTATGTGCTCTATCTTCCTGGTTTTAGTGAGCTTTGGTGAGTTTAGTGAGTTAGGTGTAGAGCTCACCTAACTCATAAGTTAATATTATCACACCAGGTTGAAAAAATAAATGTTTGTGTGAATTACCCAAGTACTACTGAATATATCTATTAAACAGCATATTTTTGTAATAAATATACTTGTAGTAGTTAAATACAGTATATTCCCTCTTCTATACTTAGAATCTCATATACATTGTGAAAATATTCACATCCCTTCAACATTTTTCATATTTTATAACTTACTGACCTTAACTTCTATGTATTTTAGTGGGATTTTACATAAAGCTCTGCTGGAAGGAGAACCTCAACCCCATTCATTTGCAGCCTCAAGATGACTAAATATTTACCTGTATCCATGTTCCCATGAGCATAATACTGCCACCACCATGTTTCACTGTGGAGCTGATATGTTAACTGTGTTCTGCATTGTAGGATTTCAGATTAAATAGAAATTTTGATGGGTTAGGTGCGATGGAAATGTCAGTTTTGGTCTGACCTGACCAAAGTACATCCTTTCACATGTTAGCCGTGTTCCCTACATTTCCCGTGGGACTCTTTAAATGGGTCCTCTAATGGCTTCCTTTAAAAAATGGCTTTCTCTTTGCTACTCTTCCATAAAGGCCAGACTTATGGATTGTATGACTAACAGTAATCATGTTGACAGATTGTCCCACCTGAGCTCTGGATCCCTCCAGAGTTACCACGGGGCCTCTTGCTACTTCTCTGATTAATGCTCCTCTTTCAACTACAACTAGGTTTGTAGTTGTGCCATACTGACATTTTTTTTTTTTTTTTTTTTTTTTTTTTTACCAATTTCTTTTTGAGGCGTCCAAAGCTTGGGGTATTGTCTTATAACCAAACCCTGCTTTGGAACTTCTGTCCATGTTTGATGTGCTTCTTAGTTTTTGTAATGCTGTTTGTTCACAGATATTCTCCATCAAACCTCTGAGTCCTTCACAGAACAGCTGGGTTTATGCTGATTTCTATCTCTAGATAGAGGTGGACGATATGAACCTAAAGGTTTTACCGCAATATTTTGTCATCTCATTTTAGGTAACTGAACAGCTGTGAAGGCATGACACAGCGATCACGGCCCCACAAACACAAATGCAGCTCTTGAAGAACATTCCCATTGCTAATACACTCCTTTGTGACGCCAGTCACATAAAGAAGTGTGATCTGTATCACTAAACTGGACACACCCACAGCTAATAGTCACATTTTCAAATTTTGCAGATATTTGTTGATATTCTTATTGAACAAACAGTGGAGAAAATCAGAAAAATAACAATGCGGACAGTTTGGGGGAGTTTTAAACACCATTAATTGGAATTTATCGTGGCAACAATAAATCAAAATTCCTACCAGCACAAGAAATGTATCACGATAAATGAAAACCGATATGATAAATGCCCACTTCGATTTCCAAATGTGCTTTTTTCTCACTTCAATCTACACACCACTTTTGTTTCAACCCATCATTTAAAAAACCCATTAAAAAAGAAAACAATCAGAAAGGGGGTGAATGCTTTCCAAAACAAATGTGCGTGTCCGTGTACAAACATGCACTCAGCTATCCACTCGACAGCCTGTCCTTCTCATGCTACCTGTGGACTTAATTTGCTTTGCTTAAGGATGACGAGCGCACTTGTGGAGGAGGAGTGCCCCCAGAAGAGTCGGGTTAAGTAGCTTGAGGCTGTCACCCCTTCGCAAGGTTAAAAACATCATATTATGCATCACTTTCAGCTGATGAAGCTCAGCTGTTAGCCGGTTCATCTGTGCTGCTTGGCTGGATCAAACTGCTTGGCGTGAGCTGGGTATTATATATTATCGCACCAGAGACAGAGTTTTATCAGCTCGTGCACACAAACAATACCCACGCCGCAGCGTTCATCACTTCACTGCCTGCAGCTACATCCTGGCCTCGACAACAACTGCTGCTAGAGGTCAGCCTGTCTCACAGGGAAGTAAGCGATGCACAAACTCCACAACTTTGCCACCTGATGGACAATTAGAGGCTTTGCCCATCTGTTCGACGTTACCGCTTGGAGCATCTGATGGAGTGACGATATTCCGACTACAGCAACACGTACGGCTAGTTAAAATACTCACAGATATAAAGCACACAACCACCGAAGCTGTTTTTCATTTTTAGTGCCTCTTGATTTCTTTTTAGCCTTAAGATAGTAATGATTGTCTTCCCACCACGCCAGCAGAGAGTCCCGTCCTGTGAGACTGATTGGCTAATGATAAGAGCTGTTCTCTTCCAGATCCAAAACATTCAAATCCTACACGACATTTTGCCTGTGCCAAGCATCCAGGGCCTGGCACTACAAAATGGTTTTCCTGTCTTCCTAAGGCCCTGCATCCTTTCCTCCCTTTCCCCGAGTCTCTGCTTCCTCTGTGGCTCCCTCTCCGTGTCTGCAGGTGGGCACACATCTCTCCAGATGCTTCATTAGTTCTATTAAGATATCTTCACATAGCACCTAAAGCTACACATTTTGTTCAAAACAACAAACGTCCGACGAGGATAAAAAATGCTCTCGCTTCAGTCGGCGGCTTGTGACAATCCCAAGAAGAAATGCTTTTGTTTATTAACCGGTGGAGACACCGCTAAATGTGGCTTGTTGTGTGTTATTCTACCTGTGGGACGAGGCGGTCCATCTGACCGGACCTGTTTCTGTGTGAGGGGTGTGTCGACAGCCACTCGGGTAAAGTGGGATTCCCTGTAAGATTGTCTACAAGTTCCATCTGCTGCCAGAACACGGGGCCTGCTCGCACATCTGCACAAGCCTGGGAAAGATGTACACACACACACACACACATATCCATATACAATTCTTAATCAAAAAATACACAAGTAACACAGCAGCACACAAATGAAAAGCCTTTCTAAAGGAGCTTAATTTAGTTTGACAACAGTGCCCCCTTGTGCCTCGTTGGCAGATTGCAAAGTGTTTCAGCAAAACATACATAGAAAATGATTCTATTTGTTACTTTAATTTTTTTACAGTGTACATTAAACATTAAACTAAACACGGAGCACCTTTCATTATTATCAAATTGTTGGCAGATGTGTGTAGCACAAGTCAGTACTTTGTAATACCAATAATAAATGGTTGGAATCTACAGTAGACTTTGCAGCAATATTGTAGCTAGATTCAGGACTAACATGACACAAACTTAGTAGTGTTACCTTAGCAGCTAAATGCAATCCAACTTGATCTGCCTCAGCTTCCAGTTTACGACTGTAGGGATGGTTGAACATCAGCTGCAAAAGTGAAAGAAGAGAACTTTTACACACAACAATCCAGAAACACAACTTTCACATTTTACAGTTTAAAACTGACGCAACTCTTGGACATTGTAATTTTTCCTACCATTCTCACTTTAGCTTCGACACCCTGCAGCTCCAAATATTCAAATGACTCAAATCATGAATAGTAATACCTCACCTCCGTGAGCTTGTCCTTTGCCCACCCTCCCACCACTGCCAAGATGTCCCCGGGACACAGAGCCCAGATGGCTGTCACCACAATAAGAGACAGGAGGTCCACAACATGAGACAGGCTGGCCTGTTCTGCCTGGAGGGAGCGGGGCAGAAGATGAAACGAGGAGGTAAGCAACAGCATATCAACAGCAGGAATAAGGTTAAAGAAAGAAAACCAGAGCTGAAAACTTTCTGAGGGGGAGAGGGGAATGGTGCAGCTTCAACATATTGATTGTTCTCATCTATTCTGCTGAAACACTTTGCGCTACAACAGATTTAGAGGTTTTAAGAGTCTATCCGTTACGGCACACTAACTTTGTAACTTCGAGGTCATCGACGTTCATTCCCCTTCGGCTAATTAAAATCTCCTCCGAGCATCTCCTCCCCGGACGTCTACAGACTTGAAATGCCCGAAACGTTATTAGGCACTTTTAGAACAGAGTGAATGGGGATTATAGAACTGCAGGGAGAAGAATGTTTCTGAAAAAGAAATGAGCACTGATAAATCAGCCCTAGGCAGCTGTTTGGAGGGGACTGTCACAGAGTCGCAGCAAAGTCTGATGCAAGAAATCCGAAAGTGGTGCCACAGTCAAAATAAGCCAACTCAGATGGAGCAAAGGGTGATATCTAGTCAAGGTGGTATTAATTGATGCATCCCAAAATGACAAAGTCATAAAACTCAAAGAAGACAATTAAAAAAAATTCAAGAAGCAACTTCCTATTCATGAACAAAGGCCATTTTTAATGGCAAGTTTACCAATTCAAATGCCAAACATTTGAATTTGCAGTGCTCTTAACTTTTCCTCATATGTGAGGCCGGCTCAGGTTGGAGAAACTGTCGGCACGACAACTATTATTAGTCATACACTTCGCAAATCTTGCATGTATGAAAATGGCAACAAAATTAGAATGATATGTAAGAAAGGTATATAAATAGGGTAATTTTCTAGAAGGCATGACGGAAAAGATACAAGAGACTGATTTCATATTCCAAAACCTGGACATTGTGCCAACAGGAAAAAGGGGCAGCAACACTTGGGAATTCAAGAACTTTTATCTAGTTCATATTGGTTTCTGGAAATGTTTTTTGTCATTTTAAAATTTTTCCTAATTCACATTTATACAGTACGTTGGCCTATCAAAACAAATCTAAATAAACATTAAAACAGATTCCAAATAATTAAAAAAATGACAGGTTAAATTGCTTTAACAAAAACAATAAAGCAACACCAACTGCATAAAGTCCAGTATACCGAATGGTCCAGTATAGCATGAGCCATTTCATGTCCAAGTACAATCATGAGCTGGTCCAGATCTGCCACGGCTCCCAACATCCCAGTGAACACAAACACTTTCCCATTCTACAAAAAAAACAAAAACAGAACAAGCATAATCAGAATGCATGCCTGAGCCACACACAGTACTGAAGTCACGAGGGGTATGAACAAGAAAAAAAGTTTTGGGTCTGTGTCTCTTTTTATACTTACTGGAAGGACAAAGGCATTGATTTGGGGACTTTCTACCACATGAACACTCCAGGGGACTTCAGACACTTCTGGGATGTCCTTGTTCCTTTGTGCTAGGAGCTGCACCGCCTGCTCCACCATCTGGTGAAGCGGGTCAGTGACAGGAAGAAGCAGCTCCGCAAACTCCTCCAGGTGCTGAAACACACGGTTACTTGTAAATATTGGTCCCGTTTTATTTCCCCCAGATATCATTTTCCAAGATATCATTTTCATAGCAGATTATGAGGATCTGAGTAAAGCTGCTACTGAGAATCACAGTTCAGCAGCCTGAATATTTAAGTAACAGTGTAGGGATTAGTGCCTGCCCTCGTTTCTCACCGCTTCTGAAGTCAGAGCAGCCAGCTCCATGTACTTCTCCCTGCTGAACACCAGGAGGCGGATCCTCCCCGTCACTGGGGACTCATCCAGGTGTGTTAGGAGCAGAAGGGCCACGATCACCAAAGCAACTCCTGCTCCCGTCGCCAGATGCCAGCGGCGCCTCCGGAGCCATTCGTGCACGAGCTGTCGGCGATTGTCTGGTAGAGAGCCCCACCATTTCCTTAGACTCCTGCCCAGAAAAGGGAGGAGAAACAGTCGGGTAGTAAGTTTAAAAATCACACATGGGCCAGTGGTGCTCAATACTACAAAGATTGTAATCGTTTAAAGCTTCCTTCATGTTAGGAAAACTGTCATCTCTCATGGCAGAGAATGAAAAACAAGGAGATTATAAAACAGAATTGTGGAAATACAGACTGAGATTAATCCTTTAATCTTCAAAGAGGCAATGGAAGGCCCGAGGGTCTGACGAACCCGCTAAGTGGCAGGTTTTTAATTATCCCAAAGTGAGAACCAAAACATATGGTGCAGGTGCCTGGAATCACTTCCCTAAAGGCCTGAATAAAGCTGAGTTTGGATTTTATTTTAGTGAACTCAAACGGCATTGTTTTTTAACTCAGCATTAAGCAGTTTTTTTAAGATAATTGTTTATTGTCTTAATCAACAAATAAAGGAATCTATTGCCTGTAAAGCAATATGTTTGTTTTACTTCATAATACAAATGTCCTTAAATGACATTGGTGAATGATGTTTATTGTTTTATAATCAAGTAAATAAAGGACACCTTGTCATGTATTAGAAAATATCTAATCTACAGTTTAAGTCTGGAAAATAAATAAACTTAAACAAGAATTAACCCAGTTTTGGTTAGTAAACTGTATATTTCAACAAAAATGCATTTAATAGCTTCATGTTTTCCTTTAAGCATAGAGATTTCTTTTTTCATATCTTTTATGAAATTTAAACACTCTTTTTCAAATGTAATTTTTTTAATGAACTTACATGAACTTGCTGGATGTACTTGAGGACATGTTAGGGGGTTTTGGTAACTTCTTTTAGAATAAATCTATTTAACACGGTAAAATTCTTGCAACAATCTTTTTTTAGAAGGTCTCTGAAAGCTCTTTAGATCGTACCACTTTGCTCACTCCAGCTTAAACAACCCAAAGCGCTGTAAACTAATTGTCTTCAGTTTAAAAACCCTTCTTTAAAATGCAGAGAAATTATGTCCTCATGTGATATTTCTGTGTGATTTTAGTCGAGTGGAAATTTATTCAGTTTCTATTGTTTATTTCCATTACATGGATTGTTCAGTATTGATAACATTATATTAAATATCAATGTACTTATGTTAGAAAAACCTTGTTTGTAAAACATAACTGAAATCGGGAACAATAATACATCCGACATCCGTTCCCTACCTGCCCAGTAGTATAGCCAGAAGCTTCTGCAGAGGTTTGAGGACCATCCATAGGAGGGGAGCAGGAAGAGCTCTCCTGGAGGAGGAGGTGTGGAAGTGGTGGCCCCACTGGGTCTGGACGGAACCTATCCGGGAACACGCCGTCCGCACGTTGCCACATATTGGAAAAGACTGTCTAGTTGCACAGACTCTCAAATTAGACGAGATTTTTGGAGAACATACTGAGAACGGGGTCTTCTCCTTCTTCAGAGGAAAATCAGCTCGTTTACAGAGCTGGAAATGTCGAGTCAAATTCATGTGAAAGTAAAAACTGGACGTGTTTCTTAATAAGTTACCACATAGAAAAGCCATTGTTGTCAAAAAATTTAACAAGCGCTACTTCATAAGGCAGGTGTGATAAAACATTCGTGTAACACCGATAACTATAACGTAGGACGATGCAGAGACCTTAAAGTGTTTCAAGTATCTTGGTGCCATGTTTAGCTTTTCTTCCGGTTTCAACCTTCAAAGTCATTCCCACTGGTCGGTTGGTAGCTTGTAACCTTGGCAACTACTTTCCAGCGATGGCGCCGGTACCGTTCTGGTGTTCACGATGGTCCAAACCTTGCAATAACAGCCAGGCACATAGTTAAAACATCTTAATCCCTCACCTGCCCCATATGACAGGACATGTTACGTTACGTCGGGTGTTAAGAAAAATAAAGGAACGAATGCTGTTCCTGCTTCTCAAATGATTCCCCGCAGAAACACTTCCGCAATGAAGGTTCCTCTTCACATATCGGTCACATTATGGCCTAAATCCGCTACAAATGAGGAATATGGCTTTACGTACCATGTGGTTAACTTTCATGGGGTAAAAAAAAAAGTAGTTTGGCTTTATTATCCCTCTTTGCAGGGCCGGCTCAAAGTTATATTGGGACCAAATTATTTGGAGGGCCACTTTGGGGTAAATCACATCATTAATCATCACAGTATCACTACAATCTGTTGCAGCATTCATGACCATGTAAAGAGCATGAAGGTAAATATTAATACTTTCAGATAGCACACAAACTCTTTAGAGAACATAGATCAAATGTTGCACTCATAAGCAGCTACAGAAAATATAAATGCCACTTGTTCAAGTACTTAAAAACATCACATTGTGCAGAAAAAAATATGATCCCGGAACAGACACAAAAATGACTAAATTAGGATTAAATTACGACTCTGGCGACATCTGTTGACATGGGAGCCAAAGCAGTTGAAAAGTTTGCCTTTGCTGCAGCTCAACTTTGTCTTTTTCTCCAGAAGAGTTTCAAATAAATAAATCCATAAATGCAGTAAATCAGCAAATATAAAAATAGTTTTATTTGGTAACACAGGAACTGATCAGATGCTCTCTCTCTTACAAACACACTCTCAAACATGAACTTGTTTTACAGTTACTGAGGACTCTGTTGATATCAAAGAACAGTATCAATACTTATAACCAGCTTATATCAGAGTCGACCCTGACAATCATATTGAACTAGTTCCTTCACTACAGTAAACCATGACACCTGGAACTTAAATGATTTTCTACAAGAGATCTTTTAGTCAAACAATTCAACAAAATCAGGTTTTGTATAAAACTATACGTAAACTTCAACGCATGTACTTCAAATCTTACACCAGGCTTAAAACTGTAATAAAAAACTTTGTTTTTTCACAGTAAATAGTCATGCTCAGTTGATAACACTGATCCTAAATGCAAAACTGAGCTACTGTTTGTTTCAGCACTCTCTCCTCCCTTGGGGAACTCCTCCTGACTGATCAGCTGATCAAAAGTGGCGTCGTCTGATTGCACAGAGCTTGAGATGTTTAAATGTTCTTCTTCTTCCTTATATGAGGATTTCTGCTTGGAGACAAAGTCCGACAGGAACCGGGACTGGATCTCAGAGAGGAACTGGTCTCCTTCACCATCTGGGAGGGCTTCCAAGTGTCTTGCCAAAGACGCCATCATCTGGAGAGAAAGTTACAACCGTGAGCTACTGAGAGTGTCCAACTGAAATAAGCAAAGGGTCAAATTCACCTTTTCCAAACAGGTAAAACTGGAGTCTCTGCGAAACAATCTGTCCATCTGGACGCTCCTGCACAACCAGAACAAACTTTTTAGAGAAAAATTACAGCAAATTCACAATCAAACCACCCTCTGGCTGCTGGGAATTACAGTACTGATTACCACTGACCCGTGTGCTTGAGCATACTTCTGGACGATCCACTGAGCCCTCCTCATGGTCTGCTCCCAGTCAGGAGAATCTTGTGATGACAGAAAGTTGAATCTGTAAGGGAGCTCTGTGGAGAAACACAGAGAGAAAGAGACAGAAAGAGAGAGAGAGAAAAAAACTCAGCTGGAGGATAGAAACCGAATCACTGACCTACATTGTCAGCTTGATTGCAAGGCCTCTTGATCTGGACTGTTTTGATGTTTTTGAGTCGTGTCTTACTGTGTGTGTTTCACATACTGTTTTGGCTTGAGGGCTCTTGGCTTTCTTTCACCAACAAGCAGGTGATCTGGGAGTGGGTTGAGGGATTAGCGGGGTCATACGGGCTCACTATCATCCCAATGAAGGGGGCTCCGCCGCGGGAAAAATAACTCTGGGTGAGTCAGAGGACAAAAAAATTATACTGCATGTCCACACGCAAAAGTATTCACACCCCTTCAACCTTTATTATGCAACAGAAGAATTTTATTGGCATTTCCTGCAATAGAACAAACTATTACACAAATGGGAAGTGCAAATAACTTTCAAAGTGTTCACAAATAAAAGTCTGAAAAGTTTGCTACTGACATAGTGCTTCCATCCAAATGAACTCAACTTCAGCCGTTTTGCTAATTTGGAAAAGTCCAACTGAAGAGAAACTTGTACAGGTTCTTTTATTGTTTCTGTTTTACCTGGAACTGGTCCTGCGTGTTGATGTCCCGCACTGACGGGTTTGGGTGAAAGGAGGGGTGTGAGTGGTACCAGCCCACGACGCTGAAGCCCAGAGACGAGAGCACGTCACAGGCCTGAGTCTGTGACACCGGGTCCATCTCGCACTGCAGACCCGTGCTCACACTGTTACACGGTTCTGCTGCACAGATCTGCACACAAGACTGTTTGTCAGCCTTCAGAATAATTAGAATAAAGATGAACCTGGATCACTTCCTACCTTGAGAACTTTCTCTTCCTGGTTGAACGTTCCACCCAGAAGACCAATGACTTCCCCTCTTGAAACGTGGGCATGCTGAACACAAGATGACGAAGCGCTTTATAGCATTAGAAAGTAAGATGACACACCTGGCATGTGCTACTGAATGATGCAACGCAAAACAAAATAAGAAGCTATTTTCTATGAGGCTGTGTTTATAAAGTACCATGTCCATGATGAGAAGAGTCTCAGCACACACGATGACCTGGAACGGCTCCTGGAGAAAGTAACATTTTGAAAAGTTTAGCAGTACTCATGAAATATTACAATAAAACAAAGTAAAATACAACTTTCTCCACAAGCACTTTCATAAAAAAACATTTAGAAGAAAACCTCTACCTATATTAGTACAGATATTAGTACAATATCTGTACAAATATTAGGTGAGACAAATATTGGTACAATATATGGTTTCTAAGAGGGTGTGGACATTGAAAGCAGGTCACAGTGCGGCGGTTCTACAGGAGTACTGAGGGAGAAATGGCGCTGCCTTAGCTCAGCTGGAGAAACTTTGCTGTACACATCCAAGTAAGTCAGTGTATGACACTGTTCAGCACAATACTGAGCTGGACAGGTGGCTCTAGTTTGTGCTCTAATTTGATTGTCTGATGAGAGATTACAAGAAGTACAGTACAGGTTTTGAATAAGTCTTTTTGCATATCAATAATCTTAATCTAACAGCAGAAATTACATTAAACATAGAATAAGTAGGTCAGACTGTCCTACTGTTGACGCCACTTCAAGCATTCGCCATGCTGAGGTAAGGGAATTTTCATTAGTGCAGACAAAGTGTCTGCATATCATAACGTGACATTAAGTAGCATTGTTATTAGGATGGTTTGACGAAACATTTGAGCAACATTTGTATGCTTGTTTCATAAGTTTGTACTGTATGATGTTGTTATGGTGTAAAGCACTTTGAACTGCCTGGTTGCTGAAATGTGCTCTTCAAATAAACTTGACTTGACATAGTTTATCTGGAAAGTATGCCTAAAAAATGATACACAATAAATGTTGGAATGTTATTTACTTAAAGCGGAGTATCTTCCTATGCCTTTTTAGCACAAGATATATATGTGGCAGTATGATTAAACAATGAGACAAATGGTCACTGACCTGAACATCTCTCTCAAAAGATCTGCAAGGAATCAGCTGGAATGGATCAAAGGACCTGTTGTAGGGAGATTGATTATATGATTAATCTTCTCCAGCGTATTATTTGTTACTTGATACATGAATCCATCATGCTCACCCTCTGTATCTGGATGTCTTGCCGGGTTTAGGCTGCTTCTTCATCTCTTCTCTCCGCTGAGCCAGCTCTTCAGCGCTCAGATGCTGAGAAACACACAGATTCAGCAGAAAGGACGATACAGATTCAAAGCAGCTGAAGTGCATGTAAGACAGTGTCCATACCTCATAAGTCTGTCCTTCCAAATCTCTAGCATCACACCAGTTCCCCCATATGTCTCGCACACGCCTCTTCCTGGTCCGCTGCAACCAATCAGATGTTAGCTCGGGTCCGAAAAGCTCAGGTTTTGCAGCTGATCACGGTTTTCAGGAGCCTACCATGCTCTGCAATCTCTGAGCTAGCTGGTAAGCCTCAAGCACATCCTTGCCCTCCTTCGGCTTGGTCCGGTCCACCACCTTTGGTCGATTATACACCGCTTGCTCTACAAGAAGAAAACAAGAGCCCACACACTGAGCTGGAGGAAAGATAAAAGCAGCAGGAGTAACTGTAGGTCAACGATTGCAGATTTACCACAATTGAAATTGATGGCTCCAATGAGCTCGAGGTACGTGTGTATCCTCCCGATGCAGTTCACGTCTCCACAATTCTTCAGGCCGGGACGGACCGACGTCTTGTTCAGGTATCGGGGCTTGCTCTTCAGCCTAACGATAAACACAAAAGCGTTCAGTTCTTCTCTACAGATGAGAAAAACTGTAGAGAAGTCGGTGTGAGAACGGTTTGGCGCCACCATTGGTCCAAGATGTAGTTCCTGATCTTCAGATATCTCTCAGGCGTCTTCGATGGTCGACCCTCGAAGAACTCGGGGATGGCTTGTTTCTCGTCCTCCGTGATCGTCTCTGTGTCCAGCTCAACTTCCTGCTCGGGGGCCTTCAGCTCTTCCACTTCCTCGTCTTCCTCATCCTGCTCCTCTGGGTCTCCGTCTGGTCCCTGGATGTCCGGGTTTTCAACAGAATCTACCAACAAAACAGAATCCCTTTTACTGACAGGTGTGCGAGGCTGTCAGTAAAAGCCTCGTGAGCCTGGCGGGTCACCAGACTTTTCTTCCCCTCCCACCAGGCTAAGCATTGTTTATTTTAAATAGGGTTTTCTATACACCAGTAACAGTAAAGATGGATTAAGCTAAGTCTATATTTCAAGCATTAAACTCCTTGTGCACCTCAGAATTTTTTTAATTTTCACATTTTTCAACACAAAAACCGGTTTAGCAGGTTTTCTTGGGGAAACCCTGTAAGACACAAACAAACTCCTGATATGTATTACCTGTGGAGTCATGGCATTCTTCAATGAGCTCACCGTCATGTGCCAAGGTGTGACTCTGGCAGCTCTGGTCATCACTAGGATTAATTGTCAGTTTTGACTCTGTCTCTGCTTCTGTCTCAGGAGGTTCCGTCTTTACAACATTCTCATCTGACGTAGTTTTTCTGTCTTTCTCAGCGCAAAACAAGTTAAAAGAGGATGGAGGACTTTGCTCAGAAGGAGAGCTCAGGCAGGGTCGGCACTTCGTCTCATGGATGCTCTCTGACACTGTCAGCTCTTTTTGCTCTTCTGCTGTAGCGTGAGTCTCTGGTTGCCCTGCTGGTCCACTCAGTTCAGTTTTGATGTCCTCCCCTTCACCCTCGCTCAGGTCATCGGTGATGTCTACGTCCTCGTCATCGGAAAGCCTCTCTATACGGACAGCATTGGTCATAGTGGGCCGAGGAGGCCGCAGCTGCTGCTCTGGACCTGTAGAGGGAGCTGCAGCTCCAGATTCTGATTTACCCTTTAGTTGGAATAAGAAGAAGAGTCCATAAGACTAAGAATGTGTTTGTATATGCTTCATGGCAGTGTGAAAACAGTCAGGTAATGTCACCTTGTGTTTGAAGTACTGTCTGGCATAACTCTTGACCTGAAGGACACTTCGGGTGTCAACGAGCTTGGCGATTTTTGTCCACCTTCGACCATATTGAGCCTTAAAAAGTAGAAAGAAGAATAACTTAGTTCCAAAAAGGGTCATAATACTGAAATACATAAGCATTTTTTTTAATGAAAGAATAAACAGAAATAAGAGAGAACACCTCAACGATCACCAGCGGTTGTAAAAAGTGTGCAGACCCTTAAAATACCAGAATGTTGTATTGTGAAAATTTAGACTTTGATTTAATGTCTAAATTTAGGACAGGATGCAAGTAATATGCAATAGTAATAAGTCATATTACTCATAAATTCACTTCAGGCCTACAGATTTTATTGAAACTAAGGCGCTCACCAGTCCCTCCTCAAACAGCTCTTTTTCCTGTTTGGACCAGCGAGATGAAGCAGAGGCCGAGGTCGAGCTTTTGGTCGGAGATCTGAACGTTCACAAGAGAAACACGTCGGTGTGATTTTCAACATGAACAACAGGTGGGGGAGAACTCTAAAATGAAAAGATACTTACTTCTTTACTTTGGGCTTCTTACTTGGATCACTGGGCAAAATGTCAGGAATCCTGCCACCCGTCAAATAATATCTTCAAGTAGAGTTAAGTGCAGTTGCTTTACAGCTGTTTATATCAATTTTCCTACCGGAGCACTAAAAACTAACTTGATAAATTATTTTATTTTTCACGCCAGCTCCCTGTTTCACAGATTTAACCTTTATTTTAATTAAATAGCAGCCTGCAAAATTTCAAAACTATTTCTTGCTTTGATCTATAAGCACATATTTGTAAAGGAACATATCCAGTTCGTTATAAGAAAGTCAAAAGAGCAAAGCACCGTTCCAAACCAACCAAGACATGTCAGTATATCAAATCTGATAAGCATCAATGAGAAAGTCAGCCAAGAGGTCCATGGTAACTCAGAAGAAGGTGTAAACTTAACAAATCTATCCCTTATGGGAGACTGGAAAGTCATAAGACCAGTTTGTGAAGAGTTTGTGAAAGAACACAGCAAACGTGTGACAGAATGGTCCAGTCCAAGCCCAGAACCAGACATTATTCACAAATATTATGCGTCCAGTCTGATTAAGCTTGAGTTATTCTGCTAAATGTACTTCACTCAATATCATAAGCCGAGACGTACTCCAAAATGTATGGTTTTCCTTTCACCTCACTATTCTGTGCTTCTTTTTTTTTTTTTTAGTTGGTCTATTACATTAAATCCCAATAAACTCATTGTCGTTTGAAGTTGTAAAGTTACAAAATTGAAAACGTCTGCAAGACGCTATAAGGACTGCTGCATCCTTTACAGCGCATCCTTCGGCGCAGCCTGTCAGCTGTGGTTACAGGATACTGTTCCTCCAGCAGCATCCTCTCTATCGCCTCTCTGTTCTCCGGGCTGATGGAGCTGTCCAGCTCCCAGGGCTGCAGACAACACCGGATCACTCATCACAAAGTCCCACAGTCACACGTAGTGTACAAACAGCGGGATTTCTCGAGGTCCTACCAGGCTCCAGGAGCTGGTTCTGTCCGCAGGCTGGATGAACTGCTCCTGGACTAATCCTGCAGCGTCCATCTCTCTGCAACAAGGAAGCAGGTTGCTAACAGACACCGAAACACTGAAAATAATCCTTTTAGCTAGCATTTAGCTTCGCAAAGCTCCCCCAGACTGCACACGGTTGGAAATAGAGACACTTCTTACCCAACATTACTATCAAAATCGTCTCCCTCGATGTCAACATCCACTTCGTCCTCCATGTTTCAGGACAAACGTAAACAGAGAAGAGAGGCAGTCCCGCTCTGAAAGGAAGTAGTTTAGTTTCACCTACAGCGCCGCCTGGTGGCTGGAAGAGCGACACTGGCGTTTTTCTTCACATTGAAAAGTTTAAATAGAATATCAAAAGATATTTTTTAAATACAAGGTAAATAGTTGTTCAAGTTGATTAATTTTGATAACCATGACCAACAGTTAGTGAAATTTGTGAAATAAATTCACTTTTTTCTGATGAATTTATAATAATCAGCAGCAATGTGAGAACGTTTGACATCTCAGACCTGTCAAAATGATGATCAATGCATCTAGTTTTTATATAATGTTCAATAGTTCATAGCAAAGTATCAAGCAGTATGTCTGAATAAGATTTGTAGAAAACTACAGGAAGTGTAGTCATCTAGAACAACCTAAAAATAATAAATTTAGAAATGTAATTTTTTCCATATTTGCAAACATTTTGCTTTCTCCCAATGTTGAATTGCTCAAGCCTCTCCAACAACTATATTACTTCACACACATTTTAAGACAAACCGACAGTTAAAAAAAATGTACTAGCCTTTTTTGAAACCCTAAATTCAGAGACACTTTCCCCTAAAACTGTTCACCCACTCAATAGAACATGGAGGCAAGTAAATAAAATCCAACCACCAGATGAAAGACAACAAAAAAGGTTTTATTTAGAAAGAATTCACAGTTTCTAATGGCACTACAGTTTATTGTAGTAACTCGCTCCTGCTCAAAAATACTGTGCAGCTTTTAGGAGTGATCACAAAGGAAAAGAAGGGGTGGGAGAAACTGGGAAGAAAAAAAAAAAAAAGCACTTGACATTTAAAGTAGAAAAACAAAAAGAAGGCATGAGGAGTCATACAAAGTGCACGTGCGTCTCTAGAAACTCTCTGCAAGTGCTTCCTCCTCTTCCGTTTTATGGATTGAAGCAGGTTCCAAGTAGTCTTTTTCATAATACAAACATACACCCATGAAGTTACCACAATCTCCCATTCATACAGGTAAACGTACATCATAAAGATAAAAAAAAAGAAAAAGTGGGGAAAAAAAATAAAAGGATTTACTCAGCTTGTGGAACCTTTGTAATCACATTAATAGTGTTGCAAATCGGATCAATCTTTCTTGCGTTCCCTTTAATTCAATAACAGTTCATTTCCTGTTTACATAACCCCGGGGTCACTCAAGGTGGGGCACAAGACGAGTAAACAGAAGGAAAATGGAGTGTAACGAGAGGGTAAGAACGCTGAAACATCTTAGTGACGGAGCACACGCAGAACTAAAACATGAATGCAAGCAGGCTGGTTTTCTCCACCGCAACTGACAGAAGCATGCAGTGAGGAAGTGGCAATGACAACACCAACCACAAGGAGCCAATCAGAAACCCGATGCACACGAAGAAACATTTCGCCTGTAAAAACAAATTCCCCCAAACTCTGCAGGGTGTTTTTTGTTATCCTGCATGCAGCCTTTTCGCAGAATTTAAAGAGAACTGTATTTATTGTAATAAACAGGGCAAATAAATAAAAAAAAACAAAAAACAGAGACATGGCCATAAAGACTTAGTTGAGCACTTTCACCTACTTTTAACTAAACAGCAGCTCTGAAAGCAGAAGCAGCAGTCGTCTGATCCAAATAAACCCACAGTCCTACCGACTGAAACCAAATAAGTAGGATGTGAAATGATAGTTGAGAGACAAACACAAAAGCTTTTTTATAAACTGAAAATGTAACACATAATATAACTAAGGATATTAGAAACCCATTATGACCGTCTAAACTACAAATTTCTCTGTGTAACAAACTCACATCGACCACAGTGACCCCACAGAACTGGGAAGCTGGCAAACCAGTGCCTCAATTAGAAAAATCTACAGACTTTTAAATAAATAAATAGATAAATAAAACTGGTCGGTCAGAGTCATCTGCAGGGTCCCGGTGGCCGTGCGAGTAAAACGAGCGTAAACAATCAACTCTGCTTCCCCAGTGTGTTATTACAACTTCATTAGACTCAAAACAGACGTGATGAAGTTGGGAAAAAAATAAGGGATATGAAACAATCATGGCTCAGACTGGCTAAAAAAAAAAAAAAAACAACAAAAAAAACCATTTAAAACAAAACCCAGAGTGCCTCTGGCTTGTTCACATGCATATATATATAGAATCAAATATTAACTTTCTACATGTGTGCATGATTATTATGGGCCCAGCCCAACTATTAAAAGTGGGGGAATGATTCATTATGGACTTGTAGGATGTGCAGACTGCTGCTTCTGTAACTATAGTCTGAAATTAAACAAAGATAAAAAGGATAAAGAAATGCAGGCTATTTTCTTCACTCAGCTCCTGTGGTTGGTTTCAAACAGTAATGGAGATGCAGCGAGAGCATCAGACAGGTTCACAGTAAGATTTTAAACACTGGTCCCATTCAAACACCTTCAGTCAAATAAGGATAGATGAGAAAAAAGAAACAAGAGATAACACAAGGAAAAAATGATGAGACAAAGTTGTGCGCTCCACATTTCTTCTATAATGACACTTTTTATCCAACACCAGCAGCCTAATACTTGTTGAAGGAGCGTAGTCGAGGTCGGCGCCTGTCTCGCTGTGCTCAGAACCGGCGGAAAACATTAACTGATGCTCCGCTGTCTGGGGACAATGTGCTTTTTTCTTCAGAAAAACAAAGTCTTGTTGTACCAAATGTGTGCTGACATGTCGCTCCCTCCCCCATCCACAATGTTTCTCTCCTTACACATCAGCAGCTCTCTAAGCACTAAAGTTTTAAACAATTAAAAGGTTTCCAACACATATAAAGGCACGTAACCGTAAACGGGTCTTTGACAAGAGTGGATACGGTCTGGATGAGCTAATGCTGCTAAACTCATTTTAACTTCACCTGTGAGTCTGGGGGCGCTCATGCGAATTGTGGTTCTTTGGGATAAAGTCATTCTTTTCGTGAGCAGGGTGAGTAATTGGTAAGTGTGGCATTTCAGACATGTCCAGTGACGGCGGTCACCCTGATGGTCCCAACGCTCATCTCTTTGTTTCCCTTCATGAGTTTCTGCAGGCTGGGCAGAGAGTCGACGCCTCCCCCTGGCACGGGGGTGAATTGCAGCTCCGTCTGACGAGACTTCCGCCGCTTCAGGGAACGCTTTTCCTGACGGGATTTGGCGGGAGGCTGGGTGAGGGGGAAAGAAAGGCCGTGGCCGTTGCACACGCCGGTGGAGGGACAGATGGGAGGAGGTGGCGGGAGGCGGCTAGTGTACGACTCCTCGGAGTGAGTGGAGGAGCTGCAGCTGCTGGTTTCAGAGGGGAGCTCCTTAGACGTCAAGGTGGGCAAAGACGACACCTGGTCTGTGGATTGAAGAGGATGCGACGCTGGGGGAGGAGCAGGAGGAGGGGGAGGAGGCGGAGGTGGTGGAGGAGGAGCAGGTGGGGGAAGCGAAGCAGGGAGGCTCGAATGGAAGCCGTTGCATTTCGGATCGCCGTTTGTGAGGGGCAGAAAGGGATCAAACGGCTTCAGGGTCTCAACTTTGTCCAGAGATTTTGTTTTGCCACGTTTTTTCTGCAGGATGAAACACAACAGAGGAGGAAAACTTTACTCTAAAATTCAGAGGAAGAAAAGATACATTTACAGGTGCATGTCAACAAGTTAACATATTAATCGAAAGCTGATTTAATTTCAGTAATTCAATTCCAACTCATAGATTATGCACAAAGTGATATATTTCAAGAGTTGATTTCTCTCAATTTTGATGATTATGGCTTATAGCTACTGAAAATCAACATTGAGCTTTTGGAGGATTATGAAACAAAGCCTAATCAACATTTTGGGGGAGATTCACAAGGTGGAGACTGCAGCTGGAGTCTTCAATAGTCATCAGAGACACAAACTATCAAATTCCTTATGTTGAGTCACTGCTGAACCATTGGATAACTAAGGTCCCAGAGACTGAAAGGACAGAAAGTTATTTGAGGTTCAGAGTGAAGTTTCCACAGTCAGTAATGGTTTGGGGTGCCATGTCATCTGTGTTTTCTCAAAGTAGACGAGTATCAGGAGATTTTAAGAGTACATCATGTTTCCCTCTGTTGACAAATTTTATGGAGACTCTGATTCAATTTTCCAGCAAGACTTCAAACCCGTCCACACAGCCAAAAGAAACAATATCTGGTCTGTTGATCATGGTATCAATGTGCTAGATTGACTAGCAAACATGCCCCGATCTGAACCCAACAAAGAATCTATGGAGAATTGTTAAGAAAATGATGATTACTCACACCAGAGCCAACCATGCAGATGAGCTAAAGGCTGCTATAAAAGCAACATGGTGCTTGTCTGACCCAACAAACTTGGCCAATAAAGCAATGAACAGAAACAAAAGCTTGAAATATCTCACTCTGTATATCATAGATCTATACAATATGGATCTCACTTTCACAACTTAATTACTGAAACACAGTAATATTTCGATTTTGCTCTAAATTACTGAGATGCACCTGTAATAATAACAATAATAATACATGATCACATTAAAGTTTTTAGAGCTAGACACTGATGGCACACAAACTGGTCAGAGCATGAGGGGAATGTTTATTAGGGAATAAAGGGAGAATATGATCTGGAAAAAGGTAATGTTAATAAAAATACTTGTGATGTACTGTCAAATCTCTGCCTCCAGAAATGTGTGAGATGACTAAGATGTGTAGCAGCAATAACAGTGTCAGTATAGGAGGAGGTGTTTATGGACTGAAACTCAAGACATCACCGTATCCCTCGACTTGGCAACTGCAGGGACATTAGAGATCTGACCAGGAAGTGATTCCCTGCTTTACGTAACACACCCACTGTACACACCGACTGACACTAGAGAACACACAGCACTTATGTAAGGCGGCCGTCACAGCCGGCAGACACTGTACCTTTTTCTCTGGAGAAAACCTTAGAGGTTCTACAATGAACAAGTCATCTGGACCTACTGGGGAGGGGAGAGAGGGGCCAGGTTAATGATGGAATGGCAAACAGGAATACATACATGTAACAAGCATGAAATGACCTTGCAAGTAGTTTTTACTTGTAACAAAAAGGTGTGGGGGGGGGGGGGGGGAACAACAACAACTACCTTCTGATTATAGATTACAGATGTGAGAAAGCAGTAAGGAAAACTAATAATTAGAAAACAAATATATATTCTAACATCAAACTAACATTGTAGGAAATACAGATTCTGCTGGTTCAGTAGGCGTCACTACTTGCAAACATCTAGCATGAGCCAGTGAAGCTTTGTGCTCTATTATTACACTCCCGAAGCCTGCATGTGGACACAAGTTGGCAATGACGGCCGCGCCGCCTCAAGGGCGAGAGGCTCTCACACACGCACACACAGCTGATCAGCAATGGCCAGTAGGGGGCGGTGTACGGCGCCTTGTAAAACTATTCATAACCACTGAAATTTTCCACATTCCGCTTTGAAACCAACTTCAATGTGTTTTATTGAGAGTTTATGTGCAGACCAGCAAAAAGCAGTGCATCGATGTGTAGTGGAAGGAAAATGATACACTGTTTTTCAAGAGTTTTAAAACAAATAATCTGAAAAGTGTGGCATGCATTTGTATATACATTTTTGCCTATTTTTCTCAAAATGAATTGAGCTCAGCACGATTAGCTGGACTGCATCTGTAAAGAATTTCTCAAGTATTTTCCAGAGACTGTGGATTGGAGTTATGTCTGTACTTTGACTAGACTCTTCTAATATAGAAATTGTAGCTTTGGCTGTAATGTTTGGGTCCTTGTCCTGCTAGAAGGTGAACATCAAGCAAGGCCTCAGGGTTTTTTTTTTTGTGTGTGTGTGTGTGTTTTTTTTTGCAGCTACTGAACATTTCTTTTTTATTTATTTAAAATTTAGTTTAACTCTCAATTTTTCAATCAACTGACCAGATTTTCCTATCACTGCTCAGTTAAGAGTTATGCTGGCACCATAATGGCTTGCGGTGGAAATGTTGAATTTAGGGGCAATGTGGAATGTTAGTTTTCTGACTCTCACTGAACTTTCCCTGTAAAAAAGTGCAATTTTGTCATCTAACCAAAGCATCTTCCTCTCCATGTTTGCTACAGGCTATACAGGCAGCACAGATAATACGACTTTTTATTATGTCACTCCATCCTGTAGGTATGTCACACAAAATCAAAACCAATTCAACAAATCTGTTTGTGGTTGTAATGTGAAAATCTTCAAAGAGGAATGAACGTTTTTGCAAGGCACTGCAGGTTAAAGCTTTCCATCTGTGGTTGTGCGTTGCCTCTTGGCTCCGGCTGGTATGAGCAAACAGCGAAAGGTTTTCCAAGCGAGAGATGGAGAAAATGAACAGAGTTTTGGAAATGCCTGGGCGCTGCAGCGCAGCGTTTAAAAGCAGCTGGCCTGAAATAGTCGTGACAAGTCTTTGCAATGCAGTGACTGTGGTGTCAAGTATAATCGCTGCTTAGGTTTCAGTGACAGAGACTAAAAGAGTAACAGTGGACGGACTTAAAATACGGTAAGTTGAAGGAGAGACGTGGCGAGAGTGGCGAGGGATCTCACCTTCTGTTGATGAAAGCTGAAACGACTTGGAGCGGACAAGCGGGGAGGTGACCCTACGTCTTAGGCTCATATCGTCATAAGAAGAGAAACATCTGATGAGGGAAAACATGAATGACATTAATAACGAGTTATTAACCTTGCCGCCAAGCTCACCTCAGTTGGTAGGACAGGATTCGGTGGTATTTAACAAAATCAAAGAGTGGAAGAAGTCCAACATGTTCCAGGAATCCCATAAAGATGTTGCATAACTATATCTCTGACAGGAGTTGAGTAATTCGAGGAGCTTTAAATGAGACGCATGCAGAGACAAAGTGTTGAATTCACTGGAAGACCTTCAGACAAAGAGGGCGAGGCAAACCTCTTGGGGCTGGGGTAGTGGTTGCTCTTGGGAAGGGGGGTGAAGTTGGCTTTAGGCTTGGGGGATGAACTGCGGCAGCACTGCAGACAAAGCAGGACGCCCAGCAACAGGCAGAGAATCAGAGAGAGCACCAGGTAGCTCTGGCGGTCAGATACCTGTAGAGGAAATGATCGGTCAAAAAAATAAGAGGAGATTAGATAAAAGTGATCAAAACACACAAAGAATTACGCATTTCTATGGTAAGGACTGCACAAACGTTTGATTTAGGCAAGATGAGGAATTTTCTGGGTGTGGTGTACAAATTTAATAGAAAATCTTTTCTGGGAGATACCAGCTGCCTAACAATTAGCTGCTCTCAAATCATTTCACATGGAGGCATTTTTCATGCATTTTAACCCATGTGGGCACCGTGTGGAGACAAGCAACTTATTTTCCAGTAGAAATCTGGACAATAAGTCAGTAGATGGGACAATAAATCTTACTCTACAATTGAATGTAAACTGCAGTAAAGCCAAGAAACAATTCATTATCTTTTTTTTAAAAATGTCAACCTTAGATGACCAGAAAAGTATTACAAAAGGTCTTAAGAGCCTTGAATCTGAAGACCTTTGAGCTCACATAGACAGTGTTTCTCACAATTAATTTTCCTCCAAACCATCCTTCACTTTTATCATAAGATGAAGGATGGTTTAAAGGTGCACTAACATTTTTGAGGCAGCAACAAAATTGCTGAAACAGTTAATGCTGGTTTTAAGAGAAATGTGTCAGTGGATCCTAGTTTACTGCATATGGATTTGCAGAGCCCATAACAGTCAGGATGCCCATGCTAGCAGTAGAGCTTTCCTTTTGCTCATATGTAACTTTTTGCAGAAGTACAACTTTGTATTTGTGCATATTTGGTTGTCCTTTCAGTACATAGAGTGTGTTAATTTGAGCTTCTTTTTTTTTCTTTTTTTTTAATGCATGCACGAAGATAGTGTGTCAACAATATTGTGTCTGCTACCTCTCGTTGCAGCTGGCTCACTGTAGCTGTAAGATTGAGCATCAGTTTGGTAACATCCTCCAACTGGCTCTGTAAAAACTGGATGGAATCGGTCTGCTTCTGGTCCTGTATTTATTTACAGAAACGAACAAAAAGTGCGGTTCAGTTGTAAAGCAAGCATTAGCTAACTGGTCAAGTTGTTTCATGGTATTTGGGTTTTGCTTGACCTGCTCCTGAGCAATGCGGGAGGTATTCTGTAGCTTTATGATGGTCTTGTTAAAGGCTTTTTGCATCTCTTCCATCTGTTTACGATACCTGGAGAGGAGGAGACAAACAAATGACAATGTTTCATATGGTTCACTAAATTTAACAACTAAACAAATACTCCAGGATTTTCATAAATATTAAATTAAGGATTCCTGAAGAGTTTTACCTCTGACTCAACTCCTCCAGGTATCTGCTGGATAGACTCATGTTCATCTCCAGAGCTTTGATCCTGTTGTTCAGCCTCATGAACACGCTCTCCTTCTGACTGGAGCCATGAACGGCGCCGCCTCCGTTCAACAACATGCCGTTGCCGTTCAGCGTTCCCCCCGTGTAATCTCCTCCGTTCTGCAGCTCTGCGTAGAAATCAGTTGCCGTTCGCTGAACGTTAGTGTTTAACAGTTCCTCCTCCACAGAGTCGTCTGTCCGATGGGGCTCTCCTGTCTGGGAGAGATTGCTCCCCTGCTCTGCCTGGATTTGAGGAGCATCTGTGCTCTGTTTTTGTTTGCTCCCACCGACATCAGTAGCCGACTTCACCGAATCTGTGTGGCTGTCGGCTGCTGGGACGGCGGCTGGCAGCTCGGTAGGAGGGGGTAGAAGGTTCTCTGGTCTTGATGCGGTAGGAAGAGAAAGCGTGGGCTGCTCTTTGACGGGAGTCACCGAGAAAACAGAAGAGGCCGTCTCAGGAGACGGAGCCTGTGGGGGAGGACTGACGGAAAGCGTTGATGCGGCGCTGATGGCCTGCTGCGTCTCTGGGATTGAGGCAGCTTGGAGGGGAGGAGTGGGGACAAGGTCCAGGGATTCATCCTTTACAGGAGGCAACGGCTTCTCCTCGTGTGTGGGGGTGGGTCGCATTAAGGTGCTGTGAGGGGCTGATGAACTATGGGGAGGAATGGTAGCGGTTCTGCTGGGCTCTAGTAGCATGTCGTTTACTGCATATGGAGTATAAATATCAGATGGTTGAACTCTAAGTTGTAAATCTGTCTGTAGCTCAGCAGAGGACTCCCCCTCATTTACTTTATCCTGCAGCACCTCTGGATCTGGAGCTTTCTCCGTCAAAGGGAGGAGGACTTCCTGGGTAGGAGACGGGACAGGGATGGGTGGGGGTGTGTGTGTCAGGACGGGGATGCTCTCATCAGTCTGAGTATGAGTGTGAAGCTGCCGCCTCCTGAGGCTGCGCAGGCGCTCCTTTGCCAGCCTGGCGGAGCACCAGCGGTGAAGCAGCTCCGGCAGCGTGGCCATGCAGGACAAAGACAGGGAGGACAGGGACGAGAAAGGACAGTATGCCTGACTCTCCCACTGGTTCCTGTCAGCATCCCTCCTTGCTTTCTCCTCACTCTTCTCCTCCTCTTCCTCCACCTCCTCCAGCAGCGTCACAGTCGACTGTTTTGGCTCCTCATCTTCGTCCTCCTCCACAAGTGTGACAATCTGTCTGTCTTCGCTGGATTCAGGTAACGAGGAGGAAGAACTGGAGTCACTAGAGGCATTGGAACCCTCCTCCGATGAAGGCTGTTCAGATTTTTCAGGGTCCAGACTGAGGAAAAACCAAAAACAGGCAGTATTTTACTGGCTTACACAGAGTCTTGCAAAAGTATTCACACTCTTAACTTTTTAGATTTTATTACGTTACAATTTTAAAGCTACCCCGATCTGACATTGATATCGGAAATCAAAATTGGATTTTTGATATTGCATCTAAAATCTCCAATAGAAGTACTCTGTCCCAGCATTTCTATCCAGCAGAGCTTGTGATCCTCATATAAACCCATTGGTTAATAATAAATGTGTCCATTGTTCTCATGAATATTGTTGACTATTGTTCTCTGAATAATATCACTTAGTCAAGCCTTTTCTAACATTCAACACTACAAAATAAGTAATAAAAGTATGTACGTTTGGCACTGATATCATATCAATAGCTGTATTGGCTGCAATATTGGCATCACATCTGAAGTGGAAAAAGTTTTAACGGGACGCCCCTATTTAAACTTTGGGGATATTTTATATAATTTTACATGAGGTCAACACAAAGTTAGCATAAAGAGAAACAGAAATGAATACAAGGCTTTCAAAATGTTTCACAATTAAGAAATCTGAAGTGAGGCATCCATTTGTACTCAGCCTGACTGACTCTTAAGTAAGATTAGATTAGTATGCTCTGTGATGCTAAATTTCTTCACGGTCTTGACTTAGATTAGGCTATTTTAATATGCACTGGATTTTGCTTAGGGGTGTCAGATTAAAGAATAGAGAGTACAACTGCGCAAAACGCTAAAATCTTTTGTTGCTCTTACCCTGCAGAGCCGCGAGACGCTTCAGGCGAGACAACTTTTCCATCTGTGCTCGCCTTCTTCTCACTCATCTCCTCTGTTGTATTCCCTGTGATTTTAACAAGAAGACTTCAATAAACAAACTAATAAAAAGACATATGCATCAGAACAATCAGTGAGTGAAAAACATAATTCAGCAGTTGAATAATAGCCCCACCTCCTTTGGCAGCCATTGGAGGTAGACGTATTGTAAAGTATGCCAAGAGCCCCTGTTCCTTGTAAAAGAGAACCAGTTCAGGCCAGTTTGAACTGAGCTCTCCTGCAGCCTGCCTCCAACTTTGTGGGTGTAAACTGGAATCAGGCTCTTTAGCTGTGACGGGCCAGGAGTAACATATGCACTTTTTAAAGAAAGGCAAAGAGAAATCTGCTCCACTTCTGTTGCTTTTGCAAACTGTTTTTCTAACTATTTTCGTATCAAATGGAAAAGTGTTATTTTTTACTCTCCACTTGAACATGATCGCAGTGGAGAAAATAAAGCTGGAGTTTTTCTCAGAAAGCTCTCCGTGTGGTAAACAGAGCTACTAGAGGTTTTGGCGTCCCCCCCCACCGCCGCCCCCCGTGGTTCCAGCATAGCTGAGGATTCTGCCAAGAATCTGGAAACAGACAGCCAAAGTCCTGAAATGCTGAAATGCTGCTGAAGACCTCCAGTCAGAGGCAGAGTAAACATCTTGGTCCTTCAGCACACACTCTGGCTTCACGTACACTCATGCCGGGAGGGGGGAAATAAAGTGACCCAGTTTTAAAAGGAGGTAATATAAACAATATGTGGAAAGACGGAGCAGCTAGTGGTTACAGAGAGTGGAGGAAAGGCAGGAAATGACACACACAAAAAAACAAGACAAGCAGAGTGGATAAAAAGAGGAACTGTGCTGGTCTGTCTGACTGCTGAAGCATCTTTGAGGTTTGGCTGATTTTGCCACATTCAGCCTCGTGAAAAAATTATTACGGCTTTACTAAATTTCGTATGCTGTTGTCCAACTTAATTTTTTAGATCACTGGAAAAATATGACTTATCTGCACGCCGACAAAAAAAACAAATAACCCGGTTTTATTAAGTTGTAAATCAATAAAAATGTGTTTTTTCAGCTGAGGAAAAAGATCTGGACTTTGACTCAGTCCAGGACAAATTTCTCAACTCTCACACAGTGTTCTGCTGATTTACTGGTATGGTATGAGTAATTGACATGTTGCAGGGTCCCGATTCGCCTTAACTTTTTTTTCCCTTACAGGTTGTTTCACATCACATCTGTGATGTGAAGCTGCTACATTTTCCTCCGGCAGCTTGTTTGATCTCATCATTGTGTTCACTCTTACAGTGTACAATTTTAAATGTATCGTTTATTATTTATTATAATTTTGTATTACTGGGGTTTCTCAGTATTAATATTGATATAAAAGTACCCATGTCTGAATTTGTTAGAAAAAAAACAAACACTTTGATAGGATGTCCACATTACTCACTTTTCTGTACTTTTCTGAAACAAGAAATCAGACATCAAAAGCCCAAATCTAAAGTTACTGAAAAGGTAGTAATGATGAGAGTCCTCCCACCCATATGTAATATCAGCTTGTTATCTCCTTCAGTGTCATCTGCAATTAATGTACTTTCATACAAAGAATGAACTAAAGGTGTCAGCATGACACACTTTGAACCAATGATGCAGTCGATTCAGGGAAATCCCTCAAATCGTCTCCCAACTTTCCTCTGGAGAGGCATGTATGGACATGCAATAACTGAATAATTTGCTGCTCTAAACAACAAATACTTCATGACAGTTAAATCTCTATGGATGACTCTTCCTAAACGATGAGGTACAAAGTCACCAACCTAGAAAGAACAGTCTAATTCATATGGACAAACCTGTTTTACTTCATACTGTTCTGCAGCGGAGGAGTGGCTGCTCAATAAAAGGATCAATGTCAGAGGCCTGCTTTTCAAATAGAAAAGAGGCTGACTCAGTACAGATGACAGCTTCAGACAAAGCCTAATCCTTTTATTGTATGGCACGACGAAAGTAAGTACTTGACGCTCACTAAAATGCTTCAACAAGTACATTTCATTTAGATGAGGCAATGTAAGAGTGTATAAACACAGATTACTGACAGGCATACATTTTCAGTTTCCTTCTTTATTTTGAATATGACATCTCAGTTGTTTGCTCCATGTGGCTTTTTGTGTAAAGATTGACACACTAACCCATTTATGAAAATAAAAGAAAAATAAAATCATTAATTTAAGTCCAACAGAATGTCAAGGAGTTGTTAGATAATTCCCTTTGATGTATAAAAACCATTTGTACTTGCATGGACAGACAACTCAAAATAAAAGTACTACTTTTTTGTTGATGCATTTGGTGAAAAAACTTGTATTTAAGAATGCAAACAGAGATAACATGGCCCATTGATGTATAGAAATAATATTCTTTAGTAGTTTTACTTGTATGATTCCCAAAATTAAGGGCAGAACTCTACTGTAGCTTCTGTAGCATTAACTGTTTAGTGTAACCTTACCTAGAACAAATATCCAATACTGATAGCAGATTTTTGTAATAGTTGCTTAAAAATGCTACTATTATTTATGAGTAATAGTAGCATTAGTGTCTTTGTCTCAATTTTATTTTGTTGCGTTTTGTTATATTAAAAAAGTCTCAACATTAGTACTTTGGTGCGCAAACAAAAAAAGAAAAACCTTGGATGTTTTAATGTTAGAAAATTGAAACAGCCTCAAATGCAGAGAAGGTGAAATGTCTGTTAGGTTACATAGATTGGGGCTGGCTTTTTGTTGAGGACTTTAACGAATAAAATGTGAAGAAACCAGACGGACATCAATATTTCAGAGCGTGAACAGCGAGTACCTCCTATTTCTGCTCCACCCTCTATTTCCGGCTTGCCACCGAGGACGTTAGCAGCAATGTTGTTCACCATGTTGAGGATCGCATCTGGAGAACAGAAACAGAAACACGCTTCACTTCATCTGTGAACGTGTGACTCCTAACATGCAGCAGCCTGAGGTTAAAAACACCATAGCATCAACCACCGTTTATTTTTTTTTTATTTTTCCCCCCACACACAATCCAATCTGATGCTGAAAGTTTTTCCTGTTTATTTCCGTTTTTCCAACTTCTCTACCACTTGTGTTCTTTGATTTTTCCTCCCCACATCTTTTCCAAAGCGTTCCAATAAGGCAAGAGAACACAAAACGCCCTGCTGATGTGTTTACTGGTTTATGGTCAGAGTGTTTGGGAGGGATCCTCCAGTCCTACATTGGCTAATTCAGGATGCAGAAAAACAAAAGTGTATTTTTGGAGTGGCATGTTGTGTTTAAATGAAGAGATAAAAAGCAAACAGCAAAGGTTTATGCATCCAAAGAAACCCAGCATATGGATTTATGATAGCAAGCTGGCTAAAATATTAATAAAGCATTCAACTCTGCTACCAGAGGAATAAATTGATAATTTAAATAATTACCTGACTGAGCTCATAAAGTTAGGGCCTTTTGCCCACTATATGAAACCACAGCTGCTCGTAAAAGTTTTAGCTTTTCATTTAGAGACCATAAAAAATAACAGCAAAAACAAATATTCATACAAAACAGAGAGCAATTATGCCTTTTATGTTGCAGCAAAAAGTTCAGATTTCTGGAGTTTAAAGTGTTAAACCACTAATGAACTGCAACATTTATGATGAGACAACATAAACATTACAATACAACTATATAAAAAGAAAACATACAACCTTTTAAAAATGGTACTTTGGATGTACTGAGTTTTTGTACACTTCGATTTTTTCATTTTTTTTTTTTACTTTAGATTTTTTTTTTTAAATGTCATAAGCATCTTACAACATTGCGCAATAGTTTTTCCACAATCTTTCAACAACCTTATAGTGGGTGTCAGATATTTTCTGCACTGTTGCAATACATCTGTAGACATTTGGTCTTTAGACAGTAAAGTGACTGCAAGTATGAGCAAAAGGGTTTGCATGTCTGTGTGTGCTGCATGTGTGTATACATACTGGTTGCTGAACCAAGCAGGTTTTTAGAGACCTTTTCTTCTGACGGTTGATAACCAGGAGGATAGTCTGCACACAATTACAAGATAAGTCAACAAAGTGGGCAAAAACATCTTACATCAAGGCTGAATAACAGGATTTGAAAATGAAAGGAACAAACAGATGTAGAAAACATGTGGTCTAAATGTGATGTGGTTCTATAAGCAGCAGGTACTGGACAACTAAATTAAAAAGTACATTTTTTAGAGTTTTTCCTTTGGAGTTGAATTATTTAAAGCTTGCAGCTGCAAGCGATGGATATTCAGATGCGTCTAGCTGATTATATCTCCTTTGACTGCACTTTAGCATCTCACCGTAGTCTTCGTCCAGATACTCCAGCCTCTCTGAGGGATACTGGGAATCTGCTATCTCCTCATACTCCTCCACCATGCTGGTGCCGAACACCCTACACAACAAGAGTAATGTGTTACAAAAAACAGCCTACAGTCTTTCCAAACATATTCAATACAGTTGTCTTTTCACATCATTCAACATATCAAAATTCATTGAATGTTACGTTCCAGATGATTAGAAATTCATTCATAATTGCAAAGTAGAAGAAATCCACTTTTCAAATCTTTTTGGCCAATACATATCTGAAGAGTTAGATAAGTCTACCAGCTTTAAACATCTGGAGCCAAAGATTATTACTCATTTTCCTCTGTTAAACAGCTCAAGCTCAGTCAGATCAGATCAGGGCCCGTGAATTCTTTTCAAGTCTAATCACAGATGTTCTCCCAATCCTGAGGCCTTTGTGAACACCTGGACTTATAAACCAGATTAAATTGCACCCAGTACTGGTCCCACTGGGTTTTATTTAGGATTATCAGTAAAAACAGCTGAACGAGCTTCATGCATGGCACACCTTTCAGATTTTAACTGAAATACAATAAATTTTGTGACTGTGACATGTGTGCTTTGTGCACAGAAAAGGTTAATGTTTCATTTTGGAGGGTAAAAGCAAATGCAGAAACTCACTTCTGAGATCAAGATTTAATAACATGCATAAAAATATTACTTTCCCTACTAAACACCGCATGCTTGCATAAAGATGTGGGTTTTATGGCCATTTTAACCTGTAACGGGTAAAACGTGCCTTACAGGCACCAACACGCGTTTCTGAAAAACTAAAGCATAAAAAAAGAGCATAATTGTACTGTGCAACATAAATACAGGAAGTGAATTTCACTAGATGGCTATACTTTGCATACGTTTGAACTATTGTACAAGAGAAGAATGTAAAAAGAAAACTTCTTAAAACTACAATGAGACAGTATGAAGAACTGACGAGCACAGAGACAGATTTAGGTTGTTAAACTGGTTCCTAAGCATCTTCCCCACCCATGTATTACAGGAAACATTTTTTTTAATATGGCAAATATTGCCGTTTAAAAAGCTGCGGTTTGAAGTACAACAGCCTGAGGGATAAACACAGCAGCGAACTTGAAATGTCTCTGAATAACCTGCTGTAAGCTGTAAATCCACATCTTAAACATGCATCCCTCAGAAGAAAAACAAAAGTGAAGAAAAATGTTCAGTCAGAGAATTGTGAATCCTTCTTCAAATATGATTCAGGAATAAAAAAAAAAAAACATTCATGTTTAGGATTGTTAAGACTTTAAATTCAGCAATTTAAGATTGTACCTGATGAGACTGAGGGGACAGAAGTGTTCAGCTCCAAAGTGAGAGAGGAGCTCGACCTGCAGGGAAAACAAGCAAACTGTTAAAAATAACATGACATTTTAATTTAAAAAAAAAAAAAGACATTTAAAAAAGCCTTTATATGCCCACTTCATACACCAATATCCACCAGATGAGAAGGTTGTGATAATACTAACTGTGTACATGTTTTAACCCTTTAGCATATTCCACATGCAAAAAAGGAAGGATTCTAGTTAAAGGCCATCCATTAAGATAAGTCACCCTTTAAGAGAGCATGTTTTTAGCACATGTGAGGCTCTGACAGCAGGAGAAGAGTGCTAACCTTTATGTATTTGATGAACATCTGATGTGAGCAGAAGAGCAGGAGAGGGACAGAGTAAGAGAGAAATAAAACAAGAAAAAGCAATCAGTAAAGATCGTATGGAGCTACAAGCAAGTCAAGAATCTGCAAACATTTCAGCTTTCTGATAAAACACATGTACGGCTGATATGTACAGTTACACTTCACAGGCACGGCAGAAAGATACTTCAGGGGAAGTGAGAAATTGTGAACAAATGATGGAAAAGATGCACAGACAAGCCCTATATACAAAAATAAAATCTGTTTGTGTCATAAAAGTGACTATCAAGCTAAACAGAAACAGAAATGAAGGCTCACACAGAGAAAATCTACTCATTACATTAAAAAAAATATACGGTACTAGTAAACGGAATAAATTAACATGCCAGAACTGCAAATACTGAGCTTAGGGCAGTGAGATGAGAGAGAAACACATTCAGTACATCCACACAGAGAACACAGAGATGTTGAATGTTTGCATTTCAACATTCATGTTTAGTGAATGCATTATAAAGTCAAGCTAAAAACACTAGATATCTAAAAGTCGATTACATAATCAATAAAAAGTGAAAATTTATTAAAACTCTATTGTTGTCATGAGACCATTTAATTAAAAGCACAAACAAAAAAACACAGCTTATTTGACAAAAAACAAAAAAGGAAAAAACAGTGATGACTTCATGATATTAAAGATTTTAAAAAACAAACATCTGTATCGTTAGTGTCACTAATGTCATTATTAGCATTGTTTTAAAAGTAACATTTTCCATGTGGTAAACAATAACTATGATAACTAGTTTAAGAAAGTTTAATCTTAAAGTTACTGAACGGGACTGCATAGAAACCTTGATTTGACTAAACTGAAAACACACAGCAAATAGAAAGTCTGTGTTTTAAGTTCTCAATTTATGAGAATCTTTTTCCTGCTGCTTTTTCAGATGCTCTACCTGTGTAGCCACGAATCCCTTTCAGTTATTATAAACGCATTAAATCCCATCTTTACCAATTTTAAACTAAAGGAAAAGAAAAATATAGAAGAAAGAAAAATCGCTGAAGTTCTCTAAATTTGCACACTGCATGATTTTGATCTCTTGGTTATCACCTCTATAAGATTTTAAGAACTTGGGTTCTTACAGGAGAAACACATCACCCTTCTTTATTTAGCTGTTGATTTTACACTAATGAGGTGGCTGCAGGATAAATCCAGTGTTCATTCAACACTCCAAAGTGCACCACTACAGATTTAAAAAAAAAAAAAAAAGTACCTTCACATATTTAGCATAAAGTTGTTCATCCAGTGGAAAACTCTGTACTATCCGCTCATCACGTGCATGGAAAGTACCCAGCTTCACCCACTTGTTGGTGGGATATCTGCAAAAAGAACGAGAAATGTGAAATCAACCAGCATGTTCTCACAGGGTCGATGTGAAAGACACTGCATTTATCATGTCTGAGGATCTACTGTTCCATGCCAAAGGGAGGAATTTATTTAAGGTTGATGGAAACAGATTTAGCTGGAAATAAATCCTGAGGGATAATATCTTGGACAAACACAACAGCGTCTCTAACGTAGCCAGACATGGAGGTAAGACTGCAGAGATGATGACGACATACTTGTGTTTTGTGGATACTCAAAACAATGTAACATTTTTAGAAATAAAAATCTAAAAAGCGCGGCATGGTGTGCAATTTAATCTCAGGATAAATAAAACTGTTCTGTGAAGAATGGCACTTGTCTTTTACTTCAGGTATGCATTGAGTGTTTGTTTATCACATAAAATTCCAATAAAAGGTTTGGATGGGTATGGATATTTTTGCTGCATGAGGTTAGGTTTAGTCGAAATGACAGCTGTGCAGCTATAACTCACACTCAGAAATGGAGGAATTGACAGCTGCCTAACATTACAGAGCAGGGTGAAAATAAGCACCTGGTTTATGAGCTTACACGACACTGTGCTGACATGCAGGAAACAACGAGAGCTTACCTGTCACTGATGGAAACTAGAAAGTCTTTAGGTGTTGAAGAGAAAAGCTCAAAGTTGGCTATATCCAGCTGTTTGACTTGTATCGGCTCACAGAGCTCTATTACGAACCTACAGAGAGCGAAATGCTTGTGAAGAGGAAGCTTTGTAAAAGCAGAAAAAGTCAGTGAACAGTGTGCAACAGAGCCCCTACCAGATTTTGGTGCTGCATGGATTTAGCATATAGAGGTCCATATTTTCCATAAGGATAGCTGACGTACTCTAAAAGATTGCAAATGACATAATTAAGCATTCCCTGCCATTACTAGCATTACATTCATACTTCAAATGCACAAACAACATTCACAATATCTGAAATCATGTTAATTTCTCTGCTTATACAGCATGACATGACATGTGAGAGCATATGTGTTTGTTGGTAGCATAAAAGAAATGCGTTTCACCTTGGCCTCATTATTGGCAGAGAGGATCTTGGCACCACACTCTACAGAGGCGTAGTTATTCTTAAAGTTTTTCTGGACCTTTTTCACTGAATGTGGGCTGCCACTGGTTGAGGTATGGAGAGTCTGACCTGGAAAGAAAAAGGATTTAGATTAAGTTGATTACAGGACGTGGTGGAAAAAAAATTCTGGAAAGGAGAAAAGTTAGGAAATACTCAAGAGAATGCTGCACTGAAGCTCACAGAAAAGAGTGAGGTAAAAGGTATGCAGTAGTAAACTGCACCAAAGGGCTCATGATCTTTATTCTTTTAACTTAGTCCTTATGTAATAAAAAAAAAAACATTTTCACAAACCTATTCAGAACTGAAATGAACAACAATACTGCTGGAGTATAATAATCTGCAACTCAAAATCTAAAAAAAGCTGAGATGTTGTTTAAAATGTGAGTCTTAGATATGAAAGTCTCATATGTGCAGATAAGATGTCAATCAGAGCAAAACAGTGGATAAAAATAGTCAGACATTTCCTGAATAATGTTTCACAGCAACTTTGGAATACAAACATTTGTGCAGCCATTAGTGTAAAATCTTTTCTGACCAAGCTTTGGTTATTTCAGCATTTCTGACGGGATGGATTCATAATATAAAACTCAGATGAAACCTCTCAGACTCAATGGAATCCTGGACAGAAAATGTTTTAACTAATTTGAATAAAATTAACTTGACTGCATGTTTTCATAAGTAGGAACACATGTGACTGACTTGGAAACAATCTGTAGAATTGGATTTTATTGGCTTTTTCTTTTGTAAAGTGTCTTGAGACAAAAAATTCATTTATAAAAAAAAAATCACCTGAAGTGAACCAATTGAAAACATTTGGCTCATCAGGAAACAAAAATCAGAAAAATCCAGAACTGGAGAACAGCTAGAATCCCACATCCTACAAGAATCAAATATTCCCCTCCACATTTTTCAGTCTCTTGTCTTCTTGGTTCCAACATTTGAGTTATTTGAGTATTGGAAAGTGGTAAACATTACTTTGTCCCTAAATTTTGATTCACTTGTGCAGCTTCCAGCAAATTCAAAATTATTTCTCTTTCTTCTCAGCTTAAACATTTAGTGTGTTTATTTTGGTTTTCTGTGAATAAATTTAAGTCTATGTGATCATGTTAACCTGCATTTGACAATAGCTCCAAACTTTCAGGCTTGTATGCACTTACTTTTTTCCTTTTCCACCTCCATAACCTGTTTCTTCCACTCATCAAAGGTGGGGATGTCATCTTTGCTGGGTACAGAGGGATCAGCTTCTCTGGCAACATTAGCATCTCCCATCTGAAACAGAAACATGCCAACCATGCACAGATCCATTGTAGGTCAGTGAATATGAATAATAAAGTTATTTAAGGTCAGTTACATAGGATAAGAGTTATGGGTCATATCTGATAGCATTCAAGTTTAGTAAAAACTAAGAGATATCCATTTTCAGCTAATGGTGCTCAACTAGCCCAAGGCTACAGAGATCCACCGAGATGGGAATAATATTTTTGATGTATTATGTAAGTGACCTTCTATATCTCACAATTGCATCTGATCTTAGAAATCCACTAGTTACATAAACACCCAGACAAGGCTCTTTGCCAGCAACAGTGAGATTAGCCATTAGCTCTGTGCTCCAAATCAGCAAAACAATGTTGACATACCTGATTAGCTCAATCCCATTGAATGCAAATCATTTGTTTGAAAAAAAACATGTCCTAGCTTTTTTTTTTTTTTTTTTTAAATGAGCAAAACATTTTAAAGCAGGCTAAAAGAGCGCTAAAACACACTGCCGTTTGTTGACTTATTGTATCAGATGTGCAGTTTTGAGCCAACATCTGTTAGTCACTGATCATACTGTTAAGATGCTGCAGTTTTTCAGAAGTAATCCGAAAGGGGTCTCAGGATCTTTCTGCTTAGAGTTCGCTTAGTCTCATATTTATTCATGAGTTGAGTCATTTGTTAGTTGATGTTCACATTTCTTCTTAAAGTTGAGCAAGAGATTGATACAAAATTAGTGAAAGGTGAGTGTAAGTATGAATGATTGTTGTTCCTCATTTTTCACCTCTTGCCTGTTTGCAGCTGGAACATTTGGCATTTGGCAATGTTGTCAATAAAGCAATAATTTAGAGAACAGCTGACAAATAGTGTACATGAACAGCATCTTGACAATGTATTTTACATATCTGGCGGCTCATAATATCTTCCAAGCATGACTTTCTTATTCTGTGTTTATCTTGAATTCCTTGCGAGTTCAAATAATAAAAGCTTTTTGATACTGATTATGATATCGTGAACAAGAGAAGCCCTAATGTAAAATAGGTTCTACCATTTTAAAGCAAAGATAACATGATTGTAGAGTTGACATTGTTGATAGACTTTAGAATCTTATATTAGCGATTATCTCTACTACGGTAACTAACGCAGCCGTCCCAGTGTATAGTGCTTTGAAAAGATACAATGTTACTGTAATTCTGAACTTTAGAAAACTTTGCCAACATTTCCAAATCGAGTATATCCAAAAATAGTCTGAGGTTGAATACTGAAAGAAGACAAAACATTGCAACTTTGCTGTACTCTGCTCTAGCTTCCTGTTATCTGTTGCAATGGTGTCTCTCGCACGAACTTCATTTTCAAACACCTTACTGATAATAAAAGTAGCAAGTAGCTTTGAGTTTCCTTTTCTCAGTTGTAACTTTCAGAGCAAAGACTGCTCAGGTATAATACATTCACTCACTAGGAAAACAGATTTTTGAATTCCCATTTGTCCAACCATGGTTCCAATCCAATTAAACTACTTTTAAAACCTCTTATGATGGTTAAGAGACTGTAAAGCTGCTGACCTGCTGCTTATGGTGGAGGTGGGAAGTGTTGCCCTCCTGCTCCAAACTGGATAGCACATCTTCCAACTGCTCTTCCTCTTTCCGGCTTCCAGGTTCTGCTGCTTCTGGCTCTGCTAAATCTGAACTGGACTGACTGGACTCTGTTTCGAGATCAGAGCTCTGGTTCGACATCTGGTCATCTGTGCCAGCTTCTTCCACACTGCATCACAGACATGGGTCCAATGGAGGAGAGAAAATGGACAAGGGAGGAATACAGAAAAACAAATTAGTCCTCACAAATGCTGGAAATATTGAGTTAAATGTGATCGATAATTGTTTTATTAGACAGTCCTGGGTTGGAGCAGGCAATAAGAGGAAATTAAACTTAAAAAAAATAAAAAGAAGCATAAATTGAGTATAAGGCCAGCAATTGATGGTTACGCACAGCAGAGAGGTGTAGCTTCTAGCTTGATTACCTGTCTCTTTGCTTTGATTGGCTGGCGGTGGATAGAAACTCACCTGAAGAGAGGGCGGCCAAAAGGGGAGTTTTCACAGATTGCCAGTTTGGGGGGAATGACCCTGCACTGTGAATCAGAGTGCTCAGCAAAGACAAAGCTGTCTACTGGGAGTTCATCGCCTGCACTGGCAACCCGCACTGCACTGAGGGAAAGAAAGGACATGGCTTTTACCACACCTCCTAGCACTGGGAAGGGCAGAGAGCAGAGACAGAAGGACAGGGTCTGGAGGGGGAAATAGGGGGCAGGGGGCAGGGGGCAGGGGGCAGGAAGCAAGAAAGAGAGAAAGCAGATGGACTGACAGTAGGGATGGAGGTCGGTTGTTGGTTGGGCCGTTGAAGGGCTTGGTACAAAGATCTGAAATGTCCCGACAAACACATTGCTACGGAAGGAGCAGGCTCTTCTTTTAAAGTTCAGCTTTCATGTCCAGAGTGTTGAGTCTCCAAAATGCTTTTGAATTTCCATGAATGTCCTTTCGGCATTAAAAACAAAACAAAGAAAAAGTGCCAACAGTCTCATATTTTCTCAAAGCAGGTCAGCAGTTCCTTAAAAGGTTTTGTCCAAGATGCAAACACCTCTTTTTAGATCAGCAGTTTATTATTATTATTATTAAAATAAAAAAGAAGTTAAAACAAAAAAACTGAGGGGAAAACCAAAAGATTAACAAACACAAAATTCCAAATAAAATATATAACATCTGATGTGACGTTTGGTTACTGGTAAAGAGGATCTGAACTTACCCTCCTGTGTCGGTGGGGCCAGCGCTCTTTGAGGTAGGTAAGTTTTCAGCTTCATCTGAAGGTGTCGATGGGTCTGAGTCCAGGCGCGGCTGTGCGGTGTGATCATCACTAGAGGACTCAGCTTGGACTACAGCGTCTGGTGACACATGGACCAGTTCTGGCAATGGTTCTGGAGTGGGGGACTCTGGGCCTGCTTTGTCACCGTCGTGGTCCTGTGGGTCAGTCGGCAAGTCAGGGTGAGCTGTTGGCTCTGTGGGAAGTTCTGGCTCATCAAGAACAGGTACAGTATCCAACTCTTGGCTTTGTTTGGTCTCTTTTGCCTCGGCTTCTAAATGATTCACAGTCTGCAGAGAGAAAACAGAAAAATGTGTGACTAAAAACAAAACAAAATAAAAGAAACTACATTTTGAAAATAATTATGCGTTTTCTACTAAAAATATTACATGTCAAAAATGCTAGAGCTTCAACAAAAAAAAAAAATCATGTGGAAAGAAAAAAGATCACTTCATATCCAAGTCAGATAAATGGGGTTAATAATTTTGTGCTCTACTGTGTAATGTAGAAAACATTTACTGAGAGCCATGTTTCTTCTCACCTGTTCATGTTGTACGCTTGCTAGCTTCTCTAGTGCTGCCCTCTCCGTCTCTAATCCTATTTCGTATGAGGTGTGTGTCGACCGTTCTTCCACCACCTACAGCAAAACAACATCTGATTTATTAACAGAAACAAAACCATGAAAGCGCATGAAAAAAAGAACATTTGGCAAGAGAATATAGATTTCAAATGCATATTTAACAAGAAGGAATGGAAGGTATTTGCATTTCTGGATGTGAAAGGGCTTTTGTTGTTGGACAAAGCCCATGTTCTGGGGCTGATGACAGACTGTCAGGCCTGCTGAACTGCCCCTGCAAGGCTGTTTGTGCCTGGATCTCACAATGACTCCCCTTCTTCAGCCCGTGCACCGAACACTCACTGCTACAAATTATCCTTCACTTGATATGTGGCTGCAAGTAAACACAATGCTGCCCTGTTAAACACCTGAGTAAGGAGAACTAACAAATTAAAAAATGTTTGATCTAGGCTGAGCTTTGAGCCAATTCAATCCATTACTCCAAAGGAAAAGAAAAGAGCTTGACAATAACTGAAGATTAATAATCAAAGGCCATAGAAGATGGCCTAAACATCTCGTCTATTTTTGTTGCCACTGACAGAAAAAGCTTTGATGTTGGAAATTTACGTTGTTCAGAAATATGCAACTCATTAAAGCAGCAAGAATATGACATGTTAAATGTGCAACAAGTTTGAGCAAAGTAGAAGTGGTAAGGCCTTACCTTGTTTTGTGTGGACTCCTGCTTCTGCTCGTGGATTTCAGGGTCTCCGTCCTGGGCAGAGTGACCCGAGCCAGACGAGCTCTGCTCTGAACAATATACATCTTGACTGGGGTACCTACAACAGAGTGGCACTGGTCAGCACAAAATTAACATCAGGAAAAAATAAATAAAGCAACTGCATTAGATGGGAAACAGGACTAAATCTGTTAAAGAAGAAAAATACACAGTATGCAGCACAAAAACAAGCTATGATCAACAAGAATGCTTGTAATGCGCATATCATGCTTTTTTTAGTGGAAGGGAAGTGATGCAAGATGTCTAAAATACAGGTTATAAAACTAGTAGATGACAGAAGCCAAAAAAAAAAGAGATTAGAAGAGATTAGAAATTACAGAATCATCTGAGACAATTCATTTAAGTAGAAGCATAAAGCAAGAAAAGGGTAAAGTAACAGAACTGCTTGGACACAAAGTTGAATTCTTTGTTTATGTTTTTAAGGTTATTCAATAAGAACTGCTTCATATAATTCAATCATCTCCACTTTCGCTTCCGTTGATTCTCTTCCTGGTTGCACCTTTCTCATAAAAAGGCTTGCCAAAACGTGGATCACTGTTAATCCTACCAGCTTCCTTTTAAGTCAGAGAGTTTGATGCCAAAAAGGCCTAAAGATCTTGCTTACAGGAACTAGCATGATAAAACTGAGCTGAAGCTGTTTGGTTAATTCTGTAAGTCGAGTGTACTGCTTTTAAAAGTAATTGTTCCTAATTCAGCTTGATAAAACAATAGACAAGGGAGCACAATCAGGACCAGAAAGATAAATAAGTTAAAAAAAGTGAAAACTTATAAAAGCAACTGAAACAAAAACAACAAAAAACAAACACAAAGAGATGAAAACTAAGCAAGAGGTCATTCTGTAATCAATGACCTCATAAGTCCACAGCTACATCTGTAAACGTGGTAAAAAGAAAGTGCAGTAGTAGTCAAATATAATTGCGTCACTGGAGAACGGCTCACATGGACACTTTTGTTAGCACCTTGTCAGCCAGCTTGTCAAGAGGAAGAGAAGTCCTGAACATGCATACCCACAAGCAATAAGACCCAGCCATCTGTGCAAACCTGTTTTCCAGCCATCAAGAGAGACTTTGCCATCTGTTTCTTATTCATTAACATCAAAGGGTAACTGAGTGCTGACAGATAACGGACAACAACATGTGGCTAGATTAAGAGTTTCTAAGTGCTATTCTGCTTAAGTTCACAAACAAGTCAAACAAAACCTGAAGTTGTTAAAGATTTATTTAAAGGTGTGCACCATTTGTATGCCGATTTACCAAATTGATCATGTTGCTTTCAGTGAGACTTTTGAGCTCCACCCCCCCGACCTGCAAACCAAGCTGAACTGCTGTAAGTGTTACCTGAAATCCTGTCCATGGCTCATTACCAGGCCACTAGAGAACTTGATGACAGGCTGAGAAAATGAAAGAGTCATTCGATTCAGCTAGTTAGGAGCAGGGGTGCATCTAAAAGTTGCAGGACATCGTCTCTCGAGAACTAATTGGGCTTAGGTCGGGAAAGTTTTACTGGCCAATCAAGTGCAGTGATCAATAAACCTGCTACAGGTGCCTTTAGCATTGTGAGCAGCTGCCAAGTCCTGCTGGAAAATATCTCCATAAAGCTTTTGAGCAGAAGGAAGCAGGAAGTGCTGCATAATTTCCTACAGTGGCAGTGACTTTGCTCCTCAATAAAACACATTGGATCAACGCCAGCAGATGACGCAACTCTCCAAATTTCACACTAAATATAACTTTAATTCTGTGTTCCTCTGCTCTTCCTTCTGACTCTGGTGCACACTCAATTATCTAGAGGCTGGGATTATCCCTGTATTTTTTCTTCCACTCAATTTTCCATTTATTTGTTTGTAGCAACTCACACAGCATTGACGATATCAAGTCTGCAGTCTTGATATGTAGGTTGCAACCTACACAGTCATATGTGTAGGTTATAAGATTATTTGATTTTGGATTTTCATTAGCTCTAAGCCATAATTCACAAAAAGGAACAGCAATACATGTGTGAAATGTGCAAATATTCAATCAGAATAAAATATGAATATCACATTTTAATGCAAATTCATAGAATAAAACCACTTTTTTGGTTATATTCCAATTTTGTTAGCTGTAAAGTGAATGTTGTACACATAAAATCCCACAAACTTTACAAAAAATAAAAGCTACAGGAAATTACAAACAATATCTAAGTCGAGGTTTAGACAAGTGTCTATCATGCACATTAAATAATTGAATAGTGACATCTTAAAACCGCCAGAAACTTACAAAAGGCAAGATGTAAAATGCCATCAACAATGCTAAATAATTATTTCCTTTTCAAATAAAAATGATAAAAACAGGATACGTTTATAAAAAGCTTATGTACTGACAGACGGCAAACATGTCAAGCAACAACAAAATTCATAAATACAAAACCTGCATGCCATAACTGGTCCTTCCACACCAACAGGAGCAAAAGTGGTCACAACTTACAAGCCTTAAGCTCCAGGAGCAAACAGATCATGCCTGCAATTTTAGAGTAAGCAGTGAAAATGAAAATGATCAATTAACTAAGAGTGAATGTTGGAAAGTGACTGTTTAAAACCACAAATGTCCTTATCTATAAACACAGGATACCAGATCCAGCACGCTACAACTCATAACTCCTGAGAGAGTGTGCTGCATCATTCAACCAGTCAAGCGACTTTTCATCACTCTGTTTACTCCAAGCCTTCCAGTGGCAGAGTGACATCTGTGGTAAAAAGTCAAAATTATCGCCAGCTGCCCGACATGCAAAGTGTGCTTTCATCCCCGCGGAGGCAGGATGTTTTCCTGGCGAACACAAGTTTTCAAAGGCAACGAGTGTGCAAACACGTAACCAGCTGTAGCTCCGGGTCCTGCTCGTCTTCACGTTTATTTTTAACCAGCGTGACACTTTAAGCTCACCCTGTAATTCTGCCCACTCATTCAAACCCATTTGTCAAAGCATTACGCTGCAACTCTCACTGGTGGTAACCTAACCGGAGCAAATAAGGAGCTCTCTTTACCTCTGCTGACCTGAACCTGGTGTCAGCACTTTGCTAAAATAAAAAAATGTTTTAAAATATAATTTAATCTAATTTATGCAACGATAAGCTTCAAAAAGCTGAGCAGTCACAAAAACTAAACTAAGTTACTGCCGTCTGGTGTTCTGACGGAAAGTCTTGTGATGTTTTTCACTGATCCTCGGCATATTCGCTGATCATATTATGTGAAGTTAGGAGCTCGAGACTGTAGTTAATTCTGCCAGAAAGATAAATTTCAAGCTGTTGAACATCATCTTTTTTGGGGCAAAAAATGCCAACTAAGAGGCACAAAGCAGTCAAGCTGATGGATTTATTTAAGAACAAGCTTTACATCCTTGCAAGCAATAGTAGAGATGAAAAAAAGAGCACAGGAGACAATCCAGGATCCACGCGGGCAGACGAGGATTGTAGAGCAGGGAGATGTGCCAGGCCTGCCTAGACAAAGTAGGCCATTGCATCTGGCCAGCAGACAAAAACATGCCATCACTATTTGAAGGAGGAGGGAGGGAGAGGCGAAAATGCCCGGCTTTGGGACGACTGGATGTATGTGTGTGCAAGTTAGGACTGCTTTTCTTCCACATCGAAGCAGGAAACAATGTAGAGCAGCAGTTTGTTTTAAAGCCTGCTGATCCTCCATAATCCCCCCACCCGTTTGTGTGTCGTCATAGCAGCCGAGAGACAGTGGCTGAACTGGCAAATAGCTCTGTTGCTGCCCACATGGCCACCGCTCTGAGACTTCCTGCGAACACAGGTCTGGTGCAAGAAGCGAAGCGAACTCTACCTTATCCCAGACTCTTTTTACTGGGTTGAAGGTCAAAAGATTAAAAAAAAAATTAAAAATCTCAGACAAAGAGATCAAGAATTTCATGCCTATTGCTACATAGCACCAATATGTCACAATTATTGGAATATTGAAAAAATTGAAATGACCACTTTAGTTTTCATGAAAGCTGTGGAATATTTTGAACAAAATCCCAACTTGCACACAATATTTGCTTGGCTGTTCGTTAACCCCAACACATTTGTACAGTTTTATGGATCAGGGTGAAAAATAAATCTTCCTTAATCACAATAAATATTGTCCCTACAACGTTCAATAATGATGTGAAAACTGCATTTCTCCCCCCCAAATATCTGAGTTTAATTTGGGAGCTTATTTCCATAAGTAGTTCAGTGGTTTGTGCTGACTTGCTATATTGGAGGAATAGATGTAACAGTACACTTTAAGAAATATGACCCATGGTGATTCCTGACCCAAGGCTCCAAAATAGAAAGCTGAATAACTTTACAGATCAGAAAGTCAATGTTTGAGCCAAAAATATGTCAGTAAGTCACAGAAAACACACACACAAATCACAATTTAACTTGTATTAAAATATGAATATTTATTCTGCCAGGATAAAACACTATTGAAATAAAAACTCTTCTTGATGTAACAAACCTCTTTTTTTAGGATGCACACCAAAGTAAATAAGATACTGCTTTCCGTTTCCCTTAAATCGAGGAATCGCAACCAAAACCTGCTGCTCTCAGCACCAACTTTCAGTACAGATGGCCATGCAAACTCACCCGGTAACAGACTGTGCAAATGATGTTACCCACTAAAAGTAACACGGGGTTTTTTTTTTTAGAACTACTTCATTTGCTTAAAAGGGAACAAACACCTTTTTTAAAAAAGGATGCAGAGACTTTCCAGACAGTTTGTCATTTTGTACGCAAAATTAAGTGATATGTTTTCACAACAAGACTTTTAAAACAAACTATAAATTTTACGATAGTGGTGGGATTTATCGTTTTAATGTCACGTCTGCAACAACAGCTTTGTGTTGCTTATAACTCAAGTTGTGAGAGATTCTATTTTTAAACTCGCTGAAAGGCAAAAAGAAGGATGTGCATCGGCACGACCTTGTTAGCTACCGACTAAATTAAATTACTTGATCTTAATTCTTATAAATGTGAGACAAGAATTTAATAAAAGTACATTTTAATATTAAGAGGTCACCAACCAATTTAATACACTATAATTTAGGCCTCTTGTAAGGCTTGTGTTGCTATCTGATCTGCAAGAATCCCTGTCTGACTACAAAAAACTCTTGACACACACAAATCCTCCCAAATGTACACAGAAGCTTTTCTCCGAGGGCTGAACAGACACACCTCTGTTTGGCTGCACTACTGCCAACATCAACCGGGTCAAGTCACCAGGTGACGAAGAACAAGGCAATGGATCCTGTTAAGCTAACATGCCAGAAGCCCTCTGACGAACAGCAGAACAACACAGACCGGAGATTTACACGTCATGTAAAATCCATTAAAGAAGACAATTAGCCTTACCCAGTTATCCATTAAACAAACAAAAAGTCTGATCACATTGAACGTGTTTATACTCTTCCATCTACAATTCCTTGCAAGAACATTTGTGTCCCTTTATACAGCCTACATTTTGCCCTATTGCAAACACAAACTTCAATTTATTTAATTGCGATTTTACGTGATAGACCACGTAAAATAGCGCATAGCTGTGAAGTCGCAGAGAAAAATATATTTTTTAAAAAGGTGTTATAACTCAAGAAAATAATCTAAAATGTGTAGCGTGGATTTATGTGTAGCTTGTGTTTCTACAGAGTCGATCTTCTGTAGAAACACGTTGTGCAGCTCTGAACACGTACAGACTGATGGCTTTGTCCATTCTGCGCTGCAAAACAGCTCAAGCTCAAATTTAAAAATACTTTACTAATCCCAAAGGGAAATTAAATTAAAAAAATTTTAAAAAACTGGACAAAAGGAGAGTGTTAGCAAGTTTTCAGGTACTGCCACAGATTCTCAATTTGACTTAAGTCTGGACTGTTTAAACAAATAAATATGCCTTGATCTAAATCATTTCATTGCAGTTCTGGCTGTATGTTTATGGTTATTGTCCAGCTGGAAGGTGAACCTCCTTCTCAAGTTTTCAACAGCCTCCGTTAGGTTTCTTCCAGCATTGCTCCACATTTCACTCAATTGATCTTCCCATGAACTCTGACCTGCTTTAATTCACCTGCTGAAGACTTGTTAAGGTTTTCTCTGAAAAATGGCTTTAGGTGGATGGCCATGTCCACGAAGGCTGTCAGTGGTGCCATACTCTTTCCATTTATAGACAGCAGATGTAGTGGTGCCCCCTGAGGCGTTTAAAGCACAGTGGGGTTATAAATTAATACGTCACACTTTAAACATCTCCACAATGTCATCCCTGATCTGCCTGCTGCGTTCCTTGGTCTCATGTTCTTTTAACAAATATCTGACGAGATTAAATTACACACAGATGGACTCCATCACGTAAGAGACCTCTGAGGGCAATTGGATCACTGGATTTTATGTATGGTATCACATTAAAAAGGGGGAAGACAAAAGCATACCACACTTTTCAGGTTTTCTGAAAACAATATATAATTTTGTCTTCTAAATTAAAATGTATAATTTTGCTTTATAATTTAGAGAAACTGCAACTCTGGGTCTTTATCCATCTATGCTAATAACCCAGAGAAGCAGTGTAGTGCTGTGGAGCATCTCACTGGTTCCAGTCAGACTGGGATCAAACAAGCCTGGGAATGTGATGTTGGGAACATCAGAGCAGAACAATGGAGTGGAAGGATTCATTCATGTGATATAATTCAGTTTGAAAGCAGAAGCCAGAGTCCATGTCCGGGTTATTTTGGGTGAGCGTCAGTACCACAATACTGTCGGGACAGCCGGGGAAACAAAAAAACAAAAACAAAATCAACCTAACACATTTTACCGAACTGCTGAGTCATGAATTCACATGTACACAACAGCCTCCAAAATATTAGGTTATTTAAAATAAATACTGATAAATACTGAAGGCTCACATTTTGGATCTGAACGCCGCGGATCATTTTTAAATTGTTTTCTAATTTAGCAAATGAAACAATGAAACAACATGCGTTTAGGTCTAATGTTTCACCATCTAAAAATTACAGCCAGTTACTTCAGCATCTTGCTTCAAGTAGCCAGTTGATGGTGAATGTTTTATGCAAAACGCTCCAGCCGAACATCCCTCCCTCAGCTCACATTGTTCTTTAGTCGTTCCATTGGTCTGCCATTGACGGGGCTTTTTCCATGAATTAAAAAAAAAAAAAAAAACACAGGTACAAATGCATCTGCAGGGAAAACCAAAAAAAGAAAAAATATACAGTGCTGAAAGTGAGAGTTGCCAAAGCTGCAAAAATCTATGAAACAACAAAACAAGGGAAGGGAGAAAATTTAAATGGAAAAAAACTTAAATTTTACTGCCTCTAGATATTAGAAATGTTCTCAAAGAACAACAACATGTACATACAATAAAGATGTGGTAAGTATGTTTGATCATAAAACATTTAAATGCTTCTATTCATCCAGTCTTTGTCCTGAGTTGTGCCCTCTTGTGATACAGGCAAATACATGCATGATAATGTTTATGACGTTACCTTAAAAAATAATTACACTCTCCACCCTCTGAACATGATTCACCAGCACAGCAAACAGAAGTATTTTTCTTTTAAACCACCAACAAAGCCTCAGGCTATTAGCTTGAATTCAATTAAAAACACAAGCCTACCTCTTCCCAGAAAAATATCACCTTTCTGCAAGGGAGAAACAGGAGAGGATTCTGTCTTTATATTTTAACGTGAACAAAAACAATAGCGATTTCTTTTAAAAGCCGGGCCATTTCAAGGTGCAGTTGCAGATCACACCTCAAGTGAGAAACCATCCTTAATGCTTAGTAGCTACTTTTAGACTTCCTTCACATTGTTTTTAGAGCTTTAGTTGTAACTGTAATCTTGAAGCCTTGTCTGAAAAGGCTTTTGATATCACATCAGAAATGTGCAGTGAAAAGTGGGGCATAGGAAGAGCAGGAAGCAAGAAAGCTCTTTGTGTTCATTAGCCTGCATGGCCAGTGGGCAGGAACAAAACCCCGTGTTGGGACCGGCTCGGTCTCATCACATAAGACTGGACCTGCCAAACCACAGTGTTGAGCCTAAGGCTGTAATAACAGAGGCCGGACAATAAATACGCAGTTCTATGCGAGAAGAAGTTGAGAAATAAAAGGCTTTTAGACTGATTTTAAACTAAATTAGTTAGGTAAATACCCCACAGGCTAGTTCATTTAACACTTCACAAAATTTCCACTGCTCTAAATTTCTGAGCAAGAGTTACAAGTGCTTTAAATTCTCTTATACATTTTAAAGTAAAACAAAAACACTCAAAGGACTGAGAACTAGCAATATATATATATATATATATATATACAGATATACAGTATATACATATATATGTATATACGTATATGTATATATATATGACAATGTTTACTCATTACATTTTAGAGGAATACTTTCTCTTCTCCCTAATATCAGATATTCGTTTTAAGTAACCCTTGTAATGCATTTGTTTTATTTTATTTTAGCTTAAATACAGAAAATACATAACGCTCCTTAAAGGTGCAAAACGTTGCATAAAATCTCTTTCAGGAAAAAAAAAAACAAAGAGTGAACTAGCAAAACATTATCTTTGTAATAAATAACCATGCAGTTGTTCTGTAATGTCTTGTTCTGTACGCTTACTTAACTTTCCTCTTCCATAAAAGTATGTTCAGAATGTTGAATTAATGAGTTACAGTAAGCTGTTTTGAACTTTAACAATTGCTTGTGACACTCTTCAAACCCTGAGCATTTATGCAAATGGCAACACATACAACTTTATCTCATATGATTGAGTACCAGGTAAAACTGGCTAAATCAAATCAATGTCAAAGAAATAATAGTTTAATAAAGTGAATTTATTTTTACTGACAAATGTGTTATTTCAAAACCAGGAAGAAAATAAAATCTGCACTTGCTGAACCTGTATTAAAATGAGGATAAACACAATTGAGAGTCTTCAAATTCTTTCACCTTTACATAACAGACAGCAGGCGCCTCAAGTGAACAACACCAGAGAAAAGCAACAACAACTTGGGGAAGCTCGATAAAGGCCGAGTTAAGAGGAACACGGACACATGCTATAAATCAATAGTCCATTGCCTTACAAGGTGCAAAATGCATCACTAGCCCCTTACACAAAACACTTCAAGGTGGTTAAGGCGCTTACTTGCCGCCTTAGATTGTATTGTGGGAAAAAACAACAAAAACAATGTGGCAAAAGTATTAAAGTCAGTCTGCCTCTGCTCCGCCTCTTATTCGTTAAGCCAAGTAGTCCAACGGCCGCCTCGGTTGACTTCCATAAGGGAAAGCCACCTACACAGGTAAACGGAGTGACGTAGTGATGACACCTGTTTGAGCAACCAACCAGCAGCAGGATCTACAAGCGTAAACAAAACTCAGACATAAGACGATGAAGCTGAGATACAATTTAATTTAGGATATTTTTGGCTAGCAACACAGATACACAAAGTTCATCAATCATTATACTTTTAAAGGAACACTTACAACAGATTCATTCATAGTGGATGTCGAATTATGTTTCGTCATCTTGCACTGCTAGCTATATTTTCTGTACATTCACATTTTGTGAAAGATATTGCGGTATTCACTTGTGATTTATTGGTCAAAAGGAGCTCAGAGGTGGCGAAATACAAGCGACATGTCCGCTAAACAGCAGACTGCAGGCTGACTAATGAACCAGCTGCAAAAAGGTATTTTGTGCCACAAACCTTTTTTCTTTTTTATTAAACATACAACTAAACTTAGTAGGTGTTAATGAAAAAATAACTTGCTTAATAAATGGAAAACAATAGTAATCTTCATTATTAATAGTTAGATAACAGAAGGTCTCAACTGGCTTCAGAAATTCAGCGTTTCTGGATTCCTGCAGATACTGTACTTGTGTTTGCTCAACCATCCACAGTCTATGGCGCATTACTGATCAACCCACTGTTGAATTATCTTTTAATCCAATCACATTACATAATAATAACCTTCCAATGACTGTGAATCTAATAAGCTTATGGAAAATCGACAATTGAGCTAATGAAGACACCCTCTGTTTAAAATCCTGCGCTGCAAATATAATCAATACAATCTGATTCCTTTTTTATTTCTGTGTGTTTATGCTAGCTTTCACACAACATAAACAGTAATAACCTGCCATAAAACCTAATGCAGTAAGAAAATACCTTTTAAACAGAGAGAAAATGGCTAGGTTTGCAAGAAAGCTACCATTACTGACAATGCACCTGGCTGGAAATGTGCACCTTCACACAAAGACATTCACACAGAGACTCAACAGCGCCGATGTCAACAGCCGGAGCTGGCATGCCGTGGGAGCAGTGAGATCTCTTTTGCTGACAACGTGAGAGTGGAGGAGAAGCATGACACCCACAGAAAGCAGTCTGCTGTGGGGCTGTGTACTGCAGCTACGCGAAGGACGAGAATTCACATAAGAAATAGACATACCAGAAATATCAGCGTTGGCCCTGGCAGTTTAAAGCAGTATTTGGTTAATGCTAGCAGCTTGGCTACGACAAACCTCCAAGTGATCCTTCCCCACCACCCTTTTAAACAAACAGTTGCTGTTCAAACCTAAAAATCACTGCTTGCTTGGAAACCCCGGGTTTTGCTGCAAGGACTTCATTCCCCTTTTTTTATTTCTCCCTGCTCCTACTGGGAATTTGTTGAGAGCTGGCACCAGGGGAGGAGAAGCCAACAGCAGCACGCTAAAAAGAGTTTGAATTAGTAATGACTGCTGAACATGTCAGAGCGCAGCCATTAGTCGCTATGCAGGAAAGCCCAAAGAGGGAATCAATGATTTTGACAAGCAAACGGTTCCTTAAAAGTCTGTTGTATTCTTTTTGCGCTGTGTTTTTCTTGAGACTTTTCCTTTAGCATTTGTTTTCTGAGACAAACATGTCCATCTGAAAATACTGAATTGGCTAGGATTAAAAAAATATTGAAGAATGAGATATTTGTAAGAAAAAATTTACTGAGTTCTACAAAACATCTCACCTAAAAAGCTGCAATCAAAGGCCATCTCACAAAACCTCTTCAAAAAATTATCTAAAGGAATTGGAATTAATTCATTAGAGGAAAAAAATAGGAATATTTTGCGATTATGTGGACTACTAAATATATAATACTCAAATTCTGTTTCTCATTTCCATCAAATACAGAACCAAAACAAAATTTCCTTTCTGAGGAATGTGTGCTGCCGTGGTTTTGCACTTTCCTGAGCTAGGAAAGTTTTTATTTATTAATGATGGCTTTACAAAACACTAATCCCTGGCACGATTAATAAAATATGAAGACTAAAAGTCTGATTCTAAGGCAATGAGGAAATGAGAAAAATACGGTTTTGATGTTTATGTTGTATTGTCCATAGGCCTCAGGAAGGAGGAAGTGAGTCTGATGCCCTGTGTACAAAAACAAACTTAGTTCTGAAACTGGACATAAAAAGCAATTTGGAAATTTTCTTGGAAGTCAATTAAAGACAGCAAAAAAGAAAATTAAGCCGTTTATTTTTCAACTGTGCATGAAACAAACCTTTCATATGTTCAAACACAAACACTACAATAGGCTAAAACAACAAAATCTCCATGGCAGACAGAATCAGAAGTTCAGTTTGCGTGCCTCCAATGGGATAGTTAGCCTCTACTTAGCAAACAATCTGGATAAAGTTGGAATGTTAGCTGGACTGTTAATCCAATTCTACAACCCCAGCACATTGTTACCTGCTGCGTGCCTCCAAGATTAAGCAAATGTATGAGCTGTGTCGGAGCTACGAAAGAAAAACTCCCTAAACATGCATCATTATTTCAAGTATGCAACTCATTTACAAGCCTCGGTTTACCTTCGTTCTATAAATTAAGATCTGCCAGTTACTATTTAAATATACTTCCTGGAACAAAACGAATAATTTTTTTTTGTTTTGTTTATTCAAAGGTGCATATTTAACAGTACATGTCAGAACAATGCATACCAACATTTATCTCATTTTTAATCAACTCAAAACCGTGCATGCTGTGTCATGGTGCGTTTATAGTAAATAAAATTGTGGAAATTCTTAGATTTGGTGCTTTTTATTCTGGGGTCCTGGGATTTATCCTAGCAATGACAGTTAAAATGGGCCGATTCTGATCTCTGCATAACTAGTGACATGATTTAACGAAAAAAATTATAATAACCAAAAGACAATACTTTGATTTATTCATATAGTTTTTCCATTATGTGTCGTAATATTTTGTTAGTTAAGAAAAATAAACATAAATTATCTTTGTTTGGCTATCTTAAACTACAGACTAGTAAAAAATGAAATGTGAAACATAGTTCTTTGAATTGTTTTTACCTACATGAACACAGCCACAGTCACCCACCTGAGTAACATATTCCAACACTGACGAACTTGGATTTAGCTAGCTGAGCTGCTATCAGCAGCTGGCCTCATCACCAACCCCACAAACACACCCATTTAACCAGCAAAGGGGGTTAGCGACGATGTTAAGCAGAACAAAAGTCAGTTATTTTCTTAAAACTCACACATACACTGAATCTACCACACTGAAACAGGCATATGTTGTTAGCTAATGTAGCAGGGGTGACTCGTCTCAGTACTGGTAAAAATTGTGCAGCAAAAGACAAAAAATAAATACATATGCCTGGGCACAAATGTATGCTTGACGTGGTCAACCTGTTCTTTAAAGACCTATCTGCCAAACATTTCGTAATACTGGGTGTAAACATGAGGCCAAGCTTACCAGCACGGGAGAGCTACAATGAGGCACACCAACAAAACGCGCAGCCTCTTCATTATCTTCCAGCGGGGACCGACATCCTCGCTATTTGGTTTGTTTCTGGTCTGTCGCGGCTGCACAATACACCGAAAACCAGCTGTGTGTTGGCCGTGAGTCTGCCTTAATTAGGAAACAAGCAAGCCACGACGCTCTGAAGGTAAAACCCACACTTCAGGAGCAGTATCATTCATCACACGAACCTCTCGTCCGCCTCCTTTTCAGTTTCAACAGCCACTGCTACTGACGAGTTGCCGTGCTCCGGGTAATGTAACGCCTGCCCCAGAGATAACCAATCAAATCACAGAAAGGAAATAATCGACCAATCATAGGAGACTTGGTTGTGTCGTATTTGAAAAAATGCCCCGTCCCCAGCATTGAGGATGAGCTGGTGGCTGTACGACTGGACGCGTCACGCTTTTTGGTAAACTGATAAGCAAAGCACGCCTTATTTCAACTTATTGCACAATAACATTACGATTTGACTTGTTTTTTCGTATGTAATCGGAATTGATGTCATTAAAACCGTTTTTCTTTGATTAAATTCAAATATGTCTTAGTATAAATTAGACTGATATTTATCCACTAGAATTGTCTGTTTACCTGTGGCTACTTTAGCCTGGAACCATAAATAACTAATTTTATGACTGCAAAGAGAAAACATTGTTTGTATGTGTGTGCTTGTTATTTAACCCATTTTGTGCACTAGGGTTGCGAAATTGTCCCTTCGTTCTTATATTTTGTTTGCAAATTCTCTCACAAACAAACCACATCATGTGCATTGTATTTAGGCTTATTTTTTGTGTGGTTGGTATTTTGGTCGGTATTTTTTAAATTCAATATGGTGTTAGATAGCAATGCAAACGTATAAGTTAATTATATATTATTTCCACAAGATTTTTTTTTTATTTTTCTAATTTTGGCTCTGATTCCAGTTTGGACTTGATTCTTCTGACGCACAGCAGATTATTGACAAACTCTGAGCAACTCTTGCTTGTAAAGTAAATATCATTTATTTACTCATAATCACATTCATTACTCCATATCTTACAATCGATTTGTGGTTCTCAAAATAATTTGGGGTGTTAGGATCTGGGAATCGCAAACCAAGCATAAAGTTTTAAGATCCTCTTCTCTTAAAAAAAAAACAAAAAACTATATATAAAAAGGGTCAATGCAAAGGATATTTACATGAAACATTTTAGAAGAAATAGAAATATATTGGCTTTGATTGACTCATGAATTTAACTGTTATTTTGAGAGCTGAGATAAGAACTGATGACAGAAAAATTAACTAAACCTCAAAAGGTTTAAAAAAGTTCACTCTGGGGGTTACGGAAGAATTAACGCATGCTCAGTGTGAAGCTTTTGGCATACATCTAGAATTCACTCCGGAAAAGTTGGATATATGTAATAAGCAACACTGCAAAAACGTTACACATTTAAAGGTTTAATGGTACAAACACATTTTAATTTTAACACTGAAGTAAACTGTTGAAGTTCGAAATTTAATTTTATTTGTTTTGATTATTTTTGATTACATCGAATTCAGTCGTCAGTCACACATGGTACAAATAAACTATATATCCCACAATGCAATTCGAGCAAGGCCCTTAAAGCTGCTTTTTAGAGATATTTTTTGTTTATTAGCCAAATATATGGACGTCATATTTCACAAAAGGAATAAAACATTTTTGAAACATATTGTAACTTCATTAATTTGAGCCAAAAAAAAATAAAATTGTTGTTATGAACAGGCGGGGTCCTGATGCTTTAGCAGTCTTCGCTGAGGCTGAGCACAGTTTAACAGAAGTCAACTTTGGGTGAACGTCAGAAAATTTCACCGAAGCATTTGCTTCATCTCTGTGACGCTGTGTTTGGCCGCTGAAACACAACTTTAGCGTTTTGGACTCTCAGGATCACAGGTTCGAGCATGGAGCCGGCCCGGATGGTTCTGTGTTTGCTGTCCGTGTTTATTTCGCTGGTCTCGGACAGGTTGGTGGTGTTGGCTTCCTTCTCCCAGGCTACGGACAGCGACTTCACCTTCAGCTTGCCTGCTGGCCGAAAGGAATGTTTCTACCAAACCATGAAGAAAGAGGCTTCCCTGGAGATTGAATATCAGGTCATAAACAAAGATTGGACTGCCTGTTACCCACAATACTGCTTTGCGGTGTTAAATTAATACGTATTAGCAGAACCAGTTGGCTTTGTGGCTCACACCTTGATGTTTCATATTGTCAGGAACCAGTTTTGCCTGTCAGTGCACAAATTATTTCCCAAAATGAATCTCTCTGTTTGACCCTGACATGCACAAACATTTAGCAATCCCGTCTGACTGTCTGGCCATGATGGACATTCCTAGCAGTTTCTTAACATTGTAATGTGTAGCTGTAGGGGTTTTGTTTTCACTGTAAAATGATGAAAAACTATAACTATTTGGGTGAAACATATTCAATGCCTTACAAATGTTTGAATTGTTCATATGATTTTTCACTACTGCCCAAACGTTAATGTGTTTTGTTGGGATTTCATGTGATAAAACATCACAGAGTACTACAAAGTAATTCAATTATTTGTGGTTTTCAAAATGTTAATAATATTTTTAAAAATAATATATCCAGCTCCCCTGAGTCAATACTTTGCAAAACTACAGCTTCAGATTTTATTTTATTTTTTTGAGTATGTCTCTTATCAGCTTTAAACAAATAGAGAATAACATTTATGCACAGTCTGGAATAAATATTCAAGTCTTTCCACAAATTATCAATTCAAATGGAGCCACACAGGGCTTCTTATTGGTTTCTTTCAATAAGGGTTTTCTTCTTGCTACCTTACCGTAAAGGTAAAATTTGTGGAGAACATGTCTAATAATTGTTCTGTTAAAATATCCAGTAAACAGCTGTATTAAAGCAAAAATCCACACACTGTTTACAAATGAAGTGATGATTTTTATTTTGGGATATCAGATTAAAGGGGCCTTTGCATAGAACAGTTTTTAGAAATGTATTTGTGAAAAGATGTTAAAAACTATTATTTCTCCTGCATTTTTTAATGCTGATCTACCACATATGGGAGCACGTAAAAGATTAAAGCAGTGTGAATACTTTTGCAAGGCTCTGAATACTGGCAGGTTAACTATTTTGTCTTCTGGTAAGTTGTGTGTTTGAGCCCTGGTGACACCTGTGCCCGTTTCTCTTGCCTTCGCCATCAACAGGTGTTAGACGGCGCCGGTCTCGACGTGGACTTCTCCATCTCTTCTCCTTCCGGCCAGTTGCTTTTCAGCGATCAGCGCAAGTCGGACGGCGTCCACACGTGAGCGTCTCGAACAGCACGTCCATTGATTTATTTTGCACGTCCAAGGTGTCCTTACAGCTCGTTCTGTCCTTCAGCGTGGAAACCCATGAGGACGGGGACTACGTGTTTTGCTTTGACAACACGTTCAGCTCCATATCCGAGAAGCTCGTCTTCTTCGAGCTGATCCTGGACAACATGGACCAGGAGGAAGACTCCGACAACTGGAAGGAGCACATCATTGGGACAGATTCGCTGGACATGAAGCTGGAAGACATTATGGTGAGGCAGACATTTTGACACAACGTATAGTTTAACATGTTTCTAAACCATCTGATCTCAGTAGCATAACAAAAAATCTGACATGCATAGTTTTCCTTTATATTTCCACTTTAGTGTTTTAGACGTTGTCCCTCTATTGTCTTGACACAATCCCATTAATGACCCAATAATTTCCCCACAAAGCAGCATCCTAAGAGATTCAGCATGTGTCACAAGAACGTAGAGCGCCATGAACACTCAGCTTGTTATTCGTTTCGCCACAGTGACTAGCACTGCCCCGTCACTATGAATGGCTCTTATTTGTGTCAGAAGTCACAGAGCCATGACGTGGTAAAGAGCAGGAAACGTGTTTTCCAGAAGTGGAGGAAGTTGCTTTCTTACGAAAGGAAGGAGTATACCTGACTCCCACAGCTTGCTTAGGAATATGCTCCAGCTTTGCTTTGCAGATGCACGGCAAACCCACAAAGTCTTACCCAGTATTTTTGGTCAAGTTTCTAGTGCAAATATTTTAGGACAATTGAAATAGGACAAAACTAACTCATGTGGACATTTTCTGCAAGATATAGGAGCTTGTTTTAAGTCAATAACTTAATATTTTTTTTACTAGTTACTAGAAAGTACTAGTTATAAGTGACAAAATCCTCCAGTGGAAAAACAATTTTTAACTTATAATATGGCAAAAATGTCTTGTTCCACTGGCAGATTATTTCATAACTAGCACGGTTTCATCAATGTTAAGGAATTATTGACTTAAAACAAGCTCCTGTTTCTTGCTCAAAAGTCACTTGTAAATTAGTTTTATCTTATTCCAAGTGTACCAAGATATTTGCACCAGAAACTAGAACAAAAATACTTGGTAAGATTTTGTGTTTTGCAGTATATAAGCAAAGTTGAACAGGTTGAATGGGATCCTTATTCTTATAAGGTGATGTGGATCACCATATCTGCTGTGGTCCTTGGTTTTCACAGCGCTGCTTGTTCAACATTAATGAACAATTAATGTCGACAAACATTAAGTGTTCATTAATCCAGGTGGATTTATTCTGAGATTAAAGTGCACATGACTTTATCAACTTTAATTATAAAATAATGAGGTGACATCTGAAAGCAAGTGGCTCCTCTGGGTTTTATTTAGTGGCATCAGAGTGAAGGGAGTTAAACATAAATGCGTATGACGTTTAAAGTATTTGTAACAGTGTCCCTTGTTCGGTTTCCTTCATAAGTATATATATAATTTTTTTAATTTTTTTTTTTATCTTCTGTCTCCCAGGACACCATCAACAACGTGAAGTCTCGCCTGGGGAAAAGCGCGCAGATCCAGACGCTGCTGCGGGCGTTCGAGGCTCGCGACCGGAACATCCAGGAGAGCAACTTCGACAGGGTGAACTTTTGGTCGGTTTTCAACCTCGTCATGATGATGGTGGTGTCGGCCGTCCAGGTCTATTTAGTCCGCTCGTTGTTCGAGGACAAGAGGAAAATTCGCACATAACATCGCCTAGAACTGGACGAACAGAAATCATGAAACTAACACACGTTAACACGGTTACATTAGAGATGCTTTTTTTTGTTTGTTTGTTTTTGTTTTCCATTATGTCTTTTAAATGTTTGCAGAAACCAACAGAGGTTCAGGACTAATTCGCCACTGTTGTTGCTTCAAGTTTTCTGTCCACTGGAGTTTGGGAATGAATCACAAGTGTCGACTAGCCATACCTCCACTCAACAACCTTTTAACAAGAAAAATGTTCTTCTCTCTCTTTATAGCTTTATACCGTTTTAAGGTCCTTCTTAGCTGCTGTAGTGGTTTACACAACACGTCATAACAAGTTTACGATATGCAACTACTTTTCTAATAGAGCCGGAGCGTTACCAGGCCAGTGGCCAATTTGCAAATATTGTCTTGTTTTTTTCTTGAATGAAAGTAGTTGAAGTAGTCGCCTGCTGCTGGGATAACTTATTTTTGCCAAACAGGAAGAGGAGGAGCAACCAGTTAGGTAGCATGTCTTAACTACTCTAGAGAAAAAGACAAATCTACCGGTCAGTTTTGAACTCATCTCTGAGGTCTGTGAAGTTGGCAGCAAGTATGAATGCTGTTGAAAATTAGCCATGCTTTGTTTCCACACAGCTGCTGAACAGTCAGGTGTGTGGATAGGTGGGGTGGGGCTGCGCTGCTAACCCTAGGGACTGTGGAGCAGAAGAGATGGGCGCCACGGTGTCCACGGCACAGTCATCCCGCTGTGAAGGCCCGTGGCTGCTGGTGGGTGTCTGCTTAGTCTGCCTACTCTGTGAAGACGACGGGTCCGCTTGTCTCTCTAGTGACAGAGGGCTATTTCTGTGTGACTGACACCTGGAAGGTCAATGAAAACTCACTCCGTTTAACATGATCCTCCCCTACTTCAGTGTTCTCTTAGATGCTACTATCTGTGCTAAATCTATACTTTAAAAAAAACAAAAACAACTCATGATTATTGCACTGCCTTTGAAAAACATTGTTGACAAATTGACTTTGAGGACTGGAACTTTGGAGGTGGGTTAGAGGAAGGTCCAGTAAAGAACAGAGCTCCATCTCGGACCGCCTACTGAAGGTCTTCATTCTTTTTTTTTTTGTGCCTTTTCTCTGTTAAAATTATGCTGATTTTTTTTTTCTTTTCCCCTAAATGTTTTCTTTATACTTGACTTCACTGTTAAACGACTTGTGCTATAAGAGTAAAGACGCATCATGAGATCAGGCCTTTACTTCAGAGCCTTATGTTTAAAGTTCTTAAAACCAAACATTTACTAGCTGTATTAATATTATGCAAATTAACTGTGTAATTTGTTTATCATTAATCTATATGAAGCATTCATCTGCTCGGCTTTCATCACTGTGTGGGCGTGTTTGTTAAGATTCTGGTATTCTTACAAAAGGTCGATTTAAAACGCTTTTGCAATCCTGGTAGATTAAAAAAAATTTCTAATAGTATTTCTATGTTACTGAGAAGGAATAAAGTACTCTGTTACTCTTTTAAAACATATATTTTCTACTATTTTGATGAAGCAGTGGAGGCAGGTTGAGGGAATGTGACATTTATTCCACCAATGTCCTGCACTTGTAGATGTGTATAAATTAAACAAATCTATCTTTTCTGATCTGTGTCTTTCCTTGTGTGTCTACACAGGCAGGCAGGAGGTTTTTTTTTAAGGGGACCTTCGGTAGAAATACCACAGTTTTGAAGATTTAAACAATATTTATGTAACATTTCAATTATTGTTGAAAAAATGACATACCTTTTACTGTTATTTTGTCTCAGACATAGACAAAAATCTAACACCCGCTAAATTTAGTTGTGGTTTTCAGATGACTGTGTCGTTCTCTTCCTTATGCAATTCAATTCAAAAAATTCTTCTTTATCCTAAAAGGAAACCAGGTGTCATAAGTCGTATCGTCCATGTGTCTTCAAGCCATTGTTGTTGTGGATGGGAAGGATCTCCAGTAGCAGTCGGCATCCCAGTGAGCCTGAAGAAGGCTCTGATCGGAATGCTGTGTGACACACTAATTTCTCTATTTCCAGGCAGCAGATATATTAAAATTTCCTGCATGGCACCATCTGTTGTTGACAAGCACTGCTAATCCACCTCATTTGCTTTTGCCACTCCTCTTTAGGTCCATGTCTGCCGAATGGTGAAAACCCCTCAGAGATTCGAACTTCCTCCTTCTCTCTCTCTCTATTGATCCTGCTCTCCATACATGGAGCCTCGTAGGGCAGGTGTTATTCCAGCTTTTAAAATCCTCATCAGCTGCTTCCAGTTGTAAGAAGAATACCTCTTTGTCCCTGTTACTCGTCATAACAATTGTCTGGAAAAAATATACGCTAGAGCAAAAATCCAGCAGCATATACAGACAGAATAATTGTCTAAACATGCAGTGCATGAGAGAGCTCCTTCAACATGTTGCCACCATGAGCGTCACAATTCAAGACTAGAATAATTATGGTGTAAAAATTAGTTAGGCTATCTACTCCGTACAGCCTGCAGTGAACTGCTTAACAGAAATGCTGTTTTTAAAAAAAGAAGCTATAGATGGTTACTTAGTTTTCACTCCTAGACTGTTTTAGATCTTTTTTTTCTTTTTTTTTTTTGCAATTGTTAATATTTCCAAACAACAAATTTGTCTTTTTAGTAAGCATGAGTACAGTGTCCTATAGCTTATTTCTGTCTGCTGGGTTTCAGTGTGCAGCAGCAAAAGCTACAGCGGCAATGTTGTATTACTCTACACTTTAGCACTTTCTCTGCTATCTCATGAAAATACACTTTAAACCTGAGGTCTGAGGTTTCAGAAATGCTGGACTGCTAAAGAGATTCTATATCAGTCAGTAGTTCAGATGTCGCAGCAGAACAGAATAAAGTATTTCTGGTTTACTGGTAGAGAGAAAAGCTTTAATGGATATCTGCTTTTTTCTTTGAGTGAAGCTGCAGAGACGAGATGATTAGACAGTTCTTCAGTTCAGCGGAAGACGGCCTTTCTGCGCAGTGAATGCTTGGAGAGTTGAAACACAATATTTGGGATTCTTGTCAGAAATGTTTGAAATGTTTTTCATTTTGACCCATAATGCTTAACCTTCTATTAGGTACCATGTGGATGAACGAGTCCTGGAAACGCTGTTGAAGTTTGACGCCGTCTGAAAGAAATATATGTCATATGAAATGGAAATGCAAACCAGTAAATGTCTGGAGTATTTATTTTTTTTCCTAAAATGAAACTAAGGACCTTCAATTGTTCTCAAACTGGCATACAATCACCACTGGTTCTCTCTTAGTGGTAGATTTTTTTTTTTTACTATCTATTTCAGGTAAATGTAATCTAATTAATTAAGAGCTTAGAAGAGCTAACAGCAAAAAAAGAAGAATTGTTCAAGGATATGGATCTTAGCTTCATCAAAAACTGCTCAAGGAAAAAGTGCAGTGGAGAAGTATTTGGTGAACCACACCGAGAACAGAAATAGATGACCTTGAGCCATTTCTCTCCTTACAGATTTCTTCTTGAGGGGTTTTCCCCACACTTAAGTGTTTCATATCATCAAAAAAGGACATAATCTCAGTAAATGCAAAGAGCAGCTTTAACTGATTTCAGTAAGATGAAATAAAACTACTCAAATCAACTTCACTCTTGGTGAAAAAGTGTCTCCTAAGCTTAGTAATTGGTGTTGCTAAGTACCATCGAGCATTTAGAATTACTAGCAATTAATTAGATTCACTCTTATTTGCATAATTATCCTAATTAAGATGCATCGGAGACATTTCCGGCATTAATAGCCTTTAAACTGTTTAAGTGATTTCTATCCATTGGGTTGGAATTTTGGTAGAACTTGCTGTTCTGGATGTTTGCAGTTCCTCAAATCGCCTGCTGACTTCGATAGATCTCTTTTCCGGCTGTTGTCCATTTTCTGAGAAGCTGTGTAAAACACAAGAATGTGTAAAAGTGGGACACAGGCCCTCTTAACTGTAAGACTTGTAAGCTGAAAAATATCAGGATACCTTTGGTGGGATGGGCTGATCTGTTGATTCCGACTTAAAAGTTCAGTGGAGAAAGGGCCACATATGTTCACTATAGACATCTTGTCAAACAAAAAAAAAAGAAACAGATAAAATTAATGAGAAAATGGCTGGCAGATATTCAGAATTAGAAATGCAATTTTATTTACATATTTATGAACAAATACAACAAAATTCTAACGATATTTACATATATGTGTCAATAATTTTGAAATGAAATTAACTACATTTGTAAAATGTGAATTAAAACTTAACTGCCATGTACTGTATACTATATAATATATAGATGCTATATATTTATTGTGCTGCATTGGGCCGAAATAATTGAAAAAATAATCAAATAAAGATTCTCACATTTCAGTAAAGATTTATGTAAGTCAAATTATTTAAACATTCAGACAGTTGTCAACGTTAATTTCTGAGAATCTTTTATTTGGTTAGTGTATGATTTTTCAATTTTCAATCACGCGTAGTTATTAAGTTAGCGACTCATTTATCTATCAATTAAATTACAAAACTTCTGGAGCTGGACAGAGCAGAAATAATCGATTCATTACTTTAGAAACCTCTAACAGCAGGGGGCGCTGTGAGCACCAACGGATTGATTTACTTCCGGGATAATCATTTGATGAAGTTAAAGCGTCTGCGCCCATAGCGACGAATAAAAGCAGCCTAGGTAGGTGGATAATGTTTTTGATCATATTCAACTACAGGAGGATTATAACCAACCCTGAATATATATTTATCTCTAAATGCGTCTTCAGTAGAACAAGGCTAGTTTTATATTCACACCAAACCGGAAGAGCCTGTGAATCAAGCCTGATCAGCTTAACATCAATTTAACAGAAAACGCTAATCATACATCCCAGCTTTATCCTTTACTTCCTTCTTTTAATAGTAATAGCAGTGATTATCAATAACAACTTCTTAAATTACATCCAAAGTTATCAATAACTTGAAACTAAATTCGCTTACTGGGCTAAATATCGCTAGATGCTTTACTGGCGTTAAAGCTACTAGCCTTAGCATTCATTTCCAGTACAGTTTTCTTTTCATCTATGAAGCAACAAGTTGCCGTCTGTTTGGTTTCCTATTGGTTTGGCCGTTTGTTTTATATCGTCATTTTAAGAAACTAAAATCTCTCCCCAAAACGACCACATGTACCTGTACCCCGGTGACCTCACAGAAGGCATAAAAGAAATGATAAGACTTGCATTTATCTGTATTTCTCTTGTCCCTGTTGCTTTATTTCAGACTCGGGGCGATTTGGATTTTTGTCTTTCTTTTTATTTATTTACCTATTTATTTATTATTTTTTGTTAAATAATTAAAAGACAGATTTCAATGATCAACTAAATGCTTGATGGTTTGCATTTCCCATGTGTTCTATATGACCTACTATGAATATCATAGTATGCTTTTATTAAACATACAGGACAAATTGGAATGGCCAGATTTGATTGTAAAATATATTCATTGGTCGTTTTGAGCTGTGTTACATTAAGAGGATTTTCAAGAATTTTCTGAAGAACTAGGGTCCAACTCGAGACTTCCATCCAAAACAATTGCCAGGCAGACAGAGTTGCCTATGAGTAGGTAACGGTAGCTGTTAGCACCACCATGCATTCCCCTTCAGTTAGTGATCCTTACTTCATTCATAAAATGGTTTACTACTTGAGCCTTTCAATAACATTGCTCAAGTAGGACACCTAGTGGTCAATAAAGGGAGGTTTAAACGAGAAGCTCTTACCCCTTCATCGACTCCCACCAATATGGATATTAGTGTTTTTCTGTCTAATTTAAGTTTATGAACCATTTAAAAGGTGCTCCTACATCCATGAGGTATGTTGTACAAACACAAACTTTCTCCCAGGACTGGTGAAAATACACATAACATTACAAATTTTAGCAAAGTATGTTTTGGAGTTCATTGATTAAGAGCTTCATGGGTGTGTGGGTGAAGAACAAATAAACACCACTAAGTGTGGTTCGTAAACAGAAGTGTCCAAGATATTTAAAGTAATTAAAGACAAGACCTAATATTAGGTACTCATTTAGTTAGCTGTTCACTTTATTTGCCTGTTTTTTAAGTGCTTTGCAAAAGGAAAAAATCAACTAACAGCTACTTTGACCGTGCTGCTCTCTGTATGTTTCTGTTTGGTAAAGAGGGCAATGGGGCCTGATGGGGCCCCGAGCCAGTCTGTGCCCTGGCGGAAGGTGCTATGGGAATGGCAGCCGTTTCCTGACAACTACGTGGACCAGAGGTTCCTGGAGGAATTACGGAGGAACGAGGGAATCCGGCAGTACCGCTACTGGGCCGTAGTGAAAGAAGCAGGCTTTGTGGGACAACAGCTGTCCTGTGTGGCCATTTTTATCACCCTCTGGTTCTACATGGAGCAGGTACACCTGTAGAACAGCTTTTAACTTCATACTGTTCTTGTTCTGAAGGAAACCTCTGATTGGTCGACATCTTGTTCTTTTGTTTCTCTCACAGGGTCTCCTTGCTCCTGAGACATTGTTTTGGACCAGTCTCACATGTGCCCTCCTGGGTTATGGACTGTACCAAGCATTGACCTCTCAGACTGAATCCTGCAGTGACCACCGCACACATTTGGCGGATTCACAGAGCGCCGCCCTGTTCCTTTCCTTCACCTTCGGCTTCTCGCCAGTACTCAAAACGTTAACAGAGTCTGTTAGCACAGACACTGTGTACGCCATGTCAGCTCTGATGCTGTTGGCCCACCTGGTGTCATTTCCCTACGCCCACCCCTCTCCCCCGGGCAGCCTCTCTTTGAACGCTGCGTTGTTTGCCTCTGTGTGCTTGGCCTCGAGGTTACCTGGTGCTCTGCACACCTTCGCCATGCTCACCTGTGCACTGCTAGTGTTCGCCCTGTGGCCTTGTCTACTCCAGAGGATAAGGGCGAATGCGCCTGGCCAGTTTACTGGGGTGTGTGTGGGAGTGTGTGTCGGAGGAGTAGGGGGTCTGGGATCCCAGTCACTTGGGGGAGCTGTGCTCTTATCCCTGGCCTTAGTGAGTGTCACATTAATCTGTCCCCTGCTGTTGGTCAGGCTGCAAAGGCACAAGGACAACATCCACGGGCCGTGGGATGAGGCTGAGATTCACGAGGACCTCAGCCGCTTCCTCCACTGAAGAACAGAACAAACTAAACTAGTTATGAGCAAACTGGCAATTGGCTAATTTTACACCACTCCTGTTGGTACTGTATGTCTTTTCTGACAGATTTTCTCAATGGTCTGTTTGGACAGCCACAGCAAACTGCTTTCCACAGATGGTTCCTAATGATAACGCTGCTACTGTTTTCCACGCACTGACCTCAATTCTTCTACAGAAGGTATGAATCAGTGTGCTGGGCTGACCTGAACTACCGAACAATATGAAGCCATGCATCCAGTTTTTAATGTTCTGAGTTTTAAGGACGTCTGTTGTACATAGGAATAAGGGCTCCGATTACCTGGGTTATTTTACTTCAGTTGAGTAAACCTCATGATGTACTGAGAATAATTTTCCTATCTGGGCTGCAGTGATGCTGTGTGTAACTTACGGTGGAAGTTTTAGCTCGGTTTTAACAGTGATATGTGCATGATTGTAACTTTTATTTGCTTAGAATGTGGTACTTAGAAACGGTTTTGAAATTGCCGCAGTTTCTTAAGAGGTGCACTAAAAAAAATCAGCCTGCCAAAAACTAGAAAAGTCCATTCTTCTTTGACAAGTGGATACACCTACTCAGTGCTTCAAAGTTGCACTAAGTACCAAAGTCCAAGTTGTGCAAGTTGTTACTGCGGGGAGAAGACTCCAAGTTGTTGTTTTAACGTTCAATGAGGTGTTCAAATCTGTTGTCAGAGGAGTCACAACAGTTGTTTAAAATGAAACTGTATTTTCTGGCAGGTGTTCATTCAGGCTCCTGTAACAAAGAACTAGACTTCATCAGGCGAGGGTCATTTTGCTCCATCATTTCAAACAAAAAGAAGACCTTGCAACATTTTGCCAAATTTATTTAATTACAGAAACATTACTGTTTTGAGCCCTTCGTTTTAGGAGATCCTGTTTTTAGAAATGCTGGCAACCTTTTAGACATCTTAAGAGTTTAGGTATATGACCTACCCTCGGTTTGTTTTTACAGTAAGTAATGCTATCCACACACTACTGGTCAAAATAGGATGCTAAAGAACATTAAAAATGTTCTAACTCCAAATGTTATCTTTGTTTTAAAACATTATTTTTTTAAAAAAAAGCACAGTTGAACAATTTGCCTCTTTTTCTTATGTGAATAATTAATCACTCTGTAAAATAAAGGGCAGAAATATTTTTTTTAAAAACCACTATCAATGTTGCAATTTTATTTTATTTTTTTAGGGAAAGGTCAAGTTCTTAAGCTATTAGTTGCAACAATGTGAGCCATTATTTATATAAACAGAACTTCTGTTTTTATGTCGGACTGCTTAGCTAGGCCACGGTTATATTCGGCTCACTCAGTCCCTGATGAGCAGAAAGTCCGCCATGTTGATTTAAAAAAGACAGTGACGTCAGCTTTTTGCTGATTACAAACAGCTGTTTGGCTAATTGAAATATCTCGCATAAAAGTCACTTTTTATTGCCAATTTTAATCTTATATTGAGTAAGCTGATCAAACTTGTCGCTGACTTTTACTGTTGTTTAATGTTAATTATATATATATATATATATATATATATATATATATATATATATATATATAGTGGGTCTAAATAAAGTACAAATCAACAAGACAAAGTGTTGTTTTTTTTTTCATTTTACCTTTCAGTGCGGTTGTAAGAGGCAATGTGTTATAAAACCGCTACAGCGAAGATTTTGGTGTTTTTTTTTAGCTGTCAGTTATGAATTGCATGTTCCGCTAACTTGATAAAGAACTTGAATGCAGCCGGTCTACCAGTAGTGCGCTGTGGTCGCTAGGTGTCATACCTTCACCTCAGTTCGGTGCGTCTTGCTTCGGGATGTGACTGGGGGCTTTGGAGTTGGCAACCTAGTCGGTGCCATGGCTGAAACAGCGCTGCGGAAGAAGCTGCACTTTCAATACGGATTCACCCGTCTTCAGCAGTGCGGCGTCCTCAGAGAACCGCAAGGATCAGAGGTCGTCATGGAAACAAGCCTGTCTTAAACTGAGTGAATCATGTCGGGGAGTTTGGAGATGACGGTGGTTTCGAAATTCAGGAGGAGCAAAAAGTTGTATTTCTGTAAAATAATAATAAAAAAAAACGTTCCTAAAAAGCCTAAAAAAAGGGGGGGAGGGGCATCAAGAAAATAGTTCAAACGGACTCCTAATAGTTATGGAGGTCAGACAAAAACAAAAAGTCATAACGGAATTTGAGCGTCGTTATGCTGTTGCTATGGTGAAAATGCCGGATTCTTAACAAGGTAGTTTCGAACATTTCTAAATTCCTCCGTGGTTTCAAATATCAATCAGAATGAGCGGGAAAGATTCAAAATTTAGAGTGTTAAAAGATGAAACTCTTGGCTAATGGCTAATACTCACATGGAAAGCTGAACTGATATGTGACACACACACAAAAACATTGACATAAACATCGTTTTGAACATTGCATGCTTTTTTTCTTTTAGTAGCTGAATGTTAGTTAATTGACATTTTCATTTTTTTCCCAAAAGGTCAAACTCAATGTTAAACATATTTTCATTATTTAGAAATATTCTGCCAATAAAAAAACAAACAGAAAAAAAATTCTACTTAACATTTGAAAATGTTCTTTTTCAAGAAACACAAATTCTGAAAATACGATTTTCAATGGAACCTGGCACTTGTAGGATAATCAAGCCTGTGCTCCTGCATTAAATTAACTTTACCATATGGATACTTGAAAACATACCATAGTCTTTAACTTAAAAAAAAAAAAAGTCCACCCATCGTCAAGTAAATTAACAAGTCGCTGCAAGTTTTGCTAATGGAGCTGAAAAAAAAGACACCAATTTATATTCTGGGTATTTTCTTTTGTTATCCACAAGGATTTTCAAGACTGTACTCCACAGTAGCAGACAAGAAGCTGTTCTTGAGGGGATGTGCTGCAGCGTAATCACAGATTAAGCAGTTGGGGCAAAAACTGCAGCAGACTTCCTAATAGTACAAACTTTCAACCCACAAAAGGAACTCTGGCCCTCTCCTGGTGGTGACACCGTTAAAGGATGTATGGCTGAAAATGTCCAGCCATATAAACATATTTTGAAAAACAAAAATAACTAACAATGATTGTGATTTTTTTTTTTTTTTTACCCCTCCTGGGGCTTTTTCAAACAACAAAACATACGGAAAATAAACTCACTTTTATTCACAAACAATAGAAGTGAGAACAATACATTTGTATTCTTCTGTATAAGAATAATTTCAAGCATATTGGTTTATATAATACATAGTTGAGGCACTTGAGAAAAATCAGCAGACAGCCGCACACATTCCAGCTTTTAATGGGCAGACACATCATATACAAGACAGGCTGCAGGACGGAGTGAATTTTGCAGACATCAGTTCCCAGCGGAGAAGGAGAGAAGCCCAGGAAAGTGCTTCAGCCGGATTATACATCATGCAGGTCATGGGCGTTTCTTGGTAGTGGTCAACGAGAGCTGGAAGGAAGCCCTGCGGAACGGACCTATTTCACACCTGGGATTGCTGGGGGTTGCCTCCTGGAGGGAAGATCAGACACAATATATCACTGTAGGGTTGGACAACGAGGAGTATGTTAGAGAGAAATCATTTGAGGAAGATAATTTGGACAGCCTTTGGCCAGAGCAGTTCCTGTGCATGCAGGGCATGGCGAACGTTTTCCAGATTATCTCACATTTTAACCTCAATCTCGCAAAAGACCAACATGAAATAAATCTAATTGGTCGGGAAAGGATATATGTTTTCAAAATTGTTGTTCAAATAAAATTTGAAAAGCTCGTCATTCATTTTGTACCCAGTCAGTTTTACTCTGAAACCACTTTTAAAAAGCAAGCAGGACTATTTTACTCCTGAAGGCGTCAAATGTTCGTTGCAGACAAAACGCAAAAACGTTCAAAGGCTATGAATACTTTTGCAAGACTTATTTCTATTAGCTCATAATTCCAGAAGCACTGCAATGTGTAGAGAATCCTAAAGAGAGGTTAGTGTGGTTGCAAGAAGCAGTGAAAGAAAGACTGAGTGCACGAAAGCACCTAAGGAACCATTGGAGAGCACAGAGGAAATGAGGCAGAGCGAAAAAGAAGAGCCACGCCAAAAGCAGGGGAGGAACCAGCGAGAAGAAATGAAGAAAAAGCACCAGAAAGAGGCATATGGAGAAACGGAAAAATAATTGTTACTGCATGAGGGGAAACTCTGAACGGCCATAAAACAAATGCATGCTTGAGGAAAAGGGGAAAATGGGGGGGAGATGAATGACTGATGTAAAGATGAAAACTTGACAAAGAACTCAGCCTGTTGTTTCTGGCTCTCGTAGAAAGCTGCAAGAAGAAAAGTCCTGTCTACTGACGCTGTTGGGAAGGGGGGGGGAATATGAGAAACACATTTTCCAGCAGACCCCCACCCAGCTCAAATATCAAGTCTCTGCCCCTGTGCCTCTGCAGAGTAGCTGGTGATTGTGTACTTGCTCAGAGTGAGTGCCTAAATATCCAGATCTTTCGAGACCTTCGGCTCAAAGTGATACAAAGAGTTGCGTTTGCGGTTAGGGTTTCTCTGTTTCGAAGTCACCTTGGCACACTGGTTGTGACGCGGTTGTGTTGACCGGTGAGCTGCTGGAGACCGTCAGAGGAAGAGTTGGGTCCGGAGGGATTTACACGAGGAACAGGCGGAGCGTGGCCCCGGATCACCAGCCTGCCAGCGGTCGCCGAGTTTTTACGTTGTGTTGAGCTGTGTTGAGGGAGAAGAGAACCTCAAATAACTTAACTTTCATCCCCTTATGTCCTGCATCCATGACATCCTGCTCAAATCCCAGGCTTTTGTGATGTAAAAATCAAAACTATGAAAAACTTTCTCAAACTTTTTTCCCCCCCAAATAGAATTAGGTCTCTTAGGATGGGCAAAAAATATCAACAATCAGCAATAAGCTGGCTGTAAACGTATGCACACCCTTTCTTAAAACACCTTTTGGTTCAGTATCAGTACTCATGCTTCTGTCTTGACCCGAAGTTGCGTCCAAGTCCACCAGATTGTACGAACATCTCTTGTCCACAGCACTCTTTGGGTGACCCTACAAATTTCCCAGTGACAGCTGGACGATTTTCAAACCTTTTGCATTTTCATCGAATTAAGTCATTCTTTTGTTTATTTGGATAACGAGACCAGATTCCAGATTCTGCTGGAATCTTCACCATTCCAGCAGAAACCTGAAGGTTTTGGGTCAAACTAACTGGTATTTGAAACTTTTCGCAGTTTCACCCAGAGAGACGAAAACAGCATCATCTCCAAGAAGTAACCCCAGATGATGATGCTAGTTACTCACAGTGTTACAACGTAAATGCAACGTGGGCGTAGTGTTCTTTCTGCGAATGTTGTGTTGTTGTTTATTTTGGCCAAATTTACTTTATAGAACTGTGGCGTAAAATATCAGCTTTGTTTTGGTCACTTTGGAAGAAAAGAATGCCGTCTTGTCCAGAAACATGGAGTGCAGGAGATTGTTGTCACCTGTACAACACAACCAGTACTTAAGAAGTTTCTGCAGGCCTTTCCTTCGTCTTGTCAGGCTCTCTGGTTAGTTTCTCTAATTTTCTGAAATGTCTCTTTTTGTCAGTGTTGTCTCTCATTTATTGGTGGTTGTCTTCTCAGTGCCATGGTCAACATGTGATGCAGTCAATTTTGTTTTACCCTTGTCCTGACTGATACCGTAGTACAGTGAGATTCCTTTAAGGTTCACTTTAGCTAAAGACGCAAATGGCATGAAATTTCTACATGGAATGCTTGAATTTATTTCTGGCTCATCAGATTCACTCCAACTGGATTCAGAAATCAAAAGCTGCTTTAATTAAGTAACCGCTTCAGAATGTTCATTTATACGCAAGATTATTGCAACTTTTCCTTTTTCTTTCTCGAAGAAGGTGCTTCGTCTTTTGGATTTATGTCCCATATGTGGAAGAAAGTCAACAATCGGTTATCAAAGTTTAATCTTTGTTTTATACATCATAAAAACCTGACATTTCAGCAGCTTCAAGAGCCTCTAAACGCATCAGATTTGTACCTTTGGTGCTGTATCCAGGAAGAGTCTACGGGTGGAGGAAGCGGGGTGGTGAAGGTAGAGGAGGAGATCTCTCCGATGACGGTGAGCGCCTCCTTCAGGGCAGAGTGTTTACGGAGCACTTCCTCGCGGTGTTGCTTCTGCTCTGGTGACTCATCCATCAGAGCCGAGGATTCCCCCAGAGCGTAGAGCTGAGCCAGGAGCTCGGAGCTAATGAACTCCTTCACCTGCACAAAGGGACCGGACACTGACGTGATGAGCCTTAACCGAGGGGCAAAGCAATCTGGCTTCGAATTTCAAAATTTCATGTGCTACAGTCCATATGGTGGAAAGCACAAATGACAAACGATCCAACAGTGCAGTCTAAAGAGCTTACACTATTGATCATGAGGTGCATAATGGTCTTTGGCATCAGATCCCTCACGGTCTTATAGATGATGCTCATGTAGGAGTCAACCAGGTTACGGATGGTCTCCACCTGCCTCTCCAGCTGAGGATCTGTGAAGCTCTGAGCTCCGCTTTCCTGCTCCTCTGCCTGTGTGACATAGGAAACAATTCAGTATACCTGACATACTGACAATAAATAGCACAGCATGAAGTAGTGCGGGGATAAAGTTACTCATAAATGTGTATGCAGCGTAATATTGTGTCACGTAGGGAGTCAAGAAGAAACACAATTGACAGAAAAAGAACAAGAGACAAGAATGGGGTGAACACAAAAAGATGGAGGGAGAGAGGAGGGGGAAAAGAGGAAAGAAAAAAAAGTTGAACTGGTAAGGGTTGGAGAGCTGCTGATTAGAAACAGACTAGAACACACACGCTCTCTCGCTCCCTCTCTCTCACACACACACACACACACACACACACACGTTGCAGTGACATCACTGACCAAGAATGTGGGCTAAAGAGCCAACAACAGAGCGGGATGGAAGGGGTGGAGGGCTCACTTTTTCACTTTGGCAAAAGGGGGGGGAGTAAAAGGGGAGCATGGAGAGAGAGGGCTGCAGGGTTGTTCCTCAGGTTTAAGGTTAGCAAAGGCAATGGGGTGCATGGGACACAAAGGTACGGTGCATGCAGGTGGTGCCCCGGTGCGTCAAAGGTCAGGCTTTGATTTATTTAGGCTGAATCGGGGGTTAAAGTACTGACGGCGTCTCTCTCGGGGTAGACTCCGGCCCGCAGCAGAGATGCCTTCCAGCTGTCCAGCTCCTCCTGAGAGTTACAGGCCAACTCCAAGCATTTGTAGTCCTTGTACACGTTTCTGCAATTCATTACAATAATGTTAGAAGTGGAGAAAAGAAAAAAAACACACACACGCAGACAGATATTTCCAAATCCCTAAAAAATGTAAACACTGGCTGGTAGAAAATCATTTATACCTTTCATTTTTTGTTTATACCTAGTCATGTTACAACCACACACTGTCATATATTTCATTTTATGGGATTTTATGTCATAAGCCAACACAATGCAATGCAAATTTGTGGAGTAGATATAGAAAAAAATAAAGCCTTCACTTAAAAAAAAATAAATAAATGAAAAGTGTGAATTTCTTTTCAGCCTCCCTTATTGTCATGCCCTTAAATAAACTGATGTCAAAAGAAACGTACGAGAAGTCTCATTTTGAGTTTTCCACAAGCCATACTGGGGACACAGCAAGCATGTGGAAGAAGGTGCTGAATATTTAACTTTTGGGCCAACAAGCAAAACATTATGTGCACACTTTGATGATTGGTGCACATCAACAGCAATCATCATGTCTTAATCATGTCTTCTCCCTTGCAAAACATGGAGGTGGCAGTCTCATGATGTGGGGATCATTCTTCAGCTGGGACAGAGAAGTTGGTCAGATTTGACTGGAAAATAGATGGAGGTAAGTCCGGGAGAGAGACAGAGAGAGAGAGAGAAACAGAGTCCGTAGGACTTGAGGCAGAGGTTCGTCTTCCAGCAGGACAACCTAAACATTCAGCCAAAGTTTCAATTGAATGACTCCGATCAAAGCATATCAATGTGTTAAAATGGCCCAGTCAGGGGCGTGCCGTGGTGGCATAGCGGTTAGCGCGACCCATATTTGGAGGCCTTGAGTCCTCGACGCGGCCGTCGCGGGTTCGACTCCCGGACCCGACGATATTTGCCGCATGTCTTCCCTCCTCTCCTTCCCCATTCCTGTCAGCCTACTTTCGTAAAAGGGACACTAGAGCCCACAAAAAGACCCCCTGGAAGGGTAAAAAAAAATAAAAAAAATGGCCCAGTCAAAACTTGGGCTTAAATTCCATTAAGAATCTTTGAAAAATGAGTGCTTCCAAATGCTCTCTATCCCCTCTGACTGAGATTCAGATATTTTCAAGGAAGAATGGGTCACATCATATGCAATGTTGTAAGAGACATTCCCCTAAAGACTCGTAGCTGAAACAGCAGGAAAATGTGGCTCTACTTAGCATTGATCAGGGAGGTAAACACAAAAATGTAGTTTTACTGTGACAGCAACCGTCACTGGAAGACACATTCCAATTGATTGAGGTGTATTTGTTTTAAATTATCATGACTGCCACCGCTTCCCATGTCACAAAGTAAATGTCACCAGAACAACTATACCCTAAGTGTGTTGTAAATATTGCTCTCTATGCTAATAGGTTTTCGAGATTTCAGCCATTGGACTCAGTTTGAATCAATAGGTAAGGGAAAGCTATTATCGAGTCATTACAAACATATCACTTGAACAAAATACCGGACGATGTTTACGACCAATCCAATTTACGGCGGGAAGACTCGTGAAAGTCGGACTGGCCTCCCCCGTGTTCTCTTTGAATGACTGGATACACTGTAATGATTACCGCAGCATGATTGTTCTGTGTAAAACGAAGCTGGGTCAGCTTTAATATGGGAACCGCAGAGGGAGAACAGCTTCTTGTAAAAAATAAAAATAATAATAAAAAAAAGAAGCAGAAGACATTTCCGTGGTTGGGCTGTATTCAGCAGATTTACTTGATGGGCTGCAGTCAAATCAAGTGTAAAGAGAAACTGATGCAGAAGAAGACAAAGAAAAAACATTTTACACATACACATTGTTCCTGCTGGTGCTAAAACAGCACAATTTGATTGTTACAGTTATGATAACACTATTACATGTTAATCTGATTTTGAGTCATAGACTATAGGAAAAATATTGAAGAAGCATCCCTCAAAATTGAATGTGATTTTAAAGTGCTTATTATGCAGAAAATTCTAATCGTTTTACTCTCTGTATGGTACTGCGAGTATGACGAACTGAAAGTAGATAGTTACAAGGTTGGGCTATCTCTTGGGTACGTAGCCTGCAGTCAGCTGCTTTACAGACATAGCGCTCGTATCCTAAGAGCTAAAAATTACGATGCATACCAAACACTTGAAAATAACTTAAAGTCTCGTATTTCTTTGGACTTTGGAATGCATTTACCGTGCGATCTGTTTTTGCGGCATTTTTCTTGATTTTCCCTTGGAGACCAGACTCTTGAAAAATAAATGTTAACCAAAGAAAAGAAGGGCTTGGTTTTAGGGTTGAGAAGATATACAAGAGCTTTAGTGTAAAAAAAAAAAAAAAAATCCCAACAAAACAACAAGTCATTTTGCATGTTGTAAATATATTTAAAAAAATGAATCAAGTCAAGTCTAAGCAAGAAAATTCCAAATACTAGAGAGTTAGCTAAACGAAGCATTCTAAATAATAGGAGTGATAGGTGGGGCTCTTTTAGTTTACACACCATGAATGATTTTTTTTCTTGTAAGTGAAGGCAAAATGTGGGAGTCTTCTTACTGCCAGCTGATCGGCACTGCTTTCCTGTAAGTTGGGAAAACTCACTCATTCTTTCTGTGGCGTCTCATTACAAGGACCGTGGGAATGGTATTATGTAAAGGTTTTGTGTTTCTTAAATGTATTAAATCCTTGCAATACCTTGATTCCAGCAACAGCCCCTCATTCACACATTCAAAAACAGTCCTGCACTTAAAGAGAAAGACGATTTCTGAATTTCAGCCCCCATAAATTTGCTTGAAAACCTTTTGCTGTTATTTCCATCATGCACCTTCCCACTTTTAAAACTCATCTTTCTCTTAGCTGTTGGTCTTAAATATCACACCCACTTTAGTCTGCATTACAGTCTCTGTGCAGCGGCTGTGGAGCCAGCACGGCGAAGTAAGACACAACTTCAGGCAGCGGAGCGGGCCGTGGCCCATCTGTTAAACATTTTTCTTTAATCGCCCAGTTGTTTTGTTGTTCCTCTCTCACATTCGGAACATGCAGCAATGAACCTCAAAAATGCGAAACCTTTGTATAAAAAAACAGTAGGAATAAAAACGAGAAACTGGGAAGGCTGTACCAAAAAAAGAGAGAGTTATATAGAAAGATCAGGAAATGGTCTTTCAGTTGGTAGGCTTATAACTGGTCTATGATGGGTGAGGCTAATATGTCAGGGTGTGGTGGCCTAACGGAGAGGGAGTTAGGCCAACCATGACAATACTGGACCGCTACTACGCTACAAGAAAGATACTAACATCCGTACATACACTATAAATGTTCTCATGTCTGATTTATCACCTACATCATGATTTCGCTCATTTTCTTTACTAGCCTCTGCTCTGCTCATAACCATTGGGAGGTTTTTATTTTTTTATTTATTTTTTTTCTTTTTCACTCACTCACTTTGGGAATTTTTGCAGAGCCACAACCGCCTCAGATTTAAAGTTTCCTGAGGTTTTTGATTACTGTCATGTAGGGACCCCCTCCACACACACAAACACAGAAAGAGAAACAGAGAGCATGAGGTCTCAGAAAGAGGTGGGGAGTGTGCGTGCGTGCGCGCATGTGTGTGTGAAGGAGGGTGGGGGGGGCGCCACAGGACAGACTGACACATTCCTGGCTGATGGCTCTGATACTCTCTCTCCTGCCTTCTTTCTTCTCTCTGCTCTTCCAATTCTTCTCCCCCCTTCTCCTTTTTGTGGTGAGTCGAGCAATTCTTTCCAAACATGAGCAGCCTCATCTCTGATCCAAGCTCTCTGGCTTTGATTAGCTGCTTAATGAGCCTGCCGTCGGTATGCTGCGGTCCACAGGCGCATTCTTTGCAAAGACGCGTACACAAACGCACAAACGCCTGTGGCCACCTTCAAACTTTGGGGGGTTTTTGCGTCCGAATCACAGCACCGAGCAGAATTATAGACAAAGCCCATATGCTTTTGTACAATCAGCCAGGCTTTGGGTCAGCTCCAGCTCCAGCTCCTAAACACTGTTGTTCTCATTTCTCAACTGCTTTCACTTTTTTCTCCCTTTTTCACACTCATAAAATCTTCCCCTTAACAGCCTGGGACATACTCCAGTGCCCAAATGCAAATGCTTTTAGTTAAAGTGGCGAAGCTGAATGAAAGAGGGTTAGTGCAAGGGCAAATTACCAATCTAACATCTCCTCCTTTTCCTTGCCTGACGCTGTCCACCCTCATAAAATATCACCAACAACTCGAACACACAGGTGACATGAGCAGCACTCCCATTTCTGACTCAGACGCTGACTCACCAAACAAACACAGACACACACGCCCCCAGGCCCCCAAGCACACAAACCTTAACTCCGTGTTGAAGATAGCAAAAACAAATTTGCTGGACATGAAGCCCTTTTCCACATCTCTGAGCTTTAAGTTGTCCAGAGGAAGCATGTACTTCTTCTCCTTCTCCTGGAAAAGAGAGTGTGGAAAGATAAAATTTGACAGAGGCACGCAGAGTAAAATATGACATCACAAAAAAGGCAACATTAGTGTTGATAGCAAGAGACAACAGAGACTGAAGCAGGTTCATTTGGGGGCTAAAGATAAAAAGTTGTCTGGTAGTAAATACATCCCACTCTCTGCCTTAAAGAGAGAAGGGCCAGGAGACGGGAGGGCAAGGAGAGGGGAGGAGGGCTTATTGACTACTGTATTAATAGAGCCTCTCAATTATACAGTACTTTCACAGAGCTATTTTACATTGGGTAATGTTAGAACCACAAACTTTAACAGATTTCATTGGGTTTTTTATGCGATGGACCAACACCAAGTTGTATTAAACTGTAAATCAGAAAAATGACACTTTAGGTTCAGGTTTCCAAAGTTGTTTTACAAATACAAATATGAAAAGTTGAGCATGCATTTATAGTGAGCGCCGTTTACTTTGATATGCCACCATAATGTTCAATGAAGGGCTTAGAAGATTGTGAAAGAATATTAGTGAACATCATGAAGACCAAGGACCACTCCGGGGAAATCAGAATTAAAGGTAATTTAAAGTAGGGTTAGACTGTAAAGAAAAATTCAAAGCTCGTAGAAATGTACAGAGGATTGTTCAAGACATTCTCCAAAAAAGAGAGGCACAACTGCATACCTGTAAAGACATTACTATCCACCTAACCTGGCAGGCCGGAGAACTAATTAACAAGAAAAAAAAAAAAGGCAGATATCTCTGGAGCAGCTGCGGGAATCCACAGCACGGGTGGGAGAATCTATCAAGGGGAGAACTATTAGTTTCTACGTACGTACATGACGATTCTAAAAGATAAACTATTTGAGGTTGGAAAAGGTTTTAAATTTAGGCAGAAGCTTTTTTTTTTACATTTTGCCTCGTCACAGCCTTGTTCCAAATAGAACTAAATGAATGCCTTTCCTCAAAATTCTATACACAAATATCTCATTATGGAAATGTGGAAAAAATTTTTGAATTGTTTCTAATTTGATCCAAATAGAAAACCAATAAATCACATTTATGCAGAGTATTCACTGCTGTTGCTTAATACTTTATTGATCTGCTTTTGGAAGCATTTACAGCTTGAAGTCTTTTTGAAATTGATGAAATTGAAATAGCTCACCTACTGTATCTGTAAGTAGTTTTTTCCACACACTCCATCAGGTTGGATGGAGATGTCTGTGCAGACGTTTTTCCCCTCCCCAGATCTCTCCAAAGATATTCAATCAGATTCAAGTCTGGACTCTGGTTTGGCCACTCCAGGTGAGTAATTCTGAAATTATTCCTTTGAGATCTCGGCCATGAGTTTGGGTCGTTGTCCTGCTGAGAAATGAACCGTCACCCCCAGTATGAGATCAAGACTAGTCTGACAGTTCCCTGCAGCTGCAAAACATTACCATAGCATGATCCTGCCACCACCATGCTTCACTGTGGGGACTGTATTGAACTGGGGATGAGTCGTGCCTGGTTTTTTCAAACATGATGTGCCTAGCAATCACACCAAAGTTCAATCTTTGTCTCATCAGACCAGAGAATCTTGCTTCTCCTGATCCGAGTTCTTCAGGTGCCTTTTGGCAAACTCCAGAGTTGCTGCCATGTGTCCTTTATTAAGAAGTGTATTTCATCTGAACTCTCTACCTTACAGGCCCAACTGGTGGATTGCTGCAGGTGGCTATCCTTCTGGGAGGTTCTCCTCTCTCCATAGAGAAACACTGGAGCTCTGACAGAGTGACCATCAGGTTCTTGGTCGCCTCCCTCACTAAGGCCCTTCTCCCCAGATTGCTCAGTTCAGATGGCCGACCAGCTCTAGGAAGAGTCCTGGAGGTTCCAAGGTTCTATTATTAACCAATGATGGCCACTGAGCTCATTGGGACCTTCAAAGCAACAGGATTTTTTCTGTATCTTTCCCCAAATTTGTGCTTCAAGACAATACTGTCTCTGAGGTCTACAGACAATTTCTTTGATTTCATACGTGGTGCTTGACCTCTGACCTGCACCATCAACTGTTGGACCTTACATAGACAGATGTGTGCCTTTCCAAATCAAATCCAATCAACTAAATTTACCATTTAGGTTGTGGAAAGGTCTCAAGGATGATCAGTGGAAACAGCTTAATTGTGAGCTTTATGAGCTGTGATTACTTACGCAAATGTCAGGTCTTCATTTTCCACTATTAATGAATTTGCAAAAGACATTGACAAATGTTTTTGCAAATGTTTTCCACATGGCCATAATTAAGTATTTTGTGTACAATTTTGAGAAAAGAGATTAATTATTTGGAATAAGGTTGTAACATAGCAAAATGTGGAAAAGGTGAAGCGGCGTCAAAAAACTTTCCGGATGCTCCGTTCAATCAGAGCTGGTTCAGATCAAAGCATAATTATGTACTAGAACTGTACAGTCAGAGTCTGGGCCCATATATAATTGAGAATCTGTGGCAAGACCTAAAAACTGATATTCACAGATGCACATGCAGCAAAGGACCAAAAAAAAGTATTGAGATGTTCAAAACTGGCTGAGACATACAGCAAAAACCCTGAAGCTATAATTTCATGTGGTTTTACCAAGTATTGACTTTTTGGGAAACTGAAGGCAATGGGAGCCACGCCTTTTCAGATTTCTATTAGTAAAACTGTTTGATATCCATGTATCATTTTCCTTCCACACTACTTTGTGATGAACCATCCCATAACATCTCAATAAACTAAATTAAAATGTATTGCTTTAACATGACAAAAAGAGGTATGCATACATTTCAAGGCACTGTTTATGAGATAATTCTTCTGCTACCCAGTTACTCACTCACAGATAAAAGAGAGACAACAGATACACCACAGAAAAGAGCCAAAGAGATGTCTATAAGTTTCTACACTGAGACTCTTGAATGGCAGAAAACAGCTGAAGGAGTTGAGAAGCCGGTGTGAGGAGAAGCAGACGGTATGGAGGCAGGGTATGATGTCGAAGTGAAGAGAGGAGGGAGACAAGGAGGGGAGTACAAAAAAAAAAAAAACAAGAAAGATGCCGGGCCCACATGTGAAAGTCATTACTCAGGACTAAAGCTCTAACACAACATTTCTCCTGAAATGCAACCCTTCCCCCTCATTCTTCCCCAGCCCCTCTGACTAACCTTGGAGAAGAGGCCTTCCAGAAACACTAGTCATAGGAACAGCCATGGATGTTGTAAAACAAATAATGACATCCATAGAAACCTGGGTACTCAGAGGATCTGCTAACTGTCCTGGATGCTCTGTGAGTAAAAATGTGCAAATATGCGTACTGACATTTGACACTACATTTAGGTCTTCCCTCTCTCAGTGCTCCCCTGAACCCTATGACTCTCTTCCTTTTCTCCCCTTTCCTTTTTTTTCCAAAAGAGGCCCACTTCCTGTAACAGGCATTGAAAAAAAATGACAGAACGCGATTGGCGCTAGTACAGCAACATCTGGGATCGCTTTAGAAAGAGGGGAGGGGAATGGAGTGAGTAAAGGGTGCTCTGATGGGGTAGAAGTAGAAAGTATAGATGTAAAAAGAGAGGAAGTGGACGGATAGGGGATGACAAGAGGGATAGAGGGACGTGAATTTTACAAAAGTAGACAAGGAAACTTTGAGGAACATGGAAAGCAGAGGAGGCAGTGAAGAAGAAATGGCGAAAAAATCCAGACCACTGCAAAGTTGATTCCCCATGGGTTCCATCAACCCATATATGGCTGCTAAGTTCCTCCCTAACTCTCTCTCCTTCTCTCACTCCCCTTATTTCCTTATGCCTTCCCAGAGTGAACAGGCAGATCTCTGGCTGAATGAGCGAATGTGCCACGTCAAGACTGGATACTAAGCTGGGACACAGTCCTGTGGACAGCCGGCCTGAAATACGCTAACATCCGTGCAGGACAGACACCCATTGGAGTGGATGTCCGATGCACATGAAGACCTCTTGCTCCCTCGACCTGGCGTCCAGACCGGATAGCGGGAAAAGCAGCTGAATTATAGAGGAAACTTTTCGCCAACTCTTCCTCTAGCTTCTGGAGGGAGAGCTAGCAGACGACCACTGATGGAAGGGGCGAGGCCGGAGAGAGGGAAGAGAAAACGAGAAAAGGGGTCCTGCTCCGTCATCCCAGTGTTCAGACTACCTGTTCAGGATCTTTCTGGTGTACAGTAGTCTGCACATTGGTTAGACTGTGCATGGAAGAGCATCAACAGCCAAGACATCAGCAGCATCTGCTTGCAAGGACATGACAACTAGCACGTAGTCTTTGCTCAGGCAACTGAGCAAAGACTCAGTCGCCTGAGTCTGTATGGTCTAACATTGTCGGTCTAGCATTGCCGTGTTGTGCAAGATGTTCAAATGCTTTCAACAGTCTGTTCAGTTCTAATTTTTATTACATAGAAATCAATTCAATGTCAAGACAAGTGATATCGATTTTGTAGATTTTTCAGCTGTCGTCTGTAAAAGTGAAGGGATGTCTAAGTCAGAGAGTACAAGCTAAAGGAAGAGAATGCATGACTTAAAGTGACTACCATTGTGATAATCCCTTAGTATTAAATGTAAACGTCTTGCATCAATAACTGTACAGCAACCTTTTTAGGTTTTTTGGATCTCAATTGGAAGATAGCAGCTCTTAATCATAGTTTTTATTCGCAGGAATGTACCATATGTTGGTGCATATGTGTGTGGAAGTCGTCTTCTGTGATATCAGGACGGTTTGCGAAGCACTGTGGATCCGAGCTGTGGTGTTTGAAGTCGTCCACTCCTTTTCCTTGAAACTAATGGATTTGTGATATGGAACAGGCCTCTCTCACACACACAGAGTAGTAGCATCCAGATTGAGTGTATATAGGCATGAGCCGTCTGTTTTTCTTCAGGATGCCTGGTGGAGCCCTGGCAGTGAAATGGGTGCAGGAATGTGTGTCTGCTCAGTGTGCTGCTCAGTTTAAACTCTGAACTATTATTCTATGCCCTCGGTATGAGGTCAATGCAGGGCGCAAATGCATAGAAGGCAGATGCAATGCACAGCTGCAGTTTTTTTTTTTAAAGTGTGGATACTTGTAATTAGCTGACACAAGGATGGTGGGAGAGATGGGAGGTGGAGTATTTGCTGTGGAGAAGTAGAGAAAAGAAAAGGTGGGACTGAGTTGGAGGGGCTGGGGAGTGTCACAAAGGGGAGGCCTGCAGTATAGGTTCAGCCATGTGGGATTTCTCTGGGCAGATCTTGGACGCTGGTGTTTGGACAAAGCTTCAGATTTTCCAGCCAGGAATGTGCACAGTCCCAGAGAGACTGCCAACCACAGAGGTGGGGGGGGCGTTTGGGGAAGGGGTGAGCCAGACTGAGAGAGGCAGAGTAAAGGAGGAGTAAAAGGCAACGGAGGCCCAAGAAAAGAGAAAATAAAAGAAGGCAGCAGTCAAAGAAAAGAGAAATGTCTGTGGAGGTAGAGCGTGGGTGGGGGAGTTACGAGGGCGGGAACCGAGCGAGAGAAGAAGCAGAAGTTTTGATTTGTGCAACTCTCTGTACGTGCGTGTCTGCGCGCGGGTGTTCACACAAAGGCCGTGGATCTGATCTACTGTGATAACACGCGTGACTGAGAATGTAATCAGGCCTTCCAAACACAAACAGCTGATAAACCTCAAAACGGGGAGGGGATGCGAGCGTTGACCAGGAACTTGTCTGACTATGCCAAAATCCATTGATGCAACTTAGATGCATCAATGGATGATGTTGCAGAACAAATCTGAGTTCTGCAAGCAGCAAGACATTGTTGTTTTGATGTGACCAAAGGGTGCTTGTATTTATATCATTCCTAGCAGATGTTCTATGAGTAAGTAAATGCTTAGTAAGGTCATACCAGCAGAGGCCTCTCTAACACACACAGTGTGTGTACGGCGTGTATGCCTGGGGCTGCATCTGGAACGCTGTGTTCAAGCAATCCACTGTTTATCTGAAAAGTGACTGTGTGTATGTCTGAGTGAGTGTATATTTTTCTCTGCTATTTGCATGCCACTTTGTTTACATCAGAGCCAACATGTGCTCTGTATGCTGTGTATACAACTCAGGCCACTCAGTGTTAGTGTGTGTGTCTTAGTTTGGCTTGGGGCAGCTCCAGCTGTGTCAAAGTGAGCCGCTCCAAATGCCTGAACTCCCAGAAGAGGAAGAAAAGGAGGAGTAAAGGGGGAACGAGCGAGGGGGGAACTGGGAGGAAGACGGGGAAGTGGGGGTTGTCGGAGGAATGAATGGGGGAAATGGTGGGGGTCAATTGCAGGTCCAGGTGGCAGGAGAGGAGAGTAAGAGTTAGCTGGTCAGAGAAAAAAAGCTTCAAGATGCTCTTTCAGTTCTGCAAGTAATGCAGTCATAACTTTTCTAAAGAGACAGAAACCTTAATTAGCTATTTAACACGGTCTTCAAACTATTCAGCCACAGTATATGCAAAAGCATGCTACGAAAATGCTCAACAAACCACGTTATTTGAAAGTTAATTAGGAGTGAAGTAAAATTTCATTAGCATTACTATTATTTTTCCTAAGTTTTAGGGTGTTGATTGGAATCTTTGCTGCTATGCCTTTTTCCATCTTTTCTGACCAACATCCCAATACTCAGGCCGTCCCTTCTTCCAGTGTCATCAGCAGTGACCGGATGAGACTGTTGTGGTGTGTCTGCCTGTCTACACTTGCTGTGCAGACCTTCTGCTCCTGTACAGCAGGCACAGACAGGCAGACAGATGGCAGCCCCACTGACATCAGAATGGCTTAACGACCTTTTCAAGCTGTGATCACAAAAGTAATAGCTCGTCACTCTGTCTAATTCCCTGTGCTTAACCACTTCAACATACTGCTCCAAGCTGTGATGTGTGTTAATAAACTTTGGGTGAACTGACTGGACTGCTGATTTTCTTGTTTAATGAACATAAAAATAAAAAATGTGAACATCTGGGGCCTCACCTCTCCATCTTTGTACCAGGATAGGCTCTCTGTAGAGAGGATGAACCAAAACTCCTTGGCTCCACCTTTCATTATGCCAATGTTACTGATGGTGAGCCAGCCCTTTTGTATGACCTGAAAATCAGCCAAGAACAAGAAGCTGAGAAAGCACAATGACAACACCGCGGAAAAGTTGAGAGGTTTGGCTTGTTGGAAGCAGTGAGATGCTAAGCAAAGCAAATATGGCGGGGAGAATAATAATTGACCATCTCAGTAAATATATTTCTAATGGGCACATTGAGACTCACACCAAATGTTGGTGACAACCCAGACAAACAATAAATAAAAAGAAACCACCAAAAACATTTCAGAAAATATTTGTAATGAAGTGGGGAAAAAAATGAAAAAGAACTGAAAGAAAATGAGGTGCAAAGACTTATTGAAAGCAAATAAAATAGCTGAAATCTGTCATATTTAGAAAGAATTATTGCATCATAGAAATTCAAACTAACATAAGCTGATTCAGATCTAAATGGGTGCCAAAAAACATGCTTCTTATTATCAAAGTATCTCACAAGAAACATATAATAATAGCTAACAGTAAAGAATATCACAACATTGTTTTTGGAAAAAATACAAATGATACAGGTTGCAGGCATAATTCTAAATTTCTAAATGTTGGATCATAATTTAGAAGTGAAAAAACAACATTAACCAGCAGCAACTGGATTTTCCTTGTGAGATTTCTGATAGTCAAAAAGAATAATTAGAATATCTGTAAAGACAGCTGCTTATGGCAAAGAGCTTCATAAAAACCTGGACTCAGCAGTTAATTTAATACAGACGAGTCCTAAGCTAAATCTCCTGGATATATCTGTCATGGACCGTAATTGGAGCAGGAACACAACTGCACATCACCCCAAAAGTCCTATAACAACAATAAAGTTTGGAGGTGGGAATATTATAATATCACTGTTTTTTTGCACATGGTTCTAGCAATGCAGGCTTTCATATAATTAAAGAAAGAATGAATTTTACGTAAGTGTTCTCGATAAGAACGTGAAGATAAAACAACAGTGGATTTTTTTCAGCTAGATAATGTGTCCGACCACAGCGCCAAGTACAGTTTTAAATGGTTTCAGCTAAAGAAAATAAAGCTGCTCAGTGGCCAAGTCAATCACCAAAAGAATCCAATGGAAAGAACTTAACATTCTGGAGTTTGCATCCCATTATTACAAATAACATAGCTTAACGAGTTGATTAATTTATTCAATTATTTTTTATTTCTTTGTATGTGTGTATCGTTTGGGTTGTCCCGACAACTGGTCTGTTTCATTTCATGTCAACTGGCCTTTTCAGAAATAAATTTACTTGAAAAAACACTGATAGCTTCAATGTTTATTCTCCCCTCAGTAACACAAAGAGAATAGACCTTGCTGGTAGAAAAAACAGCTTAAACCTAAGTGAAAAAAAAAGATTGTGCAAATTAGTAAGTTGTAAACTTGCATCACATATGTTTTCTGATATTGCATGGTGCCCAGAATGTTTTACCACCAGTTAGGATTTAGTAATCAAAGATCTATTAAACAGGTAAAGACTTTGTAATAAGCAAAGACAGGAGTAACAGCTCATCTGAGAGAAAAAAAAAACAACAACAGGAAGGAAGAGTTCAACATGGGTGACAGACAATGCACTGTAGAGGAAAGATGTACCATGAGTAAAACCAGAGGAAACAGGACATAATGCCATGATGTGGCACATACATCCTGCAAATAGGAAAACCTTGCATGACATCTGTAGATATTTTAAAAATAAGAAAAGAACAGCACATGCATATTGTTACGGTAGTGCAGTATAGGTATTGCGACTGAGAAAAATGTGAAGAAGTAACGAGGTTCAACAGAAGCAGCATGCTGACCCCGAAGCCCTGGAGCCTGAATCTGGCACACGAATCTTTAAAAGAAGTAGCGGCAGTGAAAAAGAAGTGTATGTAAAAAAAACAACAAAAACTAAAAAAAGATTTGACTCCTACTATTCGATTCGAGCGAAACACCACACCCTGTAGAAAAGCAGAAGATAAAGTACCACCATTAACGTTAACTTGGCTTTTTTATCTACTGTGTTTTTGAGAATTTCTCATAGATGCTGATCCTTTCTAAGCTAACTACTGTAAAAGCTCTGTGATAGATTGTGCAAGAGCACGATGTTCTTTTTTTTATTTTCCCCAGGCCGTAGTTACAATCTGCTGCTGTTGAACAAATACTGTCAGCTTCATACGTCAAGGTTCCCGATGCAAGACACGGGAAATGTGTTTTCCATTATTCCTGCTTTTGCATAAATGTGTTACCAATAAATCATAGCAGACTGGGACAAAAAAAAAAAGTCTTCATTTCTGGGAAAATTCAAAAACAATTATGGTTTCATTGCAGGACCCAAGACTCCAGTTCATACAAAACAAGTTCACTTGAAGCTACCAGAACAGAAAAAACTTCCATCAATAACGCATGGCACAATAATATAGCTTAAGATATAGTATAATGTAGAAAAATTAAATGAGCCCAATTTCACTGTATAATAATTGAATTTTACAAGATAGTCCAGTTGAAAATCTCTTTAAAAAGCATGTTTGATCTGTCTTAATTTTTGTGAAATACGGCAAATAACAAGAAATGAACTTATCTGCTTAAACCTCACCTGGTTCCTTGCAATCTGTACTGACGAGTTCATATTGCTTTGGCTGTTCACTTGCTGGGAGCTGAGAGGGATAAATAGCACATATTCTCACTCCTTGTTTCAACTTCTATTTCCCAATAATACAAATTCAGCGACTCACTTAGTGAAGCCAATAAAGTCTTCATGTTTGGTGTTTATGTAGGCAAGCTGGATGTCAATAAGCAACAAGACCTAAACAGAGGAGACATTAATCAGAGAAATGGGCCGTTATACACGTTGTTATTTTAGCTAAATTACCTAAAATATTTTCCTTTGCACTGTGTAAGTGTGTGTGAACAACCTGCTCTCTGCATTTATTTTCCTGCTCTCGGATTTCAGTGATAATAATCCTCTCCGTCTCTTCTCGCAGTTGGGGAAAGGCGCTGAGCTGTGTGGCAGAAACAGAGAGGAAATCACATACGGGGCGGCTTCGACACCGTGTAAATATACAACGAACACACACCAGACATGTCGAGTGCCTTTCAAACGTATTCATAACCCCTTTAACACCGCCGCATTAGTTTTAGCAATATGACCACAAACTCCCAATGTAATTTCTCTGGATTTTATGTGACAGTCTGAACCAACGTACAACAAGTGGAAGGAAAATGAGACATGTTTGTAAAAATTTTGTTTAACAAATTTTTGTCTAAAAAAAGTGGGCAAGGATTTGATTTGAAATATTTCAAGTATCTCTGACTGTAGACTTAGGTTGTTGTACTGCTGGAAGTAGAACATTTGTCTCAAGTCTTTCAGCTCCATTCATCCTCCGATCATCTTTTATTGGAGGAAAAAAGATGATCCCTACTGAAAAAATGGAGTCCCCGCAACATAATGCTACCTCCGTTGTATTTTACTTTTTACTGCAGCAACGGTGTGTTCCAGGTTAGGTCTAGTGCTACTTTTCCTCCACACATACAGGCCAAAAGACTTTACTTTGGTTTAATGTGACCAGACAACCTTCCTTCACAGGTTGCTGTGTCTCCTGTATGGCTTGTGACTTTAAACGATAAGTCTTCTTGCCACTCTTCCGTAACGGTCAGATTTGTGAATTACAGGACTAATAACTGTCCTGTTCATAGATTCTTCCCACCTTAGCTGTGAATCTCTGCAGCTGCAATAAAGTAATAATGGGCCTTCTGACAATTATCCTCTGTCTGCATTCTCAGTTTTCGGAGGGCAGCCATTTGTTGCTAGGTTTCCAGTTGATCCATATTCTCTATCATTTTGATGATGGATTTTTTTATTTAACACTACATAAAATGTTCCCCAAACCTTATTGTTAACCTGTCAGCTGTGTTCCATTGTCTTCATGATGCGTTTGTTCTCTTATGTTCTTTACAGAAAACTGTGATTGAATTGCACAAGGACGGATTTCATTTATTACTTAGGTGATCGTCTAAGCCATTTGGTTGGACTGGATTTTATTTAGAGGTATCACAGTAACAGGGGCTGAACATAAATGCACACCACACTTTTCAGACTTTTTTTTTTTCATTTTTGTAAAAAGAGACAGTTTAATGGGTCTGAACACATTTGCAAAGTACAGCATTTTCATACCTTGCTAATACACTGGTAAACAGTCGTAATCAGTTCCTGACTGACCATGTCAATGAATTTAATGCACGGCCCTTTAAGACTTGTTATCTGTTTCTTTACTATGGCTTCAAATGCCATATCAGGTGTAAACAAGCCTGTCCTGTGAGGGGAGAAAAAACATAGAATTATATTTTGGAACTGAAAACTACAAATGAGGAAAGGGGGCTGAACTCTGTACTGCACCTGACTCCATGTATGTTTCGTATGGCATAGTTGATCTCCTGGCGGAGCTTCCTCTCGTCAGACTCAATCTTGGTGAGGACATCGCACCATTACAGTTAAACATTACAGCTACTGAGGGTCATAATTTATCAGAGAACAGTTGTATAGCCGCTTGCCAAGTGCAACTCAAACACACAAACCTTGACCAGCTCGCTGGGGAAGCGTTCGTGGAAGATTTGGTTGATCCTAGCCCCTCCAGAGAGTGTCACTGTGTCCACTTTGTCACCGGACCCTTCGATTAGCTTCTCAAAGTCAACAGCCAAACGCTGAACCAATCTAAAGACAGAAAAAACACATTGGACATCCACATGCACATCAATTAAAAGGTGTACATAAGAATAAACACAAAGAACGACTAACTGTAGCAGTGTCTTGGTCCTGCGTGAAGCATCGTCTGGACTGAACTTCCTGTATTCTTCAGCCTTTTTATTCAAGGCCAGAAGCTGGCTCTGTAGGTGGCTACGAAAGGCCGGCAGCGCTTCCCTGATGTGGTTTGTCAGTTGCTGCAAACAAGTACTGTCAATGCTCAGGTGCAATGCGTTTCTATTCCCAAGTGGGCATGCGTGAATTGACGTTAACCTGGTTAAGTATTCTTTGTAAATATGGGGTCCCCATGCGTTCTGCTATGTGTTTGTAAGCTGGATGGAACAGAAAGAAATCTCTCTCTGATTCCAGGGCTGCCATGATGTCCTTGTTCCCATCAATGTCCTTCTGGCTGCGGTTCACAATCCCTATGTAACCTGGGGAGAAAGAGGTAAAGCACAAGCAATGAGCATCTGGTCACTGTAGGCAACACCAACAGTAATATGAGGAACATACTGTATATGTGTATATAAGTACCAGCTTTACTATGCTTCTTGTGGAAGTGAGTTTGATGTTTTTGTTTATTTTAAACACGTGCGGGTCCATGTTTACTGGTAAACCAGTGGAGAGCGGGCATTGAGGCGCAGCTGTCTGCCGAGAGTTGATGCCGTTTTCCCAACAACACTTTTGTTTGTTTGGAGTTTATTTTCAGATCATATTAACTTTCTCTTCAGTACTGCAGTCAACCAAAGATGACACGAATTACCTGCACAGCTCTACTACGAGGAAAAGTAAAAAATAAAACTTTTTCACTTAATGTGAACTTTCTCAAGTTCACATCAAGTTCAAGTGATGTGAACTTGAAAAAGTTCAAGTTCACATCACTTGAACGTTTTCAACCCTGTACATGTTACATTCACAAACTTTCATGATTTAATCTGGTTTTGATGTCAGTAATTAAAAGGAAAATGATTTGTTTTGTGTAAATAATTTTGAAAATGTGTGGAGTGCATATTATGTGTGTATAACCACTTTTACTTTGATACATCTAAATCAATTGCAGTGCAACCAGCTTCCTTCACAAGTAGCTTCTACACCTGTGAGTAGTTTAATGTTACTATGTTACTATGAGTTGCTACTCGGTGAACCCCTCAGAGGTTTGTTAGGTAATAAAACAATACCCCAAGCTTCAATAACTAACTGTTTAATTCATCTGACAATGGAGTGTGGCATAACTGCAAACGCACAAATACCCTGTCAGTAATATAACAGTTTGTGTCAAAGTCTTTTCAACAGACAAAATGGCCCAGTCAAAGTCTAGACTTCAAATCCCACTGATAGACTGTGGCAATATGTTTGAAAAAATTGGTTGTTCTCTATCCAGCCCGACTAAGCTTGAGCTATGAGCAACAATTTCAGCCTCCAACCAAATGATACAGACACACCCAGAAAGAGTTACAGCTTTGATTGCAGAAGGTGGATCTACAATGTATTGCCTCGGGGAGACTGTATTCAAAAGCATGCCACACTTGTGGCCAACACCACCATAAAACACCAAAAAAGAAATATAACCATGCATCATTTTCTTTACAATAATGTACTATTTTGTGTATGATAATCAGAAAATTTACAACATGCTAAAGTTTGTAGTTGTAACATGACATAATGTGGAAAAGTTTGAATGATATGGACACTTTTGCAAGATACACAGTCTTCTCATGTGAGACAAATTCAGCTTGCATTTTCTGATGTGTCCTTGGGAACTTTCCCCTTACAGCCATTTTTTTTTCCCATTATGACAACAGTGAGAAATGTGTGTGTATGTATAACAGAGGGGCATGTTGTACGAAGTGGACCAAATCCCTGACTTAGAACAGTGATAGATGTAATAGCAGCAGACTTCAAATATAATGCAGCAGCTCAGTGCTGCTACATGAGCACTTATACCAGTGGGCTCCCATGGCTAATGGATTTCCACTGCAGGAGAAGCATGAAGGATCCCAGCAACTGGAAGTGCTTTACTCATTCTGCACACAGACACACTCTCTCCCTCACACACTCAAACGCCTGCAGTCTACATTGCCCACATTTCTCACCCCTAACCACTCAACAACAATGTATATTATTACAAAGTACAAATGCATGCACGTAGGCATGATCTACACACTATTTCAGTTATAATAATAAAAAAGGGTAAAACTGGAAGTGTGACAAATTATATATAAAAAAAAGATCATTTCTTTTTGTCAACACACCTCTGCGTAAGGGGAGCAACCGGTTTTCTAGTATTTCCTTGGCATCAGTTCCTTTATCCATCAGATCCAGTTTTGTGATTACACCAATTGTCCGCTGACCTGGGGCGAAGAAAAAAAAACTATCTTTAAATTTTTATTTTTTTATTTTTTACAATATATTATTTCAATGTTATATCAGTTTTCAAATACATTCTAAAACTTTGGCCAAATATATTTTTTTATTAATCAGGAGGATATTCTTATAAGAGATGCTTATTTGTTTTCGCACAGTTTCATGGTTTGTTTGTTTGTTTATTTGAATCCTCATTAGCCATTGCTGTAATAATGACCACTCTTCCTTGGGTCTACAGCATTAAAAAAATAAATTTGTTACAAAAACAGTTACAAACATTTAACATAATATATTGATTCATAATGTACAATTATTGTTGTGTTTTTCCACTTAGATTCCCTGCTGCACATATATCTCTGGAACTAGCGTTCCTGTTCCATCTGTAAGAATAAATCAGCAACAAAACTATTCCACCAAGGCAGCCTCTGCAGTAAAGTTTTAAGATGGTTTACTGTCTCAGTCCTAGTGTTTTACTATCAATCGTATTGATTTTAAGTGTTTTACTCAAGATTTCATAATGTCTCCTTATTTTTTTTTTTAATGATTCTGTTTCAACAAATTCCTTTTTGTCAGTTTCAAGTTATTCCAGTGCTTTTCATCTATACTGGGTACTAATCAGCTGAGCTTGGTTAACCAGTATTTGTCAGTAGGAGAATCTTTAACACTTTCATTGGTCAACATCACTTCTGGTATTCCATTTGCTGGGGATATTTACACACAATCGAGAGTTTTCAATCAAAAACAAGAACTTAATGAGTAAAAATTAGGAAAAATATCCAAGTGCAAGTTAGTGGTCGATTGCAGAATTACAGTTTTGAAGAAGAGGGGAGTGGATCTACTGCACCAGTGCGCCATGCCTGGTGTGTTTTAAGTTCAGACACAATTATCCAAACAGTTGTACGCAGTTGTGTAGCTGTATGAGCAACAGTACAAAGAAAAAAAGTTAACGCCAACATTGATCTGCCAGTCATCCCCCACATAGATGCAAGTTACCTTGCGGGTCAACGTCTTTGGCCAGCTTAAGTGCATCTGAGTTGGCCAGGTCAGTGTTAGCGGGCGTGACAGCCAGAATAAGACAGTTCTCCTTACAGATATACTGCATGATTATGTCTCGTATCTGGTACTCTATGTCCGCTGGCTGGTCTCCCACAGGTACTTTGGTGATGCCAGGCAAGTCCACAAGAGTCAGGTTCAGCACTTTAAGCACAGAAATAAGCACATGCAGGTCACATCTATACCAGCTATACCAGATATATGGTATCTAGTGGATGGGTAATGAGTAACACAGAAAAACAAGCTGCGTTACCATGAGGCGAGTAAATCTTGAGGGTGATGGGAACAGGAGAGATGCCTTTATTTGATCCTGTGAGTCTGCGTGTCTCTGACTCAATTTCCCTGCGGATATCACCGAAATCTGTGAACTTCCTTCCCTTGCAGTGGAAGAATTCCCCGTATTCTTGAAGGATACACAGTAAGCAAAAGAAACATGAGTGAAACAAGCGCAACGTCATCAATAGAAGTCTGCTTGACTCTCGTTATCACCGACACAGTGCTAAAGCAATTCTATTTCTATTTGCAAGCATTTTATTAAACGAGAAGAAATACAGGAGTGTTGAACACTACTCCAGCGTTTTAAGGTATAACATATGCTGCCATCTAGTGGTAACAGGGAGGACGTACTAAGGAGTGACACATGAACTGCATCTGTGATGTTTACCTGCGCTTGAGTTTAGGAGCTGAAGGATTAACGGTCTCCGTGTGACAATTCCTGAACCCCGTGGAAGGAAGTCTCTGTTAGATAAGAAAGATCGATTTTGAAAAAAAATATATATATATATGCAGACACACCCCCACGCCTACACACACACACAGACAGACAATGGGCAAGAAGCAGTCAGTGTTTCAGAAACATGGGTTTAATTCTATTTGGAGCAAACCAAGCTATGACAATAACTGCTATGATGATATCATGATTTCCTCATACAAAGCGTCATACAATTTACGCAGCATTTACAGGATAAACGTGATGACAAAGACCACAAAAATGGTTTTCACCAAACACACAGATTATTGTTTGAGGAAAGTGACGCAGCGGGTGCAAAATAACCCTCCCCTTTCCTATTAAAAATCCTTTTCAGGAAGTTTGTTTTACTACATCCTGTTGCCGGTCAGACAGTTCACTACAGAAAGGGTTGTCATAACACAATCCTGAAACAAAGGCCTGCAAATCAGGGCTAAAATATCAACATGGACACAGATGGGAACTAGTGTGTTCATCACAACTGCTGCTTCAGTTTGCTTTGTAACTTATTCAAACAACCACGCTATTCACCAGAGAGCAGGAATATTGTTAAAACCATAACATCTTTCATCCGTCTAGTCAAGATGGGACAAAATAAGGCTTTGTTCGGGCCATTTTTATTCACATGAATAACTTGTAAGCTGACTAGGGTTGTGCTCCAGGAGTCACGTTGACCTCAGTCCTCCTTACTGCCTTCAACAAAGTCTGCGTGTGAGATAAACTCTGAGTGCTCATGGTGCTCTGAGTGCCGTCACACCACCACGTCTGGCACCCACCACTTCACACTGGCAAACATGTCCAGGACGCTCTGTCGGACTCCATGATGTAGAACATACAAACACTGGGAGATGCCTGAAATATACGTTTCACTTGATCATGTCCTGGTCGCTGAGAGGCCCTCATTGTTTTACTTTTGACCATATAAATCACCCCGCAGTACTTTACAAATTTATGCATATAAGACTTGCAGTATCAATAGATTTGATTATTTGTTGGGGTTATTTTTGGATGGGAGTTTAAAGGAATAGAGGATAAATTAATAAAGACTCAGAAGTAGTTCTGAGAGTGACCAATAACAACAAACATACAGATGTTTTAAAGACAAATTGCTGATAAATTGACCCACAAGAGGGTGACGACTCAAACACCAGCAAATAAATATCCATCCTTCCCTTCTCTGAATAAAAATAAAATATTCAGAGTGAGACACAAACAAAAGCAAGAAAAATCTAAACTAGATAGCTACAAATTAGGCAGAAGCTTAGATCATATTCATTAGACCTTTTCTATTCCTCACTCCCTACACTTCTTTTTACGCTGTTAATTAAGAGCATTAAGTTATTGGCGTTCAGAAGTATTTAATAAAATGTAGCAGTGGCGGTTTTTAACTTTAGTGGTACGGTTTTGACGCAGTTAAACCCAGAAATAGCTTTCTATTTCCTACTTGCATGTCCAGTCAATAGGAAGTAGGCACCACCTTTGCTGCGCACAGTGGAGAAAATATGGCTGTTGGCATATGCTACTGAAGTTGGTATATGATTTAAAGCTTGTGACGCAACTCAAAATTGAAGAGCTGTTTAGGTAGTGCAGACATTTTACCATCTCTAGTTCAGTATCTTGCATATTTAGACGAGTCAGATGTCAAAACTACTTCACAAAAGTGAGCAAAGTTTTTTAAGACACAATTTGAGATTTACAAAATATTTCTTTTTGTTTTGTAAATACCAAAGAGAATTTGAATGCTTGTATGCCATTGTTTACCACTTCATATTGAGAAGGCTTATACTGAAAGCAATATATTTGGAAAAGGGGGATTCAGATTTTTTTTTTTTTTTCAATGTTTCTGACATTATACATAATAAAATGTGTTGGTGGAGCAGTTGTTAGAACTTCTGCTTTGCAGCAAGGAGGTTCTAATTTTGAATCCTAGCCTGCACCCTTCCTCTATAGAGACTGAATGTTCTCCACATGCGTAAGTGGGTTTTCACCAGATACTCCAGTTTTCTTCCACTGTGGTCCGGCACCTTGCAAATGTAACTGGTATAGATAATGGACAAATAAATGTGGGGGGTTTTTTGGTGCGAATGTGTGTGAGTCAGCAACAAGAGGGGTTCACCCAGCACACAATTCAGGTTAGAACCACCAATACTAGATTGTGGAAGGCATAGCATTTATCCTTTGCCTTTCCAGTCTTCCTCCAAGTTCTACAAGAGATGGTAATTCATAATTTTTCTTAAGCGGTAAGAGTTTCTTCTCTGTATGGCATTATGTCAATAGAAACATCAGTTATCTAACTATAAAACATGTCAAATTACTTACAGCATATTATTCGATAAGCATGAATAAATCCCAATCATAAGGATGTGATGAGTAACTTTGGCTGAAAAACTAAACCCACCTGTGCATTTTTTATTTTTCCACATTTTCACAGTTATGCAGTGGGACAGCCAAGAGGTGGCCGGGAATGGACATCTTATGATATTAGTACGTACCCCCCCCCCGCTCCTAATATTTTAATGCATGGCTTTTAGGGAGAGGGATAACATTCCTCTGTGAATATAGATATTCATGTAATAGCATGATTTTCAACTTTTTGCAGGGATTTAAAAATGTCTTAACATATTAAAATAGCTGATTTTTAGTGTGTAGCTACTAACAAACACAATATACAAATTATTAGGTTGTTTAAAATGTAAAAGATGTAAAGTTCCAACAGAACATATACGGTAAATACATAAATAAACCTGAAGTCCTGTTTTAGCTTTTTGTTTTAGTGGGCCACTCCGAGATTCCCCCTTCATTCTGGATGCGCCCCTGCAGATAGTGAAACTCCACGTGGAGTGATTCACGCACAAAGGGGAATTTTTTGTTGTTGTTGTTCTTTCGGTTAACATTTGAGTGATGATGATCTTACCTGCCAACAAAGTTTTCCAGCACGGAGCTCTTACCCGCGCTCTGGCCGCCCACCACGGCGATCTGCGGCAGGTGGAGGCTGCAGCTCTGTCCCACGGTGCCCAGAGCTTCCTGGAGGCGGTTGACCAGCGGGATCAGGTCCTCCATCCCACGGTTGCCCATCGCAACGAGGGCTGCTACCTGTCCAGCCCCAATTTTCCCGTTTCCCCACCCTTTCTAGTCAACGCCACTCGACAGCGAAACTACCATATTTTAATGTTACTCGGGGTTATAAAGTCTTTATGAAGTGAAAACATAAAAACTTAAAACACAGAACACGCGAAACAGGGCTGCTGCTGCTTTTTCCAAGGCAGGACCAGCCGTTAGCACTTCAGAGTACAGAAAGTAACATCGGTCCTTGTCGTTGTCAAAGAAAGAATATCCCCTATAAAGTTCGCTAAAGACATGTTTCTTCACTCAAACCTTAAAACATTTGTAGTGTTTCCTCTCCTTAAAACTCCGGACAGGTTTCCGTAGTTCCCCCTCTTCCCTAAGGTAGCTCCATGGAAAACAGAAGTAGGAACGTTCTGCTTTGACAGCTAACGGAATGAAGTTTTCTGCGCATGCGCATAAGCGAACAAATCTGCCTCCCCTGAGCAGCCCTTCCTCTGTCCCCCCTCCTTCTCCGAAATCAGAAGACAGACAAACTTTGTAGCCAATTAGCTAGCACCTAAAAATGCAATCACTGCTCTGGGGTTGCAGCTATTTAAACTTCCACAGGTCTGGAGTAGGGTAGGGCACAAGCTGCAGCCCTATAAACACAGCAACCAGAGCCAGAGTGTGTAGTTCATCCACTGTAAATAACGCTGCTGCATTCTTAGCCTGTGAGGGAGTGTGCACTCATGGAGTGAAAGAGAAACCAGAGGCAAGTGAAAGAAAAAATGTACACGATATTTATTAGTGATACATTTTTTTTTCCATCAGTCTAACCCTGTGCTTAAAAAGTTACTCTAGCTTCAGATCTTTTATCATCTCTGCAATGTCTATGAGTGGCCTTCGTTTGGGTTCAGTTCTGTCACAGGACAACATGCTCTGGAAATTCTTGGCTGCTTGGCTGGAGGATGGAAGGATGTGCGCGGCATTCTTTTCTTCTCGGGAGCACAGGAGGACCTCGTTGATCTCCTCGGCGATCTTTCGAGAGAGCACAGTGGGAAACACGCTCTTGACACGCTCGAGCACGTCCGTCCTCAGGACTGGATCGCGGCACACGAGGTTTAATATGAACAGACCTGGCAGCAAAAGATTCAAAAGGATGGTATTACAAACAAATGAAAAACTATATTTCCGTTTTAATAGCCTCAAATCTAAATAAGTCGGGGATGTGTGTAAAATGCAATGGTAACATTTAATGTACTCAAATGAAGATAAAATTATTGCATTTACTTTTAGTTTTGTTTCGGATACGTGATCCCAAGTTATTTCCTGTTTGGTCTTGTCAGGCACCTTCCCACTTCCCAAACACACACGCACACACACCCCCACACACACTTGATTCCTCTACTTCTGCATTCCAGAATTATAACATAATCCCAAAACATATGTAAAGACACTGCCACACATCTTAAATCATTCTGGAATTAAAAGCTACAATAAGGCATGTTTGGGATTCTGTGGCTTCCAATACAATTATTATAATCCTTGAACTTTTCCGCATTTTGTCACGTTGCAACTATAAACTTAAGTGTATTTTATCGGGATTTTATGTGACAGAACACAAAGTGCTGCAGACTGAAGTCAATTTAAATGGAAGGAGAGTGATGAAGGCTTTCAATGTTTTTCTTTCTTCATAAAAATAAATCTGAAGTGTAATTAACCCCAAGTCAAAACGTTTTATCAGTTTTGTACATCTAGAAACTGAAATCATTCTTCTTTGCAAAATAGTTCAATCACATATAGACTTAATAGTGGGTGTCTGAGATTAGCAGATTCCAAGTCTCATCAGTGATCTTTAATTGCAAGTAGGTCAAGACTTTGAGAAGGGTCTAGGTTTTATCAAAACCGTGCTGTTGTACCTTTTTGCTAGATGTGTACTTCCACTTTGATCTCAAGACTATTGCAGATTATTCTAAGCTTTTTTTCCCCCAGAAATATATATGTAGTAAAATTGAACCCTTGTTTACCTCTAGGAGTGAGCAAGTTAAAAACTTTCTGCAGAACAGCAGTTTCTACAAAGGCAGCAGGAGGGCAGCTCATCCCCACAGAGCTGTCTTTGTTGTCTACATCAAACATGACGACATCAAATAAATGGCCACCTTGTAAAGAAAGAAAAAAAAACCCAGTCAGATGTGAGTTTGTTGATATATCCACTTTTTTTTTTTTCTGTCAACGTTCCTGACGCCTTATTTTCACGCTGACCTTCTTTCTCCAGGAAACAGATGCGCTCCAGGCCATCGCCAAGGGTGACGGTCAAACGATCGTCCGGTCGGAATCCGAACCATTCCTTTGCCACCTCCAGCACAACTGGGTCTAATTCTACTATCTCGACGGCGGCATCAGGCACAAAGTCTCGGAGGAACTGAGGCAGGCCTCCTCCGCCGAGGCCCACCAGGAGCACCGAAACCGGAGCGTCTAGGAAGGAAGACGGTCAGAAGACGTTTGTAAAGATGAATCCAATGCTAAATCATGCAGAGGTTCTGCTAGATCCAAAAATGGAGGGGTCTGCACAGACACACACCTTTGTTCTGTGGGGTCCCCACGCCAAGCATAGAAAGACCAGCCACCATGACCTCATGGTGAGCACAGCACAGGAAGCCGCTGTCCACTGACACACAGGCTGAAGGTGTAACTGCTGCCTTGGTCTTCTTTTTGTTCTTCTTCTTGTGACTTGATGCTGCACAAATTTTCATCCATTTAATTTATTCATATTATTGCTCCCCATTTTATTATATTAAAATAAAACCTTTAATGTCAAAGTGAAAACTAATTTGTACAACATAATGACAGTTAAATAAAAATATGTAGCATAAAATAAGTGATTGCTTAAATATTTGCCACATTCAAGTCAGTACTTGGTAGATGCACCTTTGACTGCAACAACAGCACAAACACTCACTGGTTAATCAGTATTACTGGCTACCATTATAGCATGAAGACAAAAGGACATTCCAAGCAAATCAGAGAAAGGGTTATTGAAAAGTATATGTTAGGGAATGGATACAAAAAAATCTAGAGTTCAGTTTAATCCATCATCAAAAGATGGAAGGCATATGGCACGTGTAAATCTGCCTAAATCAAGCCATCTTCCCAAACCGAGTGACAGTGCAAGAAGTGTGTTCATGTGAGTGTGCAGCTGTTTTCTGCTCCCCCTCCTTTCAGGGCTGCACACTGTCATGTAACTAGGGAGTTCCTAATTCTAATAATAAATTCAAATATGCTGCTAATTTTGCTTAGAGTTGCAAACAAACCCATTTGAATATTTAATTTAAGGAAACTACAAATGTCTTGATGGCACATATATACATTTATTAATGTTATGATTGAGTTTTTCTCACTTTTTATTATTTTCCATAAATAATATCTGTGTGAAGATTTTTGTGTTACTGTAACTGCTGAGCTGATGGCTAATAGTTGCCTTGTTGATTTTCATTTGGTTCCATTGTGCCACAAAATGTGGCACAATGGGAAATGTCCCACTAAATGTTTAACAATGCACTGCAAATGTGCTGATCTTGCTTAAATGTTAAAAGATTATTTTTTTAATGCAGTACGGTAAAGAAAATCTACATGCAAAATAAAAAGAATGACCAGTACTTGATGGGACGAGTCGGCTCTCTGACTGAACCAAGGAAATGTTGGACAGGAACACCAGCCTGCGATACAGTTCTCCATCTTCTCCTCTGACGTTCTCCACACAGTACTCCCCACTGAGCTGACTCACACCCCTGCTGACTTCTTCTCGCCAACCGAGATCCCCTCCCACTGACAGAAACGGCACCTACAAGAAGAACCAGGGTCCCAATGGATTACCGGATGAGCTTTTCTAGAGCCACAACAAGCTCATTTTTGTTGAAGGCAGTTTTAGAAAACAACATCCGAACGTAGAGGAAGGCGCTCTGGTCGAGTGAGACCAATGTTTGACTTTTTGTCTTGCATACAAAACATTAGGTGCAGCAGAAAAAAACTTGAGGCCATGAAAGTGGTTTCACTTCCAGAACAATCGTAATGCTTATAATGCAGGAGAGCTTCTGAGGGGTTGGTTGGATCAAAGCATATTCATGAGTTAGAATGACCTAGTTCAAATAAATCCATATAACAATTTATGACAAGACTTGAAAGTTGATTTTCTGAAATGTTCTTCTTCAACCAGCCTGAAAAAGTCTGAGCTATTTTGCAAACAATCATGGGGAAACCCTTCATGTCCTAGATGTCCAAAGCTAACTCAAACATACCCCAGAAAGATGGTGGCTCTACAAACTATTTACTCATGAGGGATAGATACAAATGCATTCCATATTTTTTTAATGATATACTGCTTTGTGTTTATCTATCAAATAAAATCTTTGAAATTTGTGGTCGTACAGTGACAAAATGCAAAAACACTTACGCGGACACGAATACTTGCGTGTTTACCTGCTGGTTGGTTGGCATACCCGGTGGAGCCAAGTCCATCACCACCGGTGAGAGCTCTGATTGGACTGCTTGCATGTCTGTGTACTCCTGATTCCTGTGCATTGAAGCAATAACCAGGCGACGAAAATTGGCGCTGGCAGCCAGCTGCCTCCTGCCCTCAGTGGAGCTATAGAGCCAAGCCGTCTCACTCCCTCTGGGTACTGTCAAAACAAGACAAGTCAGGCAACTAGAATCAATGTAAGAACAAACAAAATATAAAAGCAATGTGATGGAGAAATGAAGAGCTCACCTATAAATATAGCAAATTGGTTGGATCTCGGCACTTTGGCTCCAGGCGGACAATCTTGCACTGTGAGAGTGTATCTGGGAAGACCTGTCTTGGCATTACAGAGCGTAAGGGAAAGACTCGAGCCAGGGTCTGTGCTTGTACGAAGTCTCTTCCTCAGAACAGAATAAGCCTGATACTCCCTCACAGCAGACAACAGCTCACACACCTGTGTGTGTCTGACAGGCGCTCCATCATCGCCGACACACATCTCTAGAATGGGAGTAGGCATGGGTTGGCGGAACTTGGTGCAGATGAGAACAAAAACAGGTAAAGCGAAGGTGTCTTCTTCTTCTTTCCCCCTTTCTTCCTGCAGACAGTGAAGCCTGACCGCCCAGCCCATGTGAACAAAGTGCTCCACAGCCAGCTTGACCACAACCTCCTGAGCCAGAGTCACACACACATACCGCCCACCGACTTTAAGGACCCGACCAACCTGGAAGCACACAATGACGGGTGGACAAAAACGTAAATCCTTTTCATATTTTGTCTGGTGCTGCATCTGCTGCTGTCTTACCTCAGTGATCATCCTCCTGGCCAGAGCTCCTTCCTCTTCAGATGCCATTGCATCCAGAGTGCCTTTGTCCAGAGCGGCCTGGAAGCTGGCATCCTCATAGGGAGTCTGGGTGGCATCCACCTGATGGAAGGTCAGGTCTGGTCGGCGCTCTGCATTTCGCTGGCTCATGTGAGCCACTACGGTCTCGCTGATGTCGATGTTAGTCAGGTGTTTGTAGCCAACGTCATACAGCTGCTCACTCAGCTCAGAGTTACCACAGCCGACGACCAGAACCTACAGGGAGGAATGCAACGACATGGAGAACTGTAAATAAAAGGCTTGTGTTCTGCAGTCATGGGTTTATAAAAGTTTTAAACTGTGGCAGGATACTGTTTCTCCCACCTTATCCTGCACTTTGATGTATTTGTGAAGAACGCCGCACAATTTGTTGTAGTCTCCATACCACTCAAAAGCTCTCTCCCCTCGCTTCTTGAAGAACCTCTCCCAGTACTCTGCAGAGCTGAACTCCTCGGCGGTGCGAGGTAAAAGGCTCATTTTGTCCTCTAGGGTGTGAACTCGTTTCTACAGCTACTTTCCAGAACTATTTTTCACTCCGCATGGCTCCTCGGACTCGGTTGTCTGCCCGGACAACATTTCTGACAGTACCTCAAGGTGATTGGTGAATTCTTTCGTTCGCGAGGACGCTTGCTGGTACCTGATTCGCTGCGAGGTGAAGGGAGTGATTTCATTGGCTAAAGTGGAACTCTGAAGGTTCGGGTTTTTTTAGTTCTCCCGGTGTGGTTAAACATGGCTGCCCCAGCAAGAAAAACTGTCGTCTTTGTGACTGGAAACCCAAAGAAAGTCGAAGAAGTAAGAGTTTGACATTTTGTTATTTGCTACTGTCTTGTTTTATGTTTAAAGTCTCTATTTTTCTTACACGTATCAAATTTGTTTGTTACATCCGTGAGCTGCGTTTTAGATGTACCGTTTATATTTCTAACTTCGTTCCCCCCCCCCCCCCCCCACATCTTTCAGGTTGTCCATATACTCGGAGACCAATTTCCCTACAAAGTCGTGTCGAAAAAGATTGATTGTAAGTACTTAAAGGAGACACCTGACTTAAAATGAGCTGCTACTGAACAGCCTCATTCAGTAGCAGCTAAGGAAGCAGAGGCATTTTGTGACCACAAGTAAAACGTTGCTACGTTAAGTTAAACGTAGCAACGTGGCAAAAGTAAAACGTTCTGTTTTACTTGTGTGTTTTACGTGTTCACCACAAGTCAAGATACATATAAACAATATAACTCTCTGTCTCTGCCCACGCTTCACGCTCTGCCCACTATACTCCAGTGCCTGAGTACCAGGGGGAGCCGGACGAAGTTTGCATACAGAAGTGTAAGGAGGCCGCACGGCAGGTACATTATATTGTAACTGTATAACTGCAAGACCCCCCCCCTCATTTTCACCTAATTTTGTCAGCATAAAAGTGAAACTGCCGTTTTTATCCTGAAGATTGATGGACCAGTCATAGTGGAGGACACCTGTCTGTGTTTCCGGGCTTTAGGAGGACTGCCTGGTCCTTACATGTAAGTGCAGTTCCTATTCCTAATAAAGTCGTACATCTCAGATCAGAAAACTTTACCAAAGTTAACAGGTTTTTTTTTGTTTGTTTCTAGCAAATGGTTTCTTAATCAACTAAAGCCAACAGGTAAGTAGTAAAGTAATTGTTCATTTAATGTTGGGTAAACAAATTGTGATTAAAGCTCTGCAATATTTCTAATCTTTTGGTATTTGGTTGTGGGATTGTAATTCAGGCCTCCACACGCTCTTAGCTGGCTTTGAGGATAAATCAGCGTGGGCTCTCTGCACCTTTGCATTCAGCGCTGGTAGAGGTGAACCCGTGCAGCTCTTCAGAGGGAAAGTTGAGGTTAGATTCGGTCTCACTGACATTTCTTTAGTGGCTGCGTTGTGTAGTTTTGCCTCTGACATACTTCTCAACATAATTTAGGGGATGATTGTGGAGCCCAGGGGGCCTCCAGACTTTGGATGGGATCCCTGTTTCGAGCCAGACGGATATGACAAAACGTAAACAACTATTTGCTTTTTACCACAAGAGGGAGCCAGAGGATAACACGCTGTTAGAGTGGATATAGAAAATACCAAATCAGAACCCCCATCCTATTAGGGATAAAGTGCCTTTGTCAATGCACTGTTTTAGAAATGCTTACTTTTTCTTTGTCCTCTAACGTTTTCTTTTCTCTCTTATCTGTAGTTATGCCGAACTTCCCAAAGAAGTAAAGAATTCAATCTCTCACCGCTACCGGGCACTTGCGGCCATGTCCGAGCACTTTGCAAAAATCAACCGTACCTCACAAGAGAGCAAGAAGAACAAGCAGAATGAGTAAAAGTTCTTTGGTTTCAAAAAGTGCACCGACCTGGATTGAAATTAGATGGTTCACCTTGTAATTACTGTGTTGTGAAGCCTACCGCTGAACGGGGCTTGGGTTATATCTGTTTCTGTCTTAATTTGAATAAACTTTTATTTTCGAAGGTTCTATTTTGTGAGTCAGTCTTTGACACAAATTGTTTTGGAATATGTTTTATTTATAAATACCATGATCACAATAACTGTAAGGTAATTTTTTTTAAAAAAGGCAGCGATCACTTCCTCCAGTTTTGCTCTCCTGTGCCAAAGTAGAATCTCCAAGTCGCCTGTTTGAGTTTTAGTTTCCTGGGACTGACAAAGATAGACTCAGAAAAGACCATAATTCATAAAATGAAAAGCTCCTGGGTCCTGATGAGAGCAGCAGATCTCTCTGTTTCTAAGGCTGGGCCTGTGGATTTTGGCACAAGAAGCAGAAAGTTGTTCAAGATGGAGTCCAAAAAAGATGGAGGGAAGGGAGTTTGGGAGGAGACGGCCCCTGATGGGGAGAGTGGGGTGTTCAGTGGACATAGCACAGTGATACCAGAAGAGATTTGGTAAAAAAAAAAAGACTGGTCTCTGAACAGGAACTACGCATTCACCTGTGACTGATGCCTATTAGAAGCACTGAGGAAGAGTCAGGCTCATAAACGTGTTTTCTTTTAGACCAGTTGGAACATGTCTGGAATACTTATATTGGTACAGTTCTGGTATATATATAGATATACCAGATAAGCACTCCACGCATGCTTATCACATAAACGAGTGTTGTTTTTAGTGAACTTTGGTTAGATTTGATTTTTAGTGACTTATTTAAGCTGCTGTTTTATCCAGATGAAATGATAATCCAGCTAACAACTTAAACGAGTTTTAAAAAACAATTTGGTGGACAAATTTGAATTTAGAGTTTTGTCTAGTTTAAAAGGGATCAAAGTTACACACACACTCACTAATCTTTAATCAAATGTCCTTTACCATGTTGTACCTTTGATACATGTTTCTGAAGCCATCAACAAGCTTCTGAAATAACTGGCTGGCTATACCATCCTTTTGTTCCATATGTGGTGGTAATTTTTACCATGACTAAATAAAAAAAAAATCACAATAAATTCACACTTATGCATTTAATTCTAGTTTTAATTTAATGAATGTTGTATTTTTTTCAATCCTGAATAACAGTAGTCCCTGAACCTTGATAGGATGTAAAAATAACTTTTTTCTTCTTGCTTTATATGTTGTGTCAGCATATGAACTCAATAACTCAACCAAGACATTTTGGACAATTTCATGCTCCCAACTTTGTTGGAACAGCTTCAGGATGGGCCCTTCCTGTTCCAACAGGACTGCTCACCAGCGCACGACGCAAGGTTCAAAAAGAAATGAGTCCTGACATCAACCCAAGCGAGCACATTTGGGATAAATATGAAGCAAGGACTGTGACTCAGGCCTTATAAATTAAGAAATTGTCAAAAAACATTCCCATAAACATCACCATAAACCTTGTGGAAAGCCTCTTCAGAAGAGTTGAAGTTATTAGAGTTACAAAAGATGGGCCCAAAACCTAAAAAACATCAAACTTCTCTAATTTGTCGTCAGAATCTTTAGGAAGCAGATGGTCAGCTTGTTTACGCTTCAGGTTGGCTCTGGGTTAATATGCAATAAGCATATGTAAGATATGAAATGTCTTACTGTAAAACTGGAGCATTTTAGTGAAGACATGTCTTGACAAACTGCTACGTTTCAATAAAAACTCATGCGTTTTGCTTGACTAATGAAAACCAGTTTGTTTTAAAGCAAGTATCAGATATACTGGGGCAAAGCATGTTTAGTATTCATACTCACATCCTTTCGGCGTGGACATGTTGGCAACATTTTCAGTAGTTAGGACATAAACCTTCATGACAGCATTTAAAAATGATTGCTGTGATTACGAGTAGGGAAACTTGATGATGTTTTTAAGCTCCGGAAAAGCCTCAGCCTGATAAGAGTTTGGAAAACCATCTCCGGACATTAACTTGGATGCATTTTCCCGAAACCTCTTCATCAGGCCCGGCAAACAGGACATTATCAACTTTACGACAAGCAGAACCAGTAATAGCCGGTTTATCCAAAGTGATCTGAAGGAGACTGCTGCTGCAATGTTGTGTTTGCTAAAGGAATGCGTTGCTCCAGGAGAAAAGGATGCCTGACTTTATGAGCTTTTCATCCATTAGGATTAAGCCAGAGGAAGAGGAGAGTTTGATGTGGCTTTGGGGAGACAAGCTGCACTTCCTTTTAACTGGTATGCAAGACTTACCTGCCGTCTCCCGCTGTGGCGGGTTTTATTAAAACAGTAAACGCCTGCTGATACTTGACTCTTTTTTTTTTTCTTTTCTTTCTAATGATTGAACCTCGTCCTTAAAACAGCTCAAAATATGTTATGCGCGACTTCAAATCTGAAAAGACTGGTTTCACCTTTCAAAGCGACGTCCATTTTCCGTCCCATAAATTTTGCGTTTCAACAAACTCTCTTGTGAATGAAGTCTCTCCAAGACATTTAAAAGGTTCAGAAGGATGAATTATTCCACCATGAACCCGCTGCTGTGAATGATGGAAACACATGACCTAATACATATTCCTGCTGAGAGTCATCCCCAGGCTGCTCTCTGTTTATGACCAAATCCAGAGCACCGAAACACTCAGTTTTGTGGTTTAGTACTTACAGTTTACCTTTTCCCCCTTCCCCATCTGTGTGATCACATTTCCCCTTAACTAATATGAACTTTACCATTGAGACAGTTTGTATTACCACTGTACTCTTAGAAATATGGTGATTTAAACTGTGGAGTCCAAGCTGGCAGACACTAACCGGACTAATAATATAGTCTGCGACGGAAGGTTATGGTTTAAGTGCACTTCTAAAGAGTCGCTCTGGGCCAGAATGTGTTTCTGCCACGACCCGGTTGACACACAGTTGCGCATCTACCTGATATTTCTGTAGCACACACACACAAAACCCACACTGCTTCAAGTAAACAACAAAGATTGTGTTGAATAAATTAATGATTAAGAACTATTATGCACAGTCTGTAAAAAGGTCTGGGCTCTGACTCATTTCCAAGACTTTCCATTTCTTCCATTAACTCTCAACCAGTCCTCGGTGGATTTCCTGGCAGGTTTCGGGTCGTTGTCATGCCACAGGGCCCCATTCTGCTTCAGCTTTTACTTGATCTTTTTTTTAATTTTTTTTTTTAACAGCTGGTCTCATATTTTCCCCAAGCACCCTCTGATACATAATAGAATTCATAATGATTCTATGGTGATGATCAGGCCAGGTCCTACCGCAGACAAGCATAAATATGTCCATGTCTTTCTTTTTAATTAATGCTTAACATAAAAATCTTAACAATTTCTGGTTTTGTAGTTACTTTCTTCAAGCCTGCGGTCACACATGCAGATTCTGATGCAGCAGAATTCAGAAAGCATAAGCCAAGATTTAATACCACAAACACATCTGTAGCTGCACCTACGGCTGTATCCTCCACCTCAAGTCTTTTGTAGGCGTAAACAGGACTGCTCACGTTTTTAGCTCCATCTTTCCATCAACTCTGAGCTTCCTCGTCTTTGCTGAAGAAAAACATTGTGCTAGCATGACGCTATGGGCATTGTAAGCAGGGGGTGGGGGAGATGATATGGACTTAAAGTTTTATCATAATATTCAAGGTTCTATTGTGATAATAACAAAAGTGATGATTAGAACTATTTAGGACATTTTTTTTAGGTATGGTACAGTAATCATAGCCCCACAAACACAACTGCAGCTCTTGAAAAACATACCGATTTGTAAAAAAAAAAAGACTTCTTTAGGAGCCACATAAAGAATTGTGATTTGTATCACTAATCTGCACTCAGCAGCTGCATTTAATCATATTTTCAAGTTTGCTGATATTTATTCAAAAATACTTTATTGATCCCATTGAACAAACAGTGGAGAAAACAGTAAACCTAACAATCCTGACAATATGGGTAGTTGTTTTTTTTTCTTCTAAACATTAACTGGAATTTATTGTGACAATAAACTAGAATTATAAATGATCAAATAAAAATCCAGTGTTAGTGTTTCTACATTTACATAATTTGGGATATTGATCAAAAATTGTCTTTTGATCTTATCTAACCAAAACACCTTCCATCGTGTTTCTTTTTTTTTTCTTTTTGGACAACTGTGGGTCTTTAGGATTTCAGTGTTCTTGAACTTTTTATGTTTTTAGATATTTTAAAGAATTCTTCGTAAGATGTCCAAAATTTGGAATGAAGAACTTAACTTGGCTTTAAACTTTGCCACAACTTTCTCCCATAACTGTCTGAAGTTGCTTGATCTTCGTGATGTTGCTTGTTCTCTAGCAAACCTCTCAGGCCTTCACAGAAGAACTGGAGTTATTCTAGTAAGGATAATTTACATACGCTACTTCTGAAGTCAATTAGTGGCACTGGGTTCTGTTTACGGGGATCGAAATAGAAATGAAGATGAACATATAATTTCCCTTTCACTCAACAATTATGCACTAACGTGAGGTGGTGTGTTGCATAAGATTCTAGGAAACAAACTGAAGTTTGTGGTTTACAAAATCTCAACAAACTGATGCTTTTGCAACTGTAGCTGGCATGCTACAGCGGGACAAACTCAGTGCTTTTTTTAAGCGTCTTATTCTTTTTAATTCTGAACTTCCATCATGCTTATTCAGATGTATAAAGTATATAAATTATACAAGCATGTCGTTTTTAATACTCAATAGGATGGATATTAAAGGGGACGTTTGCGTGCCAGTCATTCATAGGTCAGAGTTACATGAAACATCATTTATAACAAAAGCTATGACCACATGACAAGAAGTTTGATTATAATTTAATTTGCCTGCCAGAAAAAAAGGAGACCGTATTTCACCTATAATCTCTGGTTCTTAAAATCATGTCTTTTCTATAACGTGTGTGAGAGAAAAACAATAAATAGTCCCAGTCTGGTGGTGCAAGAAGTGAAAGTCCTAGCCAAACAGGCCAGGGTCGTGCAAAGTCAGAGACAGTAAAGTGCGCCGGAAGTCGTCCACGGTCCACGGCTCTCTGTGTGTCAGCGCTGCAGAGGCGCTGCTGCTGTCGGGGCTGATGCTCTGCGGGTCGTTGAAGGTTATCAGGATATCTGTGGAGAACTGCGGCAGGCGGAGCAGACCCAAGTGGATGCTCACCGTGTTCCTGGCCTCTTCGTTGAACTTGGACACACACTGTGTCCCCTTCAGCATCCAGGCGCTGCTGCACTCCGACAGGGACACCTCGGCTTTGGGTAGGGCCGCAACATTACTCACGTCGAAGGCTCCTGGCTCCTGAGCTTTGTTGCTGCCCGCGATGTCCTCAAAGTGGTACCTGGCTGCGTCCTGGTCGGCCACCTGGCCCTGGTACTCCAGCAGCTCCACGATCAGGCTCTGGTCGGTGTGGGGGTGGGCGAACACCTCCTGGTTGTCCGGGATCTCCCTCAGCTCGCTAATGTCGGTGACGTTGTAGGGGATGACCGCCGACAGAGCTCCGCCAAATAGAGGGCGAAGCTGAGGAGAGCCCACTCCTGCTGCGGTCTGCATCTCACTTTTAGGGATAAAGACAGCTGCCGAGGAAGAGAAACGTCAGCTAACACGTAGAGTATTACGGACTAACTACAGGCACACAAACACTACATGTTTAAAGGATTAGAACCGAAATACACATTGACTTACATGCGGCGTAGTCGTGCAAAAATATCCACATGCACTCTGGTTCAACCTTTGCGCTGCTTCGTGTTTTGGTTCCTATGTGTTCAACAGGCGTTCTGCTGCCCCCTAAAGGCGAGGAGGACGTGGAGCGCCAAACGTGCTGATAAAAATCTGACAAACTGAGCAACAGTAGACAGATTGAAACTAAGAAGTCTGGAAGGAAAGCAATATAAAACCTGTATTTTATCAAAGGCTTTCTGAGATTTCATGTAGTGAAATACTTTTGAACTTTTCCTGAGGCTTAAGATAGTGACCTAAACATCACCAACCAGACGCCACAAGCAGTTATCTGGGCCTAGATTTGAAACTGCATTAATATGTCTATTTTTCTACACAATTTCCCACAAATACCAATGTCCCATAAAATAAAAAGTGTCTACACTTTTTTCTTTTTTTTCTGCAAAGGTTTTGAGTTTTTCTTCATTTTAAAACCTAAAAGTACGAATAAAATGGGGGGTAACAGCAATATATTTCTTATGGTAGATATTTATCAGAAATTATTGCTTTGGAGGAAGATGACCTAAAAAAAAATCGGTTTATACTTTTACAATTATATATGAGCAAAATTTTGTAATTTATGAAAACTTTTGATTTAATAGACTCCATCAGTATCTTTTTGAGAACGATGTTCTCAAAACGATGTTCTGTTTATTTTACTCCACTCAGTCACCACCACCAATAACCAATAAATCATCAACACATTGTTGGGTAGAACCGGAACATATAAAAGCATATGAAATAACACTGAAAGAAGAGGCGGAAATAATCGCGCAACCCTCAAAAATCGGTGGCGATCTCTCTCCTCATCCAGCTGTTTGCGACTTCCTGCCAGCCTGTGGTCAGCTGATTCAGACCGAGGAAAGAGGCCGGAGGTTCAGCTCTAACATCCACAATGATTACGGTGTCCCATCGTTCAGGACAGCCTGTAAAATGAACCGGAGCGATCTATAAGGCTTCTAAAAGTGTGACATCTCTGGACTGGCAACAGAGCTCTGTGTGGAGGAGTTTATTCAGCGGATCTCCGGACGAACAGCAGGTAGCTGGTGACGTTGGCATCCTTAGCCTAACCTAGCTTACTTTAGCTTAGCCTAGCCTAGCCTAGAAGCGGCCTGTTTTACATGGGTTTATTATATTGTAATTACTCTGTGGGGTTTTGCAGTTGACTAGTTCTTACGGTAGTTTCTGCTTTAAACGTCTATAATAAGTTACGTGTGTTGTAGAAAACGAGACTCGAGTGAGGTTGTTTTTTTCAGGGTAATATAAACAAAGCTTAATGAAAAGCTAAAGTTGAAATGGGTGTGATGTGACATAAATCAGTGTTTCTGGATACGCGCAGGTTAAAAATAAGCATCTTGCTGTACTATCTGCTTTTAATAGGGTGTGTTTTGGGCTCTCCCCGCGTCCTACCACCCAAACTTCACAAGAAGACACAACTGGCTATAACAGCTTCACAATGAAGATTTGTGCAGATTGTGCCGTTAAAATAATAGTTGATAGACACGAGCAACGACATAGAAAGTAGGTAAAAAAAAAAAGGAAATGGCAATTGTTGTTTGAATATAGGGTCACTCCTGCACCAGATTATTTAATCTTTTAAAGAAAACGCTGTTTGGATTTGACATTAAGAAGCAACAACAAACTTTTACCTCGTTTTTAAAAATATATATATATATATATAAATTGTTGTGTGCTGAAAACATCTATAAATAACATCAAAATAAAGCAATTAAAATTTTTCCGTTCATTTAAGTCGGAGCTGCACACGACATCATGTCTGCCATCAAAGTCTGCGGTATCTCAGCCACAAAAGAGTGCATGGAAAGAATATTCAGTAGTACATGCGGGACATCGAAACTTCCTGCTTTCCAATAATGTATTTGTCCACATGGATGGACTTTTACTGTCCTTTACGCCCTCACTTGATATTGAGGAGAGATAACCTCAGTCTCAGAGAGATGGTGAAAACATCCAGTTGAATGAAAAGGGAGTTATGATGAAGAATATTGTTTACAAGGGTAAACAATATTCTTCACATTCACATCAGAACGTGATGTTTCCATGATATTGAGTAGCTCTGCTCTTTCACATGTTCCTACAAGAATGGAAAATGTTTGTAGGAATTTATTTATATATTTTTTTTAGGAATATTGTAAATTTGAAAGTGTATTTTCAATACACCGATTTAACTATTAAAGCAATAAATACATTGTTGTATAAAAGCTCAAATTGAGCTTTTATTATTTATGTCTTTGTCAATACTAGTGATGCACCTATACGAACATTTAGGCCAATATCGACATCATGGCTGATATTTGATATTTCCCAATGTTATTTATATTGTATATGTTTCTGTACTCTTTTTTCCACCATGAAAAATGACCACACTGCTGACATTACATCTTTACTTCAGTTAAACATCCTACAGTCCTTTACTGCATCACTATCACTGTGACATGACCAAATGTCCGCCCATCTAGAAACATATACACAAATGTCAACAAGATGGAAATAAACAGTGGTCATTAACATCGGCCCAGCTGTACTTATTGAACAGCTACCAGTATGTTGAAAATGACTAACTTTGATCTTAATGCCCATATGTTAGCATTGCTAATCAATATTACTCAAAAATTTTAAATGAGAATGAACTCAAACAGAAGACAATGTCTTTCTATTACGACATTTATTTACAAAATAACAGAGACTAGCATTTCCATGCATCTTGCAAGTGCTTTGTGTTCATGTACACCGTGTGAGGAATTTCTGAGTTTATTCGTTTCACTTTAATGCACTTTAGATATCAACATCTACACAATTACATGTGAAAGAGGCTGCACATTAACACACACATGCATCCAAACCAAGAGTGTCCAACTCCAGTTCTCAAGAGTCCTGCATGTTTTTATGCTTGGAAGTCAGGCCTGTGCAGAGCTTGGCAGCCTGCGTCGCAGGGAATTCATCCATTTATTCAGTCGTGTTGAAGCAGCGTGTTGGCTTTTGAGGACTGGAGATGGGAACCCCTCGTCTAAATGTTTCCATAAATACTTATTCAGTTCAACTTCGAGTCAGAAATACTTCATTAATTAATTCTCAAGGGAAATTACATTGATGAAGCTGAATAATAATTCAGGGGAAAGTGCAGCAGGCTGACAGGACTTTTAGAAAATGCATTCTTCCCAATGTTCTCACTTAATTTGTTTTAGATACAAATCTCAGTTTCCATATACGTATATATATTTGACATTCTTTATCTTTCAATTGCCAGATGAAGCTTTAATATTTTAGTCATCCTTTTTGGGGATTTTAAGCTTCTAGCCAAGAGGCCTCACGTTAACACACACTCATTTGAAAATGAAAAGGCAATGGAAGAGCTATTTTTAAAATTATTTTTAATTAATTTAAGAGAGTTAAATTTAAAAAAATAATAATTTCAAAGTTCCAAATCTGTCCTGATTTGAGAAATCTGAGCCTCAGTGATTTTGAAGTGACGTAATTTTGTTCAGAGTTGTGAAACAGAGCTTCACTACACTGCTCAAACGTCAACCCCTCCATCAAGTTATTTTGTATTTTATGGATCATACAGAGAAAATAATCTGTCTGTTGCATGAGTGTTAATGACTTCAAATGAAATGTCCAGAACTGGGAAATAAAGGTAAAAAAAAATGTCATTTTGAAATGAAAGATGTGTAGAAACTCTGTTCTCTCTTTCCATTTAATTAAGACTATTATCTATAAACCCCCTCATAATTATTACTACTTTACAAGCCTAATTATTAAGCAATTCTTGTCAAAGTTTAGCTAAAAAATCTGTGTGCTTTGATGTGAATTCTGCAGTGTTTTTCATTGGTAGAGGCTTTCAAAGAATTTAGTTGAATTAGTGCATTTGTCTCTGTAAATCGTCCCGTTAGCTCAGTCTGCAGTCTCCTGTTTCTCTCTGTGTTTCTTCACTTTCTTCAGATCTGTCCCCTGCTTCTCCTCCCCTCTGCTCTCTTGGCTGGGGAAAGGCTGTTTTTTTCCAAACGCAACGCCAGAAGCGGACGTTAAGAAAGTATCAGACTTAACCGGAATCAATGGTACAAGTCTTACTGTCGCAGTGAGAAATGGGGTGGTGTGTGTATGCGTGTGTGTGTGTGTGTGTATGTGTGTGTGAATGCTTCCCCGCCCCTCGGATGATTGCTCGTTGTTCTTGGGTCACATGTTTTTTAGCTCAGTGTCACAGAGGGATTTTATTGAGTTGTGTTTGTGTGTTCTCCCTCCCTCCCTCCCTCTTTGGAAGACATAGCACCCAAACTAAGATTCAAGGATGTGTTTTTGGAAGGACAGCGTGTTTCCCAGATCCGCTTCGTAGAATTTGTTTTTGGCCCAGTGGCATCCAGAGCAGTGATGACATTTCCTTTTTTTAGTAACCAGTCAATCTTAGTTTTAAATCTGTCAGAAATGTAAAAATTAAAAATAATTTAAAAGCTGTACAAATTCATACAAATTCTGAGAATATCAGCGAAAAGATAACATATTTCAGTTGATATACTATACTTATGTAATACATAATATAGTGACTCATTACTTGAAAGGTTAGGCTGGATGATATGGCTGAAAAACGAATCAAAAACATAAGCGTTTAATATTGATTAGTTTTTTGTTTTTAATATTAGATATACTATCAAACTGGTGCCACGACCTTTCCTGTTTGTTGTTTTTTTTATTTTTAAGCAGCTATGTGGCGCGGTGGCAAAACCTGAAACTGCTAATGCGCCAGGTGCTCAACAGGCTGTTGCTAGGTAACCAAAGAGTGAGCGAGTGAGTTAGTTAGTTGATGCCACTCACCTTTCGAAGTTGGCCGTGAGAGGTTGCCAGCTAAAGTCATTCCTATGCCGGGTTATCTATTGATGTTGATCAAGCATCTATCATTATGTATATTGTTATTGATTTATTGTCCAGTCCTAAGGGAAGGCTTTGTTTTTGTTTAATTTGATAATTAAGCCATAATATGACATAAGACAAAGAAAAAATAATTTAATACTGAAATATCACGTTTTGGAATACATTTTATTGAAAAGCTTTTAGCATATATAAAAGAAAAACCTCTCAGAGAGGTGTTCAGGATATCCTGGTTCTGCCTTTTTTTTTTAAATTATCTAATTTCTTGAGATGCCCCTTTGAATAATTGACTTCATAAGTCAATCTTTATATTTTAGATGGATCAATTGGCAGCGTTGGCAGCTAACTCGTTTTCTCTTGTTGGAGGATGGAAAACATCAAAACCGTCCTCTCCCTCTTTTCTGTTCAAACTGGTGATCTTCTCCTCCTGTCCTACAGAGGGAGCCAGAACGGGAGGAGCAGCCCGAAGACAACATGCCCCCCAAGTTTAAGCGACACCTCAACGACGACGAGGTCACCGGATCCGTCCGCAGCGAGAGGGTGAGGTCCAGACGCGGTGGAAAAAATCACGCGTTTTGGGGTTCTGGTTTGTCAGGAGGGCTCGAGTAAACAAGGAGCGACAGACGCAAACATACATGATGATGGAAGAGAGAGATGGAATAAATAGAAATCACGGTTTGGATTAAACAGCAAACAAACAATAAAAATATTGGCGACACAGTGGAGTCTCCAGAAAGTCTCGCGGCCAAATATCTGCTCCTCATCAGGCTGCCCATCCTGTCCCACCTCCTCTTCCTCACCCATCCCTTCTTCTTTTGTGTTGTTTTTAACTCGGATCAAAGCCACGATTACTGTCGGGGGACCTTGCGGGTGGGACGCTTGCGTAACATTCTCCTCTCCTTCTAGTTTTCTGCTTCTGATAATTACTACCAGTTCTCCTCGCATCTCCGGTACCGGGAGGGAGGTCGCGCAGAAGGAGAGCATTAGCCCTCGCACTCATGAAGAGCCTTATGTTCACGTGGCCGCCATCTTTTCAGATTTCTTGCAGATGACCTGCAAAGGAAATGAAGCGTGTGTAGAACGTGTATTAAGGTATGCGGGTCCTTCCTCGTCTCTCTGCTCTTTGTAGCGTTGAAGTGCTCGGAAGACGATGGTAATGGCTGCAGCTTCTATAACTGGAATGTTATTAGTTAAACTACTCACAAAAGAAACTCCGTCTAAGCAGAGCTGAGTTTTGTTTTTCTTCATCCGTCCGCTCCTATGAGTATTTAATGCAGCTTTTTGGGGGTTTTTTTCCCCCACTGAATAGGATTTTACACAAAAGCACTGTGTGCCCAGATTAAAGCAATCAGAGGTTTTGGGCCAAGATTGTGCCTTAGAAAAATAATCAACTTTAAGATCTCATAATTGTTGTATTGTTCTTACTTTGACTTTGACTTCCCAGCGTATTGATTGTTTTTGCTCGGAGTTAGACGACGTTCAGGGGATCGAGCTTTGGCACGCACAGCTGCACAGACGACATCCAGTCATCACAGATTGATCTCACTATTGGCGTTGCCGTCAGAGAGCAAAAGGAAAAAGGCTCCTATCGATCGCTTATTTCGGCCGTATTGTAGGGAAATGTTTCTATTTCTGCATCAGCAGCATCACCACTAGGCGCCTCGGATGAACCACACCCTGTCATCCACCAAACAGACGAGATGCTGCGTGCGCGGTAGTGTCCCGAAACAAAATAATCCCCATAAACAGGTGTTAATCTATTAAACTCTAAACTGAATTTATTCATGTTAATAAGAAAAGAAAAATAAACATTGAAATAGTGTTTTGGAGGGGGGAAAAAGCCATTTCTTTTATCAGTGTTCTCAACTCCAAGGATGCCTCATCTTGATCTTATCTTTGTCTGAGCTGCAATATTTTCTTTTTTCGACAGAGGAATCTGCTGGAGGAAGACTCTGATGAAGAGGAAGACTTTTTTCTGTGAGTTTGTGTTGGAATATATGGTTTTTTTGTTGTTGTTTTTTTGTAGCCATCTACCAGTTCCTGGCATAAACCTAACTGGATATTTGTTCAGTTTTCACCACAAAAATTGTAGAACTCATTTAAATTGTTTTCTTTTCTGTGAAGAGTTCCACTTTTAAGCAACAGCCTGAGAATGTTCAACAGAGTTGAGATCAGGGCCTTCTTCAGATATGAACCGTTATCCTGTTTCATCTGTTCCAAAACCAGTTTGGAGTAGTTTTCCAGTTGGAACTCGCAGCTATGCGTCCCAAGTTTCACTCATGCAATCCAAACTGGGACAAACAAAACAAAACAAAAAACTACCAAAAGTTAGGCCTGTTGCAAACTTGAAGATGCTGCGAGACGCTTTACCACTGATGTGGTGCATTTCTGTGGAGATGTAGGTCTTAAATTCCATTTGTAAGGGGTTTTAAAAAGCAGTAAATTTGAGTTGGTGGAACCTGCAGAAACCCTGAGCACATGTACATTAAACAATTGGACAAATTAAAGAACGGAGGGCTATCTGAAATGTTTTATTCTGTGTAAATAAGAAGAGAAGTGTGTGTTCCACCAGGACAGCAGGGAGATCCGACCCACTGAACCCCACTGAAAATTAGTGGTTTGTCTCATTTTAGTTTGATTTTTTTAACCAAATATTAGTAGGGGTGTATTTTTATGTTTGACCATGTGTGAACTGGAGGAAATCCACAATAGCTAAGTTCTTGTGCACCTCAGTTCTTAATCTTAGAACGCAGTTTAGATTTCCTGAGTGGCCCAACTCAAACATTACCTGGTAACTTTAACTTCCTTAATATATTTTTTTTCCAGGAGAGGTCCAACCGGACCCAGATTTGGACCTCAGAATGACAAAATGAAGCAGTAAGTACGGATTCCTCATCGCAGCTAAAAACAGGATATGCATGTGTTTTTGAAATCCTTGAAAATGATTAGATTTCATTTAGGTGTCATCAAGATTTGGGAAGTGCTTGGTATCTCTACAAAGTCCTTGAAAGTGCTTGATAATGCTTGTTGTTAACGGCTGAAAACAAGTACTGTATTTGAAGGATAATAAAAGGACACATACATTTTTTTTTTCTCAGGGTGTGAAGTTAAATCACACCAAACATCTCTTGTTTTAGGCCAGTTGGAATTGCCAAAATTATTTCTATTTGAAAAATGTCAAAAAATGTAGCAAGAACATTTCTTTATAGATTTTTTTTGTTGTAGTTTTCTTGGACCCAGTCACGTGTGTAAAAGAGACACATTTCAAATCTTGTCTCGGCTGTAGAATGTGGAATACTGTCACAAGATATTATTAATAACAGTATTAAATGAAGCCATATAACAGTGAATTGAAACTATCTTTTTTTTTTCTTTAGTTCATTTGTACTGATATTATCTCCAGACGCTGGTGGTGCTGGAAAAGTTTGAAAAGCTGCCTTGAAAGCACTTGAAAACGCTTGGATTTTACTGTGGGAAAAGTGTACGAACCCCGTAAAACACCGGGGGCCGGGGCAGAGGCCCCACACTTTTTGAAGCTGCCGTTATGTAACCGTGGCTCCGACGTGTTTACCAGAAGTGGCTGGTTGTTGTGCAAGAGAATTTATCGCGCAGGCTCTGTTTCGATCTTTGCCAGCGCCTCGCAGACAGCCGGAGAACAGAGGAGGTCATTGTTGAGACCGTCTGGCACGCAAAGCTGTTTCTTCATGCTCGCTCCATACCTTGCAGTCTGTCACAGTCGTGCCCACGTGAAATTAGACGCCGTCATTACTGAGGGCAGGAATGTCCTGTGTAAGAAGTTCAGGCTTTCAATGCGTCCGCTCGTCTGAACCCGGGCCGTTAGATTCCTCAGGTGTTTGCGACGGCGGCCTGTTTTCTTATGCCACCCCTCCCGCCCCCGTCCAATTCCTGACTGGAGTCTTTTATGCATCTGCTTTTGCATGACATCACATAAAAAGAAAATTATTTCAGTTTAATTTTATTTTGAATCCTCAAAATGTTAATACGGTAGATCAGGGGTAAGCAGAAGAGCTTGTGCTTCTTTTTCAACAAGGCAATAACTCTAGATTTTTGCAACAAATATACTTTAAAAAAAAAAGAAAAAATTATTCCGTATGTGCCCTGCTTTAATTTGTGTCCTCAGTGTGCAGTCCCAGGTTGACGAGGTGATCGACGTGATGCAGGAGAACATCTCCAAGGTGATAGAGAGGGGCGAACACCTCGATGACCTGCAGGTCAAGTCCGGTGAGTCGCAATGTCACACCTTCTGTCACACTTCTTCTGGGTTTTGCGCGTGCGCGGGACGTTTGTGCTTTTCATCCACTCGAACCGACTCCACAGAGAGAGCATCAGTGTTGTTTTTACTAACATTTACTTTGCAATCAGAGCTCTCGGGCCCTGGGGGCGTACAACGGCGTCAAGGAAACACTCGAGTGGGACTGAGACTCTCCGCAATGTGCTTCCAATTTAAGAGAAAAACACAATTAATATAATTAGGGTTATTCGTTTCTAAAGGGAAAAAAATCCTCAAATTACCAGGCAGTAGTTGAAGTTACAGCTACTGCAAAAGATGCCGGATTTTAGAGCATTATCCGCCTGACTTAGGATTCGTCATGCTGGGCCGAGTCCCGTTTTGTCCTTGGGACCACCTTGACTTCTCTGTGCAGAATGAACAAAACAATGCCTCGGACATAGAGAGTTAAATAGGTGCCGCAGTTAAAATTAGACAGTACGCTGTCCAGATCTAAACCTAAACATCATTACCAATCATTTATTAATGTTAAGGTTTAGATCTAATAACTCGTAAGTCTATTTGTCTCTGAGCGAATTCTCTAGTGAGTGCAGAAGAGCAGATTGAATGCTTGAACAAAGGAAGTTCTCCTTGAAATCATTCTTTTCTCAACTATGATTACTACAAATCTACTCTTTGCTTTTTTCCCTTAAGAGCATCCAACTGCATTATCTGGTTGCAGATTATCGTTATCACTGCAGAGCTTGCTCAGGATTGGCACTTTTAAACAACGTCCGGGCATAAAGAAACCATTTTTGTCCAAGAAAGACTGAGATTCTGTAGAAAGAACCAGGATTTGATTGGATGGGGGTAAAATCAATTTTCTGTGGGACGGGGGAAGGGCAGCATCTGTTCAGGAAATGTGGAAAATTAGAAACTGTCTGCAGATGAAGAGGTGAATGATCACGACACTATTCGGTGTCGTGATGGATTTAATGAGAGTGGGAGCGCCTCCCCTTCAACGGGAACCGGCTCGCTCACACATCCAGTAAAAATCTGACGATGGAGGACGTTTGTTTTTATGCGTAAGGGAACAGCATGTAACGAAGCAAAAAAGTCATAAATGGTACGGAGATCACAACATGGACGCTTTTGGGGTGAGGCCAGGAAACTCTTCACATCTTCATCATATTAAGAACTTGTGGCCACACCACCAAAAGAAAAAAGAAAAACCAAATCTGTAAATATTGACAGAAATGATTTTTAATGAAAACCTTTTAAAGTACTCAAAAAACTATTATAGGACTTCAGTATACAGTAAGAACATATGACAAAAAGATATAAGAACACTGAGGCAGTATTTCTGTGAGTGACAAAACATTTGAGTACAATTTCTCTCAAGTTTTCTTTTTTTTTTGTATTTTCTGATCCTTTGCTTTAGTTTAACTAGATCCAGGTAGCCATATTTGCATGTCCTCATTTTCCTATATAAATAGACTGATTAGATATTGGCTGAAATACACCAACAAATATGTTTTTGTAAATTTTTTTTCCAATAAGTATTATTGAGTGAGAATCCACTTAAAAAAAACTGTTTGTACAGAAAGTCAGAACAGGTCCATTCAGTTGGAGGCAATTCAAGTCGTCACAAGGTAAAGTGTGATGCATTTGTGAGGTGTCTGCACTAGAATCCGGTCCAACAGTAACAGAAAACATTATTTTATGACCATTAATGATAGTTTAATGGTCCTCAGGACTAAATTTGCTAATATCTGCTAAGCATAAGTGTGGAGCTCTTGAGAGTTGGGAGATCATCTGGCTTTAGGGAAGGGTCAATCTGTGTGTCATCAGCGTAGAAGTGGTAAAAAACACGAGAGGCACAGAGAGAAAAGGAAGAAACAGGTCCAACTACTAACCCGAGGCACACCGCAGCACAGGGTTGCGAGGGAAAAGTCCGAATCACTGTTTATCTTCAGTGAAGCGAAGACAAACAGTGAAGCGGTATGAGATGATCAAGAGCATCAGAACTAAAATAGATGCGTCTTTTCAGCTTTCTACCTAAATACTCTGCAGCTTTACACATCATATTGAACTTGTAAATGAGCAGCAGAACAGGTGTGTGTTATGAAGTGAATGGGATTTCTTTCAAATAGTTGTTCCTTTCTGATTGAGTGACTTAATCAGATCGTGAAGGAGCCCCTGTAAATATTTTCATATAGTCTCGAATAGAAAACAATTGATTATACATTACAGCTAGATTAAACAGCAAAACCATTTTCCATGGTTGATTAAAGACACTTCCCTTGTAGTGAGTAGATGTCTCTGTGTAAATACGCGCTGTTCGCTTTATGTTCAGGTTCTGAGTGATTTCCCAGCTGTCCATCTGAAAACTCTGAACGACTCTAGCTCTCTCTGCTGTGTTGTCTTCCCTCCGTTACGTAACATTTACGCGCTAGCCAGGCTCCAAACAAAGAGACCGCCGCTGTTTCACCTCGCTGATGAAGACACGATGCTGAAATCCACGTGTTTGTGTTTCCTGTCTCGTGCATCGTCAACACACTCACACACACAGATGCTACACAGGCGCTCCGCTCTCTCATGTTGACCCGCCTGCCACAACAATGATGCACATCTGGAGGACATTCTTGTCTGCTTGTTTATGCGACGCGTTTGTGACTTATGGCCCGTCTCGACCGCGCGTCTCATCCTTAACGCGTGAACGACGCGGCGCTCCGGCTGACACCTCGCGCGGGCAGGTGACCCCTCGTCAAATTCCTCGGGATTAACGAGCGTCTTCCCAGAAGCCCCTGTGTGGGCGCGCCGCTTTGTAGTAGGGACGGGTCGTAAACAGGCACACGGAGATGGAAACAGCAGACGCAAAAAGAGAGAGAGAGAGGGTGAGCAGCGCCGCACGCTAGGGAGCCGGACACTTCCTGTTAACATTCAGAGACACCACGTTAACAACGATATCGCAGAAACAGACCGCAGCGCGGGGGCGAGCTGGCGGCGGGGAGATGTTACGACAAGGAAGCTGGAGGAAATGTTGCTATTTTGGAAATGTATGAGCCCGTGCCAAAAGAGTTGTCGCATCTACCCAGGGCAGTAAAGCCAGTGTATCCAACGCCTTAAGTGAAACCTGTTTGTTTTTTCGGTGACTGACTTGTCCTTTTTGTTCTGTCGTCTCTCATTGTGTGCTCCCTGGCTCTGCGCTGCGGTCGCATCGTGGTGCAGAGAGCTTGTCGGACCATGCGTCTGCATTCAGCAGCCGAGCCAAACAGCTGCACAGGAGGATGTGGTGGAGAGACATGAAGGTGGGGTATCTGTCTTGTTTTCAGACTATCTGCATACAAACATTTAAAAAAATGTCCCTGATTTTTACCCAAGTCATGTAGTGTACCCACCAAGCATGTGGAAGAATGTGCTCTAGCCCCATCAAAAAGGAACTTTCTCTGGACTACAAGCACCAATTGTAGTTTTCTGGCTGATCACTGATCTTTAAAAAAACCTGACCTGCTGATATCGATTTTTGTGTGTGTGTGTTAAATAAAGCCAGAAAGGAAGGAGGGTTGTAAGAGGAGGGTTGCACCTCCTCTTACAACTGTGTGGTGAAAAACTAACACTGAACTCACTATGGTGGGCCATGGCGGCGGCAGCATCATGAGTGATTTTGCGTCTCTAAAAGTATTGAATAAAGGGTCAAAACTGTAAACCATGCATCACTTTCCAGTTATTATATAACGCTCTGCGTTGGCCTTAATAATCTGAGGACTTCTGCAAGGCTCTATGTCTGTTGGCTTTTGTCCACGTTTTGTTTTGAGACAAATGTTTTATTTCCCCAACAGATGAAGATGATTATTGCACTGGTAGTCGTCGCTCTTCTGCTGATCATCATCAGTGAGCATTTGAATGTCTTATAAACTTCGGCAGAGTTGAAATCTACAAACACGTAGTTATGTCCTTTAATGTTACGCCTCTCTTCTGTTTTCCAGTTCCAGTAATCCTTCGATATCGTAAGTGACCGATGAGGATGAGGTGGACCGTTCCTCCTCATCCCCCCCACCCCCCGCTCCCGGCCCACCTGCAGCTTCTCAACTGTCCAAACCATCTTCAGAGTTCTCCTCTTCACCCTCAGTTCAGATCTTACAATCACATCCTGATCCGAGATCAGTTCTGCTCGATGAAGTTAAGGGAAAGCAAAAACATTGACTTATGTTTTGGCCCTGTTGTCCGTGTAAAGGGAACGCTTCGTGCCACGACACATATCACAGGCGCTGGGGGTTTTGGGCCTTTGTCCTTCGTGTTGCATCTCAGATAAATTCTCCAGGACCGGGGGAATCCGACAGTCTGCGTTAGTTTATCTCCTGTGAATCTGCTGCAGCACCCTCGCATGAAGAGGCTGTAAACTCCGAGCAGATGAACCTCTGATGTCTTCCCACATGTGCATCTCAAACACCAACGGCAGAGACAGTTTTAAAGGGGACACCTAAGTAGTACAAAGCACATTTTTAAAATTCTCTCCCGCACGAAGCGAGAAGACATCTGAGTCTCATCTGAGGTTCTTTTTTTTTTTTTTTTTCATTTTAATGTGAAGAAAAGAACAATGGGAAACCAAAACAGCCACGTTCTGAATGTCTGTTCACCGTTCTGTGCTCTAAACCTCTTACTTCCTGCAGGACTGTGCTGATCTCTGGACTCCTTTGATCACAACTGTTCAGGTTTTCAATTTACTCCCAACTCTGCAACCGGTTCTGTTCGGTTTAAAGCTGCTTTTTGCTTACTTTCCCTTTTAAGTTGTTACTATTATTTCTGGTTTATGAAGTTCTGTATGAGCGCTGGTATTTGCTACTGAGGGGGACGGTTTATCTCTGCACTGTTATGACTGAGATGGAAGGTCTTATGTAATGTGAATGGAAACCATAGGTGTAGTTGTGATTGGTTAAAGTCTACATGGTAATTTGATTATTTTTGTGTATTTATTTTAGCTGTAAATATGGATTCTGTAACGATACTGTACAGTACTCTGTGGCATTGCATTGGAAGACTGTGATTCCTTTTGCTCTGGAATAAAGTGATATTAAAGGGCAATATGTCTGGTTTGTTCTGGTTTGAACGAGAATCAGCAGTAGGAAAAAGTGGATGAAGTAAAAAAACAAAACAAAAAACAGAAACAATCGTCATGCCATCCCTAAAGTTTTAAGCACAGGTTAAGTGTCCAATAGCTTACAGAGCTTGCAAAATTCCAGGACTTTTATCTTCTCATTTATCCGACTGTTGCTGGCTCGTGACTTTACTGGCATCGCCGAGTCCCCAGATGGCATTAAAGTTGAGGGGTCTGGAGCCCATGAAGCGTTATTGCTCTGACAGACCCTCGGCCTTTCTTCCTCCCAGTACCGCAGGCACAAACACTGAGCCAGAACTGCCCAACTCCACTGCAGGAACAGACATTAAACTGGCCCCGAGGGACAATTTGCTTTGCTGATATATGGCGGCTGGACGTTAGGGGTCACATCTGCCACTGATGCACACAACAGTGACGGTGGCTTTGTTTCCGCTCCGAAGTCGAAGCGGTAATTTAATCCGCTACGCACTGTTTGGATGTTGATTAAAGCAGGCATAGGTAAAGCTGTTCAGAGCCCCTCCCCCCTGGCTGCACCAGCACCTATAAATCAGTAACACTCCAGAAAGGTCATAGGTCAAAGAAACTCAAAGTAAGCAGACCTTCTTTCAGGTCTAAGGTTTTATGGACTGGCACATATTAAAGACCTTTTGATCCTTACCAATTCCTAAAGTTCAGTACGTTCAATGAGTGCTAAAATGGTAACTGAATTTATGATTCCAGAACTTGACAGGTTTTGTTTGTGCATACAATGCTAGCCACATTTATGGAAAGTTGTGGAAAAGATGTGTTAAAAGCCTTAAATCAATCTCAACTCATTGGACGGGGTGCTGCATGCAAGGCATCTCCCAGTCTGTCATGGTTAAAGGGGCATTATAACATAAAGTCGACATTTTTGAGCTTTGCACCGTGTTATAGAGTTGTTCCCTAATCAAAAACATTTCATACCTGTTAGTAAAATCTCCCTTGGCAACCATTCAGGTTTGTAAAACGCTTGGGGGAACCAAGTGGCACCTTCAATACGCAGCTCCTCCACAGACCTACAGTTTTCAGGGATTTCGACTCCCCGCACTCTGCTCCTCCAGACTAGCCAGCAGCAATTAGCCAACACCTGGTGAAGCTGCGCGTCTGCTGACCTCATTGTATGAGCTACTTCTATGTCCAGTGCTCCCCTGAATGTTTGTAAAGCCTCGATAGAGGAACGCTAGAGAAAGAAAGAAAGAGACAGAGGCCCAATATTAAGGCATGAAATTGCAAAATCAAATTTCTTTTAAGTCCTGTTGGACACATACAGCATTTTTATGACAACTGAAGGTGGCATAATTAATTCATCGTCCCTCAGGAGAAGACAGACATGCACCAGGAGAGCCTCTAAAAACCATAAGCCAGGATCTGAGCTCAGGAACTTCTTGCTGAATTCCTTTCTAATCAGCTCATTTGCATATCTTCCTGTCAACTCTTGGAAAGATTGTCAATTTTTGTTTGTTTGTTGACAATCATATAGTTTCCAAACTGATGGATAGCATCAATCACAGATGAAATTTTTCTTGTCTGCTTTGAGTTACCGCACGTGAAAGCTCATAAACTCCCCGAGCCATTGGCCACCAGCACATCTTTACTTACTCGGTGCATTTTACGAGCTACACATGACTGCTCCCTACCCTCCAAAGTCCTTTGGAAACAGTGAGTACTTACTTACTTTTTCCTTTCCCTTTTTTATAGATTTTTGCTTTTTTTTTTTTTTTTTTTTTTTTTAATTAAATAAAAACAACGTTTAAGATATAATGTGATATTGGTCATTTGAGGTGCCTCATTTTGAGAACCAATGATGGTCGGATTAATAGTGGCAACGCCGCATTTGTTATTGAAAGAGCTTGCCTTGGGCCAGTACCTGTGCAGTTTAGACAGATTTTACTACAACCCATAAATGAGACGGTCTTTTTTTCCTGTCTGCCTACACAAACACACCCACGCTGGCAGCAGAGGATGTTTTGATCCTTCGGCTGGATGACCTCAGATTCCGGGCATAGTGATGGTTATATGAGTCACATAAAAGTGAGTTAATTTAACGGGGGGAGGAGAGTGGACAATGTGCCAACCAGCCTGCCCAGACATTTTGACACTGATGAATAAGTCCCTGGTCTATTACATTTCACAGTTCAGGTCACAGAAAGGTTGTGATAAAAATATAAATATGCTTATTCTCATTATGATACTACAAAGCAGGGACAGTAGCAGTTTTGGCAGTACTTGGGCTTCATGTGTATTTTAGAAAATAAACAGAGCCTTGCACTGGAAAATAGTAATACTATGCTGACTAATAAAAGGTTTCAGAGACCAACACCTAACTCGATGACAGGGATTAATTTCAGATTCACTCAACAATATAGCAGAAACAAACAAAACAAAAACTCAACTTGTGTAATGGCAAAGATGTTTCTCTGTGTCAGACTGCTCTAGCAAGTACAACAACTTAGGATATTGACCAAATTAAGGCTAACAATCACTTTGTACGTTTATCAGAGTATGAGTCAATCTTTCAGAACTAAACAGCTGTGAATTATTAAAGGGATTATCCAAGACTTTTTATGAGAACGTGAAAAAGTTAATGTCTGTCTCTGCAGTAGATCTCTTGTCGTCTTCATACAGTATAACTCTAGTTTACCCGGGTTCTGGAGGCTAAAGCTAGCTGCTAGCTTCAGAGGAGCCTGGACCAGGGCGGACCATGGATTGGATCACTGCTCCAATCCATGTGGCATAGTTTATGTCAATACTGTTTCCAGAATCTTTAAACCTTTGTCACGTTTGGATTGGTCAGTTTGTTACACAGAAACAAACCGTGTGTCCATAAACACATCCATTAATGTGTTTATGTTCACATTAATGGACGTTGGAGGGTGTGCGCCACTAATAATCTTCCTGTCTGAAGCAAGAATTCAGAACAAGACATGTTTGAGTATCTACATGATAAGAGAAATAAGCCCTTTAAAAAATAAATAGGTTTCAATTAAATTGCTATATTATTTCACATTTTTTTTAAATGCTATACATATTGTTGGACAGTTTACTCTGACTTAAAAAGCCTTACATGCTTCTATCTAAGTTTTCTTTTTAAGTTGTTCTACGCAGGAAGATTGCTGGTTTTGCCCCCAACTTATAAGTAATGATCAACTTTTCTTTAAATACTCCCTCTCTCACAATACTTCAAAGGTTCACAGTGTTAGGTTCACAATAATGTTTTCCAATTTGAGGTATTTTAAGACAGCAGACGTCCACTTTGGTTTTGGTTCCTCTCTGGGCTGGCAGCTTCCGCCTCTGTGAACAACATGGATTTCTGCTTATCGTGGTCACCAAGAGAGCTATATACTGGAAGAAAGATATTAACTGCTTATAACCGTTTTACCAAACCTCCCTGTAAAATTTCAAAACAATTTCTGTGAAGCCTCTCAGACATGTAAGAAAGTACATCTAAAGTGAAACTGCTGCCATATTCTTTTTCATATACCTCTCTGCTTTTGTACGACAAAGGTAACTCTGTTCTGGAGCGCTTCACCAGCTCGGCTTCACGCGTCCAAAAATGAGAATAGCCACAAAAAAAAAGGACAATACATCCTAAAAGTAAATATATTCGTTATAGTGTAGACAAATGAATCCACAGTTCAACTCTGTGGGCTTATGTATGTCGAGTCTTGCTGTTTTTATCCATAGATAGACAATCTGCACGGCAAGTCATGTTGTCTAGACGTACGTTGTTATTATTTGGTGTGTGTATAAGGCATAGTGCCGCATCTATGATTTATAAAAGCAATTAAATGATTTGGTCCACCTGCATGATGATTTATTGAAACGAGTTGAGGCCCAGAGAAAGTGGCAGCCTTTCTATTGTTTTTGTTTGAACTTGTATTTTCTTTGGAGATAGGGCTAAATTACTCTAATTAATTACTGTATCATAACATCGACTTTTGCAATGTTTTCAAACTACTTTCTCCGTCCCATCATTTTCCCAAGAACATTCCCCCCCCCCCCTTGTTTTTTAGCTTTAGCTACTGTTGTTCCCATGTTACTACTGTTGACGCTGCCTTTCTCAGCTAGTAAACTAAAAGTTTTCATCCGGTTTCGGGCGTTCAGGCCCTTTGCGACCCAGAGATGCTTTGGACGTCACGGCCGGTCGGGTCAGCAGAGACGGATGGATGAGAAATTTATGCACATGAAAGAAAGGAGAAGTGAAAATGTGAAGGGCAAGAGGTGACGCAATGAGATACCGTGTTAAATTTTGGGTGACCGGAGAGGAAGCGAGCGTAAAAGAAAAAGAAGAAGAAGAAAAAAAAGAAGCTAATTTTAGTTGTTTTAAACGTGAGAGAGTATAAACGCATTGCAGAGACAGTGTGGAGTCTGAAGCACGGACTCACACTTCACACCTAAGAGTCTCAGCTCTGAGGGACACTGTGTGCTGGGGGGTCAGCGTCCTATCCGATCACTAATGCCCCCCATATGTAAGGAGACACCGGCTCCTCAGGAGGAAACTGTGTCCAACAGGGATCATGTCTCGCCACCATGTTGGACCCAAACCTTGCAGGGGTAGTTGAAGGAAGGTCCTGTTGAAAGGTTTTAAGTGTGATAACTGTCTTGCCGATGCTGATGATTATTTACTGTGGATGTGGAGGTTGGAGGTGGAGCCAGTCAACTTGACCACACATCATTTATGACGCACTACCTCCAAATTTATGCTTAAAAAAATCATCAGCTTTTTTTTTTTTTTGTCAATAACCATTTAACCAGCGTCTGCATGCACTGCTGAGACATTTTACGCTGGGAGCAGTCCAACTCCTGAGCTAGGTGTTCAGCCTCTGGGATCAAATAATCTGTTTTTATACCAAATAATGAAGCCAAAAGAGTAATTTACTACAACTGTTTGTAAACTTTTAACAAACCCTTTAAAAAAAAAGAAGTTTTCTTTAAATTCCTGAGAATTTGAACAGGAACTTTCTTTTTTTTATGCACGACACGTAAAAAAAGGACAGTTTTTCCAGATGAGATCTCCAAAATCCCAACTATTACAAAGCGTCAGATTTAACATCCTAATATCCCAAAACATCATTTTGCAAATTTAGCATCATTCAAAAAAAAATCCTGTGTTTTTGTCCTTTTCCCTACACCTTTTCCTTTCCCCCTCTGCCCCCCTCTCTTCCTTTCACCTCTCCTCTCCTCCCTGTTTTCCAGTTTCCCTCCTTGTGTCCCTTCCAGACTGTATAAATATCTGAGAGCAGATGGGAAGAGCTCAGTGTTGCAGAGCTGCTCATAGAAGAGAGAACAAGACAAGGGGAGAGGGCAAGACGACCTGATAAGAGAAAAAACCTCTGAGTTAAATCTGGAAATTGGCTTGGATAAAAAAAAAAAAAATCAATTTGCACAGGAACAGAAAGTTGGATTGTGGGAAAACAAACAAACAAAAAGACTTAAGATATTAGTATAAATTGCTCAGGTGTGTTTGAAAGATGTTCTTCCTCTCCTTGCTGTGCATATGTGGTCTCCTGCTGCGAGGTGATGCCCAGGACCGAGCCTCCCTGTGGAGGGGGAATGACCGGAGCGGCCGATGCCAGTACACCTTCACCGTGCCCAGCCCCGCGGAGGCCACCTGCCCTCAGGCTGGAGGTCCAGAGCTGGACGGCCTGAAGGCCAGGCTCGGTGTGCTGGAGGCGCTGGTGGCCCAGCTCGGCGGGAAGGACGTTCAGCCGCGGGGAGGCCAGCCGGGGGCCGCTGCCAGACCGCAGCCCGAGCTCCAGGAGGCTCTCAGCCGAGCGGTGGCAGAGAGGAACCTGCTGCAAGGGGAGAAAGAGAGGCTGCAGAGGGAGCTGGACACGCTGAAGCTCAGGATGGAGGAGATGAGGCGGGAGACGGAGAGGCTGAGGAGCAGACCCTGCCTGTCTCAGAGCCCAATGGCAGCTGCCACCGCCACCCAGCAAGACTGGGGCAGAGGCAGACTGGCTGCTGGTAAGAGACAATACAAACAACCCCCCCCTCTCCATCTGCTTAAATGTTGATCAGGAAAATTAAAAAACTATTCCATAAAATTCATTTCTCAATTTAAAAAATGTTGCTTAGTTTTCCACAATTTGTGATCTGCATTCATTTAATCAATATTAAAATTTATATTGCCAAATGTATTGTTTTTGATACATGCATTTCTGATAGCTTTTATTCATAATGACAAATGTATATCTGGCTTGATAATCCTGCATCGCGAAATGTTGCACTTTTTATACAGATATTTCTGAAACCTCTAAAAACTAAATCTGCTCTATCAAACCCTCTAGCTTGTCTCATCCTGCAGGTCCTGCAGAGGACAGGTGTCAGTTTTATTCAAAGACCCACAGTGGCTGTGAGCAGCTAATAAGAAACAGTTTGCATGGATTACAAAGTTTATTTCCAAGGAATGAGAAGATGTTAACTAAAAAAAATTGGTTTTAGAGTCATACAGGAAAAAACAAACCAAAAGACCCAAACATAATTATCATTGACAGCTTTACAGAAAGACTGGTCAAAATGTGTATTGTTTTTTTAAAAAAACTTATCTAAGTAAATTTCATTCATCAGTGTACAGCGTGCTATTTAGTGGATGTTAAATTTATTCTATTTATACTGAAAACTTTATCTAGATTTCAACATATTTTGATTGTAATTTGACATTTATTTCTATTGTAATTGTCACTATAGCTAGTCGGTGTAGCACTATTAATAATTAAACAGGTATTTTGTCTAAAGCATTTAAACAGCAAAGTTGATTATTTCGGACTAGTTGCGTCAGGCTTTTAAGGGTTAAAAAACCAAAAATGGATGACCTCCATGTTTTCATGCCACATACGTCTTTGTGTGTTTGCGTTTGCATGGTAATGTTTTGGTTTCCCCTTTATACCGCAGAGACCCCCGGCTCGGGTTTCCCTCCCCCCCTCCCAACCGTCCCGTCTTCCTGCCTTTACTTTTAGAAACGCTGGAGGGCAGCCATGGAGGATCAGCTTTATATTTAAGGGCAGGCCCTGCTGCCTTTATGGCTGGTGTTTCCCCCCTTCAGCATGGCGGGAAATGCGCGCGAGCGGCCATAAAAGGAGAGAGCACGAGGAGGACGACGTGCCCCGGTGCAAATCCTTCCCCTGCCCCTCCACCTCCATCTCCTCCTCCCTCTTTAGTCACCGCTCCTCCTTTACTTTCCAGCGAAGCGTCTCTCTGTTTACCCACCTGGAATTATGCATCATTGGGTTTTAACATTGAGATTTCCTGGACCGATAAATCTTTTTTTTTTCCCGTCGTCCTACAAAACCACCTCTACCCCTTCTGCTTCCGGATGCTTGTATACCTCCGACATCCTCTCAGCTGTGGGTGTAGCTCCTCGTGTTTTCACCCGCAGACTGAAATACACAGGGAGGGCCCCATATGGGTGACAGGCAGATGCCGGATAGATCATGCTCAGAGCGAGGCTTGCAGGACCAGGGCAGAGCAGACAGAGAGAGAGAGAACATAAATCAAACCATTTTGGCTTGTAGTGAAGAGTGAAACCCTTGACAGGAGGATTTTTATCTCTCACAACTCCCACAGTATTTCGTTGACCTTTTTAAACAGTTAAAACATACGAGTTGATGTTCTCTGATTGTTATGTTTTGCACTGAAAATAGGCTTTTAAATACAGCCGCCAGCGCACGTGCTAACCCTACGCTGCAAACGGTATTAATCTTTCTTATATGAGGCCTGGCCTGTTGCGCTCAGTCGAATTTACAAGTTTGAGGATCACCGAGGTCCGACATATTTCAGTGTTTCACGACTTTGAATCCAGATCGAAAAGTGAGGCGTGATTTGCACCAAATTCCTTTCCAGATTACAGCGGGTCACGGTGATTTCTGAAAGTGCTGCCAAGGCGTAAAACGGTCGTTAATGTCGCTGCAACAGCATCGATACGTGACTTTCAAAAAACATGCAGAGTTTTGACTCGCAACCCCTCAAAAAAAGGTGGCAAGATAGAAGAGAGCACACGGGATGAAGAAAAGAAGAGAAAAAAATAACAAATTTCTGGAGGAGTGCGGGATGAAGATTGAACTTCAGCGATGGAGTCACTATTTAAATAACTTGTCGATACAGTCAGTGCCTTTCAAATATGTTAACACCCAAAGAACATTTTCCAAATGTTCACAGCCATAAATGTCTGGATTTTTTTTTTAACGGTAGACCAACACAAAGTAAAGCACAATAGTGAATTGGAGGATAGAAAGAATCTGAAAAGTGTGTAATCCACCTGTACTCAGCCTCTTCACTCAGACACCCCGAAGAGAAATTCTGTGAAACCAAGTCAGTTATCGATGTGCCACAATCCAAGGAAAATTCTTAGAGCTGAAGGGACAACGGATGGAGTTAAACACATTCCTGGAAGCAAACATCTTGGACGACAACAAGAACTTTATCCAAATGATTTAGCTCAGAGCATTTTCATGTCAAAGAACGTCCCAGTCAAAGTCCAAACTTAAATCTTTCTGAGAACCTGTGGAGAAGCTTGAAAATAGATGTTCACATTCGCTCTAATCTGTCTAATCTGACTGAGATTGAGCTATTTTTGCAAGGCTACACAGGATGATTTAGGCCTGCAGATGTGCAGAGACCTACAGCTGACTTCTGAAGCCAATCAGCTGTACTCATTTTTAAAAGTGCTATCCGGATATGAGCCCGTAATCAAATGAATGCTAAACCTTTCAGACTTTTTCCAAAAGTTACGAACACAACCCTTAATCCCGCTTCACAGTTACGGACTATTTTGGTTTGGTTTGTCACATGAAATCCCCAAACCATCAATGCTTCTCGAAGCTCCGTCGTAAAAACAAGGAAACGAGTCAAAGTCTATGAGCGACCGAGACTCTTTGCACCGGTTTTGTTTTTTCCGACAGCACCTGTTGGTCATCATCTGGCCCATTTACGGACCTGCTGCTTCTGTTGATTAACGGGGGAAAAAAATCAACATCAGCTTCCAGATGTTGACTCTTAATGCTCTCCGGGTCGTTGGGGTTCGCTGCCTGCCCGACACGGCGGAACATTTTTGCGCAACAGGCGTGTGCGATAAGCTGCGGAGAAAAATAAATAAATAAAAATCCCATGTGGACTCGCGCACCAACAGCTTTCACCAAAACACATCCAGGCGTCTCACTTTCTCTTTTGTAATCAAGGCAGTGTTTAGACCGTGAGGAGCCTCCGTACGGAGCTGTTTACAGTTTGTCAGATTCAGTTTGACAGGGTTTACGTTTCGCTGTGATGGGTTTGGGAAGTAAACAAGCTAAAAAAAAAAAAAAAGAAAAAGAAATTGGTCGGAGGAGAGCAAAAATATAACAAAGTCATAGTGGTAAATGAAAGACATACGGAGCTTTTTTAGAGGTAATCATACCCACTTAACTATAACTTTGTCCACAACCACACCCTGTGTTTTATTTCTGTGGATCCCACATCACAGATTAACACAAAGTAGTTCGAAACGGTGAAGAAAAATGATAAATAGCTTATATTTCATTTCAAAGAAATAATGGCAAACTGTGCGACTACGTGACTTTCCAGATTCCCCTAATTAGGCAAAAACAACTAAGAGTTGAGCCCTAATTTACAACAAACATCAACTCAAGGCAAGCAGATCCAATTTATTTATTTATATATATATTTTTAAATATAATCAAATTGATTCATTCACACAGACTGATTCAAATAGATTATACATGTTTCCACTTCAATCCCAGTTGTAAACCACAACAGTAACGATCACAGCTCACATGCGAAAGGAGTTAGAGACCAGAATCAAACCCTTTGGCCTACGTAGCAGAAAACTAGCACTGCACATCACCCTGAACACATGATCTTCACGATGAGACACGGCAGTGGCTACATCATGCTGTGGGGAAAGCCACTTTGGCTGCATATTATTTGAATGCAGCCAAGTAATATTAAGGAAACTGGTTGCAGGCTAAAAAAATCCCCCAAACAAAACGACTCCAAGCACACAAGTCCCAGCTACTACTGAATGGTTTCGATAAATGTTTGTCCGTGTGTTAGAATGACCTAGTCAAAGTACAGAGCCAGACCCAGACTTGTTCAGCTCGTCAGGTGGTTGGAGTCACACTCCAAGGCACTCTGCACAAACCTCAAAACCCGCGACACGCATCAGTCAGCTGCGGTGTGTCTGTGCATTTAGGTTCCAGTCAGATGTCCCACCTGATGACGAGGCCCAACCGGCAGGGCGACAGCAGCAACCCGAGAGGTGAGGCCGGTTTTCTGCAGAACATTTCCTTCCTGGGGCCGCACTGTAAAAACGCAAAATGTCACCAAGTATTTCTGGCCTAGTTCCTAGAGCAAGTATCCTAGTACCTCTGAAGCAGGACAAAACTGACTCACAAGCAACTTTTCAGCAAGAAATAGGAGCTTGTTTTGAATCACTAATTCCTCAATGTTTGCTAAAAAAAAATACTAGTTCCACTGGCAGATTATTACACTTATATCATGGGGAAAATGTCTTGTTATAAGTGAAAACAAATCTGCCAGTTGAATAGTATTTTTAAAAATCAATATTGAGGAATTACTTACATAACACAAACTCCTATACGTTGCTAAAAATGTACTTGTAAGTTAGTTTTGTCTTATTGCAAACTAGACAAAAAAACATTTTGTGTTTTTGTGGGAGTTTTTAAAAAAAATTTTTTTAGATGTTAATCCCTAACAATTCTTATTTGAATGAATGTTGTAATTATTTGCATATAAATCAGTGTTTCTCTTGTTGGTTTAGATTCAACCTGGCTGCATGGAGCCCAGGGCTTTCAGGAGGTGAAGGCTGAGGTGACCGAGGTGCCTGCACCAGACGGCAATGTCGACAACACAGGTGTTTCTTCTTTAGCCTGAAATAAGCTAAACATACGGGATGTTCTCCACCAAGCGCACTAACCCAAATCCAGCTTCTATTTTTTTGAGAGAGAGAGAGAGAGAGAGAGAGAATATCACACACAATTAGAAGCCAATGTGTCCATAAAAAGACATAAAAGAAGCTGAAATTTAAAGACAGGCCCCGTTTCATCGTCCTCCTTTGGTGTGACCGGGCAAACATGACACTCACCCCTCCTGCTGACAGCCTCAAAGCAAATACGACTATTAATACCGAGGCATTCAGGGTGAGAATACCGACGTCATGCCGAACCGTCGGTATGAGGCGCCCTCTGAGTTTCATGTTTGCCTCATAAATGAAGAGGGAAAGCACCTTTAACAAGGCTGTCGTTTAATGTGGCTGTTAAACGTTTCCTCGGGTGGGCTCCCCCCCAAACCCACACCCTGCGTCTCACAGCTTTCTATAGGGAAACACAAAGAGTCAACGCGTCGCATCTTTCCATCTTCCTTGAGACCAAAGCGCTCTGAGGCAACATAGTAATTGGGCGTATTTATAAGACACATTGCCATCCAATCTTAAATCTGGGGCTACATCCGGAACCCGAGAGGAAGGTGGTATTTTAGGAAGAGATAAATATAAAGCCAACCTTATCGTTTTCTCTGAGATCCTGGATGAGTTGCGTCACGCAGCCTCTCCTCTGAAGGTAGTGACTCAGAGAAAACCAAACGGTTGTGTTACCTCCTTGACGCAAGTCTGTTTGAGGATGAAACACGCGTATTTGGTTTAAAAACCACTGCGGTTCCATGTTTGGTTTGATTCTGGAAGTGTAGCTCTATATCGCAGGCCTGCCAGATTCGGGCCATCCAATGACCTTCAAAGTCTTGCAGACTGAACATCTCAAAGCTTTGACATGATTTAAGACTTGTCTTTCATCACAGCTTCTGTTGACTTGTGACAACTACGTTGAGTCTCTTCATCGTTCCCGTCTCCCGCGTCTCGTCTTCCTTGCCCTGCAGGATGCGGGCAGCTGATCTCCGTGGGCGAGCCGGTCACCCACAGGAAGGCCGACAACATCGCAGGTAAATACGGTGTCTGGATGCAGGATCCTGAGGCCGTTTCCCCCTATGGAGCCAGCATGCTCTGGCGCATCGACACGATTGGCACCGAGGTCAGGCAGCTGTATGGGTATGATGACATGGAGCAGCTCTCCAAAGGCTTCCCTTCCAAGGTAGGTGTAGCAGGGCCTTGCAAAAGTATTCATGCTCCTACCACAAACTAGTGCACTACTAAAGCAGTGCATACTTATGAAAGGGAAGGAAAATTATACATGGTTTTCAGAACTACGTACAATTAAAATCTGAAAGTCGTAACATGCATTTGTGTTGAGCTTCCCAACACAGATAACCCAACATAAATCTAGCCATTTGCCTTTAGAAGATGCCAAATTAATGATCAATGGTAGTCTTTAAATGACTGGTGAGTTATTTGATGTCAGTATTTGAGACCTTCACATTTGTTCTGTTAAGGTCTCAGAGGTTTGTCATCATGATGACCAAAGCACTGCAGGACAGTACTGAGGTTGTGGAAAGGTTTTAAGAAAGAATTGGGTTAGAAAACAATTTTTAGATTTCATCTCATGAAGCATGGTTAAGACGAAAAAAGCACGGCCAGATTACCTGACAGAAAGCTCCAATATAATCAGGAACAGCCAAGGTGTGCATGGTCACTCTGGAGGAGCTGCACAGCTTAGGTGGGGAAAGCTGTTAACAGGACAGCTGTTAGCTGAGCTCTCTGCAATTCTGGTCTTCATGGAAAAGTGGCAAGAAGAAAGACTCTGTTAAGCAAAAACCATAAAACATACAGTTTACAGTTTTGGATCATTTCTGTAACTTTTAGCCAACATGTAAAATGCTATCTGTCAGGGTGTCCACACATCCTTAAAACATTTTAGGTCTTACATTAATCTATTAAGGCCTTAAAATGTCTTAAATTCAGTTTAAAAATGCAAGTTTGCCTTAAATACATTAATCACAAGTCTTACATTTTGTTGTGCCTGAACTATTTAATCTTGTGTATTCTATGTAGTTTCTTTTTCTCCGGTGCATTTTTATTCAGGCAAACGTTTGGGTCGCACTTAGATATCTTCATTATGTTCTGTCTTAAGCTAACTTCTAATATACCCTTCTATCATGGGTAAGTGCAAATTTATCTGTGTTTGCCACTGGTTCACTTCTGATGCCAACCCATACATTAGCATACAATGCCAAGTATTGTATACCGATGGGCATACAGTAGCACCAAGCATTGGTAGTTTCTAAAGTGCCAAGCTTTTTAGTAATGTAAAATATGTAGTTTTCTTTTGTACATTTCTATCATGATGCAGGTCTTAAATATTATTCATATTGGTCTTAGAAAGTCCTTGAATAGCCTTAATTTTGAGTTGGTGAGAGACCAGACCCTGCATGCAGATCTGAACATCGCCCTGAGCACACTACCACAGCAGTGAAACATGTTGGTGGCAGCGTCATGGTAAGCAGATGCTTTTTCTACCAAAACAGGAAAACTGGTTAGAGTTGTTGTGGAAAATGAAGGCTGCTAAAGGTTGCAATGTATTTCCAGCTGGGGCAGAGGCTCACCTCCCAACAGGACGACAACCCCTTAACATGTGTATAAAAATATATTCTTGACTCTTATGGCTTTCTTCTGCAAACCCTCTTGAAAACCATGGGTCTTTCCCCTTCCACTTCATAATTATGTCCTAATTTGTGAAAATCAAGGTGCCTCAAATCCCTTGAGGTGCCTGGACAGCGCCTCAAAGTCTCGGATCAGTCCTAGTTATTGCCTCATGTTTTGCTGTGACAGGTCCTGCTGCTGCCAGACCCATTGGAAAGCACCGGGGCCACGATATACCGAGGGTCCCTGTACTACCAGAGACGGCTGAGTCGCACCCTGATCCGCTATGACCTGGCCTCTGAGAACGTGGCGGCCCGTCGCGAACTCCCCCACGCTGGCTTCCATGGCCAGTTCCCCTACTCCTGGGGCGGGTACACGGACATCGACCTGTCTGTGGACGAGAAGGGGCTGTGGGCCGTATACTCCACCAGCAAGGCCCAAGGAGCCATTGTGATCTCGAAGCTGGACCCACACAGTCTGGAGGTGAAGAGGAGCTGGGAGACGAGCATCAGGAAGGCGTCCGTGGCCAACTCCTTCATGATCTGCGGGAAGCTTTACACCGTGGCCAGCTACGCAGCCCGTGACACCACCATCAACCAGGTGTACGACACAGCAACCAGCCAGCTGAAGGCCGTGTCCATTCCCTTCAAGAACAAGTACGGCTACAACAGCATGATTGACTACAGCTTGGCCCAAAGGAAGCTGTTTGCCTGGGACAACTTCCACCTAGTGTCCTACGACCTCAGGCTGGGTCGTCAGCAGGCTAACTGAGGCCAGCATCAATGACTGTTTGCTCACCTGTTCCTGCTTCAGAGACTCTCAGTTTTAGACCATAACATGAGCAGCAGTTACAAAGATATGGAAAAGCAAAAAGCTCACAATTAGTCAGTTTCCACCCAATATGTGTAAGAAGTTATGAAAAGAAAATCCTTCTTTAATTAGTCAGGATGATTTAAAACAGAATAAAATAGTGTTTTCTGACCTTTTACAGCATCCTGACTCAATCCGCTGATTTTGTACATAATCTCTTAAAGTGAGTCGGACAAATTGTGGCCCTTTTGTCTTTCCATAGAAAGCTAACGCCAGTTCACCTGTAGGAAAACTACCAAACTCCATAAACATTGGAGGCACGGTGCCTCCCGCAGGCCTGCTTTTCCTTTATTCCCGTTCCTTATTTCGCCGTGGCATGGTCCACGATGTTGTTTTCAGAGGAATTATTTTTGTACCGCCTTTAATCCATGTATGTGATTTCGTTGTTTTCCGTGTAAAGCTATATATTTGTGAATTAAATAAACCACGAATCAGTTTAACCAAAAACATGAGATGCATTTGATTCAGTAACGCTATGATGAAAACTCCTGTGGTTTTACATGCCCCGCAGGGATTTACCAGCCAACATCCCTCTATAAAACTGCTCCAATAAAGCATGTATTGAATGTTGCAACATGTGTCCAAAATCCTCATAAAATAAAGTTTATTAACGACGGCCCTGTTTATTGTTTCACTTTTGAATCAAAAGATTAGAAACAATTTCATCCAGGAGGTTTCAACAAGATGATGAACTAAAAATAGAGACAACATGCACCACTTTCTAATGCACCAAAAATCTGGTGGAGATCGACTGACGCAGTGAGGAGATATAGCTGATGGGATAACCAAGGGGGCGTATTGGAGTCAAATTACTTAATTTCTGTTAGACAAAATTTAATATTTGGGTTTATTTTGGTTCATCCGAACCAAAACGTGAAGGTTCTCATCGTTGAGTGTGCCTCGCAGCTGTGGTCACTGCAGATCTGCTCACGTCCCGCCCAGTGAGGAACAGAGCAGATAATGGAAAAGCTCACTGCTTGGGGTAGAAGTGAACCAGATACTAAGTGGTTAGCGCACAAAATTGCCAGTGGAAAAACTCCTTAAAGGTCACATAGTTCATGCGAGGTGCCAAAACTGGTGGTTATTGAGCCAATGTCCACCTCTTTAGGGGGGCAGAATCGTAATAATAAACAGTACGATTATAACAGGCGTTCGCAGCGATTAGCTGCTCGGGCCTAAAAATATTAAGGAATGATGGTAGGAAGGAAGGATAGAAGTTTTCAACATATAGAAAATAAATAAATACAAATATCTTTCCTTCCTCTTATGTTTTCAGATACTTATCCAAACAAAAAACAACAACCAAACAAACGGGAATCATGTTATCACATCCTAAGCCTGCATAAATATTAGCAGTTTCAGCCTCCAGTCCCTGCGCATCACTGCACATGACGTGCTTGTCGATGTGACATAAAGGCTCTCTACTGACACCTTGTGGTCAAACGTGGCACACCTAACAAAGAGAACATAACACAAATCTCAACAGTATATTATTTTTATTAGTTTCTGTAACCAAACCAAGAGAATGTAAATAAGACCGTACATATCTTAATACAGTGATGAAACCCCTGTACAACAAAAAAAAAAAGAAAGAAAAAAAAGTCATTACCTTCCCTCCCTCTTTTATTCTCCAAATAAAGGAGTCTCCCCCCAGCTAGGGCAGATGTGAAGGGAGTCCCCTCGCCATCTCGGGGTGTATACTATTATACATTTCTGAAGGACCGTCTCGTATCTGCAAGCCCCCCGGATGAGAGTTTTGCTGCGGGTAGGACAGCCGACGGGACCGAGGCAGAGAAAGGAAAACAGCGCTGATTGCTCTCATCAGTAGAGACAAAACGAAACAGCAAGTGTCCTTCTGCACAACCGCTTTAGTACTTCTGGCTTTGCATTTCATCTTTTTTCCTTGTTCTTCGTCCTGTTCCTTCTCGTTATGAAGGTCAACATGCACGCTCAAAAAAAACAAAACAAAAAGTTAACTCTCTGCCTCATTTCTTCTAAACAGCCCTGTCCTGCTAAAACACTAGCTAAGGGCACTGAAATCAGTCGTTAGCAGCAGCTCTGGATGCTTTTCTTGTTTGTTTTTGTTGGGGGTTTTTTTACAGTCAGGTGTGTGTATACGAGTATTCGTGTGACCACACTGGGATGGGTGTGAAAGCAGTGCAAGGTTGTGTGTGGAGGACTGCTCTGAGAACGGAGCAGCTGTAAATAAACGATCCTAGTTACCGACTCCATCCTGCATGCAAACTGCTGCAGCGGGAACGAGCGACCCTGCAGGGTTCTGATGCCACCTCTGCGCCGTTTTAACCTTTGGCTAAAAGAAAACACGCGAGAGTCCGGCGCCATGCTTTTCCCCTCTCCCCTTGAACGCATACATACACACAGACACACACACACACAAGCACTTCTCAGGTAAGGAGATGAGAGCAGAAGGCAGGAGCAGAAGGCTCACAAATCAAGAAATCGATCATTACAGTCAATCAAATGCTGCAGATTTTCACATTTTCATTCTGATAAAAACAAAAACAACAAAAAAAATCATTATTTCTGATTTCACGTCTTCCTGCGGCATCATGTTCCAACCGTTCAGCACTAAATTTTCTGGATTAGTTACGACAGGTCAAACAAGAAGGTGTGCTCCAATAAATGATATCTTAAGAAAACAAATTTGATTTATTTATTATTTTGTAAACAAAAACATGTTTCTCCAATAATATGTCTCAAGCTATTAGGTGGGTTGGGGGGAAAAAAAGAACTAAAATTAGCTATAAAAATGGCTAACTCAGCAGCAATTCTCAGATTTCTCTCTAACTCTCAGTCAGATGGTGGATTTCTATGGAACAACTTGAGCAGCAATTTTATCAGCATCTAAGTGTGATGAAAGTCGCCCCACCTGCAGCAAGGCGAGGCAGGGAGAGAAAGAGGAGGAAGAGGATTACACTTGTATATGACAGTGCTTCCTGTTCGTGACGCCAACGGGTTCGTCCTCATCCCCCACACCGTCCTCCTGGGCTGATATGAGGCTGTGATTGCGGAAATGGTGGGGGGGTCGAGTCTCTCTTCCATCTAGATGTTCAGTCGTCTTTTTATTTGCCCTCTTCCGGTTTGATGGCTTGCGGTTTAATGGGGCCAGTTCGGATGGGCTTAGCCATGGAGATGGGGGGTTTGTCTGCGTCTGGCCGTTCGGCGCCGGCCTGGTGGTTTGAGGCCGCAGGGTCGAGCGGAGCCTTTCCTCCCTGATCGAGCCGAGGCTTGCTGACCGGAGGCGCCTTCAGTTGCTGCTGTTGCTGCTCTGAGAAGAACCTATGAGTGGACTGAAGAACCTCGGCTCGCTGCTTTGCCTTTAGAGGAAACGAGGAAATGAATCAACCAATCGGGACAGAGCGACGCGTTGTTAAAAAACAAAAAACAAACAAACAAAAAAAAAAAAAACGCCAGCAGCGCCTCACCTTGAGGTCCTGCTCGGCCTTCAGAGCCGCCTGTGTGCCTCTGGGTGGAAGGGAAGAACCGGGAGGCCCTCGGGGAGGGTGCTGACTGTGCTGCGGGTGCTGAGGCCGCGGGTGGGGCATGAGGCCCCCGCTCACGTTGGGTGAAATGGGGGGACCCATGGGAGAGCGCTGAACGCCTCCGCCGAAGGAGTTCGCGTGAGGAGGGCGAACCAGAGGAGACACGATGCTGGGCTGAGACAGGATCTAAAAGAGGAAAGAAAAAGACACGGCAATATCAATGACTCAGTGGGTGAAGAGCACTGCCAGTCAGCTGGCTCAGATATTTCCCTTTTTGGATTTTTTTCTGATAGCAATAACTCAAGGAATCATGGGACTAAAGCTAAATCACAAATTATGTTATGAATGTACAGGTTACAGGTTATCAGGCTCTGCTGGACCAAGCTAACATGAGCAATTACCTTGCCCATGTTAGGTAATGAGCAAGGTTATATTTTATCCAGCTAGCTGGATAAAATAGAAAAAAATCCAGCTAGCTGCTAAGGATGTCTTAGCAATTACCTTGCTCATGTTAGCTTGTTTTACTTCTTGCTACTCTGCGAAGAGCAGAAAAACTAAGACGGATAATATTCTGCTTAATCAATTTAATTTAGAATCACACAATTATGCAGGTGTTTATTTTAGATTTCTATTTTGCAAATACCAGACTGCAATTCACCTCTGAAAGTAAAAAGTCAATTTAATGGTTATTAAATATCTGTACTACAAACCAAATGTATCATAAGATGCTAAAGCTCTCAGAAATATGGTGGGGGAATATACCAGTCAGAAAAAAGTGGGTCAATCATAACCCAAGAGTATTTTTTCCATTTGTTATTTTTCCAACTAGCCCGTGCATAAAAACACACAAATATGCTGATCCATATTATTTAATGCGTTACCTGTGGGTTGAACTGGCCAGGGAAATGCGGAGTTATTCTCATGCCTGCAGAACTCGGCGGGAACTGCTTCTGGTACAGCATGCTGTTCATCTTACTGGACTGGCTACTGGGAGAAGTGGAGCTGGCCCTGCAGCGCACAGACAGGAAACCATTACAGTGACACAAAGAGCAAAACAAAGGCAGAGGAAAGGCTTTCAGTGGCTAAAGACAATCAAGTAAGGTCTGGTGTGAGGGCTCTGTTGCGCAGGAACTGATTTTATTTTTACTCTCTTTACATGTAAAAGACACATTACAATCCAAATAAAAAAATAAAAAAAACACTGCCTCCAATCTTTAAAACAAACCATCTGAAATGATAAACAAGAACTGCATCATGTAATGCCTCCAGCTACTTCATGTCAGCGTCTTTGGCAGATTATGCTGTCACATAAACACAACTCAGATTAAAAATGAGCCCTGAGGGACCACAGCTATGTCATAAAGGACATTTATTTTGAAAGGCAATTCATAAAAACAAGAGTCCAAGGGAGGGGTGATCCACCAGATCCACAGAAAAATGAAGATGATTACCTGTAAGGACTGGAGGTGGGTGTGGTGCTCCGGCCACTGATCGGAGGAGTTCCAGGCTTCACGTCCATCCCGCTGCCAAACAGTTTGAGATCCATGTCCATCTGCATAAAGAAAAAAAACAGAAACTCATTAACCTGATGCCCAAACTTGGGTACTTGCAGGTTTCACCAACTCAAATTTAGGATTTGTTTTAAGATCATTATGAATCGAATTTAAGACCCGAATCACAGGTGTACAAAAAATTGTAAAAAAAAAAAAATCGCATTAAATAAATCTTTTGGTTTGGTAACAGAAGTGAGTCAACGACTAAGACAGACATTGTCCAGCCAACTGGTGGTAATTTTGAACTTGGAGATGATTAAAAAAAAATATATCCAGCTAGCTGCTAAGGATCTCTTAGCAGCTAGTTAGCAGTAGCTGCAATTGAATTGAGTCACAGAACGCACTGAGATCTACCATAGTAAAGTCCTGCAAGAAAATAAAAAACAACATAGAATACGAGATTACATAGTTCTGCTAGCCCTACATTTAAGACCAGTGATTAACGTACTTAAGGCCAATTTATTGTTTTCAATGACTTTAAGACCGTTTAATGGTGTGCAGTCACTGCACGGTGAGACCCATATGAAGGAAAGCACCTTGCTGGTCGGCGGCTGCATCATGTTATGGTTGGGACCCATGATGCCTCGGTAGGGCTGAGAAATAGGGGGCTGCCGGTTGATGTTGGGAGGCTGGGCTTGGGGAGGAGTGGGGGGCAGAGCCAGCAGGGGCTGACCTCCCCCCGACCCAAAGTTAGGCAGAGACAACTGGGAGCCCGGCAGAGGGACGTTCACCTGCAGACAGAGAGAAATTAATGACCTGAGAAGAAACTTGGCAGCTTATTTGACACAAACAGATCCGTTTATGGCTGCATTACCTGCTGCATTGCAGAGCTGGGAGACTGAGTGTTGCTATAGTAGCTACTCTGACCGTGCTGCTGCACCTGCCCCGAGTAAATGTTCGAATGTTGATTCATGCCCTGTCGAGCCTGAGCAGAAAGCAACACTGTAGGTGGAGGAACGTGACGACGCGCAGCAGCTTTGCGACACAGCAAGGCGAGGTTTACCTGCAGCAGATGCGTGTCGATGAGCTGGGAGCCTCCCATCCCTGAGGCCTGGTTGAGCTGCGGCTCAAACAGAATGGGAATGTGCTGGGTGGAGGAGTGCTGCTGGTAGGCCAGACTGGACTGAGGCTTGCCCAGTTCGGGAGCTTGCACTCCGGGGTAGCTGTGCAGGGACGGGCCGGAGACCATCATAGACGGCTGCGACAGGTTGCCCTGCATGAAGGCCTGCTGCGACCTGGGAGAGGACGGAGCGGAGGGATCAGACGACAGAAACGATCAAATCTGGAGCGTAGGAGCCTGAACTGGAGAGGAGTGGGTTTTACCTGTAGGGCTGAAGTGAAGAGCTGAACAGGTCCTGCGGCTGGGAAACCGGAGGACCTGTGCCGAGTCCGAGCTGAGCCTGGTGGGTGTGTTGGTGCTGAGGCTGGCCTTGCAGGGGAGCGTAGATGGGAATGGGAATCTGCTGCACTGCTGTTGGCTACGAAAGCAAGGCGAAACATTCAACACCACATCCTAGCAAGCAACCCCCTCTTCCTGTCTCATCTTTTCTTTTTAGAGCACCATTTTGAATTTTTTTTCTTTTATTATAATAATTTAATAATTATTAAATTATTATAATTTAATAATTTAGTCTATCAATTATTCTGGATTTTTAAAAAAGGGGGGGGGGAGACATTCTGCAGATTTTTTTGTTTAACCACTTGAGCCTCTTTATACAATATTAGAAATACATACAATAAAAGATGCAAATAAATAATTCAATTCATTTTTTAAACAAGAAAATAAATATTTTAATGTCTGAAATGCAATGCTACAGTTTAAGCTTAATCATCTGTAGCAAAGGATGCATCTGCAGCTAAAACAATAATTCCAACATGTGAAAAGCTCGGCTCTTTCTGCTAGATTTACCAATATAATCCAATGTTTGTTTCACCACTTGAGAAAAAAATTGGTTATTTTTTGATTAACCAATTAATAAATTCTATTTCACAAGGGGCTTAACACGAGACAGAATTGGAACCAGGTGAAGCTACGTCTATGCCCCTCGAGTTCTGAGTAGGACATATTTACAGACAAAGTAGATTTCTATTTTAAATGGAAAATGTATACATTTGTTGGCCAGTTTTGTCTGTGTACTCCTGTTAATCGGTTATTAAATTAGTTGATTATTTTAACAATTGATTCAGCAACACTTAATCGTTTCAGCATTGTAACTGTGAAGCGATAAAGTCCCACCTGCGAGAGGCCGGGCTGAAAGCCCTGCTGCTGAGCCAGCGAAGGCGCCGCCAGGCGGGGGTGCGGGTTGCTGAAGAGGTGGCTAGTGTCCATGTAGAAGGCTGGAATCTGAGCTGCAGAACCTGAACAAGCAATCACCTGGTCACGAGAAGCTCCTAATATGCAGCAAACTGTATTCGAGCAGCTGTAGTTTCTCTCACCCGCTGCAGCCTGGGAGACGTACACCTGCGGCGTCTGCTGCTGCTGAGGCAGGAGAGGGGGCACGCAGCCGAGCTGGGAGAAGCTGCTGCTACTGCTGCTGCTGGTGGAGGAGGACAGGCTCCCGCCCTGCAGCTGCTGCGGCTTCACCTTGCAGATGTTAGGGGGGTCGGAGGCTGAGGTGGTCTTCGTGCTGAGAGATGAGGTGGTGTAGGTACCAGAACCTGCTGCTTGGAAAAGAGGCAGCACACATTAATCACCTTTTTCTTTTTTTTTGTTTTGCACATCTTCAGAATGAAAGCTCAGCCCATTCTTTTACAAATCAGCTCAAGCTCAGTCGGAGTAGATGGAGAACGTCTGCAACCCGCAGCTCCGGAACCACAAGTGGCTCTTTGGGTCTCCCAAAACGGCTTTTAATAACTGGATAAAAACTAAAAGGAACCAGTTAATGTATTTAAATACATATACAATGAAGCAGATTTTTAACTAATTTTTCCTGCAATATTTGAATTTAATTATCACCAAGAATGACACGAAAAGTACCAATAGTATGCTTAAGGATGAGTTAAAAAAACAAAACATATCCTCCTATTTTATGCTTATTTTAAATCCTAAAAACAGAAATAAAACCATTTCTTTTTTAAAACATGACAAGAATTTTATTAAAGCAGATATTTGTCTAAAAATGTGCATATGGCGTTTGCGGCTCTCAAATTATTTGGCAGTCCGGAGAAGAAAATTGATGTTTAGGTTTTAAAGGTTACAGACCCTGTGGCTTAGACTCATTTTCACGTAATTAAATAGATTTAGGGATCTAGGACTTTGACTAGGTTATTCTAACAAGTGTACATGCTTTCTTCTAAACCATTCCAGTATAGTTCTAGCTGCATGTTTAGGGTGGTTATCCGGGTGGACAAACGGTTTTCCAGCTAATTACCCTCTGACGAGGTTCTCCATCTGAATCCATTAACCAGGCACTGTACACTCTAAAGTGAGGGACTCGTTACCTGACAGTGAGGTGCTGGGGGTAACAGAAGCCACAGGGATCTGGGGCATGGAGGCTGAGGAGAAAGACGAGTACGAGGAAGCGCAGGAAGTGATGGGCGAGGAAGAGGAGGTGACTGGGGAGCTTTTCTCCAAACTCGGGGAGTTTTCCCAAGCTTTCCGAGCCGACTCCATCTGAGGAGGGACAGCAAAACGGGGGCGTAACATTTCATTGGAGTTCAAATCGTTTCCTGGTTGAGGCCAAAATGATTCCCTTACCTTTAGTGTTAGGTCAACAGTAGCAGGAGAAACTGTGCTGAGGCTGGAGCTCTGTTGGAGGGTCTCTCTGCGTGGAAGGGGCAGTGAGTGGGGGAGAGCCACCTGGGAAACAAATTGCAGTTAACACACAACCTGAAATACTTATACTTTTTTTTTTTAGAAAATGTGTGCAGGAAAAAGGATTTGTACCCACATTAGCCACTATGCTCTCCTCCATTTTGTTGCCTCCTGTGGGAACGCTGTCAGCCAGAGAAGAAGAGGGGGCGGTGTAGTCTGTGACAGACTCCTGGGAGAACAAAAAGTGAATCAAGATTCAACAACTTAAGGGCGTTTTCACACCTGATAGTCTGGTTTGACTGTGGACCAAAGTTGCAACATTGTTACATTTTCAGCTGGTGTGGTTCGCTGGTGTGAAACCATCCAAACAAATGGAAAGACCTGTTCCCCTCCCCTCGCCTGTGTTGCACCAACAACTACTGAAGGAAATCACAAAAACCTCTGAAGAAGACACGAGAACAGCCATCTTCTTCGCCAAATGTAAACAAACATGAAGCTTTTGTAGGATTTCTCTTTTGTTTTTGGTAAAAGACCACAAGTCATTTCTCTCACTAGCGTCAGGCTTGTGCGGTTGTTTTTGTTGTATTTACCCAGAATACAACCAACTACGCTATAGTTCTCTTCCTGCTTTTTTAGTAGTCTCCAGTCCGCTCGTATCCACATATGCATTCAAACCGCACCAGAGTTCACTCAACTGAACTGAGACCGAGACACAGTTTACTTTTTTTTTGTCCACATCATGGTTGGCTTTCACATTCACATCTCCCCAATCGAACCAAACTTTCTGGACAAAAGAACTAGAGTTTGATTAAAGCGGACTAACAGGGCTGGTGTGGATGCACCCTAAATGTATTTATTATTTTAGGAACAGAGGAACAACATACCTTAGAGTTGCTAGTGTACTCTGCTGAGGGGACCGTGATCATACCCTCAATGTCCCCTCCCAGTTCTGGCACTGTGGTGTCACTGGTGGGAGGACTGGAGTCTGTGGCTCTGCTGACCCCTCCTCCAGTCACTGCTCCCTCCATCCCTTCGGCCTCGCCTCCACGTGCGTCTTTGGCCTTGCGGTTCTTCAGAGAGCGCTCTTTACCGATTGGACCCGGCTTGTACTCCTTGGGTTCTACTGGCTCCATTTCGGGCAGCTTAACCAAGACAGGTCAAATGTTAAGAGAGGGGACAGATAATGAATCCACATTATTCACCTGGAAAGCGAGGGTTACCTTTTGCGTTTTGATTGGACCGGTTCGAGGTTGTTTCTGTCTTTGTTCTTTGGGAGCAGGTAGTTTGCTTTCGGAGACCGTCTCCAACAGCGCTGGTCCTCCGTCACTGTCGGTGCTTCCTGCAGACGACGGCGCGCCAAACTGAATACTGTCTATGCCCAACTCCACGCTGCCGTCAGCGCCAGGCTTCCCACCCTGCAGGGAGACATGTTAATGAAGAATATCAGGTGGCAGAACCAGTCAGAACAAACCAGCTTATTTATTCAACTTACCTCAGACGGCACGGTGCCTGTAAAGGAGGTTAGAGGTTTGTTCCAAGCGCTCACAGAGGGTGGCTGTGGGGGGCTGATGGGACCCACTGGAATAAACAAAGCAACATTTCACACGTACTGTGTTGATAAATCCTATTATCAGCAGGAAAGTAAAACTTTCACAGTTAAGAGATGCAAACAATTAATCAAGTTACGATTAATTGTCAATTAATAGTTCATTAGACAGTTATGATTAAATTAGCATGTTATGCTATGGAAATAGGGTCAGCCCTCTCGATGCAAGTGAAAACTCAGGTTTTTAAGAAAATGGCCGCTTATCAATTAATAGCGGGTTGATGTATAAGATAAACCAACATCAGATAAACTCACTAATCGATAACTTTCATCCCTAATGCTTACGTTTCTTGACATCAGTAAGGACAGTGGAGCCTGCCACCTTGTTCTCCCACAGTTCTGTACCGAGAGCGCTGTGCGGCTGTGCAGGCGCAGGGGGGAGGCTCTTTGAGGCGAACTCCACAGTTGCTGTGGAGATGGAGGGCAGAGGAGCTGGCGGCCCGTCCAGAGTTTGAGGAGAAGCAGCAGGTTGTGAGGGAGAGTGGTGGGGATGCTGTGCAGCAGAAGCAGCCAGCTGCTGCTGGGCAGAGGGCGCCGAGGCTGCAGGAGGCTGAGGCTGCGCCGCTTGTTGCTGTGGCGGCTGCTGAGGATGCTGCTGCTGGGAAGACTGCTTTTTGGCAAATCTAGGTGGCAGCTTTCCTCCGCTTCCTCTGCTCTTCTCGCCTTTCTTACCCCAGTTCTGAAGGAGAAGCAACAACTTTACTTTCAGGCTTGATGACAATATCAAAATTTCTACAAATCTCTGCGTCTACTTTCCCAGAATGACATTTCTAAAAAATTTTTACTACTTTTTTTTGCAGCATTCTGAAATACTTACCTAGCTGGGTTTTATACAGCTATACAATTCTCGGACACCTGGATTTGGATTAAGCTATTTAACAGTGTTTTAGAGGATCTGAGCCTGAACTGTGATGTATTTTAATATTCATAACATTCACATTTCTCAAACCCTTACTGCATTACCGTACACTAAATATTGATTCTTTCAAGCACAGTTTGTAATCTTTGATTCTTACTTAGCAAAAAATACTTGTAAAATGAGTCCAATTGAAATGGCCAAAAAAATACAAACTACAGATCATGTTAAAAGCCCAAATTTAAACTTGAAATCAGTGACAGGTCCATGTTTGACTTTTGCATGGATTATTTCTTTCTGTGGGATTTTTGTCAGGAAGCCCCCCAAAAACACCACACAAATAAACTAAGAAAAGGTGACGAAAAGTAAAAACAAATCCTTTAAGAAAAGTAGAAATTCTGGAAGCTTCAATTAAAGTTATGAAATCTAATTTAAATCCAGACATTTTAGAAGGTGACATTTCTTAATATTTCAGGGAATCTTTACTTGAGATGTCTGCTCCTCCTTTTTGCGTTTCTCTTCATCCTGCAGCCGTTTCTGCTGCTTGCGGGAAACGACCTCGGTGAAACCATCGTCGTTGGCACTGGACTGTGGATCCTCTGTGGTGGTCACCTCAGGATGGTCATCAATAATCACAACACCTACAATAAACAGAAATATGCGTTTTAGCCCTTGTGTGTCCATCAAACCAATGCATGCTTATTTACTGGTAAACGAAACGACCCGGTTGAAAAACATTATTTACTGACTTGCATAATTGTTGAGGTCAAACTGGGAAAGAGCGTTCTCCTTTGGTTTCTTGGCGGTCTGTTTGGCCTCATCCTTGCGTCGTGCAGGCTGCTCTTTGGCAGGCCGCTGAGAGGTTCCTCCAGATGTTGGGGCTGATGCTTCGGAGTTCTGCTGGGCTGGAGGGCTGTTATTCAGATAAAAAAAAAACAACAACAACTTCAGAATAGGATAAACCTGTAAATGTATTGGACAGTAGTAAATTTAGATGGGAAGAAGGCTGATGCACCAAGTATTAGGACTGCTCTCATCTAATTTCTAACATAAGATAAGCAAAAAAAAAGTAAATAAAAGGTCAATAAATATGATTCACAGAGATTTAAGTCAACAGGTTTAATGTAAAAGGTGCCAAAACTCGCATTATTATTGGATAATTAGATGTTATATAAAGTCTGGAAATGCAAATATATCTCTAATCTATTTATTTATTTATTTTTGGAAAATACTCCAATCAAATCCTCTTTCCCACAAATGTTTGGGTAGTCTGATCTCAATCGTGTAGCCAAATTTCACAAAGGTTTATTGTTTGAAGATCTCAGTTTGTGGCACACTGTTTCATCGAGTCAATTTCTTTGTGCAAATGTTAATGGAAGAACAGAAAGAGTGACAGCAGACAGAGGCCCCTTGTTTGAGACTCACCCTTTGCGGCCAGCCTTGCCGCCGCCTCTCCTCTCCCCCTTGCCTCCTGCGTAACTCCGGCCTGGTTTGGCGCCGCTGTTGCCCCTGCGGTTCTGCCTCTCTGTGGGCCTCTGACTTGAGAAGCTCCTCTTGGCTGCCTGGGACCCCTCTCGCTTCGGAGTCACACCTCCATCCAGCAGACTCTTATTGGGCGTCAGTGTGCCCTGAGAGGGAGTGGGTGCTGGGGCAGAGGCGGAGGTTGCCTCGTTGGCAGCCTCCAGCGCTCCTTTCCTCTCTTCCCGTTCTCGCCTTTCGTTGAAGTCGCTGCTCTCGGAAGCGGTCTCCCACTCCTCATTGGCTTGATCCGAGGAGTTCTGGTTGGACAGGTCAGGGGACTTGCTGCCCACTGCGGTGATGGTGGGGCTGCTGGCCTCAGGCCGGGAGGCTTCGACAAGAGACGTTTGGTCATGTGCAGATGTGGTGGCTGCCACATCTGCAGGCACAGTAAGAGGAGTCCCTGGAGCTCTGGACATCTTTGGAGAGAGGGATGCCGGAGCGGGAGCAGAACTTGGGGTGGTTGAAGAGGGCACAGATGCCAAAGTTGCAGAAGGACTCGTAGCAGGATCTCCGGTACCCAATACGCCAGCCTCCCGCTCTTTCAAGCGCCTGAAGCGAGGAGGTTTGTCCTGCCGCGGGGGTCGGGCCGGTCGAGATCGACGAGGCCGCTCTCTGCTGCCCTGAGGAGCCACTTCTCCAAATTTCTTTCCCTCCAACTTCGGGGGTCGACGGTCAGTAGGAGGATTGTTGTATCTTGTTGAGGACTCTGCATCCTCCAGCCTGAACGTCTCCATCGGTTTGGAAGGCCACTGAGAGGAAGAGTCTCTGGGTCCTGGCCTTCTGAGGGGGGCTGAGCGAGGACCGCCACGCTCTCTTGCGCCGCCTCGTCTGCTATATAATCCTCCTCTTCCTCGGCGGGAAGGCTCCCCCTTGGGAAGAAACCCCGGTTTGGGCCGGCTGTCGTCATCCCCTCTCATTCCACCCTTTTCACCAATGTGAGGCGGCTCAAAGCTCAGCTTGTGGGGTCCTGTATGCCCGTCACCAGGGAGATCTCTTCTTAGCGGACGGCTAGGTTTAGTGCTTGGCTCCCGGTCGGAGGGTCCGGTGTCGCTGGCTGATTCTCTCCCACCTTCGCTTTCAGAGTCTGTGTCTGAACCGCGCTGCCGCCTACGTTTCGGAATGACTTCAAAGTCCGAGCTCTCGCTACGCGTTTCGCTTTCCTCCCTGTTGCGAAAGGCAGCTGCGCCTCCAGCGGAGGGTAAATCAGAGCGCAAGCGAGGCTCTCGGTAGGGATACTCTGGCCGGCTACGACCGCGACTCCCTCTGCTGCGACCGCTGTAAGTTCCTCTGTAGCTCCGTCCTCTGGAGTAGTACTCCCCTCGCCCGCGTCCTTTGAAACTGGAGTCAATGGGCCATTCCCTCTCCTTGTCAGCCTCCTTGTCCCGGTCTCGGTCCCGGTCCCGATCCCTTTCCCTCTCCCTCTCCCTCTCCTCTCTTCTGTAGGCACGTGCAGGAAGATGAGACTCTTTCCGACTGGGTAGTTTTGGTTCTGGATGTTTGTCGTTACTAGGCAGTTTGTCCGCTTTCTCCTCCTGGGAGGAAGAGGTAGGAACCCCCGAGGAAGGCTGCGAGTCTCTGGCCCTATGGTGGGACGCCGGGGCTTCGTCTGCCTCGGTAGGTTCCCTCTTCCCATCGCCCTGAGCCCGAGAGCTTTCGGACACCGCTGCAGCTGCTGACGGAGCTTTGGTCGACTGATCCTTTTTGGACCGCTCGCTTTTATCCCCTCTGTCTCCTCTCTCGTGACGCTTCTCCCGCTCCTCTCGTTGCTCCCGCTCTTCTTTCATGTCCCTCAGGACGGGCTTTTTAATGGGGCCCGACCTGCGAACGGGTCTCTCTCCTCCCGGTCCATCTCTGCGACCAGACCCGGATCTCCCGCCCCAACGCAGCTCGGCTTTCTGCTTGCTGGGAGCTGGCAGAGGGAGCTTCTCCGGTTTGTGTAATCCATCTGCTGGAGGAGTCGCCCTGTTGCTTGTAAGGGCAGCCTGGGAGTAGAGCTCGCTTTGGGGCTTATCAGAGGCCCGGTCCCCTGCGTCCTGGAGCTCGAGTGATTTTGTTGCTAGGGGTAACCCGTCAAACCTGGGCTCATCCAGCTTAATGGAGTGGCTGGAACCCTGAGAGACACTTCTCTGGAGCATGGCGTGACCAAGGGCCTCCACCTCCTCCCCACTAGGCAGGCCTCGCTCATCAGCGTCAAAGGCCGAGCTTACAGGCGGCCTATCTAGAGGCCCCGGCACATCCTCTGGGCCCTGAGTAAACGCAGACAGGGAATCCGAGTCCCGAAAGAAGTTATTTTTCAGAGAGTCCACAGCACCGTGATCCTGAGCGTAAATAGCTGGAAGACCCCTGTCCAGATCCAAACCAGAGTCCATCCTGAAGAGAAGAAGGGAGTTTCACCACACTGTTACAATAAACTAACAGTTCTAGTGCAAAACGTTTTGCCATACCGTTGCTCCTTGTTATCCTCACGTCCTTTTGGAGGAGTTACAGATGGCAGCGGTTCTGACGGAGGGTACGGGTCCGATCCCCATACCATCCGTGAGTCAGAGGGGAAGCCGTGGTCTCGAACTGGTCGCGACAGGTGGTCGAATGAATCGGAGCTGGAACTGGAGTTGTCACCTGGTTCTCTGCGGACAATCTGCTTCTGAGGCATTCGCCCTGAAAACGTTGAGAGCAAGAGCAAATCTGCTCAGCTGATCTGACAACCATCATTACACTAAAGAAAGGCAGACTGCCTTTTTCTTCGCTCGACGTCTGAGAGTTGTGCATACGCCTTTAAGTCAGGATTACCAAAATTATGTGAATTATTGTGGCATTTTGCTATGTAAAAATCACTTTTCAACCAGTTTCCCCAAACTTATTTCTATTTACGCTCACCAGGGTGAATGTTTGCAGGAATGTCCATAGGGGGGCGTCCCGACATCATGCGGGGGTCCATGTAGGGCTGCATCATGAGCCAGCGGGGGTCGAACCCCATGGAGGGCAAGTGCTGGTGGTGGGGGCCCATAGGCTGATACATGGAGCGGTGCTGCTGCTGCTGCTGGGTAGCTGCAACGTTGCTGCCACTTGACGGAGACACAGTTCCTCCACTTTGCTGCTGCTGCTGTTGCCATTGTTGCTGCTTCATCTGCTCCTGGGGAGACAACGATTTACCGTTTTAACAACACATTGCTCCATTTTCATCAGTGACAGACAAGCATACATTTTCGTAAAGAAAATTAGGCTTTCCCTGTAATAATTAGATCACCATAAAGAACACAATGTAGGAATCCACTGAATAATGCTGAGTTAATAAATATGTTAACATACGAATGTGATCTAACAAATCTGACGACTCCTCAATAATTTTAGAAATGTATGAATACGTTTTGGCTGTTTTTTTTTCACTTTTGATACCAATGCAGATATCTGAAATTTAGTATCTGCCGGTAAGAAATTTGGTAAAGAAATACAGCTAAACTGACTTAAAACATTGGCTTTTAAAATGCACACATAAAAGTATTTAATTACAAATTTATTTGATATCTCTGCTCCAGCATAGTACACTTAAATACATTAACAGCTTCACAAGCCTGGTCAAACATATAAAAATAATCTGCAAGAGATTGTTTGCTGCACTCTCACAATGCCAACAGTTTGCTGGTTGTGTTTTTTTTTTCTTTTAAAAAGGTACTGCTACTAATATGGGTGCCCCATTACAGCTATTTCACTTCCAATACAATATTGATATTGCAGTCCAAGTATCGTTCACTGCAAATATTAACCCAATTTAATATCGGCACAAATAAATACTTTTATTACTTATTTTGTAGTGTGGATGTTAGAAAAGGCTTGCCCAAGTGAGATTACAGAAAACAATACAACAATAGTTATGAGAACAATCCATCCATTAATTAGTAACCAATGAGTCTGGTGAGGGTTTCAAATGCTGCTGGATAGAAATGCTGGGGCGGGGTGCTACTATCGAAGATTTTAGGTGCAGGGGGGAATAATCCGATACAGAAATAAAGCTTTTCAGTATCATTGAGGTGATAAATTGAAGAAAATCTTTTATGCAATGCTAAGGTATCTAAAATGAGATGATGAAGTTGATGTCAGCTCTACCATTTTAAAATAAGATCACATTTTCTTCAGCAGCTGTTCTCACACATACAGTTCCCAATATAATCATTGATAACACACTACAGGAAAACTAAAATATATATATAAGGTATATATATATATATTTAAAGTGATCGGAGATCATCTTATATTCTAGTAATTGATGGCGACCATAAATATTCTCCACACATTGAGCCATCAGCAAATAATAATGTCATAACTGCATCTTCAAGCCTGGAAGAAATCAGTGCGCTTGATTGAGACAGTTTTACCTGTTGTCTGAGGAAACGCGGAGGCAGAGACTTTTGAAACTGTTTCGAGTAGCCTGACATGACAGAGGGACGCATAGCAGCGGCTGCCTCTCCTTCCAGCTGTGGAGGAGCGATGGAGACTTCGTCCCCTCCAGGAGGCTCCATGTGAGACAGGGACAGGTGGGGCTCATCCACTGCAAACACATCACAGTCTAAGACCAGGAAGGAATCCAGATATTAAAACATCTGATAGGACTTGGCCTACCTCTGTTGTCCTCCATGTTGAAATAGTCCCGAATAGGCGCTGCAGCCCGATCGGACTGGTTCTCCGGCACCAAGGGTCCGACCTCAGCCAGAGCAGTCTCTCCATCGCCTGGAGGGTCCGGGGCTACAGCTACAGGTCTCTGGATAGGGGGACTGGCCTGACGGGCCAGCTCAGGCTCTTCCTCAGCATTTGTTTCCACTTGTTCCATTCGCTCCCTCTCAGCTTGAACAACTGGGAGCTCTGGCTGTGGGACTGGGACCGCCGGCACAGGGCTGGACGCAGGGTCAGATGCCGACAGGACTTCCTCCCCAGCAGCTCCCGCTTCTTCATTAGTGGTCTGATCGCCAACGGCCGCTTTTCCCTCATTGGCCTGTCTGTGTTTTTCATTTAGACGCTTTAGTTTCTCAGCGCAAGCAGCGAGCCTCTGTTCCTCCATGCGCCGCTCCTCTTCTTCTCTCCTCCGTCTTGCTCGCTCTACCGCCTCAGAGACTTCGGACTGCTTCTTTCGCTTCTGTCGCCAAGCGTCAGAATCCTCATCAGCTCCTGGTGCGACGGTCGCCTGTGGCTTGTTCCCCCGTGGAGCGCCGCTGCCGACGGATCGAGCGCCGCTCTACGGACGAAAACAAACGCACACAGCGTGAGAAACCATTAAGGAGGAGTGAGCACCTCACACTGGGCTCATGCAATCCAAACCTGCTCTACCTGGTAGTCCTGTGAAGCAGCTGATTTATTGTATTGCCCCACACTGCCAGGTGAGGGCGCTCTAGGATCACCGCTGTCAGCCCAGGAGGCCTTGGTGCCCCCACGGTCTTCAGGTCCCTCCTTCCAGCCTTCTTGATTGTCCGATATCCGAGCTCTCATCCACTCCCTGAGAATATCATTAAAGAAGCAGTCAACTAGGCAGAATCAACAGTCTTCTCACTAATCTCTGCTCTGAAGCTTCAAATGCGACAACACAATTAACTTTATACTGTGGCTAAAAAGTCTATGGTAATTATGGAAAATCCTGAGCCACCATTTAGGTTTTATAGTTTGCAGCAATTTACTGCAAATTGCAGTAAATTTCACCTTAGAAATATTCAGATTTCTAAGGTGATGAGCTGGTAATTGGTCATCTTCTTTTTTCTGTATGCCAAATCACAGTGGGGTCATTGCTATGGGTGACAAAGCCATGTCAGTGTGGAAATTCAAAACGTGTTTTAAGACTGGTATTATGCATGTTCCAGGCACTTTGTGTCATTTTATAGCACAATCAAGTAATTAAGTGAGCTTCAATTATTATGAAAATGCTGCAGACATCAAACCTAAAATAAATTTGTCTCCTTGAAATGGGGCCTCTGTTTCTTTAAGAAGCTATTGCTCTTTCCAACACTCCGCCTTCAGCACATCTCAACAAAGTTTCACCCTTAAAGTTACAACCACTCAGTTGAGTTGGACTCAGCAGTAAATCCTATGCTGAGCTCAGGAGACACCCAGTTCCATCAGATGTTTGCTAATTGCTACTGGCTAGTCTGGAGGAGCTGAGAGGGGCAGTCGGAGGAGAGGGGTGCTTTGTGAGGCGGAAGCTCGGCTTGGAGACCGTAGGGCCAGAGAAGAGTTTTGTGGAAATAAGTGCAGCTTGGTGAGAGAAATTGCTTTGCAGATTTGAATGGGTGCCATTCAAGGATTCCTCAAAAATGCATGAAGGAATGAAAGCAACAATCCCGGTGTGTTTTTGATGAAGGAATAACATTATAACAAAGCTAAAAAAAAAAATAGGCTATTTGCCTGATAACCCTCTTTAAATTAAATTTTTGGTAAGAGAGGGGTTGTTCTGAAATAATATCTGGACATTTAGGAACATTTTGTTGTATTTTTGTCCAAGTTATTCATGAAGATCTCTAAAACAAGACTTTCACAGATATTCTTTCATGTCAGATGCTGCTCCTCATCTTCCATATTGAGATGATCCAACACTGACTTCATAGTACTCAAGTTTAAAACTGGTCGCATCAAAATCTGGCCATGCTCTCTCCAAAAATGAAAGAATCACACATTTATAAACAGATTTGAAAGCCCTCCAGAAAGCTTAGAAAATGGTTGTTTAAGATTACTCTAAAATAATAAATTACCAAACAGTTGTCTCCAGCATTTAGACAGCAAAAAAAGCTTTTACTGTAGAGTAGTTTCAGAGAGGGACCTGTAATTCACTGCATTGTTCTTCACTCAATATAATTTAGCAATGATTCTCAGGCACAATTCCAGGTAGGAGAAAGATTCAAGTCTCTAAAAGCTTTCTGTTCTTTAAAGCACTGGCACCTGCTGCTGAAGTTACAGACAGAAGCAAGCCCAATAAGTTTAAAACAAAAAACTGAAAAGATGGCTCAAATCCTCACCAGTTTTCTGCTTTGTCTTTAGCAGCTTGGTTTTCCTCGTCGTCGCTGAAGTTCAGTTTCTCGGTGTAGTCGACCTCCATCTGAGCTCCTTAATGGCACACAGGACGCAATCCATTGATACTTGAAATGATCTTTAATCCGCCTAAATGTGGTTAATGAGTTGTAAAAATGAGCCAAGCTGAAGCTACTGACCTGCCCAGCCTTCATCTGCATCGGTGTCCAAATTGTCGAGTTCTTTCAGTTCTGTTGCGCTGATGATTGAGGGTCTGTCGGGGTCTTGGAGCCAAGACTGAGGGGGCGGCTGCTGGGGGCGGGCCGAACGAGGACCCCTGAGGATCCAACGGAGGGTAAAGCAGAAACAAGCTTATATATTTTGGCTCAAGCAGGAGATTAATTGTGCCATCTTAGTGCGACTATTAAATGTAATTTAAATGATTCTGAATAGAAAAAAAACTCACTTTCCCCCATCTTGTGGCACAGGGTATCTGAAGTTACCCTGTCCCGGGGCAAACGACATTTGTGGGTAGGCATGGAACATCTACACAACAACAAATATTGTCATACAGGGTAAAAACAATCGAAAAGTTAGTGATTCTGCTGCTATTGACGTCTTTGCCAAACGAGACTTACATAAGGTGGCATCATGCTCCTGAAAGCCGGGTCAAAGTGGGTTGGCACCCCCGCAGGAGGCTGCTGCCCCCCGTTGAGTTTAGGCTGAGAAGCAGCGGCGGGGGGAAACCTCTCTCGGGCGTCCCTTTTCTCCCTTTGAGCGTCACCTGCTGCATTTCGGCCGGGTTCTTCAGCCTCCGCGGGGGGCGTGGTGGTACCGAGGCTCGTGCTGCCCTCCTCCTGAGGCTTGGCGTCCATTTCAGGTGGGCTGGATGCACTGTTCAGATTCCTGCCTCCACCTTCACGCCAACTGCCAACGTCTGAAATCACAAGAAGGAAGGAGGTGTTGGACAGTTCCTGTTTGTGAGACAGGGCCACATTAAGCCGACTTTGGAGTCATTCAAACATATAAAAATGTGTGGTTTAATTGAAAGTGAAAGCAGATTTTCTCAAACAGGGCCGTCAAACTCATTTTCATTTCGGGTCACATCAAGATTACGAAAGTCCTCAAAGGGTGTGGCAGAGTGCATTGATAAAACTGCGCATTACCAAACTGTTAAAATATTAATAAATAGCAGTATCTGCATCACACTAGTACTTCTTAAAGTTAAATAATATTGAACATCTTTGCACATTGATGGAATTTAGCGGTATACAGATAAGTACTTTGACAGATAGTACTTAATCTCTCAAATTTAATCTTGACAGTTACATTGACGTGGCCCAAATGTAGCCTAGAGGGCCACATTTAAACTCATGGCGGGCCGAATACGGCCCCCAAGCCTCGAGTTTGAAACGTGTGATGCAGAAGACTGGGTTAGACGCATTAATCCTGGTTCCCAGTCACTTGTGAACAATTTTAAGGCATAAATATAGAAGCTCTGTGGTCCAGCTTTACACATCGTCACCTTCCTAAAATAAAGGCTTTAGGCATTTTTTGATTTGGCAAATAATAATAATTAAAAAAATGAACACCTCCGTTTTTCCAAATAAAATCCCTCTTGGCAAAAAATGACTTGTTTTATGAAGGTGATGCTATAGAAGTGTCTGAAAGGAAGGAAGGATGGCCAGATTGATGGATCAAAAACAAATAAAATAAAAAAATTGATAAAAGGTCATGAACAGATAACAGACAATGAAGTATTTCATGGAGAAATTAACAGGCGAGTAAAGAATGAATGAAACGGACCATATATTTAAGACAATGGAACAGGGAATAAGGTCTGACAACTCACAAACAGCTGACAACTTGAAACAATCCTTACAATCTCAGAGATTGTTAAACGTCACATAAGGAATAAAGTAAAACAAAAATGCCAAAGTCATAATAAGACAGCAATACAAATCTCATAAATTACAGTACATGCCAAGGTTTGTTTATACGCAACGGAGGAATGAAAGACTTTTCTTCTGTAAGGTGATTCAAACAAAACTTTAGTGTTTCCATCTGTGCTACAAATACAACATAAGCTGAACTTTGAAGACATTCCCTCTTCTAAGAGGGGTTACTCTTTTTTTTCCCCCTTTCCTTAAGCTTCCTCTTTAAACCATTTGGTTTAACACAGCCTCATGCTTATGTGTGTGAGTGTGGCCCTACTTTGTGGTCTGAGGCTTGGGCCTGGTCCATAGGGCTCTTCATCTTGATCATCGCCTTTCTCTGCTTCACCAGCTGCCTGCAGGCTGGGAAACTCTTGGTGAAACTGGGTGCTTACGCGAGGAGCTCCTTCAACAACAACAACAACAAAAAAACCATAATGTTAGAAGGTTTTACAGATTATGGAGCTGAATGAAAGCTGTAACCAAATAAAACAGGGACAAATCAGTCATTTTAATTCAGAATTAGCAAAAAGTACACAAAAAGAACTTTTTCACATTGCAATCACAGAAATAAGTATGTCTTAATATTATGTCAAACAAAAGGCACACATTAAAAATTTGAAAGGGAAAACTCTTAATGTCTAAATCTGGAGAGATCTACGGCTCAGGCGAGAGAATCACTAGAAGACAATTAGTCGCAAACTTAAAAAAAAAAAAAAAGGTTTAATGAATGAATGGTGACTGAAAAGAAATCCAGTTTAATATTTCCCACAAGTCGTATAGCGGAAAACCAGGAAACAGAGAAGTTTGACCAGTAACGTGATCTAAAAATGTAACTTTTGGGTTAAATTATTGGGAAACTGTGCAGTGCATATTACCATGCTTCCACAGGGAAACATGGTGGTGGCAGTGTGTGATGCTCTTATGCAAAAACTTTGCTAACATTAAACTAGGGCGGCAGCGATTCCTCGAGTGACTTGAGTACCTCGATTATTACAATTTCTTAAGGAAAATTTACCTGCCTCGAAGCTTCGTTAATTTATGTTTTATTATTTAGCGCACCATGTTCCAGCTGGTTTATTACTTGCGTTGCACAGAGCTCTCACTTCCGCCTGAGTTGTTAACGAAAGCTAAGTGTTAGCAGCATAACGTGCAGTTTTCAAGTTCGGCCTGGGAGGATTTGATTAATTCATGATAATGTCTGGGTTTTTGTCGTTTTTCGGGGGACCAATAAGCATCCTTAAAATGACTGGCGCGATGCCTGGAGTACGGCAGCTTTTCTCTTCCCGGAGCTGCTGCCTGGTGGCGGGGAAGAGCGAACAGCGGGGAAGAGCGCTGCAGGTGTATTTATACAGGTGAGCGGATAGACTGAACATTGCGGGCGGCTGCGCATTAGATGATTAACGTAATTGTAGCTTTACGGACGAAACAGAAAATTAATTTCATATCATCTCGGTCTCAACAAATGGGTGGCGTAGTGCATCGTGACGGCACGCAGCAGGTAGATGAGTTTCTGTGTGTGACGAACGAATGTGTCAAATCCCATCGCTAACATGAACACAAACGCTTTAAATGTCTGGGCAAGGTGAGAGTTCATCTATTAAATTGACTGAAGATGAATACAGAAATGAAAAGCTGGAGTATAGACAATTTATAAGCTTATTTGTGAGCCTGCCTCTATAATTTCAGATTCTTGTATAACTTTTCTTCAGGTTGATTTGGAAAGTGAGCTATTATTGTTAGGAGTTCATTTTCTAAACTACAGAAAAGTTATTGTTAGGGAAGCTCAACTGAAAAATTGGACTGATGTTGATATACAATAGTACTACTGCTGTTATGTTAGATTTACCAATGTTTTACTTTATCTTTTTTTTTTTATCCGATTACTCGATTAATCGTAAGAATAATCGATAGATAACGCGATTACTAAAATATTTCTTTACAACAGCCCTACATTAAACCAAAAGTCACATTTGAGGCAATTTGCCAAATTCGGTCTTAATAAATTTCATCAATGGGGAGAGTTTGAATTATGTTTAACTCTTGTTTAACAGTAACAGATGAAGCTGCAACATAGAAAGTTTTTTTTTAAGTAGATATGAGATTTTGGGAGCAGATGGGAACAATATTTACCATCAACCTGCGGCTGCTTGTTGTTTGCCCAGGAGCGGCTTCCCCCGGTAGGAAGCTCTTGAGACTGGAGTGGTGCTGGTTTGTTTTGGGGTGGTGGCGTTTCCTGCTGCCTGTTGAAGATAATGGCATTATTAAACAAATTGTTTTTTTAATTAAATCACCAACTCCTCTTTAAGTCAACATTTTTTTTTTTTTTTTAACCAAAGCAAACAGTAGTGTACCTCTCGTCTCCTGCCTCGGTTCTGGACGCCCAGCCGCTGCCGTCTTTGGGGACGATGTTGACGTTGGGGTCGTTTCCCTTGTTCTCCGCCTTCAAGCTGGGCAGGTTAGCTGGGGGGGGCATGCGCCGGCTGACCGCAACTTTACCCAAACTCTGGAGGCCATGTCTGGCAGCCACTGGAGGGAACATTTCAGACATAAAAAAAGTATCACTATCAGAAGCTTTCATACGGTTTTCAGAAAACAAACGAAAAGTCAACACAGGTCTGCTTGGAAGCAACTCTGAAAATGAAAATCACTGATCAGCCAATTAAAGCTCTTTGACATTAAGTTATGCAAAACAGGGCCTTAAAACTCCATTACAAAAAGAGCTAGTTTCACAATTTCTTCTTTAGCGTTCGACAACATACATCAAATATGTTGCGTCAAACAGCTGATGGTAATTTCCTGTATAACACTGGTTATACTAGTTAAAAGTAGGCATGTTACAATAGCAAATTCTCCTGGATGCTAAATTGCCCTAGAAATTATTGTGATAAATAATAATTTAGTGGTTTTGAGACAATATATTCAACAAGTATAAAGATAATGGCATAATAATGCAAGTTCACCATCTCATAGGCTTTGTACAGAAATCTTCACACTGGAACTGGGAGGCATTTTAAATAAAACCCTAATAAAGAAAAAGGTAAAAAAGACCACACACAATCAAATAATAAAAAAAACTGATCATGAAGTCTCTGTAAACAAAACTGCCCTTCAAAAACATCAGAATGGAAATCATCAAGCTCATTTTGATTTAGGTGATTAACTGCAACAGGCTTAGTCAAAACCAGCATGGTTTAGTTAAAACAAAGCAAATGACGGCGGCAGACTCTTACCAGCAGTTTTCTGGGTCTCCAGAGATTTGCCTTTGTAGGTGTTGAAAAGGCTAAGGGTTGCATACTTTGTTTTGCCATCCTTTGCCTTGGTGCTCTGCCCTGACTTCTCTGACATTTCGCTGGAAACTCATTGAGTCTGGTCCTTTGGCCTCGCCCCCAGAACCAGCCTCCTGCACGAAGAAGAAGAAAAAACATCTCAAATAGAGCAGAAGATTGTTGGGTTTTTTTTATAATATTGAGCTTTGTTGCTGATTTTAAACACAGACATTATGAGGGAAGGTGAATTTCACCTATAGTTGCAGTTTTATGTCAACACGGCAGGAAGGAAACAATAATACGATATTTGAAGGGAATGTTGCTAGGCTCATAGTCCAGAATGTGAATTAAAATGTGGATCGTCAAAGACAAGAGACACAACACATTTGGGACTGCAGTGTCTTTCTCAAGCAACACAGAGGTCATTTATTATTAACAGTGGATTGGCGTAACAGAGCTTGTGACCATTGTAGTTGAAGTGTGCATTATGCTGAAAAGACCTGACAGCTCTGATCAGTCGGGGCTAAATGTTTGAACTCGCCCCTTAAATAGGCAGAAGGTACATCTCCCTAAAAACAAAGGCTCACAAAGTAACCATATTTATAAAGACCTATTTAGCTACGACCAGGGAGCCGACATTCAGATGAAGTCTTGGTATCAAATGGTCCAGCAAAATTAGAACTAGACCAACTGTATATTGTTTTAGCAGCACTACGAACAATTGCTGCGTTTCCGTTTTACAGTAAAATTTTATGTCTTTTTTGCTGGGAATGATGCGACTTAAAACCAAGGTAATTTTACTCAAGGTTATACCGCCACACTGACGCACGCCTAGCTACAGCTGAGGCGACTTCCTGCTTTGACTTGTCCTCGTCTTTTCTTACGAGGAACTACAGAAATAAAAGGTCAGAAAAAAACCCTGTTTACATCTTTTATATCATGTTATAGAACACCTTTTTAAACAAAAGACGACTGATATTTTTGCAGATATCTCGTTAAACAGAAAACAAACAGAGCTTTTATCAGAGCACCACTATATTCACACCTCTCTCTTTAACAACGGGAACAGAAATGTCTGTAGAGGAGTTTCTTTTTAAGGAATTTGGCTGTAATCGGAATCAGCGAGCGAGAGGAAAGCAAGAGGAAAGCAAACAGATGTTACCAGTCAGTAAAATGTCAAAAGTATAAAACTGAATTTGCAGTAAATGCAACTGATCTTTTTGTGATCTTTCCAGCAAAACCATTGCTGCTAATATTTCAATCAATGGAGGTATGCGATGCAAAAATAGAAAAGAAAAGCTAAACTAAAGTTGGAAAAGTGCCAAAAAAACCAACACTTTTTAAAATACTATAAACGACAAGATGAGTCAAAATTCTCAATCCCAATTAACCTAAATGCTCTAAAAGCAAGACAGAAAAGTGAGCAGTTTGATGTGAAATTTAAGGTGAGACAAATCACTCATCTCAGAGACAAAATAAAAGGGCAAACGCAGACGTATGAACTACTGCTAATGACAGAGAGGCACGAAGGTGGTAGGATCAAACATTCAGAAAGCAACACCGTCGAAAGGCATGAATCAGGGTAAATCCCTTGAGGAATTCACTAATTTCCTCCCTAATGAAAGGTCAGCACAGGAAGACCGGGACAAAGACGGACCATTAAAGTCCGCAGATCCGTCTCCAAGTGCATTAGGACGGCCGGACTTAGCTTTTTAGCTGCAACCCTGGTTGCCAGATGTCATCGAGCAACATCTTAATCACGGGCATTTTCTATCGTACAGACAGACAAACTCCATCCAACTCGGCAAATTTCAGGAACGGCTATGAGGCTCGAGATTAAAATGAAAGACCTGTACAAATCAGGCAATCGTTAAGCCACATGCTCTTTAAAACAATTGCTCCTTCGCTGATACAGAACAACCAAACATTCTGAGGATAATGGTTTCCTATACTGCTAATTGGAATCTTGTGTAAAGAAAATGCTCTGATGACCAGATACAGCATGGATCCAGTCTCCTTTTCAATTAAATACAAGAAGAAGGCTTAAGCATCTTCGCCATCATCCTGATTTTCCAGTCCATACAGTCATCAAGAGGGATTTGCAATGGAGATAATGTCAAATTACTGTGGTTCAAATCAGGTTGTTCAGTCAAAGAAACTATAGTTTCGTCAGTCTTAAAGGGAAGTGGATATCTTTAAGTTTACAAGTGCAAATATTGTGGTAAATACAAGTGTTAATTAACTTATCTAAAGTGTGGAAAGTGGAACATAAAGTGAGACTTCACCCATGTCTGATTCTTGTCAGAAGAAACCCCAAGTACGACTCCTGAAAATGTATTTATTAAAAAATAAATCACTCTTGTTCAACAAGGCATCCTTGTTTCCTGCACATTTTTCAGAAGACTCCATACCTTTCTGGTTTGCAACCCTTTTATTTTTAGTTTTGTGTAGTTACTGCAACAATGGTCAAACTTTAAATCTGGCACCTGCCAACATCTGAGTGAAAAGGACTCAAGAATGAAAGATGATGACGAATGAAAGGATACCATAAAAGATAAATGGATGGCTGGACAAACCAAAGATTGGACCAGGAAGGAAGGATGAATGGACAGACGGAATAGATGATAGAGGACAGAAAATTTGAGAGAAGGATGGAAAAGTGAATAGTCAACAGGTTTAAAGATGGATGCATGGACAGATGCGTGGATTGATGGGTGGATCGCTGCACTGATGGAGGAATGGATGGGACAGATCGATGGCTGGATGTCAGCATAGATGAGCTGAAAGCCTGATAAGTATTCAGATGGATGAATGCAACTTTAGGAAAAGGTGAGACTTAAAAATCCCCAACCCATTTTGATTTTCCCCATGCTGATCCAGACCTGGAAACTACTTCCATATTTTTCCATGAGCCCCGTCATATGTCGGACCAGTCAATCGATAAGCAAAGCTTCAATCGATATCTGAACAGCTTCCTGCTCATCAATTAGTGAGTTTTTGAATGAACAAAACCCATAAGATCATCTACTAGTTTCACAAGAAAAGCCATTTTGACTTAATTCACACGTTACTCACAATTAAACGCGTATCTAACCCAATAAGAACCACAGGTTTCGCTGCTTGAACAAAGCACATTTGGCAGCTTTCTTTAAGTTTTCAGACCCACTGCCGCTGATGGGTCAACATCCTTTCCCATGAATCAAACAACGGACAGGGCGGGTGGCTCATACCGGCAGGGGGGTACAGGCCTTCTTCGCCCAGAAATACACCAGAAACGAACCAAATGCCACCTCCTAAGTCCACAAAAGCCGCACTTAAAAGTGCTGTAGTGTCCTCGGCAGCTCGACCCGACATGTGTGGTTCTGAACGTGGTGCTGCAACAGAGCAGGCCACAAGCTCGCATCTTTCAGCGTAGTTTCGTTTCCTCACTGGTCGCCATCACATCCACTCACAGCCCGTCCGTATGCTAACCAGCTAGCGCTGTGCGGTGTGTGTGTGTGTGTGTGTGTGTGTGAGAGAGAGAGAGAGCAGGGAAGCCACACACTCCAGCGTTAAACGCAGACCCACCTGCCACCGTCGCTGTGTCCCTTGTCCTCTGCGATGTTTCGCGTCCACCACTCAAAGTCCGGTTTCGGCCTGGTCGGAGGTGAACGACTGTCTGTCTGGCCGGCGGATTACAAAAGCTGGCTAGCTCCGTTTAGCTCTGGTCGCTAGCTGCCAACAAGCCGCTGTCCACATGCAAAAATGCGGGGGGGGCGGCTGGTTGCTCTCTGCGTCCTCCGACGCTTCTAGCCCCCCGTCTGTCCTCGTGTGCTCGGCCTTTGATGCGGGAGCCGGCGCGCGGTATTCCCGGTTGTCCCGTGGCTCCGTTATCTCGTGCCAGACCGTTTTTCTGGTTGAGTGAGGCCCCGCTCGCGCCGCGGCCTGTCCCCAAAAAATCAAAGATGGCAGACGCAGGTTGCCAGATTTATCGCCTGCTATCCCCCTTCAGAGCTTCAACAGTCTGCATAGGAGATCAAACATGTATAGCCAGCTGCGTTTGCTGTTTTATCGAGTAAGCTTCCGCTGGGAAGCATTCATTCAAATAAAATAAGGTCATATTCAAACATATTCATTTATTGTCACTTCATTGTGAAGCAAAAATAGTTTATTAGTAGTAATAGTAATATTTATTTTTTTAATACGTTTATAATATATTGTATTGGTTTTGGTACAGACCTACAAAACCAATACAATATAGCGGCTTCCTCTCCTATTCCAAGACATTGTCCCAAAAGCATGATAAATCCCATTATGATTTTTGATTCAATACCTAGAACACCTAGAGAAAAAAAACCCTTCTGGAACTTTATGAAAATGCCTACTAAGAGGTAAACAGAGCTCTGTGTTTGAAGGAATGTAATGTTCTCAACTTCTTTAAGTGTACGGTTGCTGATGCTCAGAGATGTGTGCTGAGGTTCATTAAAATGTATACAAAAAAATGTATTAAAGGTAATTAATTTAAACATATAAAAACTAAAACTGAGTTGATTTAAAAACAGCAAGTATAAACTCTTTATAACCTAATGAACCAATGTAGCAACTAATGAAGCATAATAATAATTACTGTAAGGTTAAAATGGTAGACTGGGACACACATTGTTTTCAGTTGTTTTTGTTTCTTCATATCATTTTTTACAACATAGACCTTGTTGGCTATTTTCTATTTGATATTAGAACATGAGAAAAAATTGTCAGACTTTCACTTGCTTAACTCTGGAAGAGGCAAATATTTATAAAAATTTACAGTCTGATTTTTGAAAATGTTGTTGTTTTTTGGCTATTCAAAAAACAATCAGTGTGTCAAACGATAGCTGAACAATTTGCAAGTTCATTAAGATTAATTTTGATGCAAAATGTCTTTTGCGACAAGGATTTGAAAATACTGGTTTTACATAATTGAATAGAACAGACAAATGAGTTGGAGGCCTCATTAACTTTAGTTTTTCATTTGGCTGAAGATGATAAAATCTGAGCAGAACCTTTAGATTTGATATCATTGATGATTTTCATGTTATTTTTGATACCCCTTTAAGACAATGGGTACTTTAATAAATAATATTTTGCAATCAGGTCCACACCCTGGCCTCTTTTCAGTTATTTTCCAATTTGTAAAAATCTTTTCATAAGAAAGGCTGCTACAGAACGGGAGGTAACTTTTTCTCTAGCTTGTCATTTAAATCTCTGTAATTTACATAGTTTATTATTTAGTTTATACGACTTCCCCACAATCTCTCTGCAGTTCTACCTCATGTTCTTACAAGTATTGCATTGCTACACGCAATAAAACGAAGTAAAGTCCAGCCCAGGACATCAAAAAGTCAAGACAATATGTGGATAACTTTTTTGAATACTTGAATATCTAAAACCTGGCAACCCAAACTCTCAGGAGTCACGCGTGGACGAAATCTGTTTCCGGGGCGTACCGGCGAATCACGCGCGGCGCAATGTTTGAACTTCACAGATTTACTGAATCAGTGTTGATTCTTTCTGTCCGTCTGTCTGTCCGTGTCTCTGACAGACAGATCCAACGAAGTGTCTCTGATCTGGATGTCGCTCCAAGGTCGAGCCAAGCTCTGGGATTCACATTATTTAAATTAAATAATAAGCTTTGCTTTGTGAGGCAAAGAGCAGATCTCAGATTATTCGACGGGAATTAAGGAATTTATTCGCTGCACCACATGCAACATTTTCACATTTTGTAATTTAATGACACTTTATGTGGTGGACCAATACAAACCAGTTCATCATTTTGATGGCGAATAAATTCCATAAATTGTTTTCTATTATTATTATTATTATTATTATTTCCAAATCAGAATCTTAAAAGCGTTTTGTGAAGGTTCAGGTGTGCATTTTCAAAAAAGAACAACAAAACATTTTACTGTCTTTGCAGCTGCTAGCTTTTTTTTTTTTTTTTTTGAGTCATCCTCCAGATTTGCACATCTGTCCTTATTTCTTTTTAGCTCGTTCTTCCTTACAAAATACCTCAAAATAGATGGGGATAGTCTGTGAATTATCAAAGGATTCAAATCTGAACTTTGACTGGACCATTCTAAAACCTTTGACCTTGACCTACAATCAAATCAAATATCAATCAAATATTTAAATACATTGTCTAAAAACGACATATTTCCCAGTCTGCCAATAAATCAGACGACATCTTCTCTGTTTTAGGATAGATTACCAAAAATAATTTCTACTTTCAAAATATCAGAATAAGTGAAAGACAAGCTTGTTGAATATAGCTCAATCCTTGTCTCATCTGCCCGTATTAGAAGAAATCAAGTCTTGATGGTTTCTTTGTTTTTCTCGCTCATTCTAACAAACCGTCTTTCATTTGTGTTTGGATCAGATGGTTGGTATTTTGGGTGTTCTAACAGAGCAATGACTGGAAACTACTTGCAGTAGTTTAATGCAAGTAGCAGAAATACGTTTGCATTCAAAAATGATTTCTGTATTTTGGGATAAGGCCTAATGATTTCAGGAATATATTTGCTAAGCAGCTGAACTCTTACCAAGTTTGCAAAAATGACAGGTCTGAAAACACAACCTGAATTATGCCAGAATATTTACCCCAAGACCTAAAGAACGACTAACACTGGGAGGCTACTACATTTCTCAAAAATGGAGGACCATGCAGTAAAAATAATCCTTCTGACTGTTTCAAGAAGACTAGCAATCAACACATCATCTGTACCAGGGAATTTAGTGGAGGGATAACCACTGCAACGTGCATCGTCTCCTTTTCCATAACTACTTATACCTGAGGAAAAGCAACAAAATACAACGTTTGCTCTTTTCTAGCTGATCCTGCATTGCAGTTGTTCCACATCTGATTCGGTTCCCAGCGGGAACTTCCTGTCACATGCCGACAGTGTGATGCGGTGAACCACAACAAGCCCTGACCTTTCCACCCCGAACTCAGGCTGCAATCTGCACTCACCGTTAGATGGCGCCATAAGCAAATGAACAATGTCTAAACCAGATGTCCACCGTGGAAATAGACTGTCACACAAGGCAGATATGTTTCTATTATCCTTTCATATATGAATTCAACAGAGGTGTCAAATTCAAAGTTTAAATGTTAGTTTTTCTTTAAATCTTTTGCGGAATCTAAACACTGAAAAGCAAGTAACTACAAGTCTGCCAAGTCAGGATTTTTTTATATTGTATGTTTCTGTTAATGTGTGTTCAGTAGAGCCTTTGATAGAGCCGAAAGGATGTTTGTTGACCGTCCATAACCCAGCTGCAGCCGACAGAGCCAGAGGCCCGATCAAAGGTCCCTTCAGTTTCAGCGTATCAAAGAGCCTTTTCTGTCTGCTTTTTCCAACTCCATTATATATTTTGTAGAATCAAGCGTCACTTTCCAGAATATCTGCGACAAAAACTTCACTGAATGAAAAATCAAAGCATTTTTTTAAAATATAAAAATATTTCTGCCTCTTTAAGATATTGGTGTGCAACACTTTGAGAGAGCGGACAAAGGAAAAGTGTCTCTGTGTGAATGCAAAACAGTTTGTTTAGCACAGTGTCAACGGTGTTCATGGATAACCTATTGCTCAAACCGAAGCTTATCAGTGTTTTAAAAGCTGATTTTTGTTTTTTGTCCCTTTGATAATAATTGTAGTACCATATCAACATTACATTGTACAAATTTGTGTCTTTGTGTCACTGTGAGAGACCAAAATACGTCAACAATGATCATTAAAAGCTCGGTGTTGACCTACTTTGGGCTCTCCTTATCAAAAGCCTGCTGGAAATAAACAAACAGTTGCCAAGTTACTCCAGCCCCTCATCTCATTCAGAAAGTGATTGGTTTATTTCACTGACGATGAAGTGGCTTTTCTAATAAATAAAAAAAAGCCTGGGTGTATTTTATCCCATCGCAAACTTATCAAAAGTGATTTAGGTAAAGACTTTACCTAAAAACACTTCTTATCTTCTTTTCCTGAAATGTAACTTATTAAAGGGTTTGAGAAAAGTTGCCAGAAAGTTACATGGAAAGGTTTGTGAAGCAGAGAGAACAAAGTCCTTTGGCTTTAAATACAGAGATTATTAAACGTTTTCAGCTCAGTTCGACATCAGTCTGTCGCTAGATACATAGAAATGCAATTTTTATGTGTTTAGTTTATTAAATTAGGATTTTCTGTGTCAGACAAACACAAAATGAGCTATATTTCAGAAGTTGAAGGAAAATGATACTTGCTTTTCAACATTTTTTACAAACAAAAATCTGAAAAGTGTGGTGTGCATGTGTACTTGTAGGGATTTTTCTTTACTTCTCTTGTATGTTGTCATATAGGTGCCTTATCGTACATTCTGAGTCAGTCCCTTACAGAAATCATTTTTGCTGCCGTTGCAGCTGCAAGTGTTTTTGTGCTGTTGCTATCCATTTGGGACATTTAAAGATGGCAATTTAGTCTATTTATGTCCTAAAACAGATTAATCAGTTTAAGGTCTGCACTTTCCTCGGATCACTGTAGCGTGTGAAACATGGAAATACTTTGACTTAAAGCACTATGTTGTAGATCAATCTCTATGTTCAGTGTTCTTGTCAGACTGGAAGGCAAACGTAACCCCTAGTCTCAAGTCTTTTGCACAATCTAGAAGCGTTTCGGTTTTATAAATTGTCCTGCATTTAGCTCTGAATTGTATCTGAGTATCTGAATTGTGAATGCATGCCTCACAATTGCCCTTCATTTCACAACTATTCACTATTTTGTGTTTGTCCGTCACATAAAAATAAAACGCATACTATAGTTTGTGGCTGTAATGTGACTAAAGGTTTCTGTTTGGTTTCTGTCTGTAAACTTGAACAAAGAAAGAAAGAAAAAACTTTTACACAACATTTATTAGATGCGCTGCATACATGATTTCAAAAGAGGGTTTCAGAGTGTAAGAATTAAAAATACTAACCGTATTTGGTCTTAGATGGATGCATGGAGGCATTTCAAAACTTGACTTGAGAACAGAGCGTGTAGGTGTTGCAACAGATTCATAAAATTATATAAACCAAGGACTACAGGAAAATAACTGTATACAGAAAGGTTCAATTTGGTCAAATAGAGAATAAGCTATTGTAAAGTTTTAGTTTTAGCCATTTAAAAAGATCAGTAGTAAAACAGTATGCAAAAAAGTTTATGAATTAAAACTGTAATTAAAGGCAAATGTAATCAGTCATGACATTAGCTTCACGCCGCAACCCGGCAAGGACAAGCAGGTCGAGGTAATTGATGAATGGATGGACATTAGCGTCATTGTGTGGGCAGGGAGGATTTCACCCTGTCCAGCAAGGCAGCAGGATCCTGCAGAAACGCTGGGAGGCTGCTCCGGTTGTAGTAGGCAGCCAATCCCACCGCCACCGCGGACAGAAGCAGAGGCAGCTTCAGAGATCTCCGTCGCTCGGGGTCTTTGCAAGGCCTGGTCTGCAAGGGCTGGCAGACTCTCTCCCACTGGGTAAGGATGGCCTTGCGGGCGCCGGCCCACTTTCCGGGTCCCCTGAGTCGATACTGGTAAGGGGTGCAGGGGCCGAACAGCACGTTCAGCCCCAGCTTGGGATCGGTCAGCAGCAGTCTGGAGACTCTGGGTCGGACTCCCACCAGGTCTGCAATCTCATCCATGTAGTCGAGGTAGTCCACCTGGATGGTGTGTCTCTGACTGCTGACGTACCTGATAGCAAAGGCTCGAGTTCAGCATGCGAACAACATGACGCACACAGAGATTAATAAAAACCGTTGAGTAACTTTTACCTTCTAGCCATGGCTTCCTGCTTGCACTGGATGTCTCTTTGCATGTTGGGTAATGAGGGGAGCTTTATGCAGCCTAACGACAAAAAAAAAAGACATTTTATTAAGACATTGGAAAAGACACATATACAGTAAATATACTGGTAGCACATCTTTTGCACATTTCTGACAACTCTGAACTGATTGCAGCTTTTTATGATTTCTCTTTAAGAACTATAGCATAAAAAGATATAAAAACTGCATTTTTAATACGTTTTTCTTGCCCTCCTGCAATAAGCAGTTACCAAATTATTTTTGTTTGCTTGTCTTTAGCACTGTAAGTGCAGTGAAGAGCAGCAAGCATTACTTAAACCTCCCCAAATGTATTCCAAAGAGAACATACGTTTTTAATTTAACTTAGGATTTACCAAAAGTCTGTCAATATTTCCAAAATCCAGCATGTTTCCTGACAGGAGGGAAGAAAATCAGGAAACTTTCTCGTGCTCCATTCAATCTTCCAGTTATTTGCTGAAAGTTTTGCTCTCGCAGCAAGAATTAACAACAGGCATGTCTCGTCATTGAAAGTACAACTTCCTACAGCGTTTGTACTTCAGCTTTTAAGCACCTCGCTGATGCAGAAAACCTTCTTACTAAGGGTTTTCCTCCCTTAGTAAGAACATCTACAGTGAGGCCACGCCCCTTCCCCTCTTGACGTGGCTATGGTAACCTGTTCTTCCCCATTTAGCCTCCGTCAGATTCATGTCCATTTGAAGCTCGTATGCCGTTCCTCCCCATTTTTTGGGTCCCACATTCACGCCCACGCTGTGAGGAACACGACACCAATGGAAACACATCCAACGTGGCTAAAACCGAACTGGACATTAACTGGCTGGAGCGAGACTTGACAACGGAGGAGGGGTTAATGTTGCTGTCAGCGCAACAGAGGAATGTTTACTTATTGGACACGATATCCGATTTTTCAGTTTTAGTTCAATTCCGTTCTCCAGCGGTTTTCTTAATTTATCGATACTAAAAAAGTAATAAAATCAATTATAGGTAGTCAATATGCTTTTATATTTCTTTTTTTCTTTTACCTTTGAAGACCCTTGTAGCCCATCGAGCCTGCATTTCACTGATAGGCATGACGGCTCCCAATGGTTGCACCAATCCAATGATAGCCAGCGTGGGGCGGTCCAGGTCAGGTGGAAACACATACTTGTACAGAGATGTTTGGTTATCAGTCACTGGAACCACATTAGAGGCCAGAAAAGGAAAGGAAAACTTGTAACCTGTTGCAAACACCTTCAAGACACAAAGAGAGGTTGTCAGTCTTTGACCCAGCGCTGCCACTTTTTTTTTTGCACAAAAAGACAATTAAACCCACCACAAGGTCAACATCGTCCACTACGCTTCCATCATCAAACTCGACAGAGGAGCCATGAAATCTGCGGATGTTGGGTTTTACTTGAACTGTCCCGGACAGGATGCGGTTGGGAAGATCGTCGTTGACGGTAGGATGTTGACTAAACAACCTGGGAAACAGGAGGCGCGGTGCACAAAGGGGCTAAATTCACAACTTAGCTGCAGGAATTATAAGGATTTTATTGATAGGATCTGAAATAAGGCAAATTAAATGATAGATGCATTGGTAAGGTTCAGTGTTTTTTTTTATTGGGTTTTTTTGTAGGTTGTAATAGAATCTGCAAACATCCAGTACCTGTGTTTGGGCTTTAGACTGTACAGAGAATGGTTCATTCTGCTGTTGAGTTTGTTCTCCATAATGGAAGATATATAGCTAGAGGGAATCACGTGACGCAGAGCATTTGTCAATCTGGTAAGCACCATATCAAGCGGGATTCCATTGTCTCCAACTCTGTTCAGAATCCAGGCCCCCCTTCGAGTGCTCAGGTAAACCTGAAGGACCAAAACAAGAAACAAATAAAAAATTGCCACTTTACGGTCATCTTCATGGAAATACCACTACAAGTTTAAACCAAAAGGGAAAATACATTTGTTGCTTTGTTATAATTTTACCTAAACCAAGCACAAACCCTCCACTTTTAGTCGAGAGTTTGTGCACACATAAAACGATTCAGTTTAATGTGTGAAAGATTTATATAAAAAAAAAACACAACTTTCGTCACTTTCCTTTCACTTCATAAACTATTCGGTGTTGCTCTGCCGTTTGAAATCCTAAGCAAATACACCGAATTTATGCTTGTGTCAAGACAAAATGAGAAAACATTTGTGGATGTGACAGCGTTTAGTCGAAAGCTCCATAAAGGTCATCTCGGTTTAAAGAGACGAGTCGGGTCCGAGGTGATTTCAGTCCCACCTGCTTGGCGAATCTGCTCAGTTCCACTGCAATGTCTCCACCGGAGTTTCCTATTCCGATCACCACCGCCTTCTTGTTTCTCCACTGCTCTGGAGTCTTGTAGTTTCTGCTGTGGAAATACTCTCCCTTGAAAGTCTCGATGCCTGAGATAAAGACAGAAGGTTTTTATTCGTCATTATGTTGCTAGAAAATAACAAAATTGCAGTGGTCTAATTTGTGATATAGAAAAAAATACATATACATGTATATGGAGAAACGATAAAAAGGGGCAAAACTCAGAAGAATATAAGAGATAAATTAAAACAAGTTTGTACTGAGAGTTGAAATTACACTTCTAGGCATTTTATGCAAATGATAAAGTGCGAAAGCGACAGTAGCAGCATTGGCATAAAGCAGTGGGCCCCGTTGCAAACGTCTAGCAGTGTTAAAGTCCAGTGAATGGGTGTGAGTGTGTTTGCAAGGGGTCGAAGGTGAGAGGGAGGTGGGTTAGATAAAAACTGTTCCTTAGCTAGGTGGTTGCAGATTGCAGACACTATAATATTGCTGGGTGTTGTTGCTAATAATAAACCACACTGTTCAGTAAAGAGCTACCACAGCATGATAAGCTAAGCTGTTTCAAAGGTTGCTAGGTTTTGCAATTGTGGTCAACATACCACAGCAGGTGTTGCATAAAAACAAGGATATTTATATGTTCTCTGCCTTGAACAGAGTTATCCTTTTTCTTTGTTCCTTTGTAAACCTTTTGTTACAGAGCAGACACAAATTTCAACGTGTGTTATCAGGAATTTACATGACAGACCGATGCTAAGTAGTGCTGACTGCACAGACTCCAGCAGGTTTTCCTCCAGGACTGACCCGCATTTAGCTTGGACTTGTGCCGCATTACGGCTACTTTCAGATGATGGGAGATCTTTCTAGCTTTGGATTGTGTTTTAAAACCTAACTCTGCCAGACAGGAAGGCTATTTACAACCATGGTGCCTGTGAAGGCAACTGGTTGCAGTGGATTTGACTGATTTAGGGGTAACAGCATAAAGTGGGGGTGAATACAAATGCACACCACACTTTTCAGAGTTTTCCACCTGCGAAAAATAGAAAAACCACATTTCCTTTTTCATTTCTCTTCACAAATATGCTCTAGTGGTGCATCAGCTAAAGTACACCGAAGTTTGTTGTTGCCACTACAAATGTGAAACAGTTGAAGGGGTGTAAAACTTTTCCGAGGCGTTACCGGGGAAGTCATGGAGAGGCAGGTGAGAGTGGCAGTGATGTCCGATGCAGATCATTACAGCGTCAAAAATGTGCTTCTCCTTTTTGCCGTCCTTGTTCTCCGTTTCAACATCCCACTGTCCCGAACGGGAAAAGTCGGATCTCCTCTTTATGTTCACGACGCGGGTCTGGGGAAACAGAGAGACAGAAACGGTCGGCCACGGAGACCGATCGCACGCGCTGGCGGCGGAAGCCTGGCGTTGGCAGTTGCGTCCTTACGTGTAAGCGGATGTGCTTGGTGAGCTGGAAGTGGTCCGCGTACATCCGAAAGTAGTCCAAGATGAGAGCGTTGTGCATGTAGTTCGGAAAGTGTGCAGGGATGGGGAAGTCGCTGTAGCACATCATCTCCTTGGAAGTGTTGATGATGAGTGAATTGTAGATGCTGGCGCGGTCCGGCTCTGGATTCTCCTGCAGCGACACACAGCTGGGGCTTAAGCAAAGTCCATTAAGCCCTATATGTTGTGACAGTACAGCTGCACCTCCACTCAAAAAAGTTCAACTTTAAGCATATAGCTTTGATAATCTAAATCATTCCATCTTATTGCTAATGAAAACCCAAATTAAAATCTTTCAGAAAATTTGAAAATGAGATGGAACCCCAAACTGTTCTTCCCACCCGCTTAGATGCTTCGCCACTTCCCCCTCTTCCTCCAGACTCCTGGTACATTGATTTCCAATTAAAATGTTATACATAAATGATCCGATTTTGCTTTACAATTTTGCAAGAAATACGGTTATCACTGGGAATATCACAAGGAATGCTCGTGTAGTTTTTCCTTCCACTGAACTTCCCAGCTATATGCCCGGACACAGCTCTCTGAACATACAGCTCGACTATTACCCTTCACGGGGCAGTTCTTGATGATTTTTTTTTAAGTCTTGTATCAAATTTTAATTCTCTGAAAAGTTGAACTTTGGGGGCTTCATGTCCTGTAAGAAAGAATAAACGACCCATGGAATGGATATCGCTTTATGTGTAATGAACCTACTGTACTGAAAAAATAAATGTATTTGATATTCTGATTAACCGAGGCGACCCTCGCTTCAAAATGCGTGCACCGACCTTAAACCTCCAGAGACCTCCGATGTCATCGCTGCTCTCGAAGCAGACGGGCTCCAGCCCCTCGTCCAGGCAGCATTTCATGCAGGTCAGACCCGAACTCCCCGCTCCGACCACGGCCACGCGACGACTCATGCTTCAGCTCTGATCGTCGGGGAGAAAGAAACCACTATTACCCCGCGGAACATCCACGCTGCATCCGTGCAGCGACGCACGTCACGTAGCTGCATTTTAACTCTGCTTGATCTTATAGTTCCAAGTTTGTTTGTTTTTTTCTTTTTAACCCCCCAAAATGTCTTACACACACCTCTCACGTCAAGACACTTGATTAAACGATTCAAGAGTCACCAAACAAATTAAAAACAACTTTTAAATTATTATTATTATTATTTATTTTATTTTTTTCCATATCTAATCGAAAAGAGCGCAAAGCGTGACGCTCCTCCCTCCCCGAGAGTTTCAAGGGAAAACAACAACTGCTGCTGCCGCTCCGAAGCTTCATTTTTTGGCGCTTTCATTGCCAAGAAAAACAACATTCATTCTCCTCAAAAAGTGCCAAAAAGTGATCTTAAATGGCGTACCTTTTTTTTTTTTGTTCGACAGGAGGAAACCGGTTTCCTTGCTGTTTTATATAACTGCACGCAGTGGGTGGAGCGCAACCTGGAGCTTCCACTGCAGACTGAACCTTTGCTTCTTCACAGAGACAGGGAGGAAAAGTAAACAGACTTCCTGGGCTGGGAAACGCTTTAATACCCGCTACATTAAACAATCATTAATCATGCTGCTGGCAACAACACCAACCTGTAGGAGAGATAGCTTGCAGACACGACATAGAAGCTAAAAGCCGAACATTTAAAAGATGAGAGTTATTGATAAGGAGATATTTTATGACTTAGTCGTTTTTGTTTTTTTTTAATTTTAATTTAGACACGATGCTCTCGGGTTTGAGGCGTTTGCGTGTTTTAAAAACACTCCCACTATTTTGTTTGAGAACGTGCTTTACGAGAGGAAACTCTTTGAAACACAGTTGCAGATTGCTTTGTTTGTTTGCCACGCAGAACGTCACTGACAGAAAAGCACGTCCACGGAGAAGCACGGAGGTGGTGGTGTCATGCTGCGGGGTTAGTTTTATTCGAGGTGTTTTGTCAAAGTGGAAGAATTTATGATTAGTACCAAAAAAAAAAAAAGCTATCAGCTTTGATCCAAAACCTTCACGTTTGCTTGAGTTTATTACCGTTTGATATATATTTTTAAAAAATGTTTTTTGACAGAGTAATGCCAAAAAGCTGAGCAAATATTCTGAAGCTGCATCAAAGGGTGCGTCAACTGAGTATTAGCCAAAAGGGTGTGGATAATTTATTTGATTGTCAGTACAGTAATACAAGCCAAAAGCCACATTATTGATGGAAAAAGTTTCAAAATATTCTGTTTAATTTATCATCCATGTTTTCCTGATGTGAAATAATGGTACGTTCAACCAATCAAATTTTCTTCTTTACTATTTACCAGCTTTAGACTAAAATATCACATATTAACAAGAGTCCATATCCTTCTGCTTTAGAAAATAATTACGTCATGAATGGTCTTGTGTACTTGTACTTGGTACCATATAATTAAAGTATCAACTTTACCTTTGTCCAGATCTTTCTAATCATTCATTATTGTCTGACACTGATTCTCATGCCCCGGCCTTAATGTTTGAGCTTTGTCCTAGTTGTCCTGGTTTAATTTTTTATTTGTTTTAGCTAAAGAATAAGCACAGAATTTTGTACTTTCTGTAAAAAAAAAAAAAAAAAAGGTCTTTATACAAACCCAGTTGGCCTGAAATCAACTCAAATACTCATTGAGCAACTGCTAAGCAAACAAGAACTCTTGTTGCGATGAAAAACTAAAATAAGTTTGTTGTAATTTCAACAGTATTCTGAGTCGATATTTTTGTAAGGTAAGGTAATTTTATTTATATAGCACATTTTCAGCAACACGGCAATACAAAGTGCTTTGCAGGAATTCAAAGAAAATGCAAACAAAATAACAAATCAAAGGAAAGAGCAGAAGAAGACAAATAATCTAATGTTGATCTAAACTAGGTGCTTCTGTTCAGGGTTGCTACATAAGTATCCTCTGGTCTAATTCCATTTCTGGGTTGGAAGAAGGGTTTCCTGTGGAAATATCTCCCCTTGAAACTCTCGGTACCTGGGAAGGAATGAAGAATAAAAGGGAAGAAATGACATGATCAGTGCGTCTCAAACATTAAAAGCTGAATTAATAGCAGCTGACGACGGGTTTTACCAGGAAAGTGGAAGAGCGGCAGATGTGGTTGGGTGTAATGTCCCGTACAAACCATAATTGCGTCAAAAACATGGGTCTGCCTCCGACCGTCTGCCGTCTCCGTCTCGACGTCCCACTGTCCTTTCACATCGAAGTATGGCCCCTGCCTCGAGCTGACCACTTTTGTCTGAGATAAACATTTTAGGTAAATCTGATGAAAATCAACCTGCTTGTACAGTAGATACTTTGATTTATGTGAACCTTTAGCTCACTGACCTGCAGACGTACAGTATGTGTTGCAGCAGGTTGAAGGTCCGAGCGTTCAGACGGAGGTAGAGCAAGATCTCGGCGTGGTGCATGTTGTTGGTTTGGTTCTGCAGGAGGAGGGACGACGCATCAAAGCCATCATCTCTTTGGAGCTGTTGATAATCACACACTGGTAGATGTTTGTTTGAAAAGAAAAAACATTTTTTTCTTTTCAGGTTTACAGCATATGAAAACTATAAGAAAAAAAAAAAAAAAATCTATGATAGTGTTAACTAAATGAAAACATCTTCTGCTTTCTACACCAATACATTTGATAGCATAAATTAAAACAAATAGTAATGTTAAAATAATTTGATCACTTTGCTTTCAAAGCTTGTTGGCTCCAGGCCTTCATTCAAACAGGCTTTCATGTACAACATTAAGATGTTCATTAAAGCCATAAGGAACTTTATTACTTCTAAGCCTGCAATTAATTTGGAATGTACCGTCATATTGGTTTCTGGGGGCATTAAATGCCATGTGACCTAAATACCTGTGACCTTGCACTTTAATTTCAGATTACCCACTAGAGCCACTTCCAAGATACAGTGCTTGATATGGCAAGGGGATAGTAAAATCTCCAGATCTAACAAGTCTCTTTCCTCTAGTGTGTGATAGGTCTAGTCAGTGGCTGCCTGTAAAAGTGCCCTTGAACGAGGAGCTGAATCACAAGTGAGTCTAGTGACACCGCACTACCTGCCAAACCTCTCTTCTATCATTTGTGAAACAAGTTTTTGAAAAGATGCATTCTACAATGAGAAGTGACTGCTCACCAAAACCGTTCTAAAGTGCCCTTGAACAAGGCAGAGACTTCCACATTTCTCCAGGGGTATTGTTTTGCTGCCAGCCTGATGGTCTGTGAAAATATGTGCTTGAGCATGTACATGGCAATGTGCAGGATGAGGCATTCCAGGAACCTACTGCAAGGAAAGATGCCCTGATTCACAATCTAAAATCTGCAGGAAACATTTATGGTGAAAGCTGATTTAACATTTCTTTTGGACGCTGTAAAGGAAGAATTATTTATTAAAACTTTGAACAAAACGTTTGGCTCGTCTCTTCCTTAACACAGCCGGGTTCTTCTCGGCGAGCAGCGGCCAGCTGTAAAACGAAACTAAACAAGGCGTGTTGACGTCACAGATCACAGAGTTTAATTCATACAAAACCACACATGAATCAGTTAACAACGCTGCAGAGATACAGAGATATGCATTTTATCACAAAATAACAACAGACAAAGACAAACACGAAACACACAGACAGACAAAGGCGCCCACGTGGAGAAAAGATGGAAAAAACTCTCTCTCTTTCTTTTTACACGTCATCTTATTCAAAGAGGTGTTTCCGTATTTTAATTTATGCAACGAAGGCGTTCCGTTGTTCAACCAATCAGAGAGCCACCTTGGAAAAACGTCAACCTTCCCCTAAGTTTTAATGACAACACTCAAGAGTCATTTTAGTTGTTAAAGTTATAAGTTAATTTCACAAAACCTATCTTGCTCCTCTGCAGTCAGCTTCTCCAAAGATTTGAATCTTTGCCTTATCACAAACAATATTTAAAAGGTGTATCCGAAATTAAACATAGATGTTTCCAAGATTCGAAATCTGTGATCAACTCCAGATGCAGCTCAGAGCCCCTGGGAAACCCCCAACCTTCGACCTCTCGGCAGGGGAAGATATTATTTATGGCCTACTAATTTAAAGCCTTTCAAGAGAATAGTGTTTTGTGGCTGCTCTAAGTTACAGCCTTGCCAGGAGAATGTTTATCTCTGCTTAACATTTGTCCAAATAGGAATGTTTATCTCTTAAACGCACATGGCATGAGATTAGCCATATTAAACACTCAACAATATCCATATTTCCTTAACAACGCTCAGACATTGTAGCTGTAAATGGGCCAATTTACTTTTTTATGTTGCATTTAGCATTTGTTCTTATCATTTTTATTTTCTCAACATTCTTCCCTTATTTCAGGTTTATTCGCCAGGCCAAAAAGGTCCCTCAGGTTTAGCCTCAGACAGGTGTTCAGCCAAGTACCCGTTGAAGTATGCGAGCGCTCCCTACCAGCACATTTCTTTGGCACCTACTCTGCATGGGAGGTTTTCCAGTTGCTCTTGCAATCTTTTAATTGTTTCTAACGCTTCAATTACAAGTGGCCTAACTCAGGTTTTTTTTGTTCCACATGCAATTGACTTCTATCTCAAGATTCTAGCCTGTTATTTTCTCTGCCATTTTCTTTAAGATGTTATTGTCATCTGGGATAAACACATCAAGCAAATCACATATTTTGTTATTCTTACAGCATAAGGTCTGGCTGCTTTGTAGAGATGGCACAGGTATGATTTTTAGAGCGGGTAATGCTCCACATTACAATATAATCCTCATTGTCAACCACTTTCTCAGTCCTGTGCTCATACCACTTGTCAATTGTACTTACACCCATCCTCTGGCATAATGCCTTGTGCATGCAAGTCCTAACCTTGTTGTGTCTTTCTATGTAGTATTTTAGCGCCAATAATTTGCAACCAGATACTACATAACATATTACTACTAATAGTAATAATAATAATGTTAATATTATGAATACTGCATGATACACATAAAGTAATTGAAAGAAGTTGCTTTTGTTATTTTGTTTTTGTTAAATCACCAACTATATACAGTAGATACATATGTGTTGGGTAAATTGTATTATTAGTATTATCAAATATTTGTTGTATTATGTAGCCTTGTAGTTACATTTAGATAATGTTTCTGTGTGTTCATTAATTCTGATTTCTTCCTAATCCCTCCTTGGAAGAGGGAGGTGACAGATATTCATAGCAGGCCTCCCTGAGAGATGAAGGTGTTAGTTGTTCCCAGCTGAGTTTTACAACCCTAGAGGAAACTTTGCTTTGTTCTTTGTGATACAAAGCCGTGCTTGGAGGCTTTGAAGCTATACAACGTGTCCCATTCGACGCCGTGCTTGGAGCAAGAAGGATTTAGATTGTAGATACCATGTGTTTAGTTTAGTGATTGTCTTGTAGCACTGCAACTAAAATGCTTTGACCCCACCCCCTAGAGTTGCAGCGCCCCGTGTGGCAGGGTTCCTAAAATCAATAAAACAGAGGAGCGGGAGATGTGTTTTCAGAGCGGTTGGAGATTTGTAACTGAAAGCACATCTCTGTCCGTTCTCCTCGCGAGAAACAAAGAATCTAACTCTCTTGTCTTTCCTGTGTTTGTTAAAATTGTCTTTAATAGGTATTTAGACCTGACAGTATGATACAGTATAATAAAAAAAAATGAAAGGACACATTAATCACAGAGCAGCATTCTTGTAGCAGGTCAGTTACCGTCGCAACAGGTTTGAACACACTGGAGACGAGAGAGGGAGGAAGACAGAGACAGGGAAACAGGCCTGAACGTCAAAAAGTGAACCAGAAGGGAAAATCAACATGGTCAAAGTCAAAAAGAGAAAAAGAGGATTGGGACAGCACAGGCAGTGATCTTGTTTAACACATGATATATGTGGTCGTCATAACACAAATTGTATATTGTCCTAAATGGTTTCTGTAGCGGAGCTGCACTCTTTTGTTTCCATGTTCTCTTTCACATCAAGCTCAATCTATTTTATTCTCTGAAGGGCATCATGAAAGTAACATTGTTTGCAAAGGATTCTTGCTTGGACTGTGACTGCATAGCAATAACATCTAAATCATAGCTCCAGTCGTTACTATTAATATGGTTAGTGAGGTATTCCAGTTCTTTACCTTTAGCCTTTAAGGCCCCACTGCACACAGCATGTGGCAATGCTGCAATGTTTATGTTAATTATGTTACCTGAGAAATTCAGGTTCAACTCAGTTAATATAATTTGCGCCATTTGCAAATGCCATCTCAAAGTATTTAACAAAAAAAAAAATCAATTCAATCCAATCATTCTCATTTCAATTGATTTTGGTTATCAAACAATTCAGTCAATTTCAGTTAATTATTCAACTTAGTTAAAAAAATAAACTTCTATCTAAAAAAACCCGAGCAGATTGCACTGAGTCATTGACTTGCAATATTCACTCCTGGATGATAATGTACAATGGAAAATTGCTTCTGTTGTTTTTTACCTTACAGCAATCCCTCATACAAACTGAGCATGCATGTGGTGACAGTGGAGAGGAAAAACTCCCCTCTTTCAGGAAAAAACCTCCAACAGAACCTGGTTCAATTCAAAGTACGTAGCACATGCATAAAAATACAGAATCCCTGATCCAGGAATACTTTCTATGTTATTGAAAAGGAAGAAGTTAATGGCATTAGTAGCTCCTTTAGCATCTTCATTTGAAGAGAAACATTAACAGGTAAGCTCTAAGCCAGTTTTAATGGCAGTAGGATGAAAGAGAACACATAAAGTTAGTCACAATAAAAGCTCAGCTAGTGATTTTGTCTAGGAGAGAACAAGGATCAACTTCATCATCTATCAAGAGAGAATGTTAAGTTGTTGGCAGCAGTAGCTCAGCCAATGCCCAGCCTCCAGGAATGTGCCACAGCTAAACAGAATGATAAATCATGTTTGGCTTATATGAAAAGTAAAAAACAGAGTGAACAAATCACGCATGTACATGACACAGTTAGTTAAAGAGCTGCAAGTGTGATTTTGCCTACATGGATGCACACAAGCAGGCCGTCGATGATGGATGACCTCAAGTTTTGGATAAACCTTTTTGCATCGGTCTGCTTTCCTAAAACGGCAACGTTTCGTAGTCAAATTACTGAGTTTATTTATACAGAGCTGGTTTACAACAAGACATATCAAAACAAACATTTCTATTTCATATAGAAACAAATTTTTCAAATCAATCTAGCTGTAAAGACAGGTTACATACATTCCAATTCAATCCCAGTTGTATAACAATTAAGTTAGTTTGTAATGCCAGCTGGCTCAAATTTAATTGGTCAAGCAACGATTAAGTATGTCATAAGAAAAAAAATTGATGGCATCACACTGTCAATTGTACATCATTCATTCTAAGGCACGTGCAAAGTATGTAACAGGATGTATTGCAAATGAGAAATAGCCTACATATAGATTTGACGGAAGTTGATGTTTCAGAAACTTTTTAACTTCACATTTGAATCTACCTTTAATGGGGCGTCAGATAAACCAACATGAGTAAAAGATAGGAAAAAGCAGGCAGCTCTTGGCTCATATGACTCACAGAAAACATTGTACATTGACATTATTGCTCTCTTAGTGAAGTGATGCAAATTTTATTAATTTACTTATTCATGTATTTATCTCTTTATTATGTAGAAGACAAGAAGCAGAGTCACGATAAAACTTAAAGCAACAACTGTGAAACACTATGGAAAAAAAACTGTCAAACAGAAGAAGTTTTTTGCCTGAATAGTCTGCATCTGTGTGTGTTTTTTTAGAAAACTTTTCAGCATAGGTAATACAACTTGGTATAAGTTGGTATGGGTATAAAACTTGCTGCTGGTCCTCTCTGAAGTCTCAGCCCTCTTTGTTTGCTGGGATCAGAAGCTTTTTTCTGCTTCCTAATTCCTCAAAAAGCATGTGGTGATACATATATATGTTTTGCCTTCTTTGATTTTTGTTTCCATTCAATTTAAATAAAATGTCTCAAGATAATTGGGTCCTGCCCATAGCAATGCATAAGGAGAGCAGTGACTGACTTGCGAAGGGACAAGGGAGCACCGGGACCACCAGGGGGCGATGAGGGAGGACTGGGAGATACGACATAAAAATGAATGACAGGAGTTTGAACCTCCCGTAGTTCTAAGAGCTGTTGTTTGGATCCTGGCAGAGCTTTTTACCGTGTGCGGTTCTGGTGGGTCGTCGGTTTATGAGCTTCTTTGATGTTTGTCGAACTAGTCCATATATTTATGCAAAACTGTAAGCTTGAATACAATAACTTAAACTTACTACATGTCTCTTGGTGTTTTATTCACACTCGGGCTCCTCAGCCGAACCTTTCTGACTGCCTATTACCATATTTGTAGTCAGGCGCCTAGCCTTAGTTAGCAATACATGTGACTTTATCCACAACAACATAGAAGCACAATTTATGCTGTTATGGGAAGATTCTTACTTGGCCTCACTAGAAGCTCAACAATTCAGAGTTTCTGATAAATCCTTTATTGTCACTAGCTAAATATCATATTCATTGTTCCAGGTAGGGGAAGCCATGCCTTGCTGCATTTTACCATGAAGTTAAGTTTTATATCCCGACTATCAAAGACAAAAAATAGATATTAAAACAATTGAAATCTGTATTGCTTTGAATGTACAGTTGGGAACCGAAGCCCCTTAGCTTTTTCTTTTTCTTGAACATGTTTATCTGTATTTGTTTTTTCTTGAGGCAGAACAAATGTTTCTCTCTGTTGTCATACAGTGTTAATAAAGTTTTTTTTTTTTAAAAACATCCCCCCTTCCCCCCCACACCCAACAGACTTCTTGTGGCTATGATGTCGAACTGTGATGTCACACATCCTGCTTGTGACATCACTGGTGACTGTCTTTGTATTCCCAGATTCCACAGAGAAATTCATTTGCAGTTTAAGGTTCGAACGAGAAAGAAACAATGGCGGAGAAAGATTCCATATTAAGAAAGTTAGAGATTCTCCAGAAGAACCAAGTGAAGCTGAAAAGGGAAAATGAACAGCTTCAGAAAATAGAACAGCTTCTGAAGAGGAAACTGGAGAGACTGAACAGGACTGATGACCCAACAAATTGGCATGCAGAAAATAACCTACTCATAAATTCGAATCAGTACCATAACAAACAAATTGTTAAAATTAATTTGGAATTGGAGGAAGCGAGGACAACAATTAAAGGAATGCAAAATGATTATTGCAACATGCAACAATTGAAATTAAAACTAGAACGGAAGCGGGCCACGGCAAAAATTGATGCGGAAAAGTCTTTAAAAGAAAAGACTGAAAGACTGCTGTGCCTTACTAGGGAGAATGAGGAATTGAATAAGCAGATCGTGTCTTTAAAAATCAAGATAGACAGAATGGAATCCAGGGTGGAAAAAAACAAGATTGAGCCACAAATTGATCAACCCCAGGAGGAAGAAACACCAAAACCGAATATATTCCAGAGAGTTGGGCGTGTTTTTGTTGACATGTATAATTCGGGAACGCTGAGGTACTGGGTGCCACCCTGGATTTTTTAATTACTGACAAAAATTTCAGGTCACTGGAAGTAAGTATGGGGTTAGCAACAGTAGAGAGGGGAGCTTGGGGGGTTGCTGGTACCAGGATGTTTGGGGATAGCGACAGCAGAGAGGGGAGCTTGGGGGGTTGCTGGTACCAGGATGTTTGGGGATAGCGACAGCAGAGAGGGGAGCTTGGGGGGTTGCTGGTACCAGGATGTTTGGGGATAGCGACAGCAGAGAGGGGAGCTTGGGGGGTTGCTGGTACCAAGATGTTTGGGGATAGCGACAGCAGAGAGGGGAGCTTGGGGGGTTGCTGGTACCAGGATGTTTGGGGTTAGCGACAGCAGAGAGGGGAGCTTGGGGGGTTGCTGGTACCAGGATGTTTGGGGTTAGCGACAGCAGAGAGGGGAGCTTGGGGGGTTGCTGGTACCAGGATGTTTGGGGTTAGCGACAGCAGAGAGGGGAGCTTGGGGGGTTGCTGGTACCAGGATGTTTGGGGATAGCGACAGCAGAGAGGGGAGCTTGGGGGGTTGCTGGTACCAAGATGTTTGGGGATAGCGACAGCAGAGAGGGGAGCTTGGGGGGTTGCTGGTACCAGGATGTTTGGGGTTAGCGACAGCAGAGAGGGGAGCTTGGGGGGTTGCTGGTACCAGGATGTTTGGGGATAGCGACAGCAGAGAGGGGAGCTTGGGGGGTTGCTGGTACCAGGATGTTTGGGGATAGCGCCAGCAGAGAGGGGAGCTTGGGGGGTTGCTGGTACCAGGATGTTTGGGGATAGCGACAGCAGAGAGGGGAACTATCATTGTTTCCTCAAGAAATGCTTTACAAATGTCACAGTTAAGACTTTTAAGACATGCATATTAAATGTGCAGCTATTCACATGAAGTATTTAAAATAAGTTATGCTTTATGATATTTTCTTTGCAGAAAAGACAATAGAACAATAGTTAATTGAGAACTTTTTAAGCTCTTCTGGATGCAGATCAGAGCATGTTTACTTAGGGAATATTAGAGCAGTTTACCATATATTTATTTCTCTGTTTTCTTAATTAACTAAGTGGGAGGAGACATTAGAGAAGGAAAAGTGGAAAATACAGAATTATTAAAGTAGAAGTTTAAAGCATACCGTTGTCTTTCCCATTCACCCAGATTCCTTAGATCAGGGGATCAGGGGTCACCAACCTTTTAGAGACTGGTAATCATAAAACATTTGAAAACTATAAACATTGTGTTGTAATCATATATAAATATATATATATATATATTTATATATGATTACATGCTGCCTGATCATGTTAATGTTAGGGACTACTGATAGTAGTTATCAGTAATAATTTACCATGGCAGCTATGGCTAATTGCTATTATGTGATCAGAAGTTCTTAGTTCAGTTTTGAGTTTGATTCCCTTTTGGAGCTTTTCTGTGTGATTCTAAATTGCCCACAAGTGACTGAGAGTTTGGATTGTTGCAGCAGCAGCTGTACAGCTGGATGCACTGAGAGATTTTCCTTTAAATTAAAAAAAGAAAAGTTATTATATTTCTATTATCCAACCCTGTTTACTATTAACAAAATTATGGAGAAGAAAAAGTACTTTTGTGCCAAAACATCTTGTACACTGCTCAAAAAAATAAAGGGAACAGTCAAATAACACATCCTAGATCTGAATGAAAGAAATATTCTCATTGAATACTTTGTTCTGTACAAAGTTGAATGTGCTGACAACAAAATCACACAAAAATCATCAATGGTAATCAAATTTATTAACCAATGGAGGCCTGGATTTGGAGCCACAAAATTAAAATTAAAGTGAAATAACACTACACGTTGATCCAACTTTAATGTAATGTCCTTAAAACAAGTCAAAATGAGGCTCAGTATTGTGTGTGGCCTCCACGTGCCTGTATGACCTCCCTACAACGCCTGGGCATGCTCCTGATGAGGTAGCGGATGGTCTCCTGAGGGATCTCCTCCCAGACCTGGACTAAAGCATCCGCCAACTCCTGGACAGTCTGTGGTGCAACGTGACGTTGGTGGATGGAGCGAGACATGATGTCCCAGATGTGCTCAATCGGATTCAGGTCTGGGGAACGGGCTGGCCAGTCCATAGCTTCAATGCCTTCATCTTGCAGGAACTGCTGACACACTCCAGCCACATGAGGTCTAGCATTGTCCTGCATTAGGAGGAACCCAGGGCCAACCGCACCAGCATATGGTCTCACAAGGGGTCTGAGGATCTCATCTCGGTACCTAATGGCAGTCAGGCTACCTCTGGTGAGCACATGGAGGGCTGTGCGGCCCTCCAAAGAAATGCCACCCCACACCATTACTGACCCACTGCCAAACCGGTCATGCTGAAGGATGTTGCAGGCAGCAGACCGCTCTCCACGGCGTCTCCAGACTCTGTCACGTCTGTCACATGTGCTCAGTGTGAACCTGCTTTCATCTGTGAAGAGCACAAGGCGCCAGTGGCGAATTTGCCAATCCTGGTGTTCTCTGGCAAATGCCAAGCGTCCTGCACGGTGTTGGGCTGTGAGCACAACCCCCATCTGTGGACGTCAGGCCCTCATACCATCCTCATGGAGTCGGTTTCTAACCGTTTGTGCAGACACATGCACATTTGTGGCCTGCTGGAGGTCATTTTGCAGGGCTCTGGCAGTGCTCCTCCTGTTCCTTCTTGCACAAAGGCGGAGGTAGTGGTCCTGCTGCTGGGTTGTTGCCCTCCTACGGGCTCCTCCACGTCTCCTGGTGTACTGGCCTGTCTCCTGGTAGCGCCTCCAGCCTCTGGACACTACCTGACAGACACAGCAAACCTTCTTGCCACAGCTCGCATTGATGTGCCATCCTGGATGAGCTGCATTACCTGAGCCACTTGTGTGGGTTGTGGAGTCCGTCTCATGCTACCACGAGTGTGAAAGCACCACCAACATTCAAAACTGACCAAAACATCAGCCACACAGCATAGGTACTGAGAAGTGGTCTGTGGTCCCAACTGCAGAACCACTCCTTTATTGAGTGTGTCTTGCTAATTGCCAATAATTTCCACCTGTTGTCTATTCCATTTGCACAACAGCAGGTGAAATTGATTGTCAATCAGTGTTGCTTCCTAAGTGGACAGTTTGATTTCACAGAAGTTTGATTTAATTGGAGTTATATTGTGTTGTTTAAGTGTTCCCTTTATTTTCTTGAGCAGTGTATGTAGCGCACATCAGTGTGAGTCTGTGGGGGTCAAATGGCACCCAAAGCCTAAATCTTATTGGTCAGTTTGCTTTTTCTGTGAGCTAAAAATGATGAGTGGAGTTTGAACCTCCCGTAGTTCTAAGATCCCGCCAATCCTCCTCTTTCCGTGGATCTCACTGCTTCGCTTCAATGTCTTTATTATTTAGCATCGTTTGTGTAAAAAACAAACAAAAAAGGGTGCGCTGCTTTAGTGGTTTAGTTTTGTGCCGATTTTTGCGCGTTGGAGAGGTGGTTGTGCTCCTGCAGGTCAGGTGCAGTGATAGTTTTGTACCTTCCAATCTGTCAGACATTTTTTTTCAACATCTGCTTGTGTCAGCCAGCAGGTGACCCGTCAGCTGTTCAGTTCGCAAAATCACAAAAAAGCTAATAAACTGACAACCCGCCAGAACCGCACACTGTAAAAAGCTCAAGCAGAACCTGAGGTTCAAATGATGAGTGGTTCAAACTCCAGTCATCATTTTTAACTCACAGAAAAAGAAAACTGACCTATAAGATTTAGGCTTTGGCGTTCCCCACCTCACCAACTTAAAACTCTGAACTAAGAACGTCTGACCACAATACAGCAATTAACCATAGCTGTCCTTACTGATAACTATTGTGCATAGTCCCTAACATTAATATGATCAGGCAGCATGTAATCATATTTACTTAAATTAATTTTTGTTGTAAAGAAAATTTATGTCTGTATCAAACAAGTAGCCCTTCGTGTTACTCTGAACCTGTGAAGTAGCTCCCGGTCTCAAAAAGGTTGTGACCCCTGGTCTAAAAATAGCCAGACTTACCCTGATTTTATGTAAAAAGAAATCAACTGTTAAGTAGCCTACTATTTAAAAAAAAAAAAATGGTTTCCACTAGTATTTTAACCATTTTCTTTCTTTCCAACAAGAATCCAAACAAGTGTTTGTAGTTGGAAGTTCTCTTTTCCATGACATCATCTTCATTCCAAATTTCTAAAATCTTCAACATTTCAAGGTTAAAAAATTTGCATCCTTAACCTTCTTGAAAACACTGACTTGCAAAGCAAGTCAGTCACTGCCTCCATGCATTGCATGGCAGGCACCTATTGTTCCACACCCAATAGAACGTCTCTTTATTGGGGCCTAATATTAGCCTGCATTATCTTGTTATTTCAGGTTAAGGCACTGGCTTGCGCAGATAGTGCCTATCTATTAGCATTAGCCTTCAACCTAATGCTAATAGATAGGACTACAAAAACGCCATATCTCTAGTTCTAACACTCAATTAAAAGCAATTAAGAGCTGCCATTTAGAACTACTGGCTGTTTTGCCAGTAAATAACTCATTTAACCCAAACAACAATTCTATATGAAGCTTACTGAAAATTTCAAGATAAAAGCCTCAATATCCCTCTGAGGATAGTCACAGATTGACTTCCATGCATTTCTGAAAAATTTCTGAGCTCAGCGCACACCATATTTCTCTCATCGCTGTTATTACTGTGAGTGAGGTAGGGAATATGAATCGTGGTGCTATCGGAGACGACAAATAGCCCTCTCAGATGCTTCAAACGGTTTTCAAGTACGTATCACGGTTCGCGAACGGGAAGGAGTTGTTAGGACTGCTTTTTTCTGTCAAACTGGCTGACTCAAAGAAATGGAATTCTGTCAGTTGTGAGTGTCTGACAGACAGGCTTCATTACCATAGCAACAGAACAAAGAACAGGACAGAGCAGCTGATTAGGACTACAAAAACGCATCACTGTAGTTCTAACTATGGCAGAACATGCAGGTTAGAACTACAACATGGCAGAACTGTCAGTTACTACAGAGGAGGAATGAGCTGGCCTTTAGAACTACTTGTGTTTTGGGCATTTTATTTGATTTTATAGCTGATTTTAACCAACCATTGGTACACACAGGGTTAGTGTGGCAATTTTAAATTAATCTTAATAAAAATGTCAAAATAAAAGCCTTGACAGTTTTTACATCAGGTAATTGCTCTTTCGGGCATTATATAACTGATTTAACCCAATCACTGTTACTCATGGGATTAGTTTGGACATTTAAAATGAAGCTTACTGAACATTTCAAAATAAAAGCCTGATTATTCCTCTCAGGTCTTTCAGAAAAACGAACTACTTCAAACTATTAGAATTCTGTCTCTCCCTCTCTGCTTCATCACGCGACAGCTGAGCTGCTCTTTAGAACTACAATGACTCCAGGTTAGGACTACAACATGGCAGAACTGTCAGTTACTACAGAGGAGGAATGAGCTGGCCTTTAGAACTTCTTGTGTTTTGGGCATTTTATAATTAATTTTACCCAACCATTGTTACACATGGGATTAGTGTGACCATTTAAAATGAAGCTTACTTAAAATTTCAAAATAAAAGCCTTAATACTTCCCTCTGGTTACTGCACCGCCATAGGCGGGGGAAGGTTCAGCCCACAAAATTTAGCCGTTATAGTGCATCATGTTGTGACAAGACAATGGGAAAACGATGAATAATATATTGAATCAAATAAACTGGAAACGATATTGCCAGGAGAGAGACACCAAAGTGCTTTTCTCGTCCTTCTCGGAATTCTAAAAAATGCATAAACGTTAAAAAAAGGGAGCACAGAATTATAATTTCAGAACAGGTTTGAAATTTTGCAAAGATCACCTCAAAAAAAAAGTATTCTCTCTCCTTTAACTTTAGATTTTGACATGCAACAAATCACTAACTTTGGTCTTCATCATTCTTTTGTACCAACAGTAATTAATTATAAAGTGGAAAGAAAAGGAATCCTATTTTTAAGATTTTCTACAAATAAACTGTAGTTTTATTTGGTGTCTTCTTACCAGCAAGACTAAAATTTGTGCCTGTAAGTTACAACTTTTCACTACCTTATGGCGGTCTATCTCCCAAAACACAAAATAAATACTTTTAGGTTTGTGATTGTAACGTAAAAAGCCACATACATATTTTGCAGAAGGCAAATACTGGATGGGTGAAAGCTCTGCAGAGTTTAAAAGAGCGGTATTATGTAATTCCAGGCACATAGTGCAATTTTATTGCACAATAAATTAACCATGTTACCATCTAGGGGTGCACCGATTTATCGGCCAGCCGATTTCCTTAATTTTGGGAGATCGGTGATTGACCGATTTTTACATATGTAGCCGATCTTATCCACCGATCTTATCTAGCTTGGCAAAGGCCTAAGAATCAACCACTGTCCTCATTTGCTCTCCGGTAAAAAAGGTTTGACTGACAGACCGGCCCACCGACTTATGTCTGGACGTTTACAATTATCAACAGTGACCTCACTGTTGCCAACTCAACAGCATTTCAGACAAAAAATAAAATTGGAATCGGCCAATATCGGAATCGGCAGGTTAAGCTTTTTAAAAGATTGGTAATTGGCCATCAGCCAGAAAACTGCAATCGGTGCACCCAGTGGTTGTAAGTATCGAAACAAAGAAACTTGACTATGCAGTTTGACACCTTGTCTCTTTAAGAAGCTCCTTCTCTTTCTGACACCCAGCCTTCAGCATTACATTAATGCTGCTCAGACCACAGGGGCCGGCGCCCATCACTGCCACCTTCTGGTGGAAGAAGCTTTTAGCAGAGGGAATCCTGACCCGCTAGACCAGATTAAACTGCAGGAAAAACAAGACAGGAAGAGAAAAAAGTCAGGGAATGTGGTCTGATTTTTAATTCTGTTCATTTGAATGATGTGTAGCTTTAATTTGTCTGTGCAGGAGGTTCAGTTGCTTTAATGACTTAGCTGGTCCTGTTTTGTCATTAAAGACCACAAATCAGTGTTGGAAGGAAGATTTGGATCAAATAAATACATTTGAAAATATTGAGACATGTGAAAATGTGATCTTGTGCACCTGTTAATTTAAGACTTTCTCACATTCAGCTTTTGAGTTTGTTGATGACAACAACAAGAGATTAATCCTCCTCCCTTTAATTAATAGTCACAAAAAAATAAATCTTTGTATTTGTTTCCATCCACATTATGAAAGTTGAAAAGGAAACATGCAACATGTTAATAGACGGGAGAGAACAACCACTTGTTTCCTTTTGACCACAAGAGGGAGAAAGTAACCAGCAGTCAATATACAACTACATTTATAGAAATGGTGTCTATATTTTTTTAAACAACCCACTGAGTTTACAGACCGTTATTAAATTGTCTAACCACACTTTTAAAGTTGCAAAACTTAGAAAGTGATTTGATAACATGGAAACGGAGGCAGTCAGGTGCCCTAGGCGAACAACCATACCGGCGCCTCCGGTCAATAATTAGTCTCCAAAGATGTGGTTTAACACCAATCTGTGAGGAAAAGCTTATTATTATTTGGTTGTCTGTGTCTTAGATGCTGTAAACAACAAAGTGTTAGGACCTACTCACCTCCTCGGCCATGAAATCCAAGTACTGGATGAAATCAACTTGGAGAACAGCTTGTTGAGGGTTAGGAAAGCTTAAAAACCATAAGAAGGAATGTCAGCCAACTTATTTTGGCGTAAAAATCAACTTTGAGTGTGAGAATGATGGCTACCTGGGCAAGTTTAACCTCCTTTCAGTCTCAGTGACTTCAAGCATTTTCTGTGTCAATGGGAGACGAGTCAAACCTGAAACATTAAACATATCATCTTCTTCATCCCAAAATTAATTTACAGTGTTTTGCAATGATATACATAACGCTTGAACTTTTTTAGATTTCTTCTGAAAACCACAAACTTAAATGAAGGATTTTTTATTGGAATTCTATTTGATAGATCAATAATATAAAAGACGTTTTGAACTCTTTACAAATTAACTCAACCTGAGAATGGATTTGGTGGAAAACATTTGGGGACACAAAAAGTGCTGCCAGAATTTATCAGTTGCATTCATCTCTGGGCTTTGACTACACCATTCTAACATGATCGGAATTTGATCAAAGCCCTCGGCTGCAGCTGTATCTGAGGTCTCTGAGGTGTTGAAAGGTGAACCTTTGCCCCAGTCTCAAGTCATTTGCACTTTCCGACAGGTTTGGTAACACTTTATTTGACGGGTTGTGAATAAGACTGTCATAACCATGACATAACAACCTGTCATGAACATGAGTAAATCTTCATGAATATTTATGACTGTTGTCATAAAGTGTCATTCGGTAAATCATGACACTTTTAATACAAAATTGACATAATTCAAAATGTCTTCGTTACGACAACTTGACATTAACCAAGAAATCTTGATCTGACATAAATTTGTTACAAAAGTATTACTGATTAAACTTTAAAAATTATGTAGCTTTATGTTATTAAAGCTAAAGTTTAATTATTCACAACCCATCAAATAAAGTGTTACCACAGGTTTTCTTCCCCGTATTGAGCTCCCATTAACTCTGACCAGTCTATATGAATTAACATGATTCATGTTGGGAGTTATGGGAGAGCGCAGTGTTAGCTCTCTATCACACACAAGTGTTTTCCATTACATGTGTTTACTGTGTTGCCAATCTGTCCATTGTCAGTCCATCACAAGCAACAGAGAGCCAGAAAGCACATATATTCATACCTACGGACAATTTCAAGTTGTCTTTTTTTTTTTTTTGGACTGAAGGAAGGAAGACGGAGGGAGAATCCACACATGCATGTGGAGGAAACGTATGAGACATGTTCAGATTTTAATTTTTTTAAATTCTGAAAACCAATTTTGCAATTAGGAATTACCTTTTGTGGGTCTGTCACACACAACTATTTTAAAATACATTGACGTTTGTGGGTTTATCGTGTCAAAAGGGCTACGAATACTTTAGTAAGTCACTGTGTGTGTACATATTGTGTCTACCTGAAAACACCTTAACAGCCCAGCGGACCTGCATCTCCACAATCGGCATGATTGGTCCCCTCACTTGGAAAAAACCCATGACGGCCAGCGTGGGTTGTTGAAGAGACGGAGGAAACACTCTTCTGAATTATGAAAAAAAAGTAAATAAATCAAGTAATCTTTCATAATATCAAGCACACGCTTTACATCATGTTCTGTGATGTATCTTGTCTGTCCCCTTTAAGCAGTGAACCTTTCACTTAACTGTTCTGCATTGACTTACTTGTATAGCGTCAGCTCACTGTGTGGCCCTTCAGACAGAGCAGAGGGCAAGAACGGGAAGATTCCTTTATATCCTGTACAAAAGACCACAGCATCAATGTTGTCTTCAACTGTCCCGTCTTCGAATGTAACTCCTGAATCCTTGAAAGCTCGTATGTTGGGCTTCATGATAAGGGCTCCCTGAAGAATTCGACCAGGAAGATCATCATTGACCAGAGGCCTTTTGTCCAGAAGTCTGTGAAATAAATTGCAAAAGAGATGTTTATTGACATTTATTTGCAGGCTGCTGTGCAATAGCGCCTCTAAATTTTTATTTTGTTGTTCCTGTAGTTCTTTCTTTCCTAGATTTCATGTCTGGTGCTTGACCTTGTTTTATATTGTGTATAAGTTTTTTTTGGACCTTTTTCTTGATTTTTTTTTTCAGCTGAACTTATACACTATACTTTGAGGGACGTTTGAGATGCCTTTTCACCTATTGACCGGAAAATCTGGTGCAGCGCCCACATTGCCCAGCAGTCTGGTTCTGAATGATTGACCTCGTCGGTTGCAGCGTCAGTACCAGAGTGGTCTTCAACACTGAACTTAGAGAGGTCCACCTGGTATAAAAGTTTTTGTTGAGTGCTACGCTAATTTGTCTGCGTTGAATTCAGCTCCTGTTGTTTTTGAGCAATAGTCAAAACTAGTCGGTTGATTCAAACAGTGATACCTGTGTCTGGGCTTCAGACCGTAGAGTTCATGGTCATATTTCTGGTTCAGTGCTCTCTCTGCTGCCCAGTTGATTAAAGTCTTGGGGAGCAGCTGCAGCAGGAGGATGTTGAACCTGGAGATCAATGCCATATCCACGGGCAGGCCCCTATGGGCCATTCTGCTCATCACCCAGAACCCGTCCCGAACACTGAGAAACGTCTGAAGAGGGTGGAGAATATTAGACGTTGTCGTCGTCTCTCTTCGATTCTCAAACAACGTGGCAGTTCTCCTGTGTCTGTCCTGTTCTCACCTTTTCTGCAGATCTGCTAATCTCTACTGCAACATCCCCTCCGGAGTTCCCAAAGCCAACAACCACCACCCTTTCACCCCTGAAGGAATCTGCGTCTCTATATTCCCTGCTGTGAAGAAGCCTGCCGAGGAATGTTTCGTGTCCTGGAGAAAAAGATATGGCAAAACAGCTCAAAGGCAAAGGCTTTTATGATAGTTTAAATTTACTGAAGTAATCTTAATACCTAGAAAATCAGACAGGGGTAAGACCGGATGGGTATAGTGTCCTGAACACACCAGAACCGCATCAAAGATGTGTCTTTCTTCCTCGTTATTTTTGTTCATGGTCACTACGTCCCACTGACCAGACTCTGAGAAGTCTGGCCTTTGTGTAACGCTCCTCACAGTGGTCTGAAACGTGTGCAGAAACGCAAGCTTTAATGTAGAGATCAATTACCTTTTCATATTAAAAAAAAAAAGGCCACAATGAAACAGGACGGACCTGAAAGCGAATGTGTTGGAGCAGGTGAAAATGCTCAGCGTAGAGCCTGAAGTACTGCAGCAGCTGGGAGTTGTGCATGTAGTTGGGATAGTCGTCAGGCATGGGGAAATCGCTGAAGCACATCATCTCTTTGGAGGTATTTACCACCAGAGAGCGGTAGATGCTGGATCGATCTGGTTCTGGAGACTCCTGCAGGCGCAGAAAAAAATAAAAATAAAATAAAATAAAGCCGGGAGCTGTTAAAGAAGACCATTACTGTGCCTTACGCACTTACAAACACAAAAGATTGCATGATTCTGAAGTGGAAGAAAAAAGTGATACATTGAGTTCAATGTTTTTGTTTATGTAAATAAGATGGTTGCATTTATATTTAACTCCCTTTAAAGTGAACTGTTTAGATCAAACTCAGTGCAGCTGACTGCCTTCATTTATTTAACCATCCATTTGTGTGAAAGAAGGTCCTGTGGTAAGACAGGACCAAAATCAAGTCAAAAACTAACACTACACATCAACCTAAACCCAATTCTGTTAGAAAAAACAAGGTGGAAGCAGTATTGTGCTGTGGGAATGGGAAAAATAAAGTTGACCAGAGTTGATAGAATTATAGATAGAGCTAACTAAAATAAAAAAAGTAAAAATAAAAACAAATGCCTGACTTGAAAATGTATGTTTACCAAACAGCCGTAGGTTTTTCTTTGGTAAGAAGACACTTGGGTAGCAGCTTGACTAACAAGTTCTATCAAAATTACTCCACCTGTCTCACCTTAAATTTCCACAGGCCACCAATGTCATCACTACTTTCAAAGCAGACAGGGTCCAAGCCCTCCTCCAAGCAGACTTTGACACAGGCCAGACCCGAACTGCCTGCACCGACTACTGCCACACGGCGAACCATCGCTGAGGAGAAACAAGATTGTCAGAGAGGTTTCATCTTGCAAAGCAACGTTTCAGTTTTGCACAACAAAATCATCTTTAGGCAATCACTATATATATATATATATATATATATATATATATATATATATATATATATATATATACAGTACAGACCAAACGTTTGGACACGCCTCTTAATTCAATGAGTTTCCTTTATTTTCATGACTATTGACATTGTAGATTCACACTGAAGGCATCAACACTATGAATAACACATGTGGAAATATGCACTAAACAAAAAAGTGTAAAACAACTGAAAATACCCCTTATATTCTAGTTTCTTCAAAGTAGCAACCTTTTGCTGTGATTACTGCTTTGCACACACTCTGCATTTTCTTGATGAGCTTCAAGAGGTCGTCACCTGAAATGGTTTTCACTTCATAGGTCAACCTGCCCTGTCAGGTTAATAAGTGGGATTTCTTGCTTTATAAATAGTCATGAAAATAAAGAAAACCCATTGAATTAGAAAGGTGTGTCCAAACATATATATATATATATAGACGTATTGAGCACCCCTGGTTTAATCTGTCACTCTGCAGAAACTTCAATAAAGTTTTATTCAAAAGCAAAAGAGTTATGTACATCCTCGATGAGCTGTGAAAATGACACATCAAACACTAAAATCTGTGTGTTACTGAACAATACAAAAATGAACTTAGCAGCAGTTACGAACAATTAGTTATCATTACATGATTTCACTAGTATTAGCTTGCAAAGTATGTATGACAATAGACTTATTTTACTCACCCGGACTTCACAGAGACAGAGGCAAGACGTTGCCTTGCAGTTATTTAGCAACAATGCTCATATTTTTGCAGTCTGTGAGAAATGCTACGTGTGCACGACTGCTCTCTCCTTTTGTTGTAAGCTGTGTAAAAGCAAAATTGCAAAGCAGCCGGAAGTTTTGAAAGAGCCTTTAGAGCCTGTAAACCGAGCCGCTGCGGCGACGTCACCAGTTAAACAGTAAGGCAGAGGAGGGACTTTAACCCTCCGTGGTGCTGAGGGAACTATTTGCAGGGTTGACCAGATGGTACGCTTAAAATATTTTTTTTGCAAGATTTTAAACACACAAAGAAAAAATAAAACTATACACTGTGAACAACAAAGTAAGTTTTCACAAGGCATAAAAATCCTGTCCGTGTTCAACTCCGAGAAAATACTGATATGTCTTCTGGCTACATCAAATATTTGAACTAAACTAAACTATGCTAAGCTAAAATAAATTAAAAAAAGTTTTGTTATAATGCATTTTTTCACATCTGTTAAATTAATACTCTAAAACATGAACTGCATAATAAAAATATAGAGATCTGAATATAGACTTGTTATTGGATTGGAATAAACTGAACTAATCTGAACCAAAATAGATTTTAAAAAATTGCCCCCTAATGGTTAGTTCTATTGTTTTCTTTTTAATTTTTTGCATCAAGGATAAACGTGAATAATGCATTTTCAAATGATGATTTTTTTTTAATAGGGGAAAAATTTGTTCAATAACCTGGCTCTATGTGGAAGTAATTTCCCCCTAGGCATCATAAATTGTGCCACCCTTGGTGGCAATTACAGGTTAGGATTAGGGTCTTTTTTGACCCACTCTTTTCAATATAAAAATATTCAATATTCTTTAAATTCAGCCACATTGAAGGTTATGTATGAATGGGTATTTTTTTAAGCCAGGCCACAGAAGCTCAATCATATTTAAGTCTAGACTTTGACTAGACCAATGTGATTCAACAGAGTTTTAAAGCCTTAAGAATGATGTTGTAATCCTTCTTTTCACCTTTTCATTAGATCAGGGCATGGTGTGTTGCCTTTTGAGACGTTTTGAGTTTGGTTTATAGTATTTAAGTGCCTTGACCAGTTGAATACAACCCTTTTTGTGGCTGCAGAAGAAAAGCATGTTAAACCAATACGCCCTCAAATGAAAAATGTGTGCCAGTTTCTATGGTCTTCATTAAGGCTGTGGGCCTATTTGGTTGTATTTTTGACTGCAGAAGGAGGGACTAAATCAAGGTGGGGTTCATGCCATCAGTCTGCTCCCATAGATTCAGAAAAAAGAGGCTGAAACTAACAAAGACGGCCAACAGCGGCCCACAAGCAGGGAGATTTCTGCTCATATTTTATACAGGTGAGACAACAGAAACATTACAAAATCTGCTCCGATATTGATCTTCCACCGGCCACCAATACCTTCATCGCTCTCAAAACAGACAGGCACGCATGCTTGACCTGCTGTTGAAGCTTCTCTAAGCATAAGCAGAGATGCAAGAGAGGTTTCATTTTATATTAAGATTTTCTAATTGCTTCTTACAGTGAAAAAAGAGATAATAAGCCTAAGACAGAAAGAAGAAATACAAAAAGAGCACTCAGTCAAACTCTGGGTGGAAAAGTAGTATTAGCAGCACCTATTGCTTTAATGTTCCTTTAAAACATTTATTCAAATGACAAAAGCCGTTTTGTGTTCACTGAAAACACCAGAAGTTAGTAGTCTATATGAAAAATAATGTAATATCAAAAAGACAAAAAGAAACAGTTTTGTAATGGTAGCATATTTATGGTGACGACAGCGTCTGGTTGTTGGTGCAGGAGAAGAACTACAACACAAACTGTGCAGTTTTTGACAAGTGCAGGCAATGTTTAAACCACAAGAGGCAGGAATCTATGGAGAAGTCAAACCGCGGCTCTTAAACCTAAGAACACTCTGGTCATTTTACCTCAAGTTACCACCTGAATGTTTGAACTTTAGACATAATTTGGTGTTCCAACCATGAATCTATCCTAAAAATGCACAAGAGCTGGGTTTGACATGAACAAAGCAGGTTCACATTATTCTTAGGAATGCTTTTTGTATGACATATGTAATCAGAGCCCAGTTCATTATAGGAACAGCTGATGTCCTTATTTTGCTTTCCCTGACTTCTTGTGTCTCTTCCTCTTCGTTTCTGCTTCCATAGTTCAGGAAGGTGAACTCTGTCAGCTTTCTGATCCTGGCTTAACATCCTCCCTTCTTGTCAATAAACAATGGTCTGCAGTGTTTAGTTCTGGCCTGCTTGTAAACAGTTAAACTGCAACAGTTTTTGCAATATGAAACATTACTTCAGTGCAGGCTAGTCTGAGTGTCACCAGCGTTGCATGTTAAAGTAAAAAGAGCTGCATTGTTCAATTGGGTTACACTGCTGCGTGACTGATGCATGTCCACAGTTAACATCAGAGGTTCTAAACTTGGGGTTTCTTAGACGGTTTGTGGACGGAGTTTGGACATCAGGGTGGAGATGATGGCGGGATTGTGAACTTGGATGTAGTAGACGGCGCTTCCTCCAGCCACGAGCAGCAAGCTCCACTTGAAGAGGCGGCCTGCTGTCGAGCTCTCTCGAGGCCCCAGCTGTGGGAGCACACAAACAGTTATTGTCTGAATTTACTCGTCAAACGGCATGAAAGTCAAATTGATTTGGGTATTTTGATGATCCATTAGAAGTATTCTTTCTTTAAAGATGGCATGATAGTATAAATTCAACAATATTTAGATGTAAAAATCAGGTTGAAGGGGTAATTTATTGTGGATTTTTCCCGAAACATGATCAAATTAAACATACAGGTTCAGAGATGTAGGTCAGAATCCTCCCAGAAGCTTAAGGTTGGCCAGTTTGATCCATTCTGAAATCACTTTCAATGTATATTTGGGATTATTCAACTCTTGGATCGCGCAAGTGTGTCCAAGTTTCTAACCATTTGTACTAAATGATCCTTTCAGATGGCAGGAAGTTAGTTAAAATGAACAGGAACAGCCCATGAACTACATTGGACCAACACTCAAGGTTCACTCTACACAACATTAGGCCTCTGGAATAGCCCCAACTTTAACCCCACATAAAATATGTTGATTATGCTTACGTTTTATCTATGCCAGGAAACTACATGCCTGAAATCAGCTCTTCAAATTGTGCCAAGGTTACAGATCTACCAGAAACTTGTTGTTAACTGTTAGAAATGTAAAATTTCTGTTATATTTTACTTTGCATGTGTATTTTGAGCACTTCGAGAAATCCCCCCATTTATGGGGTGACTGTGGCTCTATGGGTAGAGTAGTTTTCTTGTGATCTGAAGGTTGTAGGTTCAATTCCAGCTTTTTACTGCCACGTGTTGATATGCCCCTGGGCAAGGCACTTAACCCCAAACTGCATATCAGTGAATAAATGTGACTCTAGTTTGAAATGCTTTGAGTGATCAAAATGCTATACAAGTGCAGTCCAGATGCCATTTAATTATTTTGAAAATTAATGAAGTTCTGTGTTTTATTCTAATGTAAAAAAAAATGAAGCAGTTAAAAAAATACTAGTGCAGATGATGACTGTATGTAAACTTCTGACCAGGAGTGTACAAAGCACTCATTTCAGACCTGTCGGGTTCTCAGGGGCTGGTACAGGCGGTCAAGCTGGGTGAAGATCGCCCTGCGGGCCCCGTCCCATTTTCCCGGTCCCATCAGTCGGTACTGGTAAGCAGTGATGGGTCCCCAGAAAACCCGCATAAACAGGGGGAAGTCGGTGAGGAGCAGCCAGAGGAGACTTGGGCGCACTCCGATGTCCTTCGCTAAGTCGTCCATGTACTCGAGAAAGTCCACCTGCAGGGGCGTCAGCCTCGACACAACGTAGCTGCAGGAGAAAAACATGTGAGCTTAAAAATGATTTCAATAGAACTAAAAGCCTTGCTTTCAGGCTTGTAATGTTAAGAACCTTTCTTCTAAGTCATAATGAATGTCACTTGTACTTTTTCTCAATGTTTTTGGTGTCCTTCTCAACAGCCTTGATCATGGTTTGATTTGAGGGAAGCTTCTTATGTCCTGAAGGGCCAAAGACAGAAAGCAGACATTTAACAACCAGACCTTTACGTCTGAGCCGAGGTTGGGACAAGTAAGTAGTATTTGCACCATTTCAAGAAGGCCTCTGTTGAAGTGAAGCCTCACCTTTGAAGACACGAGTGACAAAGCGGGCCTGCATCTCAGCCTGTGGCATGATGGATCCGTCAGAATGGATAAATCCCACAATAGCCAGAGTAGGCTGCTCAAGGACTGGGGGGAAAACATGTTTGTAGAGGCCCACACGGTGCCCCGACTTGTACATGACGTGCTTCGGCAAGTAGGGGAAATCATAGTTGTACCCCGTGGCGAACACAATCAAATCCACCTGTGAGAGGAAATACATTGGTTAGAAGGTTGTTGTTTTTTCCCCCCTCAAAGAAACAAAAGGTTGTGACACATCTCGTTTTCCTCTAACATTTTCCGCAGCGCTGCCATCATCAAAGACCACGGTGGAGCCACGGATCTCTTTCAAGTTTGGCTTGACGAGGACTGACCCGGACAAAATCTTGAAGGGAAGGTCATCGTTGATCACTGGAATCTGGCTGAAGAGTCTTAGGAAAAAGAAGAGGAGATAATGATTTAACAGTAGACTGCAAACATGATGAAATCCTCTGAAAATCAAGTTTATTTCCTGAACTGCAATCAGGTAATACAGGAGCAATCATGGTGATTATTGTCTTGGAAAAATTTTCTTGGCATGTTTTTGTCTTTTCATTTTGAAATGGTGGAAATAGAATCATTGTTTGTGTAACATTGTGGGGTGTGGTTGCCCTGCGACAGACTGGCGACCTGTCCAGGGTGTACCCCGCCTCTCGCCCGGAACGTAGCTGGAGATAGGCACCAGCAACCCTCCCGACCCCATTAGGGACAAGGGTGAACAGAAAATGGATGGATGGATGGATGTGGGGTGTGGTGAAGCACACTGCCCTCTAGTGTTTGGTACTTTAGGATCTTTGCAGCACATCTTTAGCCCTTCTCTCTCCTGCCACATCCTGACTGATTACTGTTAGTAAAAATTGTTTTGTCTCAATGGAATTGTTGTCCATAAATTTGGATACTTTTTCTTAACATTTCTTTTCTTCTTTCTTTTTTTACCCCAGATTGAATAAACACATTTATGTTAAAAGTTGTTGTTTTTCCCCACATTTTGCAAAGCAAGATTATGACACTGGAATTACAGACGAATTCATTTTCTAGGCTTTTTACCCATCTTATCCAGCCCGGTTTTAGTGGAGTGCAAAAAAATTTAAAATCAATTTCACAGGTGTCAAACTCCAATCCTCCAAGACTCTCTGATGAACCCAATAGTTAGGTCATTAGTAGAACATTAGCAATACAAGGGTTGGATGCCCTTGTAGTCTAAAGATTCCTTTCTAACTTAATACTAAGCAGTTGTGTTTCTTACTCCCACAAAAGATTTGATCAAATCCAGAACAGATTATAGAACAGCTCTTGCTCCGACAGTCTAACACACTTGGGAAAACACGTGTTGGAGCTTTACCCCCAGATAACTCGAGCTTAACCCCTGGTAGGTGGTGCATGTCAAAGCAACAAAGTATGAATGCCTATTTCCCACAGTGAGGTTAATATTTTCCTGTTGGTCCACTGACTCTACTGACAGCAGGAGACACTTGTGTTGTCAGATACAGTCTGACTCAGACTGGCTGGCTCAGATATTGCTGAGTTAACCCTCAGCGGCACCTTGAGCAACATATTGCAATCTAGTGGATGCTTAGGCACCTACAGTATCTATCCAAGGTTTTGTTTTGGCAGTTCAAGCTGCTCTCCTGCTGGATTGGACATAATGGTTTGTTGTTCTATAGCTGGAATCAGAAAACGTTGATGACGATTGGAGTAGCTTTTAGACCATGCTCCCCAATAGAGTGACGACACTCCATAAAGGGTGATCAGTGAGGAGATGCTGCAATTTGATTGACAAATACCAATTTAGTTTTGCTGAGGAAAATAATTATCTGCTCAGAAAACAACAATTGACCCCCCTCATCATAGCATTGAAGTACCGTACCTGTGTTTGGGTTTGAGGCCGTACACCGCGTGATCGTACATGGCGTTGAGCTTCTTCTCCCCCAGCCAGTTGAGAAAACTCATGGGCAGCAGCTTGAACATGACATGGACAAAGCGCGTGTTGAACCTGTCAACCGGCAAGCCGTTGTCGGAAACCTGACGGATGACCCAGGCACCGCTGCGAGTGCTCAGGTACACCTGCAGGAAAAGATTCAAGGGCAACAAGTAAATGAAGCCGTCGATAAAAGTGTACAGGGAGAGCAAGACTTTCAATGTGGCAACGGCTGTAAAAAAACCCCAGAAAGTCTTGTCGACCTGCTCTGCTACTCTGCTGCCCTCCACGGCGATGTCTCCTCCTGAGTTGCCGATGCCGATGACCACCACTCTCTTCCCGTGCATGTCCTCAGGTCCCTTGTAGTCCCAGCTGTGGAGGTATTTTCCTTCAAACGTCTCAATTCCTGGAACATATTGGAAAAATATTTGAGCGTGTGGAATGCAAATAACGAGGATGATTAGCATTAAAACAGCAACTTATGAAATTATTTGTACATTTTTCCAATGTTATAAGTGAAAACTCTGCCAAAGGGAAGTGTACTTAATTTTTAACATCAATATCAAGGACCTGTTCACTTAAAACAAGCTTGTAAGTTAGTTTGGATTCAAGTGTACTATAAGATAACTTCACTAGAAGATAGACAAAAAAAAAAAAGAATACTTGATAAGATTTTGTGTTTTTGTAGCGTAATATCAAACAGTTCAAGAATGAATACTTGCACAAGGCTCTGCGTTTTCCACCATGTGTTACCTGGAAAGTCTTTAAGCGGCAGGTTGGGGTAGTTGAAATGACCGGAGCAGCAGATGACTGCATCAAAGATGTGCCTCTCCTCCAGTCCATCTTTATTCTCTGTCACCACCTCCCACTGACCGGTGCGAGAAAAGTCCAGTCTCTGCGTGACTTTCTTCACCGAGGTCTAAGTTATAGACAAAGAGCAAGGAAAAGGTCAACAAAGCTCTCTGAACAGCTCCAGAATGATTTAATGAGGTCTTCTTCCTGTGCATTTACCTGGAAACGAATGTGCTGCAGTATTTTAAAGTGCTCTGCGTACATCCTGAAGTACTTCAGGATCTTAGAGTGGTGCATGTAGTTTGGGTAATCAGCTGGGATGGGGAAGTCGCTGTAGCACATCATCTCCTTCCAGATGTTGATGGTTAGGGAGCGATATATGCTGGCCCTGTTCGGCTCGGAGACTTCCTGGGAAGACAGAGAATTGAAAGTGACTCAGTCACTGCTTTCCTCAGGGAAATCTGCAGGATTAAAATGATCTCCACAGCAGCAGCCAGCAGATTCTTACCTTGAACTTCCAGAGTCCTCCTATGTCGTCGCTGCTTTCGAAGCAGGTGGGCTCCAGGCCCTCATCCAGGCAAGCCTTGATGCTGGTGAGACCCGAGGGGCCCGCCCCGATCACTGCGACTCTCTGCGCCATGATGGAGCTGCAACAGGACAGGAAGACAGAAAAGTGTATAAGTTACAGTGGATAAGATCAAATATTTTACTGAAAAATCTATGTCACGGTGTTCCACGCAATTAACTTAAATTGTTGAATCAAATTAAAGTAATGATGTGTCATAAACTCACTTTAAAGAAGTCTTTAGCTCAGACTAGAATTACTATTTACCCCACAATTTTAGGGTTTTAGCATACAACCTACAGAAATATGCCTCAAAACTCATTACTGACCTGCCAGTCAAGGTGGTTGCTTAAAGCAGGAAAACATTTTATGTGTGGGTTATAATATGTTTTCACCCCTCGCCGTTTAAATCCTGAATCCAACCTTTTTTTTCCAAACTGCTACCATTTGTTTCTCTGCTGTGTAAAGGAACTTCTTGTTCTCTTTCCTATTAGAAGGATATGTCTCCTTTGGAGTGTGTTTTCACATTTCAACAAGTTTTGACTACATTCCCTTGGCAAGACGCAGCTTGAGGAGGAAGGTGGAAAAATGGCAGAGTCTCAGGTGATTTAGATGCGGTTTTCTCCAGCAATACTTTTCATATGACCACGAGATAAGAAAACATTTTTTGTGCTTTAAAAAAAATATATGTTACAATCAGCGCTTCTTGACTTCAATCCGGTTTAATTATTCAGTTTTGAAAAAATATTGTTCATGTTTCTCCTATACAAGTAATGGTGCATTTAGCACCACTCGTAAACAGAAACAAAGGTTAAAAAAAAGTCTTTTTTTTTTTTTTTAGCAAAAAACATCTTACAAAGTGGTTTCTAAATGTGATCATAGTTTTATGTGATGATGAAATCAGAGCAAAGCACCAAACTGTTGCTCAGCTGAATTCACAAAAAAATCATTACAGTGCAAGCACTTAAAGATAAGTTTGAGTTTTGATAAACACGGCCAACATTTGAGGGGAGGCAGCCTTTTGTGGCTTCCAGATAAAACCCTCAGTAATGCTCTGCTCTTGATTGCAGCCAGAGCCATAAAACAAGTTCCTAGAAGCAGAACAAAGGTTTTGCTTTAAATCACATAAACCCAGTGACCCTGCAAATTGTTATATCACATCTGTGCAGTTCGTGTTAAGACCCGTTTTCTTTCCCCGTTGGAACTTTTTTGCCTTGTGCAACTTTTGCCTCGTTTATTTTTTTATTGAAAAGTTTGGTTAATCCTTACTTTTTTTTGCACAGAGAAACTTTGATTGTATAGTTTTTTTTTTAACAAACAGAAATATGTCAGAGACAATATATATATATACATATATATATATACAGTACATGTACAAAATAAAAGCTATTTTCAAAAACCTTCTGCACAATGTTCTGATGTTTCATTTGTTGAAATAAAATAACAGCGTGCGTTTTCTTCTCATTCAAATTTCTTTTCAAGAAAACGTAGAGGCTGGTAGATATTTTAACCTTTTAATACACCAATTGGAATGTTCTATATAAATGCATAATAACAACACAATCCATGCAAAAAACAACAACAATGCAAAACCATGGCGAGATTTGTAATAACCTCGCTATTTTCTTCATGACTTTAAAGATCAGGCATGTTAAAGACGAAAGGATTTAATTGTGAAAAATAACGTAACAGCTGCAAAAAAAAAAAAAAAAAAAAAAGCTTTCTTGCAGTAGCTTATTTGTCTTACCTTGTGTGCTTCTTGGCCTGTCTCTGGAAAAGGGGCGAATCTCATCAGAGCGCCGACTTTTATACAGACCGCTGCTGACTTTTTTTTTTTTTTTTTCTCTCCAGGCAACAAAGACACCCGACTGTATCTGCATACAGTCTGTGGATGAGAGTATCATGTACGTTTTCTTTTATTAATCAGAGAAATACACCATCGATTAATTTATGGAAGTATTTTTTCTTTATTTTAGAGCTTTATCAGTTGTTTTTTTTTCTTTTTTTTTTTTTTTTCTTTTTGTTTTACTATGGACCTCTTTTGTGTCTGAAATAAAGATTGATTGATTGATTGATTGATTGATTGATTGATTGAGTAGTGCGGTAGTACAGACTACTGTAACTGTACTCTTAAGTTTGGGTCATGTGGCTTAAAAGGGGCGGTCCAAAACTTTGAGGACCTGATCCGCCGATGCCGGGAAAACCGTGAGCTGTTAGACAACCGAGGAAGAAAAAACATGTCAAGCTTCGTTACAAATATGGGCAGCACGGTTTGGTCAAGATATGCTTTTTATTTTTTATTTTTATAATAATAATAAAAAAGTACATGGTGATATTAGTTATCACTAATGTCTGGTGTGCGCGCTCGCTCGGACACGCGCGTGTTACTCTAACCTGTTTGAGAGGCTGCGCGTGCACACCGCCGTCTAGATGCGCGCGCCGTTTGACAAACTGCAGGGTTACAAACAAGACGGCGTGGATAGGAGTGAACTCGTTGTACACGACAGAGCGTGAAATGAATCTAAAAACACGAAGTTACAAAAAAATAAAAATAAAAAAATTCTGCAGTTCGTGGAGCTCGTCTGTGCTGCTGCATCCTCTGTCCTCAGTCCGTCTACTGACGTCTGTTCAGCAGGTCACAGTTCTTCCTCAATCACTCTGTCCTTCATCACGCTGACTAAAAGTCAAGGTCACAGCTGACTGGGTTGCATTGCTATAGTTCCCAAATCATTTTATGTGAACCAGATAGCACTTGGTAAGTCTGCAGTAGATGGAGTCAATAAATTGGTTAATGTGTACAAACTTTCCCAGCTTATGAATGTCAACTATTCAGTAAACTATTGTTTACTCAGAGATTGCCTCTGACTGCCTTTCAGCGTCTGTGCTCAGACAGGACAGTTCTCTTGACGAAACGGAGACTATGGGTCATGTCCTGTGAAAGGACGGTAAGTTGGGTTACCGTTGAATGACGTTCAGACCTCACATCAACACTTTAAACATCTCAGTCTGTTGAAGCATCTAGAAGATGCGTTCCCCCCTCTGTTCAACATTTTAAAGATGAAGATCTGAAAAGTCTATTTGTATTCCATCCCTGTAAGTATGTCCTTCCTTCAGGAATGGGAAAAAATACAACAGAATAATTCTAGTAAGACAGGTTTATAGTAACTTTGGAAGAGCTGCAGAGATCCGCAGCTCGAACGGGGAAATCTGTTGACAGAATTATTGTTATTTGTGCACCCCACAAATCTGGCAAATAGAAAACTAGTGTTGAAAGAAAGACACATTAAGTCCTGATCATAGTTTGTCCGTAGGCACCAACAGGAAAGAAGGTGATCTGCCTAAAATGTTTGCCTACATTGACAATATAATGTGTTATAGAAAAGAAGCAAAGCACATCACTGTGAACGTCACTTGATGTGTCTCCATGGTGAAGCAGGGTGGTGGCAGCATCATGCTGTGAGGAGGACAGGAAAGCTGATTAATGGAAGATGAATGGAGCTACACATGACAATATTGTGGGAAAATTTGTGCTAGAGGCTGCAGTAGCCTTGAGATTGTGATGGAGATTCACCTTCCATCAGGACATCAATTCAGTCAGTTACAGTGCGAAGGTTTGGATCAAATTATTACTTTTGCAAGTCACTGTTTTCTCTCTTATGGTTGAGTAAAAGTTATCAAAATGACCTGAGGTTTGGATGTTATCCCCTAATGTCCTCTATGTTTTGCACATTTTAGCTTCTTCCTCGACGCTCCACCGGTTATTCAAGCTCACAAATCCTTTTTGGTTTAATGGAAAAGCACAATCTAGTAGCTCCAGGGGGGAGGTCAAAGTTCAGAACCCTGACTTTGGTGCTTCCAAACTTATTTGGAACTTGGCTGATTTTAGAAAATAATAAAAAAAGGTTTAAAAATCACTTCCCAGTTTACAAGAATTTATTACCAAATCTGTAGAAGGAGTAGAGTAAGAATGGTTTGAGGATGTTGGAAGACCTATATACTGTATGTGTGATGTGTGATAATGCCTCATGCGGGGGAAAAAAGCGTCACGGTAACGTGGACAGAGCAGGCCAGACTTTGTCCAGGCTGATGGAAAATTCCACCCGTCTCTGGCACCTAAATGAGTTAAGTGCATCAACATTCTTCGTGAATAAAGTAGTTTAGATTACTCTTAATGGGACGACTAATGAGTAAATGCACTGGCTCATATTTATGCTGGATTAATAAAAGAGAAAACATCACAGCAGAACAAAAAACACGATATCCTAACTTAAAAATTAAACTTCTGAAAAAAGAAAGAAAGAAAAAAATTCTGCTGCTAATGTTACTCATTAATGAAAGAAACCATGCGAGTGTGCTCTTTGTACCAGACTGCAGGCGGCTGCAAAAGTTCCAGAGGATAAAGGTTCTGGGTAGCTTTGATCGAAACCCCCCCTTTGTGTTGAGCTGGAGGGAAAAAAAAGAAAAAAAAAAACCTTCTCAGCAAGTGAAAGTGCATGGAAAAATTTCACAGGTCCCAGAGGCCATGGAGTGATTTCAAAAGCTCATAGTTTCGACTCTTAAAGCGACATTCACATTTACAGCAGCTTCAAGTCTTTGGAATTCCCACAATGAGGAGAATACACTGCGAGATGTCAGCACCAGGGGGCGCACTATGATGCCGTTTGAGTTCCTCCAGATTCATATTTTCACTTCACTTTTAAATCTGAAGTAAAAATAAAACAACAAAAGCTCTTTTTGGACAATAGCTGGATTAAAAGGTGCTTTTCACAACTTCTCATGTTGGTCTGGTCTGAACCGGGGTAAAATGATTAGCTCAAATACATAAACACGACGTCCTGTAAAGAGATGTACCTGTTTCTCTCCTGAATGTCTTTTAACAAAATGGGAACTTATATTGTTTTTAGATGCTTGTGTATGATCTGTGTACAGATATTTTTTTTCTCACCAACTTGACGACAAATCCTTTGTTTTGAAGTCATTGATACATTTACCTTCTTCGTCTCCAAAGCTGATGTACTACAACCCCTAAAAGTCCCTCTGGACAAATAAAGCTTGTCAAAAATTGATCAGTGCAGCACATATTGCAAAAATATTTCATTTAGGACTTCAATTTGGTGGTGCTAATCTCATGCAAAACGTAGAAGGTTAATATAGCACTATCTGACTGAGGAGAAAAGATCATATTTATACTCAACAGAAACAGGAAGCCATAGATGATAAAATCACTAGATTTTAGATGGATACTGAATTATGAACTGAAAGATACTTCTGTTAGGATTCCCAATAAATATTGCCGACTTTATTGGTAACTATCCTCTATTTGAAAAACATTTACTCAAAATTTGATGCCGGAATACAAGATGAACATGATGAACTTCGCACATCTAGAAATGTGGTTCCAAAAAATATGAAGGGTGCTGTTGTTATGAATATGCAGGTTCTGATGAAACAATCGTTTTTGCACACAAACGTTATGTTATATGTCTGATGAAACAGACATATAACAGACATCCAGGAGATGAAATAAAGCAGTTGCAGGGTATGGTACAGTATATTTTCTAATGTTCCTCAATTGTGCAAAAAAAAAAAAAAAAAGTGACACATGCAGAATTAAAGCGGGCCGGTACGTGTAAAGGTGCAATGCATTCGGCACCAACGACATTCAGGGGAGAGGCTTTTGAGGAAAAACAAAACATACTTACTAGATGTTTAATAAAAAATCTGATGGACTCTGTCAGTAAACAGAAAATGGGTGATAATTGAGAAAAAAATAATAATTTTGAAAAATAAAAAACCCAACAAAAGTTATTTTTTTATGTTTTTGCATTTGCGATAGAAAACAAAAATCACTTACTTAAATATACGTGTTTGAGAATATCGCTTACGTTACAACAGCCAATGTGAAGTTTAGCTCACCTGTTTAAAAGCACAAACACATTTTAAATCTACATTTGTATTTTGAAACAGTCGCCTAGTAAGCATAATTTGGCAATCCATTTCCAAGAGTTCACAAAAAGTAAACACACACACAAAAAAAATACAATGTCACTGTCATCAGTCTGATTTTGAGCCGATTGGATTGAACGCTCTAGAGTTCTACTCTCATCTTCAGACTGTCTGTGGACGGATGTTGGACAGCAGGGTGGGTGTGGCGTCTGGGTGATGTGTGTGGAAGTAGTACGCCGCGGCTCCTCCACCCAGGATCATCAGGCTCAGCTTAACCAGGCGCCCAGTAATGGAGGACTCAGGCTCCTCCACCTGGGCGGACGTGAAAAGAGAATGCATATGGTTTATATCTGAAAAGATAATGGTGGATTATAAGTTTAAAACTTCATGCAATAAGCGTGGTAAACGGTGTCCATTCAGACCTTCCTGCTGTTTAGGGGCTGGTACATGCGATCGAACTGGGTGAAGAAATGCAATACAGACCTTTTAGGTTGGTATTTATACAAAACAAAATCTCAAGAAACACTTTACCATTGTCCACATTTTTGTTTTGGTCCGGAAAATCAAACCCCAATAAAGTACAATGAAGTTCATAGTCATAATGTGAAAAATGGGCAAAACATCCGGGAATATGAATGCTTTCTCGAGGTTGTACTTGGTGACTAAACATAGGGAAATTCAACTAAAGATGGCGTCTTGCCTTGAACATCCAGAGTCCTCCTATGTCGTTGCTGCTTTTGAAGCAGGTGGGCTCCAGGCCCTCATCCAGGCAAGCCTTGACGCTGGTGAGACCCGAGGGGCCCGCCCCGATCAATGCGACTCTGCACCACGAAGGAGCTGCAACAGGACAGAAAATAAACTCAATTTTAGCAACCATATGTGCAGTTTTAGTTGAGCAATTCCATTGTTAAAGTTTTCATTTCCTTTTCCTCTTCCCCATTTCTCAATGTGTTTATAGCAACTTTGCTGAAACCTTTTTCCCCCAACTTTCCTCCCCTTGTGTCAACTAGTGTCCTTACTTTAGATAAGTCAACTTTCTGTAAATGCTTTATTTGATTTTAAACCAAAAGTACACCTTTGCAGTATTTCACTATCTGCCTACTTGCACCCAAAGCAATTAATAGTTCAGCTGCTGTCTGCATCATATTCTTATCAGCTTTTGCTTTCATGTTCTGTCATAAAATCTTCTCGGTTCTTAGAAGTACAAATCAGGGCAAAGGCAATCTTGCAATTCATTGAAAGCACTGGATTGTTGTCTTTATTTTTGATTAGATCATTTCAAAGAGTGAACACTAATCAAACGGCCCATGCAAACTCCTTGAGCCCTTTAGTTTCGTCTTATTAAAGCACACATGGACTGTAATGGTTTACCTATAAAACAGACAGAGATCTAGTGTGCCTTTTCTTACCGTGATGATCCTTGTGTGTCGCTGTTCTGTCCAGTTTGGAGGAGCATCACCTGAAGTGCAGTCTTTTATACACAAAAGAACCATCGCAGAGCCTCATTGGGTTCTTTTTCTGACCCAATTGCCCAAAAAGGCTTTTATTGGCGTGAGCAATGTTTACCCAAATCAGTGAGGTTTTTCTTCGACTAAAGTCCAGTTTGTGTTCCAATCAAGTGGTGGGAGACGGCTGGCGGGTGAACGAGTGGCATTCACTGCACACGCCATCTGCATGATTGTATTATTATTTTTTTTTATGCACAATGTCCAGCTTCAATCTACTGAAATATTGAAAGCATTTTCTACATTTTCTAGTATATTGAGGGGCCTTCTCATTTGTTGTGACTTACATTCCCTTGAAGACTAATGCATTCAGATGATTTAGTTTAACTTTTATTTCATTTCATTCACGTGAATTAGAAGGAAATCTATACATGTTTTTGTTTTTTCAAATGAAAATTTGAAGAGTTTGCTGTGTGTTTGCATTAAGACTCTCCACTTCTAAAATGTGCCGTTGTTCTTCAAATCTATAGCTTGAACATCTTGAATCTCTTCATTCAACATCTTGGTTTCTTTTGAACTTTTAGCTTAATTGAGTGACTTGTTGGTATTATCTTGATTCACAGATGAAAATATTTCACCACCAATTATGTAGCAGTGGTATTTATGAACTGCTCTCATGTAAAAAGTGTTTGACCCAACCTAACCATGTTAATAACGGAGTGCATAATTAAAAACATCTTGTCCTGAAATGATACATGGAATGAACAGCGCTGATCATGCTCATTTGGGTAAACCAAAATCTTTATGAGCTGAAAAATAAAGTCGATTTTTCCAATCATTCGTCACACACATGCATCAGAAATGACGGTAGGCGGTTTCAATTGCGTCCCCCATTTAATTAAAAATCTTTAACATATTTAACAGCAGAAGCAAATGTACTGACACGACACAATGCAATCACACCAACATATATCTGAGCACTTCAAGATAAAGCTTCAATACAGTATATTGGTTTTCAGTAAGCAAAACCGAAAACAGCTGATGAGGGCAAAATCTATCCACCACTCACATATTAACAGTGTAGCAACTTATTTTACTTTGCTTCTCTTAGGTTAAAGTCTATTCATATTCTTCACAGTAGGACAACCATAAAACAAATTTGGTCATAAATGTGCTATTCAGCATATTGTGATTCGCAACAGCAAAGGACGCTGAAATCTGGAAAGTCGCCATGTACTGGGAAGACCGTTGGTCCGTTGCTGCAGAAACAGGGCACAGTCTGACACGCGTCAACCAAACAGTCGCCGATGGAAAAGTTTGTCGAATGGAGCGTCTGGATCTGGCTCAAGCCAGAAAGAAGCCACTACGGCTAACCAGAACTTCACACACCTCAAACCAGGGTCCTCAGCCTCCGTGACCCCATGTTGCTATTAAACACACATATTTGTTGAGTCATCTCCACCGATGACGTCACTACAACGCATTGACGATTTGCAGAAATGCTCTATTTTTATGTAAATATTAAGTGCAATCATATGGATGATGATAAAAAAAAAATGAACTCCTAAGCATGCACACTCAAACACACGCTGTGAAATAATAGCTTAAGTCTAAAGGAAGACTCATCATGTTTAGACACCTGGATGTCAGTCTGGCCCATTTGCAGGTTATTGCCTTTAGAGATCTTAGAAAGAAATGATGAGGAATTTTAAAACAAAGATCAGCAGCACATTCACAAGAAAGGCAACTTTTGCTAGTTTGCAGAAGAGAAATAAGATTTAGTTCGGTTTTTGTCACAGTCATGAAAATGTGTTTGACACTATATAGCATACATCAGCTCCAGCAAAGCTGGAAAATGTTCTTGGTTAGGCTAATTCTATTTGGCATGCTGCACAGACAGGCAGATATGTTTACATTTTTATTACTCTATGTGGTAAAGAAAGTTACAAAACTGTACACCACCTGCTGACCTCTATGAACTTTCAGGCCATATACCGGATCATTAGAGCACAAATCTAAGTTCTCGACACCTTCCAAGGATTGTTTTCGCAGTGTGAACCAGGAACACAGGCTTGACACACCTGCAGTAGAGGAATTAGTTCATTTTCTGCTAGTTTTCGTATGAAAAAAGGAAAGTAGCGCATCTTCAGTGAAACCTCAGCCTTTGTCTGACTTTTGTTGTTTTTTTCACTAAAGCATCTATTTGTTCTGTTGATTTGATTGCTTGACATTGAGGAGAAAATGAGCCGTACTCCATGCATCACACATGTAAACTTTTAGATAATAATAATAATAAAACAGTACATCTATGATTTTTGTCTTTAGTTTCTCTACAGCTAAAGTTGTTCTGTAATTATTGATCAGTGAATATGTTGGTATTGAGGAGGTAGCCATGACGATGCAACATGTCCTTTACAGTGTAGAAAGCCTGAAACTGTTCTCCGTGCAGAGTGGAAAGGTAGCAGCGTTAGTCGATTATCTAAACAAACAATATGCTTAGACAGTCTCTCAGAAATTTTTACTTTACATTTAACAATTCTCTTATTTTCTTTCTGATTATTTTTGCAAATGTTTCACTTAAGAGTCCTTAAAAACAACAGTTTAGCTTTTATCTAATTGCATATTCTTCAGAGATTTTCTTTAAATGTTGGAAATTCAGATGAGAATTTGTCCCTCATTAGTCCTAAATTATTAAAAAAGGTACTTAAAAAGGAAATAATCAAGTGAAATAAAAAACTGACACCCAAAGCAGGGAGGCGCTGTGACGGATGACTGATTGTAAGTGCTAGAGTATATCAAGTAGAAGATTTGAAAACTTATACATGTTCCCGCTGATATTAATATGGCTTAGTGAACCAAAACTTTATGATTGCTGCTGCTGGGTGAAGCAAAATCCACAGATACAAGCAAACATGGCCAAAAGGATCAAGTGTAAACACCCAACATTCGACTCCCAAATCCTTAAAATATCCCCTCAGTGGTCAGATCTGATCTGGTAGAGCAGGGAAACCAGATCGATGCAATTCAACAGAACAGATTATCAGTCAGAAAAAGTGTAAACATGATGACAATATTGATTATAAGAAGCTAATTGGGTTTACTCTGAATCTGATGGGCTGAATATAAAATCTTAGACGTTAATGAATAGATCATCTATGTGCGCTGAGAATAAGTAGGAGGAGGACACCATATGGCTGATATTATTACTGATGAACTCCTGGTAATGTATCACATGGTCCAGCCAACCCACATGTTTGAAACAACTTTACAAATCTTACTTTAACAACAGTGACTTATCCACAGTAGTAGAAAAACATCTAAGCATGCATTGGTTTTGTTTTTTAGCGCATCTTATGGATCGGAACTCAAAACTACTTCTTATGTTCGCTTACCTCTGCATTAACTAATGGAAAATAACAAAAACTATCTTGATCATGTGATTTTTTTTTAAAGACATAAGCACAACTTGGTCCTAGAAATGTATTTAGTCACCGTGTGAATCCTGGTGAACAGGAAAGTTGAGTTAGCTAAAGTGCTAAGCAGAGTCTCCTCCAATTTGGTCTTTAATCCCTTGAACTAATCGGTATCAACCTTGTGATTAACGCTGATGATGATCTGCAGAGATATTTGGATCCTGGCATTTATCTGGACCCAGAGGACCCGAGTGCCAAACTCCAGAGATCTGAACATGACGGAGCGTCTGTGAGACCCGTCTTGATGATCTGAGCTGCTCATCCAAACAGAGGCCAGCTTCAGGACCCCTCAGAAGACTCAACCCAGGTTTTGCCTGATTACAAACATATTAGCGACATAAAACAGACCTGCGCAGTGTTAGGTTTGTTCCATAATGTTGTTGATGTTTAGTAGATGCTTCCTACCTACAAACCCAAATGAAAGGTAAGAACCAGACTGAATGTCTGTAAAGTAGCAGAAAGCAGTAGTTTGGGGAACTCTTCTCCTGGGTCTACCCCAATGAAAATAATTTTAGAGCAGAGAAATGGAAAATAAAAAATGTGCAGAGGCCCTTAAAGCAAAACCATTTCGCACCCCCTCTCTTCCTCTCAGTCTCTAAATTTAAGCTAAATGCCCGAGCAGCCCCTGTAGAGTTTCAGGAGAGAGCCACAGTATCTCCACCAGTTTGTACTGGCAGTACCCCATCCAAAACCCAAACAGCACATCGGTAACATGGTGCCTGCCCAGCAGCACCCGGCTGAGCCCCACCAGGCCCACCCACAGCAAGACCAGGACCCTGAGCGGCGCAGCCAGCACCAGGTGGGCCAGCAGGAAGCGGCCGCACATGGCGGCTCGGGTGGCGTGGCCGGAGGGGAAGGAGTAGCGGTCCACGGAGAAGGTGGCAAACATGTCCATTTGGTTATGAGCCGGCCGGCGCCGACGCACCACCGCTTTGACCGCGCCGACCAGGATGAGGTCCAGCAGAAGGCCTGTGGGAGAGACGAAGAAGAAGCAGACATGGAAGAACATCACAACGCTGCACCACAAACAGGAGGACTACCTCTAGATTACTAACAATTATTTTAATCCATCAATTATTCTGACAATTAGTTGGATAAAAAAGTGGCACAGTCTACAGATATGTTGTTTAACTCAATAAGCCTTTTTAATAGTGTTAGAGAAACATTAAAAGATGCAAAGAATCAAATACTTCAATTGCTTTTTGACATAAGAAAATTAGCATTTTATTACCTAAACTCCATAGCATTCCTTTAGTAAATCTAAACCGGGTGAAGCTTAAACTTAAAGAGTTCTGTGTAGAACATATTTACAGACAAAGGTGTTTTTATCTTAGATGCAAAACATATAGAGTTTTCTACAGTTTTGGCTTAATTACTGCACTGAAGATGTTGTTTTTTCCTCCAGTGGCCATTTTTTGAGTCTGTATACTCAAGTTAACGATTAATAATTTACTAAATTAGTTCACAATTAATTGTTTCAGCCCTACTCCACATACAGATTGCACTATAAGATTAGTGAAACCCATCAAACTTCAGTCATTCAGACATCATTGTCTTGGCGCCATCTGGTGGCTGTGTGAAGAAAGTGCCCGAGTCTCAGAACTGACATTTGCTCAAATCTGACAACACACAATTTTTCACTCCAAGTTTATTAATCAAGTTTCCAGACTCAGTAAATGCTTATTGACCCTCAGAAGAGACTGTAGTACCTCATCAGAAACATGCGACATGATTAAACCTCAGAGCGCCACCTCCTCAGTCCTCCTGGAATCAAGTTTTCCAACACAGACTTGACCTAAAACTAAAATTACATGTGCTACTAATAACATTGCCCAATGGCTTTACTCCAAGTGTCCTAATAAGTCCACACAGTGTGAGAGACTGGTGCAGCCTGCAACTCTCCATACATGCAACAATACCAGAAACCCAGCCGGCTCTGTTGCAGCTCCAACTCAATGCACGACGATGTACAGGTTCAGTGAACATCGAGCTTAAAACGTTGAAGTAGAGAAGAAAATGGGAATAATGGTGGCTGCACATTTTAACACTGTTAGTTATCCCACCGAGAAGTGCTTATATGGGGGGCGCTTGGAAAATTAAGAAATATAACAGGTTAAATTAAAAAATACTATAATTTTTATATTGTAAGATGTAAAAAATATATAAATATTTAGAAGATTAGAAGATGGTTAAAACCAACCTGTGCTGCACAAATGAAGAGTGTTGGGTCATAATGACCTTAATTTGGTGTTAAATCAGACCAAAATATGACAGGAGGAGCAAATGTTAGAGTTGGTGTTGATTTAATCCAATGGTGTCAATCTGTTTATTCCAAGAGTTTATGGCTCACTAGACCGTTTTTAATGAACGGAGGAGCAAAGTTAGAGTACGGTATTCTAAAACCCATTCACTGTTTTTTATTGTTTAAGTTAATCTCACTAACATTAACAGGTTTCTCAAAGGTCAGTTTGCCTTTTCACCCTTTCATATTCCTGGAGTCCACTTCCACAAGGCAGTTTTGAACAAACCATGCATCATTTTGTGCCAACAAATGGGATGTCTTTGTACTTCATAACTTTAGATTTTCTACTCTGTAAGTAGAAGCCGGTAAATCGCGTTTAGTGAAATGCGAGTTGAAACTGCCAAATCGGTATTTGGAGCAAAAGCTATTTAGAAATGACGGGAAATAAAACGCGGTCAGATCAAAACTGTCGACGAAAACAAAGCGTAAACCTCTAAAATAATCTGACACCAACAATCACATCCTAATCTGCTGGGTAAACCGAGTGTGAACCGAGCTGACGTCTACTTCTCATGTTACCAAACGCAGACTGTAAATATTGTTCAATGTGACAACCGCTTAATGTGGCGACAGCGCATTTTAATGTTAGACCATGATGCTGCAGAAATGTTCCCAGTACGTAAAAGGGAATAAAACCATCAGCTCTGATTAGAGGAACTGTTAAGACGCGCCTGATGTTTGGGAGGATTTATGTCCGCCAGCAACAGAGTGCTAAAAAATTCATGCAACGCCAGGGCAACTCTGCCAAAATCTGCAGGGAAACCCCTCAGAAGAATAGATTCTAGAAAAATGCTAATGAAAACAAGTATTTCTCGTCACATCATAAGTGATGCATTCAAATGCTTGGCTTCTTTTGTTCTAAATTATTAGATTTTTCTCTTTTTAGAGGTCTCATGTGATCTAGATTTTCTACAAACTTTAAAAGCCATGGACAAAATGAAAGTTTTAGAATTTAGCAAAAACTCTTCAGTAAAAATAAAATTATTCTGTCCCTAATTTGACCTTTGTTTCTATTGCTCATGGTCTAATCAAAGTAAAGCTGCAAGAACATTTAGGGGGATGAGTATGGACAACGGCAGTATGTACAAGAGAGTATGAGTACTTTTATTTTAACTATCTTTATTTTATAACTCTATGAATGAACTAGATGAATACTTATTTAATTTCTGCGAATTCATTTTAACACCACTCAATAAATGTAGATTTTACTTGCTTTTCATTATTTCCATTCTTTCTAATATTTGTGGTTTTATTTTTTGTTTCATCAGGACCTATGCGGTTTAGAAATGTTATGCTTCCCTTGATCAGAATCTCATTTAAACCCAATTTTTCCAGTGTACGTGTTGGATCTTCGCTTATATGAAGCACTAATTTATTTCCCCCTTATTTAAGTGTTTCACAAAGGTGAATAGCATCCCAACTCAAGATCTGAAGTAATGTAAATAAATAAATCTGGCAAATTTCTGTTTCTTTGAGATTAGAGAAACATTTGGTTGTTTTGTATTACCCTGTTGTTCACCATGAAATATTGCAGAATATTATGTCAGCGGTGACAATGACAGGTGATGCTTCCACATTTAAAGAAAAACATTATGATCATGACAGGCAGCATCAGTCACTTATAGCGAGGTTTATGCAAGATGTGGAGGCAGAGCAAAGCTGGGTTATTATGCTGTCTGCATGTGAACTAGTACTGAGTCCAGTTATTGTGTTATTTACAATAATGAACCCATGACGGAGCGCATTTACCCATGAGCAGGTTGAGCATGACTTCCTGTCCTGCAGCACTGTCGCTCTTGTACATGGAGTAAGCAGCGCCTGCCAGCCACGGGATGCCATGTCCGGTTACCTCGATCAGCTTCATCAAGGGGCGGGCGCTGCCCCACGACGAGTCCTCGCAGGCGCACACGCTGAGCCGCTTGGACAGCCAGAGGTCGATGGCGAGCAGGGAGCTGAGCGAGATGCCGATGAGGGACGGGTTGAGCCGTATGCCGTCTTCCTCAGGTGGCCCCTGACCGCTCGCCGAGCCCGTGGAGGAGCCGGAGCCTCGGCGACGCGAGGGGCTCTCCGAAGCCCGGAGGCGAGCGGTGGTCGGGTCGGAGCCCTGTCGCTGGAGGAGGTGCGGCGGGGAGGAGCGGTTCAGCGGCTTGGTCAGCGACACGAAGTCGAAGTTACTGCCGAGCACCGGGCTGCCATCCCTGCGACCGGCGTTTTTAGCCTTTGGAGAAGGCATTTCCTCTTCTATACGTTAGTATCCCGTCCACTCAAGAAAAAAATGATACGAAAACGATAAATGAAAAATGTCAGCCGCTTTGCGAAGGTTTTCGCTCCTTTAGCTCATCTGTTGATAATTCCTGTCACGTCCGGGTACCTTGAAGCGAACCGCCATATTTGTTGCTCTTTACGCAGAGGACCCTGGGAAATTGAGTCTTCTTTGTGTTTGCTGCATTGTTCTGGTTGGACCTTACGCTACGGAACCCCTTATGGGACATGGGAATTTTTTTTTTCTTTTGCGTTACATTTTGCGAAGCAACGCAAAAGGTTCTCTCGCAATAATGTACTGATTAGTTAATGCGGCATAATTGAGTACTGAAAGTCTTTCTTACGGTGTCGGTGGCCATTGTAAGGATTTCGTGAGGTTTTTCCACACGTTAATATCTCGTGAAATATCTGAAGTTTTATATCTTTTTCTTTAGGATAGAAATGCATCACAAACCTATGATATAAACGGAAACAGAAAGTGGGAAAGACGAAAAAATACATCCAAACTATTTGGACTATTTTTGAGTTATTATCGCGGGGTAATAGGTCATCTGACAGTTTTAATTGCGTCTCTTTTGTGTTGGTAGTCTGAATAGTTTAAAGGGCGGCTTTCGTGTGCAGCTCTATCTCAACCTGATACAAACAGACATAAACATGCAGTGAATAAATCGATGTTCAATCACTTTTTTGCACCAAATAGTTAACACTGAGGCTCTTTAAATGTGTATACAGGTTTTGCGAGGTAAAGCGAAATAAACTTTTTTCCCCATCTTTTGAAATATTTTTCAAAACCCTGTTGAATTTAATTCCACTGTTAGTAACTACTTTGCTTTGGTCTACAACAAAAAACAAAAAAAACAAACAAACAAAAAAAAACAATACTACGCACACATTTTGTCATTGTAGAGAATGTGTAAAAGTTGACGATGTTTGATTAAAGGCACTCCATTTGCCAGTACTTGTTACAATCTAAAAGTAACTGCACTGGTTGTTGTTACGTTACGTGTGTTACAGTAATCTCTAAGGCAGTAAGATAATAACAGTGGCTATAAACATTTTAAGTTTGAGATTTAAGTTGTTTAAATCAGCTAAAACAAGGGCTCTGCCATCTTACTGGAAAATCACAGCTTTTTTTCTTCGCTATCACTAAAACTATCACTAAAAATGCCTTCACATAAACTCACTTTGAAATAATTTGAAATATTTCTTCAACACTGTGAGTGCAAGTGTCATTTTCTCTGGACATTTACAACTAAATAAAATTATGACATTTTATACATAAAATGCTTCTTTCTCTTACTTTTTGTATTTGTATCGGTTACATTATCCATTCAGGTTCTAGTTAAAGATGAAAAGAAAATAAATAACGACGAATTTAACGCCTCTTCTCTGATTGGTCAGCGGTCTAGAGTGCGGTATTTTAACCACGCCCCCTTTTCCGGGTTCATTCATGCTCCCTTGAGCCGCTATCGCAGTGCCTGCTGCTCTCTTCCAGGTCTGTCAGCCTTTTACTTCACAGCGTGTGAGCTTCAGCTTAGATCCAGCCATGCCTGGGATTCTGCTAGGAGAAGTGTTCCCAAACTTTGAGGCGGACACGACTTCCGGAAGGATTAAATTTCACGATTTTCTGGGCGACTCGTAAGTGCGCACAGCTCGGAAGAGCTCTACCTCTCACCACAGCTTCTCAATTTTCTGCATCTTTGAGTAACATGTGTAACATGTGGTGAAAGCCTGCTCTCTAAAGTGTGGAGTAGAAAGTATGACATTACGGCAGATCAGTTCTGAATGTAGTTTTATTGTGTTTATCTGACTCCGTAAGACTTCCCAGTTAAGTGATGCCAGCTGGCTACAATAGATGGGTTTTATATAAGCAGGGTGCATAACTTGAATTGTTTGCCTATAATCTTTATTTTACATGTTTCACTGAGCACAGAACTAATTCAAAGCCTCGAAAACAGCCTAATTTATGAAATGAATGTAAAAACATACACTTTGAGGCTCGTTTGTTCAAAAATAGTGTTGATTTGGTGGGACTGTATGTTTTCCTCATGCTGCACGACCTTTTTAGATGTTTTCTTTTTCTAATAAAACTGGTCAATCTTGGCCAAACAGGATAAACCAGTTGTCACCAACCTCTAAATTCAAATTTTGTGGATTTCTTTTCCTCCTGCGGACGCCAGGCAGATGAACACAGATGTGCTGGACACTAACTCGTTTCTTTCTCACGGTGGGAATTGGGAGAGGCAGTCATCTGTTAAAGCTGCGTCCTAGATTTTCTTGCTTCCTGTTATGCTATTCATCGATTAAGATTGTTCTTGCCAATGCACGTGGAAGCTCGAATCCCTGGAAAGCACAGGACAAAACCCATTTTGAATAATTTGTTGCTAGAACCTGCTCCAGAGGGCATGGGGGGGGAGGGGGGAGTGGTGTGATCCTGGCCAGCTAGACGTCAGGTGATCCTCATACCGCTTGGGGCCAGGGGTTTTCTGTTCCCTTTTACTGCATGTGATGCCAAATCAAAAGAAACAATGTGATGTTTTGCTTTCGATGTCTGCCATAGCATTATCATTTTCTTAACTTATGTTGCTCTTATCAACACTTCAGGGGATTTGTGAATAATAAATCCAGAAAGCTTGTGCCTCAGCCTGAGGTTCCCAAACATGTGGCTAGAATGAGGTGCCACTGACCTTTTAGGCTTTACTAAGGTCCAATTGTTAATAGCAGTCATGTGTTGTTAACATCATATGTTTGTGAGTAAAGCTTGACGTCAATCCGCCCGGTGGAGGCGATGGATTTTATTTTACTGTATTTTTTCCTGCAGGTGGGGCATCTTGTTTTCCCACCCGGCGGATTACACTCCCGTCTGCACCACCGAGCTCTCGCGCGCCGCCAAGCTCGCCGATGAGTTCAAGAAGCGCGGGGTGAAGATGATCGCCCTGTCCATCGACAGCGTTGAGGATCACAAGAACTGGAGCAAGGTGAAGCATTCTAACTCGGAGCAGACCCAGAGTGCTTGTGGATTGACCGATGACGATCGGTAGTTGTTTGCGTTCTAATGGCGTGGTTGCTTGAAGTCCTCATGACCCTGGGGAAGCAAGATTATTTTTAATAAACCTCAAACTGAATCAGGGATTTCATCATTTTATTGACGTTTTGTGGTCATTGACTTTTACTGTTGGTTCAAAGTCCAATTATTTCAACCGTAGAGACACTCCTCTAGTTCATGAATGTTTATTGGTCAGTAAAATACATTTGACTATTTCTGGTGGGTAAATTAAAAAAAATTCTTAATTTAGAAATGTTTTATAAGAAGCTAAGGAAGTTTGGTTTAATCCATGTGAACTTTACTGGCTCACGGGCCAGTAAAGTTAAACATTAGCGCTTGTTGCTCTTCCCAACTAGAAGAGCAACAAACAGCGGTTGGAATCATCCAGTTTTTTTTCTTGCCAATCTGCACCCAAAATACAGTTTTGTTTCTCCCCCACCCCACATGCCCAGTTTATTTATATGGGACCTAATCACAACATGTCATCTCAAGGCAGAGGGGAAGAAAAGTTATGCAATCCAATCCTGCATGCATTCCAAATTATTCCAATTGTCAAACAACTCTATCTATCTTATCACTCTAATCTGTTAAGTTTTCTGAGTCATTGACTTGCAGCATTCACTCCTCCGGGATGAGCACGTAGCGGCAGCAGAAAATCACGTATGTTTGAGAAGACGGAGCTTACGCATAAAATAGACACGGAAACATTGATTGTACAGTACTTTCTATGTCGCAGAAGAGTACAAAATTAATGGCAGCAGTAGCTCCTTTAGTGGCTTCATCTAGGAGAGAAACACATCTTAGATAAGTTTGGTGCCACTTTTCAAGCTTATAGGATGAGAGAGAGCACATAGTCACAGCAAAATTTCAGCTAATAGCTTTATTTAGAAGAGATGCATGGTTAAACACTGGGAGTAACGGCCAAGTGTACCATCGATTTAAGGGTAATGTTACATTTTTGGCACTTGAATCTGGTTTTTGCTTTGTACTTTTGTAGTTTTAAAAGTAGGCATCTGCTTCATGGAGCTGGTTTCTGCCACTCATTCTACTTTTTGAAATTCTTTGGACCAGCAGTAAAGCTGCAGTCTGAGAGCAAAATGCTCTGTTGGGAACATATGGACCAATTGGATCTCTGATGTATGATGGCACTTGATTATTAAGGGCTTTATATGTGAGAGGGGGAGGATCCCCTTTCTCATTCCCGATTGCAAACAATTAGAGAAGTCCAGCCGTAACGTAACTAATGCATAGTCTAGTTTTTGCAGCATCAGTCCTGGACAAGATCTAGATCAATTGACTTAAAAAACAGTTTTTCTTTCTTGTTTTTAATTTTCTTTTTCAAAGATTATGTCTTATCAGAATTTAAAAGCAGAAAAATTAGTCATCCAGGTTTTTACGTCTTCATGCCTGTAGTCTACCTAACAGATTGGATTTATGGATGAATATAGCTGAGTATCATCAGCATAGGATGGAGATGAAAGTAAAAAGAATTGCTCCAAGCATTGAACCCTGTGGGACTCCACAAATGGACTGTGAAAAGATTTGGTTTGTATCAACAAACTGGAATCTGTCAGACAAATAAACCTGCTTAGTGGTGTTCCCTGAATCCCTATAGCATGTTCAAGTCTTTCTAAAAGAATATTGTGTTTTGGCCGTTTTTAAAGCAGCACTGGGCTCTAACAAGACCAGAACAGATACAAGTCCATTATCTGAACCCATTGGAATGTCATTAGCAACTTTCACCTGTGCTATTATTAAAAAAAAAAAAAATCAAAACTAACCACTCCCACTATTTTAAGTGTGGGTATTATTTTAAGTAACAGGTTAATAACCAGCATCCTTTTTTATGGTGTTTGTAAAGTTAATTGAAAACTGTTGCTTCTATCAAAGAACTGCTGTTTCTCTTTAATGTGTTTTCATCTTAAAGCTAGAACCAATGTCAGCCTGACCAGTGCACCTCTAGCTACAGTGACACTGTAGAAAACTCTTCCAGTCGTAGTTCTAAGCAAAGTGTAAAGCATAATGCGTCCGACGCCCCGTTACAGGATGTGATGGCGTTTGCCAATGAGGCCGGCACCCCTCTGCCTTTCCCCATCATCGCCGATGACAAGCGAGAACTGTCGGTCCAGCTGGGCATGCTGGACCCTGACGAGAGGAACAAGGATGGACTACCCCTGACTGCTCGCTGCGTAAGAATCCTGCTTTCTGCCTGGTTTCAATAATGAATAAAAACTAAAATTCAAGTTTGACCATTTTCTCTGGATCAGGTTTGTCTTAAAATTGACATCAGACTCTTTAAAAAAAAAAAAAAAAAAAAAAAGTAATTCAGGGCATCAAGTTTGAAAACATCCACTTGTTCAGGCCACAAGCAATGACCCAGCATATTCTGTGATGCACGTTTTATAGACGGAGATAATACTGTGATTCCTTCTTCTGTTTGATTCAAGACTCCAACCTCTGCAGGTCCACAGAGAACATGTTGCAGTTTTGAACAGAAAATTTTACAGAAATTAAGTTGTGTTGTACTCCTGCACAGACAGAGAAACCATGGAATGGGATTTCAGTATTTTGTGAGGCTCTGGTTAAGTTTTTAAAATGGCATTGGGGAAAGATTTTTTCCTGATTTTTATTTTTATTTTTTCCCCTTTTCCTTCCTTGTGTATGCCTCTCCTTGCTTCCATTCTTGTGTCCTTCCTCCTTTTCTTTCCTCATGTATCCTACCTAACTCCTCTTTTCCTTATCTACCGCCCTCATTTCTTTCATAGAGTTCTACATCTCTACGTTTAACACTCTGTTATCCATTAGCGTTTATATTCTCAGGGCATTGATTGGTTGAGAGGAAATACTTTCTTGCTCTCTGAGACAAAATTCAAATATGATCTGGGTTCATTTCAGGTGTTTGTGATCGGCCCGGACAAGAAGCTGAAGCTGTCCATCCTCTACCCTGCCACCACCGGGAGGAGCTTTGACGAGATCCTCAGAGCCATCGACTCTCTGCAGCTGACGGCGCAGAAGAAGGTGGCCACGCCCGTCGACTGGAAGGTACGAAGTTCAAATTACGGACACACAGCCTCAGCACTGTCCCAGTCTCAAGTAGATGACACGCTACTTATTTTAATCATGTGATGTGACAAACCATTGTCCATTTTTAATCTATTTATTTACTTCTTAACAATTTATTTTTGCTTTGTTTTGTTTCTTGTTAGCCTGGTGAGAAAGTCATGGTCATTCCTTCACTTCCCGATTCCGAAGCTTCCGCTCTCTTCCCCAACGGAGTAACAACCAAAGAGATGCCTTCTGGGAAAAAATACCTGCGCTACACTCAGATCTGAAGACAAAGAAATACAAACCAAATAAAAAAATATACATCGCTGCTTTATGCTTAGCTTTTTCATCCAAATCTGTTACTCCTTTCTGCATGTAGACATTTATAGGTCCTATGACCAACCACTAGATGTCCTCCTCCAACCTTCAAACATAAAGCTTTTATTCTGTCGCTGCAGAGCTGTACTCTGCCAGTAGATGGCGCCAAGCGTACACGTCACCTCCAACATGGAAGAGAAACATCTTATTGTTGGAGTGAAAGAAGCGACCTGTTATAAACGACTAAGAACAAGAAGTATCATGAACTGAGATGACTATTTACTGTTGAAGCCACATCTAAGTATGACAAAAACGGATTAATTTCAGAGCCGACTTTCATTCATTGCACGTACAGGATTCAATCAACTTTCTCTCATCATGTTCTTTCTCTTTTTGCCAAATAAACACTTTTTTGAAACTCCTCTGTATGCGTTATCGTCCCTGAGTTTTGCTTGGCAACTACGAGCGTGAAGAACTTTCAAATGGTGACATAAGGATGAAACTTCAAGCCGCTTGACGCTTAAAAGTTGATGATTTTTATGAAGCTCCACAATAAATACAATAATATAGTTGCATTTTAAATACTAATTTCTCACATACCCTCTCTAAACTCTGCATTTGTTTGGTGAAAAGCAGAGCTTTGGGGGGAATACCGCCATCTTGAATTGTGATATTTTTTTGTTTCTCCCTTTCCTCCATTAATCATCCCCTGACCTCTCAGGTTTATCTTGTGAGCCTTTAGAGGAGTCTGACCCCTGGGGCTAAGAAGAAGCATACTCAGGACATTATCACTTACAGACATTATTCTCTAGAGGAACATTTGGTTTTTAATGCTTTCACACATTTTTATTCTTATGGAGAATGTTGTAAAATTCTATATGAAATGTTTTAATTGCATACTGGTGCCAAAATGTCTTCCTAAAGATTCCTAGTAATGGTGCTTGAAAAAAGCAGGATCTTAAACCGTAGTAATATACCTGTATTTGGGTTTTAGTTTAACTGAATGGAATAAAAACAAAAGTTTTTCCACAGCATGATGCTGCCACCTCCATGTTTACAGTTTTAGCTGCACTTGTTTTTTTTTTTTTTTACATATAGGCTTAAATTTTTGTCGTTTTCTTAACAACTTTGGCATGAGATTGAATCACACACAGATGGACTCCGTTAAAGGACTATTTAAGGCAATTAGTTGCACTGGATTTGATTTAGTTATCAGACTATAGGCATTCTGCACCTAGAACATGTTATATTGAAAAAATATATATTTTTTAAATGCTTAAAAAATCAGTGTAATATAGTATAAATTGCTTTCCAGTTCACTTTTGTTGCTTCTGGCTGGTTTACCACATAATAATCGAATAAAGTATATCGAAGTACAAGGCGGAAATGTTATGAAATGTGTAAAACTTCATGATATTTATGCGCAGTGCTGCACGCTCATGAAGAATCCCAACGCCTCCCAGCAGGCTGGCTTCATCTCTAGACAGGACACCGAAGCCAAGATTGGGGTGTCTGTTTCTTCTTTGGGTTATTCAGCTGTCAAAACTGCAGAGCTGGGGATCATATTAAGTCCTTTAGTCTAAAGGTGAACACTCATCTTACACACACACACATTCACCATGAGGACAAAAGGGAAAGATGAGCGAGGTGGGAGTCACAAGGTGTTCAGGGTCCAGTAGAATAATGCTCGGCTCCCTTTTACTCCTGAGAACTGGAATTTTGCTTTTACCCTTTTCCTCCACAGCAAATGAGCTCAATAGGAGTTTCATCCTCTGATGCACTGAAATAAGGATTTACATGTTCATGAAGCTGATGCCTCTCTTCTCCTTCTCACTTCTCCGGTGGCTGCATTGTCCTCAGGAGTCATCCAAAATAACACACTGCACTGATCAAATGCATTTCTCAAATTCCTGACCACAATGGCTTGTGCCAGAGCACGAGAACTGCTTTGGATGTCAGACTTTGGCTTAATTAGCCAGTACCAATTCCCCCCTTCACCTCCCCCACGTCTCCCATCACGCTGTTCATCTGTCACCCCTTCACTTTCTTGGCTGTGGAGCCCGCTCACGCCACCTCTCTTCATCCAAACTACTCTGTGTAATTCGACACCGATCCCTATCCAGGCCTCATGAGGCAAAACACACACACGCCTCCCCACACACACACACACACACACATTGTACCAGCTGTTGGTCTTTTTCTCTTTTGACTACACAATGCACACAGATACAGAGCGGAGGGTTTTTGGTGTCTCAATCCTCCAAATCTGAAATGTTACAAACTAGTTATGAGAGCATGAATAAAAACTCTTAAATGTGGATTTTAAAGTTTTGACTTTGCCAGAAAAAATCGGTTATCTAAATTTGGTGATGAGGATGTGTTGCAGCTGCCCAGAGCACCTTCTCTGACATGTTCAATGTGTTATTTAGTAATTGCTTAATAAAGGCATTTCATAATGTTGATCATTGCTGCGATGCATTGAGGGGAAAATCCTAACCAGTGATTAACACTCTTCCTCCTCCTTGGTCGTCACGACGATGCTTATTCTCTGACAAACAACTGGATTTACACCGGGTTCCAAATTATTATCAAATTGGATTTAAGTGTCGTAAAGATGAAATTTTTTGTTGTGCTATTAAGCTTATGGATTGTATTGTGTGTCAGGGCCTTTTGAATCACTATAATTAATTTCAGAGAGCTGGTTGATTAGTTTGTCTGCTGAGCTCAATTAAAGAAAATCTATTTATGAAGGATGTTCCACATTATTAAGCAGGCCACAGGTTTCAAGCAATATGGGAAAGAGAAAGAATCTCTGCTGATGAAAATCATCAGATAGTGTAGTGTCGTATGACAAGGTATGAAAACATTAGATATTTAACGAAAACTGAATCCTTTGTCGTTCTGTGAAGAGATTTGTGGCTGATTCAGAACAAAGATGGGTTTGTACAGATAAAGGCAGAATGAGGAAGGTTTCTGTTAGACAAATTCATCGGATTAAGAGAGCAGCTGCTAAAATGCCCTTACAAAGCAGCAAACGGTTATTTGAAGCTGCTGGAGCCTCTGGAACCTCAAGGTGGAGGATCCTCCAGAGGCTTGTGGTGCATGAAGCTACTATTGTGCCCCTAACCAGAGCTCAAAGCAGGAATGTTAACATGTAACTCGTCTGTTAAGATGTTTTTGATTGAAATAGCTTTGATTTTAGTACATGTGACCACTTAGTGCTGCATATTCAAAGAATGACCATTTGCAGTTCTTTATAATCCATAAAATGTTTAGAAAATCTGCTGTGCATAATAATTTGGAACAGTGCATTTTGAGTTTTTTATTTTTGAAAAAAATACTGTTCTCATGGGGAGTTTTGTTCAGTAAAATCTGATTTATACTGTAATTGTTCATGACTTGAAAATTATACTGACCATCATTTGCATTGACCGTTTAAGAAAATCTGAGAAAATATCACTTGCATAATAATTTGGAACAAGGTGTATACTGAAATTAAATTAATCTCCTTGAGAAATAAATGACTTTTGAAGTCAATAGAGGTAGAGGTGGTAGAGCAAAGGGAGCTGATTATAAGTATGGACCACACTTTCCAGATGTTCTACTTGTAGAACATTTCTTCACTACTTTGTATTGATTTTCACATAAAATTCTTATTAAAATACATTAAAGTTTGCGATTGCAGAACAATCTGGGGAAACTGCAAAAACACAAAATATTATGAAGTATTTTAGATCTAGTTTCTAGTGAAAATATCTTAGTAAACTTGAAATAAGACAAAACTAACTTGCAAGTAACTTTTCAGCAAGACATAGAAGCTTGTATTATGTAAATAATTCCTTAATATTTATAAAAAGTATTAGTTCTATAATATAACTAACAATTATATTAACTATGGTAGATTATTTCACTTAAAACTAGTTCTACTTCATCAATATTAAGGAATTATTGACTTAAAACGAGCTCCTATTTCTTGCTGAAAAGTTACATGTAAGTTAGTTTTGTCTTATTGCAAGTGCACTAAGATATTTGCACTAGAAATTAGACCTAAAATACTTGCTAACAACATTTTGTGTTTTCGCTCTGAAATTCCAGAGTTTTGAATACTTTTTCCAAATCAGTGTGGTACAACTTTAATCCTTCTGACATAAGAACTGAATTTATTACGTTATTTACCTTTTGGTGGGGGGGGGATGCTGAATAAGCATAATCCCTTAAATGTCAAAGTACTCCCTTAAAAGAGTTGTGGTGCAGAGAGGCCACAGCATATAAGCCTCTAAATATGTGTGTTTATTCATGAACATGTGCTCACCATGGGAGAGGTCTTTATTCCCATCTTGTGTGCCAGGCATTGACTTCATCACCTGAAGCTGCCCGTGACCCTCAGGTTAACAAGCCAGAGACCAGAGGAGCTGCACAGCGCACACTAAAACACACACACACATGCACGCCCTGCCACCCCCCCACACACATGCATTGGGCTACAGCTTGATGCTTTCCAGACGCCCAGCCTCCCTCCAGCATCGCCTGGCACTCTCCACTCTTATCCGTCTCCCACACACTCCACTCGCACAAAATCAGCCCCCTCCTCCATCTTCTTATCAAGGTCTTTTTTTTTTTTTTTTTTTTTTTTTTTGCTTCTTCAGCTTCCCTTTTCCCATGCATAAACAAAAAAAAAACAACTGCACATGCACTTTTTTTTCTTTGTTTGCTTTTCTTCCCTCGTCTTCTTTATGCAGTGTTCGCGTTCTGAAAGCGCCGCACATCAAAAGCATTACGGCGGAGATTGTCTCACTGATAGGCAGTGAGACAGATGGGCAGACTGAAGGTCAGGCAGACAAACAGACACAGGAGCGATGACCTCATGATCTGGCTGAACTTTAAGGAACATTATCCGCCTTGCAGTCGAGCCTCACCTTTTCACACTTCCCTCTCTGGCTAAAGCAAGGGTCAACTGGCCTTTCAGTAGACACACACACACACACACACACCCCGTCTCACCCCTGCATGCGGGCGTAATGATAAAGGTGTGTGATTCAAGTGCCCAGATAAATGCAGCTGTTTTGATGGCACCTTGTAAATACTCTCTCCAGACAGGCTATTAGAGCAGCGGGTTAGTGCTCCCAAAGAACAGGGTGATAAACGAGATGGTAAAAAGTGCAGTCACTCTCGGTGCTTCTCTTTATCTCTCTCTATCAATTTCATTGCCTTTCTCTAGCTTTTTGCTCCTTCTCGTGCTCGCTATTAGAGACACATTGATCACCAGCCGGTGGTGTTTCACCTGAGTAATGGCTAAGGATGTCTGGGCTTTAAAACGGCCCCCAGAGAGGCGCCAAGAGCTTCATCAAGGTGACAACGCAAATGGTTGCTCACATGATAAAGTGCGAGTCCCTGTGTGCGCGCGGGGTTGGAGCGAAGGTCACCAAGAGAAAACATGAAACAACGTACAATAATGAGAAGAAACCGCACAGCTCTGATCTACTTCATTGTGTTCTCAAACATGGGAGCACGATTAGTTTAGATCAGGGGTGTCCAAACTTTTTTGTCACGTGGGCCAAAATTGTAGAGACAAAAGCACTCAAGAAAATAAAATTTAAAAAGCAGCCTGGTTTATTGATTTAATCTTTGATAGTAGAAAGTTCTTCATCGTAGATCCAAACGTTTAAAATAATTTTGCGCTTTTGCTTTACTAAAAGGAAGGCATGTACTGTAGTTTTCAACTTGTTTTTGGGCTCAGATGAACAAATGTATTGCCAGTTGTAAGAACGGGACTCAAGTCACTTTCTTTCATATATCCAGATCACATTTTTCATATATCCATATGATCAGATGTCTGAACTACCTCCACTGATTCCTTTTGATGCGTTGGAGCAGAAATTTTCACTTTCGCTTTGAACCTGAGTTTAACACCCCTACAGAGGACGCTCACTGTGTCCAGGACATCCCACATCCTAAAGGCCACTTTATGAGGGAGAGAGAAACGCCACGCCTCCCACCTTACCTGCCCTTGAGTTTACATGCCACCACCTTTGATCTTTCACCCTGGACGACCATTTAGAGGGGTCTTCATCGGACAGAACTTCCCTGATCCCCAGACACCAAGGTCAACCACCAGGCACTCATGGATGAACTACCCAAATAAATTGAAATGGAATAATTTTTGTTGTTGTTGTTAACAAGTAAAATAAAAAACAGTTCTGTTTTTGATTTAAGTCAAGAAAAAAAAAAGGTAATTTCACAATGTAACTTAGGATGAAAAGAGTAAAGTTTCATTGTGACACTTTCCTGCTTTGTCACACACAATCCTGGTCTGCAAAAAAAACCAACAAAAAAACAGCAAGTGGAAGCATGGGAGCATAAACTCTCTAGAAACAAGAAAAATGGACACAAGTAAAGCAGCAAGGAAAAGGACAGAGACAAAAAAAAAAACCTGCTGTTTTCTTTTCCACTGGTTTATTTGTCTTTAAGTAGGAGGCAGCCAGAGTAAAAGGGCAGAGGGAGGGTAGCTGTGAAACTTTATCTCTGGGAGAAGAGAGTGCCATTTTCCTGTGCATGCGGGTGTGTGTGTGTGTGTGTGTGTGTGTAGTGTTTACTCAGATTGTTAGGCGAGAAGAGGAGGATGAGACAAACAAAAAAATATAAAAAACTAAAACGAGCGCCGAAGCTGTAGGAAGGAGAAAAGAGGAGAGGAAGAGCTGCGATGGCATTGCCATGGAAACAGCTCGGGGTTTGGATGATTTTTCCCAAACCATAATGAGCTAGTTTGGAGTATAATGAAACCAGTCTGGCTTTCCTGGCTCTCACACCCCCGGGTTGCGTCCACGTACACATGGGGTGGAGGGAGTCACATATGTTTTGCTTTAGTGCTTGTTTATGTTCATCTAACAGCGGGGGAGCAGAGCCATAGTTAACTATCAATTAAAGCGATGATCATAAAACAAGGACTTGTAAATAAACAGAGCCAGAATAACACTGACAAAGGCTAGGGAAGGAAAAAAAACAAGAAATATATTTTACGGGCCAATAATAAAATACATGTGCCTATATTGAAAACGATTGTTTCTTTATTAAAAGAAAAGGTAAAAAATATAAATGTACCCCCAATGCTGGAAAATCTACTGACTTCAATCTTTTGTGGAACAGTTCTTTAACAAATGTCACCTTTTTTTCTTTTTTTTTTTTTGTGGTTTTACGTGAAATTTTAGTTCATGGCGCTTCAACCCTCCAGAAACCAGTTGGATGTCTTGGCTACCACTTTCAATAAGCACGCTTTAAAAGCTTTTACAACAGCGTACGCTACACCCGGAGAGTAACAAGTCTCTGTGTGTGCGTTAAAAACATTCGGAGGTGTGGGCCTGAATCTGTGCTAGTAAGTTAACGTCTTCTCCGACCGAGTATAATGAGCTCCCCGGGGTCTCCCCTACCTTCCACCCCACTTTCCAGCTCCCCATCACTCCCTCCTCGCTCCTCCTCTTCCCTAAACTTGGCCTCATTAACCCACCCCCAACCCCAACCTCCTTGTGTTTATCTTAAATAGTAGACGTTGAGGAGGAAAGGTGACTGGAGCGTTTATTTACACAGGTAGGCTTGAGGATCTTAGAGGATGGAAATGGCAGAGAGGGAACACTCTGTGTGACTTTGATTCCTTTTTTTGTGTGTGTTTGGATTTGACTGCTGGGAAGAGAAAGACCCGAAACACCAGGTTAGACGTTGGGTCAGTGGCTTCACACCTCTGACTGACCCAGCGGCCACGATTCTGGGGTCAACTCAGTCGCTTAACAGGCACACACCAAACATCAAGCTGCACAGAGCGACCGCTTATGTCCTCTAGCCTCGCTTAAACCTTTGTAGGGTCAGTGCCCAGAATCTGGCCTTTCCCGATCTCCAAAGGGTGGGGACCACAATCCATCGCAGCTGAACACCAAATTTCGTTTTAACAAAACTGAGCTCTTACGCTGCTGTCACTTTGCTATTGTGACTTTCCATGCATGTTGGTTTACCGCAGAAATCAAGAAAGGTCCAAATGTGAAGAAATGAAGCTCATTGTCTATCCTGTCATATCTTTGTGTCGAAGTATTAAGCCACCAAACTTGTGGACAGTGTATGTGTTTTGGGCTTAAGGCTGTAAAATTCAAAGTGTTCAACTCCATCCCGATTTTTCTATACTTAATCAGCTCTCCACGACGGATTTAAAGTTCAATTCTTTACGCGAGCCCCATAGGATTCATAAAATTTAGATGAAAAGTAATCAATCAGCTCAAGCAGCTTCAAGCATTCAGCATCCAGAGCTGATTACCTCTTCATCCGTGCAGACAGAACACATGCATAGCATGGCAAGTAATTTTATTATCAGGTCTTTGTAATTGGTATATTGGAGTAGCGCTTCTTGTAGAAATTGTGTACAACACTATAAACATGATGATATATCAGACTTAGTGTCATTACTGTGTAATAACTCTATAAATCTGTGGCAATCTGTTCCATGTGGGAATCAGATCGTTTCTGCCAAATACAGTTTGACTGACCCTGAGCTATTTTTGCCAATAAGACTCGATATCTATTTTAGTTCTGAGACGTGCAAATCCACAGAAGACTTGTGGCTGTAATTGAAGTCAAAGGTGTTTTTTTTTAATGACTCAGGGGAAATGAATACAAACGCTTTCCAGATTTTTTTTAAACCTCCCACTTCATTATTATGCCATTTCAATAAAATACATTGAAATTTGTGTTTGTAACGTGAAGCAACGTGTCAATGTTTACTGAGTTCCGATACTTTTGCAAGACCCTGCAGGTTTTTGAAAATCACACATTTTTTGTGTGCAAAAACACTGGCACTGTTGTCACCAGAGGAAACGGAACGCTTAACTCAAAAGTTCAGCCCGACATATTTCCATAGCCTGCATGCAGGGATTACTTGAAAGATCAGAAATCTTACAAATCCGGTTAAATGTCACAGATAACCTGCTGAGGTCAGACTTGTTTTCTTAGCAAAAGAGGTGAGATTTTCCTTCCTACTTTGATAACTCGGACAGACGAGAGTCAAACCGAAACAGCGTTAGGTGGCTCAGTAACACCAGTTTTAGAAGAGATTTAAAACCAGCTTGATGTAATGGCAAGATGACAGGATGGATGGGGTTAGGAAGGGACTTCCCCACCGCCTAACTCTTGCCGTTTTCTCAGTTGTCATCTGGATCCACGATGTTAGGCTTCTTACAGCGGATTAGTGCCTTGCTTCCACCTGAGTGCACCTAATCCTGGTCTCACATGAAGACAACGTAACCCTGTTGTCAGGGCTTTTCACTGCAAGCACATGTGTAAACAGAGCCGGAAAATCTTGTTTATATGGAAAAACATGTTGCCGACAGGACATTGTGTGAAAGGGCGAGCTGTTGTGAAATAGACAGTCTGCTTAATAATGTGCCAGAGATGAGGAGCGGGCAAAGAAAGAAAGAAAGAAAGAAAGAAAAATAGAAAGAAAGAGGGAAAGAATGGAGAAAGAAACATGGACATCATAAACACAAACAGAAACAAAAGCAGGAAAATAAAAAGCAGAATGACTGGATCGGGTTTAAAGACAGTGGATGGAAAAAGAATAAAATAAAAAAATCACTGCTAAAGTGCTGCCTGGAGCTGCTGCCAGGGTGCAGTTTCAGTGTGCCACTCCGACACAGTGAGCCTTTGTAACTCTGGCTCTCAGAGGAGCTGAGGGCGACTCCAGCTGGCCTGCGCCCAGCCGGCCTTTCTCATGTCAGGACACAGACAATCAGCCACAAAGGGCTACAGATGATGGAGGGGAATTTTGACTATTTTTCTCATCTCAACTCAGCGCAATATCACAACCTCTGCTAGATGCCACTTAAGAGGTTACACCGGGCAAACAATGCTCCAGGATTTTAACAAGCCTTCTCTAAATAAAGGTCTTTGTTTTTAGTGCATCTACTCTGGTTACTGCTCTGCAGGGAACTCTTTAGGAACAATACTGACACTGTACTGCAGTGAGCAGAGTTCAGTAGCAGCAATGCCACACTCTGTAAAAGGCTTACGCTTGGCAGTAAAAATCACAAGTACCGCATTAAATGTAATTAATCTTTTATACACTTTTTTTAATTTAAAGATCACTTTTTATCCACTTTGTGTTCTTAGTGTCTGACTTTATTTATATTTGTAGCTAGAACAGAATCATTTAATCTGGTGTTTTATTTTGGCGGGGTCCATACTGTTTCCTGTCTTAGTAGCCAATCAGAAGCCATGTTTTTTCTTGTGCGTTTTCATAAAAGCTAAAAACAAATGTATAACTTTTCATATTTTGTCATATTATAAGTCGCTGACAGAGCTGGATATTAACTGGATAAATTTACTCAGATTTACTTCAGCAACCAAAATTAGTTGTACTTTTTACTATACGTGAGTAATTTTATTATGAAGTGTCACTACTCTTACTTCTGCAAAATTTCTGAATGCCCAACCCACTCAGTTACTTCACTAAATCAAGAAGAAGCTTGTTTTAACAAAAAATAAATAAAATAAAATATATCACTAGACTCAGACCTTTTACAGTTTCATAAGTTTTGTATTGAAAGAAACTGATTTGGAAAACTTTCTATATTTCTATTATTCATCATATGAGTTACATTTCAAATATTTCATTTTGGTCTTTAAAATACCAAAATCTTCACATAACTGTATATGTTGGTCTGTGTGATGATGGACATTTGAAATATTAAATGACTGATTTTTGGTACTTACGTTACCTTACTACCAAATTCTATTTTTTTTTTAACTTTTACTTGAGTAAAAACTATGTTTAAGCAGTGCTGCTAATACATGGGTACAAGTTTTGGGTAGTCTACCCACTTCTCGTTCCTGCTGAAGAAAATCATCCCATCAGCCTGATGCTGCCACCACCACATTTAACTGTGCGATGGCACGTTCAGGGTTCAGACGTAAAATTTCCATGTCGGGAATAAAGTTTAATCTTAACCTTATCTGACTAGGACATCTTCTTCCGCAGGCTTTCTGCTTCACCGACATGCTTTGTGCAAAGCTGCAAATAAAAATAAAACAAAGTTGCAACATTTTCCTTCTACTTCACAATTACCCATGAATTTATGATGGCATGTCTCATAAAATCTCAATGAAATATCTTATATCTAAGTGTTGTGATAAAACATAAATGGTAATACTTCAGCAAGGCGCTGTACATTTGTTGCCTATTTACTAAACTCATTCCTAGTAAAATACTTGCAATAAAATGAACTCGGATGCAGGTTGCCAGCAGCAGCAGCAGGTCTGGACAGTAGGGACGTGCGCAGGCTCTCAGAGACATCTGTCCACTCTAAGAGAGAAGACCATACGGGACTTACATGTGTGGAGACGCCGGGACATGAGCTGAGAGGTCGTTTGTGCTTTCCTTTCTTTTCTTTAATTATGTCAGGCAAAATTTAAAAACACACAGTCTGTCTCCTTAGTCAGCACTTAAAGACAAATGTTATTTGCAGCCGAGGAGCAGTGAGGGAACAGAGAGCTTAATTACAACCTGTCAGCTGCTCGCCCTTCCTCCTTCTGCCCAGATGCACAGATAAGAGCAAACAGTGTGATGCTTTGAATGCAAAAAGGGACGACTGGAGTTTGACTTATGAGGGCACACACACGCACACACACACACGTAGCCCATTTGTAAGGAGATGTGTGACAGGCGTACCTACGAGTGTGTTATCCCCGTTTTTACGACTCTGACAGGAAGTCACTCCCTCACACGCACCTCGACACAAAGCTTTTTACAGCTTATTGTAAGCGGAAAGCGCTTTGGCAGGTACAGCTGCTCACGCCCCTTGAACTTTTTTCACTTTTTCGTTTCACGTCGAAAACCACAAACTTCAGCGTATGAAATTGTAGTTCATGTAACAGATCGGCGCAAAGTGGTGCGCGGTTTTGGCTTGAAAATCAAATGGATCCTGCGTGTATAAATTGACAAATGTTCAACTTGCAAACTGTAAACAGGATTCTCTCTTGGAGTCCTTTCAATAATTTATTTCCTTTATCATTCTACAAGAAAAGCCCAAAACATGGGACACATAAGTTATAAGTTGCTGTTGGCAGATTCCCCCACTTGAGCTCTGGATCTCTACAACTCCTCCAGATTTAGCATGAATCTCTCTGCTACGCCCTTAAAGCTTTATGTAACATTTATGAAGAATGTGTGTTTTACGTACATGCATGTGTAAAACTGTCTCTGTGTCGTGACAGCGTAACGTCTGACGGATAATCCGTAAAAAGTTTGATTTCTTCCACCTCCTGTCTGAGCTACTATCAGATCAACTCTTCTTATTATGCAAAATCTTTGAAGTTTGTATTGGTGATGCAAAAAAGCGTGAATACTTCTGCACTAAAGCTCACCTGAAACCACACCGGCAAATGGAGGAGAGTCTGTATAAAACAAGCGGAGAGCTTGAAAGGCCACTTTCCCACTTGGCACGCCGCCATTTTCCATTTAAAGTGCCCTCCTTTCTAATCCATCTCTCCCCATGAGCATCAGGTTGGGAGGTGAATCCATTTTGCTTCTTTCAGCAGAATAAAAAAAAAATAAATAAATAAAATCCTTTCAAATTGCCCCTAAACACACATCACTCAGTGCGCCTTCATGTTGTTAGTGTGTGGCGAGATTTCCCCTCGGCTCAAACAAGGCCTGTCTGTTTTGGAGATCAGATCCTCATCAGAGAAGACAAAGAAGAGGGATGAGGACAGATGTGCAGGGGAAACGAGTTTTTTCAGAAAGATCTCCAAGGCAGCTGCAGGCAGAGCAGCTACTCTTACAATAGTTTGGCAGCGGTTCAGATTTCTGTGCGTTCCACCCTTCTTCCCAGCTCCTCTCCCCCCCTCTCCCTTTTCCTTCCCAACTCACTGGCTCTCTGTTTAGAAAAAAAAAAACATTTCGAAAGCTCTCTTCTACTCCAGCTGTTCTCATGGTTTCCTTTTCCTTCCTCGTATCAACCTCCTAATTTTTTTTTTTTCTGTTGCCACAGACGAAAAGGAAAAAAAGAAAAGAAAAACACTCAAAGTGGGCCTGTAATCAGCATCTGAAGGTCAAGCCTCACGTGACGGGAGGAGAGGGGAAGCTGGCGGAGGAGACGTGGAACAGTTTGCTGGCGACGGTACACAAAAAACAACGTCACGATGAAGGAGGAGGGAGGCGGCGCGGTGAGCCCTGGCTCTGTTACCATGATGTAAACACTCACACAACCCCCCACTGTTGTGGTTACCTGACACAGAGATAAAAACGATCGCTCTTCTCAGCCACCTCATAGACCGACGCGCGTCAGCGGACGTCTCTCGCTTTGAACTCGAAGACACAACTTTTGGTCGGCTCAGTAAAGCTGTAAGATCCCACTCGACAGGCAAGGTCGGAAGGTATCAGAAGGCGTCAGGTGCAGGAATGCGCCCCGATTATTGATCGGGGGCTTTATGCGTTCTTGGCCGTCCCTCTGCGAAACAGGAAATTTATTAGTGCACAAGGGGAACAACAATTTAGAGAGTGTGCTAGGATGCAAAGTGAGTTACAGTTTCAGGAGAAAGTACTGAACAGGTCACATTACTTACCGAGATGAAGCACAAAACTAAACGCAGTTCTGCAAAGAGAAGCCAAGACGCATTCATTTAGGATTTTATGATATAAAAAGGGGGAAAAAACGGGTGAATTGCAGTAAAGTGGAAGTCTAGTGATACGGTTTTCAAAATGTGGTTCCCATTCGTACTCTGGTCTCTTTGCTTCCAACAGGAGACGACCCTAAACTAACAGCCCGGGTTACTGTGGGTTGGTTTAGACCGGTGGTCCTCGAGGGCCAGTGGTCTGCAACGTTTAGATGCCTCTCTGTTTCAGCACACCTGGCTCCAATATTAGCTCATTAGCAGAGCTCTGTAGAGCCTGGCTATATGGTAAGGAGGTAAAGTAGCCATTTAGTCCAAGTGTGCAGGACAAGAGACCCATCTAAGAGTTTCAGGACTCGATGGCCGCAGTGTGAGACCAGTGGTTTTGATCAAAGCATGCTCATGCATCAGATTGGCCCAGTTAATATTCTGTTTTGTGTTCCTCTTGCTTTTATTGTATAATGTTCCGAGGCTTCTCCACTGTATTGAAGACAGGAGAAAACTCCCTAATAGTTTTCCGCTTTGCTCTTCATAAATCAGGTGAAATCTGCACATTTTGGATCAGCCTGTATTTTTGATCAACGGTGAACACTGTTTAAATGTCATCCTCCTAGCATGGGGTTTTCACATGTGCTCCCTCCATATTGTCACTTTCCCACCTCTGTGCACTCACTGTGTTGAACCACTCTGTCTCACTCACTGCACTTCAAAAGGTGCTGCAGCTCAAGAGCCGTACAGCAAATGTAAACATGTATCAGCATTTTCTAGTTTATTTTACTCAGCCTTGAATACCTAGGAAGCTCTGAGCCACAACAATATTTGCAAAAACTGCTGCTTTTGTCCATCAGGTACTTTCAGTACAACAAGTTGGAAAAAAGAGGCGATACTAATAGTTTTGGGCACTCGTGATCCACTAGCATCTGTTTTCATCTTTCTGAAGTTCCTGATCTTGTTATTACTTTGTTTCACATGTGGGCACATGAAGCAGATGTGCAGGTAAAGCCCGCAAGTCTTCTGCTTAGACAGTTCTGGTGTCCACATGTCCTCCTGTGGCTGGTCCGCAGAGATCCGCCTCATTAAAAGTCACAGATGCTCTCAGATTGGAGCACAATAGACCAAACGTTTTGGCTCAAGCGTCTGTTTTCACAACTGATGCAAAGAGGTTGGATAGTTTCTTCCGTGCTATGTTCCGTACCATTTTATTAGTTTTTTTTCCTCCAAAACAGCTGAGAGCGAAAGAAAGAAATATGTTTTTAAAAACTCTATTGCACTAAGTTACAATAAGTGCGTGCAATTCCAACCAGAGAAGTAAGTACACATCTTGCATGGCTTGTATATGGGGGTTTATTCTGAAGCTTGTTGGAGGCCATGTTTGATACTGGTTTGTCAATTGGTGACTGTATGACGTTTTCATGATTTTTTTTGTTTTGTTTTTGCGTTTTGAGGTAAAGCACTTTGAACTGCCTAGTTGCTGAAATGTGCTACCCAAATAAACTTGATTGATCGATAGACTGATTAAAGAGAAGAGTGTTTAAAGAAATGCATGGAGGGAATCAACAGAAGGTCTCAGAGGCTGTGCACAAACCTAACACACAAACCCACTCCACACACACACACCCCCGCGCACGCACACAGTTGGACAGCGCCGTGGTCCAATTTGCTGAAATGTTTTGAGAAAACTTTAGTCGACTTGTCGGACGAGTCAGACTTTTGACACTTGCTGAGCACTGACAGACAGCAGAGCGTGGACCAACTGTCTCACGTGGGACGAGAAGAGAGAACATTCTCTCCAATCCCCCTGCCCCGGCCCCACAAGTGGAAACCCGATCCCCTTCAGATTTCCAGTTCAAACGCTGAGAGAAAAGCCTGAGAAATGCAATTTGCTTGAGAGCCTCGACAACTCGGATGACACGGCGGCGAAACTCAGTGAACTCAATGGGAGAAGCATGAGCGGCAATGAGCTTCTTGGCAGATTTAATGTACAATATGTGTGTGTGTGTGTGAGTCTGAGTGCGGGCGGGTTCCCATAGAAGGGCTTCGCTGAGAAGTGACTTTTATTCCTTTAACGATTTGACGTGAAAGCAAAATATGCTCAACAATCATTAAGCGCTGAAAATTCTGTCGCATATCTTGAAAATACAGCAATTATTGTCGCTCAATGTTGCATAATCTGTCGTTGAACACTTAAGTCTGATTGTAATTGCCAAGTAATGGGATGCACATGATTGGCCCACTCTGGGCAGACTGAAGCACTTTTTTCAGTTTTCAGCTGAATGTATTTATTTTACCTTCAGCTACTGCAGCACATCCGTCAGGTTAGGAAAAAAAAAAGACAACTGAAATCAGCACAGTTTGTTTTTACTTTAAATGGATTTATTTCTCCGTGAGCCCTTAATCGTCCTCAAGACCCCTGAAGGACCGGATGATGGATGGCGCGGTGGACAAAGAAAAGCAGCAGAACGGGCGAGGACAGGTGAACATCTGCGTCCCCCCCCCCGGAGATCGTCCAAGCGTTTAGTCAGATGTGAAACGCGGCGCAGGACAGTGTTTGCATTTATTCCTCCTCGTGAGCTCCACGGCCGTGCGTTGGCAGGTAGGAAAGGTTATTTCTCATTGGATCGTTGGGAGGCTTGTAAAACTGTGAAAGCAGTTATAAAAATCACCCCCAGAACCGGCTCAGATGCCATCCATATGGTGGTGAGTTTAACAAGGGGAACCTGCACCTCCTCACAGCTGCTCGCTCTCTGGTGCCTAATTTCCCGCTGCTCCGTTTTTCTCCATCAAAGTCTCTTCCTTGTTGACCCCCCCGGCTTTTTTATCTTTTTTTTTCCAACTGCATTTTCCTTAACATTTTGGTAATAAACATACACATAAAGTCCATTTATATGTCCAGCCGCTGCACGTGACACAAAAGAAATCAGGAAGTATCGGGAGCATGCAAACCCTTTATTTATTTATTTATTTTTAATCAAATGTCCAAAGCAAGAAGCCGTCATCTTACGCTCAATGTTCAAAAAAAAAAATGTTTCGTGACAGAAAGAGGGGTTATAGTTTAAGAGGAAAAAGACATAAAACAACAGCAAAGCATCAGAACAACCAGTGTGTGGGTCGGATCTATGGAGGGGATTAAATGATGAACCGGAAGTACAAAATATAAACCAGTTTAAAATACTGAACCGATTGGAAAACATGTTGTCGTTGGGGTTTTGATTAGTTGATTCTAGTCTCATTATACTCTGTGTTCCTTAGTCTCAATACTTTGATTAGATCAGCTTTGTTTCTGTTTCAGTCCTTTCTTAGTCATTCTAGTTTGTTTTTGTCTACTTATTTGTTAGTTAGGTTCATTCTCCTCGTTCCCTGGTTGTGTACTCTCTCTCTCTCTCTCTCTCTCTCTCTCTCTCTCTCTCTCTCTCCCCCTGTGCCATTTTCTTTCTCTCCTCACACCTGCAACCTGTTAGCCAATCAGCCCAGGTCTATTGCTCCAACATTCACCCTGACAGCATTTAAACACTTCTGCTGCTCTCCATCCTCGTTGGTTCCTCTCCTTAAATCCTCTTTCTTCCCTGGTTTACCCTGGTGGCTTTTTGTTCGTTTCTGATTCCTGTTTCTGTTCTCCAAGCTTTTTTTGTGGTAAGTTTGTTTTATTTTTTTTTCCGACTCTTTATTAATTACTACATCGTGACAGTTGTAAGTAGGATGGGTGCCTCAAAGGGCAAAGCTGCCATGGATGTTAATGTGTGAATAATTGTACGTTCAGCAATGAGAACATGAGGTTTGAGTTTTTAAATGTGGGAATACTTTAAGGGTGTGGAGAGACTTAAATGATTGCATGTGAAATGTTTTATCTACTACTGGCTCCTTTTTGAACTGTTTGTAAAATTGGTATGACTACTTGGCTTGTTTTTGTATTTAGTTTTTATTGTCTGATTGAAATTAATAAACCTTTTCACACTGTGTCAGGCTGCAACCACAAATGTCAGTGGGTTTGATTGAAATTGCATGTGAGAGCAGAGCATAATTGTGACGTTGTGACATCCATCTTTCTCTCAACACTGAAGTGGAGCATTCCCAAAGCATGATGCTGCCACCGCTGTGTTTTATGAGAGAACTGGTGTCAGGGGCGAAGTGTGGCATTAGTTTCCCCAACGCTCCCTTTGAACGACTTGTGACAAACAAAGTGGTTAACACCCTCTCATTAACACTTCTTATATAAAGGTTCTTTCCATCTTTAGGTGAATTGAAGAAACCTCCATGAGATTATATAAAGATTTAGTTCAAATATTTGATTAAAATCAGATTCATTGTGGGTGGATACAAATGCATGCCACAGTTTGTTTTCTTTTGTTGTTTTTTTTTAAGTCTGTCATATAAATTCCCAATAAAACCCATGATACTTTGTGGTGGTCAATAACTATTGTGCATTGCCAATAGTTTTACAATGCGTTTAGCTTATTTTATTTTTTTCTGAATCTTTCTTTAACTAGAAATTTTAACAAAACATTTTTACAGAAACATGCTTCTGTCTTCTTTTGCTTTTTTTTCAAAACTGGATTTCAGCAACATTTTTTCTTTACCAAATATACTTTTTGTCTGTTTAAAAAAACTAAACAAAGGTCTTCAGTCTTCCTGTAAACCCGGTCCGGTTATCCTCTACCCTTCGGGCCTCAGTTCTTTTCAAAGGCCACTTCTGCCTGCCTCCCTGTTATTACCTCTGAGCTTTAATTAACAGACACACCTGTCACTTTGCAGCACATTTACACCGAAGGTCAAAACAGGGACGCTTGGGGAATTTATGCTACAACTGTATTTTACAATAGACCATGAAGCCCACATTCAGCTGCCAATCGGTGCCAAAGGAAAGCTGCTTTTTGGCAGTTTTTTTTTTTCCCCTGGTGGGTGTTGTGTGTGTTTGAGGCAGGACTCTCACCTCGCAAGCGGGACCCGTGGTTGTTTGGAACAGCCTGGTTAGAGAGAACAATGCTAATGGAAACATCTGTGAGGGCTTGCTGGGTGTCTGCCGTGCTAACAAGAAGAGCTAAAAGCCCAGAGTGACAGCCCTATTAGTGACTAATGGATCCTGAGACAGCTGAGACCCTCACACACCCACACAGACCACCACGCCCAAGAACAAGCCATCGACTCCCCTCCTTGTTTTTTTTTTTTTTTTTTACCTCCATCCCTCTAGTTAAAGATCTTTATGGGTGGGGGAGGGGCTCAGGGATGTGCTCTCAAGCTATCAGCGATCGCTCGGGGTAACAAAAGGTCAAGGACTCTCATTTGTCATCTCAGCCAATTACCCTCCTGTCCCAACCTGGCTTTCCCCTGCCTCTCCATCCCCACCTCTTAACCTGCCGCGCTCCATCCCGTCCTCTAATCACACCCAGTCACATGAACGCATGCATCACTCTCCTCGGAGACGCGCAAACAACCCCACACTGTCCTTCAAACCAACGGGGGGAAACGGGATGATAAACTTCAGCTCTCCAATAAAGTGAATTACTTTGATTTTTATTCCTTTTTTTTTTACGGATCACTCTGTTCATTTCTTAGTGTCCTTGGCGGCACTCGGTCACATTGGGACTGCATTTCTGAGACGGCGGTTTGGTTGTGTGTTTGGGTGAACCCAGGGGGGCGGAAGAAGAGGGTGACGGGGGGGTACGGTCCAAATCAAGTAATGAGGGGAGAGGCTAGGGCAAGGCCTGACCTTCCAGCTCTCTGTGGTATGCTGAACATGCGGCAGGAAACAAGAAGAACATCTATCTGTCTACAAAAAGGGGGGACTGTTCGCCTGGAGGCAGGGATGCGGGACTCTACAGAAGATGGCGAATCTGCCAGAGCTGTCCAATGTGTGTGTGTGTGTGTGTGTGTGTGTGTGTGTTGGCTGACAGACTCGTAGCGGGGAGGAGGCAATAAGCAAGGGTGATGTTGGCGATTACTCGTGAAAAAGGACAACAATTAACCCTTCACTTCTCGGTGACCCTCTCATTCTCATAGTTAACCCCTTCTGAAGGTCAAAGGGCAACGGGCTCTAAGTGGCCTGTGGGTGTGCAGCAGACAAATCCGTGACAGAGTAGCAGCCAGCGCAGGAGACCGATCAAACAGCTGCAACTCTGAGGGCTGTCAAAGAAATATCAGAGAAGAGTGTGAAGTTTGCAAATATTCACAGCCCTTCAGCTTCCTGTTTTTCTACACGGCGAAGACGAACCTGATGAACTTTATCTGACAGACCAACAGGAGCCCATAATAATACAAGACATGGTAGAGATCAGTCCATTATTGAAATAACTGTCATATCATTTCAGAACTGATTGTTCACTGGAGAATACAAAGTCAAAACAGACCATTGGCTGAAATAGCAACACATTCAGAGCAGTAATCGAAGCCAAATCTCTGCAAAGTATACACATTTTGAATTTAAGATGAAAAGAAAAAAACCTTTGTCTGTAAATATGTGCTACCAAGAAACGTCAGCTTCAGCTGGTTCAATTTCTGCAAAGAAAAATATCCTGCTAAGCACCTTTTGCTTTTTCAGTCTATTAATCAGTTAATGCAATACAACAAACAAAAACCAACAGATTAGCCCTGCACTGTATTGACAAGTTGAGCAGAAAGAACCGAGTTACCACATGATGAAGATGATCAAGTGTTCACTAAAGGAAAGTTTTAGTGCAATATGTGCAATAAAAAGTTTTCTTTTTTTTTTTTAAAAAAAGAAAGGAATTTAATTATTTGTATCTTTTAATGCATTTCTAATATTGTATTAAAAAAGGCTTAAATGAAAAATCTGCAGAATGTGCCAATTCATCTGATTAATTGTCAGAATAATCAATAGATTGATCAATGACTACAATAATCATTAGTTGCAGCTGTAGAAAATGGTGAATAGTGCTTGTTAAAAATGTGTGTGTGGCATGTATTTTTATTCACCCCCCTTTACTGTGATACCCCAAAACAAAACCCCAAGCCTGGTTGGGGGTATAAAACAAAATTTCAAGCTTTGGAGAGAGAATTGTACTTTCCAAAGCTGGGTGTCCACTTATACTGAGAGGCTGCGAGCGGAGAGCATCAGTCACAGAAGCAGTCCAGACAGCCGAGGTTTCTCTGGAGGAACAGCAGAGATCCACACCTCAGGTGGGACAACTTGCGCACAACATAACATTTATAAAGAACGGGTGTGTGGCCGAAAGAAATTCTTAAGAAGTGCAAAAGTAGTGTGATGGACACAGCAAGCAAGTGGAAAAACTTATTCAAATAAAAAAAATAAAATAAAATAAATATTTTGGCTAATTTAGGCAGATAAACTACTGTATGTGATTCAAGGGTTGGACCGACAGCACATCCAGACGTTGCTGAACACTGGGAGTTTCAAAGTTAAAATGACTCAAAGTCTAACCCAGTTCAGAATGCTGCTGCGTCCCATCTGACTATTCTGCAAATAAACCAGGGCAGAAATTGTCAGTCTGAACTTGCACGGTCGGTAGAGACAAAAGGTCTGCAGCCACGACCGGAGCTAAACAATTTTTCTGAAACGTGTCGAATCCGAGGAGGAACACATCCCGGCCGCATTTTTCAAATATTTTAAGCGCAAAAAATGTTCTCAACCTTTTATCATTTTTCTTTCACTTCACTGTTTTGCACTGCTTTGTGTTGGTCTATCACCAAATACCTTGCAGGTTGCGGTTGTTAAGGGGTATAAACACTTTTACAAGGCACAGTATGTACTTCGTACTCATTTTTGAGGGTACAATAACGTTTATTAGGATGGTTCTCAAGCCTGAAACTGAGAACGTGGGGTCTAAAAAACCACAACTGGCATCTTTGGTTTCCAGCCCTTCTGTGTTAAAATGTTTGATGTCTAACTGCGTCTGTTCAAGGCACACCACCGCTACCTCTCATCCAGCCCAGCAAGAGAAACCTGCCGGTTCTCACCTTAGCTGCAACGGCATCTGGTGAATCAGAGGAGACTCGAGTTGATCCTTATCATAAAACCACTAGAAAGTGCAAAAAGTCCAACTCAGGCAATGATGTGCAACAAGCCTTAAAATCAAATAATCTTTTATTGCACATGCATTATGTCAATCTAAAAAGGTTAGAACACTTAGCAAGGAAACAAATAAGACCCGACACTGAGAAATAATTGTCGCTTCCGATCATGCTGAGTAATTACCACTTGATTAAAGCGGTAATTAATCAGAGTCTGCATCTGTTTGTTGCCCTCCAGACAAGTGAAAATGCCACCAGTTCAGGCAGGTGCTTTGCTGATCTTTAGTGGCAGAAAATGGCCTCCAGAACGAACTTCAACTCATCCATAACAAGAGCTGGAGAAGTAGTGAAGACATCTTAAAAAGGATGGAGAGGAAGGTGTGAAAATTCCCAACACTCACTCTGACAGAACTTCAGCAAAGATCGTCTTCTTGGCCTCATCAAGTCTCCGTCTATTTTAAGGCTTTGGTACACCAAGGTCCGATTGAAGTGTGGCAGCACTCGGGGTGCGGCAGTGGCAAAGAGGTAGAGTGCAGCAAATTTGGAGACCTTGGTAATCGACACAGGTTCCACAGGTTCGAGTCCCGGCCCCATGACCTTTGCTGCATGTCTCCCCCCCTCTCTCACAACCCACCTTCCTGTCTGGCATCTTTCAAATAAAGGCCACTTGAGCCAACACGACCTTTAAAAGCACCGTGTGCGGTTCTCCACAGCAAGAACTCCCATGAAGAGGAATCCTTAAGCAAAGTATAAAAAGTCCTGATATTTCTTCGTTGTATAGTAGAAAAAAAATATATATATTTTTTGTGCAAATTCTGTGCTTTTTGAAAACACTCTAGTCTGCTTTAGCAACAACACCTCTTGACTGTTCATGCGTCTGATTCTTTACATATGAACGTCTCAAAAAGATGACGCCACGCAGGGTTGTGATAGATCCTTTACCCCCGTCCTGTTTTCTTCTGTTTCTGCTTTGACTCTCACTCAGATCATCCCATCAACACATTTTCATCAAGACAGAGGTAAGCTGAGTAAATGCAAAATGCGTTTCACTCATCAAAGTGGGAAAACTATCCCAACTGAATTCCATATTAAAATGCAGTCAAGATGCCGGGACCCTAAACAGTCTGTTTACGGTTCAACCTCTCCAATATGGCTGGATTAAAACCACAGTGTAGCCGTACTGTCAGGCTGCTTTAGAGGGCATTTTCCCCTTCAATAAAATCATAACTGAAAACTGCTGTGTTTACCCTGGTTGTCTTTGTCTGATATTAAAACGAGTCTGATGATCCGAAACATTTAGAAGTGACCAAAAAAAAAAGAAGAAGATAAAACAGAAAGAAATGAATGAGGCAAATAACTTTTTTTCACAGCATTGTACAAACCACACATTTGTGCTAAACCATGCTAATCTAATCCTGCACCGATGACAATTCTCTGACATCAACACACAGGAAGTAGCTTCAATGGCAGCACGTTGTTTATATTTTCTTATTTCATAACTATGAGGGAGCCTATAGAGGCCCTGAACAAAGTGAAGTGACACTAACTCTAACACAAGAGTAAAATCGGATTAGCTTGCCAAATGAGGTTATAACATCTAGTTTTAAAATATTTGCAAATTTGGCAAAATCATTAGCAGATCTGTACTTGTTATTGATGAAGACTAAAAAACAGTTTTACGAATTGTGTGTTGGGATGTAGTTTAGTTTGCTTGGTTTTAGTGAGATTTGAATAATGACTCATCAAACATGTATGTAATTAATTAATAAACTGGCTTTTCACCAAGTCATAATCTGCTAAATCGTACTTGACTGAGTCAACCTGTCCGGGAAATTGACTTTTTTTTTTGGCATAACCTGGCACCATGCATCTCTCCTTTTAAAATTTTTATGAAGTATTGTGCATTGTCTCTGTATAAAATAAATAAACAGGATAAACATGTTTTTTTGTTTTTTTTTAATCACGATAACAAACCGTGTGACTGCAGCTCAAAAAGTCTTGGCACATTTTTTTTACTGCATTTGTGGCCCATAGATATGCAGACTCAGAACAGGAAAGCACAGGACGTGACTGATTTCAAAGAATGAGGTCATGTTTTGTGTTTGTGGTTCTCAATTAGTTCTGCATTTTGTTTATTTGTGGTTGTTGATTATTGTCCCTATTCCCTACATGCTCAGTCTGTTTGTTGAGGTTCGTCGAGCTTCAGTGGTCCTGCTCTTTGTGTATTGATGTAGATTCTCATTCTAAACATTAGTCTTTAGCTCCTGATTAGCAAGAACCGGCTGTGTTTTGGGTTTGTGTGTTTGTTTCACAACAACACAGGTGTTGTTGTGAAACAAACACACCTGTGGTTGTTTGTCACCTTCTCTGTGGTTGTTTGTCACCTTCGTACCTGCTCGGGGTCTTCCCCAGCTGTTTTGCGTTCTGATGAGTTAACCTGCTCTCGTGTTTTTCATCCACCTTCCAAGTAGCTGAAAGATTTTCAGTCTTTGCCAGATTCTCTGCTGTCCGTCGTCGATGTCCCGCATGCCTGGTTTTTATTCCTCAGGTCTTCTGTGCCAGTTCTCAAATTTAAGAATTTGTCATCACTTTGCAATATGAAAATCCTGATTTATCGCCTGTTTTTTTGGGGGGGATCCAGATCCACCATTAAACACAAAAGCTTTAAAAAAAAACATTCACGTGTTTTTTGATAGGGTATATTGAATAACAGCGTAAAGGGGTGTCAATTAAAAATAGTGAAAACTAATTCTCCCTCCTTTTCGGACAAGTTCAAAAGACTGATTCTAGTTTTGTGTGTGTGTTTAAATGTGTGCACGTACATATTCAAAAATAAAGAAATGGATCTGACCATTCAAAATGTCAGATCCACCAACCAATCCAAAATATACACATTGGTGTGCTAACACCTTGGGACCCCATGTTGACGTTTAGCTCAACTTAAACAGCTTCATTACTTTCACTCGCTCTGTGATCTTTGTTTTTCAGTTGTTATTTCTCTTTTTTTTTTTTCACAGAAAAGTCACAGTTAACCGGGGTGATCAGAAGAGGAAATCCAAAGTGCAGAGAGGAAATAAGATCAGAAGTTGTGGGAGAGTTAGTTTCCCTCGCTGTTCTTCTCAATAACTTTCTTGCTTAAATTTCCACCAAATACAGTGGAAATTCAGCCAAGATTGAGAATTTACTGTGAGTCATTAACCGAGCTCATACCTTGTTTATGAGCACATGTGACCCTGATTTGCTCTGATTCCAGGAAGATGAGTATACCTGCACCATCGCAGGGAATCATGGCGTGGGTAAGTCTCCCCCCCCCGTAAAGACCCCCTTGGTGTTAGTACAGAACGCTGGAGCCGGGCAGCTTGTGGCGGCTCCCCTGAATCACCGGAGGAGGGGGGTCGGCTGAAGCATCCTGGCGTAGGAGTGTTTCAGGGATGACTATGGCACTGTGTTTCATCCAGCATGGATACATCTGCTCAACTCTTTCACTCGGTTGTTCGTTTCACGTGTCAAAAACGTGGAGAGTTGACTGCAGCGTTTTCCAGGCCTCTCTTGGCAACAGGCGAGGACTTAAAAAGGCGTCCGCATGCGCGCTGTTCATTTGAACGCGGCTTTGACAGCTCAACGCGCTCTGAACAATCGTGAAGAACCTCTGAAGAAAGAGACGTGGCCGCGGTGTTTGACAGGGCCTGTCGGCGCTGGCTCCGATGCAGACAGGAGGACTGAAAACGGGGAAAGAACAACAAGAACACAGCTGGCGATGTTAGAGGAGAGAGAGAGAGAAAAGAGAAGAAAAAAACCCACATTCTCAGGTTGAGTCTCGGTCGTGTTTGAATACAGTAGCCCCCCTGTTGCGAGGGGAACTACAGTCAGCTGGGTTCTCAGTGCATTTGCCCCCACACTATTAACTCCCACGGTGGTTTGAGGTTGTTCTACAGTAACAAGTGTGTGTAGCAAAGTTTACTGCGCCACTTTATTTGATCTGAATGAGTTTGTTGTATAGAAATATTATACTAGACCGTGGACTGCTGGAGGTCTTGGGTGGAACGGAGCTCAGTTTATTGTCTTTTTTTGCTGCCACCGATGCACAGGAGCACGTTCAAATGAGCCACATTCATTCCTTTTAGAGCATAAAGGATTTTATAATAAACTTCAACTGAGCTCGACTCTCCCTTGTTAATAAACTCTAATTGCTCCACTCTAATTGACCTGCAATTAGATCATTTTAAAGTGACTGTTGTTTATACAGACTCGATGCGTTTTGTTTGTGTTCTGTGTCCATTTCATCTTAGATTTTTATATATTTTGTTTTCTTTTCATAAGCCTTTGCTATTCTTGAGTTGGAGAAACGCGCAAGAATTCAAATGTGCGTGTAATGTATCTGCACAAATGGCAAGAAATCCTATTCTATTTGATTCTTTTCTATTCTATAACATTATGATGCAAACTAACCTCTTTGGGGTGGTAAAGGTTTGGTTCCCAAAGCAGAAACGAGATGTAGCTTTTTCCCTCAAATGCGAGAAGAGCTTGGTGACTGTGTGCTTGCATGAGGTCAGGGTTTAAGCTGGTAAGAATATTTGTCTGTTTTCATAGAGATCTGTTATTGTTAATATTCTTCACCCTTCACCCCGTGTTTAGGTGGTAAACTGCAAACATGGATTCGTTCAGGTATAACCTGCGGAAACTGAACGTTTTGTTTAGAAATCGCACAGTATTTTGGGACGTATGAGACTCTTAGTTACTCTCATGTTTATGAACGTGAAAGGTCAAAGGTCAAATGTTTCTGTTTCAGTCCTGAGATGGACGTGTGGCTTGTTTACGGGCAGCCCAGTTCTCACTCTCTGACAGATGGATGTACGGATGGATGCTAATCCTGTATGAAGTTATTCAGTAGCAACCCTTAAGCTGCGCCCCATCCAGCAATAATTGCACCTTTAAATGCCCCCCTGGGTGCAGCCAGTCATATTATTTAGTACTTTAAGGATGAATTTCCCTTTTTCCAACTCCAGCTCACCAGTCGTTATGATTCAGCCTCTCTGTCAGACATTGCCCATTTTCCAAAGTGGGACAAAAGTAATCCCACAACAAAAGACAAAAACGAAGAAAAGAAAAAAAAAACCCAACTATCTCACTGGATTTCTTTCCCAGCTGAAACTCTTGATGTTTAACTTTGATACTGGGCTTCCAGGTGCTGATCGCCTGCCGACACAGAGACAAACAGTGCCGTCCGCAGAACAGACAGCCATGCTGAAGTCTTTCGAGTGTGTTTCTGTTGACTTCACTGAAACACAGAGGAGGCGAGGAGGGTACGGTGGTTTAAAAAAAGCCTCCTGGATTCTGTTCAGGCAGCCGATCCCAACGCCGTGTGTCGATTTCAACTCCCAGGTACCGCCGGGGCCTCGTTTATGTAACGCATTAACAAAGAAAGAATCTTCTCCCTTTTCTGTGCCCAAATGACGACAATTATGATTATAGAGAACCGGTCCAGCTTGGCAGGACTGCAGAGTTCACAGTGGGTTAGTGTTTGAATTGCATGCACTTAAGAACTGTGTTTAACTCTGCAGGTTTGTCATTTACCTGGCATGCAATTATCCTGCTGGGTAATTACGCAACTCTCGAGCACATGCGGACATTTTTTGCACGTGAGCGGAGGTAGACGGCTCTGCTTTCAGGGCAGCTACACCTGCAGGGCTTGTCTCATTACACCGATATCTGACTTATCTGCTTGTAATTTCAATCCTGCTCATTGGGTCAGAGATAACGGAGATAGCAGAAGAGCAGAATTGAATGAACTGCAAGGCTAAGATGTGAGCGGTTTGAACGCTTTTGCTATACTTAGCGATCAGTTTGCCTTTTAATGTTGCTCACATATCTGGAAATCAGAGCTGTGAGCGTGTGACAGATCCATCTTTGTTCACTTAAGTGCTTCGCCTCTTAACTGAACCTCCTCCTGCTGCCTCTCTTTCATCCTGGACTCGCAGAGCCGTGGCCGGGGCTCAGTTTCCCCGGCTGAAATTGAATTAAGAAAATCAACCTCACGTTCATCCCTCGTCTTTAATGAGAGAGGTGGAGGGATTTCTGAGGTGTTTTCTTTAGAAAGGTCTCGGCGTTCTGGGAAGGAAGCCTGGAGAAGTGGATTAGCCAACCCCAAACGCTACCCCAAAGGAAGGAAGAAACCGAAATATGCTGGACTACATCATCCAAGGCCAGACTCTCCTCTCACAGAGGAAGAACAAAAACCCCTGGAGTAAGCCAGGACAACGAGAGGTGTTATGAGAACTCTTACGGGGTTATTCCCTTCCAGCTCACAGTCAAACAGAGCTGAAGAGGAGAAGGAAGAGGGGGGGAAATCTAAAACACATTTTTAACCTTCGCCTCGACGCGTGAAACCTGAACTGGAGCTGTTTTCTTTTCATCTGACTGGGACGGGGCTGAAGACCTTCCACTGGGTCCCCTCTGCCCTCTCCTCACGGCGCGGGGGGATCCGAGCCGACCTGGTCATCAGCCAGGACACGGCCGAGCTTCACGTCACGCCCTCAACCGTGCATCGCCGCCGCGCTCAACGGGCACGGATCTCAGTTCTGCAGGGTTTGAGTGTTTCTGGAAGAGGCTGCAACATCTAATTGTTTTCATTACCCCAGAACTTTTTAATAATTGGTCAGAGTACAAAACAAAAGCTCCAATATATTTCATAGCAATTTTAGATAATAGAGCAACACAATGTACCTCATAATTGTAGACGTAGAAGGATAATGACACACGCTTCTATTGTTTTACAAATCAGCAAACTGTGAAGCGCATTTATATTCAGCCCACAATCACCCAGTGCAGGTCCAGGTCACATCTCTACCAGCTCCTCGCATTTACAGATTGAAATGTCTGTCCATTAAGTTTGGATGGAGAGCATCTTTCAACATTACTGTTTTAGTCTTACCACAGGCCAGACTTTGACTGAGCCATTCAAACACATGAATATGTTTGATTTAACTTTTTTTTAATGTTGTCCTGCTGGATGGCCTCATCCTTTCATGTTGATTTTTTTTCTTTTTTTTGGCACTGCCATGATTATCTTTCCTCTCCCCAGCACCATCCCCACAGGATGGTGCTGCCACCACCATGTTTCACCATGGGGATTCTGCACTGTGTTAATTTCCCACCACACATATTCAGATTTATGAAGAAAATGACGAATAATTGCCCTGTCAATATGCTTGTCCACCTGATGTGTGGATTTCTGCATCTCCTTACACACATCTAGACTCATAACTACATAATTATTTGACTTATGAGGCTGATTTATTTAGTCATGCGTATGAGAATAAACAAGCCTGAATGCAAATGCATTTTTAAAAATGATTTTTCCTTCCTTAAAAAAAAACCCAACAAAAACAATGTTTGTCCTTCACTTTGCAATTATCTGCATAAAAGCCAAACAAAAATTTGTTAATGTTTGAGGCTGCAATGTGACAAAAAGTGAAACTCAAGCTGGGAAGTACGGAAATGTTTGCAAGAGCAGCAATTAAGTTTCTGGGTAAGGTATGATGAGGGGACACTTATTGTCTTCAAGGCTGGAATTAGATGAGGATTTTTTTTTCTTCTTTTCTAATTGTATTTTGTGTTTACTGTAGTTGTGTCATGTTGGAATCAACTCTTTTTGCCCACATGCAGAACACCACAGAGTAGACAAAAGATCAGTAATAATATTTATTGCAGATTCAGATAAGGGTTGTCTTGAAAGGACACGGCACTCTGGAGGCAGCTCTGGAAAAAGGCGGCTCACTACGGTGGCAGTAGAGAGAGAGATGATGAGTTCAAGGATGTGGGAAAATGGAAACACAGATTCGTAACAGAACTGGTCTTACTTGTGGAGTTGGCGGTTCAGATTGGGGAGGGAAATCTGCCGGGTTGGGTTCCGATCGGACGGGGTTCTTCTTTGACCGTAGCTCGGGTGAGCTGGCGCGGAAGAGGCTGTGGTGGAGGGCGGACAGGTAAGTTCAGGCGGTGGGAGACAGAGGAGCGGTTCGACTGCACGTCAGGATTCCTCAGGAAAACGGCTTGGTCCACTTGAGGAAAACAGGGAAGGAGCTCGGGCAACCAGTGGGTAACTTCCACGGCGTCACGAGAAGGTAGGTACAGGGAAAACCAGGGGAGAAAAAACCTCTCACGGAGGAAACTCAGCGTCTGGCTGAAAACACCATTGTTGGCAAACACTCAGGCGTCGGAGAAACGGCAGTCAGCTCCTCTTGAACTCCCGAGATGATGAGAAGATGTGGTTCAGGTGCGCCTGATACCGGCACGCCCCGCCAGGAGGAGCCACCTCTGGCGCCATCTGGTGGAAAGCTGTAGGAGCACCACCAGAAACCCCACCAGGAACCCATATCCCCAACAGTACCCCCCCCTCAACGGTCGCCACCTGGCGGCCGAGAAGAGCTAGAAGGAAGAGAGCGCCGATAATCAGCAATAAGAGACGGGTCCAAAATAAATGACCCGGAAACCCAAGAACGATCCTCCGGACCGTAGCCCTCCCAGTCGACGAGGTACTGCCAACCACGACCACGCCGACGGGAGTCCACGATCCGGCGGACAGCATAGACCGGGTCACCCTCCACATCACGGGCGGGAGGAGGGGGCTCGGAAGGAGGGCAGAGAGTACTGGCCTGGACGGGTTTGATTTGTGAAACATGGAAGGTGGGATGAATGCGCATGGAGGCAGGGAGACGGAGGCGGACCGCAGACGGACTGATAATGGATTCAATGTCAAAAGGGCCAATAAACCTGGGGGACAGTTTCTTAGACATGGATTTTAACGGGATATTATGTGAGGACAACCAAACTTTCTTACCCGCAGTGTAGATTGGAGCGGGGATTCTCCTGCGGTCTGCTTGGCGTTTATTTTGCTCCGCTGTGCGGCTGAGGGCCTGGACAGTGTTACTCCAGATCTTTTTACAACGACGGATGTGGTGTCGTACTGAAGTCACTGTAATGTCTTTCTCCTCTGAGGGGAAAAGCGGTGGTTGATAGCCTAGGGATATTTCGAATGGTGATAACCCAGTAGCGGTGGATACATGACTATTGTGCGCATACTCAGCCCAGGGAAGGAATTGGCTCCATTCGGATGGGTTTGTGGATGTGAAGCAGCGAAGGGTTGATTCCAGTTCCTGGTTCATGCGTTCAGTCTGGCCATTGGTCTGTGGGTGGAAACCTGAGGAGAGGGAAACCTTAGCGTCAAGCGCGGAACAGAAATTTCTCCAAACTTGGGAGATAAACTGGGGCCCTCGGTCCGAGAGAATTTCCTGTGGGATGCCGTGTAAACGGAAAACATGTTTAACCATTAGCTGGGCTGTCTGAAATGCGGTGGGTAACTTTCTCAGGGGAACTAAATGACAGGCTTTCGAAAAACGATCGATGATAGTCAGGATGGCGGTCATGCCCTTAGACGGAGGTAAGCCGGTGATGAAGTCGACAGATATGTGGGACCACGGACGTCCGGGAATGTGGAGAGGTTGGAGGAGACCCGAGGGAGGTCGGTGAGAGGACTTATTTCTCGAACAAACCGGGCAAGCTAAAACGTATTCTTTTACGTCCTTATGGATGGATGACCACCAAAATCTTCGGCTTATGAGGGCGACAGTGCGACTAATGCCCGGGTGTGCAGAAAACTTGGATGAATGAATCCAATATATAAACCGGGCTCTGACTGTTGTGGGAACATAGATCTTATCCTGTGGACAGGAATCGGGGGTCGGCTCGGATTGTTGCGCTTGTTTAATCAGATCTTCTATTTCCCATGTGACCGCAGCTACAGTGCAACTGGGCGGCAGAATCGGATCGGGGGCTTTAACCACATCATCGGAAGAGTAGATGCGGGATAAGGCGTCGGGTTTAACATTACGAGAACCAGGGCGAAAAGAGATGGCGAGATTGAATCTAGAAAAGAATAGTGACCAGCGGGACTGACGGGGATTGAGTCTCTTAGCGGATTTGAGATAAGCGAGATTCTTATGATCCGTCCACACTATTACGGGATGTACAGCCCCCTCCAGCCAGTGTCGCCACTCTTCCAGAGCCAGTTTAATGGCCAGTAATTCCCGATCGCCCACATCGTAGTTGCGCTCCGGCGGGGATAGTCTACGGGAAAAAAAGGCACACGGGTGAGTCTTATTGTCAGAACCTGAAACTTGAGATAAGACAGCCCCCACACCCGTATCTGATGCATCCACTTCAACTATAAACTGTTTCTTGTGGTCCGGCTGAATGAGCACAGGAGCACTAGCAAAAAGGGTTTTTAGTTTTTTGAAGGCTTCAGCTGCTTGTGTGGTCCAACTGAAAACCACCTTGGAAGATGTTAAAGCCGTCAGAGGTAAGGCAGTCTGGCTGTAATTGCGAATAAATCGGCGGTAGAAGTTTGCGAACCCGAGAAATCTCTGCAGCTGTTTTCGCGTCTCAGGAACTGGCCAGTCTAAAACAGCCTTAATCTTCTCCTCTGTCGGTCTTACCTGTCCGCCCTCAAGAATGAACCCCAGAAACGAGACTGATGCGGTATGAAATTCACACTTCTCTGCTTTCACAAACAGCTTGTTCTCGAGGAGGCGCTGGAGAACGAGTCGGACATGGCGTCGGTGTTCAGCGAGGGTCTTGGAATAAATGAGTATATCATCTAGATACACAAACACAAAAACATTCAAAAAGTCTCTCAAAACATCGTTAACTAAGGCTTGGAAAAATGCTGGAGCGTTCGATAAGCCGAAAGGCATAACCAAATACTCGAAATGACCGATAGGGGTCTTAAATGCTGTCTTCCATTCGTCACCTTGACGAATGCGGAGCAGGTGGTAAGCGTTCCTAAGGTCTAATTTAGAAAAAATTGTGGCATCATGTACTGGTTCAAAAGCTGAGGATAATAGTGGCAAAGGATACTTGTTTTTAACCGTTATTTGGTTCAACCCCCGGTAGTCAATGCAGGGACGGAGGGAGCCGTCCTTCTTTCCCACAAAAAAAAAATCCTGCTCCTAACGGAGAAGAGGATGGGCGGATGATTCCTGCAGCGAGAGAGTCATTAATATATTTCTCCATTGTTTCTCGCTCAGGTCGAGAAATGTTATAAAGGCGACTGGAGGGAAGAGGTGCCCCAGGGAGGAGATCAATGGCGCAATCATAGGGACGGTGAGGGGGAAGAGAGAGAGCCTTTGATTTACTAAACACAGGGGCCAAGTCGTGGTATTCGAGCGGAACTGAAGACAGGTCGGGAGGATCTGCTTGTTTAGAGGCGACCGGTGAGTATCCTGGAGGGACTGCGGAACGGAGACAGGATTGATGACAGGAAATAGACCATGATTCTATAAGACTATCGGACCAGTTGATGTGCGGGTTATGCTGTTGTAGCCAACTGAAACCAAGGATTATGGACGAACTGGCAGTGGGGAAACAAAAAAAAGAAATTAGCTCTCTATGGTTGCCAGAAGTGACTAGATGCAACGGCTTGGTTTGGTGAGTAATATGAGGGAGAGTCTGATCATCAATAGCTGCAACCCGCAGGGGAACCGATAACGGAATGGTTTCAATAGATAACTGCTGAACTAAAGTTGAATCAATAAGGTTCTGTTCGCAGCCTGAATCGACAAGGGCTGACATAGGTAGAGACTGGTTACCGTAAATCAGGGTAACAGGTACCAACAAACGAGGAGACTTTTCATTCAGGAGGTGGTCCGCCAACCTCCTCGCTTCTACTGGCGGACCTGTGGGTTTAAACGCACAGGGCAGAGTGCTATAAAGTGACCAGGGGCCCCACAATAAAGACATAGACGAGATGTCATTCTCTTATGTCGCTCCTCCGGGGTTAGGCGGGTTCGACCAATCTGCATCGGTTCTGGATCTGTGGAACTCTGTGGAGACGTGACAGGAGGAGATAGTGGAGAAGAGGTGAAAAATTTTACTGGTGGTTCTCTACGGCTCCTCTCCTTTGTTCGGGAGCGAATTCTATTATCAAGACGAATGGTAATGGCGATTAGATCCTCTAAAGATTCTGGCTCATCTAAGGTGGCTAGTTCATCCTTTATCGATTCACTTAAAGCGTGAAAATACGCACTCTTTAGTGCGGCGGCGTTCCAGTTGGAGGCTGCCGCTTTTATTCTGAAATCAACTGCGAAGTCAGCGACTGTCCGCTGCCCCTGCTTAATCCTCCATAACTCTCGGGAATCAAAGGTTTTGTCATGTTCTTGACTGAATACTTGTTTAAACTCCCTTAAAAATTCATCGAAGGTGCAGCCGTAATTGACGGGTGACGGGAATCTGGCTTCAGCCCAGCGTAATGCTCGGCCTGACAACAGGGAGAGAACATACGCAATTTTGGCACCATCATGGCCAAAACTTTGAGGGGAGTGATTAAAAATGATGGAACATTGTAGAATGAAACCCCTACATTTCTCCATATCGCCAGAATACCTTTCAGGGGTAGGAGGACGGATCTCCGAAAACGTGGAATGGACCGGTGGACCTGGATCCGGAGCGCGGGCTGGTTCGAGAGCGGGTGGCTGTGGAACAGAGCTTTGAAGGAAAGTTGTTAGTTCCCCTAGACGCCGATTTGTCTCGGCCTGTCGGGTACTTAATTCTTGTAAAGCCGTTTCATGAGATTGTAGGAGTGAATGTTGTTCAGAAAGAGTTCTTCTGATGGCGTCTGCTGGGCTTGGTGATTGGCCTGAGTGTTCTGTCATGTTGGAATCAACTCTTTTTGCCCACATGCAGAACACCACAGAGTAGACAAAAGATCAGTAATAATATTTATTGCAGATTCAGATAAGGGTTGTCTTGAAAGGACACGGCACTCTGGAGGCAGCTCTGGAAAAAGGCGGCTCACTACGGTGGCAGTAGAGAGAGAGATGATGAGTTCAAGGATGTGGGAAAATGGAAACACAGATTCGTAACAGAACTGGTCTTACTTGTGGAGTTGGCGGTTCAGATTGGGGAGGGAAATCTGCCGGGTTGGGTTCCGATCGGACGGGGTTCTTCTTTGACCGTAGCTCGGGTGAGCTGGCGCGGAAGAGGCTGTGGTGGAGGGCGGACAGGTAAGTTCAGGCGGTGGGAGACAGAGGAGCGGTTCGACTGCACGTCAGGATTCCTCAGGAAAATGGCTTGGTCCACTTGAGGAAAACAGGGAAGGAGCTCGGGCAACCAGTGGGTAACTTCCACGGCGTCACGAGAAGGTAGGTACAGGGAAAACCAGGGGAGAAAAAACCTCTCACGGAGGAAACTCAGCGTCTGGCTGAAAACACCATTGTTGGCAAACACTCAGGCGTCGGAGAAACGGCAGTCAGCTCCTCTTGAACTCCCGAGATGATGAGAAGATGTGGTTCAGGTGCGCCTGATACCGGCACGCCCCGCCAGGAGGAGCCACCTCTGGCGCCATCTGGTGGAAAGCTGTAGGAGCACCACCAGAAACCCCACCAGGAACCCATATCCCCAACAAGTTGATGTAGACATGGCTGACACATCAGTTGGTTTAAGCGTAACCCAGCGCTACGTGTGCGTCTGATGCAATGGAAGGATTTTCTGGCGAAATAATGCTGAACTCAAGCGAACGTGGTTTCAGAACAGATGGGGGGGGGAAAGCGTGGGTGTGACGCAGACCACCAGACTCTCATCAGCTCCAGTCTGCCGCGTACCTGCGACCTCAGCTCTCACACAAACACGCACACACTTTGAGAGGGTTTTCCTTTCCACCCCGACGCTCAGTGACGAGTAACCGTCCGCCCACAACCGGTGCGTGGGGTCCGCGTCAGCACGCTGCAGAGTGTTGAGTCGTGTGAGTGTTTGTGTGAAACATGGGATTCCCTCTGCCACACGTAATGCCACTCAGACAAAAAAAGTGTGATCTCCTAAAGGTCAGGGGGCTCTCTTGCAACTGAGTCTGGTTGGTTTTAAAAGAGGAATAAACCCAGTTTAGAGGTAACCCTCTCTTCTCAACGCTGAACCTCTCGAATCTATCTTTTTGTTTTCGTTCATAGTGTTGCCGACTACTGGCACCCCTCACAAACGATGACGGGTTTTGGTTTAAATGCATCACCATTCAACCGAGACGTTTTGTTTTCTGGCGGGAAATGAAAATCAAGCTCACACAAAAGATCTGCATAATAGCATTTAAATATTATTTATAGTCTTCGAAAAAGACAGAGAAACGGAAACATTAGCATTGCAAAGATCAAACCGTTTTTGTAACAGATGAGCAGCTTTTGGCGTGTTTCTACTGTCATTTTGATGATTTATTTTTGGTGACGACTTGCTGGAAGCCCTCCTCGCCATCACCCTAATCGTCAGCATTCTCCACTCTGCAGTACTCAAGTCGGTTACTTTGGTTGGGCCAACCCAAACTTTTAGTGTTACGTGTAGACAGAAGAAAAATGTTGGTAAAGTTAAAACCTTAAACCTCACCCATGGATTTATTGTGGTTCTAAGTACATATGACAACAGCATAATAAGATTCCTGAAATATTGTTATGGCTCTTGGTGTGCTGCCCTAAGATTATACCCAGACTCTATGAAAACTTTCTGCAGAACATTTCAGACATATAATTAAATTTATAAGTATCAGAATTACAAATATTGTTCAAAAACCCAACTATTTTAAATCTCTGCGTTCAAAAAAATTGGAACAGAAAAGAACACGTTTTATTTGTTTTGCAGGGATATATTTTTATTCCTCGATATCAATTTTTTTTTTTTACTTCAGCCGAAGTTATTCCTCTCCTTTCATCCAAACTCTCATAACAGTCTTTGTTGCATTACTTTTGATTCAGCGTTGCACATGTTGCGAGCACATCAAGACCAAGCGGCCCAAACCGTGCTCCGCTTAGTTTCACTTCTGCAAAAAAGGAGAAAGAGATTTTAAAAAAAAACACGCGGCTCTCGCATTTTGCATTTGCTACTGGTTTTGGTCGAGACGTGCTGCAGGTTTCCATATGGATTCTCGTCGGGGAGACCGTAAAGATCAACAAACCACAGCGTGTCAGCATGATTGCACTCAACTGACTCATGAGCAGCGACTTGATCTCCACGGCGTAGGCAGAGCAAAACCGCAGGGGAGGTGGGAGGTGATAACGGTGCAGAAAGGGGCAACAGCTAACCAAACCGCTGGGAATCCCTCTCGGGCTGATCAGAAGAGGTGTGGCGAGTTAAAAAAAAAAAAAAAAAAGAGGACAAACGCTCGACGCGAACCTTTCGCAGAGAGTTCAGAGCTCTGCGGCTCACGGGGCAGGTGGGCAGAAAGTGCAAACCTCGAAAAGGTCAAAGGTTTCTCCACATTAGCACCTTTTTTTTTTTTCTCCCTCCCTCCTCTCTCTTTTTTTCTTCTTGTGAGCTGAAGCAAAACTCCCAGGTGAGACAGAGCCAGACAGTTAGTGGAGTTTTTCAAAATAAATTATTCATGCTGGGAAAGTGGGTCACTTCAGGTAAACCGGTAAACAAAAACAACCCGAAACGCCCCCCCCCCAAAAAAAACCACCTGACTGTTGCAAGTAAGCGGTATTAAGGAAATCGATGACAGCGCATGGTGCCGCTCTGTAATTTCTGCTTGACGAAGCAAATTTATGTAAACAATGACAATTAGGAGTTTCACCTGTAGGAGTTGGGATGTAAATTAAAAGAAAAATGGTCTCCCTTTCGATTCCAGTAAACTTGAGCTCATGCTAACTTGTTGCGGTCTGATATATTTGGCCGTTTCGACGAAGAAAAACACAATTGTGCGGGGAAACGACGCAGAAGCATTTACTGGACTGGAGCCGAACGGGCCGGAGCAGAGACGACTGCAGATACGCCAACTAACATCTCACACCTCCAGAATAAGGTTTACAGCAACAATATTTCAGCACTAAAAAAAAAAAAAAAACTAAAAAAAACTAATTTACGGTTTAGTACCGGCAACTGTGGTTGCCAGAATTTTAGGGTAAAATCCGTATTTATGTGGATTTTGCCAAATAAAAACTAAAATTCTGGCAACCACAGCTGCTGATATTTTAGCGTAAATTAGAAACTTTTTTTTTTTTTTAAAGTGTGGACTGTTACTGTACATTAAAACGACAACATATTTATGGCTGTGTTAGAGCTCTACTGCACCTTGCACATCACACTGTGTGAACTTTGACACATTTGTGAGGTTTGTGAAATGAGTTCTTAGTTAGATTATGTTTATTTATTCCTTGTATTTAATTATTCTTTGTTACAGTTTGATTCATTTTCCTACTTCCCCTGTGTGTGTGTACTCTCCCTCGCCCCCTGTGCCATTTCCTCTCTCTCTCTCTCCTCTCACACCTGCAACCCGTTAGCTAATCAGCCGCTGACCTTTTGCTTTCACTCTCCAGTATTTATACGTCTCTCTCTTCGCTCCTGTTATTTGCCTCCCCGGTGGTTGCTTTGTTCCCTTTTTTTTTGCATTCTCCGTGCTGTTTGTAAGTTCTTGTCTCTGCACTTGGGTCCGCCGTCATCTAAAACAATCGTTACACTGGAAGGAAAGAGATTTAAAAGGATTTACAGAGAGCAGCGCAGCGCTTTCATATTCAGCTCCGTCCAGCTTCCCCACTACAGAAAGTCATTTACAAACTTTATTTGCCGATGAACTAAATCAGATTCAGCTGGAATCGGCCCATTTTATTCTGAAAGGGGGCTAAATAAAAATGCATGAAACTCCTTGAGATATTTAACAAAATGTTTGAAAACCATGATTTTCTTTTTTGTAGTTGCCGTTTTGATCCATCAGATAAAATCTCAATAAAGTAAGAGGCATCTTGTGTTTTGAAAGGTGCAAATATATGCAAAACAGATGAGCAAATGCTTTATTTTTGTTTTGTTGTTTTTTTATACTTGAGTTTTTCTGCCAACTCGTAAGAGATTTGGCCTGCTTTCCATTTTTGTGAGCTGACAGGACGGCTAGAGGTGTTTTATATCCGGGCGTTATGTTGTGGGGGTCGCCCAGAACCACTAAAGAGCTGGGAAACGACTTTGGGGTCATGCGGGGTGAACATCTCGCTCTCAGGGTGAGGGCCCTGATTGGAGCTGTGGCGACACTGTTAATGCGTTTGGTTGGCAGCAGATGTGCGGCGGGCGATCGAGTTGTTTCAGGCTCCTGAAACCCGGTCTCTCTTTGCTGGCACGCCGAGCCTGACGTGACGAATTAATTTGATCGCCACGACATTTAAAAAAAAAAAAACTGGACGAAAGAGAGAAAATGAAAGCTGGCATTTTACAGGCAATCTTAAATCTGCATTTGACTTCCTTTGGTCAACAGGAGTCTGTGTAGTCGCTCAGTCTCTTCTTCCTGATAAAGCTTGCCCAGACGTCTGGTTCTGATGGGGGAAAACCCGAACCTGGTACCGAGGGGTGTTTGTTCTTCCGACGCTCAGAACTCCTCCCATCTGCTGCCCACCTGACGGCCTTTCATCCAGACGAGCCAGACGGGAGCGCAAACACAGGGGGCGGGAGAGTAAAGGCTGGCAGGTGTGCAGAGAGAGCCGGAAAACGTGGGCTGATTTAAACCGGACTGAGAGCGGGAGCACTGTAAAACATCTGAAGGTGGTTTAACCTGAAAATGAAAGCTCAGACAGCTACTGCCTTTTAAAATGCAAATAAAGTTGTTTTGGTTTTCAAGTTCTTCAAATCGATTTAACAAGAGACAAGTTGTCTAAAAGGTGTTTGCTAAGTTCTGAGAGCGCATTAATTTTGAATTGTGAGTTGTTATAAACTTATGTGGAAATTTGAACCAAATAAACATTTCACAATATTATGCAAGAAAGCTGGCCTCACCCAGCTGAACAACAACAACAACATGCATTTCTGAATCATTTTCCACTCACAATGTCAACTTAAAATAACTACTTGAGCTATTAGAATTTTAATTGTTGATTCAACTGGAATGGAAAAAACAAATTTTTATTAAACATCACGTTGCATTTTGCTGAATGACACTTATTTTTGAAAAGATTTTCATTTTAACAATGTGAGAAGACGTTGTCCTCAACCATAGCAACCAAACAGTTGCATTAAAAGTAACAGTTGCCTTAATAATTTACGAAAGGCATGTCAATAATTCCTGCCTTTTTCTTCTAAGTGCAAACTTTAAAACCTTTGCTTACTCAAAATGAATAAAAAGCTACAACTCACATATAAAAAATACCCATCTAGAGTCAATGCACAGCTTCAGTTATTACAACTAAAAACCAGAGATCAGGCCCGAAACCTGGCAGTAGTGATGGACTCTGACCTGAACCTCCAGAGCCACATAAAGACAGTTACAAAGTCGGCCTTCTATCACCTGAAGAACATTTCCAGGATTAAAGGACTAATGTCTCAGCAAAATCTAGAGAAACTCATCCATGCATTCATCTTCAGTCGTATTGATTATTGCAACAGCGTCTTCACAGGTCTGCCCAACAAATCAATCAACCAGCTGCAGCTGATCCAGAATGCTGCTGCTCGCGTTCTCACTAAAACCAGGAAGATAGAGCACATAACACCAGTTTTAAAGTCCCTCCACTGGCTCCCTGTAGCTCAAAGAATAGACTTTAAAATACTGTTGTTAGTTTATAAATCACTGAACGGCTTAGCACCACAATACATTAAAGATCTGCTGCTGTTGTATCAACCCTCTCAGGTCTTCCGGTTCTGGTTCTGCTCTGCATCCCCAGAACCAGAACCAAACGAGGAGAAGCAGCTTTCAGCATCTATGCACCACAAATTTTTATAACAAACTTCCAGAAAACTGTAAAACAGCTGAAACACTGACTTCCTTTAAATCTAGACTAAAAACCCACCTGTTTAGGATTGTATTTGAAACGTAATCAATTACAAATTTATTGATGGAACTTGACTTAATGATTGATTCTATGTTGCATTGTGATTCTGTGTTTGTAATGATGTAAAGCACTTTGAAATGTCTTGCTGCTGAAATGTGCTATACAAATTAAATTTGATTGATTGATTGATTGATATAGGTTCAAAACCCTAAAACGTGCAAGATTTCTTTGACTTGACCGCTGTCACAGCGAGGAGCTGCACTGTCAGTTCCCAAAACAACACACGCAAAAAATAAAATAAAAATTTGTAAATGGCGCACGCAGGGTCAGAGCGACACTGCTGGACCGTGGGAGGCTTGAAGAGTAAAAGTTAGTTGGCAACTTAAATGTGGCTCGAATGTTTTACAGTGAGGGGAGCGGACAGGTGGAGTTTAGAGGAAAAGAACCAGGAAAAAGAAGCCACTCGCTGTTGTGGGTATAAACCCAGACACAAACATAAACACTGGAAAGAACTTGAATAATTCCCCTTTCTTGGCTCCCCCTCACCTCCGACTGAGCATAAACAAATTTAAGATGGAAAACCCTCCGCTGGGCCCAGCAGGCCTCAAAGAGACGGCGGTCTGAGAAGCAAAGGAACATTTTGTTGTTTCAGACCAACATCTAAATCACATCAGCAGTAAACTCAAGTGGCTCGGGAGAAATTTCATCCCGCTAGGTATCACTTGGTCTTTCTCAAATCCTTGGCCTGAAATAGAAACGAGAAAATAGCCAGACAGTCTCGCATTTCACCTCCTCGACAGGAGACATAGAAACGCTCCCATGTGCTAAAATCATAAAAACGACACATCCTCGGACCCTCGCTTTAACGAGGGTCAGGCCTCTGAGCGATGTGCACCGGAAAATAATGGCGTCCTCCACCTGACGGCTTCAGAGAGTCCGAAGCCGGCTCTCTGTGAAGCAACACAGTTAAAACAAACACGTGGTTACTGGGTGCAGGGTTTTCTCCGCAGACGACTGCAGCTCCACGATCTGACTGGTAGTGACATCATGGCTGGGTCTGCTCCCAGAGGTCCCCGGCTGCTGGGACAAGTCCAAGTCCACGTCTGCCAACAGCCACACACGCACACACACACACGTTTCACAACAATGCAGCCACAACAGATAGTCTCCCTCTGTTTTGTTCTCTCTCTCTCCGTCTCAGAGATGCTGAGGTGGTCCCAGGCCTGGTGACAGCGTTCAGTGACATTTTTTTCTTTTCCTCTTTTGATGTTTCTTTTTTCCCCCCCATCAACACTCTCAAGTTCCAAAGATGGTAAACAGAAACTTAACCGCAGCCTCTTAAAAACAGCAAAGTGTGCAAACTAAAAATGGCAGGGCCACATTTTTCCCTTTTTATTTGAGTGTGACATTTATGGGAATCCAGTGCGGATAATTCTGCACAGGAGGTGATAACTGCACGCTCCACCGACCAAACCACGTGCAGCCTGACGCTGCGTACATGCAGACTACGAATTATTCTTATTCCTTGCATTCATTTACCAACAAGTTTCTCCTGGCTGCAAGTAATGTTAATATTCCAAGTGGCTCAGACCCCAGTCTGTGGAGGGAGTGAAAGATTAGAGTGACAGCGAGGATTAGAGTTCATTTAACACGGCTGAACACGACTGGTCAGCAATCACAGGAAGGTTTTGATTGCTGCAATGCAATGAATGCTTTCCCCCCCCCAAACTATTGATATGGACGTCTTCCCTTCCAGGTGATTTTTATTTAATTTCTTTTTAATGTTTTGTTTTTTTTTAAGCAAAAAATGACACTTCTCTTTTAGTGCCTATTTCAGCTTCTAGTCAGAACCAAAGGCCTTGATTTAATGTAAGCATTAAATTAAAATCTGCCTAGCGCATGAATACGTCTGAGCGTGCCAGTAATAATTTGGATTTTCTCCCCTGTGCATATGTGGGTTCTCTCTGGGTACTCCAGTTTCCTCTCATCCTCCAAACACGTGACTGTTGGGTGGACTGGTTACTGAGAAATGAGTGTGTGAGGATAAATGAGAATGAATGGATGCTACTTTGCTGAAATCTTTGCAAAATAATTTCAATCGCTCAATCTTAAAGTTACTTTAGACGCATGCAACCAAACACCCCAGTAATAAGGTCTAAGCATAAGTGAATACAACGCTTCTTTGCAGACCAAATTCAGAACATTAACTTCCAAGAATAAATTAAAAATGGAAAGTAAAAAAATCAACTTGCAAGGGGAATAAAATCCAAAATCTTTCTAGTTACCGTTTTAGAAATTTGACTCTAAACTTGTATTACCACACAGTTGAAGTGGTATTAGTTACGTAAGTCGGTATTATTAAACCAAACAGTAATTTTTTGCTTAAAAAAATATTTGAAGGGACACTGAAAAACGACTAAATGTGCTAAAATGATATCAGCAGAGATATGTAGGAAAAAACAGCAAGTTGCAGCAGCACAGATGTCCCAAACGCATCTACAGCCTACATAGTTTAAAAAATATTTCTTAACACTTTATTTGAAGGGGTGTGCATAAGACTAACATGATACTGCCATAAACACCAGTTATGAACCCTGAAGGAGTCTTTATGAATGGTTATGACTGTTGTGATGAAGTGTAATTTGGTAAAAAAAAAACAAAAAAAACAACAACTTCGCATTAAAAGTGTTATTATTTACCAAATAACACTTCATGACAACAGTCAGACTCCTTCATGTTCACAACAGGGGTTGTCATGTTTATAACAGTGTCATGTCAGTCTTATGCACACCCCTTCAAATAAAGTGTTACCCAATATTTATTCAAGGAATGATCAATAAATTAAACACTAAAAAGCTGCCTGGGTCCAGTAGCGTTAGCGCAATAATCAAAATATCATTATTTCATATTTTAATTGCTAAAAAATATTTTTGGAATTGAAAATGTTGCTTATTTTGTTGATTAGTTTTCATTTAAAATGTAATTCATTAATTACAGACCCTGCAAATAACTTGATTTAAAAAAAAAAGTGACTAGAGCCCCACTGCTAAAACGTACTGAAAGCTTCCTGAACCTCCACTTTACAACCAGGGTACGTTTCAAACTGTGTTTGTCATGTTGGACTATCACTGCATCATCACCTGGTGTAGAGAAAGAGTTGATCAGGAACTGTCCCTGCTAAATAAGTAATGTTTTAACATTAAAAAAGAAAAAGAAAAAAATTTGGCAGAGAGGACCAATGGGGATGATCTCTTGAAAACCTGAACCCACAACCATCTCCAGTCAAACACGCGCTGATCTGGGCTCACTGCTTTATACAGAAAGTTTAGAGACTATGAGTATATACAGTCTATTTTTACATCAAGAAGACTGCGGTGCTCCAGGCCTCACACAGACACAAACACCATCTCGCTCCACACGATTACATGCAGAGCCTCACCACCCACTGCTTCGTGTTTGTTTAATATGGCATCTCAGCACGGGAACGGTATATCCTGCTCCTATCTTAATAAGGGCCCAGCTAATTCATCACCACAACACATTCGCCAGAGGTCTGGTGCCAACGGCGGCTGCTTTGTGGCACGGGCCAGACTTCGCTCCAACAAGCTTTCTCTCCTTTCTGTCCAGCCAGTGGACAGACAGCTCCCATAAGCTCTCTGATTCTTGTCTCTAAGTCCACACAGACACGGGTGCACGTGCACACGCGCGTGCACGGAGACTTTATTAGGGCTGGCACCAGACCTGGAATTTTGTCTGTCTTGTACCAGAGATAATTAGAAGTGCTCAGCGAAGTGCTGAGAGAACAGATTTGAACTGCTCTGTTCCTGGAGCGCGCCATTAGCGCGAGTTTGTCACTAAAGTTGCGATAAAAGCTAAAACAGGATAATCTGTTTTAGATATATACTTTCACCTTCCTTAACACTGTTGTTCACCTGACTTTATTTACATACAGTATATATTTTTAATTGAATCAGGTCAGGAACACACTGACACAGTAATAGTGGTAAAAAGCAGGATGTGACTGCTGGTTGAGGACGTGAAATATGTTGTGTTTAGGAGTCCTTCTATGTTTTATTGTTTTTTTTTGTTTGCCTTTATAATTTTTCGTCAAAAAAAGGAAAAAAAAGAGGCATGAGCCATTATTTTAGGAAGGTGACAATATGATATGTGCATATAAATACACAAAATGCATAAGGTTAAGAAATGAACTGCTTTTACTCAAAGATGTGGTTCATCAAGAAGTTGTACATTAACGTTATTGCTGGAGACGAAACAACAGAGATCTTAGATTTGTGCCGCCTGTTTATGGTTGTCCTCTACCTTGCATTTTGACCACGCTGCACATACGACAAAAGAAAAACGGAGGCAGCAAAGCTCACAAAAAGCCAACCGGGTTCTCTAAAACCATGTCACGTTTGAGGAACAGAGAGTGAAGCAGAAACCTCCAGACAGAGAGCAAATGTGAAGCGACGCATACAAAATTAGAGCGTGATTTTTTTTTTTTTTATCCGTTTTTTCTTCTTCTCAAACATGGGGAAAAAATGTTACTTCTTCTAATGAAACAAAACTGTGGGGAGAAGGGAGATAACGCGGATGGTGTTTGGTTTCTGCATGCAGCAGCAGCTACAGCCATGCATGAAGGGCCTCTGCTCTGGGTCTCATCTGGAAACACCTCAGGACAAAACGACTGATTTCAGTCCCACCACTGTGCAAAGTGCCTAAAGTGAAAGCTCGTCTGGAAGGCTCGCTGGTTACAATGTCGTACTTTCTTCTGACACATAATGCATAATCCTGGTGTAGAGGGGTGAAAACCAGGTGAAAACTGGTTTTATTCATTTACCTAGTAAATGAAACCAGTAATTAAGAAAATAGGCACCCCAACATAAATTTTCGTTTTGTATCTTTAATTTCTCGTTGTAATAAGCTCTTTAGTGTTATTTTAATTAGTCCTATGCAATTCCACACACGACCCCTAGGGGCGCTGTCGCGTTGGTGGCATAGAGAAGATTGAGCACGCAAGGAGAATAAATCTTCCGGTTGAATGTGACGGAAGCTGAAGAAACATCAGACTGGGAAACGTGACTGTGGGGAAGATGAGACAGTGGAACATGTTATTTTGACTTGTAGGAATGATCTGATTCAGAGAAACAAATTAATTTGGAACCTTCGTAATATGAAAATGAAATTTGAGATTATTGAATTACTGCAAAAGGACTCGGGAAGCAGAAGATACGAGGCTATATTGGATGTTTTGAAACGGTATATAATAGAATACAGTTTTTCTTCTTTTTTTGTCATGACCGCCACCAACTCCTTACCAGTCGGTGGCGATAATGCTCACCCAACGTTTCTTGCCAACCGCCAATAAATTTCAAGAAGAAGAAGAAGGAAGCTCAACGTGTGTCTCGTCTTTCTCATACCACAGTATGAGAAGAGTCGAAAAGGTTCTTAAATTGAATGTCAACGAATGAGTCACATAGTTCGTTTTAGTGATTGTTATTGTGTACAAAAACGGGACCTGTTCTGAAGGCTAATTGGAGCTAATGCCAGCGGAGTTCATTTGAACATGTCGAGATAGTTCTCACTCAAAGAACATTATTTTGGTTTCTTTATGGTATTTTATTTGATGCTCCTTTATGGGTTTGTTGCAAAAACCAGATAAACCATATATTTAGTACATATGTGTGAAGCTGAGTACCGAGGCACAACAATAAAGCAGTATTGCGCCTTTTTCAATTTTATATTAAGAGTGGAGTTTGTTATGTGAGATGTAAAATATTATTGTTCTATTGAAACAATTAACATTGCTAAAAGCCAAGATGCTTAAATGTTCAAATATATTTTATTTGTGCTGATTAAAAATGGTAAGAGCTATTAAAATAGTTAAAAGCCATTTCATATATTTTTACTTTGATAAGTACAAAATGTCTCAGAAAAGGGGACAAGGTATTGGATTTAAAGCACCAACTACAAAATTAATATAGTTTAGAAAAGTAAAAGCTATTTGTGAATTAATTTTGTCATTTGATGGAATTCATAATGCTAAATGGAGCCTGTTTAAAGAATGATTGTTTGGTTTAAAGGAATATTACAGCCATTTCTGATGTAATGAAGCTAATGGTTATCTATTGAAGTGTGCAGTACCTGAAGTATGTTGTATATGAAAGTGTGTTCATAACACAGACGAAGAATAAATCTTCTGGTTGCTCAACGTGTGTCTCGTCTTTACATTGCTGAGGGAATATCATTCTCTGCCTTACCCTCAGCCATCCAAGGTTGCAGGGTAACACAGGCTTACATCTGACTTACCTATTGCCAAACCATGCTATTTTACTCTAATAACCTACAAATTCTGGCAAAGGAGGCCAGCTGTTTTCTGAGAGCCTGTTTAGGTGGGGAGCTCTTGTCACGATGGACGGCGCGTCACGAACCTAGGCAGAGGTGAGCTGCGTGGCGTTTTCAGGACATTTCAGGGCAAATTTAGCACAGATTCCTGCATCAGGATGTCGAGCAAATCTATTTTTAAAACGCATAAGGGCCAATCACTGTTTATGTGATGCTGTTTAATCCTCACAGCTGCAGGAGACCTTTCTTGTGGTCAAACCTCTCAAGCCAAATCTCCCATTTGTGCAGAAAGAGGACTGTGTGTTCCCTATGAAGCTCAACGCTCGAACCGCACTTGAACCACATCAATCTATAACTATTTATTTTACAAGGCAGACTGTATTCTATGTAAGCCAACACGGTACCATTGAACTAAAGTGAAATGGTTTACTCTAGAAAGCAACGTGTTGTGACACCCGTAGACCGTTTTAATGTTTTTGTCACGTTACCAAAGCACACTCCAGTGTACTTTTATCTGGATTTTGAACGATAGAGCAACACAAAGTACTTGTTGCCACACTCTATTAGAAGTTGGGTTAAATTTTCTAATTCTGGTGAATTTGAGATTAAAACTTTTGTGATTTTTCTTTATTTTTGTTTCAAAATTTGCTAATTTATTCAGTATTTTTCTCCAGAGCCTGAGTTTCCACACACTCCCGCACCTGTTCCTCATCTATTCATTAACTCTCCTGCATAGCTTTTGGTAATCAAACTCCTCGGTATAAATACTCATTCGTTTCAGTCATTGCTCTGTGCTTTTGTCTTTTGTCTTTGTTGTTCTCAAAGCGCTTTTCTCTCTTAATTACTTCTCCTCCTTTTGTTTTCCATTTTCAGCAAGCTCCCAGACTTCCTCATGTCTGCATTTGGTTCCCAGCAACACCAAAACATGATAATTGCAACGCAGAAGAAAAATGACGCATGGATTTTCAAGATAAAAATCTGAAAAGTGTGGGTGCATTTCTGTTCAGCTCAATATGGGTCAATAAGCAGAGCTGCATTTTGCTGCAATTAGAGCTGCACGTCGTCTGGTTTGTGTCTCTTCTAGCTTTGCAGATCTACAAGCTTGTTGGGTTTTTTTGCAAAATAGGTCGAGTTCAGTCAAGTTAGATGGTGAACATCTGTGAACATTACTTTAGTCTTGCTATAGAATATCTGTTGCATTTTGACTGTAAAACATGACTATGCTTTGTCTTTGTCAAACTATGTTTTCCAAGGAAAACTTCTCAACAACTTTCTGTTTAAAGCGTTTTGTTTTTCTTCTTTTCCTTCTTCTTTTGGGTCTTTCTGACGCTGATTTGCTCTCTAATATTTTCCATCAAACCTTTGAGGTCTTCACAGAACAGTTGCATTTATACCAAGATTAAATTACACACAGATGGAGTCTATTTACCAAGCAGGTGACTTCTGAAGGCAAATTCTTGCACCTGATTTCATTTAGGTGGATCAAAGAACGAAAATAAATGGAAATCACACTTCTTTCTTCTGTTTTGCAGCTATGTGCCACTTTGTGTTAGTCAATGATGTAAATCTCTAATGAAACTTTGTAGTACTAACATGCAGAAGGTTTGCAAAAAGAAAAAAAGTTGATATATGGATACTTTTCCAAGGCATTGCATACAGGCCAAAAGGTCTAACTCTTGACAGCTATTAAGAAACTTTGGAAACACTAAACTCATAAGATTAATGGTCCGCAATTAAAATAAAAGGCACTGAAGTTTTCAGAAATTCAATTTTTCCTCATCGGCCTCGTTCAGTTGTGCCCCTTCAAGCTTTCAGTCTGAATTATGAGTAGATTAACTAACATCAAGATTATCGTGAACTGTTTAATACGTCACAATCCGGATCGCGTCCAGCCGCGCTCCTTCTGACTGCTGAAGCCTCCATTTGTTTCTAATAATCCAAACATGTGACGTGTTAGCTAGGTCCTTTCGGGTTCTGCGTCTTTCGGGGCTAAAATGGGGTAATTTGTTTGGTTTTAATAAAGCAGGTGTTTTTCTTGGGTCAGCCTGTCAAGGAGCAAATTGCTTTCTAATCACATCACGGATGGAAAGTCCAGATGACGGTGGACGGGGCGCTGTGCCACATCACTGCTGACCCAGTGTTCGACATGAGCCTCTGCTTGTTCCGACACTCGCTCGGCTCAGCGTACAAGCTCTGTTTTCTTTAAGGGAAGCAAAACATGTCGGTTCATTTGCCCCGGTTTAGCCTCCAATCGCGGTGATGAGGAGGAGGAGGAGAGGCGGTGCCAGTAACAGCAAGTTGCCCAGTTGAAGAGAACGTTGCAGTTTTTAAAATCACAAATCGGGTTGGTCTGCGCCCGACGTCGAGTCGAGTTTTATTTATAGGCCGTTTAGAAGGAGAAGCTCAAAGGTAGTTTCTGAACAATGGGCAGCGTGTGAAACGCAGCCAAAGCAAAGATGGCTAAAAACATAAAGAGGGAACATGTTGTGCCAGTCCTGCTAAAAACAATGTAGCATGAAGGCGTGTTCACACACACACAGAGGCACAGAGAGGGAAAGGTGCTCCCCAGGAAAGAGCCGGGGCAGCACAAGGATGCCTGTGTGACCATTCAAACAAGCAGAGTGTGGCTGCGGGCCTAAAACAGCCGGCAGCACATTTCCATAACAGGAAAGGTTGGCGTTGTGGCTCGAGGGGTTTGAAACCGTTAGCACAAGCCTTTCTGAGAGATCCCGCCCCGGTCCTCTACCTGTTGACTGAACTCCACTTACAGTCGACTGCACACTTAATGTGTTAGATTATATACAGCATAAATTATTCTTTAGGGACTTTAGCACTTGACAGCTAAAGTCTGTAGCTAATTTGCAAGGTGATTCTTCATCCTGTGCATCCATGGGATTCAGCCAAGTACTCATGTTTCCTCCACTATATAAGTTACTATAAATACTGAATTGCTCTTAAATATCACTAAGTGTGTGAAGGGTTTTCCATTATATCTCTGTAAACTGATGACATGTCCGACACGCCTCAACTTTCACCCACTGGCTGCTGGGTTCAACCCAAATTTTCCCTCTGTGTTTTTCAAAGATAAAATAATTTAATCATTTTATTCCGTCAAGAGTTTTCATTTAGTGTTTTTTGGCAGAAAACAATGTAAATGACTGAGTACTTACAGTTATCGGTGATATACGGTGGTGGCAGCATCATGCAGTGGAGAGGCCTTAGCATTTTTAAAATTATTATTAAAAAGCAAACATTTAACATAATTTAACCAATGAGAAAATACAAATGGTAAAAAAATATCTTTTTTGTAACAACCCTATTTCAAATAAAATATCACATCTATGTATCTTAAGTCGAGCTTCCTTCAGAGCAACAATAGGTCCTAATTGAACACTAATTAAAAACTGAGGTAGAGCATGGTCGCTGCGCTTGAGCTTGTGTTTCGTGTGAAACAACAGTAGAGGAAGCAGAAACAGCTTCTGGTCTTTCTCCTGCGACGGGCCGCAGGGCCTCAACTCGGCCCCAAGGAATAAAACGCTCCTGAACGCAGCTTTTTATGACTCTCAACACCTGTAGCGCACAAAAGCCTCCTGTGAGCGAAACAGTCACCTGAACACAGCAAGCCAGTCTGAGTAATGTTCTAGTACAGAAATAAAACTTTGATTTACTGAATATATTGAATAAAAAAAAATACTAATGTGTATTTTATTTGGGTCAGTCTTTAACTGAATAAAAAAAAAACAAATATTGATTATAGAGTTAGCTAAAATCTATTCATTTTATGACCTTTAGCCTCTTTCTCGCTCGCCTCACGGCATTTTCTCGTAGCTCTCTCTTGACTGAGATTGAAAAAATATTGACATTGGAGTGGCTTAAAAAACAAAACAAAACCCAGAGTAGCTAATGGTTATAATTATCTAACATAATTAAGTCCAATAATAACAACAGATAATACTTCTCTGTCTAAGTGCGTGCTTGTTGCTGTGTCTGCGGGGATCCTCCCTGGAAAAATGGGCAGTGCCAGCCGTCCACCTACTGAACCCAGCCAAGCCTCACCTTGTGGGTGTGTGCGGCTCAGATTGCAACCCGTCAGGATCGTGTATGAGACTCGAGGTTTGAGGATCTCCCCTGGTGTCGCAGAAAACCCCCTACAGCACGAGCATCTAGGGGGAAAGAGCAGAAAGTTTCACCTTGTCAGGAAAAAAAAAGCGGGCAAAAGTGTGTTCATTCCTCTGCATGGCAAGATTTTAATAGCATTTAGGAGAACCTGATTAATTAAAGAAATCATAATGACAGTCTGCTGGAGTCCGTGGAATGATTTGTCTGTCTGGAACGGCAGACACAAGTCCATTTACCTAATTAAAAAAAAGGTCTTTGGAGCTCTGCTGTTTACTGCTGTGTGATGGAGGGCATAAAATACAAGCTGTGCTAGAAATATGAATAGAATGGAGATTGGTGCAGAGCGAAGAACTGATGAGAAATGGTAACAACAGATGGGCTGACAAAAATGATTACGTTTCTTTTTGTTAATTATTATGAACATTTGATGGCAGGAAAGCAGGACTGTAATCAACAATGCAGTAAATATAACAATCTGCTGACGCGGCCTGCCAGATGCTGAAGCTGCATCTATCAATATGTAAGTGAGATCAGAACGTTTATCTATTAGAGAAACTTCCAAAGGAGATTATAAGAATCCCCACAAAAGTTGTTCATTTGTTTCTGTTTTAACATCTTCAGTTCAGTGGTCGAATCTTGATGCTGATTCTCAATTGAAATGAGGTTTTGACTTTGACTGGGCCGTCGTCACACATGGATGCGCTTTGATTGTTGCGGATCTTTTAGCCCTTTATTTACATCCAGGTCCTGCTAGATAAAAGAATCCCCACAGCATGTTGCTGCCACCGCCGCCACAATCTCTCTGCATATATTGGCTGCAACCACAAACGCACCATCTTCAATGGACCATGAATTTAGCCACAAGAAACTCTTACCCAATACTGTCTGAATGCTTTTAATACAGGACAGATTTCTCATACAGAGTAAATAATCTTGTTTTGACAAGTTAAAGAAACTTTTAAATTAACCCATGTTTAATCAAGAATTATACTGCTGTTTATTCTGTTAAACACTGATCAGGACTCATGTTTTATTTAATAGAATAATTTAACGTTTTACATTGTTTGTGACTCATTTTTAGTTAAATAACTTGGAAGTGTGATTAGTAAATATATAATCCTGTTTCAGATTCAGCTAGATATAGATAATCCAATTGCTTTTTTCAAAAATAATTGAGGATAGTTCAACAGGTAGTGAAAGAATTTGTCATTTAAACTGAGAAAATGTTGTATGAATATGAGTGATTTATTTCTAGACATTAGTTTATCATTAAATCAAAGACACACAGTCCCACCATGTGTTTGCTAATTGCTGCTGGCTAGTCTGGAGGAGTTGAGTGGGAGAGGTGGTGTGTGGGGCTCCAAGGCGGGGCTTTGGGTAAGTAGGAGGGGCTTTGCATGAGCAGGTGTGGCGTCACCTCTGAATGGTTGCTTAGATATTGAATTAGTCAACAATGCAGTGAGATAAAGAGAAGATAATTGGTAATATAGTGTAAAGGTGTGTTTTGGAACAAGGACGCAGAAAGTCAGTAGTTAGACATATTGACGGTTTAAATAAACGTTTTTAACGCAGTCTTAGCGCGATACTCGGGAGGAGCGCAGAAAATGTCATGGTTGTCCCGTCAGACTGTCAGTTTCTGAAACCACCCAAAAATAAAACCTCATATAAGTGCATGCGGGGGCAGAGTGACCTCGCTAGACCGTGGACAGAGTAAAAAACTTGTGGAGTCTAAATGATACCACCTCAGGAGAGTTTACAGACAAAATGGAAACTTGCGAAAAGCAAGAAGATCAAGGTATGGAGGCAGAGAAACAGCCAATGATAAGAGCAAAGTAGTGACCCACAGAACAGATGAATCCAGCAGGGAATGACTGGTATTTACCTGCAAATACCAGAAACAGGTTGATTAGTAACAGGCTGCAGCTTAACGGGCAGACTGAAGGAATAAGACTAATTAACACAAGGGAAGCTGAAGTAGACATAAAGCAACACTAATCAAAGGAAGCTAAATTCAAATGCAAAAACAACAGAAGACGAGAGTAAACTACAAAATAAAACATGTAGGAATGAACAAATGGTTACAGCTTCAAGACAGTGATGAACTGGGAAAATAATTTGAAAGGATAAACAAAAAAGAACCAGAGCGCAGACACAGTAGTAGCCAATGCAATAGTGAAATGAGAGTTTTATTACTTTAGATTGGCATAGTCATGGTTAGCGGTGGCGGTTAGAACTGTTCATTCCCAGCATTGGACTTCCTACTTAAATGTCGTCTGTGGCTTCTCTGTACAGACTTTATCCTCTTCCTGTAGCAGTGTGGGTTTCCTTCTTGGTGCTACAGTTAAAAGGCTCTAAGCTAGCTGTTTAATCTAATTTGTTATTCAAGTGTGAAAGTGCACACAATTTTCTGTATCTGCGGGTTATCGCTTTGACTGACTGCAGAAATGTCCAAATTTAATTCTGCTTCTCAGCCATTTCCCCCTCAATCTGTTAAACATAAATACGTTATTAAACGCCTTCCAAATTCCCAATACTCTGCACTTTAAATTGTAAATGAAAAAAGGTGAAACGACAGTGTGCAAAGAGCAGGTTTACAATGCGAACGACGAGTTGAGCAATGATGAGATCATAAAAAGGAGAAGCGAACACGAGAGGCGGATGAAAGGCTGGATGACGGAGAAGGGAAAAGTGATGCGAAAGCAGAGCGGGTCGGAGGACGGGTAGATGATGCAGCAGATAAAAGCTGCAGAGGAGATGATCCGAGCATCTCTTTCCTTCCAGTAAGGCGTCGCCTGATGACTCAGCTGCCGTCACGTTACGTCACCCTCAGACTGAGATCATCAGGTTAATGTCACAGATACAAACACCATCGGAGTGAAAACAACAACCGTGAAAAACACACGGTGAAAATATATTATTTTAAGGGCATTATAAGGCAGAGCGGCTTCAGTAAATGTTTCTTGCAGGATAAAGTAATAAAACCCAGAAAGTGATGATGGCATAAGGGGATATTTGTGTCAAAGCTTTTATTGAAGTTCTGCTACTCCACTTCTCACTATACCTTATTTTTTTTAATGTAAAAATCAATACATTTTGAAAAAGCAGTCCAAAAACAATGCTGGTTGTTCTGTGATCGACTGAAAACACCAACCAGAGTGTGGAGATTCACATCAACCATCATCCTATAGCTGTCAGGAGGTTAAACGGTACTTGATATAGAAGAGCAGGGACTGTCCCAGCGCTTCAGTGCAATCTAGATTTGTTCAATATGTTGGTGATTCACGTCAAATGTGAATCACTTTCCGGTCCTCAGCTGTCACTGAGTCGTATCTGTATAACTCTTTGAAGAAGGTTGCATCAATATGAATTACAACAACATTTAAGTTCCCTATTTGGATCAATTACCGTAAGTACTTTTTTTAATTTGAACCTCAAGGCACATCATAGGAGAAACGGATTCAAATCAAAGAATCATTTAAATAAATATTAAATCACAATGAATTATGTTAAGTTAATGTTCGGCTACCTGCTGTGGCCGACTGGGGAGCTAAAAGCAGAGTTAGCTTGATAACTCAAATAAAAAGAGAAGATCTGAGCCTCTACCTCACATGTGTCAAACTCAAGGCCCGGGGGCCAAAACTGGCCCGCCGTAGCTTTTTATGTGGCCCGCTAGACTCCAGATTAAATCAATAAGTTCCTCCAGGTTTTTACAATTCCTCAAAATTCACACAAAGCAAGAAATTCTCACATTTTTTCTGACTTTACTGCAAAATTGTCTCAAAATTGGTCAAAAACCTTGAGTTCAAGCGATGTCATTTGATGTCAAGCTGTAGTCTGCGACCGAGACAGCGATAAATAAAAAGTCATATTTAACCTCATACATTAGCGCAAATATTGTAAAAATTTCTTACAAATATTTCTAAATTAGCACCAAAAAAGTTGTGATTTTGTTTACAAAAACAATCACAAAATCCTGGAAGAACAGTTATTTATTAATACTTTAACAGTTTAATGGGTTTTATCGATACATTCTGGCACAACCGGCCCTTTAAGAACATTCAAATTTTTGATATGGCGCAAAATAAAACTGAGTTTGACACACCTGCTCTACTACAATCTGTAGGTGAGTTTATTTAGAAAATCATACATCTCTAATTTTCAAAAAGCAGAGGGACTTGGTTTAAAGTAGCAATGTTTGTCCATTTGTCCCCGTTCAGTTTCCATGGTAACCAAGTGTTAAACCAGCAAATGGAAGACGGGAGATTCTGCTGCTTTTATTTACAGCTGGATCAGAACCAGAGGAATTAATAACTGGATTTATTGCTCTACTTATTTTATCACAAAGATATGAACATAAAAAAAAGATATTAAAACAAGGGAGATTATTTACTTCACTGTCATTACCGCTTCGCAGTCAGCTTTGCGGAGAAGATGACGTCATTCAGATCTGCGAAATTAGAGGTTTAAGAGTCAAGGAGATGAAAAGATACAGGTGAAGATAGAAAGAGAGACAGGTACAAAACCACAAAATATCGGTATGCTGAAATGAGTCAGCAAGCCAGAGCGTTTCTGTCATCCTTTCAAACTCCGCCGTGTCGATGTCGGCCCGTGGTTGCTCATACCAAACAGGTGCTTAGGAGGTCTGTGTGGCTGGAGAAGCTTCTCATTGATGCTGTGAAACAGGAGTGGGTGCATCTGAAAGCGCACCCGGCTACGTGTGTTTCAGTAAATTGAAATCATTTTCGCCTCGACAATCCTCCTGAAGAATGAGGCGAAACTTTTCAGAACTGTCATCCTTCCACAGAAACATCGGCAGGGTTGGGAGGGAGGGCTTTGAGAGCAGCCACAGAGCTTCCTTTCGAAAACACAGAAGCTCTGCTTCGCCTCGGGCTCGGGACTGCCGGCCATGACACATCACCATCCCACAAAACCCGGCGCGCAATCCGCTCGGAACCAAAGCAAACACCAGTCTGGAACGCAGCCTCTAACCCAACCTGCTGGCATCCTACGGGGAGTGCAAACAAGCGTGCTCGCATGGAAACTATTTCTCATCTCTTCACACCGCCTGCATTTTTCTGCCAGCGCAACAAAGCCTGGAGGTGCTGCCTTCGGAGATGGGCCATGAAGTCCATCAGTTCGCTTATGGCTGCAACGTGTTTGTGCAGTCACACTCGGCGACTGCTCCAAAACTCTGAACGCTGCCTGAACAGCTGCGGTGTAAACTATGCTGGCAGGCAAATAACTTCCCATGAACCAGAATCAACTTTCCCCTCTGTAGTAGTTTAAAACTCTTGTTTTAGTCATGATGCTTTATTGTAATATACTGAGACAGGACTTGTTTTTTTTTGGTACAAAGTGTTACTCAGGAATGGCATTTGTCAAATTCATGTTTTAACATGCTCTCTTGTTTTGTGTGTGTGTGTGTGATAATTTAATTTGGATTTTCTCCAATCAATACAAGGTGACAATTGTTAAAACATGTAAAAGTGTGAACCTAAATCCTAATTTGGTGGTTTCTGCATTATTTCTGATCATCCTAACCTTGCCTGTTCTTCTTGAAGAGACTGTCTGGATCAGATGGTTGAACTTGGACCCGCTTATGAGGTTTTTACAGAGGAATAAAGCAAACAACACTGAAAACCAGGAAGTTTAAACACATAGTTACATGGAGACCAGGGGAGTTCAATCAGGGGGACGGCTGTAGCAGAGTGCTGAGCAGGAGGGATTAATAAACACAGATAACATGCAGGGAGCTGAGCTAAGACACGACAGGATCAATAAATCTGAAGGGAAAGCCTGACATTGTTTTGAAAAAGGAGGCACCAGCTCTTGCTCGTTGCACTTTTGTTACTGGCGAGCAAATTGAAAACAAATCCGGCTAACCTGTATGATTTGGGAGTTGTGTTATTTGTCTTTTTATACACCCAATATATATCCTATTTATGTTTTTTTGTTTTTTTTTAATTCAATCATCCCACGCTGAAACAAAAATCTAAATCTGTTTAACATTTGTTATGCTAACTTTAGGAATGTCTTTCCAATAGTGGTTCTGGACAGGAGCTGTATTAAAACCCTTGGCTTTTAAGCTTTATTCCTGCTGGCAACATTTTTGACAATCTATTTTTTCAATTATTTGATTTTCAGATACGCATGTGGAATTGCTGGGAGGTTTTGTGCATAAATTCGTTTGTAAGACAAACTTGTAGCGCTGCAATCTAAAAAGAGATCTGTAAATTTCATTTCATAGTTTCATTATTGCTTTTTCTCTGTTATATTACTTTAAACAAACCATGAACAACAAACGTGCATGCGTCGTGATGAACAATCCAGTTCCAAACCTGTAAAGAGCACACATGTAAACGTGTCTCAGAATGACCGAGAGTCTCTCAGTTTCAAAGTTGAGTAAACAACCCCACATTTTGTTTCTTGGAACATTTCTGGGAGGTGTTTAGACAAATTAACATGTGCATGTCCAGGGTTCTACTGTTTTGCAGATCAAACCAGCAAGAGTGAAACAGTTTATTGGTGAATTTCATGCTAAAGCTCACATTTGGACTTTTTTAGGTGTTTTCACTGAAATATGAAAGCGATACAGAATCACATTATAGTGTGATTCTGACATAAATCTAACTGGTTAGCCACCGGCCACAGAAACCTCGACCTGCAGTCCAGTTGTTCGACTCTAGTTCCCTGTCACTCAGTCATCATTTATCTTCCATTTTCAGCTAATCAGCCATTTATTTTCTAAGAAACTCAACATGTCAAATCCCCCTGACTTTCTAAGCTGTGTGGAGTGGAGTACCGGTGTTTTGGTTTGTGAAATTGTGCATTGGTGTGTGACTGAGTGGGCGTGAAACAGCTGGCCCAAAAGTCCATTCACAGTTGAGAAAGGAAAACGAGAATTACCCGGGGGAGGACTCCAATCAGCCACGCTTACGCAACACCTTTAACGTTCAAGCCATTGTACTAACATAGAGTAGGCTATAAACAGTATGAAATGACTGAAATCACGCACACATCAAGCAATACGCCCAGGCCTTCCTTTGCTGTGATGTATTGATATATTTAACAGCTCTGCTGCTCTGAACCATAATCTGTGGGACTGGACGGTTTCACATGGAGAGACGCAACTTCAGGGAATCGGAGTCAGGCTGCAGAGTCCGTTTCCAGTCAGTCAGGTGACCAGCTCTGCTCAGGGATCTCCCGACAGTCACATGATAAGCGTCCAATCCCCTCTTTCGCTAACTCTCTCCCCTCACTACTCGCCTCCACTCTCTCTTTCTGTTCGGGGCAGAAACCGAGGCCCTAACCCCGCCGGTTTGACACCCTGACCCAACCCCCGCCTCCTGCCAACCCATCAGGGAATTTTCCCAAAGCTTGCCTTTTCTCTCAGGCTAAAATCCCCTCGGCTCTCCCACATTTTCTTTTTCATCCTACACGCTCTTCGTCGGACACTTTATCCACTATCAGTTCTTTGAATTATTCAGTAGGGGAGCCGCTGCACAGAGGTGCTGGAGGCGGCGGCGGCGGAAGGAGGAATGATGGCAGCAGATGTCGACCTGGGAGCTTCCCAGGAAACCCCACACTCATCTTACTCATCCCCCTGTTCCTCTGCGCCGGCAGAGCCAGGCTTATAACTAGCTGCCACAGCAGGTCAACTGGAAATAGCCAGCATTCCCCAAGACGAGATTAACCAGACACAGACACCGGTTGGCCGGCGAGGGATCAAGTGTCCCGGGCAGTCATCATGACAAAGCAGATCTGCCCACCGCATCTAGCCAAGCAGAGCGTCAGCCTCAGCTGCCAGGAAAGACAAACACCACTCATTTCCTCTACCTTGTTAGCATATAGGGGCATACCTATGCAGGCTCTGAGCAGAAGAAACAGTCATAAGTGGGTTTTAAAAGACACCTATCAGTTTCAGTATCAGCAAAAAGAAAAAGAAAAGCACAACACAGTTTGAATAAAACTATGCTGCCGGTTGTAGCTACATACCGGAGTTATGTTTTGAGTGGTAGTTGATCATTGAGAGAATTAAATACACCGGTGAATATGGAATAGATTTGAATATGACCAAAAAAAAAAAAGAGAAAATTATTTACACCATAAAGTAACAATTTCTTTCTGTTGAAAAAGTGAGACACATTTTTTTCATCAGAATCATTTCAAACATGGATTCCCTGTTCATTTTTATACACAGCTAAAACCTAGCCATTAGTTTCTCAGAAAATGTTAAAAAATATTAACACTTTAACATCTTTTTACATTGAAAAGAAGTTCAATAGACAAATGTATCACGGTCGAACACCTGGACAACTGATTTGACCAGTGACACTGCCCACACAGAGGGTAAGCCACAAAAGGTCATTGCTACAGGGGTTTGCTGGATCCAAGCAAATACATGGAAAGTCGAGCGGGCGGAGAATGTTTAGTAGAAACAGGGATGACTGTCATGCTAGTGTAAAGCTCTCTGAAGCTTTCAGTATGATTGGAAAAGCTCTATGTATGTTCTCTTTGTGCAGCTAAAATGCTACCTGTTCTAACAGAAGCTAACCATTAACTCAAAGAGGCCGAAAAAGAAAGTGATTTTTGCTCTTTCTGTGCTGAATCATCCGATATACCCTTAAATCCTTTGAAAATGGTCCTTTTTGTCTGTAAGACTGCAGCCACTGCATAGCAACATCTCATGACAACATGGCAGCTTCGTGTTTGCCCCTTCGAACATCGTCTCTCACAGCCGTTTCATTTTTGCTGAAGGAAGCACAGCTTCTCCTGAATGACTGAATCGTGACTCCTCAGCAGGTTCATCCCGCTTCATCCCGCTTCAGTCCCGTTGATAGACACAGAGCGACACGTCACGTTTGCATCAGATATTTAAACTTTTTTTTTTTTTAAACGCATTGTGCTCTTAGTAGATTGAGCCCAATTATGACTGGCAATTCGAGGAATTCTAGAAGCGCCGACAGGATTTCATGGACTCCATGCACCAAACGTCTTGAGATCAGCTGAAGCAAAGTTCATTTAGATTGCCTTAAATCATAAATGCTGCTTCTTAAGTTCTTCCTCCTTCCAGCCGCCTTTGTTCTCTTCTAGATCTGAATCCCAAGAGGAAAACGAAAACGTTCACCAAACATCTGCAGGTAGTTTCCGACTGAACTCCAACCACCAATATCTAGTAATGAAATTAAGGCGGCTTTGACTAGGACCCTTTTTAAAAAAAAAAAAAAAAGTTTAAAGTCTTTTTTTTTTTTACCATTGCTGCTCTTGTGAGTTGGCCCATGTTCATGAACACAGAAGTAAATAGTTGAAATTATTGAATAGACATATTAGGAACTTAGACACATATACGTTACGAGTGTCTTTATTTTGTGTTGAAGGGAAACCCCTAACGCTGACTGCCATGCAAATGTTGAGGGGAATAGCTGGAAGAAAGCCCCCCAATCCCCACCTTCCTCTATTGCTCCTCTCTCCCCCTCCCCCACTTGCTGCTGCTGCAGCGCTTCGCTGAACACTGAGGGGGAAGAAGCAAAGCGCACCGGTGCTGCTGTGGGAGGCGAGGCGCTGTCAGGAACTAAAGGCTGAGGAACTCCTGACCTTTCCTTTCATCTGCTCTTTCTGTCAGCTTGACATCTGCGTGTCACCCAGCGGCGTGGCGAGAGGGGGCGGGGGGGAGGGGGGGGGGAGGCAGAGCGAATCAAAGTTCATTAAACAAACAAGCGAGAAAAAGTGCTTTCAGGAAGCCCGGCTCGCATTTGTGGGTCACCGTGAACGTATGCGTGATTAAAAGAGAAAGAGAAATTAAAATAGAAAGTAGGTACAGACAAAAAAGAAACATGAGAGGATAGTAAACGAGACGAGAGTGAAAAGGAAAGTACAGATGAAGCGGGTTATGCTGTGAAGTGAAGGATAAACAACGTGAGCTAAAAAAAGGGTTTATTTCATATAACTCTATAGCAGAGAGGGGGAAGTCACAGGGTGATTGAAAACGAGCGTTAAGTGTTGTTTTGAGGCACAATGGTGTCTGTGTGGGATTAAAAAAAAAAAAAAAAGCACTTGAGCGATACTATTCCTGTACTGTGTGTGTAAGCGCCCATGCGGACGTATGTAAATGTCTATATGTGCATGTATGTGAGTGATGCAGACCATGCAGAGTCGGTGAGTCTGCTGTGGGGCAGTGGGGGATTCCTGTGCTGTCCTCCAGTGAACGTCTGGGGGCTTGCTGCAGGGAAGGGGTGGGGCTGTTTGAGGGGATGGGGGGGGACTATCGGTTACCCTCGATGATGTGTCCAATTTCTGTTGTCTACAGGCCTCTTATCTCTCCCCCAACATCTTGCTGATGAAGCTGCGTGTTTCAGGCATTTTGTTGGCGTCTACCTTTTTGGAGAAGTGAGAGGAAAGCCTCGACCGAGCCCCTTTTTTTAAATAAATGAACAGACTCGTCAATTCCTCTTTGCTTTTATGCAGTTCCAGTGAACATGTCAGCGTATGAATGTCACCATGCTGTGGGACTTTTATTTAATCTAAGCCATGCTTTTTTTTTTTTTTTTTGTGCTTTTTTACACAGCACGTTCATTTTGTTATGCTTGGATTTTCTTCACGCCGAGTCGGAATTACACACACAAAAAAAGTCTCAAACATGCGCGAACCACAGAGAGACCCTTCAACCAAGAGGTTTGCTGGTTGGTTCAAAATCATGAGCTGAATGTGCAGTTTTGCTAAGTGTCACATGAGCCATGGTTTGATTGTATGAATATTTTACTTTTGACCTTCGAAGCCCCAAATTTTGAAGACAGTCACACTAATGACGCAAATGAATCTTCACCTGTTCAGTGGACAGAATTTCAGGAAAAAAATGTTGAAACTGCAAAATAAATGCATTTTATTAATTCAGACATGCAAAAAAAAAACATTTTCTTGTTAACTTTTTCTGCACACAGAATCTTACCCAAAAGGTGTTTTTATTCACAATTTGAATTTGGTGTTGAGAACTTTTTAAATAAAAGCAAAAACAAATGGCTAATGTTATCTACTTGGGCGTGTATTTGGTGCAATATTATTAGTAATTATTGGGGGAAAACTTCCGCCAAGAATTGCTGAGAAACGAGTAAGGCTACCTTGAAAAAGTCTCACCCTCTCATAAACTAATTCTTATCACACTAATAACTTCTACAATTTTCTAACCACATGCTTTAGGCTCTTCTTTCTTCCTGTACGCAAGCGTCTCTTTGAAAGCTGCCTGTCGTACATGAGCGAAGCAGATGCTTTGACTCCCACTGCCGCGCTCTAACCCTGATCTCTGCCTGCCTCCGTCTGAGTGCTCCGGCCTTAGATATACATTATACATCAGCAAGACCTCAAAGGACCACGCTGGGGTCAGAGGTCGGGCGTATACGTCTGCTCTTCACAATCTGACACTTTAGAAACATGACAGCTGAAAGCAGGGTGTTTGCTTGCGCGCATATGCACGCGTGTGTGCGTGTTCCTGTGAGCAGTTTGACATTTTGAAGCAATAAACTGCAGTATATTTTGTGGAGAGGCTGTTTATTTGAACGGTGGCTTAGCGGCGTGCGTGGGAACCACGTGCGTGTGTTCAGTGGTGTGTCTTTTTGTGGCAAAAAAAAAAAAAAAAGAGGAGGTTTAAAACAGGAGTGGCTCTCTCTGGAGGTGGTCACTACATCCTCTTTCACGCTGTGAGTTTCTGATACAAACTTTTACACAAAGAGGGAAATCTGTCGCATAAAAAACACGCACACACATCAAGAAGTGCTGCTGTCAGTCAGCATGCAGAAAACAGACAGGCTATTCTGTCCCTTGGCACAGATCCCTAAACTGTGGCCTGGCTGCAGCAGAGAGAGCACAGTGTGTCACGCGCTACACACACAGGCTGGCCTCTGTCACACACAAATAACCTGCCTCTCGCTCACTCGCTAAGCAGCTTCTCTTTGTGAACCATGCACAGTGTTCGACTGTACGGTACGTCTTCATGCGCAGCGTGCAGAAAAAGAAAACTTGAAACTTAAAGCTCTAACAAAGCTGGAGAAACATTTCTTTTCTTTCGTTCAAGTAGTAACAAGTGAAGACTTCAAGAAGCTGCGCTGGACAGGAGTCACCGTAGCTGCTGGGCGCAAAATTTTGTCGACAAGTTTTGCAAATTACAATGTTTTCCTTTAAGAAATAAGAAGCTCAGTTTAAGTCGTGCGCAAATAAGTTTGTTCATTTGATAAGTCGTTAAGAAAGCACGCCGCGCCATCATCCTCCTGCCACTTCCTGTTGTCTTCTTCTTCTTCTTTTCCACCAGTAGTAACATCCAGTTGTTGCTCACATGACTTGTGATGCAAAAAAAAAAAGTGCTGCCATTTCTGTTTTGTGAAAAACATTCATTTTGACGCGCCGAAAAACTAAATCATCCTTATGCCAAAACTTTTTATCAAAAGATTTTTTTCCAAATGTTCATGTTTTCTTAGTTCCAGTTTTGTATGGTCAATGGAAACACAACTTGTGAGCGCTGCACAATACATGTACTCATTTTATCACTTAACATGGACGCAAACTCCTTCATACTTTTATAGGAAAGTCGCATTTGCTGGGAATCTAACATTATTGCTTTCATCTACTTTAATCTAATCAAATGTCCCTGACATTAATTGAGATTTGGGAAATTCTCGGAGCAACATTTTCTTTTTCTAAATATCCCTACCAGGGATGTAAGGGGAATTGTGTGCAGTTCAAAATGGCCACAACAACCACCAGACAATGGTTTGCAATCAATTCAAGTCTTGTTATTTTCTCTTGCTGTTATTTACACGAGTGAACTTTTCCTGATGGTTCCGGTTCTGCTTTTATGCGCTGAACTGATTAGCGTACACCTGCGATATCTGGACCTGACACTGTGCAGCTGTTCACCCTTACCTGAGAAGTCTCCCACTCACTCCCCAATAACAAAAGCAACATCAACATCCTGTAAACTGGTTCTGGCCTGTGGGCCTTAGGGAACAAACAGATGGGTAATTCCTCCAAGAACCGTGGGGAAGTGAAGATTCACACTCATCCAGGTCATCTAATCTGAAGGCCTCAGTTATGTGGATGAAAGGTGAAGCAGGTTTGACTCCTTTTGAAGGCTCCCCTTCAACTGATACACGTAAGAGTTGTACCTTTTCTCAGAAAGGGTTGAGAGCAGAGTGCCAACCTGTCAGATGAAGCAAGGCTCATTTTAATAGCCTCCTTAGTACATTAATGGTTTCCTGCACAAAACGCTGATAATAGTTGCGTATTGTTAACGTAATTTACCGTCATACTTACCGCTACTTAACAGATACAAATAAAAAAATGAAAAGCCTTTACTCATGCGAGCTGGAATAAAAATTCAGGAAAAAGACGGACGATATTTACCAGAGTCATGACGAATCAAAGGTCACCTTTGATTAGTGAGTATTTGTGGTGAAAAAAAAGTCCTGGCTCTTTCAGTTTGGATTAGTCCCTCGACATCTTATTACTTTAATATTATGATAATTCATCTAGCGGTTTGGATTCATGACTCATGTCCTGTGGTTTTGTCAGTGACTTTTATCAGTGCCAAAGTGAACATGTCTAATAGTCAAGTTTTTACTGATAATGATCAGCAAAATTAATTAAATGTTTCTTTTTTAGCCTCAAAATTATTCATACCCCTGGCAGATTTAGATTCAAATGGCCGCCCTGAACGGATTCCCTATCAGTCAGGCTGCATCACTCTAAAACCTTAATATTAGTTTGTATAATATAGAAATCTCCCTGGAGTACGAATACTTTTCGACTTAAATGTATATAAATCCATAAAGAAAGTTTTTTTTTTTTTTATAAGTGAAGACGAAACACCCAAGTTTTAGTGTTTACCGTCAAACATTTACTCAAAGAAACATGAAGAAAACATTACACCTACTGTGGCGAAGTCAGGGATTTGTAAGGCCAATGTATCTCAGGTTTTCCTGGGACATATTTCAACTTTTTTCCTCCTTAAACTAAATAAAGATCACAAACGTCTATGCATGCATGATAAGAGCAGTGCAACCAAGCGAGTAACATAAAAAACATTTTTTGTTGGAGGAGAAGGGGTTTATTTGTTTTTTAAGTACACAGCACTTTTACGGCACTTTGAAGTTCTTCAGTCACATTCACCGTCTTTCACCATTCACCGAGTTGTAATAACTCCATAGGTCTGTAATTTACTCTCTATGAAAAAGAATTGCCCCTTTTGGACAGCACTGATCGCTCCACATGGGAGCACTTCCACTTAGATACACAGTCAGTAGAAGTGCACCTTATAAGTTGTCTGCTTTAGATGATGCACTTGAATTGTTGTTTTTTTGGATTACGACGACTGTTTAACAGACACGTCTTTTATTGATTTTAGAAACTAGAATTAAGTGTGAATTATCTCTACCAAAGCGACAAACCAAGACACAAATGCAAACGCGCAACCCTACAAGAAACGAATTAAACGTTCCTTAGCTAGTTGCAGAGAAACCACATGATTTTTGAAGCCATAAACAAGATTCGTCAGTGTCAGCATTCGCATCCTCAGCTAGTTGTCAACATGCGCCTGCTCCAAAATCAACAACTTCAAGCTGGACTGAAATTTGCGACAATCTGTGTGGGCAAGCCAAAAGTCTTATCAGTGGAGAAGATAAAGACTGAAATATTTGGCCATGACGACAAAACACATTTCCAGGAGACAAGGTTGCAGTGAGGGCAGCGTAGTCATGATCAAGCGTGGTAATGACAGAATTGTGCTGAAGGATCCTTATTCTTCCAGTTATACTCGTGCATTACATAAAGTGAACTGAATAATGGGGACTGAGGACTAACCCAAGTTCTTCAACCTTCGTTTGTATGTGTTAGATTCTCATGTTTGAAAGTTAGATAATCAAACGTTCTCAACCAGACATTAAAGACATTTTTTAAAATGGATAAATTTGACTTTTTGAAAAATATCTTACAAGTGTTAAAAGGAAGGAGCAGCTACGTGAAGTCAGACACCAAATTAAAACCACAAACTAGAAGCTAAGACGCGCTCACAGCCTATTTACACACTAAGCACCCAAATTATGCAACAGCCTTACTAGTATGCAAACACTTTGATTCATAAATTATAATGGTCTGTTATAAGCAACCCTCTGAATGCTGTCTGCTGCTGCGGCAGAGTCTCTTCTCATCAATCTCCGTTTTCATGCCAAGTTGTGTCTCACTGAGGGGAAACTCTAGTGGTCAGGCTTTGACTGACCTTCGGGTCCATTTTTCCCACTCCCAGGGAGTGCAGCCACAATGAGGGTTTTCCTTCCAGAGGCTCCTCTGCCGTCGCTCGCTAAAGAGCCACGGGAAATGGAATCTTCTGAAACGATCAAAACAAGTCGAGAGTTGAAAATGGTTTGAGTTTCCGACTAAGACAATGTGCCAGATTCCAGTGCCTTGAGGGACAAAACAATGAATCCTCTGTCTTACTAAAATGCCTGCACAGGAACACACCCACTGGTTCACCCCCACACGCCCACGCCCACACACACACACAGCTTTTATTAATAGCTGGGAGATCCTGGGAAAGAGCGAAGTATGCCACCAAGTTTCCAGCAGAATGTGTTTCATACCTTTCTGTCAGGGCTTTGCGCGGTGCAAGCCTCTGCATATCCTGCCTTATTAGTCTAAGCGTGTTTCTGGGTGTTCGTGTATGCACTCTGCCGGGCCTAGAGGCAGGCTTAGAGGTAACGCTAATCTACGTTTGTTGAGACAACGTTCAGGTAGATAGTGCAGAAGTGTAGTTTCTGCACATGTGGGGGTGAGCTTGCGTGCGTGTGCGTGTGTGTGTGTGTGTGTTTTGTTTGTGTGGCCCGGGTCAGGCAACCCATTAGGAAAACATCCACCGATCTAATTACCTCCCTGCAGCAGGCAGTTTGACAGCTCTGCAATCTGCAGTTACTTGCAGGACTCTTTATGGTAGGTCTGTTTGTGAATGGGAGTTCTGTAGGCTGACAAAGCAGGTTGCAGCCCATAACCACGACTCTTTGTATCTACGGATCTGTGCGCACTCTGAGAAGTAAAGAGATAAGTTTGTCTCCCTGTTGCGTTCAGCGATGTAGAGATAGACGTAATTTACGTTTGACTGAGTGCTTCGACATCTGGGGTGGGGGGTTCACGAGGCTCCTCCACCTCCCGGCACGGTCAACCATGTGGAGTCAGACAATGCAGAGGCTGTAATTCAAAAGGCGGTGCCATACAGAACACACATAAAAACAACCTCGAGTCGAACCACGTGTAGGGGAAGAAAGATGACAAGGATGCTTGTTTTCAGGAAGCGTTGCGTCGGGACACTGCCTTTGTGAAGCCGAGCCAAAAATAGCACGAACCTGATGAGTGCTTGAGTATCGGTGTCAAAAAAGCAGCCGACACCTGGAGTCACTGCCAGCGTACAAGATGAGCCAACAAAGATCATTTCTGGATGCAAAAATCAGAAATGTCATGTTGCAGTGAACATTCTTAAAGCTGCTAAATTTTCCTTTGAGTCATAGGAAGACAGTTACTGTCAATATACAGAAGTACAACAAAGTCTTTGATTCATTTTCAAAAGCTTGTACTTGACAAACCTGTGAAATTTCTTTGTATAAAATAAATTCAGGTAACAAACGTGCTTAGCAAAATGCAGAAGCTGTAAGGTAAGGAAAATTTGGTTTTGTAGATTAATTCTTTGTGTTTCCAATGTGACTTGGCAATTAATCTTATACCATTGAAAAATGTTTTTATTTCTCTTTAAATGGTGCCACATTTGCAAGGATAATTGATGCATTTGGAAGCTAGAATGTAGATTGCACCCATGAAGCAATTTTCATATCAAGATATGATTCTGCTACCTGTGGTAAAACCATATCTCCACTCTGAGGAACCAAGCTGTATCCTGTCAGATCTCAATGTTTATGCTCAAAGAGTACGGCGTATCAAAGTGTAACTCCAGAATTTGGGAGTGGAGAGGATGGAAAGCCGCCCTGCCTTCAATCCTGACCTCAGCACCACTGAACACTTGACCAGGCAGGTCAGGTCAGTCCTTCCACTTCGGGTCATGCAGCCTCAATCACTTCGATATAAAGAAACGATACAGCGACGGTCACCTGAGCAACACACCTCAAACTGAGGTACAGCCTACTTTTGGTTCGCTCTCTGACCCACTTTCACCTGCCGGTACCAAGAGGGGCTTCCTGACTGCTGCAGATTGGATCTGATAAAGTTACTGCTGTAGAACCTGAGCTGCTAATGAAACTTTCGCCCCAAAGCTCAAACCTAAAAATTTAGCCATTAGGTGAACCCGCCCCTCCATGTCCCTGGACTTGGATGTACTGTTTGTGCCGGAGTGACCAACAGACCCACAGCGGTCGAATAGTGGCAGATGCTGGTAGATAAACGTGCTGCACTGTGTGAGACCAAGCCGATTACAAGAGGAGGTTCAAGGGTGTTGTGGTGGGTCACCTTAATCCCGCACACTACTGAATTCCCTGCTTGTTAAATTAACAAATTGATAAATTGTCAAATATGTCTTTAATCTCCCAGTGCAACAACAAGACCAAACGCAGCAGAATGAGCTTTTCAGCAGTGGCAAAGAAGATTTGGTGAGTTTATCAAATAAACTTACTCAACAAATGCGTTTTCCTTACAAATGTGACACAACTTAAAGGCAAATAAACAGATTGTTAGGAGATTAAATGACAAGATGCATTTTTATAGCAAATAAATAACACAGTCACAAAGTTTCTTACTGTTGTACGAAGTTTATCTTTGATCAGTCATGATATGGAAAAATGATAAAACATATTCAAATTATCTTGGAAAAATACAAACAACATAACTTATTATTGTTTTTAATACCTGTCATTTATTATTTAATATGTATCACTTTATATATTTTTTGTGAAATAAAACACCCTTTTCTTTTTGAAATAGCATGGATCCTCCTTGGCAGATGTGCATGAAGGCTAAAGAACCTCTTCAAATTGGCTGTGCATGTCAATTACTGACACACTCCCACAATGATGTAATTCTACAACTCACACATAATTGAGACATTTTAAAAAAGACCCTATGGACTAAAAGTACGCCAAACTCGCCCCAGTTTCTCATGTGCGGCCAAAGAACTGCATTACTTGTTATTGTGCTGAATGAAGTGTCTGGTAATTCTTAAAACATCTGCTTTGACCACAGGATAAGTGTTTGGGTCCCTAAATCATATTGTTCACCCTATTATGGGTCCTGCTAACCTCAAAACTGTTTTTAGAGGAGAGTACGGTCAGAGACTTCTCAGCACAGGACTGGGATGCAACAGCTTCCTGCACCAGTAAGGCTGTTTGTGCCATCAAACAGCCTTATGTCATGAAACGGTGCGGTGTTGAGGTGAGGCAGACGCTTGAGACCCAGGTAGAAATGAAAATGATGAGTTTAATGACGGGAACACAGTCCAAACAACGAGCAGCAGGCAGATGGACACGACGACTAGACATTGACAACGACAAGGACCCGACGAGGAACAAGGAACACAGGTGGAGTTAAATACATGGGCGGGTAATCACAGAAACGAGACACACCTGGGAACAATCAAGGGGAGGACAGGACAACGAAGAGACTCAAGGACACAGAAAACTCTAAATAAACACAGAAAAACACAGATCCTGACAGTACCCCCCCCTCAAGGGCGGCTACCAGACGCCCACAAAAAAAAAACACAACAAGGGTGGGCGGAGGGGCGCTGGACGGGGGGCCAGAGTCCAGAAAAACAAAAAACAACCCACCATCGTGGGCGGAAACACAAGAAGGGCCAAGAGTCCATAAACAAACAAAAAACTACCCACAGGGTGGGCGGAGGCAAAGGAGGCGGGAACCACAAAGGCGGTCCGGCGGCCGTCCGCGGCGCTGGAGGCGGGAACCACGGAGGCGGTCCGACGGCCGTCCGCGGCGCTGGAGGCGGGAACCACGGAGGCAGTCCGGCGGCCGTCCGCGGCGCTGGAGGCGGGAACCACGGAGGCGGTCCGGCGGCCGTCCGCGGCGCTGGAGGCGGGAACCACGGAGGCGGTCCGGCGGCCGTCCGCGGCGCTGGAGGTGGCCATGATGAGTCCCGGGGGCCGCCCACAGACGGCGACGACGAGACCCCCGAGGCAGGGTCTCTGGTGAAGCACAGAGAGTCGGGGTCTCGGGTGGAACACTGGGGGTCTGAGTCTCGGGTGGAACGGACGGGGACTGAGTCTCGGTCGGAACGGACGGGGACTGAGTCTCGGTCGGAACGCTGGGAGTCTCGGTCTCGGGTGGATCGCTGGGAGTCTCGGTCTCGGGTGGATCGCTGGGAGTCTCGGTCTCGGGTGGATCGCTGGGAGTCTCGGTCTCGGGTGGAACGCAGGGGGTCTCGGTCTCGGGTGGAACGCAGGGGGTCTCGGTCTTGGGAGGAACGCAGGGGGTCTGGGTCTCGGGAGGAACGCAGGGGGTCTGGGTCTCGGGAGGAACGCAGGGAGTCTGGGTCTCGGGAGGAACGCAGGGGGTCTGGGTCTCGGGTGCGCCGGCAGGAACGCCGGCTGGAATGGCCTCCGGTGCGCCGGCTGGAACGGCCTCCGGTGCGCCGGCAGGAACGCCGGCTGGAACGGCCTCCGGTGCGCCGGCAGGAACGCCGGCTGGAACGGCCTCCGGTGCGCCGGCAGGAACGCCGGCTGGAACGGCCTCGGGTGCGCCGGCTGGAACGCCGGCTGATTCGGCCTCGGGTGCGCCGGCTGGAACGCCGGCTGACTTGGCCGGGGGTGCGCCGACCGGAACGCCGGCTGATTCGGCCTGGAGTGCGCCGGCTGAAACGGCCTCGGGGGCGCCGGCTGGAACGCTGGCTGGAGTTGCTGGTCCCGGAACTGGAGCGGGATCTGGGCTGGCGGAGAAACTGTGCGGCTTGGGAGGCAGAGGTTCGCCAGCCATGACGGCTAGGGCCGCCTTACGCTCCCACTCTGCCTCCCTCTGCAACTCCACCAACCCCGGGTGCGGAAAACGAGGAACCCAGTAGTCCAGCAACAGTCCCAAGCGGATGGCGAAACCGAGGCGTCGGCCGGCAGCGTACGGCTTGGCCATAGCCTCCTCATACTCGCTGATCGTTTCCGTCAGCTCCTTTAACTCCTCTGGGTCCATGATGAAAAGTAAAAATAGCGTGCCTCACCGTTCGGTCTGGTCGGGTCCTTCTGTCATGAAACGGTGCGGTGTTGAGGTGAGGCAGACGCTTGAGACCCAGGTAGAAATGAAAATGATGAGTTTAATGACGGGAACACAGTCCAAACAACGAGCAGCAGGCAGATGGACACGACAACTAGACAATGACAACGACAAGGACCCGACGAGGAACAAGGAACACAGGTGGAGTTAAATACATGGGCGGGTAATCACAGAAACGAGACACACCTGGGAACAATCAAGGGGAGGACAGGACAACGAAGAGACTCAAGGACACAGAAAACTCTAAATAAACACAGAAAAACACAGATCCTGACACCTTACTGGTGCAGGTGACACATTCTGACTCCATAGATGACGGTGTTCTCTTAGAAGTCTGAATTGCTTCCTGCAGCATGATCAGATAAGCATATAGGGTGTTAAAGGCTAAATCTTTCTTAAAAGCAAGTGAGGGGAAAATGTTGGTTGAAACCAATATCACACTTTGGTGCATCTGCCTTGCATTTCAATGGTCTTCAAAGAACATTATAGACTTATTGCACATGCTTGCATCCACAAAACTCACACAAGCACCATGTAAATGCTTCAGCAATGGTCCGATAGTTACATTACTTTATTCTATGTTGTCCTGCGCAGATGCTTTGTCTGGACTGTTGAAGACTAACTCACCTCTGAATGCTGAAAGCTTGACGTGGCTGACATTACGTTGGACAAGACTTAAGTTTTCTGAAAATTAGCCAAACTTCCTTCTGCACGTGTCCAGGAAAACACTTTTTAAGAGGCCCAACTGTGAGAGGAAGACATAACATCTTTAGGCAACGCAGAACCAGCCACTTTGTGAATCCCGTTGGCTTAATCATTAGCAGGGATTGCTTATCAGAATTATCCAGACAGACTGGGAAGGTGTAGTTGGGTTGAAACAATTTCCCCAATTAAATGAAAATAAAGTGAACTATTTGCACCCACCCATCCCCCACAACACCCCCAAAAAACTATGCCCCACATTTAAGATCAGTAATTTTCAAAATGATCACAATTTCTTCATGCTACTAATTCAAATAAAGATTCACTAGAACAAGTAATAAAGTCAAGGAACCTGGTTTCTCGAAACACTTGGCTGGGGAAGCTGTGGCTGCCATGATGGAGACAATCAAGAAGGGGAGTCTGTTTTATGAGAAGAGAAACCCGTCCCATCGTGACTTCTGAGAAGTCATCATGAGGTGCTGTCCCTTCAAGGACATATTTTACACTGGACCCAACACGATGCCCAGAAATGTAAGCTTCTGGGCATGTCACCGTCTGTGGAAGTGTTCAAAACACTGGCTTCATTGTTCAAATGCTTGAAGCAAATATGCAAGTCAACTGAGACTTCTTGGCCGAAAACTGTCATGAAAAAGCATCATAGAGTTGTCATGTGCAGGATGCCACTTTTGTTTGGTTTTGCACTTCTTCCCACATTGCCCACACTTCTTTTATTGCCTCTATCCACACAATGGCAGGCACAGAAAAAGTGGCAACTTGGCAGATGTAGCTGACATGTAATAACAACAAGGAGCCTAGACTGGTCAAACAAAGCCAGGGCAAAAGAAGCTTAATAGCTTGAACATTCATTCACCAATGGATTTGTTTGTATTTCCAATATTTTCAATTTATAGTCTTGATTTACTGTTGTACCATAAAATACATATTTTTCTGAGTCTGTGCACTGCCCTGCCTCTGTCATCTCTGTCCAATGGGAGAAACGATTGTTCCCGTGTGGCCTTGTTTCGAAAATTGCAAAAGAGCAACCAAATGACAAAAATAAAGTTAACTTTTTTGATCAAGACCAAACCATCAAAGCCAAGCATGTTCATAGTGTGAATATACCTTTTAGTTGACCTCAAACTTTCTAAACAACGTTTGAATTGTGCTGTTTTTGGTCCTGTTAATTCCAAGTTTGAGGTTTTTGTTACAGATTTTACATACGACCAATCCCAAAAGCACCATCTAACTTATAAAAATCATGTCTGAAGAGGGGAAAAATGTTAAAAGTACCCATCTCTTGTCTTTGCTTTCTGTAAGACAAACACGTTGTACATTTGGAGCAAGCTCTACAGAAGAGAAACAGAAAAAGGAGTCAGTTATAAGGGGAATGCTTTCATCTTTCCCACAGGCGGGCTGAAAGGCGTCTTATCTCTGAGGCTCGGCCAGTCTATCTAGAGTAAACCACAGTGTCTGCACAAAGAGCTAAAATTGATGGTGCAGTCTAGTTTCTCCCTGTTAAACATTAGTCCCAGGAATCCCCTTGGCTTTGTGTGTGTAGGTGTGTGTGTGTGTGTGTGTGTGTGTGTTGGAGTTAAACATGCTTACAGCTATGTGAAGATTTCCAAGAAGATATCACCTGTTCTAGGGAACAAGGAACTAAACATTCCTGCAACTAACTTCTTTGTTTGATGAGGGTTCGAACTTTTCAGAGGGTAACCATGTGTAACCGAGACAAACTGAAAGAGAGACAAATCACTGGAGACAGGTTTATAAAAGGCTGATTTGTTCATTTATTCGCTATTTTCAAGCAGATGTTGAAGGAACATCAGATCACCAAAGTCACTCTTTATCATCTTCCAACATTTTCAGGGTCAGGGTTCAGAACACACCCTGCATAATCAAATGAATCATACAGATACGTTGTAAACGTTCTTAAACCAAGTTTGGCCATTTTCCCCAGATTGTCCCAAAACATTTTCTTCTAGCCTTGACAGTTAAAAGTGTGTGTGTGTGTGTGTGCGTGCGCGTGCGTGTGTCTGTGTGAAACAAACGTCCTGTTTCAGCTGCAGACTGAACCACACCGAGTCTGTTTTATTTTCCTCGTCTCTTGGCAACATGGCTGTTTCAGTTTACTTCTGTCTCCACCCTCTGGCCCAAAAATCCTTCAGGCTGCAAGTCCACGTGCGTCTCTGCGAGTGTGTGTGTGTTTATGTCACACATCTGCTTCGTATTTTGGAAAATCTCAGCGACTGATTGCTCTCCAAGCCTCCGGCTCTGTTATGGAGAGAAATCGGGCGGCCGGCGCACGGTGGCGGCTATGGTGGTGGGGGCGTGACAGGCGAAGATGGGGAAGGAAAAAGCCGAGAGGCGTAGAAGAGAAATGACATTAAGTTGAAGCGATGCGACAATAAAGTTGGAACAACATCAGCACATGTTTAAAAAAGACGTCTTTGATTATTGCAGCGCAATAAAAGTTTTCCAGAGTTTCGTAAAAGCTGCAGAGGTTCATAGCGTTGCCTCCTGCAGGACTGGATGAACGGCTAGGCGGGTCTGGCTCAATACTCTGGACCGGACCCATGTTTGCTGCACTAGGTGAGGCTCAGAAAGGATGGGCAGGGCCAGGATGGGCTGGAGATGTCTTTCTACTGCCAAAAGTATAGAGCATAAGACGGGGAAAGCACCGCCGAGTAGAATGGGGGTCAATGGGTTTGCTTGGCTGCGCTAACAGGTGCTGTGTCGACAGGACTCACCTTTCAATACCCTGCTACTCCACTCGTTCTGCCTTGTTCCCCACTCCCTCCTGTGGACATTTCCTTATCCTGATACACATCTCTCACTTTATTATGAGGCCTTGTTTTGTGAGAACTTGCTGCATGACAAAGAGAGAGGATGGAGGAAGAGAATGGGGACAGAGGTGAGAGAACGATTGAGCTTACATGAGAAATGGCCATAGTCAGTTCCCCATTGCAGTGAAACATTTGGCAAGAGTTCTGAACAATCAGACCTTTAGGGCGTGGTATGTGTTTCTCTATTACAAAAAACTTGGCCTGAAGCCAGTACATCAACTATTGGGTGCTCAAACTTTCAAGATCCAAGCCACAGCCAAGAGAGCATTGTGTGCTCGTAAAAATGTTATACAACAGCTGCGGTGTGTTTCCATGCATGTCCTTTGTGCAAATTCATGCATAGGCTTTTAAGCTAAACTAAAGTCTTTTCAATCAAATTTAACAAGAGAGGCGAGCGCCAGGAGAGCACTTTAAACCAGCTGAAGAGGAGTGATGGAACAGACCCGTAATTACCAGAGAACTCTCTCAGTCCGCAGGCATCAGCCTGAAGCGCAGATAAGTGTGTGTTAGTGGGCGTCTCATTCATCTGTCAAACTCTGAGTCAAATTTAAAAACTGCTTTACACATTTTGGGTCACGTGCCGCCCAGCTCTGTTACGCCCTCACACGTACGCTGAAACAAACCTCGGTGACTCAAAGTCTGTTCCGCATGAGGAAAGCAAAATCTTATTCTCCATTCATGCAAATTTTATGCTGACAAATAATATGACCAGCGCAAAAGAATCTGTGAGGTTGTCTAAAAAAAACCCAAACTGTCCACTATTTCATTTCATTTTATGTATCTTAAAATACCAACTGATTAAGTTCCCGAGAAAACCCCACTGGGGGAATGACACAAAGTCAAATTATTTTGCATTAAGTGAACAATTCTGGAACTAAATGAACCAGTACAACAATAAAATCCTGCGTTTTAATGAGACCATACAAAACTATAAAAATCTAATTTCAAGACTTAAATGGAAGAAGAAAAAACACACTTGGTACCTGGCACAAAACACAAGGTGGGTTTCATTTGTTAATTTCAAACAGATGATTTGGGATATACAGCAGCTGCTGTTGGAGGGATCCATCCCAGGGCGTCTGATGATGGATTCCCTGGGCCCTTAATGTCTCCGACAGAAGTTTGTTTAGGCTTTGGTTCCCCAGAGTGTCGGCGCCTCAGACGTTTGTCATTGTCATTTCATTATTAGATTGTTGTTCAAAATATGTTGAGTAGTTTTCATAGAAGGAGCATGCATCTTTCCCTGCAGAGCAATTAGCAAATCAAGATCACTTCCAGAAACGACCTCATTTAAAAATACACAGATGTTTCACTTTGGTGTTTCTGAATAATTTTACTTTGGCTGAAATTTTACAATCATAGAAACGAACATTTCAATAGTCAAAGTGGTTTAGATGAACATAAGTACGGCTTTGAAAGTAAGTGCAACAAAAAACACATAATTTTTGATTATTTTCTATTCAACCTACATGGTCACCGAACCACTTTCCAAAACAAAGCCCCCTGCAATTTCTTCTGAACTCATCAGGATTTGGTCCTCCTGATGAAACCTAACGTCGTTTTTACTGTTGCACAACTATATTTGACAGGGCTTGTTCTATGCATGCAGACAACAAAAACAATGGCGGATATCATTGTGCTGTGTGTGCCACATAACCTGCTCAGTTTAACACAATGTCTGATGTGGAATACATGACCAACAGAAGGCAACATAGTTACTTCAGTGTGCTTTTAAATAGTATGCTATTTCTTCATAACTGCACCGTATTTTATTATGTTGTAAATTTGTCCATACTCTGCAGTTTCTTTTTTGTGTTTTTTACCTTTGTGCAAACATGCATTTTTCCACTTGAGTTGATTTCGTCCCTGTGAGATGATAAAGGATATTTATCTTCTGTTCTTTGAAAAAAATTAACCACGTTCCCAAGAACTTTACGGTACAGTTGTTGCTGCCCAGGCTGGTACCGGCGTCCTGAGGTTGTAGTCTTGGCAGGGGGCCAGCACATCCAGTTCTGCTTCAATTTCACTGATGACCTTGTGCTCCGTCAGGCATAATGGGGAGTGCACTGCATTCTTAATTCATCCCAGAAAAGCTCCCCAGCACCCCGCCATTCTGATCCAGGCTGATTTTTAGTGCTGTGGTTCTGCCTCGGTCCCGTGTGAGGTCTCCTAGTCCCCTCGTGTCTCCTAGTGTGTCTGTGGCAGCTTTGTCGTGACTGTGGTGTCACGTTGTTGGTATTTATTTTGTATGTGAATGTCTGGGGGTCAGAACATGAGGTGCTTGAAAGATCAACAGGCAATGCACTGCTGAACCTCAAAGCAACAATTTCCCGGAAAATTCTTTAAGAGATTCTTAAAACTTCAAACAGTATATCGCGTAACAAAATGGTTGACCTGAAGATTTAAAAGTATTAAGGGAGAGCCTGTCTGCATTACCCAAATTAAAAACATCTAAACACTTTAAACCGTGTGAATGCCAGCAGCTCCAAGCATTTAGCTCTATAACGTAACTTATTTTGATGGAAGAAATGATCTGAAGATATTGCTGAAATGGCATCTACTAATGTGGCTCTTTTGAAGTTTCACACGAATCAACACACACACACCCTGACACACACCCCCGCCTACTCACACAGACACATGGATTCACTTAAATTCCAGGTGTGTGTTCAGAAGGTCGAGTTCAAGATGAAAATCTGGTCCATGTCCCTTTTTGACCTACACACACACACACACACGCACCCCCACACACACACATAGTATACTTTTTTATCTCCACAGAGACTCTGCATTGACTTCCATTCATTTCTATAACTTTACCCTAAACCTAAACCTTTACATGCCTACCCCTAACCCTAACCTAAACCCAATCCATAACCCACAAACAGCTTCTCTTCTTATGGGGCCCCAGCTTTTGGCCCCACAAAAAATGGTCCTCACAATGTATCAAATACAAGGCCACACGCATGCCCACAGACATACACAAAGGCACCGGTCGGCCAAAGGCCTATGGGCAGTAATATCAGAGACATTTGGTGTTTATGCAGCACTTAGCAGCCCAGTATTCCCTTACCACAATAACATCCAATCACCTGCCAGCTCCTGACCCCTGACCCCAGCTACAGAGCGGGGAATAAAGAGGGATAGAGTGCATACCAATGTGGAATAGGGTGGTCCACAAGTCACAGAGTTGAAAGGCTCTGGCTTGCCTCCAAGGCAGGGAGACCTCAACAAAGCCTGTAACCTCTCAGCAAACATGAGTGATTAGAAAGCGAGGCAGAGTGGGGCTGTTAGCTGTTCATCGATACACTACATTAGGCGGGTACACGGATGACTATCTTTTCATTACATACGCAGATAGATGAACCTCCCTGAGGGATTTCTCCTCCTTTCACTCCACCGTCTCACCGCCTCACCTCCCTCCTCTTGATCTAAAACACACACATCCATCTTCTACCTGCTTTTTTTCCCTTTCCTCTGGCTTTTTTCCTCCGTCCTCCTACTTTCTATCGGGCTGGTTTTATCAGTTGAACCAGATTCTAAATAAGTCGTAACCGTTACTGGTAAACGAAGATTCCGACAATATATAGACGGAGTTTCCTGGTTGTGTATGCAGCTGCATTTTCCAGAAGTCCTGACTTATTTCTAAAATGTGACCAAACCTGTTTGTGCGCTCTTATCTACAATCTCCATTGCTTTATCTCTTCATAAGACATTTGCTTTTCTTCTCAAGCTCTCTTTACTCTGTCCAAAATTCCCTGAATTAATCTTCAAATCTTTTTATTTATTTTCCTCCCTCACTTTAAAACAATTACAGAGATAAATGGCTTATGGGATGGAATTTGCAATGTAAGTCACTACCATGAATTAATCAGTTACAGATAAGGGCACATAGACAAACTGCTGCACAAGTGGAAAAAGAGGTGCATCGTTAGCAACTAGAGTAGTGGGTAATAGCGATGGCTTTTGTTGGGGAAATGGATGCGTGTGTGAGACCATCGGGAAGGCTCTGATTGAGTTCTCAGCAATAATCATGACTCAGTACTATATGGCCGGCATACAGTGCCCTCTCTGAACCACTAAGTGGAGTAAATAAGTGTGTTTCAGCGTGAGTGTGTGCGTGTTTGTGGGAGCTCGTCGATATTATTTTCTTTTTCTTGCTGGTGTTGATTCCTGATAATCGCAAAGCAACATTCCTTCCAGCAGCCTTTCAGGTTTGATCTCCTGCCTTTTAGAGGAAGCTGTAGAAAAGCTGCCAAGCACCACTGTGAATGTGCGAGGAGGAAGCTGATCACTTACTGTTTCCAGTCACTCAGCACAAAATGGCTTAATCAGAACAAAACTATAAATTTTGGGGGGAAATGAGCCAAGCTCTGCTTTTGGCACCGGGAGCAGAACATTCACATCGTCCTTGACTTGAGAAAAGTTTCTACCGTATTGTTTTTAGTAGAATGGGCTGCTGTCCCTGCAGGGTTGAGCAACTATTCAGACCCATTGAACCTTTCCATATTTTATCAAGTCACAACTACACCCACTGAAAATCTTTGCTTGTTCTTCTTTGCAAACTAGCTTAATCTCGGTCAGACTGGATGGATAGCATCTTTGCATCAAGGAGTACAGACTCGGAAGTGTTTGTTGTTGCTCTCTTATCGTTTCCTGCACTTTTATCTACACAAAACAGTCTCAACTTAAACAAAATACAGCTCTGTGCATTATGATTAAGACAAGAGGTGAAAAAAGGGAATAACATCTTTATCAATGTGTGCTTCTGTTTGTGAGTCGGGTGTCCATCTGAATACTCCGGTCGCCGACCAAACAAAAAATGAGTGAAGGATTAAGTACAAGAACATTATATCCACCTGCTCATTTGTCATCACCTCAATAATGGACGCCAGAGAGATATCCAGACGCAGGCAGACAGCTGCTCCAAGGCAGTGGGTTCAGTGCTGACAAAAGCTAGAAGAACAAAATTTGAGGTGTGAAAAGTAAAGATGAGATTCATTGGCCAGATTTAAAAATGGAGGAAGGCAGGTAGAGGAGGTTCATGTTGTGCAAGTCTCGTCTTTGTCAAAAATTGCTTGTGGAAATAATTATCTGATCTTTTTTAGGCTGGGAGTCATTCATATATATATATATACAGTATATATATATATACAGTATATATATATATATATATATATATATATTTACTTTATTTCTTATATAAAGTACATTAAATACAGAACATATCTCATCTGGAGGTTATTAATGAAGTATGACTCTTTGCTCAGTAATGTTCATCACCAGCCTGTGCCCACAGTCTCCATGGCAACCATATATACAGTACAGACCAAAGGTTTGGACACACAGTTGTGTCCAAACTTTTGGTCTGTACTGTATATATATACAGATATATATATATATATACAGCATATACAATATATATATATATATACAGTATATATATATATATTGGGCTGTGAAACATGCCCAACATGAACTGCTTGGGCATGTTTCACAGAACAGAACATGAATCACATTCAGAGCATCGCTTCAAAGACAAAAATAATACTACATTTAGAAATAGTGGTACGTACTTCCTTATTCTCTGCTACGCATAAGATGATGCATCCATTACAGTCAATCTGTTACGGAGGCCTTCCAAACTGCAAACCGTTAGGATTGGGGGAATATTATTCTGTCTTGTCCATCGGAACCACCGCAGGCCCCGCAGATAACCACTGTTATCGTTCCATAAAACAACAAGTAATTTATTTCTTATATAAAGTACATTAAATGCAGAACATATCTCATCTGGAGGTTATTAATGAAGTGTGACTCTTTGCTCAGTAATGTTTATCACCAGCCTGTGCCCACAGTCTCCATGGCAACCATTCAGTTCATGCCTTTGCTTTGATATCCAAATATAGACAAAGAACAATGTTTGTAAAATGAATATAGATTGCTGGCAGCACATTCAAAGTTTTCAAAACCCGTCCATACAACGTATTTGGATGTTGTCAGAGGAGTAAGTCAAGCCAAGCAACTTCTTCCGACCCAAAACTGTGACTAGCACTCAGATGACAGGCATCACACCTGCTCTGTCTCCTTGTTTGAATATTTTCATAACCCTAAGAGACTCCCAGAGCTTTACAGTCTACCTTGCTCCTCTGAATCACGTCAAGGAGGTCAGTAATCTCATTTTTTTCACAACCAAACGAATTGTAGCCTCTCTTTGGTTATCTCTGTAATAGATACAACAGTGGGATATGTAGCTCTCCAAACCAAAATGGGTTTTAAATGGTTTATTGTGGTTCTCACTATGCTGGCAAAGTTCAATTTCTAGGAGCTCATCAGGAATGAAAAGGGTAGAAAGTATTTCACGTTGAGAAATACTACTAAGCAACACTTTCAGTCAGGTTGCAAACATGGAGTCCATCATTCATTAAATCAAAGACAGCTTTATTAATTAGAGATATGAAAGATAACTTTCAATCTCTGAAGTGCCTGTCTAGAGAAAAAAGAAACTCCTCGACAGTGAACCCTGCCTGTTCCCAGACGGACAAACCAGCCGCCATCTCCAAGGATGCCGTCCATCAGTGAGCTACCAGAAGTCCAACATCAAAAAATCACTTTCTGCACACACAGAATATAAAAACCTCCAAAAGCATCTCAAGCGGTGCCAAAGAAACATTCCGAACCTGGACGTCACTCACGCATCTGGTGTCTCCATCACTCACAGTCACAGCTTCTGGGAACAGAGGGAGGAAACGGGGAATCCCTCATAATTGGCAGAGTGGCGTGATGCCGTCAAACTGAGACTCGTACTCTCGTGCTAAAGTCTGGGATTGTGGTTTATTTAGCAAAACAAGGCTCAGCTCTGTCATTCACTGTGATGGAGTTTTGTTACAGACCTAGTGGCATTGCGTTCAAGCCCCTCAGCTTCATCCCAGTAACTCTGGCATGGGTTGGTAGGATATGTCTGTGCCATATGTGTCTTAAAACTTGAAAGCTTGATGGCGTCACAAAATTGATTAATTAAGTCAGAGCATTGATGTGGAGAGGTTTGACACTGTTGGCCGGTCTGACAACAAGAAGTAGGCTAGAAGATCTGTGACAATATGTTGTGGATTATTTTGTTAAATTTAATTTACTTAGAGTTGTGATTGTTATTTTCTCTATTATGGTTTCCTATTTTACTTTAAGTGGTCTAGTTCTGTCTGTTCTCTTTACTTCCTGTTATGTTTCTCGCCTGTTTCTGAATTTCACAGTCTGCTGTTGGTTTTGTGTTTTGAGTCTATCTCATGTTGAGTTCATGTAGAGCTCTGTAGTCTCTGGTCTCTGTGTGTTTACTTTCTGCTCTGCCGTTCCTTTACATTCATGCTTTCTGTCCTCACACGTTTGCATCTCCTCTTGTCTGACTTTTTTTGGGAGGGAATTTGCACGCAGGTTTTGGATTAGTTTTTGTTTCCTGATCTTCACATGTGGACTTGGTTTTTATTATAAAATCATTTAGTATTTATATTAATCTCTGCCTCTTCTTCTACCTCACAAACACACGGCCAACGACACATATCATGCCTCAATCTGAAGGAATTCAAAAACAACTAAGACATAACGTCCCTTCTAAGGCTCAGGGTTGATTTGAGATTAATTTAAGGTCAATTTAAAGACCACAGGATCTCTTAACAACCTTAGTTTTTATTTGCAATGGTGAAAACATAGAGCAATGATAAACCGACTCAGAAGGGACCATGATTCAATAACAAGAAGTAGACAGGAAAAAAATCTATCTTTCTAAGTCTCCTCTTTATCATTCCATTCCTTCCACTGTGAAGGTATTTATTTCTCTTTCCTTGCTTGTTCTGTCGAACCTACCGTGCCAGAACAAGCCAGGTGAACAGCAACAAGAAAAAGTATTTATAGGCCTGTTTTTGAAATCTTTCTCCTAAATTGCCAAATTTCAATTGCACATGCTCCGCCAATCCCATCGTATTTGTTTTTCTGGCTGAAACAGGGACTGGTTGCAATGCCTGAGTCAAATGTAAAACAGGGATCAATAAAAGTCACTGCGACGGCTGGTTTCTAAGCAGATGTGAAACAACACGAGAGTTAGCTGGTAACAGTCAACAGCAAGAGAACACAGTGATTTTTTTTCGGGTGCAAAAGCAGATAAGGAAACTTCCCCTGCGTTATCTGAATCTGGCTGCCCACTTGTGAGAAAGAGCTCTGCTTGTTGCTGGGTACAACTCTGACAACAGTGAAGACGACGCACTCAAATTAGTACAGAAACTGTGAATGCCTTCCTCATTTGCATTTTAATCTGTCTTTGTGTTTCCACCACTCTTCCATGTGTGCTGCTGCGAAATAAGCACCGAACACATAATCTGTTTGCAGTAAACATATTTTTCACTGTGAAAAAAAAATGACTGCATATTTTGATAACAGAGCCGGTAATCCGCAAAAATGAATCCATAAATTTTGAGCAGCGACGCAGACTGGCACAAGAAATAAAACACTGAATGTACGAAGATCCCCCCCAAAAATAATAAAAAATACATGGAAAGCTAAGAAAATGTGTGTCTGTGAAATTTATTGGTAACTATTTTGAGCGCAAGTGATGGTTTTTGAGGTTTTCCATATCACAAAAAAGCAACATGTTATGATGGGCAAAAGAAAAAAATGTTTTCTTCACGTTTTCACGGGTTTAAGTCTGCAAAGCCTACCGATGGCATTGGTTATAGAGATATTATTAAACTTCAGAATGTTCCAGTGAGCATCCTTGGGGCAAACGATGTGGAAGCGGAAAGAACTTTGTGTCCCGTAGGGGAACTTTGTGTCCCCTAGTCGTAAATCGGCCACGACTAGGTGCATCTCAGTCAAAAAAATAAATAAACAATTATCTGAAGAGCTGCCCAAAAGCAAATGAGCACAAAGAGCTAAAATGATCTGGAATTAGCAGGTGCAAGAACTCAACTGCAATGGCTTAGCTTGCTGTACAAGACTCCATTGCTGAAGGAGAAACATCTATCCATCTATTATCTATACCTGATTTTCCTTGAAGGGGAGTCTATCTATGGGAGCAAGATGTGGGCTTTTTTTTTTTTCTTTTTTTTGGGGGGGAATACAGTGCAAATAAATCCTGTATTGTTAAAACAGAGGATAAATGATAAAATGCATCAGAACTTTCTAGATGAAGATAAATATGGAGATAAAACTAGAGTTGAACCTTCAACAAGACACAGTCAAGAAAATTATCCAAAAGTTTCAAAGAAAGGAAAATAAAGCTGCACTAAATTGAATCCATTTGAGAAAAAAACAAACAAACTGGAGATCAGAGTGCATAGAAGGAGTCTCCAAGAACTTTTAAGAAAATCACAGATGAGAAAAGCATTTGACCAGCTTCCCGACGCAGAATAACAGCTTGAAGGCGTCGTTACTATCGAGGCTTTTCTACCAATTATTGAATGAGTTTCAGTAAGAGTATTCACCGGTTATTTCCCTGCTCCATTCTACTTCGGTACGCATTATTTATGTACTAATTTGTTTTGATTTTTTTGCATGTGTGGATTACTTGGGCCGTTGCCGACATCTGGCCTGAATTTCCTGTCAATAGCCCCATTAAACAGAAAAAGAAGCATACTTATTTTCCCAGCTGTATCTCTTCTCGTGTCTGCTCTTGCAGCAGCAAAGAATGGAGACAGGCCTGCCAATGTTCATTGTATGAGAGTTTATTAGGGATGTAGCTGGAGAGTGATAAACAGACAACATGTAGGGACAAACCCAACAACCGCGGCATGAACGAAGGCGGACGGTGAAAGCGGGCGAGCAAAATATCTTGGACTAATAAAATACAAAAAAGAAGAAGAAGAAAAAAAACACTTAACATTGCAGCACAAACTTTATCTCTAGCTCTTTATATGGAAAGTTTGGGAGCCCAGCATCCAGAGCAAGGGTGGGCCATGGAGAGCTGGGAAAACAAAGCCAACAAGGAGCAGATGTTCAAGGCTGCACGCACACACACACACACACACACACACACATAGACATTTGAAGGATATGGTTCCTGTCCTAGGACCTCGTCCATTTATAACAACACACAAACCTGCTCGGAACTGAACAAAAACGAGAGAAGGAAATACATTAAACTACAAGACATCCTTCCACAAAGCTTTTGCAGAAATGCTGCTATTTTTCCAGAGGTGCTTTAACTTTTAACAGCCTTCCTGAATCCCGGGCTTTGTGTGTCTGAGTGTGTCTGAGTGAACGATTGGATTTGATATATAATCACAAGAGGAAACAGCTGCATGGACCCGCGTGGCTCAACTGACGCTGGATCTGCAGATAACCTCTGACTTTTCAGACAAGTGGAGAGCCTCAGGAAGTTTCTACGGGAACGACTGCGCACAAGGTATTCAAATAAGCACGGCTCAAGGTGCACGGCCACATTTAGCACTTGCATGTGCATTAGCGGCGCATGTAAATTTCCAAACACGTGTGTCCCAGTAAACATCTAATTTTTGCCTCGACAAGCCTGTGCACAAACAAAAATCAAAATACATCTTTATTATGTGTCAAACACCTGAACTTTTGTGCAACACTATGACAAACAGCCATTAATCAATCAGTCAACAGCCCATCAAGATATTTGTTCTGTATGTGCTCTATAAAAAATGCTCCTCAGGCAAAGGGAGGAGAAATGGGCACACTGCTGCTGCTGCTGCTACTGCTTTCGGAGCCTCTGCACAGAAAGGAAGCAGCCTGAGCGGTTTCACTGCAAGTCCTTCCTGAAGTTCTAGAAGTCAGAAGTGTGCATACTGGGCTCTGTCCTTGTTTGAGGTAACCGTTGACATAATTTACGCGCAGCACATGTCAAAGGAGGTCAACCAAAGAGTCTGCAGTGTATGCAGACCAAAACTGCCATACCGGTGTCAAATGCCACTGAGTTGGTTTATCGTCCAAACAAGTTAACCTCCAGGGGAGAAGCACATTCCTGGCATGTTTTGTTTTGTTTTCTTTTCTTCATGTGCAACATCTAAATGTGACTGCCAAGATTTATTCTATAAACTTCATTTAAAGTATGCGTAACTGTTGTCACTGTAAGATAGAAAAAAAATACAAAAAAAACAAGGGACGCTTGCTTGCTGACAGACACAGCAGGCCGCTGTACGTGACACGGAGTTCTTTCGATCAATTTCGCATTTTGGTTGTGAGAGAGGACTGAGCCGTTTCTGAGGCTACGCGGGTTTCACTTCTGTGCTCTGCAAAACCACACGCACACATTCAAAAATAAACTGCCTCACACAGCCGCGCTGAGTTACACGCACACACACTGACACTCTCTCTGAGGTGAGGGCGTGCGTGCGTACGTCAAAAAGCAAAGAGTGGAATCGTAAACTCTGCTATCACGTCACGCGCCCACTGGTGCTCGGCATGGCACCCAGACATTGAGAGACGCCGGGGTGGTTCTTGATTCGCACAATGACAGTGTGTGTGTCTGAGGGCTCCTACGTCGACTGACAGTGACGTCCGTCCATTGTCTCCACCTCCTCCTCCTCCTCCTCTCCGTCTCTTTGCCCCACACACTAACCAGAGAACGAGCACAGCTGGTACAAAACGAGCCGAGCCTCACCTGAAAATTAGGACAAGTACATGACAGTAACTGCAGAGGGCTATTCAGTTTCAGCCAAATCCCTCCCAGACCCGGGGGAATAAGGCACAGCTGTGTTACCATTAGTGTCTGAGCTGACCTGTCAAAGTCTTTAACTCACATACACGCACAATGGGTAATTACTGCCAGTTAGCCCACTCATTTGTTGCTATTACGCCAAAATGACTTTCCCCACCGTTGCCCACTCGAATGCACATCATACTGAAAATGTCATTTAGGCCTGCCGACTTGACATTTTGGGTACAATTTTGCAATTAAAGTCAATTTCTCAATAAGGTGCATTTTACTCATCAGTACCAGCCTAAATGTGTTCTCAAACAGGATGAAACGTAAACAGTTCATTTGCTGCCTACACCTGCAGCCTCTGACTCTTGAGTTAGCCGTGACACGGCGAGCGCGCTGTTGAACAGAACGGCTGTCGTTCACGTTTACCGTCAATGTTTGCAAAAAACAACAACAAAAAAAAAGGTAAAACAAAGACACGGGTCAGTAACCGGTATCAGGGCACAACAAGGTCTGGAAAGGTTACAACTTCAGAACTGCAAAATTGTTCCGTCACAGCATTCCTACATTAATGAGAGGCAAAGAAACTGCCAGAGTGACCAGAGTTTTCTGCTATCATGTGAGGTTTAGAGTAAAAGAGTAAGCTAGTAAAACATTGTGGCTAGCTAGATTACCTAAGGCTCCTCTGTGTTTTAAGGCAAATTTCTTTGGAAATATACAATAAAAAATAACAGAGACAGTCATATTTTGATAGCCAAACTGGAGCATCGCTTGTCACTCAACAATTTGAAAGCCACAAGTGGCATGACTAATAGTCGACTGCAGGCTCTACTACAGCAGATAGGCTGACTAACGAACCAGCTAATATCAGCTTGTTATACACAAAGTGCTACTGTCAAATTCAATTACAAACATTAATGGCCTCATTAAGTGCATCATCAGAGATAATGACGAGGCCGCTTACAGGGAGGAGGTAGACCGTCTGACTGAGTGGTGCGACAAAAACAACCTGCAGCTGAACACCGAGAAGACCAAGGAGCTTATTGTGGACTTCAGGAGGAATGCTGACCCACATCCACCCATCCACATTAAGGGGACAGTGGTGGAGCGTGTGGACACCTTTAAGTTCCTGGGAGTCCACATCTCCGAGGACCTGACTTGGACGACCAGCTGCTCCAAACTCATTAAGAAGGCGCATCAGCGCCTCTTCTTCATGAGGACCCTGAGGAAGAACCACCTGTCCTCAGAGATCCTCACGAACTTCTACTGCTGCACCATTGAGAGCATCCTCACCAACTGTATTACAGCTTGGTACGGGAACTGCTCTGTCTCCGACCGGCAGGCGCTGCAGAGGGTGGTGAAAACTGCCCAGTATATCGCCGGGGCACCGCTCCCTGCCATCAAGGACATCTACAGGAAGCGGTGTTTGAAAAGGGCCGGGAAAATCACAAAGGACTCCACTCACCCAGCACACACTCTTTTCCCTCCTGCCCTCTGGGAGGCGTTACAGAAGCCTACGGACCAGAACCACCAGGCACCGGAACAGCTTCTTTCCCACAGCTGTCACGCTTTTGAACGCCTCCTGACATAAAACATAAACTATAAGGACTGTACTCCCCATCCTCTCATACAACAATAACACATGGACTATCCTCACACACACACATCACGGACTGTTTTCTTCACACACACATACAACCTGTAAATTTTATCTGCCATTATTTATCTATAATCCATTCCCTAACATTCTTGTATATTCTGTATAATCTGTGCATATAGCTCCCATATTTATATTTATACACAATATCTATATCTCTTGCTATAACCCCTTATAGTCCATACGTACATAGTCTTGTACTTCTGTAAATAAATATTTATATCTTGTAGAGCACTTCTGGATAGATGCAAACTACATCTCGTTGCTTGTACTTGTGACAGTGCAATGACAATAAAGTTGAATTCTATTCTATTCTATTCTATTCTATGTATAATTGGATTATAATAATTATAATACATACAATATTAATACTCAACAATGTGAAATAAGGGTCAAATTTAATTTAATTTTCCAGTTGCTAAAAGTTTTTTACCTCATGAAAGCTGGAAAATTTCAGACCAAATCCAGTTTGATCAAATTAGGTAATATTATAGATTTTTATCAAATATTTTCACCATGAAACTGTGTTTTTTTAAATAAAGGTTCACATATCATAAGAGTCTATCACCAAGTATGAAAATAAATGAAAAAAAAAATACTGCTGGCAATCATGTAACATGTATTTTTGAAGTAAGGGAGACATATTAACCTTAGATAGGAATTCACACCAGGAGATTTATAACACCACAATTTCTTTCCAGAAATTAGCAAACGCCTGCAGCTGGTTTGCTAATATACTCACACGATAATGAAAAGGAAACGATAAAATGAGTCATCATTGATTGAGCTTCTAGGGAAAGACGTTATAAAGCTGACTAGGAAACTCAAATAGCAGTGAAACAAAATGAACACTTTCAGTTAGTATAAAACTTTTGTCTGTACTTTTGTGTGCCAGTTATTAATTGTGACACTGGTATTGACCTGGATTCAATAAAAGGGGGTGAAAGAATATAAAGAGAGATGAAATAGCAGAAGTGAGACTGAAGTGCAAAAAGACCCTATAAAAATAGAAAGGCTAATGAAGCAAATCGGTCTGACTTTTAGTTGACCTTATGCAAGCAAAGAGTTTTGGTTTGGCAAAAGCACATCCTTAAAATTAGTTATAAGATTGAAAAAAAAAAATCTTTAAAAGACATTGAAGAAGGAAGGACTGACCTGGAAATACTTTGGGACTTCCTGGGATGAGTTAAAAATGTATTAAAATCAAGAATATGTGTGTTTCTCTCTTTGACCTGTTCCACGTGTGACCCAATGAGTGGAGAGCAATGAATGGATGCTCCTCATCTTTCTAATACAGCACTTTACTCTCAGGCAGGAAGTTTACTTCCAAGTCCAATAGTGTGGAAGGAGATGCAGAGTTTTATGCCAGTAGTCTCATCTCTTGTAAAACCAAAACCAAGGTTAGCACTGGCAGAAGATACTGGAAATGGAGTTTTATCTTCATTTTGGTAAAACTAAGTGAAGTTAAGTGGCCTTCAGCAATCTGCTTAGTTAGATAACACAATTTAATACATACACCAGTTTACCAATTGAGGTATATGCAAATGTTTTGTGAGAAGATATTGTCCTGTATCAGATTAAAATGTTACTTTGCCTAGGTTTTCCTTGGAACGATATCAACTTTTTTTGTAAAGTGCTATTTGATTACTTCTGCTGAGCTGACAGCATAAAGATGAACTAAATTAAACTGAGCTGGTTTTAAAAGTTGAATGTATTGATGTAACCAAGTGTTGCTTTTGGATGCTTCCTTTCAGGAGACAAACAAAAAAAGGCCAAACTGCTACAGTCGCCTCTCTCATCACAGAATTGCCTTCATGGAGAAAGGGTCTTGACTTGAGTATACCCAAGAACACCAGGATCTAAGTCCATTTTTCATCCCATTTCCCAAAGAGATTGTTCAAAAGACAGGTCCACCTAACTCAGCCACAGCGTATCCGGGCCTCTTAGAAGACCAGCTGACCTTTGACGCCATAGTAATGGCCTGCCTGACAGAGCCAAAACACACAGTCCGAGCATTCCCATGGGTTGGTCTGTGTTTTCTCAAACATGCAGACACACACACACACACACACAATCATAGGGTTAAACAAACAGACACGAGCACACAGATGAATGTACATGCACAGTCCTAAAATGTGATAAGCACCCCAGCCCCTAACCCTCTGAGATAGACGGAAGACTTAAAGTGCAGACAGGAATCCAGCCGCTAGCTCGATCGCTCCTGTGTTTACAAGTGAAACATGGACAGTATGTACCTGCGAGCACAACACAGCCAGTTTCGACTGAACTCTATTTCTCACTGACAAACCAGTCTGACTGCACCAATAGCAATGCACACAAAGAAACAGTCATATGGAAGTATGCTGGAGCAGCAGGGCGATTTAGGCAAGAGTTCTCACGGCCGGAGCGCTCGTTCAGCTCTGAGCAAACAAAGATTAATAATTGTTTGAAAGGGTGGAAGTACATTCCACGGAGTTAGCCACTGATCACAGCCACTCCAGACTTAAACTGGACTCCATAACAATTGAACAGAATCAGCAACCTTGCGAGAGACAGGGTAGAGTTAAGAAACAGTGCCACACACCCAGGTAAGAGAGTTGAAATGGGAATGAAATAAAAGGAATCCCCCTCTCAGAGATTACTTCAGTTTGCTACAACTGCACTGCTCCTGGAGACTGATTTGAACTTGTGTCAGTGCACGCCTTTCGTTTGCAAGCTTGCAGATAAAAACCCCAGCAGGCACGCTCAGAGATAGCGCCTGGGTATCGCTCGTTGGAAGTTTCAAATTTGTGCTCACAGAGTCAGCCGCTTGTCAGCGTCTGTGCATTACTCAGCTCGGCAGAGTAATGTAATGATTAACTAGAGATCCAAATCTGCAAAGAATGAACAGGAAGGAAAACCTGAAATAAAAACGAATCTGCACATCTATTAGGGGTAGTTCTTGTCCGTCACCTCAAACTCTAGCTCCTGAGCTCTGCATTGTAGTCGCTCGCTTTTAATGAGACGGAACTTTAAAAACATTTGTAAAGCATACATTGTTTGTGTTGGATTTTAAACCTGATTAGGACATTAGTAACCATAAATGTGGAATGCACAGTGCACTATTAGCCGCAGTAAATCAGCAGCAGCTCTACTATTACAACAGTAGTTGTCCCAACTACTGTTTTCAAGTTAATATTAACCGAAAACAAAGAGTCTCTTTATGCAAAGGGAGGCACAGAAGGAAGGAGAGAGACAGTGGTGGGGGGGGGGGGGGGGCGACAGAAAGAGCGAGCTAAATGCTGGAAAACGATAAAGGAGAGAACGATGACTGACAGAGGAACTTTCCGAAGCAGCCAATCCTGGAATGTTGGTGGAAGGTGCCTGTCATGATCTGTGTCTTTCTGTGTTTATTTAGAGTTTTCTGTCCCCTTAAGTCTCTTCGTTGTCCTGTCCTCCCCTTGATTGTTCCCAGGTGTGTCTCGTTTCTATGATTACCCTCCCGTGTATTTAACTCCACCTGTGTCCTTTGTTCCTCGTCGGGTCCTCGTCAATGTTAGCTTCTGTGTCGTCAATGTTTAGTCTCTTCGTGTTCAGTGTGTGTTACTCCTGCTCGTTGTTTGGACTAAGTTATTTTCATTAAAACATCATATTCATCATACCTGGGTCCGCTGCATCTGCCTCACCACTCTCACCACCCGCACTTCCTGACAGAAGGACCCGAACATACCGAACGGTGAGAATGCAGCATATGGCCCAGCACGACCAGGAGGCATGGTTCCAGCAGCAGTTGGAGTTGGCTCAGCGGGATCTCTACAAGGACGTAGAGATCCTGCCATCTCCGCTGCTGCTGGAGGAGATGGGACTGGACTCAGACTATACCCTGGCATTTAGAAGATGTCAGATCCCACCAGTCACCACCCCAAAGCCCTCCGGATTCGGCCCCCGCCGTTACTCACGCCGGGGGAGACAGCGACGTGAGCCGCCGGTGAACCCGGCCCCTCGTCACCTTCCGGATCCGTCACCTCCGCTGTCAGCCCGGAGACGGCGACGTGAGCCGCCGGCAGACCTGGCCCCTCGTCGCTCTCCGGAGCCGCCACCTCCACGGTCAGCCCGGAGACAGCGACGTGAGCCGCCGGTGGACCCGGCCCCTCGTCGCCTTCCGGAGCTGTCGCCCCCGCAGCCGGTTCCAAGGCTTCGCTGCGGCTCGCCCCCGCAGCCGTTTCCAAGGCTTCGCTGCGGCTCGCCCCCGGAGCCCGTTCCGAGGCTTCGCTGCGGCTCGCAGCCGCTTCCGAGGCTTCGCTGCGGCTCGCCCCCGCAGCCGCTTCCGAGGCTTCGCTGCGGTTCGCCCCCGCAGCCGGGACCGAGGCTCCGCTCCGGCTCACCTCCAGCCGGCGCACCCGAGGCAGAATCAGCCGGCGTTCCAGCCGGCGCACCCGAGGCCGAATCAGCCGGCGCACCCGAGGCCGAATCAGCCGGCGTTCCAGCCGGCGCACCCGAGGCCGAATCAGCCGGCGTTCCAGCCGGCGCACCCGAGGCCGAATCAGCCGGCGTTCCAGCCGGCGCACCCGAGGCCGAATCAGCCGGCGTTCCCGCCGAGACCCCGACTCCCGAGACTCTCTACGTTCCCTCCGAGACCCCGACTCCCGAGACCCCCTGTGTTCCGACCGAGACCCCCTGTGTTCCAACCGAGACCCTGACCCTCTGTGTTCCTCCTGAGACCCCGACTCCCTGTGTTCCTCCAGAGACTCCCTGCGTTCCTCCCGAGACCCCGACTCCCGAGACCCCCAGTGTTCCGACCGAGACTCCCTGCGTTCCTACCGAGACTCCCTGCGTTCCGACTCAGACTCCCAGCGTTCCACCCGAGACCCTGACCTCCAGCGTTCCACCCGAGACCCTGACCTCCAGCGTTCCACCCGAGACCCTGACCTCCAGCGTTCCTCCCGAGACCGAGACCCTCAGCGTTCCTCCCGAGACCGAGACCCTCAGCGTTCCTCCCGAGACCGAGACCCTCAGCGTTCCTCCCGAGACCGAGACCCTCAGCGTTCCTCCCGAGACCGAGACCCTCAGCGTTCCTCCCGAGACCGAGACCCTCAGCGTTCCTCCCGAGACCGAGACCCTCAGCGTTCCCTCCGAGACCCTGCCTCGGGGGGCTCGTCGTCGCCGTCTGTGGGCGGCCCCCGGGACTCCCCGTTGCCACCTCCGGCGCCGCGGGCGACCGCCGGACCGCCTCTGTGGTTCCCGTCTCCAGCGCCGCGGACGGCCGCCGGACCGCCTCTGTGGTTCCCGTCTCCAGCGCCGCGGACGGCCGCCGGACCGCCTCCGTGGTTCCCGCCTCCAGCGCCGCGGACGGCCGCCGGACCGCCTCCGTGGTTCCCGCCTCCAGCGCCGCGGACGGCCGCCGGACCGCCTCCGTGGTTCCCGCCTCCAGCGCCGCGGACGACCGCCGGACCGCCTCCGTGGTTCCCGCCTCCAGCGCCGCGGACGACCGCCGGACCGCCTCCGTAGTTCCCGCTGCCACGGACGACCGCCAGACCACCTCAGTGGTTCCCGCCTCCTTTGCCTCCGCCCACCCTGTGGGTAGTTTTTTTTTTTGTTGTTTATGGACTCTTGGCCCTTCTTGTTTTTCCGCCCACGACTGTGGGTTGTTTTTTTGTTAGTTTGGACTCTGGCCCGCCGTCCGGCACCCCTCCACCCACCCTTGTTGGGTTTTTTGGGTTTTTTTTTTTTTTTCTTGGGCGTCTGGTAGCCGCCCTTGAGGGGGGGGTACTGTCATGATCTGTGTCTTTCTGTGTTTATTTAGAGTTTTCTGTCCCCTTAAGTCTCTTCGTTGTCCTGTCCTCCCCTTGATTGTTCCCAGGTGTGTCTCGTTTCTATGATTACCCTCCCGTGTATTTAACTCCACCTGTGTCCTTTGTTCCTCGTCGGGTCCTCGTCAATGTTAGCTTCTGTGTCGTCAATGTTTAGTCTCTTCGTGTTCAGTGTGTGTTACTCCTGCTCGTTGTTTGGACTAAGTTATTTTCATTAAAACATCATATTCATCATACCTGGGTCCGCTGCATCTGCCTCACCACTCTCACCACCCGCACTTCCTGACAGTGCCACATAGTTCCCAACATTTGTTGCTCAGTTGGCACAGCAACAGGACCACCAGCATGTTTATTAAATCCCTACCATAATACTGGTGAATTGAGATAAGGGGATAAGCATAAGGGGAGGAAACACTAAGGGTAAAAATGAAGGGCATGAAAATGTGATGTGTTATCTACAAAAACAACACTTTAAAAATATAATAACTTGATAATTTTTTACAGATACAGGCACCTATAAAACTGAGCAGGACCTGGGTTAAAAAAATAAGTAGATGAGTATCTCCCGATTTCCTGTCAGTGGTTCTCAAACCTTTTGAAGAGTATCACCTTATTAAATATCCAAGCACAATCACAATGACATATTTTAAAACAATAATTCATCAAATTCATCAAAACGTTCCCCGTAAAAAGCAACAACAAATGTAAAATAACATTCTTATCCATCTCCAGTGATCTCCATCCTCCTTTGAAAGAGGAAGTGGACTGGGAAAGCGTTACGCAAGAAATGAATGCTGGAGATCCTCCATTCTAAAGGGTTAAACACATTAGTGGGTTATGATGACTTTTCAACTCGGGTCTATTTTTAAGTGTCGCCACCAATAAAGCAACAAGGCCTGGCATTAATCCAGCGATATGTCCTTTCTTGACAGAGTAGGCAACATGGCCGGTGTGTGTTTAAAGAAAGAAAATATGTTTTGAATGCACAGCATCACAATGTCCACGTTTTGTTTTCACCCTGAATCATCTTAGGGTCTGATTGAACATGTAACCAAACACTGCATCACTCTTCATCTGCAACAAACAAGGTTCATGCCTTGTAAGAGGGCTTTGGCCTAGTCTTTTGATAAAAAACATGCAGACAGCAATCTAAATGTCATTTGGTAGTGTTTTGTTAAGGAAAATACACTAATCACTCTATTAATGAAATGTTTATTTGTGCTTCTGAGTTTTAGTGTCTTCTATGTAATACTGTAAAACTTTCTTTGTAAAGACGTTCCTTGACTGTTCGAATACCTTGAATGCAAAAAAAAAGAAATTGCTAGCTTATATTGAGTTAGCTTGCCACTGACCGCAGCAATTAACAAATCTTGCTGTATTTCTGACTTAAAATTGAAACATGGTTAAGCTGAGTTTTATGTGTTTTCCCATGAATTAATCAATTAATCAAAATCCCCTTTCAGGGCACGATCATTGACTCACTTTCACACAAGTGAGTCAATGATCTGTGGGGGTCATGGGCCCTGTGTGTTTTCAGAGCACTCTGTTTTGCTCCGGGACTGTGGAACCAAAAGGGCGCGGCTTGTAGCTTTCTGAATTCACTAAAGCAAAGGGCTGGGCTATAATTTGAAATCATCAGTTCTTTTTATACAAGCAAAGCTGCTGTTCAACCTGTTCCTATCAGGTTGTTCTGAAAGGAACAGGTTGCTGATTTGACTTCCTGATTTGACTTTAACCACCCCACTCCGTGTCAACACATTTCAACAGATCTCAGGTAGTTTGTGTTTCAGAGAATGAGTCGACTGAAGGAATACCAAACTCATAACTCCTCAAAGATTTTACACCGCGAGTCTCATTCACTCCACAGCACTCACAAACGAGTACTGATGCGTTTGGGTTATGTGCCTTGCCCAAGGGGGCATGAACACGAGGCAGAAATAGAGACTTGAATAGAACCCACAGCTTTTGATTGTAGGACAACTCTTCTTCTTACTCAGCCACTTAGATTTTCATGGTAAATGATCTACAACAGAATATCTTCTGAGTACCAATAAAGGTAACCCAAATGCTAGTAGTTCATCAACCTCAGATTTAGCTGCTGTAACTTCCACATGGAGGTTTAGTTCACAAGATTTCAGATGGATTTCTAAGTAATTGCATTTGGCCTCGTTACAGCATAGCTCAAATAACTTTCTTATGTTTTAAAGACTCCTCCAGTGAAGAGACAAAAATTAGAAACACTCAGATGTACTGTAGGGACAGGATGATACAGCAATAACTAAAGATTCAGAGAAGCAGCCTGCTCTTTCTCAGCCCCGCCTTAGCACGTCTCACACAGCCTGGGATCCATTCATAGAAATCTGACTAACAAGAAAGAAATGATTGTTCTCTGAAAGCAGTTTTCGTTTTCTTGCTCGCGGCCTCACACACAAGCACGCTGTAAGAAACTCTACAACCGGGCTCCATGTAGGTTTCAGGTGTCACCATAAAATCTGACAATAAGCACATCAGCGTGATTAAATGGCATCTTATAGGGCGATGGAATACACATGACCAGCTCCGAGACTCTAGTAACTTTCAGTATCTATGCAAGTCATGGCCAATTACCAAAGCAAAATAGAAAATAAAAACTGGAGGCACTTTTGGCAAACATTTGAATAATGAAAACAAAAGCTAGTTTTTTTTCTTTTTATTTTAGCTGTTTGGAGTAGTAAAGAGACTCTTGAGGTATGTATCTGCAGAATGTAGAAAAACACTAAACATTTGTTATTCTGTTGAAAATACTAAACCAAAGCAATTTATTATCTTCAGTTTAGGTTACCATGCTTTTATAGTCACCGTTCATGATTAATAAACAAAAACAAAATCAGCTTCATCAGCTCCAAATGAACACATATTATTTCCATGTATCCATATTAAGAAGAAAGTCCACGTTCAGGATAGGGTTTCACAAACTAGAACTCAATTAAAAGTGATCTTGTCCTTTAAAATTGCTTAGCTTCAAACGTACAAAAACACACATCACATTCTACACTGTTATTATCACTTATTTAACAAATAATAATAATAATTTGTTAAACACAGGAAAGCCTGTGTTTGAAAAACTAAGCCCACCTTCTAAATCACTTGCAAAAATTTAACTTGAAGTAGTTTTTCAGTCTCACACCACAGTGGAGGAACAACCATCATCTCTCCATGCTTGACAATGGATATGTGAGGTTGGCGAATTTGAGATTTTTCATTTCATAGATGAATTTACTGAAATGTCCACTCTCAGAAATATCATCTGCAGACTCTGCAGAGTCATAGCTGATGTCTTTTTACCACGGCATTGTATTAAGACAAAAATTCTGTCTTTTGGCCCCATATTCGGCTAAAAAACATTCCTGCTTTACAGAGTTGGTCAGACCAGTTCAAATGAACATTAGTGATGTTCACTTGGAGGCTGCTTCCCCTCCTCAGATCTAAAATCCAACGGCATGACAATCATTAGAGCCTGAAACCTTCTCTCGCTGCATCATAACAGTGCTATTGATCCCTGATCAGGTTTCACAGATGTCTCAAAGGACTGAGTGAAGATAATTTCCATGTGATTGACTGTGTTCATGTACTCTAGTCAGCAAGAGAGAAAGTAAAAGAGAAGATGAGAACAAAACAGTTTGTTATTTTTCATAGATTCCTCCAGATCAGATCCACTTGTACTTTATCTGTATCCCAGAAAGCCTAACTGTGATTTATGCAAATATTCTGCATGCCGTGAGCCGCATCATGAATATCACAGCCTTTCCGATAAGCCCTCTTCCTCTTCAGTAAAAACAACAGAACTAACTTCTCTTCCTCCGTGTTTTAGCCTCCATCTCCTTCATTTAGTGGAACTGCTGCACAGTCGAAAACAATCTCTCTGTCCTGTCACTCTCCTCCCCTTCTGCTCCTTTTTTCCCCCCCATTTATTTATTTATTTTTTTTACTGCCTCTGAAAAGCCAGGCTAGAATAACCAGCAAGTCCAAACACACGCTGCCAACCTCCCGGTCCCTCTTGAACACACAAACGGCACAAACACAGAAATGACATACTAAAACACACACATTGTGTGCGGTTGGTATGGTTCCCTGGTTTGTGGGGGTAAATGGAGTGGAACAGGTTAGCGCTGCTGCCATATAGTATCCCACCTGTACAAACACAGCACTAGATCATGGCAAAGCAGACACATACACACCCCTACACAGACACACACACACACACATGTCCTCCATCTGGACCCAGGCTCTGGTGGTTTTTAATAGCTATCGATCATTTTCCCTGGTGACACACACACCTCGATGTTACAGGCAGCGCAAAGGCACAGGTCCCAGAGTCTATGCACATTAACACATATTTGCCTACACACAACCTGCTATGTACTGTCAAAAAAGGCCCGTTTACTTTGGCTAAATATGTCCCTGTGCCAGGTTGTGCTCACTGATGTGTCCTGCTGCGGCTCACTCTGCATTTCTTTTCAGATGAGATTATTTAATTTACATAATGAGGCCCAGACTCACTCTCCCAGATTGAATTACTTTGAGACAACAAATAAAAATGAATGCAGACAAGCAGCCCCACAAACATACAAAACCCAGTCGATGGGAGCCTCTCGCTGGAGTCTCTCTCTGGCTTTAGCCATGATAAAAACAGCATCTGTGTCCTGAAACTGTGGGGGTTGGGGGGGGCAAGCCCTGTGCCGTTGCCACCCTGTTCCAATGAGGTCATCATACACCCGCGAGTGAGTTACAGCAAGATGGGAGGGTCAAAAAGAGGAAGAGACAATCAATATTCCATATGATTCTGAGCAATAAATCTGGGATTAGTCTGGGTAGTTAGCTGCGATTAATTGTCAAAGCTAATAAAACCGTGTGTCACGGCAGAAGCAAGGGAGGCTGACGGGAAATAGTGCTGACTTTTATGGGCAAATGAATTAAAACGCTAACCGAAACTGCGTCGTCAAAGTCGGGCATCAAACACTCATCCTACACTTAGTGATGCAAACAACAAAGAGACATCACTCCCTGAGATTCACTCCATGTGAATTATAATTAAACGATTCTCTGCTTTACAGCTTGTCGTAAATCCAGACACGAACGAGGGACGTTTGTCATTTACTCTCGTCTTTCCTTTTTTTTATTGAAAAATGACCACAGTTTATTGATACGGTTAGAGTGGATTTGTGTGAGCCGCACAAAAGCCAGCAGTGGAGGTTTTGCAAAAGCTGTGGTCAAGCCGAAGACAGAAAAGCAAGCCAATTACTATACACTGGTGGTTACATTAGGTACACATCAATTTTAACATTTAACGACCTTGCATATTTTAGAAAGAAAACTTCCTTGGATATCTTCAGTCATACAAAAATGACGTGGTTACCGTGTCACAGTAACCACGGCCTCTTTATGGCAATGTAACCCAGTCAGTGAACTGCAGGTGACACATGAACTTACTGCTATTAGTGGGTGTGGATGCAGGTAGAGCGATGACATCAACATTTGATATGTTCATTTAGTAAATTAGATCTGCTTCTCACTCTGGTTTAAAACACATTTTGACAAAAACAACCTTTAGGCCAGTATTAAACACGTTTATAAAGCCCACATTTTTGTTTTTCTTATTGGTCTGATGTAATACTCTGGCCTTAAATGCCATGTTTTTATTAAATGTGCACAGATAATCATCAAAATGATATTCTAATTTATTGAACATAACTCTATGTTGTAGTGTAGGATGTTTGTTATCTATGCAAAAAGGTTGAAAGCAATCATAGCTGTTCTTTTCAAATATTAAAAATAATGTAAACAATCTTCAAAAGTATTACACGACACATTGTCCCAGAAATTATTGCGATAAACAATAATATTGTCATTTTGAGACCATTTTCAGCTAATATAATAATTGGCATTAGCATACCAACATCATTTTGATGTCAAAGATCAAAACATATTTTACATTTCATGTATCTAAAATCAATAAACAAAACAAACACAAGCAACAATGATTAAAATAGATTATGTAACCAATATTGCATTTTAAAAATGATTAATTGTTCAGCATAGCCAAGGCAAACAGGCAAAAGTGGCAGGTAAGACATTAGTAAAAAAGAAAAAGTCCAAATTAACTACTTTATAAGGGATTTCAAATGTTTGTTGCATTTTTCAAAATGCCGGCTTTTCAACAGCATCAAATGATTTTATCTTATGATGCGATTAATTGATTTATTGCTTTTTGTGATAGGCTTAGATGTATAGAACTAGAAGTTGCTAAAGCAGAAAACAAAAACATTCCGCCAAAGGGGGAAAAAATAAAATGTTGAATGATTCTTGCACAGTGCTTCCTTTTACATTAGCTACTATCTGCCTTCACACGGACCAAAATCCAAATGAACTCTTTCACAGATTGGATGTTTTGACACCAGCTACTGATGTATTTCTGCTCCAAATATGGTCCAGTACAAGTAAATCCAGCTGAAGGTTGGACAAGAAGCTGTGCTCCTATGCTAAACCGCCCACCCATTTGTCTAATCATTCCTTCATGAATTTAACGTTTGTATGACTCCTCAATTCAGACAACTATATATCTGATGGGACGTGGAGGCAAAGTAAACCAAACCCACACAGACGCCCAGAGGATCTATGGGAACAGTCCCAAACCCGGAGCCTTGAGGAGAGCCGAGATTTACCGCGTCAGAGCTCTGACTGGACTGAACAGCTGGTCTCTTGGTGGGTGTTCAGGACTTTCTGGCTTATCAGTGCATATCTTTAAGAGTTCTTTTTCTTTTTCCAATTAGTTTTAGCTCACTTGTACTGGATTCAAATGTTAGTGAGCAGCTGGTCACGGCGGCCTGAACACTGTGTGCGAATGCATTTGTAAATCTGCTGACAGATTACAAATGTACCTGCAGTGATAAAAACAGGCCCGTTTCACCAATGAAATCAAGGTCACACATACAACTTGTGAGAGTGTGTGTTTGCATACAGTCCGGTCCAACACACACATCTGGTAGGGCTTTTTTTTTTTTTTCTTTTTCTTTCGCATAACAGCTGAAACAACAATCATTCACGCCGGGTAAGACTATTGTGTTTTCAGCGCAGTCTGGGCTTTAGACAGTCCATCTTCTTCTCTCTCACTCACTCCATAATCCTAACCCAGAGTTTGATTCAGAGCGAAAAGCAAACTTCTTCCTATTACTTCATTGGGTTCATCGCTTGTCACCTTTGCCATGTGTCTTGCGGCGATTTGGCTAATGCACAAGTTCAACTTTCTGGTACAAACACAAGCACAGCAGAGCTGTGTGAGATTTTACTGCAAAGAACGGCTGAAACAATACAATAAGGCTGCAGCCTGTTTCCGTCACAAGGGAAATCCTGCAGCCTGGACGGCAGCTGATAGGAGTAAGATGAGAAGGAGAGCCAGAGAAGAGGAGGAGGAGGAGGAGAGAGATAAGAAGGAGGCAAAGTGTGTGGGAGACACAGAAGAGAGGGACACTTTGGGGGAAATCCAGAGGGATAAATAGCAAAGAAACATGTCAAAGCGGAGGGAGTGAAAGAGGTGAAAGACGCAGGGGAGGGAAGAAGCAGGAGGTTTTTACTGGTGAGAGAAAAAGTTAAAGTCGAGACAACAGAGACTGAGTGAACAACCTCGGGATGCAGCGGAGCGGGAACACAATGCTCAAAAACACGGCGCTGATTCTCAGTCTTGAAAATAAGCAGCGGCACAAATGAAGCAAACTGTTGGAATTCAATCAGCAAAGTGTGATTTTTATTTAGTTAATTATTTATTACTATTATTGAGCAGATATTTATGAATAGAAAAAAAAAGTTTGACTGCTAAGGACATTTAAATGAAATAGTTCAACTACAACCTTTTTTTCAGAATTTACTTAACTAAAATGATCTAATCCTAATTAAGTAAACAGAAAATGTGACATTAGTAGTAACTAATGTGCTTGGTCAGAATTAAAATTGTTTTTGTTTTTTGCAAATATTTAATAGTTTCCAACATTGTATTTTTTCAGTGCAAAGTAAAGTTGTCTCTTTATTTTATTTTTTGTGCAGGAAAGAGTCGAAAACCAGGAGTTAACCTTGTGAAAATTTAGACACATTCAGTAACTGTGAATAACAAAAAGCACCACAGAGTCAGCAAATAAGTGGAACTCGTTTCAGTGCTGTGTAATTGTCTCTTTTATATAGCTTGTAAAAAAAAGAGAGAATTTAAGTGAAAACATGCACACAAAAGGTCCAGAAGCAGTTAAAGAATAACTACTCATAGGCGACCAAATGTCCAGGCCCTGGATCCAACAACAGCAGGAAATCCTTCCCGCACAACTCAATCAGTAGGGTTGCTCTCTGTTAATTTGCTCATGCACTCTTAGACATAAAATGACTTTGGCAGACTTCCATTTTGTGGTCACTTTTTTATAAGTGTGAGCTTTGAGAATGAAACGTTCTGCATAAAATATCTGAAATGCTGTGGGGTTCTGTGTTAAAGACAACCATGGAAAATATATATATATACAAAAAAAAAAAAAAGAAGACTCTACAGAGCTTGGGCATGGTGTGTTTTTTCCGAGAAACAAGTCTTAATTTAAATATCACAACAGGATAATGACCCAAAACATGCAGCTAAAAACACCCGGCTAAAAGCAAGGAGCAAAGAGGAGACTATTCTCCTCTGGCCTTCTATGAGCCTTGGAGAAGACACTCTTCAATAAAAAAGGCATCAGAAATTCTCCAAGTAGTTTTTCTGCTTTCTATTTTTTTTTTTTTATCCAAAGTGCAAAAAACTGTGGTATAGTCAATGAAACTGACTAAAAGTGGAATAAGAAGAAAAATATGGTAGCAAGACTTGCATTAAGCTGCTCCCATGCAGCCTGGTCTGTGACCATAAAGCCAAGCAATGTTCTCCCTGGCCTTTAAATCTTAAAAGAAACTACATCAGATCAGGTAAATCAAAAGGAAATCAGGTTATTGACTGACCATTCTGACACTTACTGCAGTACATAAAGACAACATTAGCAGCCATAAAATGTCCAACTGCAGAGGCGCTTTATGATTTTAGGTGCCTCTCCACACCAGGCAGCGCCGGGCGACTGATTTACTTGACACTCATGGGGGACGTATTTAGACCGGACGTGCTGGAGAGACTGGCGGGGCAGAGGGTGACCCAGACAGCGAGAGCACCAGAGGGGAACACGTCAGACACACGGGTTAACCTCCTCCCATTAAACCACCCGTGATTTCAAACCAAAGGCCAGGGGACAATGGACTTCACTCCACTAATTACACACTGCAGCACAGATAATAGGAAGTGTGCATCTTTATGAGGACAAGCAGATTTCTTGTCCTCGCTCAAGCAAATTGCTGTCAAAGCAAATATAAAAGCTCTGGAAAGACGCTGCGGTGGAGATGCGTACTTTGTTTGTGGAAACATTCTAATTAGCTTGTTTACTCGACTTCACTTGCAAGTAAATGTCAAGTGTCTGGCTGGTTTAAACATGTGCAGCTTTGAGCTGATATTTTCAAGTTCATGTTCCCAACTTGCTTATCTGTTTTTAAAATCCCCCCACTTTATCACATCTCCACAACATGATGCTGCCACCACCGTGTTTTACCACTTGAATGTCAAGTTTATGTACATGGCACATTTCAGTGACAAGGCAAAAGATAATACAGTAAACAATTATGAAACAAGAAATAAACTTTAGATTATGTCAAATGCCATCAGCAGGAATAATGATCAACTATACAGTATATTAAACATATCGATCAGTGTTCCAGTTATTATTAATCAAAGGCAACTCTAAACAGGTAGGTTTTTAAAAGAGCACAGTGTTTCGGCAGTTTTGCAGTTTTCTGAAAGTTTGTTTCAGATTTGTAGAGCAGAGAAGCTGAAAGCTGAACCATGTGTTTAGGGTTTGCATTTTTCTTGTTTTATTTCCATGTTTACAGGTTCCCCTGCATTCCTTTTGACAAACTGAAAATGCTTTCTTTCAACAATGTTTTATTTTTTCTTACACCTCCGTTAAGCCCAACTTGACAGTGTGCTCAAACTTATCTGTCCTACCAATAGATTCAGAAGAACCAACAGAAGAACAAGATTAGGTGTCTGAAGGCAATTGTTTGTACTGTGTCTATAGCTCTATACCATCTGGGGGCTATATCCAAACACACACCACATTTATCAGATTTTTATTTGCTTAACAGACTATGCACATGGCAAAACATGATGGTGGCAGTATCATGTCTTTTTATGGTTTTTTGTTGTTGTTTGTTTGTTTAAAAAAAATACATACCATTTCCCTTCCATGTCACTATTATACACTGAAATTTGTTGCTCTGTCCATCATGAAAAACTTATTTAATTACACTAGAGTTTATGTTTAGCTTCACAACAGTTGAAAAGGTTCCAGGAATATTAACACTTTTACACAAGACTTTACACAGTGCAACCATGATAATGACAATAACTTCATCGACTTCATATAGGACAGATTATGTGAGACCTCCATCTTTAGACCATCACAACATCCATCGAAATTAAAATACTGAAAGAACTTCGTAACAGGAATAAGTCCACCCATGTTTTTTTTTTTTGTTTAGTTGGTTGTTGTTTTTTTTCTTTTTTACTCCAACTCTGAATTTGATGTCCTGATTTTTACTGTTCAAAAATAAAGACAATAAGACAAATATAATGTAAATTAAACTTTTATTAAAGCAAAACATAAGTAGTAATATTAAACACATTTACTTAGTGACATTAAGCTGTATAAAGGGACTGAAACTGCTCCTCCAGTCCCGCCACTGACTGCAAAAAAGCGGGTAACCAAATATTCAAAAACAACACGTCATCCCACAATGCACCGCGCTCACGCTCTGCTTTAACGCATTACCTCATCCCACAATCCACCGCGAGACTCAGAATCTTCTGGGTGGTTGTCTAGGCAACACACCTTATCGGGCGGGTTTGACTCCGCCCCTGGACACGCCCTCCAGCCAATAGGAGAGCCCGGTTATGACTTCATGGTTATTTTTAGAGAGGCCGCGGCAGCAAATAAGCTTTACCTCCACGCTGCCTGGCTTACAGTGTATACACAGCCAGGCAAGAAGAAGCAGCTCAGCAGCTGCGAGGCGCCTTTCACTCTTAGACTCAGTACAGCTGTGGATACTGTGGGAAGAGCTTAGTGAACAGTTACAGACCAGCGAGTGAGGGGAAGAAGTAAGTTCTGATTCCTGTGTCGCTCTGAGTTTGGAGACTTTTTACTCACTGAGAGGACTTTTCGGAAAGAAGAGGGACGAGAAGTTTGTTTGTTAGGGTTTTTCTAAAAAAAGAAAGAAAAAAGAAAACTCACTAGCAGCGTCTCTTTTTAAAACTTCTTCTATGTATACCAAGATGGAAACTACTTTCTACGACGACTCACTCAACGCTTTCTCCCAGAACGACAACGCGGGCTACGGATACGGCAACCCCAAAGCGCTGAAGCACAGCATGACGCTGAACCTGTCCGACCCGACGTGCTCTCTGAAGCCTCACCTGCGCGCCAAAGCCGGCGACCTGCTGACCTCTCCGGACGTGGGGCTGCTGAAGCTGGCCTCCCCGGAGCTGGAGCGGCTCATCATCCAGTCCAGCAACGGGCTCATCACCACCACCCCGACCCCGACCCAGTTCTTGTGCCCCAAGAACGTCACCGACGAGCAGGAGGGCTTCGCGGAGGGGTTCGTCCGAGCCCTGGCCGAGCTCCACCACCAGCATATGCCGGGCACGACCAATGCCTCCGCTCCGCAGGCCAGCGTCAACACGGCGCTGCCGCCCGTCTCATCCGTCGCCGGTGCCACTGTTTATAACAACACCCCGGCCATGCGCTCCGACTCTCCGGTCTACGAGGACTTGAACACGTTCAACCCGGCGATCAGCACCGTCTCGGCGCCGAGCTACACCACCTCAGCGCCGGCTGTGTCCTTCCCCGCGCCCCCTCCTCAGCTCCCCATCTACGGCCAGCCGTCCCCGGCTCAGCTGCCGCGGCTCACGGCGCTCAAGGAGGAGCCGCAGACGGTGCCCGAGATGCCGGGGGAGACCCCTCCCCTCTCCCCGATCGACATGGAGAACCAGGAGCGCATCAAGGCGGAGAGGAAGCGCATGAGGAACCGCATCGCAGCCTCCAAGTGCCGGAAGAGGAAGCTGGAGCGGATCTCCCGGCTGGAGGATAAGGTGAAGACCCTGAAGTCCCAAAACTCCGAGCTGGCGTCCACCGCCAACATGTTGCGGGAGCAGGTGGCCCAGCTGAAGCAGAAGGTGATGAACCACGTCAACAGCGGCTGCCAGCTCATGTTGACGCAGCAGCTCCAGACCTTCTGAGGCGACCCCAGCAGACAGGAGAGACTGTAGTTTGAAAGAGACGGACGCTTCCTGTGATGGCGTGTCTCCCCCAAAAAAACATCCCAATGGGATTTGGGAGGATACGGAGGCGACACTGACAGGATCACTTGGGAAGGGGTGGGGGGCGATGAACTGCCGCTCACTCCCCTTGTGGCACGTCCTGGAGATGGGGCTCGGGACAGTGACAGCAGCCATGAACCAGAGAGGACATGCACCAACTGAACTAAAGTGAACTGAAAGTTTTCTTGATTTATCCACAGCTCTGCATGGACTTTGCCATTTCCACAAGGAGAGGTTCAGTATTAGGACTTGAGAGACTTTTCTTGCTGTAGCCATATTTTTGGGCGTGTTGTCAACGCTAAATAAAGTTGTAACAAATGCTGCCGACCTCTGAGTTACAGTTCAAAACACCATTTTCTTAATTGTAAGAAATTAAGTTAGATAAAGCTTCAAGAATTTCTTGTTGTTTTGTTTTTCTAAAAGTCGTTTAATGGGGTTTCACTCATTGCTATATGTATATAAGATCAACTTGGAGTACTTATGTTTACTATTTGTAATAAGGAAACTGTATAATGTTTGTTTTTTGTTTTTTTATTGCTTGTCTTCTGAGCACTTCAGAAACTAATCGATATTTAAGGAGAAAAAAAATAAACCAGATGGAATGAAGCAACAGTGTCTCTCTGTGTTCTTGTGACAGGGAAAAAAAAAACAGTGGGTGTGCCATGTCAGGAACTCAGAAACAATAAAACATGTTGCAACATGTTGCAAGAACTGCTAGTTCCTAGAACATCAAGGTAAATTCCATTAGTGCTGGTATTGATCCAAGCCCAGCGATTGGGTTACAGCTGACAGGCCAGGCTCACTTACTGATGAAAGCCTACACTACAGATGGGCCGGGGTTGATCTCCACTCTGTGACTAAGCACAGAAGTTGTTTATTTTTTTGAATCCCTAAATTATCTCAAACCCTATAAGCAGGTGATACCAGGCTAAAATCACTTTAACATCTCAACCAAATTGACATACACTGAAGTTTTGTTTTTCAGTGTCGCTGCTACTTTCGAGGATCCAACTTCACTTTTTCGGAAGTCAACAAAGTCAATATTTCAAGAACAACTCCAAAGTGTCCGCTTTTGCGCAACAGAATTAATTGAAGTCACTGTAACTTTGTAAATGTGCTGCCCTGTCTCAGGGTCATATGATCAGATATTTGAAAAATAGCATTACATGCACAAACACAACAAAAGTTTAATTACTTTGATGCCTATTCCTCTATTACGAAATATTTCATAGTAATAGAACATGTATAAGCCCGTCTGTTAGTTGTTTTGGACGTCAGATTGTCAGACTCGGTTAGATAAACATCGTCCAGACCGCTTAAATTAGGGAACACAATACTCTTGCCTGTTCAGTAAACAGGTGCTTTTGACAGGACAGCAGAAGTATAGCGCTCAAGAGTTATGTAATGTTTTTATACTTTAACCCTCCTGTTATGTTCGTTTCTGAGGTACAGCAATAATGTTCGTGGGTCAATTTGACCCGGGGAGTGTTTAATCATGCAATAGTGTCAGAAACCAAAAAATTCCTCCAAAACATTTTTCTATCTGATTATTAACTCCAATACTAACCATTTCAATTCATATTTGTGCAATGATGTTTGATTATTTCTCCCAAATTAAGGATCAATGACAACAACCTACTCATTCACTCATTTGGACATAAAAAATGGAATTTGCATTTTTAATATTTACTGAATAAATCCTAGACACAAAAAAACTATAATTTCCTTGAAATTGATTTTTGGTAAATATTTTTATATTACACTTTTTTTTTTTTTTTCAATGGGTGATCTTTATAATTGAACTTGAGACACACAAACTGTTCAGGGTCAAATTGACCTGCTGATTAAAATCAAGATAAATGAGTCATGCAGAGAGTATTTATGTTTCCCTCCACTTCTGCTGAGTGTCACTCAGTGTGGGTGGAGTTTGTCCACAGGAACAGAAGAAGTTCTCCTCAAAAGTTGTGTGAACACCTGCTTTCTCGCAGTTTCCTAGTGAAGTAAAGAGAATAGTGAGAAAGTGGGCTTGTGTGTGTCGGGGTGTGCATGGATGTGTGTGGTGTTTGTGTGGTGAAATATGGTTCATAGCTGCAAGGAAACATATAGAAATGGACATTTTTTAATCTTTTTTTGCACTTTAACCTGACTGCCGGGTCAAATTGACCCGAACAGTATCTGTGTAAAAAGTAGACCTAGGGTTTGGTACAAATGTGTAAAACTAATAAATTTTCAATTGATATGTAGAGTTCACCTATTAAGACAAATAGGAAAAGTTTCATGCAAAAAAAATACTTCCAACTATTTTTAGAAAATTTTCAAACTTTAAAACGGGTCAATTTGACCCGGAACATAACAGGAGGGTTAAAACAACAGGCCCTCCTGGTTCACATAAATCCAGTTCGCCACTAGAGGGCGACAGAAACTGTAACCGAGATTCCTCGCTACTTGCGGTGGATTGTTATTGCCTGTAGTGGTTCCTTGATTGTTTTGCTTTAATTAAAAATAGATTATCATCTTAATTAGTTAATCTCAAAGAGTCGACACGCCCTTGATAAAAAGACAGGTTTTGAAACATTGAGATCATAATAAAGATCTGTTATTTTCATTCAATTGCTCAATCTTCTTCATGCAGTCTGAGAATGTCACATCTTGATTTTGCAATATCTGCACACTGTTATGCAAAATTTGTCAGGTTGTTAGGATTTCTTTTGGTTACAGGCCTGTCACTCAGATTGAGATGACCTCTGAACTCTGGCTGGGCGGGTCCAAAACTCAGTCTCTTCAGGTGAAACTCTTTTTTATTTGAATAAATGTGTAAGTCACTGTGATGCTGAAAAATGAAATCCCTCTTCAGCGTTATGGATAGATCTGAAGATTTTGATCCAAGCTGACAAAAAGCTGTTCATAATTTCCCCACCAACACAACCGATCCAACTCTCAACTAAAGAAAAGTAACCATTTGATGCAGCCACTACCGTGTTTCAGCGTGAGAACAATGTTTCTTTGGTAATGCACAGAGAAAAAGTTTCAGTTTGGCTGTAATAGAACCTGAAGCCCTTTTCACAAGTCAATAATGTTTGGGAAACAATTTTGCTTTTAGTTAGATAAATGAAAAACTACCAGCCATTAAACAATAACATGTTATTGTTCATATATATATGTACTTACCCATATATATGTAAGTACAATAACACAAATGATAAATACAATTATTCATGAACATATTACACATACTTCTTTTCTAGTTCAACCTCCCAAATTATATTTGTTACATAGGCTTGTTAACTTGCTTTCTACATCATTAAATTATTTCCAAGTTTTATAGTTTATAAGTCTATGGAATTGTTAAAATTACCCCAGTTCTATCTAACCTACGAAATTACAAAAGTTAAATATGTTTCACAAAGACTTATTTGTATTTTAATACCCAATGCGATTTGGTTTCTCAAACCTACATCAGCGTGACATCATCCCGGAACACGGCATCCTTCCCCGCCATATAAGGAGAGGGAGAGCTCGGAAGACTGCGTCACAGCGCAGGGGGGCGTTTCTTACGGGAAGTGGATCGACTGTTTAATCTGCTGCTTTGCTGCACAACCGGGTGAGTCCAATAAATCCGGAGACAAAATGAGATTTGGTTTCAAAGAGCAAACTCATTAAAAGTCTATAACCGCGATAAAAATTTTAAAAAAAGTTCAATGTTCCGCATAGGAAGAAGTCAAGTGCTTTTTAAAATGTTATTGTAAATGAGTCTTACCTCTTGGTAAGAGATATGAAAATGTAAAGTATTCAGAAATGACTAATAAAATAGAAGTTTCTGTGTGGGCCAATAAACGTTGCATATATATATATATATATACTTGTGTTACATAAAGCATCACTGAATGACATTGGTGTTGTCATTTTATTAAATTAAGTATTATTTTTTTTAATGTATAGGATATACCTCAATATACTTAAATAGCTAAAATAGAATTCAGAAGAATTTTCATAAATATATAATATTGTTAAAATAATAAATATAGTGTATAATATATTTGCACTGCATATAGTAAAAAGCAACTCATAGTTTCATTGTCATAATAGCTGAAAATTAGCAATAACAACAAAATAATTCCAATTAAGAAAAGTGTATTTGACTCCACTGCAAGGATTTTTGCTCTAAAAAATGTAACAAATCCCCTTTAAGAAACAAATACTGACTTATTACTGACTTTTACTGTGTCAGGTGTCCACAAAAATAAATTTTCATTTTGTTTTCTTCATTGTTTAAACGGAAATGTGATTAATGGTGACCAGTGAGAGACGATGCAGCAGATATCGACAGATGTGAGAAAGAAGGGTTCGTTCCTCTGTGCTCAAAGGCTGAGGCAGATCTCTAGAGGCAGAAAGTGACATTTGTTAGCAAAGACCCGCTGATTTTACCCACTCACGTACTGAATGCATTAAAAATACAACTTTAACTGAGCATCTTTTGCCTCTAGGGGGTGCTGTTTGAAAACGAATGCTGGTCCTCCTGCAAACAGAGCAGAGGTCAAACTCATCAGATTTTTGAGTTGAAGAAGTCTACATATTTTAGCCAGTCTACTGTTTTACTGACAGGAAGGTATTCACTGATAATATTAAATAAATAATATTAACCGATTGGTTACTTTGTTACTGAAACAAGCAAAGTTGAAGAGAAAGTCATCTGTTGCTACAAAGTAACTTAGATAGTATGTATTAAAAGATTAGTGACTCTAAACTTTTAATAACCTCATGAAATGTTTTCCATTTTTGGTAATATTTAGTCATTATCAGGTGTAGACTTCTCAAATATTTAGCAGCATGTTTTCCCCACACCACTGCAGGTATAGGTGCAGATTTATCCTTGTAGGATTCAGGTTACATTCACCTTATTTTTGAAATAGTCTTATAAAAAGAGATGTGAGGTGTCACAAGGTAAGAGGTCAGGAGGAGAAGGTGGAGACTGTTCCAGGGAAGCCCCCTGAAACCTGACAGCTCTGCCGGGTTACTAGACCAGAGAGATGAAAGATAGAATGCTGCTGAACCAGGAGATTTCCACGAGCTGAGGGTCTTTCTGGTAACAGTGTGGGAGTGAATCACATATTTCCACACAACCATTGTATTCGCCCGCTTGCGGTTTTTGACTTCAACCAACCCCTGAAATTGTCTGCAACAGTTTGTTGAGCTTGCAGCTCTTGATGTTTCACAGATTAACGCCGATTGATGCGTTGGCACGTAATTATTCAAACAAGTCAAGGCAGGTTTCTGAGTCATTACAAAGAAAGCAATAAACAAAAAACTGATTTGTCTTCTGAAATTCTCGATTTTCTTCTTCTTTAAACAAAGGAAATGGCTCGACATCATGCCGGATTCCCGGAAACTTGAAGGAAGGCAGACTAAATGCGACATTGTATCAGAGATGTTTTCAAACTTCAGGGACGGAAACTAATAAGGTCAATTTATGTTCGAGGTGTAAAACAAAGGAAAAAACTTTTCTGCAAAATCAGAAATATTCCGATCAAAACCTGTGAAGACCATAAATTACTCTCTTCCAGTTTGCTTAGATGTTGGTTAGATAGATTTCCGACTTATAGGTGGGTAAACTCTGTGAGTAGGTGACAAACTGAATGTGGTGCGAAGCGCATTGGGGTCCTCTGGACTTAATAAGGTGCTAAAAATAGTAATAGCAGTAATAGTATAGCAATAATGGTAAGTACAAGCCATCATTTAATTCATTGTGTTTTCCAGGTTAATGAAAGTAAATATTCAATAATGTGCAAAAAGCAAGATGTTAGAGAGCTGAAACATTTTATGTTTGAACATCAATTCGAGAAAAGGCTGGTGGCTATTTCCAGCAGTCACTGGGCGAGGCAACAGAAACTTCAACAAAATGCAATCACTGACATAAGTAAATCGAAGAAATATAGCAATATAGCATTTCTGAAGTCACTCAACAGCAGGGCTTTGTTTTGCAGTTGAGCAGGCCAATGATGAAGATGCTCCTCTGCAATGTGCTGCATGCACGGTACACCAGGACACATGGTGAGGGTTTATAAGTTAAGGGTAAACTGTGCACATAGGAAGTTAAACTGCAAGCTACAAATTATGAAGTGAAGATGTGGCTGCAGGTCACAGACAGAAAAGACAAACCCAGCATGCGTTCAGTCAGAAATACTGTTAAAGCAGATAATGTACAATAGTGGCGACGTCTAGAAACTCCAGTCCTGCAGAGAAGTATCAGTCCTTTAAGAGATATCATTCTGCTTATTTAATTCTGCATCACTGTGAACACTGGTTGTAATTTCCTCTACAACAGCAAACATTGAGTTTTAAAGCCCTTTGCTGGCACCCATTTCCTGTAATTTCCACTGGCATGTCAGACAGTGCTATTCTTTTATTGAGTATAAGACTCTTCTTAAACATATATGAAGCCTTTAGCACACTTCTTAACATGCAGACTTATAATGTAGAATACAGGATTATTTTTGTTATGATCGGCCCCTGAATCCTAAGACAGTTGGTCTGCGTGCTTCAACGTGACAGTAAGACAGAAACAACCTTAAAAGCTCAATAAAAATGCTGCAGTTTTCCCCAATAAAGACGTAAGAAGTAACTCCTAAGGCTGAGAAATACTTCAGTGTACTGATGAAGATTTTTGCAAACCCTTATGGTGTTGCTGAACATACAACATCTTCATCTGAGACCACTGCATCACACAGTATCAGAAGATCATCTGCCTGTAAATAAGAAAGCAAACATTAAGGTTATGGAAGTCACAGTAGTTTGCTAAGGCTTTCATCTCTTTTGAACCTTTTCACGTTTTTTCACATTGAAGCCACATCTTACCAGATCAACACAAAGTTGAGCACCTTTTTAATTATACCTTTTTAATCACCCACTCTGAAAACCCCCTTCACGCTGATGCTCCGTAATAAAATGGACTGCAACTAAGTCACTTAACTTGCAAAGAGAGTCCACTTGTGTTTTAATCTCATTTTCAGTAGCTTCTGCACAGGCTTCTAGCAGACAGCTCAGGCGTGAGAATACCATGACTTACCTGCATTTAGTTTTACACTCCACAACTCTTGCCTTATAGGAAGTGTTCAAAATGAAGTCATTGTTCTAAGAAAACCGTAAGTCCTAGTTGCAGTTTTCCGCAAGCCATAAGTGGCACACCAAACATGTGAAGGAAGGCGTTCTGGTCAGATAAAAACAAAGATAAACTTTCTGACCCCGTGTTAAAAAGCAATCTGCAAGACTGCACATAACCCTAAACACACTGTGGACCCTGGTTGCTGAATGCAAAAGCACACCACACTTTTCAGATCTTTCTGTGTGAGTACCATCATTTTTGGCTTTATTTCACAACTATGCGATACGTTTTGCTGGGCCTGATACATAAAATCCTACTAAAATGCACTAATGTTCGTTGGTACCATAGCACAGAAGTGGTGTTATGATGAAATATTTCTTGTGGTCCTGCACCTTAATTTCTTGTGAGCTGTTTTTTTCTGTGGTTGCTTGCTGCAAATTGTGACAGGATGATAAAGAAGCCTATCGGCGGCGCGGTGCGTGTTGTTTCTTCCTGTCTGACTCTTAATAAAAGGTCTAAATGATAAAAATCTAACACCACAGACCCAAAGGGTGCAGGGTGGGATTTTTTTTCTTTCTTTGTTTCTGTCATTTCAGATATTTTCAGTTACTTGCAAGCTGCACCTCCCCGACCCCCCACACACATCAACGTTCCACTTCAGTGATATAAATCAGAAGGAGGCACACACTCATGGTGACAGTGCTGCATTGGCACATTTTCCCTTTGTTGAAAATGTCCAAGACCAAGTCAGGGTTTTTTGTTTTTGTTTTTGTTTTTTTAAACAAGACTAAACATGGAGATGTTCCTGTTTTTTCACCTACCAAAAGTCTTGTTGGAAAATTAGTTACATTATTATTATTAATTATTATTATTATTATTATTATTATTAATAATAATAATAAAGCACAATTATATAACGATAATAAAGCACACATCTCTCTGGTTGGGTAGCCCTACACTAATATTTATGAAATGTTCAAACAAAATTAAACTAGCAAGACCTGGTATTAACATGATAGGCCTTGTCAAACTTAACTATGCAGCTATCATGAGGGCTAATTCATGCCTTTGTCTATGCCATTTATCCATGGAAGGTCATGGTGGCAGTAGGCCTATCACAATAAGCAATAAATCAATTAATCACAGGACAAATTAAAATGAGCTCAATAATTTGCATTTGCATAATTTATTGTTTTTCTCTTTCCACCACAAACTGGATGACAAATTTCCTCAGTCTGGTGATTTGGTCTCAACTGGCCCTTTTTTTCCTTTTTTTTTTAAAGATAAATATGTTTACAGAGACTTCATAATTCATTTTATTGGTAGTTTCTGTTGTCTTGTTTATTTATTACTTTATGGATATGTGAAATGTCTTCCAGTTCCACTGTTAAATGTTGACAAAAAATTAAAGTTTATTAATCTTTGAGAACAGTGTTCTTGCATTATTATGTCATTGCCATTTTGTTACTCAAAAATGGTCTCAAAACAACAATATAATCGCTTATCGCAATAACTTCTTGAACAATTTATCGTCCAGCAAAATTTGTTATTGTGACAAATTTTCTCGGTGCCCATCCCTGGCAGTCATAGAGAGATAGGCAGGACACACTCTGGACAGGTGTGTTCATCACAGAGCAACACAGAGACACATGGACACACTTATACCTAAGCCAGGGGTCTCAAACTCCAGTCCTCGAGGGCCCCTGTCCTACAGATTTTAGATGTGCCACAGGTTCAAAACACTGGAATGAAATGGCTTAATTACCTCCTCCTTGTGTAGATCAGTTCTCCCAGCCTTGCTAATAATCTAATTATTCTATTCAGGTGTGGTGCAGCAGAGGCAAATCTAAAAGTTGCAGGACTGCGGCCCTCGAGGACTGGAGTTTGAGACCCCTGACCTAATGGAAAGAGTGAACAATTCCTCTAACAGCCATGTTTGTGGACACTGTGCGGAATCTGGAGTAAAATGAAGAGGATGCTGTAATAAGTCCAACTTTTTCATGATATGAAAATATTTTGTTCCGTATTTGCACACATCTTTTATGGCGTGCAAAATGTGTCCGTCACTCCTGGATAATTCTGTGAGTGATGGTTCTTGAATCACTGACTCCAGTCACAGTGCATGTCCTGCGAATCTTCCCAAATATTTGAATCAGCTTTTCTTCACAATCCTCTCCACAGGCTACCACATCTTTTACTTGGATCCCAGCTCAGCTTTTGTTATATAGCAACAACCTTTTGTTATTTTTTCTTCCATATTTTACAGGATGAGCTGATCTGTCCCAGCCGCCATTTGGATTTACAGACACGTCCCCTTTAAGACTCAACGTTCTATGGCTATCACGTGACAGTTGCTTGTAGGTCACGTGAGTTTGTTTTTGCCTGAGTCGCAGCTCAACATCGCAACCTCAATCCATGGCAAGGAACGAGGAGAAACAGCAGGGAAGACTGAACAGACTATGGCTACAGAAAGAGAGAGAGGGTACAGAGTTACCGTCTGTAGAACATGGCGCCATTTTATTCACATCCTGCTAATAAGAACCCTGCGGGTTTTCCAACAGCTAGCTTTACCTGTTAGCTTCACTCGTGCTAAGTTGTTGCTGTCAATGCAGGGATACATTATTATTCTAAATCTATATCCCACACAGATATAGATTTTGTTGTTTTGTTCTGAGCACATAAACTAATGAAACCTTGATTTTACAGAGGGACGGCTTAAAGATGTAAATAAGCGTCGACCCAAACTGGTAATGAAGCTAATGAAATGCCTTCTTGAAGCCACTAAGTCCGAACTCGTTAACTAAGAATAAACTTTAAACCGCGTCCCTCCACAGTCTACGCTGAACTCAGCTCCGTCTGTAAAAAAGTGGATTCCCAGCATCAAAAGTGAGATCGAATATTGCCTGCAGGTAAGAGAGAGCTGCTTGGAAAGTTGTAAAGGTCCTGGTTTGTTGACCCAGTGCTCTACATTGTTTTGGATTTGTTTGTTTGTTTGTTTGTTTGTTTGTTTTGTCCACTGCTCAGCAATCCCAGCTACCTCATTACCCGGAGAGGAAGATAGCTGAGTTCCAGCTGCACATCGAGGCGTTGGAAAAAGAATACAAAAGCTTCATCACCAAGCTACGAGCTCTAGACCCCTCATGCAAACACAAACCGTGGACTCCCAGAGCCTACAGCAAACGGAGAGGAGAGGTTCAAGACCCACCAAATGCCGGTCAGTGCTTTGGTTGTCACAGGAAATGAAAGTGCCAGTATCTAGATTGTCTGATGGCTAATTTGGTTGCTTCACTCTCCTGAGAAACCACCTGTTAGTTTCTAAATAAGCTTTAGAAACTAATAGGTAAACCACTAAATAAGCTTTAGTGTGCTTAATGTCACTTTAAGCACTGCAGTTAGCAGTACGCTACTGCTGTAAACACAACATTGGCAGCTTCAGTGCATGCTACAGAAATGAGCAATGAGTAAAAGTAAAGGTTAAATCTCTGCTTCCTGCACATATCTGAATATTCTGCTGTTTTAAAGAATTACTTTGTTCACAAGTGCTTGGCATACTTCTATCTCATGTTTGTGAGGAACTGTATACGATGTAGCTTGATTCTTAAACTTCATATGTAAGAAGAAGAATTTAATGTTGGATAATCTAAGATGTACTCACACAGTAGCTCCGTAGATTTAAATCTTCTGCAAATCAGCTCTATTTATACCCCTTGAGCCATAGCTGAATGCCACATAGTGCGACATATCACTGTCACAGAAAAATTTCAAATACAGTTGGTTTTTTATATTACATTTTGAGTTGCAGAGAAATTTCCCAAACTACTTATTAACTGTCTCCATGTCTCTTATTCATAGGTAAAAACCCTCGACTTAATGAGCTGTATAATGAAGGGAGTCAGAAGAGCAGAGGTGAGAGTGACGCTGCAAGAGATTCTCCCGGATGTTTTCGTTCCTTAGCAACAGCGGCGACCTGCAGCTTTTCAGAGACCAGGCTTCCCAGTCTCGTTCCCACCAGCGCCGTCTCAGACGCCAGTTCAGTCCAGGACCAGCCGCTCTCCTTCGACCAGACGCGGCTGGCGGTGGCTGCAGCTGCGTTCAGAGGACCGGTTCTGCACCAGAGTTCCTCCCAAACACAGAACCTCGCCAGGATGCTGCAGTCTGGCCTTCCCAACCTCAGTAAGTTCCACTCACAGCAAATGGCTGAATTTAAAAACTGGAGCCCAGAGAGAAAGGAGAAGCACACAAGTGGTTCTTTGGTAGGAACGGAACAAAGCGCTATTCAAGAAAACAACTCAAGCTGTGCAGCGGCGTCTGACTCGGGGCTCACACAGGACAAGAGTGGACACATCCTGGGACTTGATTGTTACTCTTCTTCTGATGAGGACACTAACACGTAGTGATTTTTTTATTGGTTTTGTTAAATAGTGTGTAACCTCAATTAAAATATTATATTTTGTAATGATGGTCAAATTTCTTTCAAGCACATTAAAAATATCTTTGTTTTTGAATTACAGTCTACATTTGTTACAAAAACATGGCATAGGCAAAAAAAATACATAAAAGTTACAAACATCTCAATTACGCTGTTATGTTGGCCTGAGTTTCCCCCGTCGACGTGTTTTCCAATTTTTTTTTATTTACCGTATTTTTCGGACTATTGCTTTTTTCCCACGCTTTGAACCATGCGGCTTATAGTCCGGTGCGGCCAGGGCGCTCTTTAGCAGGAAGTGAATCATTGTAAGTCAAAATTGGAAATCAAAGAAGAAATGTTTTCAAACTCATACCGCCTACCACACAAAGAAGCTCATATGATGCAGCTTTTAAGTTGAGGAGTTTCGATCTGGCAGAAGAAGAGGGAAATGGAGCCGCTGCACGTAAACCCGGCATGAACGAGTCCGGCGATGGAGACGCAGGGCTGCGTCCTTGTGGAAAACCGAGCGCGGCTTATATGTACATTTCCAGTTTTAAAAAAAAAAAATTGTAGGTGCGCTCTGTAGTCCGGAAAATACAATATTTATTTATTTCAAAGATGACTTCTTGAGATGTAATATCACATTTTTGAGGGGGTCCTTACGGAACATAAAGATAACCATCAACAATAATTCTGGGTTCTGCACCGCAGAACGCTTCATTGTACTGTGGTAAAAATAAGAAACCTGCTGTTTTTACTGCTTGGCTGCAACTGATCACCACAGAAAATATAATCCGGAAGCACCAGAATTAGAATTAAATTGAACAGAACTGTTGCTGGGTTGGTTTGCCTGGATCAGATCTATGTTTGCACTGTAAAAAAAAAAAAACAGAATTATTTTAAATGCCAGAATTAAAAACAAATGGAAGCACACAGAGCACTAAAATGAGTTATAATAAAAATAAAATGAATAAACAACTGAACCCAATCAAAGGTACATCCTTCCATAAAGGTTTATGACACTTCTACCGAGAGCTTTCCTCTTATGTACTATTTCGTAATTTAGGTGACACTTTCAAATGACAGTTTTTCATAATGGGGGCTTAATTACCTTCTACTGTTTGGTATTTTCAGTGACCTAAGTCGCTGAAAATACTGTAATTTGTTACTAGTCTAACAGAAAGAGCCTGGTGGCTTCAAACAATGTCGCAGTGGTTTGAAATTTTTGTTTCATAACTTTGAAGTGATGCACGGTTTTCAACAATTTTACAAAAGAGAACTAAGAAAGTGAGGTGTGCCTTTGTACTCCACCCTTTTACTCTGGCACCCCCAAATAAAATCCCAAGTGCAAATAATAAGTAGAGTTTACGTTTGTGTAACTAAAAAAGAAAACCCAGAGCTTTGAACATCTTGCATAGACATTTTAGTCCCAATGACCAGGAATGGAAAGAGTGTGGTTAAACTGCAAACATTGCACGACATCCCCACCTCCTACACCGAAAAGGCAACGATGAAATTATTCAGAAGAGGCTCTGATGATTATGGTAATTCAGGGGGAGCTGCAAAAAACCATACTTCATTCATGAAAATCGTTAGTCATGCAATCCACAGATCTGACTTGCATAGAAATGTGACAAAAAAGAAAGATGTCAGAAATCCATTTTGCCTGGAAGATAAAACAAGCATGTTAATGTCAAATAAAATCAAAGTTAATGTTCACCTTCACAAGGTTGTGTGTTTGGGAAGTGATATCATAAGCCATCCTGAAAACACCTTCTGTAATGGACTGAACATGTAAGACATGAGGATGTAGATGTATTTTCTTTTAAAAAGTTGAGTTTAGTTACCTGAGAACTAAAGAAAAACATTCAGTTGATAACAATTGGTAATAATGTCCTTAAAATAGGTAAAACAAGCTGAACAAAGTTTAAGTTTAACACCAACCGTAAACTGGTTTATAATTTTTAAAAAAAGAGCTACCCAACAAAAGACAAAGATGAATTTAAAAAAATACTGGCTGAGCTGAGCAGCTTGGCACAAAATACCCCAAAAATACTTAAAATAAACTAAACAATACAGACATCTAGTTAGACACCAAACAGAACTTCAAGTCAATGATTCAATGCACCGATAAAAACTGATGCATAAATTGATTTAAACTGATTCAGAGAAACTGGCCGTTCTGTGCTCCTCTTGACAGAAATGCTCTTAGTTGTTGCCCAATCAGCATTTCCTGTCTGCGGTCATGTTGCACACCATTGCACATCTTGCAATGCCCACCCTCTGCACCAGGATGAGAAAAAAAAGGCATTTAACAAAGTTGGACATTCAAAACATAACTGCACGTAAGAATAAAAGTAACAGTGTCACGCATTAAATTTGTGTCATGTTTGTGAATATCAACAAAACAGCTACTAACATGTAATGTGTATATTGACATTCACCTGCAGGTGCCCTAACGTGAAGCATGGTGGTGGCCTTATCATAATGTGGGTTTTTGTTCTTATCAGGGAAAAGGAAGCTGGCAGAGTTGATAAGAAGATGAATGAATTTCAAAACAGGACAAACCTGAGGGGAAAAAACCGCAGGTTTATTTGTGAAAGTTGTAAGAGTACATATGTTCTTACTAAATATATGTGTATATATTCTTTTGTTTCACTAATTATGTGCTGCTTCGTGTTGGTCTATCACATAAATCCAAATTCAATACATTAAAGTCCATTGCTTCGTCATTACAAGATTTCATACGGCACAAATGCGTTTGCCAGGAACGTCTTATGATATGATAATTCATCAAATGTGCCGTGTAAGACTAAATATCTGTCTTCAAAAAAAAAAAAAAGTTGGGTAATGTCATTCTCTCCAGGTAACCAACTTCATTGTCATTTATTCTGCTATATTTGTGTCATCAGTCATCAAGACCACAGCTACCTGCAGCCAAAGAGTGGAAGACGGTGGGAAACACATTGACTGAGAAACGCGTTTGCTGATTCAGAGATTCGTTTTATTACACTCGCCTGCTTATAATAACTGGAGCAGCAGCCTGCTGGTTAGACCCCAAAACCCAACCCTCCCACCTCACCGGTTCCGTGCTGCTGCCGCTAGTGTTGCTGCGAGCGTCTGTTTCGGCATGACGCTTATGGGAAACAGGCACATCAGCTTGCAGGCTACTGGCAGTCTGTGAAGTTTATGGTTAAGCTTGACGTAATTGCCCTTTAACTTGGGAGCTGCGTCTGCACGCTGCGAGCTGGGTTTCCCTTCGGCTGCTTCGGCCTGGAGAAACGAAAGAAAACGTTTGCAGCACCGTTCTGACGCTCACCTCGCTGTGGAAACCCTGGAGGCTTTTGTGTGTAGATAACAGGTAGACCTCACAAGAGAACAGTTTCTCTTCACTTGACATGAACTGTGGTTTGCCTCCATTTGCAGCGTGGCGTGAAGTTTCAGTATGCCTGCCTTCTTTCTTCACAGATGCTGCACAAAATATCAGCTACAGGGACTTCTTGCTTATCTCTTCATCTAAAGTCAAGAGATTTTTAGCCAAACCACCCAAGGGGCTTTGAAAAGACCTCAAAACATGCCGCCAGCATGTCTTTTCTTCTTTTTTCTTTTTAATGCCAGGTAGTCTTGCAACTGGAAGGTGTTGCACCCGCAACTTTAGCCGCATTGCACTTGCTCAACATCCAACGAAACAAACCCAAACTGGTGTGAAAGCCACAGCAGCAGCACTGGGTATCAGTCAGGTAGAAGGAAGCCTGGCTCATGTGCTCCTTCCGGTAAACCAGGGGTGTCAAACTCCAGTCCTCAAGGGCCGGTGTCCTGCAACCTTTAGATGTGCCTCTGCTGCACCACACCTGAATAGAATAATTAGGCCATTAGCAAGGCTCTGGAGAACTGATGTACACAAGGAGGAGGTAATTAAGCCATTTCATTCCAGTGTTTTGTACTTGAGACACATCTAAAAACTGCAGGATGCAGGCCCTTGAGGACTGGAGTTTGACACCTGTGCTGCAAGCTGTCTCAGAGGAACGGGCCGGCGTTGTGCTTCATTTGTTTCAGCGAACGTCTCTACGAGTCTTTCTGAAGCAGACAACGCGCAAGCCAATGCTTGGAGCGTGTTCCTTTTCATGTGGCAGCCGCTTCTTCCCACAGAGAACATGTGGTGTGCTTTTGAAACTGCTGCATCACTGTTTACCAACACGCAGGGCCACCAATCCACCCTGACACAGATAAAGAACGCATCAGAAAGCACGCTTAATTGTGTCGGGGTCCGATTCGGTGAGAAGGGGGTCAGTTATTTTTGTGTTTGACTGAAAAACGGCTCCCGACGGGCGATGTTGCTCAATCTTTCCTTTCGTGGAATTTGTGAAAAGGTCTCTTTATGCAGAAGAGGAGAGCGCGGTTAGTGAGGTATGGGTCAGCTAGACCTCAAATTTCCTTTGCAGGCAGGTGCAGCTAAACTACATGACTACACAGAGAAAAGTTTGCACATAGAACCCAAGTCAACTGGTTATGTTGAGAAAGATTAGGGAGCAAAACCAAACAGATTGTGTAACTAATCAGAGTGACTGCTTCTTAGTTGAGGAACTTTAGTTTAGTGTTGAACTCTAAAGGGGAGGCGTGGGAGACAGTGGGTGGCGAATGCTCTGACAGCTTCTTGGGTTCGACGTGAAAAGAGTTTCTCAGACACAAGTCCACACCTCCTTCAGTTCAGAGCAGTCAGACTCGCAGACAACTCGTCCTCCCAGTAGGGTCCTGCACCATGAGCTGTGACCAGAGGTATCCGTTCCCTCAGGTGTTCCTGGTGGACGAGGGCGGAGGTCAGCGCTCGCCGGCGACGCCGCCGAACCTCATCCCCTGCTGGTCGTTCCCTCAGGCCCGGGAGACCGTGAGGAGCCACAGCAAGAGCCGAGGCTGCATGGGGGTCAGCTGCAGCGCGGCCATGATAGTGCTGATGTTGTTCCTGCTGGTGTTCGCCGCCCTGGGCTTTGAAGCCTGGCAGATCCTGAGACTCCAGGAAAAACTTAAAAATGTGGAGAAGGTAAGGACTGACACACACACACACACACCCCTACGCACACACACACACACACACACACACACACACACACACAAAGTACATTACAGAATTTTGTATTTTTTAAAAATGGGATTTTGCATTGTGTAGAATATTTTCTTGAAGCTCTTCTTGTTGAAAAGGAACAAATATGTTTTCCAAGCCTTGTGTGTTTGTGCGCACTGTTCAGTAGCAAGACCTGAAAGTATCTTTACATATGGAGGTGGTGTCAGGGAGGTGTCAGGTGGGAGAATGGAACCAAGGCTGGAAAGTTTGGGCAGACCTGCAAAGTTTAATAATTAATTTGAAACCGTTTAAAATTAAAATAGCTTCACTTGTGAACTCTGACATTTAAAATGCAAGCCAGAGCCTCTTGCTGTTCCACTGTGGTCACCCGTCCATTCAGACAGGATATCCTCTATCTCACATGTGCCGTGACAGAGCTTTCAGCCTCAGAGACAAACTGAGATGCACTTCTCCTGTGTGATGTGGTATTGACTTTCTGTTTCTTTTATTTCCCTCAAGGTTGAACATGACCTCGTGACTGAGTTTCATGCACCCCAAAAGCAAATTGGTATGCGAACATTGTGTTCTCCGCACACGTAGCCGTCCTTTATGTTGAAAATGTTCTTGATGGTGAACAAAAACAGTTGATGTGGGCTAATCTGACGGCCATTTCAGGTCTCTATAACCCCGACTCAAACGGAGAAGAGAAAACAGAAGAGAAAACGAAGAAACCTGCGGCTCATGTTCTCGGTGAGGTTCCTATTAACCCATGGACGAATCGTTGATTTTCTTAAGTCCACCTTGCTTAATGGAATCGTCTCTTTGCAGGGCGCATTGTGCATCAACCGTCCCAAATGACTTTGCGATGGGAACCGAAAGCAGGCCAGGCCTTCACGTCCGGGGAGGTCGCTTACAAAATCGAAGACGGCGCCCTGCAGGTCAACGAGTCGGGGCTCTACCACGTTTACTCTCGAGTGGAGCTGATCTTCAAGAACTGCCAGCCCACGTCCTCGTTCGATCACGTCGTGTTTGTGAGGCGAGCGGGACAGTCCAAACTCCTGACTCTGATGGAAGCCCACAGGTCGGGTTTCTGCGTCCAGAAACCCAACGGCCCGTGGACCGCAGAGAACTACCTCGGCGGCGGCCTGCAGCTGATGAAGTTCGACAGGGTTTACGTGAACGTGTCGCACCCGACCTATCTCAGCCACTCACATTATGGCAACTTCTTCGGTCTGTACAAGATCTGAAGAGTTTCGATTGTTTCAGCTCTGTTTCATTGTGCCGTAGTTTTGCTCTGAATCAGGAGGAAAGCTTACTCATAACTTCCACAAAGAGATCCTTTGATTGTATTTTTTTTTTTTTTTATCTGTTATACCTGGACTAAATATATTCTGTTTTGCAATATAGAAACCCAAAGATGACGGTGCACTTTTTTTGTTCATTGGCAGCTCAAAGCAAAACAGCACAGAGAAATAAACAGCATTTTTACACCTCAGTTTTTTGCTTTCATGAAAAATGTCGAGTTAGTTGACACTAAGATGCTGATTTAGTTGTAGCATTTTCAGTATTTATTTTTGTCTGTATGCCTGTGATGTAGGATGGGTGTTTTTTTTTCTTTAAATAATAATAATAATAATAAATAAAGGTATGTATTAAGCAGATTTCTGTGTGTTGAAGCAAAAGTAAAATGATTAATGTTTTTTGTGAAACTGTGTTTCATAATTGAGTATAGTCTGCCTTGGGAGGAACACCCACGCTAGTTTTGATTATGACCACTGGAAAGTATTTGCATAATTCTGCTGATTGTAAGCTTCACTAGATTCCTCTAAGACAGAGAGGCAGCAATGTCAGACTCAAACATTTTTCCATGTGAATTTGTAATAAATGACTTATTCATAGACTTCCAAGAGAAATATGCATGTTTCTTCTTCTGACTAGCCTCGTTCTTTTTTTCTTTCTCAGTTTTAATCCCTTCGTTGCAGAGTTTGCTTCTTGTACACCACAAAGTCGGGCGAGTGGAGTGCGAAAATGTGCAGCCTGGCTAACAGAACAAGGGGTTATAGCAGTAGCAGTGTTGACTTGCTTCCTTCCTGTGTGAACATCAAGAGGGTCTTGCATGTCTGCAGGCTGATTTCTTTTGGTGAAAGGTTTCGTGCTTTTTCTCACCCATGTGGTTGGCCTTCTTTAGAAGTTGGCCTCTGGAGCCGAGATCAGAAGAGCTGGCTGGCGACAACTGGGAAAATAAAATATAAAAACCTTCAAAGTTTTTGAGAAAAAAGTTTGTGTTTTATTTTTGCGGGTTCAGTCACATGTACCACATTCTGGCCTCTTGCTTTCAGATCAGCTTTTACGTCAGTGGCTGTAAATCAGAAGCTGGTTGATTTGTCGCTCTGCCTTCCACTAAATTGACATCTACAAAATGAAGGTTTCACAAGTTTTGAGTTAGCTTCTTCTTTTCTTCTTTTTTTTTTTTTTTTTTACCAAAACCACACATCTGAAGTTGTTCCGGTTTTTACTCAGCAGCATAATTCAGATAGTCTTGCCCGGCTTCCAGACTCTGCAATCAGCACACGTGTGGTTGCATCTCTTTCCAGTATTCACTAAATTCATATCGCAATGCCGCTTGTGAAAGCGCTGCCTTTAAACATGTGCCTCCATCTTGGTTAAAGCACATCTAGTCGAGCCGGCAGCACAGCTGCAGCTCTTTCCGTGCACAAAATCCTTTTCTGTTAATCAGCTGGATGCAGACAGGTCCAAATCACATCAAACTTCTTTCAATGCGAGCTGCACAGATTGAAATAAAAATGTGCCGCCTACAAGTTTGCTACTTAGATGTTTTAGAATATTTCCTCTTTTTAGACTGCATAGGTTACAAACTCAGTTAGGTCATTTTTAGAACAAAATGAAACTGGAGCATGCTGTTCATCAAGAAACCACGGAGAAATATAGAATACAAAGAAAATCTTTAGGTTACTTTAAATAGCTTTCAACAAAACATCGGTTACAATTTGAGGTTTTGCCAATTAACTTCACACAAAATGGAAGAAAACTTTTCTCTGAAGACAAAAATAATTACAAATAGATAATTTACTCTCAAAGCCTTTGTTAAAATTCCATACTTTAGAAACTGAAACTTTTGAAAACAGTGAATTATTTCCAAACTTGTTGAATCTTTCATGTGACATTTGCATATAATAATCTACTTATATTGAGGGTATAGTGAAGCCATTGGTCATGATGACACGGAGAGAAGACAGCTTCAGGGTTAACAATTCAGAAACGAATCAGTTTGGAGGAAATGTGTGAACCATGTTGCAATAACCTGGTTATATAACTGTGCACACTAACACTTTGGTGAAACACTTTTGGATTTAGTTTCAGCATTCAGTCTTGCACTTACCATCACTTATGACGAATCTGATTAACCTAGAGTAAAAGTCAATTGAGGGACTACTGCTCATTTTTATTTTTTTGTAGAATGATCACAAAGGATCAAAGTAAATTTGTATAAAGGTATCAGTCAGAGGAAGGCACTCTTAAAGTGGGACTAGATATTTAATCTTATATACATTATATAAGATTGTCTGGAATTCAATCAAACAAAAATGTTCAGTTTTAGTTCAGCTAGCACTATCAGATTTATTTCCGTATTTGCTAAATTAGGTAATTGTATTACTGATTTTAATTACTTTATTAAAATTCTGAAGTTTACAAAGAGAAATATTATCATGGCTTTAAAGAGAAGAAATCTATGGAGCTCCACCAGAAGTCTGGCCCGTCCCCGGAAATAATTTGTATCTCACCTGGAGGAGTCGTTGTTATATGTAAAGTATTTTTGGCCTAGTTTCTAGTCCAAATATATTAGTACATTTGGAAAAAGACCAAACTAACTTCCAATAAAAGACATATGAGCTTGTTTTGAGTCAATAATTGCTTAATATTAATGAAAAAATATTAGTTCCACTGGCAGATTATTATATAGGAAAAATGTCTTGTTATAAGTGAAATAATCTGCCAGTGGAACTAGTACTATTTTATCAATATTGAGGAAGTATTGCCTAAAAATAAGCTCCTATATATTGCAAAATAATTTACTTGTAAGTTAGTTTGTAGTATTTTAATTGTACTAAGATATTTACTCTAAAATCTAGATCAAAGATACAGTCTACAAACAGCTTGGAAAAGTTCATCGTACCATTCAGGAAGGAGGCGGGTGAAATGTGTATATCAAACTCAGAACAAGAGCAGATTTTGTGAAGATGTCGGCCTAAACAAGTGAAAGAATGTCACAATTTACCATGAAACAACTCTGATACCAACAAGGGCCGAAAGGTCAAACTCGAGTGACAATCTCTGGCCACACAAGTTTGAGACTTCAGAGTTAAGTCGCTAAAATAAAATACTTCCAACCCAACTAAGAGTTGTGCCCTAAAGACTAGAGACTCGACTTGAACACCTGGTGTGAGAATCGAGTCTCAACAGTTTTTATCTCGTGTAATGAAGAGTGAAAGGAAGCCGGGATGGGAGCTACATGTTTTCACTGTGATGGATAAGCGCGACTGTTAGCCATTGACAGTGGTGGATTATGGGACGTTGCTGCCTCACAACAACCTGCTCTTGTCAGCATCCTAATGCCGGGATAGAGATGCACCAGATTTGATGAGAAATTTCAGTTTCAACTTGACTCTTGAATTGGGGCAAAAAACCTGAGACTTGGAATAAATGACTTGTGTACATTTCTGCTGCTCGTGACGATCAAAGAACAAGACTGAAGCTTGCAAACCAAGAAACACCATGCCAGCTGTGAAGTACGAGGGTGGCAGCATCATGTCTGGGGGTGGATATTGTAGGAGGGACTGGTGACCTTTGATCAGCAATAATTCCATATTGTATGGAAATATTGTAGCAACAACTCAGATATCAGCCAGTGAGTTAAACATTTGTCCCAAATGGGTTTTCCAAATGAAAAATGTTCATGTTGTTGGTTTGGGTAAGTCCTGAGCAAAGGAGAGAGAGAGAAACTTCTGGTGTCTGCTAGAGGCTGAGTTTTAATCTTTATATTCCACAGGGAGTTCAACAGATTCAAAAGAACAAAGCAGTGGCTTTACACCAAGGAAATTAAGGTTTTGGGAAAGCTAGACATAAATCTGACTGAAAAATGTATAGAGACAGGGTGTCCAAAGTGTGGTCCGAGGGCCATTTGACGCCCTGTTATTGGTTTCATGTGGCCCCACATCACAATCCTGCAATGGAGCAAATCTGGCCTGGTGATGTGCAAAACAAAAACATTCAACCCACAAAAACTAGTGTATGTTTTGGATCTACAATATTTTATGAATCACTTTTTCACAAAAATCTGAACATTTTGTTCATTTCAATATTTTTAAAAAAAATCATGAAATATTGAAATAATAAAGTGAAAAAGAAATGAAAAAGGCACAATGAATTTGTTTAACTTTTTTTTTCCTTTTTAAAATATATTTTTTAGGCTCTGCAGGTGTCTTTAACTTCGTAATTTTCTCCCGCATGGCAAAAAGTTTGAACTGCTGTCGTCCCATAGAAATGAAACTATTATCCATCTACCATGAGAATACCCAAAAGACTCCAAGGCTCAATTCTGAAAGAAAATCAAAAGATGTTTCAACAAAGGGATTTTTTAAGCTGTGATCAAAGATTTTGCACCATTTTTATTATCTATATTTTTTATAGAGATCTTTCTCTTTGTTTGCAGTTTAATATTTGCAGTGTGTCTGTGAGGACAATAAACTGCAGATTCAACTGCAGTTCAAATAATGATTTATTTGGGATCATTGGACTAAAGACTTTGAACTCTGACTACCTCGCTGTTATCACAAAGATATCAAGGACTTGTCTTACCAAATACTGAAATGATTAACCAATCATCACTTGTAAAATATCTACTTACAAATGACCAATAAGCAACTAAATGCCTCTCCTGTTGATTAATCACCGTGTTCTGGAGACACCAAACAACATATCCCCATTGGTAAAACTGAAAGGCCAAAGCTTTACAAAACACAAACAAAACAAAAGCTGTTGGATAAAAGCTATATTGGTAGAAAAGATTAGTTAAATTTTACAGTTAGAAGCAGTCCATTCCTGTATAAATTGAATACTAAACCGGATTACGCCAAATGTATCACACAGATGTGTTTCTATGGCCACCGCACAACTCCTGTCTTCCCCTAATGCCATGTTTTATCAATTCTGACGCTATCTTCTGCCCTCTGGTGAAAGATTCAGGTACTGCAGGCGATTAGGACGCGTTGGATCCCGGAGTAGATTGCAGTGTTTTCATAGAATAAAGTCATGAGAGGTTATTAGAATGGTAACAGGTAGTGAAATGTAAAGGCAACAGAATGTTCTTCAAGCTGAGTGTGTAACAGAGGTGAGCAACACAGAGTAACTTAATATATCATTTATTTATGTTTAGAACGTGCACCAAGTGAGACAATTTTAGTAATCGGGCATACTTTAGGGGCCAGTGCAATGCATTTATACGATATTATTCAAAATTAATATCCATAAATGTATAGTTTAGTGTAGGGTTGAATACTGAAAGTACAGGTAAGCATGAGATTTGGGAACATTCAGCTTTGGGACGTTGTGGCAGACACTGGTGTAGGAAGAAATGGTGACAGGCTGCATATCACCAAAACATGAAAAATGTCTCTCTAGCCCCATCTACTGGATGAGTGAATTAATTTGACACACCAGACAGAGAGACCAATGAAGGGAGTTTTTTTTTTCTTTATAAATTATACATAAAGTGTGCTTTTTAATTCAGACCAATAATTTACACAAAACAGCAGTTTAACACTTGTTTAATACACTATTGGTGACAAATAATACAGTAGGTTTTGTTCAGAAATAGTCATTTTTACACATTTCTTTTTAAAAAAATAAAATATTTTATTAATATAACTTAAAGATGCACGTTTGTATCCAAAGGTTTAAGTTAAAGCAAGCAAATATAAAGTATACATTTAGTTTCTAATCCATCTGTCTTTTGTTGTTGTTGCCGGTGCCATCTTCTTTGCTGCTGTGTGTTGGGGAAGCAACATCAGAGCCAGCGACTCTAATAGACTGGACAAAATCATCAGGAAAGCTGGCTCTGTACTGGGACTAAGGCTGGAGTCCCTGGAAACTGTGGTGGAGAGGAGGACACTGAAGAAGGTTCTGTCTATTATGGACAATAAACGGCACCCTCTCCACCACATAGTGGACAGACAGCGGAGCACCTTCTCACAAAGGCTGCTCCAGCTCCGCTGTTGTAGGGACAGATACAGGAAATCCTTCCTGCCACATGCCATCTCACTGTGCAATAAAAGCTAAATCATTGTTCTGCACTAATCAGTCCAATTTTGCACAACTGCACTGTGGCACATTTGCTGTACATATATTTACATATACATGTCTGCATTTTTGAATCTTTGCAAGGACTGCTCTTAAGTTGCTTTTTATATTAACAGCATTTTATATTTTTACAATTTATAGCATTTTATATTTTATTGTTATTTTATCTACAGCTACTACTCAGTGGTAGTTGTTATTGTGTCTCGTCTCTATGCTGTAACTGCGAAGTAATTTCCCTGCTGGGATGAATAAAGTACTTCTATTCTATTCTATTCTATTCTATTCTATTCTATTCTATTCTATTCACTTGCATGAACATTGCCTGTCTTTATTGACTGGCGCAAGCTGCAGGACAGGTCTGGAAGTGCCAGTGGGAGATTTCCAGAACTGAAAGAAATCTTTACTGAAAACTTTGTGCTGACCTTCCTCTTTCTTGATTTCCTCTAAGAAAGAGGAAAACAAAAGCCCCACATGGCTGCACCGCTTCTGCAAAAAGGCCTCAGAAGCCACTCGGGAGGCGGTGGTGCAGGGCTGATGCATGCACATCAGTCTGCACCACGAGTCTAGAGAAAGAAGAAAGAGAGCAAAGTCACATCCAAATTACCCAGAGGGGTTTCTGAAACAAGCTCTGTGCAAACAGTCACTATCGAGCCACGATTATCAGATATCATCAGAGCAGCAAAAGACACAGCCAAGAAGCAGCGTACAGGTAAGCATGAGATTTGGGAACATTCAGCTTTGGGACGTTGTGGCAGACACTGGTTGTAGGAAGAAATGGTGACAGGCTGCATATCACCAAAACATGAAAACAGTGCTGTCAATTCAAGAACGCTAAGCTGCACAGAAAGGTTTTCAAAAACAGCAACTTAAGGAAATTTAGAACTTATAAGATGAAGCATCTTGGGAAACAAATAAAAGCTTTGAACTTTGCAAAAAGAAAAAACAACACAACGCCTTTAAAAGGCACAACTCCGAGTAAAAAGAAAAAAAAAAAAGCTTCTGCAAACTCTATTTCCTGACAGCCTGCAGCATTGCCTTGTATCCATTGCTGCTACTATTAGTTACTGTTAGCTCTGTAGTTATCCTGGTTTTGTAAAGACGAACCAACTTCACCACCCATGTCAATCGCTACTCTGGCGCCCTCTGCTGGTGTCATCAAGAGACAGAACCATAGTTGTAGTTTTTAGGACAATTTTAAAAATTATTTATTTTTCCAACCACTTCAAACAGTTAGCACGAACGCCACATGTATTTTGCAAAAATGGAACAGTTTTGTAAAATTTTCAAGAATTGTTTTTATGAAAACGGTACTTGTTCAGAAGGTGAATCACTTTTAAAACACACACACACAAACGCACACACGCTCCCCCCCGCTACACACACACACACACACACACACACACTGATGGACCAAACCCTGGAAGCATGTTATCATCATATTATGTTATCCCTTCAACTTTCTTAATGGTTGCTGTAAATTATTTAAACAGAGGAAGTCCAACAAGAAAAGCTACAGATCGCTCAAAACATTCATTGCTTCAATCAGATTACAAGGAAGTCAGAGCAGAGTGCCATAAATGTAGTTTTCTTTCTGCGTTTTAGAAAACATTTGCTTTGGCAAAACATAAAAGCTCTTTATCAAATTTCTGATGTATGCAGCGTACAATGATCCAGTGAAGCAAACGCCAGAGATGTTTCACTCTGAATTTCCACTTCTACGTGAAACTCTTGGTAAAGTTTCTTTATTTGCTCCTGATGCAGATCTGATGAAGCCAATGCTCAGTGCAGTCTTCCTTCACATCACTCAATGAGTTTTTACATGGTTGACAAATGTTACATAGATTATTTGTGATAATGTTGTTGCTCTTTCTCTCTTACATCTCTTCCTTCCGCCTCTCATTTTCTTTCTTCTTTTTTTTAAATCTCCATTTGTTGTTGAAAAATGTTTGGCATTGTTAAGGGTGACAAAATTTAATAAATAAATATGCAATCAGAAAATTAAATGTCCCATGCGTTTACATGTATGTATTTCATGGCATATTTCATAATTTTGTGATATATTTAATAATTTATTGATGCTTTAGATAATTTAATATTATATTAAATTATTCTATTCTTTCATTATAATATTAATGATATTTTTAGTATTTTTTTGTGATACATTTAATAAATTAATGGGAGATTTACACGTATGTATTTTATTGCACATTTATTTGTTTAATTTTGTCACTTCTAGCCTTCCATAGAAACAGGTTACTCCACTTGCTGACATTTTTATGCATCTTCCACCTGACTGGTGTGTTTTAAATGATGTTCTGAAGCTGCTGGGTGTGTTAGCTGGTTCATGTGGTCATCAGAAAAGCGAGTTCTGAAAAGACAGACGTTGATTTTGTGATCATAGTTCTGTAAACTCGGCTGCTATTTAAATATGAGGATGATTAAAACAATCTCACATTTTAAAGTGCATTCCACAAACTGTATTGTTAAAATGATGGCCTTTCCAAGGACACATATTTATTTAGCAGGGTTTTTTTTTTTCTTCTTTTATTTGCAGTTTTTATCAGCCAAACTGATTGAAACTGTCTCCAGTGAAAAAGAAATCCTGACCCAGAAGTCAGGATTTTATTTTCAGCATTAGGATTGATGAATGCTGTTCAGGTCAGTGAGCTTAGCTTCCTCTGTGTGTTTTTGTGATATTTAAAACTATTTTTGATGAGTTAAAACTGTTCAATGATTTTTCTTTCTTTAGTTATTTCTCCTTAGCAAATTCGTTTCTCGTTTGTTGGACAGATGGTGAAGATAGTGGCTCAGTAAAGGGAGATAGTTGGTTCTGACATTTCAGAACATGTCTTACCCAGTTTTAGTGTTTTGCACTGCATCCATTACTTCATGGTGCAATGAAGTAATATTACATTTTGTTAAATTACCGAGAGTCTTATTCAACACTTCCTAAGTACCATTTGACTATTTTTACTGTTGCATGTAGGCCTGTCACCACAACATTTTTGCTGGACAATTTGTCCCAGAACTTATTGTGATAAACGATAATATTGCTGTTTTGTGCCAAACAATAATATCACTTTTATTTTGTATAGTAATATACATTACTATTATATTTTCAAGTAATATAATGCTAATGATGGCATAAAAACGCATGAACACATTCTCAAAGATCAATAAACATTAAATTCTAAAGAGCATTGAAAGACTGGAGCTGGAAGACATTTGAAATATCCAAAATAAAACAACAAATAAAATGAATTATGAAGTCTGCGTAAACAAAATTATCTTCCAAAAAAAGGGATAGTTGAGACCAAAGCACCAGACTCACCACTTTCATCATTCAGTTTTTGGTAAAACGAGAAAGAAGAGAGGAAAAACAATAACGTAAGCAAATGAAAATTATTGAGTTCTTTTAATTTGTCATGCGATTCATTGATTTATTGTGACAGTTGCATATTAATTTTATTTAATAGAATATAACCAAAATCCTAGTTACTTCTACATGTATATGTTAAAAAGTATATAAAAGTATAAAAATGGTGAAAATACCTTATATCAGTATTATGTTATGAACTTTGGTGTTTGGGTTCTACTGTGTTGCCGCACTGGGAGGAGAGGGCAAGAGGAGTCGAGGGGTGTGTGTTTATAGTTATGTGCATGTGTGTGTTTTTAAGTGGGTCTGTGAACACTGTCCCACAGTCGTTCACAGTGATGGTGGGTAGCCGGTTCACATTGCCAGGCCCAAGCCTCCAGAGGACCTAAAGTGAAATTTTGTTTCGAGGCTCTATGTTTCTGCTAATAATGTGGATCGCTGCAATCAACAGTCAGACGATTTGATCATTTGCCACCTGCTATAAACTAATTGCGTCTCTGACAGAGCTGTTTACATTATATACATACATGAAAGTAGTAAAAGCGGCAAATAAAAGAACTAGGAGGAACTGGACTTAAGATGGAATACCTACACACATGTTCATGACATACTTTGATTAAATTCATTTGTCTTAGGTGTAATTCGAATACAAATTAAATTCATCTGAGGGTGAGTCTTTCTTACCTGAGAACGGGGAACAGTACTGAGCTGATTTTGAGTCTTCAAATAATTTCATCAGTGCTCCTGGAGAAGTTTCATAACTAATAAGTTACATAAATTATAAGTTAATATACAAATTATGTTTGTCAGGAACGTGTAGAGAGGGGGGTAAAGGGGGCTTGAGCCCCTGCCCTTTGTATCCTTGATGCCCCTAGTGCCCTTTTTGAGGGGTTTTTTTTTTCAAAAAAATTTTATTTTTATTTTTAATTTTTAATCTGTATGTCAGAAGGTCGGTTTGTGCCCCTCAGCAATAATATTTAGCTAAGTATAATAATTTAGTAAAAATAAACTAGTCTGGCTCCCCTCAGTCTAATAATGACTCTCAGAGCCTCCATGTTGTTCAGACTCCGGGTCCATGGTGAGGAGGATCTGTGTCCTTAAACTATCAAATTATGGGCAAGAATATTTTTTCATACACTGGTTTGTGAATAAAAACGTAGGTCTGATGTTGACGTTAGAAAAACTGTTTCTATTTATATTTTCATAATCGTCCTCGCAATAGCGAGACAAAACTCGCCTTGCACCTAAACACAGAAATGTTTCAGCTGCAGAGAAACTTCTGACTTTAACTTCATCATTCTGCTAAAGGCCCGGTTCACTACAGGCAGCTTGAGTCGGTCCACTGACAGATATAAAGAATATCTGTCTTTATATCAGACATCCTGATATAAAACACGGTCACCGCGAGTCGCAACGCAGCTCAAAGCCCCGGTACCACCTGGTACCACCTGGTACCACCCGGTACCACCTGCTGACTGTTTGCTCTGCTTCTCCTTAACGTTTCTACCAGGCAGGTTAAAGCCGCTGCTGACGGGATCTGGGCTGGAGGTTCGCGGCTGTAAATAGAAGCTACAGCAGAACCTCAAGTGTTAAAGGAAGATTTGGCCCAGAGCATTTAGAGTTCACAAAATAAACATCAGAGAGTTTACAAAGTAAACTTCCTATAATTAAATCCTAAATGTACTATTTATTTTTCTCAGCTGAATGCATTAAATAAAATGTAATAACATTGCTATTCTCTCTAAAATGATGCTACAGGTTTAGATCTATGGTCTGTGTTACAATTAAACCATTTCTAGGGGCCCCTGAGTGTCTGGAGGCCCCTGAATGGCCCCTACCAGCAGCTACTAAGTTTTCTTTGCCTTGATATTCCAGTCTTATAATTCTAGGTCTCAGAGGTGCTAACATAAAAAATTATAAAGAGTTCACCCCTTTGAGCGTGTTGGATCTATAAATCAGTCTGCAGCCAGGTTGTTCTAGAGGTTATATAGATATTATTAGGGCTTCATTAGTAAAATGGCAGCAAATTAGCTTATTTCCTAACTTCATAACCTTTGACCTTCTCTCCTCCGGTCTGTTTAACAGCGACAGTCTCAGATCAGCTCGGCCCTCCAGGACTGTCAGCAGCAGAAACAGAAACTTTATACCTGTTGGGGAAAATATAGATTATATTTGCTTTGCATTTCCCTGCATGATGGCATTGATATAGTAGGATCCAATTAGATTCTTGATTAATATGGGTTGTTGCTGTGTTGTTGTATGGTGTTTTTGTTCAATGTGCCCCTTTTTTAAATTTGAGCCCCTGCTCTTCCATAGGTTTCTGCACGGCCCTGTAGGCAACGTCAAACATTGAGAAGTTTTAATTATTATTATCAAACATTATGAAGCAAAACAATAAAAAATAGAGCCAACCACGAGATTCAACTCTTTTTTGTATTTGTGTGAAAGCTCAGTTTCACACAAATACAAAGCAAAGCAGCCGCTTAGTTTGCCTTGCTTTGGTCCGGCCCTGCAGATAACAGCAATTGTTCTTCATCAGGCCGACTCCGTTCATTTCCATCTGCCTGAAAGTCTCGCTGATACATCTCAATGGCGAGTCCAAACATCCAAATTTGTGGCCAGTTCCACCAAGCCGAGCTTGAAACTCCTCCAAGGTCGAGTTCAGGAACCGTAGCACGTCTGCGATTCTGTAACAGGATTGAATCCAGTTTGCGATTCTGCTCAGACAGCATCTGAAGCTCTATTCTAACAGCGCTGTAAAATCAACACCCATACTCTAAAAACTTTACAGCACTTGATGTTCCACAAAATCCAGGTTATTGTCTCACATTTAGACCCTCACAGCATGTACTTTTTTAATGCACCAACATAAATGAGCTGATAATGGCACTACGCTCTAAAATGTACATACTCTTTTCTTCTTCAGTTCTCTCATAAAGACTGCTTATGGCAGATTATTGGCTTAGCGCTGGATCTATATTACAGAAACATCTGTAGGAGACTCCTTGATGTCCCATTTGTTGCAGTGACAGCAGCTCCGTCTGCCTCTGGGGGGAGGAACATATATTCAAGATTAGTCAAAGTAGAGGCTGTGACAAAAATGAACATTTTGCATTTGTCTCATTTGTTTAAATCCAGGCCTTGGCACTGACAGAGGCCAGTTTTTGGTAAGTAAAACCAAAAACATTCATTTTCAGTTCAAAATGAATGAAAACTGTTTGTACCTCCTGTGGAAACAGAGCCGTTTGTTCGTCCTGACCTTTGTGCTTCATGACTCCCGACCAGAACAGACAATCTCAGTGAACCAGATCTGCCAGTGGGACAGAGTTCAGTTTTTGATCCGTTTTGATTAGAAAAGCAGTGGTTGTGGCACGTTCACAATGTTTGCACGTTACTTAGACACACAGTTTAGTGTTTCCAAAGAACAGAGCAACACACCATTTTGGTATCATATTTCTATTTATATACATGCATTTACATTTTCAATCAAAAAAAATTTAAGAAGTCAACTTTGTTAGATTCTCTGAGAGGATTTCAGAAAGCCTTGCACTCTTTAAGAATAATATAGAGTCAGGGTGATCGTCATACAAAAAACATTTGAGTATGCTCTTTAAAGCTCACAAAAATAAATAAATAAATTACATTTTGTCATTGTATGTGTATTTTGTAATGGGGGAAACATATGGCACACCTTCAACCTTTCAACGATGTTAAAATGTGAACACCAGAGGGCGACAAAAATCTCCTAAAACTTGTTGACAGCAGGCATTGAAAGCCAGAGCATGTAAGGTCTGATGAGGTTAATATTTTTGATCGTGTGTAGATTTACAAAGCACAAAACAGTTTTAGTTACTTAATCTTCTGCAGTCAGTGAAGTTCAAAATGACTTAATGTTTGCTTTTTGGGTATCCCGACTTTCCCAAACAGTCCCCCCCAAAAAAAGACTCTTTGCTTCACTGGTTTTATTTCTTTCGTACTTTGACTGCTGGAGACTTGCACCAGTTGCCCATCTATAAACATGCAATGGGTGAAAACATTTCACTGTCAGACAGCAACTGATCTGTAACCTGTTTCTGCAGGTTACGTTTATCTTCCTCTGGTTAGAGTCCAACCATAGTCTAAGGACACAGATCTTGATCCCAAAAAGTGACTTAAAGTCTGTTAAAGCAAACTAATACAGCTTTAATCTTTCATTGTTTCACAGTGGTTGCTGCTCCAAACTATTTGAAAATACGTTGCAAGAGGAACCTGAAACCTTAAAAAAAAAAAAAAAAAAAAAGACCTGCGATTCTTTTGAAACTATTTATGCAATGAGACTGCAAAGCATGCAAGACCTTCCACTTTGCAGAGATCCTCTCTTCAGGCAGAAATTTGTTTTTTAAATTACCGCTCATTATCTTTTATCCTTCTCAAGATATTTATTTCTGACCTTCAGTTCTAGGACTTCCTGTGGTATTGTGGGATCCAAACCTTACAGTTTAGTCGGGCCTCCAGGAATATCCAATATGATGACGCTTCTGAATCATTCAAAACCACCAGTGTTGCCATTTGGCTCCGGTTTATTAGAATCCCAGACTAACTACATCCATCTGCAGGTACCTGTAATGTGTCACAACTTGGTTTATACAAATGATCAATACTATGTCTCTTCTTTTAAACAAACACAAATGCTGCAGATTTTGGTTTTAGTAGATTTGATTCTTCAAAGCACTTCAAACATGTATATACGGACTTCTACCACAACACACATATACAGTACAGTGCTGCTAAGAGATTAGTGTGATTGACATCTTGTCACATGGTTACAGGATTTCACACTAAGGGTACTATGCAGGAAGATGCAAGGTGGACACACCTGAGATGCTACAGCCTGTCCTTTTTCCTCTGGACAAAATAAGGTTCCCCGCTGAAATCATGTTTTCTTTTTACAGCATATCCATCTTTTTCCTCGCCCCCATGAGGATGGGTGCGACTTCCACCGCAAACCAGAACGGCCGTTTGTTTACGTATTAGCAACGCGCTAACCAGCGCATCACCAGTGTCCCACATTTTTGTGACTTTGTTCTACAAGGCTACAAGAAATTTATTTGAAGTTTGTACACTGTTTGGTCCGTTTTCATATGATCAGCCTGATGACAATTTGGAAAATTGGCTATTTGTCCCAGGGCCACACATTTCTCTTACTCCCATACTGAATCTACAATTAATATAAAGCACCGCTACATTTTCAACATTGTTATTTGAATCCCAGTCAGATGACAGTAGTAGAAACTGCTGGCTTCGACCACCAACACAACCAGCTTCGGTTTGATTGAAATCAAAGTCTCATAAATTTACATTGACTGCAAATGCAAATAAGAAACTTCACAAGGTTTGATCTGATTGATATCAGTCACTTGCAACTTTTCGTGGGTGTGTGCTGATGGCAATAATTTACAAGCAAAAAAAATAATAGGTGACTAATATTCTTACTACTAAACAAGTTCTTCTCCATCTAATTAGGAAAATTGCCTTTCCTCGACCGAACCAGAGCAGAAAAGTCAGGCTCATATGGCACGATTGTCTGTTTTTAAGGCATTCGTGTGTGAGAAGCTGGATTCATACGGATATGTTGATCCAAAACATTGTTATATAGATATTTATTTTATATATGTGGCTACTTCTCTGTGACAAAAATACTTTTTTTCAAAACTCTGTGCATCCTTCTTCCAGAAGAGAATCTTTCAGATCATAGGAACCGTCTTCGATGTGATGCAGCTTCAGGAACTCTCCTGTTTTGGTGGAAATCCTGCTGGATGGATTCCTTGTCAGATAATATTAAAACACGTCTGATACGATACCAAAAAAAACAACAAACCTTGATACATACTGTGTTTACACACACACACACACACACACACACACACACACACACACACATATTTGGGATGAAGAGTCCCATGTAAGTTTTCACCTGCACATGTACACAACTGGCAGAGTGACAGGAGAGCTTGCAGTTTTACAAGGTCCTAGTTAAAGCAAACTTTTTCTTCTCTGTGTAAAAATGATTAAATAAAATAAAGGCCTAAGTTTGTTTTTCCAAAAGGGATTTTGACAACAAAAAAAAAGACTCAGGCCATTATTTTAGGAAGGTGACGGTCTCTAATTTGCAACATGCTTGCTATCTTTCCAAAGACACATTTTATCTTTTTTTTCCCCTCAGAGTTCCTTTATTTACAGTAAGGATAAGAAAACTGATTCAGTTCAAGCCCTCCTTGAACTGAATTCAAGGAGTTCAAGGAGTTCAAGGAGTTCCATAGACTCTATGGAAATTAATAGACCGGTGGGACTTGACAAGTGACCCTCAGTATGACTGTACTAAACGAAACCTTAAGCTTTCTGATAATGACACCAAAACTGAGAACTTTAGTTTAGACTTTCTGTTCGCTGGATCAAATGACAGGCCTCATCTGCCATATTGCCCAGTGAGTCATAGGAAAAACTAACGTGTATGAAAGTTTGTTGTTGTGATTTGTGGGCAATGTAATATTACTACCAGTAGCCATGTGGCAAACTTTAATTTCAATCTCTCGCGGCTGTTTTGCCTTTTCCACATTTCTAATCTTTACAGCCGGTGGTCACGGTCAGTGGAGCTAAATGCAGGACAATAGCTGAGAAAATCACAGAGAGGCAAATGTTAATGCACTGCAAACTTTTCAGAATTTATTTTTTGTAAGAAAATAAATAAAAACCACACATCTTTCCATTTTACATGGATCCACTGGCAACCAAACGACGCTGAACCTTTTGGCTGTGACAAAGTTACTTTTGCAGGGCTCGCAAAAGCCCTGTTTGCCAAAAACAAATCGACTTGATGATCCGAGCACAGGAAGGTGAACGTTTGTTTCATTTTAAGTATTTATCAGCTACAAATTGCACACAATAAAATGAAAGAGCGACAAGAACGAAAAAATAAGAGCTAGTGCGGTGGAGCTCAAAACAAACGTCAACTTTTGCAGTTTTTCAGATTTGCAGCTCTGTTGGCTCTGAACGCACAAGTCAGTGGATCTTCTCCGTTCTTTGTAACGTAATCTTTTTCCTTCAAGGACAGCGCCATTTATTATCAAGACAACACTCATAGACAGAGTCAGAGAGTGTGTCTCTGAAACTGGGACGTTCTCCCAAATAACAGCAGCAGAGCTCCATCCCATCGCTGCAGGGACTGCACCCTTTTTTCTGACACTTCACCAACAACAACTCGTAGGGGGTCCACCACGTCTCGACTATTTTAGTCAGCACAAAAGCGTTCCTGGAATATACAGTATGCATTAAAATCTACGAATTGCTCATATGCCAATAAAGATGTGCACGACGCTTCAGAAGCTGGATTGAGAAGTTCACAGAGGCGAGCAGGGAGCTGCATGTGGGGGGGATTCCCATCCAACAGCATCAAGCTCTAAAAGCCTGTTTAGGGAGGGCAACACTTACAGCAGTTAGGAGACAACAAAAGCCCACTCATGATGCAAGATAAAGCTTCCAGCCTGGTGGGGACGTGGGAGAGCAAGCCCCACCACAGTGGCTGAACCTCGGGGGGATTCCCCTGTCCATATATTGGAAACCTATCTCTCTTTCTCCGTCTTTGACACTCTCTGCCTGACCCCCTTTTTCAGTAGTCGTGTTTCATCTTTCTGCCTTTTCATGTCTGCTCCGCTCTTTCAAGGCCAGACTAAGGTGGGATCCTCTCGACTGTTTCTGTTTGTTTCCTCTCTCTCTCTCTCTCTGCCACCATATTCTCACCTATTGATTTTCCGCAGAAAGTTGTTAGGTGTTTATCTGGGTTTCTCTCTCCGCTCTCACTTGCTCACTCTCCCTTGGAGTCCCTCTGACACTGATGCATAAATTGGCTTCGTAATGACTCAGCCGCCAGCAGAAACCTGTTCAACTCTGCTCTCTGCAGTCCCCACAGCCATCACACATGGTGTTTTGGCATACCAATAGCAAACAGCGTGGGTGTGTTGTCCAAGAAATGTGCCCATCGTCTCCCTGTGTGAATGAAATGGAAAGTGTGCATTTACCAGAAATGTAGGTTGCAGATCATTAGATTAAATAAATCATTTCTACAAATAACTAAGCATCTTTTTCTTTTTTCTTTTTTTTTTTTTGGTCAATCAGCAGAGAGAGTTGCTGCAAATTGTAAAACATTTTTCATTTCCAACAAAGAATTTTCACTGAGCAACCAATTTCATTGACACATTCATTCACGTCACAATCACAATTTAGGATTATTTTCGTCAGATTTTCCTTGACAGAACAACAACAACAACAACAACAACAACAAAGGTGTAGGAAGAAAAAAATGAGGCATGATTTTCAGAAATGTTCTCATTGCATTTGTACTCTGACACCCCCACAACGAAATCCAACAGTTCAAACAAAGAAAATGCAAACCTTCCAAGACATGGCGGTCCACCTAAACCCATATATTTTCCAAGGAGAGCTCTAATCAATAAAGACAGATAGATGAATAGATACAACCACATGTGCAGATCAGGCCTGTGGTAACGTTGAAGGAGTTGCAGAGATTCACAGCTCAGGTCAGAGAATCCGTCGACAGATCAGTCGTACACCAATTGTTTGCAACAGCAGAAAAAACAAAACCTATGAGGAAAGTCATTTAAAAGTACTGTCTGCAGGTGGAAACTAATGATGGCAAACAGGCAGACTAGATCAAGGAGCTTTGGTCATGTGAAACAGAAATGGAGCTGGAAAAGCACCTTTGTGGTAGGAAACTGTCACTGCACATCACCCTCCACAGCCCATCTCCGTGCCGACATGTTTTAGTTATAGAACAACCCCAGAGGTAGGGTTTGTCTTGGCAGGGGCCAGAAAGGTTAACGGAGTTGCAGGCGAGGTGTGTGGAGACAAGCCTTAAAGTAAATCTGTCAGAGGCTGGAAAAAAATTTAAAACGAGGCTTACGGTAAGAACAGATCCTCAGCCTCAGACTTTTCTGTGGTGGTGGCAGGAATGAAATCATAAGATGTTTTTGCTCCTTAAAAATGGTCTTTTAAAATAGTGAAAATAAATAGTTTGTATCAGCACATGTGAGCAAGCTTCAAAAAATGATGAGCTCAATGAGGTTCCAGTTTATTTGAACTAAAAAAAGAAGTCAAATATCTTTGCACCAAAGTGCAGCCTTGCAGCAGAATAACGTCAAAGTCTCAACACCACATTCAACAGAGACATTTTAGTCAATTAATTAGCAAAACATTCAGTAATTAATTTTTGTAGCCAGTATCACAATCTACTTCCTGCATCTTTAAAGAGGCTGTATTATGTATTTTCCAGGTGCGTAGCATAATCAGGTAACTATGTTAACTTACATTGTTATAAAAATTCTCTATATATCCAACATGACTTAAGAGAAATTGGACTTCGCAATTGGGCTTCTGTCTCTTTAAGAAGCTCCTACTCGTTCTGACGCGCCGCCTTCAAGCCCTTTACTACGTTCTCCGGAAAGTTACACTGGGAAGTAGTTCATATGATGAGCTCAGCAGACATGTAGTTTTCCACCAGGTATTTACTAACTGCTGCTGCCACTAGTCTGGAGGAGCTGAGTGGGTGATTTTCAGAGGGCTCTGTTTTTGTCTCTGGGAACAGACAAATAACATTTTCTAGACCAACAAAATGGAAAAGATTTGACCCTGAAAATTTTGGAAAGTATTTAAGACACTTTTTCAGACCTACGATATTTTTTCTTCTTTTATCAAAATATTGCTGAGAAGGTTAAAAAAAAATATTCACTATAAAATAATTAACGCCAACCTCCCCTCATTGCCTCTGTCCTTGTACAAAAATGCATGAAGACGGAAAAACAGGTCGTCTTATTCCAACCTTGAAGAGTTTTGTGAAAGGAGCTTGTGGCAAGATTTCAACATAGATGTTTTTCATCCAGTCTGGTTGACCTTGGGCCATTTTGCAAAGGAGAATGGCAAACATTTCCAGTCTTCAGCTGTGCAAAAACTGGTGGGAACTCAACACAACACTTTCAGCTGTAATTCCAGTCAAATGTACTTAAACCGTCACAAATGCACAGCACAGTTTCCAATTATTTGCCAAACGTGTTAAAAACTGTCGTTTTCCTTCGACCTCACAATTATTCTCTCTTTGCTTTTGTTGTCGCCTAAAATTTGTGACAAAATCTGATTTTAAACGGGCATGAATAATTTTGTGAGGCATTGATATTTCAGAGCCGGCTCCCAATAAGGTGCTAAAGATGCAGGATGTTTTTTCACTATTTCACCTTTGATGTTTACACAAGTTCACCTACAGACGGTTGATGGTTTTAAGCTACTGGAAAAAAACAAATCTAGCAATTCTGCCATACTTTTGGAAGTTTCTGACTGATTTAGTTTGTATCAAGATGAGTACCCAAAGGCAAGGTGTGGGCAGAGCTACTTGACTGATTATTGGAGTGAATCATCGTGGGGGCAGAAAAAACAAGAGCAACTGCAAAATAAGGGCACTGGGACACCATGAAATCACGAAACAAGCTGAAAATAGACCATTAAAAGCAAAATGATCTGAGAATGAGCCAGGATGTGCAAAAACTGACAAAATATTTTGATAGCGATGTAGCATTGTCTCAAACCGAAAAATTTAATTTTATTGTCTCAAACTTTAATCTGTGTCACCTCATATTTATAAGGCACAACTTACTCTTTAAACCTTTTTAGACACTCTAAGCAACTTAAAGTATTAATTTTAATTTAAGTGGTTAGCTCGGAGAAATTTGTGCTGTCGGTGATTGTGCTAAAAACTATTTCTTAACAAATATTTCCTTAAATAGGATTTTCTTCGCATTGATATTTCAGTGCAAGAATAACTATTAAAATTAAGAGCTACCAATAAAATTGTCTTTGTCTTTATTCTTAAAATGTCAGTACACAGTGCACAGGGTATGAAAACAAATATTGTTTTTTTTTTTTTGTATTAAAGTTGGTCCCATGTTGATGTAAGCTACATAGCAAGAGAGAATCATTAGCAATAAATAGATTTAGTTTGTCTCTACCTTGATGGATCTTTTCTGATGAAAAATGGTTTTACTAGTCTCGACTTCATTGTCATTATGTATTGAGAAAGAAAAATAAGATTCAGAGTTTAAAACAAACAGACAAAAAGCATGATGGAAAGTTTAATATGTAGGAATAGTTAATACATCTGGATTCATGTTTGGATGCGAAAAAATTTGTTTGAGAACTTTGCGCAGAGGTCAATCCAGTGAACTCCTGACACCCTTCAGCATTACTTTTTCTTTTAAATTAATGCTTCCTTGTACATGTTTCTCTTTTTGCAATGTCTCCAGCATCCATTCATTGTCCAACTTGGAACCTGTAAGTGTCTATAAGAGAGATAGAGAGATAAGATTTATTTGTCATTGTCATCAACAGATTACAACGAGATTGAGATTTGCTCGACTCGAGTTAAGATGCAGGTTATGTGTGTATATATAATATACAAAGATAAAGAAATAAATAGTACAAAATGAGAAATAAATAGACATCAGAAGATGGTTGCAGCGCCTGGAGGTGTCGCAACAGAATATATGAATGAATGATGAACATAAGCAGCAAATAGTTTGTCTTTGTGCTGAAAAACAGTGAAGCAGCTCTGAAAAGCTGAAGAACATGAAAACTCCTGAGCCTTGAAGCCTGCATTATATCAAGAGTAGATCCAAAATTCATCCTCCAATGATTATGACATCACATCTTTTTTTTACATTTTTTTATAAGATGTGATTAGTTTTCAAACCATGACTGAAATTCATGTCCTCATTACAGCAAACATCTGCAGTTTCCAGCACAACGCACGCCCGCCTTGTTGGCTAATGAGTTACTCCTCGCTAGGAGCGGGTGTCACGTAGGGGTGAAGTTACCAAGTCCTGGCTTTGAAAGAAACATCCGCCCACCTTTTCTCTGATATTTCATTCATGTCACCATCTGCGTCTCGCTAAATATTTGCACCGGGTTTGACTGACATTTGCCTTCAGACTTGCTTTCGTTCTTTGTGGCGTGTAGTAGAATATGAGGGATTTTTGAACAAGAGCTATGGTAGTTCACATGACGGCGTAATGCTGCAGACCCATCAGATGACTCTCCTGCTGTGAACTCAACATTAAGGTACCAGTTTGAGACAGAACGCTGTGACATGCGGCTGCAGAGAGCCACCAGACGACAGGCCCACTGATCCCTCTTTTCTTTGAGTTTTACATATTCAGGTGGGAGGCATCATGAAGCACAGGAAATGCATAATGATACAGGACTTTCCATTTAATACCATGCCAAGTTCTGTTCTCGTAAGTATCCAAATGGCTTCTTCTTAGAGAACCCTGTGCATGAAATCCCAAAAATTCATTACTTCTGGACCTGAAGGTTGATGCTGTTGTCTGTCAGCTTTATATTTCGTTCTTACAACTCTTCAGAGAAGCCTCACTTTCAGCTAACATGCTTACCGTGTTTATTTTGTTGTTGTTGTTGTTGTTTTGGAGAGCTGTTTCAGCCCAGATCATTTCAGGTTAAAGCACAATCTGAATGCAAATGAAAACGTTATGAATAGGAGGATATCATCAAAAGGCCTAATATGTGTTTGGAAAATGATACAGGATGGCTACAGGGCAGCAAAGGTTAATTAACAAGAAAATTAAGCATTAAAGTTGCACTAGAAATGTGAAAATAATGAAAAAAGTTATTATAGATTAAAACGTCAAGAAAATATGAGTAGTAAATGAAATAGTTCACATAAAAGATGTTTAAAAACATATTCCAAAAATGCAGACGGAGTCTTTTGGGTATTCAGTAATTTGGTTTCTTTGATGCTGATCCAATGGTTTCATAGTTTTGGGACAAAGTTACCAAAGGTTGAGCCTCCTTTCTTTTTTTATGCCTGTTATAGGAAATTTGCAGTAGATTGTCACTTTAATGGCTATAAAGCAGGTTTGTGATCTGGTTTGGTACAAAGCCACTTAAAGGTTTGGATAAGAATCTTTATCTTAAGTCTAAAAGTAATGGGATTTGATGTGTTTTCTCTTGTTTTGTGTCAGTAGCCCAGAAGTAATATATTGGGCAATTTTGAAGCAAATTTGACCTTTCGAATACTCACTCATATACTAAGATAAGCACCTAGAAAATATTGCATTGTTTATCTATTCCTGTTGATGCAGAGGCAAGAGTCATGTTTTTTATATTTTTGTTAAATTCCTCAGTTGGAGTTTAAGTTAAATAAATTACAGGTTAATTGGAAAACCGTAATGGTGACCACAGACATTTTCCCTCTCCATTCTTGACCTCTTCCAGGTTTTCATCATCACAAATGTTTTCACATTCACATAAATATGCAATCTGAAAGCTATCCTTTGTTTTCCAGTTGCCTGATGAGAATATTTTCATAGATAGCTCAAAATGTGAGATCAAGTGTGAGTTGTTTCTGTGGTTTGTTTTAGAAATGCTTGCATGCAAAGAAACATTTATGGTCTTCAGTGTTGAAGTTTAAAAATGGAAACGCCTGCCCAGCGCAGACTGATGGCAGACACTGAACACAGCATGGCCTCTTCTGTCGTACAAACCATTTATAAATCACCAAACATGTCAGGTAGGCAACAAGATGAAGATACTTCAGCAAATATTTTATCACGAGTTGCATTCGACCGCAAAAAAAAGTCAAATTGCAGTCGCTGCTGATTCTTTTTTATTATTATTATTATTTTTATCTAGACGTGTGATCGTTTTCTCAACCACAGGTGGTCTGAGACGGCGGCTCAGCTAGAAGGACAGCATTACCTGTGCCGCAGCAGGCAGACACAGAGGAAATCAGCTGACCTGCGTGGTTTAAACTCTGGTGACACGTAGGGGATGTTTATGTGTCATAGCGGAAAGACAGACCATGACAGTGGTGTGCATGCTAGGTTCCAGCTTAACCTCCCCCGGTAGATCAGAAGTAAAGGAAATGGATGATGGTGGAGAGATGTTATGTAGGCGTGCCCCGGTTTGACAGTACACACACACACACACACACACATGCACACACAACAGGGGGGATGTATAAAGCCGATCAGATGGGCAACCTGTTGGACTGTGGTATAAATGGAAAAATGAAGAGCTTAGTGACGTACGGCATCGCACCACAGACTTTCCCAAATACACGATAGAGGAAAAAAATCATCCGCTGACTCCTACTTGCCCCTGATAATAATGCTAAACATACATATAAAAATGTGGTTAGAAATAAGTTCACTGAGGACAACTTAAATGTCATACTTTCCATTTCTATGGTTAGTTAATAACATCATATTATGACACTTTAGCTCATACTACTGTTACTGTAACTGAGCATTTCAATAAATACCTAAATGCTACTGAGAGTGTGCAATAACTACCTTTTACATAATATTAATATTAGTGGCTTAGAGCAACCTCTCCACGTGACAAACCACTACCCTGCAAATATGGTTTTTACTGAATCCAATTTACTCCATTCAGATCAGTTCAATTCACTGTAACACAATCCATTTAAATATCTGTATTCTACAAAAAAATACCATTTGAAAGTCTGTGTTCCCTCTAGAACGAGATTTGGTTGAAATTGAATTTATGAGCTTTATATCATGCTATGATGTCATTCTCTCATCAAAAACACACCTGGAGGGGCGTGCCGTGGTGGCGGAGGGGTTAGCGCGACCCACATTCAGAGGCAACATGGCCTCGACGCGGCCGTCGCGGGTTCGACTCCCGGACCCGACGACATTTACCGCATGTCTTCCCCCCTCTCCTTCCCCCTTTCCTGTCAGCCTACTTTGAAAAAGGGACACTAGAGCCCACAAAAAGACCCCTTGCGGGGCGATAACAAAAAGAAAGAAAAAAAAAAAGTAAAAAAAAAACACACCTGGAGCGTCGCTTTGACTCATGCATGGCGTTTTGAGGAACCCTTGCATCTCCCGTGGCAACCATTTGAGGGTCCCTAAACACTTCCTGATGAGAGGCACCGCCTATTTCCCCAAAGCCGTCCCACACAGGACCCCTCCCCCACAACACAGCTCCACAAAAACCTGGTGCAGGGTAGATCTATGGGGCAAATACCCCCCACACCCATGTTAATTTACCAAAAATATATAATTGTAAGCACCAAGGGTGTAAGAAAATGGATGGATGTAATTGTAAATATAATCTCAGGTTCCTGAAAAGCATAGTTACGGCCCTGCATCAAACACAGCAGCACCTGCTGGTGCTGACACATTTAGGAGGCTGTTATTAGGAAAAACATAAAACAAATGTAACTTAAATTGCATAACCAGAAAGGCATACTTATACCTTTCACAATAAAGGATAGAAGCATTTTCTATCTTCCAGTCCTGTTTTTTAAATTAAACATAAAAACAGCAGCCATTAACCAAAGTGCTAAACAAAATGATTAAAATAGAACATGAGAATTAAATACAAATAAAATTATTAAAATTGTAATACAATACAATTCGGATTAAAATGAATTTAACAACTTATACCAGGTAAAAAGCCAAAGAGTGTAAATGGGTGTTAAGAGCGGATTTAAAATTGTGTGGTGAAGATTTTCTCATCAAACTGCAGCGGTAAAACTACAACGTGAAACGTCTGATTTTCTGAGCTTCAGCCGTTTCCTCAACACTTCCAACCACATCTGGTCAGCTGATCTGAGCGACCGAGAAGCGGATTGTTTTTATTTTGGCCAGTTGCATCCTTTAGTATGAAAAACATCACACTGACCCGGTCTAACTTTCCACTGTTCACCTGTAAATGTGACGATAGGCGTGCTGCTGCACTGTATGGGGTTAAACATAAACCCCCCACCCAAAAAAACAACACTTTGACCAGCTGCCAGTTCAGCCTGGAAACGATCAGGAAACCTCCTGAGCCCTGGACAGGAGAACAGGCGAGTAGTTGATCCATGAAGTGCGCCGTTACCTTGAACTGAATCTTTTCATTGAAGTAAACGGATATTCCCCTCCACACTGTCCAGGTACAAGCATTCGTTTAGGACTCTGAAAGCATGATATAAAAGTTTAATATAAGCACCACTGAAGACATTTCTCAAACAGTGTTATGAGTCACTTTTGGAACCACATTAACATGTGAGATAAAATTGTGACCATCTGTTACATCCCCCAGGCAGTCTAGGGGTTTTAGAGGGGGGGCTGTAACAATAGATAAACCAGAGAGAAATGAAGAGACAAAACCAGGAGGGTAAAGTTAAAGGTTTATTCTTTAAGTGGGATCGGAAGAAGTCTCAAAGGTGAAAATGAGAACCTAAAAGAAAAGATAGGGGAGAATAACAACAAACACCAGGGTTTCTAGCAGACAAATCCTCCATCACAGCACCACAAAGCTGCAGCACACATGCTGCCCAATTGGCCAAGAGGCCCTGAAAGTCAGTTTCCCAACTAGCCTTATACTCTGCTAATCAAGAACCTGAATTGGGGGGAAATACTACATGCAGCCACCACTGCATGTAACACCATCCACAAATGAAGCTAAGGTGGTTTGCTTTTCCATTCGTCTACCAAAAATGTGTTCATTTCCGATCACGGAAATAAGGCAGTTTTTCTATTTTTTTTTTATTTAAAGGTTAGACATACCACTCACTGTCCCAGCGGTTCTGACCAGTTTCCTACTTCACCAGCTGAACATTAATCCACCCCCACTTCACTGACTGAGTGGGCAGCCTGCTTTCATTCTTCTGAGAAACCTTAATACATGACCAGAGATGTTGATGCTTTTTAGAGACAGAAAGAAATAGTGAAAGTTTTCTTTGGTCATATGGTTGAAAATCAAAGTCTGGATGTTTGATTTAGGTTTTATTTTTCATATTACTGCCTTTTGTCTGTAATCCATAACTGAAAAAAAATACTGGAGCAACAAGCGTTAATTAAGGTAAAGTGTAAATGTTTTAGAAGGCGATACTTCATTGAGGACTTTAATAGAAAATGGAAATAAAAGTTCCCATGTGCTCACTTCTTTATCATCTCATCATCCTCCAAACACACCCTCACTTCATTTAAATGAGTGGAGGTGGATGTTAATACACACTCAATTACCGTAGAATTAAAAAATAAACTTCTGGAGCAGGAGTGGGCAATTATTTTTCCAAAAGGGTGTGTGTGTGTGTGTGTGTGTGTGTGTGTGTGTGTGTGTGTGTTGGTATATATGGTTTAGCCTGCCTTTTGACCTGAATACGTACTTACGTTACGCGGACCTAGGGGTAATACACGGACAGTGCCAATGTCCGCATAAATCATGGAGTGTATTTTAAATTTTGAGTATCTAAACAACACTTTTTCTCATAAATCTAAAGTTTTATAGGAACTATGCCAGTGTTTGCATGATTTGGACCATGTATTTGTACTTTTCATTGAATAAACAGCGTGATATCTCACTTTCTTTAATTGTCCTTTTATACCTGTAACCTGAGTTTTGTGTATTCCAGTGTATAACACAGCGCCACCTGATGTCAGTGTATGAATTGCAGTTTTACACACATTTTTATACACTACGCGCGCTTTTAGCCGGTCATCATCTGATTGGCTGGAAAAAAACTGTGGGTGTGTCTTATTACCAAACCATCCCAGACGCAAGGTTTTTAAAAATTAAATCCTCATTTGAAGCCGCAGCCCTCAATATGGACGTGTTGGTGGAATAACTGTGCACAGGTAAGCATTAATGGTAAATTAAAATAATTTTTGCCTAGATGAAGTTATTTACAAGTAAATAACTGCAGATGCAAGAAAGGTTTTTGAGCAAAATGAAATATTTTAGATTTTAATTTAGGTAACATTAAAGCTAAGCAACTTATTTTAGATATTTGCATCAAGTAGCTTAAATATGTATGCTTTTATGACTGAAAAGACTTACCTGAAGCAGTATAGTTTTTATTTCGAGTGTTTTAAAGTAAGAGACTAGCTGGGCTAGGAGAGCTAGCTTCCTAGCTAGAGCTAGCCTCCTAGCTAGAAACAGGTGTTTGACAAGTTGACAATATTTGGGGTAGGTGGTACCTGTGTGGTACCTACTACCTAGCTTTTGGTGATAAAAGTTGGGTGATGAACTGTAAGGTTTTCATCATTATATTTAACAATATTGGCGAACTGCTTGCTTTATGTTAGCTAATTGCACCGTAGTGATGCTTGTTAAGCTCGTTAAGCTTGATTTCAAGCAGGAGATTAATAAGAAGCAAACCCACAGGTTTCTGTGAAACTTGTTTATCTTTTGGAAAAGCACCAATGGTTGAAGGTTTTAATAATTGGCTGCAATAGGGCTGGTGCATCAATGGCTTTAAAGCTGTGTACTGTAATCACTTTCATGACTTAAATGCTGAAAGTGTAAATCAAGAGTCCTCAAATTTAGGCAAATATCGGTGTCCTTCAATTTTTAAATGTGTATTTGTACCTGAATCAATTAGCTGAATAACCTCCTCATATGCAGCCAAATTCTCCAGATTTCTGACCACATTATTTGACTTAGGTGTGTTGAAGCAGAGATGCATCTAAAAGTTGGAGGAGACTGTCCCTGGAAGACTGATTAAAACTGTTTAATTAAAGATAAATTGGACTTCTCTAATAAAATTCATTTGTGCAACAAACTACCCTTTTTCCTTAAAGTATGGCTCAAATGTTCTTGTAAGGCTGTACTATTGGCTGAACAACAATATATTGAACACTGAACTATTTGTAGATGGTAAAGCACTTTTTTAAATCAGTGATTAAATAAATTATAGTGTTGGTGTTTTATCTGAGCTGTGTGTCTTGCATGCATAACATGTTTCCATATTTATAATTAAATTTTTAGCTTTAACATTTGTAGGAATTACAAAGAAGCTTGTAATTCCTTCTTTGACTGTTATAACTTTTCATACATGTCAGTAAAACATGCAGAGGCGAAGACGCATAAATCCGAAGGAAGATGCCAAATATTATATTGATACCAAAACGGACAAAGTGGGGCTTGACGTCACGTACATCAATGCCTTTAAAGGTATGGGGATTTCTTTGGAGTGGTTTAAATACAATCAAGCCTTTATACTGTTTACTCTTTCTACTATTATTTTTGCTTTCTTCTTTAGGTCGTGGTATCTTTGCCACAACCTCTTTTCAGAAAGGAGACTTTCTGTGTGAATATCGAGGTGAACTGATCAGTAAAGAGGAATGTGAGAGGAGACAGAGAGTTTACCATGACAACCTTAAAGTATTCTTGTTTGAATTCTATTTTAATGGAAAACTCTGGTGGTTAGTATGTTTGTATCAGAAGTCTAATTAGAACTAAATGGCATATATATATATAAATGAATATTTTAATATTTAAAATTAAATGTTATGTATTTGCAGTGTTGATGCAGCAAAAGAAGATTGCTCCCTTGGAAGGCTTATAAACGATGACAATATCAGCCCAAATGCCAAAATGAAGTATCTGACCGTCCAACAGAAACCACATTTGTGTTTATTTGCAACTCGAGATATCAATCAGGGAGAAGAGATTACGTACAATTATGGGGACTCAGACTGGCCATGGCGACTCAAGGTACTAAAAAAATAAAAATGTATGAATCTTAAGACAATGTTCATTTAAGAAATGCACTAATAATGATGATTTACAACCTGAACCTCCTTTGTTTTACCATTCTTTTCACAACACTAGATGGCTGACTATACAAGACATTACTGGGCAAATTAACCAGTTGCCCACAAATGTATAATAAATAATTACAGTATAGTAGTATTTACAGTAGTGTTTTACGTACTCTCAAAACATTGTTACATCTACAATGAATTTGATATATATTCAAATTCAACAGAACTCCAGTGGGATGTCTTCAACTGGACAAGATGTTGAGGTGCCATCCACATCACAGTTGGTTTCATACTATGGACCGGTATCAAGCAAAGACCAAATAAAGGTGTGGGAAAATGATATTATTGAAAGTTTTAAGACAAAATCTGAATATAAGTGAGGGTATCTCTGTGAATTAATCTAGGGCAGTATGGTGTTGACTTGTATTTATTTTCTGTTTCAGATCAGAGCTGAAAATGACCCGGATCAGATGATAACCAGTGTCAAAAACGAGACAGATCCAGTCCTGGATTCACTCCCCATCAAGGTTGTGAATATTGGTTTGACCTCTGATAAATGTTGACTTGGCATCACAGAATATATTGGGAGAGTAAAAATTTTAATTTCTTAAAGGTTATAGAAAATATTTTTATTTTTGGTGATTTTAATCAAACAGAATCAGACTTCAATTTGGTCAGTGCTGGTGAAATTATAATAGTCAACTTGTTTCTTAGCATTCGTCTTGCAGACTGTTTCCAGAATTCAAAACACTTGGGTTAACCACCAAATTATTTTCTCTGCTACATCAGAAAATCTTCTGTGGGGATAAAACAATCAATCTTTCTTCTTTTTCACAGGAATTGGAGAAAGAAATGTCCCAAAGTCCTGACTGCACTCATTCAACTTCTACGGCTGGCAACACAGAACAGGTACAGAAGTTGGGTTTTCATTTTGAATTTACCAAACATTTTGGCTGGATTTAAAACTAGTTTCCTTCCATGGGTGATGGTTCTCATAGAACAATCATTTAAGTGAAAATATCTCTGTGAAGTAGTCAAGGGCAGTATGGTGTTGACTTGTATTTATTTTCTGTTTCAGATCAGAGCTGAAAATGATCAGGATCAGATGACAACCAGTGTCCCAAATGAGACAGACCCTGTCCTGGATTCACTCCCCATCAATTCAGAGGTATTTTATATTTAAGGTGCAGCTAAATGATGTCAGTCAGCCAACCTGTTCAACTTCAGTGTGTCTGTGTGTGGACCTGAATGCCATGTGGTTTATCTGGACATTGGTTTGTAAGGACAGTCTCATGTCATGGTTTTCAGTTTGTAAGTTCAGCGTGTGTATGTGTGTGTTTCATGGTCACCTGCCCCAATGTGATACAGGAGGACCATATTGTATATGGGGACCTTGCGTTATTGAATTGATAAAAACATATGTTTTGGTTCTTGTGACCTTGTGAATATTGGTTTGACCTCTGATAAATGTTGACTTGGCATTACAGAATATATTGGGAGAGTAAATATTTTAATTTCTTAAAGGTTAAAGTAGATGCATAGATTTTTGCTAAAATTTCTTTTAATTTCACAACAGAATCAGACTTCAATCTTGTCAATGCTGGTGAAATTGGAGTATTTTGAATATTTGTTAAAGTTTGCTTTCATTCAATGTGTATAACGTTCATCTTTTAAGGTGTTTCCAGGATTTAAAACACTTGAGTTACAATCGGACTATTTTCTCTGCTGCATCACAGAATTTCTGTGGAGAAAAAAATCAATCTTCTTTTTCACAGGAATTGGAGAAAGAAATGACCCAAAGTCCTGACTGTCCTTGTACAACTTCTTCAGCTGGCAACACAGAACAGGTACAGAAGTTGGGTTTTCATTTTGAAATTACCAAACATTTTGGCTGGATTTAAAACTAGTTTCCTTTCATGGGTGTTTTCTCTCATAGAACAATCATTTAAGTGGAGATATCTCTGTGAAGTAATCAAGGGCAGTATGGTGTTGACTTGTATTTATTTTCTGTTTCAGATCAGAGCTGAAAATGATCAGGATCAGATGACAACCAGTGTCCCAAATGAGATAGACCCTGTCCTGGATTCACTCCCCATCAATTCAGAGGTATTTTATATTTAAGGTGCAGCTAAATGATGTCAGTCAGCCAACCTGTTCAACTTCAGTGTGTCTGTGTGTGGACCTGAATGCCATGTGGTTTATCTGGACATTGGTTTGTAAGGACAGTCTCATGTCATGGTTTTCAGTTTGTAAGTTCAGCGTGTGTATGTGTGTGTTTCATGGTCATCTGTCCCAATGTGATACAGGAGGACCATATTGTATATGGGGACCTTGCGCTATTGAACTGATAAAAACATATGTTTTGGTTCTTGTGACCTTGTGAATATTAATTTGACCTCTGATAAATGTTGACTTGGTATTACAGAATATATTGGGAGAGCAAATATTTTAATTTCTTAAAGGTTAAAGTAGATGCATAGATTTTTGCTAAAATTTCTTTTAATTTCACAACAGAATCAGACTTCAATCTTGTCAATGCTGGTGAAATTGGAGTATTTTGAATATTTGTTAAAGTTTGCTGTCATTCAATGTGTATAACGTTCATCTTTTAAGGTGTTTCCAGGATTTAAAACACTTGAGTCACAATCGGACTATTTTCTCTGCTGCATCACAGAATTTCTGGGGAGAAAAAAAATCAAATTTTCTTCTTTTTCACAGGAATTGGAGGAAGAAATGTCCCAAAGTCCTGACTGTCCTTGTACAACTTCTTCAGCTGGCAACACAGAACAGGTACAGAAGTTGGGTTTTCATTTTGAAATTACCAAACATTTTGGCTGGATTTAAAACTAGTTTCCTTTCATGGGTGTTTTCTCTCATAGAACAATCATTTAAGTGGAGATATCTCTGTGAAGTAATCAAGGGCAGTATGGTGTTGACTTGTATTTATTTTCTGTTTCAGATCAGAGCTGAAAATGATCAGGATCAGATGACAACGAGTGTCCCAAATGAGATAGACCCTGTCCTGGATTCACTCCCCATCAATTCAGAGGTATTTTATGTTTAAGGTGCAGCTAAATGATGTCAGTCAGCCAACCTGTTCAACTTCAGTGTGTCTGTGTGTGGACCTGAATGCCATGTGGTTTATCTGGACATTGGTTTGTAAGGACAGTCTCATGTCATGGTTTTCAGTTTGTAAGTTCAGCGTGTGTATGTGTGTGTTTCATGGTCACCGGCACCAATGTGATACAGGAGGACCATATTGTATATGGGGACCTTGCGCTATTGAACTGATAAAAACATATGTTTTGGTTCTTGTGACTTTGTGAATATTGGTTTGACCTCTGAAAAATGTTGACTTGGTATTACAGAATATATTGGGAGAGTAAATATTTTAATTTCTTAAAGGTTAAAGTAGATGCATACATTTTCGGTAACATTTTTTTTAATTTCACAACAGAATCAGACTTCAATTTGGTCAGTGCTGGTGAAATTGTAGTATTTTGAATATTTGTTAAAGTTTGCTGTCAGTCAATGTGTTTACCGTTCATCCTTTAGGTTGTTTCCAGGATTCAAAACACTTGAGTCACAATCGGACTATTTTCTCTGCTGCATTACAGAATTTCTCTGGGGTGAAAAAAATCAATTTTTCTTCTTTTTCACAGGAATTGGAGGAAGAAATGTCCCAAAGTCCTGACTGTCCTCATACAACTTCTTCAGCTGGCAACACAGAACAGGTACAGAAGTTGGATTTCATTTTTAATTTACCGAACATTTTGGCTGGATTTAAAACTAGTTTCCTTCCATGGTTGTTGGCTCTCATAGCACAATCATTTAAGTGAAGATATCTCTGTGAAGTAATCAACCATTTCATATATGGGGACCTTGCTTTATTGAATAGATAAAAACATATGTTTTGGTTCTTGTGAGGTTGAGAATATTGGTTTGACTTCTGATAAATGTTGACTTGGTGGCACAGAATATAATCTTAGAAAAATGTTTTAAATGTTGTCAAAGTTAAAATATATATATATATATATATATATATATATATATATATATATATATATATATATATAAATTTTGTCTTTTGTATTTATCTACATCTTTACCACACAATATTTTTAATTCAACTATTTAAAAGTTTGCAGAAAAAGTTGTTTTTTATGACTGGAACCCTCTGTAATTATTTGTCTCATTTATTATCCAATATAGTATGATCCCAAAGGGGAAATTGCTTATTCATTGAAAAGCTACTCCATCTGAGCTAATAAATATAAATAATAAAATATGTCTGTCTGTCTGTGAAAACGTTTGGGCACCCCTATTAATCTTAATTATTTTATTTCTAAATATTTGGGGTTTTGCAACAGCTACTTCAGTTTGATATATCTAATAACTGATGGAAACAGTAATATTCCAGTATTGAATTGAGGTTTATTGTACTAACAGAAAATGTGCAATATGCATTAAAACAGAATTTGACAGGTGCAAAAATGTGGGTACCCTTATCATTTTATTGATTTGAAAACTCCCAACTACTTTTCACTGACTTACTGAAACACAAAATTGGTTTGGTAACCTCATTAAGCTTTGAACTTCATAGACAAGTGTATCCAATCATGAGAAAATGTATTTAAGGTGGCCAGTTGCAAGTTGTTCTCCTATTTGAGTCTCCTCTGAAGAGTGGTATCATGGGCACCTCAAAACAACTCTCAAATGATCTGAATACAAAGATTGTTCAACATAGTTGTTTAGGGGAAGGATACAAAAAGTTGTCTCAGAGATTTAAACTGTCAGTTTCCACTGTGAGGAACATAGTAAGGAAATGGAAAACCACAGGGACAATTCTTGTTAAGCCCAGAAGTGGCAGGCCAAGAAAAATATCAGAGAGGCAGAGAAGAAGAATGGTGAGAACAATCAAAGACAACCCACAGACCACCTCCAAAGACCTGCAGCATCATCTTGCTGCAGATGGTGTCACTGTGCATTGTTCAACAATTCAGCGCACTTTGCACAAGGAGAAGCTGTATGGGAGAGTGATGCGACAGAAGCCTTTTCTGCAAGCATGCCACAAACAGTCGCTTGAGGTATGCAAAAGCACATTTGGACAAGCCGGTTTCATTTTGGAACAAGGTCCTGTGGACTGATGAAACAAAGATTGAGGGGTTCCGGTGACGTCAACTTCCGAGATGGCAGCTTGAGCTGACTGCACCTCCAGTAAATCTTAATTTGACCGCCATTAATTGCCAAATATAACAAAAAATGAGTAAAATGGAATCTATAAGGGGGTCTAGAATGGGGAAAAGGGACGGGAATAAGAAAACCACGAATAAAGAATTGGCAAAAGAAAGAAAGACGGCAGGTAGCTCACCAACACATCAGCACCTCGGCGAAGCTAATGCTAATAAGCTTTCCACTGACTCAACTGCACTAGCGCAAATCCTGGGGGAGTTACGGGATTTCCGAAAAGATATGAAACAACAGCTTGATGACATTAAGTCAGAACTCATCAACATACACCAAAAAATTAAGGAGACGGATGACCGAGTCAAAACGCAAACCATTATCATGTCTTCTGGGACTACCCAATCATAAAAGATTACTGGAAAGAGATAAATAGTGCCTTACAAGATATTTTCAAGCAGAACATTCCTTTTGAGATCAAGCTTATGTATTTTACATAATTTCTTCAAAAAGAAATAAATATTTAATGACTATTTTATTAATAGCAAGTAAGAAAAACATTACAAGAAAATGGTTATCACAAGACAAACCAACTTTCGACGACTGGATCGACATAACATTTAACATGTATAAAATGGAAAAGAATCAACAGTCACAGGACTGAACAATTCTGTCAGTGGTGGCAGATTTGGGTAGAGATCTGATTTCATTTTTAGAGACCAAACTTGATTAAATCTCCTATGACAGCCATACTTCATAATTATTTTATACTATGTCTTTCGTTTATGTATTTCTTTTTTTTCTGGTTTGCTCTTTACATTTCTAACTTGATTCCTTTCTCTATTTTTGGTTTCTTCTTTCACACTCTCTTTATTCCTTGCTTTATAATCTTTCTCAGGGAAGTGAAGTTGCATTTTTGTTTTGACTGTTATTATGCAATGGTCTACATGTCTACCTTATTACAAATGTTGAAGTTAATCCTGTGATGTAGAGACCTAAGTTCATGTAAGTGATACTTTCTTGAGAATCAATAAAGATAAAATAAAAAAAAGAAACAAAGATTGAGTTGTTTAGTCATAAAAAATGGCGTTATGCATGGCAGCAAAAAAATACAGCGTTTCAAGAAAAACACTTGCTACCCACTGTAAAATGTGGTGGAGGTTTCATCATGCTTTGGGGCTGTGTGGCCAATGTCAGCACTGGGGATCTTGTTAAAGTTGAGGGTTGCATGGATTTCACTCAATATCAACAGATTCTTGAGAATAATGTTCAAGAATCAGTTACGAAGTTGAAGTTGTGCTGGGATATTTCAGCAAGACAATGATCCAAAACACCGCTCCAAATCTACTCGGGCATTCATGCAGAGGAACAATTACAATGTTCTGGAATGGCCATCCCAATCCCCAGACCTGAATATCATTGAACATCTGTGGGATGATTTGAAGCAGGCTGTAAATGCTTGGCGACCATCAAACTTAACTGAACTGGAATTGTTTTGCAAAGAAGAATGGTCAAAAATACCTTGATCCAGGAACTCATTAAAAGCTACAGGAAGTGACTAGAGGCTGTTATTTTTGCAAAAGGAGGATCTGCTAAATATTAATGCCACTTTTCTGTTGAAGTGCCCATATTTCTGCACCTGTCAAATTCTGTTTTAATGCATACTTCACATTTTCTGTTAGTACAATAAACCTCAATTCAGTACTGAAATATTACTTATGTCCATCAGATATATCAAACTGAAATAGCTGTTGCAAACACCCAAATATTTAGATATAAAAATAAGTAAGTTTAATAGGGCTGCCCAAACTTTTTCATATGACTGTATATATATGTATATGTGTGTGTATTTTTAAATATATGTTTAATTTGTTCTTTGTAGTGTCAAAAACATCACTTGATGTGCACAACAGTATCCTCTTTGGAGAAGTGTACTCAGTGTTTTGGACCTTGTTCTTCATTCAAGTGGGTTGGCTACCAGTGCAAAGGTAAGATATTTAGTTAATTTGTACTGTGAATTAATTAATTTTAATAGGATGTATGTCTTTGTTGAACTGTTGACCATGAACAAATTACAGTTTCAGAATTGAGTACATAGTTTTCAATACAATGCAATTTATGTCATCATGGTGACTTTCAAAGCAGTGGAAGTTTTCAAAGTACCTTAAAGCCTTTAACCGTGATCTTTATTTAAAACAGAACATAAAAATTTTATCCAGAATGTTCAATTTTGCACATTTGAAAAAAAAAAATTGTTAATCTATATTTAACTATTCCATCTGATCTAAACGTAAGGTGTAATGGTTTATTTGAGATTTTGGATTTTGCTTGTCTTCTGTGGTTTTTTACATTTAAATTTTTTCACAGGTTGTTCAAAAGTCTGGCATTCATCCTGCCTTAAACAAATTATAAAGGATGATGGATCTCAGGTGAATATCCACATACGTTTTTTTAGCTTTGCCTTCTAAGTCTCCATTATAACATAAATTATATTTCCCACTTCCCACTCCCAATTTCAGGCAAAAGAACTGTTTAAGTATTCCATAGCTGACTCCTCATCAGATAACAACACATCACCTTCCAAAGAATGTGAAATGTCAGATGATGACCATGCATCTGATATTGACTACATACCAAATTCAGAATCTGCAGAAGCTGATGAAGACTCAGATGTTAGCATCCCTCTTCAGCCCATCAAGTCTAAAGTTGGACAACTTCAAGGAAACCCAACAATACCCGATCTCACTTCATTCTTGCCAGACTCAAGTTCTGTGGTTGAACCTTGCACATCAAATTACTGGCCTCCTTTTCACACAGATGATATGGGTGATGGCACATTCGAAACATTCAGCCCAGCCAAGTCTACCAAAGACTCAAACAATAAACCAAAAAGTCAAAAGGAGCTTCACAAACAGGAATCCTCACAGCATATTTTGAGTGCTAAGAACTATTGCTTTGTATGTGGTAGGCCACAGAGCAAAATTTCACGCCATTTAAAAACCCACAAGACACATGCTGAAATTGCTTATGCCTTTTCCCTTCCGGAAGACTCAAAAGAGCGCAATGTTCTTCTAGAAAAAATGAGAAACAAGGGGAACTTCAAACATAACTGTGAGGTTTTACAAAGTGGGAAAGGATCGTTGAAAGTTAAGAGAAAGCCAAAAGCAAAGACTGGAACATTTATACATTGTATGTACTGCCAAGGTATGTACATTCGAAAGGAACTATGGAGACATGTGCAAAGATGCCCCTGTAAGCCACAAAATGAAGATTTGAACCAAGGACATGGAAGAACCAAAGTACTGGGTTTTGCTATGGCTCAAGAGTCTGCATTCTGTCAAGAGATTTCAAGTGGGGTTTGGAAGCTCCTCGGTCCCATGAAGCAGGATGATGTAGCCACAGTTGTGAGAAATGACCTGACCATTATTCAGTTTGCCCAGTCTCTCTACAACAGACATGGACAAGACCCTACTAAGTATGAGTACATCCGACAGAAGCTCCGTGAAATTGGACGTCTGTTAATATGTCTACGGTCTGAATTCTCTATACATAACTTGGAGGAAGCTGTGAAACCTGCTAACTTCCAAAGAGTTGTCCAGGCAGTAAAGATTGTCTGCGGTTTTGATGAAGAAAAGCATTCATACCAAACACCAAGTCTTGCACTAAAACTGGGACATACACTACAGAAAATCAGTGACATTATCCATTGCCGAGCGCTCATGGCAGAAGATGAAGAACTGATTAAGTCAACAGACACTTTCAAAAAGCTGTATACATCCAAGTGGTCTGAGTTAGTGTCACATACTGCCTTGAACACTCTGAGTCATGCCAAATATAATAAGCCATTAACCTTACCATTCACAGAAGATGTTCAGAGTCTTCATAGGTACCTTAAGAAATCTGGAGAAAATGCATTTTCTAACTTGAAAGAAGAGGTCAGCCCCCAGAATTATGCAGAACTTGCAAAAGTTACTCTTGCACAGGTCATTGTGTTCAATCGAAGACGAGCTGGAGAAGTCTCAAAGATGCGTCTCAGAGGTTTCCAGCAGAGAGATGACTCCAAGCTCCATGAAGATGTTGCTGCTGGATTGTCCAAGGTTGAAAAAAGGCTCTGTAGCTACTTCAGCCGTGTTGAAATAATTGGAAAAAGAGGTCGAAAAGTTGCGGTTCTCCTTTCTCCAGATGTGGTGGATGCTCTGACTCTGCTGGTCAGCAAAAGAGAGCAATGTGGTGTTTGCTCCACAAACATCTTTCTTTTTGCCCGACCAAGATCTCAAAGTCACTACAGGGGCCAAGACTGTTTGCGTGTTTATGGAAGCCAATGTGGGGCGAAGCATCCCGAGTTCCTCAGGTCCACGCAACTCAGGAAGCATGTTGCCACATTGTCACAAGTCCTCAACCTCAAAAATAATGAAATTGACCAGGTGGCTGACTTCCTGGGACATGATATTCGTGTCCACAGGGAATTTTATCGCTTACCTGTGCCAACAACACAACTGGCAAAGATTTCTAAGCTTCTTTTGTCCATGGAGAAAGGACACGTATCTACCCTGCAAGGAAAATCCCTTGATGACATCGAAATCGAAGGTTATTGCTGAATTTCTTTTGTGATCTTATTTCCATTAGTAGGACTTGTCTGACATAATCAACATTCATAAAACTGGTGGATTTAAATAAATGATTATTATTGGAAAATATTACAGTAGGGATTCTCTGTTAGAAAATACTAATAAATACAAAATGTGTTTTAAGCCTCATTTTGGTAATGCTTAGATATAATTTTATGTATGGCACTCATTTGTATTCTAATAATGCCTTTCAGATGAAATAGAACTAAGTGAGGATGAAGAAAAGGAAGATTTAAGTGATTTGGATGACTGCGATTCTGTGGAACCTGAGGAACCCATGGAAACCGTGGAATCTGTGGAACCTGAGGAACCTGTGGAACCTGAGGAACCTGTGGAACCTGAGGAACCTGTGGAGCCTGTGGAACCTGAGCAAAGCAAGAATATGGATGATTTGTGTATGTTACTTGAATCCAAAGATGCTATAACTTTTTGTCTATCTGTTTTTTGTTTTTTAAACTTTTGTTGTTTGTCTTAGTGGGAGCAGTGTCATCGACAGCAGAGGAAACTGTCCCTCCTGTTGAAGGCAAGTCAAGTTTCCTTATGAGTCTGTGTTTTGATCCTAGCTACATTTAGTTAAAGCATAATTCTACTGCGCTGACCATATTAACTAGTTCATGCTTAAAGGCCATGCAGTCTAGATGACCTCAAACTATATGCCATTTGCTTGAGACATGTGCCAACCTAGTGAAGAGTGTTACGACCGGCTCTTTGAGCCATACCAAAGACAGGAAGACACGGAGTTCAACAATAAATAAGCTCTTTATTGAGCACAAGCATGAAATAAAACTAAACTGAAACAACTTGTTTTTTGTCCACATGCCTCCATTTGGGAGATTGCTTTTGTTTCTGCTTGGACATTTCTCATTGTCCTTCTTCTCCACCCAATTTCCAGTAATTTCACATTTTTGAAGCATTGTATTCCAAATTTTTGTCCACTTTCTCAGTTAGTTGATTAGTAGAGAAACTTACAAACATGCTTGGCCAGCAGCCATCTTGAATGTTTTTCATTTTTTGTTTTAATAAACTGTTTTAATCATTTTTCTCTTTACTTTTTTCCCTTCAGAGACCTCCTCTGCTGCACCCAGAAGACAACCAAAAAAACCATGGTCAAGTGCTGAGGTTTCTGCTGTTATGAGGCATTTTAAAGCTCACATAGGTAAAGGAAAACTTGCCACTAAAAATGAGTGCAAACACTGCAAGTTGGTGGAAGGTCCTGTGCTGGCTCAAAGAACAGCACAAAATATCAGGGACTTTGTGAGAAACCGTGGAATAACTGCTATGAGGCAGGCACAAAAGAAAAGGCTCTAGATTTTATGTGAAGTAATCATTTGTTCAAAAGTGTTCCATTTTGTTCATGCTACTAAAACATTTTTTTTGTTGCCTATCGAACAATATTATCTGTAAAGTCCCGTGACTTAGAGGCTGTTTAAATGTATTTGTGTTGATAGGCAGAAAAGCGTTTTTCTAATGGTGAGGCATTTTTCTGTTGTCCAGCATAAAAATTATTCGAAAAGGTGGCAGAATTTTAATTTAACATTCTTTTACTTATTTATTTATATTCAGAATATTTGGCAACAGTCTGCACCCTAAAGCCCTTATTTTACTTTTGTGTACGTTTTGTTGAGGCACTTAAATTAGATTGTTTTTCTTTTGGTAATTTCAATTTGAGGCTTACTTTTATTTTTTAAAGAAAAATAATTGAATTATTTGGTCATATTTACCTAATAAAATATGTTCTGTTAATGCTTTGTGCTGTCAGGTTGTGTATTTATGCTAATCAGCAGGTTTTTAAATATGACGTAGTTGTCCCTTTAAAGTTCTCACAATACTTTGTTTTGTTCTCATAAACCACATTTGCTGATGTCCATACAAGCCACCATGTTGTCAGGCTGCTGAAAGAAAGGCTGTGTAGCTGCTATCTGAAACCTAAAGTGAGCTAAATTTTTTTCAGATTTTTTGCAGTGTTTTAAGCCACCTCCCATTGCTCTAGCTACTTGGGAAAGGGTAGTCCAGCTAAACCACCGTCGGGCCTGTTTGGCGAAAAAGGCAGGCTATACCTTATATACCTGTAGGGGTGTGTGTGCGTGTGTGTGTGTGTGTTTGTTATTTCATATACTAAGATAAGCACCTAGATTATTAAGTGGAGATCATAAATCTCGTCCAAGGAAAGTCCAAATTCTCCAAACACAATTTGGGTTTTCTCTCGATTTCTTTTGTAGCTCAAGCACAGTGTCCAGGTTTCCACTGGAGTCTTGGTAAATAAAACTAAAGTATTTATCAGGATAAGTAATTAAAATACTCACCTAGGATACTTAGTTAGTAATTGTGTTTTTATTGTTTTGTATTTGAGAGTCCCTTACATCTGCTGATAAAGGAAATATTACCAAATTGACCATCGAAGACCATTTCTGGGACCTATTTATAAGTCATTTGATCACAACACCTACATGCTGTATAAAATAGGATGAACAACGCATAATGTGTGAAGAAAAAAAAATCCCCTCACTGTCACAGTTTTTCTGTGGTTTGGAAAATAAATATACGTGCCACAAAGTCAAGTTTGGGTGAAAGGAACATCAGCAGACTTTGTCCCAGAAGAGTGCAAAATTTTGGAAAGCAAGGCTTAACAGGTGTTTTTTGGGGGGGAAATACAGAAAAAAAATGTTTTGTTTTCTCTTGTGCAAATGTTGTGGTATAGTTATTTGAGTGCAGAGGCAGAGCAACCAGCAGTTTACATCATACCAGAGAAATGGGTTTAACAACAGAGCAGGTAAACAGTCACCGTACATATTCAATGACTCCACACACTCTCCACTGACTGTTGGGATGTCAGGCAACTGTACAGATTGCGACGTTATTCGTGACAAAGTCCATCATTTCCCACAATCCAAACAAACACTGGCAAGTTTGATGAGTTAGCTGGATTAGCTTAGCCCCCCTTTCTCCTCCGCCAGGTCATCCACCGCAAACCGGCAGCCAGCAGCAGTACGGCTGGTGCTCGTCTTCGCGACTCTCAACCTTATCAACTCAAGAAGTTTCCAATAAACACAGATTCCCGGCGAGCAGATTGAAGATGCCTCTGAGCACACGTGTCAGGTAGACATCCACTCTGAGTCTGTTTTGACCTCAGCAGAATGAAGTTAGTTTGGTTATGTGGTTGCTCTTAATTGATGCAATAAGATTACTTATCATTCAAGCACTCGGATTGCACAAGCAATCAAGACAGAGTGGCCTGACTTGTCACTCCAGAGAACACGTCTCCGGCGCTTTAAGAATTTAGTTCCGGCATGTTGTAAACCATTTCCGGTGTCCCTAAGTTTCAATGCACTTAGGGACATAAACCTTGGAAACAGCTTCTTGGACTTGGAAACCCGATCCATTTGAATAGAAACAAAATATTCTTCATTATCCCACGATGGGGGAAATTTCTGTGCAACAGCAACAAAGTGGCAGGCAATCAAAGCAGGTGGACTCTCAGTGGATATAGAAACCGAATAAAAACTTTTGTGGCTTTACCACTTTGTGGTGAGGCCACAAAGTTGACTTTATTACCAGTCACGTTTACGCTATTATAACTTTATTATGACTGTGGAGTATTTTGAAGCGATGATCCTTTCAGGACGAGGGTAAAGTCTTTTTGTGGTAGTAAGCTGGAGCTCTCGAGAATGATCCGTTCTTTTGAAAATCTTTAGAGAAGATGCATGTAGGCATGCACACTGAATTTTATACACCAGTCACTGTGGAAGTTGCCCGGCCATTGCCTTCCAATGCAACTTCACTTGATTTAAACCTCTTTTCACTTCTCAGTTTGGGTTTTCTCTCATTGACTTAGACTCCTCCAGTGGAGTTTGCACTGGGCCGATCAGCCAAATAAATCACCCCAGACACCCGGATACACACTCAGTCAAAGAAACGCCCAACACCAGCAACTCGCACAGCACAAAGGACCAGAACCCCTGGAGGCCCTCTTAGCCCTCTTATTCAAAGAAAAGAAATACTACAGTTTATAAAAATTTACAAGGACTAAATAAAGTCATCCCAACCTCAAGCATATACCTCCATTAAATGTCAAGGCTTTAATTAAATGACTTAAAACCAAGGCCACTACCAACAGCTGGAGGCAACACAGAGCAACCCCAAATGAAAAAATAACCCCAAGCAAACAAACGTAGCAAGACAATTGATTTTGTTTAATTCACAACAAAATGCAGCCCCAAAACACGTTGGGGCTGCATTTTGGTATATGCAGCCCCAACGTGTTAGGCCAAAGCAGCTGAAGGTTGAATGTCTGCTGGCGATTTTTGTTTCACAAAACTGGGGAAACAAAACAGCAGGGAAACAAAACAGGGTGTCCACCAAGCTGCTGCAGCTTTCTATCTGAAATGGCATTTTAATAAGCCAGTTTAGGCAAATAGTAGCATGAAGAGGAAGCAGCAGCTTTCGCCTACCAGAGCTGGTTTACGCCAACTAGAGAGCTCCTTCCTGCCCAACGGCAGCAGCAGGATCAGCTTGCCAGTGATTTGCAGGGGATGCAGGGGAAACAATGCTTACTGACGTTAGCAGTTCATGCTGAAGTGTGACCATGTCAGGGTGTAAAGCAACAGGTGAAAGAGCCAAGTCAGCAGGTTTTGTAAAGGCCTGGTTGCTAAACATTTATTTGATCAAGAAGAATTGAATAAATCTGAGTGTTATTTCCCCCAGATGAAGCAACGCATGCAGGGCTTGTGGGCGCACGTGTTAGACAGAACCTGCGGTGTTACTTCTGGCATTACGTCACAATCACGGCATGCCGCTTTGCAGCTCCAACCTATCACGATTTGCATGTGAATTCACATAAGACGTTATCAGGGGAAGTTTATTTTGGTATATGCAGCCCCAACGTGTTAGGCCAAAGCAGCGGAAGGTTGAGCGTCTGCTGGTGATTTCAATAGCAAAAGAAACTTCTTCGTTAATACACAAGTGTAATACGCAGCTATAACACGTACGGTGCAAAAACACCACATTTTAAGACACGTTTCTGGTCTAGATTTGAGTTAAAATATGTTAGTGCACTTGATGTAAGACAAGACTAACTTATAACTAACTTTTTTTTAAGTTTTGTTGGCTCTAGGGGCCTTTATTTGAAAGTAGTTTGACAGGAAACAGGGTAATGAGAGAGGGGGAAGACATGAGGCAAATGTCGCCAGGCCGGGAATCGAACCTGCGACCACCGCCGCAAGGACCACAGCACCCTATAAGTAACTTTTAAGCAAAGTTGTAAATTAGTTTTGTCTTAATCCAGTTGCCCTAAGATATTTGCCGTAGAAATTAGACCAAAATGCTTGGTAAGATTTTGTGTTTTTGAAGTACACAATAACATAACATACAGTATATACAAGTCAAAACAGTATTTTAAATAGTATCTGTAGTCCAGGGGAATAAAAAAATTAAAAATATGTAACAGTAGCTGTAATTTTAGTGATTATATGTTGTCAATAACGGTAATAATCCTTTTGAATAGTCGTTTTTCTTTGCCTTCCTTTCCTTTCTGGTTTTGGCTGCTATTTTAAAGTGTTTGAAATCATTTTAGCCTATCATTTTCTGCACTTCTTTGTGGGTTTTCCACTCTTTTACTAGTTTCTTAATCAAAGAACACTCTCCCTCTGAACAGTGTCTCGAGCGACCCATTTCACTCTGTTTTTCAAGGACAAACTCACATCCGGCATCATGCAGCTTCAGTAGCCTTCCTCCTTAAATAAAGGTCACCTGCTTAACACCTGTCTCTTTCACATAACCAATGACCTCGCCAATTGAACTCGGCACTGTGTTTTGTTTTGTTTTTTTAACATGCCCCGTTCAGTAAATGATTTAGTTTCACAGAATCAGCAGCATGCACATCTTGCCTGTTGGATCTGTTGGTTTTCTACATTTTTGCTAAACCTTCTAGAAACGTGAAGAAATTTCAACTAAAACTGTGTTTTATCTTGCTAGTGATGTGGGACTGCTATTATTTAGGACACAACTGTGTATATATATATATATATTTCATTATAGTTAGAAAAAAAAAAAAAAAAGATACACACCAGAATTGTTTGCTAAATTACACAGAAATTTTACTGGACTGAAACGCAGTAAAATTGAAAATGAGACACACATATAACTATACTGCAGACAAACAAAACAAAGTTATTTTTAGTTGTTTTTTTTTATATATATATAATTTAGTATACATAAAAAATCAAGGTACATTGTACAGTATTGTACAGCGTATTTACAGCAGTACGTTAAATTAATTCCCCAATTTTTGAAAACTCAAAATTTAATAAAATACAAAAACATTGTTATAATTGAAAGAAGAATGTACAGAGAGAGAGAAAAAATAAACACATTAAAAGTTTACACGTTATTTTAGGCAACGTTTTTACACCATTGCGTCTGTTTCGGATTATTTTTTTACAACCTTTTAATGAACTGTGCTGTCAATTCACAGGTTACAGGTTTTCATCTTGAGAGATGAAGATGACTGTCAAGGATTCTCTCTTTGGTTCTGTTGGTGCGAAAGTGAGATTAACGCACACTTCGCTATTCCAGCGGTGACTGACAAGAAAGCAGAGCGCATTATGAATTGCCTTCTATATTTACCTGTTATTGAAATACTTTTACAAGCTGCAGGCTCGATTTTCGGGGTGAATCTCCCCAAACGGAAGCTTTGTGTTGATGTGGGCTCATCACAGGAGGTGAGTCTGCTTCCTTAGTGTGAGCTTTCACACCTACCTCTGCCTGTACGCAACTTTAAAAACAGCCTCATGTCAAGCGAAAGCAGGTATGCACTTGTCAAACTTGATTAATCTCTGCACAGCATAGTTTCACAAGTTATTTAGAAACATTTCAAAGCCATCCCGATCACACTTTATAAACATGAAAACGGCTGTCTGTGCAAGATTTGAGTTTGCCAGGAACGAAGAGACTTAATTTTGTGTTTTTGATCACTGGCATCTCTTCAAAGACAAAGAAGACGGTCTGTGTTTGGTCCGCTGTCATTTTCACTTCTCGCTTGTCGTTCTTATCAAAGTGGATGAGAGTGAGCTGCTGATGGGTAACCTCAGAAAACTTCACCCAGCCGTAGACTAGATACTTTGCAGAGTCGTCTGCTGTAAATATATCGTATGTTTCCTTGCGGTCACTCTCTAAAGAAGAAGTGAAAATAATTCCCAGTGAGTGCACTCAGACAACACAACGTTTCATCACTAGCAGCAGAGAAACGATAAACTGCACTCACCTTTCCATGTGCAATTTGTCATTAGTGTTCCAGGATCCCTCGCAGGTGGAGCTCCCTGTGTCTGATAGCAGGAAGCCACAGGAATAAGCAGGTAGAACCAGTATTAATACATGAACAAGAAGAGGGGAAAGCACAGACAGTATTTTTAGTATTGCAAATTATCATTTTTTCCTACCTGAAAGAAGCAGTAGATGAAGGCAGTCAGCAAAACCACAATGAGCAGTCCCATCACAGCAACCAAAGCAAGCACCAGCTTAAAACGTTGCTTTGATCTACTTGATCCACCAGTGGCTTCCAGAGCCCCCGGTGTCATCCTCTTGCCCATCAGCGTCTCTTCCAGTGCCACTTGCTGCTTTTCCATGATGCAAACTGTGAAAGCCACAGGTGAGGATGCCTTAATATAGCCGTCTTCCCACACACACAGAGACAGTGTGGGAATCCCACACTCAGACTCCGCCCTTGAGCAATAAGGAAAGAAAACAGAAATGAACGAGGGAATCCCTCTGCAGCTACTTGCCAAAAGCTGTTTAATTATTAAACCTGACCACAAGGAGCCGTCCCTACTTATCAGGAAGTTTTTCCTCAGGCAAAGGGAAGGTGACGGAGGCATTACCTGCCTTCTGGAAGTTGGAAACAAGTCCCAGTGTGTGATTTCTCTTTCCAAATCTAATCCTGAAACACATTCCTATACGGTTATAGCACAATGAATGACGTTACAATCAGAAAGAGAATTTGCTTCACTAATTCAATGCAGAAAGTGAAATTCAAGCGTTTTACAGAGTCATTGTGCACAGCGATATGTGTTGGATATTTTTATTTTTCTTTACAATCATGGGGGAGACAGGTGTCACTGAGGCCTCCACAAAGAGGTTAAGTCACAGGAGCTTGTTGTTAAAGATGCTGGCTGTTCAGACAGCCTCGCAAGTACGATAATGGAAAGTTGAGTCTTGTTTTTTTTTAAAAAAGAAAGCACAAGAAACGGAGATAACTGCAGACCTGACAGGACTTTGAAGCAAAGTCTTTCCATTCAAGAGATTTGGAAGAACAAGCCGCTTCCTGAACGTGGACTGCAACTTTTACACTCCTTTTGTTTAGCCATTTTTGATCCAGAGATCGTCTTAGTTAATGTCTTACCTGGGCCGAGGAGACAAAGAGCTGGACTACTACTCGGTCCAAAGTCCTCTTTTCAGATAAAAGGACACTCTGTGATTTCTTTAGGTAATCAAGATTTCAGAGTGCGGAGGAAGACGCAGAATACAAGTTGCTTAAGGTTCAGTGTAGTTTCCACAGTCTGGCTGTTTCAGAGGCCATGTTGGTCCACTGGGTTTCATCAAGGCCAAAGTCAATGAGGGAATTTTAAGGGTCTTCCATCTTCTGACAAGTTTCAAAGGGATTTCATTTCCCAGCTGGACTTGGAAGCTGCGCACACTGCCTGAAGCACCAATACCTGCTGTGATGACTGTGGTACCGGCAAGGCCCAGTGACAGACTGGAGGCTATGGACTGCCTCTCGCCCAATGACAGCCAGATATTATAGACGCTGTTTCCATTGAGACTCTTCTATGCATAGATTAATGCATATTCTATGCTAAATGTACTTAGAATATAGGACTGCCCCAAAGAGGCATGCAGATTTAGCTTGCACTTATCATCAAGTTTAGGATGAGATCATTTGCTAATGTTCTTTGTTTCTTCCTGCCCCTTGATTACTTTTGATTTTTCTTTTTAATAATTAGCTTCTAAACTAATATATATGTGTTTAATTATACAAATCATTACAGTTTTTTTCTACACTGTGATGTTTACGTGCACAGCACGGACTTTATGTCTTGCAGATCAGGCAGCTGTGCTATAGAGAAAACTGTTGATTCGAGGTGTAATTCGGACCCCATCACAATAATTCTGACACCTGAAGACACTCATCTCTGGCTTCTGTTATGATTTGTAACCTTTTCATAATCCCCATGCATAGAAACCGAACGGGCTGAGAGAAAGTTATTGACAGCCTTCCACAGCACCAGTGAGCCTGCACAACCTCCCATTCTGCTGCACCCAGGATATTATTACTCCTCCTCTATTTCCGCAAGATGCTTCAGTCCAAATGTAATGGTGAGAAAACCGAAACCCTGACTGAAACACAAAGGTACAGTGAAACATGAAGGTGGGCCCCCATCTATGTTTTTTCTGTTCTCTGCGCCGTAGCCTTGAAATACTTGGCAGGATCCTCCACGAGAGAAACTGCAGTGTTACATCACAGTCGTCATCCCGCCCACTCACAGAGATTAACCTCCCACTGACTCCCCCAGTTGCGTCATTTATCAGTCTTGACTTCCAGTCTCACTGCCGGTCATGCTTGCAGCGAACATTTCTGACAAAAACTGCAGATCTTTCTGCTTCTATTGTTGTTTTTCTTACATTACCTGAAACACTTCCTTATCTTGTTTGTGACTGTCCTGAGTTTCAGGTTTGGTGGTTTGAGTGCAGTTACACTTGGAGTTGGTTTCACACAAAAACATCACATATTTTATTGGAAGCTGCTGGTTACTATTATTGATTGCTGCCTGTTTTTTTTTTTTGTTTTTTTGGCAGTTCGAGATTCGTCAGCGATGAAATAATACAATGAGGAAAGCGTTTCACTCAAAAATCTAATTTAGATTTTTCCAGCTGTCAATAAAACCTCTTTTTTATTCTGTTAAATTTAACAAGTGGTGGTTAGCTACTAATATTATAAAGGTTTCCACTTGTCAAATGTTTCTATGAGTTTTCAACCATTTTATCACATTTTAACCACAAACGTCAATATATTTTGTTCCTTTTTTTTGAGTGGCAGACCAACGCAAAGTGGTGCCTAAAAGTGAAGTAGGAGCAAAAGTAAATGTGGTGTTAGTTCCACAAATAAGTGTAAAAAATGGTGGCGTGCTTTTGCACTCTGACCCCTTTACTCTGGTACCCATAAATAAAGTGCAGCTAGCAAAAACGGGCTGCAACACATTTCAGAAACTAACCTGCAACTAAATTAAACTGTGCTTACAATTTCTTAGCTTTTTCACAATATTTTACATGCAGAATAACTAAATATTCTTGAAAACACAAAAGAATAACTTTTTATGCAATAGTACATAGCCTACCAGCACAATGCATGTCCTAGTATGCTATGTACTGGCTGTGCACTGTGCATTAATCACGTGTAAAAGCAAAGTGACGAGACAAGATAAGATGTGGTAAAAAAAAAAAAAAAAAAAAATCACAATGTTTTGTCATTTATTTGAAGTGACTGTGGATTGTGAACAAACTGGACTGGCTTCTAAAATCTCTATTTTCTCAGCAGGAATGTCCGTTTTGCAAAAGGGAGTGGACCAACCCTAATAATCAAATTAGCCCAGACATGCAGATGGTTGATCTTTGGTTGAAACACTTGACAGTAAAAAAAAAAAAGAAAGATCTGCACTGCATTGTCTTATGCGGTGAAAAATTGTGATTAATGTCGCTGCATCTCTGCCTGCTGAAGACACAAATACAGGCATGCACCCCCTCAGCTAGGTTCCCTTGATGCTTCACATGTGGTTTTAATTCTGTCTGTCTGTGCAGCACATTGTCTGACACCTTTGCACATAACAGACAAGCTAAATACAAAATAAATACAAAAAATAAAAAACACGTGGCTGAAACAAAGGAACGCATGTTGATCACTACGTTTTGGTTAAGAGTTGAATTTTGGTTTAAGAAAGACTCAACCAGAAACATGTTTGAATTAAATTCGAAGGATAAAATGGTGAACTCTAGATTTTTTTTTTTTTTTTTAACAAAAAAGGGTTTTTTTTCACCCCTGATTTTTCCAATTAGAGCATATTCTAGTTTATATATTTTTTTTCTGTCAAAAAGCAAAACTGGGGGAGTGGAGTACAGAACCTTTTTTTTTTTGATAAAGAAAGAAACATCTCCTTCTTTCTAGGGTTCTTTCTGGATTAAGCTAAAGTGTTTGATAGATGTGAATTTAGTCACATTTTCCTTAAAAGTTACCATCTTATAGGCATGTTTCACAGTGACATCTATATTATCTGATCCATAGGGAGGCTGCAAAGGCTTCTGATACTGCAGCAGTATGCAAAATCAGAAACACCATCTGTGAAAAACATATGAAGTGAAAGATGAATAAAAAAGGCCTTCGTTTGTAAGGAAAAGCAGACCAAAGTGAAACTCTTTGCTGCAAAACGATAGAAAGCAATTCATGTTTTACCTCTCAGCCTTTGTTCTTTTTGTGGTTGCAAAAGGCAAGAGCAAAACAGCAGCACCGTAAAATGTCAGAGTTCAAGGTCTGCGTTTCTTTTTCTTCTTTTATACAACAACCGTTGCCAATTTTAGGACATTATCCGGTGAGCGAGACACTGCAGCAAGACATAGGAAAATTCTACTGGTTCGATCGGAAAGAGAAACTTGCCGATGTTGCAACTTACATAAATGTCAAAAGGCCAAGACTTTGCCACTAGGAAACTGCCCTGGGGAAACCTGTCCTGTGTTCGTACGCATGTCATCAAATTTCTTGTTCTACCAGGCGTCTTTTGCTGATGTAACATGCATGTTGTAACACGCAGAAGCTTCTTATTTTCTTTCTCTTTTTTTTTAATCCGTAAAAACAGATTTTATATCTTGAATGGGACTTTCTATAGTTGGGAAAAGGATCCATAAAAGGCAATTAAAATAAGATTAAAATGGCATTTACTACCAGTTGGCACCTGGCTGTTGTTTACTTTAACTGTAGTTTAAGAAACATTTATCCAGAACGGGGTCAAGTTGTGTTTTGTTTTACAGCTGTGCTCATCTGTTGACATTTAATAGCAGAATTTTAGATTTTTTCACAATTTGTTTCAGAGAATATGACTAACACCAGGTGTTTTTCACTTGTGGTTAGTGGTTAGGTGAAGCTATTTATTGTCAAACAATTGTACCACTTTACAAGTCATTATGACTACAGAAGCTACCCCAAATACCCTCATTAAAAGTTTACATGCCTTGGTGATTTTGACCTTATAACATGCACACAAGCTGGCATAGATGGGTCTGAATGGCTACTAAAGGAAACCATCTTCATCTGTGATTTGTTTACTTGTAATCAGTGTGTGCGTGTGTGTGTGTGTGTGTGTGGTGGGGGGGGGGGGGTGATTTTCTGGGTTCCAGACAGACCCTTGCATCTTTCCCCCAGTGCAGCATCGATGTTTCTGACTCACGGGGGAAAGTGAAAGAAATGTGAAATGCTCTGCTGGGAAAGGCGATTGAACAGTTTAATGCAGGAAATGGAGACACAAAGATGTCCAAGGAACTGAGAATCCCAGTCAGAGGTGAACAAACTCTAAAAATGCAACATGAGGGATTCTGTTGAAACCAAACCGCAGTCAGGTAGTCCAGCAAAAGTACAGCCACAGCTGCCGGGAAAACTGTCTGAAAACCCACAAATAACTTCAGCTGAAATGCAGAACTTCCTGAAAAAAGTAAAATAAAATGGCCGAGGCCGTTTCCAGATGCACTTGAAGAGAAATGGACTGCGTGCTAGAGTTGCCAGAAGAAGGGCATCACGACGCAAATGCAGCAAAGGTTCTCATTTGCTATACACCAAGCAGCGCAGAGACAAGCCTCAACCACAACCACAAACTTTACATTTGGAGACAAATCATCAAGGCCCTACGATGAAAGGTGTGGCATTCCTGCTGTGCAACACAGAGGTGGATTGCTGACGTTTTTGGGGGCCTGCAAAGGCACATGATGGCTGGTCAGAGTTACTGATGAGTTGAACGAAATACTGGAGAAAAATTTCCACTCATCTGCCAGAAAGCTGCGCACAGGAAACCCAAGGCCAAGTCAACCAGTTATTGGCTGCAGCAGGACACAGTGGTGTTTCTGGAGTGGACGTCTTAGTCTCCTGACCTCAGTACCCTACAGCCAGTCTGAGGAGAACTCAAACGCACACTTCATGCAAGACAGCCCAGTAGATTACAGGAACTGGAGGCTTTCTGCTAAGAAGAATAAGTAAGCTTTACCATCAGAGAAAATAAGGAACCTCGTCCGCAACGACCGTAAACGACTCCAAGTTGTCGCTGATGACAAAGGAGGCAACATATGAAATTACAAGCCGCGGTGTGTAAACTGCTGATCAGGGTCAATTGGGTAGTTTCTGTTGTCATTACGATTTAAAAGAGCAAACAGCTGTTGGACAGAAAATGGCTTCACCCACCTACTAAACTTGAGTCGTCATATTTTCTGAAAAATGGCCAAAATATCAAACAAATTAAACCAGGGTGTGTAAACATGTGAGGACATTTGTTCACTTCAGCTGTTGTTTTTCCTGTATGGATAGTTTGTAGCTTGAAATATCAATTAAATGCATATTCTTTTCATTTTAACATACAAAAATGTATATTTCTGACACCCAAGAAGAAAACAAAAACACATGCATGCACGCACTATTACCCAAAGGCGGTTAGAGTTGGTATCTAATCTAACTTGCGTGTTTTTGAAATGTCGATTAAAAACAGGAGTACCTTGAGAAAAGCCAATGAATGCATCGGGAGAAAACCCATACAGGAACAACAATCCTTTAACCACAACATTTTTACGTTGGAGGGACAGATGTTTTGCTTTTGATGCATCAAAGAAATGCTCCAAATTAGTATGAAGTGGTATTTGTTATGTTTTTACATTTGTAATAACAAGTGATTATGTCTGGGTTACTGTATTCTGTTTGGTCTCGGTGCTTTGATGACATACTGTAGGACTTTTCACTGCTTCTGGATCTCAGATCAAATGTTTAGCACAGGGAATTATTATTATTATTATTATTATTGCAGATCCAACTGTTTCAAAAAGCCACTTTAATAAAACTGCCAGGTTAAAATTTTGTCAAACAGGCTTGCGACCAGTGTTATAGTCAAGACCACCTAATCCGAGGCCGAGTCAAGAGCAAGACCGGTGCCCCGCGCTACATGACACAATAAAACGTGAAATATGATCAAAATTGCTTCTCAAATTGCTCTGAAAGATCCATATTCTCATAAAAAAAAACACCTAAATGTTAAATGCTTAGAGTTTAAATAAATTATAATTATTAATTCAAATTCTTCTTTCTTCTGTTTTGCTTCCATCTCTGTGCCACAATCTGCAGAGGTCTCAGATCATTTTGTTATCCTACAAGATAACGCCCTGGGTGGTTGCTCACATGGCCAAAGTCAGGAACCACCACTGTCTGCACCATTAAACACAACAATCATGACAATGCTCTAACAGTAAGCAACGCTCAACTATGAACACTGACCAAGGAGCAACAAGCAAGAAGTAACCAAGCACACGGAGCGCACAGTGACTGTTGTCACTCTGTCTCCCGCTGCATGAAGCCAGGCAGCGCACAGATGACAAATGATGAAAATAATCAAAGATAAATGAGCATTCTCTTTGTGTGATCTTACGGTCTTATTTATTTATTCGATGATTAAACAAATAATAATAATAATAATAATAATAATAGCTACTGCAGTGTGCGCAAAGCATTACAAAAACAAAGAACTGTTCTCAGTCCTGTTGTTCACATTGAAGAGCCGTTCAGAAGAATCGGCTCGTTCTTGAATCATTACATTCCAGACTTTGGTTACAGCTTCGTCGCACATGTGCAACACGTCAGTCAACACCCCCACAATAAGCGCAGGAAGTGCCTGCCAGCGTTTAGAATTGGAAATACAACATATGTGTCACTGTACAGCTAGCTTAGCTAACAGCCACATAGCTTAGCTAACAGCCACATAGCTTAGTTAACGTCCACATAGCTTAGCTAACGTCCACATAGCTTAGCTAACATCCACATAGCTTAGCTAACATCCACATAGCTTAGCTAACAGCCACATAGCTTAGCTAACATCCACATAGCTTAGCTAACATCCACATAGCTTAGCTAACAGCCACATAGCTTAGCTAACAGCCACATAGCTTAGCTAACGTCCACATAGCTTAGTTAATGTCCACATAGCTTAGCTAACATCCACATAGCTTAGCTAACAGCCACATAGCTTAGCTAACATCCACATAGCGTAGCTAACATCCACATAGCTTAGCTAACATCCACATAGCGTAGCTAACATCCACATAGCTTAGCTAACGTCCACATAGCTTAGTTAACATCCACATAGCTTAGCTAACAGCCACATAGCTTAGCTAACAGCCACATAGCTTAGCTAACGTCCACATAGCTTAGCTAACATCCACATAGCTTAGCTAACATCCACATAGCTTAGCTAACGTCCACATAGCTTAGCTAACGTCCACATAGCTTAGCTAACATCCACATAGCGTAGCTAACATCCACATAGCTTAGCTAACAGCCACATAGCTTAGCTAACGTCCACATAGCTTAGCTAACGTCCACATAGCTTAGCTAACATCCACATAGCGTAGCTAACATCCACATAGCTTAGCTAACGTCCACATAGCTTAGCTAACATCCACATAGCTTAGCTAACGTCCACATAGCGTAGCTAACATCCACATAGCTTAGCTAACGTCCACATAGCTTAGCTAACATCCACATAGCTTACCTTTCTTTGAGCTTCCTTTCAAAGTGACGCCAGAAGTTGGACATAGTCCCACCGTCTTTGAAAGCAAAGTGCTGCTGAATTCACATGTCATCAGATGCTTTCTTATGATTTATGTAGGTAAATTTATTACCGACGATTAGACACATCATCTCCCGCTCCGAGACAAACACTGGGCTTTCTCCCAGAGTGGCGAGGAGGGGGAAGCGACAGGTGGCAGTGGGAACAAAAACACTAATTACTTAAGTCACGTTACTGCTTGGACTTTGATCCAAGTGTTTTGCATCCAGTGAGAACAAGAATATTGACAAATGAACCGAACAGTATGCTGACAATTTTGTGACATTTCCACAGTTGTGGTCAGAACACCGGTCTTGAAATAAAATCCTGAGTCCTCAACGCCGAGACAGAGACCATCAAAAAGTGGTCTGGAGACTCCAGTACTACAAAACTACTTGCAACAGTTTGGAAATTGAACCAACACTGATTTCATTTTACAGTTTATTTGCATTTTTTCCCCACTATCTCCTAAAAGATTAATTGCATCATTTTGCAATTTTAGCTACAACTACAAATACATACTTTCCACCATTTGTTGTATAATATCTTGTCTGTTTGATGGTCATACGTAATGCTACATTTCTGCACGTCTGCTGCAATGCATATCGCCCCTCGTACTTTGAGCTCTCTGTCGACCATTGTTGCACTTCATGGGGTCTGACTCATGACAGCATCCAGGAAGCAATGCTTTGTCTGTTACTTAAGAGTAAAACATGAAAATGCATGCAATCCTTTTGTTGGATGGACCAGTACCTGAATCTCACTGTTCCACCACATGACTGGGTTGTGGGGTTTCAGTCTGTGCAGTTTAACCCCAAGATAAAGTCTAAGACATTGGACAAAGCTAGGATCACTAATGCTAACAGCCTGGTTCGATTAATTTGAAACCACAGGGATTTTTACAACAACAGCTTTGGCTTCACATCCATAGTTCAGTAGTTCTGCAGAACAGCGATGCGAAATGCCAGACATGTAATCAGCAGCGGTTTAGAGATCCCACAAGTGCGGACGATTGAGTTTTGATGTGCTTAAGAGTCTGTTGCTAGCTTTCCGAGGGCAGCAGCCAGCGTCAGGCCAATGTCGGCATTTGTTCCTTTTGGTTGCATAAACAATGTACAGGTTTCTCTGCACAGACAGACTGCTGATAGATGCACCAGAAATAGAAAGTCGACACAAAGTTGTTTTTTTCCCCCCACTAATTACAGCTGTAGGTTTTGGAGTATGTCTCTAACAGCTCTGCGCATTCAGTGACTGAAATTTTGTACGTTGTTGGCCTATTTTCGATTTAAAAATGTTATTGCATTAATTTTGACCCTGTGGGAATCCCCACGGGCCTCAGGGTGAACTGAGACAAAATACTTTTTAAAATTACTAGTCAAGTGCGAACCATGAAGCCCTGGAGCTCAGGAACAAAGCGCCTGGAAACCTAAGATGTACAGAAACATTTGGGTCTTTTAAAATCAGCCCCCCAAAAACATTTCTGTTTACTGCAGCTTACTGTAACAGGCCAAAGTTGCTTTATCACCGTGTCATTGCTTAAGCTTGCCTAAATGTTTCATTATATTTTTTGTAATTCAGAGTTGCGTTTTATTCATGACACTTAATTTGGCTCACTTTGATGCATCTCTGCTCTTTTCCAGTGCTCTGTGCTACACAAGTGAACTTGCCTTGAAGCAAAGCAGGAGTGCAGGTCAGGTTCAAACTTGTTGCTTTCACATGTATACGTAGGAAAGATTTTGTAACGTTTGCTGCTTTCGTCAGATGCACCTTTCAGAGAAAACAAAACCAAACCTTTTGATCTATTTATAGAACACAAAAGTTATAGGGCTAAAAATGCCGAACAGATTGTCCTGTTCAAACAAGAAACTAACTGCTGCTGCGAAATGAAAAACAACCTGAGGGTGTCTGATCCTAACTGGTTTCTATTTTTTGCAGGCTTGCATGTTTAGACAATGGACTATTTTTATGCCACTCTTATTTAAACCCTGGAGCAAACTTGTAATCAACGTTAATAAAAATGAACATTCAGAAGCGAACAGAGAAGACCTGCATGCAGTGCCTATAAAAAAAAAGGTTTTGGTGTTTACGTACGTTTTCGTTTACTTGTCATTGTTTTGGAGAAATCAGTTTTCAGTTTGACATAAAAAAATTTTTTGTTTTGTTTTGTTTGTCAGAAAGGCCAGATTTTGTTGGCCAAAAAAAAAAAAAGAAAAAGAAAAGAAAAAAAAAAAAGTACCAAAAAGATATCCAAATTGGTGAAAACTTTTTAAATGAACTGTACTTGAAGATTTACAGAGCTAAACATATTTGCCCATTTTTGCCCAGCATTCAGAAAGAGAAGAGCTTGTTTTAAGTCAGTGATTCTTGACTGTTCGTTAAAAGCAGCACTAGTAGTTTCTCTGGCAGATCTTTTCACTTATAACAAAACACTTTTCTCAATTGTGAACAAATCTGCCAATAAAACCCATAGTAGAATTACTGACTTAAAACAAGCTCTTATATCTTGCTGAAAAGTTACTTGTAGGTTAGTTCAGTTTTATTACAAGTGCACTGAGATATTTGCACTAGAAACTAGACAGACAATTCCTAGTAACACTTTCTGTTTTTTGCAGGGAAATATAACATAAGGGCCTGAATAAAATGCTGCGGCATGACCTCAAACAGGTGGAACTCATGAACATTTTTTTTTTACAAATTTCCCACGCAGTCTTTTCGGCCTTTGTGGCAAAACCAGCAACTGGTTTTATAGGACTTCTTCTTGCACAGGTGCACAAAATAAATCACTTAACATTAGTTTTGTACAAACCGACATCCTAATCTGACATGAAATCACGTCCGACACATCTGAAACATTATACCGTAACAACAGTGAAAACATTTGCAAGGGAAACAAATGCGTCTCGCATGTATTTACAGAGATGTCTCTCGCATTCAGATTTAATTTCAGGGCTCAGCAAAGATGACAGACGGCCGCCTGAAGCAAAACAGACGGTGTTGCAACACCGGGTCACTGCGTGACGTGACTGCTGGGCTTCCCCCCCCCCATCACCCCCCCTCTCTCAGCTCACTTTCACTTTTGGTTGAAGAGCGTTTGACGTATCAAAGCAGAGATGATGAAACTGTCTGGTCTCGCGGCAGACCCACACACACACACACGTGCCGCCCGAGGAGGCGTCACGACAAAAAACAAGGAGCAGGCAAAGATAGCAAGAGGGAAACTTGTTTTTATTAACGTTTCAACACAGAGACGAGCTGTGCCAGAGGTCAAAGGGGAGAATCAGCGCTGTAATCCCTGGGGTAAAGTACACAGGTCGTATCACGTCACACGGTAGTAGTTTCAATAAGGTCGGCTTTATTTCCCCCCCGTTTTTGCACAACCGCAAGTGAATACAACAGTAAACCTCTTATGTGCTTCACATTTTACAATAAGGATACAATCAATTGATGAGCTGCAACATCATTCATAATAATAATAATAATAGTAATAATAAAGAAAACATACAATCGCACACCATAATCCAGTACTTAAGAAACAAATGTCTGCACCATGAGTGAAGAACCAATAATAATAATAATAATAATAATAAAGATTCATTCATCTCCTGTCTGGCCTTTTCCCTTTGGCTTGTGTGCGCCAGTCCGGTTGTAACGTCAAACGAGTCTGAGATCAGTTTCCACAGACAGTGTTAAGACTCCACAGACACACCGGCACCGGATGAGTCGGGTCAGGTCGTGGACGTTTGGACGTTTACTGGAGGTAAAACTGTGGAGTGATCCGGCCGGACCGGCGCGCACGCAAAGGTTACAGGGTCAGAGCGGAGCTTCAGTGCACCAACAGCAAAATACATTCATTTGGTTCCATCCAGCAGTCAAGATCAAGTACAACCAGGGGAGCAGCTCAGCAGTGCAGAGCTGATGAGCGTCCGTGTGGTTTTCCCAGCTGCATAGTCAGATTTAGCTCTGCTGTTTCATGTCATGCGAAAATATGGAGAGTCAGTTATCATTTGGCATTCAAGTCACCCTAAAGCAATAACACCAAAACGCACCATCCGGCTATAGCTTTTGGGAAATGGTTTCTCCGAGCTTGCAGGAGAACCAGCAGAGCAACGTGTTGGTCACGCAGGCAATGCGACACGAAACTGTCACCGCAGCACCAAGAAACTGTGGCATTCCTTGCTTGGTTTGAGTATTAAATAACAACAATAATAATTATGATAGTAATAATAAAAATAATACAGATACATTTTTGATAAATTAAGAATTAGCTTCATAACTTGTTTTCAAAAGCCTTAAATATAAATGAACAAAGAAAGAAAACATTTAAAATACAGAACAAGGCACTTTGTTAAGGAGGTAAAATAGCTTCTTTTTTTTGTTTGTTTGTTTGTTTGTTTCGTTTTTTTAAGTGAGAAATTAAGACTAAATGTCTTCAACTGAGATGCATTGATTTGCTCTTGTTTGGACACGGACATTTCCTGCCGACAGTCAAACCACGAGGCTCAGCAACTCCGGCAGAGGAAATCAAACCAGACAGTCTCTTAGCAGGAATCAATCCCCCTCACTGGCTCCGTGTGTCTTCTCTTAATCCATCCAGATCCGGTGTCTTCATCTCATCCGCATTATTACTTTTTTGTTATTATTATTATTTTTATTTTTCATTTTTTTCATTCTTTGGATGGAGTCAATATTCACATTTATTCCCAAGCAGGTAGCTCAGGCCCATACTCACGTTAACCATCCGAAACCCCTTTTGTGAGGAAAAGCGGAATCTGACTACATCTTCCGCCATCAGGTAGACGATACTGTGGAGCCCCCTGCAGACCACATCTCGCGTTGCGTCCATGGCGAAGGAGCTGACTGGCAGAGTGTGTTTCACCAGCAGCGTCAGGCTCCCGCTGACGTTCGCGGTATTTCCCATGCTCTCGTAGCAGCCCTGCATGTGCCAAACGTAGGGCCCCGTGCACCTGATGGTGACGTTGCCGTTGTTGTTCTGCAGCTTGTTCCCGCTGGACGTCAACAACTCCAGATGTGTGTTTGATCTCAACGCTGGAAGATAAAAATATATATTTAAAAAGATAAAAATGAAATGGTAAAACTGAGGAGGAAAAAAAAGGTTACAACGTTTGGGGGAGGGAAGTGGGGCGGGTCCCCCAATGTTTGAGTTTTTGAAAGGAGGAATATTGAGAGTTAAGGTAATGTCCTCACCTGAGTGCGCTTGAAACTGTATGTACACGGTGTCTTCTGGTTGCTTAGAGAGAGACAGACAGAGGGACATATCAGAGACACGTGGTGGGTGTCTTGTGTTTTCTCCTGATGCTAGCTGGCCCCTCAAAGGCAGCGTGACTAACGAGAGCTGCAGAAAAGGTCACGCAGCGCAGCTCTGAGTGGGGATCCCTTGATGTTTCGTCTCAGGGAAGGAGAGACGGAACATCAAGCTTGTTTGTTTGATACCGTGGTTTAGCTTATGCAGTGTGAAAATAGACATGTTGACAGAAACCAGGGAAAATTTCACAGTGGGTGATTAATAGCAGTAGTGAGAGCAGTGTATCACAAACCAAACAGCACAGTGTAAAAGTAGAGCAGATGTTAGTCACAGAAAGCTGACATGTCACACAGAGCAGCGCTCAGCAAAGCTCCGGGGTTAACATGTCCGTTTAGTCATGTTCATGTGTTTCTTCCTCTGACACCGACTTTGACTCATTCAGATTCACGGACGCTTTTTGCAACTTAACGTGCACGACTGTGGCGTACGAGCCAGCTGCGAGTCACGTGACCTTTGAGTTAAAGCACAAAAACTTTTCAATTTGTTGTCAGGGTTTTTTGTTGTTGTTTTGTTTGTCATGTTTTTTTGTTTGTTTGTTTTTTTAACAGATGAGTCTTAATCTGTCCCATATTTTCTCAGTAGCTGTGTTTTGCTTTTTTAAAAAAAAAAACTTTTTCTGCAAGTTGCGGTTTTCAGCGTGAGAAGAAGAAGAGGAAAAAAAAGCACACGGAAATCCCAGGTTCACGCCGCAGGTTGATTTCACAGGACCGAGTCCTGCAGGATTAGAGCTTCCGTAGAATCTGTCCATCCGATTTGAACGACGAAAAGTTTGAAATTTCACACACAGATCCTTCTTTCACTGACTTACAAAAAAGTCCAGCTCATCATTAATGTCCAGCCCTATTTCTTCTTTTAATGCAAAAAGTATATATAAAGTAAATAGTAAACATGCACGTCCAGACTTCAAAACTGTAAGTTTCCCAAAACGTCTGCTTTACATTTTAAAATGTGGTTTTCCCAAATATGAGATGGAAGACAGATTTACAAACTCAGTCGGAAAACAGGTGAGCATAAATGTCACACATTAAAATTATTCATTCATTTATAACCAGGTTGTTTTTTTCTTCCTTTTACTTATATTCAGACGTCTTGCCCCCTGGTACCGCTAATTATCCTGCAACAGCCCTGCTGAGATAAACTTGTCCGTGCAGGAATTTATCTGAAAGGACTCATCTGGAACAAAATAAACCCTCATCGTGACTTTTAACTCTTCTCACAAGTTTAACAACAACATTAAACATTTCCCCGCCGCCGCCGTGCTGAACTCACCAACGCCAGAGACTCCAGGTAAAGGTAAGCGGTGACCAGCAGGCAGGTGACCACCAGCAGGTTCTGCACGGCCACCACGATCGCCAGCCTCCCCACTCTGCTGCTCCGTCGGACCGCGCGACCTCCCTCGGCATCCATCGTCCTCTGGTCGATCAGCGCTCTGAGCTCCCAGCCGGAGCTGCGGGGCTTTTTTAACTCGAGTGGGCTCGCTGAAAGGTGGGGAGTGACTGGAAAGAAATTGCTCATGATCGACCCTTTATTTTGTCTGAGCTTGTGTGGGTGGGGGCGGGCGAGGGGGGCGCCGATCGCGCGACATTCACGCCGATTCTCTCTCTCTCTCTCTCTCTCTCTCTCTCTCTCTCTCTCTCTCTCTCTCTCTCACACACACACACACACACACACACACACACACACACAAACAAACAAACACACGCGCGCGCGCACGCATACAGACACTTCTGCGCGAGCGCACTCTGAGGAGAATCGGGAGCGAAACCAGCGCACCGGACGCTGATTGGTTGACAGTGCGCTCATGCTGCGCGGGGATCCTCAGCTGCACAACGCTGGCACTCGAGACCGAAGCGAGTGAAACCTCCCACGTCGCGCAGAACTTTACGCTTCAATCACGGCCATGTTCCCGTCGTGCTCGCTCGGGAGGCGCGGGGACAGATGTGAGCCCGCCGAGAAAGTGAAGGCACGAGTTGTTTCTAAGAAACCAGAGGCACTTCACTCTAACCCGTTCAGTAGTGAGTGAGGGGGGGAAAGACGGTGGTCGTTCGTTTCAGTTCGTTTGACGAAGCCTGGAGTAGGTCAGAGGTCAATCTGATGCTGTGAGCATCTTTGGGAAGGACGTCACCGAGTCTGGTTGGCTGGTCAGAAATGCGTAACCTTGTCTCAAGGATGAAGGAGGCCATATTGGCGCAGATATACAGTACAGACAACAGCTGTGTGATTAACTTTTGTTTTATCAGTCAAATCACATCCGTAAAGCACCAAGCCGCAGCAACGCCAAGAGACGTTAAATAGTATTTACTTTTAAGAAGTGGGCAGGAATGCAGAGGAAGCTGTAATATTGTAAGTTTCGGCCCTGTGTGAGAACATTCATGACCTCAACTCATTAAACTGAGTTTTATGGCTGTTACTTTGAACTGCTCCCAATGTTGTCGCTCCATAACCACAAACATTAGCTTTTTGTAGAAATGTTATTTCATAAACCAACAAACGGGACTCAATTGTGAAGTGGAAGGAGGTAATAAAAGTTTTAGAATAAGGTGGGACACGGTAATAAATGCTGTTTAGGGAGCGTGTCCAAATGGATCTTTGTGGTTTTACATATTTACATGACTTAATGATGAAGCTGTAGCCGAGTCACCTTAATTCTACCATGCCAAACGTAACGTTTGACAGAGTTAAGTTGTAAAACAATGACAGCTCCTGGTTACCATGGAGACGCTGCAGAGAGCCACAGCTCGGGTGGGAGATTCTGGCAACTGTGACTTGTGCCTCCCCCCTCCCCCAAAAGTCACATTTACAAGCCACACATTAACCACCCGAAAGGCGTTGTGGTCAGATGAGACTAGAATTGAACCTGCCTGCAAAAACCCTGCTATGCCGCATTACCCTGACCCCAAAGTGAAGCATGGCGGTGGCAGCGTCATGCCGCAAGGAGAAGAAAAGCTGGTCAGAGCTGATGGATGGAAGTTAAATACGGAACAGTTTTGAACAAAAAGTCAACAGTTGAAAATCAAAATGATGTTTGCACTCTCCACCCGGTCTGATTAACCTTCAGTCAGTTTTGCTATAAATGAGGCAAAAACGTTAGTCTCACCTTAGTATGTGCTCAAGTTACACTGACGTATTCTAGAAGACCTTTGGGATACATCTCTATCAGCCGAGATAAAAATGACTGTCATGTTTTCACTTGTTAAGAAAAAAAACTGAATTTTTTCCCCCCTCTGTTCCCCTTAAAAGTTATTCTGTCCTTCGCATTGTCCTGCAGGGAGGTTCAATGAGGACGGGGAACTCGGTCAGCCGATTCATCTGTCTCCTCGGCGGTGATTGCCATGCACTCCCCCTCCAATGGAGCTACAGAAAGCGAAAGGACGTTCCACGTGTGAACACTCCCAACATGTAACCCGTTCTGACATGACGCAGCCTCCTCTCCGGTCAGCGCGTCTCTCCTGCAGTTTAACTTTTTTGGTGCAGCGCAGTGAAAGTTGCGCTGATATTTGGCCTGAATTGTCATGATTCACCCTTCTCGATTTCCATTGCTTCTCTTTCCCTTAGTAGCAACAAAAATGCTGTCTGCTGAAATCTTGAAAGGCGATATGAATCAATCCGAATGTTTGAAATAGGTCAGCCTGTACAGAAACGTACATAACGACACAATGCGAAGGGTTGTATACATTCGTCTCAACCAAGAAACAGCCTTCGCTGCTGCCAGGAGGCATAAATATTTTGAGCAGACATTTACTCGTGGGGTTTCCCCTGTCCTTCTGTGCTGTATGTGCTTGTAAACCACCTAAACAGATTTACGAAGCCAAGAGTTCAACCTGAAATGGAGAACTTCTAGAACATCCCTTTCCCTTGATGCAGGCTGTGCCGCTCGAACTGTTGCTCAGGTTTCGAGGCAAAGGAGGCATTTTATTGATAAGAATTGTACACTTGTGCACTTTATCAGTGAAATCTTTGCTTTGAATAACAACGAGTGAAAAGAGTGCAACTTAAAGAAACCCAGCTGATGGTTAAATCTACCAGCCAAGAGACTCTCGTAGCTTGATGGCTCAGGGTTCTGTGTCCAATTCTCAAACTATCCAATTTCTCTTGAGGAGCCAAAGCCAAAGCGGAGGAGGTCGTTCTTTTAAACTACCACATGCTAAGTACAAAATAACTGTAATCAGTTTAGCTTGGTCACACCCAGAAAAAAACAACAACATTTGTCTCATAATTTTATTGGCAGTTGTACAAAGTCCAAACGTTAAGACTTAGTTTTTGATACTAGCATATTCAAAACTTGAGGGACTTAGTACTTGCCTCTAAAATCTGCTCTAATTGAATTTTAAACACTCCATAGATTTCGATATGCAGAAAAAAAAAACTGTGATTGTAGTTTAAAAAAAATAAATTGTAAATTTAAAAAAAGAGTCGGTTTTGGTAACATGTGGTAGAGCGCCCGGTGTTTTTGATTTACCGCCATTAGTGCCAGTCCTCCTCCATTTCCTGCCTGATTACGGTGAATAAAGGCCACTGGAGCAGAGGCAGTAAACGCTGTTTAAGCATGCTGTTATGACGCATCCAAAATGCTTTTTTGTGGCTGCAGCATGACCTCTTGATGATGTTTTTGAAGGTTTTGTTGGCTCTAGTGGCCTTTTTATGAAAGTAGTTTGACAGGAAAGAGGGTAATGAGAGAGGAGGAAGACATGCAGTAAATGCCGCCAGGCTGGGAATCGAACCTGCAACCACCGGCACGAGGACTAAGGCCTCAATACATGGATTGGGCTTTGCCCCTGCACCACCACAGCACCCCAATGACAATGTTTTTAATGATGAGAACTTATCCGAGTGCTTATAATGCCAAATGTATCATTTGAAAATGTCTGACACCTGTAACTGTTTGGAAAAGAAGTTTGAACTATAGTAAGATCTTTTACATATCCTGGGAATGGCTACATATCCAGCAATTCCCAGCATTTTTCATGTAAATGAGTGACAGAGGTTTGTGGAATTCAGATGCTGATTAGAACCATTGGGCCTCCTTCCACAGCCCCACCACCTCTTAGGCCCGTGATTCATTTCTAGCAGTTCTTTTCTCTGGCACAGAGAAAAGCAAACACGGTCCGTAAATAGCTGTTAATTGCTGGGAATTGATCGAGTTAGTGGGTGTTCACAGGACAGGAAATCTGTTTTTTCTTTCTGTGTCATGTGTTTTTCTTGTGTGTATTCCTAATCAAAAGATGATTTCCTAATCTTTTGATTAGGAAATGTGAGCCAAAACAAGCCTAACATGTCAATTATTACACACACTAAATGAACTAGGTGAATCTATATATTTTTGTGACTTAAATCTGCAAATAAAGGGATCATTTATGTTAACTTGATGTTTTTCTACATTAATGTCTTGCATCAGGGCTTTAGCGGGCAAGTGTCACTTTAGTTTGTTGCAATTTTAAATTATGAACAATGGGATCCAGGATAAATGGTGTGCAGCAGGCGAAAATAAAAAGTGAGTGGAGGGGGGGGGGATGTAATATAGCTTTAAAAAAATTAGCCAGAATGACCATTGGTGACAAATTTACTGTGCTGTCCTTAACCACACTTCAGTTCATTGCCTACTTGCAAAAAAGTGAAAACACAATAAAGTTTTTCAAAATAGATACAAAACACCAGCGAGATCTACATCGACAACGCTTTTGACAAATCTGACCTTTGAAGGAGGTAAACATGTTAAACTGGTCAAATGAGTCCAAAATGAAACTCTTTGGCCTTCAAGCTAATGCTAATGCTAATGTAGGGATGTGTGTATTCAGCCCTGATGCCGGTCAGAGTCGATACATGGCGATAAACAAAAGGTGATCCTGGAAGAAAACCTTCTAGAGGTCACAAAATGCCACTAAGGCAAAAGGCAACTTCCTGCAGGATGTGGATTTAATTTTCAGTTCAGTTTATTGCAGTAGTGTCACATCAAATGTCACAAAGCCCTTTACAAGGCAGTCAGACGATCTATGTTGCATATTGCCTGAATAGGCAGAGTCGACGTTAGTTACATTCCTAGCTTGGTGTTGATCCTAGTTATAAAACAATACCTTCAAGGTTAGATATTAAGTTTTGTACAAACTGTTAAAACATTTTCTGCCCATAGAAACCCAGGTGACTGCATCGAGCTAAAAGCAAGCATGCATGTGGCAGCGGCGGAAAGGGAATCCCCCCTTTAACAGGAAGAAACCTCCAGCAGAACCTGGCTCGGTATGAGTAGTCATCTGATAAGACTGAATGGGGGTTTGAGGATACAGAGCACACACACACACACACACACACACACAAACACAAACAGTGATGACGGAGTTCTTCCTGCGTTAAAGAAAGAGCAGAGTTAGTGGCAGCAGTGGCTCCTCTTCATCTGGGAGAGAAACCGCTAAGCAGATGCGGCAGATCCTTCCATTGCAGAGTCGAGACCAAACGTTTCATTTCTAGAGGGAAAATGTGAAGTTACCGGGATGACGGTGGCTGGAGTTCGTCCTGCTCCGTATGTCTACAATATAGCTCAACACCGTCGGTGCATGAAAGTCTGAATGTAGTGTAAAGTGCTTTGTAGTCCTCTGGACTTGATAAAGAACACAGACCATTCTCCATTTATTGGCAGCAGTAGCTCCACTAATGCCCTTCAGAACATCAGGCCAGATGTAGCTTCTATGAAGAGGAAAAGAAAAAAAAAAACAAACAAACAAAAGCAGAACAACAACCTAAGACAAACAAACCTCCATTTACTGCTTTTATACCTTTATAATTTTGGCTGTATTACCTATTTAGGGATCATATTTTTCAATTTTTTTTGTTTTCAGGGCGTTTAAGTAATGTACTGTATATGTGTTCAGATTCAGACGTAGCCCTCAAAGGGGCTACGTCTGAATTTATTTCACAGCCACGCGACAAAGGCTTTTCAAATCAAAAGGTCTTTTTTTTTTTTTAAAAGGTTTTATTGTCTCTGGTGCCGTTATTTGAGAGAGGTCCTACAGGAAAGCGGGTTGTGAGAGAGGCTGAAACCTGTCAAAGTCATCTGCCACATCGTGGACCGAGGCCTCTCTGTGCATGGCTCTACTCCTGCAGCGTAGCGTCCCACAGACATGTTTTTTTTTATGTAATTTTTTAAAAATGAATTTAATTCATTAATTCATTTAATTAAAGAAAAAGGATTATATAAATAATGTAAAACTCAGCAAGATTTCAAGCTTGTGTTTTGCTTCATCACAGCAAATTCGGCAAATTCAGCTTTGCCGAATTTGCAGCTTCGGCAAAGCTGCAAATTAATCTGAAACTTAGGCCAAACTGTTTCACCATCGCTCACTTTGGTCTTCATTAGCTGGATGAAGCTTGGCCTTTTCCTCACAGAGGAGTTTTAGATTTCAATAAAAAGATTAACTGTGGTAACTGGTGCAGACCTGCTTCACAACCACGGCAAAACACATACATTTTGAATATTTCAGTAACAGTGATAGTTTAATTTATTTTGAAAGTTTTGAAAGTTAATTTATTTTGAAATAAATTAACTTTACTAATAAAGTTAATTTATTAATTAACTGACAAACCCACAGATTTTAAATGGCAAAACGTCTCAGTTTGGTGCTTAAATAAGCCCTGTAAACAGACCGGTTGTGTGTTTAATTGCGTAAAGTATGACGGGTTTTTGTCATTCTCAAAGGCCAAGCATAGGTCGTGTCAACGTATGACTTACCGAGGCAGAAACAGCAGAGTGATGAAACCAGCCTGCAAAGCCTCCTACGTTTTGGTAAAGAAGCCACCTTGGGGCTGTAATTGCATCATCTTTCGCCTCAGTGGTCTATCAGCGGTGGATGTAATCTATCCCCTTATGGCTTTGTACTTTCACATGACATCAATGTTCAACAAAGGCGTTACCAAGTCTGGGTTCTGTGCTGAAGAGGTTTAATGAATCATAGGTCAGTTCGGGGATATTAATTAAGAAACATCTCTCTGAAAACAGCCACATTAAAGGATCGGACCGCCAGAAGTGGTGATGGAGATTGCTGTGGAATATTACGAGAAACTCTAGCTCACTGGAAGCAAAACAAAAGGAAGCGTGAGGGGCAGGAGAGGCTGATGACATTGTTATACTTCAAAGTAAAGAACAAGAGATGTGTTGTTTTTTTTAATGAAATATCCCACATTGCTTTTTTGCTCAGAAAAATGACCCTCACTGCCTCATTTATAGACCGATAGCAAGTGAGCCTGTGGCACTTGGTTTGAGTCAAAACCCTCGGTGCCATTTCACTGCTTTATTGTAAGATACGACACATGAAAGGTCTGGTGATTTCTGCAAGCGTTGGGACTTGTACAGTGGCTGCCGCATTCAGTATTGGATTTAAAGTGCATAGTTCTGGGTTGACTACACTTCAATCCTCGTTTTTCTGAAATGTGTTTACTGCTTGTAAGCCACAAATGGATGGTAAACATAGAAGGGGGGGTCCGTGCTGTGGTGGCGGAGGGGATAGTGCAATCCACGTTTGGAGGCCTTGAGTCCTCGACGCGACCGTCGCGGGTTCTATTCCCGGACCCGGCGACATTTGCCGCATATCTTCCCCCCTTTCCTGTCAGCCTACTTTCATATAAGGGCACTAGAGCCCACAAAAAGACCCCCTGGAGGGGAGAAAAAAAATTATATATATAGAAGCGGGAAACAAAACTAACAGCACTGATGTGAAGATCGCAACCTTGTACTGTAAAGTGACACTCTGTGACAAGAAGGAATGATTCGAATGCCATTCTTCAAGACCATCAGAAGACCCTTTAATCCACCTCTGTGTAGAAGTGTTGCTTTTTCTTTGAACGTGTGCTTTGACATGACCTGACATGCCCCAACATGACAAACATTGTGGTTTTGTTCAAAGTTTCAATGTTTTGATATGTGTCCAAAGTAAAACACCTGCTTAGCAGAACCGAAACAGGTGTCCCACATCAGGAGGATGTACAACCACACAACAGAAACACACACGCACGCACCCCCCTGCACACACACACACACACACACACACACACGCATGAGATGCTGGATGAGGCAAGAAGACAGCTGAGAAAGAACATCTGCTCGTGGGAAAAGGGAGAGGGGTGTCTGCATACTTCATGGTTTCATAATGATGTTTCCCCTTCCATAAGCGCAACAAACACAGCTCAGGCAAAGCGTGCACGCTTTGCAGTCACGGTGCCAGCCCTGGCCATTGTTAAACACTTTAAAAGTAAATGTCAAGCGATAAGAATTAGCTGCTGTGGTGAAAGATGATGTGTATCAGGAGAGCATGCTCAGACGGGGAAAGTCCTTAGCAAGAGATACTGTAACAGTGGTGGATTAGCAGGGATGAGGGAGTTTTTTCTCTCTGTCGTTGGACACAACACGGGTATTTCTGCTTTAGCTGACACACTAAAACGGACTAGGAAAGATTGAGTCTGTGTTGGAGCAGTGAGATTTTGGTTATTCGTCGGCAGCCCACGCACATCCTGAAGGGTGCTCAGCCGGGTTTCTAAAATGTGACGACTCATGATCTCGCACCTGCTTGCTCGAGTCGGCCCCGGGTCTGGAGTCAGATCTTGAAGACAGGTGGAAGAGGTCGGCCCGCTTGCAGGTGCCCTAACCACAGCTGAACTCGATCAATCGCAGTGCATTACCCACAATACCTCACAACAATATTTCTGGTGGTTGTTTTGATGTCTAACTGAGCACCTCACCGCACAGCGGGGGACATTTTAGTTGTTTTGCTCCACCGATTTGCGAGCAATTTGTGAGCAGAAATTAAATCTGGATCTGACTGAAAGCTGGAAAAGTGAAAGTAAAAGGTTTGCAGAAGGCAAGCCTCATGAAGATGAAAAGTAAACTAGATTATTAGAAATGAGAGGAAAGTAACAAGTCCTGCGCCCGAGATAAGAGCCGTGACACATTCTGTGTCAAATCTGAGTGAAATAAAACACGGCAAACAATAAAAGTAAAAGTAAAACGAAAGTCCCTTCCAGAAAGCCCAGCATTTACTGTCTAGACAGAGACGGGGCTCTGAGAAACCAGCAGTGCTTTAACAGAAATCCTCTGCTTTGGTTTTTCTTGGCACTTTCAGACCGTGAGACAAAAACATTTTCAAATTCTGATTTCATTCATTAGTTGAAGAAGATAGCTGGTGGTGTCCACCGTGGCAGCAGCAACAGTGGATGGATTTTGGCCCACTCTTGTTTGCTATTGTTTGGATAACATGAATATCTGGTTTCATCACCATGCCAGTCAGACCACCATCGTTTTTCAGTAACGAGTAATCTAACGCGTTGCTATTTCCAATCCAGTAGTCAGACTACAGTTACTTATCGAAATCACTGTGCGTTACTATCTTCTTTTGGATTTTAATCGTATTTCCTCTACGCCTCTTGTCGAGTGACCGACGTCTCTATGCGACAGAAATGTAAACAATGGAGGGAGATGCGCATTTTGTTGGTGGACAAACTGGAACTATTTTGAGTTTCTGTCGCCAAGTCCGATTATTATAAGCGGCTTTGGGCTTTTTTTTTTATTTTATTTTATTTTTTAAGTAACTTGCAAATTTAATGAGTGGCGGGTTGCGCCTTTTTGGGCTCGTTTTTGAACGTGAAGTTACTCATTTGGGCTTGGAAATAAGCAGAGACTCATAATAAATCCCAGAATTTGTCCGTCATTAAGGTCAGGCTCTCCCTGCCCATCATTTCCCGGATGATCCGCCCTGCGGTGTCTTTGTTAATGTCAAGTTAATATATTACCTCTGAATGACGTCGAGCTTCGCGTTGCGCGCCAGAAAACTGCAAACATCGAGACTAATTTGAACAGCGCAATAAACGTGTCCGTAGTTGCCAATAATTATAATGGCAACTTAACGCCATTATAACTATTAATATTAAGATAAGTGTCACAAATCAGTGCAGCCATCTGAGTTGTGGAGCCGCAGGAGGAGCTCTGTGCGCTGCGCTTTGACACCAAACATAGGGCCGTAACGCAGAACCTGGAGGCTGGGGGGAGATATGGGGGCTTTAAAATCCTTCTTAGAGTTTTCCAGACAACAGTGGACCATGCAAATTACTCACGTTTTGTTTTTTTTGTACTGTTATAACCATTAAACAATCTCCTCTTCAGTTCAACCTTATAAATGGAGACACATTGTTGTTGTTACCATTATAAAATAGATTACAATTAAGTATTGGCAAAGATCAATGTCATTTTCACAGTGTTGTTGTCAGCAGCCGCTGAAAGTAACTATAAAAGTTACTTTTAATGTAACTTAGTTACTTTCCAAATCAAGTAGTCAGTAATCTAACTGAGTTACTTTTTCAAGGAGTAATCAGTAATTCGATTGAAGATACTTTTTCAAAGTAACTATGCCAAGTTGATATATATATATATATATATATAATATATTTTTTATATTTTATTCATAAATTATTGTTTGTATTTATGCCTAAGGAGAATTTAGAAACCAATTAACTAAAGAGTCATGATTTCAGACTGTGGCAGGAAGCCGGAGCGCCCGGAGAGAAACCTGCAAATGTCACGGTGAGAGGTTACCAGGACTCGAAGGCAAGCAACAACTACGGACACCAAACGCAGTTTAACAGATTTATTGAATAATGAGTGCAAATGGGGAGAGAATAGAGAGGTGTTGATCTGCAGCAGCAGGGAGGAACCGGGCCAGAGGAGGAACTGAGGAAAGGTGAGTGGTTAAACAGGGAAGCAAATGAAGGGAATGATGGTGTAACCTGGTGATGGCTTTCTGTCTGAGGGTTAGGATAAGCAGAGGTGGGTACATGGGTTTTCCAGCAGTCGGTGCAGTGTGGGATTTCCAGGTGGAGGAGTTCCAGCACGAGACTGAGGGTGGACAGGCAGCAGCTGGCTGGTGGTCGTGGAGGTATCCAGGAGCTAGTTTTAGCGGAGCAGCAAGGATCAGGTAATTTAGGTAGTCTGAGCACCAGGGGGTGATCAGAGCTGGTTCTCACTATTAAAGCAAACTCATCCGGCGTCTGCCTCAGGGAAGCCACTCCTATTTAAGGCCTTCGCTGATTGGTCTTGATGAGCACCAGCTGGATCCCGTCAGCCTGCCACCCTGTAAATGTAGAGAAACCACTCCCCTGCAGAACCCAACAGCAAACTGGAAACTACTTTTTGATATTTATGAAATTTAATTACAAAATGTATTTTTGACATTTGCTCAAAGTAGTTTTGGCCCTAGTAGCGAAACTACTTTAAGCAAAAGAGAGGGGAGAAGACATGGGGCAAAGGTCAGCTAGTCATCTTTTTTTACTATGGGAGGAAGCCGGAGAACCCGGAGAGAGAACCCTCTAATGCACTTGGAGAACATGCAAACTCATGAAGACAGAAGAACCCAGGCAGGGATTCAAACCCAGGGAACTGTTTTATTCACAAAAATAAATGTTTTAATCACACTAACAGAATTTAGAGACCAATTAACTAAACAGTTGTGATTTCAGACTGTGGCAGGAAGCCGGAGTTCCCGGAGAGAAACCTGCAAACAGGAAACCTGTCAAATCTTTTTACCCTTTTGTCCCGTAAATTTAAGTCATGTTTGGTCCCAGTCAGATTTCTCCAGCCTCAAGATGGTTACTAATTAGGTCTTCTAGGAATTTTTCTTCTTCTGAATTCAATATTTTTGGCTCCTCTCCAAAGGCACCTTTATCATCTTCCAGAGGAAAGGCTGGAGAAACTGTAACATCCGGTGTCTCATCATTTCTTACCTTCTCGTAAATGTAGATCAATCCATTTTTGGACATGTCTTCACTGCAATCGTCGTCTGCAGTGAAGACATGCCCTCCTTTTATTAAATAAGAGTAGAACTGGGTTGGCTTTGAATCCCCACAGATAATGGAGGAAAGGTGGAACCTCTCACTTCCACATTCACAATCTGCAGGCACATCCATGGTCTGATTGGCAACTACCTGGTGTATCCTGGTCTGCCTTTGGAGAAAAAACACCAGCACGTTGTTATCCGTCAGGCAGTGTTTCTTCTGTAAGGCTGACCAGCTGCCTGAACAGCGACCTTTGGCCCCCAAATCCAACCAACTGTTAAAAAGTTCAACTATGTCTGTTGGATACGTTGCCGATGGAAGGGCAACCAGGGGGCCGCTGTTCAGAAGTTCAGACATCTTGTGGGAGCAAGACCTTGCTTCAACAATCAGACGTAAAGTCTTGCGTCTGATTGTTGCTATGGAAACGATCAGATCAGTTCTGTATGACTCAAGCTGACATAAATGCTTAAATAAAAAGCTATTTTTTTTTAATTTATTATAAAGAGATTAATAGATTTGTATATGATTTAATTTTTGCATTTGTGGTTTTCCATACGTGCTGTGGTAAAGCATCAGGCAGTGATCAGACTCCATCAGGGAGGACTGTTTGCTAGAAAGTAGTGGGAGCAACTTTTTTGGCAAACACCTGAGACCACAGAACTTCACTGTCCACTAGACTTTGCAACCCATTCGAGCTTGAAGACGTCAGCAACTTTTCTTCTGGTTGGCGAGACGTGAAGCTCTTTGTAGTCTTATTTCATGTCACCAGATAGATTTGTTTGTTTTAGTAAATTTCTTGATTTGACAAGTGAGGTAGTAATTAGTGCTGGGCTTGGCTTGTGAGACTCCACGATAATAATCTGATTAATCACATTTACTACACATTTGACTTCACACGCAATGGCGTGATTAAGTGACCTTTTGCTATCTCACGTGAAAGAATAATGTGGGAGGTCAGCCCGCCTCTGTTATGCTATTCACTCACCAAATAAATGAAGAAGTCGGAGACCCGGATCGGCTTCACGAGTCGACGAGTGTTATAGCGATGACCAATGACCAGTTACTTTCTGACAAAGAAAGTGATATAATTTAAATTTGATGCGTTTGCTCAACTGTCAATAGGATCCTTACATCATTAGTGTAGGGTTTCACCAACTCAAACTTAAGATCTTCTAAGATAATTTTGAACAGAATTTAAGACCCATATCTCCACAGAAACTGCGATGGACTGGCGACCTGATGACTGGCCAGGGTGACACTAGCCTCTCGCTTGTTGACCGCTGGCGACAGGCACCAGCAGCCCTGGCAACCCCACTAGGGACAGGCGCGTTAGATTGGTGGATGGATGGATCTCCACAGAAATGTACAGATTTCGTTCAGCCAACTCAGAGTAAATTTGCACTTACTCATGATAGACGCAAAAAAGCTAGCTAGCTAGCTAGTCACAGAATGCAATGAAGATGCCCGAGTGTGACTCAAAGTTCGATGTGAAAACTAAAAAATAAAAGGGATTAACCCTCCCGCCTCCTTAAGAGACGGGGTTAATAGCAGGGTCATTGCAGGTTGGCACTGACCTCAAGTACACTTTTACAATTTTCTTTTATGTGTGTGGTTTCGGGAACTGACGGTCTGATGGGACACCACACTTTCCTGCTGTTAAACCATGACGATACTTTCCGAGGGTCACGCTAAGACCATTGGAGGGTCTAATAGTCCTGTTAATTCAAAATTTAAACCCTTTGATTAACGTATTAAAGGTCAACTTACTTTTCTGAACCAATTTAAGACATTTTAAGGCTTTAATTTGAATGTAACACTTTTTGCGGACTCCCTGTAATGTTTTGAAAAGAATACTATGAAGTCTTCCAATGCCTCCTGTACTGCCCACTATATTGTTTAAAACTCATTTGTACTTGATGTCACCATCTCCTTCTCTTATGATTTACAGTCACAGGAAACTCAAGAGGCAGCTTTTCTTGGCACGTTGATGAAGGAAATGTGTTGTGATAGAGATTACAGTTAACTCCACACTCAAAGCAAAGAATATTTTCACATAGGCTCATTGACTTGGATTGATTTCTTGCCATAATCAACAAATCCCCATTTGAAAATTGCTTTTAGGTGAAAGTCTAATGGCAAATTATTTTGGTGACCAGACTAAGAAAAAGACAACTTAGGTAGACAGATGTAGACCATAGTTTAATGCCAAAAATGAACTAAAACACCCTAAAACCTCTGACCCCCACCAAGATTCAAGTCTGTCATGTCAGTAGCTTTGAGTTACGGCACAGTATGGCACATCATCTCATTCTCTCCTTTTTACTCTCTCTCTCACACACACACACACTAAATTTCATTTAATATTATAGTCCAAATATTTATATCCCATCAGTTCATTAATCTACATCACTACTTAAATATGTACAATACTGAGCAAAAATGAGTCAACTATCAGTTCCGTTTAAAAGTCAAAATAAATTGGAGTATTTATATATATATATATATAATTAAAGTAACTTCTCAGTTTATTGGCTCCTTCAGATCTGGTCAGATGTGTGCCTTTCACAGAGATGTCGGAGTCTCATTTCAAGCTTTCACACTTCTTCATCCGTCGTCTGCGGATAATGAGGCGTACATCAACAAGCATGACCGATGAGGGAGGATTTGGCACGAGGTGGGAGGAACATCGACACCAGCAGTAGTAGAATTTGCTCGCAGTGTTTGCTTTCCTTTTCACAGCGGTCCTGAGAGGCTGGATGTGAAACAGTCGCACTCTCTGACTCTTTGGCCAGGGTTCTCCATTGAGGATGGCATTTCTCAGAGAGTCGATAAACGGATGGAGGGTGAAGAAACGTGGCGCCTTTCGCCCACCGTGCCGTTTCATTTGCTGCTCCTGCTTCCCCCGAAGCTGCAGAGCCACTGTCTGAAGACGGCTGTTCGGACGAGCCTCGCCGCTTGTTTTTGCTTTCCTACGGATGCGGGAGGTTCATCCGATCCTCTATCAGCGCGTTGTCTGGGCCTTGTGCTTCCATGCACTGCTTCACAGTTGCTATGACTCCGTTCAGACGCCTGTCCAGAGCTGCGAGGTGAGGCTCCGCCAGGACGGGATTAATGGGATCAAAAGCGAGCGCCTGTCGCATGGCCGAACTCAGGACTCCACCTTTCAGGAAGCTCAACCTGTTCCAGGTGGAAACACGAATCCTGCCGCAGGGAGTTGAAAGCAACAAAACACGCAGAGGCGATTGGTTATGGGAGAGACCAATCTGATGAATGTGACTTGACCGTGCGGGGACTTACATGCAGCACTGGTAGAGGGGCGCCAGGATGCTTCGCTCATCCAAAGAAGGATTGCCGAAGCTGCCGAGAAAACACAACAGAGATGAACAAGAGAAGTTAAAGGTGTGTGAATACTCCATGCATACATAGAACTATTGAGCTCTTGCCTCAAAATTATTGAGAAAGGACTATTTTAAAAAAGAAAGTCTTTATACTGAGCACCAATAGACAATAGATACATGTTAATGTTGCTCATATTTTTACACTTATAGGTGAAACACTCAGCCCCCTTCATTCGACCCACCAACATCAGGATCACTCATCCAAAGAAGCAAAAGTCATCAGACCGTGACCTACTAGTAAGGCCTCACATTATTCACGCTATTTTGCATGGGCAACCACCGTTAAGACAAAGAAAAGTACAAAAATGTAAATAATAATTATAATTACTGAAGAAATGAAATAACTATACAAATAAATAAAAAAAATAAAAGTAAAATCCCTGCTTGATGAGATTAAGAAGGTTTGGCTTTGAGTCTGCCTAGGCTTCCTGGATTCCAGAGAGAGAATAATAATTTATCCCTACAGCTTGTTAGTGTATGTCTGATATTTTTGTTTAAACTGCATCAGATCTCCTCGCTTTAGACCAGTTTTTATAGGGTCTTTGGATTTATATTTGTAATAAATATCCATGTGTGTGCAAGCAAAGTAGTGAAAGCAATGGTGTGTGTACGACTTTTCCTAATTATGAGGAAATATAGCCATTGCTGCTTTGGGTTGTGGATTAGTATTTAACCACTATGGCAAACAGGAAGAACTATTCAAGGAATAGATCTTCCTCAAAACTAAAGAAGTAGAAACTGTTGTGAGATATTGTCACATTCTCACTTTAATTGAAGACATTAATTGCCTTTCCTTTTACTCCATTTTCCTCCATTTTTCATCTGTGGCTCTGTTTTCTTTTCATGCTCCACTTCTTTTCCATAATCTCCTCCTTCTCAGATGTTCTTCCCCCCCACAGTAATAACTTTGTTGAAATAAAATTCTCCAATAGGCTTAAACCTCTGACTTTGTTTGTCTTTCTCGACTTCTCAGTTTGTGTCGCACCAAATGCTGCTCCAAAACCGCTAGCAGCAGTAGCAGCACGACCGTTTTCTGTGTCGAGATTTTCTTCTTTTTTTTTTTTTTGTTGCACAAAAATGCAACATTGTACGGGTTGGCAACGGAAGCGAGCCAAAGGCAAAAACCAACGTCGTCCCAACTGGCAATAAATTTGCAGTCGACTCAAACTGTTGCCTGACGAAAACTCCTGTGAGGAAAAACAAAACCCTACATGAAAGATACGAGATTAAATAGTCCTGCCACTACAATATTTTAAGACCTATGGGGAATGCATTTAAAACCATCTTATGTGTTTTTAAGTGAATTTAAGACTTTTTAAGGCCTTGAATTTTACGATTACGGCTTTTTAAGGAGGTATAAGTTATTTAAGGTGACTTGCTAGAGAATAATCCTCATCATCCACCCAATGTAAAACCAACACTCCCTCATCCTACCACAGCAGCAAAAACGAAGTGGTTCAATGTTCAGATGAATATCTGCTGTTTGGTCTAGAAGCAAAAAAAATAAAACAAAATAAAAAAAAAATCAGATACGAAATAATGTATTTGTTCTGCCAGGGAGAGACTTTAAAACCAGACAAAAAAAAAAAAAAGCCTGACACCATGCTTCTCAGAAAAAAAAGAGAAGTTATCAGTAAAACTGTTCACAAACCAGACTGTGTTTATAAAACAAACCAATTTAAGAGCAAGACTAGAAAAACCCTCTTCTTTCCATCCGAGGAGTGGGTGTGTATGACTCAGTTATAAAGCGGTTTCAGTGGCGGTAAGTTCTTGAAAAAGAGATGGGCAAACTGGAAGAGATGAGTGACAATTTAACAGGATATCAAAAGTGAGATGTAAAAAGTGGATTAACAATATCCTTATGGTGCCGATACGTTTACTAAAAAGGAGAATTTTACTGTAACTCTTCAGGAGTGACTAATCTGTTTGTTCAGTGTCAACGCTGCACACAGACTCCGCTCCAGAGTCTCAGTTACGGTAAAAAAACAAGGGACTTCTTTAAATTTGATGCAAAACAAACATGGTACGACTTCAAAGAATAAACGAATAAATAAAAAATGCAATCAAAATAATTTCATCTTGTGGTTTCATCACTCCTCACCTCTTGGCGTTATCTAGCAGGATGAGCATGCTGGCTCCGCCGTCATTCTGGAAACTCTCGTAGTGATGGCGATCGGCGTTGCCGATCAGATAGTCAAAAACGGCTGTATCAATCACATCAAGCAGCCGCGGCCCCGCGTCGTATGGGGGCATTTTCTTCACCGCTTCGCAGTAGCTTTCATCATACTCCCACCTATGTGGAAAAACAAACATAAAAGTTCTTTTGATAGATTAAAATAAGTTTGTTTGCAATGGCAACTGGAAGTACCTTCCTGTCAGCCCACAAAAGATAAGATCAGGTGGTTAGAGCCGCACTTAAGAAGGAAGCTAGGTTGACAGAAAAGTCATTAAATTACAGACATCACAGAAACTAAACGGCCAAATGAATTTTACAAGACAGGAAATGAGGTGAAACGTCGGGTCTGCAGCTCCGTTTTCTTCTCCCAATATGATTTCCTTGAAGCTCTTATTGCACAACAGGAGCCGGTGGAGTGTGCTCGTAGCTGCCCTCTGTCTACACGGTGCAGCTGTGCACACACAGGAGCCAGAAAGGAGAAACCAGAATTCACACAGACAGGAAGAAAAGTCAGTTAGGCTAAATTTAGATAAAGGGGAACAAACTTGTAGGTCTGGGCTGATGTGAGTTAAATTACTCAGAAGAGGGTACTGGCAGCCACTTAATATAGTTATTTCATGGGTTTTTAGCTCAGCACGTAGCAGCATGTTTGAAGAAATAAAATAAAATAAAATAATAAAAATAAATTGAGAATAAAATGCAAAATAAATGGCCATGGAGGAAGGTGTACACTTCTGCCAAGAATATCGAAAATATTGAGATTAATTTGACATTTTTAATATTAAAGAAACTTGGATATTGCCTGACGTCAAAGTCAAAGCCCAGAGAAAAATCTCTATACATTTACGATATTAAAAAGACATTCTGGGCGTGCCGTGGTGGCGTAGCGGTTAGCGCGACCCACATTTGGAGGCATTGAGTCCTCGACGCGGCCGTCGCGGGTTCGACTCCCGGACCCGACAACATTTGCCGCATGTCTTCTCCCCTCTGCTTCCCCGTTTCCTGTCAGCCTACTATCATATAAGGGACACTAGAGCCCACAAAAAGACCCCTGGAGGGGTAAAAAAAAAAAAAAAGACATTCTGACATGGTCAAGTCAAAATTTTGAAAAAGAAAAACAAAGTTGTCTGAAATTCTAAAGTCCACTTTCAGGTAGAACTTGGTTTTTTTTCTGCGTCAAAACATCTGAGGACCAGATTCGATGCAGCCACGTGTTTCTTACAAGTTTCTGAATTTACAATATCAAAGACTACCCTAGTTTTAATTTCATAAATATATATGCCTTTAATCATGATGAACTGTAACTTTGTTTTTCATGCAAATGTACAACTTTTCAACATCAAATAACATCACATTCTTTTGTTGTAAGCATTCTTTGGGCAGAAATTTATGCCTCAGTGGAGTTTTTTTCCCCTTTGATCTGTATTAATCATAACGGCTCAAAATTCTTTTAGTAAAATTACTATAATGATTTCTACACATGAAAATGCTTTGCACTCTATTACGCAGCATTCCCTGATCAAATTTGTTATTAATCTACAGAAACTGAGAAAAAAGTGACAAGCTGTTCAAATAAAACTAACTTTTTCTTTACAAATTTCCTGTATAGGTTGAAAAACATTTGAAGTTTTAACTTTTCTTTGGCTCACTTTTATACTTGTAAAGTATTTATATATTAAATACATTATTCCCATGTGCAAATATAGTCCTGGTAAGAGCTACTAACAAACATTATTTAGGTCTCCAAAAGTTCTAATTAATCTTGTCTGGTATTTCAGATTAGTATTATTAATTGTCAAAAGTTATTTAAAAGTAGGCATTACTACAGTATATTCAACAAGAAAATGCAGCCCAGTCTTGACCGAGTCTTCACTGGAGGTGGAAGAGTTTCATTTTTAAAAACTTTCCGTTAACCTTCAAAAACATTTAGTAGGTTAAGCTTCACCCACTGGTTCTAATAACGTCATTTCTGGTGCAATAAATGGCCAGGGAGTCTGCCAAATTACACAGTTTACAAACCACTTGTTGATGTTTGACAGATAAGCCGGTTTCATCATAGACCAAGCTTATTTGGCATTTATTAAAATGCATCTTTTGTTTTGGAGTAACGTTGGAGTCTTTCGTTATTGTCCAAATCAAAAACCTAGCAATAATGTTGTGATGTGTCTTTAATGCGTTAAAAATCAAGCTAACGATTTGAAGGAATCGTTCGCCCACCTGTAGGTGGATTTATATGACTACATTTTGAACAGAACCACTAGTAATCACCTGGAAATTTTTTTGGGGAAATATCCTGTAATTTGCTACTTTTATTGCATCCAGTTAATTTCTCTTTCCCAAAAATCAAATTCAGGGACTTCCTCTTTACGATGATTTTTTCACTGACGTCATTAAAGAATGTTACTGTGCTAGAAGTTCCCAGGCAAAATACCATTTCACAATAAAGATTCACCAGGACATCTCACTCTACATGGGTAATGATGCTTCCCTACATGTATCAGTCATCTGGACCTCCTCTGACTTGAACAGTCTTGGATTTATTGATACTCCTCTCTCCTTTCTGCCATCTCTTAACTAAGAGTAACTAATAAAATATTCTTCTTCACATAGACATGCTGTACTTTTTCTTCTACGGCACAATATTTAATTACCCATCATAAAAAAATACACCCACTAACGTTCCTGCTATCCGACAACATAAGCTCTTCGTGACCAGCAGTCCATTTTTCTAAAGCTTTTGACACCATCGTCCACTTCACATCACTCAAATGTCTTCCAGATGTTTATCCTAAACAAACTGTGAAAGGTTTGGAAATGATCTCATAAGTAGTACCAGGCAGTTCAGATGGACGGTTCTATTCGGACCCATTGCAAATACCCAAGGGAGTCCCACAAGGCTTAATTCTTGGCCCATTGGGGTTTTTTCTCTTGTTTTTAAAAGACAAAAACAAAATAACCTGGGAGAATTTAAACGTTAAGCTCGCCAGATATTCAAAAGTAAGACATGAATTGGAATAGAGAAGTGTTAGGTTCCAATCTTCGGAATGGAACAACCTGGCAAAACAAAGTCAAATATATAAAATAATGAGCAATATCAGCGTTGAGGACTGAAGATGTGGTAAGGCATTTTAGGGATCAGTATCTCCAGAATGTTTACTTCCCATTTTCTAGCTTGCAACATAAATGTACAGTTCCATAAAAAAGTATTTTTCCTCTTTTCTGACAGGTGTATACTTTGTAGATCAATAAACAAATTTTAATAGATGGTTAATAACAACAATTGCCGTGGAAGTGTGTCTCCTGTTTAAGGTCAAGCTAAACCGTCAATATATTGTTAGTCTGGACTTTGACTTTGCCTCTCTGAAATAACAATTTTGGTAATTTTTCTGGACTTGTTAATGTGTTTCAGATGATAATTCTATGTAGTAAAAAAAAAAAATCTTCTCCCAGCTATTTCATCACAAAACAAACAGAAATAAATAAAATAAATAAAAAAATGAACTGAAATCTAAAATTCTGACGGGTTTTTACAAAGATTAGCACATTGGTTGTCGTGGTGAGATAAGAGATCTGGTCAATTTTTCAACATATTATTATATTTTCTTACAACAGCTATTACTTCAGTAACAGTGGCTAATAATTTAGACATAAATGCTAATGACTTTGTCTTTCATCCATTGATGAATTGCTTTAACTGGCCAACTTCATGTTATCAGAGAGGTTCCATTTGTGTGACATCTTGATTCATGCGGGCCAGGGCGCCATCAGGCCTGGTTGATCTCAGTTATTTTTATTGGGGGACAGCCCTTGTTTTTCAAATGAGACCATTTTAAAAATAGCTTTTGAATTTACATCATGTCTGTTGTTACTTGAGTGCAATGAGGAAGCAAAAGCAGAATAAAGTAGGGGTCAGGGCTTCATGAGAAGTTGTGGAATGATTGTGATAACGACAAAAGTGACGATACAAACTATTCGGTTCTTTTTTAGGCAACTGAATGTCCAGCAATCATAGCTCCACAAATACAAATAATGCTCTTGAAGATTGGTAATGTGCTTCTTTGGGACACCAGTCATAAAAAAAAGTGTGATTTGTATGACTAAACTGTACACAGCAACTACATCTAATCATATTTTCAAATTTATTGATACGTTCACTGAACAAACAGCGATACAAACAATAATAGCAAAACTGACAATGCCGACAGTACAGATGCTTTTGTTTTTTTTTGTTTTTTTTAAACAGCGTTAATTGGAATTTATTGTGACAACTAATTAGCTTTCTTGTTATAAGAGGTTTTTCACTTTTAATGGCAAATTATATGATGAATGCCCAACCCTTAGAATAAATACTCCAATCCTTTCTGACAAAACGCAAAACATTTCCTCTTTGTGCAATAATTGCTAAAAGAGAAGCAGACCACCATCATCTATACCGCAGGTTTCTGCTCCATTCACCCATGTGAAAGCCACACTAACCATCAGAGGTCTCTTGGGAAATGATGGGATGTCTGAGTCTGCAGAAGGGAATTTGTTGCTGCAAAGCAGAACTGTGTGTAACTTCCCTCACCAGCCGAAACAGCGTACACACCCGAACTGCATTCTGACCTCATGCTATGAGCAATCAAAGCTCAACCACATTCAGGCATCAGCCTGAACAACGCAACATTTAAATGTTTCTTGATAACCATCAAACCGAATCGCGCTTGTGTCACAGAATTGTCCCAGGCGGCCATAAATTCCACACCCACCTGGCCAGTTTGCCCTCTCTGTATGTGCGGCCCCACGGGTGTCTGTGTTTCTGCAGGGGCCACACGTCCGGCAGCCAGAGGGTCAGCGAGCCCTCCATGGTCTCACCGTCCGCACACGCCGGCTCCGTCTCCCGGCAGTAGTAGCACTTCCCATAGAAACACGTGTTGTTACCTGAAGAGAGACACGATGAGAACGGGAATGACACGGCTGCTGTGATTTAGCACAAAAAAACAACAAAAAAAAACTTAAAATATACGTTTCGTCAGGAATAAGTCATGAAACTGACATTTTACGGAAAGTTGTTAAAAATATTCCAACTTCATGGGCAGCAGTGAAGTTATTGTGTTTTTTTTCATCGTCATAGAAAATGTACTCTGAAAGTTGCAGGTTTGACTGACGAGTTCAAACTTCATATGTTGCTCATTTGCATTATAGTAAAGCAAAAAGGAAAAACAACGAAGCAGAATATTAACCCGGGTTCAGAGATGAGTCAGCGTGACGTACTGAACCAGCGGTGAATTCACAAGGCGTTTAGATGCCCCAGTGAACCATTTTATTTTTTCATTTTTATTTTTTCTTTCCCCCTGCGGTGTGATGTGAAAAAAAAAAAGCTTTCCCAGATTTGTATGATGTTTTCAGATGATTTATCAGAGTGACTAAAATCTACAAAGATTAAATGTTTCTGTAAGATTTCAGAGTTGATAAAAAAAAAAAAAAACAAGGCATAAACTGTCCAGAAAGAAAGAAAGAAAAATACTAAATCAGCCAGAAAAGCTATTGTACCACTTGGTGTTTTGGTTGACAAAAATAAAATGTAAAAATCAAGACAAAAATCTAGTAGAGTAATTACAATAAGAGTCAGCAAAGGTCTGACGATGGCAAGTAAATTAATGTTAGCAAATTAAAAACTGTAAATATAGAACGGGTCCGAGTCAATTCAGCCCTTCATCCAGTCCAGGGGCCTCCAACCTGCGGCTCCGGAGATGCAAATGGATCTTTGAACCTTCTGCAGTGGCTCTTAATAACTTTGGCTAAAAATGAAAAAGAACCAGCTAATGTTTTTAAATTTGGAAATAATAACCAACACAGGTCTTTTAACAGTTACTTAGTCTATTTCTACAACATTTGCATTGAATTCTAACAAAGAATGACACTAAAAGTACTAGTAATATGTTTTTTGTCATTAATTTGTAATCTGTTTTATTTTACTTTTAAAAACAATCCATCCTCTTTTTGCTAAATTTTATGTTTATTTTAAATTCTACAAACAGAAATAAAATGGTTGCCGTGTAAAAATAGCTAATTTCCTACAGTAGACATTTACCTAAAATTATAAGTTGTTCTTTTAGTCCTACTTCCTGTTTCCTGTCTATGATCTGCCATTTCAGACAAAAAAAAACCCTTGCTACCCAGATACTGAACCACAGCGGATCCGTCTACTTTTCTCCACAATTTCGCATCAAAAAGATGCTCAGATTTTGCAGATAATTTAGTTCTACATTTTATCACCGTTTCAATTGAACTGGTTCTAATCCCACTTTGGATTGAAGGCTCTTACGATATGTCAGATTGTGACCTGGGACCAAAACTAAATAACTGCGAGACCTCCTGCAGGAGAACCCAAGTTACCACATTTTAACCTGAAACACTAAAACCTGTTTGTGTATGAAAAGGTGAAGGGCTGAAAATGATCTTCTCACAAAAACACTGAAGTTATGAAATGAGTCACAAAAATAAAAACAACACAAACATAATCGATAAGTCAAGTTGGTGACACAGAGCGAACTCGTGTGATTTAAATGGGCAACTTTGCTGCACTGTGTAATAAAAAAAAAGTGAGCCAGAGCTGCCTCTCTACATACTTCACAGAAAAAAACTCTCATATGCAAATTTCTACACATTCTGGATTTTCTCTGCCAGTCTAACACTCACACTGTAAGATATCACCTTTACCTGTGATACAACCTGATAAAGCTGCACAGTAATATAAAAGCCTCATCGATCATCATTTAACGTCTGAACTGCAACTCACCGACATGGAACTCTGTCGACTGTATTTATCTTCTAAGGTGGTTTTATGTAAAGCTTCTCCCAAATATATTGATTCGGTCTCCAGATCAGTGATTAAATGAATCATTTCAGCCAATCAGGCTGGAGAACTCGACAATCCCCAAAGGAAATGAAAATGATCGGCCATAAAGTTTCCACACTCCCCCCAACATCAACCTGTGTATAAAAATCGGCCTTTTTGCTTTTGTTTTATTTCAGGGATAATCGCAAAACTAATTATACTTTTCCATGTAAATTTCTGCCATCTGCCTGAAACTTGACATGTTTACCAGAGTCATGCGTTGATTAAACCTGCCATCTTCTGTAATAATTCGATTTGCTTCTTTTCCCTCGCTTTGATTTGATTTAGTCTAGAAACGTTATAAGATTCCTGCAAAGATGAATATATTCTCGCAATTGATCTTCTGTTTATTTTAGATTTATCAACCGTAATATTAACTAGATCTGGATTACTTTCTTCTACGACTGAAATATGTTCTAATTTTAAGGTATCTAAAAAGAAAAAGTTTTTTATCCCCTGAGAAAGTAAAATACCACTGACGTAAAAACACATCGTACATCGAGTATCTTTAATACAGAGTCAATGCATTTCTTAATCCTGCTATGGGAGTGTGGTGTGGGTTTTATGACTGAACTGAAAGGGCAAATAAAACCACATTTTTGAAATGTCTGAAATAAATAACAATAGATAACAGAATCAAACGCTTTTTCAGCATCACAAATCAAAATGATTGATTTTTCATTTTACTAATGTGTCCCATTAAATATAAAGCTCATCCTGCATCTGTTTGTCTTTAAGAAATTCTGTTTGGTCTAGCAATTATTTGCAATATTTAGTTTATGCTTGTTAGTTTAAAAAGAGTGCAATCAAAATGACTTGGTCTGACTTTTCCCCAAAAGAAATTTTAAGGAACAGAAACACTGGTTTGCTTCCACACGTCCAAAAATGGAGGAGGAGCAGCAGCTCCTCTTCATCTTTATGAAATAAAAACGGACTTACAGAGCAGATAAAGAACAAAGAGCATTTTTTATACAGCTCTTCTCTAAAATGAGGAGCCTCTCTGGTAAAGGCATCTACAAAGACTTAAAATAAATTCATCTTTTATTGTTGTGACATAATCACACTCTGAAAGGTCTAGAAAAAAAAAAATCGGGGTTCAATTTGAGTTCAACGGGGGAAATCCCACAAACACAGAATATAATAAAACATTTTATTAAAGAAATTAATCTCAGTAGTTTGACTCAACATGTGTTTATTTGTGTCTCAGAAAATCCAGATATTACAAAAATATATACATATAAATATATATACACTGCTCAAAAAAATAAAGGGAACAGTCAAATAACACATCCTAGATCTGAATGAAAGAAATATTCTCATTGAATACTTTGTTCTGTACAAAGTTGAATGTGCTGACAACAAAATCACACAAAAATCATCAATGGAAATCAAATTTATTAACCAGTGGAGGCCTGGATTTGGACCCACACACAAAATTAAAGTGAAATAACACTACACGTTGATCCAACTTTAATGTAATGTCCTTAAAACAAGTCAAAATGAGGCTCAGTATTGTGTGTGGCCTCCACGTGCCTGTATGACCTCCCTACAACGCCTGGGCATGCTCCTGATGAGGTGGCGGATGGTCTCCTGAGGGATCTCCTCCCAGACCTGGACTAAAGCATCCGCCAACTCCTGGACAGTCTGTGGTGCAACGTGACGTTGGTGGATGGAACGAGACATGATGTCCCAGATGTGCTCAATCGGATTCAGGTCTGGGGAACGGGCTGGCCAGTCCATAGCTTCAATGCCTTCATCTTGCAGGAACTGCTGACACACTCCAGCCACATGAGGTCTAGCATTGTCCTGCATTAGGAGGAACCCAGGGCCAACCGCACCAGCATATGGTCTCACAAGGGGTCTGAGGATCTCATCTCGGTACCTAATGGCAGTCAGGCTACCTCTGGTGAGCACATGGAGGGCTGTGCGGCCCTCCAAAGAAATGCCACCTCACACCATTTACTGACCCACTGCCAAACCGGTCATGCTGAAGGATGTTGCAGGCAGCAGACCGCTCTCCACGGCGTCTCCAGACTCTGTCACGTCTGTCACATGTGCTCAGTGTGAACCTGCTTTCATCTGTGAAGAGCACAAGGCGCCAGTGGCGAATTTGCCAATCCTGGTGTTCTCTGGCAAATGCCAAGCGTCCTGCACGGTGTTGGGCTGTGAGCACAACCCCCATCTGTGGACGTCAGGCCCTCATACCATCCTCATGGAGTCGGTTTCTAACCGTTTGTGCAGACACATGCACATTTGTGGCCTGCTGGAGGTCATTTTGCAGGGCTCTGGCAGTGCTCCTCCTGTTCCTTCTTGCACAAAGGCGGAGGTAGTGGTCCTGCTGCTGGGTTGTTGCCCTCCTACGGGCTCCTCCACGTCTCCTGGTGTACTGGCCTGTCTCCTGGTAGCGCCTCCAGCCTCTGGACACTACCTGACAGACACAGCAAACCTTCTTGCCACAGCTCGCATTGATGTGCCATCCTGGATGAGCTGCACTACCTGAGCCACTTGTGTGGGTTGTGGAGTCCGTCTCATGCTACCACGAGTGTGAAAGCACCACCAACATTCAAAACTGACCAAAACATCAGCCAGACAGCATAGGTACTGAGAAGTGGTCTGTGGTCCCAACTGCAGAACCACTCCTTTATTGAGTGTGTCTTGCTAATTGCCAATAATTTCCACCTGTTGTCTATTCCATTTGCACAACAGCAGGTGAAATTGATTGTCAATCAGTGTTGCTTCCTAAGTGGACAGTTTGATTTCACAGAAGTTTGATTTACTTGGAGTTATATTGTGTTGTTTAAGTGTTCCCTTTATTTTTTTGAGCAGTGTATATATAAAAAAAAACATAAAAGGATTTTTACATTTTGGTCCCGACTAGTAAAGACCGATACATAGTTTGTGCTACAGACAGAACGATCTCCACAAAATGGAAAACCAAGAAAACGTCGAAGCAGAAGGAGCTGGATGCTCAGAATGCTGCACCTGTTCATGGAAAATTGAGTGGAAGCGAAAAATGTGGCAGAAGGTTCACAAGCAATGAATCTGACTGAGAATCTGCAGAGTATTTTCAGGAGGAAGGTGTGAGAAGTAATGATTCAAAAAGATCAGAAATGAAAGTTTGGACGATCTCATACCGTGAGATTCACTTTCTGAATAGCACTCCAGAAATAAATTAGCGGTTTGATATTCTAATTCAAAGAGGCGCACCTGTTCCTTAGAGCTGGTGTGAAACCGAGCTGTACAGTAATATCAAAATAACATCATCATTCATCAGATTAGCCTGTCACCAACACATTGCACTTCATGCTACTTTTCTTCAAACTAATCTTCTCAATCTTAAGTCAAACTCTCTCCTGCAGTGGTGTGATAAATGTTCTCCCCCGCATTAAAATGTTTGACTTAGCAAATTCTAATATTGGATAAAGATAACCTGAGTCAATACAAAAAGACGTTTTTAAATGATTTTATCCTTAAGTGTGGGTGGGGGGAAATGAATCAAACCAGCCTGGGCCTCTAAATCATAAATCAGATGTCAGTAAAGTACATTTTTATGAAAGCTGAGCTCAATTTTAGAAGCCAAACTAAGGCCTGATAATCATCTGACCTTATATATTTTAAATAGAGTCTCTCTGAAGGCTGAAAGATTTCAAACAGTTACACATCATGTAAAACAATGTAAAAAAAACCTAAAGGTTACAAAATCATCATTTTAGACAAAGTCTAATAGAAGCTGCAGCAGTGCTGACCCTCCCAAGAAGAACTACTCCTAGAGCACATTGACAACGTTTTTCCCATGATTAAACTAAAGGTTGAATTTTTTTAAACTAATGATAGATAGATTTTTTTTATATACAAGCGTTCGAAGTGAGCATCTCTCATAGGGTGGAGGAGAAACCCAGAACTGACTGGAGAGGCTCGATTTCCCGTTGGGTCTGGGAGCGCCTCGGGATCCCCAGAATGAGCCGGAGGACTGGATGGATTTTCATAAAGTCGTTAAGGCTTTTATACTTACAGTAACTGTGGTGTTAAAGGTGGAAAAGTCCTGAAAATGTTTACAGAACATGACGCATCATCATAAAAATACAACTTTATAAAAATTTATTGTTTTTTTGGATGACCAAAATCAGAAAATCCTTGTTGATGCATGTCTGAAGACTTTTACAGACTACAGTTTCTGTGGTGTTTAATTTGACCTTTGTACCTGCAAAAAAAAAACCCCGAATTGGATCATCTGTAGGTTCCAAAAATAAAGAAAAGATTGTTATAGATAAAACAGACTTTTATCTATAAAAACCAGCTGAACTAACTTTAATCAGCTCTATTCCAAAATTTCAAAGTAAAGAATGGAGTATAGTACGCTGATAATAGATGTTTTTAATGCAGAGTTTGGACACTTTTTACCTTTAATTAGTTTGTCAAACTCTAAAAACAATTGTGCAAAGTCCTTGGTTTGGATGTCTAGACAGGAGATGAAACTGAACTTTTTCTGATTTCTTAATGCGCGTACATTCAGTCATTGTGTAAAAAAGCAAAATACTGATGGCTAAAATGTGAAACTCCTGGTATGATGTTGCAATTCAAAAATCAAGAATGTTGATTTCACATAAAGTAAAGGTGCCAACTGTGAAAACCGCTGCATTTCTTCAGCGTTTTTTTAATCTTTGTGCATCAAAACAAACACTATTTCTCCAACTCTTATCATTTCCATGTTCCATGGGAAATTATACAAGCAGATTCCCGGCTCAGGAAGAATAATAATTTGGTGTTTATGATGTACTTTGTCTTTTTAAATCTCAAGCTGGTCCGATGCATACTTCAAAGGAGATTCACACAACAGGTTTCAGATTATTTAGATGAAGCTGGTGCACCCAGACTGGTCAAACATGTTTATTCGGGTCATTCTCACATCCGTAATTGAAATTCTCCAGAGTTTTGCTTCATCACAAGCATCACCGATGCCACGCCCCTACGGGGTGGATTTCTAGACTTTATTCAGACTCAATGTGCGGCGAGACGAAGCCAGAGAAATACAGGACATGCCAGTTTGACGGAGAGTGAATTTGAGTCTCACAAAGCTCAAAACAAACTCGGAACGAGAAGAAAACTTGACAGAAATATACGAGGATCTTTTTTTCCAGACTCAAAGCCAGAGGACTGAAAACGCTCACCTCTCGTAAGAAATTTGCATGCGGAGCGGAAGGAAAGTGCAGACTCACCCTGCATGAGGAAAGTGCTCAGCAGTTGATCGGTGGCGACGGGTTTGATCTCCGTTCGCAGGTTGACGTATCGGCCCACCACCAGGGGCGCCCTCCTGAACCCCAGGATTCTGAGGATGAAAGGAAACGTCACGTATCGTTTTGAGCGAGAATAAAAGACAGCGATGTGTGACGCTCACATAAACACACACACACACACACACCTGTCCAGGTGGAAAGCAGCCACCTCTGCATTGTGTCTGTCGTATCCTGCGTACGGCTCGCCTTCAACCACGTAGTCTCTTTTGTATCTGAGCAAGAAAATCAGACAAAGTCAGAATTTTAACCACTTTAAATGGACAAGAACGCCACAGATGGATGCAAGCAATTACAAATTAATAATTACAATTAATAATTTATAATTTATAATAATAATATTTATAATTTATATTTATAATTTATTTATTTATAATTACAATTAATATAATTATAATTAATAATTTATTAGATCAAAATTAGTTCCAATCAATTAGCTAATAATGTCTGCTTAGATCTTGCTTTAGTGTTGTAGTTTGGCCTCCATCCAGCAGAAGGCGCTGCTGGTCATCCTTAACATCAGCCAATAGATACAGAAATAAAGAAGGCAGAGCCATACAAGGATGGGAAAAAGAAACGGTCCAAACAGAGTCCGGTGTGGGATGTAACATGAACTTTATGCTGTTTTGTTTTGAAATATAAACACTTGAAAAGCTCCTTTAGTTTCATCTTAACACTCATTCAGCCGAGCAGAATCAACTCCTCATTCAAAACTTACTCATGTGCCGCGAAGGCGAGGATGTGGTGAAAGAAAAACAGAGGTTGTTACGCAGAAAAATTATTTATGATCGGAAAAAAAACATGTCAATTAGCATGATTGATTTTAAAGACTATCACGACTTAACGCACTTCATGGAGCAAAATTTTACTATTCCGTCAAGAGCAGCCGCACCATGAACATATCTGTTCATGGTGGATTAAGTGTTTCACATATTTTCATCTTTTATTCTATTCAACAGGAGGGTCCTGTTTGGTTATATTTTCTAAATACGTGAGAAAAATCACAAATCTCTTTTTTATTCAGTCAGTTAATACAGTTGACAAAATAATGTTAAAATGCTATTTTAGTTTTTTTTAATTCAGCACATTATGAAAAGTGCATCCATGCCTTCATGTGTCAAAACCCAGGGTTTAAAGACGATGCTCATCAATTCATCGTAAGTCGATCAATCAACACATTAATCGATATCTAATCCCAGAATGATCTGAAGTCTGACCTCTTGGGTTTAAAGACCACTTTCTGGCCTCCGTCCAGCACCAGCAGGGCTTTGAGCTGCGTGCCTTTGTAGCCCACGTCGGCGCGCTCTATCCTGGCCGTGCTCAGCGAGGTGAGCACGGCGGCCAGCTCGGGGGTCTCCTCGGGGTACACCTCTCGGGGGCCCACCCACTGGCTCGCTATCTCCCACGGAGACTGGAGAGTGTGTGTGAGGTGGGCTCCCCGGGGCAGAGAGAGACCCGACTCCATCTGTGGGGATTATCGCGCAGTTATGAAAGCAGAATGTAAACACGGAACAGATGGACGGATGAACTGCCAAACAGATGAGGAAAGCTTTATACAACAAAAAAAAATTATTTTTATGCACAATCTCTTTCATTTTTATTGTGTGAAATCCTTTTTGATAAGACTTTATTTGAAGGGGTGTGCATAAGACTGACATGACAACACTTGTCATGAACATGAAGGAGTCTTCATGAATGCGGTCATGAAGTGTCAGTCGGTAAATAATGACACTTTTAATGCAAAAAAATCACACATTTATTGTAACTTTTCTTTAAAAGTGTCATTATCCACAGAATGACACTTCATGGCAACGGCCACAAGCATTCATGAAGACTCCTTCATGTTCATAACAAATGTTTTATGGTTATGACAGGGTGGTGTCACTGTCATGCACACCCCTTCATATAAAGTGTTACCACCTTTTCCAGGAACAGGAACCCTGTCAGCTAAGTATGTGCTGACCTTCCGGAAGGCGCGGAGGTCCCGCCGACTGGCCGCAGAGCCCTCCCCTCCATCCAGCAGGAAGATCTTGGCCAGGCCCAGAAGCAGGAGCACGGCACACAGCACCACCATGCGCTGTTTGAGCTTCATCTCCGCCTCTCCCGACGGCGTGTGTGTGTGTGTGTGTCCCTCGCAACGAGTCGGCCCTCACCGTCGACACATGGCGACCGTCCCCGACCTGCCGCAGCTGCCCCGGAGGATCGAATCTGTCGTCCCGGATTTTTTGCCTTTTTTTTCCCCCCCCTCGTGGACGTCAAACTTTTGAGTGTTCCCTGCAGGGAAAGAGGAGGGAAAGGAAAATGAGAGACGGAGCAGAACCAATCAGGACAGTTGTGCTGCTGATAACGTGTGATGAGGAAGGGATTGATCTGCTGCCCCGGTGGGTTATTCCCCTCCATCCTCTCTGCTGGGGGCGGGGGGCGACCCAGTTCTTCTGCCGCTCAGTGGAAGCCTACCCAGCATATAACCCTGTTTCAGTAACGACCGCGGCTTTATTTCAACAGCAGATAAAACAGGAGCTACTGCATCGAAAACCTTTGAAACCTTGTGCAAACTTTAGAAAACTGTTCTTTTTAGCTGTGAATATGACAACTGAAAATATCGTATCTACATTTTGTTTCCTAATTTAATAAGTCAATGATTTTATTTTTTGTCCTTGCATTGAATTTGTTTTTATCTTGTTTGATATGTTTTCAAACTCTCTTGATTTTTCTGCAAAGCACTTTGAATTGCCTTGGACACAAAATGTGCCACACAAATACATTTTTCTTGCCTAGAAAACTCCTGGAGTCGATTACATGAAACATGGAGAAGAAAAGTTTTTGGCAGAAAGAAAAAAGAGATAAATCATGCAAATGGAAATTATTGAGCTCGTTTTAATTTATCATGCAATTAATTGATTTATTGATTATTGTGACAGGCCTGGATAGCCTGTATGTATTTAGTGCTCGGCAGCAGCATAAACAGGTTACTATGCAACGTTATGATCCCATACACATGACGACATCATGTCCTTTATCTCCGATTCTGTTCTCAGGTGGGACTGAGATGGAGTCATCAGCAACAGACACACCAGGTGGGCTTGGTGTAAGACCAAGGATGAACAATATAGTACTGAAAGAAGCTAACGCTCACTAGCCGCGTTTCCGTCAATGTTTTTTTCATCCGCAAAACAGCAAAATTCAAAATAGTTTCTCCAGCTTTGCAAAAGAAAAAAATATAACAAGTTGGAGAATATGAACTCTTTTAAATACCATGGTATTGAAATAACCAGATTATTCAGGATGGATAATCTGAAAAGCAATGCAGATGTGGCTCACCATGCAGGAACTAAACCTTCTGACTCAACCACCACAGTCTCCAAAATGATGAGAGCCAATATCCTCTAGGAACAGGAAATTACTGAGCAGGCTTTTAATGCAACACACACCCACGCGCTCCACCATGTTGCCAGCATCAGATTAGACTACATAAAATGCTACTCTGAACATATGCTACACTTAAATAACAGGTAGTATAGCTGTCAGACGTTAAGGAGACCCTCAGTTGTATGTCAGATGAATGTCTCAGAATTACTTCGGCCGTTAATCTGGCTGTCAGTTTTTTTGGGTTTTTTGGCAATATTGAAAGTTGATGTTCAGAGAAATATTTCCAACCCCTTTGTTATTTTGCAAAGAGGAAATCGAAGTGCAAAGCTGATTACCGAAAAGGCTTGCAGCAAAAGCTGCTCTGTGACGTATCAACTCAGGCCTGAAAACAGATGCCTGCCACACTTTTCAGATTGTATTTAATAATTATGTGCCAGTTATGTGATGCTTTCTGTTGGTCATGCTCAGTCTCAAACACATATATTGAGGTTTGTGGTTGTTTTGACAGAATGTGGTTATTGACTGTTTTGTAAGAAAATATGTGTCGGTAGAGACTGTAATTTACATTTTAAACAGAACAATAACTTCACAAGAAATAACATTTATGTACACAAGAATCTGACATAAAACTCGGCTACTGTAAACTGGGTCACAGTAAGACCATTAAACGTATCTGGGTCCAGCGACACCAACACTGCGAGGCAACAGCCTCCTGACTTACTCTGACTCAGATAATAGACATATCATGATCCCCAGCAGTGGAGACTAGACATTATACGATGAATAATGATTCAAAACTTGTTCTGTCTGCTAAATATATTCATAAATATGGGTTCAACCTGGGTTACACTGTTGCATCACTTATAATATTTACCTGCCACGTTAGCCAGAATGTTAGCTAAGGCTGTCACACCCAGGGTAATCCTGTCAGGCTGACAGGTCAACATTTACAATACCGTAAATATGTGGCGTGTGAGCCACGCAGGCAGGCGGTCCTAAACAATCGCTCTTTCATGATGCTGCTGCTTAACACCTCAGAGAAAACCAATCCAGGGGTTAAGATCCATGAAAACAGTCTAAACCTTCCCACACTGCTTTAAACCAGACGCACGCCTACGTTTTCGCCCTATTAGGTCACTAAACCCTCCGCATCTCCCCGAAGAAAGCTACCAGCCTAGCAAGCCGCGGCTCATTTATTGCATTAGCTAAAAGAAGCCGCTAGCAGGATAGCTTCCGCTGGGTTCACGGACCGGGCTGACTTACCTTACGGCCTTTTTATGCGGCTCATCGTAAATGGAGCGGCCTCTTGGTTTATCGGTAATGACGTGAAAGCCAGGCATAAATTATTTCGGCTGCTAGATTAAAGCCAGTGTCATTTCCACAATCCAGTCGGCTGCTCCCGTTTCTCCGCCCTCTCCCTCGATCCCAGCTCTGCCGTTGAGCGTTCACTTCCGAAACACTTCCTCCTGCTGCCGCAGGGGCAGCAGCCGCCCGCCAGGTGGCGCTGTTTCACCGCTGCGCCATGACGCCAGGCGGCTTGCAAGCTAATCAGCTGGAAACAAACTGCACTTGAGTCACGGTGGTTCACATGTGGGTGTGACACCAAAACCACAGGATTGAATGGTCCACTATGAAACTATTTATCATTGTTATAACAAACCATATCCAGAGGCGTAACATCAAATTATGCGTGATATGGTTTTTTTAATGATTGCAGAGGAAATTCCAGTCTTTTATCAAGATTAAAAACCCCAGTTTTTATCTTCATATTATGTCTAAATAAATATATTTGAATCTTATGCTCTGACCTTTCACTTGTTGAGCTGGTCCCTTGATGGAAAGTTGGTACATTATGTGCTATGAAGAAAAAACAAAACACTAATGTAATGTGGTTTTGTGGCTTAAAAAACCGTTCAGTGCTCTATATCACGTCTGTGTTACAGAGAATAAGCTTAGATAATTAATAAGTCAAATATTTTTAACAACTCCCCGATTACAGTTACAGCTCAATAAAGGAGAACATCTTACAAATAATTTATTTCAGTAATTCAATTCAAAGAGAGAAATTAATTTATAAATCTATTTTTTTAAAGAATTAATTCCAGTTAATTTTGGTTATCATGACTTTCGATAATGAAGTGCTATGTTGTGATCACTGTCAGGAGGGGGAGCGCCACAAAAGGGGATTGTTAAAGAGGCCAGTTCGCAGAGCATTATATCCAAAATACGTTACTGGAAAGTTTAGTGGAAGGAAAAAGTGCAAAATTAATAGAAATAACTGCAACCTTCAGAGGGTTGTGAAAGTCCTTATAGGGTTTGATAGAGATTCACAAGGCGTGAGCGGCTTGTGAAGTCAATTTTTCAAGAGTCAGGAAAATGGGTTATAACTGTTGCATTGCTTGTGTTAAACCACTCTCTAACCAGAAAAAATGTCAGAAACATCTTAAGCCAAGGAGAAAAAGGACTGACCCATAGTCCTGTTTTCAGAGGAAAACACATTTTACGTTTTATCTCAAAGTCCCAGATCCCTGAAGACAGTGGAAGGACGTAGAGCTCTATCCATCTATCGATTAGTCCAGCTTCCACAGTCAGTGATTACTTTTGGAGCTCTGACATTTGCTGGTGTGGGATTTATAACTTTCAAAATGAAAAGAAATAACCAAACCACATGCAAAGATTTGAAACATATCACTCTGTGTGTATTGATAGATATATCGCTCAGATTTGAGCTGAATTACTGAAGCAAGCTGACATTTCAGTGACATTTGAGATTCACTTGTATTTTAAACAAGCCACTGTCAGATGGATCCCATCACATCACACGTCTCATGGTTTCTTTTATGTGGCCACATGGGGAAATCCCACTTTTTTTATCACACCATTTTAATTATTCTCACTTCTAAATATAAAACCTTGCATCATATACGTTGACCTTTTACGTGCTTATCTGGTGGCCTGTCTGCATGATGACCCCTTTGTGGAATATTGGTACATTTTGTCCTTCAAAGACAAACCAACAGACTGATCTGAGTTATTTCTGCAGCTCATGTATGAGGAAGAGGAAATATCTTGAGGTAACATCAATAAGATGAAGCTCAGTGATAGCTTTCCGTGTACTTCTGTGTATATTCATATAAATAAATGTATTGCATGTATAGATAAGAACACACAAGTTAATATTTATTCCTTAGAGGCTTTTGAATGAATGTTTAAAGTAATAAATACAGTGTACTTAAATCTGTTTTTATGTAAATACATGTAGAATGATCAGTAGGTTCTAAGCTACAATCAATTTTTTTAGTTCAGACTTTTTAAATTTTTCTTTGGCTTTTACTAAAGTTTATGTTACACCATCTAATGATGTGATTCTTAGCTTTTTTTATTTGTAAGTTAGCATCAATAGATCATGGATATAAAGAATAGATAAATAAAACAGCTGAGTTTTTCAGTACAACCTTTTCTGACAGAAAGCATAGAGCAATTTGAGAGCCAAATGCTTCACTGCATTTACACATAAATCTTAAAAAAAACTAACATGATATACTTTCTTTAATTTAGCACAATTATTCCTTTTATTTCATATTACTGTCAGCATAGTGTTAACTATAGCACACTGATTCCCATAAGTAAAATGAAGAAAAAACAATAATCTAAAGGATCACTAAAATTATGAGTAGTTTTAAAATAAGTGTGCGTATTGCACATAATACATTTTTTGTCTTTCTGCTCTAGGTATGAAGTAAACTGAGCTGATATTAGCTGTTCATTTAATCCGGCTCTCTGCTCAGGCCGCCTCTACGCAGCGAAATGTTCATTTGTTTCTTAAGCAATACAGTAAATGGTAGCAGCCTTCACCGACTCACCTCAGCAACAGGTGGGGGAGGGGAGCTGCTGCGACACTTTACGCTCCGACCAGCAGAAGAAAACTGGTCACTCTGGTACTTCCATTAAACCTCGTCGGGATCACAAATCCTTTAGCAAATTACACAAAAAGTAATAAAATGACTTTTTTTTCACTTAGATAAGTTTTATTTAATAATTAGGAGAGTAAGTGATGGTTTCACTCAATGTTGAGTAAACTGATCTAATTTTGAAAAGATTGTAAGGAAAATGACGCTGTAGCTTTTCTAGCAGCTTTGAGGTTTTCCAAACAGAGCAGCTTCCTGAAACGTGAGCCGTCTGTCACAGAACCGTCGGTCCGTTTTTATTCTGCTTGGCGACGTCCTCATCCTGAATAATGTCCCTTTTATCACCATCCCTCCTTTTGACTGATGCAGTGGAAAAATTCCCTGTATGACTGTACATTTCCTGCAGAGGTAATGGCTGCCATCTGTCCTGACCCGACACTCCACATCATCAGTATCTGGGAACACGGGCTGGTTTCCTTCAGCCAGACGCCTTCAGATGACACCAAATAAAAGCTCGGACATCTTTTCTAATGCAGATTCACTTTCATCATCCATGACCTCTACAACCCACTGAAAGCTTTTCATTTGTCCCTCTGTGGGTGTTTTTATTGGGCTTTTCAGGACGATTGGCTTCAGACGTTTTCTTCCCGTTCACCTTTTCCTTTTTATGTTGTGTATTTTCTATTGTCAAGGAATCTTGATTTGAGCTTTCAGTCCCAAAGATTCAATATCTTCCTTGGTCTTGCAATCTTCCCCTGATAGATTTTAAATAAAAAAAAAAAATCAAACTTCAATAATTGTTTAAAATACATGTTTAAGCTGTTAGGAAGTTTACGTTGGAGAACGCAGCATTGGTGCCAGATGGGATGATGGCACAGAGCAGAAATGTAAAAAAATGTAAATTACAACTTCTACAAACCAAATGTAGTGCTGTTCTTCACTTAAATGATAAATAGTTAAGAACAATTAAAGAAAATACTGTCAAAACTTTAATTTTAAAGTAGTTTGAATACTCATTATGTGCAACACAGGTATGTATTGCCTTACTGATCATAGTTCCTCAGATTTGTGCCGCTTAAATTTTTGCCAACTTTAGTAAAAATAGTTCTCTTTAAATGTAGACTATTTATTTTATCCCAGAGCTGCAGCTAATGAGTATTTGACAGTCAATAAATCAGTCAAAACGTTAAATTAGTAGCTGATTAGCCAGGGATTTAAATCCAGCCCAGATTTCTGCAGCAGCTGCACCTTCTGATACGAAAACATTTTCAAAAACTCCCACAAATTAAAATGACTCTTCAAATGTAAATTGGACAAATCAAAAATGTAGACCACCTTGGGTTAGGTAACGCCGACTAACTATGTCGATGAGAAAGTGGATAATATTTTTTTAATGAATAATAACTCAAGAAGAGAAATTAGCTTCAATTAATCAGAACTCAGTCTGTCTCTCTTTGAGCATGTTGTGAATCTGTGACTCGGTTCAGGCCTCTTTTCTGCTTCCCACCGGCCCACATTCAGCCCGCTTTCAAAGCTTCCTGGAAACGTCTCTGCTCAGCAGTAAAATGATTTTGAATTTCCCGAAAGATTAGGGCTATATTTACTAACCAGGTGACTTCTGAAGGCAACTGATTGCATTGGATTTAATTAGGAGAATCACAGACGAGGACTGGCTCCATATTCATGCCTCACTTTAAATTTCAAGTAGTGAACATAATTTTAAAGTTAAGTCAAAACTTTCTTGAACTTTACATCATGTTACATTATTTCCTCATCAAAGTCATATTTTTGAGAGTTGCCTTGATTGTTCAAGGCATGTTTGAGAAATCTAATCTCCCGTGGCAAATATTCAGCTGTGCCTGCGTGGGACCTAGTCCCGCCTTTAGAGACAAAGTTCTTCCTTGGTTTTCAAGATTCCCTCACTCAGTTCCTTCAGACTAGCCAGGAGCAATTAGCAAACACCTTATGGAAGCGCACATCTCCTGAGCTCATTATGCAAGCTACCTCTCTGTGATGACTTCCTGAAGGCAGCGTTTCAGAAAGAGGAGCTTTTAAAGAGACAGAGGCCCCATTTCATGGTGTTAAATCACATAGACAAAGTTCTTTTTAAGTCATATTTGACATCATTTTTATAACAACTGAAGTTAACATGGTAACTTGATTGTGCTATAAAATGATGTGGCTGGAAAACGCATTCATCCTTTTAATTCCCCTCAGTTACGCATCACTTTGTGCTGGTTCACTGAATAAAATCCCAGTAAAACACATTGTAGTCTTGGGGGCTTGGGGGGGAAAATTAATCATTTTTGCTAAACACTTACTAAAACAGTCTGAATATTAAACTTTAAAGAGAACAAAAACACAGAGCTGAAGTGTGGAGTAAAAGTAAAATAATAATAATAAAAAAAACAGGGCAGAGTGTTTATTGGTTCTCAGTCTTCACACCAGGCAGCGCATCACTCAGAGGAGAGATCACAGCGCTCGCCACGGCCGCGACACAAGTAGACAGAGACACACGGAGTCAGCTGAAGGTCAAGCCGTCGTAGCCGTTCTTGGTAAACAGTGAATGAAACCCGACAGGTGGCACAGAGTCACATTGGTTCAAAGAATAAACTAACACTTCCTCGGGGTTGAACGCTTTTGCTCGACTGAACTCAGGTTAGCGACACAAAGCGGGTAATACGGTGGAAGCTGTGCGTGTGCAGAGAGTATGGTCAGTTTAAAGGAAACAGTCTGGTGAAGCAGAGAAAAGTAAAGCCTGGCGCTTTAAGCTCTAAAGGGAGACCAATACTTGCAGTTTCTACTCCTACACAAAACAAAAATGGATCTCATGTCAATGTCGGCTCAGTATCTACGACTGAAACATCCCAAAATTAATTCAATGCGTTTCCATTATGTTGACCATACGCTGTACAGAAGTGAATAATAATAATAATAATAATAATAAAAAACAATGTAAACCCAGGTAACAGTGAGGGGAAAACGTCACAAAAAGTGCTTGTCATGATCATTAAACTCAAATTCACAGATAACCCATAAAGTACTTATTTGCTCTGGTATAAAACTCAGTTACATAGGTTGTAATTTCATTTGTCATTGTCAATTAGCATCAGATAAAGCAAATGCAAAGAAAGGTGATCGCCGTCAGGATGGGGATCCGTTCCCCCAGCTACTTTGCTCCACAGTCCTCTCTGCAGATTCTCACATCCTTCGCTTTGATTCTCATGCAGTCACCCGGTGCCTCACCGGCGCCGTCCGGTTAGGAAAACGGCCTCCAGCGTCCCCAGGGTTAAATACACTTTAACCTTCTTTGTCTCTTCGGGCCAAACCCCCGGCCGGGCCCGTCTCCACAGTTTGTGGCACTGTCCCTCTAAGCAGTCCCTTGTTCTGATCCGGTTCAGTTCCCACTTCCGAGTCCACCTTTTCTTCACACGTCCAGCGCAAAGCAAGCCGGCGTGGAGCCGTAGCGTCAGCCGTTAGTCACACGGATGATTGGGTAAACTGGCCGCCCGCCACCACTGCTCAGCAGTGGCAGGCCGCCTCACCTGGCTTTGATTACATTGCGTTTTTTTAAAAAAAATAATAGAGAAGTATGAACAGGCTCTCTCCCTCACACACACACTTGCAGAGACACATTACACATGCCTTTCTTTGGCTTCCTCATTCATTCTTCCACAGGTTCGTCCACCATAACATCTCTTTTTCTCTCATTTGTTTTCCTAACCTGATCCTGTCCATCTACATAATGTCTGACCTAAACAAAAGTGGCTCTTTTGAACCATTAAACTGTACAGTATGCTGGGCTAAAGGACAGATTTTCTACATCAGGGTGTGTGTCTGTGACGTTGGGGATCACCTCAGAGATGAAGGACAGGAGGTAAGAGTTAGTTCTGAGATTTGCCTCCCATTAACCACCTGCTCTGCTCCAGCACTGTACCTCAGAGACAGGCCACACATGTGCCTGTGCACAAATCAGCTCCTACTAGTACGGTACAGCGGGCAGAGTGAAGGGGTTAGGCTGTATAAACACACTGGTGCATCTAAATAAATTACTATTCCACTGAAAATGTGGCTTACTTCAGTAATTCAGTGACGTATAACTCATATTATATAGATTTATTATAAACAGGGCGATAAGTGGCAAGGTTTTATTTCTGTTAATTTGAACAAATGTAGCTAATGGAAAAGGTTACTGCTCAGGTCGGGTAAGCCACACAAAGTTGCTGCTAAAGAAGCTGGTCGTTCACTTGAGTATCCAGGCAGATTAAGGAAGGTTTAGTGGAAGGAAAAGATGCCCATTCAAGAATTTGGAAGTGATTCCGAAGGAGTGCCTGACTTTATGTAACAATTTCAATTGAAATAAGCTAACTTTTTGACAATTTTACAATTTACTGAGATGCACCAGTACAATGTAAACAAACACCTGCTCATAAAATGATTTGCTATTTCTGAATATCACTCCGCCCTCCTCTCCTCTCTACCAGGTTCTGCTCGTGAATCACGGTAGGATTTCTGCGGCCCACAGACTTTAGCTGATAACCCTTCAATGCCTCGTCAACCAGAGGAGGGAAAAGAAAAAAAGCAGTCAGGCTGATGTCACTTGGCACTAATCCCCACCTATGAGGCTTCCTTTTTTCCACCCAAGGCGCCACTTCGTTAGGAGCCTAAAACTGAGCCGGGATTAGTTAAAGCGGACAAGCAAAATTGATTTTTTTTTTTTTCTGAAAATTTCCTCACATCATTAATAAAGGGTTCAAAGAAAATATTCCAAAAGTAGAAAAAGAAAACAAACAAAAAAAAACATTCGTATGTAACAGACAAACCTCCGTTGCTGGGCAACAGTAATACTGTGAACTGCACCATCCCTCTCTCCCAGAAGAAAAAAAACCCCCAAAAAACTAAAACAACAAAAACATATACCGAACAACACAGAAAATAATAATAATAAAAAAAAAAAACAGCCTAAAAACAGACTCTGTATGGCTCCGGGTAGCTTCGAGTGTCTGCTCCAGAACGGAGGCTCCAACAAACCAAATGGGCCAGAGGGGAGCAGAGGAGATAAAATCACGAGTCATTAGTTCTTGTTTCTTTCCCTCCTGGACTTTTCACAGCTTCAAGTCTTTAGTGTTTTGAATGCGCGAGTCCAGGAAACGCAGCATTTCCTCTCTGGTGAAAACATTGGAATAATAATAATAATTAAAAAAAAACGACAACAAACAAACAAACTGGAAAGCATCCGTCCAACCACGAACTTAGCTTAGATTCTGGGTTTATCGTACCACTGTGGACCACAGACGAGATTTCTGAAAAATCCAAAGAAGCTCCGCCCACCCTGATGCAGTTGTACAAACATCTAGTAAATTCAGTAAATGACAGAAAAACAAGGGCAAGTTCTCCACTAAAAACTGTACACACTCAGGAATGGAGGGAATTGTTCCTGCAGAAGCTGGAGCCCTTACGTTCACACCGGTGTGATAACAGAACGTTGCGTGTGTGTTTCTCTGTGTGTGTGATCCAAGTAATCGTTAAGCAAAAACAAGCAACTAAAACTGTAACATTCAAGCAGAAATGGCTCTGGAGCGTGTTCTGACCGAATGTGAGCTGGAAGAAGACGTGATTAAAATGAGCTCGCCTCTTCAGAAAGAATACTAATGAAGCTGCAGATGTTGACATCGGGGTGTGTGTGTGTGTGTGTGTGTGTGTGTGTGGGGGGTGGGGGGTGGGGGGGGGGGGGGGGGGGGGGGGGGGGGAGATAGAAGTGTAAGGGCTCCGCTGGAGTGCTGAACAAAAGACACGGAGAGCGAGTGGGAGTCGGGAGCAGTGGTGCAGGTCCTTGTTCAGTGGTCAGCACATCCAAAGCAGTCGCTTGTCTCCACACAGACCTGCGCTCACACACACAGACACAACTAGGAACTCTGGTTAAGGCAGTAGTGGCAGGTGAGGCTGCGGTGAGGTCGGAGGGGGGTGAGAGTCGGTCTGTCGGGGCTCATGGCAGTGAAAGCTTCCACTTCCTCGTCCTCCTCGCTTCCGTTTCCTCAACCCTCTCTTCTCACCGTCCGCTCACTCAAATGACATCAGATTGGCTGGCACCTGCATTAAGAAACAATAATTTACAGAAAGCACGCAGTGCGTTTGTGTGCATCTGTGACCCATATGGTGTGTGGGTTTTTTTTTTCTCTTTCTTTTTACCTGTTGCCTATTGCTCTGACAGGCAGCACTAAGATGTTTGAACCAGAGCAAAGCGTTCATCCTGTTTCCTGCCTGGTACTTGTAGGTGTTACCTAGACAACAGAGAGAGAGAAAAAAAAAAAATAGGGTGAAAAGAGGAGCGCCTCGTTTCCACCAGCGCTCTCAGTGGTCTGCAAAGACGGCTGAAGTGCTGCTCGACTTTCAGGGACCCAGTAAAATGAAAGCAAAGCGACAGTGGATGCTACTCTCATGAGGAATGCCAGATTTGGAAACTTTATATGAATTTGTCCTCCTAAATAAAATCCAGTTTGACCGATTTTTGCCAAAAGTTCCCTAAATTGTACAGATGCCTATAAAAAGAATTCACTCCCCTCGGATGTTTTACACTTATATTGGTTTTACAAATCGGCACGTTTATTTGTTGTGAAATCAGATTTCGCTTTGACTGTTTTTTTTTTTGTCAAAAAAACCCTAATTTCGTCGATTCTAATTATTTTTAAAAGCAACAACAAAAGGGTAAAACATCCAAAGGGGATGAATACTTTTTACATGCACCTGACATATAGACTGGGGAAGTTCTTTGTTAAGTAATTTAACTATGTTTTAGATTAATATGTCTCATTTCACTTTGAGGGAAGCAAATCCAGTAAGCCGACTACAACACAAGACATTGTAGGTGAAGATAAATTATCCTCACAGCCACAGCTGGCCATAACTGAAATAACATAAACATCAAAGTAGCTGAGGTTGTATTTTTCGAGTCTCACCTTGCTCAGAGTCGGTCAGCAAGAAGACGTCAGGATGTTCTGGATCGTCGGCCATCATGGCCATGAGACCCACCACACACACGCTCTTGCTGGACGTGGACTTAAACTGAGAGGAGGACAAATAAAATGGACACAGTTAGTTTTTGCAGAAGCCTCAGAAGCCGACATCCTCCATAAAATCACTTCTGGATGAGAATAAAAACATAGTACTATGACTGCATCAGGAAAAAAAGGGGAAACGCCATGACTAGTGTTTGCATTTTTTTAAACAGTCGTTGTAGGTTCTAGATATTTTAGGGTAGATATCTTAATATTAGGACCAAACACTAAGTAAGTAACACAGTAAGTAACATTACGTGCTTTAAGTGAAAACACTTCTATTTGTCAAATATGATTTTATCCATTATACAAAGTGGAGCTACAACTCTGGTAATCAGTCTATTGAGAGTTTACGTTTAATTACATAAAGAAACCCTTTCTAGCTTCACTTTGAGCTTTTCTTAAGGAAAATTGTAAAACTTGTTTTTGTTTTTTTAAAACTCAAATGCTATAAAATGCATAAATATAAATATTTGCACTTACTCATGACAGTAAATGTGACTTTTTATTTCTCGCTGTATAGATCACGGGATAATGTCCGACATTAACTAAGGCTGCGGCAGCCGTTTAGTACAAATAAGAACATTTTCGATAATTTTTGAGAAAAATCTGGAATAAATCCCCAATTATTAGTGCAAAAAAGTGCAGGGATTTGTTGGTTTTGCGTGAATTTCCATAATAATTCTGAAGAAACTGTAGGGACTGATTGATATAATTTGGCAGTAAACAGATAGAAACTGCACTGATTTTATTGATAACATAATATTCTGCAGGAATAAATCACAATTAATGTTTAGGCTAGAATCTAGAGGGCCAAATAAAAAGCTACGGCAGGCCGGATTTGGCCTATGAGCCTCGAGTTTGACTCGTGCTCCAAAGGTTCCCCATAGAGAAAATACTAAAAAGAAGTTGGATGTATACAGGAGAATGATTTACTATACACATTATTGGGATACACAGTTTGTGAGGACTCCTGCTAAACTATTCAGCTATAATAAATGAGATGCAGGTAGGTTTTTTTTTCCTGTATGCTCTCTTTCATTTCTCTACTTTCCTAAAAGCCACTTATTAACAGAGGAAGCCTCTAAAAGCTCAAACTGAAGTGGAAGAATTACTGACAAAAGCTTTGTGTGAAGCCACTTAGACACGGCTCCTATTATCTTCTCTGCGCAAACTACGACCGGTCACTTCACACGAACCCAACAGCCTCTGGACATCTTGTCCCCTCGGCTGTTCCCTTCTCCAACCTTTCGGTTTTACTGAATCTTTTCTTCCTTCAAATTACCGAGCAGAACGATCCAGGGCATCACATAACATCTCGTTGAACAGCTTAAAAAGAAAAAAAAGAGGATGTAGCTTTTTGCCTTTGTTTTCTGTTAACAAGAACAAGCAAAGTGTTTTTCTCTGAGTTCATCGGGTAATTAAGCTGTTTTTAGAGGCAAGTAATGACCATCATGTGTTCACTCCTTATAAAATACACAGACGCTTTTGGAGCATTCCTCTCACAACTGCAGCTCATATGGAGAACGAGACACTGTGAGTCTCTGTGTTCTGTTTGTTGCCCTTGTCTGCCAAAACAACTAAAACAACCTTGGGCAGCGCTCTCCAAAACGCAAGCGATGACTGAAGGTTTCAGTATGACTTACATGCTTCCTCTCTGTGGCCTTCAGGGACTTGGCAGGGTAGTAGTAAAGCTGAGTTCCACAAAGCGCGACCCAGTATTTGGTCCAAGATGCCACCTGGACGCACAAAGACATATTAAAATGAACCCAACAGTGAATAAGTAGCCTCATTTTTTAAAAATCAATAGAGAAAGCACAAAAAAATATGTGTGTTCAGAAATATATGTAAAAGAAAAGTAACCCGAAAATTATTCGTTTTGATGGACTGTAAAAAAGCTTGCATGTCTGTTGCATGTTGTAACAGACATGCAAAACCAGAAAAAAACACCTGATATATTTTCATAGTGTTGCACAGGAAACAGAGGCATTCAGCAGATCATATTCTTCCTGCACCCATTCTACACATCCGTTCTACACTACCCAGGTGTTTCTGTATCAAGTTTTTACATATAAAAAACACACGGATGCACACTGCATGCTCCTGATTTAAATAAGCGTATCGGCATGTTCTCACGGTTGGTTTCTTGCCCTCTTTGAGCACGGTCTTCCGTCTCAGCACCCCTTGGACGGTGACGGCTCCGGGATAAAGGTGAACGGCAAGTTCCTCCGACTCAGCCGAGCTGCAACAGAACAGAGCCAGACATCACACGCCGTATAAACAAAGTCCCATGCATCGCCATGCAGAGCAATGAACCAGAATAAAATCGGAGAGAGACCAACAATAAAAGCAGAAACAATCTGCACAGCTACCTTTAATCCCGCCTGTGCGGAACTGTAACGTTTTTATGGAACATTTTTCTGTCTGCCTTTGACAGAACTGATATTTCACAGATATAAATCTTAACGCTGCCGTTTGCGGAGGCATGAAAAGACGCGGGGAAGGTGGTGTGCAGATTGTGTCTGTCTGGAGGATCAGAGCAGGAAACTCAGTGAAGAAGGCTGACAGATAAAGAGAACCACAGGCTTAAATATTCACCCTACAAGAAAAATATATGGAAGCAGAAAGCAGCCGTCCCCACTTTATAATATTATTGTTACTGTAACTAGTTTTGTTATGTCATATTGACAGATTCTAAGCACATGATGAAAAATATATGGTGAGGTTCGTCTTTAATTCAGTTTAATTCGTTAACCCTTGTTTGCTCTCCAGAGCTTTCCAGGGTTCCTACAGCTCATGTCATAGCTTCCAAAGTTCCCAGTCTCATTATTCATTGTGAAACAAAACTGTGAAGTTCACTGTGAACTTTTGGACAGATACATACAGACAGAGCGCGAGCTAGGTAGCAAGATAGACAGTCATCCATCTATCTCTCTAGCTGTCTATCTAGTTAGCTAGCTAAATTCCAGACTTTTTCCATATACATAACTAGCTACCTATTTTTTCATATTTTCCCAGTCAGAGTAAGAAACCAGCCTCTTTGTGGCAACACCTGCAGATAGCTATGATGATGCATTTAGGGACTTATCATAAACTATGTAACTCAAACTTGTTATAAAAACTTTATTTTCTTATTGCTAACAGATAACTTCACTGTAGTCCAGCTAAAAAATTTCCAAGATTTAACAATGTGATGTTTGATTATTTTGGATCACCACCACAGGACAGCCTACTGATGTTATGGGCAAATTATTGAACTTTGTGCATCCATATTTTTAAATCTTAAACATAAGTTTTAAGCATAACTGGATCTCTGTACTTCTCAGGATTTATTTGTATAGACAGATGTGTGTTTTTGATTGCTGACTTGGAGATTTCAGTCAAAGCTTTCACAACCAGATTAATTCTGCTATAAATTTCAAAGCCATCTGCAGTGAAGTTTTCTGACAGCAACACGAGATGACTCTTTTATAGCCAATTTAGTGTGAATGATGTAGTTTACTGGCTGTAATTAAATGCACTGTCACGGCTAGTCTGTATTTGTAGCCACATAACGCTCTGCGGAAGAGCAAACATGTCGACACCATGAACAGATGAACAGAAGGGGAGGATCAACAATTTGTCATTTTTTTGGACTAAAACATTGATCTCCAGACAAACAGCTTATCATGAAAAAACTTATTTCCTTTCAACATGAAAAATACGTTATTTTCCAATAATGAGATCCCAAGAAAAGCACATAAAAAAATAACAGCATTGACGGCCGGTTTCTGCTTCCGTAGGAATGTCTTCACTGATTCTCTTCGTTTCTCCATCAGCAATCAAGATCTACTTTGTGTCCATTAATATGAGGAGCGCAGCGTATCTGCAGGGATTCATTATGGCTCCAAGCTGTAGAATACTTTGGAATTACATTAAGAGCTAAAGTTTACAGTCTAGAAAGATCAGAATTGACACATAAGATGTCTCCCACCCCCCCTATCTAAAGCTTTAAAGTAATTTATTACCAGATAATATATACATAATTGTTCAACCTAGGAGTGGGCGATGTGACAGAAATATCAACATCATCGATTTACCGCAAATTCACTATCATGATTTTCACTCAATTTTCCAAGCAAAAAAACATTTAACAAAGCTTTCAAGTGGAAGAACTTTAAAAAAATAAATAAAAAGATTTTCATTCATTTGTGCAATTTTGCCAACTTCCATCAACCACGACTCAAACTGAAAAAGCACTCAGCCTCAGACTGTAGAGCCAAACTCAAAGCCTGCATTTTAATTAAAAAGGCAAACAACACCACTTAGGTAAATCTCACTGCAACTGTTTATAGCCGGTTTTATGAATCCAAAGCTGAAAGCTGCTTTAAGCTGCAATGGACAGAATTGCCTCACACAGGGTCTAACACTGTGCTGTTTAAAAAAAGTATTGAACCCCTCACAGATTTCTTTGGTTTTTGCTTTTTGTCAAACTGAAATGTTTCAATTAATCAAACGGATGTTAATATCAGACAACAGTGACACAAAACGCAGTTTTCAAATTATGATTTAAGTTATTAGGGAGGGGGAAAAAAAGCTGTCCATACCAATATGACCTTAAATGAGAAAGTTATTGCTGTGTTGTTTTTTGAGATGCTTTAGTTACTTTTTGTTGTCAGACAGGTTCATTTTAGATGATTTCATAACAGTGTTCAAGGCCAGGTCAATTTGATCATTATTTTTTCTTCCTAAGATATGGAATCATAACTATAAATCTGGTTTTTTGCACTTACTCACATTTGATACTTCATATTTATATAAATATGAAACAGGGTTGAGCAATATGGGCTTAGAATTTTATCTTGACATTTTGTGGTGCTGTTGTGAAACCGGTAACAATGTTTTATAACTATAGATTATTTCTCTTTTACTGTATGGCTGTGAACGCATCATTCATAGCACCGCAAACAAATTGTGTTCTTGAAAGCATTTCCTTTTCAAACAGGCTTCTTCAGGACACCACTCAGTTAAAGCAGTGTGATTTATATCACTAAGCTGCACACAGCAACAGCGTTTAACCACATTTTCAAATTTACTGATATTTATTGAAGCTTTCGTGGAACAGTGGAGAAAATAAAAAAAAAACATTTCTGATAATAATGTCAGTTATATATGTTTTTTTTTTAAACATCGCTAATTGGAATTTTTCAACAATGAAATCAAAAAACCTTCTACAATTGATCAACAATACGATAAATGCCCACCCCCTAGTAAGATATGGCATTGTACTTACTTTGACATTAAAACTGGTTTGTTTGACAAATGACAAAAAAGAAAAATCTGTAAGAATTAAAATATTTTTCACAGCACTAAATATAATCAAACGTTTATTGGCATTTATTTCCAAGTTGTTGTCATTACAAAGGGAGAAAAAGATCCCAGATTCCATCTACAAATTGTATCATATTCTCTGTTTTATAGCAGTTTTCTTATTAATTTCTCTACTGCTGTAATCAGGCCAGATTTGGCAGCTAAAATGTTTTAAAAACATTATCACATCGCCCACTCCTACTTTAAGCTGCAGCTCTAGTCATCCTTTCTGTTCAAAGCTATCGGAGGCCCACACCTCCATTTTAACCCCCCACCATGTGTGTGTGAGTGACAGACATGCAAGAACAAGAAAATCTAAGAAAAGCTGCAGTTAGAATACAGAACAACAGCAGCAAAAAGACAGGAACCTGCAGCCCCGAAGAGAACCTCTTCTCTGTGTCCCACCAACACCCGGCACTATCACCCCAAACCCCCAGATTATGCCTCAACTCTACACCGGCTAAGCACCAGCACGCAGCGGCTCGGCAGCGAATGAAGCGTGCGGGAAACAAAAAACAAACAAACAAAAAAAAAAAAACAAACAAAAAGGCTGAGAGAGATTTTTGGATCAGATGGAAGTTGGTTCTGGTCGAGGTGGGTGTACCTGCTGGGCCTCAGGACTCCTCTGTACGGGATGCGGGCCACACGGGTCACTGGGCCCAGAGAGTGATAGAACCGAGTCCTGTTCAGAAATTGGATAAGATAGGACAGGATAGGATACGGGGCACGGGTCACTGTTAATCTGTGTGTGGGTTTTTGTTTTTTTCCCCCGTTCAAACTGCACAGGTTAGCTCTGAATGAAGAGTGGTCAGTTAGTTGGAGGATTTAAAAATGGATGTGAGGTACTTTAAAAACAAAACAAAAACAATGGTGCTTTGGGAAAAGAGGTTAGGATGATTCTTCAGGCTTGTGGAGTTTTTAAAATGTTATTCCCGATCAGGTCAGTGTGGCTCCGTACGTTTCACACGCGCGCACACAAGGGGGCATTAGTAAAAAGATTTATCGAAGCACAGAAATGCATTTTTAGGCTGCTGGACAAGCAGTAGCGTCTGCATATCGTCGCTCGTTTTTGAGAGCAGGAGTGGCGGGATGAGGCGTGACGGCCTGAAAGCAAACGCTGGGATTGTTTAAAAGATTTATTGCAGTTTATTTGCACAGGCTTCTTTTAAAAAAAAAAAACAGACATGTGATCACAGCGATGACAGTGTTTTATGATCTGCACGGTAACCTGCAGAAATGGGATGCATTACCTCTCAAAAGCTGGCCAAGACATCTCTTCACTGAGCTCGGAGCCCTCACTGCTCCCTGTACCGGGGACAGAAACCATAAGGTGAATGTCACCGTGATGCAACCTGGCTACCGCTGTGGCTTTTTCATCAAGGTTACGGAGGCTTCAGTCTCACCGAGTGAAATGCCACTGGACAGAGTTGAGCTCTCTGCCTGTCCCCTGCTGGGACTGTGGCTCTCCAACACACTGTCATCCAGCAGATGACGGGAGCCAGCGTTGGGAAATGTGGCGCTTTTAAACTCTACTGTGTTCATCTTATGGATAAAACTGAGGAGACACAACACAGCAGAGAGGAGGGACATAAAGGGAGCTGACAGCACTGCTGTAGGATAGAAGAAAAATTAAAAAAAACCTTCGCTTCTCGCTTTCTAGCTAACTTAAAGCCATGATTGAGGGGGAGCTTAGGGGGTGGGAAATTAATAAATGAATGAATAACATAAATACGTGAATGAATAAATGGATGAAAGAATCGATGAGTGAAGACAAAAGTCAGACTGACTTGTAGCCCAGGCTGTGGCACTTCCTGTGTCCGTAGGGCAGCAGGTTCCTGGGGGACGGAGGAGTGGCGGGGACGTCGGCCGCTACGGAACCCTTACGACCGCAGAGAGGGGAGGACGACACTTCCTGACCTGTTAAAAAAAATGAAAATACAAATAAATTGAAAATTACAAAAGTAGAAGAGAGATCCAATAATTCTGACTTACCAACAAGATCCTCTTTGGAGGCGTTGGCTCGAGGGGTGCTGGTGCCTGGCTCGATCTTCTGAGACAACCTGGGTGAAAACTGTGAAATTAGGCGCTTTCTTTAAATTAAAAATGAGATGAATAGTGATTGTCGTTGCAATAACAGAGAGCTGGAAACCAAATCAGATTAGCACTGTGAAGCATTTTGGTGCCTCAGTGGAAGAAAGTTGTTTCAGTTAAATAACCAGCATAACGAGGGAAGATTAAAAAAGGCATAAAAACTTTTTTTGGGAGGAAAGCATGATACTGCCACCACCGTGTCTGGGATGGTGCTCAGGGTTGTTCGTGGAAACTCCTTCTCAAATATGTCTTTCAATGAATATGTCACATATAAGCATAGTAGAATGTGTTGAAGTCATTTAAGAGTATTTTTATCGCAAAACTGTTCTTGATTCTACATGAACGGTTCCTTGAAACACCACAAATATAAATATATTAAAAGCATCTGATGTGTGGCTTGCTTAAAAATACAAGTAGCTCTTATGGAGACTTGAAAACCCCTGAGATGTCCCTCTTAGAGGAACTTTGCCAATTCAGTGTTGTTTTTTTCCCTTTTTATCTTTTCTGATTATGCAAATAAATTTTGGGTCTTTATTGTCACAGTCCAGTTGTTTTAAACTTTTAAGTGTTTGTAGATGTGACTAAATTTAGGTAAATAGTTCATTTTGTGTCTCATGGAGATTTCCACACATGATGCACATGTCCTTTTGTCTTTCCTATTGTTAACAGTAGAGGTGTATGACATGGCTATATCTCAACAAAACAGAAACAGAAACATTAGCTAGAAACTAATGTAAAAAGTTTCAGTTTTAATTCCATTCTTTTGGTGCTAAATAAGTGAGCGACTTAAGTGTGTCTTACTTGTAATTTTCATCCTCCACAAACTTCTGCAGCTCCTCGATGTACCTGACAGAGTTCAAATACTTCTGGATGTGAGGCAACACTGGGATATCTGAGAGAGAAGACACATTCATGCACCAGAGCTGAAACATGAGTGAATTAATTCAATTTACAACAAAACAATAAAAAAAACCTCAAGATTCTGGTCTTAAGAGCCGGCAAAGGAATGGACGCACTCACCCAAAAAGCTACAATTTCCAGACTACTTCCTCTTTTAATCCAAAAATACTGATTTAAAACAATGATTTCTTTTTCTTTTCTTCTTTATTTCTCATTTAGGAATAGTTCAAAAGTTGTACTATGCCAGTATTTGTTTCAATATTGACGGTGTTCACCCTATGGGATTTTGTGGAATAAAAAACTCGCTGAACTATAAGAGGTAACGTCACAGTCTTCCCTCTTAGGGAACAGGAAATGAAGCGAAGAGATTGCGATTCTCGTTCCTCGTCTTTTTACCCCCTCTTTATTTTATTTTTTATCCTTAGTGTTTTGAATCAGCTTTCATCATGAAAAATATTTACATTTTTAAATTAAAAAAAATGCATAATGTCCACTTTAATGGATATGAAGGTGTCTTAATTTTCTCTAAACAACATATTAATTTAAAACTGCCAATAGTTGTTAAATGACATGAGATATCTATGTGCTGTTATCTATAGTCATGTATTACAAAATATGAACAAAATAGTCCTCAATTGATCCGACTGCTGGATATTCTGGCTCAGAGAAATCAACTGTGAACATCAGTGGGTATCCAGTAGGGGGCAGCGTACAGGGCGGCTAATATCTAATGTCTAATCAAGTAGCTTACAGTCCCAGTATAACCAGTAGGGTTGCATAAGGTTTGAACATTTAATGTCCAAAGGTAGTTAAATTTAAAGGGATTTTTTTAAGTATTCAAATTTGGAAGCTTTCCATGAGAATTCATTTATTTAAAGACACTGGATCATATTAAAACATTTTTGTTTGTCCTAGGTTAGTAAGGTCAACATCTGTTGTTACTATTGTTTTTAGTCTTTATTACTGTACAGAGTCTGAGTGTCTTGAAAAGCACTTTATAAATAAAATGTCTGATTATTATTATTATTATTATTATTATTATTATATGTAAAAAATATGAATCTTATAAAATCTGCAAAATTTTATTTAACGTATGTAGTTCATAAACCAAAATGTGTTTAGAATAAGTCTTGAGCTCTGAACTACAGCTATAGAGAATGTAGGGGGCATGGCCTCAATACCTCAGCAGTCAGCAGTGCGAGATGATCGTCTCATTTAAGAAAAGCATCTATATTCAAGGGTAAATACAGAAAATCTTGCTTGTTTTTTCTGACAACTGTCTTGTGAAACAGATCTTCCCTGACTGTAAACTGCCACATTAAATCGTTTTAAATTCCAAGTTTATCGCCGTTTATTTCCAAACAAATCCATTCTAATTCCTGTGAATTTCAGTTAATCTTCTTTGAAAGTTTCAAACGTTTTGAACATGACTGAAATATTGCCACCCAATCTACAATCAACACCCACACGCATCGAAGCAAACTACGTCCGTGAGTGCGTCTCACCGTAGGTGCAAGATCTCTGCAGGTCCGATATGATTCGGAGGATGTTGTTCATCAGGTTGGACCGCTGCTCGTTCTCCAATATGCTGCCTGTGGACGGGTAGGCCGAGTCGATGTAGGTCACGTCGGACAGGTACATCCCTGGAAGGAGGAGGAGGAGGAAGAAGAGATGTTTTATTGGGAGAGCAGAGCTCAGATCAATGGGTAAGCCCGGACGAGACGACGGAGCAAAATATCTCTAGGTTCACTCATTCAGGTGGGATGCGTTCGGTGTAAAACCAGCAGGCATCTTCAGACTATTTGAGTCTACATGTGTTAGATGACCACAAACAAAGCAGCTTTTTGAACAGACGTTGCTCCAGTATAAGCAGACAATGACAGATCTTGTTTTTTTGGCAGCCACTCAGAGCGAAAGGTAAAGGTTTATTACATAAATGATGACTTTAGGGGACAAACGCGGGAGCTGCTTCCCGCCACACTGGGAGATCCATGAACGATGAGCACATTTCAGGAGCAGTCTGATGGGGGACGTTTTTCTTACCCTCTTGTCTTACTCAATGGCTCTTTCACACGCCAGGCCAGAGATTGAACGCAGATGTGCAAAGTTTATCACTTAGCAGATGAGAAGAAATCTTTCAGTTGTTTATCCTCCTGGAGAACAGAGCCGTTCTCAGATGCTTGGACAAGCTAATGGCCGAAGTCCAGGACCAGAAACCAAAACAAAGATGTGTAGGAAAGGTTAAGTGGAAGAAGAAAAATGTTTTTTTGTGCATCAGGGTTTTCTACAACATGGCTGAAAACATATGACGATGTCAGCGTTTCATATCAGTCGATAGCCAATTATTGAATTTCTTTGGTTTTTAATATCTGAAATACCTCATATCTAGTTTCACTCCATGCTGTTGTTTTTATTTTTAAGCAAGTTTTTATTTTATTTATGAGGCAATAAATAAAATAAACCTTAAACTGCCTCGGCGCATGTTACTCAGCAGGTTGTTGCTAGGCAACCAAAGAGTGAGCGAGTTCGTTGATGCTACCAGCCTTGATCAGCTGGCTGTGAGGCTAAAGTCTGTCCACTGCCTGCACGCCGCAGAATGCTGAGCGGTTCTGGATCAGTGGAATTATTGAACATTTTATCAGATGCATCATCTATTGACATTGATCAGTTGTCTATCGCAACTTAAATTGTTATTGATTTATTGTCCAGTCCTACAACAACCCATTGAGGGCAAATGGGAAATGTTGCAGAACAAGCTCTGCTTGCACGAGACCCATTTAGAACTTGTTTGCATACAATGTTTTGGTTATGTGTAATGGAAAACCCAACACCCTGAACCCTCCATTCCCATTGTAAAACACGGTGATGGCAGCACCATGCTGTCAGAATGCTATTCTTTATTGCATTAGGAAGATGCATGGAGCAAAATACAAGACCGACACTGGAACCAGTTTCAGCAGGACAACAAACCTGAAGACGCGTCCAGAGCTACAGGGAAACAAAACATTCATACACAACATTCGTCACAATGGCCCAGTCAAAGACCAGGACGAAATCCAATTGAGAACATTTGACAAAACCTAAAAACTGATGCAGTCTGAGATTGAGATAGTATACGATGAAGAACGATTCAAAATGTCCATCTGTACATAACCAAAAAGACTAGAAGCAACACAGATGGGAGCTAAATACAAACGGACGCTTCATTTTATAGATTTCTATTTGTAAACCATTTTGTAAAGAATAAACTGTGAATGAAATGATGATGATGCACTAGTCTGTGTTGGTCTATGACATAAAATCCCCTCCAAAAATAAATCTAAGTTTCTGATTTTAAGCTACAGAGGTGTGAATACTTTTACAACACACCATGTTCAGCAGTCAAAGCTGAAAGAAGAACAGAACCGTGTTAAATAAACTCAGATAAAGAAAAGGGTGGGAAAGTGAGAATCATTTACAGGAATTTGGAGGCTGTAGCCGGGAATGTGAGAGCCTGACAGGGGAGGAGGGAAAGGATCCCAGAGGCTTAGCTGCTCTAGCTGCTTTCTGTGAGCAGAACAGCAGCTGGCTGGAACAGCAGCACAGCGTGGCCTCATGTTCAGGGAACCTGTGGTTAGGATGGTTGTTACGTGAGTTTACATGCACTGAAGCCAAGAGGATCAATAAAAGTCAGAGAAGTGAGACGGTTAAGAGCGAACTTCTTCCCCCCTCTGTCCTGTCTTTGTCTCTTGAGTTTACTGCTTAAAGAGGATAAGTCCACTATTCCTTTTTGTAGGAACATGACAGCGGTGATAAAACAAAACAAGCTGTCAACAAGTCTCAGGCAACACCTGGAGCGAGCGCTCTGCCGCGATAGCGCCACAAATCAGTTTTATCCGGCCGCTTGTGTCCAGCTGTTCTCGACAGGAAGGCGCCCGAAGAACACCCCGGCGGCATAACAAGCAACCCCTGTGGTTGCTACAGAAGACGGCTACTAAACAAGAGGAGGACATTCTCAGGCGTCGTACACTTGTAAAAGTCAAGCTCTTTTCAAGGTAAGTTTTCAAACTTTTACAGCACCACATTTTGGATATAAAAGCAAGACAGATAATATGAAGAAAGACTATTTCAATTCATTATTATCTGATATAATTCAGGGTTTCCTCAAGGAGTTTTTTACACCATGGATGTGGCGTTCTGGAGGATGGATGGGTGGGTGGGGGGGTGACAAAATGCTGCTGACTAAATGTAATCATGGAGTTTTCCAAAATGGATTTGAAACATTGCGGCCTACAATAGGCCAAATTATATTGACTACGTTGCTGTCGTTCAAATGCAACAAACATTAAGCTCATTTTCACAGGATTGAACTAAAAAATGCATTCAACTTCATTTTCTTTAGGTACCTTTCTTTGAATTTTTCACTCTGTTAAGTTTTCCTTCAATTCTGAGAGGAGCGAAGTGCACAGTAGCCATCTCCGCATATGTAGAGCGCATGCTTTTTGCTGTCAACATGTATGTTAATCAAAGAAAGAAACTTAATTCTGAAGGTGTGACAGATTTTGTTTTGGCTTATTAATGTCTTGTGATGGTATTCTACAGCAGGAACAAGTTAAATAAAAGATAATTTTATGTTTTGAAATGTTGGGACCTGACTGGTCCAAGAACAAAACACAAATTTAACAAAGAAAATTAAATAATGCTGTTTAACATATAAAACACAAACTAACCTTTAACTCAATCACAGACAAGATGCCACTTACATTGAAACAAGGCAAACACATTTTGTTAAAGTGACTGTACTACTCAAATTATGTGTTTAAAAATAATAATAAAAAGCAAGCAAAAAATAAACCACCCCGAAAAAAACAAATGTTAAATTTCCTGGCATTTTGTAAATAGAAATAATTTTGAAAATTCTAACTGAAAACAAGAAAAAAAGTCTCTTTTTTTATTAGGCGTATGAAAATATCTGGTTTCAATTGAAAATAATGTTTTCCAAATTTAGGCTTTTAATCAAACGCTAGATTGCACTTTATTACCAAACTGTACAGTTTGAATATGAAGCCATTTCAAGAACCTGACGCAAAAATTAAGAACTTTCCAAACCTTCAAGAACACCTCATTGAAATTCCAGCCTTCTCAAGGGATTTCAGGCACCTGAACGAACCCTGCATTCAAGACAAAACGTGACTCATTCCTGCTGCTCAAAACTCAGCCAACAGCCTGAGAAAAAAAACAGGCCTTCAATGTTTTTTTCATTTCAAGTCACTGGCATAGTAAGAGAAGCACCACCGCTACTGTTGAGGAAGCAAAGTTTAATGAAGTACCTCTCTGATTGTGTTTTATGGGTTTCTTTTCCTCAGTGACATCAGAGGGAGGCCGGACAACTCCCCCAAAAAAATAAACCGAGGGAGAGAGAGAGAAAGAAAAACAAGCAAAGCCCTCACTGCCCTCCCTCTCCGACATCCCCCCCCCTCATCCTTTGTGAAAAAGCTCAAGGCATCAGCGGTTGGAGCTCAGTCCGCTGAAGAGGCTGGCTTTTGAACCATGCCCCCAGCCTGAGCCCCGGTGCAGCCGACGCTTTAAGGAAGCAGGGCCTGTGCTAAAAGGCTGGCGGCTTGCTGCTACGCACGGGACGGAAGGGGCAAGTGAGGGGGGGAGCGGCTCAAACCACAAGGGACACGAAAAAAGGGATGATTCCTGGGCAGCACAACTCAATGAAACCTCAACACAACAGGCACGCTAAACCATAACCGGAGAAAACCAGCACCGACCCCACGACTGGTGTCCAAGCAGGTAAAAGTTGCAGAAGTTTGCTGTGGAAATTGGGGGTGAATGTGTGTGTGAGGGTGTGTGTGTGTGTGTGTGTGTGCGCGCAGAGGTCTTGTGATCAGAGTCTGCAGCTGCAGACAGGTATTTAGCAGTGCTGCTTCTCCTTTCCTCTAGAGTCTGTAGTATTCTGTAAGCAGCGTGCAAGGATGTGCAACACTGAGGATACTGGAGGAGATTTAAAAAGTTAAAACCCTTATATGGACAAGTCTGGAAAGAAAGGGAGGGAATGTCAAGAGAAATGCATTCCAGAAACTCTCGCAAATGATGCTGATATGATCAGATGGAAAGATCAGATTACTTGCAGCAGGGATTGTTTTTCGTTATGGTTTTTGGAAGGTCGTAATACAGCACCGTCTGAGTTCTGACTCTAAGAGAGAAGATAGTTTGCATAGTGAAGGTCCCATCCAGTCAGACATACAGATATGTACTGCAGCTTCTAAAATCCGGCATATCAGAAGCACAAGGACGCAGTAATTAACATCCCGTGGATGAAAGACACTTCAATCACAACTCTGGCTTCTCAGAAAAAGCTTTGAAGACCAACTACATCAATCTGGTGTTTCCACATCTTACAAATGTCTTCAAATGTTCCCACCGACTTCCTGCTGCAATGGTTGGAGACACATCTGCGAGCCCCAGACCTGACCACAAGCGACGCACGGCGGCCAGTAGGCAGAGGCCCGAGAAAAAAGCATAAGCTTCCTCGGTTTTCCCTCGCAGCAATAAATCCTAATATCGGTAACTCCAATAACTCAGGCTGAAGCAGAGAAGAAAAAGATAAAGAGGAGGTCGGAGGCATGGCCAGAACATTCCGTGCTGGAGTGCCGGAGAGCCTGGCCCCGACGTTCAGCGGGACCTTGAGGAGCAAGGAGACAGGGTGGGGTGGCTTTCAATGGGTCATTAGTATCAAACCAAACACCAACTATTGTCTTAACCTTCCACCTCTGCTTGATGTCGCTTCTGGGTAACGCTTTGGAAACTTCCCCAGTAAGTGGCAGTCAAGTAAGGACGTTCTGTTGTACTGCAGAGCCTGACTGATCGCTCATCCAGTCTGCAACAACCAGCTGTGGTCTTTGGAGGACAGGCATGCGAATAATCATATTTTACTGCTGAACCTGAGCCTGCGAGCTCCCACAGGAGGCAGAAAGCGATAGTACGCGTTGGATGCAGCCACAGATTGGACTGAAACCACTAATCCTGCCCGCTGACCACATGAGGTCAGATCCAGCCGCAGACCACCGCTCTGGACTCGTTATAGCGCCTGAAGCGAACAGACTCCAAACATGAGGAGTTACTAAAACTTTTTTTTTTCTTTTTAAGGTTGCAGCACAAACTCTGCAGCCACATGATGAAGCTCACTCTGAATCCCCCTTAATGAGGTTCTGGACACAGCCGAACAGACGGGTCACAACAGGGAGCGGTAAACACAGGAGGCACGTAACTCAGCCGAGGAGCTGGGTAGGGGGGCAAAGAGCTTATGCTGCAAATTTACGAGCTCCTCCGTGTTGATCCAGCTAATAGGAGACATGTGTGGCGTAAGAAGCGTAAGGGTGAGGTGTGACTCAGAGGAGAAATAAATACCAGCCGAGAGACTGCGAGAGGCTACGAGTCATCCACTGAATCAGAAAGTTTAAAAGCCAAAACGGAACGCCGTAACTTTTTAAATGCTCTCTCTTCCCGGCTCTCCGGTCTCTCCTGACTCCCCTCCAGATCTTTTTGGAGGCTGAAATGTTTGGTCAAAGCCAAGCATCCTCAAAGCAGTTCAAGACGCAAGCCACCTGTCACCCTGGGCAACAATACAACACATGAGACAAGGGCTTGGGAGGGAAAACGAGGCAAAAAAGTTGTTGGGATTTGATAAAAGAGAATAGATGAAGTATTATTGTAGTGGAAAGTATTTGCAGGCAGATATTTTATACTGTAATGGAAGAGAAACTAATGGTCCGAGTTACCAAAAAACCAGTTGGTTTTAACAGGATCAGCCTTTACATGTGACAAGTGAGGTGAATCTTTTTCCAACCATTAAACGCACCATGTTGTGCTAGCAAAAACACTCTTTTGTGGACGTTTTAGGAAGTGGACAGAGTTGGCCATTTCCAGTAACTAGGAAGAAAATAAAAAAATAAACTATTTTCTCCTGAAGCATGCCAGCTGCTACAAAACAGCCTAGTGGTAATTTTGCAATTTTGCCATTTTATGCTTGGAAAAACCCAACAGCTTGGTGCGTTTTCTGTCCAAAAGGTTATTGTGCTGCAGGGCGTAACTTCGTACCCGCCCAGGAAACACTTCATAGAATGGGCGAAGGAATGAACTGACCTCAAGCTGACTTCGGTAAAAATTAGGGAAAGTGAACGGCAAATGTATTGATTTATTTGTTTTTAGTACATTTGAACTTTTAACATAATTTCTCAGTATATTAAGAGTAAGAAGGGTTAAATGTCTGCCTTGTTTTGGGAATACTCACAGGGACTGCTGCTCATAGTTAGCCAAGCTAACCATGCTAATTGTGTTACTCACTGGTACAAAATGCTAAAGACTGTACATTTGTCACATTTAAAATGAGGAAGAAAAATTACAGCTGAAAACAGAAACAACTTAAGAGAGACCTAAACTGCATAAAAAAAAAGAATCAAAGTCAAAACTTTACAAAACCCAAATATTAGAGGTCGGTGACAGATCTGTGTAGCTTAGAGTCCTAGAAGAAGAGAAATAGTCAGCCTTATGTGAACCTCGGCCACCAGAATCCCATAAAGCTCCCCGCAAAACATATTTTTTTCCGTGGCTGTGAATGCTGTGCATGACGAGAAAGAGGGGGACCCCCGCTTCCCACAAAGACCAATTGATTGCAGGGTGTGTGAAGTGTTTGAGTGGGTGGGTAAAGGAGAGGAAGGGTGGGTCTACATGCCAAATCCCACATAGAGACCTCTGACCCCAACATCAGCCCACATGTTTAGCGTCTCTCTACACAAGAAGCAAAACAGATGAGTCCACCCAGTGGGGGGCCAGGAGGTGTTTTTTTTTTTTCCCTTACTCTTCACTTATACGGCATAGAGAGGGATGAGGTCTCTTTGCCTAGAGATGAATGCTTGGAAAACTATTAGAAAAAGAAACAAAAAAGAAACAACGTTAATAAGATGTGTCGAGAGGCAGGATTTAATCTCCGGGAACCTTGACGGTTTTGTTTCAGATTCCCGTTTATGAGTTTTCCTTCTTATTATTCCTCAGTGTGCGACGGTGTTGTTTTTTTTTTCTCCACCCATTAATTGTTTTTATAATGTCAGTTGTTTTTTAATGCATTGCCCGCTCATGCTGAGTGGGTTCCTCTTCGAAGCTTTGAACCGATTTGACCGCCACCTTTTGGAGTCTAACTCGCTTCCTCTTGTGGAACCGTTACCAAGCCTTCTGGCGAGAACATAAAACATTGCATGACTAATAATGTCGTTAACGCGTCTCTGTGAGCAGAAACGGTGCCTGGTGACATCACGCAATGGATGTTTCACTGGAAGGACGTCTGCATCCAGCTGTGCAGACACACAAAGGTTGACTCACATCCATGCTGGTTACCTTAAAGCCAAGTCGTTGTGGATTACACTCTTCTTTTGCTCTTACAGACAATATCTCCTCTTTTATTGCTTTTTTTATGAAAAACAATGAATCTTTCAGGATTGTTGGGGGTTTTTTTGTTTTTGGCTTCACTGTAAGAAAGTCTGAGGACCAGATAGGGGGCGGCGTGGAAGCACTGGATTTTGACTCTACTATAAAAATCCAAATGTATTGTTATACAAGTTTATGGTTCCCTGCAGCAGCAGTCAGTCAGGCTGCAGACTGGTAAATCTTTGCAGGAGATCTCGACAACAGGAGCCCTCAGACTAACGCAATGCAGATATGACTTTGGCAGACATAATGCCTGCGTGTTTCACACTTGGTTGAGAAGAGAGTAAAATACCAAGTCCAAAAGTTTTAAGTTTCCAACACAATCCACCGATAGACATTTATTTTTCAGTCTTACATTAATATTTTTCATCACTACAAATTTAGGACAGTTAGAGCCAACTAGCTGAAACATCTGTTACACTTTTTTTTATGTCTACATTAATTTTTTGTCGGTTTTGGGGTAACGCAGCACTGCACCTTCCCTATCTGTTGCTGGGTACTGCAGAAAAACTGGCTGAAAAAAGACTCCAACATATATATATTCCTTTATTTAATCAGGTAAACCCCGTTGAGATCTAGATCTCATTTTCAAGAGGGACCTCTCTTGTCAAAGAGAAAGACTAATTTGATTGTTTGAAAATATTTCCACTTACAAGAGAAACAACAACTGACGATATATGGGCGACATGACTGTAAAGCATCGGAGGGTAGGCTAGTTAACCACCAAACTAAACACTTAATGTACCGCTCTCTAAATAACAGAAAAAAGGTGTATTTTGTGCAGCATAGTTACACAACAAAATTCAAAATCATAACAACAGAAAAAGGATACTACATTATTTTGGCTTCAGATGAACACTTCAGCTTTTTCTTTTAAACAAAATAATCTTTGTCCAAATACTTTGAAATTGAGCTATTTTGTCGTAATATCGTACCTTGAGAATCTCGTACCAGTTATGTTTAGACAGCAGCATTAGAAACCTGCTTAAATGTTTTCATGCTATCAGCATCCCCACCATCTGGCCAATCCTTTAGAAACTTTCTGGAGGCGCCCACAAAAATCGAGTCCAAAAGTTCACTGGTTTGCCTCCAACCAGACACCTGCAGGGAGTCAGATTTCCACACAAACAGTTTGAATTGCACGTATATTAATCAATTTGTTTGGGGAAAAACTGATTTGTTCGGTGTTACAGGCTTTATGCCAATAAATGCAGTGTAACCCAAGGCAGTAGGATTGTCACATGGCTGTCTTTGTGAGGTACATCTACCATTCATATAGCAAGTTAAATAAAAGTTCAAAGCTGACTTTTCCTGTCTGGAAGGTACCCAAGCAGCCAGTTTACTAAATGACTCTTGTTCAAAACATGTAGGAAACAATTTAATATCACTTTCCAACCCAAAGATCCATGAGTAAAATCAGCTGCCACACACAGACTCAAGATGGATGAAATATTGTTTGTCTTGAGGGAAAAAAAATGCAAACCAAGATAAATGGAGTGGGGCGAAAGCGTTCTGGAAAAGTTAGTTATCTCAACATCACCTCATTTCTGTGAAGAAAGAGTCTAGAGGCCCCAAACTCTTAACACTGACTGGTTTAAACAGCAACTCAACAGGGATATAATGAGCAGAAACAATCAATCAAAGCACATATTGGATTATAAGTTTTATTTGCTTTAAACAAAGAAAACAAAAAGGAACATTGTTCAACTGGAACCGATTCCCAGCTGAAAGAGCGTGTTTTGTAGAGGAAGTAGGTTTAACCCTTCAGGCTGACCTTATTATTGACATAAGAATCAAGTGACCCAAAAGCATGGAGATAAAAAGCGAGTGAAGAGGAATTAAAGAGATAACCAAACACATTTCATCATAATTAGGAATTAGTATGGAGTGAAGACATCATGAAGCAACAGCGAAGATGTTCACAGATGTTGCCAAAACACAAGCCAGGCCAAGTGAACTGCAAATCCTTTTTTCCAGACGTTATTTCACTGCTTGCACAATGATATTATGACAATAAATAAAGTGTGTCGGCAAAAGCCGAGCCAACAGGATGAAGAATAATTCATATTAGCTTCAGGGGGAAAAGAATGTTCAAAGTTTCTATGAATCGTTAAATTAATAGCAGTGCTTGACTTCCATACGTATTTCAATATAGATGAAAAAGAATGGAATCGGAGAAAGGAAATACAGAGGACTGTAATCGAAACAAAGAGAGAAAAGAGTGCGATGGAAGGCTACAGCTGAAATGATGACGTAAAATAGGATTTCTCAGAAGTTATGCTGATGGCCCCTGGCCAGGTGGGATAAAGAGCCATAAGTTATTTTCTGATCACTACTTAGCTTTTCTTCCATTATCTGAATCCTGAGCTTTCTCTTTAATTGTTCATGATTTGTTTCTGCCTTGCACCAAAGAACCCAAAGCTCTGTGCAATGCAGCAAAATCATTTCTTCAAGATCAGAGTAAGAATGTCGGAATAAACCTGGCCACAAAGAACAGCTGCAGTACAATAGCAGCACCCTGCAAAAGTATCCATACTGCTTTTTTAAAAAAAACAAAAAACTTTTTGCCATGTTACGTTCAGAATTTAATGGATTTTAGCAGATTTTATATGATATGCCCACAAAAAGTACTGTACCTTTTACTGCATACATAAAATCCCCCAAAATTAGAGGCCGAACCATGACTTTTTTTTTTGAGAAAAAAAAATTGTTTTAAGCAAACTTTGTATACTCTATACCTTCATGTGACCTCTCAGCATTTCCTGGAATGCCTTTGATATGTTGTGGTTTCATGAAAGACGTGAGGCCCTTCATAGTCAAAGCCTCCAACTGCATTGGAGGAATTCAGACAAAAAAAAATTTCAATAAAAAATGAGGAGTAGCTGTGTCCGGCTCACAGATGAACTCCAACTCTGACCGTCTCGTTCATGCCCACCTAAGCGTTTTGCGAGCAGAGACTTTATAAAGCAAAGAGGTTTCGAAGAAAAGACACACAGGAGAAGAGATGCTGCTGGTAAAGTCATTAGCAGCTCTTACTGAGGTCAGCTGGGATACAGTACCTGGTTCCGCTGTCAGACACACAGTCTGCTGGAAAGAAAAAAGAAAAAAAAAAAGAAGAAAACCCCAACCATGAAAAATGTCTCCAAATAGTTATGCAAACACACACACGGCATATTCAATCACACAGACAGCCGTGCAAGCTTATTGCCTTGAAGCGTGCATGCACTCACGCAAAAAAGCTGCAGCACTGGCTGCCCTCCGGTCTCTCCCTTCAACATTGTTCCAAGTGACATAACGGCCAGAATTCCTGAGGAACCACAATGGCGTCATACGAGAGACACACGGGGCCTGGGCTTTTCGGGGCGGAGGCGCGGCTCAATGATGTGGCACCGCTGGGAAGGCCAAACGGAGTTGGTCTTACACGGCTCGAGGAGATGAATGCAGGCGTAGCGGGTCTGGCGGGGTTGTGTTTTTGCTGTGTTTATATAGTAAACAGAACAAGAATCGATGGGGGAGGAGGATGAAGGTGCAGAGAGCTACACCTCAAACAAAGATGAAAGAGGATTTGCTTTGTTTCACACCACTAGGGTGACGGGCTGCCACAGTGCGAGAGTCCCTCAAATCTTTCAAGTAAAATACAAACACCGCCTGCTGCCCAGCATCCCCATCGGCATGTTTAACCCGTCTCACGGGAAGCTGCACAGGAATTTAGGGTCGAGGGTTTTCTGCAGGGGGTTGTGTGATGGGAGTGGATGGCAACACTGAAAGAGCCTGCATGAGTGAACCCAAGGTTAAAACAGTCTTGTACAAAACACATGAACTTTTTCATGGTTTTTACATAACTGTACATACTACATCAACTTGTGTTTATGTCCACCCAATTGACTATTGCCTCTGAACAGAATCCAGCAACAACTTGCCTTCAGAGTCGGTGGACCTACTGAGTCCACCTGCATGAGATTTACGGTGCATTCACACCAGCCCCGTTTACTCCACTTTAATCAAACTCTGGAAAGTCCAGTTCGTTTGGGGAGGTGGGAATGCGCAATCAAACTGATGCGGACCAAAAAAGGGAATTCTGGTCTGCATAAAAACCTGGGTCTCAGTTCGGTTGAAGTGAACTCTGGCGCGGTTTGAATGCGTTGTTTGAACACAAATGGACTGGAGACTGAACTAAAAGCAGGAAGTGAACTATAGCACTGGGCAAACTGGGAGAACACAACGAACGCTTAGGACACATGACCCACACTACAGTGCTCCAAATGGAGGAGTCTGGTTTGAAGTTTTATTTATGCTTATTTACATATCTCATTTATAAACTGAGAAAGAAAGGCTAGAGTTTGAGGAGATTGAGCCTTGCTGTTTTCCAGAGACCACAACTAAGGCATTCTGAAAAGTTTCAAAAATGCTTCCAGGAAACAGTTTTACAGAGCTATGCCTGATGTCGGACTGTTAAAGAAACGCATTCTAAGATCACTGGAGAAAATGCAAGCATAAGGACAGAAAGACAAAGTAGAGGGACTTCTGGATCAGCAGGTCGTATTAGAGGAAATGGAGCAGAAAAATGAGCTGGGTGTCAACTGAGAATTCATCGGAGACAGAAAGCAGACCTCGTCCAGTTGGCCGGACAGAGAAGATTCTTTATGTCACTCTTTCCACCCAAAATTTATTCAGAAGACAACTCTGCTACTTCAGGCTTGTCAATTAAAAAAATCCTATACCTATTCATTACACTGGAGTAAAGGTTGGTCCAGGAATAACACACAATAAACAGCCTTCCTGGCTTCACTCCTTTTGTTAGTCACCGTTTCCTTAACCCATAAGGTCTTGTATTCTTTCAGGGAGGCCTGGAGGGAGCCCCAGTAGCCGTCCGTCAATCCATCCAGCCAGCCGGCAGCGATGCAGGGGCCGATCTGGAGCCTGTGCGCCTTGCTCTGCCTCTCTCTGTGGGAGGAAAGTTTCTGCAGGAGCTCAAGGGACACCCGGAGAACCAAAGAGTTCTCCCTCCAGAGGAGTAAAAGAGCAGCTCAGGATGCGGATGACAAAAAATGTTCCTATACATTCCTGGTGCCTGAGCAGAGAATCACAGGTACATAAAATGCAACCTCTTGGACGAATTCCAGTTTCTTGTTCCTCCCTTAAATGATTCATTTCTGTCATCAGGTCCGATCTGTGCCAGTACAACAGGCCCAGAGCCAGACAAAGACAGAGTGACCCGCATGGACATCGCAGATGTGCGGGAGGTACTCAACAAGCAGCGGCGCGAGATTGAGACACTGCAGCTGGTGGTGGAGGTAGATGGCAACTTGGTGAACGAAATGAAGCTGCTGCGGAAAGAGAGCAGGAACATGAACTCCAGAGTGACCCAGCTCTACATGCAGCTGCTGCATGAGATCATACGGAAGAGAGACAATTCTCTGGAGCTGGCCCAGCTGGAGAACCGCGTTCTGAACGTGACCTCGGAGATGATGCGACTGGCTTCGCGGTACAAGGAGCTAGAGGCCCGCTTCGCCACCATGGCCGGGGTGGTTAACAATCAGTCCATTCTCATCGCCGCTTTGGAGGAACAATGCATGAGGACGTTGGGACGGAGCGAGCTGCCCCCAGTTCCTCCGCTGGTGCAGGTGGTGCCGGAGAACATACCCCTTGATAACCGCTTCACCAATGAGATCGTGAGGAACAATCGGGCCTTCCTCAGAGACTCTCGCATGGAGGCACCTACAGCTAGACCCTTTGATCCCCCGCCACCCCAAGGGACGATCACCTCTGATGGTATGTACCACTTCACTGTGATTCCCCAGTGTGTTTTTGTTCCTTATGTAACCCACTTAAGCACAATTAGCAAAGGACAGCAAATTAAAATGCATTTTCTCACCCTAGTCACTAGTGCTGAGGCACAGTTGGCTTTCCCTTGGCATGCTACAGAGGCAATGAAATAATGCATTCCTCTGTTCCCACTTGGCTGTCTGTACTGGCTGCACTGCCTTCAACATATGTACTACATTAGAAGGATGTCGACTAAGTCTCTTTGAACAGCTCTGGGAGACACCTACTGCTTGGTTTGGACCAGAATATACACTAACTGTAGGAGGCCTGGTGAGGTAGAAGAAGAGTCACAGATCTGACAGGATGTCAGAAATTCATCAATCTACACCTGTCTGAAATAAACCATGAGTCCTTTAGCACAGAAAAGGTTTTCCCCCGAAGCTAATGCCCATTTCCCAGAGCTCGTCTCACTGTGACATCTGAAACGGATCATCTCTGAAATGTAACTCATTTGCAACTTTCAAATTTTACTTGGAGGGAATTCCTAAACCTCAGTTCAAGAAGTTATGTTTTTGCTGGCACTGAGAGTATGTCGGGGAATGCTGACGAGGTTCATCCGACCTGTAAGTGAAATGGATGAAGCATTCATAACATCCATGAGACAGAAGGAAGAAAGCTTTTCTGGACTAAAGGGTGGTAACCTAGTAAGGGGATATCATGTTTTCTGAGGCAATTTATTGACATTAATTGGACTAGTCATCTAGAAGTTGCATTAGTCGATGCTTCCACTGTCCTCATCCTCGCTGTAACCTAAACAAGGCTTTGAAGTAAAACCTAACAAAGAATTACGTTGGAAACATTTGGTGATGTAGGAACAGGAACCCAAAACTTTCCAATTTTATCGAGCTGTATTTGATTTTCATAGTGGTTTGCTTCATCTATTTACCTTGTTTCTAACTCAAATGTCTTGGAGTACTAGCATTGTTTGTGAAAGTTTGGGGATATTAGTTTCTCCTGCGACTTTGGTACATTTCTAGTCAGCAGATTAATCAGATTGACCTTGATTTAAAATCTATTTCACTTTTTACTTATTTTTAATTACCCAAGCATAATGTGAATTGTGATTAAATCCAAAGTTTTATGGATATCACCGTCTTTCAGAAAGCGGGTGTTTGTCAAATTCTATTGATTTTTAGCTCCAATACTGAGAAGCAGATGTGCAAAAAGGAAAAAGGCAGAGGTGGGAAAGTTTGTCTAAGAGGTAAAAAGGTGGGTGGAAGGAATTTGACTTCAATGGCATTTGAAAGATTCCTAAAAGAAAGAGACAGCAATAAAAAAAAGAAAAAAGACAGTAAAAGTTAAATTTTTCCATTTCACCAACTATTTATGCATAGCCACCGTAGACAGCAAAATATCAAACACTACTTCTAAATAGGTTCCATGTAGGTTCAAGCAGAACTATAATTACACCCTGCAGGACCACAGTTTGGTCTACTTAAACACGTTTTAGGTCAGCATGTAACACTTGATTTATTTAGAGCTTCCGCCTGAAGAACTTGAGGATGTTTGAAGAAGACACAGCTGGACAAAAACAAGCGTGTGCCGTTAGGTTTTAGATTTCTGTCCAGAGGCATTACTCTGGGTCCGTTCAGTCCAGAGACATTTTTGAACCAATCTACCAAAAGCCTGTAAGGTCTTTAGACCCTCCACCCCCAACACACGCACACAAAGCCTGTGTTCATGCTGATCTAATAAGTATTCCCACAAGGCGGAAACAGTGAATATACTGTATGTTGGTATAGGTTCAGCTGGTTCAGTTTTGGGTAAAGCTACATAATAGAATCAATTGAGGTTTTAAAGCCTATCCCCAGATGAATATCCGTGTACCAATTTAAGCATGCAAATTCATAGAAAGACATCGTTAGGCCAGCATGTGTTTGTTTTTGGATGGCCTAACTAAAAGCAGAGCTCACTTTAACAGTTTCAAGCCAACCATAACAGAATAAGGTATACAAATATAGCAGATTTTTCAATAGTGATGGCACTTAGTTTGATATGTCTCAAAAGTTGAACACCAGATCTGGTTATACAATGTCTTGAGTGTAATACTCACTGCAACTGAGAAGACCAGTGGGATTTTCTAATTATTGCTGTGTTGACTATTACTGGTGCAAATCAATAACGAATGAAGGAGTAAGTTTGGAAATAGAGGTAGGTAAAATGAAATCCCCATTGTCAAAAGTGCAAATAAACAATATACCTGAAACTTTCATCACACTTTACATCTCTAGCAGTCACATTATACAATAAACACAGGAAGCGACCTGTGAGGTCAAAACTCACACCAAGTCACCACTTTCTCTTCTTAGTCACCCGTCTACCCAATGATGTTTTTTTGTTGTTGTTTTTTTTAAATCAAGTACTCACTTTGCTTGAAGAATGACCTTAATGACTCTCTCACCCCAGGACCTTTCAAGGACTGTTACCAGGTGCGACGGGCGGGTCACTCCACCAATGGTATGTACCTGCTTAAGACTGATAACAACGAAAGCCTAATCCAAGTCTGGTGTGAGCATAGCCTCGACAACGGAGGATGGACAGTGTTGCAAAAGAGGAAAGATGGCTCCGTCAACTTCTTTCGGAACTGGGAGAATTACAAAGTAAGTTTATTAATGGAAGGATTTCGTTTTAGGAAGGAAAAACTAGTGAACCTTTCCCACAGTTTATGCTATTGTTCCTTCATCAGTGACCCAGTCTAAGCAGTTCAGTTTAGAGGCTCTAACCAAGCACTTACTCCAATAGATTAACATCCTACACAGTAAACTTGCAGCCAAGAAAAGCATCCAGAGACCAATGTACAAACAGATGCAATCTCCAAAGACTTGGAGGTTAAAGTAGCTCTCAAGTTGCTCTCAGTGCTTTTTACCCTGAGCTGATGTCCAAAAGTAAACTTAGGAGGGACAATTATGAAACGGATACCTTTCCCCGCAACAGAAAATGACACCAAAACCTACAATTAAAAGCTACTGGTCTTAGCTTTCTTTTTCAGGAATAAAAGGGAAATAAGCTAAGAGGTTTCCTCTGTCATAAAAATCAGGCTTTGAAATCAATACTAGCGTACTTTTTGAAATGGAAACAAAAGTTTGTCTAAGCAGCTCTGACTTTGCAGCATTTACTCTGTCAGGCGTCTGCCAGATCGCCAAAGCCTCAGACTTTTAGCTAATTTGTTGAGCGAAAGGTTGAGAATCACTTTAGAGTCCCAATTGGAAGCAGATGTGAAATTGTGTTGCTTGATTACAAGCACCAGCTACATTAAAATTCAACATTCTGAAATTTCATTAAACTCATTCAGGTTTATAATTTGTGTTCTTTGGACTGCACAACACCTACCACTAGATTAATGCCATACTGAAAACGCTGTGACATTTGAAAACTACTTTCTGTTTCCTACAGAAAGGTTTTGGCAACATAGATGGGGAACACTGGCTTGGGCTGGACAATATCTACAGCTTGGCAAAACAGGGCGACTACAAGCTGATGGTAGAGCTGGAGGACTGGACAGGGAAGAAGGTGTACGCCGAGTACAGCAGCTTCTACCTGGAGCCCGAGAGTGAAGGTTATAAGCTAAGGTTGGGGACCTACCAGGGAAACGCTGGTGACTCCTTCAGCAGCAACAACGGCAAACAGTTCACCACCCTCGACCGTGACAGGGACGAATTCTCTGGTAGGTCGACGCACCAGACAAATAATCTTCACATACCCACTGATTTTGTCTCCTGATCCTGTGTTCTTCTTCTCTTCAGGAAACTGCGCGCACTTTCATAAAGGTGGCTGGTGGTACAACGCTTGCGGTCAGACCAATCTAAACGGAGTTTGGTACAGCGGTGGAGTCTACCGCAGCAAATTTCAGGACGGGATCTTCTGGGCGGCCTACGGAGGGGGCTTTTACTCTCTAAAGTCTGTCCGTCTCCTGATCCGGCCAATTGACTGAGACTTGGGATGGTGGTTCATCCTTGCTACATCTTCTACCCATAAATAAATAATATCAAGAGGTGGAATCAGGAATCCTTGCCATCATAACAGAGTAAAAATCAGCTGAGAGACATTGGTCTATTGCCAGACAATAATAACTCTAGCAGATCAGCTGAAATGAATATTGTCTCCTACGATCTCGGGCGGTTCCGGGCTATCAGTATCCCTGAGGCCATTCAGTATTACTCCAATACATTTTACTTGATTCTGTCTTTCAAGACCAAGTATGTAATAAAGGAAAATGGTAATTTACTACAGATATGAGATCTCTCTTGAGCAGCTAATGATGACTTATTGAAAGTAGTGCTTCTTATATCAAGTGGCACCGGATATTTGTGCAACATAGTGAATGAACAACAATGAACAATATGAGTTGATGCCATTTTAATTTGAAATGTTAAAATGCCTAAAACAAAATCTAACAATGGAAGATGGATCTTGCTCAATTTACTGTCAAATTGTTTGTACGATTACTATAATTTTTTTTTTTTTACAACCAAAAGAAAGTGAACTCATCGATATGTGTGCTTGTTGATTGTGCATAAGGCTAAGCTGGCTTTAGTATGTAAATATTGTTGGCTTTAATTGTTTAATTTAAAAAAAAAAAGATATGACTCGACTCAGGCCTCATGTTCAGTGTTCCCACTCTGCTATTCTTTGTTGTTATTTATCAGTGTATTTATAGTAATTGTAGTTATCTCTGGCAAATTTATATCTATTCTTGTAACAGTACAAATGTTCTTATGTTTTTATCCCTTGTAGAGGTGCATTAGAAACCCCAGAACAGATGTACGCAGGGGAAAGAAAAAAATAAGGAGTGCACGTCTGTTTGACAAGTGGATGGAAAACATATGATGTGAACCCTCATCCAGGAAAAAATAAAACACTTAAAAAAAATCCTGAATGGTCTTTCAGGTTTCACTTTTAGTAGTATTCTGGGATTGCATCGATATTGGCCTGCAGAGGTATTTTGTTTTATTACAACCACAAATTTATTCTGACTTTTTGTAAATGGCCAAAACAAAGTAGTGCATAATTGTGAAGTGAAATGGAAAAATAGGCACGGCTTTCAAAATATATTTTTACAGTCAAATCCTGTTATCTTACTACACTTGAATAAAAAGAACATGAAAAAGTCAGAACATGGACAAATGAAGGGATGGCCTCCTAAACTCATGATATACGAGATCAAATATGTCTTTCACTGCCCATCATCCCTATGAAACTTGGTGGAGGCAGAATTATGCTGTGGGGATTGTTTGTTTTCTGCTAGTAGGGACTGAGAAGCTGGATAAAGTTGATGGAAAGATGGATGTGAGAGCGATAAAAAGCTGCTACACACACACACACACACACACACACACACACACACACACACGTTTGTAGCTCACATAAAATCCCAATGAAATAAGTTGTGAAACAAGGTAAACTAATGTATAACTAAAATAACCAACACTGTTCAAATGTACAACATTACATCGAGATAATATATATATGATAGTTTTGAAGTTATCTTAGCACTTCAATAAATATATAAATACCGCTGGATTAAATAATTTAAGCATTGTGAGAAGGATAATTCAGTCTATATATCCCCGAGGCACTTCACAACAAAAAACAAAAGTCAATCCATAAACATGGACTGAGGCAGCATTTTAAAATTCACATTATCCTTGGATGGAAAAATAGAGACGCCTGAAGGAAGTAAGACGCTTCAAAGAATTATACCAACAGAAAAAAAGAAAACTTTTCATAGGAAAATGGGCCCATATCAGAGAGAGAGCTGTAGATTAGAGCGGATGTTAATTAACGCTGTCGTGAAGGAATTTAGTCTAAATTGGAAGCTGAAAGAGACAGCAGCAAACTTGATAAAAACCAAGAAACATCTGGAGAAGACTCAGAGGAACATTCTTTTCACATGAAGCGTATATTGGGGAAGAATAAAAAATAAAAAGAATATAGGCATGTGTTGAAATGAGGGTTCTTCTCTGAACATCTTCTTCAAGCGGCACCGAAAAATCAGAAAAGATCAAAGCTTTCTGACTTAAAAAAAAAACAACAACTAATAAGACCACAGCAAACACTCAACACAATGTGCCTCATGAATTCAAAATAACAAACCAAGAAGGCAGATAAGCTTGCATCAAAAATGCGGCACAGTCGCAGGGGCCCCGACCTTGGCGAGGACCGGCTGTACTGGCTCGCAACACGTAGATCCATGTGTCAAAAGAGCCAGATGGGAAATTAGTCTCTCAGTTGGCTGACGTTTTTGATCGGAGACAACACTTTAATCCTGATGTTTTCCATTACATTGGTTGTTCCATACACGGCTGTCCGTGTCCCAAGGCAACCGTAACTCAGAGTAAACACAAATGAAGCCCTAGTGCATGCTTCTGGCCTTCGGCGAGGTCTTTCTCCACTGAACGATGCCAAACATTAAAAGAAGAATGGATCAGCTCATCATTAAACACAATAAATTTACACAGGGACCATAAAATATTAACAAGGCAAGTCACAAAAGCGCCATGTATTTTCATTGTTTCTCATTAGTTTCATTGAGTACATCAGTTTCTATTTTAACAACAGTAAAATTTAAAAAAGCTGAACCTGTACAACTGCTATCAAATGCTTATTTAGAGAGTTCAATTACTTTTGTTTTACACTGTTTGCCTACCTGCTGAGATATATATCTAGTTTCAAGCTCATTAAACTTAACTGCGTCATGCATTCACAGAGGAAAAACAGAAACTCGGTTACTGGAGATACCTGTTCCCCTTTCGCCCCACTTGTTAGAACAAGAGGTATTACTTTCAGCATTGTTTCTGTGCCTCTGGACAGACCTTGTCCAACTTCCAGCTGGCACGTTAACGGACTGTCCTTGTTTAACCGCCAACTGTTACTTTGTTTTGATTGAGTACAAACTATTGTTGGATTTGAAATGTGGATGCTATAGCGATATAATGACACATCCAGCTCATGAGAGAACAGTGCAGATGCTGAAATCCTCAATGAGAAAAGATGTTAGCAATATAATATAGCCAATATAGCCGACCAGCTCTCTCCCCATGATTTCAGCCCAAAGCATGACTCCACCACCTCCTTGCTGACGTCACAGCCGTGTTGGGATGTGGTGGCCATCCACCACCAATCCAGTACTGTGTCCATCTGGACCATCCAGGGTTACACAGCAGTCATCAGTGAACAAGTGTGTTTGAAAATTAATCTTCATGTACAGCTGGGCCCACTGCCACCGTTTCTGTTTGTCTGCTCTGGTTATTGGTGGCCGAATAGTAGCTTCATGCACCGCAAGCCTCTGGATCCTCCACCTTGAGGTTCCAGAGGCTCCAGCAGCTTCAAATAACCGTTTGCTGCTTTGTAAGGGCATTTTAACAGCTGATCTCTTAATCCGATGAATTTGTCTGACAGATATCTTCCTCATTATGCCTTTATCCGTACAAACCCATCTTTGTTCTGAATCAGCCACAAATCTCTTCACAGAACGATGATAACGCTTCAGTTTTTGTTAAATATCTAATGTTTTCATACCTTGTCATACGGCACTACACTATCTGATGATTTTCATCAGCAGAGAGATTCTTTCTCTTTCCCATATTGCTTGAAACCTGTGGCCTGCTTAATAATGTGGAACATCCTTCTTAAGTAGATTTCCTTTAATTGAGCTCAGCAGACAAACTAATCAACCAGCTCTCTGAAATTAATTATAGTGATTCAAAGAGCCCTGACACACAATACCATCTATAAGCTTAATAGCACAACAAAAAATTTAATCTTTATGACACTTAAATTCAATTTGCATAATAATTTGGAACCCGGTGTAGATGCTATGGCAACAATGGTATAACCCATTTCAAATGTAAAAGTGAAACACAGCCTTCTTTAGTCATTGATTAATATGGAAAGAAAAATGATATTTAGTTAAAAAATGTAGAAATGACACCAGTGAACTGGTAAGTAAGTATTTTTTCAGCATAAAGGGTTTTTTTTACCTCTGAATATTTTTTGTCATCGTTCAGATTTATTTTTATAAGTGACATTTTTGCTATTACATTTAACAACAACTTTATTTTAAGACTTCCTAGCATCTTTACCTGGGGTCTTTACGAATCTTTACCAATCAATATGGCGGTGATGTTAAAAAGCAGTCAATTTTATGTTGCAAATTAGATGCAAAGGAGCAAAAACATAACTCAAAGTTACAAAAGCATCCCAGAAATACATTTTCAAAATGTCAAATCCTTCTGTCTAGAAAAACACAGCAGCCATTCAAACTACATCCTGCGAGCTCTCACCAATTTAGACACAAATTAAGCGACTTCTCATTTGCAAACACACCAGGAAGCCCTCCCCCAGGTGTATTATTTATGCAAGCAGTGGTGAAGCTTACATTAGCAGAGAAGCACTGGAACAAGCTTCACTGTTTAAATCTCTCAGAGTGATCGAGAGAATTTATGATGAAGGGAAACGTTCCAGAGTGAGCCAGTGGCGATTTCCCTCCTCTCAGCCAACTTGGCCCGTTTCATCCCCAAAGACAGCCAGACGGTCACACAGCACACATGTGTTCACATCACTAAAAAGCTCATGTCATAGGGAAACACCATCCCACTCATACATTAATACTCAACGAGGCTCCACCCTGTGACAGAGCAGCTGGTCGCAAATCATCCAAACGCTTAGCGAACGGAAAGTCTTTCCCTTCTAACACGCAGTGAAGACATACAGTTAAAGCTGGGTGATGCGCGCTGCTTCACAGCCCCGAGTTTGCGTTCGTCTCGAGGAAAATGGCCACCTCCGGCTTTCTGTAGCGACAATAAAGCTTTTGGGCTGGTGTCCGTGTTTGTTTGTGCATATTTAAGTCTGCGTGCTTGAACCGCAACGGCAGCGATGAAGCAGGGCCTGATGGCTAAAGAGGAAGAAAAAAAACCAAACTGTTTGGCAATAAAGAACATCAAAGTCATCGTCGAGCCCAAACAAGAACAAACAGTACGGCAGTAAAACCACACACATGGACGCGAGCGTTTTCCCCTGCACTCCTCATCAGGGATTCCTGTGTGATGTCAGCCAGTCCAGCCAAAAATAAAAGAAAGCTTTTACATACAGAAGACAAAAAAGATGATTTTTTTCCTCCCTCTTCTTACTAATTCATGTGTTTGTTCTTGTTTAAAGGAACCTTGAGATGTTTCTCAACAGAGCACCAAATTTATGAGCAACATTTACTCCTCGTCTCAATTCCAAGAAGCCAAGCAAAACAAACAAAAAAAAAAAGAGAGGCAAAGACAGTAAACGAAGGAGCACAGGAAAAGCAAAAGCTGCAGCAGAAAGGTACAGCAACCTGAGAAAAAGAGAGAACATTAAATGATAAAACACGACCGACCGGCGTACTTAATAATCCGTACGATCAGAATACCAGGCACAGCTGCAGGGCCAGTCAGATGCTTAATACGCCGTTAATCATAAACCTGAAAACAGTTCGTAAAGTTTAAAAGGCTGGATTTTTAACGCAACTCAAAGACTTTTCAATACTGTTTCATAACATGCACGGCTGATATAAGGATCACTGTCAAGAATCTAGTTTCTAAAGGGTTTTTCTTGGGTTTCTATAAAACTAAATACGCCAAACGCTCTGAAGCACAGGACCACAAACGTGATGAGCAGCTGAAGAGACAAAACCCAGAGCTACTGACGAATGACCACCGAGACAAATCAACTTTAATTTTTCATTAATCTGCAGGAATCCCCTCTATGAATCAAACATGTTGTCGTCCTGCTACTTCTCCCCTGAGTAAACATTTCTGGAAAAACTTAGCACATTTGCACATTTGTCTGATTAACAGCAAGCCTGCGTATTAATGTGCAGGCTTTGTTCAGACGACCAAATAAAATTTGCTTCATTCCATTTTAACCAAACTGAATGGTGTAGAGAATGTTAAGATCTAAATGAACCAACTTTGAAACCAGACAAATTCTTGAACAACTTCACACATGAACATTTTATTTGTAAGTAAATAAATGGTAAGGACTTCTGTTTATTTTATTTTGTCATACTAGACGTGATTTTTTTGGGGGGGCGGGGGGGGGGGGGTCGTTATAGGTAGAAATATTGGTTTCTCTTACCTAGGTACGGTATGCAAGAGACCATGCTCTGGCTGCTGATGAAGTCTCTCAGACGTTTGTAGTTGTCTTCTTTGGACATCAGGTAGTCGAGCCTATCAAACGTAGACTTGTCCTTTCGACTCAGTAACTGTTAATAATAAGGCAAAACCAGAAGGCAAGAAAAGGGAATTAGAGCAAAAAGCATTTTTACAATTACAGTGTGTCAATTAAGCTGCCATATTTCACTGGAAGTGGTGCAAAACTCATTGGGCATTCCATAACCACATGTTTTAACAGTAAGGTAAATACACTCACCGCCCACGTTTTTGTGAGCCTGAAGATGGGCGCACTTTGTAACCCCGACACCACCGCCATGACAGCGTGGAGGTTGTTCATGTCACACAGTTTCTGTGAAAAGTTACACGACATCGAGCAGACATTTAGACACGTTCGCACAGTAAGACAGCCGTGCTCTGAATTTTTATTTTATTTTAGTTAATGCGTGATCCAAGTCGTTCAAGAATGGAAAGAAAGTTGAACATTCACAGTCTGATACTTAATAAAAATCAATAAAAGCAGCATCTATAAAGCAGTGATCCTCCAGACTTCGGTCATCCTAATGGCGGCACTTTATGCCAGCAGGAGTTTCTGTAGGTCTGAATTTTGTTTCCCCAACATATAACCGACTAAAACATGAAGCTAGTTATTACTAAACTCGTGTTTTGCTCCTGCTGTTGCCATCTGTAAAGGTGATAGGCCACGAGTCTGAATCCTTCAGACTCCAAAGGGACATTTTTGCCTTCAGTCCAGCTACATATGGCTCACTTAGAGCCACAAACGTTACAGGACCTTTTTTTAAAAGACAACATATAACTTTTCTTAAAATATCTACAAAAATAAATGTGTTGCTAGTAAAGAGCCAACATTTTTTGAAGGTTTTCAAATTAAGGAAGACATTAAACATTTGTGAAGAGGATAAATACATTTTATTCTGATATTTGTGGAAAATTATGCTCAAAAACATTTGCAAATTTTCAAAACAACAAAAAAAATAGATAAATTATACATTATTGGTACTTTTAGTGTCAATGTGGTGGAATATCAATGTAATTATTCCATAAAAAAAACTGCTAAAACTTGCATTTGTTATTATCAAAGTTGTATTGAAAGACATTAGCTGAGTCATTGTGGCCCCAGAGCTGCAGATTGCAGACCTCTGTGCTAGGCTAACTTTAGCAAGTTTGTTGTCCGTTTTGCTATGACTTGTTAATAATTGGCTCACAACATACCACAGTAAAATAACGCTTTCCAACTATAGAAATCTAGCGCTGTATTTAAACATAATAGAAGTTAATGAATAATCCCTCAGCTGCTTTCTTTGCAGCTGAAAACTTTGCAGCAAAAAAGTTGTCCAATATTTCAGCATAGCACACAGAGCAGGTCACACCTACAGAGGAAGCTACAGCAGCCAGTGTAGTCTCTCTTTTACAATTAATCTGATTATATAAAAAGGTAAATGAAACTTTCTAATATTTGTGTGAATTACAGTATTAATGTTGTGTTTTGAGTGGAGATGCATACCTTGGCAGTGCGGATGTACAGACTCAGCACTTCGGCTCGGATCTTCAGCGTTTGAGCGTGGAGGATCTCTCTTACCACCCAGAAACTTGTCTAAGAAAAAAAAAAATAAATAAATAAATAAAACACACACACCCCTTAGAGATTACTGCACCAAGCAACACAAAAGACCAAACAACAAACAAACTGGGAAACCATCAAAAGTTATAATCTGCAACGCAGAATCAGGACTTCAGGTATGTAAAAACAGGGATTGTTCTCCATCACTTGATGATCCCTTAATCTCTGAGCCAAAGTTGCAGCAAGCCGTGAAGCTCTGGGCTTGGCGTGGTCGAAAGTAAATCAATTCACCACAGGACAGCAACGCCTCATTTAGGCCAATTAGAAACGAGCTCTTGATAAAAAAAAAAAAACAAACAAACACAGGATCACAATCAGTTGGTAGATACAGTCAGGAACGCATGAAATGCCAATTGGTAAAGGAGAGAGAAAAAAAACAAAAAAAAACAGAAGCACACGTGTTTGTTCAGAGCACTTGGCCAGACAGTGAGGGATGTCGGAAATCTGTCTCTTTGGGGAAACTGCTGGCAAGACAAGATTCTGATTGCACATACGCAGTTAAACAGGTCAGTCAATCAATCTTGTTTAAACCCTGGGGATGGATGGAGGGAATGGGAAGAGGGGGTAGTGGGGAGAGAAATTTAACTTGAGGACTGAGGCCAGCAGCTGTCTGGACATTGTGTTCTGAACAGAGACAAAAAAAGGCAGTCTGTCTATCTTTGTGTCTTCTTCTGAGATAATCGTACTTTTAACTCCAACACTGTCTAAATTTAAACTTCTACCTTTTAAAATCCATGTAGAGGGGCAGTATTATGTTTTTTTTATAGCACAATCAAATAACTGTTAACTTCAGTCATAAAAAAAAAATGCTACATCTAAAATACGACTTAGAAGAAGTGTGACTTCATAACTTTGAAATTGCATGTATTGAGCTCAGCAGATGCCCGGTTCCACCAGGCAGTTGCTAATTTCTGCTGGCTAGTCTTAAGGAGCTAAATCTGAGCTTATACTGGCTTTGATTTTCCTGGCAACAACACTAAGGCTCAGTGTTTCACGAAAAAAGATAAGGAGTAGTGAGAGTATCTATCCCCTCATTTCTGCTATAAACACAATACCAAACTCAAACCAAGCTTAAATTACGAGAACAAAGTCTCAAAAAAGCCCAATCACAGCAATAGTGTTTAAAATGAAATCAAATGAAGTCTTCCAGACAAAATTATACTTCAACAAGTGCTAATCATTTCTCTCCTTTCGCGTTTTTTTAGTTTTGATTGTTTCTCACTACTCGATGCCGGGAAGGTTGACTGAATTACGGGCTGGTTGCCCCGTTTGATACATTTCACTTTTTAACCTCCATCTGTCATGGAAAACACTGGCGTTGGACATGTTGGCCATGTTTGGACATCTCAGTTAAACAAATCTCACATCTTTCGTGCTGGATTTATAAGCGTACCAAGTCCGCCAGATGAGAAGCTCCCAGTGTTTCAATAATCCTAAATAAGGTGGAGCAGCCAAAGCAAACACAGATGCATCGGCTGTAGATCAACCAATTTTCTGGTTTAATGGAAGAAACTGGTGAAGATGAAAGTCTTGCATATAAAAACTGTAACGATACGAGTCAAATAATCATCCAATCTCTGGCTGGGGAGCAATAGAGGTCTACAGAACAAACTGAGAAGTTAAAACCTAGCGTTCTCATTTGACCATAAATATTAACTCTTTTGGTAAGCTTTAAGGAACAGGTTACAGAGCATTTATCGTAGTGGTTTAAACTTGCTGGCAAATTGTCTCCTTTATTGGCTCCTAAAAGCACCAAGTCAACAAAAAATTTGAATCAGGGGGGGAAAAAAACAAAAATGGCCGCAGTTAATCTGGAATGGGCTTTCTGGGACTCTCTGCCTCGACAGGCCAAGACCGTCTGTCCAAAAAGCTCATTTTCCTTGGCTCGCAGCGGCCGAATGCGTGCGGCAAACATCTTGAATCACCGTTTGGGATCTGCCATAAAGAAATTTCCACAGAAACACATTCTTCTTGGATCATATTTACATGTGAGGTTGGTGAAGTGGGGCTCAGAAAAGACTGGCAAAAACAGAGAAAGTGGATTAAAGGGGATGGCTGCCCCTTGAATCATTCCCCACAGCTTCCCGTTGACGTAACTGGGTAAGGAGAGAAAGATTCTTCAACATGTGCACAGTCATTTGTTTACTCTTCAAAAATATTTACACCCTAACATTTTGCAACGCTGGCAGACTCGGACATTTGTGTCTTTGGGTGAAATAGAGAGAAAATCTAAATCGTGTGGAGTTATATTCAACTCTCAATGGTTGAAGAACAAACTTTTTTATTACAATAGCAGCTGCAGTAAAGTTTTCTTTTTGTTTTTTGCTTCCACCAGCTTTACTTATTTTGCTCAGAAGCCATCTCAAACTCATTCAGATTAAATTAGACACCTCCAGCATCACATTATTGCATTTTATCAGTATTCAAGTCTTGCTACAGATTCTCTTTTAGACTCTTTCCATTTTCACATAATGGGCAGAACAGAGCTTTTCAAAGCTGGGATATTAACTACTTCCCTCTGCTTATAGCAGAGGGTCTTGTAACCTGTTTTTATGCATTTTCTGTCTGTTGCTTAATTATTTCGTGTGTGTAAATGTTGGTTTCTTTCTACTTTTTTTAATAGAACTACATGCGCAGTGTTCCGTCCTGTACAGTGAGATGCTTTGTGTTTTTGTATTGACTTGTCTTAGGAGGACAAAGGTTGAAATGTAGCTATTGTGTCAATTCCTGCATATTTACACTGCCATGAATTGTGGTAATGTTGATTAATGTGCACTCTCCTAATCAAATACATCAAATCAAACTAAAATATGTTCGTCTGATGTGTTCCTTGGTCTTCTTGAAGCTGTTTGTTCCTGAATGTTCTCTGACATACTCAAAAGAGCAGCTTTCATTCAAAAACTTAGTTACAAAGGAGGCATCGATTCAATAATTATGCGATTTATAAAGCCAACTGGATTCATGTTAGGTGTATCAGAGTAAAGGGGACTGAATTTAAAAACTTTGTGAACAAAAAATAAAAAATAAAACCAAGTACACCTCTCTGCCACTTCTTAGTAATTCACTACTTCATGTTGGTCTATCACATAAAACCTCAATAAAACATATTAAATTGTGGCTTTAATGTGACAAAATGCAAAAGTAGTGTCAACATGTTTGCAAGAAACTACATAAATGTGAGTAGCTGAGGATACAAAGATGTCTGCCTTCAGACACGCGTCACCTGGGGACCACTTGTGATGTGCATAAGAGCATTTCACGTGCAAGGAGAAGACACAGGGAACCTTAGGAGCTGCCATGATAAACACAGCTTCAAAAACAAGCACATCTGGGAGAACTGGGGTGATGACTTGAGAGCAGGAGGATGGAGACGGAGGGCATGATGGAAATACGAGCTGTCATCCCCTCAAATCTCAATAGCCAAGCCTCATAAATCTCCACAACCGCAGGGAGGAAGACTTTCCCCTTCTTCTCTCTATTTTTGGGGGGCGAGACTTCAGATTGAACTCGGCTGCGAACGCCGAGGATGTCGGGGTCTCACCTGATTGAACCTGCGGGTGAAGGCCACGACATTCGGAGCGGAGCTGTGCTTCTCCTTCTTGTTCCAGCCACAGCTAGAAAGCTCCTGTAAACAACAAATGAAATCCAGATTACGTTCTGAGACAAAGGGAACGTTGTGGACGCACACATGCCGCTAATGCGTTTCACAGCGCAGTGGGAAGATTTGCTTTAGGAGATGGAAAAGAGGGAAGGACCAAGACATGACAGTAGAGGAAAGCGGCGGAGGAGGAGAAAGAATAGATGAGTGAAGACTGAAGACTTAAAGGGATAAATGAGGGAAAGAAAAACAAACAAACAGGTGAGGTCATACGGGAACATGTCTGTTTTAAATATGCAGCAAATATTTCTCTGCTCTTATAACACCGTCGTAAAGCTTACAGTAACAGGTAGGAGAGCACAAACAGGACACATTTTGGCACAATTCAAAAATTCTAAGGGTTTATTTGAGAGCTAAAAATATCTACAACACAATCTAACTTCAAAGTAACTAATTCAAGTTTAAGTGGCAACAGTTTTCAAGCCCTACTAAGTTTTTGAGTAGTTACAGGTTTTAAAAAACACAAGAGGAGTTTAAAGTCCTTTAATGAGAGGCCAGAAACATGAGGAGAGCAATGCTAGCTACTGATGAGTAAAGGCCACTAGTGACAAAACAAACCTAAAAAAGCAAAAATCTTTTTAAACTGCTGTTGCTAGCATACACAACTGTGGCCAAGTCTCGTCAGAAAACTAAAATCAACCCCAAAAATTCTGATTGATGCATCTCTACTTTTTATACTTTCTGTATTTTCTACAAAGAACTGCACAGCACAAATACCTAATATTCTGTCTGATAAGCACGATTGCTTTGAAATGCTAATAAATTTAGTGAGTGTTTCTTTTTAAGTTTACATATCAAAATAAATAAAAAATCTTTAAAAATAAAAATCTCATTATCCCCTTACGTATCATGGTACATTACAGTGGAAGCAGTAGGAATATGTTTTTAGTTTGTTTGCTTTAAATCAAAACAAATAGATCATGTTGTATCTCAGTATAAATGGTATTACATTACAGTGGCCCATGTCTACTCAACACGCAAAAATGTCTGCAAAAATCATCTGAGCTGAGACAGGAGAATGTTTGAGCTATCATAACTTATGACAGCTTTAATGACTCTGTTGCTAAGATGTGTATTGGTTGTTTTTTTAATTTTTATTAAAAAGTTTACAAATGCCCTAATAATGCTCTTACAAAGCAGCAGCAGCTGTGGACAGTGTGTTTTCTGTAAACTTGATTAAAAACAAAAGCCGTCGGAACGTTGGAAGATGAACAGAGAAAATTCCACCAACACTCAAACATTCATTTGTTTCTGTCTCAGAACCAGGCTGGAAGTCCATTCGGCCTTCAGCTGCCGTCCTCAGCAACGAGGTAGAACTGCACATCCAGTCCAAAGGGAACCCAGGTCCAACCCGGGCCCTCCACAGGATGTCCCAGAGACCAGGGACAGTGACATAACGTTGGTGGTGGTGGGGGGGGGGACTTTGTGTGAGCCCTCCTGCTAAACATTTCTCCAGCTCGGCTTACTTGGGACGCGGCCTGAACAGCTGAATCAGCCTGCAGCCGCTCAGTGACTCATGGCGACTGTCTGGAAGCAGCAGCGTCCAGTAAACCTCGCTGAGCTCCCCCGGAGCTGGACTGCATCAGCGTTATTTTTTTCGTTTGGTTTTGTTTGCAACGAAAGCCTGTGTTCATTCAGGGCTAAGTCTCAGAGTCCGAATATCAGATGCAGATGTTAAAAGCAGACATTCATGCGTGGGTGAGGTCAAGCTTTAAGTCTATGTTCAACGGTTAAGAGCGGAGATGTAGGAAAAAGAGGGGGGGAAAAAAAGGCTATAAAACTGAAACTGTCGAAGAACCGAGCGGGTCTTTTCACAACGACTTTTAAAATCAATGACATGAAGCATCACAGGTTTGCTTAATGAGACAAAGTTCAAACAGAGCAGGACATTTCAGCTCATTTCTATATTATTATTATTTTTAAATTAACCCTTACATTTATTTTATAAACCTTTTATTTCCTATACTTAGAGGCGAGTTGGTTTGTTTTCTCTGAGCCTCATGGCTCCGCCCTCTCTCTGCCACCCAGGCAGCGCAGTGGAAGCCACATTTACTGGCACCCCAGGTAAACACGCAAAAGCCTAAAAATAAAAATAATCTTTTAATGCAGCTGCATCATCTCACACTGAAAAATCCAACCGTTATTGGTGTTCACATTTATGCAGTAGGATGAAGGTAGCTGAAAGATTTAGTTTTTTAACTTGACTTAAATTTCTCAGATCCTAGAAAGGCTTAAATTCCAGTTTGTTTGTTTTTTTTTAAGTTAAACAGGTTTCCTTCATGTTTGTAATGTAAGAAGTGCAGAGCTGTAAAACTTTTTAGTGAATTTTTAAAATATAAATGACACAAAGAAGTGAAATGCATCGGTACCTGTTCGTTTCCGATACCGATACAGATATCTGAGGCTTGGTATTGGCCGATACCGATCCGATACAGAAAAACAGTGCCGAGTTGACTTAAAACGTCAGGCATGTAAAAACAACAACTTTAATTTGTTCAGTCAGTGCAATTAGGGTTAGTATAGAAACCAATGAAAAAATAAAGAAGCTGAAAATGACAAAAACAATAGACTGACTATCTTGGTCAAATGCACAAAAGTAAACTGCAACAAACCCTCTTTCAAATGGTCCAGAAAGTACAATTAGGAATTCTAAATATAATGTAAAATATAAAATATTTCAAGCAAATGGTCACAGACACCTGATCTAGAATTGTTTTCGATATTGGGACTGATACAGGTCGGATATCGGATCGGTGCATCTCTGCGAGGAGTGATGGACAGAGTAACAGAAGGCTGAACATGAAAAAAGGATGCAATGAAATGGCACAGATTGAAGGAAGGAACCTTTTGACACTAGAATAGGAAATTAAGTCTAGAAAAGCAAATATTTTTCCAGATTCACGTTTTCTTTCCCGTACCTCTCCAGATTGCATAGAAATCCTGTATAATAATGCCACAGTGGCCCATTTCCTTTGGGCACTAAGCTGGACAAGGATCCATTTACCTTGGCACCACAAATAGTGAGGATGGTGACGGTAAAAAGAAAAAAAAGAAAAGAAAAAGTCCCCAAGTTTCCATTTCATCTTTTAAACCAGGATGCCAACCAGTTGCTTGTAAGGAAAAAGCCCTTTCTGTCCTTCCATCGCATCATAAAAATGAGAAAATGAGATGCCTCTTGACTGAAAGTTAAACTAAACATTCTTCATTGTGAATAAAATGCAACCAAACTGAAGTTTGCAAATTATGACATTTTACAGTTTGACATTAAGAAGCTGCACTAAAAGACTAATTTGGTTTTTAACAGGTCTGTACTGTAGGTGCCAATAAAGAATTTTTTTCCTTTTTTTTTTTTTAACAACCCAGCAGAAACCTTGACACCAGACCGCTCGGTCCTCCTGTCCTCTCACTTTAACACACATCAAGTCCGTCCGGGTCGTTTTCCAGTTGAAGTCATTTCAAGCCTTCCTGTTGTTCGGTGGCATTATTAGAGAGTCCAGCTGCCCTGATCCGCAGCCATTCCAAAACCTATTAGGATTTCATTTCCTTAAATTTACTCGTGACTTTACTGCCTCTCCTGACAAAACTCCTGCCAACATAAAGGAGAGAAAGAGAAAAAAAGAAAAGAAAAAAACAACAACACTGGATCGCTCTGAGAAAGGCTTTGAAAAAGGCGAAGGTTTTAAACGCTGCAGTAAAACAGTGCAGTAAAATAGTTTGCTCTGCGAAACCACAGACAGCCAGTCATTTCCTCACGTTGCTTGAACCGAACACTTTTCCCCCCCGCCTAAGCAAAATCCTGCAGGTTTGAGAGAAAGTCGACTCCATCATCAACACTTTACTGAAGTAGAATTAACACAGAGGCTGTCAAAAAAAAAAAGTAATAACTGATCTCACTTCTGGCTTGGAAATAGGCAATTATCTACAAAAACAATTAAACAATATAAAAGATGCATCCGAACTAGAATGAGACAAAGGAGATTCACAAGCTAACAATTACAAAGTGAAATCTGAACAAAGTGAGGTTCTGCTGCGGAGCCGCAAATAGCGATGAGATCATGTGTGATGCCACAAGAATCCTCTTTGTTTTACGCCTGCTCTGTAAGTGGAAAACTGTGCGCCGGGACCCCCGGGGAGCCCCACTTGGAGGCCAAGGGCCACGGCAGGAAGCCCTGATAAAGATGAGCAACTTTATTGGAGGGGTAGAAGAAAAAAAAAAGGAGAAAAGAATAAAATAAAAATTGCTGCAATAAAGGAGGGTATAGCAGCGAAGAGATTTACAGGGGATGACAGGGAGGACCGCTGTGAAAAATGATCCGAGTTGTTTCTGTTCTCTGATTAGTGCTTTAGGATGAAGTGCGATGGAGGAACGCTGGGCTGATTGCCTGGTTATGCTTAATTTATGGCAGATCTGACTCCCTGCAAATCTGCAGGCCAGGAAAAACATGGGATGGCAAAAAAGAAAAGATAAGGGGAGAAGAGGAGGAGTAAAAATCTGCTTTTAAGCAATTTTTTTCCCTCTGCCTTAAACTTTCAGAAACCTTTAAACTAGCAGTCACCTCCGCTGCAAACCGCAGAGATCTGTTTTATTTTTCTTTCCCTTTCTTTCTAGGAAAAGACGCATTTGTTGACTCGCGTATGGAGATGGAAGGTGGCGATCAAAACCAGTTATCGGCAAGCCATAAACTTAAAATACATGCGTTTTCTTCTGATTGGTAAACCACATCGAGGCATGACCATGTCACGGCAAAATAAGCAACTTTTGATGCAGATGGTGACTTTGTTTTCAGTACCACTGACAAATTCTCCATAATGAAATCAGACGCAGCACAGTGTTATGGACATTTATGTTGAATCTTTTGTTTCTATTAATTTAGCTTTTTCCTTAAAGAAGTTACAATTTTGGGAACCTAAATGTGTAATTTGTTATATTTGGAAATGTTACGATTATTTTGTGGCTTCCTCCCATTAATTAAAGAGTTTAAAAACACACATGGACATGTGGTGGAGATGTTTTTGGTTGTCAAGGGGCAGGGGGGGTAAAGATGGGGTTTTTTTTACCACTTTTTGAACTTGTAAGATCGGGTTAAATCACCTCCAAGTTGTAAGAAATGTTCAGTTATTACTGTGTTTCCTGTCGCCACCCACAGATTTTTCTTGGAATAATTTTATTTTCGACGCCCCGACACACTGAGAAAAACAAACTAGAGCTCCAGGAAATACTGAATAATTATAATTAGCACAAAAAACCTGTTGGCCAAAACTGTTCACACGCCTGGCAGGTGTAGATTTGTGCTTAGAATGAAAGCCAAAAAATGATCAGGCGGTAAATAAATCTCAAAAGTCAGTAGAACAGAAAATCACTCATCAGTTCATCTCTACTCTTTAGTTTTGGTTTTTCCCCTTTCTAGTACATCGGAGAATGTGTTCAAGTTTATTCTCCTCGTAACTGTTGGTTCACACTTGAAGACGGCATTAAATATAATGACGAAATTACATCAACGGCGGTGGAAGAAATCCACCCGGACAATGGAAAACTTGTCACTCTGGGTTTTTTTTCGCTCTCTCCTGCCAAAGCGTTATTTCTCTCCCACTCCGACAGTGATAAATGCGTCCGGAGCTCGCAACTGACAGACTCCAGTCCGGCAGGGGGGAGGAGTGCGGGGGGTTCCTTCTTGTTTTTGTTGCATAGCGATCACTGTCCAAACAACATGCGCGGACTGTGAGGATCTGCACTGAGCTGTGAGCCAACAGCCTGATAGCCTCTTTCATGCACGGCTTCCCATCAAATGTGTCGGTGTCGGCTGGAAAATACAACTGGTACTGTAATTTTGTGACATTCTGTGGCAGACACTGAACTCTAGCAACACTTTTATATCGCTTTACACATAAACCACACGTGTGTGTGTGTGTGTGAACTGATTTGTGCGTACAGTAGTGGTGGTTTAATTCAAAACTTTTGTTCCAACTGTTTTACCAAAATTAGCTAGCAGTAGAAGCAGCTTATTGTTTCTCAGCGTCTCGGCCAACAGAACAAAGGAAAACTTTGAATAAAAGCATCTGATCTGCAGCCCAGATCCGTCCTCTGCCTGGGAAGACGTCGATATTTTCAGCTGTGGCTTTCGCCAACACAACGCAGCTAGAAATGAGAATATTATGAGAGAAAATGATGAGCTGGATTTGCATTATGGCAGACAAATCAGCGACACTGGAGAGGTTGTTCTGATAAATGTAGAACGGGAAGACTTGATTGATTGTGTTTTGGGTCCCCCGCCCCATTCATCACACTTTTTCCACAACTGTATCTTTGGCACGATAATATAAATCTCAATGTCCAGGATAGTCTTGTAAAGGATTTTTGATCTGGATGAGTCTTTTCCAGGTGAAATAAAATCCAATAAAATGACATCTCTTAATTATTCGCTGGAGGTATACCAATAGCTGCTTTCTGGCCAATCACGATCTTTAAAAAAAAAATAAAACCTGACAGCCTGATTCCGATATTTGTTTGTCTTAAAAAGGCAGTAAGTTGACAACAGTGGGGTGACTATTAACCACGTTAACAGTCTTCTCAAATGTGACTGAATCCTTTCAGTTGAACAGATTCAGAAACTTATTAAGAAGAGATCATGGACGCACCAATCCACTTTTTCACTTTTGATACAAATACCAATATCTGAAGTTTAGTATTGGCAAAAAAAAAAACAGCCCTGAAGTGACTCAAAACCTTTTTTTTTTTGTTTCTTTAAAACGCAGACGTAAATATACTGAATTACAAATTTATTTGACAACTCTGCTCCAGCACGGCACACATAAGCACACCAACAGCTTCACAAAACTGCTGGTCAGACATGTTTAAACAACTTTAATTTGTTCAGTCAGTGCAATTGGGAGCATAGCAGCCGATGTAAAATAAATAATAAAGACACTGGCAAAAAACGACAGGCTGACCATCTTGGTCAAACATGCAGAAATAAACCTCAACAAACCTCCTTTCAAAGTATAATAAGAAATTTTAAGTATAAAGTAAAATAAATAAAGCATAATGTCAATCAGAGCACAAAGCGTAGAATTACACTGAATAGATCTACCCTTATAGATTGGACACACTGGCACCGATACCGGATTTAGAATTGTTCTCAATAATGGGACTGGTCCACGTTAACATCAGATCGGTGCATCTATGCAAAAGATGGTGGCATTCTGATCTGTGCGTGTTTGAGCCGGGCTCGTGAAAAAGAAACATTGCCTGCCTTCAACTAGAAAGCCATCATTCTCTGCGACCTTCAGCGTGCTCAGAGGAGATCTGCTGTGGCTGATAGGACATGTGAGGAAGGCCACATAGTTCTGGGCCGTATGTAAAATGCAACCTGACTGCTGTTCCCTGAGAGCTGCAGCAAAGACCGCCGGCCAAAGCCGCTAAATCACTCAGCTTGGCTGTTGCCATGACTCTTGTGTTAAAAACAAAAGGCAGAGCTCTCTCTCTCTCTCTCTCTCTCCCTGAAGCCCCTCTCCATCACTCACACTCCCCCCCCTCTCAGCCACTATTTCATAAACATCCAGCTGCAGATCGTCAGCAGCGTGTCTGATTACAAAATCGGAAAAACAGAGAGGGAAAGAATGGGTTCTATTGTTTTCCCCCCGAATCAAAGTTCTTTTCTACTTTCACTTAACACATCATTTCGTCTCCTCCTCCGCGTCGGCACAGTTCATCTAAGTGGAGTCGCCAGCAGTAATCGCCGCTTCGTAAATTCAGATGAGCGGGAGAGATTTCCTTCTAGTCCCTTGCATTCATCCCTCCCTCCTCACTGTGATCCATGTTATCATATGTCATTATAATGGCATTTCACTCTGCTAAACGACAGCCAAGGAACATAACCGCCATTCACCGGAGGGCCGTAAATTAAACGACAGTCTGCTCTGCAGCATCGATTATTCTACGTCCCAAAAAAATACCGTCTTCTGTTGCCATCGATTGCGCATTCCTCTCTACTGAGTGAATGGCTTTCGCCGCTCGGCCGGCAAAGGGCTCCGTCCCGTTCACGTGGAAACGGCGCTCCTGGATCGATGTTTTGTTCGCTCGCCGAGTCTGCGGCGTCACGCCGAGACGTGTCTTGAAGATGAAATCCCTCTATCAAAGAGAGCTAGCGGCAGGTCTCTCCAAGTACAGGAGTACAGGATGTACAATTTTCTGGATCGTATGAAATAAGATGTTTACTTCCTGTCCAAAAGTCCTGGTTGGACTTTATAGTAGCCAGGACTTATGGACAGGAAGTCCTGTCCTCCTGTGAGGAGCAGGAGGGTTACCCAAAATGCTGGACAACTCATCCTTGAGGTCAGAAAGAACCCAGAAAAACACCTAAAGTTTTTAACAGTTTTCACTCCGTATCACTTTTTCTTTTGTTCACGTGGAAAGAGAAAACGCATCTTTTGTGGAAACTGACATTATTAGCCAAACCTCTAACCTGAGCTATGACCCTCAAACGCATCACATATAACAGCAGCAGCAGGTTACATGTTCATTGAGACGCTGCAGCAGCAACATTTTCTACAGCGTCAATTTATTGTTCACCATCCTGCTTTTCTTGTCGTGTTTATCGCTGACCTCACATGGGTGGACTTCCCATGTTCTATATTTAGCGCCACTTAAAGACCCGACAGAGTAAAAACAGCGTTTTGGGCCAATTTCAGTGTTTCTGTGTGGATGGGGAAAAAAAACACAAAAAAAACGTCTCTGGCATCTGTGGGATAACTCCGAGCTCAAAACCACTGCTGATCAAAAAGAACATCAAGGTCTCATATTTGCCCAAAAACCTCCTGATGATCCCAAAGACTTAGGAAACTATTCTGTGAGCTTGCAAAACAAAAGGGTAAGACTTTTCAGACTGTGTCCCTCCAGCCACAGTTTTCTGTAAAACTCGGGAGCATTTTAGAAAAGAGCATCACATTAACAGCTGAAGGGTACCAACGTGGCGGTCTGGACTAAATTTTTACCTGAATGTAAATTAATGGAACCATGAATTCTGCTGGAAAATCCTGAAGGAAAACGTCTGGCCATCCATTTGTCCCCCTAATATCAAGCATGCTGAGGTTACGCAGCAGTGCAATAACCTCTTAAAGTGGCCTAATCAAAGTCTGGACTTGAATCCTTGGATTTAAAAAAAGGAACGAGTCTGGCTGAATTGATACAAATCGGAAACGACAGGTGTGTCAAAACACCCTCACAAACCTCGAGGCCAGTGAGCGGAAACACTCGACGGCAGCTGTTGCCGCAGAGCGTGGCACGGCCGGTTGTTGCGTTTAGAGTGGGATTACTTTGCACTCAGGGCCGGGTCGGTTTGGATAGCATCCCTTCTGACATCGAATCATCGTGTGAAAACCGCGTTTTGTTTCCACATTCTCAGCACGACCTCCTCTGCAGTAAAAACAGTTTCTTTGATAATCCGAAAAATTTAAAGGCGATCAAACCTGTAAGGGTGCAAGCACTGCGCCACCTCCACTCAGCCCTGGACATAAATTCACAGCTTGAATGCTGTTTTTTGTTGATTTTTTTTTTCCCCACTGCCTTCACGGCACAAGGTGAGAATTTCTTCTTGATCCACGACGTCTGGCTGGACGTCCCAGGCTCTTCTCCATACATCTGCTTCGAGTCAGCGATGAAACGTTTAAGCTATTATCTTCTGTTCTACTGCAACATTGTCGGGATCATTTAGGCAAGTAAAAGTGAATCAGTGAGGGCTGTTGCTCTCCTAAAGAGTCTCACACGGGCTCTCTGTGTGATCTTGTGATAGTTATGAAGTGTTTATGGAGACTGAGTGAAGGAAAACAAACACTTTAATAAAAGCGCTAACAGCCCAAGTTATGAAGTCACGGTATTTAAATCTAGCAATAGCAGGATTATAAAATCCAGCCAAAATGTCTTGTAAAGGCATTTCTCTTTGTTGTCTCGCAAAAACAGAAAAGAAAAGATAGATGAAATTTATTGAAAATGTTGATTCCACTTTTTTCCTTTTAATTAACTTTTGGAGTTATGTTACTAAAAAAAAATCAGCCCTCAAAACATCTGGATTTGTTAAGAGAGTTTATAAAAGCAATAAAAATCTCCATTGAACGCGAACTGCCTTAAAGCTATGAAACAAAACGAGAGTGACATCATGCAGCGTCATGGAAACGCGAGCGATCACGGCCTCGTTTCCACTCTCTCACCTAAAGGGAATTATACACAATGTAAAAATGCCTCGGAAAAAAAAATATCCACGCCTCCTGAATTTTTCCACATTCTGCCAAGTTATGGCCTGAAAACTTCCAGGAATTTTATTGGGATTTTAAGTAACCTGACCAACGCTACACGCACGCCACAGGAAACATCACTTGTGCTCGCCCCCTTTAGTCAGATACCCCAAAATGAACCAAATCCCTTCAGACGATTAGCAAACAGAGCCATTTTATGTATTTATTATTGAAATAACTAGAGTGAAGTCATGAAAACATTGTTTTGGCTTAAACTAAAATAGAGTCCCAGAGAAATGAATTAAAATGTGTGGTTGTAACAGGATGTGGACTTGGGATTTTATTGTGATATTTTGTTGCATAATTTTCATAACGTTAAAATTATGATCTAAAAAATGATTTTCTTTGCTTCTTTTTTAGACAAATGCTAGATCTAAAACAGCATTCATAGCAGTACAAATAAATACTGTTCATGAACATCTTTCCTATTTGAAATCTTCTTCAAGATGCCACTCACTTAAAGACACTTAAACTGCACACATTACCTGCATTTAATCAGAATTTTAAACTTACTGATATTTATTGATCCTCCGGTGGAACAAACTGAGTGAGAAAATGTCAAAAATAACATTTCTGATAATGCTGTCACTTTTGTGTGGAGACAACGATGAATCAAAATTCTTCTAAGAAATTTTTTATGATAAATGATTGAACTTTTTCACATTTTGTCAAACGGTAGGAAATCTTTAGCGAGGTGCTGCACCAAGTTCACCTTCACGCAACATTCAATGAAACTAAACGGTCAGAGGTTAAAAGAAAAAAAAAAAAAAAGAAGAAAAAATGGGAAAATGGGCTGGAAGTCAATAAAAACACTATTGCATAACTCGTGGAATTGAGTTATTTAACATTTTGGGCCGTGAACAGAGCGAAGCGGCAGGCGTGCCTGAAGACGCACGCCCGGCTGCTTTTCCCATTATAACTTTGCAACGAGGACACGAGGAAGACAGCGGTGGAAGCTCAAGCAGAGTTCCCTTCAGTCATAGCGAAGTGTGTTTTCTCGACGAGACGGAAGAAAAACCAAAGCGCAGAGAGGCTCCATGGTCCGCTCTGCTGGGTCACACACTCTCTGCTCCTTCTCTCTCCCTCCAACACCAATCGGACTTCGACGTAAAATACCCAGTCCGCCTCAATTTTAACTCCTGAACAAGCTGGAAAAGCTACGGCAAACTAAAGGTATGCCAGAGCTCCGACTTTTCTGTTGTTTCCAGCAAAAAAAGAAATGTGCGAGACTCGAAAAGAAAACAGGATGACAATGAATGACAGCAAGTGCTGAACACAGTTTCCAGCATTACACAGATATGTTGGCATGCCGTTTCTCTAAGGCTACAGTGGTAAACCTTAAACCCTGCTAATCCGGACCTGCTGTCAAAAAGGCCCCAGCAGCTCAAAGGGGAAGACAGATGAGATCACAGTGACTCTCGATGGGCCAAATACCAAGAAACGGTGGGACACCCTTCTTCTGCATAGCTGTGATATGTACAGCGGGTTTGGGGGACTTTGGTTACTGATAACAAAAGTTGAAAGCAAGTGATAGGGGCACGAGATAGCAGATTTTGGAAAATTGGAAGAACTTTTAACCTCCAAAGCTGATAATTTTATTTGACTTATATACATTTTCATTTCAGAGAAAAGGGCATGAGGTCAGTTATTATTTTTTTTTTTTTAGACACAACTTTCTATAATATTTTTATAACACTGAGAATTTGAGCAAAATCTATTAAGTTTCTACATGCATCAAACGCAGACCGGTTTCTGAAAGTTTCACCAACTCATATTTAAGACTTTTTAAAGACCTTTATGAATGAAATTGAAGACCTGCATCACGACAGAAATTTGAAGAAAATTCTCTCGACAGCCTTAACCCCATAGAGTCGAGCTTTTTTTTACACAGAATGCACCGAGCATCGTATGGGTTGGCAAAAGAAGTCAGTCAATAGCGAAGGCGAACGTTGTCCAGCCAGCTGGCTACAGGTTTGAACTTTGCCATGACAAACAAAAAAAAGCAAAACAAACTTTGCTATATAGCTAGCAAGGCTAAATTAGCAGTTAATAGTTATTAGCTAGTTAGCGTTAGCCTCAACCGTCGCAGAACGCAATGAAGATGAGACTCAAACTTCATTTTAAAAAAATTAAATAAACAGAATTTAAGATCTATGATTAACATATTTAAGGTCAACTTACTTTTCCCAACAAACTGAATTTAAGACATTTTAAGGCCTTAATTTTAGATTCACACGTTTAAGACGACCTGTAATATCTGTAGGTTCCACAGCTTATGGAAAAGAAAAAAACAATCCTTTATTTTGCTTAAGATTTCTGTAGTGTGATAGTTTTACTGCTCTTTTAAAATTTAAAACTTCTGGACATTTTAATATAAGTAACTGAATAACCTAAAATAAATGATAATTTCTTTAGAAAAAATAGTGTCAATTTTGCTGCATTTATTCACTGGTTAAAACTCCTAAAAAAAAAAAAAAAAAGTCACAGGTTTTGTGCTTCACTAAAACTAAGACACCCAGCCTAAGAGACACAAGTTCAACCTGAATTTAAAAATGTGTGGCGGCCAAACAGGTCTTACTTATGACCATAATGTTAAATTTAATGTGTGAAATGAAAATACAAGAAAAAAAAAGATAAGTTAATACAGATCAATGTGAAAAATTTAATTTATCAATAAAATACAATAATGAACAGTAAAATAATAAAAGACAATTCCACGCTTCCAAAAAACAACCAACTCACTGACAAACTTCTGCTTATTTAAACTCAATAAACCAAGTTTCCCGCCATGAGTTGGACGCCTCTAACTAGTCATCCTACCAATGTTGGACACCTCATCCGTCCCTGTGCCACGCCACACACCAACACTAAATTGGGTTGAGGTCAGGTGAGCTCAGAGAGACGCCTATAACAGGCAACACCTCTGAGTCCACTGAGTATTTATGTCCACTTTACTGCTGTGGTGTAAATCCCCAAACCAGTGGGGGACAATGTCTGTGAGCAATAGAGAGATACTCTTTATTTGTCGAGTTTCACCAACTCAAATACATGCCGATTAACGCATATAGTTGAGTCGCTACATGTGGCCAGTCAGTGTATCATCATCATAGTGCTTCACTCTTTACATCAGCAGACACATTTACTGCTGAAAGTAAGATACAAGTCCGTAAACAGGAGCTTTTACAACCTCGACTTTACAGTTGTGGTGTACTTTGTTTTGGTCTATTACATGCAGCCTCAATAACATGCATTAAAATGTGCAACTGTAGAAAAGTACATTGCAAAAACAAAATCTTACCAAGTACTTCTGTTCCAGTTTCTAGTGCAAATATCCCAGTGCACTTGAAATAAGACAGAACTTCAAAGTTAATTTTCAGGAAAAAAACAGGAGATTGCTTTAAGTTAAAAAGTTTTTAAAAATCCTTAATATTGAAAAAGTATTAGTGGAACTAGCATTAATTATGCTAGTTCCACTAGCATAATTAAGGAATTATTGACTTAAAACAACCTCTTATATCTTGTTGAACAAATATTTGTAAGTTAGTTCTGTCGTATTACAAGTGTACCAAGATATTTGCACTAGAAAGTTGGCCAAAAATACTAGGGAAGATTGTCTTTTTGCAGTGTTGGACAAGTTCAAAGGGCGGTTCCGTTTCTACTCCAGAGGAATGTTAAAAGCATTTTTTATCATCTTCTGAGTTCGCCAGAACTCATTGTGGTTTCTGATGACTAATGCTGACTGGACTCGGTATCCAGCGGATGTTGGACAGTCTGACGGTGAGGTCTTTAATCAGGCAGCTGGCTCCTGTTAACAGCCGCATGATACGCCGCGGGCTTGGCGAATGGCACGATTACCTTGTAAGCCATGATAAATAAACACTTGACGAAACAATGTTCTCGTCTTTCTGCTTCTAGCTTTAATGTAAACTTTGACCTCAGATGAATGCGTGGAATTAGCTATTAATTACTGCAGTCCACGCAGCTCTTGTGAAATTCTTATTACTCAACTTTAATATTACAATGAATCTGCAACATACTGCCTTCCTAATTTGTAATCAACAACAGACGTTCAAGATTAAATCAATGAATGATGAAACATTTACAGTGGAGATGTTTTAGGTGGGAAAACAAGATTGTATTGAGCTGGATCTCTGGCTGCGGAAAACCAAACTGGCTCTTTAATAGAACCAGTAAGGAACAGAGTCCTGGTTTAGCACTGGCTCTGCTTTGATTAAAAAAAATAAATTAAAAAAAACCAATTACTGCATGCGACTGCGGTTTCAGGTCATGCTGCGCCTTCTTAGAAAGTTTAACCCAACCCAGTCCTGGGTTTAACATTCTCACTTCTGACAAAATTGCCCTTCAAATGTTGTCGGTGCTCACGTAATTTTATGATTAAACCAAATCCACCTTACAGGTTAAAGCATCCCACTTACAGACATTTAACAAAACTAGTGTCATTTTTTTTTCCTATTTTGCAAAGTGTGAAAACCCTGAAGTGTGAAAACTAGCTAAAATAAAAGAACTAAAGCTAATAATAATATCTATACTTGCTTGATTATAAAAATACACTCAAAGGATAAAGTTTGTAGTTATTAGCCTGAGAACCCCAGCCAATGCCTCTCACTCAGTTGAGAGAACTATATTAATTTAATGGTGTTAAATAAGCCGTTATCGCATCATATAGTTTGGAGACTCACGTCTGGTTGGATGGCTTTGAACACAGGAGCGTCCATGAGGGTGATCTGGCCCTGAAGGAAACAACACAGCAGATGTTAGACTTTCAGAAAAGAAGAAGATTGAAGTCACAGCTTTCCTCAACAACAAACCTCCAACATCAACATCATTGTTAATAACTCTTTTCAGCACACAGCTTTTTCAAGCTAGACCAGGCGTCTGCAACCGTAACAGTCAAAGTAGATATTTTTCCTCCCAGTTCAGCTAAATAAAAGTAATTTAGAGCAGCCAATGTTAAATGAAGTTTTCATTTTTGATAAATATTTGCCATACATTTTTGAAAACAAATTAAAACTTGACAACCTTCGTAAAAAAAAAAGTTTAAATCAAAAATGAATGGGATGTCAATGCAACTATGTAAAAAGAATAAAAAATGCATTTAGGTTCAACCTAATGACAAGACAAATAGTCATTAGCTACTTTTAGTGTCATTCTGTTGAAGAAATTCAATGCAATTATTACATTAAAAAATAAAAAAAGCTTCAAAAACATGAATTTGTTCATATGTGTCTTTAAAAATATTAAATGTAGTTCAAGTTTTAAAGAGCCATTGTTGAAGGTCCAAAGAGCCACAGGTTGCAGACTCTTGAGCTAGACACTTCTCAACTACTAGAAAACAACTCATTGAGGTCTAAGAGTGATTTTAAAACCTTGAGCACATTAGAAATGCCTTTAAATCTTAGAGAGGAAGGAGTTTGACACAAAACCGAAGATCAGACTGCCATCTTGTGGTCACAAACGGCAGAACAAGCAACAGCAAAACGTTTTAACCAGAGATCAAGAAAAGATCCTCGTTTGAATTATCACAAAAGGGAATTGGGAATCGCGGAATAAAGCCTGTAAAGTATTACAGATGTGACTCTGAAGTTTATTTAGAGACACCATTGGAGAGTGTGTGCAGTGGCAGCTGAGGGAATTCCCTGAGCGCCAACTTGGCACTGCCAAACATCATTAATTATTGCTGCTCCAGACCTCATTTCCTCTTATATCACTCCATCTCAGCTCAGCACTTCCCATCTGAGCTTACTGAACCACTCTGCTTTTAAACACTCACACGGACGGTTTAACTAGACGAACGGAAGGAAGCGGCAGATGACTTCGAACTGGACTCACCGCATACTCCTCGGGAGTGACCTTCAACACGTCGAACACGACGGCGTCAAAACTCTTCTTCAGCTCGGAAGAGGCCTTATCGCTGAGAGACTCTGAGCTGCTGCTCTTCTGTGAGGGAAAAACAAACAAAGTCAGGAATTATGGACAGATTTTTTTCATGATCAAATAGAGATTTACTATTTTTCTTTGATGATTGAAAGATTTCTGCTCATTTCAGTTTTACATGACTTCCTGAGGGTCACAATGAACAAGTGCATAATGGATTATGTACATACCCTTTCTAACTATGTGTAGTTATCTATATCGGGTCACTGAAACCTTTACAAACCAAAGAGCCGTTTTGGCCCGTATACCAGCAGAATGAAACCCGTTTAGAGCCGCAAATGGTACACAGGCTTTAATTTAAAAAAAAAAAAAAGTATAAACATCTACAATAAGAAATTTCAGGTCACTTTGTCATCATTTTATTTCTCTTTTCAGGTTTTAAGGCAAAATGAAAAAAAAATATTAAAAGAGGATTGATCATGTTTCTTCAGTAGGATGTTGTTTGTGGGAAATTATTTAAAACAATAAAAGCACTTCGTTTGAAACGTAATGATGAGAGAGAGAACTTACAGCTCTCGAGAAAATTATGAGCACTTAAAATGATCAGTTTCTCTGATTTTACTCTTTACAGGTTTATGTTTGAGTAAAATGAACATTGTTCCTTTATTCTATGAATTACTGACAACATGTCTCCAAAATCCCAAGCAAAAATGTAGTATGCATTTGCAGAAAATGAAAGTGTTTGTAAGCAAAAATAATAATAATTAAGGTTATTAATTGTTTTTTTAATAAACATAAATGAAAATTTTTTTCTTACATTTTAGCATTATGACATGGTGACAGTCAAGCCAATAGGGGAAAGTCTGATTGATTCTGATGTGGGGGCAGTGAACCCGTCCTCTACAGTCACTGAGACAAGACTATAAGAGATGTTGTGCAAAGGGGATGAGATGATCTGGGCGCAGGTGCGGCCTTACCTCAGAGGCTGTTGCAGCCGTGTTGGAGATGCTTGATTGGCCATTAGGGAGGTCCATCATTCCCATACCATCGAGCTTCAACGCAGGAGACCAGTCATCGCTCTCAGCTGCGGTAAAGCCTGCTCGGCCTCTCTGGACAGAAACACAACATCTCATACAACGTCCTCGTCGTCACTGCCATTAACCCTACAGTGCAGCAGCAGCACCCCCTAGTGGATAAAATGGGCATATTTATCACTCGTCTTGAGATCAAATCATTACAACAGCTCGAACTAAATGTACTCTTTAAAGAACGATCATTTGTGATTGTGATAAGAGTGTGTGTAGGCTCAGCTGCTGTCCGAGGAGCCATATGGACGGCCACTTTCACGGCCGGTCTTTACTACACACTTGAGGTCAACAGAGCAGAAGGAGCTTAGGCTTCAGCATTAAAGATCTCATGTTCAAGAAGTTTGGAGTTTGTTACGTCCACGGCACGAAACGTGGCTTAATCGACCTGCTGCCACGCAGAACAACAACAACAAAAAAAATGTTTTAAAGCACCGCAGAAATGAGGAGGTTATTTTTGTCTTTCAATTTATAAACCACACAGAGTAAACTAATTTTTAAAAAAAAGCTTATGTTGAAAATTTTGGTTTAAGTTTCTAGGTTAAAAGAAAATAAATAAAATCACAACTTTATCCTTTTCAAGGAATCTAGTCCTGTTATAAATAGACTGAAATTCAACTTAATGATATTTTAACAAGAATTTATTGATAAATACTTTTTCTAGCTCAGGACTGAAATCACCTTTATTTATTTATTTTTTTTAAGGAACAAGCTACTTCATAATCGTAATAGTCTAAAAATACAAATATATCAGTGCACTCAGTAATGTTGTTGCGACATCTTAATGCTATTCGAACAACAGATTTAACATCACATTTATTTTTTTTTAAATGCACCAATTCTGACTCATAAGGAGACAATTTAAACTAATAATTATTTTTACTTCTTTTTACTTCCACTTTACAATAATTATTTTTTTTATCTAACCTGTGTTCGTACCGTTTAAAATCCTTTTCATTAATAACTAGAAGGTGCTGGTTTGACTTGTTTCCAAACGTTGCTGCACATTGCCGGTCAGCTGGCTGAAAGAAGGCAACAACACTTTTACATCACTTCTGATAAAGACACATCTGATTCTTTGAAAAAACTCCCAGTCGCTTAAAAAAAAAAAAAAAAACGCAGACAGCCATGGAGTGGACACTAAAGGAGGGCCACCATCACACTTACTGAGGTAACAATGATCATAATTATAGTTTGTAATTGAATGCATAAACGAGATTAAACCTGATCTATTTATCCAAAGACCAACTTGTAACACCTGTTTGGATCGTCCAAACTGGTTTTCTTTCCTTTATTAGAGGATCAGAAAAGTGAGCCAACATTAAGTCGGTTCGATGCCAATGTGTCGAGCTGAGAGAACGAGACCATGCAAAGCTACACAACAGGTTAGTGGCAGGTTTCAACGTCAATGGAGATGATCATCAGACGAAATCCTAAGTTCTGGTATTGATTAATAACAACTGATCTTGTTTGACGACCCCAGAGTGCATTTTCCCCTCATGAATGGATTGTGCTTTAAGGACCATTAGCAGGCTTCCACCGCTGCTGCCCAGCAAAAAGCAAACAGCGTTACGTCATGCGAGCTGTCGGACAGCAGAGCCTGATTGCACAGGAAGCAATCGCTCCCTTGTGTTTACAAGTCTGAGTCTGTGGTTTATTAAATCTCATGTCTGTAATTATCTTTCTTTACTTCCTGCTCTGATGCCTTATGGATGCCTTGTTCTGTTCCAGACGTAATAATTTAGATTCTTCAGCACACTAAACATCATGATTTGTATAAATTCACATATGAACAGATTCCTTTTCCTCCATCGGTGGTGGGTCCTGAACCTTTTTTGTGTCGTGTTTCTTTCATTTTGTTTTGGCATAACTTTGTGCAAATGGCACAACATCTGACTGAGTTGTGTATTTTTGGAATGAGTAGTAATTTTTCATGATTGTTTTCTTTTCCACTGAAATAAGATTTCTATTTTTACTTTTAACTCCCTTTATAAATCTTTTCTAAATGATGTTTTTCCATATTTCATAAACTGAAAATATTAATTGGAATGAATAGGATTGAAAAGAGAAAAAAAAACACTATTTAAGGGGTTGGTAATTCAAGAAATATATAAATATATTGAGAAGAACTAAAATTCATAATGACTTTTATAAATAAATGTGGATATTTACTCTTGGAGTGATTTATTTAACTATTTTTAATCACAATCACTGCTACTGCAAAGATTTTTTTATTATTATTATTTTTCCAGTCTCAAAACCACATAAATCCCCCTTAAAATTACACGTTGCAAGTAGAGGGATAAGAAAATAGAAAATTACTAAAATGAAAAACAAATTTCCACTTTTTATCATAAATCTAGAAAAAATATACATTTTAGTTGGCAGAACTGATATTTAAGGAATATTAGTTAATATAAGTTAGTTAGCTAATTGTATTCAGAAAAGAAAGAAACATTTCAACTGTAATTATCAAAACTGAACCAGATGAAAGAAAACTGAAGGAATCAACAATTACAAGAACCTAATGTGTGTTTTTATGGATCATCCAGCTACCAATAAAAAGCTCAGATTCTGAAATATTCTTAAAGATGGTGGTGAAATACTCCTAAAATACCAAAATGACATATTACCTGAGAGGCAGAAACATTGAGCCACTGGAAACAAAGCACCACATAAAAAATATATATAAATAAATTAAAATAAGCTGTCCATACCTAGTAGATGTGTGTCAGATGCACATAGTGCCAGAGGGGAAGCTGCTTGTTTCTCTGTATTCTCTTCTCTCCCTCTCTATCGGGTCCACTCCTTCTCAGAGGTCTGCTTCTGCAGCCTGGGTGGAAGAAAAAGAGAGAGAAGCTGAAAATGGAAAGGAAAGCAGCACGATTGTTTTCTAAGAAAACCAAAAAAAGTAGCTGTAGCATGTGGCACACAGACCAAAAATCCCCAATAACACATCATAACACTCACCTTATTATGCTCAGCTCTTATTGTCCCTACATTACCAAAAGTGGCCAGTAGGTGGCTCACTACGCTCAGGGATTACAGCTCGTGTGATGAAATGAAAGCAATGTGTGCCTGCTGGCAGACTGACGCTGGCCTTTAGACTTCATACAGCGTCTCAGATCTCTTCATCATCACGATCAGCAGCAGATCAAACAAAAGATCAACATTCATACTAATCACAGTCATCTTTAAGGGCTTTGTTGGCCAAATCACAGGCCTTTCTTTCTGATCTTCTACCTTTACAACAAAAAACTGTGGATTCGCGTTTTTGAAGGGTAGAAAAGGCTTATAGCAAACTGCGTTCATAAAGTCTACGTCACTGTCGCACAGCAAGCCTGACCTCAGCGGTGTAAAAGCTCCAGGTTGAATGCAGGACTTTGCTCGTCAGTGTCATTCATTTCACCTGGAGCCGCTTGTCAGCCTTGGATTCAACCGTCCTCCAAGCGGCTTACGACTCCTTAAAGGAGCAGTACAGGTTTTGGGAAGTGAATTTCCAAGAAGTTATCAGCGACCAGACACGGAGTTAGAAATAAAGAAGTGGAAACAATAACATAATAAGGTGAACCATACAGCGAGCTGCTGTATATGTCCACCTGGTGCTGCGGCAGCATCTGATTTAGGACATTAAAGCCAAAACTATTTTTATTACTGAAAAAAAACCACTAGTACCTCGATTGGAAGTATGGATGAGGATTTTTTCCCCCCCAAAATGCCAGATTACTTCTTTCAGCCAGCTGACTAGCAGTGTGCAGCAACATGTGGGGGAGGGGCAGAGTTACTCAATGCTCTGCAGAGGCAAGGAGAAGTCCCGTCACTCCACCACTTTCTCTGTCGCCTCATCCTGGTTTTACAACTGTAACTTTTACCAAACTTTACTGCTTGATGTTGGACATCGTGTGACTGGGTACAACTGTGACGTTCAGCATTGTCAGGCATCTACTGCAGTCAGGCTTCATCCAATAAGCTGAATATCACAATACTTAAAATCATATCAGTAAACAATTATGGCATTTTGAAGCATTCTTTTGGATTAAGGGTGCACCGATAAATCGGCAACAAATTTCCTTAATTTTGGGAGAAACACGAGAAACTGATCTTTTCCACTGACCTTTTTACCTCAGCCCACCAGGCTGCACCTGTAACAGTAACCCCACTGTTGCCAACATTGCCGCAATATTTGACAGTTTTTCAGACAAAAAAATAAAATAAATAAATTAGTGTTAGCCAAAATCAGAATCGCCGGGTCAGATTTTACTAAAAATGATAACACCAGTGAAATCCAACATCTCCAACAGTATCCCATGTTAACTTTATTACAAACATCACTAGTAGCGATATCTTCCCATAGTTACAACAGTCACTTTAAAAAACCCCCACTGTGTAGGGTTTTTTTTATGGGTGCAGTCACAACCAGCCCTCACTTCTGATAGAAAAGTCCTGTTGTCTGACATCGACACACCTGCCAGGAAAGCAGACTGTTTAATGTACGGTGACATAATTCCTCAGGGCCGAGTGTTTGGCTTCCTGAGGTTCAGAGTCCAGGGAATGTTAAGTGTTCAGCTGACAGAATTTGAAGCATGCGGTGATAAGGATTTGGTTTGTATTTGGGCAGCCGCCAAAGCTCAACATGAGCCACGACAATGTTTTAGAAGAGCAAGCACGTCTTAAATAAGGCGAGCTGGGAACTGAAGGATGAAGCTGGAAAATACCAGAGGAAGAGTGACAGAATGTAGAGCAATTCGAGTTGAGGCTTGTAGGACAGAGATGTGTCATTAAACTGAATATGACTCATGGCAGTTGTCTTAAATAAGAGCCATTTCTCCCTCTATTCACATTCTAAGACATCACAAGCACATAAACTGAACTTCACATGCTCAAATACAGGCCAAGCTGCTGAGAGGTACATTTAGATGACTAGATTTTTTTTTTTAATGCCCCAATATGCCTGCGCTGGCATATTTGCGCATGCAACACACTCCGGGTACTGCGACAAGCATTTACACTCATCTCTCTGGAGGCTCAGAAAAGCAGGTCTTCAACACCTTCATCTAACAAACCCACTGTCCTCTTTACACTTCTTATCCTGTGTCCTTTTTCTCTTCACCTCAACCTGCCTTTACATACAACCGTTTCATCTGTTGAACTTAAACAGCATATAACACGATTTGTACCTTTTACCCAACAGTTATTGGATTGAACCTCACAATTGTGTATTTTAGTAGCTATTCTCATGTCTACAGCTGAGAAATGTATTTTTTTTAAAAGAACACGTACTAAAGAAATCAAGCACAAAGAAAGAGGTGGTTGGAAATTCTCCAAGTCAAAAATGAATTCATAAACAGCAGATTTCTGATTTCTCCAGTAAAGACGAGGAAGCCAGGAGAAATGTTTTCCGAAAGCCGTAGCTCTGTAACATCGCAAACCGGCATCTTTTCCGGGAATTTAAAAGCACTCTGGTGAACCCAGAGTACTTAGAATACATTTAACATATTTACTTATTACAAGATTTGTTTTAATACATTTAAAATGTGCAGATATATCTGCAACACCATTATTTAAAGCTAATCTACAGCTTGTTTTCTCAAAAGGATATGCAATTTAGTTTTTTTTAAAAAAGTAGCTTCAAGCTAATGCTACACAATACCGATGACAATCTGTTGTTCACTTGGCTCAGACACTGAGAAAAATTCAATGCTGGTGCAGATAATTTCTATTGGTAAACATGCTGGGGGAATTATCTGGAAACTAAATTGTCAACCAACACCCAGAGTCAGCAATAGACAATGGAAAAGCTGGCTGTGATCTACTTTTGTACCTTAGTTTTAATAATTTTTTTAGTTTTCTGCCTCTAAAGTACAGTATTTGAACACTGAAAGGTTTTTCTTTATAACAAATTTCTAAATATGCCAGCGCTACAGGAAATAACAATTACATGAAAACAAATGTGCATATTCTCAATCATTAAAGTCATTAAGCAGTCAAGATTGTCACTGCCCTGCACCCAGGAGACAACCTGAGGGTTAAAACATTTCTAAAGAAAAATGTTCCATTCGTCTTTCTCTTCTAAAACCATCTGTTGTTCATTGTGCAATTATTTGGATCCAACGTTTCCAAGGTTATTTTCATAATTTATTAATCTGTGGCAGCCATAACAGAGCTGTGGCACTGCTTCCCAGATGGTGCTGGGAATCAGGCATTCAGACCCAATGCTGCTCCACGGCGTTCCCTAATGTTAAGACAGAAACCGGAATCATCATGTTTTACCGCGTAAAGCTCCTCATGTGTCCAAAGAGCTAACTTTGGGATTCTCTCTATGCCCAGCATCGTGCGATCATAAACAAATCTCAAGCTGTCAAGGCTTTATATAAAGGGTCTGGTATGTTTAGCATTCAGCGCGAACAGAGCGGTTGTGACAGCTCTGCCAGTCGCAGTCTGCGGCACCACATTTGACACCTAACAGCCCGACGAGTCTCATGTCTGAATCTGTGCCCGCCGTGTGAGAGAATGCCACAAAACGCCCTCCCTCTCTCCCCCATGCTCGCAGATACGAGCGGTCATTTGAAGCTCGCGTGTTTCTGCGTTGCACGTTTTAGCTACCTGTGCTGTTTGTGTGTATTGTTTAAGAGTGTTCGCCTTCGAAGGAGAGCTTGCTGCAGTTGGTAAAGAAAAAAAAAAAAAAAACTGCAGCAAATGCACCAAAGTCAGGGAGCCAAAGTGGGTCAGTGTGCTGAGCTGAGCGGAGAAGGATGTGACAGGCCATTAAGCCGTGCTCCCATCGTCTTCTCTTTAGAGCACACGGATACAAAAAGCACCGACAGGGTCAAAGCGATAGTTTCATTTCTTTCTTTTTTTTTATTTCTTTTTCTACCTGGGAAGTAGGGCTGAAATGATTAATTGGATTGATTGTGATGAATCGATTACTAAATTAGTTGACATTTATCTCAATAACCAATTCATTGTTAATTGGACTCAAAAAGGTAATTTGCTGAAAGCAGCACCACAGAGCAGTAATTAAGACAAAACTGTATGAAAAACTATTTACATTTTGCATTTAAGAAAAAGAAAATCTTCAATATGCTCTACTCCGATCTCTTCAAGTCGCATAGATTTAGCTTCACCTGGTTCAAATTATGCAATCCAAATAATCTCCAATTAATCTTTTGCTATCAATTAATAGCACAAGATTCCTGCATGCAAGTATTTTTTTAGATGCATTCTTTGCTACAAGTGATCAAGCATTCACTAAAGGAATTCTATATCGTCGCATTTTAGCCAACATGTCCACATTTTTATTTGAAAAAACTATTTGTTTATTTGGATTCTCATGCGTTTTTAATATTGCATGAAATAAACTTAAGCAGTTAAAATGAAAAATTTACAGAAAGTGCCAAATTTTCTTTTATCTGATTAAATAAATAGAATAAATGGTAACTAAAATAATCATTAGCTGCAGCCTTACTGGGAACAGGTTCATTCAGTAACAAAAACAAGGGTTACATCCAGATTTGGCCACAGTGCATCTGTCATGAGGCTGTTAACCAACAGGGACTGAGTCAGCAGAGCTCCAAAGTAATTCTGTTAAAAACTGGATCCTCATTAAGCTGCTCGGGTTTGGCCGGGGGCCAAGGGGAGCCGTATCGATCCGGAACCACGAGGGGGCCAGGCTGATCACACATGCTCACTAATAGCACACAGGCTCGGTAATGAACCGAGCGTCACAGCAGCTCGATATGCGATGCTTCCACTCAGCAGGTCGGCCATTCAATCAGGGGCTGGTGGCGCAGCCTGTGGAGTAACTGGTGTGAGCATGTGTGAGAGTGTGTGCGACTTTGCTGCTGTTCAGGGAACATAACGAACAGCCCCTTTGCACCATCACTTAACATGCCGCTGATGTTCTGACCTCCTCTGAAGGTCAACAAGAGAATAGGAGCAGCTTCATGGTACTTTACACTCAGCGGACAAGAGAAGCACAGAATATGTTACAGCCGCAGCCATCACAGGTAAACAGTCATGGTGGCTCTATTCTAACGTTTTACGAGGCATGTTCTGCACACCGCTCTCCCTCGGTGTATTAGAAGACGTGCTACTTTCAGCAGAGGTGGTTAGTCTTTGCAGTGTTTATTATGAGACTATACAAGAGATTTTGTAAACATAATTGTTCTGTGAATTGATATGGCAACGTGAAACCATTTTCAAATATTTACCTTCGTCATGCCACTATGATGAACTGCACGTATTTACACATTCTGCCTGGCAACCGGGATACAAGTACACAGGGTAGGTTGAATGCTCAGAAACGTTCAACGCCTCTACAATAAAGGCTAATAAATTTCTAGGAATTGCTGAGTAGAAACTACTAAATCTGGGCAAATGTGTGCACTTGAGACATTTGGAGAGTGGGGAGAAGAGTTTATTTGATCTCAACAAGCAAAACCAACGTATAGTCCGTTTAACTGCTGTGTTAAACAGTTAAAGATCCAATGAGAGCATATTCAAGTTTAAACCAACAGACTGTACTGGAGTTGTGAAGTATGCAAACACAAGCATAATTGTTTAGTCTTTTATTTTAATTTTTTTTTCTAGGTTTAACATTTATGCCAAATTTGTACACACATCTTAAAATATTTTCCAGTTACTCTCGATTGTCAATGTGCTTACATTTACTTCTTAAGTTAATTGTATCTGTACTTTTACTGCACTGCGCCTGTTCTCATAAAGCTCCGCCCATTTCCACCAAGCTCCTCCTTGGAGTTGCAGTCTCTAGCTTTCTTAAAGAGACGGAAGCTAATTTAAAGCCGTCAAATTGCTGTCAAGTCATGTCTGATATACACAACATTTTAACAAACAAAGGTAACAACTTGATTGTGGGGCAAAACTATGTGCATGCCATTTTATAATATTGCTCCTTTAAAAATCTCTGGTGCTTCCCTCATAGAATAGAATAGAATTCAACTTTATTGTCATTGTACTGTCACAAGTACAAGCAACGAGATGTAGTTTGCATCTATCCAGAAGTGCTCTACGAGATATAAATATTTATTTACAGATGTACAAGACTATGTACGTATGGACTATAAGGGGTTATAGCAAAGAGATATAGATATTGTGTATAAATATAAATATGGGAGCTATATGTACAGATTATACAGATTATACAGAATATACAAGAATGTTAGGGAATGGATTATATATTTATATAATATAATACAAGATAAATAATGGCAGATAAAATTTACAGGTTGTATGTGTGTGTGAAGAAAACAGTCCGTGATGTGTGTGTGAGGATAGTCCATGTGTTATTGTTGTATCTACAGTCACCACTGTTTACTATTAATTAAACTAGTTCTTTTGCCTTGTATGATCTTGCTAAGCTCATTACTCTCTTTTTTCTTATCCATTATAAAACATTTGTGTTGACCTCACTGGTTATGAAAAGGGCTCTCTAAATAAAACCAAGTTACAGAAACCATCTCAATCCATAATTACTCAAAGTGGAATTGTGTGAATGTAATAAAACACAAACCATGCTTATACTTCTAAACTACAGCAGGTTAGACTGCATTTTCTCTGTGTTAACGGAAACCTTATAGAGTTCTTAATCCCCCATTATAAACCAAACTACAGCTTTTTGACCAGTTTCTCCTTCTTATGAAGATGCTTTAAATAATTTTTTTTTTTAAATTGTGAGGAATTCTAGTGTTTTTCTATGGAAAACTAAGACTGCATTTAGATGCAAGTTCTTTTTAAATGCGAGAGTGGCCATTAAACAGCACAAGAAGGAGAATCAGAGGAGTTTTCTCCAGTTTCCTTACGGCTATGTACATATTCACTGAACCAGAGTTTCGCCCAGCAACTCCTTCCCCTCAGGAGATTAGCAATAAGTTACAACACGACACCGTAATCTCCAGGATGTGTAGGACCAGACTTTCTAATCAGTAAAGCGAGATAATTTGGCTGTTTTAGGATGCTGAACTGACCAGTTGAACTGTATAGTTGTTGCCATATCTATGTGGCCAGTATCAGTCCTTCAAAAAAAAAAAAAGCAGCTACTGCAGTAAACGTGAGCTAAAATAGTTCATGTTTTGTTTTACAGTAAATTTATTACAGACGACGCTTTTCGTTTACAAAAGCAGAAAATGTTTTCTGCAAGTATTAGCTTGGCCTGGTAAGCTCATTAAAAAACAGAAACGGTGATGAATCAACCTAGTTGATTCATCATCAACATGGCAGCTGAAGCAAGATGCAAGTTGTTCCAGTCAAAACAAGTTGGGGTGCAACAGTGGAGCGGGCGCCAAGTGTGCAGAGACCGCAGGTCGTCAACACGGGCGATCTTAGCTGCTTACCTTCTTTCTTTTCCCATTTCCTGTCTGAATACGGTTGTCAACAGCCACAAGTGGCTCAAAAATTAAAAAAATAAAGAAATATGCTGTTGGGATGGAAATAATACATTTCATTTCTTCACAAAGCTGAATGGACAACTCCATATCTGGGCTGTGTGTTTGAATCACTGCTTACAGTTTTAAGAAACAACTAAAAACATATTACAAGAATAATTTGTTATAATTCTAATAGGTATATATGTACAGTATGTGTTTGTGTATTTACATGAATATCATAGCATATAACAGAGTAGACACCACTGTAAATTAATGTATACGTTTCTGCCATGTATGGAAAATCTAAAAATATTTCGCCATCTTAAACTATCAATTTTCTTTAAAAGTGATGGAAATATTTCATCTGTAATATGATTTCTTGCAAAGGTAAACTGACCCCAAGCAGAATAGCTGGTGCTAATCAGGATCTCAATAAACAGAAATATTGCGACATACACCAACATAATTGCATGTTTTCCAGATATCATGCACAATAACCTTTTACTAAGACTTAAAAAAACCCCACAAATATATGTTGTGCCATGGTGTCTTTCATCTCTTCACTACTCTCAATGCTAAGTAATCTAAGTGAAGATGGTCATCTTTATAAAAGGTTCTCGTGAAGACGTAATGTCGCAGCAGCCTACACTGATGTGATTCAACTTTTTTTATATATATATATTTTTTATTAGAGACACAGGCTTTCCTCCTCCTTATTCCTCCATTTGAGCATCCTAATGCTTCGATAATTAGAGGCCAGGCTGCAGAGACACGCTGCTCAGGCTTGTCCCTTCCTCCGACACATCCCACTGTGACAGAGTCACTTGGTATGTACCGTCACACACCTAGCTAACACCTTCAATCAACACCTCCATGCACCCCAGCTGCAATCTACAGCTCAGAGACGCCTTGGAAATGAATGAAAAAGCAGCTGCCACAGGATCCAAATGACATTGTCCATTTATCCATAAAATGAGCCAAAAAAAACAACAACAAAAAAACGGTTGAGTGGTGCCAAGCTATGGAGAAGTGGCATGAGGCAGGCCCTCAGAGCAGAAGGCTGTCACGTGTGGGCAAAGTACTGCTGTACAGTGTGTGTGTGTATTGGCTTGAGTTTGATTTGTGGCCCAAATGGGAGCAGGCAGCCAGCCCAGCCCAAGTTCAACCCCACTGCTGAGGCCTGGGCGACCTGAGCGCGGTGACAGATGAGAGCAGGGTGGAAAGGCAGAAGGAGAGGAAGAGGAGGAAGTGGGGAGGAAAGGGGGAGGAAGTACGATGCTGGCAGCGGCGCTGTTGTTTGTGGTCATTCCTCGCACGGGCTGTTAACAAGGAAAGGGCCGACGAACAATGCAGGGCAACAGAGCAGTCAGTCAGAGCCGTAATGTTTAGAGGAAGCCGATAGGATCTCTATGTCTTCCTCTATGAGCCTCAGCGGACTGGCACAGTCATAAGGGCTGAGCAAGCCTTGCTTTGAGTTAAAGTTAATGTCTTGAGAAAATTGCTGAAATGCTAAAAAGAGAAATATTGTCTTCCTAAATTCCTGCTTTCTACCAGCGAGAAAAAAACTCAGTAGGGCTTAAGACAAATGAGTGCCACGCTTCTTCGATTTTAATAAGGTAAGGTTTTAAGATGAGACCAAATTTCCCACCGCTACAATCCAGTTTTGATTATATTTTTATGATAAAAGAACAAAGCTTCAAACTAAAGTAAACTATGAAGTCCACTTTGCGAGCATTCCTTGACAATAATCTGGGAGTCATTTGTCAAGGTTTTGGAAGAAGTGCTTTTGAAAACAAACTATTGATGGACATTAGCACGCCTGTCGCGGTAACAAGTTTTGCTGGATGATAAATTGTTCCAGAATAAACAATATTATTGTTTTGAGATCATTTTCAAGTGATCTTATGGTAACGGCATAATAATGCAAGAACACATTCTCAAAGACCAATAAATGTTAAATTCCAATGGACATTTAACGCTGGAACTGCAAGACATTTTAAATATCCCAAACAAATGAAACAAAAACAGAAATGACAAATAAAGGCAAGTATGAAGTGTCTGTAAACAAAATTGTCCTAAACAAAATGGTGAGTTGAGACCAAAGACTTGTCATCCAATTTTAGAAAGAGAGAAAAGAAAAAAAAACACAGAAATTATGTACACGGAGAATATTGAGCTTGCTTTTATTTATAATGCAATTAATTTAATTATTCCAACAGGCCTAGACATCATAAGCTTTGGGTGTACAATCCAGTATGTCATTATCAAAGCAGTGCTTTGTTATTAATAATCAGATTAGAGTACAGTACAAGTTTGCAGTGATACAAGTTTGCAGAAATAAATAGAAACTTTTGTTTCTACAGCTTGATGTGCTTTAGAGGACATGACATTGTCAGAATATTAATGCACAATAACTACTTATGGTTGTGGACAAGTGAAGAAACATTTTTATTTGAAAACAGAAGAAAAAAAAACAATAACGAGAAATTGCATGCAAGTTTTATCCCCCACAGACAGGGGGCGCTAAGAGGATGGTGTTTTAAGGTGAGTAAAAGACAAACCAAACATTTGTGCAAACATTTGATGAAATAAAAAGGAAGCCAGGGCTACAAAATCCTCCAGATTTTCAGTTTCTCACTTTCCGCTTACACATTTCTAGGTAGACGAGAAAGGCGGCGACAAAATGAAACTCTGCACCCGACACGCTTAATATCGACACATGATGCTAAAGTTCACAGCCAATCAGTCCTGCTTCATGGACGGCTGTGAAACATGTACAGGTGTCCATGTTAATATGTAAGGTCAGGAAATAACTAGTGATACTAGTTCCAGATCTGACCCAGATTTCTCAGAAAAAGAAAAGTAGAGTTCAGCTAGTAGTTTCCCAGGTGTCTGTACCATTTTCAAATCTAATTAAAACACACCTATGTTTATAACATTTCTGCGATTAATTGTACCCTTTCTCAACACTTGTAACCAAAAAAAAACTGGTTCCCATGGCTACTCATCCTTACCATTGGGTCAGGTCTTTACGTCTCCTGCCACAAAATAAACTTTCCATTGATACAACCACGAAGACACAGTCTCAGATTTTCCCAGGACTCGACTCCCTCTGGGCTTTAGACCGAGAGCTTTTGACTCAACAGAAAGAGCATGCTGCAACCTGACAGACTGAACCATTATGTGGAAGAAAGAAAACATATAAACCCCCTACAATCCCACTGCAACAATGCCAATTCCAGACATGACAAACTAGGAAAATCCAGGCGGAAACTGGACAAATCCTGGATGTAAAAGCTTGATCCTATCATACAAAAGGTTCGTAGCTACTTTATTTTTCTGCTGAACGCTTACTTCAATGCAATTATTATGTGTACGACCTTTAAAAGGTTTTGAAAAGGGCTAATCTTGAATGTAAACTGGTACCTTTATGAAGAAGGAGGGATTGAGGAACATAAAGAAGGAAAATAAAAGAGGATTTCTTTAAACACAGGAAAGACATCAGTTCTTAAAAACAGCAGTCAAGTCCTATCTCTGTATCACCATAAGCCAACTTTGCTCTTAAGATAAGATGCTTAACCCAAAGCAGATGTACGAAAGCCATTAGTGTTCCTACCTGTTCAACATTTTCATGTTGAAAACAGAAACTTTTCTTATTGGGTGACAGACCAACACAAGATTTAATTAAACCCTTAGAAAACCTGTTTGTCTTCCTGCCTGCGGTGGCGCTGCATCAAGAACTACTGAAGGAAACAACACAAAAACATCCAAAGAAGACAGTGAGCGCAACTTTGTTGTTCACAAAACGTAAACAAAAACGGAGCGATTTTAGCGGTTGTAGCTTTTGTCGTTGGTAAATGACCATTAGCCATTTCTCCGGCTAGAACTACACCGTGTTCCAAATTATTATGCAAGTGATATTTTCTCAGATTTTCTTAAATGGTCACTGCAAATGATGGTCAGTATAATTTTCAAGTCATGAACTAGTCAAAATTCAAATCAAATTTTACTGAACAAAGCTCCCCATGAGAACAGTATTTTTTTCAAAAATAAAAAACTCAAAATGCATTGTTCCACATTATTATGCACAGCAGATTTTCTAAACATGTTATGGATTATAAAGAACTGCAAATGGTCATTCTTTGAATGTGCAGCATTAAGTTATCACATGTACTAAAATCAAAGCTATTTCAATCAAAAACATCTTAACAGACTGAGTAACATGTTGACATAGGACCCCTACTTTGATATCACCTGCACAATTATTGATCCATTGAACTTGTGAGTTTGTGGAAAGTTTCTGCATGAATTTCTTTGTAGGATGTCAGAATATCTTCCCAGCGCTGCTGGTTGGATATGAACTGCATTCAGATCTTCTGCTTGAGGAAACTCCAAAGGTTCTCAATAGGGTTGAGGTCAGAGGTCAGAGGAGGATGGTGACCATACCATGTGTTTCTCCCCTTTTATGCCCATAGCAGCCAATGACACAATGAACCATCTCATCCTTGCAGCATGAGATGGTGCATTGACATGCATGAAGATCATTTTGCTACTGAAGGTACGGCTCTTCTTTTTGAACCATGAAAGAAAGTGATCAGTCAGAAACTCCATATACTTTGCTGAGGTCTTTTTCACACCTTCAGGGACTCTGAAGGGGCTGACCAATGATTCTCTCCCCATGATTTCAGCCCAAAGCATGACTCCACCACCTCCTTGCTGACATCACAGCCGTGTTGGGATGTGGTGGCCATCCACCACCAATCCACCACTGCGTCCATCTGGACCATCCAGGGTTGCACAGCAGTCATCAGTGAACAAGTGCGTTTGAAAATTAATCTTCATGTACAGCAGGGCCCACTGCGACCGTTTCTGCTTTTGAGCTCTGGTTAGTGGTGGCCGAATAGTAGCTTCATGCACCGCAAGCCTCTGGAGGGTCCTCCACCTTGAGGTTCCAGAGGCTCCAGCAGCTTCAAATAACTGTTTGCTGCTTTGTAAGGGCATTTTAGCAGCTGCTCTCTTAATCCGATGAATTTGTCTAACAGAAACCTTCCTCATTATGCCTTTATCCGTACAAACCCATCATTGTTCTGAATCAGCCACAAATCTCTTCACAGAACGATAAATGACTCAGTTTTTGTTAAATATCTAATGTTTTTATATCTTGTCATACGACACTACACTATCTGATGATTTTCATCAGCAGAGATTCTTTCTCTTTCCCATATTGCTTGAAACCTGTGGCCTGCTTAATAATGTGGAACATCCTTCTTAAGTAGATTTCCTTTAATTGAGCTCAGCAGACAAACTAATCAACCAGCTCTCTGAAATTAATTATAGTGATTCAAAGAACCCTGACACACAATAAAATCTATGAATTTAATAGCACAACAAAAAAATTTATCTTTATGACACTTAAATCCAATTTGCATAATAATTTGGAAAACAGTGTACAGTATTTTTTTGTTGTTGTTTTGATGAAAAATTGTTAATGTCTAGATGCACAAAGAAAAATACTGCGACTTTAACTGCGGTACGTCCTAAAAAAAGACTTTTAAGACTTTTTAGAAACCTTTCAAAAACAATGTTTTGGTTTCCTTACACTTGGGTCCAATGTATTACATTTAGTTTATGTAAAGGGACGAAAAGGGTGTGAATACATTTTTCAGAGAGAGCGAAGCAAAGAATGTTTTTCAGCAACTTTTAACCTGAAAATTCAAGCGACTTTGAAGTTGCTTAACTGAGCAAGACGGAGTAAGATAACCGGGTCTCCACGCAGCAAGAGGCTGCACCGCACGCCTCACTTCCCCTAACACAGCACTGCCTGTGCTCCACCACCCGAAAGTTTAAAAATAATAAAAAAGTGAAACCTGCAGTGGGTACTACCAGGGAGGTGAAGCAGAAAGAAAATGAAATAAAAACAGAGTGGGCAGATGATGAAGTCTGCGATCAAAGTGTGTCAACATCTTACACCTGTTTTTAGCAGAGCGCCAAGAATGAGAGTCAAAGTCTTTCAAGAACCCTCGAACTACACACCGACACACAGAGCTGTTTGCTCCGAAAGGTCAGGGGGGTCAGAGATCACAAGGGGAGGAATAAAACTTGACACCGGCAACACACACAGAGGACTTCAGAGAAGAAAATGACAAAAAAACGCTGAAGATTTTCCTCAAATGACTTTGCGTTTACAGGGACGGGAAGATCCGCTCGGATTCTTCCATATCTGGTGCTGACTGGCCTGGCGTACTAATATGGAGAAGGAGTTACGATTCCCATCAGATAGCAGCAGGAGAGGGGTAAACTCTTTCATCTTCCTCTCCGAGCGAAGGACGGCGTTACACAGTGTGTCTCTTCCTGTTAGGGCGCTGGCGTGCGTCAGAGATAAAGGGAGAAAGCGAGTCTGCCTCGAATAAGAAGAGCAACAGCTGAGACGGGAGAAACAGCTGTACCGCTTCAATCCCCTCCCCCTCAAACCGCTTTTCTTCTTCTTCATCCTCGCTGCTCTCTTTTCACACACCCTTGTTCTGATCCTCTTCTCCCACAGAGCGCGTGTTGCCGCAGATATCACCGCGTTCCCTCGAGACGGCATTACCGGCAGAAATGTCGCTTTTGCTGTCCTTCATCACGAAATCCTTTTCAACCCCACTTTGGCTGGGGTTTACCCAACCTTTTGTTTTTCAGGAGCAAAGGTAAATCAGATGCAAGCCTGTCCGTCAAGTTTGTCTTCCCAGAAGTAGTTCATTCAGCAACACAGTCACACCTCCCTGAATCAGTTCCTTTCAAATTGTCACCAAACAAACACAACAGAATAATGCGATGACTTTCTAAAAACCTGACCAATGTAGTGACTTCATTTCCACTCTGACAGTTGGCAATGTCGAGCGTGAAACTCGGGGCATGCGCCTACAAGCCCGCGGCAGCAAGCGGAGACGTGAACTGCGGGAAATCCGACGACGGCGACAGGAAACGAGTGCCAGTGACAAAAGTATGAATGGACCCTTTAAGAATCGCGGGAACGTGTCGGTTTCATTTGTGAATCCTTAGCCATTCATGAAAAGTATTTGTCATCCTCTCTTAGATCAAACATATTCTATTGTGACACTGTAAAATGAAATCGCAGTTTTAAAATCCTTCATGAAGGGGGGGAAAAAGTCATCCACGCTTCAACCATAGTTAACCGGATGGGGGTATTTTTGGGTTCAGTTCACCTAGACAAACCCAGGCCAGCCTGATCTGTCCGACAACATGAAGGGTAAAAATATATTTTTAAATAAAGACTAAGTTCAGAAAAAGATCCTCATATTCACAGTCCACTCAATTTAGGATTTAGGGGGTAAATACTTTTTCGCATAGGTTCAGATTGGTTTAGGTAGCTTGTTTCCCCCCCTTAAAAACCATCAAAATGTGGAAGCTGCTTTTATTAACTCATTATCTTTGTCTGATTATCCAAAACATTTAAATGTGACATTTAAACATAACAAAGAAATGAAATTGTCTTTTTATTTTCTGCTTCTGTTTGTTGAGTTTTATTTTGGAAATATTAAATGTCTTCCACTTGAGGTGAGGAATATTCTGTATAAAATTAAAGTTTTAGACTTTAAGAAAGCAAACTTACATTATTATGCCATTATCAAATACTTGAAAATGGTCTTGAAATGACAATATTATCATTCATCGCAATAGTTTCTGAGACAATTTATCATCCAGCAAAATATGTTATTATGACGAGCCTAATTACATCATTACATTAGAAACGCATTAAAAGATAAATATATCCTGCAGGTTAGCTTATAGATAAAGTGGATTTGATTCAAATTGAGAAAAAACTAAATTACATGGTTAATTCATCCAACTATCAAAGTACTTATCCAACTTCATCTTTTTTGATTTGCTAGTTTTGATTCATTTACTGTAAAAGGAGAAAAACAAACATCTGATTTGTGGTCATTTCATTTGCCGGTCACTAATCGGAGCACGTCGAGAGAAAATAATCGTCTGATTCCGACATCCGTGCAATTAACCGGTGCGCTTTAGCAGAAAACCGGGAAGCCGGTTGTGTCTCAGGGGATAAAATGTGCAAAAGCAGAACGCAAAAAAGAAGGCGAGCACCGAGAGAACGGAGTGCTGCAGCCACGTCTGCGTGTGATATATTGTCTTTGGCTGCGGAGCGGCCCCCCCCCCGAGTTCACGAGTTTCCATGACATAGCCGGCGCTCAGCTCCAACGCGAGCCAAACTACTCCGAGACAGATAGATGAGGCCACACGCTGCGAGGCCAGAAAAGACCCGTCGGATGTCTGATCCAAACCGGTGGATCAGGACAATATGCAGAGGAAGTGGAAGGGTGAGGCATCTGTCTGTTTATGCTCATTTCAGCCGGTGTATAAAAGCTTTCTATTTGTAGAAGAAAAACGGCCCTGACACTTGCTATGCTAAAAGACATGAGGATTCACGTTGTTCCAGTGCCGCAGATTAATCGCAGAACTTGAGGCTGCAGGAGTTTTTAAATGGCAGAAGACACCCATGCTTTTCTTTAGCAGAGAAAGGATGCTGCAAGTAAAGGATGGAAGGAAATCCTGAAAACAAAACCTGCAAAAACTGGAGTGGGAGGTAATGGTCCAGTTAAAGTTCAGATCTACATCCGGTTGAGAATCTGTGGCAAAACCTTAGAAGCTGATTGTCAAACATGCTCTCTCTAGTCAACCTCACTAAACCCTGGTCCAATAAAGTCATTATAAAAATACTAAAAATTACAAGATATGAGAAAGGTCAAGAGGTCAAATATTTTTGCAAGGCACTGCAAAGTGTGCATTGCACTAGACTTAAAGCAACAGATTTAAGTCTAGTGCAGATTTTGAGTGGAAATGTACACTGCTGACCAGAAAAATCAAACACTGCTCCCTTCACTGATGCACACAAGAAATTCCAACCGTTTGAACTAGATACTCAGGTTGTATTAATGTGCAGTGAAAGTTTACTATTGAAGGAAATCCATGTTTGAGCGAGAGCCCAGAAGTTGCCTGCACAGCTATCAAGTGGGACATGTACATGTTTTTCATTGACAATCTTCAAAACAAAAAAATTAAAAGAAAAGGTAGAAAAGGAGGACATGCAGTTCAAGAAAGGCAGAAATAGATACTCCCATATTCAAAATCAAAGCAAAAATGTGAAACTTTTAAACTAATTGGAACTGTAACAAACAAGGACGGAGGAGACTATGCAGTCTCACTCAGTCCCATAAAGAACTGTAGAACCAGAACTGTAGGACTTCAGGTGTTTTTTAACGTTGGATACTTTTGCAGCAACTTTAAAGGAGGACAGGAGAATGTAGATTTGCCATAAAGAGCTACGTACATTAAATTTTGAGCATTATGGTACATTCAAATAATATCCCAGTTACATAGGTTTGAGAAAGAAAAGTTGCATACTAAAAAAAATACAAGATTAAACTAAAACTGGGACGTTTCACTGATAAATAAATCGGGGTATAATATTAATAATATTCAATCCCTGCTGAAAAACTGATCAAGAGCCGGGTGGTTTTTCCTTTGCTGCATAACATGCTGGTACCGACCAAAACAAACACAAACAAACAAAAAGCGAAACTGCTCTGCTGCATGAGCGGCACACACCATAAGAGTTATTACAATAGATACAGATGAGGAACGATTCAACAAGCACCATACAACCATAATGTGCAAGGAGAGTTTTGTTGTCTCAAATTTGACTAGGCTTATCCAGCAACACCAGTTTGGTCATCTCTGATAATAAGCACACCAATTTTCTCCCCAAACTCTCAGATATTCACCTTTCAGTAAATGAAAGAAATAATAAACAAAGAAATAATAATATTCGCCTGTAGCTCTCCATGTGGAAGCCGTAACAGTCCAGTCGATAAATGATGATAAAGCGCTACACGCTTTAAGGTCTATTGTTTTCACTCGCTCACTGACACAAGAACTCCCAACAGTCCAGAACTGTACACACAGACTGTCTGATGCATTTTAAAACCATGTTAATATTACAGGCAAAGTGAGCTTCAGTGTTTAGGCCAGGATGTTCAGACAGGAGGAACGGCTGTCTCTCCAACTGGAAGGAAAGGTCAGTACATGCAGTGCTGGCCACATTTACTGGCAGATGCTTAAAACACCTTAAAATAAGTGTATCTTTTACTGCAATGGGATGTCACACTGAAATTTTGAGGAAAATTCAACATTTTTGTGTTTTGTTTTGTTTTTCCCCCAGTCGGGGGATACGTGATAATTGCTTAGACCAAAACTAGTCGCAGGACAGCACAGTCCTGTGGGATGGAACAAACTCATATTGTAATGACGAGTGAAATTCAATTTATTGTGAATCTGTAGTTTAAACATGAGCAAATGAAGAGGCTTTTTTTAAACACCAAAAAGTTTAAGTATGTGTGACGTTTTTGAGCTGCTTCCAGTTTGACCAGTGTGAGTGTACTGGTATCAAGGGTGTGGCATTCAGCGTTTAAATGAGTAAGAACAGGGCATGTTATTTCTCCCATGAAGCCATCTTCATGTTAGCGTCACACCAAACCCAGAGGGAGAGGGAAAACCCAAAAATGGAAAGGCGTCAATCTTAGGCTGATTTGACCAAAGTATGTGGTATAAGTTGAAGTGCTGGACGATACAGATAGTGACCAAAGAGTTTCATATCAGCCAGTATTAATAATTGTCGCTAAGATTTTTGTTTCAAGTCTGAAATACTACCAAGCTGGTGATGTGACCATTCCTGTCCCACTCTTTTTGTCCTTTTATTTTTAAGCACTTATGAGGCACAGTGGTGAAACCTGAAACTCCAAGTTACTCAACAAGTTGTTGCTAGGTGACCAATAAGAGTGAGTTAGTTGATGCCACCAACCTAGCTGACCTCACACCTGCTCGACCAGTGTGAGGTTGAGCAGGTGAAGCCTTTCCTCTGCCTACCCCAGAATGTTGTGTGAGTTTCTGGAATCGGAGTCCAGTGAAATTATGAAACACTGTATCGGGCATATTTCTATCGATACTGTTCACGTGTCTATCGTTACACATATTGTTATTGATTTGTTGCCCAGCCCCAAGTTGAAGTCTCAACGACAACATTTAGGATTTATGCCAGAAACACCTTTTCTGTCCCGTTACAAACAGGTGTAGATATCGTCTAACTGGCTTTTTGTTCCAGTTTTTTAAAAGCGCACTTTGGAGAGTTTTGTGTTTTGCTTAGGTTTCTAGGATTAGACTCTCCTAGAAACTTTGATCAACTTAAGAAAAACAAAACTAGCAACATAAAAAAAAGCTTTGCTCACATTTATTTTAAAGCAATTGCTAAGGTTACCAAGAATTGTGACTCCAGTGATCTTATAGTAAATAATTATTTCCTACACAAGACTTATTTTCCCTCATCAATAAATGTATTCCAGATTTTTCAGTCAACATTTTTCAGTCAGATTTTATGATTGCAACACAGTAAAATAGGATAAAATCAAAGCCATACGTATATTTTTCCCCCTGCTGTGTATTTAGTGTGAATGACTGAGATTCTACTCTAACTTAAGCCTATGCTACAACTCTGCCTGTGGCCAGCAGCTCTCGGTGGCCTCTACTTCTCCTAAACAGTAGCTGTGATGACAACACAACAGGAACCACATGGCAAACATACACTCACACACAACGAGAGGGCAGCAGGGGAAACACCGTAGCATTACTTCCTCAAACGTCGTAGTGAATAAAAATGCAAGTAGCTCAGTCTGCACCTTGCAACGTGGTGCAAGCCTCTGAGACTTAAGAAGTGGAATCCTGCATTATCCTCCCCTCTTACCGTCCTGCTGCACATTTGCACACAGTCGTGCAGGCAGCTAATCAGGTGCTGGCCGAGCCCTGGATTGATGACACCCACTTCACCCGACTCCCGGCTGACATACAGTCCTCACCAAACCCACGGTCGTCCACAGTACTTTTATCAGTGTTCCAAAACAAGTCGTCGCGCGCCGCAGACCGTGTTTGCCCGTTCCCGACAGGAACAGAGAGAAGGCCGCTAAAAGAATAGGAAAAAAAAAAACAAACAACAACAAAAAGTGTGTGACGACATGTGACTTCTCAGTTCCATCTGTGCTGAATGGATATGCCAGACTCAAGCATTAAGTTACCGTGGCAACAGAGCTACGGCCCTGATTGGAGGTCACGCAGAGATGAAAGCTGACGCGGACTAGAGAAAAAAAAAAAAGGCTCAAAGACTATCTATAGCAGCCAACATGAAGATGGCTTGTTAACTCACCTGCACGCGCATCTAGAACCAACCACAAGATTGTTAGAAACACGCCTGCCATGACGGGACATGATGCAATACAGCATGGAGGAACATAATCTGAGAGACCGGGGCCTGCACTCGATGACGCAGAGGCCCCTTCAGCGCTTTATCCTGTTCTCTTGTAAACACGAAGCTCTGATTGTGAGAGGGGAGTTTCATTTCACACACACACACATACGCAGAGATGTAATCTCTGACTAATCACATTTGCAGACCTGAGACCGAGCAGTTACACCGCGGTCCTGGGCAGATGGGCCAGCGTTCGTCAGGCAACGCTGGGATTAAGTGGAGGTGCGGAGTGTAGCTACCGATGGGTGGCTTCCTCCAACCGGCCGCCGGCCTGAGTACATTACAGGGAATCTGTGTTGTTACTGCGTTCCTACACAGCTTTAATGAATCAAAGGCATTGTTATTAGTATTAGGGCTGAAACAACTCAAATTAAGTGTGATGAATAACTGGTATAAACCGACTCAAAAAGGCAATTTGCTGAAAGAACACAGTACTACACATTACTAAATGTCAAGGAAGATGGTTAAGAAAAAAGAGTGGGATTGTATCAGTCTCCTCTGAACAACACTACAGCTCTGTAAAAAGGCACGCTAGTCATGAGTCTGAACCTGAGACCTCTGGGTCATTTGTGAAGCGTCTAGAACAACAAACTCACACAGCCGTATGAAATATCAAAACGTAACGTTCTTGAATTTCTCAAAAGAAAAATCTCGAGTGGAGAAGAGGGAGATACGATGTCACCATACGGGGAGGCCGTTTGTGTGTGAGGGTGTAGAGGGGAATGCAATAGTGAAAGCCCCCAGAGCATTATTGTAGGTCTTTCAAAATCACATCTAGCTATTATGCAGCAAACAGAGTGCAATGTGTCGATATAGCAGCTAGAAATTGCTTAGGCATTCCATGGGTGGTTTATTTTCATTTATCCAATTCACAATACGAAATCATGGAAAAATGTAAACAATGGTCCTCTGAATAATATTCTCTCTACTCTATTCTCTGAATAATCAGAACAGCAATCAGGAAGCATTAAGGGATAAAATCGAGTCCTAGTCAGGGTGGCGCAGGACGTTTTCAAACCGAGTGTTCATGACTGCTCATACAGCATGCTCAAACAGCTGAGAGTCAAAGAGAAACTAACCAAAGGAAAGTTAACCTTCAACAGATATTCATGCACTATGCCCCTAGAACCTTTTCCACATTATCTCGCTTTACAACCACTAACTTCAACGTGTTTTACTCAGACTTTATAGAGAAAGCCACAATTGTAAAGTGGAAAGTTGTGTTCAGGTTGTGCGCTCAAAAAGTCGTGGGAACAAGCAGAAGTTTTAAAAGAAATTCCATAAGGAGGTTTGCATATATTAAATTAAAAAAATAATTTTTTTTTTTTTGGTCCATGTGTCCATTTTTCCTGTGTGTGGAGGAAAACTAATATTCACATTACTCTGAATACACCATCCTCATGATATAACATGGTGGTAGCTGCATCTTTGGTGATGCTTTTCTTTAGCAGGAAATAGGGAAGTTGGTTAGAGTTGATGGAAAAACTAAATAAAATGGCAATCCTGGACGAGGATACAAAAGACCCAAGATGAAGGAAGCCAAAACCTACAGACACAATGCAATGTCTTCAATCCAATTCATGTGTTACAGTCACACAAAGTCTATATCAAAAACCATAAGAGAAGTTGAGGGAAGACTTAAAAATTTACTTTAAAAATTTATGCTCCCCATCCAGTCAGTCTGGGAGAAAATGTTGTGAAATTGTCAATCATGTGCAAAACCGGTAGAGACATAACCCCAAAAGAAGTTGCAACGGATGTTTCTGCAAGTAATGGAGAAACAGAGATCCTGAATAAGAAGAGAGGTCATACTCATCACGTGTTGAGTATGGAAGAAAAAAACAAAACAAAGAAAGCCATGTATGCTTTTCATTTCACTTCCCAATTACGTGCTACTTTGTGTTGGGTCTATTAAAGAAAGTTAAAATGAAAATGCATTATTTTTGTAACGTGATGACATTTCTGATTCTGACTGTTTAGCTACAGTAGTGTTAACAGAAAACAAACATTTATAATTTACACAGTTTTTTTTTCCGACTGTCTACTTAATTTCAGGTCGAAAACCGCTTCCGGCCCATTTCCCAATTTCAAAATTCTCCTACTTTTCCTGTCGCATAGCTTTCTCCGATATGCTAAGGCTAAGTTTGGGGTAAGCCAAGGCTGCCCCCTCGGTATTGTTTGCGGGTGAACCCCCCGCCACACCCATAGCGTCCCCCCTCCTGAAGGGAGCTGTGCGGGGGGTTCATCGCCTATGAGCTCTCGGAGGAGGCAGCAGGTACTGAGCCTGCAGTGGCTGCTAACAGCGAGCTAACTAAACTGGCTGCCCCACGTAAACCCAGCGGCCTTTGAATCACATGCTGAATATGAACGAACAAAGAGAAAGAGAGGGAGAAAAACATAAATAAATCAGCAATGTTCACTCTCAGAGTCTCCCTCGCTGCTATTTATACGCCTCCATATTAGCATGTCACAAATACTGCTAACTAGCTTGACTCACTAGCTTGTAAAAGAAGGAGGGGGCGCATGATTTACTGCTGGCATCAGATCAAACACCCTCTGCGCTCCCTCTCTCTGTGTTTTAACCTCACCTGGCTGAGTGAAGAAAAATAAAATAAAAGCTTTAATACATCTCTGCACCTATAGCCACAGATACCAACAGTCTGCGCAAGAAAATCATCCCTGCATTAAGCGTGTCGGTTCTAATCACGCTTTCATTGTGGATTCACGGTGCTTTGCTTCTATATATATATATATATATATATATATATAAAGGAGCATCCTGTGAATAAAAACAAACACACCCAAATCCGTCCATGGGGATTTAACGTTGCCTTAGCTAGCTAGCTCGATGCGCGGGGGATTACCGAATTATGCGGCTCACGATATCCAAGTTGCCCCACCGGGCCATGGTGTGCGGTAAACTCACTGAAATGCCCCGTTTTCCTCCGTCTCCGTCTGATGGTACTCCAGCGGGCACATCAGAGGACGGCGCTTCGCAGTTTGCTATAAACCACAACGCTCCGCTGCACAACAGCGCGTCTCGCAACAGCTGTGTTGTGTTTTGAATGAGAGCTGAGGAGGCGCACAGCCGACCGACGGGCGGAGCTTCCAGGGTGCTAACTGGGGCAGGCTGCTCATCATCCTCAGCAGACCTGCCTTTAGTATCTTCAAGTACAGAGATCTCTTGTCATTCTCGGCATTATTGTTGACTAGTACAGTGTCGGTTTGACAGATGGGGGCCGCGTTTCTCTTTTGTTTATTGTTGCAGGCAGGGTGCAGCAGAACGCTTCCATGGGGCTTTGAAATGAGAGTAAAGTTCAAGTGTTTGATTCTGCTTCCCTCTAGTGGTGAAACCTTTTTACTTTTAGTTTGGTAGAAACAAAACTACCACAGGTGCATCTCGGTAGAGGTTGGTAGAGTCGACTACCCAAAAATTCTCAACTTTTCCAGTAGAATTTTGCAAATGTTTTACTTTTATCTGTTATTTTAAATGTTTCCTGTCACTGGAGGCTATTTTTAAGCTGTTTGTGACTGAGATGCAGCTTCTTAGGGGACATTTAAACAAATACCATCAGCTGCACATCTGGTGTTAATCAGTTAATCATTTTTACGTTACATAAAATCCACAATAAGCTCAAACATGTGTACCCAGAATAAAATCATTTCACCCTGGAAAAAGAACAGCTCAAAAATGTTTTAATAAGAACACAGCAACACCTTATTGTGCTTTGTTTCTCAATAACATTTTACTGTAACCTTATCCGTACTTTCTTTTAACAACTACAGGTTACAAATTGTAGAAGTACAGAACAAAAATATTAGAATTTCATTCATTTATTGTTTGGACATCAACAATTTTCTATATCACACAAATGTACACATTTCTGACAATCTTCCCATCTACAGATTGTAGTGAGGCAAACAGATGCATTGAAACAACAGCGTATCGGTATCCCTTAACTGCAGTTATCCCGTTTTACTCCAACAAAACTGCAGGAAGTGAAACATCGTGTGGCAGCGTAAAAATAAAAAAAAACAATCAAGCCATCATTTGACAGCACCGTGTCTAAAATCAATCCCCAAATTTCAGCTGCCTTTCCTTTTCTACACTGTGCAGCTCCCTCGCTCGGTTCTTCAGATCCTCTGCTTTCTTCTCGTCCTTCTCCGTGCCGTCCCCGAGTTTGCACATCCGACTGGCGTTGGCACACCCCCACACGTGTCCGAGCTCGCAAGCCCTGCTGGCGTACTTGAAGGCTTGACTCATGTCCGGTGGCGGCCCTTTGGCGTTGCCCTCGATGAACATGGCGCTGAGGTTGAAGCAGGATGGTGCGAAGCCGCCGGCGCAGGCCTTCTCGTAGTACTCCCGGGCCAATGTGGCGTCGGGGCCGCCGTCCAGAGCTCGCCCGTCGTGGGCCAGCAGACCGACGTTATGGCATGCGTCTATAGACTTCTTTCCTCCAGTGTTGCAGGAGCGCACGAAGCAGGAGTAGGCGGTTTTCAGACACTTGGTCACTCCACCTGGTGAACAGATTCAGCAGAGACTCACTAAGACGACAGAAATCTGTTATAACACTTAAAGTCTAAAAATTTAATTTAAATTCATATTAATTTAAAACAGTAAATGTAACTATTTATGAACAGAAAAACAGTCCATACACATCCCACGGTTCATTTGTGTAGTTTGTATGTGTTAAAGATGCATTAAATTGTATCTTTAATAGGATTAGGATCAGGAATACATAAGTAATTTATTAACTTAAGAATATATGTACAAGTACAACAATCCACAAGTCTGATTCATACTTGGGTACCAAAAGGGGAAAAAAAATCCAGAGGAACTTACTTGTTCCTCATCATCTTACTTATCAGTTTACTGTATGAGCAGGACATGCTGGGAAGCTGTGGCTGCACTTTTGTTTTTCAAGAATTCATAAAAAAATATTTAAGACAAAATACTTTAAATATCGCGTACAACAACGAAAGGGCAGATAACAAAACCAGAAGGAAAGTTTTTGTTGGAATGTTGAAGCAAAAATAAATCCATTTCAAACACTGACATGAAAAAAAGCTGACAAGTCATTGCTGGAGAGAAGGGCTTTCAATTCTAGGGTTTTTACATATCAGGACAGAAATGTTATCTAAAAAACTGTTGGAAAACAATTCTGGCTAAGTTTAATTGTTGGACTGATGGCCTCATATTTGACATACAAAGTGGTTCAAGGCCAAGTCAGTAGCTGCGAACTGAAATCATGACACCTCCACCACCATACGTCACAGTTGCTGTCCAGGGCTTTTCTACGACCTTATGTAGAGTCTTTAATGTGTTTGATTGGAAATCAAGTGATTGTCTTTGATTAGACGCTAATCAAAGACGTGGGCCAGCAGACGTCGGTCTGCTGGCCCACTGTCATTAGTTGTCAGAGTCAACTAATGACAGTGTTGACTCTGTGTAATGTTTTTACACATTTTAGGCAGTAATTAAGTAACTTTAGAGCCTGATTAAGGCCATGTGATTGAAAGCTAACAGTTTAAAAAGTGAGGCCGTTCTTTCTTTCCTTCTGGAAAAGCGGTCTGTTCACACACCTTTGCCGACGACATGGTAAGCTCCGAGTTTATAGCAGCTCTCTGAGTGTCCGTTTGTGTCACAGTTGTGTTTCAGGACTTGTGCTGCAGAATCATAGTTTTTCTTCACGCCATCCAAATAGTCTGCCAGCCTCTGGCACCCTAAGGACACGCATCAGAAAGTTAGTGACACAGAGGCAAACATAAGAACATGTCATTAAACTAAAACTATGACTCTGGGATTTGTATATATTATTTAAATGCATGTTGTTTGTTCTTTGTGTGTCCATTTTATCTTATATTTATTCTCCATCATTCTGAAAAACCTTTAAATCTTCTACTTTCTTTAAAAACCTTTACTATTATTGAGATATACATGTATTAAACGCTATAATACACGTAAACTGTAATATTGGGCAAATATCCGATTCCAACATATTATCATAACTTAAAAACAACAAAAACAGCATAAAAGCATAAAACAGATATATCTCTTAAAATAAAATAACTGATTATACAATAACTTAAAACAACAGTATGCTATAACGTATAGTAATATAAGGTAACAACAAAATATAGTAACTTGGAATGACAAAAGAATAACTTAAAATAATCTTAAAACTGTGTAAATTAAATAAAATAAATAGCATTGCAAAACATGAAAAGAACGACATAAGAATATAAAAGGCACAACTTTAAATAACATAAAATATAAAAAAAAACATAGCCTTATCTCACAGCATTACATAACAGTACAGTCATATAAAATACTGCAGCTCTATATCGTATAATAACGTAAAACACCATGAAACAACATAAAATAGCAAATCTTAAAGTAACATTATTCAGTCTGCTTAACAACGTGAACAGCTCAGGGTTGTAGTTACCTTCAGGGTCCTTCTCCTTGTAACACTGGTAACTGTACTCCACTCCCAGGTTGTCCAAGAACTGCTTCACCTCCTCCTCATCCTCAAAGTTTATAAGTCCAGCCATGACTCAACTTCTGCCAAGTCCGCAGTACAACAGAAACCTGAGCTGGAGCTGCTCAACAACACCAGTTGTGTGTGTGCTACCAAAGCCTCTCCTGCATGTGGACCCGGTCTGGTTCTGCTAGCACCAAAGCTGTCAGCTACCTTCCCTCATGTGCTGCTTAACCTCTAAAACCGAGGAGCGTTAGCGCTTTCGTAACCGTCCTGTGCGGGCTTCCGTAGTGCCGCCTCCTCTCCTAATGTATTTCCTGTGTTGTGACCTTTGTTTACTGTCTGTCTCTTCGCTTCAGCCAGAGAGAGAGAGGGGGGGAAACCAGACGTCGCTCGCAGTGGAAACGTCGCTCCTATCTCGTTCCTCATTTTGCAGGTTTTCTGTCGCTGCGGCGCTTTGGTCGACATGAACTCCGCCACCTCGGGAGGCTTCGGGTGTTTTAGCAGCGGGGCAGGTTTCTCAGCTCAGTGGCAACAACAAGTAAGCTAGCTGCTAGGTCCGGTCTTATCGCTCGTCCTACTTTCACTGCTGTCCCTCCGCTCCGCTCAGCTCTGTGTCAGAACAGGCAGGTGAAAAAGAAACTGAAAAGCTCTGATACAGACAGAAAACAAGCGAAGCTGCATTTCTCCTAGTTCTTTCTGACGCCAGCCCTCTGCTGCTTTCAAGCTACAACTATCCTCTTTATTTTCTCTATTACGCTATGGCTATGGCTTCTCTGTTTTTAAACACGGTAGGTTGTAATTTTCTTTTATTTTTTGCCAGTATGTTTTTTCCCCCCCTTCATTTGGAAAATCAACAGATAAACAAAAACACTTCTGCATTGGTTTCCAGGATGACGCCTCCCCGGCGGCTCTGACAGACCTGTGCCTCACCTATGTGAGCCAGAACCTGGAGTGTTTCTGCGTGAAGCTGCCTGACGGCTCCTTGTGCTTCAGGGAGGCTGTGCTCTTCCCTCAGGAGCTGGCAGACCAGCTTCTGGCCAAGATGGCCACTGAAGGTGAGCCTAACCTATATGGATAAGGGGATGCATGCTGTGGGAATCTGGGAGAGGCAGGTCAGCGAGAATTTGATGATTCTTAATAAACTGAGTGGATGCAAAAAGCCTAAAGGCACTCATTTCCATCTCAGTGTAGAAATGTTTCATTGCTGTGAAGAAATAATGTTCCCCTACACATGCTTTTTTTTTTTATTTGCATCTACTGATTTCAATGTTTTTCATTTATTGTTTACTTTCCTTATGGCTTTATTTTGTTTAATTAAGTTAACTTTTAAATCATTTCTCATTCGTCAACACTCTCTTGTCCGTCAACATTTGCGCATTTTACCCCTGTTACAGTTATGAACTTGTGCAGAATCAAAGTGAAGATGAAGAATTATAAGTCTGTTTTGAGAGTATCATCTCAGAGCAGCATCAGAGCCAGGGACCTAAAAAGGCTCAACAATCTGATTAAAAAAAAAAGAAAGTCTGGGTCAGTTCTGGGGATGACCGTGGGACCTATGGAGAAGAATCTTACATAAAATCAAGAAAATTATGGATAACCCTGACCATCCTCTTCATGAGATTGTCATAGAAAAACAGGGTCTTCAGTCAGAGGTTTCTTCAAATTTGCTACAACACACACCGCTACAGCATCTACAACTCCTTGAAGAAACTTGAATAATTTGAGTTACAACATTTAATTTCCTACAGGAAAGTGTTTTTGAAATGGAAAAGAATACATAGTCCTCAACATTTTTACAAATCTACATCTAAAAGAAACAGTCAATACTTCTAGCTGCAGTTACAGCTACCAGCTTTGCATGTCAAATAGATGTAAGTAAGACCTTAAATACATTTTCTTCCCTTTACTTGTCTTCATCCAAATATATGTTGAACACTGACCAGCTGCTCTGCACCTGCCACAACAATGTTTCACACATTTCGCATAGTATTTTGCATGCAAGTTAGAAAGGTGAATTTTTCTCTCATTTGACATCTTCCACATGCTTGGAGTGTTTCTGCTGCTGCTCCAGAGTCAAAACAGGCCTCTTGGCTGCTTCTCTTTTTACGGCTGTGCTTTGGCATGTTTTTGGTTCTGGGATGTTCCCGTCTGCTGTGCTTCTTGGTCTTCATGATGCTGTTTGTTCACTGATGTTCTCTAACAAGGCTCATGGACTCATGTTTATAGTTATATACAGGTGTACTCTATTTTATAATTAGCTGACTTTTGAAGTCAATTGGTGTGGTTGAATTTTACCGTTTGCTATATACAGTTTTGTTTTTTGTTTTTTTAAGAAATTTAAAAGCAATGTATGATTTTTACTTTCATTTCACACTTGTGTGATACTTTGTGTTAATTCATCAGATAAGAAACCCACTTCACAGGGAGACTTCAGCTAAAATACACACCTTTTATGTCATTTGAGATTTAATTAATTTGAAAAAAATATATAATACACTGACTGCCACAGATTATTGTATTTTACTAAATCTTTTGGTCATGTTAACAGGCTTCTGAATTGAAACACAAGGTTTTGTCGTGTTTAAATATTGGCTCCGACATTTCACTGTTACCTCCTCATGTCAGGTGTATCTGTTCCTCAAATAAAAAACAATGAAATGTTGACATGTTGAGAAATTGTGACGGATGATGCTTCATTCCCCTCCAGGTCTCCTGAATGACAGCACCGTAGGGGTGTTCAGGAACTGTCAGTATCTGCGGCTGAGACGAGCCTGCATCCGCACGGCCCGGATCTCTGCCGAGGCGTTCCAGAAAGCCCTCTGCCCGCACAGACTGCTGGAGCTGGACGCCGCAAGGGTCAACGCGGACCTCACCATTCCTGACATCCTGCAGGGATTGGCTACCAACAAATACTGTCAGGTAAAATAAACTGGGAGGTGTCACCTGCTAAGAACTCCATTCGTTGTACAACTTGAAGTCAGTCTGAATTTTTCTTTTTTTCTCTCTCCATGCAGGAGTCTCTCCAGCGGTTAATCTTGACCGGACTCACCATGGCTTCTCTGGAGGAACCGAGCTGGTACCGTTTCAGCGCCCTGCGCGGCCTGCGCTCTCTGTCTCTAGCCAACGTGGAGTTCTACGACTCCGGCCTTGTCGACGTCTGCTCCCTGCCTCGACTGGAGAGCCTGGATCTCTCCAACACGTCGGTGACCAACCTGAGCCCGCTGCTGGGCCTGAAGGAGCGCCTCCGCTCGCTAACGCTGCACCAGCTGAAGAGGCTGGAGATGAGCACGGCTCAGCTGCTCGGAGTCATAGGCCAGCTGAATGTGCTGCAGGTTGGTAGCCATCATTCTGGTGTTGCTAGGAAATGCACATTTACGGCAGCAGAGCGAGAACTCATGCTTGTGCTCAATGCAGCACCTGGACATCAGCGACGATAAGCAGTTTACCTCCGACGTGGCCTGTCAGCTGCTGGCACAGCGGGGGATCCTTCCTGCTCTCGTTTCCCTGGACGTCTCAGGCAGGAAACAGGTGCGTTTTCTTCATCAGGGCTGTTTCTTTTTCTTGTTTTTCTTAACAAGAAAAAGAAACACAAAACTTTTACAAACAATTGAGTTTTTAAAAAACACGCAGTCATCTATTAGAAAACGATTAACAGTGAAGAATACAAGGATGGGAGGAGTGGGGGAGGGAGTGGAGACGATTAATCGCGATGAATCGGTTATTGAAATAATAGTCAACTAATTTAGTAATCAATTAATCATTAACTGGAGTACACAGACTAAAGAAAAAAGTAATTTGCTAAAAATACATACATTTTGCATTTGAGACAAAAATAAATAAGCTTTGTCTGTAGAGACGTTTGACCCAGAACTCCTGAAATGGAAAAGTTTCAGCTTCACACAGTTAAAATTCTGGAAAAGAAATAAAACAATCTCCTATTAAGCACCTTTTGCTATCCAGTTATTAATTAGTTAATCAATACAACAGTATAATAGATCAGTCCTATGCTGAATTGATAAGTCGAGCAGAAAAAGCTGAGTTTTCACATGTTGATGTTAAAAGTATTTTTAACCTGCAGGTGCATCCTTTGTTACAAATGATCAATGATTCACAAAAGAAATGCTGTTGTATTTGACGCAAAACACATATTTGCTTTGTTATTTTAAAAAAGCATCTTTTAATGTATTTTATAGTATGAAAAAGGTTTAAGCAGATAAATGGAAAATCTGCAGAATGTGCCAATTATTATTATTTCTTTTTTTCAGATTATTCTTTAGAATATTCGATAGATCAATGGATTACTAAAGTATAATCGATTACTAAAAGTGTATATGTTCTGTCTTCATTTGTTGCAGGTGTCCGATAAAGCCGTCAGGGCGTTTGTCGAAGAGAGGCCCGGGATGACCTTTGTGGGCCTTTTGGCCACAGACGCCGGCTTTTCCGACTTCCTCTCCGGAGAAGGAAATCTTAAGGTAGGAGCAGGCACACAAGGATTAACGTGGAAACAAAGTGGAGGATTTTGGGTCTGCTGAGGCTTTTTCTGCATGGTAACAGGTAACAGGAGAAGCCAACGAGACTCAGATCTGCGAGGCGTTGCGGCGATACAGCGAGAGGGAGGGATTCGTCAGGGAAGCTCTGTTTCATCTGTTCAGCCTGACTCACGTCATGGAGAAACCGCGGCCTGACATTCTAAAGGTAAATAGTTCCCTCAAAATAATGCGGAAGGAAAAAAAAAAACAATTTTGCCATGGTTGACAAACAACAAAACATGGGATCTGTTGTTTCTAAGCAACCTTCAGACAGTTTCCCTTTAAATTTTGCCTTTGACTTTCTGTGCAGCTTGTAGTTTTGGGCATGAAGAATCACCCGGCCACTCTAAACGTCCAGCTGGCCGCCAGCGCGTGTGTGTTCAACTTGACAAAGCAGGACCTGGCAGCAGGGATGCCGGTCCGGCTGTTGAGTACCGTCACCCAGCTCCTCCTGGAGGCCATGAGGACGTTCCCCAACCACCAACAGGTAAAACGTCAGGAGTCCTTCATTGCTGCTCCGTCATAAAGTGCACATGTGCTTGAGTAATCTTCTACATGAGTCTGTGTGGATGCTTGCTATCATTCTTTACCCCATTTCTCTTTTTCTGCAACAAAAGCAGTGAAGTTGAAAGGTGCTTTTATCTGTCTAATGCTTGCTACATTTTATATTTTCACTGAACTTGGAGTGATTTTTAAAACTGCTAAGGATCAGCAAAGAGTTGCCACCCTTTTAGCACCAAATGTAATTTACACGAAACGCAGCAGAAGTCAAAACACAACTGTGAGGGTTTTGCATAAACCAGCCAGAGAGACATTGATGAAAATTCAAAATATAATCTTAATTTATTAACAAAAAGAATCCAAAAATGATAAATTGGGCCCAAACTGAGGTCAACATAACAAAGTACAACTCAGGTGGTAACAGAACAAACTCAAGCACAAACTGACCTAACAAACAACACATGAGGGGAACTTAAATAGTGGCTGATCAGACCATTAACACACACTAGGGGGTAATTAAACACACAAAAATCTAACAAATATTGGTCAGAATATTACTAAATCTATAAATGAAATAAATATCAGAATTTAACTAACTTTCCAAAAGAAGAAACATTAAATAAATGGTAAAATTAAACTAAAGACCAAATTTCCCCCTCCCCTGGTGAACAAATGGAACGGCCCGCTGAGGAAGTTTGACAACCATATATGGACACCAATCAGCTGGAGCTCATCTCTGATTTTCAGCCACAGGTCCAGAGGAAACTGGTAACTCAAAAGAAAAATAATTAATTTGTTGTGTTTAACAAAATATACAAAGAACTGACACATAAAGTTAACTAAATGGGTGCACAACAAATAGTTAACTAAAGAGTCAGACTAATGAAAACAAATTTAAAGATAAAAATCTAAACTACTCACTAATCAATATATAAAGTAATATTATGGGAAAACAAAAAACCATTACCAACAGTGTCTGCTTGTGACAGTCGGGACAGCTGTCACAGCAACCAACAAAAAGCCCAGAGAAAGTCCAGGGCAGGGCTGCATTTAGAAGAATCTGGAGCCAGTTTTGGTTCCCTATCCATTAAAAATGTATTTTACACATGAAAATTACAGTACACTGATTGGTAGACCAGCACATTGGTGGGTACAAATCAATGCATTGTTGGTTTAAAACGTCTGGTAGGCTGCTACATGCTAAAGGATGTTCTATAATTACATTATCTTCACATTCTGTTGATTTAATGACCTATATTGTTTATAAAAAATCACCAATATAAAAACACCTCTCTTGATGTAGGTCTATGAGTTTTGTAAGACCCAAACATGTCAGTTTGTAATATTGTTTATTATTGTATGCCTTTTGCATACTTAGATATTTTCTTAACAATAAGGTTTTATTTTAGTATGTTTTTTGTAGAAAAGGGCCACCTAAAGGACGTAATTGAAAATATATGAAAAGTGCTGTTTCACTTAGTCCAGAAAGAAAATTGAATGTGGTCTGGTTAATTGAGCTCTACACAGTTTTTGACCGTCAAATGTGGAATGCTGCGCAAGATTAAAAAATCCTTATGTAATGTCTGCTCAAAGAAAAGCCCTGAAGAAAAGTAAAGTTCGTCATTCGTCAGACTTTGTGTGGACTAGTAAGTGCTTCTTTAATGCACAAGAGCATATCGTTGGACAGAAACGCGTCAGCTGAGAGCTAAGCTAATGAACATCAACAAAAGAAAGAAAACCTTAGCTTGTTGAACAATATAGTGGCTTTACACCAAAACAAACAAACCAAAGCACTACAAGTTTGCTTGCAAAATATGTATCCATAAAAAAAAAATCTTTGGGTCCCCGAAACACTTGGGTAAGCAGTTTTTAAAATCTAGCCCCAGTCGTAGACAATAATTTTCAGTATGGTAGAAGATGGGGTCCATTAACTTCACTTTCATACATTTCTTAAACTGATTGTGGGAGGTGACAGGTGGAAATATAACAATTAAAGTTGAAACATTTTTGCCAGATTTATTGTCTTTATTCTCCCAGTTTGGGATATATTGTTGGTTTCAGAACAACTCGGCGTGATTGTAAGGAGCATTTTTGCTGCTCTTTTTATGGAACAAAATTTGACACGGCAAAACTCTTTGCTTGTACAATGTAAGCTTTTCTGATCACACACTCAGCAGGAGCATAAGCGACCCCTCTGGGACTCACAGAGCAGAGGAATTCTTTGCCACTGTGCTTTCCTGAGCAGAAAATGATTATATGAGAGCCTCATTTATCAGCAGCTATCTTAAATGATTATATCAATACCTCATACATCAACAAGTATCCGAATAATAATTAGAAAACGATCCGCGGCGGATACAGAGAGAGGTTAGATCATCACTTATTTAGTCCAACCAATCATTGTGTTGAACATGTACGCACTGAACGATCAAAGCTCTGTTTTCGGGAATTTGTGTGCGCCTTAGCGACGTGCAGGGAGTGGAACAGAGAGCGAGACCTCGTGGGACTAAAACCGTCGTTCTGAATAAATTGGCGACAGAGAGAAGTAGCTTTGTGATCTGTTCTCACATGACCAAATATCCAGAACCAGGTCTAACATGCAGATTTGAGCTGATCTGAACTGTTGGTGCTTTACTTTAACAAGAGTGTTGATTGGCACGACTTCAGTTTCCACCGTCGGTGTCAAATTTGAGATTTTATGTAAGTGATGGGAACGTGTAGCAGTTTTCTCTAGGCCAGCTGTGTGGCAGTGTGCAGGTGGGGTAGCGATGCCATACTCTGCTCCAGACAGTTGTATAAACCTCTGGGACGTATTACCTTATTTATACAAGGAAATATTTGTTTATTTGCATATTTAAATGCATTTCTAATATTGTACAAATAGGCTTAAGTGGTTAAATTTTTCTTTTTTTATCCGATTAATTGTCAGAATAATCGATTGAAATGTCGATCACTAAAATAATTGCTAGTTCCGGCTGTATAATGTACATCAGACATCACTTGCCTGAATTTGTAGCAGTAATAGTTGTCACCTTTGTGGTTCTGTCCCGGAAAACGCCAGAATATGGAAAAACTAACCGGTGTGAATCTGAAACTTTAAATGCAAACATGTGTTGTGACATCTTAAAATTTGAATGGAGGAACTTTCAACAATCAGAATTTTTAGCTTCCCTTTTCTTGTTCTGTTTTAATCTTTCACAACCAAATTTATGGGTCTAAGTGGAACTTTTTTGGCAACAACATGAAGATGTGTTTTGTTTTTTTTACGGGTTCTGAAATGTCTGTTTTGCTTTCTCTTTTTGCAGCTGCAGAAAAACTGCCTGCTGTCTCTGTGCAGCGATCGCATCTTACAAGAAGTTCCGTTCAACAGGTGAGAAACAGATCTTCGCACCGTCTCTAAATAATTCACATCCCACTATTTAACATCGTCGGGCAAAGTCTGGATTGTGAGTCGTCGTGCCTTTGTTCACAAGGTTCGAAGCAGCCAAACTGGTGATGCAGTGGCTCTGCAACCACGAAGATCAGAACATGCAGAGGATGGCTGTGGCTATCATCTCCATACTGGCTGCTAAGGTACACGTTGACTGGCTCACAGTCTTTTCTGCATTCCAGATCTTTTTCACGGTCGTGTTTGATCTTTGCAGCTGTCCACCGAACAGACCGCCCAGCTGGGAGCCGAGCTGTTCATCGTGAAGGTACGACTCCTCTCACGTCTGGAAAAATAATCACAAGTTTACCATAAAAGTCGACAACTTTAGACTAAATACACGCTCTCTCCCCGGCTTGCAGCAACTGCTGCACATTGTGCGTCAGAAGGCAAACCAGAACGTCGTGGATGCGACGCTGAAATTTACGCTGAGCGCGCTCTGGAACCTCACAGATGAATCGCCAACGACTTGCCGCCATTTTATTGAGAACCAAGGCTTGGATCTGTTCATTAAAGTGCTGGAGGTACACAGAAGCCTTAAAAATAAGACTCTGCATGCTGATTCCTACAGGAGTTAATCATCATTAGCAGCACATAGCACATTTGCATATCACTGTAAGGCATTGTGACTCACTTTTATTTTCCATCCTTCCCCTCCTCCATCGCTGCAGTCTTTCCCCAATGAATCTTCCATCCAGCAGAAGGTGCTAGGTCTTCTGGTATGTTTACTGACCTTTTCCTGCCCTTCCGAAAAAAACTCTAGTTTGCTTGACCGGCCAACTTAAGGGCCTCGACATTCCTTTTTCGCCCTCTGCCATGCAGAACAACATAGCAGAAGTCAGGGAACTGCACGGGGAGCTGATGGTGCAGAGCTTTCTGGACCACATCAGCGCTCTGCTGCACAGCCCCGAGGTGGAGGTCAGCTACTTCGCCGCCGGGATCCTCGCACACCTGACATCACGAGGCGAGGAGGCCTGGTCGCTCAGCCCGGCTCTGCGGAGCTCGCTGCTCGAGCAGCTGGTAGGAGTTCAGCAGAACCTCTTCAAAGTGATGGATGTAAAACATACGAAGCACCGTGGTCATTTACGTGTCCGCCTTTTCTAGCATGCTGTCATTATGAAGTGGCCCCCTCCGGAGTGTGAAATGGTGGCCTACAGGTAAGCTGCAGATGTGGAGATTTTATACAGCGCATGCTTGAAAACTTTTAAATTCGTCTATCTGAAATTAATTCCTTAAAATATTGTAAATTCATTTTTTAAAAATTAAGTTTACCTTAGATACGTTAATCACAGGTAATGTTTTGTCATGGCAGGACTATTTACTCTCATATATTCTATGTAGTTTGTTTGTTTTTTGAAACTTTTCTATCAGGCAAACATTTGAGTCGCACTCCGAAACTTCATTACGTTTTGTGATTTGAGGTGGTTGAGGCTACCGCTAACTAGTTGCTAACAAAACCTTCATAGCTTCTTAGCATCAATCATTGGTAAATGTTAATTATCACCAGTTGACCCAACGACATTCGTCTTTGTCATTGGACAACTTATGTTGCTAACCTGTTTGATGCTATGTGCTCTATGGGCAAAAACGCCTGACAGTGCCATATGAAATATGACATTTTCTTTTGTACATTTCTGTCATGAAACAGGTCTTAAATTTCATTCATAATGGTCTTAAAAATTTATTAAATCTGAGTTGGTGAAACCTGCAGAGACCCTGACCTTCCATCCGTCATAATAAAAAGTAGACATTATTGCTACTGTGGTTGTTTAGTAAATCTTTACAGCTTGTGAAAAAAGTTTAAAGTGAACTTGTCCTTCTCTTGTTCCTCAGGTCTTTTAACCCGTTCTTTCCCCTGCTGGAGTGTTTTCACACACCTGGCGTCCAGCTGTGGGCAGCCTGGGCCATGCAGCATGTGTGCAGCAAAAATGGTGAGACTCGGGACACTTTTAAATAGCGTTTCTTACACATCTGTTTTTTCTGCGCTGATGTACTGTATCGTAAACAGTCTGTCTTTTTCAGTGCTCAATACATGCACACATTATGTACATTTGTAGAAAAGTCATCAGACTCAGTTGTACGTCCTTTGGATCGCGAGTCCAATACTTTTATTTCTAATAAGTGGATAGTATTTTCTGTTTTAGTCTTATGCAGTATATTATTATTATTGTTATTTTTAACACTTTAAGAAATTTTAAACTTCATGTTGCCGTTGCACCTTAATTTCCCTTCGTAAGACAATTAAGGTGGCTCCTGTGCTATTCAGATAAAAGTAAAGGTATTGGTAATCCTTGACTTTTGGGGGATATGTGAGTTTTTGTCAAGATTTGTAAGTTCAAAGACGTTTTTTATGCGTTCTGCCTAAATAGATTGGCTAAAAGTTGGCTTACGCAGACCCCAAACTCAGGCTGGAAACAAATACCTGCCACACTTTTCAGATTTTTATCAGGTGAATATTTTGAAAACCCAGCATCCATTTCTTCACACCACCCCGCTCACCTCTCCGATGCTCCGTTGCCACTTTCCTGCAGCGTCTCGCTACTGCAGCATGCTGTTGGAGGAGGGCGGCTTGGACCAGCTCGAGCTCGTTCACACGCACCCGCAGACGCACAAAGACGTGAAACTGCTGGCCGAAAGCATCCTGGAGAACCTGCAGCGACATAGAGCGCGCACCGGCCAGCCCGCGCACACAAGTCATCGTCCGCCCGCGCAGTAACGCCACACAGGTGAAGAAAACTCAAAAAAAAAAAAAAAGACTTACAGCTTCAAAGACGTCTCATGATCTCACGTCTTCCCTTTCAGAAAACGGTGAGCCCTGATGAAGAAGAGGAGCCGGAACGCGGTCTCGTCACGGAAAAGGGAGTCGTGTGAGAGCGCATGCGTGGGCGATTGTGACGCCTGTCGCTCACGCAAACGCTCTCGGATGCTTCTGAAGAAAACAGGAGCAAAAGACAGAGAAAACGCAAACGTTTGCACACTCTAAACCTTATTTATTTCCTTTGTGTTCATTTCAAGACAGAAATATTTTGAGCCCAGCGATGGAGAAAATTGAAATCTTGATAAGCTGGGTTTTGTATTTGTGCTCGCTCTCGTTCGCCCGAGCACTTGGATGTTTCTCACGCCAGAAAACGCTGAGGTGTGTGGAACCCCAAACCGACTGACTAAGCGGTAGGGGGGAGCTTTCGATGGCTCCAGCTGTGTTGCCAACTTCTTTATTGTCTGAAATGGGGGGTAAACTTTAAATATATGCATGACACTGCTAAGAGCTCAAGCATGCTGGTGTGAATGCTCGTACTATTGGTTTTAATAAACGCCTGCACGCTTGATTGTAGCGGAGCTCCGAGCACTAAAATCATGCCTCTGCAGCGCCCGCTTTGTCTCCCTGCTAAAGGGGAACTTGATACGGATGTGCTCGGAGGGTCAAAATGTTCCCCAAAATTACTGAGAATTTCTAGTACATTGATATTTTCTATACTGGTTTTGAAACAAATCAGTTCCAAAACTCAGAAGCAGATTTTATTGGAATATTTAGCCCATTATGTCTGTTGTTTTGTGCAAGTATATTCTTCTGGACACAAATGCTAGTAATGACCTGGGCAGAGTAGGTGTCATCTGTTTTCTCCTTGGGAAACGTGTGTGTGTATGTATGTTTACGTTTTGCTCCGCTTCCCAACGTGCATTTTCTATATAGTGTATTATATAATGAGGCCAAAATAGTTCTCTGCCAAGGACGATTTCAGTTTTTGCATGCAGTTCTATTCAAATATTTTTATTTTTTTTCACCCCTAACATAAATAGGAATCGTGTTGAAGAGAAAAACTGCTGACTGTGATGCCACACCGTGTTGGATGCCTCTGCTGTCCTCAGATGCCTCTGCTGTCCGTACAGATGCTTGTTTTGTCCATACAGCTTTAAATCTGAAACACTTTTTAATTGTAGAGGACATATCACAGGACCACACAGAGTTGAGGTTCAGCATTGTGGGAGGGGCCATTTGCAGCAGCTTATTTTAAAATCTCTCAAACAAAATACCTTGCTAATACCTTATTCAATACTATTTGAACTTATAAAAATGTTTTTCCATTACAGCTTATTAATGAGCAGAGTGACATACTGATTTCATACCACGTCCAATTTTTTTTTAGATAGTTATGCATACCTTCCCTTCTTCAACAATGTACTACTTTGTTGCTTTGTGTTGGTCCATCACACAGAATTTAAATAAAATAGTTTGAGGTTTGTGGCTAACTGAATGAAAAATATTTGCTGCAAATGCAGTTTTTGTTCTCACTTAATTTATTAGTAGTTTGGAATCACTGCTTTGATATAAACATTTTTTTATACCCAAATGTATTTCTTTTAAATGCTTAACCAGACTTTGAATAATACGAGTTAATTGCATGTCCAGACTACATAGGAACCCTGAGGCCAGAGGCTGCCACTATAATTATTCACTAATTAGTTTCTCACCTTGCATTTTCTATGCAAGTCACATCAACCTCTGTTTTACAAACTGCGGTTAAAAACCGTGATGCCATAAAGGACAGGTCAGTTTGCATACATAACCAGGTGAACTATGACAGCAGGTCCAGAAACCAAAAAATATATATATATGTATATACTAGTCAGCAAAGCTTACCTACTGTACACCGCCTCATCTGCTCAGTGAGTTATGGCCTTATGGTTTTGTTAAATCTGTCATGTCACGTTTGTTATGCATCCAACTGGGACTGGATTATGAGTTTTAGTAAGGATTTCTGTCTCTTTCGTTGAATTTGGCTGTTTCGTCCATTGCTTGAACATTGCTCAGATTTAAAGCCAGTTTTAGTTTTCTTACAATTTATTTCAACTAGAAAAGGAAAGGGGTAAAAAAAAATAAAAAATACCGTATGTATGCCAAGACTGTGCCACACTGCTGCTCAGTCATATTTTCAAGTATGAAAATAAAGAATGTATGTTGCCATATAAACTGGTTTGCTTTTTTTTTTTTAGTCCACTCAAAAGATCATGAGCTATAAGATATAACACAATAAAAACATGGCCTGTGATATCAGTTTTCATAAAACTTAGGTACAGACTATCAGGAAAGCAGATCAAGAATATTTCTGACCAATGCCAATTAGTAGTTTTGAACATTTTCATTTATTTTATTTTTCTAAACACATAAAAAGAGCTATTGGTTCCTCAATAGAGGAGATATTTTTGCACAAAATAAAATATCTCCAACTAATCAAAACATATGCTTCTGCTGTTACAAAAATAAAGTTAAATTATCTACTTATGATCGATAACGACGATAGATTTGATCAACAGAACCCACCCACTCATATCCTACAATATTTCCTTCTGAACTTTGGGTCAACTAAGTAAAAAATAATTTTGCAGCCATCACTGACCAAGAACTTTAAAAGCTTCGTTGGATTTGGGGGGGGGGGAAATAATTATTTTGCAAACAGTGTTTTATAAATATCTTTCTTCAACTTTATGTTGGTATGCCGGTGGAGCGCTTTCATTCCCCAGTATAACGTGGCGGTCTCTTCTCGATGAATGCCGCCATGCCTTCCTGTCGGTCCCGTGTGGGAATGACCTGAGAAAGAAGAGACGCCACGAGAGGATTTGATCGATTTCAAGTGAAGGCAGTAAAGCTCTTCCTAACAAGTATGTCACATGGGAAGACAAAACCATTGGAATTGTCCACTTCTTTACATTAAAACAATGATTCGGAAACATCGCCGGAAAACTTACCCTGGCGTAACACAGTCTCTCTATCGCCATTGCTGACCCAATGTCAACCTGCGGGAAACGGATTGCAGTCACTCCTTGTTTTGATATAAAGACATTGCAAGAAGCAGATTATGAAGATGAATCCCTCGTGCATCACCTCAACGCCTCTATTTATTGCTTCTTTGGCCATCCGCACAGCAAAAGGAGCCTGGTGATCACAAAGGAAACAATGTTGGGTTTTACCATTTTTTAAATAGATGTATTTAAAACTAGACACAAAACCTTTTCAGTTTTTTTAATCAAACAAAGAACAAATTAAGGGGTCAGGAAAAGAACAAAAATATCACACGTACATTACTTCATATCCATGGCTTTCTCAATCAGGTCACAGTTTTGCAGAATGGAGTGTTATCAAGGCTCCATTTACTTCCTGAACTGTTTATGAAATACATTTCTGGTCACATTCTTAAAAGATTTAAAAGGATTAAAGATGTATATTTTTTATTACAATAGCGTCATCTTCCACTTACATAAAGTTTCATAAGTTTTATATTAAAAGAAATTGATTTGGATTATTTATTTCCCTTTTCATTTTGCCTAATTTTGTTATTTTGTAATCATTATTTAAATTATTCTCATTTTGGTCCTTTAAATAAAATACCAACATTTCCACATAACTTTATATATTATCCATCTGATAAGGTTATTTTTAAAATATTAAATGACTGATGTTTTGTTTTTACTTGAGTAGTCTTTTTACCAAATAGCTTTTTTTACTCGAGTAAATTTTCAGACAGCTATTTTTAAAATATGTTGAGGACCTTTTTTATGTACTCTACCCACCACTGGTCCATATTTATATCCCACTCTGGTCCTTCAGAACATTCAGATGATAAGACTGGACGGCCATGTTAGAATAATTATGTTTTGTTATTCTTACACAAGTAGTTACCAGCTTGTTTTGCATCTAAAGGTTTAGTATTCACACCCCAGCGAGGAGAAATTTGTTAAACCGTGTGAAAGACAAAACTTGCTTTTTCCCTAAACCTTGAAGCTGCAGCTGCTTATCTTGGGTTACTCCTTAAACTGCTTGTGTGTAGAATGTAGTTCTTCCTTGTTTCAGAATAGCCATTCTTTGATTTATCCCTCTCCCACATTTCACTCTCGACTCCCTTCTTTCTCCTGCTTAATAAAAGGACAGGCTTTGCTGAAGGGAGTCAGAACGCATGGTAAACACCTTGGAGGAGTGGTTTGCTATGTTTTCTCCTTCTGCAGAAGCTTGGTTGAAAACTCATGTCTGTGGTTCTCGTTTTATGTAGGTTTGAGAAATACCTATCAGGCCACCACTTATTAATTTGCAGCTAAAAATAGACAAACTGTGATCTAACCTGGGGTAGTATCTCTCTGGCCAGGGTCAGAGCCTCTTTGTAAGCAGCATCTCCGCTCTGGTTCTGTTCTACGGCTCTGTTTACAAGCCCCAACTTGAGAGCGGCCTGCCCTCCCACACGCCTACCTGAAAACACACAGAGACGGACAACCGCACTGCTCCATCAGACCCTCTGAATCTGCTCAGACGTCTGCAATTCTGTCTCACCACCACCTGTGAATATGAGCTCCTTGGCCAGAGTGACGCCGACCATCCGTGGCAGCCGCTGACTGCCCCCTGCAGAAAAACCCCGTCAAGGTGAACTTCTCGCAGCTCCTTCGTAAAACAAAATCTGTGCGGCTCGGGGTGATTTCTGTGAGCTCTGGTGGACTTACCCGCTCCCGGGAGGAGCCCTCGTGTTGTCTCAATCAGACCCATCTGGGCAGAAGTTGCTGAAAGACACGCACGCAAAACAGAGGACGGGTGAAGGTCAACGTCTGAGTGATGCCTCTGTCAGAGCGTCAGACCCAAACACCTGCTCACCTCGCTCAGCCGTACTCAACCAATCACTGAAGTGCCACATCTAATATAACCTATCGCACGGTGATGTATGTACATGCGCAGCTGGGCAGATGGCTATCATTAGAGCCACGGCTCCACGCCAGGTCATTAAAACACCTGAGACATTAAAAGGAATAGAAAACTTAACCCCTTTACTGCCTGAATTATTTGCTGCTATGTAAAGAAATAGATTGTAGATATAATATAGAGATATTTAGTGGGGAGAAAATCAGTTAAACCTTGACCACTAGATGGCGACAAAAGCTTCCAATATCACCTTTGGATAGTGTGGAATTTGCATCATCAGGCATTAGTTAGATAAATTAAGACTGGATAATATATGCTGGGAATTCACAATAAACTATCCGATGACCAAAAGTTATTGACTTAATTTCCTCCTAATCTCTAACATAGGCATTAGAACCCTAACTTCCCATCTGTTAAACTTGCATTTTCCATAGGTAAATGTTTTTAGATTCATATTACAAAGAGTTTCACTAACTTTCCCCACCCAAAAAAACTTCTTGTATCCAGAAAATGTTATAGTACTGTATACCAGCTTAATTTTGTCATCAGACTGAACAATTATTTACTGTAACATGGCTGAAATCTGCTTTTAAAAAAAAGCCCCAGTGTGGTTAACATTTAGCCTTCCTGCTCCATGACGATTTATCCTTGTTTCTTCAGTCAGTTTGGTAAGATACTGAAAACAGGCAAGTACCTCACATATCCCCGCCACTGTAAAAAGAAAACCCAAGCTATTCTGTTATTGCCGTTCACTGTTGATTTTTAGGAATCTTGTTCATTCTCGTTTTCTGCACACATGGATAATTTTTCAAATGGAAACATTTGTGCTGCGCTCTCACTTGGATAGTTTCCAAGGTCCTTTAAATTCCTCAGTGAAAAGGGAAGATAAACATGTTTGGTTTTTTTTGTTTTTTTTACAGCAGATCAGCGTTGGTACTGACAGGCACCTATGGTTCCTTGCAAGTATTTGCCCCACTTCAAATTTTCCACCTATTGCCATGTTTAAGCTACAAACTCCAATGTATTATATAACACAGAGAGGTGCATAAATATTTAGAGCAAGAAAAATGACAAGACTTTCCAATTTTTTACATAAGAAAAAGTAAGCATAACTCTGATCTTGAAAAGCTGTGCATAAGAATCGATGCTTTGAATTAACCCACATTAGGGTCCAGCACTTCCACTTCACGGTTTTTGTATGCTTTTTTTAATGGGATTTCATATAAAATACCATTAAAATACATTGAGATGGGGCGTGCTGTGGTGGCGTAGGGGTTAGCGCGACCCATGTTTGGAGGCCTTGAGTCCTTGACGCAGCCGTCGCGGGTTCGATTCCCAGACCCGGTGATATTTGCCGCATGTCTTCCCCCCTCTTCTTCCCTGTTTCCTGTCAGCCTACTTTCATATAAGGGACACTAGAGCCCACAAAAGACCCCCTGGAGGGGAGAAAAAAAAAATACATTGAGATTTGGGGTTGTTACCTCACAAAATGTGAATGTTAAAAACAGACGAATACTTTTGCAGGTTATATGCCCACTGAGAATATTTTTTTGTGAGACCTTGGGATGCACCAGTACTTCGCGGTGAGCGCCACTGCTCTGAGCAACACTGATGCAATCTGGGAACTGTCAGTCTAACGCAAAGACTGAAAATGGAAGTTCCTATCCTCCGTCACCCTGTGTAAACTCACCCGCTGACCTTATATGACTGGATTACTGACAGCTGCAAAGAGAACATGACGTCCCCCTTCCAGCTGAATTAGCGTCACCTGACTGAGCAGCCGTGCGCCTTTTTCCAGCCAGGCTTTTGAAAGGTGAGGTCACTCACAGGCAGTGCGCAGGTCGCAGGCCAGCGCGAGCTCCAGTCCACCTCCCAGGGCGACGCCGTCCATCGCTGCGATGGTGGGCGTGGGTAATATCGCTGCCGAGGCAGTAAGACGAGGTGAGGAAAGTTCAAAGCTCCACTCCAAACTCATCATTCAACCCCGTATATTGATTCTCTCACTACCTATTTGAGTCATGAGGGAGCGCAGGCTGTGAACAAACAGATCGGACTCGGAGTTGTCCATCAACGCTCGTTCTTTCAGGTCGGCACCTGTGAACAGAAATTGTTATTGGTTCACAGATTCACTGAGAACTTTCCTGCAGAGTCTGGTCTCCCACCCCTCACCTGCACAGAAGACCCCCGGCACCAAACTCCTGAAGATCACCACACGAGCCGCTGAGTCATGGGACAGAGTGGACACCAGCTCCCTCATCTGCACACAAAAGAGTTCAGGTCTGTGTCTGTACTGCGAGTGTGTGAATGTGTGTGATGTAGACAGGTCTGCTCACCTGTGACACAAACGTGTGACCGAGAGCGTTCCTTGCTCTGTGTCGGCACATCAGCACCTCCACTATTCCTGGGGGGCAAACAAAACAGAAGACGTTAACCCGAATGGTTAATAATGAACGGATTCATTAAACCTGTAGGTGTATAAGCTACTGATTGTCAGCAAAGTTCATCACCCCTTCCCTGCTCTGGCTGTGTGCAGTGGAAGTAGACTAGTCACTTCCTATTTTCTGTGAGTTTGATTTGTTGGAACTGGTGTGAAAATATTGAGCCAGCATGGGATTCCCAAACAGGAAAGCGACAATTATTCCTACAGCCGCTTATTTTATTATATTTGATTTAAACTTTATTAAACATCTGTTGTTTTTTTTGGAACCAGAAATATTTCTAAACAGTTTGTGTGTATTAACTTTTACTCAGCCAGCTGACAGGCAGTGTGCTTTGAAGTTTCCCCAAAGCACACTTGAATTCTCACACATTATACATCTCAAATTTTACATTTGCTGATAAAGAGCAGGCCTCTGAAACAGCTCATTTAGAATAGCTGATTTATAGACTTTAAATTGACCACTAGGGGTTCACTAGTTACCAATAGACCATCTCATATTAAATGTCCAGACAACAAACAATCAACGATGGACCATATTAAAAGATGTCAGCAGTGGTGGGTTTGACCGGAAGTGAAGCCCCCTAAAGGAAGTTCTTCTCAAGGCTCCATTGAACTTTGGCCCGGCTGTGGTTTCAGGTATAGCCGCACAAAGACATAATTTACTCTCTGATTTCCCTTGTGAGACAAACACAACTCTACCTTCTAATAATAATCCAGAAGTGGGTCACCTGTGGGAATGCTGCTGCTTCTTCCTTTATAAGTAACCAAGTAGCTGCGCGGATGCTTGCACTCCATACAAAAGATTTAACTATTAGGAAATAACCCACCAAATGAATAACATGTACCAGCTAACATGACTGCTGTCGAGCTATAATTATGATAATAATAACAATGTGGTTTTTTTTTTTTTTAAATGTGTCCCTACCCTCGTCCTGTCCCTCTAGCCGCTTTAGGTCCACCTCCACGGACACCTCCGCCGCTGTGTGCTGTGAGCGGCTGTCGGCGCGGCTGCAGGCCGCGAGAGAGCGACTTCCCCCGGCTACCAGTCGCGTCCCGTCCCGGTGCAACCCATGGTGTTCAAGTCGTTGCGTTTCCCGCCGTGGCACAGCCAAGCGCCCCAACAGAGAGCACCTCGGTACTGCCAGCCTGTAAAGGACAGATGCCATGTTCAGTTTTAAAAAAAAATATTTGGTCCTAAAAGAAGCGGAGTGAGAGGAACTAGGGAAAAAAGTGTCTGGTCGAGGGCAGCAGGAAGTTTGCTGCAGGTTCCTTCCTGAGGAAGGAGGGACTTGCCTGCTCCTGGACGCAGTCAACAACGACAGCAGCGACAACGCCGAGTGAGCGACGCCTTTTATTCACGGTTATGATCAGTTTAACTTACATTTATATAAATAGACGCATATCGAAATTATTTTAACTATTACTAGTGTGTTCACAGGGTTTTTTTTTCATGCTATACCTGCTAACTTTAATGCATTTTTGAATGTGAGAGACCTACACAAAGTAAAGAAAGTAAATAACGCATGGTTTTCAGAATGTTTACTAAACATGCAGTGGTAGTCACTATACTTTACCTTGATACCCACAAATAAAATGCAGCGCAAACAACAGCCTTCAGAGGTTACTTATTGATAAAATGGCACCCAACTCTGTTTAATCTCAAATAATTCAGCTGTTCCATGAAAGTTTTGCTGGAGAGCATCAGTGATCAAACATTAGTGAACAAGCAGCACCATGAAGACCAAGACGGCGGATAGGTCTACCCAACCAATCATCCAAAAGTTTGAGCACTATCTACAAAGAAACTTGACTCTCACACGTTTGCTGGCATTGGTCATTTTGGACCAAGCAGACACACACATGCAACTGAGCCACAGGTTGCAGCCGGACCTCTAGTTTTGTTGTTGAGGTAAGGTTTTCCATCAGACTGCTTCTGTCTAGTCTGACCATGCATTATTGAGCGCATCTTTTACAAGTTATGCAATCAGTCAGTGACAGAGGCACGTCGTTTGGAAGAGGAGAGAGAGAGAGAGAGAGAGAGAGAGAGAGAGAGCTGGATATCTGCATGCACGTCCACATGATCCGGGCAACCTGACAGAATCTGACCGGTTTTCAATCAGACTCCTTTTCTGTCTGTCACAACGATTTTCGGTGTCGGTTTTTTTTATTGCCGCCTGGCTTTGTTTGCTGCCCCTAATTAACTTTGATGCCGCCGAGTCTGTGTAGTGAATCACACTAATTAGCAATTGTGACGTAAATGAATGCTATGTGAAGAGTGTTCAGAGTGCAGGTGGCTGTGTGTAAAACTGTAGTGAAACTGAAACACCAATGAGGGGTTGCACATGTTCTTATGCTTGCCACACACTAGTCACTGAAATGTGGGAGAGAAAAAGATATATATATATATATATATATACAGTATATACTGTATATATAGTACAGACCAAAAATTTGGACACACCTTCTAATTCAATGGGTTTTCTTTATTTTCATGACTATTTATAAGGCAATAAATCCCACTTATTAACCTGCCAGGGCAGGTTGACCTATGAAGTGAAAACCATTTCAGGTGACTACCTCTTGAAGCTCATCAAGAAAATGCAGAGTGTGTGCAAAGCAGTAATCACAGCAAAAGGTTGATACTTTGAAGAAACTAGAGTATAAGGGGTATTTTCAGTTGTTTTACACGTTTTTGTTTAGTGCATATTTCCACATGTGTTATTCATAGTTTTGATGCCTTCAGTGTGAATCTACAATGTCAATAGTCATGAAAATAAAGGAAACTCATTGAATTAAAAGGTGTGTCCAAACTTTCGGTCTGTACTGTATATTGGAAAAATAATTTAAGAATCAGTCTTTTAAGTTGAAGTTTGAGTAAACTTGTGGGTGGAAATCGCAGCTGGAGACCGGCCTACAGGTTCTGCTGCGTGCGGCCGGCGCTGCGATGCGATACCTGTAGGATTTAGAGCAGAACATGTCGTTCAGATTTGATGTCTGGCATGTTTTCATTCATGTGCACCACGAGACGGAAAGTGACCCTGGCAGCTTGAGAGTGAGGCTGTCTGAGTGACAGACACCGAGCCTGATGGAGTACACTGCAGACGGTTTGTTCCTGGAAAAAAAAAAAAAAAAAGATGCACAAGTTGGACGCCAGAACCGCGCTCTGCTCTGACGCAAACACGTCAAGGTTGCTTAACGTCGCCTTGATTGTCAACAAAGCAGTTGCCTTCACGTCAAATCGAGTTGCACGCTGATTTTAATTTTAGGCTTGAGTTGGATCCGTTCGCACTCTCGCCTGCATGCTGTGCTTTTTTCTTTTTTTCCCCGCCTGAGGCTACTCCACACACCATTTTCCTCTCTGGTCCTCCAGAGGTCACCCTCATAACAGCAGGTTCCCAATGAGCTCATCAACATCTTTGAGCTTTTCTCCCATTTCTGCTGAGCCACATCTGAATCAGGTCTTTATTTGACTTTAATGTAACACAAAACATCCGCTTTCTTCCTCGTTTCTTTCTTCCCCGTTTCCTTCTTCCCGTCTCTTCGGATGCAGGAGCGAGTTGCTCACAGCCCTTTGTGTTCTCAGCTTCATCAAAGCCCAGGGCTGAATGCAAGCAGGGAGGCCTGGTGACAGGGTATGAGGTCAAGCATGAGTCACGGGGATGAAATGTCTGTAAGGAGGAAGATGGCAGGCACAGTGATGATCTGCTCAGGGCGAGTGCAATGAGTTTGACCTTTGTGTCTGATGATAGTAGAACGTAATTCTCTTGTTGGCTTTGCCTGCACCTTTAGATTCGGCTCAACATGTCGCACACACACACAGTTTACACTCCGATGAAGGCTACTGAAAAGCTCTTCCTCGGGACGTTAGATTGATCTTAAATAACTCTTTTTTTTCTCTTTTTTTTTGCTTGAAATGATTAGAACATGAATTGTTGATGACCCTCCAGTTGTTCTAATGCCATTTATATGTCAATAAATGCATGTATTTTTTTATTGTGATATAGAAAAATCTGTTAAATATTTTAAGATCAAGTGAGCAGACACAAAAACAAAATGAAATGTGCAAAAAAAAAAGCTGTGTGCTTTAGGTATTCAGTGTTTTTTCGTTGATATAGCAGAGAAAGAAAGGTAAAAAAAAAAAAAGTTTTACACAGGAAAAAATATACATAAAAGTTGTTGATTAAATTCCTGGTCATAATAAAAATACCAATACTTCTAATGATAGTGACACTAATAATAATAAAGCAATAATATTATTAGCTATGATAAATTCAAATTTTGGATTTCTTCTTTGTTTCTATTTTGACCACATCTTGCCATCTCAACCTTTTCCTTGTAAGTTTACCTATTTCCATCTCTTTGAATTTGTTTTCTTAGGTTAGTTTTTCTTTAAAATTGATTTTTTAAAAATCTGTTTCAGGTCTTATGTATTTCTTTACCTGCCTTCCTCCATTTCCTCTTTCATCTATCACCTCCCCTCAGCCTGCTTTCCACTTGGTCCAAAATAATTATTTAGTGCCTTATCAATTATAACATTTCATGAGCCCTGTTGGTGACTGTTTCGGGTTCCCAACCTACACTTTAGAAAGGAAAAACTCAATTCTTCACCCATTGGCATATTATGTGTATCATAGGAGAGAGCTGGAAAAGCTAAAGAAAATCTCAGATGATTATTAATTTAAGGTGCAACTTACTTGTCTGCATGAGAAAGGACGGGATGATACGTCTCTAGTCATGTGAGCCCGTCAGCACTCGGCCAAAGTACGTAAAAGTCCTTCTGCTGGTGTGGATTGCGTTACCAGTGTGTGTCGATACTGGAAATGCAATAGCTTTGAGCTTCCCAGCAGAACATCCCAACCTCAGAAGATCATACATGTTTCAGCAAACCTCAATGCCGGTCAGGAGCTGCTGGTCATTTTCAGTTGTTTTTTTTTCTTCTTTTCTTTTTTTTTAAACAATTCAGGGTGTTATTAGCTCATGCAGGGAGAGAGTAGGAGGTGGGGAGCAATATGGACTTATAATTTCATTGTGATATTTTGTGGTACTATTGTGATACTAATTATTAATTATTTAATGCTTTTTGTTTTTTTAGGTAACTGTATAGCTGTGACTGCATGGCACAACATTCACAGTGCCGCAAACACAAATGTTGTCCTTGGAAAAACATTCCCATTTGACACAGGTTTCTTCACCTAAATAACTTAAAGAAGTGTAATTCTCACAAAGTAACTGCATATAATGTTTTCGAAGTTATTGGTGTTATTGACGTTCTTGTGGAACAAACGGTAAAGAAAATAGTACAAATAACACTTCCGATAAAGCTGTCAGTTTAAAAAAAGAAGTCAGTAATTGAAGTTTACTGAGAAAACAATAAATCAAAATTCTTGTCATGATAAATTTTACATGAGAAATGAGGAACTCTAGGGTCAGTGATGACCTGATTATTGTGTGTTGAAGCAGAAACGCGTCTAAAAGCTGCAGGACCTCTGGTGTGTCACATAAAATCTCAACAAAATGCATTGAAATTTACGTATGTACTATAGCAAAAACGGACAAAGTGCAAAAGAGCGAGTTATTTTTAGCCATATTCTGATCCAAAAAGTGAAATCAAATGTCCCGTCTCTTCATGTCGATTCTTCTCCCTTTCCTTTCCAGACGATGATCACACAGCACTGAGCCGGTCAAGATGCACGGATCACTGACTGGTCTTGATCCAAATACATTAGAACGATGGAACCGGACTCACGACCCAAAGGACGCAGACTGATTGGACGAGAAGAAGAGAGGGGGAGAGTTACAGATCAGTCAGCTACCTTGGTAGGAAATAAGTTTCATTATTGATTCTAGTAAATCTCCCAAAGTAAAGAAAAACTGACCATGTGAGGTAATGGAGAGGCAGCAAAGGTGACACCTGCGCTGGCATGAGGTTGCCTCCTTCAAAGGTCGGGAGGATCAGGCAGCTGACAGAGGAGACGGAACACACCCTTAATAAAAAAATAAAGACACCTCACTGATCACGTTCTCAGAAGCCCATCCGTCAATTCGAGGAATGCGTGTGTGCCCCCTTGCCCTCCCCGTGCGTCCTTGCACGTGGGCCTGCGCTGCACACAAAGCCCTCTGGAAGCTGACACCGTTTAGAGCAGCCAGAGAGGAAAGTTTTACATTAAAGATTCTAATGGCCCATGGCTTCACCAAGCCAAACAAGAGCCAAACAAGCTCGTTTTCCTCCTGCTGTCTCTGCACTCGGCCGAGCTTTGCTTTAATAATGACACATCAGAGTCCAGATAGATAGCCGCGCCCGACCTCAGCGGCTCTAAAATGGAACGATGTTTGTGTCAGGGCTGCAGTATGTGAGCCTGTGTCGTAAAACCACCTCTGATTTATTTTCCTCTAGCCACAGGTTGCTAGTCTGGGAACTTTAAGAGCTGCTTTTTACTACCTTTGATTACTTTATTCAAGCAGTTCCTTATGGATGCAGAGCAGCAGGTAGTCTTAGAATAAATTTTAAGGAATGGATAAAAAAATAAAGAGAGAAAAAAAAACACAGTAGAATCCACTTTTTTGAAGGGAATCTGTTTTACAGTGTCCTTTTCACATTTCAGCTTCAAATTTCAATGTATTTCATTAGGATTTTATGCTGGAGTCCAACACGAACTACACTATGAAAGCGAGGCGTTACCGTGAATTAAACTGGAAAGGACATGTGGCTTTTAATAGTTTTACAAAAAGAACATTTTAAAAATCTGGCCTGCATTTGAATTCAGCAACACTAAATCAATGCTCTCTTAGGCTGGGATTCCAGCTGCATGTCTGTAGGGGTTTTTCTACGCCAGTTTACACATTGAATGACTGATGTTTATGTTTCTTTTCTCTTTGCAAAATAGTTCAAGCTCAGGTTAGAAGAAGATACTTTTCCTGTTGAAGTTTATTCACTAATGTTCTCTTAGCAGACCTCTGAAACATTCATGGAACGACTGGATTAATACCGAGATTAAATTCCAAACTCTGTTTGCCACTTATATCACTTCTGTGGCATGAAACACACATTCATGCCACACTTTTCAGATTTTTATTAGTAAAAACAACTGAAGGTTGTGCAGTGTTTGTGTCGATCCATAACGTGAAGGCTCAACAAAATGCCGTGAAGTTTGTGGCTGTAACATTACAATGAGATTATGAGTGGCTACTTCTGTGCAAACACCGTAATCCTCAAAAACCTTGCAATGATTTTATTTTTTTTAATCTAATTTAATCGGTGACCAGGTGGAAACTTAATAATGACACTCCAGCTGTATTCATCCACAGTTCGTCCACATGGATCAGTGTATTGTCAATATGTAGCTGAAATTTGGTTTGATTAATGTTAAACTATATTCGCATTTATTTTGGACTTGTCTTTGCTTACAGCCCCAGTTAGGTAAAAGTGATTTTTGGAGGCAACAGTAACTCACATGGGGATCAACAAAAAGTGATTTTTTTTCATTAGGATCCTCTGTCTCGTCTTCTTATGGTTTTTGGTTGCTTGTTAGTGGAAGTCTCCACTCCTCTCTCAATAGGAGGGAGGGAGTGGCCTCCATGTTACTGTTTCTGCAAGAGCTCTGCAGGCCTCCTTTGATCCGTCTCATCATTGCTTTCAAGGCACAATCACTGCAGCCTCCTGCAGACACAGTCCAACTTCTTGCACTGTTTTGCAGCAGCCATCCCTACTGCAAGCTAAGTGATTTAATTGAGATAGTCGAAGTCTCTGGGTCGAGTCCAGGAGTCTGTAGCTTTGGTTTTGGGGTGACATCCATCTCTTCGGTCTCTGCAGTGGATGTGTTTACACTGGCTCTCCAAACTGCACACACACCCCTGCTAAAACACCAGGAGCTTTGTCATGTAAAGAAAATCGAGCTTAATCATTTTTAAAACCTTCCGTACGGCTTAGGTACAATTATCTCAAAGGTGCACATGAGTACAATACTTTTTAAGCACTTAAAAAAAAATTCAGTTTCAACATTCAGCTTTCTAGAGTTCATGTCACATATTTTGAATGTGATTAATCAAATCCCACTCTCCTAATAAGATGATCCTGTATTCTGATGATATTAGGTGAAGCTGTAGTTTGCAGAAAGGTTGTGAAGAATCAAACATTGCAAAAAGCTATCAGAAGTAAGATGCAACAAAACTGTGACAGAGAAAAGCAAAACTTTTGTCTTTGCTGACCAGTCAAAGGTGCTGGTGCACTGCAGCAACATGGATGACTGGTTATTCAGGCATGGCTGCTTTAGGTATGGCACTTGTCAATCAATCTTTACCTAACAAAATCTCTATAAATTAATCATTATAACACAGTGCATCTCCAAGCCTCGAGATCCAACTTACAGACTCAAACTAATGTGATCGTCACGTTAATCATTTGCCGTCCTGCTTAGTTTTAAGGGTTTAAATCAATCGGACCTAATCATCTTTCTTACGTAACGTATTTAATTGCCTGAGGCTGACCTCAGTTCCAGCATTTAAGCTTCCAGTTTCAAGAGCGTCCTCATCAAAATGACTGTTTGGAGAATCAGGGAGCACAAGTGGTGACACTGGTGACAATACCGTGAGGCTATTGAGTTTATCAGCAAATAAATAAACGCATGCATTTTGACAGCTAAGCGTGTGTGACTTCACTTCCTTCCTCAATTAAAAATTCCACAATGCCAAACAATTAAGAGCCTAACAGAGCAAACACAATCCAATCTGAATGCGTTGCATTGTCAAGAAGCTCCGGGGGACACGCACACGGAGGAGAAATTAACCAGCGGACCAGATGAGATAAGGCCCTTTACGTCTGTGTGTGTGTGTGTGTGTGTGTGTGTGTGTGTGTGTGTGTGTGTGTGTGTGTGTGTGTGTGTGTGTGTGTGTGGCTAATGCCGCCTGCTTTCAAATGGGACTATGTACATTATTTTGTATTTGTTTTGCTTTTTTTTTTTTTTAAACAGTCCAACCACCCCCACAAACCCCAGCCTCCACATAAACACAGCAGCCAATCTTGGGCCCTAAACAGAATCTATTTGGGAGACGACAATTTACCACAAAGTCAGCTAATGTTCTCTTCATATCATCCGTGTTCAAAGCTCAAGCATTAGAGGTTGGGTGTAATCATTGTTATTGTCATGAAATGCAGTAGTAGATGGTGAGGTAGACGCAATGGACCCAGGTTTGGTGGGAGAAATGATGATGATTTAACGATCAAAAGCACAATGATCCAAAATCAAGGCAGCACAGAATGAGCGGAAGGCTAATAGCCCAATGCTGGTAGCAACTGGTAACAGGACAAACAACTGATGACGGACTTGACAGCTTGACAAGATGTCAAAACAAGGAATACAGGTGGGTTTAAATACACAGGGAGACAATCAGGGAAAACAAGGAACAGGTGTAACTATTCCAGGGGTAGACAGGACAACACAGAGACTCCACAGATCACAGAAACCTAAATAAACACACAGAAAATCTCAAATCCTCGCAGTTATAGTTTGTAACTGTAACCAAATGTGTTTTCTAACTAAGACAGAGTTAAAACATTTACCCTTCTTGTACTTAGTGTTGCCTTCTGGTTGCAGTAACTTCAGTGAGACATTGTCATCTAGTCTCTGAAGTCGGTCTGACAAAGGTTTGCTCCACTCCTCGTTTTCATCTGTGAGACGTTTGTGTGGTTTCTTACAAGCCACTCCAAGCATTTCTCAGTAAATATAAGATCTTGTTTCTTTCTCTCAACTCTCAGCTAGTTCTGGGTGGATTATTTTTATTATTTTTTGCAGATGGCCTCAGCTCTGTGGGCAGACTCACCTGCTCCTGGAGCTCCGGTGATCCCTGCATCGGTAAGATCTGCCCTCGTGGAACCTTCAGACTTCATCATCATCACTTTTTGTAATTAAAACTATTTCTTGCATTAGTTCTGCTGATGCATTGAGTCTGGACTGAACCATGACAAGCCAAGTAAAGGATAATAATCATCAAACTGGAGTCTGATAACTTCATCCTGGGTCACTTCTGAAAATTAAAAGCTGCAAATTGTTTCACTCTGGATCTATATATGGGATGATATGACATTCCAGTATCACATGACTGAGTTTTAACAAAAAATCTAAAGCTAAATTGGTAACATTTGCTTTATTGTGAAATGGAAAGGCAGCTATTAATTTCTTCTACTGCTAAAATCAAACAATATATTAAATGTTGAAACTATAATAATGTTATCAGACATTTGTTTTCTAGATTTTGAAACACAAAAACAGAGAATAAACAGCTGACAAATTATAAATGTGTTTATGAATATCAACTTTTTGTATGATCAGCAGTACATTTTTACTGCTAGGTATTATGTTAAATTCACATCATTCGTGATGTGAATTATTTTATATTCATTCTAGATGCAGTGCTATATACATTACACTAATCTCCATTATGCTGGAGGACACTTTAATCACTCTGCGACCTTCTCTGGCATCCTAATAATAATAATAATAATAATAATAATAATAATAATAATGTGTTAAATCGATCGACTTATGCGGCATGGTTCGCTTCTGCCTCGGGCCGGCCCTGCTTCTCACATTTTGTTTGCGCATCTGTGCACCGGTCGTCTGGTTTTCTGAAAAGGGCATCACCTTGTGACGTCACCAGCACAAATCACCTACATGGCTGAGTCACACACGGACACACACGTAGAGGCGTGTGTGTCCGTGTGTGTGCGTGTGTGTGTGTGTGTGTGTAGCTGTGGTTTGAGCGCGTATATGCAGAGGAGGAGGAGGAGGGGGGAGCGCAGTGGGGCGCGCTGAGCGGCAGACAGAGCGTCAGTACAGCGCAGCAGAGCGTCGCGGTCACACCGGGGAAGGACGCACCGATCTCCGAGGAGAGGGGGGGAAGTCGGCTTTTGTTTGCTGGACAGCGTCACACACACCTGACAGGCGACGATAACAAGACAAACAACAACAAAAGGGAGGTTGCGCAAAAGTAGTTGCAACATTCAGGATTTCAGCCAATTTCTGCAAGTCGTGGCATTTGTTTGGGAACTAGTCAAACAATGCACTCTGTCGGAGACGGCTGATGCCCCAAGATGAGACTCGGAGGAAGTTTTTGGCGACGTCCCGCTGTTTTGTGGTCCTCAGGTGGGACAAAGTCTGGTAGGTCTCTCCGGTCACCTTCTGCTATAATGCCTTGTGGCGGCGCGCCGGCGTGCGTGTGACTGACTGACTGACTGACAGTCTGCCCAAGAGAGAAAGAGAGGCTGGATAGAAACAGCAGACAGGCTGTCAGGCAGAGACGGCTGGACTCCCAGCGCAGGCTTCTCTCCTCTCTCCCCGCTCCCCAGACTCATGCAGGATGCCCGGGAAGCGCCGCCGGGGAGCGCTGGTCCAGCTCAGCCCGAGTTCATGACGCCCTGGGCGGCCTCGTCATGTGTTTCTTGCCCGAGCCCAGCGCCCATTCCCTCCGGCTTCTCTTCCTCTTTATCTTCGTGATGGGGGTGGCCCCCTCTCCGGCGCTCACAGCCGGCTGTCCCGACGGATGCGTGTGCGACGACCAGCTGGTGGTCCAGTGTGCCGGGCAGGATCTCACGCTGTTCCCCAACGACCTGCCCCTGGCGACCCGGCAGCTCATCCTCTCCAACAACCGCATCGCGGACCTGCCGCCCCTTCAGCTCAACTACCTGTCCGACCTGGTCTATCTCGATTGTAGCAACAACTCGCTGACAGACATCTCCGAGTCTACTTTCGGGAACTTGCGGAAACTCGCTTACTTGGACTTGTCTTTCAACACGCTCCTGCAGATCGAGGACCGGACTTTCGGGCCCCTGGCTTCCCTGGTGATGCTCCGGTTGACGGACAATCCGAATCTGGGGGAGATCCACCCGGACGCCTTTTCGGAGAACTTTGCCCTGCAGGTCCTGGACGTGAGTCGGAACAACCTGACGGTCTTGAACATCAGCAGTCTGATCGCCCTGCCCGCTCTGCGCTCTCTGGGCCTCAGCGGGAACCCGTGGAGGTGCGATTGTGACACCGAAGACCTCTGCCTGTGGGTGCAGATAGAGGGATTCAAGTTCCAAGGTGAGTTCGGTCAAAACCTGTCAGATTAGGCAGTTTTCAGCAATCATTGTTGATGGATGTAGGGGTAGGCGATATGGACTTAAAGTTTTCGATATTATCGCGGCGGGCGGGGAGGGGGGGGGGGGGGAGGGGGTATTTATTACCACCTTTTTAGGTAATTGTATGACTGTGACTGTGTGTCACAGCAATAACAGTGTTACAAACACAAACATGCTCGTGAAATCCCCAATTTTGATCCACCCGTCCAAGAAGTGTGTGTGTGTGTGTGTGTGTGTTTGTTTTAATCACTGAGCTGCACATGGTAACTGTATTATTATTGAACAAACAGTGGAACAAAGGGTAACACTATCAATCCTGCCAGGACAGTTTTGGGAGATTTTAAACATCATTCATTTGAATTGATCATAAATCAAAAATTTCTATCAAAAGTAATTTGTCACGATAAATGATAAATGATACAATAAATGCCTACCCCTAATGCATATCAAGTTATTTTTTATTTATTTATTGCAAGAAACATTCCAACATAAAATATCTTATGCATTGTTATTTGTTGAAAATGCCTCTATGTGGCATCTTTTCCTTTTTCTGGCTTGGAGAGTAAATATAAATCTATAAGCCAAAGCACCCCTATGCTCTTATCGACACTTTCACTCAGATAATCAGTTCTATTAATTTAGCTACTAATGAATGGCATCTTTGCTCTTTATGCATTTTGTGAATGTGCATGCACATCCTCTTTGTGTCTTAACAGCCTTGCAAGAATATTTATTAATTTTACCCATCTTGTCACATCACAACTGCAGCCGTAGTGCATAATTGTGAAGTCGAATAACAACAGCATGATTATTGTTTGTAATTTTCTTTACACCTTTACTCTGACATCGCTAAGCAAAATCCAGTGCATCCGGCGTCCTCTTAAAGTCAGCTAATAGAGCCCAGCTGGCTCTTAATGAATGAGCAAACTGCACCAAAGCCCAGGAACGCAGCAGGCAGGTCAGGAAGAAAGTTGTGGAGGAGTTTAACAGAACAATATCCTTAACTCTGAACTTCTCATGGAGCACAAGTCAAGCACAAGTCCGAACCTACCGAGACGTGGCCATGCACCTAAACTCACAGGCCAGGCAAGGAAGCCTTACTTGTGCATAAATATGAATTCAACAAGTCTGTCCTTTGTTAATGAGTTGCAACAAAATGCATTGTTGAATTGTAGTCACTAAAAAGTGCCATTGAAAGTTTGTCTCAAACTATAAGGGGAACACGTCATGCATGTGGAAGTAGGACGTTTTGACAACGTTTTGGCCTCTACAAAGTAGAGGAAGATCCTCCTGGTGGCAGCAGCAGGCTGTGTGGGTGTTTTTTTAAACGTGAACGCTGGTCAGACGGTTGGAGCATTTCTGGAATTAAACCATAAGAGGCTGCATAAACCTTGAGCGGACAACTACGAGGACAATACTGAGTATCGGAACTGATTAGGTCAAAGCATATTCGGTTTTTTGTTGGTTTTTTTTAAGAATGGCCTAGTCAAAGTAAGTCCAATTGAGAAAGTCTGAAGAGTTTCTTACCATGCTTCCTGCAACACACTCCCCTCAAGCTGCCCTTCACTACTCAATAAGGGTTTAGCGGGTTTTTGCCAACATGTCCATTAAAATGTAAAGAGGGACTTTGTCAGAGCGATTCCTCGAATAAGATAAACCAGGACATTTCCCTCCGATTGAGGACTAGCCCAGACGAGCTGTCTGTAAATATTAATGGAGCGTATACAGCTCTAAAGCAGGTGAGCTAAGGTCAGGACTCGTAACAATATGTGTGTTGCTTTTTATAGCTGATGTGTTCATCAAAGATAACTCAGTGTCTATAGGAAGCCTGAGGGCAGAGTCGGTGTTTAAGGGACAATGATGTCCTTCAAACTAGTTTTTTTTTTTTTTTTTTCATTGCTCAACACAATCCCCTTCTGGATACACAAACACACACGGAGATTAATCCACAGAGGTTCATCAGTGTCTGTGAGTAGGCATTAGCCAAACACACACTGCATATAAACTGGGGTGCGCTGTGACCCTTCAGTCCAGATGGTTAATGATGGAGCTCGAAAAAGATGGACATTGACGATCTGATGAAGGGCAGTGTGCGTGAATGTGGGTGTTAATGCAGGTGTGTGTGTGTCAGAGTGCTAATCGGTGTGCGAGCTGAGGGGACCTGGGGTGAAATGAGGTGCTTGAGAGGAAGCACTCCTCCTGGCACAGAGTCCCTAAAGTTGTTATCCGCCTTCAGCTGAGCTAGACTCTAAAAAAGTGTTGCACATAAACAGAGAGCTCACTTACTTTATTTCTGTAGTCTGATGTTGTATTTCTCAAAATCAGAGTTAATATTCTGACTGAGCAGCTTGTCTAGGTTTGTTTATGAATGCCTCATAGGTTCACATGCATGAACATGAGTCGCTTTGGTGCTTTGAAAGGACGAATAATAAAAAAAAAAAACAAGTTTGACTTTTTTGTAGACATTTTCTATCACACATGTAGTGAAAATGATTTATACAAGTTCCAGTTTGTTCTTACACCCCCTCTCTAAATATTTGGTGAAATATCCTGTAGCATGTTGCACGTCGACCAAACATTTTTGGAGCTTCTAGCCCAATTTTGGCTTATTTTCAAATTTAACTGTTTGTTTAAACTGTTTGGTTTCCTGATTCTGACTTGATTTTTTTTTGTTGTTTTCTGCATAATCCCCATGTTTTTGCACAATAATGGCAATAATGGTGTTTTAAAAGTTTAATATGAACTTACTTAAATGGTTCAGCTGTGTTCTTGGGCTCGTTGTCTGGTCGGATAAGTTTCATCTTACCCAAATTACAGTCTTTGGAAATTACCCAAGAACCACCAAAGCTTCGGACAATCATAAAGTATGAAATACTGAAACACCAGTGTCGTTATCAGGGAAACCAGTTTAACATCAGAACATTAACTGAAAACCTCCAAACTAATATTAATAGATTAGTTATCAATAAAAACCAAACACATTCAAGTTAAATCTACAGATTTTGATATATATAAAAAAAAGAGCGCTCAAATACGCAGCCAGAATTACACTGGAAGCTTATTGGTGTCTACAAAAAATGTGTGATTGATGTGTAAATTACTGCGGAGCGTTCATCCTAATATCATAGGGATTCATGTGTCTGTTTGATCCTATATGTGTAATTTCGTCCCTGTGTAACTTGGAAGAAATGAACAATAAATTCAAACTTGGTTTGAATTTATTGTTCAGCTGAATGTTAGAAATTCTTCAAATTTAGCTGAGTTTGTTTAAACTGTTTGGATTCCTTCATAGGTCCAGAATGAACATACCATTCATTATGCATCCATGACCAGGATGCATGCATGAATAAAGTCTCACAAAGACAAACCCGCGTACGCACACGGCACTCATAAACGACTGTAAAATAAACGTGAGGCACGGTGAACGAGGGTCAAATGAGCAGCTCTGTGTTGGAACCGTCAGCGTTTCCTCGGCCATGAAAGCCTGGCGGTCTGCCTGCAGGGATGTGAGTCTGACGTCCCCAGACTGCAGCCGTCGCCATCTCTCAGTGTGAATATGAATCAGGTGCGTACAGCGGTGGATGTTTGTGGGTTCAAAACTCAAAAACGATCACGTTGTTTTGCTGCTGGTGGCGTGGCTCATACTTCACACATGGATTCGTGTTTGGTCACATTTTGTTTCAATTTGAAGGCAGCGGTGGGAATCAGGAGAGGGGCAACGTGTCACTTTGAACACAAATAAACCAAAATAAAACCAGGGAAGCATATATTTTAATCATTAAAAAAAAAAGTATTTAGGAAAAAGTTTTAAAAGCTCTCTGATTCAGCATATTCAGTATCAAACCTTCTTTTCTTTTTAGTGGGAAAATTATGATTGTTTATAGGTGTAAGAAGATTTTAATCTTTGGTTTAATGAAATTGTTTGGGAAAAATATTTCTACAAATCAAATTAAATACTATGTGCATTACTAATGAATACTGGAGGAAGTTACCAATAAAGTTATTGATCATGAAATAGAAATGCTAAAAATTGCTCCAGGAATCTCATTTTTAATACACAGTTTAGAGAATTGGGCATGAACAGCTGATGTTGTCCCATATTATATGATATCACATATGATTTGTGTCAGAGAGTTTAACATGTCAGTGCACACAATTAAAATAAAATAATTTTGTTTGCTAGATGGAACATTTTCGAGTTCGTGCTACTTGCAGTTGATTTAGGAATTTTGTTCCCGAAATCTTAATAAACTTTATGTTTAGTCTGGTTACAGGCCTATTTTATTTTTCAACGCTACATTTTAATGAAATGGCTTGTTGTCCAAGCCAGCACTGGAAACAGCAGGGGAATTTATAAAAGTGGGAATCGCAAAATATTATATCAGGTCAGTTTCAACGCGTTTCAAAACTAGTGAATATGTTAAAGAAAAAGAAAAAATCGACAGCAAGAACCAGACTGCAGCTGAAAATGGAGTTTTGCTGAGGCAATGCTGAACTCAGGCAACAATTTATCCAGTGAGGTGGAGGAAGTTAGAAGAAATGTTTTCTGAGAGCAGAAGTGTAGAGACGTTGTAGACCGGCACCCTATCCACGACTTTAAAAAAGGCCAATCTGTCTTGATTTAGCAAGTTATCCTTTCAGAGAAATAATCTAAATTTAATCAAACCATTTCAAAATGACAAATTTTCTGACCAGGCAAGCTTTACACCCACAAATAACATCCATCGTCAGTCACCTTAATGGTCTGCCTGCTGATTTGTTGCTTAAGCGATCTCTTGTCGCCGTGGCATGAATTATGTTGCTTCTTTATTCTTCAGAGGTCTTTCTTTTCTTACGGCAAAGATTTTATCTGATTCACAACCCACAAGTAAAAACTGTTTTGAATAATGTGCCTGTTTTGGGTTTTTGCCTACAACAGGCAGGTGAGATTTGAGAATCTGGAGAGCATGTCTTAATCCGTGTAAGGATGATGCACTTCCTGTTTTGAGAGGTGAAGCTCTTACGACTCTCTTTGTGTCTACAATTGGTTTTAAAATGGCTTATCTTTCTCAGAAAAACAGAGATGAAATGTGATCTTGAAGAGCAACTCTTTCTCCTCTTGCTGAGCGTGTTTGTTTTTGTTATGGAGCCAAGAGGAAAAAGTGATGAAAATAATAATAAAAAAAAAAACAAAACGGCTGTTCAGTCAGTGCAGTTAAAGAAACACAGAGTTAGCTGAAAATCCTGCAGTTTCATGAAATTACAAAGAGAAAGGAGCGACACACTGCTGAAATTGTGTCACCGGGTGTCACAGAGCTGCATGAGAAAAACAACCATCGAGAAGCGTCCTTTTGTAGTGTCAGGAAATGGCTTGAAGAACTAAACAAACTGCACTCTCAGTGTTCCTCTGAATGGTTTGAACGGAGGGAACGGCTCATATCTACTCCGGGAGACAACTAGGTCTTGCTCAACATTCTCCCCTTGTACCTAAATTAAATTTGCAGCCCTTGATGCAAGTTTAGTGTGTTTCTGTGAAAACTCTGTGAAATATTTTCTTCCTTTTTTTTTTTTTTCTGCAAAAAAAGTTGACATGTTCTGACAGTCACCAAAGTCAAAAGTTTGGTTTCAGGACGGTGAGGTTGGCAGCTGCTTTCAGTTGTCTGTCTGTGGGGAAACAAACAGGAGGAGCGTAAAAAAAGTGAACAAAAAGCAAGAGGATAGAACTTAGTCCAAATAAAAAGGTCTGCAATGTTTTGTAAAAGTATTCAATACCTTTTAAGCTGAATGTTTTATAACCAGAAACTTAAATGTGTTTGGTTTGAATCTGGCAAAACAAGAGGAAATGTGAAGGGGATAAATGGTTTATAAAAATCTTAAAGGTGCAGCGTACTTCTGACCTGTTTATATGTGGATGGAAGCTTTTTTCCAGTTTATCCCCTGCTCCCTCTCTGCAACATCACCTAGGCACACTCGCATTGGTTTGAGAGCATCTGCAACCGTCAAATTTCAAATATCACTACGTATTTCCAGTTGTAATTCTGTCTGGACTTTGACTGGGCCATTCCAGCACATCGGCGCACTTTGATTTTAATCACTGCAGTGTTGCTTTGTCTCTGTGTTGAGGTCTGTGTTTATCTCCATGAGCAGCTTTCCTGTCCCGGCTACGGAAAAGTGTCCCCACATCATGATGTTGCTTAACAGTGGGGATGGAACTTCTAGGCTGATGGTTTTCCACCTCACGTTGTGTTCTGGAAACCAAAAAGTTACGTCTTGGTCTCACCAGCTCGAAGCGTCTTCTTTTACATATTGTTTTTTATGTTTTTTTAAACTTTTATTAAGACTATTTCATAGCATAAACAGCTAAAAGTTGTAACATCATGGATTGAACAGCCCTCTGTAGAATGTTTAAACATCTATGTGCCTCCATCGCTGACCTCTCTGACGCGTTTCTTGATCTTCATCTCGTTTCTTTTTTCTTCTCTAATGTTCTCTAACAAACCTCTGAGGCCTTCACAGAACAGCTGGGATTTGTGCTGAGATTAAATTACACACCGGTGAACTCTATTAATTATTTATGGCCTCTGAGGGAAATTTGGTGCTCTAGATTTTAGTTTTTTGAAAGTATCAAAATAAAGGGGATCAATATAAATTCAAATCCCGCTTTTTGATTTTTATTTGTAAAGACAAGAAAAAGAAAGGAAAGCACTGTTTTAATTTCTTACTTTGTGTTGGTATATCACTGAAACTGCCGATCAAATACACTGGTTGCGACAAGACAAAAGCACGCACACACACATACACACATTTCTTTGTGGGGACTTTCCATTGACTTCCATTCATTTCTACAGCCTAAACCTTACCTTTATCCTAACTCTAACCATTATATACCTAACCCTAACCCTAACCAAAACTCAATGCACACCTTAGTCCTAAATTTAACCCTTGACCTAAAAACAGCTTTTCCCCTTGTGGGGACCAGGCTTCGGTCCCCACAAGGAAAATGGTCCCCAGTTATTACATACACACACGCACACACCCCAAACAACAAATGGGCAATATCATTTATTATGTCACTGGTAATAAATTAATTGCTTATTGTTCCGCTTTGGCACCTGCGTTTGAACCATAACAGAATAAATTTTGTCCACTTAAAGCCGGATTGTGCATTCGTCCTTCCCTGTCGCTCTCTCCCTCACATCCGCAGCCGTCGGTTCCTTCCTGGCGTCGAGAGCATTCGTACATTTTCTTGTCACAATGTAACGCCGGAGTCGCTGAATGACTCACCGAGCTTACAGTATAGGGCTGCTGATTTTGATAAGTGCGTCGTTTTAAATGCACAGGACGTACGGCGCGTGTCTGACGCCGGGCTGGCAGCGTTACCGAGGTGACGGCCCTCGCGCTTTAGGGAAAGCGTTTCTGGCTGCCCCTTGGTGTCCTGGACAGCTCATAAGCGTGGGGCAAAGAGCCAGAGCTGGGGGGAGCACACACAGTCCAGGAGTTAAATATTCATAAAAGACAAACTGCGAGCTACACGACAGGCAAAATGGTGGAAATGCATAAAATTTCCAAAGAATTTGTAGATTATATAAAACTTTGCAGCAAAAGATGAAGAAGAAAAAGCGTGTAAATAAAAGCGGGTCACTGGCCTTCAAAGGAAGCTGAGGAAAACAAAAAGGGACAAATAAGGAGTTACCTTTAGCTGTGCCCCAGATCTGTCACTCCGGCCCATTAAAACATTCATTATGACAAGCAGGCATCGATTCACTTTAATACAGGTAGATGATCTATTATTCATCAGCTGGAACCGTTCCTCAGACCCATCGGGTGCTGAGAACCGTATCAAATTCAGCCCGCCTGCCCGGCTACTGGGAGCCTGCATATATTTTTATGTCCCGGCGCATTTCACGGCATGAACTTGAAACCAGGACTGATGTGATGCATGACGTGGGCGTGTTTGCAATGCGATCACCTGAGCTGCTGAGGAGTGTCAGCACGGGAGCCGGAGTTTGGATGCGCAACGAGGCTGCATGTGGGCGTGTGTGTGTGTGTGTGTACGGGAATGTGCGTGACAGCAACGAAATGGGACTGGAAATGAGAGAGGAGAGTGTGAAGAGCAGAAAGGAGGATGGATAACAGCGAGTGGAGGATGAGGGCAAACTTGTCAGAGTTGGAAGAAGAAGAAGTGATAAAGCAGAGGAGACAGAGTGACAGAAGAAGACTGCTCGGTGTGTTTCTGTTTGACCCGCTCTGCTTTCTGTTGCTGCATCCGATCTCTCGAGTCAGAGGAAGTAGGGATCATATAAATGATGGAGAGCAGCACGTCGGCAATCTGACTAATACTGCGTCTGTGGGACGAGGGAAAGTGTGTGTTATAAAAAAAAAAGAAAGAAAAGAGGGCAGCCAAGCATGGTGTTACGGACTGTCAAAGGCTCACCAAAAACTTTTAATAATCTTTTTGGCTTCTTGATTCCCTGGGAAACACACAGAGATGTAACAGTGACTTTCTTCTTGCCAATGCGCAAGAACTGGGCTAATCGCTAAGATAAAACTCTAAAGACTTAAAAGAAAAAGAAAAAAGAATTACTGCTCATGGAAGAAAAGATAAAAATATAGTTGAATGCTCTTCTTATATTTCCCCATAACATTGGTGTTAGAGAGGAACTGGCGCTGACTAAAATGGGAATCAATTGGAGTGATTACGATGGTCGTTATCGTAACTTCGCTGGTGCCAAAAATACAGAAACGTGTCTGGATATATTTTGTCCCACTCCACAGATCACTCACAAAAGCAAAAATTATTCAAAAACGTTTGGTAAAGACCTTGATGTAAAAGAAAATATCTCCAAATTTTCCAGTGAAATTGTTAGCTTTATTTTAAGGTAAAACATTTTGTTTCCACATCCAGACTTTCAACAATTGTGTCAGCAGACACAATTGAGACATTTACTGTTCGTTACCAAAATATTCATAAACCAACACAAAGTTTGCTTTGAGTGTCGGGACATAAAAGGGGGTGAACGATTATATTCCTTCCACTTCACAAACATTTTCTACTTCATGTTGGTTTATCACGTAAAATCTCAGTAAAGTACATCAACGGGACAGTATACTGTAAAATTGACTCCCCCACTCAGCTCCTTCAGACTAGCAAGCAGCAATTAGCAGACACTTGGTGGAACTTCGCACCAGCTGAGACCTTCATCCGCTGCTACTTGGAGAAACGCTGGTAAAAATGACGTTAAAGGGTTAATATAGGAGCCATGTTGCAATGACTTCCTGAAGGCGGAGTTTCAGAAAGAGCCGGAGTTTCTTAAAGAGACAGAGGCCCAATTTCAAGGCGTTATGATGTCAGATTTTTTTAAAGTCATATTTGATATATGTACAACACTTTTTATAACAACTGATGTTAACATTGTCACTTGATTGTGCTATGAAATGAGACTGAGTCTGTAAAATACTTAATACTGCCGCTTTAAAGTTTGTGGTTCTAAAAAATAATTTTAAAAAAAAGTTAATTTTGTATTTAAAGAATACTTACAGACATATAAACGCATAGAGACTACTTTACCTTGTATGCACAAGTTACTTTAAAGCTCTGTTTATTCTCTCTGTTAGCGGTTGTTTGTGCTGTCAGTATCTTGCTGCGTCTGTAGCTCAGTAAGATGCTTTCTGTGTATTTTCCTCTTATTGCTGCTGTTTAATTCCTGCAGTACTATTTTTATCCTAATAGCCCCTGGCGCTGATGGTGTCACTGAGCCGCAGGGCTTTGTGCACTCTCAGCGGCAGGCTTCTCCACACTTTCCGCCCTGCATGGCCACAATCCTTGTTGCATGCCGACGTCAGGACAGCGAGAGTCTTCATCATAAAAACAAACCTCAACTGCAGCCTGCTTCCTGTCCTCCTCTGGAGACGCTTCAGCGTCCATACTCAATAATAACACGACAGTTTTCTCCATGCTTGTGCAGATTTATTAATTTGTTTGCAAATGTTAAAGTTTTCTCCCCCACATCTCACAACGCCACGACGCTTCCTGACCCGGGCGTGTGCTGCAGGGTTTTCCAGGATGCAGGTTAAGATGAGGATGTGTGGAAACTGCAGTGCAGTAAACATGCAGAAGCTGTAGATTTTTTTTTTTTTTTTTTTGAGGCAGCAGTTACTTTCGTAAGAGGAATTAGACTGCAGGTTCCTGCTACTCTGCGGCAACAAAGGGGGGGACAGGTGACGCTCTTGTACATCTTTAAATTTCTGTCTGGTGTATATATTTCTCCCTAACCTCAAAACATCCTGTAGTTTGCTCCTGGGGTGTCTGTCTTTTTGCAACATTATGAAATGCTGCATATGCAGAGACCTAAAAGATGTCCTAATGAGCTGCAAGACGGTGGTGAAATTCAGTAACAAACACATGGAAGAGTCCCCGTCCCGAAAAAGCGAACAGTTTAGAAAACTAGAAATATGACAATTCCATTGATACAGGTCCGTCAATTTCTGATTTGTGGTTTTTGTCAATTTTTGAGACTCAAATAGTTCTTTACCAATTTATGGCTGAATTAAAGATCTTGTTGATAATAACAACATTATTCAGGACAGAGACAGATTTCACAGTTGACCTGATTGTTAATCAGTGAGTTAATGCAAAAAAAAAGAAAACGCCCTCTAACGGAGAATGCATCATACCTGAGCATTAACTGGTCTCACACAATATAGCATGTGTGAAGGTTGTTAGCGAAGAATGAAAACTCAGACAGCTAAAAACATTTTTAATAAAATCAAAGGAAGCAGAAAACATTTAAGAAACCTCTAGAAACGCAGCAGACATTTTCTACTGTGGCATTTTCTGCTGCTCATTCAGACTGATACCTTTATACAGGAAGTGAGACTCCAGCAAATATCAGAAATATTAACATACGACTGCAGTGATTCCTCTGCTTTATCCTTTTGAAGACTTCAAAGGGAATATAATATTGTTATAAGCAATGTCTACCTGACCGCCTTCAATAATATTCCTGTCAGAGGATTGCTAATTGTGCTGTTGTTTATTTACCTCTTTGCCGTGGTGCGTTCACTGACCATGCAGACCAGTCCTCCATAGTAACTGCACTCAAAATCCAAATTCTGCGTGACACACAGATTTTGAGCTAATCTGTTTCTGCTCAAAAAGGCTAGAACATGGAACCAAAAAAGGAGCGAATCAAGATTTTTATATTCAGCTCATTTAATATTTTACAAAGTTCTGTTCAAAAACTTAAGTGTTTTCTGCTCAGTTGAACAGCGATCCATATGATAATGATGCATTTTTGAGATTGGCATTTTTACAACGTTGACCTCATGATTTTCTGTATTCGAAACAATGGATTTTCAAAGAAGACTCGTGGGATTTTTGGTAGTTGGTGGGGGTTGGTGGGAAGTGCATATGAGCATGTTCTACTGAAGACAAGACTCAGCAGAAAAAGTGAGCACTGTGGTAAAAACAGAGGCAAACTGAAAATGTCAAGGGCATTGTGCCAGAATAATGTCTGAGTGGTCTGAGTGATGGGACGTGCGACAAAGAAAAAGACGGTGAAAAATGCCGAAGCGGAGAGTGAATCATCCTGACTGCCACCTTTTCCTGTGTTCTCCGGTAATACGCACATTATTTTCTCTTATCTCTGATTATAGCAATCAGTCATGAATTTTCTCTAAAATGTTGCCATGAATGTTAAGTAAAGACACAGCGTACGTATATATGCAGGTGGACTTTTTTTTTTTCCTCTGCTGGATTTCTTAAGCGAGCAAGCCAAACTGCTGGAATCCAGTTTTATTTTTCTTTTATTTTTCTACTTTATTCACTGTTTGGGATAATTGTCATTTTATCTGACATGTTTGGAATCAATGAAAGCTTACAGCGATGGGCTTTAAAGACTGAGATTGTCCTTTTGTTTCCAAAATTACCCTAGGAGACCATTTTATTTCGTATTTACTTTCAAGAAGAATGCAATGTCCTATGTCAATAACACTGCACAGCACATATAGCAAAATATGTTTTATCAGCTGAACAGAACCATTATGTCACAAAAGTTGTTTTATGTGTTGCAATACTCAATTTTTTGTACTCATTATTGTCAATATAAGCTCATTCCTTTGTATTTAGCTTCTTAATTTATTGCAATGTTCCATTTGTTGTGCTATTGGGTTTAGTCCTCTTAGTTCCTTCTGCTTACTTTGTATTTATCATTCAGTAAAACTTTCAGTTACCTTCTGCTTATCTCTGCACTTTATACTGCAAACAGGACATTTGAAAACAGCCAAGTGTTTTCAGGTTTCAACTGTCTGACCCAAACTATTCCTTCTGAATACAGAGAATTGGTTCTCACGCTCAGGAAAAACCAAAGACCCTCCCAGACTCATAAACTATAACAACTACAACAAAGTGGAACGTGTGCACCTAATTTTTGCTTGTGACCATTTTAGCGTAAAATAAAAGTGTAAATATCTCATAATTTTATCTGATGGTTATGCACACAGGCTAATGTAAATGTCTGACCAAAACTAAATGACATATAACCGGCTCAGTCCAGAGATCTATGGGTTGTAACACAGCAACATCCTGATGTCATTCTCTGTTTATTCCTCAACCAATGCTTTCAGCCTTTGCAGCCTCTCGTTCAGGAAGTCCTGTCGACGTTACAGATTTGCCTTCATTGCATTATTGGATTATTGCAGCTAATGTATTCGTTGTTTTCTTTAATTTTACAGCGTTATGGCAGCTTATGGTCAGCAGGACAATCCTTAAGGTTTGACTGATCATTGCTTCTTCCCCTATAAACTCTTACTTGAGCCTGTGAAACAAAGAAGGGGTTTTATTAGAGCATGCTTAAAGTAATTTCAGCTGCAAATCCTGACGCAGAGTTGTTTTATAGATCACTCCTGGCTTTTGTTAGTGTTTTTTTTTCAGAGAGGAGGCTACAGAGACATAAATCGACAAATGTTGAGCAAAGCTGAAAATGTTGTGTTTGAAAGAGAGATCAGAGGAGAAAAGAAAAAAATAGACCCAAATATCCAGAGGGACGTGTCCGTTCGTTTCTGCACATACAGGGTTTCCATACAGCTACAAAAATGATGCTGTGTAAATGATAATGCACAATCCTCACACCTAACTTGGAAGAAAGCCTGGCAGGGTATTGAGACTGACAGAATCGGCTAAACGGCTCAAACAATCACAACATGGGACTCAGAGTTGTGGACAGACAACCGTATGAGGTGATGCACAGAGAACCTCAGAGGAATGAAAGTATGGAGACATGAAGGTCTTTGAATGCCAACTCCCTCGGCAACCTGCGACGTATGTCACTTGACAGTGAACTTAAAGGCATAACGATATATATATATATACATATATATATATATATATGTAGATATATATATCAATCCCATCCGCACTGAGTTACTCACCTCAGCATGCTGAATGCTTAACAAAACTCCAACAGCACAGTAGTTCAACTTACTTTCCTTAGTTTATTATTTATTATAAAATTGTTAATGTATTATTTATATGATGCTATGTTTCTGCTCAAGGCAAACAGATGATCAAATCTAATCAGGATTAATAAATGATGACAGGAAATGAAAAACAGAAAAATTAAGACGAAAAAGCCACTTATTCTTGAGCAGGACGGTTTCCAAGTTAACAACACGGATGAAGCGGTTCTCTGTTTTAAATTCTCTCAGGGTTTTGCATTAGGCTCTGTGAACTTTCAAAGTAAGCATTTGCCTCAGTTTCTTCAGAGACCGAGGTAAAGTAAAACCAGCTTGATGCGTTTTAGTCTCCTTTGAGCTAAAGGAGGTGTTGTGAAACGTGAAGAGGAAGAAGATAATAAAAAACAGGAGGGTAAAAGGGAGGGTGACCACCACTTCGGTCGAGTCGCACACTGCCATTGCCTGTCAGCAATATCCTCATCTGAACTTTTACTGCAGAGCAACCTCCCTGTAATCTTAACACACGCCCAATCACTAATCCCACAAAATGCCTTAAAATAAAGTTAAAAGCTTCCCCAGCAGCTTAAAGTGTTGTGAATGCTCTTGGTATACCTGCACTGGGGACAATTGTCAGGTAAACACAAACACGTCTCAGCTGCTGTGTTAAGAAGCAAAGGTCCGGAGCACACATGACATAAAAGCATTAACAGGAGACGTTTGGTGAGACAAATCCTTGGGCGATTGCTGCGTCCGTATTGATCAAAAAACCTTATCAAAGCTGTGCAGATGTGTTGCGGAAATTCTCTCTGGTGGGCTTAGAGATAGCTTATCGGACCACCGAGCTGGCTAATTTTGTTACATTTAATCCTCACGTCCTACGTAGCACTGATCTAATCATCATCATCATCAGATGGATCTTGTCTTGTCTCAGGTTATCTGAAGGGTTGAATCTGAATAACACAGATAGAGATTTGTAAAGTGTGCATGGGTTTAATTGTTTTGTCTGTTTCCTGCAGCTGCGGCTGCTGTTGCTAAAAAAAAAATCAACCAGGCCCGGTAGATTGACAAGTAAAGATCCTATCCTGCTGTTCTTCGCTGCCGCTCCCTTCCTTGTCGTCGGGACTTTTACTGGTAGATAACTGCAGCTTAATTAAGATAATAAGGTAATCCATTAAAAAAACAAAAGAAAAAACTTCCCTTTCCTTCTAAAATCAGACTCATCATTTGACGCTTTGATTTAAAAGCATGTGGATGTAAATATTTTAAATCTGTGCACACGTTAGCATTTATTTTTTTCTCCGTCTGACGGGATTCTCTGCTATTATCTCTGTTCCCACTGCCTCTGGACTTTCATCTCTAAAAGTGCTGCCGCTGTTCGTCTTTCTATCTCTTCTCTGTCATCTCTCTCATTGTTCTGAGCTGGAGGAAGGAGAGAAAAAGATGCCCTTTCTGGAGCGCACAAGGCAATTAAAGAGGCAGGGAGGAGCAAGGGAAGTAGCAGGACTGGTGAAGATGGACTGATTGAAAACTGTGTTTCCTGCTTTCTTTCCTCTATTAGATGCGTGCAGAAGTCACTCTAATCGGCATAAACCTGGACAAACCCTTTTTTTATTGTTAGTTTAGATTTAAAGTTCAGTGGGGAATATTTTACCTATAATGCAATGTCTGTGTTTTTTTTTTTGTTTTGTTTTGTTTTCTGCTGTTTGAAAGTGTCAAGAATAAAAACTCGAACACAAAGTAGAAGTGTGCGAAATACCGTCTCGGTGTCGATCCAATACCAAGTAAATACAACACCACTGTCACCGATACTGATACCAATACTGATACTGGCGCTAAAACTATGTATTCTTGTTTGATATCTCATCAAACTTCTGATCATTTATGTGTTTTTTCCTTTTAAAATGAATTTGGAATATGGAGAAAGTTTATATGTGTCTGCAAAAATACTTAACACATCAACACCCTAAACAGAGAAAACAGAAAAACAAAACTTTTGAAAAACAAACTATTTGTGCCCTTTAGCATTTGAGAACAAATCAAAGCAAAATCTTTTCTTTTTTTAGATGGAGTTGAGAAATTATAATACCCCCCAAAAAATAAAAATAATTCAAGAGAGAATCTGAAACTAAAGTGATACCAACTTAATATTGATATTTATACTTTGGATAGAGCCACCCATCTCTAATGCAAATTATCTTTATAGTCGCCTTCCTAGAGTGAATTTTTGCCTCTTTAGATTTATTCAGATTTATCACTCTTTTTGTGTTTTTTCTTTTTTCAGCATAGACGTCATGAAAACCATAGACGGAGTTGTGGTGGGAAAACTTACCTGTGAATAGCACCTTAATGCACTGGTCATTATTTCATTTCGTTACTTTTAATAAATGCTTTGTTAGCTTGTCTGTCGTACGGCAGCAGTAGATCTCAGTTGAGGAACAATCTGTGGAGGGCAGAAGGAGAAAAAGCTCCAAATAAGACCACATTTTAAAAAGACAAAACTAAAATGAATAGTATTCAGTTTAACAGCATCGCATCACAAACCGAACTGCTGAGTTTCCTGCTATTTTAGTGGACATGCTGAAATAATCCATTAGTGTCTTTAAAAAAAAACAAAAAAACTCTGCATGCCCTTTTAAAGGCTGAGTGTTGTTGATCGACATGAACTTTTAGTGGCACCGCCGTGTGAGATCTCACAGCTTTTAAGCACATGTTTTGCAGCTGGGGGAGAATTTGCGTTGGTGTTCGGTGCAATATGTTTTTGTACAGCATTTTTCAAAATGCCTCCATTTGGTTGGAGGGTTTTCCCCTCTCCTTCCTCCCAAGGCCTTTGTTAAGTTACATGTTTACTTTTTAGCTTCTGATGCCGAATTGTGTTACGGATGCAGAAAGGTTTTCCTTCTATGACTCATCCATGAAAGTCGTATTTGTCTGCAGCGCACAGCGGTGAACTCCCACTGCAGAGACTCTGAACGTCTTCTGCAGTCAAAGTTGTGATTTCCAGCTCCGGGAACGGCTGACCCAGAAAAGGTTCTCCGTCCTCCTGACCTCGTCTTGACCTTCGACTTTTAACTGTTGACCGAGATCTCTCAGACACAAACTCATTTGCTACCAGTTCATAAGTCGACGTTGTCATCTTTGCTGGGATTTTATTTGCAGAGTCAAACAAGAACCTCCTAAGGGAATTTAATTGCAGCTTTTTATAGTAACTTTTTGTAAATGCATCCAAATACAAACCTTAAAAAGAGGTTTGTATTTGAGTAAAACATACTGGTAGGTTTGAGTGTCCTGCCCTAATTGTTTTTAGAGTCTAGATACTCACCATCCAATCTGACTGAGAATAAACAGCTTGCAAAGGAGAGTGAACAAAAATGTCAGTTTGTGGATGTGAAGGTGCCTTAGGGAAAATAGCTGTAATCTCTTCTCACAGACAAAAAAAACAAGAGAGATCTGCTTTTATGTAACATGCAATTATGTGTTGCATGGCGATCTTTAGTGAAGAATCTTGAAACAGAATGACACGTAGTTTCTTGGATGGAGTGGGCAGCTCAGCTGTGAAAGACATCGCCATCATCCAGAGCAAAGACCGCCGATGCTGCTATAATTCTTCTGCGTGTGACAAGTGGGAAGCTTGAGTTATAAAAAGAATCCAGCTTCTGTCTCAGTTTAGAAAGCAAAGAGCTAATGTTAACCTGTCGCCTTCGAAATGCTTTGTGTGCAAGTCAGTGGGTCCGTGAGAACGCTGGGTCTGTCACAAAAGTTAAGGGGTTAAGGTTTAGTGTTGTACACCCTGTTACCCACATGTTTGTAATTCAATCAAAACAAACAAAAAAGTTTTCCTTTTGATTTATTTTTGGAGTAAATGGCGAACAAAATCTCTACAAGAACAGAACAGTGTCGTCAGCGTAAAGACGTATCGACTCCGGCATGCTGATCGGTGCTCCTGATAAGCTCTTCGGAAACACTTTTAATCCCATAAGCCAGTTTGTCTGGCTGTTGCGACCTTTACGCGCCGAGCGGCGTCCCCTCCACCTCCAGATGAACCCTTTACTGTGCGCAGTGTTTTGTTCATGCCAATAATTCTGCGTATTTTGTGTGGTCAGCCGTCAGTCAGGCCGATTATCATATTCCTCATTACGAGGGCAGATGTCTTGTCAGAGAAAACATTTGTCTCCTTGTCTCTCTGCAGCAGCAGAGCCATTTGTTGGTGTTTATTGTCGGAGGCGGGAGCGAGCGAGGGAGGGCTGGTGTCACCTTTCCTTGTATGCATGCGTCGGTGTGTGCGGCATAGTAATGTTTCGGCGTCCTGCATGCCAAAGACTTCTGTTTTTCTTATTACTCAGAGGAAATGCGTTAGTGGCTTTTGGGATCCTTTATCACGAAGGTTATCAATGCATTGTTGAAGGCAATGTCTGTGTGGACGTTATTGATGGTCGCCCAGCATTTCCTCCAAAGCAATTACATTTGTTTTTGTCCATTCTGACACTCTGCCCTTCATCCTCCACCATATACACTCATTATTCTCAGCCCTGATGTCCTTTCATGCAATATCCCTTCTAATTAATTCCCCCATCTCACCTCCACTTCCAGATGAGGGCCAGACAATTTGCTACAACCCTCCGGAGCTGGCGGGCCAGCGGTTGGCGGAGGTCGGCATGCAGCTGCGGGCGGACTGCCACCAGGGTCTGGGCTACTGGGACTACCTCTTCTTCATCGCCATCGGCTTCGTCATCTTCTCGGCCGGCACGGTGTCGGCCTGGGTGATGGGCGTGCTCATGGTGCTGTACGAGCGCTACAGCAAGCGAAAGAGTGAGGAGCTGGACAGTGAGGACGAGGACGAGAGGGGGCCGATGAACGGGAGCGGCGGAGGAGGCAACCAGGGCAACGGGGATCTGAGCAAACCCAACATGCAGGTGTGACGGTCCGCTGCGGAGAGGCGTCCGGAAACGCTACTTGAAGGGAAGATGGACAGAAAACGGAGGAGGGACGAGTCAACGCCGTGAAACTGCTTGTCTCTTCTTGTTGCAGATTTAGATATCGCAAATGCTCTTTAACGTGACGAAAAGTGGGTGTTCTAGTGTGTGTTGGCGTGCGTGTGTGTGTGAGAGAGAGAGAAACAATCAGAGACAGCAATAAAGTTGCCTTTGAGCTAGGAGAACAGATTGACCTCTGAGATTATTGAGAGAAATAACCCTCCACATACAACCACAAGTTCCTCCATGCGATGTAAAGTGCTCTTTACCAACACCTTGTGTGAGTGGCACATCCAAGCACACGCGCACTTCATTCAGAAAAATAAAGGTAAAATAGGGGGAGATTCACAAAAAAAGAAGAAGAAAAAAAAGACCGACGCCTTAAATCTGCCACAGTCGAAACAGGGAAACTTGTTTATGTCAGTGTTTAAACGGTATCTTCACTTGAAATAGTCAACATTAGCTGTTCTGTGTTCAGGACGAAATCTGTCCACATAGAGCAAAAGGTCATTTTGGGGGCACATAATTAAACAGATAGAAAACACAGTAGTGTGATTGTACATAAAAGAAGTGACTCACAACTCACTGAAACACAAGCAACGCAGAAAGTTCAGGGACCCGCCGTTCAAAAGTCAACGCATTCTGTTCTTCATTGAGGCTGCTGAGATCAAAGCAGCCTCGGAAACTTTCCGTGGGGATCTTAGAAATATTTCAAACTGTAAACTTTTCATGGGAAATCACGAGGATGAACTGGAAATTTAAGGAAACCACATCACATACGGGCATGAATTTTATTTTATTTTTTGTAACTAAATTTCTATTAATTCCCATGAAAAGTTTCTAAGTTTGGCAACCGTATTTCTTATGTCAAACAGGCACTTTGTTGAGGTTTTTTTTTTGTTCTTTTTAGCTACAAGTACTATTGGAGATTATTTGCTTAATTGGTTTTGTAGTCTTTTTGACTGACAGCTGGTAAGAGGCAAAAAAAGCTGATGCAGTCTTCTCACACGAGAAATATTAGCAGAATTAATTGTGTGACATTTTTTTGAATGTAAAAACATCTTGGATTCTAAAAAGCTTTGCCGGTTTCTAACAAAACAGCTTGACACCACTTAAAAACCTCGTTTTGGGCTCATCTTCCAGGGTGCTTGAGCTTTGTAGACTGAAGCCTCAGTGCTCTTCTCTGCTAGGCGTGATTACAGGCTCCCGCTTGTTCCCGAGTTTCGAGTGGCCGTTTGAGAAATTTAGGCTTAGAGCACACTGCGCAGTGGCACAAATTGTACGTGACTTGGAACATGTCACCTTGTTTGAGCTGAGCGTTATGAAATCGTAATCTTTCTCCTGCGGGACTTGCTAATGCAGCAGAATCACAGCAGGAACGTCAGAGATGCAAGAGCAACACCCCGGCAAGTTTTGAGTGTTCGTCTGCCTTATTTAGAGTAAACAGGACAATGTTGGTTGCAGCAATACTAACATTGTTCTGTCATTGTTTCCTTTAACAATGACAGAACACTGATTTCTTCTCACAAGATTTTCTTTTACAATGGAAGATTTTGTCTAAAATGGCAGACAATCCCACATTTGTAGACTTTGGTCCCTCACTTGTGCAAGTTGTCCAAGTCAGAGTTGCCAACTTTTCAGCTGTCGGTAGGAACGATAATAAAATCTCCTTAATTCTAATGAGATTTGTCTAGGCAGAGTTAGAAGAAAACTCTGAAACGTGAGAGTTGGCAACCCTGCAGGAAGTCGTGTCTCCGGTGACCCAAGGGTTTCATTTGGCTGATTTGTGGCAGGTTTATATGGTGCATTTGATTTGTACTCAAATGCTGGAATCATATAACTCCAAATTAGGACTCCAAGTACACATTCAATAAATAGGCCATGCATGTAAAACTAATTGAAAGTCACAGCAATATAGTGGATATCGGCATTCCCTTGTCAGGGACCAAAGCCAGCCGCAAATAGTTAAACTCCAGGAGTGATTGAGACCCCCTCTAGAAACGCTTGGCTATTTTCACAGTTCAACACTAAATATACCTCTACGTACAGGGGAAACCATTTTAGCACTACCACAGAAGCTAACATCTACAGCGGTCTTCCTTATTTCAGCTTTCTGGGGTACAGCCAACCAGCACCAGTGAAAGTAAATGCAGCTCCTGCATTGGCTGCTTTGCAAACGGCAGCCAATAGCATGTCAAGTAGCAGGTCACCCAGTTAATCCAGCTTCCCGCCCTGCAATTTCCTTTCACGTGTTTTAGATGTGCGCCACAAAAAAAAAAAAAAGAATACTCAGAGTTTCTGCGAATAACTTTAAGTTAGGTTCCACAGTAAAATTGGTGAATCTGCAAAAAAGAATTGTGAATAGGTGGCAGTTCACTTGTACATCTGATGATTCCTTATCGACTTAAATCCGTATAACAATGTGAGAGACTGTAATCGGTACACAATATTCCAGTCCAGGACTGACCAGTCCACATTTGCATTATTCTGCTTCTAAGCCGACCCTAAATATTGAAGATTTTAAACTATCTGATGCAGCCCAGACTTGTCGACACAACTTTTTAAAAGTCTGTTAGCTCTGATAGGAAAATGTGAAGCAGGTTAACATTAAAACTATTTCTGAAGTGCTTAAAAACTTTTTGTATCTTGCCTCTGTCAAATATTCTATTTTCTAGTGAGTACTCAAAATGCTCCTGAATAAATATTTTACATTATGTGTAGGGTTTGTCAATGTTTCTCTTCAATTCTTCTTCCGACGAGTGCTGCATAACAAGGCAAGTCTCAAACAGATTTTTGAAATCATCCATTTCATTGCTAATACCAGTAGATCTGCTACTACAGCCCTGCTTTAATGTTTATGTTGCAGAATGTGCTCCTGTTACATTTCCCTGCAGACAGTTGTTAGCACAGCAACAGCTAGCAAATCTGTCTTTGTTTTCCTGCTGCCTACTGGACCGGGCTCAGCCCAGCTCTGAAGTCAATTCCAGAACCATTACTGTTGCACAGATCTTTGTTCCTGGACATATTTTCTGGTTTGGTGTCAATTTACTGCTCAAGCTTTGTCCCCTGTAAAGGCAGACAAAGTCTTCCTTTGGGGGCACCAAGTACTCCGGTGACCTGTGTATTGGCTTTTCTTTAGGTTTCACTGTGAACCTAAAGATTCACCACAGTGCAGCAACCATATCTAAGACGCTGGAGTTATAGAAGTGGGACAGATTCATGGTGGCTGCACATGAAGATGGTAATCAGACGGATTTAGTCAGTCAAGCACTTAATGATGACTTTATATGATGTGACTGGTCTTATCTCCTGGTTAACCTCATGTTACACTGAACATACAAGGCTGACAAAACAAATTTAATTCCTTTTAGTTTTTCCTTCTTTAAATTTTATTTTTTCTTTTGTCCTAAGTTTCAGGCACATTTTATTGTTAAAGAAAGTGAATCTCTTTTTGGAAACAAAGGCCATCTAGTGTTTGTGATGAGTGAAAGTCACTGAGGAGACATGCTGGCCCACTCATCTTAGTGTACATTTTCTAATTAATTTGAAGGATTTAATGCGTGAACATTGTGCAATTGGATCTAATTTAAGTTTGGACTTTGACACAGCCACCCCAGAACCTTAGTTCTTGTGCCTTTGTTTTAGTTTTAGTCAGAACTGTTCATAGTTGGCATTTGTGCTTAGTTTCACTTTCTTATTGTTAAATCCGGATTTTTTGCAACATCTGTCTTGGACTTTTTAAAACCATTACCACTGAAATTTAAAACCCTCAACTCAACAGAAAAGTCCAAACTTCATCCAGCCAACTGGCGATAAATTTGTACTTACCCACGAGAAATGCAAAAAAGCTAGTCAGCAGTGAGTTAGTGGTAGCCTCAACTATCTTGAGTGTCACGCAATGAAGATGTCAAAACATAGAACATACAAAAGTATGACAAAATTTAAGACCTGTGACTAACATATCAAAGGCAAACGTATTGCTTCAAACTGAATTTAAGACCTTAATTTTAGATACATAAATCTAAATTGAAGACTTTTAAGGATGTGCGGATATCCTGTGAATCATGTTTTATTAAATGAGTCGAGTGAGGCCTGCAATGTGTTGGGCGTTCTGCTTGCTTCTTGTGGGACCTCTCTGAGTTGTCAATGTGCTCTTGAAGTAATTTTGATAGGCCAGTCACTTGTGGGAAGATTCACCACTGTTTTATGTTTGGTTCTCATTTTGGTTCTGCGTTGTCCAAAACCCTTTAAAACGTGATGTCCTTCCCAGAAAGATCGATGTCCGCCGCTTTACCGTCATTAAGATCGAGGCATGATTTTTTGCTTTTTGACATCTCTCAGCCTACTTCATGTTGTCAGACAAGTTATATATAAGTGAATGTATTGATTCTACAGATTTGACCATAATTAAGCGTGGGTGTTGTTTGTAAACATCATCTTAATTGATAAAAAAAATAGGTCACCAACCCGTAGGAATGTGCTTGTTATTTTTGACCGCCATAATCTTTGTCCTTGTGGATCTAGAATGTGACAAAGAAAAAGCAAAAACAGAAGAGATCTGTGGCCAATACGTTGAAACAACAACATTCAAGGTCACCGTGGAACACCAAAAGTGGAGTGTTTGTTGGTGCGCGCGCGACTGCGTCTGTTTAATTGGGTCAGAGCGATCACAAAGCATCTCTGCGAGCAGCATGGGTGAATGATGTATGGATGGAAGACGATCAAAAGCCCCTTCGCTTCCACTCTGCGTCGCCTCCAGCCCGTCCGTCACGGGTAGGAGTTCGGAGATGATAAACGGCAAACTTGGGCGGGGAGAAGAGTGCGGACAATGTCAGAAGTGTGAATTCTTTCCGAACGACACGCTGAGCCGTTTGAGAGATTGATGGGCTACATTATTGTCCTTTGCTGAGAACGTAAACGCTTAAAGGATAAATCTCAAGAGAGCTCAATGCGTGTGTCACTGAGTATCTGTGAACACATGCAGGTGTATATTTATGGCTCCGGGTACCATCTTTTGATGCTGATGCACATGAGTGGCTTCAGATTTATTTACAGCTGTGGGTTAACTAGTCATCAGGGTAACACACCTTATCCGACACAAAGTCAAGCACAGGAATCAGCTCACTGTCTGCTTTCCACACACACACACACACACACACACACACACATCCAGCACATGCAAAATGAATCTCAAGGGCACAGTTAAAGTCAGAGCCGCGGGCCCGAGAACATTAACACTCCTGTTTTGGTCTCTCTTGCCATGCATTGCTACATCCTCTTATCCTCCCCTCCATCTTCAATCTGACGCCGTCATCAGCTTTAACACACACACACACACACCTGTACTCATAATTTGCCTCTGCTAAATCTTTACGCTGTCATTATCAGATCGTTTTTGTCAAAGGGAAGCTTAAAGCGCCGTCCGTCCGTCTTATATTACATCACAATCATTTGGCACACAAGGGCACGACCTCTCAGCCACAACATGCCGGTACTTATCAGAGGACAACAATACTTCCTGTCTGGAGTGCGTAACTATTTTTGGTCCGATGTACAGCGGACAGAGAGCGGCTGTTGCTTGCGTGCTATAGGTCAAAAACTGCAAGGGTTTGGCAATGGAAGCGATTTTTAACTGGTGCTAACATGTCGCCGCACCGAACAGAGGACAGAGTAAAAATACAGCGGACGTTAAAAGATGAGGGTTTGTGTTTGTTGACGTGTAGAAAGTCTCAAACGATCCTCTGAGAAACACATCTTTGGTCGATAATCGATTTATAGAGAATTTGAAAAACTCGTGGTTTACAGGTCTAGTTGAAGCGAGGTTCTCCGTAATAGGCATTTTCCCGCCAAAGCAGTTCTTTACTGGTTGATTTACTTTTACAACCCGAAAGCCAACTTGACATTACATCAATCAGTCAATCAGATTTGTTTGCATAGCACATTTCAGCGACAAGGCAGTAAAACTTGTGAAACCAGTAACAGAGATTACATTTTGTCCAGTGTCTTCATTAAAATCATCAATACGTTGATGTAAATGTTGCCATTATTATGGGACATCATTATAAACGTCTCATCCAGTAAATACTTTGTGGAGGATCATGGTGCAGGAAGACATTTTAATGTTATTAGTGTCAGTAAACAGATGTCCTTATCTCATTATGTTAATATATTAACACTATTTCACAGGTTTTGTGAATGAACAGAGAGATTTATTAACACCAAGCGATGATAAAGATGATTTTTATTAGGAAGTGAGTTGTAAATGGTCTCTATGGATTCACTGATTATTTGTGAGTGCATTGACCTCCTTAAGCTCCATGACGAGCGATTAATTTGATTACTTGCTAACACTAAAGGAATATGTTTTTAATTTTTGTTTTTTTGTGCCTAAATGAATAAAGACACTAAAAGGCCTATACATATTCCACAAGAACTGAGTAGGGCTGGGCGATATGAACTTACATTTTTATCACGATATTTTGTGGTACTGTTGTGATATCGATAAACGTGACAATAGGAACTATTTATTACGGCTTTTCTTGGTTACTGAATGGATCTGAAAGCATGACGCAGCAACCATAGCCCCACAAACACAAATACTGCTCTTGAAGAACACACCCATTTGTAATATGTTTTTTTTTTGGACACCAGTCGTGTGATTTGCAACAACAGAAGGTAGTAAATGCATTTAACCATATTTTTTTGTTTCTGAGCACTGCAGCTCAAGGCGTTTTTATGTTACCTTTTTACATGAAAAACAGCCATTTTCTCCAGTTACCGTTATGAAGTTTATGTCATTTTAAAAAAAGTTAGCCTGTTGCAAACCTAGAGCAGTAAATCTGTTAAGCACAGCGGGTGTTTAATCCGTATTTTTACTTTAGTCTTCCACCACTGTGTGCATCTGTTAATAAAAAAAAATAAAATAATTTAAAAAGTCTTTGAAAATGACCTATCATGAGACACAATGTTATATCAGCGGATACTGACTTTCTTCACCTTGCAGAAGACCAGTCCCACCTTTTACCAGTCATTCTGAAAATATCTCCCCTCACTGAAAAATGCCATTTTTCTAACTCGAGAGAAAAATAACATGGCTGACTGTCTTATTTAAAGGAATATTGCATATTTTTGAGAATTAAGAGCACAGCTTTTGCTGCTGAGGAATGAAAAGGTGAAGTTGTTGCTCAGTCAGTCACTCATTGCTGAGGGTGTTGATCTTTGCCTTGATCCAAGGAAGTGATGAATGAGAGACAGGGGCTGCTTTGAAACCTCTCCCCTCCACTCATAATCTCTTAACACATACTGTGTATGTGCGTGCATGGGTGCGTGGCGCGTGTGTGTGTATGTGTGTGTGCATACATGCAGGAGAAGATATCATTTCACCTGCTGTTTAGAACTCAGAGTGCTGTGATGGCTCGCTGCTAAAGCTGCAGATTTCATACATCCTTTAAGACTCCTACTGTCCTCCCTGTAGGTGTGTGTGCGCGTGTGTGTGCGTGTGTGGGTGTGTGTGTGTGTGTTTATGTGCGGGATTTCTGACACAGAATTTGACCTTCTGTACCTGCTGAGAAACAGTCTGTTATATGTTTTTTTTTTCCCTCTCCCTGTCATTTCTTTGAGATTTTCCTTTAGTTTTGTACGTGATGAAACATGAGCAATAAAAAGTTACCGAATAATTCTGGTTTCACTGAAGCTGAGTGTCGGAGTCCTGGGGGCTTTAGAGGGACGAAAGATGTTTGGTTAACTCCGTGACTGAGTGAGGGAATCCTCTAGCTCACAACTGTGAAATGACTGTAATGTAGAAATAAGTGTTTGGCTAAAATCGCATCTATAGTGCCTTGCAAAAGTATTCATATCCTCTGAACTTTTCCACATCACTCCGAATTATTTCAGTAGGATTCTCATCGACAGACCAACAGCAGTGCATAATTGTAAAGTGAAAGGTAAAGAATACATGGTTTTACAAATAAAAATCTTAAAAAGTATGGCATGCTTTTGTATTTGGCCTCTTTTGCAAAAAAAAAAAAAAAAAAACCCAGACTTGGGCCATATGTAGAGGCCTCAAGGTTGACTAGGAGTTTCTGTTCTGGCCTGCTATTCTTATGCTTTAAAGTCCATTTATGAAACGCTAAAGAAAGTACTGGCGAGATTGGATTTTTTTGTTTCTCCACAATGCTCCCCATTTCACAACTTCTGGCTACTACACACTGACAGTCAGCTGGCCGCTTCGCTTACAAAAATATATCTTAAAAACTCCTCCTGATTAGAAACAGTGGGTCACAAATATAGAGGGCCATTTCTGCTATCTGTGTGGATGTAAATTGATTAACATTGTCAAGTGTACTCCCATCATCCTTTTGATGCATTTATTTAGTTATCATTGCAACTAGACTCCATTTTTCCAATTGGTTTTGCACCTCTTGTTGTATTTACAAGCTCTGCGATGAACTAAAATTCCCATGAAATGAACCCAGAAGATCTTCAGATGACTATAAGTGATAAATTCAGCATAGATTACCTATAAAGTAACACTGTGTTCAAAATACGGCAGGCAAACTCCTACTGAGCTGTCTGTACCCATAGAATATGCACAACATGTTTATGAAGCAATCACTTCCTCAGGATGGTAATTTTGTCTTTTTGATTCATTTGAAATGAAATGACTCAAGTCATGACAAAAAGTAATTTGAAATGACTCAAAGAGAATATGAATTTTGTTCATTTGACAAAATTGAAATGACTGAAATGTACAAAATTTATTTTGAGTCATTTCAAATGAACAAAACTGACAAGCTCTGGATGGTGATTTTGCGTCATTCTGAGTCATTTGAACTCTAAAAGGCAAAACTTTTTCAGTACACTTCCTGCGTCCTTCCACTTGTGCCTGTTCTCGTTCTCACTCAGTAGATTATCAAAGGAGGAACTTAGGTGTGAATCCATGTGAGACAAAGCAAAAAACTAACAAAAACACCTCACAACTGTGACTCATTTCATATCAATGAAAGGACTGTTCATTTGGGAAGGTTGTAATGCAGAACTCATTGTGTTTAGCTGCAGCAAAACTTTCTCACTTTTGCAACAAAGTCTCCATCCTGTTTTAGTTCTTTACCCATGCTTAATTGAGCATTAAAGCAGGAGTATTACGTTAAGAACCCATTTTAGCTTTTAGCATGCTGAGCTTATTAAATCATCATTGGTCTAGACAGAGCATCGGCATAGCGTCATAATGTCACTAGTGAATAAATAAGATGACAGGGCTTTTTTTTTATTTTTATTTTGCAAGATTAAAATTAACAGTCCTTAATATTCTTTTTTAATTTTTATTATTTTTGGTAACTCAGAGCTGTCCTTCAGGTAAACACAACTTTTATTTTGTTTGATATATGATCTGCAGTGGATTATTCTGCTCAGACAGGTTACAAATTTATCTAGGTTTTTTTATTGACTTTACTGCAAAGTGACCTGTAAACACCTTCTGCCTGCTCGTACATAGCTTACCCTGTCAAGAGCTTCTCATGGTAAGGATGATTTTTTTTTTTTGTCTTCTGGTCTTTGAGATGTTTTTACAGTATTTTTAATCATAAAAAATAGATTTGGAGAAAAGAGAGAGGGAAAACTTGAACGTTTCTTTCTTTTTCCCTGTCTAAATGAACTGTGACTTGAAAACCGAGGTACCTCACCGAACCGTGACTTATCTGTGCCGTTACACCCGTGGTTTTACACATAATCCGCTGTTAGATATTGGCTTCAGTGTAAACAGCTTAATCTCCTTCAATTGTATCAGAACAGTTTCAGGTGACAGCTGAGTCAAGCCAAACATCTCTGCTGCTGCTTCACATTTAAAGGATGAACTGCAGCAAAGCGCTCCAGCTTCTCGCCTGAACCCTGCTGATCTTCCTGACTGGCTTTCTTTCACTACAACTACTGAGGAAAAAAAAGAAAAAAACACTGTCTTCACATCTCACTTCTGTAGACTTAACGGCATCAATGAAATCAGAAATGAAGTCCTTTAGATCACAATTTGAAGGTGATGCTAATTGTGTGCAACATTTTGTGTGTTTCTGCTGAACTTGCTGATTGGAGCTGATTTTCAGAGAAATCCATAAAAACGATAATTCAAGCTCCACTTCCTGGAAACTGGACGCACTCTGTCACAGATGCAGACAGAGTCGACATATATGCACATATAGTAGGAACTGTGATGTTGTTAGCAACCAGCTGATGATTTAAGTGAACATTTTTAATGAATATTTGCTCTCTCCTTTTCTTATCTGTCCTCACACCCCTCTCTCTGGCTAGTAGCAGCCCACCCCTCCACTTCTCTGTCTCTTTCTTTCCACTCCCTCCTCCCCTGATACCGGTTGTTCTGCCAAGTGCTCGGTCGCTGCGCTCAAACCACTGGCAGGGACTGAGCTCTAATCCATCACACAACCCCTGAAACTGCTGGATCTCCAAGCTCTGGCTCTCCCGAAAGCTTTTCCATGCAGGAAGGCTGAAGAGGCTGCAGAGCGGACCAAGCGAAACTAGGCAGACAATCTACAGAGGGACGCCAGGCAAACAATGTGGTGAGAAAAGTGTTTCCCCCTCAAAGATTTATTCTGTTTATAAACGTTTTCCGATCATAAAAACGTAAAATTGGACAAACAAAACCAGAGTAAATCTAAAAAGCAGTTTTTAAACGACGATTTCACCCGTTAAGAAGAAAACAAAACAATCCCACTCTTCTTTGCAGAAATGATTTCAGCCACACTGGAGGGCTTTCATGCACGAACAGCCTTTGTAAGGTCATATCACAGCATCATAATTTGATTTAAGTTAATTTCCAAAACCTTCATTTAGGTTTTTGAAGCTACTCAGAGATGGACATGCTGGGTGTTTTTTTTTATTATTATCTTACTTCACAATCCAAGTGCATCTGAGGTCAAAAGGACAAACTGATGATAGGATACACTCTGTCAGGATATCATGGTCGTAGCTCCAACTAAAACCTACAAATAATTTAGATCCTGAACCAGCAAAGCAAACCCAGGCCATCACACTACAGATAAACATTGTGGTGATGTTTAGCCGTCTGTGTCGTGATTTGAGTTTCTCTGTGTGTTTATTTTGAGTTTATGTGTCTCTGAGTTTCCGCGTTGTCCCGTCTCCCCTTGATTGTTCCCTGGTGTGTCTCGTTCCAGGATTACCCTCTGTGTATTTAACCCCACCTGTGTTCCTTGTTCCTCATCGGGTCCTTGTCTAGCTGTCATTAACCGTAAGTTGTAAGTCATCAGTCCATTTTCCCCGTTGCTACCTGTGTTGAGCCCTGGCTTCCTCTCAGCAGTGCTGCCAGGGTTTTGGACTGTTTTGGATTGTGTTGTGGACTGTTTTTGTGCCTTATACTCATCATTAAAACCATCATAACTCATTTTCAACCTGGGTCCACCGTGTCTGCCTCACCACCTCACACCATTTCATGACAGTCTCTTTGTTGTTGGGTTTTTTTGAAACACTATTAGTTTCATGAATGTTTTCCAAAAAGACTCAACAGAATATATTCTCAAAAGTCATTGTGATCATCCAGATATCTTTTAGAAAGCATGAGTAAGGCGTTCAAGGCTTTCGATGTTGCTCTGGGTTGCTTTTTGACCTCCTAAATGAATCATAGATAAACTTTTTGAGGACTTTTGATAGGCTGGCCGCTCCTGGGGAACTGTTTCATATTTCTCTGTTGTGGTTCCCTTTGGTCTCAAAGCCCCAGAAGTGACTCTTGTTCTTTTCCAGACACACAGAAGTCAATGTCCCAGTGTTATTGTAACCCGCTTCAAGGGTTTATGTTTGAGAAATTCATGGTTCTACAGGTCTGGCTGTAATTAGCCCCGCTAAGGAATGTAATCACAAAAATGTGGTCAGTTAATTTATTACAGTTAACTTTTGATTTAACAAGTGGGATAATTACTTTTCCCAATTGGGCCAGGTTAGTGTGGATAGCTTTGTTTCCCCCTTAATAAATGATTTTGTCATTTGAAAAATGCATTTTGTATGTAACTCTGGTTATCTTTGTCTGAGATTAAAAGGTGCTTTAAACCATTAAATGTGACGAAAAAGCAAAACAGAAGAAATCTGTGAGGTGCCAAATCTGTTGTTTTTCTTTGACACTGTTCTTGACACCAAGACATTTGCTGCACTAAAAACACAAATCACTTTGCGGTGTGCATCTGGGAGTGGGTTGTTGGACTGTCTTTAAGTTTGTGCGTTCCATCTGATCCGATCCCTTCACTTCCCCCGAGGGAAATTTCGGAACGGGACCATGAAGAGTCCACCTAATGCAATAAGTCAATAAAACATCCCATCATCTCACAGACACTCTGCACAAAAACCTCCTTCCAGGGGAAAGCAGGAGGTTGCTTTCCTCACCATTTCAACATTTTAACATTCTGGTTCACATCCCCTCATTTCAGACCTGATGATAGTGCTGCGGTGAGTAAAGTTAAAGCACAGATAAATCCTTCTTTCCATTTATATTAAGTGGTGTAAACGACGTGTGGAGTAATGTGCAGGAGAAGGTGAAACGTTCCGCATTGCCTTTAGAGTGACCCGACTTTATGAGGGTGCACATATACTTGCACTTACGAGCATTAAAGCTGTAAGTGGCATTTTGAGAGAAGAAAAGAAAGGAGTATATGGTCGTTGGGAGAGTTTCCATGCAGTTATATTAAGATTAGCTTAGTGAATAAATTTTCTGTCCATAAAAAAATACAGAAATACAGTAAAGTCTACTAGGTGGCCTAGTTTCTGTTATCTATGCAGTTATCAGCTTTGTTGATGAGATGATTAGAGTCACAACAAGATTTTGTCACAGTAAAAACACAAATGAAAAACGCTAAAAAAACATTTTGTATATTTGCATTGTATTAAACATTTTATCACATTATAACCACAAGTATCAGTGTATTGTTTTGAATTTTTGTGACACAGCAACATAAAGTGGTACAATATTGTGAAGTGGAAGCAAAATTATAAATGATTTCAACTTTTATTTTCTGAACAGTGTGGCATGCATTTGTAATCAGCCTCCCTGAGTCAATACTTTATAAAAAAAAAACAAATCATCTTTCACATTTGGAAAGGTCCTTTGTAGAATATCTCTACTAGATATGCACCTCTAGAGACAGAGATGTTGGTGCAGTTTTTGCTCAAGCTTTCTCAGACTAGATGTAGACGAATCTCTGAGCGTAAATGTTTAATAACATTATCAAGATATTTTAAGTGACTGACCAACGCAAAGTGGAATATCACTGCAAAAACGTTTCTAAAGTATGTTGGCTTACTTTTTAGTTTATTATGCTTAAAATACTGCAAAACTAACTTAAGTTATTTTTCAGCAAGAGACAAGAGACTTTTTTACATAAATAATTATTGAATATTGATAAAAAGAACTAATTCCACTGGCAGATTATTTCACTTAGAACATGGGAAAAATGTGAAACAATTGGCCAGTGGATTAAGTTTGTTTTTATTATTCAATGGTTATTTACTTAAAACAAGCTCCTATATGTTGCTGAAAATGTACTTGTGAATTAGTTTTGTCATATTTCAAGTGTAACAAGATGTCCGCACTGGAAACTAAACAAAAATACGTGGTGAGATTTTGTGGTTTTGCAGTGGATTTGTCAAATGAACATTTGTAAAAACAAACAAATAAATCAATTTTAAGAGATATTTCATTGACAGCACTGAAAAGAGAGTTTTTGTGACATCTGCTTTGGAGATTTGTCGACTGAATTCTTGTCGCCAGGTTCTTGGCTTTGAACTTCCCTTAATGATCTTAAAAAAAAAAGGACACCATCTTGTGAAAAATGAGACAAACAGTTTACAGACTCACTAAGGTTTGAATATAAAGCAAAACAAAGCAAGAAAATAAGCATGAAATAGTTCAAAGTTATTGGAAACACACTGTAGACTAAGGAAATCAAACGCCATAGTGAACACTGAAGCACCTTGGGGTTTCTGCTTGCCTCTAATCTTCTTAGTCTCTCATCTCTTTCTATTCTGATTCGAACAAATTACTGACACTGCTTCCATCTGATTTGCACTTTTAGCTATTTAAAAATGTTCCAACTTACATTATGGTTTATCCCAGGGGTGGGCAACTCCAGGCCTCGAGGGCCGGTTTCCTGCAACTTTTAGATGCATCTCTACTTCAGCACACCTGAGTCAAATAATGAGGTCATTAGCAGGACTCTGGAGAACTTGACTGCACTTAGGAGGTGATTCAGTTATTGGATTCAAGTGTGTTGGACCAGGGAGACATCTAAGATTTGCAGGACACCGGCCCTCGAGGACCAGGATTGCCCACCCCTGGTTTATCCTCTACTCTTATTCAAAGCAGTAGTTCAGTTTTGAACCAATAGTTGTACTTAGGTTCTTTTATAAAGGTGTGTTGTTTTAACTGGTCTTTTCTTGCTTTTCTGCAATGATGTAAATCAACACTCTCCTCCTTGTCAGCAAGGTAGAGAGCTGATTGATTTAGCCGCTGCACCATCGCCCTGGCACTGGAACAGGGAGTGACTGAAGGAAGACCGAACAGGAAACAATCCTGCAGCAGAGCTCAAATGTGTGTCCCTTTTTTATGTTAATATCTCATCTTTTCACCTCTTAAAATCCATTATTTTTATTTCTACAAATGCCTCTGGTGTGTCGTCTGACCACAATTTCCACTCTGCCTTCCTCCTTACTTGTTTTGTATCCTCCTCATCTTTCTGCTCTACCTCATGCAACTTCTTCTAATTTTTTTTTTTTTTTTTTTTTGGCAGGAACAGCACTTTTTTTATTGAAAGTGACCTCTGCCGGGATGGGTCAGACACTGCAGTGTGGGCCCATCTTCTTCGCTTGGAATTTAATGTAGGGATAAGTAGAAAAATGCCTTCCAGCTGAGGAAGGTAGATAGGGCGACGTCCAATCAGAGAGCCCATCAATCTTAGGTAGGTGTGAGGGTTAAGCAGGGCGGCCAAAGGTTTAAAGTACAGTATCTCTCTGTCTGAGATTTTGAGACTTGAGTCCTGGTTGCTGCATCCCTGCTTAGTTCATCACTTTAACTGACTTTCTGCTGAAGGACGGGAGACCAAACATGGCACTGCGGAGCGACACAGTGCCACGTTTGGTCTCTGCTGCCATCTCAGAGGAGCCTCGATCAGTTCTGACAACTCAGTGTGTCACCCGGTCAAGCTGGCAGAGGGAGGGAATAAAACAAGAAGCCAAAGCATCCTAGTCCTCCAACCAGTGTAAAAGTTGCAGACGATGTTACACCATTTTTTAGATCATTTGGTACTTACTTTTTGGGACTCTCAGCTTTAGCCTGCGTGGAATTTATTTGTCTTGGCTGGGGCCGGATTTACAAAGATGTGGGGCCCTGGGCTGGAGCAGGAGTTGGTGCCCTATCCACTAAGGACAAATTATTTTATGAATGCAAATTGCAGTAATAGGTAGTCTTATGCATCAGCAGGTATGACTTGACGCAGGGTAGGTTTAATGTCTCCCCTCCCCAATAACTTCATGTTGTTTCCAAAGAATTCAACTTGAATGTTGCTTAGCTTCATAAACAATACCCCAAGCTATTTATGCAACTCATCTCATGTTGACCTATGAATTTGTGTAAAACATTAAAAAGTAAAATAAATCCAAACCCGTCTCCCCAAAACAAAAAATTGTAGCCCTTTCTAAAGTCACATAAATTTCCAGTTGCTTCTGATAAAGTTCGTGGTTGTAACATAACAAAATGTAAAAAAGTTCAAAGGGTGTGAATACCTTTGAAAAGCTCTGTAACGTTCTTATTTTGAAATGCCATGCAGAGAGCAAAATATGCAGAGGGCTATTATGGGTATCTGGGGGCTTGTCCGGGATTTTTCTTAAATTAAGCAATAATTATAATCTTCCAGTTCCATAAAACAACAGGACTCATGTTTTGTTTTAATAATTAGACAAGAGAATCCTGGATCAAAAATAGAGCCGTGATGGGAAGTGTCTCCGGGAGACGCTGACTTTCTGACCTCGACCTGCTGACCTGACTCCAAATATCCCTGCAGAACTGAACTTCCTCAGAAAATGGAATTTGAGTTCTTATTTAGTGAATGAATAAAGGATAAGCACAGTTCAATCTTTAAAGAGACGAGAGCTAACCAATAAAAAGTGAAGTGAGAGGAAATCAATTTTGTAAAACAAACAGAGACTGAGCGATCCTATGAGACCGAGCCGCACTTTCTCCAGACTCCTCTCTTTCGACTGCGATGCAATCCGAGTGCTTTTCTTGCTTTATATTTGGTGCGTGGTCAGGGTGGGGAACCTGAATCTGTGCTGAGCTGCAGGAGAAGGTGAAAAAGGCAGATTAAACCTCAGAATAGCTGCTCAGTCTTCCTCTAATAGAGCTCATCTTCCTCTGAGACTAATAGCTCATTACCACAGAACTGCCCCCGAGGACCATCCCACACCCCGCTTTTTGTCACAAGCTCCTAACCCCTTTCTCTAAACCCCCACATCTGCATTAACAACTGTTAATAACGTCAAAGTAAACATCATCCAGCCTTCTTTTTTCATGTCACATTCACTCCCAGAGTGAAATCCACCATTCAGTCCGACAGCTTTAACTTTCAGTCGACTCTCTTCTACCTCTGTTCCCCGTCGTCCCCTCGCAGGGCGGCTCTTGTCGACACTTTTCCTGATTTGGAAGGCTTGGATGAGAATTCCCCACCTTAATCTCCTCTGTTTCCTTACTTAACCCTCCCAGGGGTTTCAGAGAGCTGCTCTGACCGGCACGCACCCACTGACGCGCTCAGAAACGACTGGATCACGATCATTCCCTTTATGTACACTTAATGAGGTCTTGCGTCTTTTACTCTCCCGCTCTCATTCCCTTTTCTTCCCCTTCCCCTCACCCTCCATACTATGACTCCATACATAATTGTCATTCGGGTCCTCGACTTTGGTGTCAGATCGAATCATCGGATAAAAAAAAAATAAAAAATCTGCTGAGCTGCTGTCAGAACCTAGCCTGGCTGGATAATTATTTAAATAGTTATGGTCGAAGCACTACGAGAAATATGAATTCAGCTCTTTATTAATCAAATAAATATTGACTATACATGTATGTAAGAAAAGAAGAAAGGAGAGGCTGTGTTTGTCGTTTGCCTTCTAAATGAGAAATTCTTTACACGCCTGCTGTTGAGACAAGACGTGTCGTCATGAATTAGATGACCTGCATGTGGGGGAGCATGCCTCATTAGGCTGGCTTGTGATCAGCTCCATCCCTTTAAGTATCGTCTCAAACGCCCGATGTGGTCGGGCTTTGATTTCTTTTTTTTTTCCACTTATAAAAATCTAAAAAATAAAAATAAAAAAATAAAAATGGTGGAGTATATTTGCATTCAGTCCTTTTTAAATCTGATGCCCCTAAATGAAATGTGTAATTAAGAAGTCTATCAGAGATTGTTAGTGATCAAACAGCATCTTCCAGCAGCTCAGAAATAAAGTTGCAGAGAAGTTTAAATCAGAGAGTGCCTGGAAAATAATATTCCAGCCATGTTTAGTTCATTATCTGAAAAATGAACTATGTTAACAACTAACAGCAAAGGCTGGACAGGAAACCAGCTCCATCTCATTTGCAAACACTTGTTATAGCAAGCGTTAGAGGAGAGCAAAATGAAACTTTCTGACTAAGATGCAAAACACAATGGTAGAAAACCAACACCGGAAAAAAAAACAAAAAACAACAACATGAAGATACTGGTCCACCTTAAAACATGGTGGTGGAAGTCAGACCAGAGGAGGCTGGGAAGCTGGTCCGAGTTGTGGAGCCAGATGCAGGACAAACCTGCTGCAAGAGACTTTGGGGAGCTTCACCATCTAATATGAGAAAAAAAAAAAACTAAACAAAACGGAAATACCAGAGCTGAAGTGAAATGGTTTAGCTCAAACAAAGTATGTCTTAAAGTGTTAAAACGGGCCAGTCAAAGTCCAGATTTGGAACAGCCAAGAATCTGTGTGGAAAATTGCTGGTCAGCTTGAGCAGCTATGAAAAAAATAGAAAAGAGCAAACATTTCAATCTCTAGATGAGCAAATTAGCTTTACAAAGTATTGACATAAACAGGCTGAACGCTTTTTTCTGATTTTAATTTGAAAGGTTTTTTAAAACCATGTATCCTTCTCTTGCACTTTGTAATTATGCACCCCTGTGTGTTGGTCTACTCTACTCCATGGAAAAGCTATAAAATACATTGAAGATTAGATAAACAACATGAAAAAGACACAAAAAAAAAAAAAAATCAAATTCGTGGGGTGAGTTTTTGCATTGCTGATTTTACTGTGACAATGTTGACCTCTCAGAAATGAATTCGTGCATTTCAGTGGAAACGCAAATAAATTCTCACATGTCCTTCCTCCCAGAAAGTGCTGGCTCAGCCCTTTGCGTGCCAGTCTATAGCTGCAGTCCTGGTGTGATGGATGGTCTGCTGAACCCCGTTTCCGATAAAACGCTGCTGTCTGACTCCCCTCAGGAGACGCCAGACAGTAAAAACCAACAAAGGAGAAACGGTGCGGCAACTTTGAGTCAGGCTAACTGACTTTGAGATGGACCCAACAGGCGTATGAGGAAACCTGGGACGTGGTTTTGTGGGAAAACCCAACAAAACACACAGGATGCAGATAATTACGCCTTTAATCTGTTTTCAGGTGAACTTCATCACCCAGAACACTTCTGAACTTTGGCTCTTTTCTCCGAAATATTCCGTGGATCACCAGGAGACTAAATGCTACATTTTTATTTTTTTTTACCATCATCTGTCTCGTACCCACTAATAAACCTACTCAAAACTTTACAAGATGATTCAATAGGAATAAGCGTTTGCCTAATGTGCGGGTTTACAAATCTGCAAAAGCAAGGTCAGCTGCACTGAGGCCTGCAGCTAAAAACAGCCTTTTATAGATCAATGCAAAAGCGAAGGAAGGGAGGCACAGGAAGAAGGCAATCGGAGCAGAAGAGGCGTAATTTAATTTTTTCCCGTCCTCCAAGTAGCCTCTCTCTTTTCACCAAGACGCTTCGCTATTGATCTGACATAAGAGCTGTGAGCGAACGAGTGAGGGGAGAGCAGATGAGTGCAGCCCTCCGCAAGACTGATTCAGCCTGACTGAGCTCCGAATGTGTGCGAGAGTAAATGAAAAACCGCTTTGAGCCTCGTTTGGAGGATTTACAAAGTCGATCCTCACATGAATCCTGACAGCTCAGAACGAGACATGACATATGAAGTACATCTGTGGGGGCTTGCTTCACCCTAAAATGAGGGTTTGTTTGGGCGTTTTTTTTTTGCATAGTTTAGAACAAGTAAGTAACGTACATTGCTGGCTATTGGTTTAATTTTTAAAATCAGATGAATATCTCATTGAAGTCTTTTGCAATGAATAATAATATGTCACTATCTGAACAAGGTTGTGGGGTTTATATGCCATGTATGCCAGGGTGAAATATTGTGCAAGGAAAAACTTTGTCACCGACCAATCACCCTTCAATACCTGCACTGATTGGCCAGATACTAAAACAAACCAGCAGTGTCAACACAACAACGTCAAAATGTGGTTGGAAATACAAACGCGTGTGTGCTTGCTTGTTTGTTTATGTCGTTTTATGATGTTTTAATATGCACTGTGACATTTCCTCTGTTTTTACAGCTTATGATTTGTGAAACCTTTCTTTAAAATACAAAAATATTTCTTTTAGCTTTCCCCAAATATTGCTAAAATCTCAATTTTATTCTCATAAACTTGACGACTCACTGAATGTCAGCCGAAAACCAGACTGTAATGTTAATATAAGATATTTTTAAAAAAGTTCATTGGTGAATCCTCCAACAGCTTTGACTGTTTTATTGAGGTTCACTTTAATACCGTCGTTCAAATCAGGACTAAAGCTCAGTTTCATCAACAAGATGGAGATTCAGAAGTTCAGGGATCATTAGTCAGACATTTCCTCTAGAGAAATTCCATAACAGGTAAAAAGAGATCATTAAAGCATTCTTTACAATATGGCGTAACTTTTTGTATGTGATTTTCCACCTACTGTCACCAAGTGCCTGAGAAAAGTCCTCTGAAATTACATAAGTTGCGAAATGATAACATACAAATAAAACTCACATATAATGCCCAGCTGCATCAAATTAAACACCAAGGTTACTATGGTTAACTGAAACTAATAAATTAAAAACTGAAATTAAGAAAACATCTTCGTTAACTGAAGTAAAAATGGAGAAAAACTATAACTAACTGAAACTTTATTGTGTGTTATAAAAACTAAAGCATATTGAAATTATAGATATATATCATTTTTGTGTTCATGACTCTGTTAGCCTTTTGAACTGATGTGAAATTAATATTTTCTTCCCCACTCAAGCAATTTGCGTCAGCTGTCAGAAAATTGTGGTTCAACAATAACTGAATACAATTTTTGAAAACGCTGCAACACTTTGACCTTTTTGAATTCTGCACTTAACTATTAACCCATGTATGAAAAAACTAAAACTATTATGAAAACTAAACTAAAACCAAACAACATTTAGCTAATGACAACCAATGAGAACTGGCGAACACAACCTGAAACTGACTGAGTCAGAGCAACAGAAAGTGACGACGAAACAAAGCTGAAGTTTATTGAGAAAGTCCAACCCGTCTGTGATTAAAACACTCACACTGTCGCTTTCCCTGCAAGGCTTGCCAGATAAATGGGAGCGATGCACATTTGTTTTCTTTGTGTTGGGTCAGATTAGAGCGCTCAGAGAAGTCCTCTCCAGCTGCGCTCAGCACCGGCAACTCTATTTATAGAGAGAGAACAAGGCGCGGGAGGAGAGCATTATGTAGTGTCAATATTTTAGACAGCAGCAAACTACGGTGATATGTTGCTCTAGTAAGAGAGTGGAGAGAGGAGATGTCTGTGTGTCTGAATTCACACACACACACACACACACACACACCCCTACACACACTCGGTGGCCTGGCCCATAATCGTTCCCATTTAAAATGCTAATTTGCTCTCTCCCGCAGGTGCCTGAGTGTGTTTTAGACTAAATTGCTCGTCATAGCGGGTCAATCTGAGCTTAATGAATTCATGTGTTCTCTCATCACACTTACCGATGCAGGATGTCGGACGGCAGGCAGGCAGGTGCTCTGAGCACTTCAGGGGTTTGAAAGCGAAGCCCGTGCCCTCTTCCTGCCTCCTCGGTGCGCTCAGATGAAGTTCCACATGTGCCCGTGAATATTTCACTCAATCTCTTGGATTAGACTTGACCTGTGACCTTCTTCGTTACGGGATAAATTTACTTAGCTCAGTGACTCTAAGCTACCAGTCACACAGGATGACTGGTCCTGGGGTGACCCTGACTTTGAGGTGAAACAGCAAATGGAAGCAGATTCCCTAAAATGATTGGGTTTCTGGCTCTGTTTGAAACAGTATTGGTACACAGCCATAAGTTCTCAACGGCGTTTGGGTCTGGACTTGGACTGGGCCATTATGACCCATGAATACAGTTTGGTCAGCATCATTTTATTGCAGTTAGGGCCTTACGCACTGCAAAAACGCAAAATATTACCAAATATTTTTATCTAGTTTCTAGTGCAAATATAGCACTTTGAAATTAAGACAAAACTAAATTACAAGTGACTTTTTTTGCAAGATCTTGGAGCTTATTTTCAGTAAACAATTCTTCAATATTGAAAAAACATTAGTTCCCCCAGTAGATAATTTCTCTTACACCTAATACTTTTTCATCATTTGTTTACTAAAAATAAACTCTTTTATCTTGCTAAAATGTTCTAAGTTAAGTTTGTCTTCTTTCAAGTTCACTAAGTTCTAGCACTTTACTTTCATGGTGCTAAAAACGCAGAAGAAAAATAAAATCTATCCACTGATGCAGCGCCATCATTTCAGCACAGGGTAAACATACACATACACATTTATCACATCATGCTTTTAGCTAAACTCTGTGCTTCATCATCATTTTCTTGCTATAGGCTGAAACCAATGTGGAGAATGCAAACCCAGAGACTGCAGCTCTCTGCGGTCTCTCACGTTGGCACAGGCCATTTTGCCTCCAGCGATGGAAGCGGGGCACGACGAGGGTTGGTTGTAAGATTTCCTGAACACTAAACGTTCTCCTGGCCGGTCGACATCGATCTTCTTGTGCTACAAAAATGGGGTTACAGCCCACCGACGTGAATCAAAGATAACGATCCGCCAAAAGGGAGGCTATCTGAAGGGTTAAGGAAACGAAGAGCAATAAAAGTCAAAGAGGAAAAACGTCCAGCATAAAAAGGTTGCATGGACGATGTGAACCTGGCCGCTGGCTGTTTGTGCTCCAAAGAGAAGCAATAAGGAATCAATATTGTAAATGTGACTGATTTAGTGTTCATCACCAGCTCTGATGTAATGCTCAATGCACGACTATAAATTAGCTCATAGAGAAGTGGCGCCATGGAAGGCTTTAACGAAGCACACACACACACACACACACACAAGTGTGCGCACACACAAGCGATGCGATCATTGTAACCATGCAGAAAGAAGCAAGAGGCTTCCGGCTAGCCTGTGTTAGCTTTTGCCTCTTAATAAAAATTCAAAAATCACAGGAAGGCTCCAAAAAATAAACTAATAATAATGTTTGAAACATATATATATGTATATCACCATCTGTTGTTGAGGCTATATTTTATTTAATTCCATGCAGGCCTTATTTGACTAAAACTATAAATCTGGAACAACAAACAGGTAAGATCAACTCCTCGTTTCAAAAATCACACACACATCCTCAGTGTTTCCTCAGGAGCTGCATTTCCATTCTGCAGCTCAGAAAGTGAAATATCTCACGTTTCCAGGGGAATTAAGTTCATCTAAAGGAGGGGATTACGGAGAGAGCCTTACACCTTTATGGTGTCAGGTGTTGGCCTGCAGATGACTCTAAATCGAAACAGGAAATGACACCTCGTGAATAGGTGGCAAAACTATTCATATCCCTTCAAAAAAAAAAAATTGCATTACGACTCAGTGTATTTTATTTAATTAATACACAACGCCATGTCAAAAATATCAAATTTTCCCAAAAATACACATAGCTCATAGAGTGAGAACGTTTGGAAAGGGTTGAATATTTGATTTACAGAAAAATAAGCATTGAAATATTTCAGTTAACCTGAGAAAAGTTTATTCAAGTGTGCGTTTATGTCCCTTTTATTAAAAAAGGGGGCGGAGGGGGCTATCTTACCTGATTCACATTGAGTAACTGGCCAGCATTTCGTGGAGATAAGAGTCTTTTGCATGAATGTGGACGAATCCAGCTCTTCCTGCCACATTTCAATTCGAGAGTTCAGTGTTTGTTTGTGAGGCTCGGAAAACCAGAGGAGAAGCGGCTGAAAAAAAAAAAAGGCCCGCTGGCGTTTTCTGATTTACTGATACCCAAATCGACCTGTTGCTTTATTTAACACATGTGCTCGGTGTATGTGGGCGTAAAAGGAGCAAAGCACTTCTGCTTTTAAGCTCTATCGGGGCTGGTAATGCGCTGCCTCTCCAGGCGTCCCTGTTCACTCCGGAACCCCCAAACCGCCACCGTCTGGCTGCAGGGGGGGGCATCTGAGACTGCTTAGTCAGCGCCGATGGTTATGATGCAGGAAGAGAAGAAGAAATGTGATTAAAAATAAAAATAAATTTATAGCAGTCTGAATATTCAGCCACCCTCTCACTTGTGTTCCTCCCTGCGCTCAGCTCCCAATTCCTCTGCAGCTGGTTTGCTGCTGGCCTTTCCCCTCTCCTCTTGTTAGCCGATGTCTGTGGGCGGATAGCGCCGCTTCACTGACCCCTCGACCCGCGGAACACCACTCATCCTGCGTTTCTCCACGTTTTCATCCAACTCTCAGCACCAGATCGTTCTGCTGCGGCATGCGAGCATGCAGCCACAGGGCAGGTGCAACGTCGTTTCCTTAAGATTTCAGAGAAGCAGCGACCACTTAGGTTTAAGCAGCAGCAGCAGCAGCAATGCGCCACTTCGCGTCAGTCTTACGGTACTTTGCTACGGAGCTGTTCTAAAAACGCGTTAGTGCGTCTAGTCAGAGGAAAAATGGCGGGTTTGGGAGATGGGGAAAAAAAAGACAAAAACTCCTCCTGAAGAGTATTCATATGCCTTCATCTTCCACACAACGCTTAGTTAGACAAGCTGCTGAGAGCAATATGGTGACTCTGGAGGAGATGCAGATATTCTCAGCTCAGGTGAGTCTGTGGGCAGAACAAGTAGTTTTTATTTAGACCTGTCCGTTCTGACCAACAACCAATTGAGAACATGTGGCAACAGTTGAAAATTGCTCAAAAGAGAAGTTCTCCATTTGTTTTTGCTGGAACTTGAATTATTTCAAAAGGAAAGTTGGGCAAAGAAAAAAAACAAAATCTACAAAACTGGCAGAGAAATTCCTCAAAGTTGTTCAGATCAGATTGTTTATGTAGTGTAAATTCACAACAAATGCACTTTACGAAAGAGGTCCAGTTTATACACCGAAATATGTCATCGGTTCAATCCAGACAGAATCGAAGTCGGTTTTAAACATCCCAGTTCCATCGCATTGATTAACAGTGAAGTTCATTCCTACTGGAGAAAAAGTTTAATATCTAAGTAAACCCACCAGATTGCATCGAGTCGCCAACTTCCATCAGTCCTAATCCAGCACACTGACAGTAGAGTGGTCAATTAATTCATTAACGTCATACTAAACGCGCAATTAATGACAGTAGAGAAGAAAAATCCCTCTTAGCAGGAAGAAATCTCCAGCAGAACCAGAACCTGGTTCAGTGTGAGCGGCCTTCTGCCTCAATCCGACTGGCGGTTTGTGAAGACAGAGCATCCGCACATACACATAAAAAAACAACAAAACAACGGTCCTGGAGTACATTCTATGTCAAAGAGAAAACAAAAAGTCAAGATAAACACATAAACTCTGTCCCAGTTGTAAAATTCGTAAACTATTGACGTAGAGTCCTGAAGACAAACACAAAGCCACGGCTTGAGATTTCTTACAGGAACATATATGTTGAAAACTATCTACCTTTTAGTTCCACTTCACAATTACACGGTGGTCTCTTGTACCATTGTGTTTACATATGTTAAAATTTATGGCTCTCATCTTCCTAAATCAGTATGTTTTACTTTGTACATGAAACCTGTTGCTGAAACCACCAGATATTCACATGGTGCAAGCAGCAGGGAGGTGAAGTGAAACAATGGTCTCAGTCCTCTCTGTAAAATGAACACCAAATCAGAGGAGTTGCTCAAAAACAAACAAACTGAAGAGAGATAAAAGATAAGAATGGAAGGGGAAAAACTCCAGGACGTCTCTGACCATGCTTTGTTTTTCTCCCTTTGCTCCAAATGTGTTAGACTGCAGTCTGAATTAAGTGCGTTCAGTTTAGAGGTCCGACAGCCATAACTCTCCAATCAAACCTTTATTTGCTACCAATAAAATGGAAAATAAAAAGCCAAATGGGACGCATTGTTATTGTTTACATCCTCGGAAGACGACGTAGGGTTGAGAATCGAGCTGGACGTGTTGCTGAGAGAGGCAGGATGAGGAGTGAGGAAAAAGGGGGGGAAGGAGATTGGGACGGGGCAAGAAAGGAGGGGAGATGGAGTACATAATTAAGTCCATAGTCTGGCTCTCTGCAGGCCTGCGGCACACTGCTCTAAAATGCTGATTCAGTACACAGATAGACCTAGCAGTACAGGAGACAGAAGGGGTGGGAGGCGGGGAGGCTGTACAGAAGAAATGCACTGAGGCGCTAAAGGATGGAGGGAGGTGTTGCAAAGAAAGACCTGCAAAGCTTTAACATAACCAAAGTTAAGCTTCTAAGTTATCCGTTAAAGAGGACACAGTTATGGGTCTGCAGTGTTAAACTTTAACGTCATCTGCAGCCAGTCCCGGACTCCATCAAACATCGAACATTTTTCCAGCTGCTTCAGAAACAGCAGCACAAACTCCCGGTCTGCGCTAACAGAGGAGGACACTGACACTCAGAGGCTCAAGCATGAAAGTGTCTGTCGCTGCAGAACGCCCTCCCATCACAGTGCAGCCTGGAGCTCCTCAGTTCTCTTCAATAACCAGATTGGAGCGAACAGAGCAGTGGAAACCGTTTGGTTCGAGTCTCGGACCGACACCGGGTCCAGCCGGGCGCCGAGCCGCCGACAAGCAGAGGGGTTAGTCACAGTTTAAAGTCGTCAGTCTGTCGCCGGCCTGGAGGAGCAGAGGGAGTCCACATCTATAATTCATCAGCCTGGCTGCCAGTTGAACCTGAGGCCGTACACACAATGCACATCAACAGAAGCAGGGGACTTCTTACTTTTTTTCTTTCTAATCAAACAGCAGTTTTTCTTGTCATAAGAAGACAGTTTTGACCAATTGGGCTTGTAAGAAATTTCGATGCAGATTTTGATTTTGTCAAAAAATGTATTCTTATATTGTTTAGTGTTCCGAAATCTGGGCAAATATAAGTAAAAAAAGTACCAAAGTGTTCATTCATGCTCAACATTGTCTAACTGACCCAAGCAGCGCACATTAAAACATATTTCTCTCATCGGTTTTTTTCCGTCTCTGGTTGAATTGATATCAAGAGGGAAAAAGCTTCACTGTTTCATCTAAACTTGCTGTAATGTGATATAAAATAAAAACAGTAGTAATGACATTGTCATGAGGTGCGGTTGGTGAAGGGTGGTGAGGCAAACGCAGCGGACCCAAGTCAGATGAATAATGATTTTAATGAAGAAAACTCGGTCCAAACAACGAGCAGCAGGCACATGGACACACTGACAACGAATAGACTAGACATTGACGACGACAAGGACCCGACGAGGAACAAGGAACACAGGTGGAGTTAAATACACGGGAGGGTAATCACAGAAACGAGACACACCTGGGAACAATCAAGGGGAGGACAGGACAACGAAGAGACTTAAGGACACAGAAAACTCTAAATAAACAAGGAAAAACACAGATCATGACAGACATGAATGTGCCTTCCTCTTCAAGTTACAACCAAACGTAAGCAGAAAAATCTACCTTAGGAAATTATGCTTCAGTAATATTTGGCATCCAGGGTCACAGTGAAAAAAATAAAAATAAATCAGCCTCCGAGGAACTAGCCACAGATTTCATGCTGTCATTATCTCCGGAATAAAAGCTTTTTTTTAATAGTTTCTAATTATGGAAATTAAGAGATTTTTATTGCTGCACAGCTTGCTCGAGGTCCAGTCACAGTATTTCAATTCGGTTGAGTTGTGGACTTTGACTGGGACATTGCAGCACATAAATTTGCTGCTGTGTGTCCAGTTAATAACCCATCTTGAGTCAAGTTTATTGTTGCAGCTGCATATAAAAGGTTGTTATTCACTGAACTATTGACAAGTTATCTATAAGTTAAACTTTAAAGTATTATCAATACAATAATCAAACTGCAAAGGTTTTCCATTGTATGCCCAAACCAGATGCATTCATCAATCTGCCTTGGGTAAATTCAACAAAGTGCGTCGACCAGTCGCAACGTCTTCTAATACCTGCGCACATTTAATTAATAAACATTCATAATACAATCATTCGCACAAAAATGTCCTCCTCTAGCTTCAAATGACTTTTAACGGAAACGTAAGAGCTTAAACCCCCCCCCAAAAAACACGCAACACCAGACTCAAACTCAGCAGGGGTTGAATGAAAACAAATTAAAGCAGCAGAGGGTTCGACTCAGGAGGCCCAGGTGTCAGCCGTGTCCGTTGGCCTGGTTCTGCTCACATGGGCTGAGATCAGGTTGGGCCTCTTCTTTTGGCAAAAGACCCCAACTCCTGAGCAGGGCGAGGCGCTGAGCCGGGGGAGTGGAGAAGTACTCCTTCTGTCTCTCCGAGTAGGTCTGTCCCACAGGGACGATGTCTCGGTAGCTCCAGTCCTAGTGGTAAAGAGAAATTGTAAAATGTGATTGTTAAAAAAAAAAGGCTTGGAATAATCTAACGTTTATTGTGTTTGGTATGTACCGAGCTTAATTGCTATTAGAGTAAGGCTAGAGAGGATTATACCAAATATATTGTCTCGGTCAGGGATTATGACGTTGTTGCTGATCAATTTCTAATGTCTGGTTCATCTTTTAGGCGCCCACATTTTAAAAACTTTAAATTCTTTCAGCAAATATCTGGGGGTTTTTTTATAAAAAAAAGAAAAGATTTTTAAAAAAAATGTTTTATTTATTCTCAGAATCTCCAGCACACAGGAGAAACTCCAGAGTTTCAGAGAAGGCGAAACTGCCACATGACTGCTCTTTTATTTAAAGGTTATCTGTCTGCAGTTGTTTGGTTTAAGACAGATTTATTTTTTTTGGTGTGTGTCTATAAGATGGCTTGTGAACCTGCCAGTGGAGGTTAAAGGCCTCCAGCAGCTTGATTCTGTCTTCTCTGGAAGCAACGCAGTCCGGAGGATCGGGCTGCACCAGCTCAGGGCCCACCGCCACATCCTCAAACACCAGCAGGGCCCGGATGGCAAACCAGCCGCCGAAGCTCGGGTGAATGCAAACTCCAAACATCTTCTGCCGAACAAACAGACGAAACGGATGAAACCTGAGGTGGAGAAACAGCGACAACAACAAATGTTCCTTTTTTTTGTTTTTTGACAAACAAATCGATGGCATTACTCTTCCGGCCCAGGGTTGGTCTGTGACGTCAGACTGCTGGTAGTAGAACGCCGCTCCAGACACGTGCGCGGCAGTCTGCGCCAAGAACTTTGGCTTCCTGCTTGGCAGCAGCTCATAGTCGTACCTCACATCCACCTTCAGTTCTGGAAAACACTGAGGGAGAGAAGAAGACGATATTTAGACATCCTAAACAAGTCAGAGATGACAAGAGCGAGCGGATATAAATTTGCGAAACGCAGAACGAGAGAAGAACTGTCAACCTCTCCATCAAACAGCAGATAACCTGTTATCTACTGTTTGACAGATAACTGTATCAGTGCCTGTAGGTCTTTAAAACAAAAGTTTGTAAGGATGCAAGGAGTCCTTACAACAGCATTTACACAACAGTTCGGTAGATATTCTGCTTTATCGCCACGCCTCCTTCGCTGATTCCTGTGTTACGTAAGAGACTCAACACGGGGGTTTGATCAAGCCAAGTTCATTTGCACAACCCAGTTCAGTAATAAAACAGTTTCAAGTGCTGTGCACTATAAAACATAATACAGAAACCAATTAGGAAATAAGCAACAATCAAAATCTTCTATCAAATACACATTATATGACGTACCCATGATACCCACAGGTCCTTCTATAGCTCACCTCAGTTGCTGCTTTGATGTGTCCATTTATATAGAGCAAAATGCATTCCCATCCTTAAAACCTGTCTCGTTTTGTCATATTGTGACCAGAAAGTTTACTGTATTTTACTGGAATTTTAGGGAATAAACAAAAAATAGCATATATTTTTAAAGCAAAAACAAATGATACAAGATTTTCATCTTTTTAAAAAATAAGGTGAAAAGTGTGGTGTGCATTTGTAGTCGGCCCGCTACTCTGATGCCACTAGATAACATCCAGTGCAACCAAATTAGTGCTGATGCCCTCCAATGTGTGATTTAATCTCAGTATAATCCCAGCTGTTCTGCGAAGGCCTCAGAGGGCTGTTAGAGAACATTAGTGAAGAAACAGCATCATGGAGGACAAGGAACACAGTAAACAGATCAGTGTGCAGAGACGTAAACGCGTTGTGTTTAGACGACATCAAAACTGAACTCTTTGTGTGATGAAAAGCTAGCACCAAACATCGATTTGAACACATTATTCCCACAGGTGAAACACAGTGGAGGCACCATCATGCTGTGGGAAGGTGTTTCTTCTACAGGTGCAGGGAAGACAGTCAGAGTCCTATTATAGGTGGCAAAAAGACCTAAAGCTAAGGTGAAAGTTCACCTAGTAGCAAAACAATAAAATGCGCTTAATTTTCTGGATGTAAGGCAAACTGCAAGAAAAAGTTTTAGTAGGATGAATACTTTTGCCAGGCAATGAGTCGTGATCAGAGTTAGTCTGCAAAGATATAACCTGGCATGTAAGCTGTGAGTTTCTGCAATAATTAGTCATAATATTTAATATAATGTAATAACCAGACTCCTGTATCTGTCAGAGTGCTTTACTTCTACTCTCACCTGTGAGACTGCAGTGGAGACACAGTGCCGGACACATTGGTCCACAGGGTCGGACGGCTTCTGAATGCTGCTGTGCTCCAAGAAGGGCAGGAAGGCTTGTTCAAACATAGCAGGAGTGCTGAGCACCACCACGGCCAAGGCATCATCTGGGTAAGGCAGGTGAAAGGAAGGAGGCAACACTGAGTTATACCAGCCTACCTACAAACATGGAGGAACAAAAACTCCGATAAGAGCAAGCAAGGGAGAAAAATGTGAACAATTTGCATGTAAAGCTAATTTGCTTCAAATCCCAGCTGTTCAAATTAGCTTTACATGTAGCTAAATATAAATAAGAATTAAGTAAAGCTAAACATTGATTCAAATTAGAAGCTAATTCAACTAATCAGGACGCTACCATACCTTTAGAGGGCACACTTCAAACCCTAGTTTAGTCAAAACGCTGCCTAGTGGTCCTATTACACCCTCCACACTGGCAGAGGAAGCCGCCATTGTTGCGTTGGTAACGCGAGGCATTGAATTGTGGGATATGGTGTTCTTTTGCGAGCCACATCGAGGACTTACGCCATGTTTCCGGTTGTTTCTGCTATCATTTGTGTGAAATACAAACGTATTTTATAATACAACAATTATAAAATACGTAGCGTCGTGTGTTCACTGAGTTACTGTTGGAATTTGTGTTTGTTTTTTACTTCTTAATCATAAGGTAACTTGTGAACAACAACTCCCACAAATCCTAGCTGCTTACGCTCCTCAGGAACTACGTAGTGGTTAGGCGTTTCAATTTCCCCCCCCACACAAATTGCGTCGCCCCCTTCTGGAGGAACGTAGGCAGTGCGGTTTGACCGGGAGTCAAAGAAGTCAACCAACTTCTGCGGTAAATAAAAACTTAATCTAACGGGTTACATCTTTCAGGTATTTTACAGGTGATATCTAGATCATTTACACTGTAAGTTATGCTACGTTTTTGGAGCAGGCGAATCTTGTTTTGAATGTCAAGTGAGCGAATATACGAACATTATAAAGTGTGTTTTGGTGGAACTAAAAGCAACTTTACAAGTGTGCTGTAACAGATATCTTCAGGTAGCAGCTGCTGTTTTGGAAAGCGAAAGAAACCGCTATAAAGCTGGCGAGGGAGTAACATAAGAGGATCAGGCTGAAAAAGTACAAATTATTCCTTTTTTTGTCTTTGAACCCTCAAATTTTACTTCTAAATTATTTTCATAACTGTTTCATAACCTATTTCCCTTTTGTCAAAATTGTATTTTAAAAATGTTTTGTATTTTTAAGCCAAAATTGCTAATACTGTATTTTATGATGGCAAAACCAAATTATAGCACAAGTACTATTAATCTATTTTAAAAAAAAAACACTAAACAAGGCCACAGCTAGAACCTTGATGACACTTTCAAGACATTTAGCTTTGGTGAAGGTTGGCCAGCAGGTGACGCCAGAGCTCAGGATATTTCACGAATACGGCTGATGAGTAACAGTATCAATAGGGGACAGGTGTGTGTGTGATTGCTAAGCTCGTCTTCAAGATATGTCACTGAAGTTTTGCCAAAATCAAGAACCGCCTTCAAGACGAAAACTTGATGCTCCGAAGTCGGAACAGTGTTGTTTCCCTCCACACTGGGGCTTCAGACAGCTCTCAACGGGACACGGAGCAATTATATATATTAATTTATCACTAATTTACTTATTTATTTATTTATTATAGGGCTGCACAGTGGAACAGTTGGTAGCATTGTTGCCTTGCAGCAAGAAGGTCCTGGGTTCGATTCCCGGCCTGGGGTCTTTCTGCATGGAGTTTGCATGTTCTCCCTGTGCATACGTGGGTTCTCTCCGGGTACTCCGGCTTCCTCCAAAAGTGACTGTCAGGTTAATTAGTCTCTCCAAATTCTCCCTAGGTGTGAGTGTGTGTGTGTGCATGGTTGTGTGTCCTGTATGTCTCTGTGTTGCCCTGCGACAGTCCAGTGACCTGTCCAGGGTGACCCCGCCTCTCGCCCGGAACGTTAGCTGGAGATAGACACCAGCAACCCTCCTGATCCCCCTAGGGACAACGGTGTTAGAAAATGGATGGATTTATAATATATTTATATTATAAGTCATACTTTTCCAGCGCAATATAGTACTAAAATCATATTTCATATATTCCTGTACCCTCTGTGCAAATTAAGTTATTCCTAGTGAGCGATTAGATAAAAAATTGACAGTAATGTCAATTCAATTGAATCCATGAAGTCTTTCTCAGGTGAAGTCTTCATGGATTTTATTTGATTTTGTATCACTTTGAAATAAACTAATAGAATAGATAAACTAGGAGTTTTTTCTGGATTCCAAGTTTGTTCTAATTCCTGCTCTGGGTTGAGCGAAATATCTTCTGGATCACTTTGTTCTAACCACTAGATTTGATTCCTGCTCTGGGTTGAGTGAAGCTGTTGCTGTCATCAATCAGGGAAGGGTTATACTTCCAAACTAAAGGAAGTGCACAATTATGCAAAAGATTTTTCACAAATACTCTAAAGAATGCAACAAAAAAAGAGCTCCTTGCCATTACAGTTGCTCAGTTTCCCCTTTTGGTAAACTTATTTTTAGATTATGTTTATCAGTTATTTCCTAAAAAAAAAAAAGTACTTCTTAGCAAGCCAAAGATGATAGCAGCTTCATAAACAGAAAATAGCACTAAAGCGCCAAAGAATTTCTCTGCGTACAGGTCATAAACTAACGGGGCGATTTATTTCCCACTTCCTCCTTATCATACGCTAAAGTGGAGTTATTTCCGGTCCCCGCAATAAATGACTTTTAGATAAAGGGTGGTGGAACTGTATTCTCTCATGCATAAGTAATTTCACTTTGCAGAAACATCCATCAGACAGAGCCAGGCTGCGTCCTGAGTGCCGAGGTCCAACACGGACACGCAGACTCGCGTTGGACACGGAACACGTGGCACTGCTGCTGCTGAGAGAGAGAGAGAGAGAGAGAGAGAGAGAGAGAGAGAGAGAGAGAGAGAGGAAGCAACAACAGCGACTCTCCTTCCTTCAGTCCCTCCAGCCACGGGTCCACAGGAGCTCCTGCTGCCGCTGGTGACCAGACCCGCTTCAGACACCCAGCCGCCCAGTTCCGACCTCATACACTGGAGGAAAGTCTTCCATAGGACCGCGAACGAGGCGGAGAGGGAGGTTCCTGCCTGAGACGTTTTTACAGGAAACGATACTCAACTCCGCAAGTTTTCTTTCTGAAGAGATGATGATGATGAAGAAGATCGAGATGATGGAGGCCAAACTCTGGTTTGCTCTTTGTGCGCTTTTGCTCGTTAACATGGGATCCGCTGATAAAGGTATATATATGTATATATTTATTTTTGCTTTATTGTTCAAATAGTGCCACTGCTGTTTTACTAAGTTACCGTCAGGGGCGCCTCTAGAAAGTTTGGGGGCCAAGAACAATCCTGGGGTGGCACACCAAAAAAACAAAAAAAACAACTTAAAACACAAGAGAGTATCATTACGTGTTGCTAATGACGCTCTTTAGCTGGACTTAACAGAACAGAACTAGTTTGAAAAGTAGAAGAAAAGAAAAACAAACTGTGAAAGTGTGGAAACTTGTGCTTGGTTTGTTAGATAGATTTGAATAAAGAAATATCTTGTAAATTTGGTCATTCTGTTGAAATTAATGTATTTATTTTGACAAATAACTAAATGTTGCAGTTCTCCAAAACTCGTCAATTGTTCTCTTACATTCATGTCTTTATTATAAAACTGCAAATGTCCCTGCTCCACCCACTGCTTACTGACACGCTGCATCATACTAGGACGACACGCCGCTCGTCGCCAAATATGTCAACATAACAATAACGGCCCTTCAGTTGTCATCACCCCTTTTTGATGGAGTCAGCTTTAAAAAAAATAAAAAAATAAAGTGATCACCTTTAACCTGACAAGTAACATAAATGGTTAAATACATTCATAATTATTTCAACATGTAAACATAAATACTCAAATGGGAAATGTATTAGTTAGGGTTGAAAACGCCCAACACACTGCAACCTAAAGTGAGCGTTCAGGAGCTTCGCTTCACCTCCACCCTGCTTTCATGGCTGCACACTTCGTCCTCCTCTGTCTACCTTCCTCTTCCTTTTTTCGAGTCATACGTCTCGCACATCCTGTGTGCCTCTCTCAAACCGCTTTCCGTTTTCAGTCCTACCTGTTTCAAACCACTTTGTCTTTTTGTTGTTGTTGTCATTTTTTTCCCATCATCACCTCCCACATGAAAGGAGAGAATGAGCCTCTGACGTTTGAAAAGGTTCTCATTGGCCCGAGCTGTCTACCTAAGCGGACAGAAACCAGCAGGACTCCGCCGGAGCGCATTTGTTGGCTGTAATTGACGAGAGTAGAACATTGTGATAAATGACACGTCTAATTATGCGCAGCAGCACAATGTTATTTTACGCACTTCGTGCTAATTGGCTTGCCTCTGTGGTGCAGCTGACTTTCTGCAGAGCCTTAGAGCTGCTTACTGTGAAAGGAAGGGGGAGAAAATTTTCACGATTTTCTCCGTGAAAATCTCCACAGCATAGTCTTGACCTTTGTGACCTCTTGAATCTTTCTTGTAATTTCTTTTTATGCATAGAGCAAACGAAACAAAATGCTTCCACTGACACAGAGAGCTTATTATGTAACATATTGCAATAAATACCATACACTGTAGTGGAAAAGTACTTACCCAAAGCGCAAGTAATTACAAAGTTGTTTTTTTTTTTTTTTCACATTATAGATTACCATTTAAAATCAGACATTACCTGAGTAAATACAAGACAATGTTTTAGTGATGACTTCATTTATTGAGAGCGGGGGGGAAATGACCCTCTAGCTGGTTGTGCTGCCCTTGGCAACAACATCTGCCACAGACTGTTTGTTATTGTGGAAAATAAGTCTTTTAAATCACAGTGAGGGGATTTTACTTTGTTTTTATGAAACCATTTTTAGATGAACTTGCTAGTGTTTTTTTTTCTTTCTTTCTTTCTTTCTTTTTTGTTCTGGTTTGGAAGCAGTGAAGTGCAGTGAACACCTGGTTGTTTTTGGGAAGCAGTGGTTTTCCCCCTGGGAAAACTACCATGGATGGCATTTTGCCTCTGCGTCTCTCTACGATGAAATCATGAAATGTGGAAGCCCCAAAGACTTGGAAAAGGCTTTGTAAGCCTTTCTAGACTGATAGATGTCAACCACTTAGTTTTTCATCCTTTTTTTTTAGATTTTAGATGTGTTGCTTCTTTTCCGCTCTTCTAGCCTACTTCATGTTGTCAGACAGGCTCTGTTTATGTGGTTTCTTGATTTAAAATATCTGAAAGTAAACCTGAAATCCACTTTCCAAAAAAAACCCAACAACAAATCAATTCCTTCATGACTACATAAGGAGAGCAGTTACTTTGTCCCGCATGTCTAGGTTGGCTTGTATCACTTTTCTCCTTTTATCAATGACACAAAGGAGATACAATGCCTTTTATATGTTCTCAGGATATCTTTATCTGATGATTTGACGCATTTTAAGTGTGACACAAATGTAAACACATTTGAGCCACAGCTACCTAAGTTCTTGTTATAACTTGATATCACTATCTGGGCCCTCCTGTGTCTTCTCTGTAAATTTGGACGGAGCTCTTCCCAGCAGTGATAGCTGAGTATGACTGCTGTGTTTTACTGGCAGGTTCAGGCGGTGAGGGAAATGCACTTCCCCAGGCATATGCTGCATTGCTCAGAGAGTGCATGAGTAAGACGCACTAATATCTTAAGAGATGGAAGAGCTTCAGTGGAAAACAGTGAGCCTCCTCATACGCCTTCTGCTCACACACAGAAACATAAACATAAATATATATATATATATTTTTAAAAGCCAGACTCTTAGTCCAGCGTTTGCAAAAGCCGCTTTCGGCGAACAAGGGCTGCATTATCCAGGCTACCACCTCTGTCTATTTATGAGTGTATCAGTTCTGGTATCATCCAGAGTTCAAATAGGGCCTCTCTTTTTCTCTCTCTCTGCCAGCGTGTTCTGTGTGAATGATTGTGGAGGTAATGAAAGGCATCAGGGTAGTGTGTTAGTGAACGGTAATGACTCCACATTAGATTAGCGCTCTGGTTTGCATCAAAGAGAGGAGCAGAGATGGATCTTTGGGAAATAGCGATGAAGACATTAAAGACAGGGCAAACAGAGGACACAAAGGTCATCATTAAAAGGATATAAGTGTGCTTCAGTGACTAAACACTACTTATTGGCAGCAGCAGCAGCAGGGAGCCTTGAGTACGGTGACTGGAAACATTAGACTGTAGCTGCAGTGCGTCCGGAAACTATTCAGCGCTTCCCCTTTTCCACTTTTGGTTATTCCAGATAGTAATAAATTAATCTCTTTCCTCAAAATCCTGGGTAAAGATAGCTGAATTAAGCCTGTGGTGTTGCGTTCAAAGACTCGAGGCTGTAATTGCTGCCAGAGGTGGACTAACAAAGAATTAATCAGAGGCCCTGAATGCTTCTGTAAATGTGATTCCTTGGTTTTCTATTTTTAATAAGTTTGCCAAATACTCAAAAAAAAAAGTCCACATTGTCTTAATGGGGAATTTGTGTGCAGAATTTCGCACATAATTCAATGCAATTTGGAATAAGGCATTAACACAACAAAATGTGGAAAGTTGTGATTACATACAGATAAAATCAGATATTTACATTCACTCTATAAACAGACACATACTTATACTCCCAGATTATGACATTAAATCGGACACATATTTCCCTGTTTTAGTGTGAGTGTAGGTAAGAAGATTTAAGACCACTTTGCCTTTAGTAGGCCTGTCACGATAACAAATTTTGCCGCGCGATTAATTGATTTACTGTTTATCGAGACATGCCTAGCCTTTAGACGATTCTGAAAGCCCAGGCCAGGTTATGGTTTCTGGACACACGGTACAGAGTATTTGAAATACAAGGAGACGAACCTGTGAATGTACTTCAAGGTAATAGCTTGTTGAAAAAAATCAAAAGATAAGCAAGATGTCAAAAAGAGAACGGTTGACCTCCAAAAGTCTGGTTTATGTTTGGGTACAATTTACTTCCTTTGTTCAAGCAGTTATACACAAGTCTGAGCAGAAATCATGCCTTCCAGGACATCTGGTAATAAATTAATAATCCATAGCGAAAGAAATCCTGCAACAACATGGGCAGAAAGGCCACTCGGCAAGAAAGAATCCAGAAAAAATGCAGATCACAATTTTTAAAATGCTTTCTCCCTCTGTGAAGTACAGAGGGAAGAGCATGATGTTGTTTGGGGTATTGCAGCAGGACTGCTGTGTTTCACAAGATAGAACTGGTGTACACTGAGTGAATGCAGTGTTCCTGCACTGCGTAAAGTTTCACATTTTTTAAAAACTGAGGATGTAATACAATGAAAATAGACCAGAGGACAGAAAAGTTGTTATAGACGTTGCATTAAACACACACGCATACACACCCCCACACAGTAAGTTGTGTTTTCATCACTGGTGGGGACTTCACATTGACTTCCTTTAATTTCTACAGCCTAACCCTAACCTTAACCTTTACCCTAAACCTAACCATCAGAGACCTAACCACCAACCCAAAAACTAAAATTTCCCTCATAGGGACCAAGAAAATATCCCCACAAGGAGCAATGGTCCCCATAACCCCACATTGTAGACAGAAATAGGTTCCCATAAGGATATAAAAACCTGGTACACACACTCACACACCCATGCATACAAAACAAAGAGCTTCAACTTGATTTGGGAAAAATTGGGTCAGTGGTTAAAGCTCGCATCTTTTAATGGGTCACAACGTCGAGGCCTGCGTCAAAGGGGGGAACGAGAACAACCACACAACTGCAAAAATGTTTTTTAAAAGAAAAGTAAAAAAAAGAAAAGTCATAAGCCACAACTCTTGTAGTTCCTCCAGCTGATGGTGGCAGCTCCCTTTGGCGTTTATGCTGTTACTAAGTGAATTCTTAGTATAAGTGAAGTCAAAAAGTCATTGGAAGCATAGAGATGTGCTAAGTTGATTGAAAGGATAAGGTCCATTATTTTTCCACAGCACATTCATGGATGACTCTTTCTTCTAGCTTGTTGGCTGCTAACAAGCTAAAGCAGATAACAGGAAGGCTGAGCAGCAAAGATTTTACTTTTTAACTTTTGACCTCTATTTTATGGATTGAGGTGGCTCTGAAAACACTAGCAGCTCTTTGGAAATGTCTGAGGTGAAAAAGGTCTGTGGGGAATAAAAGTCATGACTGAAAATCATAATTATTTTGACTTTAAAATGCCATTGAAACCCTGTCTTCATAATAGTAAATCAATAGCTTTACAGTCGTTGTCCCCTTCCTACTGCCGTTGCATGTGTGTAAATGAACCATCTCGTGTGTTTATTTCCCTTAAGTATTTAAATGAATTCTCAGGGAATAAAACCACAAAAATACTCAAAGCTCGTAGAATTGATCATTTTCGAAAACAAGATCCTATTACACCCAATTTAGTTTACTTTTGATTCTTTTCTTCTTGTATTAGCCCAAATAACTCATAAAATGCGAGGGATTATAACACTTTATTAAAACAAAAATAACTAACCATCTCCTGATAGATATTATTTGTTTGAATGACTTTTTCATGTTTCTTCAGTGCATCATGAGAGTGTTGAGAGAATGTAAAAATTACTTTGTTTGTCAAAACTGATAAGAATTGTTCTGCTAGCTGCTATTAGTAGAAGTCTAGTCCAAACATCCCACCCACAGACGGCTCCTATTTGTATCCAGAAATGTTGGGTATGAAATGACCCAAAACTACAAAAGAACAAGACGGCAAAGAGGCAAAATGACCAACAGCCTTCTTATATCTCCTGTTATAATTGTTAAAAAAGAAAGCAGAATGAGTGGGAATCGGTATGTGCAGGGGAAGGCTTTAAAATTAAAAGTTTGGTCGTTAGACCTTTTGTGTGCACATAACTTAGTATATTACTTCAGATTTCCACTAGCTAGACGACAAAAAAAAGACATATTTGTCTCCGTCCAGTTTGCATGATCTACCGACTCGATTTCCAGCGACGCCAGCGTGATCAGCAGCTCAACTGGACAGTACCCGCAGCACTTCTGTGTTCATTAAACTCGCATAGAAGAAAGAATTGTACACTCATACGCTATCCATATTTGTTTTGGTACGATGCCTGTCGGGGTTTTGAGGCTATTGTCTTTGTCTCTTTGAAGCTTATCAGCGCGGAAGTCCTAACGAACTTTAAAGGAGCAGGAAACGAGCAGCTGCTTCAGAGCTGAGCGGCTATCTTTAGCATGGTTCTTATCTCAGTTTTTCCATGTCCAGAAGTGGGTCGCAGCGCTTGCTTGCGAAAAGGTTACAATGCTACCAGACGTGACACAAACATAACACCTGCAGCCCCAAAAGAGTTTGCTACCTAAAACGTAGAGCAAAGAGAAGGTCAGACCGCCGGACTGAGAGACAGAAGCTGTGCCTGCAGTTTGTCTGGAGAATCGCAGCGGTGGATGATGTAAAAGTTAGTTAGGATGTGATTCAGATGCTGTTGGGGGGAGAAGAGAGAAGTGATTAAATGCTGTGTGACTTTTCACGTGAGGGTGAGAAAGGTAGAAGTGAGATCCTTCCCCCACCAGATATTCACACACTCATCCTCCGTCTGTCTTTCACACACTTACGTTGGTTCACACTTCAGATGTTTTCACTACCAGGCAGGCACCAAGTATCTGCACAATACTTAATGAAATGATTGAAGCAGGCAGAAAGCTGCAGTTATATTTGCCTTTTGAATTTTGATATTGGATTTTCATCCGTCCATCGTCTCTACCCACTGAAGAAAAATATTCAATTATTTATTCAAACAGATGTAGCATTATTCAACCAACGTCGCATATAAGCATTTCCTTCAACACTTATTCAGTGAAACATGTAGCTCACAATTGATGTCTGTGACTCTATAGAGCACATAAAAAAAATAAAAGGTAAGGTATTAAGTCGGTTTCCAACTTCCACCCATCAGAAATGGCACTTACTGTAAACATTTGTATTTTCTAACTTTAGCTTCTCAACCTTTTTTACACTAAGTTCTAACTTTTATAAGAAATTTTAATTTAACCTTTATGAAAGCCATTATTTTTATGCTCCCAACAAATCAAGTTGATAAAGGAATCAACAACAAATTAAGGCAACCAGACATTGTCGCATGCAGGAGCCACCGACAGCAATTTCCAGTAAAACAGTAACTTTAAACAATTTTAAAAACTCACTTATAAAGCATATTTGTCTACAAAAAATAGTGACATCAATGGCCTGTTATAGTCGAGACAATCGATCCTGTTGAATTGAGACGTTGTTGAGTTTTCTTTGCCTCATTGATTTCCTCCCGTCTTTCTTGCATGCCAGGTAAGAACTAAATAGATACAGTATCTCGCTGATGAAATACATTCTTAAGCTGAAAATGAAAAAAAATAATAAGATATTTGTTTAGGCTTCTATGCCATGCACTCTCCATGAAGAAAAAAAACCCACTTTATTAGTTTGGCAGAAAAACAGCTGTACTTAATTGACAAAAAGTTGTTTTCTTCCTGCAGATGCTGAAGCAACGACTGTGCAGACACCTGAACCGACCAAGAATTCAGAGTTCAGGACATCAGTGACTCAGCAGCCATCAGTGTCCCATGGTGCTTCCAACCTTTTCACTAAAGCCCCTGGAACTGGAACCAACGCCACAAACACGACCGGAGCTTTCTCCACACCCGCGCCACATACGACTCAGTCTACATCGAATCACACAACACCTTTACATGACGCTATAACCTCTTCGACGCCTTCAAACAACTCCACTCAAAATGAAACCTCCTCCCCCACTTCTGTCTCAGCACCTAACGCCACGACGATGGCGGCGGCAGCGGCTACAGCCGCCAGCACCGTTTCCACTTCGGCGTTCAACGCCACGTCGTCTCGAGACGCCACCACTTATCAGCCGTCCACAGCTGCTAATCAGGCAACAACTAAACTCTCCTCAGTCAATGCCACGACCCTGCCGAACATCACCTCCACCCAAGCAGAGAGTTCACCCCAGCTCACCATCAAGGGCAGCAGTAAGTACAAAATAAGTGTCCAGCTTTTGTCCAGAGTGAATTAAAGCGACAAAAGCGGCGTTGTTCTTTGTTTTCCAACTCACACCAGCACGTCTCTCCTCACTCACAAACACAAACGTCCCGTTGACGTCCTGTTCAGGCGCTGTCACCACCAAGCACTACGTGATTATGTGTTTGTTTGAGAAAGGGACAGAGGCGTCATGAGACCCAGGCTTTGACAATTCAGTTGTCTGTCTTGTATATCTCCCTGTTGTTGTCTGCCTTTCAGATGATTTGTATATCTGCAGCCACAGATATATGAATACTCAGTTTAGACATCTTTTGTCTTTCAGTAGAGGATTTTATCTAGGCCGTATGTATTAAAGTAAAAGAAATGCTTCTCGTCAGTGGAGCTTCTATTCCAGTCAAAGTTCTCACCTTGTTCTTCTCGCTGTGTGGTTTTATTAGGCCTTTGGGATTTTGTCATTTCCCATTAAGCAGAGGAACGGCTCCTTGTTGCTACTGTTAGTTTAACCAGAGGATGTCAAACAAAACTTGTAGGTGTATTAAACATTGCTCCATGGCAACATCCATTTAGGGAACTTCCTCTTGTGCTAAAATATACAGACAGCAGGACTGAAATGTTGAGATGCTTTCCAGATCAATGAGAGAACTTTGTTTAACCACATTTCAATCATAGGTTTATTTAATTTCTGATGAAAATTCATTATTTGTTAATTAATTTTCACTTTTAATCACATTGGAGAACAGAAACACCAATGTATTTCTAGGGTTTCATGTAAAAAAGAAAAAATCAACAGAAAGTGTTGTATTGTAGTGAAGTGGAATGGAAATGATTAATAGTTTACAAAAATATTTTTAGGAAATTTTGCCTGTGTAACTTAGCATCCCATCATGTTCGACTTTTCTGCCTGAAGATGCATAATAAGCACTCTGAGTGCTGCTACAGTGCCTCTATTTAGCTACAATCACAGACTAAAACAAATACTTTGGCATTTACATTTGTACCATGTTAGCCGAAAGTAAACACTAATCTCACATGGTGGACGATGCGATCGCATTAAACAGAGGAACGGCGCCTTACTGATTTTCTCCCTCCGACAGATTCTCCTGACTCTCCCAGACTGGACCCCCTTCTGGTTGGCTTGGTGTCGGCGTTCATCATCGCTGCCATCGTCATCACGCTGCTGCTCTTCCTCAAGTTCCGCCGAAGTCAAAGCGGACCACAGTTTCACCGGCTGCAGGACCTACCAATGGTAAACCGGCTGCCTACATTTAGTCAACACATTTAGTCTGTCAGATGTTTTCAAGCTCAGAGATTTCTTCTACATCACACAAAAATATGGTGGGCCTCCAGACTCACCCCTACTGTCCCAAACTGCTTCACTTCCTAATGTAAGTTTCATATTCACCCTCGCCTTGCAGAAGTATTTATTAAAACCACAAATTTAAATTTACTTTTGAGGGGCTTTCAAGTGAACGTGGTGCACAGTTATGAAAGTAAAAAGGGAAATGCCCAAGGAAATGTCAATATCTCCTGGCACTTGAGGCAAACAATGTAAGAAAGTACCGGTAATTTTCTTTTGCGTGTTTGATTGTTTTAAACATATAAGGAATTTAGAACTTTTATTTCTATTATTTAAAACCATGAAACGGCCCTTTTATTCAGAAAATGCTAATAACAGCAAAACCTGTTAGCATTAGCATGTTGAAATCAAGACCAAACAGGATCTACTACTCAAATCAAAAACTATGCTCCCACTAGCTACAGTATTTGCAAACAGGCTGCAAATAGCATGTAAGCTAAGATTGTGTGCTGTGCTAACAGAAGCTATTATTCTATCATTAGCTAATATGCTAACACTATTTAGCCACCAAAATAAAACATAATCGTATGGTTTTTATTTGCTAATTTGCAACCCGTGTCTGCAGTGATGCTAATAGCTCATTAGCTAATACATTTTGGTATGCTAACAACAACGCTCCTCACATTGACTCTTGACAAGTGTCCTCTACATTTGCTGTGTTTTCACCGGATGCTATTTTGGAGTGTCCGAGTTTAGGAGGCAGAATGCGTTTGGAAGCCACACTATTTACATTTTTATTGGTGGAAAAAGGCGCTGTGTATCCAGGCAATACTCAGTCTCTCTCTTAGACGCTTTTTATTTTTCAAGCGTAGCTCCACTGTTAAACGGATTCCCAGAGTCCCAAACACTTTAAATTCCCAATATATCACCTTTTTTTCTCTTTATATCACATGTGTACAATTTATGATCTGGTTATTCTCAGGTCATATCGGTAACCAATCTGTCCAGTACTGTGATTATTATTGTTTGTTTTTTTTTCTTCCATAGGACGACATGATGGAGGAAACACCCCTGTCCATGTACAGCTACTGAAGGGATGTGGAGGCCCAACCAGAGTCTTTTCTACTCTTCAGACCAGGACAGTAATGCTGTGGTTGTTGAACCGGATCCTCTTAATTAGCACCAGACAGAAATTCACATGAGTAGCAGTAAGTGTAGGCCTGGATTGCTTTTACTTACCCAGATTATCTGGGCGCTTAGCGGCCACGACCTAATTTAAATGGAAGTTTAACGATAAAGTCAAACAGCCAGGAGGAATCCATCTGGAAAGTGATCTGTGTTTGGTGTGTGATTTAAAAAAAATTTTTTTTTTTTAACTGGGGGAAAAAAAGCTTTTGTTCACTTCTGTACATGTAAAGTTTGAGGTTGTAAATATTGTTATGCACTTCAAATGGTTGATAAAAGGTAAAGCAGAAGGAAACTGCTTCCGGTCCCATCAGTCAGTGACGCTCAGACCCAGGCTGAGGTGATCGTGAGGCTTCGTTGGGTTTAAGTCGGTACAGAGAGGAAAAGGAGGGAGGGAAGAAACCTTCTGATTTTTCTGTTAAAAAATCTGCACTTTACTTTTCCGGGGTAAGTGATGAGGAAAAACATAGAGAAATTTGGATTCTGGGGAATTTGGAAAATTGATTTTGTAAATAGATTGTTGACATTGTGCTTTTAAGTGGGTTTTTTTGTTGTTGTTGTTTTTTGAAGTGTTAATAGATTTGTGTCTCTCAGTTGCATAACAGTGAGGAGTTGCAGGCATAGCAGGGATTATTTAGTGTTTGATTTTCATGATGTTGAAGGTTCTGTTGTCCTGTAGTCCAGAGTGCCTTACACATTTCAGTGAAAAGCCTTCCTTGATTTCTCAATTTATTTGCCAGATGAACAAAATTACTTTCCAGGTATTAGCAATTATCATATTAATGATAATTGCTAAAGTAATGAAGCCAAGTAATGAAGCCGCGCTGTTTACTTGCTGCAGGTCTTCAGTCAGCACCAATGGAAAATAAAGGTCGGACGCTTATTGTTAGCATTGCACATACTACTGATGTTGATTGCCAACATATATAGGGCGAAGAAGTCTCCATTCAAATTCAGCACAAATTTATAATAAGTGGAGCCACTTGGCAACATGGTGTTTTAAGTTCAGAAGTATTTTGTAGATTTTTTTCTGTACATAAGCCATGTTTTATGCAAATGTTCAAATGAAAAGGGTGAAAATGTGCGTTGTCTCCAGTTAGGGACGGGCTGGATATCTGTGTGACGTATGTACTTTACATCATTTGGTTTCTATTACCTTATGGATCTGGAAGTTTTATAATAAAGTATTAGAGAAAGTGCTGGTAACTTGATACTGCTGCAGTGTCCCATCCCCCTCCCCCGCCTGTTGCTTCACAATGCCAGTCGCCTTGCTGAAACAAGACTACGGCACATTCCCCTCGTTTACAAAAAAAAAAAAAGTAAAAGTAGTATCTTGTAAACCTTTCTGGTAACCACAAACACAAACGGTCGTAGGTTGAAAGCTAAAGGACAGACACCCATCCGGTCTGTACAGCACCTGGCACTTGGATGATGTTATAAAGTGATTTTGAATTCAGGCGTGACATTTCATGAGACTGTTTTAATTCTAGGTTGTCGTAGAGAAAGTCGTACTGAGCCATGCCTAGTTCCGATTCAGAATCAAACCCGACGAGTCTGAACTCAGTTTTTGTTGCATTGTATGTTTGCAGGAACCACTGATTCCATTAAAACGCAGCAGAATTGTTGAATGTGCAAGTTACACGTATTTGTTTTAAATTGTACATATTCATAAAGCAATGTTACGTTTTCCTGATGTTAGTTGATTTTTCAGCATCTCAAAGGTAGAAATGGTCTCTGTGTGGCTGAGGCTGCAGGTCTTTAAAGCCCACAGCAAATCATTCATGGATCAGTGTCATCATCACATGTGTTAAATGAATATTTCTGCCATTTGTAAGTCACAGATTGCTTTTTTTTTTTTTATGATTAAAGATGGGGGTTTTTCTCCCGTGTCAGACGTCTGCCATAGACAACTTCTGACTTCAGCGGCACCAACAGAAACTCTGTGAAAACGTCTGTTCGTACATTTTCTTCTGGGGCCCCCCTATGGATGACAACAAAATCATCCCCAAAAAAGAAAAAAAAAATCAACTGGGCACACACATCCTTCAACCAGACATAAACCTAAACACATATTTTGCTTTCAAACTCCACTGAAGTTTATTTCACACTTCAGGTTGCAACAAAACACACTGCAAACCATCTTTACAGTGAAACACTGTTGTGTAACTGTTTGGTTTTTTTCCCATTCATCCATACCGCTTCCCGCGCCCCCGGGGGGCGTGCCCCACACTTTGGGAACCGCTGGTGAAACGGAAGTACTGGTTTAGATGTTTTAAAATGCCTTAAAACAAAATCATATTTTATTGCAGAATTATAAAATCATTCTGGAAGTTGTAGAAAATCCAGCCCAACAAATTTTTAATTTTAATACTACTTTTTAAACAACTTCCTTAATCCTATAGGACAGCGCCTAGTCTAATATCTAATATTTCACAAATAAGGAACATAAAGAGAGATGGATCTTTGACTATTCCTCTCCATAGATCAGTCAGTCTCTTGCTCTATTCAGCGCATGCTTTTTTTTATTAGATATACCTTCTTTGCCTCCTGTGTGTGATTTCAAATATTGGTTTTCATCCAGGCCAGTGGTTCAACAAAAAAAGATTTCCATCTGGGTTTGTAAAACGCTTGGGGGAACCAATTGCCGCCTCCTACGTGGAGCTCCTCCTCAGAGCTGCAGTTTCCAAGCCGACCACAAGGTGGCCCTCCCCAGAGACACCCCCACTCAGCTCCTCCAGACTAGCCACAAACAATTAGCAAGCAAACACCTCTTGGAAGTGCATATCTGCTGGACTTGTTCTATGAACTATTTCTCAGTCTAATGCTTCCATGAACGTCTGTGAATGCTTGAAAGAGGAACATTGTTGTGTTGGCCAGCTTAAAAGCAGAGTTTTGGGAAGAGCAGGAGCTTCTTAAAGAGACAAGGGTGCTAAATTGAAAAGTCAAATTTCTTATAAGTCGTATTGGTGTAGACGGTGTTTTTATAACAACTGAAAGTGACATAATTACTTTATAGTGCTATAAAATGGCACTGTGGCTGGAAACACATAATACTTCCCCTTTAAATAAAGAAAAAGCTTTTTTTTTAATTTTCAATTGATTGTTGTTGATACTAATATCAGGGCCACCGGTGATTTTGTAAAAAAAAAAAAACAATAAAATGTTTATATTTAAGGCTGGATTGGACAAAACTTTTCAGTGTGAGTTTATGCCAATTGAATAAATCGTCTTTAGCAGGAAGTGTGTAAATGCTGTACAAAACGGAAATGAAATGTTCCAACTTTGTTTTGCTACAGTGGAAGCATAGCGTGTGTGTGTGTATGTTTTAGATTCAATGGCTGCAGCACACAGGAAAATCGTCCACCTCAGCAACACACAGCACGGCTGTGGGGGTGTTTGTGTGTGTGTGTGTGTGTGTGTGTGTGTGTGTGCCAACCTGACAGAGCAACTCGTGGCAGACATGACGGCACGAAGAAGAAGGCAGAGATCGCTGCGGAGAGACTGGCTCCTTAATATCGATAATGGTTTTCGATTTCTTCCCGCCTCCACTTTGGTCAGTTTAACGGCAGCCAAAAAAGCTTCCCTCACTGGATTCCTCCTGGGCTGGAGAGTGCACCATGGGAGGATAAGATGCCCATTAAAAATCCATTACTCTGCCCAGCGTGGCAGAGTAATGGATTCTAGCATTGTGCCATCCACGATACCCAGAACTTTAAGGCCAAGTCTGTGATTCTTTAATGTATGTATAGACTATTAAAAAGCTGTCTATGTGTTAATTAGTGAGCATAGCTGCTTCTTATCTTCTGATCAAATAAAGACATCACTTTAGGGCAATTTGGAGTTTCTTTTTGACTTTGCAAACGACCAGAGATCAGTTGTCTCGATGCAGATCCCACGGTTGCCCTGAGCAAAGTTGCCCACATCAAAGCGCCACTTCGCCCTAGCAAGCTATAATCAAACCTCGCTTTTTAGTCGTCTCTCGAAAAAAGAAAAATCAAACAATGTGGTTTAGCGATCAGCCTGTCACTCTGTTAGGACCTGTAATTTTTCTGTAGTCGGTGCCGCATGTGAGTGGAAGCTACGGCAGCTATTACAACAGTGCCATTAGTGAGGCTTTACGTTCAAATATTGTAAAAAAAAAAAAAAAAAAAGGAACCCACTGTTTCCCATGCTTTATCACTAACCATTATAAAACAAGTGAATGCCGAGGTCATTCAAAGCGATCTTTAAACAGCTGCCAGCCCGTGTTGGTTCCCACAGCCCAGGATTTGTTGGAACATGTGGGCCAAAGTCCCGGCAGAACCTCAAACCGGCATGAATCGGGAATAATTTGCTGAAATCCCCACAGCTTACACAGACATATAAATTTGGCATGAATTTAAAAATGTTTTAAAGTAAGCTTTCCCGTATGGCACAAATGGAGTTTACAAAATATCTACGGTTTCCAGGTAGGACTGCCCTACATTTAACTACAGCGCAAATTGTGACAGCAAATTTTTACTTAGTGTTTCGACAGAATTGTTTGTTTTAGTCGACTAATGATGAATTTCTGTCGACTACATCTACAAGAATTTAGTGGACAAAATTTTATGTTAACTGTATAGTGCTGAAACGACTAATCAAATGAATCAATTCTCGAAATAATCGTCAACTAATTTAGCAATTGGGAATTGCATTTTAGATAATACAATATTTCTTATCTTATTTTAAAAATGAATTTAATTATTTGCATATTTAAAACTTTCAATATATTTCTAGTTTTTTATTAAAAAAAAGGCTTAAGTGGCTAGATGAAAAATCTGCACAATTTTTTTATCTTTTGCTTGGTTGTCAGAATAATCGATACAATAATCGATTACTAAAATAATAATAATTTATTGCGGCCCTGAAAATGTGAATACTTTTTCACCAATTCACTTGAATGATCAACACAAAATTTTTTTTTTTTTAGCCATTTACGGCATAATGTTATTTTCTGAATATGCAACGACCAGCTTCCCTGTCCCTGCTGAAGAAAAGCCTTGGCACAGCATGATGCTGCCACCACCACCATGCTTCACTGAGTGGATTGTGCCGTTTTCTTTCCCTTTCTCATGGAGCCTCTAAAAGGAAGTGAGCCTTACGCTTGCTTGTTTGTTTTTGCCAAATTTTATTCAGTCTGCATCTAAACGCTGCTATTTTTACTGCTTCCCAGTAGATTACAAAAATGTCTTCTGTTTTTTTACCCCTCCAGGGGGTCTTTTTGTGGGCTCTAGAGTCCGTTTTTATGAAGTAGGCTGACAGGAAAGGGGGAAAGAGAGGGGGGAAGACATGCGGTAAACGTCGCTGGGTCCGGGAGTCGAACCCACGACAGCCGCGTCGAGGACTTGAGGCCTCCAAATGTGGGTCGCGCTAATCCCTACGCCACCACGGCACGCCCAAAATATATATATATTTTTTTTAATTTATTTCCCAGCATAGTCCATTAGAGGTCTGTCAGACTCAGGTCAGATTCTAATTCTGGGCAAACATCCACGTCATTAAGGAGATCATCGTCACCGTCATCCTCCACGTCTGATTTCGGAGCAGTGAAGTCGCTCCGTGTGGACTTGGCGCTCCGGGGTTTCCGTCGTCGTGGAGCTGGCAGAGACGAAAAAAGAAGCTGTTAATTTGTGAATGAAAGTCACTGCTTATCTCTGTTTATGTCATCGGGATTCAAAGGTTTCTTTTCTTTTTTACCTCCCCCTTCTAACAACTGAGTACTATTATCCAGCTCTCTCTCTCTCTCTCTGTGTGTGTGTGTGAATGCAAATTATTCTGATTTAACGGTCCCAAATTGCTGTGGGAAACATTTCCAGCACAGATTGTAATCTCTATCGGGAACGTTACAGGAAGTCTCAGGAGTTAGCAGCACACGGCCGACGGGAAACTAAACGATCCCAGAAAGGACCGCTGGACAGGAAACTATCGCTTACGAGCTTCATCCGCACATGGCGGGACTTTTAACGTATTCCTATGCTGCTGCACGTCATTAAGTGTGGATTTTACAGTTCTAGTCAAATATTGAAAGCCTAATATATGTGACTTTCTCAGGCCTTTAAATATTGTAGAGTACAATTAGCATTAGGTGAGAAAACAGCTCCTTACCGGACTTCAAAGTGGCAAACATGATGCCAAAAGTAATTCTATTAAAACAAAAGCAAAATTGGCAGGCAAAGGTTTCTGTTTCACTTTGTGAGTCAAATCCAACGGCATCAGTCGGACAGGCTGAGCCAGGTGTGCGGGGGAGGCATAACGAGTAAACTACAGGTCCCAACTTGCTTAAAAAATTTTTTTTAAATCCGTCACCCTGTAACCATTTGGTCGAACTGTTCTGCTGTTTGTGAGAACAGGTTTATGAGCTTGTCCCGGATAATGCTTCGGCACGCTCAGCTGTACGGTTCCCCAGGAGACACCGGGTGCATTTCCACGTTTTCCTCAAGTTGAAACCACAAACCTCAATGTGTTTCACTGGAATTCTATTTGACACAAAGTAGTGACAGTAATGTGGAAAGAAAAGGATGCGTGGTTTGCAAAAGCTACGCGCAGACAAAATTCCAGCGAAATGAATTACTTTCAGTTGTTAACTACTCAGAAAAAAATGTCTTTCTGTGGTTAACTTAATCTTGGTATAAATCCGGCTTACTCTTTCTTGCAACTTAAGTATCGATAATTTAATTAAAACTTTGTACAGTTTGCTCAGTGTTTTCCAGTTCTGGCATGTGAGTCAATTGTTCTTGTACTTAAGTTATAACTTTAATCCCTCTTACCCACAACCTGCAAAATATGAATCATAATAAGTATTGGCAGCATCATTTAGTCAATTTTTTAAAATACTTGTTTTTTAAAAAAAATATTTGTAAATATTTTGCAAAGCATCAAAGATTCTCCTTCCACTTCACAGTTACTAGTGTTGTTCATTCCTATGAAATCACTGCAGTCCAAAACGTGGGAAACCTCCAAGAAGTGCGAATAGTTTTCTGTAAATTCCTACCAGGCTCTTTGTCCTCCAGCCAGGACAGATCATCAGAGCTGATCTCCGAGAGACTCGGGGTCGGACTGAAATCCTCCGAGTCTGAATCCGCCTCATCAGCTGTGAGTCCTTTGCTGTGGCTCCGAGGGACCGGGAGCGGCGGGTCCCCTAGAAAGCGAACGATAACTGCGGTTACAGGCCCGTTGTGCTGAGGGACAAAGAACCGGAGAACAAAAGAGGGGCAAACCCGATGTGAGCTGTTGCGGCGAAGATGCTAACTCTTGTCCTCGGTGAAAGAGACTCCTCACTTCGCTCTTCAGTTCTGACACAGCTGTTCTGTAGGAGGAGACGACGCCATTTGTGAAGCAAAATAAAAAGACAAAGCACACACAGAATGCAAAAACTTTGCTTTTTTCCCACACACTTTTTCTCCATTTTGATGTGGTTTGTGTTAAGATAAAAGCAATCGTAAGTTTCACTGGATCAGTTTCAGACTGCTGCACCCTAAATACACAAAGAAGCGTTACCGCAGATCCTTCCTCCCAGCAGCTGTCAGACTTTAAAACCATCACTGCTTCCAGCAAAATCAATGTAAGTGTTTACATCCATGCAGGCGTTTGGACAATCTGCTCTGGTCTTACTCATCTTTAAATAATATTTCCACTGTTACTGCACGTCTGTTCTTCTGCACCAATATGCTGTATTGTAAATAGTCTACATCTTTTTTTTAATGTTCAATACGCATCATGCGCACTTTTGGAAAAGCGATCCGACTCAGTTGCACCTCCCTTGGATCATGAATCCGATACGTCTATTTCTAAGAACTGCACATTATTTTTTGTTATAGTCTTGTACAATATTATTATTATTATTACTGTTAATCCTGTTTTTTATACATTACTTTTAACACTTTAAGAGCTTTTTATGTGAACCTTTCTATCTGTGGCACCACAATTTCCCCTTTGTGGGACAGTAAAGGGCATTTCTATTCTATTGAATTAGTGAAAAAAAGAAAACACACACTCCCTCGTACCTCATCTGATGCACTTCTTGCTGAGTGAGCGAATAGCGGCAGAGCGTCCTCATCAGATCGCTGCTGTGTGTTCTGCAGCTGCCTGTCAGCTCCTCCAGCGTCTGAGCAACAAAACAACTGCTGAGGATCAGAGACAACACAAGCAACGAGCCTCAAGCAGACAGAGAGGTGTGTGTGTGCTTACCTTGTGGCTGTGTTCACATTGTCTTCTCGTCTCCCTCGCCTCCGTCAGCTGGAGATGCATGTCCTCCTCTTGTCTCCCTTTAACAAGGAAAGCAGGGAAAACATGAGGAGCGCTTTTCCTTTCTGCGGCTGAATCAATGAATTAAGAGCCGAGCTGCAGTTGTGTCTGCGACTCACTCATTTGTGTTTTCAGCGCATCCAGCTCTCTCCGCAGGCGTTCCAGCTCGTCCCGACCGAGCTTGGAGCCGAAGCTGAAGAAACAGACAGAAAGCATGTCACGGCACTGACAGGCAAAAAAACGTTCATGTCGTTGCCCTCGTGCGATCCGTTGAGGCGGCGGCTGCAGGAGTTTTGCACCTCTCCTTCAGGTCGCCTCGCAAGTCGTTTCCCCTCGCAAGGCTGCTGAGCTCACGGCCAACCTCTCTCCTCCACTGCTCCATCCTTCGCTCCACGTCTGAACTCAGGTCTGCCCTTTCTCTGTCCTTCTTCCAGAGCTCCCCACGAAGACTCCGCACCTCCTCTGCAACAGCCAGCGATGGAGTTAAATCAGAACAACGTCCTAATTTAGTTAATAGTGGGATACATCCTCTGCTGAAGAACAGTTGGGCGCCATGTGCTAATTAAGCTACTGGCGGTACTGTCATGTTATGGTTATGTGGCTTTTTGTGAATACATACTAAGTGCCTTTGCACAGTAAAAGAAGCTGCTGATGCTGCAAAAATCAAAAGAAAAAAAGGCCCACGCTTCTTTTTCTGCCAGCTACACATGCTGTGTGTTTAGAGTTTGTTCTCAGTGACAGAACATAAAACACTCATAAGCCCCTTGTCACTGGGGAGAGGTGGGGCGAGCCTTGGTCAAGTGAAGGAGCGGGAAGGAGAAGCACACACACTTTTACCTAAAAAACAATTTGGAATAACTGATTAGCCCAGCAGTTACATTTTTTCACTTTAGTCAACTTTAACAAAATTGTGCTTTAGAAATGATGACATAGTTTAACACATTATGATGTCTCTCTGTGGTTCTACCTCTGGCATAGATGGGAAGTGATCGGTAAAACCTTACAAATGAAAACGAATAACTTCCATTCAAATGTTTAAATGTCCCTGTTCTCAATCATTTTTACATTTGGGTTTTCCACTTGTGAAAGTATCCGTATAGATACACTTTAGTAACTTATAATTACTGTAACTCTTGTATTGCTTCAGGAATTACTTCCAACACCTTCAAGTTTTCAACTTCTCCCTAATAAAACGAGTCATTGCATGTGGTATGAACAAGAAGATAATGGCATCGAGTAGGAGATTCGGGGGAAAAGTTGTAGATGTGGAAGTGAGATACCTTGCAGAGTCTGGATGTGGTATTGCTGAGACTGCTTCTCCCTCTCCAGGCCATTGAGTTTCACTGAGAAGGACTCAATCAGCTGGAAAGCAAGAGCAGGAAAAACAAAGTCCAGGAATTTTGCTGCATTTGAAGGTAGTGAGCAACTCAGACGTTACAATCTCAAACGACACAGAAAAAACAAGCCCATGATGCTCCAAAATGCTGTAATGTGCCTAATTTTATTTTTAGGAGGAGAAGAAAAAAAACTCTGATGTCAGTTGTGGCAAAAATAGTTATTACCTTTAGAAAGCAGTTACTTTTCACACAAGTTCAGGTTTCTTCGGACGGTTTTGTTACAGCACAAAAAAGTCATAGTTTGAAAACGTCTGGTTGTATTAAATCAGGTAATATTGAAATTAGTTGAATGATCTGAAACATTTAAGTGTGGCAGTAGAAGAAAAGCCAATCCCTGCCACACTTTCAGATTCTTACCATTAAACATATTGAAAACCATTCATTCGTTTTGTTTCCAGCTCACAATGCCGAGCGACTTTGTATTGGTCATACACATAAAAAAAAAAACACCTGAGGTTTGTGTTTGTAACAGGATGAAACGGACACACACCTGACTCTGTATCTGGAGCTGTGACTGAATGGCAGCGAGGTCAGCCCACTGCACACCCGAACGGAGAGATGAGGGAGGCCTGTAGTCGGGGCGCGCTGTGCAGAAAGAAGTAGGAGGGTCCCAATGTGAATTTAATCCACTCCTCTTCACTGCAAATGCGAACCAAAGGTAAAACAAAGTCATCTGAAATGATTCAACTACAGTTTGAATAAAAGGAAGCTAAACCAACAGGTGGGAACTTCCCTTTTGAATCTGAAATAATTCACCTACCTTCTGCTCCTTCAGGGAATTTCCCAGCAGAGGTCAGTCTTTCCTGTTGACACACAAAAACTATTCAGAAATACAAGGGGGAACAACAAAACTCTCATTTGATTTTCGAGAAGCCACGAACCATTTTAAAACTCAAGTTGGTTTGGAGGCTTTGAAGCGGCTCTACTGCCACCTGCTGTTTTGCCACTAAAATTGTAAATTAGAAGTCGAGTCAAACTTGTTTATAACGCACCTTTCATTTGACAAATGAAGACTCGATGTGCTAGGAAAGGAAAGTAGAATAAAAACAACTATTGAAAAAAAAGAGATCCGGTAAAAACCTAAATTGAAGGAAGTGAAGATAGTTAAAACATAATAAGTAGAATGCCGTTTATGAAACCAAATATGCCTAACTAAAATTCTGAGAGAACGAGTATGTTCCGAGTTTGCTTTAAAGGCTAACAAGCTAGAAACTGATCTGAAGTCTTATGAAAGAGAATTTCAGAGGACAGGAGCATAATGACGGGAAAAACAAGAGCAGATCTAAAGTTTATTCTGGGTATAAAGCGAAAATAATTATTGGAAGACCTCAAAATAAAAATAAATAAAAGGCATGAATCCGTTTTTCTAAGTCAGGTTGTGATGGAAGGGATCTGACTTTGGATGTGATTCTAGGGTGATGAAATTCAGACCTTGGATGTCTTTTATGTTTCATAAAATTATAGTCACTATCCAAAGTGACATGTTGGTTTAAGATGCTGATAAGTTAAACCAACAAAGGAGTCAGATGTTTTTCAGATTATCAAGGTGCACAAAACGAATCTCAGTTTTGTCCTCATTGAACTTTAGAAACTTGACATCAGTGAGGCATTCAACAAGATTATTTACAAGGTCACCGTTGTAAGCATAAACATATATACACAGATGTGTGTCATCAAGACCAAGAAAAGTAAATTAAACCGAATAGGACCAAGAATTCATCCTTGTGGAAAACTGTTAATAACATAATCTTTCTTGGATTCAAAGTTACCAATAAAGACAAAAAAAATGTTGTTCCAGTAAAATATGAAGACAACCAATTGAGAGCAAAATCATTTAAACTAAATTGATGTTCAAGGCTTGAACAGTGCCACAAAGTGATCAAGAGTATCGAAAGCGTCACCAAGATCAAGAAAAGTTATAATAAAAATTCTAACAGCGATCAAAGTTAATTTTCAAGTTATACTATTGTAACCACGGCTCTTTTTGTGACGTACTTGGTTCTAAACCTAGACTTGTACGTATCAATCAAACTGTTTTGGATTAAATATACAGATATACATATGTAGGTGATGATAAACACTCTTTTCTATAAAATGGAAGATTAGGAATTGGTCTGCAATCATCCAGGAGAAATGTGTATTCTTCCTTAACGGTGACAATAGCGTGACTGAGAGCAGAAGCAAAACGTCCGCTAGGAGTCAACATAACCAAAGGAAGATTCTACACTGATTAAAAAGTAATGGATAATCCTTGAATGTACTCACCCTCATCTTAGCGACGTTGCCGTCGGCTACAGACAGGATGGAGTTTAACTGACTGTCCCAGTTCATATCCTGAGATAGAAGCAGAAAGTCAAACATCACAAGTAATTAGTCAAATTGATCATTGATCAGTATCCTTAAGGTTTTTCTATCAAAAATAGTAGTCAAGCTACGGTAGCGGAGTAACATGAGACCCAATTTGTTGCAGCTCTGATGCAACAGCTGAGTTAGGCTTTCTGACACTGTAAGGAGGATTATGTTGCAAAACCTTTTTGCAATTTAAAGTTGAAATCCAAGATCCTGGATATTCAAGTTGTCCAATAATGTGATAGACTTTAGCAAGAGATCTCATAACACGAGAGTGTAGTTGAACTGACCTTGGCAGAAACATTTACTGGGTCATGGTAAAAAAATAACGTTTTAAAACACAATTTCATTGTTACTTTTATTCCTTAGAATCAAACTCTTATTCCAACAGAAGAGGCTTTACAAGCAGAAATTCACAAACAAATCTCTAATTACCTCTGTAGACACATGCGTTTGTTTGTAATGTGACTATGCATAACTAACGTCACGGCATGTAATAGCTGATCAATTAGATACATTTTAACTGCATTTTACTGTCTTATAAAGACAATAAGTTTATTTCACAGCGGTTGGAAAGTAACGGCAGCTTCGCTCCGGGGTCTGAAATCTGCTACAACATTGTTACACACGTATCATAACATAACACATTTAACAAAAATAAAAACAGGTAAGACGCAATACAATTATATATTATAGCCTCTATCTTTTATTTATTTTTCTATTTTTACCTCAATTGGGGATCCAACTCTTAGTTATGGGGTTCAGTACTGTACTCCTCTCCCCGCTGTAATTATTCGCTACGTGAGCAACATGAAGATAAAAGTCAAAATAGTAGCATGGCAGAGAAGTTAGTTTAACTACAAATCCACAGAACAATATTGAGACACTTAATCCTTCCTCTCTTTCGGCGGGTCACCACTCAGAATAAATGAACTCCCAGCTTCACTCTTCTTCGTTTTTCTTCTATTTAGCGTTTTCATACTACAGTGTAATTTCGAGCTGTATACCGCCACCTACTGTACCGGAGTAGGCAAGGCAGACATGAAATACCAATACCCGTAGAATGTACTTTAGTTCTGACTAGAAATGTAGCTTCTTTTATGTGTTTTCTGTGTTTCGTTGAAACGTGTGCCATGGATACTTACTAAACACACACCCATATGTATTTTCCCACATTTTGCTGATCCATTCGTTTTTCAGATGAATATTGTGGAGAATGCAAAATTGTATTTTCAATTGAATCAAAATGGCGACGGCCTATCGTAGAATTAAAATGATATATTATCTATTATCCTGCAAGATCTATTCATTATATTCTGCATACATATAAAACCACTGCTAAAAAAAATGAATGAATAAGTAAACAAAACAAGAAGCTTCTCTTTTACATTTGCTGAAAATAATCTTGATGATCCCCCAAACTTGAGTAAAATTTCTGATAGACAAAACAAAAAAAACAACTTTTGGGTAGGCATGTGTGGTGTGATGTAAAATCTTACAGAGCACGTCAACAGTTAAACATAGAGCTGGTAGTGTAATGGTCTGGAACTGGTTTGCTCCTTCAGGTAAATTTGACAATTTCCTTCGTTTTATTGAACCATGAAATCTGCTGTCTATCCTGGCGGGGAATGTCCAGTCATCAGTTTCCAACTTTAAGCTCAAACACACTTGGATTGTGCGGCATAATGATTAGAAGCATAGCAGTAAATGAACCACTGAACGGCTAAAATAAATAACTAAATAAATAAAAAGAACAACAGCAAAAATCACAACCATACAAAGATTTTGGAGTTGGCTAGTCAAAATCCAGACTTAAATCTAATTAAGATGCTATAGCTTGACTTGAAACAGGTGGTCCATGCTCTGAATCATCCACTGTGGCCAAATTAAAACAATTTTCAAAAGAGCAGGCCAAAACTCCTCCACAGTGATGTACTCATCCCAGCTTTCTGGCACAGAATGGTGTTCAGTTTATCTTCCTCTGATATTGAAATGTTTTTTATCCAAAGGATTTCACAGCTCTACAGTTAATGAAACAGGTCTGTTCCATCATTCTTTATTTAAATGTGGTTTCTTAGGTTATAATAAGTTTATTATTCACCCTTGGGTATGATTTATTTATCCCAAATATAATACTACCAGGCTGCACTGTTAGCACTGTTGCCCTGCAGCAAGAAGGTCCTGGGTTCGATTCCCAGCCTGGGGTCTTTCTGCATGGAGTTTGCATGTTCTCCCTGTGCATACGTGGGTTCTCTCCGGGTACTCTGGCTTCCTCCCACAGTCCAAAAACATGACTGTCAGGTTAATTGGTCTCTCTAAATTCTCCCTAGGTGTGAGCGTGTGCATGGTTGTGTGTCCTGTCTGTTTCTGTGTTGCCCTGTGACAGACTGGCGACATGTCCAGGGTGACCCCTGCCTCTCACCCGGAACGTTAGCTGGAGATAGACACCAGCACCTCCCGACCCCACTAGGAACAAGGGTGTGAGAAAATAGATGGATGAATGAATGAATACTACCGTGATGCAATGCATTGTTTCACCCACATGGGGCGCCCTTGCCTTGTCCAGACAATCTGCTTGTGTTAGACATGTCTACATGCCACCACATTGAAGGACATATATATATATTTTTTTCAATTTATTTTTAATTAATTTATTTATTTATTTTTTTTTGCTACACACTTCATAACCTCTGCTCAATATATATGTATTTTTAACATCTATCATTAGAGTCAAAGCCTTTTCTTGGTCAAAGAAACCTTCTTACTTACATTTATGCTGCAATATAATAACAACTGACAGTAACAATTAAAAATCACAATAAAAAGCAAGGTGCTTCAATTTAGCACTATAACAGGCTCCTTAGGAGGAGCTGTCATGCTTTAGAAAATGGGTCCTTATATATAATTGAATATTGACATCAAATATACTAGTAACAGTATAATTAAAAAATATGCAGGAACCTGCATGCTTTACAGTATTATTTACAAAAATGTAAGAGGGTGTGTACGGGGATATTGAATAGTAATGAAAACACACACAATCTAAATAATATGTGTTTGTGATGGATATTAGGCAATAAACATTAAACGTACGCACGAGTTATGTGTTTAATGAAGCTAACAAATTGGTTCATTAATCAAGTGCTTGAAGAACATAGGAACAGTGATGTTTTTATTATTTTAATGAACTGTGCAATGTAGTTGAGCCCTTCTGTATCAGTGTACATGCATTGGCTATTGAGCAAAGCACAATGAACCTCCAGAGAGAGGCTCATTCTTCAAAATAACTGTAATTTGTTTGTAGCTTATCAGAAAAGAAAACATCTCTTTGACTTTAGTCTTGGTGTTTGGTTTGATTCTTCATTTAGGAATGTTCAATGATCTGCACGTAGATATAAATAATGTTGCATACATAAAGAGAGGTATATGTTTAAGAACCAGAAAATTGTAGAAATAATTAAGAAAACACTTTAAAAGAGTAAATATTTTTGCTAAACAGGAGAGTTACTCATTCCCTCTTTGACTAGACATGCAAAACATACAATAGATCATGTCTTTGCAGCTGATAAACTTATTTCCCCCCCCCACATTGTCCCAATGAAATTGGCAGTGACACATTATATAAATTGTTAGAGGATGTAATGACAATGTCTAACCTTGTATGGTTGAACACCTGTTTATTCTTTTTCACTGGAAAAATCATAGCTGTTTTCAACTGTTTAACCAACTGGTCAATTAGAAAATAAACATAACACATATTACAGCTGTGCGTCATTACACTTCACACGCACATGCAACCCCCTAAACCACACACACACACACACACACACACACACACACGCACACACACACACACACACACACACACACATATATATATATATATATATATATATATATATATATATATATATATATATATATATATATATATATATATATATATGTGTTGCCACAAGGTTAATTTCGCTGATTTTACTCGTGTGTTTGTAGAGGAAAATAAGAATTTCCACAGCACTCCGTTGTAAAGATGTAAAACAAAAATTTATTCCACCGTTTTTTGCGCCATCCTTTACAAGAGCAACCAAATTCCTAAAAATCTCCACAAAACAAAACTACGGTTGAAAAACAGTGTGGCTCTGTCCATTCTGCTTGCAGTACCTTTTTCTTCCTCCGCTCTCCTCCCACCCTCGTTAAGGCTCCAGCGTAGCACACCTCATTTACATAAATTGCAAAATGGCCAATTAAGTTATAAAGCATAAAATTAAACACTTATTCACAATAAAACATTATGAAATTAGCTACGTGCAATATAATAATGATACCTAAACCTCAACAAATGCACTTATTGAATTACTAATTAAACAAATAAGTTTTAACAGTAACTGAATATTCTGTTCATTAACTTGGCCTCCACAATATATATATATATATATATATATATATATATATATATATATATATATATATATATATATACAGTACAGACCAAAAGTTTGGACACACCTTTTAATTCAATGAGTTTCCTTTATTTTCATGACTATTGACATTGTAGATTCACACTGAAGGCATCAAATCTATGAATAACACATGTGGAAATATGCACTAAACAAAAAAGTGTAAAACAACTGAAAATACCCCTTATATTCTAGTTTCTTCAAAGTAGCAACCTTTTGCTGTGATTACTGCTTTGCACACACTCTGCATTTTCTTGATGAGCTTCAAGAGGTCGTCACCTGAAATGGTTTTCACTTCATAGGTCAACCTGCCCTGTCAGGTTAATAAGTGGGATTTCTTGCCTTATAAATAGTCATGAAAATAAAGAAAACCCATTGAATTAGAAGGTGTGTCCAAACTTTTGGTCTGTACTGTATATATATATATATATATATAAGAATCAGTACGTATCCAAATCTTCGAATACAGAATTTCCCATAGTTCTTGAATGCAGCAAAAAGCTCCTGGTGACGGAGAAGCGGTTGGGAGGGAGCAGCCAGCATCGTCTCATACCGTCGGTGGACAGAAAGGTGTGGAAATGACAGTCCTCTGAGCTTCCCTCAGACAACATACTGTCATTGCGTAGTTTTGACTATGTTGTCACAATAAGACTGTTTACATAATCGGATTGTTGCGTGTGTGCGCCCGTGTCCGGTTACATTGCTATATTAGTTAGCTTTGCGTTAGCATAGCCGCTTGCTTAGTGTGGTTTTTCTACTGTGGCAGGGCTAGCGACAGCTGGCTAAGCGTTAGCTTTCCGGTCGGCGTTTCCATGTCATCCTTAAAGCCCAGATACGAATTAAAGCAACGAAAATAAAACAGTAAGACAGGCTCCTGTGGGGAATATAGTAGTGAAATGTGAGTATCTGTAGCGGGAATTCAATAAGTGAACGCTTCTCTCCGCTTTACCCGTTTGACAGCTCCGTGTCCGCGGAGATATGGAGACGCCGGGGAGAATAGCAACCACACAGGACGCTCTGGACTTCACGGTGGAAAACGTAGAGAAGGTGAGTCTTCACATGTCAACAGCTTGTCTAACAATTATTATGCTGGTAGTTTAAAAAGCTGTTGTTTTAAGGTGTCTCACTTTTAAAATGGAACTTTATTTCTAATGTGACCACATAATAGATATATTTTTAAAAATGTATTTAGCAATTTAATTTGTAATGTACGGATTATATGGAATTAAAGTGATCAGCTCATGTCCTTGCAATACACTGTGGTTCTCTGGGTCTTGTGTTTTTCTTGTGAGGCACTAGGTATAGTGGTGTGTGTGTGTTTGCACGGCCCTGTTAAGTGCCAGGTTGCTGTGATGAATTACCCTTCTGGGCGGCCAATGCCTTGGACATACCAAGGAATGATGGGAGGGAGGGAGAGAGAGAGATGCTCAGTGGAGGAGCAGGATTGATGAAGGAAGATAAAGGTGAGGAAAGTGCCAGCAGAGGAACTGGAGGGGGCTTGAGGAGATTGGTGATGCGACAGAACTGATTAAAGGCAGATCAGAGGGAGCGATGCACATTCCTGCAGGGGAAATTATTTAGCATCTGGTTTCAGGTGTGATAGCTGTATGGGATTTTGTGTTTTATTCTGATTTATTTCTTTTGAAAATGAGAGCACAGAGTAACCTTGAGTAAAATGGCCATTGAGTTTAGCAAACAAAACAAAAACAACAAACAGGAATGCATAAAATTATATTATAGTTTTATTTTTTTATGATTTTTTTCCCTCTAGAAATAAAACAATGTAACAAAATTATTCCAGTAATAATAATGTTATATGGAATATTCTATATATTTCCTGGCTCTGTAAATAACATAATTATTACTAGTATAATAATATTGCATTTTTGTATTTTCTGACAGTTTAGTCTGCCTTCACTTGTACCTTGCCAACTGTGGGTCTGAGACAGCTTTAACTTCCTAAGAGTCATGGGACTGCTATTGCTATTTTTAGTTTCCACATCATGACTCTCCATGTTTTCCACACGCAAAAACATTTACAAACTGCCATATTTGTCTTTGTATTAGCAAGAGAAAAGTGTACAAGCTTTGTCTGTCGGGGTGACAAGCAATGTGCTGTGTGCACCGTATGGCTGGAGAAAATTCTTTCACTGACATTCGTTTAAAAAGACTTTAAACCATATAACAAAAATCATATCAAACCATCAAAAATGGTTTGATATTTTTGATATGGCAACTTTTCAAACCCTTGGTATATATCGACAATCACAAATGTCACATTTGTAAGCCACTGGGGAAGAAACATGATGCACTAAATTCAAATAAAATAGAGACATGTCGAAAGCGTCGAATTAACATAACAGGCAGTGTCAGTATGTTTGCATTTTTTACATATAGGATTCAGGGTTTCCCAAAGTGTAATGTAAGCCTGGCAGGCCACCAGGCTTTACTTGTGCCCCCACCAGGCTTAGCATTGCTTATTTAAGTTTTTTTTATTTTTTGTGTTTGGATTTTTTAAAACTTTACAGCTGGTGTTCAAGATATTAATCTTCATATCTTCCAGTGACACATAATTAAAGAAAATTAACTCAAAAACACGACGGACTGCTGGATGAATAACTGCCCTAGTGCCCAACCACCGGGTTTAGCAATATTTCTGGGAAAACCTTTTAACTATTTATTGTTAGTAGTAATTGTTGTTTTGCCTGAAAAAGTTGTGTTCGATGAGTTGGATTTATTATTATTACAGCTATTATACAGCTATCTGTTTTGCATCTTAAAATCTGTCATTTCCTGGATTTTGATAAACCCCATCGGGGAAAACAAAATAACACAACCCAATGTACATTTTTTCCACCTGAATTCTAGAGGGACTTTTTTAATTACAGAATTTATTAGATTCATTTTTATTCATGAGGAAACCTGCAACACACTTTTTTTTTTTTAATTTTAGATGTTATTGCCCTTAGGAATAATTGGTATAGCCTCTCTGCATCACTAATCGGATGACGTTAAAGCAAAATTGTAAAAACCCAAAGAGGCTCTTTTGAGGACTTTTCTTTTTACACTGGGACATTATCATTTCTCTTTCAGTGTTTAGAGTAAAATACATTTAAAAAAATAAATAGAATCAGTATGCACTGTTACAGTATTGTCTACATGGTGCCAGAGATGATGGTCCCTGGCCCAGAGTTTGCCTGCGTCCAACAGAAAACTCTTTGTTTGGTTTTGGGTCCTTTAAAACAAAGTCACACATTGTTGGTATCTTTGTACATAAAGAACTGGGTTGTGTGCCGGCTTACATTTGTCACTATACTAAAATGTGTTGCAGAGGAAATGTAGAGGTCAGTCCTGGGTTGTACTGCGCTGTTGAGATTTTATAATTCGGTCCTGAGGGAGTTTCTGTACAGTTCAGCATAATGCTCGGTCTGACCTGTCCGTCATCTTGCTCAGGGGTGATTGGCCAGTGGGTCACTTTGTGTCGCATTGCAATTGTCTCCAATCCGTCACAGCAAGCTTTAAAAATGAGCCACTATTAGTATCAGTGTCCATTCAAGACTGATTGGACTTTACACTTTTACCTCCTCTGCTATTCAGAATCAGTAGTGGAGCGTTTAACCTCTGTCTTGGAACAAAATTTGATGTTGGCAGATTTTTGAAAGTCTCATAGTAAAACTGGGAAATACACAGACTGCTCTCGTAATACTAGCCATATTAACCTTGCTAATAGTTAATATAAGATGCTAAGTACAGCTTTTAAATGTGGCCTCTGTAGTCATTTTGTCTCTGTGATACATAGAGGTCTTTGCCTTTGCTCCTAATATAAATAAACAATGAGCACTTATGGTGGGAAGACTGAAAAAAATGTGAATGTGGCTTTAATATCTTATAAGATAGTTCCTAAAATGAATTTAAAGTCAATTGAAATGTTTATCAGAAGGCAAGATTATTCTTTCCGTCTATCCATTGAGCCGAGCTTTAGAAATAAGAGTGATATGAGACATTTGTTTTGCTTTTGGGCTCAGATCTCATCACTATTGGCAACATCATGCTACTCTTAATTTTTTCTATGTCCGTGTGCTGTCAACAAACACCTACGCACGTACTGAGACAAATAATTCCTTCTTTTATTAATGAAGATATGCTTAAAGGCCTTTATTCACACAGATATAACACAAAGTCACGTTTTCGTCACAGTGATGGCCTTAACAGGGCAACTCCTGAAGGTTGGATGAGTGGAAAACTCTGATAACCTGTTATCGTGTCACGAGACCTCTTCTGAATATTTGGATGTAAACAATAGCTTTATTGATTTTATATTGTAAAAAAAAATCTATCTTCCTTTCTTTTTTTAGAGTCATTTGGTGTCTGTTTACATTTGTATTAGAATAATTAGTTGACACAAAAATAGTTCATTATCTCACTTCTGGTTTGTCCCTTCTTCTGCATACATCGTTATTCTCTATCGTTCACAGTGTGTTCTTTGAAGGTGCGCCGTTATTATGCTACCAATTTCAGTCATTTTGTTAGAGGTGTGATTATATATAGTCAAATCTAGAGACATTATCTAGGAAATCATCTGCTGAACAGGACCATAACATTTTACGCTCGACACATCAGAACTTCATAATCCAATCAAAAAAAAATCTTCTGTGCCCCGTACCTACTTGGTAGCAAGTTGCTTCAACAACAATGTTCATTGGAGATTCAATTAAGGAAGCTAATTCTAATTTTCCAGATAGTTTTGAATGTGTTTTACTTAAACATCTGATGCTCTTTGACATTTAAATATCATTAGGTAGCCTTCTAATGATTTTTGCTTGTTGTCTTGATCAATAATCAATTAGCAGAAAAAGGCTTCTTAAGGACCTTTATAGTTACAATACATTAGTGAGCTATTTAATGATTTAACACAAACTAACAATGTATCTGTTATGTGTTAATTGTGATATTTAACTATAACTAAGCAATATTTTATATGCTGTATTTTCAATTTATCTGGAAATATTTTCCTCATTATTATATAAAAAAAAGATCAGAATCATTTAAACTCAGGAGTGTCAGGGCAGAGCTTTGCACTGGTGGAAAGAACAGGATAATAAGTCATATTAATGTTTGATATGTCTGGCGGTGGTTTTTATTTTTGTTGAAAAAGGGAATTTTTGTAAGATTAAAGGAGTGAACTAACCAGCCCGTGTTGTGTCTTTGGTTTTTGATAATGACCCTTAGAAGACCCACTGAACTGTTTCAGATTAGATTCGGAGGGGTCTGCGGTCACAGAGTGGACTGCAGTAATGATGTGCTGCTTCTTTTAACTCTGAGATAATCACATCCTCATTTAGAGAAAGGCCAGAGTGGAGCTGGATGCCTGTTCAAAGGACGCCGTGATGATCATCCATTGAAAGACACAGTGGAAGCTACCACAAATTTTATTTTTAGCTCAATTGTACCATTTTGTTTACATTAATCCCCATAGTCTCCTGGAAAAGCACATCAAAGCCAAGTTTATATATGGGTGAAGTTTATTCTTTAAAGGGCACAAAATGGAGGTAGTTCTTTTCTTCTTTCGGAGCACAGAGACCCTGCCAGCCATGAATAAGTTAAAGCTGCAGGCATATTATAAATGCTGCACCTGCTCTCTACTATATATGGGTACCTACAGTGTGTCTCTGTTTCCATCCGTACAGATACAAGTGATACCAGGCTCTCTGCAGAAATTCAGCTTATTAACACCCAGTTTGACTTGTTCGTAGTCTTGCACAGAAAGGGGAGACAGATAATTGTACAGGATGATGGCAGACTGAGCAATTGCTACCTGATACTCTGCTTCCAGTTGGCTTTGACGTTGGTTTGATGTTCTTCTTTGCAGCTGCAAAATGTTTTTGTCTGACTCTGTTCTTGCTTGACAAAGAATCATTTGTAGTTTTTTATTGTATGTGTTTTTGTTTGTTTTTTTTCTATTGCAAGACGTTTGATATTGAATGCCAAGGGGCTGGGATGAAAATGAATGCAGAGTGTTGGCTTTAGGGTGGCAGCTGGATGGATGAAATGGAGATCGAAAGATTGTTGGTGGAGGATTTGATGTGACAAGTCTGCAGGGGTAAAAATTCAAGATCAGAAGCTCACAGAATGGATTTTTCCCCCCACATGTTCTTTGTAAGGCAGTTTACTCTGCCTGCCAGAGGTTTTAGTTTATTGGCCGTGTGTATTTGTGTAAGTGTGTTTGACAAAATGTGAGAGAGAAGCTGACATTTTTCAAAATCATTATTCCAGCTTTGCCAGAATTAGAATCATCAGTCTAATTGATGCCGATTAATCATCTTCTTTATAGCCGTCTCGTACTTGCTCCTCTTTCATACATTTTTCTTCGCCTCTCCCCTTTCTTTGTCTTCGTTGCACTCAAGTGCTCAAATAACTTGAAGCTGTGCTTTAAAGATGGCTGTTTTCAGTTCGTTGCATTCTACTCTGCTCAGGTTTTTGGGGTAATGTGTCTACTGTGTGTTTGTGTGAGCTCTACTCCAAAGTAACCTCTCTCTCTGACAGTCAGGAGTAAGGTAGACTGTTTTTTTCTCTTTTGCTTTTTCTTTTGTTTCGTCTTTGTTTCCTGGCTTATTTTCCCAGACACCCAACGTTTTCACCGTGTCAAGCATAGGCATGGTACCGTACCAGATTCTCATTGTATGATTACCTTGAGGACGCATGTTATGGTTTTATTGCCATTAACACTGAAATTTCAAACATGATCTAATTTCCTCTATTTTAATTAGAAAACTGACAATTACTTATGCAACTGCTAAAATAATTGTCACAATTTTGTGTTAATCACTTATTTAATATTTTAATGCACAGACTTTAGCAAAAAAAAAAACAGAATAAAACACATGCAAATATTTTTGAGGAACTTAATGTGTAGAATAGTACCTCTCTCTGTTCTGCTCTTCAGAATGAAACGAGTTTAATGAGCTGATATGAGCTGGTTAATTAGTCAAGCTATCTGTTTTTTAACATTTGTGCAGCCCTATTAAGCAATCATTTTGATTTTTATGTTGATTTTTTTGTTAAAATAAAAGCAGTTAGATTCTTGTCTACATGTCATTTTACATAAATGACATGATTCACTGAAGCTAGTTATCAAAGTTTGAGCTTCTTATAAATGTCCGTCCATACTTGAGGACCTGAGTAATTTCAGCAGTTTTGAATCTGTTGCTCAATAAATTCTTGGTATATCATTAACTGGCCTCTGTCGTGTGTTTTCTGACGTTTATTACAATAACGTACGGATGATTCAACTCTCATTCTGGATTCATAAAACTGCTGTGTTATTTTCTTTTTTATTTCTAGGCTCTCCATCAGTTATATTATGATCCAAATATAGAGAACAAGAATCTGGCCCAGAAATGGCTGATGCAAGCTCAAGTTTCACCTCAGGCCTGGCAGTTTTGCTGGGCCCTACTTAGCCCGGATAAGGTACATGATCCTCAAAAACTCAATAATAGTAACAATCTTAGTTATTAGTTACTTATTAGCTGAAAGGTTTTGTTAACTTCTATGTGTTTTCTCTCACAGGTGCCTGAGATTCAGTACTTTGGGGCCAGCGCACTTCACACCAAAATCTCCAGGTACTGGTCGGACATCCCCACAGACCAGTACGAGTCCCTGAAGAGCCAGTTGTTCTCCCAGATAGCCTGCTTCTCTTCCGGCTCCAAGATGGTTCTCACCCGGCTGTGCGTGGCGCTGGCCTCTTTGGCGCTCAACACGATGCCAGAGGCCTGGCCCGGCGCCGTGGCGGAAATGGTCCGGGTGTTTCAGGAGGAGGGGGGAGGGGTGGACGGCCGGGCACGCTGCCTGGCTTTACTGGAGCTGCTCACTGTGCTGCCCGAGGAGTTCCAGACCAGCCGCCTGCCGCAGTACCGAAAGGGACAGGTAAGGTCTGCCCGGGTCAGCTCCAGCTGTTTGCTGTTAATGCTTGTCTGAATTATTGCTGCTTTCCAGACCTCTGTGTACGCAAAAACTAAATAAACTATATATTTACTGTTATGAACACAGATTTTATTATTTAAAGAAATTATAGTAGGTGGAAAAATAACATATTAGACTAAAAAAAGGCAGCACAGCCATAAATATTAGTATGTATTGTACACATACATATATATTAGAACTAATAATTAATCAGATTTTTCTTTATGACTCAACTGTTGTAGTAATTGTCAACTAATTTGGTAATTGAATAATCATTAGCTAGAGTATGCAGACTCTTAAAAATTGCCATTCGTTGAAAGAACAAGATATTCAGAGCATTAAGCCAAAATTGTACAAAAAAAATGATACATTTTGCATTTAATATAAAAACACCTTTGTCTGTAAATATGTTTCAAACCCCTGAACATCATGACACTGCCTCCACCGTGCTTCACCAGCACGGTGGCATAGAGTGGCATAGTTTTAGCTTCATCTAGATCAAATCCACTATAGGATTAGGAAAGAAAATGTTTGTCTAATTTAAAAAAGGAATTTAATTAACTGTTTAATTTCATGTTTTAAGGTATTTCTGACATTGTATAAAGTAACCTTAAGTGGTTAAATGAAAAATCTGTAGACTGTGCAAATTTTTAAAATCCAATTAATCGTCAGGATATTCTATACAATAATCGATTATTAAAGTAATCATTAGTTGCAGAAGTAACATATATATTGCAGGTTACTGCACTTAATGCAGTTCACAAAATGATGTCTGAAAAATACAAGTTCATCTCAAAAAATCTTAATTTAAAACATCAAAATTGTATCACAAAGTGATATATTTCAAGCTCTTATTTTTGTTCAATTGATGATTTCTGCCCAATGGCAATGAAAACCTAAAATACAGTATCCCAGAAAAGTAGAATATTACAAAGGACTAAACAACTTAAGCTTAAGTCCTTTGTTTTTAGGCCAGATTATGGCCTAAAAACAATCATGAGGAAGACTCTCGATTTGACATCTCAGCAGCATTTTAAAGAAGCTTGTGAGCTCGCCTAGTAAGGGAAGGTTCAGTGGAAGGAAAAAGTATGGCCAAAAAAGGTGCACAAACAACAGGATTACAACCAAGTATTGAGAGCTTACACTGTGCAGTAGATGGACATGGCTTTCTGTTTGCTGATATTCCAATATGAAAATCTTTTTCATTCATCTTATGTACCGGTAATCCGATCTTCTCAGAAACTGAATTATGCCAGACTCATCAAAGACATGAACACTTGAAATGTATCGTAATTTGAAACATCTGCAACACCTCCAAAGCCTGAGCGACATGAAGTGATTCTCGGTCTGTCATTTGCTGCACGTTCAGGTGCGGGGAGCCCTGGGCCGAGAGTGGGGGTCAGTCTGCCCCTTACTGCAACAACTGCTGCGGCGGGCCGATAGCCCCGGGGCGGTTAAAGCCCGCGTGCTGCGCTGCCTGTCGTCATGGGTGCTGCTGGACGTGCCCCTCAACGAGAGCGAAGGACTGGTGCACGACTGCTTCAGCGCCCTGTCCGACCCGGAGCTCTTCGACACGGCAGTAGAGGCTGTAGTCAACGCCATTTCTCAACCCGATTCCCAAAGGTTCGCTTGTCGTTTCGCTGCCTATTTCCGCTGAATGTTGTGGTCATGAGAAAAGAAATTACACTTGATTTAATGCTGGAGTAGAATGAAGACACAATATGTGGGGGGACAAAAAAAATTGTCTGGGTCGGTACTGGAAAGCACCAGGGAGCGATAGATGGATGAAAGGAAGAAAGGGACTGGTACAGGGCAAGCTCACAGCCGAGAGGAGGAAAGCAGCATTTCTCGGTTGGATGGTGTTACTATGGTTACAGATCTGGGGGAGAGATGTCATCATGCCCTGGTTGATTCAGACATGGCAGGCACCCATTACCCCTCCCCTAGAGACAGAGCGGACAGGGGGTGGTGGGGGGGGAACTGAGCTAAGAGAAAAAGAGAGGAAGCTGTGTAAAGGCGGAAGACTGGGGGAAGGTGTGAAGCTGCCCAGGAATATATGGTTTTATTCTCCGCGCCTCAGACTGGGGTGCTGCTTCTGGCTGCTGCTGCTGGCAGGTCACTTTGAACACAATGGCATCTTGTCAAACAGATGGTTCGGCACATTGATGCCTTTTAAGTAGCAGCCACAATGCAGGAGGACTGTCGTTGCTCTTTTGACATGTAAAAGTTGTCAACTCTTCTTGCTCAGCAGTACAGTATAGAGCATCCACGATTAATGGAAAAAGATTAATGTATTGAACGAGTTACAAGACTTTTTTTCCCCCCTTCATCTTTATAAAGGATGTCAAAGCTCATCATCTTCCATCCTCCATGCTCCTGGCCTTGTATTTTATTTTCTCTCCCTGTTTGGCCGCTTCTTTCTACTCTTTCCCTCTCATCTCTCACCATCAGTTCTAAGCCCTCCTTCCTGTCTCTTGTTCTCTTTCTCTGTTTAAACACATTACAGTCAACTCATTTGGGGGAATGCTATTGGTCCAGCTGCATCCTGTTGCCAGGCAACCCGTTTCCCCTGTCTCAGAGCGTTGCGGTAATTGCAGAGGGGAACAGAGGGACAAAGGGAATGGGGGTGGGAGGGAGAAGGAGACATTAAAGGAGGAGTCTGTGTAAAACATCTGGAAGGAAGCAAGAAAAGGAGATGATGAGTTAGTGGAGATGCGTCTGCAGCAGATGGTCTCAGAGGAATCTCTTGAATGTCATCAGTTTCTTGTTTTTTTTTGTTGTTTTTTAGCAGAAATGAATAAATGCAAACAGATCCATTCTGGGCTGTTCATTGCTCCTCCATACACATCAAGCACTCCTTCTCCTGCACTGAGAGTGCATGACCTCTGTCTGAAAGGCACCTTATTAAAAATAAATGATCTTTAGAGTGTGTAAATGCACACACACACGCCATCACTCAGACAGTGAAGATGAGAGCTATTCCTGGCAACGCTTCTAAAGTTGGTCAAACACAGAGTATAGTCCAGTAGTAACACAAGTTTGACTTTTTTTTTTTATCTTGACCACATTTCAACAGAGGCTCATTCATCCTGCACTGCTGATTTGAGGATTTGCTTTATATGAGACGGCCATATGAAAGATTTCTCAGCTCATAAAAGGTCTGGAGTGAAATTAGTAAACTTAACGTGAGAGGAGCATCATTTTCATATGATTTAAATTTCTTCTTTCTTTTTAACGCATTTGTTTCCTTCTCAACTTACTCTTCAATAGACAGCTGATCCTTTGTTCAATGACAATTTCCTATTTTGCAGTAGATCTGCATGATTTGTGTTAGGGCTGAATCGAATAATCAAATAAATTGTGATTACTCGCTTATAGGGCTGTGTAATTTTATTGATTCTACAATATTTATTGATCATTTTTTTCCTCAGAAAGTATTGATTTTTCATCTGCGAGGATGGATATATTAAATCCTACTTTGAGTTTTATGTCAAATCCACATGAATTAAACAATATTTATTGTATTACACCATCAGTTCAAAATCACTCTGTCCCTCTAAAATATTTCAGAAAATCTTAAAAATGCATCGTTTGCTGAATATTGTTATATATAAATCATATTGTGCGTAGAATATAGCTTATCGTATTGTATTGTGAGATTAGTGTATTGCTACAGCCCTGCTAGTTTATAGAAATATTTGTCAACTAATTTATTTAATGGAATAATTGTTAGCTGGAGTACACACTCTTAAAAGGCCATTTGCTGAGAGAACAACCTTAGAGCAGTAGCTAAGCCACAACCTCATTAGGAATAATGCTCATTTTGCATTAAAGATGAAAAAACTTATTTCTCTGTAAATATGCTCTGGCTGCAGATGCATTCTTTTCTACAAATGATTAAGCATTCGCTAAAGGAATGCTTAGCTGACATTGCATTTTAGGCAATAAAATGTTTTTTGTTTTTTTTAATTAATTGAGTTATTTGTTTATTTGGATTTTTATATATTTTTTATATTGTATAACATGAACTTAAGTGGTTAAATGAAAACGCTGCAAAATGTGCAGATTTTATTGTTTATTATTATTTTTTAATCTAGTTACGATAATCATCAGAATAATCAGTAAGATATTACTAAAATATTCTAATGATATGCTAATAATATACCTAAACGCCAGTTTCTAGTTTGAATGGCTATTACACAAGCTAAACGTTTGCTACAAAGCTTTCAGTTTAAATAAGGACAAACGAACAAAAACAAAATGGATTATGAAGAAAGGTTTATTCTTCCTGACTTTATTTCTGTCTTTTTGTCCGAATCATTCCATCCATTCATCTGTCCATCCAGGTGCATGGCATCCATTCATACATGCACGCATGGATCCATCTACAGTGTTCGTCCATTGGTCCTTCAGGTTATCCTTGTTCATGTGTATCCATTGATTTGTTTGTCTGTTTGACAAACAAATCAATCTGTCCATCTGTCCATCCTTTTGTTTATGCATTCATCAATATGTTTGCCAATTTTCTATCCATCTGTCCATCTGGTGGCCTTTAAAATTTCCATGTTCAGACCACGACGTCTGAGGAAATATTAAAGATTGACAAAAAACAATCACAAAGTATTTTGGAATTTTGACTTTAGGGAATTCAACAATGAAAAATATGTAGAGAACGATTTCGAGGAATATTTGATTCTGTCTCAAGAAAATAGTTCAGCTCTCAGTATGAGCGTTCTTTTGCTTTTCGACATTGTTAGTCGGTTTAAATGCTTCCAAAGTCCCAACAACCTTTATGCGGCGTTGATGAATATTCATCAGCCTTGACCAAAACCCTTATTGCCGTTCTTCTGAAAGTTGAACCACGTACCACAAACCCTTTGGGGAGGCTTTATATAGCTTACAACTCATAAACAATCCTCTATGTGACATTCAGGGAACACATACTTGGTCCTTCATCTCCAAAAGTCTCTCCCACCCTCGCTGTCAGCGATGATGACAGGAGGAATGATGTTTAAAGATGTCATGTGCAGATGAGGAGCTGGGTGTGTGTAACGGTGTGTGTGTGATTTCTCCAGAGTGAGGGGAATTATAAACAGCTGAGACAGCAGCTAGTAGACATGACTATTACTGACAGTGGTGTAGCTCCAAGAAGGGGCTTTGAATAGATTTTCTGGTTCCTGTTAGATATGTGGGATCTTTTTGGTGGGTGTGCTGGATCAGAGATCAGAGGTTGGACTGAAATAATATTGGAAAGAAATGTTTGTCTTGGGGGAACAAAATATAAATCCATCAAGCTGGCCATGAAGAGAGTGAGTTAGTTTTCGACTCGGCAGTAAATATTTCCTCCACTTTTTGCTTGCTGTGTTTTTCCTGCTGTATATTCAATTATTTTAAAATAGTAGTACTCAATGCATTCAGGTCTTGACACAGAAAATATTCAGAGCTTTTGTTCATGGTTTGTAGATATGTGAACACATTACTGAAGCTGGTTCCTCGAGTGTTGGCCCTCCAGGATCAGCTGAGGGAGGCTGTGCAGAATGGAGACATGGAGACCTGCCATGGGATCTGCCGGATCGCTGTGACTCTGGGAGAGAACCACTCTAGGTGTGTCTGTGTTTCGGCAGATGTTATGATATTGATATAAAAAAAGAATCCTTAAGTGATCCTGTGATCGTGTTTCATTACGTCTAACCCCCATTTGCTTCCTTTGTGCCGTCACCTCATCTTGGTGCCTGCAGGACTCTGTTGGAGCAGGTGGATCACTGGCAGAGCTTCCTGGCTTTAGTCAACATGATCATGTTTTGTACAGGCATCCCCGGCCACTATCCAGTCAATGAGACCACTAGCTCCCTTACACTAACCTTCTGGTACACACTACAGGTAAGAACAGCTTTGAATGATGATATTTGAACATTTACCTACTTCTACTTTGGTCCTTCTTTTGAAATATTTTTCATTTGTCTTACATGGTACGTTGGGAGTGTGGCACAAAGCTAAAACCTTTGTTAGCCAATCAGATTGCTTCAAAACAACCACAACTTTTTCTTAGAAATGAAACCTGTAAGCAGAAGGTTCATTTGTGTGGAGAAAGATAAGTTGAATTACTTTCAGGATATAAAGTTAATAAAACACAGGACGATGTCCATTGGGAATCATGTCAAAGCAAGTATATGGATATATTGACACATTATTTGTCTCAGAGTGTAATAACCCTAAATTTTTGTTTTCCCATGTATAAAACACAGTTTTTGAAAATGTCCCCTTTTTAGTGGTATTAAGAGGAGTTTTATAACATAAAATTACCTGCTTTGTGCCTACTTTTTTCTCAGGATGAAATCATGTCATTTGAGTCAGATAAGCAGGCGGTGTACCTCCAGGTCTACAGGCCAGTGTATTTCCAGTTGGTGGACGTGCTGCTTCACAAAGCCCAGTTCCCCTCGGACCAGGAATATGCATCCTGGTCCTCGGATGAGAAGGAGCAGTTCAGGATTTACAGGTGCATATACTTGTGCTTGTTTTCCCCGATTTGTATTCCTGATTCATCTCTATCTGAAATTACTCACTGACCGGATGATTGGTCAGCAAATGAGTGTCTCTCTCTCTAATGGACTCTAAACGCACTGGTGGCTGAGGGGAGGGCAAAACCTGTCTGACACAGATTTAACAAGTAGGATTTCAAGACTGCAACTCGCCTGAAATGTCTGTCTGCACTCCTCTGTCCTTCAGGGTGGACATCTCAGACACACTCATGTATGTGTATGAGATGCTGGGAGCAGAGCTGCTGAGTAACCTGTATGATAAACTAGGGAGGCTATTGACGAATACAGAGCAGCCTACATCATGGCAGGTGAGTGAGATGGATTAGCGATGTTAAAAAGAAGGAGTGTAAGCCGTTTTCTGCTCAAAAAAGTCTTAGCTTTGGAAAAAATTTGACAAAAATATGCATAATAACCCAAAGTAAAGAATATTTTTCTTTTTCTTTCCCCATAAAATTTATATTCATCTCCTTTAGCACACAGAAGCTTTGCTGTATGGCTTCCAGTCTATAGCAGAAACAATAGATGTGAACTATTCTGACGTCATCCCAGGCTTGATAGGACTCATCCCTCGAATCAGCATCAACAATGTCCAGTTAGCCGACACGGTCATGTTCACAATAGGTAAGGCGACAGATGTCAAGACAAAAATATATATTATTTTTTCCTGTCTGAAAAATGAATTCATGGTGTCTCTGTAGGCGCTCTGGCTGAATGGTTAGCGGATCATCCAGTGATGCTCAGCAGCGTCCTGCCTTTGGTTTTACAAGCGTTAGGAAATCCAGACCTTTCCGTATCGTCTGTTTCAACCTTAAAAAAAATCTGCAGGGAATGCAAATATGACCTGCCACCCTACGCAACCAACATCGTAGCAGTTTCTCAGGTAAGTGGACATTTACATATAGTTTTTATTTTCTGCCTTGAAATGATGGCCAGATGAAGTAAATGATGATTTTCAGCTCAATTGGAGCTGACTGGTCAGTCGAAAACTGACCCACGATTTGTTGAAGTTGAGGGCTAGCAACGCATTTTTTTTACGTGGATGTTGTTACTGATGGAAGAAGACTCAGTTATTTGTTTTCAGTGTCAATGAGGTGTTAAAAAGGAAGCCCAGCGATGTAAGAAGCCTTTTTAGGTAAACTGCATTTTCTACAACATGTCCTGTTTCATTAAGGCTGAGAGAGAGAGAGCAAGACTTCTGCAGATAACACGAAGGCTAAATGCACAACAGTAAAGTTGCTTTGTTGCAAATTTTTCAGTTTTATACCTCTAGGGAATTCACTCTGTAGTGTTAATTGCTGTTAAAAGATGCTAAAGAAAGTTCAAAACTTTAATTTTGTTGCAATTTTGCTTTTGCAGGTACAGACTCATGCAATGTGATATCTGATCTGATCTTCTATTGAGAATATTTGAGATCATCATGGCAGGATAATCTGCTTTATGCCATTTATGATAATCAGTCATGCTCAATAAATTAGAATATTATTGAGAGGTTTACTCAACCCACTAAGTGGAACACATTATATAGATTAATTACATCCAGACCGATGTTTTCAATCCTTTATTCTTGTTAACTATGACTTTCTGCTTACAGCTAATGAAACGATGACATTTAATACTGAAATATTAAATCAGGTCAATAAAAAAACATTTTATACCGAATTGTGGGCTTAATGAAAAGTAATACATGATTAAAAGTTATTTTTAAAGGTAATTTTAATCTGACCAGTGAGCCTCATCAGACCCCATCTTCTGATGTATTATGACTGTAGCTCTTGAGGGGAAGTTTGAGTCTGCCAAAATTAGTGCCAGCAGTTCAAAGTTTGACATAAAAGCTGAGATTTGTCACAATATTCTGATTGGTGCATCTGTGATTACACTACGTCTTCTTCAAGGTGTTTTTATATTCCAGAAATAACATCAGTTGAGCTTAAAAATAGTTCCAGTTGCGTTTTGTTTAAAGCTGCTTTTTGTTTTTTCTATTGAATAATAGAGCTCTTGCTCTTTTTGTCTTTTTTTGTCCCTGAAGGAGGTGCTTATAAAACAGATCCACAAGGTTTGTATCTCTGTTTTTTTTTGTGCATTTCACAGGCATTTAAACTTCAAATACCGTGAAAGATTCTGCTCTCTGAAACATGTTTGCAGTTTTTCTTGTAGACATATTATTGACTGAAAGCTTATTGTTTGCAAAAACGGTCTCTTCACACAGACCAGTCAGTGCATGTGGCTGATGCAGGCTCTGGGATTCCTGCTTTCCGCTCTGCCTGTGGAGGACATCTTGAGAAACCTTCATTCCCTCATCACCCCCTACATTCAGCAGCTAGAGAAGCTAGCTGATGAGACGGTCAGTTCACACCCAATGCAAAACAACACACTCACACACACGCACGCATACTCGTTTGCGCACACAGAGACACAGCATGCACAGATGGACTCTGGCCAAAAGGGACAGGCTTTCTATCTGCGTGGTGTCACTGCAGTGGAGCGACTCGCTGCAGGACCAGATTGGGTTTGACCCTGCACCATTGGCAAGTGACTCATGTTGGATCACCAAAGACGTACTTTCTCTGACTAATGCAAGCACTGACTCTTGAATGAAATAAATGTATTAGGAAAAACATCCCCAGAAACGCACTTACAGTAGGTCAGGCCTTTGTGCGTGCAACATGCAGTCATTCAGAAATGGAATTAGAATCAACATGAATATCTTTATATATTAGAAACGATCCTTCTGGATTGTATAAAGAAGGAGCTATATGCATCTAAAATCAGTTTATTTGCTTTTTGTGTAAAAGATTTTCTTCTGACGTCTTTCGGTTATAGGTTGTTTATTTCTTTGTGTTTCTATGTTCTATAATAACACGCTCTCTGATCCATCCTAACTTTCTCCCCTTCATATTGTTTTTACCGAGCTTCATGTTGTCCTGACATTACGTCAGCTGAAGCAGTCAGGTGCTCTGTCTGTCTGGAGCCGGCCAAATACTGGCACCTAGTGGGGAGACCTTCGGCTTCCATTACGTCAAGGGTAAAAGAGCACAACGTCTGAAGGCGATGACCAAAAAAGGAAAACGATTGATTCACTCGGATGAGTCACTGAGCTCAATAAGATCACATAATTTTAATTTTCTAGACAGACCGTTATACAGAGAGGCATTAGTCAAAATCTGAAGAATAGTAGGAGGTGTTATAATCAGTGGGTGTGGCAGGTGTGTTGTTTGTTATTCTGATTGTTGGCTGTGTTACGTCTCCATGGAGACACTGATTTTGCCCTGTTGAAGCCGTGATTGTTCAGCAGTCAGTTAGAAATAGGCCGACACGTGACGCTCAAAGTCTGTTATTTGACCCTGCTGCTTTACAGTTTTATTTCAGGTCATAAGATTGTATTTTTATGGATTCTAACCGTATGAGTACGTAATCCCATAATGCATCTGAACCGCCACATCGGGTAGGAGATGTTCTCCAAGTTTTGTTTGCCGCTCAGTCTGTTAAACGTTGGCAGAATCAGTGACAGTTTATTCTACAAACTGAACATATTTAGCATCAAGTGCACTTAAATATTAACCATCTCAATATTAAAATGAACATTTATTGTGACTGTGCATCGTTTTAATGTTTTATTGCTGCCGAGCTGCGCACACAAGTTGCTGTGATGATGCCCAGACCACCTGAGTGTCCACAGAGGAAATTTCACAGATCAGAGCTTGATCACAGATGTTAACACACTGAAAAGAAAATATGGCAGCTGTGGTGCTTGTCTTTCAACAGAGCCCTGGTGCACATAGAGCCTCCTCCTTCTTCTTTCCTCTAACTTTACATAAACACTGCATTGTGGGATGAGAAGTTACTTTTTAACTTTTGACATAAAATGTGTTTTTTCTGATTTCTTGTTGTTGAATTTGCTCTTCTTATTTTTTAAATAAAAACAAGAACACTATAACACTGACTGATTTACATAGGATTTAATACATAAAAAACCCAAAATAATTTAAGGTGCTAAGTTCTTAAAGCTGAATTATATAAATGTAATTATGCCCTTTTTCCTCTTAGCAAAATGTTTCTATGCATTGTAAAATAGATAACTCTTATTCCTACAGTCTTTTTCACTGTAGGAACGAGTGGAAGAAAAATCCTTGTTGGAGTTAAATTGTCTTTCTCTTCTGTTTTTTTTCCTTTAGCCTAATCCATCCAATAAGCTGGCAATCATTCACATCCTGGGGCTGCTGTCCAACCTGTTCACTACGCTCGACATCAGCAAGCAGGATGATGAGTCGGCTGATGGCTCTGCACCACCTGTCAAAGCAACCCCACCCCCTCCAGGACCAAATCCGGTCTGTCACTACACACCATAACCAGACTCATAGTTAGTTAGTAGTTTAGGAGGACAGTCACTGACAAACTGAGTGTAAAGATGGATGATAGCATAGTGAATGCATCACTCAAAGGTACATGACAGTATTGGAGATTTAAAAGCCACATAATTCTTGGGACAATATGACTTTCTTTTCCTAAAACATCAACTTCAGTCATTGTAATTCTGCTGCTGACATGTTTAGTACAAATGTTAGAGGCTGTTTTCCTGTTAGTTACCGTTTTTCTTTACTTTTTCAGTGACTGTGTTCTCTCCACATTGTTTCCTGTGTTTTTAGGTGGTGGTCGTTTTGCAGCAGGTTTTTGCCCTCATACAAAAGGTTCTGAGCAAGTGGCTGAATGACTCGCAGGTCGTGGAGGTACGTAGACACGCCGAGCCAAGTCCAGTCACCTCTCTGTGTCTGCAGCCCACACATCTCAGTCTTCGATGTTTCACAGGCGGTGTGTGCCATCTTCGAGAAATCTGTGAAGACCCTCCTGCATGACTTTGCCCCCATGGTGTCCCAGCTAAGCGAGATGCTTGGCCAGATGTACAGTACAATTCCCCAGGCATCAGCTCTTGACCTGACACGACAGGTAGTCAGTCGACTCAAAAACAAAAAGCACAAACTTCCAGTCGCATCAAGAGAATTTAGAAAAGGGATTGTGTAAGCCAAAAAGCTGCCCATTAGTGAAAAATTATTTCGTTTTTAAAACATCTTGAGTATGATTCATAACTATAAAAGAAATTGTTGTTATGCGTTAAGTGTTATAAAAAATTTTCTGATTGGTGTTCATCAAAGAGGTCAAAAAATGGAACATTTAGTACAATTAATTTCATTTGACATTTGTCTTCTTGTGAGTAAGAAATTGCTCACATTAGTCACACAGCATTGGCAGCTATTTTTGTTGGTATGAGACCTATTGTTATGTTTAAAGATTAAGGCTTTGGAAATGCCAGATTTAATCCTAGTATGTCTATTAAAGCTTGGGGATGCAAGTTCACTCAAGTTGATTACTTTGGAAGAAATGTAACATCTATACATTTCTTCCACAAATTGTGCAGTTTTACCTTTATTGTTGTTTTTTAGGTTTGACGCTCATGATGGGTGTATTCATTTCAGTGTCTGAAAGTAAAAAACATGTTAGAAAACATATACAAGGAAGCTTCAGAAAAAAAGTGAGAGGAGAAAGAGGTCAGGAGATAACAGACTGGTGACCAACCCACATTTTCAAAGTTGCTCTGTCATTGGACATTTTATCTTTAATTCGTCTCAGTGGAGAATGGGCATTTGGAGCAAAATAATAACTTCGAGAACTAAAATTCAGGAAGATTTTTATCAACTCTGGTTCAGAAGAGCATACTGGTCACAGTTGTGTTAAACATAGCAGCAGTGAACGGAAGAAGCTGAAAGTCTCAGTGTTCTTCAATTAATCAGTCCGTCTCACTCCTATGTAGCTTTTAAGACATTATGCAGAGAATGCCATTTGCTGCTCATTCCCTTTGTCATGCTTCATAAGATTTTTTTTTGTTCTTGGACTACAATAAAAAAAGGTCCATAGATTCCTGCTTTGGACTCTAACTGGGCACCTTTATCAGTAAATTTATTGATACATAAAAGCTGGGTGTGAATGTAATCTGGATGGTTTAATGTGAGTAAAGCTGCAGCCTTACATTTTTTGTTTTAGTTGCCGTCTGACTTGCTGAATTGCTCATTTCAGATGGTGCATATCTTTGCCAGCGAGACAGACCACTTCCCACCAATCAAGGCTCTGTTTGAGCTGGTTACCTCGGTAACACTGTCCGTCTTCCAGCAAGGTAGGGGTCCAGCAGAGTTGGGAGTTTCAGGACTCTTAAACAGTTTCTATTCAGGTGAAGGATGGATGTTCAGATCAGGACAAATTTATTAATAAAACATAAATTTGTTTTGTGTTTGGCATAAGCAAAATTTCTCATTAAAGTTATACATTTTCAAAATATGCTAAAAAAAAGTTGGACTTTTTAATGTTTGCTTGTAAATATTTGAGGAACTGCAGTGTTTTCTGTCATTTTGGTGTTTTTAGAAGACGGAGCAACCCCTACCAAATACTGGATGTTTTTTGTCTGTAATAATAAGTATTATTTGTTTAAATGGGTGATGTCTTGAAGCTGCTAATATCTGAAAGCAGAGGAACGTGGAGGCCATTTCAATTTAGCCAAAGCAAATCCGTGAATAATCAACATTCATCTGCCAGAAATACCTGACTCTTGTCACTACATTACAGACTACAACCATAAACCTTGTCAGCTTTTCACATTTTCAAAATGTGGTGTTTGATTCAATTAAAAAGAAAACAGTTTGTACGTTTTAGTCGATGAATTTCCTCACTCACATGAATGTCAGTAGACTTTAACTTTTTTTGTTTCTTACTCAAAAGCCAGCCTTCTGTTCACCGTTGGCTCATGGGTGTAAATCTTGAACCAGAAAGATATTCAGTGGCCATATGTTTTTCATCAATGTGTCCATGCCTTTTGCAGCTTTAATAGGTTCTCTGCAATTTGGGACGGCATAATCAAAAACTACAAATAGCAGCCAAGCTAAACATCATTAAGGAAAAAAGTGCAAACATCACTGTCAGCAACTTTCAGGCACTACTTTTTCTCTACCTGTGAGCATTAAATACAGGAACAAAATTAACCACAAACAAAAGCCCGACTCAAGCCTACAAGGAAGATTTCATCAATGCAGACCTTTTTTTGCCCTTACTGTTTAAATCATTTTTCGACTTATGATTTGCTGTAAACACATGAAGTCAACATGTTATCATGTTTTATGTTTGTCTAATCTCTGCTTAATTTTGCTCTTCCGTTTGTTATTTATTTTTATATTTACAGATTAAGGCCAGGTCTTTCAAATGTTTTTGTGTTTTTTTTATTTGTGTTATTTTTATTTTTTACTGAATGTCATTTAGGGATCAAGAGATTGATCCTTTTTTTTTTCTAAAATTTTCTAGACTATTTGTATCAGGTGTGGCTGATGCCTCTGCTCTCTGTGTAGTCCCTTTTCTCCCCTCTTCTCTACTCTTGCTTTGACTGGTTAAGTAATGGCTGCCTCTCCTGCATTTTAAGTGATTTTATTTGTTGTACCCTCTGAGCAGGTTCCTGCAGTACACAATAATAATTAAACAGAGTACAGTCCCAGAGCAGGGGACCAGTGGCTTATTCATCAGGCCAGCAGGGAACATGTCCGCTGCCACCTCTGTTTTTGGACAAGAGGCTCTCTGAATAAGCCCTGTGCAAAAATCTTCTAAATCACTGACACGCTAGGAAAAGATGTTGAAAAAACCTAAAATAGATTCATTTTTTGCAGCTACATAATTTCACATTGAAGAATTTAGAAAACTACAACTTCTCAGAGCTGGTGCCAGTGAGGTTCCACATTGGCACCTGTATCAAATATTGTTATTTGATACAACAAATAAAAAACTGTATCAAAGTTTTCACTGATTTCTATTACTGTTGATTAAGACAAGACAGAAAGTGTCTATTTTTTGGTGCCGTTTGCTGATTTATAATGATCAATAGAGATTTGTCTGTCTTGATTAAAAGCAAATCAACTTAATCATTCTGCGATGTATTTTGTGGGCTCTTCACAACACAAACTAGACAAAATAGAACAAATTAGTTCTTTAATGGAAAGCACATTATCCTAACAGCAGTGTCATTAAAAGTCCCAATTTTATTGCCTTTCATCGAACAATTCTACTCAAATGGCAAAAAAGCAGTTTTTATGGAAGTTTTCAGAATGGGGTTATGTCATTGCATTAAAATATCATATTTTAGGCCTCTTCAACGTCTTTTCCAGGGTACCAATAATTATGGAGGGTGCCGTATCATCTCTAAAGTTTGTGTGATGTGGATGAGGGCTGAAGGGTTTTTCAGTAGGCCTGTTTGGAGTCTGGGAACAGGCTCACTATAGACACATGTTTTTCTCATCACTTCTAACTCATCTGAATTATTATTTTGAAAGAAAAAAGGAATTTTTCTGTAGACTCTTTAATGATGACTCAAGAAGATTTTTTCCCAATGTAAATTGTAATTTTTTTTAAATGACTCACATGGTAGTCTGGTAGTTTGTGTCCAGCACGATGGAGGTAATAGCACATTTGAATGTATCATTGAATAGTAGCACAGTACGTTCAGTTTAAAAGCCAAAGGGATCTTTGGAGGAAATGTGTTGCTTTTAATCTGATCACAATGCTGCTGCTGGTGCATTATGGGAAGGAGGGTGCGTTCAGGTTCAGTAGCCCTTCTTCCTCATCCTGTTGCAGTAACAGAGGTGCCTTCGGGGTTCCCACTCCAAACCCACCGTTGCTTCTTAGATTTCTTCCTTTTCTCTCGTTACTTCTTCTCATTTGGTTTCCCTCCAAGCAGACCCATGTGTTTGTCTTCTGCCTGTTATTTGTTTTTGGTTGGTCTCTTCTTCCAAGACTCTGCCAAAGCTTCATATGTCTGCCCCCCACCCACCCTTATCGCCCCCTCTGTTCCTTACTCACATGTAAATTATTTCAATGAAATATTTTTTGGTTCTCTTTTTATTTCCACATGACTGTTGAATCTATTAAGTTGCTGTTTGTATATTATTCTTATTCTCTCTTATGATTTCTTAAGTTTCATCTTTATTATATTATAGGACCCAGGGATCATCCTGATATTGTTGATTCATTTATGCAACTCCAAGCTCAGGTGTGTTTTTTGGTTTCTTATTTCATTCACTTTGGGTTTCTCTCCCTTTCTTTCCTTCTCTCTCTGACTTCTAGCTGTTTTTCTTTCTTCCTCTCTTCCTCTCTGTAGCTTTTGCTGTGTTTTGTTACTGGGCGTTAAGGTGTCCCATCACAAAGGCGAGGCAGTGGAATGAAACACTCGAGGGAACTGTTTGCAAAAGGGACATTTGTCTCTCCACGAATCCTTTTAGGCTCGAGCAGTCGCCTCACCACTCATATTGAGATTTAGTTTTACCTGCAGAAACCACTGATGGATGCAGGATGCTCTCTTAGTCTGTATATGTTGCTTTAGACTGTGATGGTTTAATACAAGTGTTTTTCAATAAACTGAAATATAACTAATTCAGTTTAAAAATTAAATTCTGTGTAGATACATAGATTTAAACACAGAGAGAAACACCTTCTTCAGCAGCGACCTGCTGTAGCTTATCCATCTTATGGAGAATGTCAGTAGCTGTCTGCTTGACAACTGTCTACTCAACTTCTCCATTATTTTATTATTATTACCTTATATAGAAATATTTCTTAATTAAACTCATTTTTTGTTGTTTTTCTTTCTTTTCTTTTTAAACATTTTCCAAGAAACTGAATTTTGGATTTTCATTAACTGTAAGCCTAATAACCAAACTTAACAGAAATAAACACTGGAAATATCTGACTTATTGAGTAATTATTTTATATAGTGTGAGGTAAACTTTAAGAATTTAATAACTGAAATTAATTACCTTCCCAGTTAAATGCTAATTTATTGGTTGTATCATGGTATTAACATAAAAATATACAACAGGATCAAATTGCTGTTAATCAGAAAAGCAACAGCTGTTCATAAGGCAGCTAAAATAAGGCACCAAATTTGACTTTTGCATTTATAATAATATCAATTATAACATTTCTTATCAGTCTTTTGGTTTTCATTTAATAGAAAAAGCAAAAATGTAAACACCCACCTTCAAAGCTACTCAAAGTTTCTGTCACCGTTTGATTCAAAGTCCTTCTAATAAGGTGCTGAAGTGACTAGGATGTTCACTGCCCCTCCCACACATGTTGCTGCGGACTGCTGGTCAGCTGGCTAAAAGAAGAAAACAACTATGAATCTATCAGCTTTGAAATGTTTCTACTTGCTAAAACACGAAGATGAGTGAAAACTAAAGAAGACTGCTCTTATAAAGATGATGCCGTCTTAAAGCTGACAAGACGTGACCTGATTTAAATGGAAGAATGTGATTTCCATCACACCTATTCCCATCATATTCATGATGCTTTTATTTTTCATTAAGGTCACCAGGCCGTGGAAAATCTCATGTTGCCAACTGTTACATTATTAGTAGTAGGTTAATGGCATTCTTTTAGTCCTGACAGTGTTTTCCTTGACTGGAAGCTTTTCCAAAACTGTTAAATGTGTTTTTATGTAAGCAAAGGAGACTTAATTTAGCCTCTATCAGTCAGCTGACCATCAGTGTGAAGCAACAGGTGGGGTAGAGGGAGCTCTACATTATTCTGTCCTTTAAGAATAAAGTTTTTTGCCTGAACATTAAAAGGTCTTTCAACAGTAAGATGTGGTACGACTGAAAAGTTGACTGCATTTTTAAATAACTGAGAGTTTAGAAATCCTTTCGTTACATTCCTTGAATAAAATTAGACAAATATTTAGCATGAAAAATATGCGATTTAAAACAGCCAATCTGGATCGTTACGCGTTAGGTTTTTAAAAACATCAACACCTTAGTCGTATTTTGGTGACTAACCAGATGACTGGTTAGTCTCTGAGCCCAGTCCCCCTCTGAAGTCATTCCAGCCCAGAGCCAATCAACGCCTAAATGAATTAATATTCAGCTAATATTAATCTGCTCCAACAAATTGGCTGATGGCTCTCTCGTTTTTATATTTTGTCTTTTGTCTTCATTCTTCCTTTGTTTTCTATCTTTGGATAGATCTGACCTTTTCTCCCTCTCCCTCTCTCCTCTCCTCCATCCTGAATAAGTTCATTATTATGAGATGAGTTGTCTTTCTCTTTATCTGCACATGTTAATTACTTATTACACACTTCTGTTGCATATTCTGTCCAGTCAACCAAAAACAAGGAAGATGCAATTGAGTTTGAAGAATCAAAGCCAAATCCCACCATTGCCTTTAGTTTTGACTTAAGTTTCAAATGATTTCAAAGTTTGATTTTTTGCAATTTGTTTGTTATATCTGCATCAGTTCTGCATTGGAGGATCTCTGGATGAGTTTGGATAAATTTCTTTGCTAACAGATGGAGAGAGCACTGTAGCCTGGTAGGCAGATCTGGTCCTCTGTTGCCATCAGATCCGGCTACCAGGCTTGGCGGGTGTTGTTTGTTAGCCGTACTTTTGAAGGAGCTTATGCAGTGGAATGTGGTGAAGCAGTAGCGGACGGGTCGGCCCCGCAGAAACGTAATGTGAACTGCTTTTATCTCGTAGGCCCTCAAACGGAAGCCCGACTTGTTCTTGTCAGAGAGTCTTGACGTGAAAGCGGTGTTCCACTGTGGTAAGTGAGCGCGAGTCTCTCACAGGCAGCACCTGCCCCTGTGCAGAGATGTGCTTGGCTTTCCAGCCAGCTGTGTTCCTGTCAGTACAAACTGTTCGCGTTTGACATCGGTCCTCAGTGGCTCCTGTCTCCTCTCTCCCAACTTCAGGAATCCTGTCACTCAAATTTCCCGAGGCCCCGACGGTCAAGTCGACATGTCTGTTCTTTGTAAGCACACGGATACACACATGCTGCAGGAACAGAAAACTATTGCAAATGCCTAAAATTTGACGACTGTTTGGTTCTGCTAGACTGAACTGCTGCCGCACTGCTCAGATGTGCCTCCGTTAGCCAGGGTGGTGCAGGAGGACGGCAAGCTGTTGGTCCAAGCTGTGCTGGAGGTGAGAAGCTGCGTTACTTCTCACTTTAATTATATAGCATCATGCTGTGGTGTCTCTTAGCAATGATGGAAAATAATACATATTTTTGTGTTCTCTTTTAAACTGTTATAAAATAAATATTCAGAAAGTATGGTGCATATTTGACTAGGGCTGAAACGATTAATCATGATGAGTTGATTATTGAAATGACAAAAGCTAATTTAGTCGGCGAATAAGCCTTAACTGGAGTATAATGACTTTAAAAGGGCTATGTATTGAAACAACATTCTTAGAGAGGTAATTAAGCTAAAAACTATACCAAAAAAATATATCTTTACATATGTTCTACCCACAGCACATTTTGTATGAAAAAGGCTTAAGTGCTTAAATAAAAAATCTGCAGAATGTGCCAATTTTGTATCCGAATAATTGATAGTTTAATCAATTACTAATCTAATCTTTAACCCCCTTTAACTTGATGCCGTTAAGTAAATGGTTAAGCAGAGTGCAACTGAATGTCACCAGAGGTCACATTGTTAGTAGCAGTCCATCTTTGAGTAATTTAATCTCTATGAATCCAGCTGATCTTTTAGAGAACACATGTAAAGCTTAAAGCTGTGTTATTAAAACAACATCCCAAAATCTGAACTTCTCACACAGCTTTGCTCACTTGATTATCTGAAAATGGAGAGTATTTACAAAATAAGACAGAACACACATTCCACACTGTAAAAGAAAGGAGTGGCAGCATTATACTGTGGTGAGGATTTTCTCCCACAAGATTTTTGTTTGCACAGTATAAAATACTAGGTTCCAAATTATGTATCAATTTGTCTTTGTCTTTCACACAAAATATGCTGCAGGTTGTGCACTGTTCTACATGACGACATGTAGAGAAGTTCTGTAGGTTTCAATGCTGTTGGTACGTCCAGACTAGTAAAGTATTTCCTTGTTTCTCTGCAGGGCATCGGGGGCGGAGCATCCCGGAGTCTGATGGACCAGTTTGCTGAAGTGCTGTTCAGCCTGAACAAGCACTGCTTCTCGCTGCTCGCCGTGTGGCTGAAAGAAGCACTGCAGCCTCCTGGCTTCCCGTCGTCACGCATCACCACCGAGCAAAAGGACAACTTCTCCCAGCAGATCCTCAGGTATCAAACCTGGAAGGTTATTTACACGATTACGAGATGAAGTCTAAGGGTTGGGCAACATTGTAAATTACCTACGCTCAGTGATTTGTTCTTTTCTCTCTCTCTCTCCCTCTTTTGCAATGCAGAGAGCGAGTAAACAAGAGAAGAGTGAAGGACATAGTGAAAGAGTTTACACTGCTGTGCAGAGGTCTGCACGGCACAGAGTACGCTGCTGAATACTGAAGCACTGCCCCACGTGCTCCCAGCTAATCGTAACCTTCGTCCTACCCAGATGCCACAGCAACAAAGTTCTCTCCAAGCCCATAAAGACATCGAGAAACGATTGTAACGATAATCCATCCAGCCGCAGGACAAAGACACGGAGCACAGACACGGAGCACAGAGCTGCCATCGGATCAGAGGACAAAACTCCAACTCCCAGCAGGCCTCAGAGAGAGCCTCCTCCTTGCTGCATTGATTCTTTCACTGTTAAAAGATTGATTGCCTCTTCCTCCTCTCTTCTCTCCTTTTTAAAGGTCATTTCATTGGAAGGATTTTGAGCAGCACACCCAGCATGCTGCCTAACACCGCCTCCTATCTCTGGCTTGTTCTGCCTTTCTAGCTCTTCCTGTGGTTCCCTAGGTTTGTTTCCTGGTAATTAGCATCTATATGAAATGGTAGTGGTATCGTACGTAGCTACTTGACATTATTTTTCAAAGTAAACCAAGGTAATTATATAAATGTATATGTAAATACAAATAGGTGGTTTCAGTCCTGCTGCTGCTGCTAATGGGATACAAAGGAGCATTGTTTAGAGGTGGAGGGGAGGGGGTTCTGCAGGAAGTTATCCCAATATTTGCTCCCGCTCATGCCCCGCCCTGTGATCTCTGCGTTTGTCAAATTATATTAATTGTTTTGTGATTTTTTTTTTCTATTTCTTTTCTTAAAAGGCCTTTTCTGGGGTGTCAGTAGGTAGGGTAGACTGAAAACCACAATGTTTGGACTTTATACAGTCAAATAATTCATCAAGCCCTCTTTATTAGGGGCTGTACCTCATGTACGTGTCATCCTACCCAGTCCTACTGCAGTCTCGCTCTTTACCACGAGGTAAAGCAGGACTGCTGAGAACAATGGCAGGAGGGAAACCGGATCCCGGTAACCAGCGCTATGACGGAAGCTGCTAAGAAGGAAACTAGGCATTTCTGACAGTGGGCTCCTTAGTCACTGTAATTGTGCAAAAATATTAATCCGAGTTGTGCATATTAACAGTTACTGCTGAACACTTGCGTATTTGAGTGTACGGGTGTGGTCGTATCTGTATGTACGAGAGGTTTGCACATATGTATCCTTTATTTCCCCCCCTTACTCACTTGTTCTGTGCACTTATATTGGACCTATGGTACAAATGCATCGTTTTCTTTTCGGCTGGTATTCAAAGAGCCCGTTTTGTCCTTCAAGCCACGCTCACTCAGGCAACCCTGTTCAGAAAGACTGACCTGGAGCATCTAACACTCCTTGAACTCTCATCGCCTCTTTGTCAAACCAGACTCGTCCATCCATGTCATTCTCACCAAGCACTTCTATTAACAAACGCTTGCGATCAAGCTACCCAGAATCCTCTGGGTCACTGCCTTGGAGAGGATCGGGAAGGGTCAGAGCACCACGACGTAAGATTGCCCGATAGAGAGAGTTTCCTCACGCCGACATTCTGTGCTCATCCTTTACGCCTGTGACGCTACGGCTGTAAATTAAAACTGTCTTTGTGAATCAGCAGCACTCGGCATCTAAACGTACCTTGTGATCTCTGATAAAACTTTTATCTCAGTATAATCCTTCTGTCTTATCCGAGGTGCCTGCAGACATGTAGCATGTATGTGTTTCGGGGTGGAAAGGGGATTTTGGGAGGGGGCAACAGTGGACGAAGACAGAGACCCAAGACAGGAATCACTTTTGATCCAAGCCGCTTCGCTTTAGTCCAATTAGTACAGTGAACGTCTTGCTGTTCAACACTGATCCCTGGTTTGTTTTATGCTCTTAGTCTAAAGTGAGAGAAGGAGCGGTGTTTATCACAGTCTAGAGTTGTAGGCGGATGAGGGGTGGAAGGAATTAAATGTACAGTGGTCTTTTTGTACCTTGGCTTTAATTTATTAAATATATCTGAGACTGCAGCTATTGATGTCTAACGGTTGTGGGTGTTTTTATTTTTCTCCTATCAGCACTTCTGTCAAAGATGTTCTTGTTTCTCTAGATGCTGGCTCAGATTTAAGAACATTATTTTGCCTGCGGACAAATATTGAATCACTTAGGTTTGTAGGATTACACCAACTTCATTCACTCAAAAAATATTCATCCTGAGTATAACCAATTTCTGATGAGCCTAAACATCCATAAATACTTAGGTGACTTATCAATGAGACACTTTGAGAGTGGGTTTTGTTTCTAACAAATGTCCACTGATGTTTAAAACACATTTTTTAATGTACAGTTATTGTTTTATTTGTATCTCTGATAGATCAAGTGAAATTCTTTGACAAAACCATAAAACTTATAATGCAGGGAAGCAATAAACCCTGTCATAAGGAATTATTAGCAGCCGACATTCAGCCCTCCCTGCAAACCTGTCAAGTCTTGTAGAGGACAATTTTCAGCAGAAGTAGCAGATGATGCAGCAGTTCTGCAGGAAGCATCGTTGGAAATTGAAAAGTATTTTAATGCAACACATCAACCTGGCCAAATGGTATTTATAACAGCTTGGCTTGGGAAGAAAAATCTTTGGTAATTAAATTTGTCCATTCCAGTCTGTCTTGTTCCTTTTCACAAACTGTTCCCATGAGTTGTGATGTTGCCAGACTTCATAAAGTCCACGCAACGCTTTCTTCTAAAACCTTAAGAGCAGCCCTGCAGAGTGCAATTACACACATTAGAATGAGGAATTTGAATAAGTACATGATATAAGTGGTTCTGGGTGGCTCAGTTGGTAGAGCATGCGCAATGACTAGACCTCGACGCGGTTGGCCTGGGTTTGATTCCTGCCTGCCTCCTGTTTTTAACAATGGCTACTTGTGCCAAAAGCAGAAGAAAAAAAGACATAAGTGTTGTTATTTTATTATTATTATTATTTTTATTTTTTTATTTTATTGTTTTGTTTTGTTTTGAGGGGGGTGTATATAGTTAGCGTCCCGATCCACACTCCATTCCAGTAGATGGCGGTAATGCACATCTAAAAGTTGTTTGCCAACCGCCATAAAAAAGGAAAAGAAGAAGAAGAAGAAAAAAAGACATGACGCAAATAGAGAGTGAAAAAATATGGCAAGCACAAATAGCTGTAGTCTAAGCACAATGAGCAGTTGCCTTATGTGACGTCACCCGAGGCGTGTTGAAGCTTGTTTTATAGGAGGGTTAGAGTTAAACAAATTAACAAAATAGCAGGAAACTGTATTGATTTGTTATGAAGGTTTAAAACTGTGAGAGAAGTGACGTTATAAGTTTTTTGAGCAATATGGAAAAATGTAAGTTTAATTCGACAGAACCTGGGCTTGTTGGTGTGAAGCTCTTCTGTTTTTATAAACAGTAGATACGGAGAGGTGATGCATTCAAGGTCTTCCCAAACTGTCTGACATTCCAGGATGTTCTCCCTCGACAATCCCCAGCTGCGCATGCGTGATGCGGTCAGAGCGGCGCACATGTGAGTGCTGATCTCCGTCCACCCTGCCCCCTGCCATCCTGCGTTGCCGACCCGTAAACAGACAACTTCCAAGCTTTCGTTCAGGAAGGCGAGTCTTGTCCAGATCTGCGGTGACTGTCTCAGCTTTTCATCCTAAACTAGTGAAGCTGCTGCACGTAAGTTAGCTTCCTGCTAACTCTGTGATCCATAGCTTTCAATCAGTAACTCCCCCTCCCCTTTGGATATGTTAGTGGTGTTACTCCTCATCTTCTTGCAGTCACTCTTGTTCTGTTGCTAATTGCTAAATTTGTAGTTACCGTGAAAATATGGCGTGTGTGTGGGATACAGACTGCAATTTTCTGCATAAAGCTCCTGATTTGTGCTCCCAGTTTTTGAATCATGACTGAGAGAGGAAGAACTGAAGTGAAAGAGTAAATCTCTTGTTAAAGACGTTTTCCTCTAAAAGCAACTAAAGGAATCAAAATACACATGATGATGTGCACGAGAGAAGAAGACATTTTAGAAACAAACTGATGCTGCAGATAAAAAAAAAAAAAAATCTTATTCAAAGCTAGAAAATCTGACTCAGTTCTGGGGTTTTTTTGCCTTCACTCAATGCTGGCGGTTAATCATAAACCATCGCAAACATCTTGTTCTTTTCACTGAATGTAGTGGTTTATATATCAATTTTTTGTTGTTGTCTTGCTAAAGAATGAATTTGAGTAAATCAGTCAAAGCACCTAAAGCAGAACAGAGGGCAGTCCTGATCTGAGCTCAGGACTGCCAGATTATTGAGGTTCAGTATCAGGGGTCGCCTTTTGTCAACATTTTATCTGTAGAAACCAGAGTTCTCCTCATCACCATGTTGTCTTTAACTGTGCTGCTGAGCTGGTCTTGAGTTGAGGAGGCAAACTTTGCGATTTATCAGTTTCACTTCAAAGTTTAGCTTAAAATTCATATTTAAAGAAAGTAGATTTCTTATTCAGAAATGATCTGTGCTTTATTTATTGTCTAACTTGTTTTGAAGTAGTTTATCAGTCTCTAATGTAAGGTTTAAAATGCATTGTGGAAAGTACATAAATTTAATTTGAAAAGTGGACTTTTCACATTTTTGTATACATGATTGTGACGTCTCTTTAATGATTTAACACGCCACAGCTTCATTTGAAATATGATTTGATTAAAACTATATAAGAAGTGACGTGAATACCCAAACTATTATAATAGTTTACCCAATAGTTTGGGTAACTACTGACAAAAAAAAAGCTTTGAATAAAAATATGTTTCGGTTTCCAGAATTTCATGAGTTCATGAATTTCGGGGTAAAAAAAATCTGAATAAAATTGTGGATTATTCAGATGTTTAGTTTAGTACATCAGTTATCAGCTACATTAACTCTGAAGAATTTTCAATTTACATGAGTCACAGCAACATTTACTTTCCCTTTGGGATTAATAAAGTATTTTTGAATTAAATTTGAATTGAATTTGAAGCTTGATTTGTCACAGATAATCTTAGATCGACCAAGTCTGGTTTGGTGACCAAGCAAAGAATTGACATTTGGGTTTTTTTATTTTGCGTTTTTACAAATAAAGTAAAATTAAAAGCGATCGCTAGTTGAACTTTAAAGAATCTGTATTGAGCATAAATGTCTCGTAGAGCAGGAATGATACAAGACGCTAACTTGAACATTGAGTTTTCAGCATTTTTGGAACATGCAGAAAATAATCTAAACATAAACTAGGTGGGTTTTTTTCAGATTTCTTTTTCTAAACTTGCTTCAAAAGTGGAATGTTTATCAGGAGTGAGCCTTGTAAACTGGATTTCTTTCTCCTCCTCAGAAAAATGGCCGTCCTGAGGTTCTACAGCAGTGAAGCTCTGATTGGACGAGCCTTGCAGAGAGCAGCGAAGCTCTTCCCTCACCTGTCCATCACGACCGAGCTGTGCTACAATGTGGAACTGACAGGTGAGATCGCGCCGATGAACTCGCTCTAGAAACGGCAGCCTTCCACCACGTCCTAAATGCTCTTCCTGATCTCCGCTGCAGGCTGCGAGCGTCTGGATGCGGAGCAGAAGGAGGTTCTCCTCTGGTTGTTTCGTCCTCCTCTGCAGGCAGAGCCGCTGTCTGACCAACCAAGGCTCACAGAGGGACGCGGGGACAAACTAGTGGAGATCGGACCGAGGTGCTGCTTATGATTTCTGCACACTGGAGTCTGGCATTTGATTAGCTTTAGTATAACAGTATACAGCGTCCTTAAGGGTGGCACAAAAAGAGAGGGGTCTCCTTAACTATTCCTCTTTGCATAACTGGTCTACATCCTCCAGAGGCCTGGTTTCTACGTCTGAGTGAAGTAGCCATGAAGGAAAGTTGATTTGGCCGTATATTAAAGACCATTATTCTGTGAAGTGACCCAGTAAAGGTCCATGTCCAGTTTTCAAAGCGCTTATGCATCTTAACGAGGTCCTCACTATTTTTTGGAAGAGAAACGAGTCCACATAATCACTGATTCTCCACTGAATTTGCTCAGATATGTATGTTGTCTAATTTTTCCACTGTCAGATGCAACAAAAGCTAAATTTATCTTAGGGCCTTCTCTCTACCTGGGGTGCTAATTAGCAAAGCCAGCATAATTTTTATAACTGGAACCTTGGTGAACTGGTGAAAAGGTATTCGTTCATTCATGTAATGAGGCTGGGAGGTTAACAAGACCAACATGAATATTCATCCGTTCCTATTAATAAATATTCATCAGAATATAATAATATTAATCATCATAAATGATGTATGTGAGAATGTGGCTGTTCTTTTTTTTTTTTTTTTTTTTGCCAGTTGTTTGTTGATTCTTGCGTTGTGTGTGAATTGTGAGACAGTTATTTTTTGTTTTTGGGCATGTGTACCGACTGATGGCACCCTTTGAATTTCGTTGTCCTTGTGACAATGACAATAAAGATTTATCTTATCTTATCTTAGAATATAGGCCACTGAGGTTGGACATGCCTGACACTTTGAACCTCAATTTGTATTAACTATATTCTAATGTGGTGTGCTTTAGAGGACTGAAATGAAAATTTGTCAAAATGTTTAAAGTGGAAATGGACCAATCAGGTGTTTTCCTGGCCAATATGGGTCGGCTAATAGGTCTGAACTTCTGAATTTTTCACAGATTATATGTTTTGTAAGTGTTAACACATAAAAGATTTTTTTTTAAAGTGCTGCAGGTTCTTTCCTAAATATTTTAGCTTTGAATTCAACCAGAATTTCTAAGAACATTAACATCAAGATTGTCCGATGTTTATCTTTTACTTATTATTCTTTTATTATGTATCGGTTTTGGTCGAATAAGTAAAACTGGGCTGATATTAACAAGCAATGATTATTTTCATGGTGGCATTTGTGCTTCTTAGTACTAATATTGAAATGTCAAATATTGGTCATTATCGGTTATTGACCATAACACCCTTAGTAATGCGGCCCATATTTTCATATATTTGCATCCCTAGAACATGGGCATCATTCTGAGTTGTGCATCAGCATTTTTGTCTGTGTGTTTTTAGGCTGAACTTCTCTACCGCCTGGTCAACAAACGCCGTGTCCATCTGCCAGAGCGCCGGCCTCGCCAACGTCACGCGAGTGGAGCAGTCCTGCAGGTTTCTGATCAAGGTCGCCGACGATGACATGGGAAGGTCACGATTCGATTTTGTTCCTATTTATTTATCTGAGTTGACCCGTCCATCTCCTCACCAGGCCGAGAACGGACGGAGTACGAGCGAGCTCGGCGCAGACATAAAGGAGCTGATCGGGTGTCTCCATGACAGCATGACAGAGTGCGTCTATCAACATCCCATCACCTCCTTCGCCGTGGAAACCACGCCGCAGCCGGTGTTTGAGGTGGACATCCTGGGGAAGGGCCGCGCCGCCTTGGAGATGGCGAACCGCGAGCTGGGTGAGGCTTTTTGGAAATGCTGCTCTGCTTTTACCTCTACACACACACACACCGAGTCTCTGGTGTTTATAACCTGGTGTGATCTCTCTCTCTCCTACTCTCTCTCTTTCATCTCTTTCTTCATGCCCTCTTTCCAGTCTTGCAGTTGTCCGTAAGTACTCTGTGCGCTGAAGGAGGCCATAACGTCACATGATGCATGACATTCCCACTTAGTTTAAGTCACAAGATGATGAAGCCGCTGCTGATTATCTGGCGTGTGCACGTGTCTTGTTTCTGTGTGCCTTACGATCGTAGTGAAACACTAAGCAGACTGTAGTGTTCGGTCTGAACATGCTTGATGTGGTGTGACTTGGGAGCAAAGCTGAAGATTTTGTGGTAAAACTAAAACATTCTGCGAAACGCATTCACTTCTCTTAAACGTTTAAACATTTTGTCACAATACAGACATAAACTTTGTGTATTTTAGTGAGGTTTGAAGTGATAGGCCACCACTGAGGAGGGCATTGTGATGCGGCTCCATGTTCTCTAAATTTTGTCCACCTTCATTTTGCACATGAATGTGTTTTTGCAATGAATTATGACAGCTGTATTATATTCGGTCACATTCATGGGATTAAAAGGCGTAAATCTTGTCAAGCCCATTTGGTAATTTTATTTTGCTTTGCTGTGGCGGAAAACATGGTTTATATTGCTAGGATCATTTGATCAGATTACCAGTCATCAGATGCATCAGAGCCAGACTGTGTTGGGTTTCTTTTCCCTTGGAGCAGTGTCGGTGTGTGTCGGTGTGTGTGCTGTTTATCTCTTTTCTCTGTCTAAATCGGTTTATGCTGCCTGTGTTTGCCTTGGTGTTTACGCTGCTGTCTGTGTGCGTGCTGCAGGTCTGGCCTTTGACTCCTGGGACCTGGACTACTACACATCCATGTTCCAGAGGATCAACAGGAATCCCACCAGCGTGGAGTGTTTTGACCTGGCTCAGTCCAACAGGTGGGGTGGAGGAATCCCCCCCGAGCGTCTTCCTTGTTTTTGTTTTTGACTCGGTTCCTGTGTGTGTCCCTCTGCGTCCCAGCGAGCACAGCCGCCACTGGTTCTTCCGCGGGCGGATGGTGATCGACGGGCAGGAGCAGCAGGCGACCCTCTTCAGCCTCATCATGGACACCCAGCGGCACAGCAACCAGAACAACGTCATCAAGTTCTGCGACAACAGCAGGTGGCGTTGGGAGACGCTCGTGGGTTCGTGGGCTCGTGGGCTCGTGGTCCCAGCCCCGCCCGCTCTGTGAAACATTTCATTTCTCTGTTCAGTGGCATCAGAGGCGGGGAGCTGCGGTGCATTTACCCAGCAGACCCCTCGGAAGCAAGCCCGTACGAGACGCGGCGCTCGTTGAGACACGTTATCTTCACTGCCGAGACGCACAACTTCCCAACCGGTCGGCGCCCACTTCTCCAATCCAGTCACAAGTACCGGTGTGGCTCTTATCCAAAATAACGATGCTTAGTGAACTCTGAATCTTGCAGGTGTTGCGCCGTTCAGCGGCGCCACCACGGGGACCGGAGGTCGCATCAGAGATGTCCAGAGCGCCGGACGAGGGGGGCACGTCGTCGCTGGGACTGCGGGATATTGCTTCGGAAACCTGCACATCCCAGGTAGCTCATTACGCCGTAGGAATCAGCTGCTCTAATGATGGCAGGAAATAAACTTTTCTTTATTGTGAACTTTATTTTTTTGAGCATTTTAAAAGCCTTAAAGGAAAAAAAAACTTTCATAAAGTACAGATGGATTTCAATATATTAGAATATCATCAAAACGTTTATTTCAATAATTCATTAAGTGAAACATTTATAGATTCCTTACAGTCAGTGATATAGTACATGATTATTTTGTAATTAATATTGATAATTATATCTTATTCTTGATTTAAAAAGAATTTTGATTTAAAAGAAAAGATGTTTATTGTAATGTAATGTCCTGGACAATCATGAGGAGGATTGTTGACTTGTTACTTGACCAGCAGATAGTTATTGACATTCTGCACAAGGAGGATAAGTCAGAAAACGTTATCTCTGACAGATAAACTAAGAGGAAGTTGAGTGGAAGGAAAAAGTGTGGTACTGAGCGATTCACAAGGCGTGGACTCCAACATCAAGAGCCGCTGTATATGGTCATACTTTTAGTTGGTGGTCGCAGTTAGTTTTTTGAGAAATTTAATTTTGTATTTTCATTCGCTGGAAACTATAACCATTAATATTCTCAGAAATAGTCAAATTTTAATATCCTATGTGCAATAAGTGAATGTAAGTTAAACTTTTTGACTTGAATTGCTGAAATAAGCGAATACTTAGGTTTTATCTTATTTTTCTGAGATTCTCCCTTAATTCCAGAACAAAGGCCAATGAGAGACTGAAGTTAGTCAATAAGGGATGTAAATCATTTCTAAAGCATAGAGTTTAAACCGGACGTTTACACACACCGACTAAAAACACTCAACTTTTTTAGTCTCACTATCTGGAGTTAAATTAGACCAGACTTGCTCTTGTTTTAGTTTAGTTAGAATTACCTAAATAATTTATCTTTCCTAAATGTCAGAATAATGGCCTAGCAGGTTTACAAACCTAAGTCAGGGTGAAATATTCATCCTGGAGAGGAAAAGTTCTCCAGTCAAGCTTTCCAAACTAGACATACGTTAGGGATGCACAATATATCGCGAGTATATCATCATTATAATACCACTGTGTACAATATTCATATCGCAAAGAATTGTTTGGAGTGCAATAATTGTTGGCTAATACATGTTATGAAGTTGAATTTCTTATGCTAATGTAATATTTAGCCAGGTGGACACTGTCTCGCAGCAGCAGATTTTCACACTGGATACTAATGATGACCAAAATGCTAAAAGTCATAAAGTCGTAGAAGCACAGATGAGGAGTAGAGAAAAGAAGAAAATATTGACTTAAGAGACTGAATATATTTGTTCAGTCTCTGAATAAATTCTGTATGTTTTGTGTGGTCTGATGTTGTGCTAGATTTGCTGGTGTTCCCACCTGCGAGAGCATTTTATAGGGCATATATAGGAACAATAGTAAATTATAGTAATTTAGGAAGACTAGTCTTAAAATAATTCAGAAAATCATTTCAGTTTCATTACTATACTCTCTGTCCTCACCTGCAGGGTATAGTCTCCCTTGGGAGCAGGAAGGTGAGGGCTGGGAGTATCCATCCAGCTTTGCCCCTCCACTGCAGGTTGCCATCGAAGCCAGCGACGGAGCTTCAGACTACGGCAACAAGTTTGGAGAACCTGTCCTCTCAGGTGAGAGAAGACGGTTTGTTCTTTAAGTTCGAGTTAATTCACACAACTCAGGTTATAAACAGTGTAAAACTAACATGTTTAGTATAACCACCATTGTTAAAAATTACATTTACTTTTTAAAGGTTCTACTTATTAGAGTAAAAATAACTCCAATCAATTAACTAATAACGTCCGCTCGGACCCTCTTTCGGTGTCGTAGTTTGGCCTCCGTCCAGCAGAAGGCACTATTTTTTTTTTGATTTAGCATGTCATGAAAAATTTGTTTTGAAAGATGGCTGACTCTCTTGATTCTAGAGAAAACTGTGTGTTTTTTTTCTTTTAAACGGCTGCTTATCAATTGTTAGTTGATCAATAAGATCTGTCAACTTTAGATTACTTCATTAATCAATATCTTGCACTGTTATCGGCAATAATATTTAATGTTGGTACTGAGGATGTTGGGGCTTGCCATATAAACATTTCAGGAGATACTTAATGAACTTACATTTCAGTAACATGTTTGGTTACTATTATCTTCTTCTAGGTTTTGCCCGTTCCTTTGGCATGCGGTTGGCTAACGGAGAGCGGCGGGAATGGATTAAGCCCATCATGTTCAGCGGTGGTCTTGGGTCGATCGAGGACGGCTACGTGAAGAAAGAAGAGGCAGAAGCTGGTAATGTTTGACTGTCTGCGTGAACTCAAGTAATCAATTCTGCAGCTATATTTACACGCGCATCGATCAGTGAGTCATTTCGTCTCCTCTACGGCTGTTTGCAATCAGGGATGGAGGTGGTGAAGATCGGCGGGCCGGTGTATCGGATCGGCGTGGGAGGAGGAGCGGCCTCTTCTGTTCAAGTGTGAACCCCAGAAAGGCTGGCAGCGTGCTTCCGTGACGCTAATGAGTTTTGCAACAAGGAAACTATATTCCTACTGCAGGTGCAAGGAGACAACTGCAGCGAGAGGGACCTGGGAGCGGTCCAGAGAGGAGACGCTGAGATGGAGCAGAAGATGAACCGCGCTCTCAGGGCATGCCTGGAAAGAAGCAACGGCAACCCCATCTGCAGCATCCACGATCAGGGTGCAGGAGGAAATGGTACGAGCTTCGTGGAGTTTGAAAGCATTTTAAACTTAGGAATGGGAGGCCGAGCGCTGACGCATGTTCTCGTCTTAAGGTAATGTTCTGAAGGAGCTCAGCGAGCCAGCGGGGGCTGTGATCTACTGCGGTAAATTCAAGGTAATTCACACAAACGTCTCAACGTTTGCTCAGGTTTGCACATCAATGCAGTTATTTTGCTCCAAGAAATTGGCCGGAAACTGGCCTTCAGGTCCGTCCGGTCGGAAACTCACAAGGTGGGTCGGTGAACACGCAGTGCCAAAGCTCTGGCAGGTCGTGGTGACAACAAACCTCTTTAGTGTACATGCCGTTACTGAAGGAACGCCTAGAGGTAGCCATTTTCAATATCAGTGAGATGCTTGAAATAAAACTAGAGGAAGGAAAGAAATGAAGCCTTTTCAGTGCTAACATTTTGTGGTTTATCTAGCCTGCAGGAAAGATCAAGACTTTAAGTAGATAACAGGAAGGCTCAGTGGAATACGATTTGCTTACTTTCATTCAACTGAGTTTTTAACAACTCTGTCCTGAAACATTCTGGATTTAATGAGCCTTTCAGAAATGTCAGAGTTAAAGAAAGTATCGACATTCTCAAGGAATACACAGTAAGGCTAGCTGTGCTAATTGCTATTGTAAGGTGCTAAAGACAGTGTAAGCTGTTGGGCCTCTGCTACTAATGTGTAAGTACTATAAAGGATTGATAGTGACAGGAAGACCAGAAAAAAAGTTTAAAAAATCTTTCTACATTATATTTCTTGAATCTCAATAAGAAATATCAAAATTATCATAACTATGGAGAGTGAAGAGTGCCAAATTCTAAATAATTAATGAATAAATTAATAAAATGTGTAATGAAATATAAAATATAAACGGCATAAATATAAAATTATTTTCATGAGCCTCAATTAAATGTAATGATTTCATTTTTCAGTTTTAAAAATGAAATTATTTTCTTAAGTTATTTATTTATTGTAGTCTGGCGCTGTTCATTCTCAACACAAAACCACATCACAGTGCTGTACACGATGCGATACAGTCACAAGATGCAGGGAAAAGGTTATCCTTTGCAACTTTTCTCTTTAAGTGTAATTAGTTTTATCTTGGTTTAAACGCATCAGTCCCTCTATTTTTCTGTGTGTGTGTGCAGAAAGGCGACCCCACGCTGAGTGTTTTGGAGCTGTGGGGGGCCGAGTATCAGGAGAGCAATGCTCTACTGCTGCGCCCGTCAGACAAGTCGTACCTGGAGAGAGTTTGTCAGCGGGAAAAGTGTCCTGTTGACTTTGTGGGACTCATCACAGGAGACGGAAAGGCATGCTTCATAAATTTTTGTCCACTGCGGCGTTAAAACTTAGCGGAAAATTGTACCGGGATGGCACCAGTTTGTTTATCTTAATGTGTGTGTGTTATTTATATACACAGATCGTGCTGGTGAATGACGAGGGAAGCGACGGTGATCGGGCAGACGGGGTCCGCCATCCTGTTGACCTGCAGCTGAAGTGGGTTCTGGGCAAAATGCCGCAGAAAGAGTTTCAGATGGAGCGTCTGGCCCCCACCCTTCTGCCCCTGAGTCTTCCTGCTGAGCTGACGGTCAGAGACGCTCTGCAGCGGGTTTTACGTTTGCCTGCTGTGGCGTCTAAACGCTACCTGACCAATAAGGTGGTGGTCATTTTTGCCAAAATAGTTTTTGTTGTTGTTGGGTTTTTTTTTGTTCCAGCATTTTGTGACTCTATCCCCACTTTGCTACCTCCCTCCTTTAGGTGGATCGCTCTGTGACTGGACTGGTTGCCCAGCAACAGTGCGTCGGCCCCCTTCACACCCCTCTGGCTGACGTTGCGGTCGTGGCTATGTCGCCGTTCGGCCTGCAGGGGGCGGCCACGGCCATCGGGGAGCAGCCGGTCAAAGGCCTGGTTTGTCCAGCAGCGGGGGCCCGGATGGCTGTCGGAGAGGCTCTCACCAACCTGCTGTTTGCCAGAGTCACGGCTCTGAAGGTGAGATCACCAAAATACCAGCAAAGATGTTGTCGAGCTGAAAGAAATCGCAAACCCCTTTGAATCCCAACTGATACGACGACTTTGTCGGTCACTTCCTGCTTGGTTTCTGAGATATTTCAAGTTTCTGTGTCACATTTCAGGATGTGAAGTGCAGTGGGAACTGGATGTGGGCCGCCAAGCTGCCCGGTGAGGGGGCGTGTCTGTGGGAGGCCTGCAAGGCTATGTGTGAGGTCATGGGTCAGCTGGGAGTGGCCATCGATGGGGGCAAGGACTCTCTGAGCATGGCGGCCAGAGTGGGGACAGAGACGGTCAAAGCGCCAGGTACTCTCACTTCAGTGCAAGAAGATCCTCATCTGGTTTATGGAAGCACATGGCAGTCGCACTGTACGAACTTTTGAGCAGCAGTCCTCCTTTACGTTATTCACCATTATTTATGCACCACAGAATTGGCAACGAGAATTTTCTTACAGATTTTATAAGGACAGGATCACAAGAAGAAAAAGATTGAACCTAAAGCTTCGCACACAAATAAAATCTCTGTAGCAGTCTGGTTTTTGATCTCTTATTTTCCAAAAGTAAATATAAAACTCATGTTTTAAGAGTGAGGAGTAGCAAATGAATTCAACAGTCCAGTGCAATATTGTGCACCCAGATGAAAATAAACTCTGTAAAAGACACAAAATCGGTGTGTCTTTACACAGTATTTTTGTCTAGGTTTTATAGCAAATATCTTAATTTTGTCTTACATCAAGTGCACTATCTTCCAAGTAACTCTTCAGCAAGATATAGGTGCTTGTTTTAAGTCAGTAATTTCTTTACTGATGAAAAAGTACTAGTTCCACCAGCACATTTATTTCACTTAAAACACAGGAATATGTTTCATTATCAATGTAAAGTCAGCCAGTGAAGCTAGAACTTTTTAAAAAAATCATTAGTATTACATTGGCCGACTTCCTGAGAAATCCTTGGCTCATTCACTGCTATCTGAAAGGTGTTTCTGTTTCAGATGCTAAAAGTCAGATTTTTCTTTGTATCAACCGTCCTTTTGTATATATGTGCAAGTTTTTTTTATTTCCTCTTTGAGTCATCCATAGCAGTCAACCTTGGACAGTCTATTCTATTTTTAAGCAGTCAGCCCTTCTACCCTTTAAAGTAAATGAAATATAACCTGAAATCAATATATCACTTGAAATCATGTGCTGCTGAACAATATTTTGTTCCGTCATGAACTAATAACACTGCGTCTGCTCAGCCTCATGGCCAGAATTAAATGTGTCCCAAAAAAAACAGCCAGGAAAATGCCTGTACAGTCCTGTCTCTGTTGTGTGCATGTTTCATTCTGTGTTTTTGTCTGTGTACTCATAATATATGAGTTTCTGAATTCAACGGGATTTAATCTGTTCCAGGCGCTCTGGTTATTTCTGCATATGCCGTTTGCCCCGACATCACAGCCACAGTGACGCCGGATCTCGAGGATCCAGATGGAAAAGGTGCGATATGCCGACAGAAAGAAAGGACGAATCCATCACTCTGATTGGTTGAAAGCAGGATTTTGACCTGAATTGACCAAAAGCCACTTTTTCCACACCGTCACAGTGGGGTTTTTTTTGTTGTTTTTTTTTTTTACCTCATAGGCGTGTTGTTGTGGGTCCCAGTCAGTCCAGGCCACCACCGTCTCGGCGGCTCTGCCCTAGCTCAGTGCTACAGCCAGCTGGGGGACGTTTGTCCTGACCTGGACCGGCCTGAATTCCTGATCGCCTGCTTCACCACCACCCAGAAGCTCATAGAGGGTCAGTCTGCCAACACATTCAAACTTTCAAATACCCAGATGAGCACATGCAAGTGTTTGCTTTGGTTAAGTCTGCCTAAGGTTTTTTTTCCCAACCCGAGCTCTTCCTTCATTAGCTATAACCGTACCTTGACCAAACTGCCCCCTGCTGGTTTGGTTGTTTATTTCACCATATAAAAAGCTGCCATTGATTTCCATCAGTGATTTGTAGAAGCCAGAGTATCAGTTTTGTTTTATTATTACAAAGCTGAAGTTTTTTTTCCCCCTCTGCTCAGATCGTCTGCTCAGCGCAGGACATGACATCAGCGATGGAGGCCTCATTTCCTGCCTGCTGGAGATGGCTTTCGCTGGGAACCGTGGGTTTGACGTTGAGCTCCCTTCAGACGGATCCGGAGGTGAATGAATGGATTTGTTCTGGTTCTCTGTCATAAAACATTCAGCCTCTTCAGGTCCTTATGCTGCTGTGACCTTTCACAGGCATTCATCTGCTTACAATCTTACAACAGGATCCATAGAAACGAATCGATAAGCGTCTAAATTATTTTAACACCATTTGCTATTTGGAGGCAAAGTGTTGCTGCTTCTGCTTTGCTGTTCAGCTGAAATCCAGAATTTCCTTATGGATTCTAAGCAGATCAACAATGCATCCATCAAAACAGTGAGAAATCTCTCAATGTTTACACAGGCATTAGAGGTATTAGTTTTAAAAACTTGAATTAAATGCCACCGACTTCCTCACAGATACTAATGTAAGAAAATCAGATCAGGTTTTATAAGAAGTACAAATATGATTCTTGCTTTTTCCTTTCGGATGCTGCAACATTTCGGATGCAAAGAAACTAAAATCTACATGTCTGTGTTTGTATAACTTTTAACTACTCAAATATTATAATTCCTAAACTACTTTTTAAGGGAATTATTGAGTTTTATTAAAATTAATTCATTTCAATATCAGGTTCAATTTTGAGGTTTTTATTTTTGTTCAGACTTGAGCAAATTTGAGGTTTAAAACAGATATTTTATATAATATTTCTGCTTAGATTTAAACTACTTCAGCAGCTTTTTCATTAAGTTGTATCCATTCAATTATTTTTAAAATACAACCTATATTGCAGATTTTTTAAAAAGTATTTAAAATTAAGACCTTTAAATATGTTTGCCTTAAATACATTAACCACAGGCCCTAAATTTTGATTAAACCTGCAGAGACCCTGTGTAGGGATTTCTGCTCCAGCCTGCTCACAGTATTCACTCTCCTTCCTCTCCTTTATTTCGTAAACTGTGGCGTTCCCTGTTTCCTGTGCAGTGACGGAGCTGCTGTTCAGCGAGGAGCTGGGTTTGGTTCTGGAGGTTTCTCAGACCGATCTAGAAGCCGTTTGTCAGAGATACAGGGATGGAGGCCTGCGGTGCCATCGCATCGGCAGAACCTGCGGCTTCGGACCAGAAGCTACGGTGAGACATCTGCAGTCCATGCCGAGACCCTCTTCTTTTCACGCTGATTGATTCTCTTCCCCCCGTCGGCTCCCAGGTCAGGGTCCGGGTGGACGGACAGGAGGTTCTGTCCGAGTCGCTGCCCGACCTCAGGGCCGTTTGGGAGGCAACAAGCTTCCAACTGGAGCGCCTCCAAGCCGACGAGCAATGTGTGAAGCAGGAGGAGGAAGGGCTTTCCAAGAGGACGCAACCTTACTTTAATCTGACCTTTGACCCCTCCGAAATTCCCAGCATACGACAGCTCGGTAAGATCAATATTATATTATATATATAAGATTGTATTGGTGTTGTGAAATATTCTCTTGCAAAATATTTACATTTGTCTAACTTTTGACATTGTGTCATGTTGCGATCATAAATTGCAATGTTTTCTTTTTTTTTTCTTTTTTCTTTTTTAGATTTTCTTTGATAGACCAACAGAATATAGTCCATAACGGTCGTATGGAAGAAAAAACCCTGTACTGCAAAAACACAAAGTCTTACCAAGTCTTATTTCACAGCTTTTTACAAATAAAAATCAAATGTTTTGTATTGATTTATTATTCTATATCCCTCAAAACCACATTAAAATTAGTGCTCCTAACTTTAGAAAATATTGAAAAGTTGAAGGGGTAAAAGGATATGTTTGTAAGTTTTTATATTTTATGGTAAATTAATCCCAAAATTAACTTTACTGAGTCAGTAATTTCTGCTTTTCTCCCTTCAGCTGCTGGTTTGCCGCGTGTCGCTGTGATCAGAGAGGAGGGCAGCAACGGAGACAGAGAGATGTCCGTGTCTCTGTTCATGGCGGGCTTTGAGGTCAATAACAAACACCTCTCAATCAGAGCTGAGCATGTGCATGAGTGTTCACCTCCTGGTTTAAATGTAACCCTGGCTGTGCAGGTTTGGGATGTCACCATGCAGGACCTCTGCTCCGGATCCTTAACACTCAAACCTTTCAAGGCGGTCGTGTTTGTCGGAGGATTCAGCTACGCAGACGTCCTGGGATCAGCTAAAGGTGAACCATGAAGCACTGCTTCATGACAGGATGCCTTAAGGTGCAGGGTTCCTTCTCGTCACAATTTCTTTCTTTTCTTCAGGCTGGGCTGCCACTGTGGCCTACAACCCCAAAGCTAAAGCAGAATTTGAGCGTTTCCAGCGGAGGGAAGACACCTTGAGTCTGGGAGTGTGCAATGGCTGCCAGCTGCTCGCCCTGCTGGGCTGGGTGGGAGGGGGAGAGGAAGGAGCAGGTGAGATCAGATCAGAACACTACATAACATTAATTAACAAAGAATATTTACACTGTCTTGGATCCAAATGTAGGAGCTCAGAAATGTCTTCAGACTATTTTAGGGCTAAGACTAGCGATTGTTTCAGCTCTTAGGTTTTTGAGAAAATAGCCGCTTATCAGTTAATTGTTAGTTGACTGATAAGATCAACCATCTTTAGATTCTCATTAATCAATAACTTGCATGCCGATTAGCCTGCTTAGAAATCTTATTACTTTACTTCTTTCTCCCATTTTGTTTTTGTCAAAATATATTATTTTTGGTTAGACTCTGAAGTGGTGCTGACCCACAATCGGTCCGGGCGGTTTGAGTCGCGTTTTGTCAGCGTTGGGATCCAGAAGTCGCCATCCATCTGGCTGAGAGGCATGGAGGGCTCTGCGCTAGGAGTCTGGGTCGCTCACGGAGAAGGTAAAACTCTGGACCACATCAGATCCTTTGGGTTCGTACAGCAGTTAAAATAAAAGTCAGGATTTTACATATTTACTTCCTGAACAGCTCTTCTCACTGTTAGGTTAAGTCTGGGGGGGGAAGCAGTGATTCATTTGCCTCAGTCGCTTCAGAGAGCAGAGTCAGCAGCCATGTTTGATGTTTATCCGCTCCACCCTGCAGGTCTAATGCGATTCTGCAGCCCACGGGCCCAAGACCTGATCACCTCTTCTGGTCTCGCCCCTGTCCGTTACCTTGACGACCAGGGCTCCCCCACAGAGGAGTACCCTCTGAACCCTAACGGCTCCCCTCAGGGTATTGCAGGCCTGTGCTCCAAAGACGGAAGGCACCTGGCCATGATGCCCCACCCGGAGCGCTGCACCCTCGGCTGGCAGTGGCCCTGGGCCCCCAGGGACCTCAGGCCTGCGCTCTCACCCTCGCCCTGGCTGCGCATGTTCAGGAACGCAGCCGCCTGGTGCAGCAACTCAGATTAATGTGATTCTAGTACTGGTCAACTATTACAGGATTCAACTTTTCACTTTCTGCTACACGTCTCTGTGTTTTTATTGCACAGTTTTTGTTGTCAGAGACGGTTAAGAACTCAAATGTTTACATATTGAACCATCTTACACTAATTATGTTAATTATGTCCTTGAAACATTTAAAAGTAATCTTCATAATAAATTTGTTAAAAAAAAAAAACGTTTTCTGGGACGTAAATAAAGATGAACGTTACAGTACAATAAATAATCTTTATTTTAACCATAAAAACAGTTTCATACAATGTCACATATATACAGGGAAAACATCACAGTACGGGCATGATGGCTGTCTGCAACCTGCTACATTTACAGGTTAAACTTTAAAGGATGAGATTTAAAAAGTCTTTACCAATATTGCAGCAACTAATTGATGCTTGTCAGCTCAGGAACGACAGCCGAACCGCCACACTGCATTTACAAAAGCTCTGTAAACACTCGACAAACAGGCCTGGAGTCCACAGTCTGAGGGGATCAATGGCATCCAACTCTTGTCAATATTCTCTCATCTGCTCATCCAACGAGGCAGAGAGCAGAAATCCAATAAAAGTCCATTTCAAACGTCTTACGGTCGAGCAGCATAAAACTACAACGAACTCCCCATGACTCCCTGTGAGGTCGTCCTGTTCGGAGAGTGTCGTCCCCCGTCTGGTGCAATTTGCTGGTTGACGTTAATGACGCAAAGGAGCAGCAGAATGACCACCACCAGGTCGTCCAGGACCCCCAGCAGTCCGCAGAGAGAGGGGTCCGTTTCCAGGGGGGTCGACGACGGCGCAGAGTCGACAGAGGGAGAGGAGGAGATGGACACCACAGTCCCCACGCAGCACAGGGCCACCCTGAAGAGGAAGAGCCAGACGAGACCTCCCATGGTGCCAAGGCAGTTACGAGCTAGTAGCTGCAGAAGAAGAGGCGTGTCGCAGAGGTAGTCCGTCACCTGGAGGGGACACAACAAAGGTCAAGTCAGACCGGAAGACATGCCAGAGGGTTTTGCACAGGAAACAAAAAGGCATAAGAGCAAATCTAAAGTTTAACCTGGTCCATGTGGTCTGTTCTGATCAGATGAGATCAAAATATATATATATTTTTTTGCACAGATGTAAAATCTTAGAAAAATGGATGGAGCTAAATACAGGGAAATCAAGCTGAGTGAAGTTATCCCTCCACCTTCTTCAAATCAAACAAAAATGGTGTTGAACGTGTGTGCGGCAAAAATTTTCATTTGCCGCTCTCATTTTAAAGATATTAATGAACGTTTCCAGAGCTCATCAAAGGTCCCCACATTCACAAAATCAAAAAAAAAATGAGCTAGAAAAATTTTAGCAGCACAAACCAGTACAAACATAGCACTATCAGTTAATACCAATTTTGTTTGGGAGGGGGGCAACTTCATTCTGGTCCTGAATGCATCGTCTCCACGTAGTTATGACATCATCACACTGTGGGGGTGCTTTTCTAAAAAATACTTTTTCAAAGGGACTGCAGGTTTATCTGCTTGTATTTAGTGTCTCACTAATCTGCCATGCTTCCATCCTCCAAGAAGCCCGTTTCTATTTCCTAACAGCGGTACGTGAAGCAGAGCCTTCTGGGAAATCAATTACCTTCTGCCTCTGCCATTGTCAAGTGTTAACGAGGTCATCTTTCGTCTGCCTTTATTTTTTTTTTTAGAATGAAATAAAACCTTGAGGTTGCATAAGAGGTGCTCCCATTACCATGCCCATTGTACTCAAATATAATGAAATTTTGTAATTTTCGTCTCCATCTCGTCTGATATTGCATTCAGCGCTGTGTCTTTGTGCAATCACTGACCCTTCGCGGGGCTCCAGAATAGCGTTTGTTGTAGTCCGTGATTTCCCCGAGAACTTTCTTGGACTGTTGATCTGATCGGCTCTCCTTAAACAGGTTGCACAGCACGCTGACCTGAAAGAGTGACAGGCCGCTTTTTATTACAGGTGTGACGCTCACCACGCGATCCGTGATTAACAGTAAATCTGTTATGTCAGCCTACCTTCTGTCTGCAGAGAGGACAGCTGACTGCGTCCAACCAGGAGCCATGTCTCCAGTAGGTGAGCAGACAGTTGGCTGCAGAAACAAACACAGCGTTTTAACACATTTGCCTCAAAACGTCAGTTGATTAAGCAAGATTTCAGTTTTTTTAATATCTGTAAAGAGTCTAGGCCAGGGGTACCCAAAGTGGGATCTCGAGGGCCGGCATCCTGCACCTTTTAGTTCTCTCCCTGGTGGTAGTAACAACCTTTTCAGCATGTCAGTGTTCTTCTTAGGCCTTCTAGCGAGCCGTCATTGGATCCAGGTGCGTTAAACCAGGGAGAAAACTAAAACATGCAGGATGCCGGCCCTCGAGGACCGACTTTGGGCACCTCTGCTCTAGGCAGAGCGGTTGTAATTGAGATATGGGCGTTAACAGTGAACGTGGGGGAGAGCATGTGTTTTGTAATCAGATAGTGTCAAGGTTAAACAGGAGTGGGTTTATGTCATAAATGCTATCACTATCCAGAGGCAAAGATTTCCAAATGTAGAAGCCAAAGGATTTCTTCCCCAGTAGGACACAAGAAACGTTGATAAAGTAGAGCCTGGCTGAAGTTTTAAAGCTCTCTGGTTGAAGTTCACTCAGAGATCCTATTTACTGCAGAAGAATAAATAGGACTTTCATTAAGTCCTATTTATGAAAAATATTTTTCCAGAATATTTTTTTCTTCACTTGAAGAAATATTCTTCACCAAGTGAAGAATATTTTTCCTCACTTTGTTTTTCAAGTGAAGATAAGCTCTGTGAACTTCTGAGCATCAATAAGGCACAATCAGGGCCCCTACAGCTGCTGTACACTGATTCTGAATCACTTGTTGACCAACGATATACTGTGCTTAGCTCAAGTATTCACACATGAACTGCTTTACCTTTACAACATCAAACTTTAATGCATTTCATTGGGAAATTTATGTGATAGACTATCAGAAAGTAGCACATAACTATGAAGTGGAAAGAAAAAAAAAACTTAATTTAAAAGAAATACTTTGTAGAGCAATCTTCTGGTACTTTGACCTGCATTTCTTCCACATTTCAGCATCTAGAGACTAAATTTTGCCCATTATTACTTGCAACATAGGTCAGAGTGACTTTGAATAGGTCATTCTAACTCATGAATATATTTTTGATTAAATCATTTTGGCTTCAGAGACATTGTCCTTCTGGAAAATGAACCTCAGCTCCAGAACAACAACTTCACAAATTGGTCTGTATCCCTACAGCATCACAGCCACCATTATATTTTCAGGACGATGTGCAGCGCTTGCTTCCAACCATATATGAAGATTTGCATGTGCATAAAGAATATTTAATTTTGGTTTTATCTTATGCAGATTTTTATTTCCAAACCATAACCCCCCACCCACACACACACTTTCAGTTATGCACAACTTTGTGTTTGTCTGTCACTTAAAATTCCAATAAAATACATTGAAGTTTGAAGTTATAATATGAGAAAACATTTAGCAACCTGAGTGGTAGAGATGGGTCACATTGTGTGTTTTTTGTGATCTCGTACCACAGAATAAATGGCCGCAGTTGGTCTGGACTGGGAATGTGGCCGTCTGCAGGCACACTGGGCAGTGGGAGTCTCTTGAGCTCATGGATGGACGAGACTGCGTTGATTCCTGAAGAGAGACACACGTAAGAAAATTACAAACAAACACACACACACAAAAAACCCAAATGTATAAAAGCATATAGAAGATTATCAGAAAATCCTTTGAACTAGTGCAATGGATTTCGTCTTGCATAAGCACATATGAGGAGCTGCCAGATTGTTACAGGCTTTGTTTGGCAACTACTCCCTGACGCCGATTACAACCCCTAATAAAAGTTGTGATCATTATAAGGTCGGACAATGGATGACATGATGATAATCACGTACTGAAGAACTCGCAGCTGTGGCTGTGTGTAACCGTGACACTCACCTTATGGCAGCTTGCGCACATTGTTAGCCTCTCGCTTGTGCAGGTCGAAGCTGTGGATGACGCCAGGTGATCCTGACCCACTAGATCTTCAGGCTGCAGATGGAGCAGTCTGCAATATGTGACATGACATGACGTGACATAAATGTGTCATAAACATGAGCTCATATAGCTGCCAGTGGTGAGAGATTGACACCTCACTACTGACTTGATCTTGATAAGAGTGATTAAGCTAGAATCCTCTCTGATTGTGGGTCACACATATTGATGCTCTGCAGTCTGACAGTTTACCTACAGTATTTAAAAGTTGCATTAATACATGTAAAATTAACATTAATAAATAATATTTAATTTTTATTAATTAATAAAATTAAACTGCTAACATTGGTACCCAAAATGTATTTTTACACCTTTCATTTGACAGTTTTAAGCATCACAAGTATGAAGTGCATCTACCATGAACAAGATAGACATTAAATAATAAACAGATCAGAAAAAAACACTAAAAATGTCCGAAATAAATCCCATAACTTTACATTTCTACACATACGAATTAATTCAGTCATTTTGGGAAGAGCAGTTATGAGTCTTTGTTCAAGAAAACATGAGGAAGTGCAACGTACCTGGACTGAGATGTGTGCAGCAAGGTCGCGGTTCTCGCAAAAGCAGACGTGTTTAGAAGGGAAAGGTACAATCTCTGTTTCCTAGCGGGAAGTGAAGTGCTGCCTGACAGCACTGCAGCAGATAATAAATCCCAGCTGCTCGTCAATGATTAACTGCACCCTACAATATCAGACGGGGTCCTTTGGTTTAAAGGTAGCGCTGCTGGGGTCGGATCAATGAGACTTTAGAGGAGCTACAGCAAAGGAGGCGTTTAATTTAGTTTAAATTGGACTGTGGTTATTAGTGTTTATGATTTATGCAAGTAATGAACCTGTGTCCCTTTTACTCTGGTCACCGATGGACAATCTGGATCATATGATCAGTCAGACAAGATTCCTCCCACGCTTTGTTTGGTGGGTAGGATCTGAATTAGCCAATCATTTACTTTTCGTTTGCTCTGGCAAACCTTCTCCACACAATATTTCACTCACAACGAACTCCTGGTTATGAAATCCATGAAGCAGGCACCAGAAATTATGCTATTTACCAAAGAATTTAAACCAACGACATCGAAATGATCTTAAGTTGCAAACAGACCCATGCAGGCTTTTAAAAGTTAAAAGCATTAAAACGCCTGTCCAGATTGGACTCGAGGTCCAATTTTAATTTACAGGAAGTAAGAAAAAACAGGTTAAGAGAAAGTTGAGGCATTTGCTTCAGATTCTTTAAATCTACCTTTAGCTTGTATTCAGAAACTTGTACTCAGAAAAACCTTACACTGATCAGAGGACTTAAAACTGGACAGATCGTTTTGAATTTTGGAATTGAAGTAAAATTTAGAGTCCCATGTTGAGGAAGTCATTGTTTAGCCTCTATTTAAAGGCTTTGACATCTTCTGAATGCAAGGTCTCCATGAACCTTGTAAGGAAGGCTGTTTCCATGTTGCCACTGCAGAATGCAGGAAGCCCCCATCCACAGGCTTGATGAAGATACAGCAAGCAAGTGACGCAAATGTGGCATTTTATTCCTCAAGTAAAACTCCCACATTTCTGGTCTGTGAATGCATCAGCAGACTGGTTGTTTTTAGTGCGTTTATTGTTTTGTCACTTCTGGATTCAAAACTACAACCTCTTTCAAAGAACCTGTTGCACTTTTTTTTTCTATCAAATTCAATCGGTTTATTGTCATTTTACGGTAGAGCTACTTTTGCTTCCTCTGACAGTCCAAAATCATAATGGTTAGATTGTGTGTGTATGTGGGAGCGCGCGTGGGCGTGCGTGTGTGTGTGTGTGTCTGAATGGATGTTTATCCTCAGTATGTCTGTGATGGACTGGCAATAATCTGTCCATGGTGTACCCTGCCTCTTGCCCAGAGTACAGGAGATAGGAGCCATTCCCAATGGATGGATTGTCCGTACCAATCCATCTGGTCTAAAAGCAATATATATATTTTTTTACATTTTGACCATTTGTCATTTTCTGTAAATAAATTCTCAAGGTTTTTAAGTAGTGTTTGAAAAGGTGTGGGGGGAGGCATATTTATCATCTTAACTATCAGGAGGACACTTATCTTTACATTATCTGAGATGTAAAGAGTTTAAAAATTTAAAATAAAACCAAAAGAAAATGCAAATTTTATTCAAACGAACACCAGCTTTTGCAGTTGTCTCTAAATTTTGCCTGATTTATGATACAACATAATTTATCAAATCAAGCAAAGTCTAGAAAAAAAACTTTGTATGCATGATTAACCTATGAAAGAAAATTTTATTTGGTGAAAATCACAGTCAGGAAGGGTAGGGTCTTTACTACTGTCGCTCGTAAAAGCCTGATTGGTGCGTACGTAATGTTCTCAGTTTGACTGAGCGGTCTCATTGCTGCTTTTAAAATTTTGATGAAGTCAGCTGTGCCAAACGAATACAAAAATTCAGAGCTTTTGATGTGTAACAGAGTAAAACCAAACCATAACGACTAAATGGTAGGACCGAACGAGTTAAATGCAGCTCAGCTTTCATTATGGAAAAAGACACCAACCAGTCTTGGATCTGACTGCTCAGACAAACGGAGATAAAGGATGAAAGGTGTGGAACAGTGGTCACTACAATCAGACTAACTTCACACTAGTTCTGTCATCATGGTGTAACCTGAAATTCAATAACAACCACAAAGTTTTCAACCCAAAAGGAGATGTGTCGACAGCAAACCAAGAGATGGAAAACTCCTAAATGGGGTGATATTAGTTAGAAAACTAGATTTTTGCATCACATCTTTTGACCAATTACTGTGTCAAAGTAAATAACCCAAAACGGTGCTCTTGATAATGCAGCGGATGTCAGATGTTGCCGTCAGTATTTCTCTCACAGACGTTGACACTGAACCTGGACATGACAGGCCTCACATAGTTCAGGCGTGTGTGCAATACAGGAATATCTTGACTAATATTTACTCTGGCACCCCAGATAAAAGCTGGAGAGTCTGCTGGCTTCAGGTCATCTAAAAATAGTCGCTATCAGTCAGTGAGGGTCAGTGTCACAGAGTGGCAGAATTCAGATCAAACCGCAGCGCTCACCAGCTGACATTTAAAACTGGCACAGAGGGGAACCGCTCCACCCAGGGTGGATGGGTAATGGCCAGTGTTCCCTCACACACACACACCTACATTCAGTAATTTTCTGGTGATATCATTTTGTAAACCATAACATAAAGCGACAATACCAACACAGAGAACGATGGGTTCACTGTCAAAGTACGAGCAATTAGAAGTTTGGGTAGTTTGTTTCAAACTTTGGCATATTTATCTTAAAATGAAGTGGTACTGTTAGAGAAGTGACTAGAGCTTCCTTAATTTAGTTACTGAAATGTTTTAAACTCAGCCCTTGAAATGTCCTGTTTATGAGTTTCTTGCTTTGTCTTAATAAAAATAAAACAAGGCTAATTTAGTCCTACTGTCTTCGTTGTTAACCAAATAGACCAGATCTGAGGAATCGGATGGATCTAAGAAGAAGACTTCTTCCATAGCAGCAGCTGACATGCATTCACCTTTTTGAGACTAATTATTCTGTTTTTTCTCAGACCTTAAACCTCGTTGTTTGGTTTAAAAAGTTTTGAGTTTTGTTTTTTTTTGTCTCAGCATGCATCTGCCTTTCTGATTATTTAATGGACCCAGCTGCATTTTCAGATTTAAATGTATTCAGTTCAATTGTCTTTATTACTTTTAGAAACCCAGTCTTGCTTTTATATAAACTATTTGCTTTACAATTAAAATCAACTTGATCTGAATTTATTGTTCAATAATGTGATTATGCAGCATAACACACTATTTATTGCCTGTCACAAAATACTGCATTGTTTGGGGAATTTTGAGGCTGCCAGGGAACAGTACTGGTATCCCATAACATAATCTACAGCTAAATGGATTAACATTCCCAAAGTTTTAGTTTTCTCAGCTTTAACCAATGAGCTTTTCCAACCTCTACTAACTCTATGGATGGGGGTTTATTTCAAATAAACACTGTCAAGCACAAATCAAACTTCAATAAAATATTTTTGCTGATGTAATAAATAAATGAAATACTGTTCTATATCAGAGTTTTTATCTTCTTGTTTTAGATAAATAAAACATTTCTTTGTGATAACTTGTTTTTGACGTGCATTTAAATTTTAATTATTTTCGTGTTAGTATTTCTTATTTTTAGAGGTTATTTCATCCTGAAAATGGGTAAATTAGAAATTTCCCTTTAGTACATTAAACGAGTGAAAAGTCGTTTGATCAGTGAAAGCAGGGTAAAACGCTTTAATCGCTTCTTAATCACAAAGGCGTATTCGGAATCCCAGTGCTGCACTTTCATTGGCTGGAATATTATAAATAGTTGTCAATCATATCTGAACTGAATGCTGATTGGTCAAGTCTTTGGCATCATAAACAGTCCTCCCGCCAGCAACTGAACGCCAAGTAGCTTAGCAGCAGCGTCATTCACCAACACTTTACGTGATTTCGTAGCGTAAAGCGTCCTAATTCGCTCTCGAGCTACGTATCTTTCGTTGGCAGTTTACCTTTGGCAGCAGGTGAGGTCAAATGCAGCGGGACAGAGCGGAAGAGCTTCGCTGACACAGGTGGAGGATATTTTTTTTACGTTTTTTTTTTTTTAGAAAACCAAAAAGGGAAGCAAATGGAAGACGGTGAAACAGCGCTGGTGGAAAGCCTGATAATATGGGTGAGTGTATTTGGTCAAGTGAATGTGAAGCTTAAAGGACTGCGGTATTTTTGTCACCTGTGTGGTGTAGGTGGTAGGGCTCTGCGGAAAGCTAGCCGAGTGAAAATAAAGAAGTTGTGTTAGAAGACACGGCTAATACTATCCTATGTGGTCTACAATAAACTGATAGTTTTTTTTTAGCGCTTAGCGTTAGCTTGAAAGGCATAGTTACCGTAGCAACACCAAGTCAACCGGTACAAAGAAAACTACAGCCTGCTGCATGTTACAGTTAGCATTCAACATATGCAAAGATGTCAATTATGGAGCGCTGAACGTGCCATAACCCAACAAATACATAATCATTAAACATAAAAACATACAATAAAAGAATATCGTTAATAAATAAAAGTTACATTAAAAGTGTTTGAAATAAATATAGAAAGTTGAGTGGACCAAGACTGAAAATCAATTTAAAAATTCCCTTTCTGTAGTCATACAGCTAATTGAATTAATCAGGAGATTTGTTTTGTGCTCCTGGAATTAAAAGGGGGGGGGGGAAAGCTATGTAACTTATTAAATGTGGCTTTATAACTCAAAAACTAGGAGAGTACCTAGTATTGTTTAAGTATGTTGACCTCATGTAGATTTATTAGATCTTACTGAGGATGTACTTATGTAAAAATATGATATTAAAATTGCAGACGACCACACCACTGACATTACTTCTGTGATGCTTCAGTTAAACATCCTATAGTCCTGCACTGCATCACTATCACTGTACATTGCCAAATAAATACTACAGGACCAACCACATCCTGTAACACATACACAAACGACAGCAATATGGAAATAAACTTTGGCTCAGTTGATAAAAATGACAAACAATACCTAATACTGATGGTGAAACCAATATATTATGTATCCCTAGATCATGTTTCTATTTTTATTTTCACTAGGTATGTCTGTAAAATGTACAAAAAGATCTGCATTTCTTTAATGAGCAATTAAAAAACACATGGGTTTAAAACAATCTGAAAGTTGCACTCTTCTACAAGTTCTAATACTATAAAAGTTGCAGGATACTAGTCACCTGACACCTCTTTTCACATTTAGTTTTTTGTGTATTTCTTACTATTAGAAATTTTCCCAAGGACAAGTCTAAATTTCTCAATAGTAGAATGGATGATGATGATGATGATAAATTAGGCTACACTACTATGATCATAACGATCTTGTGTTTTTCCTCACAGCTGCAGACATTCAACACTCCAGCACCTTGCAGCACCGTGGAGGAGCTCACCACGGGAGCAGCAATGTCACAGGCACTTCATCAGATGTAAGAAATCACATGTATTAAGAAAATAGATGGTATATCTGTAAAAAAAAAACATTTTGTGCAATGCCCAATGATTAAACAAATGACTAGTTGTTAAAAAGAAGGGGAATTATTACCTGGAGACTTTAAAAAAAAGTTTTTTCCCCCCGTTTGAATTAAATGTACTTTTTTTTTTTTTGCTGTTTTTATTTATTTTTTATTTAGTTTTGTGAAACCACTTTCCAACTATGCCAGTGAGTATAATTGCTTCAGGCATATAATCTCACAGATCAGTAGTCAAACGTTGGCCTTACCTAGTGATAAATTACTTTTATCATTGAAAAGAAAAATGATTTTTCCGTTTTTCTAAAAGATGTTACATGCAGTTCAACTATTTTTTCTTTCCACTGCTTGTGGTGCAGAGACCCCACGTGGTTCAACGAAGCATGGACGAGCCGTATCAAAACAGATGTTGAGGACAACTGGAGACTGAAGGTATAAAGACACATCCTCACTGTGTAGCATTGGCCCTCTCTGACTGAATGCACTGGTTGCTCCACATTTCATTTAATGCTGACCACAAACCTGCTCCTTTCTTGCTGTCTTTAACCTGCATTGAATAGATTTGTTGTGATTCAAGTGTGGGATTAATTATAATAATATTAGGATTAGATTATGTTGACGATCTAACAAAACAGTCATGATGATGACTAGAAGGCAGATTTTAGCTTGTGTGTGTTTTCTATTCCTCCTTCTTTATTTAGCTTTGTAAATATTTCTGTGGCAAATATGGATTTTACCTGGAGTGTGTTTGTCTTTACAATTAGAATACAGTTATTTGTTTATTTTGTATTTTTTTAAACTTTATTTCAAACAAATTACATGAACATACATAGGATCATTAACTCAATGACAAATATCAAAATATATTTAAAAAAATAAGAAGGAATAACTACGTACATTGACAGTGTTAATGTTAAAGTCTTGAAATATTTAAAGCAGAATGAATTAACTAAAAAAACAAAAGTTAAATAAACCTATATACATTGGTAAAATAAAACAATGTGTACTTTTTCAGTTATACTGTTTTCATAAGAAAAAGTGTCAGAAATACAATCAAATACATGTAAAAAAAAAGGTATATAACAGCAAAAAGAAAAACAAAAGTAAAAAATATAACAGAGGGATCTGCTTATGAGGTCAAGTAAAATTTCTGAAGTAGAGTTAAAGTTTTTACCAGTTTCTTATTGTTAAAGTTAAGTTTTTCCAACAGAGGCAGTTGGAAAAACTGCCTCTGTTGTTTTTATTTAGTATACTGTTACTTATATTGGTGTATGATGTAGCACTGCACAGTTCAATGCAAATTTATTATCAAAACTATCATTGCATGCAATACTAAAATAGAAAAGAACTGGTTTGGCTGCAGTAAATTTTAGCTAATAATTTAAGTAACATGGATTCTGATTCTATGTTGGTAACATATTTGATGCTTATTCTTTAATGCAGCAAAAAATTGTTTTAGAAGGTAAAGTGGTGGTGAAGTCATTAAAAAATTGCATATTTGGAATTAACCCAGAATGTTGAGACTAACGATGTTGAGTAAAATTTTTTTATTATTTATTGCAAGTCATATTCATATAGTGACTTTCACCAACATTATTGCATGTTGCATTTTGGAGCCTTAGTTGGCAATTGGTCTTTTTGATACATTTGAAGCTGATTATATTTTCAAATCTCTCTCCTCTCAGATGAACAATCTGAAGAAGATCCTTCAGAAGGTGGTCGACTATTATAATGAGGTATGAAGTCCATAGATTCCCCCTGGCTTCCTGCAGTAGTGGTTTTATATTGGTTTTTATTTGGCAATTTAGGAAGTGTTTTGTCTATAAAGGTTTTATAAGGTATATGAAGACATAAATAAGGATTTTATTTATGCCTGTGTATCACCAGGTCATCGCTCAGGACATTTCATACTTCCCTTTGCCGGATGTATCACGGGTGGCAGAGCACGCAGAGCCGGTGGAGATGGGAAGGTTGCTGCAGCTCATACTGGGCTGTGCTGTCAGATGTGAGCAGCAACAAGGTTTGTTACTGCTTTTACAATTGGAACAGATGTTGTATAAATATAGTTGCTTATAATTCTATAAGTCTTTCTGAAGTAAAAGCAAAAAATCCTCTTGTTGAGAAGATGTTCTCCTCTGTTGGCAGAGTACATTCAGATAATTATGACCATGGAGGAGTCTGTGCAGCATGTGGTCATGAAAGCTATCCAGGAGGTTGGTTTGTTAAGTTTATCTCTCATTTAAATTAGATTTTACAGACAATTCTAGTTAAAATTGGCACCTTGTTTTAATGTCTGAAAAAGTCTTTGAAAGGTGCCAGATGCAGAAGTTGCTGTGGAAAGAGCTGGATAGACCAGTCATTATCTGGCCTCTGTCTTTGCTGTGAACCCAAAGCAGAAAGACATTAAACCATCCACCCATCCATCCACTTTCTAACACCCTTGTCCCTAGTGGGGTCGGGAGGTGCTGGTGTCTATCTCCAGCTAATGTTCCGGGCGAGAGGCGGGGTCACCTTGGACAGGTCGCCAGTCTGTCGCAGGACATTAAACCCGGTTACCTATTTATGTGTCATTGTTATCATTCTGTTCACCAACATCATTTTATATTTTGATGCTTTTGTTTTATCATCCAGCTCTAATGTTCATGTCTGCCAACACTGGTAGTGACCATAAGGTTCTCTCCACATTTATTCTTTTATTTTGAAATGTAGAATATCATCATAGTTAGGTTTTCTATGTTCCTTAGTGATATTTTGTCACCACCCTGGTTTAACTAGGCTGATGTTTTGCAGCTCTTCTGTTGCTTATATCTAATAACCTGATGGCATTTTCCTCATCAGCTCATGAAAAAGGATAATTCAGCAGCATTAGGAACAGAGCTGTCAGGGGACCCAGAACAGCAGGTCAGTAATGTAAAGTAATTCTTCACTAATTGACATTTCATAATCAACAATGTTCAATGTTTTGCTGTAAAAGAATCTAACAAGAGCTGCATTGAATTTCAAAAGTATTGAAACTCATTGATATGTTTCACACTTTGTCACAAAGTATCACAAACTGTAATACAGAATCTACAGATCACATTTTCCATACTTCATCTGAACATGGAAAAACACAAATGCAATTCCCCCAAGACATTACTGTCCATATAAACTGACAGACTGAGCCTTTGCTGCTTGAATTAATCATTCAAGCAGCAAAGGATCCCATGGTAACTCTCCAGAAGCTGCAGAGATCCCTAGGTGGGTGAATGTGTTGACAGGACAAGTGCTACTTATGTTCTTTACATATACATTCTGTTCTGCATTTTGAATCCTTGCAAGGACTGCTCTAAGCTGCTTTTTATATTGACAGCATGTCATATTTTATTCTTATTTTATCTTGTCTACATTGCTACTCAGTGGTGGTTGTTGTGTGTCTTGTCTCTATGCTGCTGTAACTGTGAAATAATTTCCCTGCTGGGATGAATAAAGTAATTCTATTCTATTCTATTCTCCATAAACCTGGCCTTTTTAGAAGAGTGCAAAACAAACCTATTGTTAGGGTAAAAAAAGCCTGAAGGTGTCAGGTTCGCAGCTGGTCACAAGCAATACTGGTGACACAGGAAGTATGCAGAAGAACATTCTCTGGTCAGATGACCTCCGTCTTCATGCAAAACACCATTATGTGGACTGAAACTAACAATGCACAAAAACTCCACTATGCCATTCCCAGCTGTTCACAGTTGATCAGAAGATGGATAGAGCCAACTTGAAAACCTTTTAGAGGCTGCACAAGATACTCGGAAGGAGGTTCAACTTTCAGGAGGACGACAATCCTAAACATACAGCCAGAGGTTTACTGGAATGATTCACATTAAATCATATCCATGTGTTACAATGGCCCAGTCGAACTCCAGTTTTATGAGTTATTCATTCAGAAGTCTGAATATAAATGTTTTACAATTATTTAAAAAAAACCCCGAATATAATTTCTTTTATACTTCAGTTTTTGCTACTTTGTGTAAGTCTTCATAAAACCAAAATAAAATGAAGTTTGTGGATGACGCATGACAGAGGATGTGGAAAGGTTGTTTTTCTTATAAAATGCTTTGAGATGACATCTGTCTCGAATGGTGCTGTATAAATAAATTAAATTGAAATAGTTCTGATGGTTGACATTTGAGAAGTGTGTTTTCTAAAGTTTTATTTTTTATTTTTCATTGTAATTCTGTTTCTCAATCATGTGTCCAGGTGAAAAAACTCCTGGCAGACCTTTCTGAACTCATGTCAGACAAGGACGCCTTAGCCCAACGCTGTCAGGAGCTTGACTTACAGGTGAATATAAAGCTCGTGCACAACCTCATTCTGTTCAGACATAAAGTTCTTCATAAAGCACTTGGCAATAAGCTTTTTGTTTTTTTTGTGGACTCTAGAACATCTCATTAGTTTGCAGATTTTAACTTTGTCTGTGTTCAGACATGCATGCTTTTGGTACAGTGTAACCCAAAGTTTTGCAACTCTCTGTAATGCTTGGCTCCATTGTCTGGAGCTGCTGTGGCAGAATGACTGTGGACTCAGTCTGGGTTGTGCTGGCTCCACTGTGGCATCCAGCCTGCACTACCACCGCTAGTGTGCAGGGAGACCACGTATAACACAGGGACTGATCAACTGTTTACCTCGATTCTCAGCAGATTGATTTGGTCAATTTCCTGCCTTGCTTGGGTCTCTGGGCAGAGAGGTAAGTAAAGTGCAGCTTATCGTCGGGGAGACGGGAACTAAACCAATCTAAACCAGCTACTCGAATGTTTGCTCTAACTTTGCTAACAGAGGGCTCAAACAGGGTTCTGATGAGATATGCAAAGCTTGTTTAGTAATTTTTGCAATATTCCAGTATTTGAATGGGAACTTTACTAGCCATTTGTCCTCTTCTTTAGGGGAAAGCATGCTCAGAAATCCTTGAAATATGAAGTCAAGCTACATTAAATGACTATTTTATGTCCATATGTGTGTTTTAGGGGTATTGTCTTAATAGCATAACCTTAAAATCGGGCAATGGTTTTAGTCTTCCTAATTCAGTCTATTAGTACAGTGCTGTGAAAAAGTATTTCTCCCTTACTCATTTACGTTTTTTTTATGTGTAAATCTTTAGAAAATATGAGATATTTACTGAATGGAAAAAACTGCATAAACCAACTTGGTCTTACATGAACAAATAATTGCTGACTTTGGTCAATCAGTTAACTGTGTTCAACCAAGAAAGCTAAGTTCGGTCTTGTTAGCCCCACCCACATGAGACTACGAAGAAACCTTTAGAATCAAGAAATAACTTGGGCCTGTGTGACAACATGAAGCAGACTAAAAGGTCTAAAAAGCAACACTTTGCACCCAGTACCAAAGAAATTCAATAATGGATGAAAAACAAAAGGCTGTACAGCCATTTACAGGGCATATCCACAAATGAATAAACTTAGAATGGTGGTGAACCTTCGCCGGAGTGGCTGACCTTCTTAAATTACTCCACAAGTGGATCAGCAACTCATCCAGAGGGTGACAAAAGAAGCCAGAACAATGTCTGAAACCTGACTTGCCTCTCAGATCAATGTTTCTGATTCAACAATGTGAAACTTTACAGCTAAGCCATACATTGGAGTTGTGTTTTGTTTCTTCTGTCTCTTTTAATTCTCAGATGTAACTTTTCTGCTCTGCATGCTGTTATTGACCTGCAGGAACTTTAACACTGCAGCTCCTTTCTGCTTACTTTAATACACATCAACATAAAACTCCTAATGAGAGCTGCACTGACATTTTTGTTCCTGGTCAGGTGGCCGCCCTCCTAGAGGAACGTAACAGCATTCTGGCCGAGAACGATGTCCTAACAGACCGAGCCAGCCAGTTGGACACATTCGATGACCCCAGCACGCCATCAGGCAGGAAACACAGTCAGCTTCAGCAGCAACTGGAGACTCTGCAGGAAGAGAACTTTAGGTTGTTTACTGTGGCTTTAAATGCTTCTCAGCTGTGTATTTGCAGCGAAGACCAAATGCTCATGTGTGTGCGCATGCTACCTCTAGGCTGGAAGCTGCCAAGGATGACTACCGGATCCACTGTGAGGAGCTGGAGAAGCAGCTGGTTGAACTTCAGCATCGCAACGATGAGCTTACCAGTTTGGCAGAGGAATCACGGGCTCTCAAAGACGAACTGGATGTTCTGAGGTTTGTGTTAAACAAATGCTTCCAAAGTTGTTCTTTTTGTCATTTGTAATAAAGTTAATATCTGTACAACACTGATTTCTAAACTGTAGTTTAACTTTTCTAGCTTCTATTCACTCCTAAATACATTGATCTATGTGTCACCCTAATACTCTACCTCAGTAAACAATAAGTAGGTTGAACGAAATTGGCCTGCACTTCCATTTTACAGTGCTTGTAAGAGAATTCCAGCAAACGCATCAATGTTTGTAAAAGTCCAAAGAGTATAAATGCTTTTGCAAACTACTACTACAAACGACACTTCAGTCTCACTGCAACATTTGACTTATTTACTGGAAATAATTGTGTTGATTTTCTTCAGGAACTGCTCAGACAGAGTGGTGATTCTGGAGGCATCAGTGGAAACCTACAAGCGTAAGCTGGAGAATCTCGGTGACCTAAAGCGGCAGATGAAGCTGTTGGAGGAGAATAACATGATCTACATGCAAAACAGCGTCACTCTGGAGGAGGAGCTGCGCAAAGCAAACGCTGCCCGCGCACAGCTGGAGTCCTACAAAAGACAAGTAAAGAGCTTACTCTTATTGCAAGATTACATATCATTTTTTGATTATATGTCATATAATTTGCATTTGGAGAATGTGTTTAGTACCAAGCATATAGGGCTGCAACTAACGATTATTTTAGTAAATGATTATTCTATTCACTATTCTCACAATCTGATAATAAATTGCCACACTTTGCAAATTTTTTATTTAGCCTCTTAAGCATTTTTATTCAAGATTGTTTTGTACTATGTTTACAAAGAAGATTTTCATCTTAAATGCAAAATGTTTATATTTTTTGGACAGTTTTGGCTTAATATCTGCTAATATTCTAATATTCTTTCAGCAAATTATCTTTTTTGAGTTTGTATGCTCTAGTTAACAATTAACCAATTACTTAATTAGTTGACGATCATTTCAATAATCGATTCATCTTATTAATCGTTTCAGCTCTACAAACAGATTTGGTTTTTTGTTTCAAAAGGTCCAAGACCTCCACAATAAGTTGTCAGAGGAAACCAGACGCGCAGACATCATGGCGTTTGAGATGAAAAAGTTGGAAGAGAAGCATGAAACTGTGTTGAAAGAAAAAGAGGTTCAACATCTTATAACATTTCACCATTAATATGTACTATATATTGGCTTTGCTTAACATCTTTACCTTTTTTTAAAAAAAAACTTTACACCGTTAGCGTATCATCATTGAACGAGATTCTCTGAAGGAAATCAACGAGGAGCTGCGATGCACTCAGGCTCAACAGGACCAGCTCTCACAATCAGGTACTTCATCAATCAATTAATGATGCTTTTATTTACTACCTAAAGTACTGTGGAAATGATTTATCCTCACACTGATTTCTTTTTTTGTCACTCAAACATGTTTCAAATAAACAAATAATCAGCCTGACAACAACAACTAATTAGGTTTCGAGGGCAAGGAAGTTAATTTTATTATCTTGTTCTACCTTAATGACTTAAATTGTTAGAAAACTGCATTTTCTGTTTACTGATGTTATCTTTGTCTGGTTGGAAAATATAAGTATGGCAATAAAAAAAAAAGAAGCAAAACCAGAAGAAAATTGTAAGGGAGTAAATACTTTTTTTTCACATCACTGTACCTTTTTGTACTTAGGGATCCTTCCCTCTGGCAGCCCCAGCCATGAAAACCTGGCAGCTGAATTAATTCCCATTGAGTACAGGTAGTATTTTACTGCTTCATCGTATCCATTTGTATTCTTTCTGCTACAATGTTGTGTGTGATTACTGACTGTCGTGGTTATTTAGAGAAAAGGTCATCAGACTGCAGCATGAGAACAAGTTGCTGAGAGTGCAGCAGGAGGAATATGAGCAGGAGAAGATTGCCACCCTGCAGACCCAGCTGGAGGAAGCTGAGAAGACTCACAGCAAACTGGACACAGAGAACAGGTGTGCTGCATTTGTGCTCCTTTGTGTTGATTCTCTTTCTGCATGTTGACGTTTTTCTGTTTGCTGCTTCATCTTCAGATTGAGCCTAGAGCGCATCGGTGAGCTGCAGCAGCAGGTGGAAGAGCTGCAGAAGGCTCTGCAGAGTCAGGCTGCCAAACCAGATGATGTGAGGGTGCAAACATGCTCTGTCAGCAAAAAACAGAGTTACAATGTAGTCTGAAGCCGGACTGGAAAAAATGATAATTGAGTGAGAGAGATCAGGGAGTGGAAAATATTTAATTTCTTCCTTCTTGACAAATACATTTTCACTCCCTTTGTTACTCAATTACTTAGTGACTTAATTACTTAAGTTCCTAGTTACTAATTTAAGTATTTGGTTAATTTGCTTACGTACTTGTTACTTACTCACTTGAGTACTGAATTACCTGCTATTTGAGTAGTTTGTGTATTTAGTTACTTAGGCTCAATTACTTACTTGCATAATTAGACATTTGAGTTTGACAAAGTATGTGATATGGACATGAAAAATGAGGAAGAGCCTTCAATAGAGAGGCTTCATCCAGGATGTTGTGTTCAGTTTTGACATATCTTTTTCATTTTCAGTCAAATCTAAAGAGGAAACTGGATGCTCACATGTAAGTGAGTTTGCTCTCAAATAGAAATACAAGCTTATGTTCTCCAGTAGGTGGAAGTGGATCACTTGTTTTTCCTCAGGTCCCAGCTGAACGAGGCTCAGGATGAAATCATGAAGAAGAAAGAGCTTCTGGAGGACCTTCAGCCTGACCACACCCAGACATGTACGGTTTAAAAGTTTTAATGCAGTTGTGTTGTGCTTTCAACATGTAATAGAAAACTGACTTGTTGCTTCTCAGCTTTGAAAGTGGATGAGCTGATGGCTGCTCTGAAAAAGAAGGATGACGACATGCGGGCCATGGAAGAAAGATACAAGATGTATCTGGAGAAGGCTCGCAATGTGAGTTAAATTAATTTAGCATTGGTAACTCTTAGATGTGGGGTGAAATCAAATTACTTATCAGTATTTTCATCTTGAACCTTACTTTTGCCTTGAAGGTAATTCGAGCCTTGGACCCCAAGCTGAATCCTGCCACCGCTGAGATCCAGGCTCTCAGAAGCCAGCTGGCAGATCGGGACAAACAGATTCTCAACCTTGAAGTAATTGCAGCTTTATTTAATTGATTCTAGTATGAGTTTGCAAACAATTTGAGTATAGCATTCATTAATTGTGAAGCTGAATGTGTTTTTTTTCTTCTTAGCGTCAATGTGAGCAGGCCAGGCTAAGAGAGTATGAGGAGAAGCTGATTGTTACAGCCTGGTATAACAAAGTGAGTTGTTACAGCTTTAATTAAAAATGCATACTATTCACATTTCACAGTGGTGGCATTTACTGAAGTGATTGAGAGAACTTTAAAGCACTATCAGACTTGGATAGCAGCATAAAAAAACACAATGCTTGTATTCTTTTTGCAGACATTGACAGAGTTGTAACACGTTTCTGTTTGGGATCTAGTTTCTGACACTAGACAAGGTTGATCTTGTTAATAAACAGCTAGTTTAATGCGAAACCAAAATAATGCAGCATCTCACAACCAACCATAATACTCATCAGTAGCGATTCAATAACAAACGGTCAAAATAAAATGTCTAACTTTATACTGAACAGTAAATGCACCGTAGTAGACACTAAAATATCATGCTGTCAACAACCGTCTTCAATCTGGGTGTTGTTTCTGCGAGATTTGGTTAACTATATTCAGTTCTCTATCGGTGGGATGTAAATAAATAAAGTTAAAGGAAGCACTGAGGAATAAAAGCTGCATAAAAGGAAATTTTTTCTAATGCATGTCGCAAGGTGTCAAGTTTACTGATGCTGTGAGACGGCGAGTGAGAGCTAAACTTTCAGCAGATAACATGAAGTTGCTTTGATGTAGCTTTTTGAAAATAAATAAATCCTTTTAGTGGTAGAAGCTAACAGTTTTATCTGACACTAGACATTCAGAACAACTCAGAATAAGAAGTATTTAAATCACTAAGCTATTAACGCCACATAAGCAGAAACCAGGAGGCTGTCGTTGCATTTAGTGCTGTTTTTTTCCCCCAGCTGAACATCGTCTATGTTTTTATATGTTACCTTTGTTAAAGCCGGCTGTCAATCAGCGAAGAAGGTATTTTTGTTTTCCATTCTTTCCTGGCGACTGCGCTCACACGTGATGTTGCCTTCGCATTAAGATAATGAATGATTTCTCACCGCAGGTATGCTCGGTAAAAGTGTTGATTACTGTTTTTAGGACTTCTCGTATTATTGTTCTCTAAAGAGACAGACTTGGCTAATTATGATCGGCACATCTCTACTAATGACATTTTCAGTTTTCTTTAAATCAATGACTACAATTTACCTCTGGTTTCTGTGCTATTAGAGTTTGCACTTTCAGAAGTTGGCCATGGAATCTCGTCTCGGAGGCCGCGCTGCCGCCATGTTCCCCCCCGGCCAGTCCTTCCTGACGCAGCAGCGGCAAGTCTCAAACGCCCCACGCAGGGCCGCTACCGCCAGCGTGCCTGCCACTACCTCCAAATAGACAGTGTCATAGCACCTCACATCGATTAAACTAGGCAAAAATACACAACAGTGTAAGCACTCAAGTGACCTTAAATGCATCTGCTGTCAGCCTTTGAGGAGGGTCAGACTGCGTGTGATCAGTGAGAACTTATCAGACCCATCCCAGGTCAAAGCAGAGGTTGTTATTATACCCTGCTGTACATTAGCCTGAAGGACAACCTTGCAGAGACATTACCCCGAGTTGACCTCACAAGCCAAAGCTAGATGTAGATTTGCAACGACTATCCTCTCTGCCTTGTGATTGTTTTGTTTTTCTTTTCCATCCTCATATTTAGCTTTTACAACATAGCTCTCCTTGTATTGTGGTAAGGTCAGAATAAAAGGGGAAAATCCTTGTGGAAAAGAGGCCTGCTATTTTAGCTTTAGTTTAAATGGTGACTTGAATCTCTGAAATCTAATCAAATGAAATGATTGTACAAATATTTAAGAAATGTACGTCACAGTGGGGACACTTTAAAAGGTGTGGTGTAATCCAACAGCATGAATAGTGTTGATCCAGCCATATCTGGTGCCGGCCACCAAGGATTTCAAAGCATTAAACAAACACTTGTAGTTTTCTATTTGTCCTATAATTGAAAAGTTTATAATTTCAAATGCTGTTGAAACCAATTAAGTCATATTAAATCTAATTAACACTTGAGGTGCTGCAATAAGAGGTCTGGGAATAGTCCATTATCTTTTCTATATACTCTCGATGGGAACTGATGGACCTTTTTGATTACTGTATGTGTTGATTCTTTAAGTCAATAAATATGTTACTGATACAGAAATGAATGATTCAACACCAGCTTTTCATGCAGCCATCACATCCAGGTCGAACACTTTTAAAGCTCCTGCAAATTGTAACACTAAAACTTTTAATACATGTCAATGTTTTCCATTAGGATGCTGATTAAAAGAACATTTTGAAAAGCACTTATTGTCTTTTGCGCTAAAAGTGATCAGTCTGACACCATATAGTTAAATATCCACCACCCTGCAAAAATATTTAGTTTTGACACGCAGCAGCCACAGACACAGGCGGATTTTATGGTGACCTTTTGAAGATGGACTATTTATAAAGTTCTTTACAAATATCTGAAAAGTGGGGAGTGCTTATGTATTCAGTCCTCGGTCAATTCTCTGTCAAACATCTTTCACTGTGATCTCAATTAGGGCTGTTGTAAACGAATATTTTAGTAATCGAGTAATCTATCGATTATTCTTACGATTAATCGAGTAATCGGATAAAAAAAATTTATAATATAAACTATTGGCAAATCTGCAATAACACCAGTTAGTCCAGATCAGTCCAATATCTCCTTTTTGAGCATCCCTAACAGTTAAATGTTTGTAGTTTAGAAAGTTTACTTGTAACAGTAGTTTGCTTTAACCTGAAGAAAAGTTATACTAAGATATTAAATTATATTCAAATAATAAAGTGGCAGGCTCACAAATATGCTTATAAAAATGTCTATACTCCAGCTTTTAGTTTATGTATTTATCTTCAGTGAGTAATACACATACACGTAAAAGAACTAAGTAAACAACTCATTTAACTCTAACATTTTATTGATAATAACGCAATAACATTAAACCGCCAGTAAAGTTTCAAATCAGTAGTACAGCAAATCTCTTGCTTTTTTGTTCTAAAGTTCAAACAGAAAAGATAAATAAAGAAAATACTTGATTTAAAAATAAAACAAGTTTAGACAAAATAGTAAATACTGCATTTTATACAATATATTTTAAGTCTAAGGTGCAACAAATTCCTTGCTTTTTTCAGTGCTAACACAAAAGACTAAAAAAATATTCATTAGCTTTAAATAGAAAAGTTAAGGCAAACCAGAGAATACAGCGGTCGCATGTCTGTGATGATCATATTTAAAATGCTGTTTGTGAACTCAGCTGCTTGAACAACCGAGCATCCTGGAACCCTTTGAACAAAGCTGTCCAACGTATGACTCTTCGGTTCACTGAATAGAAGCACAATGTAATGATTATTTGTTTATTCCTTGTTATGAATTAAATGTATTTCAAGTGCACTAATTTGGATATTATAACATTTAATATTATTAAGTTGGAATCTGCACTGACAGCTCATCTGCCATGATAGCAGCTTTAGTTTCAGTTTTATTTTATTTATGGATTTAAGGCTTTCATTTATGTGTGAGTTTTGAGGATGCTTTAATTAAAAGCATTATTTTTAACCATCACAGAAAAATCTAAATGCAGTGAAATGTTTTTTTATGTATTGGAAAACAGAATGTAATCTATATGTTAGGAAAAAAATAAACTTACTCAAAATGTAAAGGTTTGAGTTTGTACAGAGTTCTGCAGCCTTAACTAGTCATGATAAAATGCAAAAATGTTGCTATTTTTATTAAAACGATGGTATTATTTATTCTTGATTGCTTAGGTATAAACAAATATAGAATTACTACAAAAAATATTAATCAAAAATTTCTAATTCATACATAACAGTAGCGAGAAGAAAAGACTGTAACTTTTCAGGATGGAAAGACACCAATAAATAAATGCTTTTCAGCTTATGCCTGTAATCTGTTGCTGCGTATTTTTATTAACAAACTTACATTAAGTCCTGCATAATTTCTCTCAGTTCCACCCTCACATACAATTTACACTACACCCGGTTAAGTAACCGCTATGTTTAGATGTAACGTTAGCAAAATAATGTGCCTCAATTTACATCTATAACATGGCAGATTATCACACAACGTAGTTAGCAAAGAGAACATAAACGTTACCTGTTGGCAACCGTGTACGAGTTGGATGCATGTAGCGGGTGTTTTCTCTTCAGATGCTGCAACATTGATGTCGTGCTGTACGCCAATTCTGCTTTGCAGTGGATGCATTGCGCTGTGTTGTCCTTTCTGTTTAGCCTAAAATGTTCCCAAACTTTTGACATTTTTTGTCGCTTTCGGGGTTCTCCTTCTGAGCATTCTCCGGTTCCCTCCATAGCTACAAACTTAGCACATGTGCTGCAGGCGCTAACGGAAGTGGTAGCGTTGTGCAACACAAAAACCTTCCGGCTAGACCAGTGTGCTGCGTATTTAACAGCATTGCTTATTACAATACAATAAATTTAGCGAAGCTTCGAGGCAGATAAATTTCCTCGAGGATTTTTCGTAATCGAGTTACTCGAGTTACTCAATGAATCGTTTCAGCCTTAATCTCAATTATGAATGCAGAGTCAATACAAAATGCTTGTCCCACTTTTCAGATATTTACTTAGACGAAATCCTATAATCCTTATTCCTTACACTTCATATTGTGTGCCACAAAACATCCCCAAAAAATTCATTGAAATTTGTGTTTTTAGAAGGTGTGTGAATTCCTTTACAAGACATTGTAAGCTGTTCAGGTTTAGCAGTCTCTTTACTGCCTTTTCTCTGTTTATTGTCAGCAGCACAAGATGTTCTGTTATACGGCCACATGTGGTTAATGGATGTATGTCACTTGAATCTCTTTCTTTGCAGCTAATTATTATTGTAAATTGCTGACTTAAAGGCATAGTCATTTAATAAAATAGACTGTACAATCAGGTAGAAGGTACACAGCAACCTGCATAATGCTAAATGTTTGTGTGTAACTTATTAAAGAAATGTATAATGAATTTTAGAAAATTTAATAGCTTTTTTGCTGAATAAAATCTTTTTCAAAAATTGCAGTTTATTTATTTATTTTTTTCAGTCAAATCTCAATCCTCAGTAGGTTATATTAAGGAAGCCGTGACTAATAAAAGAAAGCGATTATATTATCACATCATCCAGCATCAGTCTACTAACAAAAACAAATGCAGAAATGAATCCCATCATAAACACGATTCGTTGACAGGCTCTCAAAACAAAAACCTTGTGAGTAAATCATGGGGTCACATGAGTTTGAGAAGATTGGTGATGGTTGACTAGGATAAATGTTGGTAATCGGATAAATTATTACATATAGATTTGTCTGAACAAGGAGAATGTCAGATCCATCAACATTGCCTGGTTAAAAACACTGATGTTTCTGCAATTTGTGAAAATGGATCTGTTACTTTGGCTAAGTGCCTGTGGTCCATCCTGCAGCTTATGTTTTATCGCATGTAACCTTCAAGTCAAAGCGGGATTTTGCAAAGATCTTGAATGGATGTGGTGTGCGTGTGGCTCCAGTTATCCCTTCTGTACTCAGCTCAGCGCCATCAGGAGTGGAAAAGTGAAACTTCTGGAATAAGATGACAAAAAACAGGAAGAGTTCCATCCTTGCCAGACCTTCACCGAGACACGCTCGCTTTCCTGAAAAGAGAAAAAAGGTACCCTCATCACTATCCTTTAAACGCATGGTTTCTGTTTCCTCTTAGATCATTTTTACCAGTGTGTCTTTCCTGTTCAAAATCATAATTCCAAACTAAGTTTATGTGCAGAATTATCACTTAAATTCAATTGTTACCGGCGGAGAAAGGTAAAAATGCTTCCTTCTTTATGAACCTGCCGTCTTCATCCAGAAAGTGTTTGGGGTTGAAACTGTTGGGGGTTTCCCATTCGTTCTTGTCAAAAAGAACAGAGGTCAGGTTAGGCATCACAGTTGTCCCCTGCAATGAAAGAAAACAGACTTATGAGACGACAAGAGAGGGAGAAAATCATATGCCTTCCAAAAAGACAGGAAACTGGGAAAATAATTCTGTCACTGGCTCATGTATTAGATATAATTTTTTACATAATGTGTGAAGTGTTTTTGTCTGTATCTGAACATTGTTGGTCAGTTACATTGTCCTTTACAAACAGTGAAAAACAGAAAAGGCCTCAAAGGTAAATGGAATATTTTTTTTTAAATCCGGATTTGGGAGTTTTCACTACAAAAACCTACTCAGGTGGGAAGCTTGAGTGATGAGGTTAAGTAGGTGTTCCAGACTTTTAAATCTGAATATCAACTTTTAGATATCAAAATTAAAAAAACCCTAACCATTTAAATGACTGGGCTTGAAAAGAATCACTCAAATACTGGTTGCAGAAGGAAATAATAGAAAAAAATCCAAATACAGAAAGTTTTGTGAAGATACATTTTTTTTTTATACATTTACTAATGTCAAGTATCAAATGATAATTCCCAGAATATAAGGACATGTTTGATCCTGAATTGTGCAAAGACTTTACAACCAGAGCAACTAAAGTACACGGTAACATATTGGTTTTACTATTCTTTGTGGCAGATAAAATCACCCTGAGAATCTTCTGTGGCTTTTGCAAAGTCATCTGTTGTTGCTTCAGACTTTTGCTTGTTTAAAACATTCAAATGTGAGATCCTGCAGATGTGTTCGGGGGGATGATCAGACACACCTTTGGTATGAAGTAACCGCTCAGCGCTGTGTCCCTGGCAGCCATCCTGAGTGCGTTGAGGGGAACGATGTTTCCCATCCTTTGGATCTCATGGATAACAGCATCAGTGTAGGGCATGTTGGATCTGTCTGCCATGGTGGGCTGGCGGCTCTGTCCGACCACTTTGTCTATCTCTTCCTGGACTTTGTCTATAAAGCAAATCAAATCCAGTTGCTGACCACATGCAGTAGTCTTCCTTTGGTAATTTGATCTGTTGGTGAACATGGTTCTGATCTGAGCTCACCCTGGATGTGAGGATTTTTTATAAGGTACAGAAGTCCCCACTGCAGAGTTTTTGAAGTAGTTTCACTGCCAGCCAAGAACAGATCAAGACAACACAGAACCAGGTTTTCTTCCACAAATCCCACATCCTGCTTTCTGTTGTGCTGTTGAGCAACAATGAAGAGACAGATACACGGTCAAGTCTTACATGTGATACTTCACAACCTTTTTTTTTTTCTCTTTTTGTTTTGGTTGAACCAAAGTGAGTCCCATACTCTTTCCTCTATAAGGAAGTTGTCGATGTAATCTCGTGGGTTGCTTAGATCCAGATCCAGCTTGTGTCTTTCTATCTCTTTCCTGATGGATGCCTTCAGAGAGCTGGAGCTGCTGAAGATGCCATTGTGAGGCCCTGGCAAGTGTCTCATTATTGCTGGGAAAGCATCATAAAGCTGTTAAGAGATGAAAAAATAAGTGCATCAAAATGTACTGACTGCAAAAAAGTTTATTACTTTCTGACTTTTACACTATTAGTGGAATTTTAGAGAATAGCTTCTTTTAATACTTTGTACAATTTGGGGAAAATATTACGGTAATCTTCTTTTGCAGCAACAGTTGCGCTCATGTGAGGCAGATTGTTTCTCACCCTACTGGAATTTAAGGAAGGTTTGGATAAGAATGAAGCACTCCTCCATTTTCAGTGTTTCAAAACTCTTTGCAAACATCCTAATGCTGAGCCAGAAACATTCCCATAATGTGAAGAAACGTTTCATAACTCAGGAAAAGTGGGTAGTGACTCCATCTAATTGGATCAGACTAGACTGAACATGTCTGCTTGCTGTTCTCATTCTTGGTAGAATTAATAAAGTGCTGTTTGAGTTAAAATCACCAATATCTGTTCAGGGGAATCTTCTTTTTCATTTTTTGTCATTACCGTACACCCTGCAACTTTCTCTGTATCTTACCAGGGCCCATATTGAGCCTTCCAGGTAGGCCATGTCTGTCAGATTCCTCAGCATGCTCTGGAGGTCCTGGTCACTGTAGTCAAACCTTCTCCCAAACACAATCTGGCAGATGATGTTGGACACAGCATTGTTCAGAAGTGGCACCGGGTCAAAGGATTTACCTAGTAAGAAGACAGAAGTCTTTAAATACAAGACGCTATCTGTGCAAAAAATCTGGTCTGTTTTCCGCTGCTGTCAACCTTCCTCCTTCTCCATGGCCTCCTGCAGGTGTCGACTCTCCTGACAGATGTTCTTCTCCATGGAGCCCTTGGCCATACCAAAGGTACGCAACATGGCCATGGCAAAGCGCCGTTGTCTCCTCCACACCTTTCCATTGCTAAAGAAAAGACCACCTAGAAAAGGCAAAGAAATCGAACATCCCTCAAGTGTTGGTTGCCCTGATGCTCTAAATCTGACCAACCTGACTCACCTGAGTTTCCTGAGTAAATCCTGGTTGCCATTGGACTGTGAGGCCGGTCTGCAAAGTTTTCTGCCTGTGTTACTAACGCCTCTTTCACCGTCTTCCACCCGGACAAAAACACTGTTTTGTGTCTTCCCAGACGTATGCAGAACACATTCCCATAAACATCAGCAAGCTGTGATTGCAGAATCAGAGTAGAAGGGTTCTATTGTGGAGCATGTGACTCTAAAATAATGCAGTCAATTTGTTGTTGACACTGTGGCCAAGCATAATTTTTTTTTTGTTGCAATTTTTGAAGTAAAACATCTCTAAAAATGTAAGAAATTGTAGACTTTTATGAAAATTTGCAATTTTTATGTCAAGCAACAATTGTGTTAAAATGCTGCACTACCAATATTTTCTTATTTCAGCTGCTTTGCTTGTTTTTTTTTTTTTTACCTTAGTGAGGTAAATATGAGGCTGCTTGGATTCAATGCTGAAGATGTTCCCAAAAAAAGGAAGTGCAGGCGGTCCTGGTGGAAAGTGAGGCGGATCCTTTCTGTTGAACAAATTTATGACGATTAGGATCGCAAAAATCAAAATCAGCATCCATCTGAGACTGAACCACTGGCACAAGCTGCAGAGCCACATTGTCACAGTGAGGAGAGCAGGGAAGAAAGAAGGCTTATCAAGATTTCTGTCCACGTGGTTCTGAGATGGGCTGGTACTCTGCTGACTCCAGGTCTGGTAAATGTGAAGTGTGTGACTGAATCAGTCTACTCACTCATTTGTAATGTGCATCTGCTTTGGTCATCTGGGTTTCACGGATTTGGGTTTTGTTTGGGTTTTATGATATTTCAGTGGTACAAACATTTAGCATGAATTTTCAGAAACGGGATAAGAGACTGCAGGTCATTCAACTCTATATTCTCTTTCTTTTGGTGAAGTGTATGTCTGCCATTTTTACTTTAACCAACCAGCAGATGTCAGCAGAGTAAAATATTTGTGGATTTAAAGCCATGATGTGAAGTAATAATTAATTACTGATGATCTGCTGAGGTTGTACTCTGCCTCTCACCCATTGACTGCTGGAGATTATCCCCCATCACACCACCTATCAGTGCAAAGTCATCATGATTAAGGCAAGCGATGCATATTTATTTGCCTTGATCATGATGGCTTCGCTCCAATGTTTTGCAGCATATCTGGCATACACAAAAATGCAGCTGTCAGCTTCCCCACGAGAGCCCCTGGTTCTCCAGTCCCTGAAGACCAGCTTCATGAGTGCTGATGACAGAAGGCCCTTTTGTGACACTGACCAAGTTTAGTGCAGGCATTTGAGGAACCATGTCTGCCAGGAACTGCACTAATTCTGTCTTGTCATTGTGCCGAAGGAAATTGGATGGAATGTTATTCTTGTTTGTCACCTTGCATCTTCCTGCCTTGCCACGTTGAGACCTGGTCTCGCCTCTGAGGCTAGGTGAGTTGTACACATCCTAACCCTTACTGAGAACTTGTTAGCTCTTCTTAATGAGATGGTACTAGTGAAGGAGTTGACCTCTGATCAGGGTACAGGAAGCAGCAGGTGCTTCTATGTAAAACGTCGAATAGATGAGGAAACTGACAGACCTCATGAATGAAAAGCTTGTGAATGTTACTGAAAATAAGGGTGGATAAAGTGAAAGCTTTTTGTTTTACATGTAAGAAATATTTATTTGTACAATTAGACTGTTTATTATTCTGACATTAACAGCAAAATGAAAAAAAAAAAAATCATTCACTTCCATAATCGCATTATTATGGAAATTTCATTGATCAAAGAATGATAAGCTATTTCAATAACAAGAGAAAAATTTATCTTTGTCTTTAAGTTTCTTTGTTCGAAGGCAAAAGTGTTCGAGGACCCGTCTCACTGAACTCAGTCAGGAGAAGAGCCCTGAACGCAGTCACATCACATCGTTACATAGTCAGAGCAAGGAAAAGACCCACCCAAAGTCTGAGCTCTATTGCCAGATGGACCACAGAGACAACCCTCACCCCCACCTCATGAACTATCCCTCACCTCTTGGAGGGGACAATTTTGTGGCAGGAAAGAGAGTCAATAAGGATTTCAGGAGAAACTTCTAATTCTTCTTTGTCAGTCATGGGTGCAGAGTCAAACAAGGGTACAAACTACATTCCACACATGTCAGTTCTTTAAGACAATTGCCAGGCTTGGCATTTTACCCAAGATGTCTTCAGGTCTAATATACTATCAAAGCTGCGGAAACATCTAAACATTATCTGGAAACTTCTTTAGTGGAAAAACATATCTTGAAGAAATACAAAAACACAGCAGGTTATAATCAGTAAATAAATGGTAAAAAGTATCAGTTCCATCCATAAGGCTAAAAACCGAAATGTTCTATTACAGCATCATAATTGTTGTAGTCATTTATTGTGCTCTCTTAATTAAGCCAAAACAAAGTTGTTATAAAATAATTCCTCAACAATACAGTTTATCCATTCAGCCTGTGTATAAATATACACATTTCTGTATTTGGTATGTTCTTTTTACTCTGTTCAATAAAATGGAGGATGCAAACATTTCGCAAACAATATTTTCAGTTTCAGATTTAGTTTTAGGGAGATGCTGTTTAAGACAAATTCTTGCTCGGTCCTATTTGGAGTCAGGGCAAAGTATAATGCCTTTAATGGTGATTAATTCACTCAACATGCTTTTTTAACAAGCAGCTATGCCAAAATCATTATGGTCAGTTTTCTGATGAGCAGAAACAAGTCTGGTAAAACGTCCTCAGCTCAGCGAGCCTTAGCAGACACCTTGTAGGGATGAGGCACTCGTGTCGTTCCAGTGATTCCTTCAGTGCTCAGTTCAACTCCGTCAGGAACGGAGAAAGTGAACTTCTGCAGTAAGCCAACAAAGAACAGGAACAGCTCCATCTTGGCGAGGCCTTCACCAAGACACACACGTTTCCCTGCAGAGCAAACACAGATACACACCATGTTTTAATATGAAGAGTGAGATTATTATTCATAATGTTATTCTTGGAAAGCCTAGGTGGAGCACTAACAAATTTTCATCATAGGTTTTAAAAACTTTCCTTTAATCTTAGTCAGACCCGTCCCATGCAACCAAACCATGCTGGTTTGACATTGGTTGACATTGGTTACATGACATTGTCGGCAGAACATTTTGGTCACGGTGACAACTCAATGACAGGTCATAAATATCAGAGTGCTGTACCTGCAGAGAATGGTAGGAATGCTTCTCTCTTCACAAACTTCCCATTGGCATCCAGAAAATGTCCGGGGTTGAAGGTGTCTGGAGTTTCCCATTCAGATTTGTCAAACAGGACGGATGTCAACATGGGCATTAAAGGTGTGCCCTGAAAAATCCAAAGTATCAGTCAGTCATTGATGCGAAAACACATTTTAATACATTAACCATTTACTGCTCAGTAAATTTACCTTTGGTATGAAGTAACCACCAAGAGTTGTATCCTTGGAAGCGACCCTGAATCCGTTCAGTGGAACAATGTTCCCCATCCTCTGGATCTCATGGATCACAGCATCAGTGTACGGCAGGTTCTGTCTGTCGGCCATGGAGGGCTGGCGACTCTGTCCGATCACTTTATCAATCTCTGCCTGGACTTTCTCTGTTAAAGGATTTAAATATGATGAATTTGTCTTTGACTGGAGAGAGAGATTTTCTTTCTCAGTTTAAAACAAGGCATGTGTTTTACTTTGATTCATATCATTGAGAGACACAACTGAACTCGCTGCAGAGCTTTCAGCATGTTGCCATTACATTTGACAAGCAGATTTTACCTGGTGGTGCAGCTCTTTGACCAGTGTGCAATGGTCAGTTTTTAAGTTACTGAACTTGATTTAGCAAGTGAAAATGTTTAAATACTGTCATATTTAGCTTCTTTTATTTGTTCAGTTGTAAAAATATGGTAAAAAAGAAAAGAAAAAAGTTAATACTGCTCCACAACAGCATCCTCTCTGGTGTGTATCCTGGTCTTTGTCTTGCCTTTTCATTAGAATAAGCATCTAATGGACCTCTATATTTAGCAGAGGTCTATAATAACCCTAGTCCAGCAGATCTATGGTCCTGCTGTTTTCAGATGCAGGTTCCAACAAACCAGAATCAAATGAATGGCTCGTTGGCTTTGCTAAAATAATTTTATTTTGCGGTAATTTATCTGATTATTTTTAATGTCATTTTCAGTGATGCAAATTATGTTGGTCTAACACATTGTGTCCCTAACGTTTGTGGTTGCAGTGTTTGTGGTCGCCATGTGACAAAATGTGAGACATTCAAGGTGTGTTGTTACTTTTGAAAGGCGCTGTAGAAAGTCACTCACCTTGAACTTCAGGGTATTTTGTTAGGTAAAGCAATGCCCAAAGCAATGTGGTGGCTGTCGTTTCTGTTCCTGCCACCAAGAGGTCGAAGGAGCAGAAAGCCAGGTTGCTCTCTGTGAAGCCCAGGTTAGAGTCTTTGTGCTGCACCAACATATAAACACGTTGGTTAATGATTCAATCACTCAACAGAAATCGTTTTGGTTAAAGTGAAACAGCTTCAGTGGTGGATGGTCTACCTACGTTCTCCATTTCAATGAGGAAAGTGTCGATGTAGTCTCTGGGGTTGCTGGGATCCAGATCCTTCTTGTGCTTTTGGATTTCCTCAAGAAGGAGCTCTCTTACTGCGTTATAACTGCTAAAGATTTTGTTGTGAGGACCTGGCAGATATTTCATCACTTGAGGAAATGCGTCATAAAGCTGTTTGTATTGACAGAAATGATAAAACAACCAACCCATCATGATAAAAATCTCACCCGTCAGAATCAGTGATACAGAGCAGCTTCATTGAGAGTTAACAGGCTTACCTGACCCCATATGCTTCCTTCAAGCCTAACACCTTCAGATATGCACTTCAGCATCGACTGAAACTTGTGGTCATTGTAGTCAAATCTTTTTCCCATAACAAGCTGGCAAACAATGTTGGAGACGGCATTGTTAAAGAGGCCTGCTGGGCTGAAGGGTTTACCTGAAGAGGAGTTTTGAAGAATATACATATTAAAAAAACAGCCTTGCATATTAATATCAGTAAAGTGACCTTTACATTGTATCTAACCCACCTTTCTCACTCTCCATTTCCTCCTGCAGGTGTCGGACCTCCTCACAGATGCTGAGCTCCAGGGTGTTTTTGCCCAGACCAAAGGTGCGTAAAGTAGATAAAGCAAAACGTCTCTGTTTCTTCCATATCTCTCCATTGCTTGCAAAAAGACCACCTAAATAATAAGTCCACAGAGTTGTAAACATCAGCCCTTCAGTTTATAAAGCTCAGCATTTTATATACTGTGCACTGAGAAATAGAAACTGATTTTACACCTGAGGGTTCAGTGTAAATCCTCTCTAAGACTGCATTAAATGGCCGATCCACAAAGTTCTCAGCTTGTCCCACGATGGCCTCTTTCACCATCTTGTGGCCGCTCACAATCACCACAGACTGCCTGCCAAGACGCAAGCTGAAGACGTTTCCGTAGATGTCAGCCAACTGTGGACGGAAAATGAACAGTATTAAAACTGCTACATTTTATTTTATCTTATTTTTTACAGTTCAACCACATAGTGTCATTAACTGTGTACATATAGAGCTTCATTCAAAATTTTGTTAACATGGTTTAAATTTGCTTTTTTCTAATAAACTGTTTAAGAGTTTTCTTAAGATCCTGAATTTAACAATACATAATTGAAGGCAATCAAGCTGCTACAAATGATATCTTCCTATTTCTTTGCTTAATTTGTAATTACTGAAAGTATGCACAACCTCAGAAAACATTTTCGTATAAAAGCTCACAAGAACTTTTTATAAGCATAAGTTTGCCTTACTTTCAAGCCTTCGAGTTAAACTATTTTCATAAATTATGTCTTCATAATCCATACCTTGCTGAAATAAACGTGAGGATGTTTGGTGTCCAAACTTAAGATGTTCCCCACAAAGGGGAGAGCCTTCGGTCCTGGAGGAAAGCTTGCTGGTGTCCGGTTCCTAATGAAGTCGGCTATCAAAAGGAAGGAAAACATAAACAAAAGTATCCCCCTGACGTCCAAACTCAGGAAAACATCATCGAGCCACATGGTTGGAGATTCAAAATGGCAGCTGTTGTTTTTCCACCCTCTGTTTCTATACAGCCTGTTGAGAATTGACTGAAATATCTTGAGTTAAGCACATCAGTGTCAGGGAAATGAGAAACACAAAGTTCCTCTGGCTGCACGTATGGAAAAAATTGTTATATAATACACTGCAAACCACTCCTACCTGAACCATGAACCTAACCCCTGTTGCAATATGCGTGATGTAACCAGTGGTATTCTAACCTTCATGAGATTTCAGCGTGTGCCCTGCAATTTTGCTACAATCCTCTGTGAATTTCAATTCTGTCCTGAATTTTGGTTCTCCATGATAAAAATGTCTCAGGAAATCTAACATCTGACCTCAACTATCATAAGAATCTTGGGAGAAGTCAAAGCATCTTGATCCATGTGTCTACAGAAACGGACACATTTGAGTTTGTGCATGGAGAAATTGTCTCTGCGGTGACGTCTTTAAAGGTTAAACCAGTGGATCTAGACGTTAGCTGGCTTTTCTTGGATGGAAAGAAAGTCACCCCTGATGATCCTTTCTGCAGACCAAATTGTTGGGGCCTGCCATGCAAAGCAATGGCAGGAACCTATTACTATTCTCCCAACAAAGTGTCTCTTTAATATTCTTTATTTTTCTTCCGTAACCGTTAATGCGGCTCATACCGCTGGGTGCACACCTACAAATGAGGTATCAAAACGTGCAGAAAATTCACGCCATTGTTGCTATTACTTTTGGTGGGATTTGGGCTTAACGTGGCGACATAATTCGCAAAAAACTACGAAAAAAATCCCATTATAAGTCAATGGGAAAAATCCTAGAAATACCCTATTTTTGAGGATTTTCTGTGTCGTCACAAATTCACCTAGAAATGCCATTCAAATTTCATTTTGTAGATACGTCTGTGATCTCTTCGAAAGTGAAGACGGCTCGTCGATACCAGTTACGGTTTGTCCACAATTTGTCTCTAAGCGACCCAAAGTTTCTCATTTTTCCTAAAATTAGAGTGTGTCTCTGACTGATTGCCCCTCTGCTAGAGTGATAAATGAAGAGAATTTTTCACCCCAAAATAATTTTGAAATCGCCATCACGCCCACAAATATCGCACGATTGGTATCAAAATCGGTCCTGACATTGATACGCCTGTCTGCTCCGGTAAAATGTTTTTGAAATTTATCTAGACCGTACGGTTTTCTGTCACGGTGCTTCAGAGCAAAGTCATGCGACAGGATTTTCTGAGGCTGTCTCAGGCTTTCTCCAATGTATTTGAATAGAATTTCAGATCTGGGCACAACATTTCTTTCTCTCATCGCTATAAATGCTCTGAGTGAGGTACAGATATGAATCTCGGGACTATCGCAGAAGACCCATAGGCCTCTCATACGCTCCAAACGCTTTTCGAATATGTATTACGGTTCCCGAACAGGAAGGATTTGTTTCCAATGCTGTTTTTCAGTAAAACGTGTTTGCTCAAACACACAATTGTGTGTTTGAGCATGTATGACTCACAGCTCACACCTGCTGAGACCATTATTTACCATAGCAACGGAACTCAAGAGGCTATTGGCTGCTGGTTAGGACCACAAATACGCATCATTGTAGTTCTATCTATCCTCAGTTGAAACAGATCAGGACTGAACTGGCCTTTAGAACTAATTGCTGCTATGGGCTGTATATAACTGATTTAACTCAGTAACTGTTACACATGGGATTAGTTTTGAACTTTAAAATTAAGCATATTGAAAATTTCACAATAAAAGCCTTGAATATTTTTACATCACGTAATTGCTCTTTTTGGCTTTATTTGACTTTTTCATCCAAAGCACTGTTACACATGGTATTAGTTTGGCCCTTTGAAATGAAGCATACTGAAAATTTCAAAATAAAAGCCTTGAATATTTTTAAATCAGATAATTACTCTGTTGAGCATTATATAACTGATTTAACCCAACGACTATTATGCAGGGGATTAGTTTGGCCCTTTGAAATGAAGCTTAACATTTCAAAATAAAAGCCTTGAATATTTTTACATCAACTTCTTGCGTTTTCAGCATTATATAACTGATTTAACCCAATGACTGTTACACATGGGATTAGTTTGGACCTTTGAAATGAAGCTTAACATTTCAAAATAAAAGCCTTGAATATTTTTACATCAACTACTTGTGTTTTGCGCATTATATAACTATTTTAACCCAATGACTATTACGCAGGGGATTAGTGTGGCCCTTTGAAATGAAGTTTAACAAACATTTCAAATTAAAAGCCTTTAATATTTTTACATCAACTACTTGTGTTTTGCGCATTATATACCTATTTTAACCCAATGACTATTACGCATGGGATTAGTTTGGCCCTTTCAAATGAAGTTTAACAAAACTTCCAAAATAAATGCCTTGACAAAATTTTAAATCATACTGAATGGTGCACGTCCACCTTACTTAACGTTCTTGTGATTCTCCGCATGCCATTGATTACGTTGCGGCGTTCTTTAGCATCGATGCCAATTTGTAGCGTGACAACGCCTGGCCCAAACCGACGGGCGCACAAACCGAGGGGCGCGCCTTGGCAGGCCCCGGCTAAATTTCTTCCGAAATTTTCTAGTTTTAGAATTGTAGTCCATCTGTAGGTATAGCGACGGAAGTGAATGAAGCTGAACCTGGTTTACATTTTCAGGGACTTTAATCGAGGCTTCTTTAATAACACCCATCTTCTGCAAGCCAATATCTGTTGCTTTTGACCCTGTCAACTTTGCTGCAGTCTGCAAACGTACTGTTCAGATTGTGTGTTCTTGGGTAAAAGCCATGCTAACTGGACAAAGTACATTGATAGCAAAAGGCACAGACCATATTTACAGTGCATCTGATTGTAAATGAGCTTAAATCAGGTGGACTAGTTTACAACTTAAACTAGGCAAAAAAAGATAAAATAAGAAAAATTACCTTAAGTATTTAAAGTTTTTACTTGCAGTTGGCTTAAAAGTTGATCTGCTGCAGAGCGACATTGTCACAGTGAGGAGAGGAGGAAAGAAATGAGGCTGATTAGGATTTCTGTCCACATGGTTCTGAGATGGGCTGCTTCTATGCTGACTCCAGCTTTGGTAGACATGGTGTGTGTGTGACTGAATCAGCCTCACTCACTCATTTGTAATGTGTATCTGCTTTGTTCAGCTGGGTTTCATGGATTTGGGGTTTGTTTGTGTTTGATATTTCAGTGGTATAAACATTTATTATGAACGTTCAGAAAGTGGATAAGAGACTGCAGGACATTTTTATGGTTGCGCAGGAACAAAAGTGAAAAATGCATGTCTGCCTTTCGTACTGGAACCAACCAGCAGATGCCAGTAAAGTAAAACATTTGTAGATCTGAACCCATGATGTGCAGTACTAACATGCTGTGATAGACTGGCGACCTGTCCAGGTTCTGTCCCTCTTATCGCCCATTGTCTGCTGAAGATAGGCACAGACAAGCAAGTACAGAAAGTGGATGGATGGATAAGTAAGGAGATCCAACCCGCCCCCCAAAACTCTCTGACATCAAACAATAGACAAGTGAAATTACTACTAACTGCAGGTCTTTTTGAGTATTTTTCTATCAACTTTCTGAAAAAAAATTATCGACAGTTATTCCAGAACCGACCAGGCTCATTCCAGTTGGATCAAAAACATCTGTGAACATCAGTTTTTGCAGCTTGACTCTGATTTTCAATTGAATTCAATTATAGACGTAAAGTGGGTCGTTCTATCACTTCAGTATGCTTTCATAGAAACTGTTCTGTTGTAGCTCTGGCAGTATGTAGATTGTCCTGCTGAAAGGGGAACCCTCAGCACTTGTCTTAAGCAGCCCTCTAACCAGTAGTCTAACCATCACTTATGTATGTTTATTCTTCAAGCAATCGTCTGTATCGGCACACAGCTCTATGTGCAGTGGCCTGCAGGTCTTCACTGTGAGCAAATTCTCATACCGTTCCTTCAGACACTACAGTACCAGCCAAGATGGAGCAAAGCACAGTGAGCATACCAGATGATGTGTATCTGCATACTGAGGGAGGGTGTGGCTTAAGGAAATCAACACCTTACATCAAGGCAGACGGCTTTTATTCGTCTGGCAAAAGGAGCCAAAAAGACTCTGATATTGTAAAAAAAATTTCAGATTGATACAACGATATTCAAACAGTCAGAATATTGGTCACAAGACCATCAAACATCTTGTTGTAAATTGTCAACAGTGAAAAATGTTTAGACAAAAAAAATATATATATAGATTTGAGAAGGTTCAAACATGAACCTACCAGGAACCCACTCTCTCCTCTGTTGCTGCCATTACAGAACTGAAATCTACCTGGAGTAACTAGAAGTAGAAAATATCAACGCTTGATGCACTGGCAAAGTGCATCAAGCACTTTGGCTGATCCAGCTGATCCAGCAAAAATCCAGCAAAAATACCTGAAAAATGTGCCTTCAGACATGTCCTACCCCAGGTTATGTGTCTAGTTCAAAGGTTTAGTTAAATGATGTGAGGAGATTGACTCTCAATAGGCCAGAATGATTGGCCATGGATGGATAAATAACCAGGACATAAAGCCTCTTCCACTCAAACGCCAGGAAAGTGTTTATGTTACAAATGTTCATTTGTAAACAAATAAACATTTCTTAAAATGTAAATGGATTTAAAACATCTTTGCATAATAGCATCATAACTGTTGCAGGATCATTTAGTGTGCTCTCATAATAAAGCCAAAACAACAGGTTTACCTTTGTATCTTAATCAAAATTAACATACAAACTAATTGTATTTGTATGTTATTCAACAATTATAAAATTGTTGAATTTTGTAATTCAACAACTGTTTTTGGGAAGACGGGAATATCTTCATAAATACACACTTTACCTAGTTTCTGTACTTGGTACATTCTCTTTAATCTTTTCAATAAAATGGAGTATGTAAATACTCCATTTTATGGATTTTTAATATATTTTTTAGATATTTTTTTAAAATATATTTTTTGTTTTAGACTTATTTTTAGGAAGTCATAGTTGTAAAAGACAAATTATTTCTCAGTCCTATTTGAATTCAGTAACTCAAAGTATGATGTCTTTAATGATGATTAATTAAACTCTTACTCAGAATATCATCACATCTACAAGGACTCTTAACAAGCAGCAACCTCTAGAGCTGTGGCAGTCGACTGTTGAGCAGAAACCAGGTTTAGTGAAAAGTCCTCAGCTCAGCGAACTTTAGCAGACACCTTGTAGGGATGAGGCACTCGTGTCGTTCCAGTGATTCCTTCAGTGCTCAGTTCAACTCCGTCAGGAACGGAGAAAGTGAACTTCTGCAGTAAGCCAACAAAGAACAGGAACAGCTCCATCTTGGCGAGGCCTTCACCAAGACACACACGTTTTCCTGCAGAGCAAACACAGATACACACCATGTTTTAATATGAAGAGTGAGATTATTATTCAAAATGTCATATCTGGAAAACTCAGCACTAAATAGGTTTTTATTAAAGATTTTATGTATTTTCCAGGCTCATAGTGCCATTTTGAAGTACAATCAAGTAACTATGTTACCTTCAGTTGTTATAAAAATACTATATTTATAAAATATCACTTAAAAGATATTTGAAGTCATAATTTCATGCCTTAAAATTGGACCTCTATCTCTTTAAGAAAGTCCTGCTCTTTAGAAAACTTCGCCTACAGGAAGTCATCCCAACAGTTTCCTCTATTAACCCTTTAACAACGTTTTTTACCAGCATTTCAATGCGAGGTAGCTCCAATGATAAGCTTTGAATGTGATTACTCAGTACAGTCATATCTTCCTTTAGCCAGTTCTCTATGTTTGTGGAGAACATGTCTGATAGCTATCAAAAGATTCTCCACCCTTAAATTTGAAGCACATGTGCTGTACCTGCAGAGAATGGTAGGAATGCTTCTCTCTTCACAAACATCTCATTGGCATCCAGAAAATGTCCAGGGTTGAAGGTGTCTGGAGTTTCCCATTCAGTTTTGTCAAACAGGACAGATGTCAACATGGGCATCACAGATGTTCCCTGAAATATCCAAAGTATAACACAAACATTGATGCGAAAACACTTTTTAATACATTAGCCATTTACTGCTCAGTAAATTTACCTTTGGTATGAAGTAACCACCCAGAGTTGTATCCTTGGCAGCGACCCTGAATACATTCAGTGGAACAATGTTCCCCATCCTCTGGATCTCATGGATCACAGCATCAGTGTACGGCAGGTTCTGTCTGTCGGCCATGGAGGGCTGGCGACTCTGTCCGATCACTTTATCAATCTCTGCCTGGACTTTCTCTGTGAAAGGATTTAAATATGATGAATTGGGCTTTGACTGGAGAGAGAGATTTCCTTTCTCCATTTAAAACAAGGCATGTGTTTTACTTTGATTCATATCATTGAGAGACACAACTGAACTCGCTGCAGAGCTTTTTGACTTTGGAAAATAAAATTTTCAGCATCTTGCCATTACATTTGACAAGCAGATTTTACCTGGTGGTGCAGCTCTTTGACCAGTGTGCAATAGGTACAATTTGAGTTTTTTATGTCACTGAACTTGATTCATCATTGCAAATGAAAATGTTTAAGTCATATTTAGCTGCTCTTTTTATTTCTTTAGTTAAAAAAAACTGTTAATACATTTTCATTTTAGTTCCGGAAAAGTTTAGTAGCGTCATAAGCCTCCCTATAGTTACAAGTGGATCATTTATGCAACTTAACCTTTTTCACATGGTGTCAAATTACAAGCACTCATTTTACTGTGTCTTACAGGGATTGTATGTAGTAGAACAAGAAAACATAGAGCATAATTGTTAAGAGTAAAGACAAATTATGCATGGTTTCATCATTGTTTATAAATTAAAAACTAAACAAAAACTTAAAAACTATACAAACGGATGCTACTAAGTGTAGCATCCGTTTGTATTCATATCAAATTAGTCAAACTGCCTTTCGCTGCGAGTGCAGCTGGAAGTCAGATTAGTAAATATAGAAACTAAAAACTCTGCCCATTATTGTTTTATTAAAACTGGAAATCTGAAGGGAATTTTTTTGCCTTTTTTAGTGATGTAGGTTCAACACATTATGTCCCTAAAGTTTGTGGTCGCCATGTGACAAAATGTGAGACATTCAAGGTGTGTTGTTACTTTTGAAAGGCGCTGTAGAAAGTCACTCACCTTGAACTTCAGGGTATTTTGTTAGGTAAAGCAATGCCCAAAGCAATGTGGTGGCTGTCGTTTCTGTTCCTGCCACCAAGAGGTCGAAGGAGCAGAAAGCCAGGTTGCTCTCTGTGAAGCCCAGGTTAGAGTCTTTGTGCTGCACCAACATATAAACACGTTGGTTAATGATTCAATCACTCAACAGAAATCGTTTTGGTTAAAGTGAAACAGCTTCAGTGGTGGATGGTCTACCTACGTTCTCCATTTCAATGAGGAAAGTGTCGATGTAGTCTCTGGGGTTGCTGGGATCCAGATCCTTCTTGTGCTTTTGGATTTCCTCAAGAAGGAGCTCTCTTACTGCGTTATAACTGCTAAAGATTTTGTTGTGAGGACCTGGCAGATATTTCATCACTTGAGGAAATGCGTCATAAAGCTGTTTGTATTGACAGAAATGATAAAACAACCAACCCATCATGATAAAAATCTCACCCGTCAGAATCAGTGATACAGAGCAGCTTCATTGAGAGTTAACAGGCTTACCTGACCCCATATGCTTCCTTCAAGCCTAACACCTTCAGATATGCACTTCAGCATCGACTGAAACTTGTGGTCATTGTAGTCAAATCTTTTTCCCATAACAAGCTGGCAAACAATGTTGGAGACGGCATTGTTAAAGAGGCCTGCTGGGCTGAAGGGTTTACCTGAAGAGGAGTTTTGAAGAATATACATATTAAAAAAACAGCCTTGCATATTAATATCAGTAAAGTGACCTTTACATTGTATCTAACCCACCTTTCTCATTCTCCATTTCCTCCTGCAGGTGTCGGACCTCCTCACAGATGCTGAGCTCCAGGGTGTTTTTGCCCAGACCAAAGGTGCGTAAAGTAGATAAAGCAAAACGTCTCTGTTTCTTCCATATCTCTCCATTGCTTAAAAAAAGACCATCTAGATACAAGTCCACAAATATTTAAACAGAAGCCTTTCATGCCAGCAGTTAGAAGGTAATGTGCACAGAGAAATAGAAACTGATTTCACACCTGAAGGTTTAGGGTAAAACCGGTCACCGATTGCATTAAATGGCCGATCCACAAAGTTCTCAGCTTGTCCCACGATGGCCTTTTTCACCATCTTGTAGCCACTCACAATCACCACAGACTGCCTGCCAAGACGCAAGCTGAAGACGTTTCCGTAGATGTCAGCCAACTGTGGAAGTATTTCACAAAGTTAAAATGGAAACAAATAAGGCTACAGGTCAAAGTGCAGCAGGCAGAGTTACTGTATAAAACAGTTTACCATGTGAAAATATATGCTTGTGCCGTTACAGTTTAGCCAGATGTTGCCACCAGCTACTTATACATGTTTTCATTAAAATCACGTCGTGCAGTTTATGTCTTTAAATAAAAACCAACATTTGATTTTGCCATTTGAGACTTTGCTGTAGATCCTGAATGTAATTCTGAATGATGAAGGTAACCTGCAACATTGCTTTATTTAACGCTGCAATATGTAATAATGAAATAAAATTGGGTTCTAAAATGCAGTAAAATAATAGAACCGCAATGAGTAATAGTCGACGCAAAATGTAGTAAAATCCTTCAATATATTTTGAATAGTTTGACTAGGAGGTTAATGCCGAAGTTTCTGGCTATGAGTCTGAAAGGAAAAAAGATGACCAAAGGATCACCCATTTTTGACCAAAATTTCAAATTGAATACCGACAGTATTAGCAATGTAATATCAAAAGTATAATTAGGATGAACCCAAACATTTTGTGATTGTTTTGTACCTAATGCGCCACATTATTGTCATTTCAAAAAAATGCTCCACCTCCGCATTTTGTAATATCGGCACAAAATGTATTAATGATACATGTGCAGGAAGTATTTTATTACATTTTGTGTTGGTTATTACATAATGTGGTTTTAAAATATTTTGAAGCCAGATTTTGCTACATTCATACAGATGTTACCAAAAGAGGCGTCTACAACAAATTAAAATGGGTTCTTATTTCTTAGCTGAAATGATCATTTCTGAAAATATGCACGCCACTCACAGGAAATTTCTACAGGCATATTTATCTTATTTTCAAGCCTTCAAGTTAAAATATTTTTGTAAATTATGTCTTCATAATCCATACCTTGCTGAAATAAACGTGAGGATGTTTGGTGTCCAAACTTAAGATGTTCCCCACAAAGGGGAGAGCCTTCGGTCCTGGAGGAAAGTTTGCTGGTTTCCGGTTCCTAATGAAGTCAGCTATCAAAAGGAAGAAAAACATGAACAAAAGAATCCCCTTGAGGACCAAACTCAGAAAAACATTATAGAGCCACATGGTTGAAGATCCAAACAGGCGGCAGAAGAAGAAATGCCCTTTTGGTTTTCCACCCGCTGTTACAGTTTGTTGAGAATTGTCTGAAATATCTTGACTTAGGCAAGTCTGTGCTTGTCTGACTACTGAAACATACAAAGTTTCTGAGTTTCAGTGAAAATAGGAGTTACATAATACTCTGTAGACCACTCCCACCTGCCTCTCCATCAACATCCGTTGTACTGTACATGTGTGATGTAACCAGCTGTAATTTCTCTCTCGTGGGATTTCAGGGTGTGTCTGCAATTGTGCTAAAATCCTTTGTGAATTTTAATTCGTGCATGAATTTTGTGGAAATATATAAGTGTTAGAGTGGAAATCCTTGATAAAATTTAATGTACAAAGCACTTTATTAGGCAGCTGAACGATGGACATGGACATTTATCTCTCTCTTTTTTATTTGTTTTACCTTTTTCCACGCAGAAATTATACCATGTCCAATTTATTTAAATGTTCCAAAGTGCAAAACACATTGTTACTTCCTGAAATCTTGGACATATTTCTGTGTGAGTGACAAAGGAGAACCCTTACTCTCCAGCAGTTCATACATTATAATTCATAATAAGATAATGTTAACTCCACACAATAATAAATCTAATTTTGTTTAAGCACCAAAAGTATTACATGTTTCTATATTCAAATTCTTTTTTTTATGTGGACAATAGATTATCCAATGGACATTCTCTCAAAAGCATTCCCTTTATGTTAACAGTAATATATTGTGCTTTACACATGACTGGTACATGAACAATGTTCATGATGCAAATAATAATGAAAAATCTTTAAGTTACTTTAATGTAATCTTACAGATTACATGTTGTTAACGAAAGCAAAATGAACAAAACCAACAAAAGCAAGGCAGTTGCAAGCCTTTAAAATTCTGATGCTTTTGATGGATCAGATAGACTCAAGAAACTGAAACAGCAGGTGTGAAAGGGGGGGCCCAATTTCATTTTTTGTCATGGGGCCCAAGATTCCTACCTGTGCCCCTGGTGACAAACATTATGTGAGCTTTAAAATTAAGATCTGAGTCCATAGCCATACCAAAGATTCAAGCATACCAAACAGCTTTTAATAGGTTTTTCTGGAGAGGAGGGAATCAAGTTGGTTGTCTCTTCTGCGATGAGATTAAGATATTTATCCAGATTCAGAAAATCTTCCACTAAGTGACTGTAAGGAAATGTGGTTATGTGGCATCAGAAACGTATTGTTTCAGCAAACAACAAAAGTGGCCCAGGAATGGGTCCTTGACGACCTCCACGTGTGACCTTTCTTTGTCCACATTCAAGGTTGCCAAACGACACAATGTAGTCTCAGTGCACCAAGTAAAATTTGAACACATTTATAAGTGGAAATTAATGCCTATTATTATGGTCTCTCAATAAAAATGCAGTGATCAGGCACAACACAGAGATCCGGTAATGTTTGGACAGATGTTTTTGCTGCATCACTGTCGAGATGTATGCCTGATTTTACAATTGCTGCCTCTGAGCTGCTGTTGTTGAAGTCCTGATTGGAAAGTACAAATACATCGAAAAGCAGTAATTTGAAACACTTTTAAAACATTTTTGTGAGATCATCTATTACACATCTTCACCAGGGGTGCCAATGAGTTTGGAATGTGGTGTATGACCAAGGAGTTTACCAATCTTGAAAAACCTAACAATATTTACAATTAAAAATGACAGACATTTCATCTTTCTGCTTTATTAATTCAACGCAGTGGGAAACATATCAAATTACATATTTGTAAATCTTTACTTCACAATTTGATAAGTTGTCTTATTTTGCAATCAACTGGAGTATTTTAATGTCTTGTGAATTGTTTTTTGTCTGCCATCTAGGATTTCTTGCTCCTGAACTCCCAGTAGGAGTCAGCAGGTCACAGTATGTTGCATTGTTTGCTAATAACATATACTGTTACGTAAAACCATCACCCAGATTATAAAGTAGAGATGCATACAATCAGTCTTGCCGAACAAGAAGCACTGCTAAGACGTTTAAGAGCTTTTGCTACATTGTACTTATTCTTCTCTTGAGAACAAACAATAATGGCGGATCTGTCAGCGAGCCTTAGCAGACACTTTGAAGGGGTGAGGTACGCGCGTCGCTCCAGTGATTCCTTCAGTGCTCAGCTCAACTCCATCAGGAACAGAGAAAGAAAATTTCTGCAGTAAGGCGACCAAAAACAGGAACAGCTCCATCTTAGCGAGGCCTTCACCAAGACACACACGTTTTCCTGCAGAGCAAACACAGACACGCAAAGCATAACTATATATATTCTTGATTAAGTTATGTGGTTCCCAGTGGAAATGTGTTTATTTTAAAGCCAGTTTCTGACATCTTTTTTGCCAACTATTCAGATCGTATAGCACTTGCCAACTATGTAAGTGTTTTCTCTTTTAAAATTGAGGAACTGGACTTAGATTAATTAGCTTTACCCTGTGGCTGAGAATGGACTCTAGGATCTCTGTAAAGACAGGGTTACTACTTCCTGTGTCTTGCTTTCTGAGGATCTTTGAATCACTTCCAACCTAAACCCTTTTTGTAACACTGTACTTGCACTAAGCTTAGCGAAAAGTGAGGATATTTGAGTTTGGTTGATTATTTTTCATCTGTTGTTAAAGCAACATCTTGTTTAGAAAGCCTTTTTATTTCCCTTTAAATAGTGCCACATGTAGTAATTCTTACATTTTGTGGTGATGCCAGTAATTCTGCTTTAGAAGTTTGGAAACTCTTGACTCAGAAACATGTGTGCTGTACCTGCAGAGAACGGGAGGAATGCTTCTCTCTTCACAAACTTCCCATTGGCATCCAGGAAGTGTCCAGGGTTGAAGGTGTCTGGAGTTTCCCATTCAGTTTTGTCAAACAGTACGGATGTCAACATGGGCATCACAGATGTTCCCTAAAAACATCAAAATTCACTAAATAGAACAAAGCAAAACTAGAATTAACACTTTTATCTAAATGCTTATTACTTATTAGCTGCTCAGTAAATTTGCCTTTGGTATGAAGTAACCACCCAGAGTTGTATCCTTGGCAGCGACCCTGAATCCGTTCAGTGGAACAATGTTCCCCATCCTCTGGATCTCATGGATCACAGCATCAGTGTACGGCAGGTTCTGTCTGTCGGCCATGGAGGGCTGGCGACTCTGTCCGATCACTTTATCAATCTCTGCCTGGACTTTCTCTGTAACAACAAATTCAGTTTTTGCTTACATCTCTCTCAGCCATATATGATTCATCATATATGCAGCTATCTTTCTGTCAAATCTCCCCAGTCCTTGTCATGGTTCCACCTGTTCCTGCCTCACTAACAAACACTGATTCTGTTTTGCATCAGAGCTGGTCTCTGATATACTCTCCTTGAACTTTGCATCACTCCTACCTCAACTTACCTGTCTGTCTGTCCTTCATGTATTCAGTTAGTTTAAAATTAGCAACAGCATAAATAAAAAAACACAAAAAAAAGAAACAAAGTAACAGTATGTAAGAAATGGGTTTTTACTAGGGGTGCACCGATTTATCGGAGCCGATCTTCCTAATTTTGGGAGATCGGTGATCGGCTGATTTTTACACACGGAGCCGATCTTATCCACCGATCTTGTCTAGCTTGGCGAAAGTCTAAGAATCAACCACTATCCTCTTTTGCTCTCTGGTGAGAAAGGTTTGACTGACAGACCGGCCCTCCAAGATATAGCTGCACGTTTACAATTAACAATAGTGACTCCACTGTTGCCAATTAAACGACTTTCTTACTATATTGAATAACATTTCAGAGAAAAAAATTGGTATTGGCCAAAATCAGAATTGGCAGGTTAAACTTTTTAAAAGATTGGTGATCGACGATCAACCAGAAAACTACAATCGGTGCTCCTCTAGTTTTTACATTAGGTGAGCAAAATTAGTCCATGGTAACCACAGGTCAATGCTCTATCCAACCCAAACTTTTCTTTATTACAGTTGTTCAGAAATATTTATGAAACTGACATCCTTGCCATATGACCTGGAGCTTTATGCTCAAGATAATACTTTATTGTTGTGTGTCATACAACAAAAATGAATTAGGGCATTTTTACAATATAAAAAACAGGCTAAATTTAAGCAAAGCTGTAATCACTTTAGAGAGCCGAGCCTACCACCAACCTTGGACACCGGGGTTTTTAATGAGGAAAATCAAAGCCCACAGCAGCGTGGTCGCTGTTGTTTCTGTTCCTGCTAGGAAGAGGTCAAGAGAGCAGAAAGCCAGGTTGCTCTCTGTGAAGCCCAGGTTGGAGTCTTTTTGCTGCACAGAAATGTACAAAAGACAAGTTTCTTAATGATGGTAGAATGAAATGGGATGTGTTTGAGAGCGAAATAACTCTGATTGGTTACATACGTTCTCCATCTCAATGAGAAAAGAGTCAATGTAGTCTCTAGGGTTGTTGTGGTCCAAATGCTTCTTGTGCTCTTGTATTTCCTCATGAAGGAAATCTTGTATGCTGGTGTAAATCCTGAAGATTTTGTTGTGAGGGCCTGGCAAATATTTCATCACGCTGGGGAATGCCTGATAGAGCTGTTTGAAGACAAAATAAAAAGATGACAATAAAGACAAATATCACATATCCTCTTTTATAATACACCTCTCACATCGCGGTATGTGACACAGAGTGGTCCTCCATCGGGGTTATTGAACTTACTTCGCCCCAAATGCTCCCCTCCAGCCAAATCACCTCAGACATGTACTTCAGCATCGTCTGAAACTTGTGGTGAGTGTAGTCGTATCTTTTCCCCATGACAAGCTGGCAGATGATGTTGGACACAGCGTTGTTGAAGAGGCCGGCAGGGCTGAAAAGTTTACCTGATGAAGAGAAAGGCCCGGTTCAAAAAAGAGCCAAGGTGTGATGTATTTCACAGTGAATGTAACCCACCTTTCTCACTCTCTATTTCCTCCTGCAGGTGTCGGATCTCCTCACAGATGCTGAGCTCCAGCATGTTCTTCCCCAGACCAAAGTTACGTAAGGTAGCCAAAGCAAAACGTCGCTGTCTCTTCCATTTTTCACCGTTGCTCAAGAATAGACCAACTAGAAATAAGCATGCAGGCATGACAATGTTAAAGCCTCATATAACCCATGTTTGTCCAACGAAACCAAAATGTTTCCACACCTGAGGGCTCAGCGTAAAACCTGTCAGCGACTGCATTGTACGGCCGGTCCACAAAGTTCTCAGCTTGCGTCACAATGGCCTCTTTCACCATCTTGTGGCCGCTCACAATCACCAACGTATCCCAGCCGAGGCGGACTCTGAAGACGCTGCCATAGAGGTCAGCCAGCTGCAGAGAATGTAACAGGTTAATATGTACGGTGTCTTCTAAACACCCAAACAGTTATTGATTTCATTCTTTCCATTTTTTTAAAGATGTGGGCATAAAAGACATTTTATGGGTAACAGCAACAACAAAACGCCCTCCAATCATTGCACTTATCACCACTGTGTTTTAATATTTTTTGCCAGATGTGACAAGATGTACAGTTTACAAAGGGATTCCACTTTGTCTTGTCAGTATACAATATTTTTCTCCAAACTCTTGGGTGTTAATATAGTTTGCGGTAAATGTAAGTCCATTTTCCTCCACTGAAGTTTTTTCTAGATGCTGTTTTTGAATCTTTACTGAGGAAATTGTGGCCTGCAGTATTTTAGTTGTTGATCCGGGTCCTTATGTGATTCCATGGATAAATTAGAGATTCACTTTAGGAGAAAATTTAGTGGACTGTCATTATTGATGTATCTTTCCAAAAAAAAAAAGAAAACTAGTTAATTACAGTTAATTAACCAAGAGGTAAGTTCATTTATCCTCTGAGCTATGCTTATCTTAGAGGAAGATAAGATAAGCACAGATTTAATTTGTGATGATTCAATCACAGATGAAATCATCACTTTACCACATTTTTATGTATGCAGGTTACATTTTTCCTTAAATTTAATCATTTGAAAAGTTTTAATGTGGCAAATTGACGAACAACAATCCATCCATACATCCATTTTCTAACACCCTTGTCCCTTAGAGGGGTCGGGAGGTGTTGGTGCCTATCTCCAGCTAACGTTCTGGGCGAGAGGCGGGGTCACCCTGGACAGGTCGCCAGTCTGTCGCAGGGCAACACAGAGACAAACAGGACAAACAACCAAACACACACACACACACACCTAGGGAGAATTTAGAAAGACCAATTAACCTAACAGTCATGTTTTTGGACTGTGGGAGGAAGCCGGAGTATTGACACATGCACAGGGAGAACATGCAAACTCCATGCAGAAAGACCCTGGGCCGGGAATCCAACCCAGGACCTTCTTGCTGCAGGGCAACAGTGCTACCAACTGCATCACTGTGCAGCCCTTGACAAACAACAAAATATGTGAAAATCTTTTTAACGCAATGTATTTTTACTGTGAATTTTAAAAAAAGAAAAAATGAGAAGAAATTGCAACACCTATTTGCTTGGTGATGTATCTACCCATTCTTTCCTTAGTTAAAATTTAACTTCTGTCATTTTTTTTTGCCAGCCTTGTCTTCCCAGCCTCCCTAAAGCGTAATTCAACTACTGATATTCTTTAATATATTATTTGATATTCATCGTCCACCCTAGAAATGGGGGTGGTTCTCATCAGAGCAGCCCTTTTGAAAATGTTGTAACAAGAACATTTAGAAACTTTAATATTTCACAGCAGAATTTATCATCAGTAGGAATGTTTGAATCCCACAAAGAAGAGAGAAAGAAATCAGGACACCTGAAAACAACTTTTTAATTCACTTTTCACAATGAATTTAGCCAAACAAAGATACAACTTTAGACAAAGCAATACCTTGGTGAAATAAACGTGTGGATGCTTGCTGTCCAAAGTCAAGATATTTCCCACGAAGGGAAGAGCTCTTGGTCCTGGAGGAAAGTTTGATGGTTTCCTGTTCTTCAGGTAATCAGCTATCAGAAGAAATGATAAAACAAACAAAAAAAGCCCCTTCAGGTCAAAGCTCAGCAAAAAATGATAAAACCACATGGTTAAAGCGCGCAAAAACGGGCAGCAGCAGAAAAAAATACGCTTATCTTAACAGTCGTCTTGTTTTTGTAATGTCTGTTTACAGTCAAAGTCTGCAGCGTCGGCCGCCTGGCAGGCAACTCAAACTCACAGCACGCCTTAGACTGTGCAAAGGGGAAAGTGGTGTAAATGTTGCACAGCGTACCCGCATGCCCAGCCCTTTGCCAAGCCTAACCTTTGTAATCCATGGAAGATAAAACCTACTTTTATCTATCCCTGTTTAGAGTTCAGACATTGTGATAATGGATATTTAATATGATGGACGCCAACATAAAACAGCATTATTAGCTTCGCTACAGTCCTCTGTGTCAAATGAAGTTCCTCCGTTCTCGACTTGCTTGTCTGTATTTAATAAGAGTGAAAGTTTTGGAAGGCTTCCTGTCGGCATCTCCCCTAATTCGTCTGCCAGTTTGTGCACTTTTCAATCCTCCACCTTCGCTACTGATTGTGAAAAAACTAAATCAGAGATTAGCTGTTGACAAGAAAGCAGAGCCAGGCCCAACGACACAAAGTGCACCAGTGGCAAAAGGCACCCAGGAGATTTACTGTGCAGGAGTTTCAACAAGCTGGAACTTGAGAAAACTGGAGGAATGTCAGGCATGTGCCTTCAAAAATCCTTCACTGTGTTTTATTTGACAGATCGACACTAAATACTCCAAAATTGTGAAGAGAATAGAAAAATACATACATGGCAATTAAACCAGCTGCAAATAAAAACATTTGTACTATGTGATTTTAGTTTTGGGTGTCAGATTGATTGGGTCTAATTTCATATTAGACAACAAATGGCATCACAAAGAAAGAGGAAGGTCACAGTAAAAGATTTGAGCAAGTTAAAATTAGGGTAAGACTATACACAAGCTATGTGAATTATGCACTATATACTATATACATCTTAAGCTTTGAATGTCACATATCAACCCAAACTGGAGAGAGTGTGAGAAATTAAAGCTTGACAGAATTGAATGCAAAATGCTCGGAGCTAAATATAGAAGATCCCTGGAGGAAAAACTGTCAGAAAGCTCCAGAGGACCAGGAAGGAGTTTCATCTTTCAGCAGGACCTAAACATAACACCAAAGCTACAAAGTTGAGTTTTAGATCAAATCATATTCATAAGCTAGAATGGCCAAGTCAAAGTCCAGACATAAATTCAAGTCAGAATCCTTTCACAACAAGCTCTGCATCCAATCTGACTGAGCTTGAACTATTTTACAAACAAAAATCTGATGAGAATCAGATCTTTAGGTGTGCAATAGCATTAAAGACCTAATCTGAAAGGCTTGGAGCTGTAATTAAAGCCGAAGGTGATCGGCTCAAAGGGACTGGAATTGGAGACGACTACATTATTATTTTAATTAAGCTGAAGCTAAACGTTTGGCAGTCTCACGGTCAAACTGGAAAGACATGAGTTGTGCTTTACAGGGCTTTTATGTGGAGCTTAACTAAACACAGGCACATGATGACTGTGCAGAAAAATCTCCCAGCCTCTAACACAAATATTATTCAGCAAAATCACTAAATTTATCAGATATTGTCATAAGAGAAACTGACTTTTTCTTTCCAGCTAAGTTCCCTTTTTCTTCTCTTTGTTCTTTGAGCTGAACTGTTGTCACTTATTGGTAATGCAAAAATTGTCTGACAAATGAATCACCATTTAAAGACTATGAATGTTCATATTCTAAGCACTTTATTACATTAAAAGAATGAAAAGTTTATCTATCGGCATCTTGCAACATTCTCCCTTCTCTCTTTGGTTTGATGTTAAGCTGTTATACAATTGTCTTGAAATGAGAGGAACATGAAACATCATCTGCAAATTACAATCTAAATACTTCCCAAAATGCTCTCTCAATAGTTTTTTTCAGTTTTGTTTTTTAACATTCTCCAAATTACTGTTAAAGCGAACACTAGATTGTGCTTACGTGACCCCAGAACACAAAACACTTATCATGATTAATTGCTTTGCAGACCGCTGAACATTACTCTCATGCAGCAGCAAATCTGAGTCATTTAAAGATACAGAACCAACTTCACAGAGCTGCTTGTGTAGCATGACTAAGATATGGTTTTCATTTACAAGAAGAATATATTTTTCACAAACGTACAGGGATGTAGGACAGATTAATGAAGCACCAGGGCGATGCATCATAAACCTTTCTGGCTCGACACAGATGAAGAAACCCCATGTTACTAAGGTTTTTATATCAAAAAACAAGTAGAGTTTTGATCCACGTATTTTTGTGTTTCTTCTATTAACACTTCAAACTACCAAATGTTATCATATTTAGTCAAATTCAGTAAAGCTTTATTTCAGTAAATTATGAGGATTTCCTGTGTACAGCCAGTAAAAAACCTGACATTTATGATTGAAGACATCATCAGACCAATACAAACATTTTTAATCATTGTTGTCCCAATGAGAAGTACGTGAAACACATGTTAGCGCGGCACAGCCAGGAATCTGTACTCCTCAGGGGAATGAGTGAAGCCCATCACGCCCTCCAGGCTGGGCATTTCTCCTGGAACCGGGGCGAAGGTGAAACGTTGCAGCAAAACTGAGAAGAAGACGAAGAGCTCCATTTTGGCCAGGGGTTCCCCCAAACACATACGTTTACCTGCGTTGAGAAATGGGACATGCTTGATTAGCATATGTCGTAGCATATTTTACATGTGCATTTATTTTTGATGACGAGCTTAAAAGTGACGTCAGTGCATCTTTTGGTTTTCTTAGGAAGGTGGCGATTGGATCTGGGGCAGAGCCACGTAGAACTATGTTCATAAGGTAAGTCAATAAAATCTGTGGGATTCTAAAATCAATTGGTGACAATGTTTCCCTCCATTTTATACATTTAAAAACAACAGGAACATGCTAAAAAATATATTTCAGTTGTGAAAGAGCCTTTTAAGTACCAACGTGACTGTTTGACCCGTCAATATTTAGTTTTGTTTCATTTGTGATGAGAATTTTCACATGGAAACATTTATTTGAAACATCAAAATTCACTCTTCTGTATCTGATTCGACCTCCAGTCCACTTTAAATAACAAATATCAACTGAACATATAGATTGTTAAACTGAACTGACTGTACTTTACCGCTTCTGTCATGATTTTCATCACAGATTTTAAAATGTTGCTCATCTAAGTTAGTTCATATGCCAAAAAAGAAAACAATTAAATAGCCTTTTTATCACTCAAATGAACAGCTAACTTCAGTGTTGTACTCTTCTACGGTTTGTGGAGCAGACAGACAACCTCACATTTCCAAGTTAAACATTTAATACTTAAATGTCCTCAATTAGGTTGGTAAAAAGAGGGAACTCTGGAGTGAATATTGCGCAGAAACAGAGGAGAGCGAGCTTCAAACATAAAACTTGCAACCAACCTGCTGAAAACGGCAAGAAAGCATCTCTCTTGACAAACTTGCCCTCTGAATCCAAGAAATGCTCGGGATTGAAGACATCTGGAGTCGCCCACTCATTCTTATCAAACAGCACAGATGCCAGCATTGTCGTCATATATGTTCCCTGAACAGCGAGACATGTTTCAGACTTCAGCAGCTAACCAACGATTTCATCACATAAAATTTTGTTTTAACTGAGGTCCGTATTCTCCTACCTTAGGAATGAAGTATCCTCCCAGTGTTGTGTCTTTACTCGCCATTTTAGGAAATCCCATGGGAACGATATTTCCCATCCTCTGAACCTCGTGGACGACGGCGTCGGTGTAGGGCAAGTTCGGCCTGTCGGCCATGGTGGGCTGACGAGACTGCCCGATCACTCTGTCTATCTCTGCTTGGACCTTCTCTGAGAAAGGACGGAAGAGCGTTAAAATCTAACACCATTTTTGGTCTTAGTTGGGATATTTCAGTTTCGTAATGAGCCGCTGACCCTGTATCTCTGGGTAGTGCAACATGAACACAAGGGCCCAGCGCATTGTGGTGGCAGTGGTTTCTGTTCCAGCCTCAATGAGGTCAAGAGTGCTAACCAGCAGCGTTTCAGTGTTGAAGCCAGCCTGGGGATCCTCTTTTTTCTAACAAGACATTAAAAAATATCAGAATTTAATCTCATTACAACAAGAGCTCTGCTAACATTGCTCACTTTAAACGTAGTTGTGCATAATTCACATAGCTTGTGTGCAGTTTCTCTTGCCAGTGATCAATGTCCTGCAGTGGACTTTTTCATGGTTGACCAGCTTCTAAGGGTTTGGCTTTGCTGACGAATTCGACTAACTCAAGATGCCAAAAATGAAGCATGGCTTAAAGCTAGCAGGGAATATTTACACCACAGCTTCTTGTTAATGTTGTAGCAACATAGAGATGCCAGCAGACATGCAGCGTGTACAGTCACAGATAAGAGACAGCTGTCTTTTTGTTTTTGACTGTCTCCATGGCTATTTTTTAGTTACTTTTTCGTTTTGATTTCTTGATGAACGTGTGGAGACTAACACCACCCATTTGGTCAGTACCAAACATGGTAACATTGGAGATGTAGCACCGCCTGGGGGACGGTGGTGATTGCTGACCAAGGATTGTAGAGAGATTTCTTTCATTTATTTCTTTGCTGCTTATGCTTTAGTTGAATTTAGATGCTCCCAGCGCCTAAAAGCAGTTTCTTCCCAGAAAACGTATTCATAAAAGATGCAAAATAGAATTGTGTTACATTATATATTGTGAATAATTTATGAAAAGACAACCATTACTTTTTACCAGATACTTTTAGTACTTATGTTGGTTTATCAGTGATTGGATGGACTATTGGATCTAATAAATTATGTTAATGAATATTACACCATAATAAAATGTTATTAGGTTCATCTGTTCAACTGTTTATCTCTACTAGTCAAATGACCAATCACATGGCAGCAAAGCTTTTCAGTGTTTTGTCAAAACTCTATCATGTTGTATGAATTTTTCACCTTCTCCATCTCTGACAAGTAGACGTCGATATAATCCCGAGGATCGTCTGGATTCCACTCCTCCTTGTGCTTCTCTATCTCTTTTTCCAAAAAGACCAGGATCTTCCTGTAGTTGGCATGCACAGTCTGGTGAGGCCCCGGCAGGTGCTTCATCAGTCCAGGGAAGACGTCAAACAGCTGTTGATGGGACAGACTCTCAGATCAGCTGCAGACCAGCCAGCCAGAGTTTCCTTTCAGTGGATAGAAAAGAATACCTGAGTCCGAAGGGAACCAGCAAGAATAACGGCTTCATTGTCCAGCTCCAGGACTTCCTGATAGCTTGGGTCCGAGTACTCAAATCGATGTCCGAAGACCACAGATGAGATTATGTTACTCACGGCGTTTGTCAAGATGTAGTGGGGGTTAAATGGCCTTCCTGGAATTATTGAGAAATAACATTTAAATGAGCGCAAATCATAATTCTTTCACTGGTTTTGGTTAAAGTCTGCTTACCTTGCTCATCATTGAAGGCTTCGCAAAGAAAGTTGGACTCCACTTCTATGTACTTTTCTAAAGTTTTCTGTCCCTCTCCAAAGTAGCGAAGGTGAGAGTTGGCGAACTTCCTCTGTTTCTTCCACAAGTACCCATTACTCAGAGCTATACCTGTGATAACGTCACATCAGAGTATTTTTAAAATACGTTTTCAGCACAAATATTCGTGCTGGCATTTTCAAATAAATGAACAATAAACTGCAGCAGGGTCTGTGTAAAATAGGTTGTGTTGCCCTAGTTTAAACTGGTGACCTATTCAGCATCTCCCAGTGTCTTTCTCCCAAGGTCTGTTAGGCATAGGGACAAGCTAGTATGAAAATTGACCAAAGACAATGTTTTTTAAGCAGAGAATAATAAATTAACACACTTGTTTAGCTACTCACCAAGGCCCTTGAAGGTAACGTGAAAAAGGGGAACAATGGGCCGATCAACGAAGCTGTCCAGCTGGTTGATAAGAGCCTCTTTGACCATCTTGAGTCCAGAGACAAACACCAGCCTCTCACTGCCTTTTCTCACGCTGAACACAGGACCGTACTCCTTTGAAACCTACATGTAAAAAACAAATTCACATCGAGAATTAAAGATGATGATGATTCAGGAAAATATAGGCAGTTCTTTACCCAGTTAAGATGTAAAAACTTTCAAAGCTAGTGTAGATGATTTTAAAAGGCCACAACCAATTAACGTTAAAGTTTAGTTTAAATTTGAAACTCAGTTTTGGGAAACTTTTGGAATCACAACATGGCTTTCGTGGTTATTCCTTCCTATAAGTGAACACTATATTTCATAAATACATTCTTCCCTGTGATTAAAAGCATAAAACCAACTGTACAGTTCCACACACTCTTGTTTGGAGACATGCACTGACATGCCCCTATATAAACAAGCATTCTCGTTCACCTTATCCATTGTTTTGTAGTCCAACGGCGTGAAGATGTTTCCTACAAAAGGTGCAGCCCAGGGTCCGGGTGGAAAGTTAGAAGGCCTCCCGTTTTTCACAACATCAAATATCAGCAGGAATACAAACCCTAAGAGAAGCCAGCCGGTAAAGTCCATGCAATCAAAAAGAGCTTGGAAAATCATGGTGAAGAAAATAGTAAGAATGGCCCAGCTAAGATGAAAATTGAGCTTGTTCTTGCAACTAGTTCTGTGCAGAGTGGGCTAAGACAGGAAGGCAGATGTCGAGGGAAAAAGAAAAAAAAAACTGGCTCCAGTGGAGTTATGTAACACTGGTGGCCTCTCTGGACCCATTAACAGGAATAAACACGGCCAAAGTTGAAAATGTTCCAGACAACTGCAGACTGGAAGAATGTAAACTCCCCCGGTTGTCAGTGGGAGGTCCTAATAACTCAACCAATTTGTGAAGGAAAAATGTATTAACAATGTTTAAATAAATTTGAATGTACACTTTATGATGTTTTTATTAAAGGTTTGCACTCAGTTGCAGCTCAACAGGACATATGCTCTTCTGACCCTCTGCAAATAAGTTAAGAACAGGGTGTTCAGCGGTTAGAAATGTTAGACATGGTTTAGGTGATAAGCCTATTTTGTAGAAGTTCAGTTACTAGTATCTGTTCAGCCATCAGCAGAGAGGCCTTTTTGGATAAACGCCTAGAGTTGATCTGTGAATGTGTATGCAACCCTGTTCAACTGAAACTTACAGATAAGTAACTTATAGATTTTTGACTGACACTTGAGCCAGGGGGTGTGGCTACGTAACGTGTGATGTATCCTATGTAGATGAGGGGACGTTCAGCCCCAAGTCAGAGCTCATCCGATTCTCACTGAGATGTGAGCTTTGTATGGTTTCTCCATTTGCAAATGTTAATTAAAGTTGTGTTGTTCTCTCCTAAAGCTGAAGTTTGGTCTAGAATTTTGTGCAACTTAACCAATTAGTTTTGGATAACATGTTTTATTATGGCAACTTTTTATTTTTTAGAGAGTTTTTCAAGTCAATCATGTAAAAGCTTAAGCTTTTCGCACAATCATTGGCAAATACAAAAAAATAAAAAGACATGACGATAGAGAAAAGGGTTAATTCCAGCGCCGTCATAAAGAAAAGAAGTCCAGGGTGCAAATTAGTGCTGCTGCTTTGCATAAAGAAAGTCCGTGGTTTGAATCCTATCCTGGTGTCAGGACGATCCATACCATGGTACTGCAACAAACATGATTAAAATATACAAAAATATTTTTCTTAAATAAATGTTTTTCACATGGCTGAATATAATCTGAACAAATACACATCAGCCCATCACCTTTCTGCACCAATTTCCAGAAAAGTCAACTTGGCTGTAAAATGACAAGAGTCTAATCCATTGGATCAGGTTGCTGGTCTGTTGTCTATTCCTAAATAACAACAACAACAACAAAAACAACAACCCAACACAATCAAACAGTCTCACATAGGCTCCTTAATGTGGTACAACATGTAAAGGATCTTAAAAACAGGCAACAAGACTCTATTAAACTGTGTCACTGTTTTTAAATTGTTTATATTGTTTTACACTTGTGCATATATTAATTAGTTTTATTTTGTAACCAGGTTGCTGTGTATTGCAGACTTCTGCCCAGGTCTCTCTTGAAAATGAGATCCATATCTCAATGGGTTTACCTGGTTAAATAAAGGAAATAAATAAAACAGAAAGCCATGGAGAATATCTAAACCCCACACAGAAAAACCAACAAAGCCTCGGTTCAGACAAGAAAACGTCTTGATTTTAGATGATTTTCCTTGTGTGACCCAATGAAAAGAGACACATTATCGGAATATTGTTTAAAAAAATTGTTTTTCAGATGCCCTGAAATGCCCCATTACGGCAAAAACTGCACATCCAGAAGAAATCTTAGTTTACCAAAAATTAAATAACAAAAATATGAACAGCAGAAATGTATTCTCTTTGTGTGCTTTCTGTAAAAGATTTGCTGAAATCCTAGTAGTAGGACTTCAGCCTGTAGTGATCTCTTGGACTTAAGCTGACCCAAAATGCACCTGTCACTTATAAAAGTGCAGAAATGCTTTTATTTTGAAAGCTATACACACTCTGTAGTATACTCTCATAACCCGCCTGACTGACCTTTAGTTGTAGTAGAACAGTCAAGCGATGGAGGCAGTACATCATGTTCTGGGTTTAGACTGGCTCGACACCAGGGCTATTTTAATTTTTCTTTTTGTTTTTCTGCTGCTGAGCGACGTTTTGAAGAACTGGAAACCAAAAAACTTTCCTCCTGGACCGCTGGCTCTTCCATTTATTGGAGATCTTCACCGCATCAGACCTGCAAGACTTCACCTGCAGTTCTCAGAGGTGGATCACAGACATTACAAACATTTATGTTTTTCTACTTAAATTTTAATGGAATAAAGAAACTCATAATGTGGAACTACAAAAGTTTGGCTTATTACTATATGGCAATATAGTAATACTTTATGGACTAAAAATTGGCATTTAAATATAATTTAAAAAAATATATAAACACTGAAGAAAATTCAGAGAAAATGCTAATGAAACATGGACCATCATCTGCAGATTGACTTGATAATATTGATATAATATTATAAAAATGTTAAATGCTTTTGAGAAAAAAATTAAAACTCAGCATAGATAAGAGAAAAATATTGGTTGCAGCTGTCTTTTGACACAAACTGATTCGAAACCTTTATGGTTGCTCAATAATTTCTGTGTCACTCCTTTTATAGCTTATTGATAAATGATACATGATAAGTCATGCGATGTTTATGTCATAAAAAATAACATCTAAGACATATTTCTTTTAAAAAAAAAGGCAGGAGCTGTTTTTGTAGAAATGTATTTACTTGAAAATCCTTTCTGTAGGTAGTTGTACTCTGACATTTGAACTTAAGGGGCAGGTCCATTCTCTGTAGATTTGTTTACTCTGCGCTATTCAGCTGCCATCATGTTTGTAGGAAGAAGTAATTATTCAAGCCTGAAAAACACTGCAGCAAAATCCTCATTAGTTCTCTTTCTTCAGCTTGCAGAGAAGTATGGAAACATTTTCAGCCTTCACATCTTTGGGGGCAGAGCTGTGATCATTAATGGCTACAAACATGTGAAAGAGGCGCTGGTCCAAAAGGGAGAAGACTTCATGGATCGCCCCTCCATTCCACTGTTTTCTGAGTTTTTTGAGAATAAAGGTATATTTATATATTTACACTTGCATCGTGGATATAGTTCTTGAATATCTGACAACCCAAACTTAAATAATGACGCTTTTTTTTCCTTTTTCCATTAGGTCTTGTGATGTCTAATGGTAATCCGTGGAAAGTACAGAGGAGGTTCGCTCTTCATACGTTGAGAAACTTTGGTCTGGGAAAGAAGACAATGGAGCGATACATCCAGCAGGAGTGCCAGTATCTCACTGAGGCTATCTCAGAACAGCAAGGTATCCACAAAGATTTATTTTCACACTTAAATTGTGTCGATGCCATTTCTATGTTAGACCAGGTATCTTGGTAAGCCTGTGCAAACTGTGTGTACAGTTTCCTGTACTTGGAAGATATGAATGCCACCTGGTGTGGCCCTCTGCTGCTGCAGGCCCTCTGCTGCTGCAGGCCCTTTGCTGCTGCAGGCCCTCTGCTGCTGCAGGCCCTCTGCTGCTGCAGGCCCTCTGCTGTTGCAGGCCCTCTGCTGCTGCAGGCCCTCTGCTACATCTTGTTATGGATGCTGAGAGACACTGAGAGATGATTGTGCTCGAAATCAGACAGCGGTTTCTGAAATACCCCGGCCCATTTCCCCAACAACAGCAATCGTGCCACTTCCAAGTCACTTGACACCCTTTTCTTGACCATTACGATGCTTGAGTTAAATTTCATCAAGTCATCTTTACCGCAATTACAAGCCTAAATGGACTGAACTGTAGTGATTTGAAGTGTTTGTGAAACTCTTTGCTACTTTAGCTTTTCATCACTATCTGAATTTTTTTCACCTTCTGTTGATCTTGTGAACTTAAACTGATGAACCTTTCTTGCTCCCCTGATGCTTGAGATTTTTACACTATTCATAAAACTCTGTAAAAGTATTATTGATTTCTATTAGGTCTACTGTCAGATCTCCTGAAGAAGCTGTTGCACCTGACTGCTTTCTTAATTTACCAAGCTTTTTCTACCTTTTCAGATATTCGTTGTTTTAACAAAAGACCTTCATTCTTTTCATTCTCCACAGGTAAGGCGTTTAATGGCCAGGCACTGATCAACAACGCCGTGTCCAACATCATCTGCTGCTTGGTCTTTGGGAGTCGATTTGAGTACAACGACAAGCATTACCAGACTATCCTTAAGTACTTCAACGATATAATCCTCTTACAGGGAGGTTTGTCAGTTCAGGTAGGCCTTCTCTCTAAAAACACATGGCGTTTTATAGCAAAATTGTCCGCATGCAATTCTTGAGTATTTTATACTGCAGCCGTAGACAGTGAAGGTTCTTTGGATGTATCCAATCAACTTAAGAAACACTTTAGGATCTATTATGTTTTATTTATACACTTGAGGTTACTTTGAAATTATTTAAAAACTATTTCCACTACGTTCATCTTTCTCTTCAGATTTTCAACTCAATGCCCGGGTTGATGAGGTGGATCCCTGGACCACATAAAAAAATATTCACGCTCTTACAGAAGCTGCTTGACTTTGTAGACATTCGGATCAAGGAACACAGAGAAAACCTCGACCCAGCATCTCCAAGAGACTACATCGACGCCTTCCTCATAGAGATGGGAGAGGTGAGTCTTCTGTTCGCTCTCAAATATCCTCCGCACATGGCAAACAGATTCTTGCAGCTGCCTCTGGTGTCTTTGGTAGAAAGAGGACAAAGATTCTGGTTTTGATCTCTTCAACTTGAGTGCTTGCACTCTGGACCTGTTCGGTGCTGGAACTGAAACTACAACCACCACGTTACACTGGGGGCTGCTGTACATGATCTACTACCCTAAGATTCAAGGTTAAATATTATCTATAATTACCTTTAAATTTGTATGGTTTGTACTTTCTCACTCACAAGGAAAAGCATTTCTCTATCTCTGTGCAAAAACTCATATTTTATCCTGTTTTCTGTGTCTTCAGAGCGCGTCCAGGCTGAGATAGACGCCGTGATCGGTCCATCCAGGCAACCCGCGGTGACCGACAGAGAGAACATGCCCTACACTGACGCCGTCATCCACGAGATACAGAGGATGGGGAACATCATCCCACTGAATCTAGCACGACTTGCAAACAAAGACACCACTTTGGATAAATACTTCATCCCAAAGGTACAGTTTAAAAAAGTTACAGATAAAAAGTTACTGACATCTATTCGCCTGGAAAGGGTTAAAAAGCCATTTTTAAGATTTGTGGATCTCAATGAACCACAAGGAGAATCATATCTACGCATAGGAGGTAACTTAAAGCAGAGGTGAGCCCACCCAGGAGAGGCTGCTTCACAGAGCGAGGTAGTAACTAGTTACTTTTACTCAATTACATTTACTTGAGTAACTTTTCTGAATAAAAAGTACTTTCTGAAGTATTTTTTAACTATGCTGTGCTTTTTCCTTTTACTTGAATATTTTTTTTTTTATGAAGTATCACAAATTTTACTTGAGTAACATTTCTGTATTCTCTACCCACTGTGAGTAACTTCACTAAATGAAGAAAAAACATGTTTTAACTAAAAACCAAACCAAAAAAAGTTAAATACGTTTTTTAATTAAAAGAAACTGAATATATTTACTTTTGCCTAATTTTATTTTTTGGTACTAATATGAATTATTGTTATTTTCATCCTTAAAATACAAGAATTTCCACTTTTTGATTCATCTGATGATATCATATTAAAATGATTTAAAATCCATCCATCCATCCATCCATCCATCCATCCATCCATCAACCAGAAAACAAATTTGATCAACAAAGATTAAATAAATTAAATGTATTTATTTGTTTCTTCTTTTCATCAAGACTTATTTTATTCAGTTTAGGGAAAGTTTAAAATTAATGTTAGCGTTTTATTTTATTGAGCAGCTATATCTAATTATCTTTGGCACATCATTGGAAATGAACATTTCATCTTATAAAATTAAAAACCTTAAAATAATCACTGATGAATGTAGAGTAGGGATCAGACTTGTCTCTGTTTGCCTGCAGGTTATGAACTAATAAATAATGTTATTGATCCTTTTACTGATATTTCTAATTCTCAGGGAACCATGATTTTGCCTACACTTCACTCTGTCCTCCATGATGAGTCGGTGTGGGAGACGCCACACACCTTCAACCCTCAGCACTTCCTGGACCAGGACGGTAAATTTAGGAAGAGAGACGCCTTCATGCCTTTTTCTACAGGTGAGTTGTTTGTTTTGGTCCTTCAAAGTTGAACTCTCTTCTACTTCCTGTAAAGTCTTCAAAACACACAAACTGACAGACCAACAAATAATTACTGGTTCTTGTAATCAGTTTAATTTCATAGATGAACAATTGAGAAACTTTGTGGTCAATTTTTGTTCTGTTTTTTTTGCTCTGTGCGCGGTCCGGCAGGGTTGCACTGACCCTGTGTGCGCTTTTATGAGTTTAAAAAAAAAAAATTTTTATGTATTGTTTTGGAAATTGATGGTTTGATCAGACAACATCCCTGCTACCACACTGTCCGACTGTGACATTTTCTGCATAGCCTTATTATATGAAGTTGGTTCTCATTCACCAATTCAAAACGGTGTTCATTGAATTGGTAGACAACTATTCATCCCAAAACATTTGGGTACAAAACAATAATAACTTTATCAGTAACAGTAAAGGATCAAAATGACAAACACGCACCAATGTCTCGCTCTCTGCTGAAGCAGTCTAAAGGAACAATTGGCATCTCGGTTTCCTTTTAAAGCTTCTCACAGTTTTTGTCCTTCCTCCGACTTTTTTTAAGCTCCTCACTGATGCTGAAGAAAGTTAACTTTAAGGCTTCCTCCCTCAGTAACAACTTACGTGTTGTGAGTTCACTGAGCAGAAAAAGCCACTATTGTCAGGTTTCCCATCAGTCACCACACTGAGCTGATCCAGCTAAAATTCATCTGAAACAGGAAACCATCTGTTTAGCATCTCCAGGTTTATTTTTATTTGTTTCTAAATGGTAAACAGTCTAAATGTCAGCCGAGGCCTTTCTGTGTCGAGGTTAGACATTCTGCTTCTGCATATGTGTGTTTCTGGGTTCTCCAACTTCTTTCCACAGGTCAAAACAGGCTAAATTGTGAATCTAAATAGCCCTTAAGGTTGAGAGTGAGTCTGTGTACAGGTAATTGTCTTGTTCATAACTGTGTGAAGACCTGCTAAAGACGGGCACCACGCAGTCAGAGACGTCAACGCTTGGTTTTACACAACGCAGCCGGCATTATTGCAGTTTCCTATTTGTAACTCCTTCTCTTCAGTGTCCATGTATTGATTCAGTTTTATGATAAATGTTTCAATATATATTTTAAAGTTCTAGTAAGACAGCTGGAAAACCCTCCTGAAAATGGTTCAGTTGGAGGGGAGTATCATATCATGATCTCAGTAAGAACCAGAGAATCCTAAGTAGCTACGTAAAGCAAATAGAAAGCTCTGAAAAATAGCAAGTGTGTGCAGGACCTTTATTTACATTTTGCCAAAGTAAATAGAAGGAATGAAGCTCAGCAAGAAAAGACTAAACACCAGATTGTGTTTTGAAAGCGAACATCTGGACACACTTAAGATTTCGCAAGTTCACTGGGACGCAAAAACTAAACTAAATGAGTCACGTCAGATGATCGGCATTAATTAGTTACTTTGGTAGCAAAACAAATATAGGCTGTAGATGCACTGATCTATTATCTGCACACTCAACAAAAAGTCTAACAATTAGTCAATGATCACCAAGCCAACATTGCTCCTTCTGTTATGGATAACAACCAAAAATTGAGTAATTTTCATAGGATCTTGAGTTTGAGTTTTACCCACTGCTGATCCTACAAGCACTCATATTTTAGCTACAAAATCCCCCATTTAGCAGTAGGGGGTGCAATTCAGAACCTTCCGGCATGCAACGTCACCTGATGACCTCTCACCCTATTTTGCAATGTTCTACTTTTTCACAGTGTGACAATAAACCTTGTCTCCTGCATTGTTGATTTCCAGGTAAGCGTGTGTGTCTGGGGGAGCAGTTGGCCAGGATGGAGTTATTCCTCTTCTTCACCTCCCTCCTCCAGCGGTTTAAGTTCTCAGCTCCACCTGGAGAGCAGCCCAGCTTGGAGTTCAAACTGGGAGCGACTCGCACTCCCAAACCTTACCGCCTCTGCGCCATGCCTCGCTGAGCTGAGCTCAGCACAGCCTCTCTTTTCTTGTATTACATTGGTCAAAGAAACAACTCTGTCAGCTGTCAATCCTCTGAACATTAAAATTAAGCAGTGCAGTGTCTCTTTGTTATCAAAAAAACAAAACAGTGTTATATCTCTTTATGTAAAATCAGCTTAACAATTACAATTTGTCCTGAAAATTTGTTGATTGAAAAACATCACAGTTTCGTGGCTTTACAAATAAATGGTGTTGCAGTGTCTTGTATTCACCTGAATATTTTTTAGATTAATCAGCAATAAAAAGCCTCAAACATGTCATGTCATTCATTTCATCTATGCTGGGGCAACAAATGCAACACGTTCCTTTCACTCACAAATCTAGCGAGGTGACTATTGCTTCTAAAGTTTTAGTAGAAAGAAAACAAATGTTGCATTTTTATTTCTTAAAAAGGACAGTGCATTTAAACGAACTTGGTTTGCACTCTACAAGTACCTGAGCATTTTGCCCTGTAGCCAGAAACCTTTAGTGAGTTATGCTTTGATGATTTCTTTTGTAACCTGAATCTCTAAATCCAGCATCGCTCTGATTTTTAGTGCTAAATCTTTGGCTCCTATCCCAACATTATACATCAATCCATACTCTCATTTTAAAATGTATAAATCACATTTCATGCTTGCTCATATTTGGTCTGTGCAGAAAGATAAGTTTTTCTCAGTTGCGGATTGTAAAAATAAACGGAAACGAAGAACACTTCCTCCCCTTTCCTCTGTTTTCTAAGAAGAGGCACAGCCGGGGGCCGGAGAGCAGGGTGGGTGGGACGGGTCGTTCAGGGCGTTTGAGTCCAAACAACAAGCAGCCGATTTAAAAGCAGCCATAGAAAACTCAGCGACAGCCAACCAGTGAATCTAATTGATCGAAATAGCTTGAAATTTACATGAAAGATGCTTTATAAAAAGCTTAAGCTTCAACAGAGATGGAGGTGGTGGTGGGCAAACTGGGTGATAAGTGACTATAAGGAAGTTATATAACAGTTTCCCTGCTAGGAGTCTCACGCAACAGGAAAAACATGTGGGAGCTGGCCCCGTTCCAGCTGGTTGCAGAGGGGAAAACTATGCAGCAGGCCATTTTGTATGAAGATACAGCAGAGCCTGGACGATTTAAACAAAGCACTTTTTGACTAAGATTTCTCTGCGGCTGTGTGGAGAATGTGTGCTTGAAGCGATCAGTAAAAAGGCAAAACAGACTGAAGACAAGTTGTACAGGAGAATATTTAGCAGCATAAAAAGAGAACATCATTTTTTTCTCTTAAATTCTTTACTTCAGTCTTTCATAGCACATGTATTAATCAAGTGAGAGGAAGACCACGAGTCACAGTATTAGCAAAAATTCATCTCTACTTTGTTTATGGGTGAGCTTTAACGCTCCACTCTTTCTAGTATGTCCATTACTTTGACTTTAAATAGCAAATTATTTGACTCAACATTTTCCCATCCACATCTACATGGCTATTTTTTTTATTTATCTGAACACAAATACAGTTAATATAAAATGTAGCAGAGCACCAAGAACGTAGAACTTCAGATTACAGATCTAAGCAGAAACTTAGAGGGTTGTGAAACTGTTTTATTACAGCTTTTATGTTCACAACCTTTACCTTATTTGCAGAGTATGGTGTGTTTACTCAACAGTTACTCACAGTGCATAACAACTCTTATCACTGATAAACAGAATGGTTAAATATAAACATTCAGAGATTCTTTTGTTTCATTCATAGCTCACCTCACAGAGCTGCACCTGTGTTAGCAGAGCACAGGTTGAACAATGGACGCTTTATACAGTCTCCTTGGCTTTGAGTGGCTGGACACCAGGAGTGTCTTGATATATTTTTGTGTGTTTCTGCTGCTGAGCAATATCTTAAAGAACAGAAAACCAAAAAATGTATCTTTCATCACATTAAATTTATTGTACCATCAAACAATTTTTTGAATCAAATAAAGATAACCTGAGTAAACTGTTTACACTATCCTTGGATGGTTGGTGGTACTGGTGACTTACAGCGGTCTCTGGCCACTGAGGGCTGGTGTGTGAGGTTGAACAAATTGCATGTATTTATAGTCGGATTCACCATCATACATGACTTGCACTTTAGAAACAACTTCCTGCGACTCCCATAAAGAGAGACAACGCTCCTTCAAAGTTAGGAATCAGTCTCTGCCTCAACTATTTTGGTGTTTTGCTCACTGTTGTTGGCCGGATGGAGAGGGAGATGGATCTACAGATTGGGGCAGCACTGAAGTAGTGCGGCTGCTTCCTGTGCTGCAAAATGAGGTGGCGAGTGCAGCAGGATAGATGGATGTCTGGGTTTCCCTACTGGTCTTATTACCCACGATGACCCGGCCTTGCATAAATGGAAGACAATGGATGGACAAGTTCAAATAGTGCTGAATTTTGGACAAACAGTAAAACATGTTCCTCAGGTAGTAACTGTGTCTCAATGCCATTTTGTTGAAAACCGAAATCTGTTGTCTGTGTTCAGTTTGCAGAAAAATATGGCAATATTTTCAGTCTCCATGTCTTTGGAAGAAGGACGGTGATCGTTAACGGGTACAAACATGTGAAAGAGGCACTTGTTGAAAAAGGAGAGGACTTCATGGATCGTCCCTCCATTCCATTGATTTCTGAGCTTTTCAAGAACCAAGGCATGGTGTCTCTTTACATTCCTGTTGAAAATCTTTCTAAGTCACTCTTTCATGTTAAGCAATATCATTTGTATCTGACTCCACAAACCTCAATGTTGACACAGTTTCCTATTTCTGAAAGGCATTGTGATGTCTAATGGTAATCCATGGAAAGTACAGAGGAGGTTCGCTCTTCATACGCTGAGGAACTTTGGTCTGGGAAAGAAGACCATGGAGCGATACATCCAGCAGGAGAGCCAGTATCTCACTGAGGCGTTTGCTGATCAGCAAGGTACAAATTAAGCAAACAACCAAATAAACAAACATTGAATTATTGTCATTGCTGCAGTTTTCCATCTTCTTTTTTATTTTTTAGGTTTATTATTCCTCGCTTTTATTTAGCTTGCAATCTGTTATTATTTCATAGGCAAGGCGTTTAATGCCCAGGCACTGATCAACTACGTCGTGTCCAACATCATCTGCTGCTTGGTCTTCGGGAGTCGATACGAATACAATGACAAGCATTACCAGACTATCCTTGAGAACTTAAATGAGATTTTGCGCTTACAGGAAGGTTTGTGGGTGCAGGCAAGTCTCTTTGCACACATATTGCACACTCAGAATGCAGATAAAGTGTAGTTAAAGTTTCAACTCCCCAAATCAAAATTTGTTCGACAGAAGATCCAAATGTAGATGAAGATATACTTTACTGCATATTCAGCAAAACAATATTTGTCTAAAGGTTTTTTACCAAGGATGAGATTTTATCTTCTTTGATCCTCAGATATTCAACGTGATTCCCTTTGTGATGAAGTGGCTACCTGGACCCCAAAAGAAAATATTTGATCTTCTACAGAACATAGTTGAGTTTGTAGAAATCCGTATCAAAGAACACAAAGAGGACTTTGATCCCTCATCACCGAGAGACTACATCGACTCCTTCCTGACAGAAATGGGAGACGTAAGTGTTGAATTCAGTAATAAATTACATATAATTATTTGACTATTTTGGACGTTTGGGTTTGAAGCCATATAGCCTATAGTCTCATGTCAGTGTTCATTATATTTTTGCTTCAGTTCTGAAAGGCAGAAAAGTTCCTTTTTCCATACATAATATGTTCGTCTGTTATTTATGTCATTTTGCTTGCACTAAGCACGGGACGCCACACAGACAACAGTTTATACATAAAGAGCAAACATATTCAAATGGAAGATATTATGTAAAGTTGACCTTTTAGCTTCATATTATGTTATAAAGTTATTCCCTCATCAAAAACATATATGGAGTTTTGTTTTAATTCTTACATGCATGTTTGAGGAAACGTTGAATCTTCTGTGGCAGCTAAACTCTTGCTCCTACAAAACTCGCTCTCGGAGTTGCGGTCTCTCACAGAGCACGACATTGTATACAAAACATTTTAGAACAACTGAAGGTAACATGGTCATTTGAATTTACAGGAACCTTTTCATCCATGTTTCTCATTTGTAGCAAGAATAAACCATCACAGTCAGGGACATTAAAGTCTGCAAAAGTACTTTTGAGTTTCTCTTAAAAACAACATTAGAAAGTCTGGCTAAGTCTTAACAGATCAGAGGGAGATTAAAAAGCTTGAACAGCACAATGCATATAGTAGGTATGTAGACACATTGTCACTCCTGTCTCTCATATCTTTGGCAGAAAGAGGACAAAGATTCTGGTTTTGATATCTTAAATTTGTGCGCCTGCACTCTGGACCTGTTTTTTGCTGGGACAGAAACCACCACCACCACTTTGCACTGGGGGCTGCTGTACATGATCTACTATCCTGACATACAAGGTGTGTTGAGGAACACTCAGCAGACTAAAATATAAATATAAAAACAGAGTAAGGCATTCATTTTTCCCATTGCTCAGACTCCAGAGTCAGTTGTGTTTTCGTTGTGCTCAGAGCGTGTCCAGGCTGAGATAGACGCCGTGATCGGTCCATCCAGACAACCCGCGGTGACCGACAGAGAGAACATGCCCTACACTGACGCCGTCATCCACGAGATACAGAGGAAGGGAAACATCATCCCACTGAATGTGGCCCGCATGACAACCAAAGACACCACCCTGGATAAATACTCTATTCCAAAGGTACATTATTTACAGCAGACAGTATTTTAGTTAGGAGCACTGATTGTGGGTTAACATTTTCTCAGCACAGCCTTTATTTCTGACAAACCCACAGGTTGAGGGACACAGAAATAAACTAAAGAAAAAAACAACTGATTACTTTAAACAGAATTATTCATTCATAATTTACTCACAATTATTTTTTACATGTTTCTTTGCCATAAAAAACCTCCAAGAAGAATTGAAAACTCACCTTACTATCTAATAATTCCCCTACAGGTTTATTATAAATGGGTGCAAACTACTTATCTTTATTCACTATTTATCTTGTTTTGCTCCCTGTACAGATAAAAATCTACTGACAAACTGAGCAGAAATAAATGTCTTACTGAGCCTCTTGTCTTTTTTCAATCTCCAGGGAACCTTGGTCATGGCGACGCTTCACTCTGTCCTCCATGATGAGTCCATGTGGGAGACTCCACACTCCTTCAACCCTCAGCACTTTCTGGACCAGGACGGTAAATTTAGGAAGAGAGAAGCCTTCATGCCTTTTTCTGCAGGTTGGTTTCAGTCTGTTAAAATTCACTTTATTTCTACTTGAGTCTTCGTAAAACGATAATCAGCTTGATTGCATAATACGTATTTGTCTTTATTTTAAAAAAATGGAACAATTCAATCAGCGATCAATAAAAATAGCTCAAATTTTCTTTGAGTTAATAACTACTGAAAAGTTATAGGATAACTAGATTTTTCTTTGCTTGGTTTAAATATAAAGTGCCAGAAAAGAGATTGTGGTGTTGCAGACAGAAACTAATGAACCTGTAGCGTAACCAAAGTGTTTTTTGGACAATTTTGTTATGATTGTGCTCCTGTGTTTGCTTGCTTTCTGTTAAGTTGAAGATAAATAAAAGCCAACAAATTGCCACTGATGGCGCTCTTGCTATGTACAGGAGATAAGGAGCTGACACTGATCAGTCCAGAATAAAGTGTGGCCGTGTGAATAACTCCAGTAACATGCTTAAATGGTTATTTTATTCAACCTGGCATATCATATACAATAGAGAAATAAGCATTATAGGCAAACAAAGCATTAAACCAAACTGGAGCAATCTTGACAGTCTTTAGTACATCACAGTTGTGTAGCAATGGCGTTGTGTTGTGTATTCTCAGGTAAACGTGTGTGTCTCGGGGAGCAGCTGGCCAGGATGGAGCTGTTCCTCTTCTTCACCTCCCTCCTCCAGAGGTTTAAGTTCTCGCCTCCTCCAGGAGAGAAGCCCAGTCTGGAGTACAAACTGGGAGCCACTCATTATCCCAAACCTTACCGCCTCTGTGTCGCACAACGTTAAGCCAACAGAAGTGTTGACAGAACCTCTTGGATCCATTACACTGTCTCTGAAATCAAAGATCTCAGTGGCAGCTGTGTCTTAAAACCTATTTGTATTACAGCTATTAAGATATCAAATTGTGTAGAAATAAAGTTGTCCAAATTGTTGATGCTAGAAATGAACGGTCTGACTTAAATGGCTATATTTTAATCTAAAACACATTTCATCCTGCTGTGGAATATTTTGCTTAAATTTTGAACCTGTTGTTGGGAAGCAGATCAATAACCTGTTAAGTTCTGTTGGTTGTGATTCATGTCCATTTAATATTTTTTTACAGTGAAATGTTTTTGATGTAATGTTCACTTCCTTAAAAAGAAGCATAGAATGTATTTAAGCTAGAAGATATGAAAGACGACACAAAAGGCCAAAGGAACAGCTTTGAAATGATCGCATGTGATGAAATCATAACTTTCATGTTTTATCAGTATTCACAAATGTTTATAATCACTTGACTTCAATAATCTTCCAATTCTGGGATCAACAAAGTACATCTTGTCTTGTCTTAAATGAAAAGCTTTGGTTTTACCTCTGTCTTTAAAATCAGCGTATCTCCTGATAAGCTTTGGAGAAAAGTTATTGTGAAAGCAGCTGGATATTTTCAGCTTCAGGGGTAAAATAAAAGTTTTGGAGATAAGATAAAGCTGATCTACCACTGGGAGAAATGTCACTGATAAGTGCGAGTCAGTGGGGCAAAAGTAAAGCTGAATGCCAAGGCAGGAATCAGTCAATAAAAAGTAAATAAAACAGATGCACAACTGCTCACAACCCTTGAGCTTTTCCACATGTTGCCAACCAGGATTATATGATTACAACCATAAACTTCGGGGTACTTTTGTCATGGTTTTCGTGGAGGTGTTTTGTTTATTTAAGTTCCTTCTTTTGGCTGTTGATTTCTGAATCTTTTCGGTCATGGTTTCCACAATCAGTTCATTGCTTTGTTTTGGGTTTCTCAGTTCTTTCTTGTGGTCTGTGCTTTGTTCATTTTGTGTCCTGCTAAGGTTCTCCCCCGTACTATTTTCTCCTGGTTCTCATCAAATTCTGTTCATGTTTCATTTTCTCAGCTCTTGTAAATCTTTTCTATAATAAACAAATAAAAATAATTTTGATACGGCCCAAAATGAAAGTGAGTTTGGCGTTTCTAAATGAAGTTGATCTACATCGTAAATACCCACAGCAGTTAGACACAATAATTCAACTGAAAGACTAAGTTAACATGGCTCACCATGTTACGATCTCATTTCCCTGCGAAATTGTTCATACAATTATATTTTTTCTTCTTCGGGATTTTCCTGTTAGTTCCGTCCAGTTTCCCATCATGCAGTGGGAATATTGCAAAACGTATTCCCACAGCATGATGCTGCAACTACTGGCAATAAATTATTATACGTGTTATATTATATTTTATAAGATGGCACCAGTAGGGAGATTTTAGGCTCCCATGAATTTTACGACTAATAATTATTTTTTTCTTTCAATGTTCTGCGCTTACTGCTTTTACTTTGAAGGCCAACAGCGTACCAATGTGATTCTGTGACGTCACGTAGAGTGTTTTCTTCCTGCGTTTCTGCGTCCATATTAAAACTTAAGGCATTTTAATCAGACGCAGTTTAAGGAGAAGTCATGAAGTCCCTCTTGCGTGTTCTGGGGTTGGACTGGATCGACAGCAGCAGCTTTCTCATATTTGTGTTTGTTTTTCTGCTGCTGAGCGATGTTTGGAAGAACAGAGTGCCGAGAAACTTTCCACCCGGACCCTGGTCTCTTCCTTTTATTGGACACCTTCATCTCATCGACATCTCTCGGATGCACCTGCAGTTTTCTGAGGTATTCAATAAAATGCCAAATAAATCAAACAAATCTGAGTTTAATACTCTGAAACATTTTCAGGTTTATCTCTTTGAGGGTGATTTGTTTTCTCTGTGGGAGATGAAACTGCAACTCTTACATTAAATTAACTAAAATACCCCGATGATCCGGATTTGGAAGCAACTAGTGTAAAGGTATAGTGACTATACTATAGTCAAATGAAGCGCAGGATTTTCCCGACAATTTGGACCTTGGTCTGATTGCCAGATAGTTTTATAATGTATAGACTGTGAATACAAGCAGTTAGACTCAGAAAAATAAAGTATAATCAGAGGTGGGCAAAGTATCCAAAAATTGTCCTCAAGTAAGAGTAGTACTACTTCAATATATTTTTACTCAGGCCCCACCCCAGGATTCCGTAGTTTGTTGCGCCACATTTCACTGCAATTAAAGCTGCAGTGTGTAACTTTCACAATAATATTTTTTACACATTTCCTAACACCGTCGCTGTGTTGTGACAATGCAAGATGAGACAGATAATCTGTGAAAAGATTTAGCTCCTCCATCTCTTCCCAGTGGTATTCTTGCTGTCTGATGAAATGCACCAGAGCAAAAACAACCAATCAGGCCACCAATATCTGTCGTCATTGGTGGCCATGCTGACGGAGGGATGCTTACACCAGGGTGATTGACAGTGCTAAGACCCTCTTCCTTCTTCTGATGTGTTGTTTCTGATGGAGCAGTGTATTTCAGTAGACAGCAGGTCCATAGAGAGGAGGCAGAAAAGCTCCGTTCTTTTTCTCGTACATGTCTCGACAATATAAATGTGAAAAAATGTATATTTCTACAAAACTTACAGAATAGAGCTTTAAAGCAGCTAATGCCATTTCCTACATAGCTAACGCACAACCTTTTGACCTCTGTAATTGAACATTTTGAGGTGTTTCCAGTGTAGGTCTGGACTTCGACTTGGCCATTTCAAAGCCAAGTTCACACTATCCATTCATCAGCTATCTCAGCCCAAACATATAATGGTAAAATCATGGTGCAAGATCTCTAGATTTGAGGTTGAACATTTGGTCTGTGTTTCTCAGTTTGACAGTTGCACAAACAGAAATGTTGGTTTATCACTTAAAACTCCAATAAAATAAATTCAAGCTTGGGGCTGTACTGTAACAAAGTAGGAAGACGTTCAAGGGTTCTTTATAGATTTAGGAAGGCACTAAACCTCCGAACTGAAGCTTTTAGGGACACTGCTCCCCGTCTGACTGGGTGGACTGCTGGTACTGAGCACAAAAGGAAAGTGTCCTCAGTGTTTTGACAATTCATTTTCCTTTGTGTTGAGTCATTGGGGCCATTCTTTGTGCTCAGTTGGCAGAAAAATATGGGAACATTTTCAGTGTTCGCCTCTTTGGTGGCCGGACTGTCATCGTTAGTGGCTACAAGCAAATAAGGGAGGCTCTGATCCTTCAAGGAGAAGACTTCGTAGATCGTCCCGTCATCCCGCTGTTTGAAGAGTTAGTTGGGAATAAAGGTAAAGATTTTGTGTCCAAAGCTGCAGTTTTGAGTTTTGGTATTGATAACACCTGTTTCACACAAGAAACAAATCATATAGATGTTGCTTAATGGAGTAATTCCCAAATACCTTTACTGTAACATTGTTTTTTGCTTTCAATAGGTCTTGTTGGTTCCAGTGGTTATCCATGGAAGACACACAGGAGATTTGCTCTTCAAACACTCAGAAACTTTGGCCTGGGCAAGAAAACGCTGGAGCAATTCATCCAGCAGGAGTGCCAGTACCTCACAGAGGGCTACGCTGCTCATAAAGGCAATATATATATATATATATATATATATATCACTTGGACTTATTTTTTTATAAATTTTACACATATTATGAACACCAACCCTGAAAGCTGTGAAGAAATAAGAGGACACAAGTGGAGTAGAAACTTTAAGGACTTTTAAAAGAAAAAATCTAAACCAAGTTTTACATGTAGGTGCATGTTAATTAGAATTTATAGTTGATTTATATCAGTGACTTTATTTCAAAAGTGACATATTTAAAAAAATAAAGACATCCAGTTCCTTAGAAAATAAAAATGACATAGGACCGATAAAAGTATTTTAATACTGAAATATTAACTTACTGAAAAGTATCTAAATTTTCATATCTAACTATGGAAATTTGGGCCAATGTCGATATCTGATATTAATATTGTTGTTATGGCTGATAATTGATCTCATTAGCGTTTCAATACCTTTTAAAAAAATGGACCACACTGCTGTCTCCACCACTGATTCTCTGCTTCAGTTAAATTTCCCACAATCTTGAGGTGCATGACTGTCACCGTCACATGGTCAATCAAACAAATACCACCATCGATCTCCTCCAGAAGCAAACAAGATGGAAATAAATACTAATTGTTAACATCAGGCCAGTTTTATTTATCGGACCGATACCGATCTGTTAATAAATTACTAATATCAACCGACACTGACATTAGTGCAGGTTTATCGTGTATCCCTAATATAAAGGCTGGAAATATATTACCAGGAATTTATATACGAGTTTCCCTCTCAGATTTGAATTATTTAAATAAATGAACTTTTCCATTACATTCTAAATCACTGAGAGGCTCTTGTATCCTAAGAACAGAAACAGGACCAACCAAACAGCATGGCAAGAGGAAGCAGATCTGTGAAAAGCAAGATGATAATAAGAGTGAGGGACACAGTATTTCCCCAGATTACATAACAAAGAGAAATGAAGCACATAGAATAACAAAAAAAGTGAAAAAACTCACAAAGGAAGTTTAAAAACAGTGGAAATCTTACTGAAATTGTTCTCTATCTTACAGGTCAGCCTTTTAATTCCCAGACTTTGGTAAACAAGGCTGTGTCCAATGTTATCTGCTGTTTGGTCTTTGGGAACAGATTTGAGTACACAGACCAGCAGCAGCAGACGATACTGGAGAAATCAGATGAAGTTGTGCGCTTACAGGGAAACATAGTGGTGCAGGTGAGAACTCTCCAAAAAAAAAAAAAATCCTTGAATCAAAATATGGACTAAATCCATAACACATTTTTTGTTTTGTAGAGTAGATTTGTGTTGTTTTTATGAAGGTATACCTTGAAATAAAAATGTCTCTGACACCTAAAAGTGTATGTTCATGGTCTTTAGCTTTACAACGTAATTCCCCGGCTGATGAAGCGGCTGCCTGGGCCTCATCAGACGCTTTTCTCCTTAACAAGAAAGATAGTTGAACTCATAAAAATCAAGATCAAGGAACACAGAGAAAACCTCGACCCGTCATCTCCACGAGACTACATCGACTCCTTCCTCATAGAGATGGGAGAGGTGAGGACTCTGCTGTGTCTCATTAAGCACATGCTCTCATCTGATTCATTTATTTATGTTACTTACAGAAAGAAGACAAAGACTCCGGTTTTGATTTGGAGAATCTGTGTTTTTGCATTTTTGACCTGTTCGGTGCTGGAACTGAAACCACCACAACCACTTTGCACTGGGGGCTGCTGTACATGATCTACTATCCTGACATACAAGGTGTGTGAGGAAGCAAGTATTCCTATGACTTTACATATTCACCACTCACTAACAGATCAGTCTGATGTTGGGTATAATCTTTATAAAATTGACATTTCAGAGTATCAGTGTAACAATAGATTCAAAGGTTGTTCTTCTCTGCATGCAGAGCGGGTCCAGGCTGAGATAGACGCTGTGATTGGTCCGTCCAGGCAGCCGTCTATGACTGACAGAGACAACATGCCTTACACCAACGCTGTCATCCATGAGATACAGAGGATGGGGAACATCATACCGTTAAATGTGCCCCGAATAGCAAGCAAAGACACCACCTTGGATAAATACTCCATCCCAAAGGTATAAAATATGCAAACAACATTAATTATGAGTTTATAAATTCATCTTAACATCCAGGAACAATTATATTTCATCGATCATTACAAATTGCTTTGTACTGACTTCTTCAAACACAACGACTGTAGTCTCCTGCTGTATCAGGGCTCGTCTTACTGAATATTTTCCATCTTTGATTGTTTTTTTAAAGGTGATGTAAAAATCTGAAGATCATTTATCTTAACAAACTGCAATTCACGCATTTGACCACTTGGGGCAGACACACAGGAATTTAAACTTTATACACACTGTTGGAGCCTTTTAAGAATTAGATCAATGTATTTTTTGCTAAATTATTAATGTTTTAGATCCAAGGTTTTGTGAATGGTAGATCTATTGTTGTTTATTTATTTGTTTCAATTTCTTCACGGCGACATAAACAAACGTATTGGCAGACATATAAAACTGTTTTTGAAAACATTTAGGTGTGACTAAGAAGTAGGTGTGTGAAGCCGTGTATTTGCTGTGTTTTTTTCCTCAGGGCACCTTGATATTAGCTCCACTTCACTCTGTCCTCCATGATGAGTCCATGTGGGAGACTCCACACTCCTTCAACCCTGAGCACTTCCTGGACCAGGACGGTAAATTTAGGAAGAGAGAAGCCTTCATGCCTTTTTCTGCAGGTTAGTCTTTTGTTAAATTTTTTAAAAGTTTTTTATTCTGCTTGATACTGTTTAACAGAGTTGGCACATCTTCACTTGTAGTCAGCCAGAGCCTTTTGGTGACTGCTTGTTCTTACTTTGAAGAGAAGTAACATAGTGAAAGTGGTTATTGATGAAATGTTAAATTTTGCTCTTGTAACTTAAAAAAAAAACTGAATTAGAAGTTTATTACATATAATTTTATTTGTAGAAATATAATCGATTTTGATGTTTATTCATGTTAAATCAATAATATTCTTCAGAGAAAGCGAAATGTGCCTGCAAAACTCTTTTTAAGTTTATGGAATTGAACTTTTAAAATGTTTTTTTTTCTTTACCCCAATTACTACAAAGTACATAAAGGAACAAAAAAATCTAATCTAATTTAGGTTTAAATTTAAAACTGAACACACAAACTATCAAGGAACCCAAATATTTGTTGGTTAAAGTAACTTATTTATTGGGTATAATATAATTTAAATGACAATAAAAAGGTGAAATGGAGGAAAAACATGTAAAAATTACTAAAAGTATAATAATTTTTTTCAAATAAAATTATTATTTTGAGATTGTACAAAGACAGTATTGATGCATAGGCCTGCAGGAGCTATATCTTATGTAAATAAACAGGTTTAGAAACAGTTTTAGTATTTTACATTTTTCTATAAGACATTATCTACATTGCATCTCAATATTTTTACATTCATCAAGAAACAATTTTATAAATCTTTTTTTTACTGAAAATATGCAATTTTTCATTACATTTTTGTTAAATTTAATATCAAATAGAAAAGTAGGAAACTAATATTACTTTGTGTTGCATAACTAGTAACGATGTGTCGAACTGTGTATCCTCAGGTAAACGTGTGTGTCTCGGGGAGCAGCTGGCCAGGATGGAGCTGTTCCTCTTCTTCACCTCCCTCCTCCAGAGGTTTAAGTTCTCACCTCTTGCAGGAGAGCAGCCCAGTCTGGAGTGCAGGATGGCGGCAGTTCGTAGTCCCAAACCTTACCGCCTCTGTGCCGTGCCACGTTAAACCATAAAAATAGATGGCAATGACTTAAAATATTGCTATCTTGGCGTAAATCAAAAATATGTCGAATGAAATATTTGCTGGTAGCTTAGACACAGAATCAAGACATTTAAAATCACTGACATTTGAGTGACTTACATTTTTTAAATCATCTGTTTTTAAAGACTTTCAGAAAAGACTTTAACATTGTTGGGTTTATCTTAGCAACAACTTACTAAATAACCTGAAACAAGCAATATATCTGCTGTTGTTGTGTCACTTTTGTGTTGTACAAAAATAAATAATCTTGAAATCTTGCGCAAGTCTCAACAATTGAAGTAAATGTTGCATCTTCTGATGAGAACATTTTGCATCCGTTTTTCATAATTGCAACATTTGTATGAATGACATACATTCACATGTATGACATTGTATGACATACATTGTTATACAATGTATACAATGTATGACAATTGTACTTTATCATACATTGTCACAATTGTGATTGTATATAAATATTCTGAGTGATGTGATAATTTTAGCCTTAAAAGTTTCATGTACAGTTATTGCTTCACTGTTAAGTTGGGTTTCACTGTAGTTGAAAATACAGTTTGACAAAGAGAGTTTTACTCCATAAATAGTTTGTGATAATGTAGCGTACACTAAAAAAAAATAACTAATTGGATTAACATAAAAAAAAATCCTGGAAAGGATTTCCACCTGATAACTTTGCTTTATTTCAACACTATGTAATTATGTTACTCCAATTTAAAGCAAATGTGTTAGTTCAACTTAATTTATTAAGGTTGATTCAACTCATTTACTATAGTTGGACCCAATGTAATTTAATAGAGCCAGCCCAACTAATTCGCAATGTTTTGGACCAAATAATTGACTTTACTTGATTTAGATGAATGCAAATTTAGTTGAAACCACCTTATTTTACAGTGGTACCGTCACACTACTTAATTAAGTTGATCCAACTGATGAAAATTAAGTTAGCTCAACAAACATGCTTCATGCTGAAAGAAAGCTATTTAATCGTGTGGAAATCCTTTCCATGATTGAATTATGTTAATTCAAAGGCATTTTTTTTAAGTGGTATTACATTAAGTGTTTTAAGACAGCACTGGGTGAAAGGGTAGAAAGGACACTCAACAATTAGAAAAGGTACAACAATACTTGTGTAGTATTAGCTTATTTTGTTTGTGCGAATTCAAAGACCCTCAATTCTCATTTTTTCAGTGTAGTTCCTGGTTCAAAACAGCTTAAACCAAGCTGAGTGGTTTTATTTTGAAACTCAGCTGTTTTCACCTGTGAAACTTTGACTCAGTTCAGTTTGTCTTATCTGGTTCCCGCTGTGTTTGATAATAAAACATCTGGTTCCTCGGTGTTCATAGAAAACATGGAGACGATCCTGAGCGTCCTGGGCTTGGAGTGGATAGACCTCAGAGGTTTTCTGATATTTTCCTGTGTTTTTCTGCTGCTGACAGATGTTGTGAAGAACAGAGTGCCTAGTAACTTTCCACCAAGCCCGTGGTCTTTTCCTTTTATTGGAGACCTTCCTCGCATTAAGGAGTCCAAAATTCACCTGCAGTTTAAAGAGGTAGGAGAAAAACAGAGAATAATGAAATACAGTCAGTGTTATTGTTTAATAAGTGTGTATGGCTCAGCAGAATCCCATGAATCCTGTCTTTAAATACTCTTATTTCCCAAACACAAATAATTGACTCAAGCAATAAATGAATAAAAAACATATCTTAAAAAAAAAAAAAGTAAAATACATAACTGATTAAGTTCAGATAAAATGTTTTGCTTAACAGAAGATTATTAACTCAGCCAGCTTTACGTCCTTCCAGGATAAAGGTGGCTGAAATGGACTCTAACCTTTTTATTTTTCTCTTGTAGAGCAAAGTGCTCAATTTTAACTAAGCTATTTAACCTTATGCATACATTTATAATTTTTACTGTTATTCAACATATTTTTCCTTTGATCCTTTCTCACCTCTCCTTAAAAATATACTTTGTGAACAACTTTTTATTTTATTTTTTAAAGTGAAGTAAGGGTAGATATTTGCACGTAACAAAAAAAAGCATGGAAAATGAATTCACTTACATCTACATATGCGTGTATAATTACATAAGAACAGACAGAAAAGAGGAAAAAAACTGAGTCATATCCCTGAATATGGGTTTAAATGACAGGTATCCAGTAAAATTATACTATACAAGAAGAAAGTTACAGAAAAAACTTAATGAGTTGGTTACTTTAAGACAACAAATGTACTGAAAATATTTATATTTATGATTATTATTTGAAATGTTAGAAAAAATATCCTGACAAACTTCCCACTTCATATTTGAGCACATTAAAGATACATAAAGACAAAGACGGTGGGATGCGTAATATCTTTTTAAGTTGTCCTTGGGTTGTTTTTCTTCATAGGTTTTTACAAAGTTTATTTCTTGTGTTTTGAATGAAATATCTGCTCTGTGTTCAGTTTGCAGGGAAATACGGGAACGTTTTCAGTCTTCGTTTGTTTGGTGGAAGGGTTGTCGTCATTAATGGCTACAAGCTGGTGAGAGAAACTCTTATTGTACAGGGAGAAAACTTCCCTGATCGTCCCAACATCCCGTTGTTTGAAGAAGTATTTCAGAACAAAGGTGACATTTATTTGTGTCAAAAGCTGCAATCTCCAATCAAGCCCAAAACATCCATCTCATTTCACACAAAGAATATTAGTCTGTCAGTTCTGGCGTCAAAATAAACTTTTTTTTGTTGGTTTCTAAAAGGTCTTATAATTTCCAGCGGTAACCAGTGGAAGCAGCAGAGTGGACCTGCACATGTGTTATTTTATTTAGATTCTTTCTCTATTTTTACAGGTCACACTTTAATTAAAGTTCTTAGACTACACTGTTTGAGGAGATCTTTGTGAACTAACTAGCCTACACTGATTTTCAGGGCACCATCATCCTTACTATGCTGGACTCAGTTTTACATGATGAGTCCATGTGGGAAACTCCGTACACCTTCAATCCTCAGCACTTTCTGGAAAAGGACGGCAAATTCAGGAAGAGAGAAGCATTTCTTCCCTTCTCTGCAGGTTGGATGTTGAACTTTGATGTCATTTTATGGACAGCTCTTAAAATAAGACATTTTTGTCTGAGAGACCTTCAAAAACTTCAACCAGATGTTCAAAAACTTAGCATGCAGTCACCACATGTTGAATTAATGCTTGATTTCATTTCAGATCAAACCTGCTGCAGACAATGACGTATTTTAAGCATTAATTTAATAAAAACAGTTTGTTGTTAATGAAAACCCAAAATTCAGTTTGTCAGAAAATCTAAATGACTAATACAAAAATATTTTTCACAAAAAATATTTTTCTGGGCTACACAATATTCCAATTTATTGAGCTGTTCCTCTGTTTATGTATAAATACTATTTTTTAACTTGTTGTTTGAGACTTTGAATCAGTCTTTTTGACCTCATCTTGACTGTGTTGTGTTGTATATCTAAATGTAATAGGAAGCTTGCCTGATGACAGCAGCCATAAAATCACTATAAAATGAGTCATAATGTCAGTAAACATGAAAATTAACTTATAATGTGCAATAAAGATTAAAATGTTTGGAAAATGGCTGTTTAAGGAAAATAACATGATTTTATTGGACCACACTCAGTAAATAATTGTTTCATTTAAACTACATTTGCCCAAATATTAATGCACTCATGAAAACACTTTCAGGTAATAAACCTACTTAAGATATTTCTTGAATGTATCTTCTGTTTAGAAACATATTTATTTTTTATTTTGCATTATTATTTTTTGTCTCAAAGTCCATCTCTTTTAAAGGTTAGTCTCCAGTATTTACAGTACTTTGAACAAATCTATGATTCAGTGGATGCTGTATTATCATTTCTTTTCCTTGCAAATACATTCAGGATAATCATCAAGTCTCACAAATATTTGGCTGGCATCTTCAATGGTTTATGAATTCAAAATGCAAATTTAAAAGGATTTGCAGATGACCAAGTGTTATGACTTACGTAGATTAGAGGTCTTCAAGGTGGGAGTCGCGTCCCCCAGTGGCGTTGTGCCAGTACTACAAGAGGGTGTTGTAAAATTTCTGATTGATTTGACATATTCAGTTGTTTGTTTTTTATCCAAAGTTGTCTTTAAATACACATGAACATGAATCCAATATGCAACATATTCAAGAAAGGAGCCATTGAATATTGTGTTTCAGCCAGAAATACATTCGTTGACCAAAAATCAGTTCATCATGGTAAAAGTTATGAGTTTTATGAATTTGTTCATAACAGTTTCATTGACATGTCATCACTTTTGTAATCAAAACTCAGTAAATAAAATAAAAACGTGATGTAAAGAAACTGTGTATTATTTGTATTGAATGAGACATATAGTATACATACAAGCTGAGTGGTTTTATTTTGAAACTCAGCAATGTTTCCTAGTGAAACATTAACCCAGTACAGTGCGTCTTATCTGCTTCCTGCTATATTTGCTAAAACATCTGGTTCCTTTGCTTCACCTCGGTGTTCATAGAAGACATGGAGACGATCCTGAGCGTCCTGGGCTTGGAGTGGATAGACCTCAGAAGTTTTCTGATATTTTTCTGTGTTTTTCTGCTGCTGACAGATGTTGTGAAGAACAGAGTGCCTAGTAACTTTCCACCAGGCCCGTGGTCTTTTCCTTTTATTGGAGACCTTCCTCGCATTAAGGCGTCCAAAATTCACCTGCAGTTTAAAGAGGTAGGAGAAAACAACACAGCAATAAGGTATAGATCCTGTCTTTAAATAATGTTGTTTCCCAAATTTAAAGCAGTGACTCAAACAATAAATGAAGAAACAAATAACAAAATTATATTTCTTTTAAAAAAAACAAAAGATACCATAGATTAAGTTCAGATAAAATACTTTATCAAGGACATTGTTGACTGAAGAGTATAAAGGTGGCTGAAATGGACTCTAACCTTTTTATTTTTCTCTAGTAGAGTAAAGTGCATCATTCTAACTTCCTAGACTTTTTGCCTACATACTTTTTAACGTTCATTCATTGATTGATTAGTATGTGAAAACATACTGGCCCTTTTAGAAATATTACATGTTTGCTTTACATCCACATTTGTGATGTAAATAAATATATACATAACTGTGCTGCAACCATACTGTATAATTCATCTGGATGAATATTTGTCTCTTGGCAAAGAGGGAATGTTGTGGAATAAAGAACTACAAGACTAAAAATATGGTTTTAGTTATTATATTGTCACAATACAGGTTTCTGCTGATTTTAGCCTCCTACATTCTCACTCTCTTGTCTCTTTCTTCATTTGGCAGCAGCTTGCCTGAGAAAAGGCTCGGAAACCAAAGCAAAGCAAAGTCAGAAGTGTTCACCTAGTTTTCTGTTTCCCCACATTAATCTGATAAAACCTTTGTGAGATGCATCCAGGAAAGATAATTCACAGAGGCCACATTCATCAATCTTCATGAAAAAGAAAAGTATGAAGAATGGAGAATATAGTTGGACATCAAAGAATAAATAAACTACAATTTCAATGAACAAAAAGGTCAGCAAAGAGAACAAATGGCGTGATCAAAAGCAGGCTAAAAGCTAACAAGGATTTGGTTCATTTTAGACAGTTAAAGTACTGAGAGAAAACATAACAATGATTGTTATTTTTGATCTCAAATGTTAGAAAATGTATGAAAACAAACCTCAATTTTATCTTTGAGCTCCAGGATCTCAATGAAGATACATAAATACAGAGATGTTGTCCTTTGGATTTCTTTCTCAAAGATTTTTAAAATGTTTATTTTCTGAATTTTGAATGAAGGCAAATATCTGCTCTGTGTTCAGTTTGCAGGGAAATACGGGAACATTTTCAGTCTTCGTTTGTTTGGTGGAAGGGTTGTCGTCATTAATGGCTACAAGCTGGTGAGAGAAACTCTGATCCAACAAGGGGAAAACTTCATCGATCGTCCCAAAATCCCCTTATTTGATGACTTAGTTGGGAATAAAGGTGACATTCTTTATGTTTTGTGTCAAAAGCTGCAATTTCCAATCAATCTCAAACCATACATTTCATTTCACTCAAAGAATGTTTTGCTGTGTTAGTAATTACATTAATTTATCAAAGCCCTGAAAGGCAAATGGGACTTACGTGACTAAAAAGTAAGGAATTAAAACTTCTTTCCACTCTGTAGTTGTTTTCTGTAGAATTGAAAGGAATATAAGTTGCATAATCAGAAATACTTAATAGAAGAACACAATTGATCAAATTTTGCACCTCACAATTTTTTAATGCTCTCTTAAGTGGAAAGAATCCAGAAGTAAAAACTAAACAGAAAAAGCTTGGCAATATTTTTATTTAACATATCCGTTTTTCCTTTTTTTAAAATACTTTTATATGATATTTAAAGTTCAGGCGAAAACACAATTTGGCTTAGAAAATGGGTCTTTGAAAATATATTTTCTCTTTGCCGTTCAGGGCTTCTGTACTACAGTATTAATTTCATTCAAGTGTCAGCGTAACACTTTTTATTTAATTGGTTTCAAAAAGGTCTTGTAGGTTCCAGCGGTAATCATTGGAAGCAGCAGAGGAGATTTGCTCTTCACACACTCAGAAACTTTGGTCTGGGAAAGAAAACCCTGGAGCGATCCATCCAGCAGGAGTGTCGGTATCTCACTGAGGCTTTTGCTGATCTACAAGGTAAAAAAAATAACAAAAGGAAAATCTTATTTTGTGTTCAGAAAAAGGTTTTGTTAGAAATATTTACTGTATTAGATTTATTATGCTCACCTAAACAGTATCACATTGGACACCTTTATTATCTCTAGAATTGCTTTTACTCCTGATGGTGCAGGTTAACAAGATATTGCAAAATTTCCTCAAAAGTTTTGGTTTATATGAACATGATAGCATTGCAGAGGACCTGCAGGTTTTTTTTATCTTGTGTATCTGTTTCACCACTTCCCACAAAGACCAGGGTTAGACTGAGATCTGGAGCCCGATGGAGAACAGAGAACTCACGCTCATCAAATATTATGCTACCCAAGCCTTTAATACAAAACTGAACAGAGCCACACTTTAATGCCGTTTGTACAAAATTGTTACACTGGCATCTGAATGTTGCAGCTGAAATTGAGACTCATCAAACCATGAAACATTTTTCTATCTGTTAATGTCAAACTTTGATGGGTTTTCTGTTCTTAGCTGATAGAAGTGGCACATTGTCTGATCTTCTGCTGCTGGAGCCCATCTGCTTCCATGTTCGATGCGTTGACTGTTCAGAGATGCTAATTCACACATCTTGGTTGTAACTAACTGGAGAATTTTTTAACTAACTAATGAGAATATTTCAAGTCGCTTTAAGTCTGCCCAGTCTTCTATGACCTTTGACATTAGCAATATGTTTGTGTCCAGTCTACACCCACTCTATGGATTTTAAAAAAATATGTTTATTAATTGTTTGTTAAGAACAGATATATTTTTAGACCACTCTGTAAGTGTTTGTGTTAAAATCTGAACAGATAGTCAGTTTCTAAAATATTCAGGCCAGTTATAGAGACACTTGTCACCATGTTACATTCAAAGTCACTTAAATATTCTTTCTTTACCTTTTCTATGCCTGGTGTCTCTCTATACCTTTAATATATTGTCACATTCCTAAATTAATGGCCTATGTCTTTTTTTGTCAAAAGTGATTTTGACAAAAATAAATAAATAAAAAATAAAAAGGAAAGAAATCAACACCTCTCTATTTCCAAAAGATGTGTTAGGCAAAAAAAATATTCCTTTGATCAAAAAATTTCCTAAGGTGTTATTTTAGGAAGGTTATGATATGTAAATGTTATTTTTAAATACAATCCAACAAATAAGTTTTTTTCAGTTTCAAGTACTGAAACAAGTTTGCTTTTTATGTTATATGATCAATTTCCAACAATGTCCATAGAACTTCATTCTGCTTTGTTATTATTATTATTATTATTATTATTATTATTATTATTATTATTATTATTATTATTATTATACTAAACTCTGGATTCCACCATTTATCCCTTTCATGCATGAATTATGATCCTTTGTGTCAGAATTTTTTTTTCCATTTTAAAAAATTTTTTTCTTAAGGCATAAAAAAGGTAGGAAATTTTTTTTGTAAAAATCATTTTTTTTATTTTTTTTATTTTTATGTGATCAATTGTAATTTTGTCCAAATACAAAGTTGTTATTTGAAAAATACATCAGTAGTATTGTTCCTTAGGGGTTATCTGATGTCACAATATTTTTTTTACTTGCAAGAGTCGTCTACAGTAGAAGGAGGGACCGGGTCGGTTCTCATGCTTTTTTGTCTGTCGGCCATATTGTACTTAAAAAAAATAATTTCTTGCATTTGCAGCTGATGGCCAGTAGTTGATGGTATCTTTTATGATGCATTAGTGTCCACTTCAGTGGTCTGTGTGCATTTATAACATAGAAATCCACAGGAAGCACAAGAAAATGGCTTTTAGATAGCTGTCCACTGTAGTGACCACTATGCATGAAAGGGTTATAGTAAAATATGTGGATTCAAAGTGACAGAGTTTCAAACACCAAAACAAAATTCAGTACATAGTGAATTACTGAACAATGCTGTTGTCTAATGAGTTTTCTTGTTTTTGCTTCAGGTCAGCCATTTAATGTCCAAAGACTAATCAACAACGCTGTGTCCAACATCATCTGCTGCTTGGTCTTTGGGAATCGATTTGAGTACAACGACAAGCAGTTCAAGATCATCCTTCAACACTTCAATGAGACGATTTACCTCGAAGGAACTGTGTGGGCACAGGTGAGGACAAGTTTCCAAGAGAAGAAGAAGGTGGGGCTGTATGACTCTGGGACAGAGATAAGCGCTACTTAACCAATGAGCAACTTAATAAACCACAATTTCTGTTACCAATAATGGAAATCCAGAGACAGATGGGAAATCTTTGTTCAAGTAATTCTGGTCATAAAGACTTACAGCGATCTCTGATTCAGTCTAGTGAAGTTGGAGGTGATACATTCACACATATAGACTTACTGACCATTTAGATACATCAGTTCAACACATCATTTTTAGCACAAATAATGAGCCAGCCAATAACATGGCAGGAAGTTGGTGAAGACGACGATGACAATTTCAAATGGAGTATCAGAAAGAGGAAGAAGAAAATTCAAGTAGCTTTTAATGTTACATGATGGTTGGTGCCAGACCGGTTTACAAAGACTGGTCTGAAAATAGAGAAACTATCCAGATGTCTGTACCAATACCAAAATGCTCAATGGATGTCAGCATTCTGGTGGTGGTGATGTGATGATTGATGGAAACTCTGACTTCTCATTCATTACTTGGATGTCAGAACCACTTTGATGGAACAATCGATATTTCTCTGTCTCTTCTGTAGATTTACAACGCATTGCCCTGGCTGATGAAATGGCTGCCTGGACCTCATCAGAGGATTTTCACCATAACATACGAATTATTAGATTTTATTAAAGTAAGGATCAAGGAACACAAAGAGAACCTGGACCCTTCATCACCCAGAGACTACATCGACTCCTTCCTCATAGAGATGGGAGAGGTGAGACCTCCCTGCTGTGTTGAAGCTCTTCTCACCTCACATGACTCATGAAAACAACATCTGCCTCATGTGTCTCAATCAGAAAGAAGACAAGGATTCTGGTTTTGATATCGACAATTTGTGTTTTTGCGCTCTGGACCTGTTTGGTGCTGGAACTGAAACCACCACCACCACTTTACACTGGGGGCTGCTGTTCATGATCTTGAACCCACAAATACAAGGTTGGTTTGACTGATACATCTCTAAGTCTGTCAAACATTTTCCCATTGCTACACTCAACTATATTATAACATTATACAGTATGTTATAATATTCATCAGTCCAGCACATAGACTCAGATTGTTCTGTTCTTCTCTGCATGCAGAGCGGGTCCAGGCTGAGATAGACGCTGTGATTGGTCCGTCCAGGCAGCCGTCTATGACTGACAGAGACAACATGCCTTACACCAACGCTGTCATCCATGAGATACAGAGGATGGGGAACATTATACCGTTAAATGTGCCCCGCACAGCTAACCAGGACATCACAGTGGATAAATACTCCATCCCAAAGGTCTAACCTGCACATGCATTATAATTTCATTTAGATGCTTCCCCTGTTTCTATATCTCAAACTTTAATTGTGTCAGGATTGGTTTTTTTCTGTGTTGTTTTGAGTTTTCCGTGTGTTTATTTTTGGGTTTCTGTGTCTTGAGTCTCCATGTTGTCCTGTCTATCCCTTAATTGTTCCTAGGTGTGTCTTGCTCCTTGATTACCCTTTGTGTATTTAATGCCACCTGTGTCTCTGTGTCTTTGTCAGGTCCTTGTTGTACCAGTCTGTCAGTTCTGTCGTGGCGCTTTTGATGCTATCAGTCGCTACCAGTTTTGAGCCTTAGCTTTCTGCTCATCTGTGCAGCCTGGACCTTTGGATTATTTGTGCCTTTGTCACCATTAATTATTAGTTCATCATTCCAACCTGCGTCCTCCGCGTTTTCCTCACCACCCTACAACCGCACACCTTGACAAATTGGAGGTCTTAGATTTTGCCTTAGAATGACAAATAATGTGAGGAGAGAGGAAGTTTTCCACCATTTTTCAGACTGCACCGCTTTAGCAGAGCTTTGTGAACTAATTTTAGTCTCGGTGAGATTAACAACGTAAATACAGCTTTACAAGATGTGCATACTATAATGATTAGAGATTTTCTTGTTTATGTAAATTGGTTTGCAGCTTTTGGAGCTGACACAAAATCACTGATGTGGTAGAGTGGTAGATTTTGGGAATTAGTCAGTGACTAAATTTGCTTAGAAATGCTCTGATGAGAAAATCACTGGCACTTGGGTTTGGACCTGATATTTCTATTCATATCTGCTCAGCACAATCTCACTCCAAACACAAACTACTGCTATATAGCTCTAGAAATGATATGAAGTTTGACTAAAGAAAAAAATTTCCTTGCACTCCCCAATGCTTCTAACTGAGATTGAACTTCAAAGTAAGCCGATGTGCCGCCTCAGTTAGCACAGTCTGTGTAATTGTGGTTTTTACAATCAATTTCTATTGAAATATTTGCCTTAATTATCAATGTTACCCTCATCAGTGGGTACGCATGACAACTCTGAATCAACAGAGAAGCAATCAAGAACATTCAGTCAATTTCAAAGGCTAAAAAAATTCAAGTAGTGATTTTGACTAATTTCATTGTTTTTTAGATTTGTAATAACGTGACTTTCCATAAATCAGCAGTAAAATAAAGTATTCAGTCCTATCTGACTAACCCTACACTGATTTTCAGGGCACCATCATCCTTTCTATACTGGACTCAGTTTTACACGATGAGTCCATGTGGGAAACTCCGTACACCTTCAATCCTCAGCACTTTCTGGAAAAGGACGGCAAATTCAGGAAGAGAGAAGCATTTCTTCCCTTCTCTGCAGGTTGGATGTTGAACTTTGATGATGTCATTTTATGGACAGCTCTTAAAATAAGACATTTATGTCTGAGAGACCTTCAAAAACGTACTGGGAAACCTTTAAATTAAAAGTAGGCCCATTAATTAAACATGAAACTCATGCATTACGTATGTTTACGATATCAACATTTAAGAATTAATTTTATGAAAATGATATATTCTTCATGAAAACCCACAGTTTAGTTTCCCATACAGTTACATAGACCAACAAAAAACGTTTAATGGTTTTGAGTAATATTCTTATTTTCTGAATAATTTGGGGGTTTTGTTAGCTGTACGCGTCACTAGTTTACTTGTTGAAACAAATGAAATGAATTAAATTATTGGTGATGTTATTATTTACTGAGCTCCACATCTATTGATACAATATTGTTAACTTGTCCTTTGAGACTTTGAATCTCTATATGAGGTCTGCGGTGAAATTTAAGTATCATAAAGTTTTCTTCTCCTTTAGGAAGAATCTCAGAAGCTAAACCTTGCTTCACAAAATCAGACTGTAAACTCCACGTCTTCTCCTCTAGTTTTCTGTTTCCCATGACTAGAAAACCTATCAGCTAACATAATGAATTGATATTAACTGTATTGTATCTATTAAATGCATGTGACTGAACTTGAATTCATCTCTAGAGTTGGATCGATTAGATTTTGATCCATTTATCTTGTAAGGAAGCTTGTTATGAACGGGCTCTATTTAAATTTGTATGTAAACTGATTTGATATATAATGTCTCAGTGAAATACCACATCACACTTTCAATAATTGTTGCAACTGGCAATTTAAGTAAATTTTATGTCATAGTCTCTGTAACATAAGATCTGATTAAAAACGTTAAAATTCTGCGTCCTCAGGTAAACGTGTGTGTCTCGGGGAGCAGCTGGCCAGGATGGAGTTGTTCCTCTTCTTCACCTCCCTCCTCCAGAGGTTTAAGTTCTCACCTCCTCCAGGAGAGAAGCCCAGTCTGGAGTACAAACTGGGAGTAACCCATTGTCCCAAACCTTACCGCCTCTGTGCCGTGCCGCGTTAAACTGCTGCCTGATGACAAGAAATTACCCTGCTTATATTTCTCCTTTATAAATTTAATCATTATATTAGGAGGATGAACCTTTGTGATGCAATAAATATGAAATAATAATGCGAAATTGGCTGAGTTTGATATTTGGCTGATTAGACTTAGACTTAGACTGACTTTATTGTCATTTTGCATGCACAGGGTGTATACAGAACAAAATTTCGTTGCATACGGCTCAGGACAATGTTTTGAGGTTCCAATGTTGTGAGGTTACTCCAGAATAAAATAAAATACAGTATAAAATATGAATATAAATATGAATATAAAATATAAAGCGCAGGACTGACAGTAAAATGGAAGTTACTTAGCTATGTATATGTGCAAGGTATGAAGTGGAGACCAGTTTTTGAGTGCAGTCCAGTTAAGAGTTCAGCAGTCTGATTGTTGCAGTACTAACATCATCATCATTATCATCATCACATTTCAGTAACAAAGCTGTTCAAAGAGCTTTAAGTTTTAAATGCTTCACAAAAAACAAAAAAAAATACAAAGTCATCAACCATTGAAACAAGCTCTTGCTTTAACCACCGCTGGTTCTGCATTACTCACTACCTCCACAAGATGGCAGAATAATTTGGACAAAGGTAAAAGCGTTGACGTCACTCACTACAATGAACGAGCAAGATTAAGACAAATCTTGTTTAAATTTTCAGCATCAGATATTAAATATTCTGAAGTTTCAAAGTATTCTGATGAGATTTGATGTTTTATCAGGTCTCATAATAAATTATCACCAGAATTTTTATCAATTGGCTTAATGTATGTAGAAAGTGTAAGTTTCAGCAGCTTCTGAGTAAACTCCAAAAGACCTTTACTCAGAGAAACCTCCGCAGTTCAGTCAACAAGCAGCATATTGGAACGATTTAAGTTGTTGTTTTAAAAACAAGAGACATTATCAGATAAATCTTTGTAGAACAGTAAAGATAACGTTTGGAAATATTCATAAAGCCGTCATTTCGAAACCTTATTTGAACGTGTGTATCTAGTGGATGAGTGAAATTACAGAGAGGGCTGCTTGGATGGATCAATCAAAGCTTCTGTGATAAAACATGAGTCCCAGTCATTTGTAAATGACTGACTGAAGATGCAGCTCACTTAGATTTTCATTCCTAGAGTGATCAGTGGGGGACTGGTGGCATTAAAAGGTCATACGGCTACATCCTCACAGAAGAAGACAGAAAAGCATTACTCATACACCCACACCTTGGATGCCAGGATTGCTGATCAGATTGAAATGCCTTGTTGCTAAAATGTGCTGTACAAATATAATTTGATTGATTAATGATTCGTTACCCTTTGCATCTAAAGCCGGAAAGAAAGTGAATCTGAAACTCAGTGTGATTGAAAATGTACAAAATGTTGCAAAATATGTTTTTGAAAGGAAAAATAAAAAAGTTTTTTCTTTTAAATGGTTGTTGCCATTAACTTTACCGACTCTAGTTACAAATTGAGAGCTGAAAATGTTCCTAAAGATTTTGTTAATAGAAAGATCATGTTTTAGGAGGAAAATGTTTCTGAAGATGTAAAAAAAGCCACAAAAAAAAAAAAAAACGTAACTACTACCAGAAGGAAATATTTTAATTTACCTCCATAGCTTTCTGTTTAAGTAAATTAAGTATAACTTACTTATGTGTAAATGTGTCTAGGTATCCAATTACATAATTAAGGATAAAACAACAGCTATATCAACACATGTATAGCATTTAAAATGTAAATAGTTGAAGCCATGCAATCCAAAATCAAAGCAAATTTGCTTAAATCTAAATTTAAAATTCTTCAGATTTTATTTGTAGAGCTTTCAAAAGCTGAACATATTCACAAAAGAATAAAGAGTAAGCTTTAGTTTCACTTTGCCTCTTTTTTCCCTCCACCCGACTGAAACTGTTGATATTTTGTACAGACAGGTGCTACCTGTCTGGTCTACCGCCAGATTTATATCTTTCTGCACGCGCAGAACATAGTAAACCACTCATCTGCCGTGCAATCTCAAGCATTACCCCGACTTTCAAAAGCATTTTACGATGTTAAAACTGAAAAGTAAATGTTGACATTTGCCATTTTTTCAGTGCAATCTGAACCAAGTTTTATACAGTTCACATTAAAAATGAAATCACAACGCTTGGTTTCATTTTCAAACACAACCTACCTCATTTTAGATGATATTATAATTAAAAAAAAACATTGTTTGTTGAGTTATTCTTGGAAATTTTTTGTCATTATTTTTAAGTGTTGCAGGCAAACAAAATGCAATGTATTGAGAACTTCAAGCAAGGGATTTTACTCCATGAAGAAGACGCTTTACTTGATGCGCTCTCAGGACAAGACAGGAAAAAGTACGTTGACCTGACCCTGATTAGATCTGCAGAAAAGGAAGTGGCAAGTTCTTTCTTGCACCAGAATTACCACACAGCGTGAGAACAGTACATGAGTTAATTGCTGTCATTATCTCAAAATGTCTGTTTCAAATGGTGGAACACAAACAAAACCAAATGTTCACTTAGCAATCTTAATCTTCAATAGACCCGAATAAACCAGCTGTTTAAAGTGAGCAACTGCTTTGTCCCAATTTAAATGCTGCTGAATGAAAACAGCTTCTCATACGGTTGTAAACGTTTAAACGTGTCATAGAAGGAGAAACAGATTGCATCACTTCACAAATCTCAAACTGATTTTATTCACATCAGAGCAAAACTAAGAAATTGTTCCTGGTTTGCAACAACAATAGAAGCACCGCAAAACAGGTCGGCTGGGGTGGGACTGTGAAGCCATGCTGTTCGGTTGTGTCTTGCTAAAATACAGTACAGACCAAACGTTTGGACACACCTTTCTAATTCAATGGGTTTTCTTTATTTTCATGACTATTTATAAAGCAATAAATCCCACTTATTAACCTGACAGGTTGACCTATGAAGTGAAAACCATTTCAGGTGACGACCTCTTGAAGCTCATCAAGAAAATGCAGAGTGTGTGCAAAGCAGTAATCACAGCAAAAGGTTGCTACTTTGAAGAAACTAGAATATAAGGGGTATTTTCAGTTGTTTTACACTTTTTTGTTTAGTGCATATTTCCACATGTGTTATTCATAGTTTTGATGCCTTCAGTGTGAATCTACAATGTCAATAGTCATGAAAATAAAGGAAACTCACTGAATTAAAAGGTGTGTCCAAACTTTTGGTCTGTACTGTATGCCCGGGTTTTATACCTGAAAATATGCCATATCAATGGGATTAATTAAAATCACATGCACACAATTCATTGTACTCTGCACAGATTCAAGACAACCTGAGCCAGATGCAGCAAAACAGGCCCAAAACATAACCGAGCCTCCTCCATGTTGCACTGTAGGAACAGTCTTCTTTCTTTCTTTATTTTTCGCTCTGAACATTTTTTTGTGTGAGTTGCATAAAAGCTCCAGTTTTGTCTCGTCTGCCTAAAGGACATTCTCCTAGAAACCTTGGGGCAAATTCCAGTCTTGCTTTTCCAGCTATTAAATAGGAAGACTGACTGACTACAACCTTGAAGACACATGTACTGCCAATTAGAAAACACGCCTTAATTTAAAACGTCCCTATAGTCAATTTCATTTTTTAATCTTCTCTAGAGGGACCATCATTTTCAGACAAGCCTGTGTCTTTGAATGATTCTGTTGAACCACAATTCAAAAGCGATGCTCAAGTTATTTCAGTGGCTACCGACAGTTTTGCCGACATGAGCAGTCCCCTTCATAACTTCATTATTTCACTCAGATGTGTCAAAGCAGAGACACACAGAAAAATGACAAGAACTGGAGTGAGGCAGCTGGGTTTACCCATTAGTCATGTGCTACATGAGCCTTCGCCAATAAAACATGTTCTTTTATGGTCTGCAATGCATCACTTTTAGAAAAGAAAATCTACTTAGTATTTAAAACTGTCATGATATAGTGATAGTTTCCTATAGATAACCTATGAAAAGATGGAGGTCCTTCTGCTGTCTCTCTCTGCTGCCGTCAGCAGAAATAGACGGCTCCAGGTCAGAAAGGGAGAGTTTTTTGAAATGGAAAGCATCTTCCTTTCTGTCTTGGAGATTCGCCGTTCAGATTTTGCATGAAAGATGAAAGAATCAGATTTAGGGGAAACAACCCGATGATGATGGCAACATTAAGAACAGAAGCACACTGATCATAGAGATATTAAACCGCAACGTGTCATCTGCTTTTGGAAAATCTGTATTTTTTTTACCTTCAAAACATAAAGGGGAATTCAATCAGTTTTTGACTATTTAGAGAGGTTATGGACCTCAAAAACAGATTACATATATGCTTTTTATGTATTTGAAATCTGTTGTATTGTAATATCAAAAACATATCTGTGTGACAATTAATTACCTTTGTCATGGAGCCTAAACTGCTTATTTCATCCATCCATCTACACCTTGTTTATCCTTGCAGGGTTTCAGATGATCTGGTGCCAAACATCAGCCAATCCCTAAAAAACAGATATTTTGAAGACATATTTATCCTCAGAATCATAATGTTAGGACTTGAACTGGTCATTTATAGACTCCCACTTTTATTTTTTTAAATGAATAAGTGAAGAAACAAGACAAAATGGCCAAGAAATCAAGTTGTTTAAAACGAAATTCTGAGCAGAAGTGAGAACGAACATTTAAATTAGTAGGAAGGCAAACATCTTGATCATGAGGCAGGAGAAGAGAGCTTCCAGTTGGTTCAGATCCTCTTTACTTTTCCAACTTGACTTTCTGTTTCAAGTCCAGTCAGACGTGGCTTCTCTCTCTCTTAACTGGAAATGCCACCAACCGTTGGGCTCACAACTGCTTTCTGCCCCTGCAGGGAAGTTACTCTGTTGGATGTTTGATTGTTTCCATTCCCTGCAATTCAGAAAACATTAACATAACTAAAAGCAACACAAATGAATTTTAAATGGCTGGATCAGACATATGTGCAGCAGGCTCACTTGGGTCCGAACTTCTGGGTTTGGTGTGCGTCTGCCGGTCGATCCAACATTGTGCCTCGCAGACTTTTACAGTCTTTGCACTGACTCAGCAATGACAGCAAACAGAAGTCGGATTAATGGTTTGCCATAAATTTGAAAAGTAAAACCTTTGAAAGAAAAAAAATGTCGATTTTTTTTCTAAAACTCTATTAAAGGAGATTGTTTTAAAAAAGCAAGCACACCAAAGAAAGGTTCTTAGCAGAGATGTTTGTTGCATTTAGTCACCCAACATTTAGTCTCTCAGAAAAAAAGATTATACATTTAAACACTACTAACTTAACACAGAGAGAGGGATTAAGAAGGAAAACCGTATAGGAGTGACAAATGTTTGCACAAAAATACAGAGAAAACACAATAAGAAGCTTTAAACAGAGGAATCAAATCAATTGAGTATGGCAAGCTCTCACGAGCAATAATAAATGAATAAGAAAGCCCAGAAAAATGATTAGAAAGCAAACTCGACAAGAAAAGCAAAACCCAAACACTCATGAGAACAATAGCATTTGAACGATTTTAATGGGACCAAATTAGAAAGAGTACAGGTGTCGTGACTAATTTGCAATTCACTGTATGCCTTAAAGAAAAGGGGACGAGGACACTGTAGTGTTGTCCACATTGTCGTTTCAGTCTGCGGTTTGACATGTGAGGAAATTTTGAAATTAGATTGCAGAGCCGAGTCAAGACAGTCAGGCTGAGTGAAGCTTGAGACACAGAACGCATCAAGCAACAAATCATATATCAAAAGTAGCGCGTTCAATATTCACCCAGGTTTAACATTCTGCTCTTTCAACCCAAGCACTAATAGCGGCCCACCAATTTTGAGGTCTGTTTTATCTTTACGAGCAGGCGTTCTGCTCAAATTCTGGGTTTTCCCTGCAAAGCCGTTGAGGTTAGAGACGGAAAAAACTCGTAAAATTTACAAAAGCAAGCTTAACTGAAAAAAAAAAAAAAAAAAAAAAAGGCTCAGAGAGACACGCCAGTTCAGCGACAGGCTACAAACACCATCAAAGAGCTGAGCTGCAAAACAAATATGACATGTCAAGTGAAGCAAAGCAGTAAACATGTAAGTATGACTTATCTCCCTGTAGAAAACGCAAAAATAACTGTAATAGTTTTCTAATAGTTTTTGTTTTAATATAAATTCTAGCTTGGCTCATGCTGATAAACCATTTTTCTCCTCAGGGCATCAGCACTTTTAGCATTTACTGTAGGAAACTCTGAAAAACAGTCGGTGTTAGCAGGAAGCAGAGAAACCGGGTTGGATGGAAGCAGTGGTCAGCGCATAATTGCGAGCAGTAATCTGGGTTTATCGCTCAATAATCCGCTAACAGCAGCATGTTCACGAGAGCAGCCACTCTGGCGACGGTGACACTTTTACGTCAGATCAGCCTTTTGTGGTGATGAAAAACAGGCAGTTGAAGTAGGGCGCACAAGTACTGAGACAAATGTTCAAAGTTTCTGCTCTGACAGAATACCGCCAAACTAGGTCAGTGACCTCCTTAAGATGTGACTCTGTTGTTGCAAAGATCAGTCGAAGGAAGCGCGTGGAACAAAGCAGGTCGCGTTAGACAAGCAGACGGTTGTTGAAATTATCACTGGATAAGAAAAATGCTTAGAGGACGTAATTCTGGTGAGTTTTATCTTCTTTGGGGAAATAAGTGGGGGAAAATGAGCACAATTGGAAATAATTGTGCTTTCAGGATGACTTTGAAATTCAAGTCATTTGTGGTGATTTAAAATCACAATCCCATATTACAGCAGAATATATATATATATATATATATATGTTTTTTTTTGTTTAATGTGGCAGGGTGGATGTGTCACAGCTGCTGTGACGCACTTATGAGAATGTTATCAACAGGAAAACCTGCAGTGAGATAGGAGAGACAATAAACTGCTCTTCCTCCTCATGTTGGAAAGATTGGTGCCTTATTTCTGGACACGGATGGATGAGGTACAATCATCGTGTGCTTCATTCTTAAAGATGTAACCCATGATTTTTAATAATAGAATATTTTTTTCTCATCACTCTACAGGGTCCTCCGGTTTCAGAGAGATGAGCTGAGATGAATCTCTTGTTAGCCAGTTGGAGATGCATTATCTTGCTGTTTTGTTTTTCCATCAATGGTGAGTTGTTCGTCCACAAAGCCGTCCATCCGTTCTTCTCTGTTGCTCATTAAGTCTTCATTTGACAAAAAAAGAATAAGCATGCAAGAAGCTGAGTCTTGTTTCTGAATTTTCAAAGGGTTCTTTTTTTCTTGCACAGGCTGCCCTCTGTTCCCTGCAGGCTGTATGGACCTCATTTCCAGCGGCTATGCGACAGCAGAGCCGGCCACTGTCCTGCTCATGGGTTCAGACCTGACCGTGTACTGCCACACCTTCAAATGTGAAAAGGAGTGAGCATATTTGCTTTGAAACTTTGACAAATGCAGAACATATGTGTTTTTACAGTGGCGGATCTGGCAAGAATGCCACCCGGGGGGGGGGAGCCCCTTCCCCCTCATCACTCATCCTGTGCCTCATAAAAAGGACTTTATGGATGACCTGGCTGCATATTCAGCTTTTCAGGCTTCTCACGATCAGGGGTGGTCTTAGTGACAAGGAGAAACATTTTAAATTCTTCTTAAAATTGTAAATAGTAAATTCTTCTTAAAATGTGATTATAGCATCTCTGTTCTCTGTAGAACAGTATGGTTTTTGTTTAACCATGTCTAGATATCTACAGATAACCAAATGCGATCAGATTTGATTATCCGTAGCTTCGGCATCACTTGTCATGCCCAGAATCAAACACCAAGTTCAGCATCGTTAGAGAGGCTTTAAATCAGACACCTACTTCAAGCATCATCACCTGGGCTGCACGTCAGACACTAGCTTCGCTGTCATCAACCAGGCTTACTTTGCAATGTTTTCACTGGACTTGCAAACACTCAATAGAAAATGTGTCTGAAATGTAATTTATTATGCCACAGTGGAAAATTCAGGATTAGCAGCAGAACTAAAGCATATGGATTCACACAAAGATTTTAAAAAAGTATTCAAAATATATAAGCCCAAATAATAAATTAAGGACATGATCACAACTTAAACGTACTGTGCAGTTATCAAGTACTCTGATCCAAGTAATATGCAGCTGAGTAGGAAATTTTTTTAGCGTATATAATGTATGTGTGTGTGTTTGTTCATTAAAAGACAACAGACTATTTACAATATGAGAAACTAACAGAGATGTACAAAAAACATCAAGGATGTAAACATTTACTGAGTTTGTCTAACAGAGACCGTGAGGAAGGATCTCCTATAACGCTCCTTTGTGCACTTAGACGCAGCATTCTGCATTGTTTTTCTGAAATGATACCTTCAGATATATAAAACCGCCTTCTACTGTTGACTTTCAGGTTGAAGATGTACCTGGACCTGAATAAACAGACTGTGAATCTGTCGAAAAGAGTCAACTGCACCACAACGGCATTCTACCTGACCCGCGTGTCTAAGCCGCTGTCTAAGGTGGTCTGCAAGATGAAGAGCAGCCAGCTGCCTGCTCTGGAAATCATCTGTGGCCTAGATCTACGTCTTGGACGTACGTATGCCTGGGCGGGTCGGGAAGGAGGTGTGGGACAGGGGAGAAACTATTTTAATCTTCTCTCACAGTGCAGTTACGCTAAAAAAACATATAATAGACTGATAATTTTATATTATTTAAAAATATGGTATTTTGTAGAGACAATAATAAGCTTTTACCAAATTTTACAGGAATCTTTTAAATGTACCTTAAGCTAAATTTTGCCTATTAAACAATACTAAACCAAGATACGGTTTGGTTGTAGCGCATTAAAGCATATTGAGCCACCATATTGAGAAGGAATGAGTAATAAAGTATACACTGCTCCATTTCAGAACCTCATTGTGGCTGCTCAAAAATTATAATTTTATTAGCTTGTTTATACACACTCATGTTCAATAAATTAGAATAATATTGGAAAGCTCGTATATTTCACTGTGTGTTTCATTTTCAATTCAGAAAACACATTATCTGGAATCAGTGCACACACACTCATGTTTTCAAAACTTTATTTTTGTAAATTATGATGACTTTTGGCTTAGAACTAATGAAAACACGATCAGCATTTTACGCCTGACCATTAAGAAAGACATTCCTAATCCAGAAATGTGGATTTAATGAGAAGTATTGTTTTCAAAAAGGCATCTTGTATTTGACAAATAACTCCCAGAGGAACACATATGTTAATTTATTGAATGCGATTGTATAATCCAGTCTGAAATAACTGGAATATGCAGTTGTAATAACTATTGCTAGAATCACATTTTAGTAACAGTTAATTGTTAACTTATTGCATTACTTGTTAACTTATTGCATTACTTGTTAACTTATTGCATTACTTAATAATTTTCTGGGCAATACTTTTAAATCAGTCCCAACGGCTTTACATTTGTCTCACAAAATTGCAAAAATTTGTTTAGTTATTTTTCTTTCAGGGTCTGCTTTAGTACTCATTTTGTTCTAAAATATTGAACCTGAAAGATCTATCATCTTTCTCTCGGTTATACTGTGAGTTCATCTATTACCGCTGTGAGAAATCACCTTTTTTATTTCATATTTTGTGGGTCAAAGAAAATGACGAAGCAAAAAAAAAAAACAACCTAAAACGCCTTAAGTTGAATTGAAAATGAGTGAAAAGGCAACTAAAGAAAAAAAAAAACCTTCAGTAATTTTGCATTGTACTGATAACTTTCTCTTGTAAAATATTAGACCGCTTTAATCTAGTGCAGAGTTGTTACAGATGACCTCGTTTATTCGGTTTCTCCTCCGTTTAAGGGAGTTGTTACTCCCCACTGCTGCCTCATGCTTGTTGAGGAGGAGGGATTGCTGCCAAGTCAGTGACTCAAATGCAGACAGCTTGTCTTCCCTTAGATAACTTTTCACCTTTTGGCACAATATGATCAGCTAAATCTGACCGCTGTATGATGACCTGGATGGAGCTGAACATTTTCTACATTATCTGCTGCTCGATTAAAAGAGAGCTAGATCCTTAAAAACGCCGTTGGGTGAAAGCTGCAGTGAAGCCACCACATCATGTTTGGATTGGGGGATTTTTTTGTGAGTGCAGAGCAGATGCTAAACTTATCTCACAAATTAATCCTAAACATTTGTTTGCGCTTCCAGATGATAAGAAACATTCTCTTGGTTTTTTATATCACTACAGTTCCTCCTGACAAGCCTGCAAATATCAACTGTGGAACAACAAGGAGCTCTGATTTGATAAACTGCTCACTGGACAGAGGACGGGAAACGTACATCGACACATTCTACAACGTTTCAGTCCACAGGTATAGAGATTTGCTTCCTATTTGCTTCTTAGTCAGCATGTGCTTGTGGCCTAATTTTCCTTTCCTTTTTTATTATCAGGGAGAATGAAAGTGTTTTAGATCTGATCTCGGACGGGGAGGAAATCAGCGTACCACGAGCAATCTTAGAGGAAAACACTAAATACACGCTGACCGTCTCCGCTTACAACCGCTTTGGAGCGTCCCGGTCGGACCCGTTCATCTTTTCTCTGGCAGACATAGGTAACGCTTCAACATTCATTCAATGGGAGTGCATTAACCTAGTTGTTCATTTGAATTAATTAATCAGAATCATCACCGCTTAAAGGCTGAGTCATATGTCGAGTGGTTAGTTCAATCAGTTGTTTTCTCCTGAGTCTGACTAATTTGACTTTCAGTAAAGTTTCTCTTTTTGTAATGTATGTCACAAGGGGACAATTTCTTCTTTCTTTCTGCCACCTGCCCACTGCATGCCTTGTTTGAACTTTAGCAAGTTCACCGACAGTAGCTGTTCAATAGATTACAGAGCTGATTCATACATCAGTGTATTTTGTCGGGATAGTAGGTGTGTGATACACCTACACAAAGTAGTGCAACATTGTGGAAAGAAAATTATGTATTGGTTTTAAAGTTTTTGACAAATAAATATCTGAAAACTGTAGTGTGTTTGTATTTTTAATCAAAACTCAATAAATAGAGAGAGTTTTCACCTTTTGGCACAATATGATCAGCTAAATTTGACCATGTCAAGGATTGATGACCTGCTGGAGGGTGAGCCTGATCCTAGCTTCAAGTCTTCTGCAGGTTTCTCATAGCGTTACTTGACTTTTTAGTATTTCATGTACGCAAAAAAAATATACATTTTGGCCCTTCTTTGCTGTTTCCCCTGTATGGCTTGTGGGAAAACTGCAAACAAGGTCTTTGTTTGCTGCTTATTCTCTAATGTTCTCTGACAAACCTCTGAGGCTTTCGTAGAACATTCTGGATTTAAGCTGAGATTAAATCTCACTCAGGTCCACTATATGCTAAACAGGTGGCTTCTGAAAACAGTGGTTGTGCAGGATTATATTTGGGGTATCTGGATAAAGAGGCAGAATAGAAATGTAATATCCCACTTTTCATATTTTTATTTGTGAAAACCATTTATTTGAATTTCCTTTTCTAACAATTCTCAATTGTGCACTACTTTGTGTTGCTCTGTCACATGTTGAAGTTTGTGGTTGCAAAAGTTGCGAACGCCTTTAGATCTGTAGTTTTTATTTTTAGCACATTTGCCATTGCCTGTTCAGATCGCTTTATTGTTGTTTTATAATTCAGTGATACCAGAAACCCCTCACGTAGTTAAGGTGGAGTTCATGAATGACTCCATATCAGCCGTGCTGCACTGGAAAACCTTTGAGTCTTCGAAGCGCCTCAGATCCCAAATCAGGCTGCGAGGAAACAATACCTGGGTAAAGCGGCGTCATGTTGACTTTGCAGTTTTTCTTGTTTTAAATCTTCTCATGCAATAACCTAAAAACATCCCACACTCTTTCAGGAGCAGAGAGCGGGAGCAGAGCTGAGCGAGGGTCTGATACGAGTGGAGAACCTAAAGCCTGAGACTGAATATGAGTTCCAAATCAGAACGTGTTCCTACGCATCAGGACAGGCCACGAGCTTTAAAACCAGCCAGCGAGTTCTCTGCAGCAAATGGAGCCCGTCTGTGAAGAGGATGAGTCCTGGAAAAGGCAAGAATGAGATATTTGAAATATAAGGGAGTGAAAGTGGTTCTTGTGTGACACCTGGCAGAGAAACTTCATGCTGCGTCCGTTCCACCAGGTCCGTCTCAGCAGCTGCATGTATGGAGACGCTTAGGAGACCAGGCCAAACCCGGGCTGAGGAGCGTTACTGTTTTCTGGAAGGTATTGATATTTTCTGCTAATAATCTTCCAAACATCCATATAATTAGGCGAAATGTTGGATTTTTATGTTTAAGTTATTTTTTGATTGTTAAATTCATTTTCAAATTTTCCTCCTGTAATAGTTGGGAAGGTGGAAGTATGTATTTCCCATGCATTAACAATTTGATAAATGATCTTGTTCCCAGCCTTTGCCTGTGGAGGATTACAGTGGTGAATTGCTGCGGTACAGCATCGTCCTGGATGATGGCCGAGAGGAGATCTGTCCTGCCGCTTCCAGCCAGTGTTCAGTCCAGGCACCAGTGGCGGTTCTTGGACTGAACGTCAGTGCAGTGACCTCCAGTGGGGCGTCTCCGCCGGCTTTTGTAGATCTCAGACATGCAGGTGCAAATAAAGTTACACAAAAGGGACTGAAATGTTTCTAATACTTTACGTTTCTGTGGTAATCACTAAAATGTCTCGATCATTTAGGTGCTTCTGAATCTTTCTTTGATTCAGCACCAGGAGCAGACGGCAGCGCTGCTCGTGTCTCCTGGTCTACGACGGTTCAGACAGGTCTTCTGTACTTTGTAGTAGAATGGGAAAGCATGCCTCCAATGGGGCTGCAGTGGAAAAAGGTGCTTAGAGACATGAAAGACACAACAATCGCAGGTATAGTCATTCATTCACACACATGCATTTATTTATTGCTAAAATAAGACACATTTCATATTTTTATGAATTTTCTGGATATGCTAATTCTCCTCCAAATACCTTAAATAGGGCAAAGTGAAGATAAATTAATAAGGAAATATTCCTGTAAAATCCTAAAGTCCTTCACCAGTTGCTCTTGTGGAGACATTTTAAAAAATAGATTTTCCTTCTTACCTTAATTGCTCTTGGATTTGTCTGAAGTTAAATTTATATTAACCATTAAAAACAAACTCAGAGGATAATATGCAACTAAAATGAGGAGGCTGCTTTTTTGACTCAACATAAACTTCAACTCAAACAAAGACAGTGTATGACTTCTTCTCTGAAGTAAGACTGAAAAATGTAAGCAAGGGTAAACACTTGAAGCAAATACTTTTGGATTAATGAACAATATAATAATGAGGGCTGAACAGTGGGGCAGTTGGCAAGAAGGTCCTGGGTTCAAATTTGTGGTGGTTTTCTTTTATGAAAATTTAAATAACTTGTTCAAATTACAAAAAGAATAGTTGAAAATACATATTAGATTAGAATGAGAAAAGGAATTGTTGACCAGACAACACTTATATATACTCATATATATATTTATTCATGTTTCTGTCATTTCTTAATCTTCACAACATTACCTCTCCCTATAATAAAAATTATGCTGTCGCTTTTAGTTGCGGTGTGCCACCGTAAGACATCTAACCACGCTTTTCGAGAACTTTCTGGCATAAATCAGCAGATCACAGGGTGGCTTTTAAAAGCGGTCAAACAGCGCCCCCGTGTGGCCGTTGTTCAGTATAATTATTTTTCTGTCTTTTTGCCTTAATCACACTGTATAGGAAGCATAATATGTCACACCCACCAACCAGACATAGTGAAGTAAGCTACCTGCTTTCAGAATACAGAGCGGGTTTCATCTTCACACTCTGTTTCAGGTTTGATGGCGGGTGTGAGGTACAACGTGTCTTTGTATGCTGTGACCACCAGAGGCGTCAGTGCTCCAACATCCACACCGATCTACTCCAGAGAACAGAGTAAAGCAGACAGCTTTACTGTTTTTTTGTTTTTTTTTTACAGTCTGCACCAACCATTCTCTAACCATTGTGTCCATGTGTGTTTGCTTCAGGGCCACTTTCAGCTCCCGTGCTCCATGTTCTGACCCGTGAGGTCAGACGGATCCTGGTCCGGTGGGACGAGCTGCCCGTGGACCAACGGAGAGGCTTCATCTCAAAGTACACTGTCTACTTGCAGACACTGGACTCCAGCAGCGCAGAACTCAACGGTGAGCACTTAGGAAGAATACAAACATACAAATAACCCATCATGAGAAACTTTTCAAACAAGAGAACTATTAATAGCTCTCAAGTCTGGCCTTTTGATAGATGATTCGACTTTTTTTAAAGAAAGACATAAGAAGGTCTGTTTGCAATTTGCTACAAACAAGGTTGGGAAAAACATGAAAGAAGGTGCTCGGGTCAAGCGAGACCAAAATGTATGTTTTTGCCATGTGTGATGGAAAATGTATACTTTATTTGACCTTGAACACACCATCCCCTTTGTTAAACATAATGGTGGTTGCATCATACTGTGGGCATGATTCCTTTCAATAGGGAAAGGAGAGCTGTTCAAAGATTATGGGAAGATTAAATAGAGAAAAATACAGGCCGATTCTGGAAGAAAAGTTGAGTAAAGGACTTGAGATTGGGGTTGAAGGTCACCTCAAAAATACAGCCAAAGCTATGGGTCAAAGCATATTTATGTATTAAAATGACCTAACCAAAGTCCAGACCTAAATCCAGCTGAGGCTCTGCGAAGATTTGAACATTTTCAATCCCGTCTGACTGCGTTAGAACTATTTTACAAAGAAGTGTAGGCAAAATCTACAATTAGTAAATCAAGTATTGATTTACAAGACCCAAAAACAAATCCAAGTTAGATTTCCCTTGTGTCTTTAGAAAAGAAATATGAAAACAACGGCCTTTTTGTTTAACTTTTGTTTCATCTGGCCTTTCTGTTTACAGTAAGAAACAAACTGTAACCTAGTATTCTGTAGATTTCTTGATTATTTACAGATTGTCTGAACTGGATAATGTTCTGATGAGTTATTTTGATTCAACAACTTCCTCTATGCTCTGTGTCATCAAGTCTCTAGATAGACCCGAGACTTCCTCTCACATGTCTTCATGGCAGTTCTTTCATCTTGTTCGGTTTACTGCTGGCTGTGCGTTTTTAAGTCTTCTTAATCTCTCACGCCCTTTATTTGCAGTGTTGCTTCTTTGCTTTCCAAAGTAGACATCTTATTTTGTAGCATTTAAAAGTGCAGAAGCTTTCAACAGGGTTCCTGCAAAGCTGTCAAGTTGAAAACTTTCACAGACTCAATTTTCAAAGAGTAGTCAGATCTTTATTTATTCCATCATGCACGCTAATTTTCTTTTTTTAAAACTCATCCAGACCTAAAATGCTGAAATCAAATACTATACTTTTCTATCCTGGGTTTTCATGGCCAAGCAGCTGCATCCATATTCTACTTGACCAAGGGAAACGCAAATCGTCAGATGTGGTGATGTAAGGCATGCCAGTAGATTCTAGAGCAGAGTGGTAATGACGATCCAGTGGATGAGTGTGGATTTAGCTGTTGCCAGGGTAACACCACTTGCTTTACTGCATTGTCTCAGGTGTGAAGATTTGAGGTAAGTAGGGTGATTGTCAGCTTTTTCAGGAATTGGGCTTGGCCCCTGTAGTTCCAGTGAAAGGAAACCGTAATGCTTCAATGTGCCTTGACATTCATTTGGCATGAATTAAAGCGGAGACCGCAAGCTAGGACATCTCATCCAACATCAGTGTCTGACCCCACAAATGCGATTCTGGAACAAAAGGTCAAAAATGATCAAAAACATATAAAAGTGGGAGAGAAAGCACATGGGGGCTGGCATATTAAACCCCGGTGATTAAAAATAAGTCTTTAAATCAAATTCACATCTGTATGAATACTTGTGGCAATATAGTGTAAGTTAATGATTACTCTCAAATGCTCTGCATGACCAGACTTCTATTTGAAGCTACAAGATTATGCAGTTAAAGTATGAAGGAAATAATGCATACATTATTAAGGGATCATACTCTAAAGTAGCATAGTAGAACCAGTTTATTGTACTAAAATTGGAAATTGAAAGGATAAACAAATGAGTAAAAAGTTATAATGAAGTCACATCTTTACATATAAAATAAAGAAAACTACTAAGGATTTTGAGCATATTTAAACCGCTGCTATATTTTCAAACTCGGTTTACCCTGCAGTCTGGAGAAAGTCATTGAATGACTTTGAGGAAAAGAAAATCCTTTTTCCAAAATAACAACAACAACTTGATTATATCTGACCTTGAAATTAAGTGGAGCCTCTCATTCACAATAAAGCTCCATGTTGGTTTGAAAGTGTGGGAGGAAACACAACTTTGCAGTGAGTTTCCTGTTCTTGCTCATCACCGCTTCAGCCTGCCCTTGCCCTCCTGTAACAGCAAACATTTTTTGTGCGTGTGTGTGTGTCCTTGTACTTCACCTTGGTCTCAAGCAAAGGCAAACTCCTAACTCCAAACTCCAAACTGCTGAATTATACATTCAGCAGTTCGCATGCGTTGCGTCTCGGCACAAACCACACTTACAAAATGGAAAGCGTGCAAGTGGCAATCCATTGATATTCCCCTCCCTCGAAGTTTCAGTGCATCAGCAGGGTATTTTTCGCTCAGGCTTCCCGTAACGAAAAGAAATTCAGACGTGGAGCTCAAATTATTATTTCTCTGTTATTGCTAATCACTCTTTCAAAGCGCAAAAAAACACACACACACACACACATAGCAACCTAACATCAAAGCCAGCATCTGCTGGCAATCCAGTGTTTTTGACATTTGAAGAAGATTTTCAGTAGTGAAGAAACTGGAGCCAAACACGAGTTGATGTCGCTTTAGCAGCATCTTTAGAGGTTCCTCGAACTCGTTCTGACCGCAAAACAGGAAGCCGTGTGGCTTCATGCACATGTGTCAGAAGAGGCTGTTACCAGCTAGCCTGCCTGGTTCTGTATTTGTAGGACCTGACTATGAGAGCTCCTCAGAGCTTATACCTTTTCCTCTTTCTAAAGTGTCATGTGCTCGCTGAATGATCTGTGTTATCTTTTTCGCCGTTAGTCTGGTTGAGGGTTTTTGCACAAAATGATTCTGGTGTACTCTATATTAATTATCTGCTTCTGAATATTATTTGCAGGTTTTTCCTTTTGCCTGGTTTATTTTAACTTGTACATGTGCACAGAAACTTTTAAATGGCATCATTATGCACACATTAATCCCCAATCAGTTGGCTGTCATTGGATGGGTTTCTGGATCCTGGCATGGGGCTTGATGATTAGTTACAACAAACGCAACATCATATCTATTCAGGTTAACTGTTATTTTTGCTTTCTCCTTTTTTGTCTTCAAATTCAATATAGCAAAGTTTCAAAAAGGTAGCATTTGTTTTTTGGACTTCCAAGTCGCATCCAGCTCTTAAAGGTAACTTTGACTTTTGGCTGGGTGTAAGAACAGAAACTGGTTTAGTCAGTATGCAGAACCGTGCGGCTTCCTCAGCCTACAGTCTGTGGGTCAGTATTGACTGCAAATGTTCGTCTCTCCTACACTTCATGTGAGTTTCAGTACGAGTCTCTGACGTCAAACAGAATACACTCAGTAGCAGAGGGTAAATACTACTGACCGCTGACTTTGCCGAGCCAAAAGTATTTATGCATTTTCAACTTTTTTAGATTTTGTCACGCATCAAACACTTATTGCTGAAGTTACAGCCGTGAGTCTTTTGGGGCTTTGTTCGTCTAGAAAACAGAACTTTTGCCTGTTCCTCCTGACAAAACAGCTTAGTGAGTTTGCATAAGAGCATCTGTGAGATTCGATTTCTAATTTGACTGGTCCATGAATAACCTATGCCAGAGGTGTCCAAAGTTGTCCTGCATGTTTGTCGTTCTCTCCAACACATCTGAATCAAGCGATGGTTCTTTAAGAGGTCTCTGCAGAACATTGAGAGAGAGCTGAAACATGCATGGCACCGGCCCTTGAAGACTGACTGTGGACACCCCTAACCTATGCTCTCTCATCTAACCCCAAGTTTGCAAACAATGTATCATTTTCCTTTCCTTTTGGGTCAACTTTGCACTGTTTCAAGCTGGCATGCAGCACAATGCAAAGCCCGTGAGTTGAATACCCTTCAAACACTCCACGTCAATATTCTCAAGGCTGATACACAAGTTGCATCACTGGGCATATCAAGCAGCAGCCAACGCTGACTTTCAGTTCAAAAAGCTTTGCTCTAGGCTGAGCTGTTTTTCGTGCAAAAAAAAAACAAACAGCTCAAAAAACAGCTGCAGTGGTTTAAGTTGAGCAATCAAGCAAGAAACTCTTTAGATTCTGCAGGATGGGAAAAAAGCTAACTGTCGTTTTCTTCTGCACAGTGACAGTGTCTGGATCTGGCCAAAGACAGACGTGGCTGGACTGTCCAGAAGGAACGTTGTCCCTTCAGCTGACCGCATCGAACTCAGAAGGAGAAGGGCCTCGAGGGAGACAGACCTTATCTCAGCCTCCAGCTCCAGCAGGTCAATACATTTTCTCTATCTTTAGTCGCAAAATATCACCATATATAAAATCTTTACATACATAGTCTTAATTTCACCTGATCAGTACGGAAAAATAAGGTTCTGAGTCCGGGATTCATCCAAATAATGACTTTTTCTTTATATCTCTTACAGTGGGGCTGGTGATTGCGATTGTGTTCAGCATTACGATCTCCATAGCAATTGTAGCCAACCTGATGTGCTGGAGCTGTGTGAGGAAACGGTAATTTTACAAAAAGAAAAGCTTCCTTTTCCACAGAAAGCCTCAGTCATTTTACTAGACAAACTTCTGAGCTGGCGTCGTTTTTTTCTTCGGCTCTTTGTCCTGCAGCTTGAACGTTCATAAGTTTTGTTTTACGAGTAAAAGGGATGGAGGACCCTGTGGTTAATTTTTAGTGAAAAACCACACCGCAACATGAGTAAAAACCCACTTGGTTGTAGTGAACAGAAACCTAAACCTCATTCCGATGTTGCTATTTGGCTATCTGCATCATTAGTCATGACATTAGCATCTATGTGCGCTTCCTTGCAGAAGCTTTGGCTCCACTTGCACTTTTAACCACATATTGTCACGTCGCAACCACAAACCTCCGTGTGTTTCAATGGGATTTCATTAATTTAAACCGACACAAAATATTGGACCCACGTAATCGCAACGAAAAGCGCATTCTTGTGGATTCTTTTTTTTTGTACATAGTTCCAATCTCAGTCAGATTGCACAGATTCTCAATAGGCTTACGGTATGGCCTTTAATTAGGCCATTCTAACACGTGAACAAGCCTTGAGCTGAACTGCAACACAGAACACAGGACAGATGAGCATGCATACACACATGGTCGAGATCTAAAGGCAACTTAGAGTAGCTAGTTCATCTGACATGCACAGTTTTGGACTGGAGTACCCAGAGAGAATCCACATATGCGCAGAGAGAACATGAAAACGCCGTGCAGAAAGAACCCAGAACCTTCTGACAACAAGATAACAGTGATCTATGCAGCTCCTTCAGCGTCACCAGGAGCCTTTTTTATTTAAGGGTATGAGAGTAAAAGAGAGTTGCACAACAGTGTCCAGATATTATTTGTACAAAATGTTGAAAGCATGCATGATTTTGCTCCCTCTTCACAATTTTTCGCTAGTCTATGCTGGCCTTTACAAACAAAATGCTAATGAAATATAATATGTGGCTGATATGTGACAAAACGTGAATATGCTCATGGTTTGAACACTTTTTTGAAGTAATCTGTGTTTAACTTTGTCAATTCAGACCAATAAAACAAAGTTATACAACTATGCGTATCCAAAAAAATAAATCTTATTTCTTCTTTTGTTGTAGGATCAAACAGAAATGTATAGCATGGGGACCTGAGTGGCTCGTGGACAACTTGCCCAAACCAGGGCACAGCAACGCCATCAGGCTGCTGGAGGTAATCAACTCTGGATGTATTAGCACCTAAGACAGCCAGCAGCTACAACAGCTGCAAATTCGTGCCATTTAAGGATTATTCTAATATTAAACCTATAGAACAACGCTACAGGAAGAGAAACCATTGCTAATGGTCTCTTTTGCCCTTCTAGATCTCAATGTTTATAAAATGTGCATTTGTCCAACAAACATATTTGCCTTGTAGTGATAACTCAATATTTGTCAATCATTTTTTCCTGCTGTTTTCTTTTCTTTAGGACGACAGAAGTGAGCCTCTTTTCTCCTTCACCGACAGTGACCCGACCCTTTCCCCGATCCTCGTGGTCTCCCAGGACGAGAGGGACGAAGCGTACCCCAGCATCCACGTGGAAGAGTCCCCGGACGGAGCCCGACAGGCGAAATCGCTCCCTAGAACCATTCTGGTTGAACACACCGGCTACAAGCCTCAGATTGCCGCGCTGCTTCCGCTTGACGAGGAGATCAAGGATGCAAGGGAGGAGCAACGGGAACATCCAGAAAACGCAGAGGAAGACAGGCTTTTGGTTGGATTTGAAGGATTTCTGGGAGGCTTCCTGTCCAACATGGATTGCTCTAATTCGTCTCATTGGGCCACTCTTGGCTCTACCGGGGATCTTTTGTGGCCTAAAACCTTTGAAACGTCTGTCTGGAAAGGAGTCTGCTTGCAAGAGATTCCGAGAACACAGGAAGACACGGAGAACAATGTTTCCTCTCTGGATTTGCAGCAGGATCAGAGAGAGGCTCTCGATTCAGATGATACCTGCTCCTCTCCGTTTTCAGCTCGCATGTTCCTGAACAGTGGCTACTTCCCACAGGTGGCTTCCCTTGACGTTGACACTTGACACGCCAAGGTGGCAGCGATGTTGGAGGGACAAGAACTGCACTTTTAAGGATAATTTTGAGAAAGCATTACAAAAGCGCACATTTTAATCATTGTGCCAATAAACTGCCCGTATTGTAGTTACTGATTGTATTTAAATGTCATTTTTACTGTGGAAGCGAGTGTGTAAGAGGTTTTAATGGCTGCACTCTCAGGTGAGAGTCTGCTGATCTTTCTGGATGGATGTTCTGTCAATGTGTGCTACCTGTCTGAATAAATGAACAAAGATGTTGATTAAATTTGAAACTTTATTCCCCTAAATACAAATATGCTACAGTGGTGTAAAAATACGTTGACCTCCCTTCGTGATTTCCTGTTTTTGCTTGCTTGTCACAGTTAAGTGTTTCGGAACATCAAACCAATTTAAATATTAGTCAAAGATAACACAAGATGTCCATTATTAAGGGTAGAAAAAAAAAATCAAGCCTACATGGCCCTGTGTGGAAAAGTGATTGCCCCCTAAATTTGGTTGCGTCATGTTTAGCAGCAACAGTTCCAAACAAGCATTTGCGATAACTTGCAGTGAGTCTTTTGCAGCTGTGGAGGAATTTTGAGCCACTCATTTTTGCAGATTTGTTCTAATTCAGTCATATTGGAGAGTTTTCCAGCTTTTCAAGGTCATGCTGCAGCCTCTCAATAGGTTTCAGGTTAGGACTTTGACTAGGCAACTCCACAGACTGGTTTTAGTTTTTCTTCAGCCTGTCAGAGGAAGACTTTTCAGGTCCATTTTGAATCATGCTTCTGCTGCAGAACCCAAGTTCGTATCAGTTTGAGGCCAGACACGTTCGGCCGGACGTTCTCCTTCAGGATGTTTAGGTAGACGGCAGCATCCATCGTTCCATTTGTCACAGCAAGTCTTGCAGGTCCATGTTTTCCTGTTCGTACGATGTTCTTTATCTGAAATGCTGTTTTAGTTTCACACCAGATGTAACGAGATACACAACTTCCAACGAGTTCAACTTTTCAGTCCACAGAATGTTTTCCCAGAAGTCTTGGGAATCATCAAGATGTGTTCAGGAAAAACTAAGACGAGCCTTAATGTTTTTTTGTTTTGTTTTTTTGCTAGGCAGTGGTTTTAGTTTTGGAACTCTATCAAGACAAACTCTTGTGGTGGAGGCATGACCTTTGACCTTAACTAAGACAAGTGAGGCCTGCAGTTCTTTGAATGTTGTTGTGGGGTCTTTTGTGACCTTTTGGATGAGTCGGTGCTCTCTTGGGGTAATTTTGTTCAGTCAGCCACTCCTAGGAAGGTTTACCACTGTTGCATGTGTTTTTTTTTGTTGTGTTTTTTTTTTTTTTTCTATTTCTGGATAACAGTTCTCACTGTTGTTTGCTGGAGAACCAAAACTTTGGAGTCCCAAAGCTATAGGAACAACTTTGTACCTTTTCCAAACTGGGAAATCTCAATTGCTTTTTTCTCTCTCTCTTATTTGCTCCTGATTTTCTCTGGATCTCTGCATGAGCAGGATCTTTTGGTGTCCTTCACTTTGTCAGGCAGGTCCTATTTAAGTGAGGTATTGATTGAGAACAGGTGTGGCAGCAATTAGGCCCGTGTTTGACTAGAGACCGTGAACTCAGGTGTGACAAACCACAGCGAAGTAACAGTGTAGGGTTTTTTTTTCTCCCATAATAATGAGCATCTTCATTTAAAAACTGCATTTTGTGTTTTCTTGTGTTGTCTTTGGCTAATATTTCAATGTATTTGATGTTGATGTCCTATTAACTTGCATGTGAGAAACATGCATGAAATTAACTTCACTTTGTGTTGTCCTCTAGTGTTAGCTAATAACATTAATATTTTTAATATAACACCACACAAAGTGACCTGCATCCTGCAGCGTCATACGTTGCACCACATTAGCGTTTGGACAGCAGCCACTCTGTTTTACTGTCGTTTTAACCCTGGGGTGTGACCTCTGTGTGTGTGTGTGTGTCCCCTGTGTTTAGTGATCAATGAAGTGGCACAGAGAGGGAAATTATTCCAAAACAGGCAGAAGTCAGTTGGGACTTCCCCCGTGGCTCATGGTTAATAGGGTGACAGGTCCCTGAACCTTCAGTCCTACTCAAACTAGCACCACCTGCAGCGCTGTGCAAGTTTTTATCTCTTCCTGAGAGTCGTCTCAGTTCCTCCTTCTCCATGATCGCATTTTCACCTGGGTAACCCGACAAATAGAGTCTGCACGCTTTCTCTCCATGTAGAAGTTTGATCCCTGATGTTGCTTTTCAATTGACCTCAAGTTCTGAACTACGGCTGTGTAGTTGAGGTGCAGATTTTGAGGGAAAGTCCCAGACTGCACCACATGGGCATGTGTTTGTGAAAGCCACAGACATGGGCTGGGTGGAAAATGTGAGAACGCAGGTTTGATACATTGAAAAATGTGAAGTAAATAGAAATGCTAAGGGAGAATGTGAGCCACTTTAGTTGCCTGAATGACTTGCGCTTGAGCAGAAATACACACAGTGTATCAGATCATAAAGCAAAAAATTTTAACAATTTAGCAATAATTAATTTAGTAAATACTATAAAAAAAAATTGACTAAAACGATAAAAGCAAAAACTGGAGTTTTCAAATAGTTATTTAACTTATTAAAAGTTGAAAGCTAAACTAGCAAAAAATGTGAAAAACAACAACAACAATAATAATAATAATAATAATAATAATAATAATAATAATAATAATAATAATAATAATAATAATTCCCTCTAAACCTCTAAATATCTACTTCACTGTGGAGGAATACCAGCCCATTCCTATTAGCGGAATAGTTTTATGAAGTGCTGTCGATGTTCAGGCTGGGTGTGCTCAGAGTGTGTCGTCACTGATGAACTGTCTCACACACACACACACACACACCCCATTTGGCTGAAGTTTGTCACTTCAGCAGAGGCAGCGCGCAGTCTCCCCGCGGTGAAGCTCTGAGTGAAGAAGATGCGTGGAAACAGACGCGATCACGGATAAAGCCTCAAACCGCTGACAGAGGCGCTGAACGTGGCCAGGACGCTGGGATGCGAGTCGCTGGTGAGTTCTGGGGACGGATCCCACCCCTCCGTTTATCGCACCTTTCTTTTAACATAACACTGTCGCTGCATTTATGATTCCACATTAAAGATATGTTTACAATAAACATAAAACAAGTACACCATCAAAATGGAATCCTTTTAGGTCTAAGTGGTTGCCATAACTTTCCTTTGCCTCACATGTTTAGAACCGTTCGTGCCATAAATGTCTTTGGGCTTGTGCGCCCGTTTTTATTGTTCTCTTTTCTGCTATGTGTTTTTAAGAGGAACTAACAGGATCGGCGGCGATGTAAGACTCATACATGCCGTTTCTGGTGACTTACGTCGACGATGTTCCTCTCATGGTCTGTTACGGTCGTCGCGGTTGCCTTGCTGGTCGTGCAGCAGTGCGCAGGTAAACCCCGTATACGCATGGTAAACATAACTCAACAGTCTGGGGCGTCTCATCTCAATAAATAAAAAAACATTACACTTATATAAAGAGTTCATAAATTTATGGTTCAAACTTTTACATTTGTAATTTGAGTTTTAATGCAAAAAAAAAAAAATGATGGTCTCCTCAGTCATTGGGAAGATTGCTGTGTTACCTTTTAGACAGCTATTGACACCTCCACAAGGAGGCCAAGCCAAAAGGTCATTGTGAATGAAAGCTGTCTGTTCACAGAGTGTTGTTTCCAAGCATATAGATGGAAAGTTTAGTGGAAGAAGAAAAAGGTACAAAAATAACAAAACCACCGTAAACAGACATTGCATCGATCCTATTTAGTTTGAGAGGTACTCTATGTTTGGTGTCAGAGTTTACATTTCACACACACACACACAAACACCCTGGGACTTGGTGCCTTGCACAAGGGCACATCAACATGTGACTGAAGGAAGACAGACTTTCCAATTTCAAGACAACTGCTCTACCTGCTGTGACACAATAACACCACCAAACAGAGACGTAGCGATGACATGGGAGGAAACTGTCAAATGTAGGCAGATATGAACAAGATGTAAAATATAGTTACCTGGGCTAAGTGGATTTTTCTTTTCTAAAGAAAGTAAATTTTGCATTTGATTAAAAAAATTAAGAACCCCAGATTGTGGCGAGGGAGAGCTGAGAGAAAGAAGTTACCAACGCCTGATTTTATTTTATTTTTAATCAAGTCCAGAATTAGCGCTGTCCATTGGGAAAATGTTGATCCTTTCCTCGACTGACAAGCTTTTTGGAGATGTTGCTTTTATGTTCCACCTGGACGTGACACTTTCCAACACTGACAAAAGTACAAATACTTTGTAGACCTAAAAACCCACCTGCCACTATAGAGTCAAGAGGAAGACGTAAAACTGTAGAGCCAACAGCGCAGACGAGCTGAAGGTTGCCATCAAAGCGGTTTGGGCTTCCTGAACAGAGCCACAGGCCACTCCGCATTAATACAGTAATTCATGCAAAAGAAACCCCGAGCACAGTCAGACTAAAAGACATTCTAATTTCTTGAGACGCGCCTGATGTGCAATAGAAGGTGAATATTTCACCAGGGTTCTTCTGATGTGTCCAAAACGTAGAAGTGCGTCCATTCTCCAGAGTCCTGAGGAAATAACGAGCCTCCCTGCTTGCAGGTGAGGGGACGTCCTGTGTGCTGTGGTCCAGTGCTGGAGCCGTGGTGCAGCGAGGCTCCGGCTTTGTGGTGTACTGCACCTTCCTCCCCAGATGTAGGACCCAGAGATCCATGTACATCGACAGCCGCATCACATCCACACACGAACGGCTCAACGACACAACCATATTCCTGAGGGTGGAGAACATTACGGAGAAGAGGACATACAGCTGTTCGTCCGACTGCCACCCACCGCTGGACGCCTGTGGACTGGACATCTTAGCTGGATGTACGTGGGGCGTTTTATTTGGCTGAGATGAGTTTCTTGATGAAGCAGTTTTATTGCACATGACACAGCTGAGTTTGTTTCCTGTTTACATTTAATCTTCTCTGGAAGAACCGCAGAACATGTTCACATAAAGCTTTCCTGACTTACACTGGGATTAACTTTAGTAAGCTGTTAAAAAAAAAAAGCTTGTTCTGCTTTCTCTTTGCTGCTTGGTGACACACAGTTCATAACAAACCATTAGGAGATTTTTTTTGTTTTCTGGCTGAAGTAGGGTGGCTGTTTGTTTTCACACATGCAACCAGACAGTTTGATCATTGAACATTGAAACAGAGAAAAATGATTCTATTAGTCATAAATTTGTGGGGTTTTTTGTTTTTTTAACTACATCTGGTTCTGTAAGGATATCCATTCACAAGCAATGTTTGTCTCCTTTCCTCTCCAGACCCACCAGATAAGCCTAAAAACATCTCATGCATCTACAAGATCCTCAAAAATGATACCGGGAGTGTGAATTGCTCCTGGGACAGAGGAAGGGACACTCACCTTGACAACAGCTTCGTGGTGTGGTGAGAACGCTCTCTTCCCACATTATTCTGCTTGTAAAAGTTAGAGCTGTGCAGATGTTTTTGAACTGAAACTTTGCTCTGTGGGCTGCAGGGTTGGAACTTCAAGTGGAAACCAAACGGGACAGCTGGTGTGGAACGTGTACCGCAAGGGGACTGAGTCGACGTCTGCCTGTTTCACTTTGCCCAGATCTGTCCAGCTCATGTCGGTGCAGATTCAAGCCCTGAACTCCCTGGGTTCTGTTGAATCCTCCATCGTCAGCTACAACCTCAGTGACATCGGTAAGACTTTGAGCGCTTGTTGTTAAGGTACGGCTCTGCACAGATGAATCCACAGCGCGTCTAGTCACCAGCAATCGTTTCCAATCACTCATTCCTCAACCCCCTTTGCACCATAATCCTGTAAATCTTGCTATTACTTTTCGATCATAACACGTCCCATTACTTTGTTCTGATCCGAGCAGTGATGCCATCAACGCCCGTTATTGATCAAGTCGAGTGCTCTTCCAGGAACTGCACCATCAAAGTGGAACAGCCTGCTTGGACTCCGCATCTGCAGGTCCAGTACCAAGACAAGCGCCAGCGGGACTGGACAACTTATCCAGACTCTGTAAGAAGTTTTAAGTCCCCCAACCCTCGACTCTCTGAAAGCTTTTCGGGGGGGATTTTGAGTGAGGCGCAGAAATTGCAAAAGGCAATTTCAGGTCTTTGAATATGTTTGGCTGCTGAACTTGTCTTGCTCTGAGCTTCTGCTGATTCAGAGTTGGAGGCAGAGATGAGTCTCTCGGTCGACGTGTGAAGAAGTGAATTTGAGATGACTCACCTGTCTCAGGAATAAGCTGAAATTTTGACCTTTCAGGCTCCTTTGTGCGTTTTGCTCATCAACAGAAGCCCATCAAAATCGTATTCAAGTCATTTCAGCTTTTTTTTCTTTTTTTTTGTTGCATCAAGTAAAAAAACAAAACCATGACAGATGAAAAGATGTGATAGTGATAGATAACCACAAAGTAGTGCATAATTATTCAGTGGGAGGAAAATTTTTTATACTCAAAAGTCAAAAATTGTTCATTTGTATTTTTCCACAACAGCTAAAGCTGCGAGTCTTTGTTGGTACATTGCTGTCAGCTCAAGCTCAGTTAGACTGGATGGAGACCAGCCTTGCCACAGTTTGACTATTTGGCTTTGACTAGGCTATTCTAAAACATAAATGTACTTTCACATAAGCAATTGCATTGCGGCTCTGGCTGTATCTTTGGAGTTATTGCCTTCCTGGAAGATGAACTTTCACCCCAACCTCAAGTATTTTCCAGCGTCCAATTGGATTTTATTTTCTCCAGGATTGCCGTGAAGCTATCGTCACGCACCTGCACCTCAACCCTGACCAGCTGTACCAGCATGATGCTGGTACCCTGTGCATTTTCAGGGTATAGATATTTTTGTGGAATGGGTTTCAAAGTGCTCCAAAAGAAAAATCACAGGGTGTTGTTTTACAATCTAACCCTGCTTCGAAGATCTCCTCAAATTCCTTTCTCAAAAAAAGCTAAATGTTTGAAATGTACTTCAGCTGAACTCAAACAGCTGATCAGATACGTTGTGTGCATCGATCGCCTGCAGGCTGGACTGATGACTTCATTCGAGGCCAAGCACGTCTCCTCCTTGGAGCCCTGCAGTGTGTACAATTTCACTGCACGGTCCAGATTCAGCACCGGCCAGTGGAGCGAGTGGAGCTCAGTCATCTCCAGCGCGACTAAAGAAGAGGGTGAGTCTGAAGCCAATATTGATTTAAAGCTCTGCCCATTCTGTCTGCAGGCTAACCTCTCAGGGACTGTATCAATATAGGCCATCAGACAGTGCAGCAGTGCTTCCTAAAGTCTGGGTTTGTGAGGCAGCTATCAGATCACCACTGACTGACAAAAAAGAAGGGTTTTTTTCCGTTTTATCTCGCGAACATATCCGCTCGAGCTGATAAGGTGACCGATGCGCCTCGTCTCTGCTGAGATTTTATTGAATTGGTTTGGGCGAATTTAGTTTTCACTCGCTCTTGCATCAGTTGAGAGTGAAGGAAGCCAGTGAAGAGGAAAGCTATGTTTTATAGGAAATAAAGTGTGTGTTTTGTAGTTCTGATGGCGTGAAGATATGGAGATCTCGCCATAAAAATGCATGAGCTATGAATACGCAGCAGTGACATGTCATCAGTTTCCACTTCCGGAAAAACGCTAACGATGTTGAGTGAGCAGTTATCGAAAACATCAGCTGCACCGGTTTGTGGTGCCTTCCTCTTTTTTATTGATGAGGAAGGTCGTGTTCAGATTTTCACCTTGTGGGGCTGAGTTCATGTTGTTCTCCATCGTTTTTTGTTTTGTTTCCCCCCTGATCCTTCACCGCTAAGGCCAAAATTATTCATACCCCCAGGAGATTTACATATAATTATTTTCATCAAATAAACTATTGTCTTATGGTTGGAAACAAGACGAAGCTCTCCCAAAACATCATTGAAAGTACAAAAGGCTCTGTCGTTAAAAAAAATCTTTGTCATTTTCTATGTTCAAAATTATTTATCCCCTTCTTAGTAATGGCTGGCAAGTCTTTATTCGCTTTTACAGCAATCATGCATGTCTTTGTTGGTATCTTTGACCATTCGTTCTTTGTGAGGAGTTTTGAGGTCGGAAGGCCTCCTTGCCAACACCCTAATCTATAGCTCAGATTTAAACCAGGACTACAACTGGACCACGTTCAAAATGTTAACGTTAGTTGCTAGCTGACCGTTTCCTCGCTTTAGCCGTGTCGTCATCAGGATGAAATGTCCATTGTTGTCCGAGACGAAGTTTCTCTGCAGACGAACGTTGATGTTATTGTTTAGAATCTTTAGATTTAGTCTTTTTTTTAATGCCAGCCCCACTGGGTGAAAAACACCATCAAGTCGTAATGTTACCACCATTGCTTGACCGTAGAGATTGTGTTCTTTGGGTTACATTCATTTTATTTTTACGCCATGTGAAGGACTGCATTATTGCAGCCGAACAAATCTATTTTTGTTTCATTTGATTACTAAACAGAAGGTTAGAAGTCTCCCGAAGACTAAAAGACAAAGTTATTATTTTCTATCAAACAATAAGAACATTGCAGTTTATAGCAGCAACTTTCCAAGAGGATTTGCACCCATCACTGCGCTTCTGTCTGCGCTGTATGCCTGCGGCTTGTTACTCGTGCGTTTCTTACTCTGTAGTTTTTGCAAACGTCTTGTTCATCTCCTGAAAAAATGACCAATAAAAAAAAAAAAACGGCCAAATCGAGTTTGATTGTGCTCGTAACTGCTGGGTTGAATTCTTGCTGAAACTCATTTACAATCTGTCTTTTATATGTGAATGCAGACAGCGCAGCTGAACATAGAGCAGGGTGGAGAGGCGTCAAACACAGCTGCCAACTGTGCGAAAGTATCCCTTCCTGTTTTTGCTGCACAGTCATATACACCTGCTAAAAATAATAATTCATAATAAATTGCCAGACTCAAGAACAGAACTGCGATCAATGTTTTATTGTCGTAACTTGCTGAGCTGCAAATTCGAAAGCATCAGATTGAATTAAAGTTTAATAAAAAAGATTTCTGAGCTTTTCGTCACCAACTAGTGAATGAAACTTATCGAGGAATGTACAAGAAAAGAACGTCTTGTAGATTCATAAGTTTAAAGAGAAACATTTATCCAGTATCTATTAAAAACAGAGAGTTAAAAAAGTAACTTTTTAATGTTTGGTTTTAAAGCTCCTGCCCAACATCTGGATGTGTGGCTCGCTGCTGGCCCCGACTTCAGAACCATGAGAGTCTACTGGGACGTAAGTGTTGAAAACTACCTGTTTTCTAAATATGTTTTCTGATTATTATTAGTACGGTAGTAGTATTTTGAAATGGTGTAGGTAAGTTATTGAACTCCTTAAAAAGCATAGGCCTTTGCACAGATATAACCAAAAAAAAAACGAGGCGAATGTAAGTTTGAACTGAAAACTTGTAGAGACGAGTCCTGAGGTGCTGGATGATTGCAGCTCGACAGGAAAAACTAAAAATCACAGCCTCAGAAAGGTAGATTGGTTGACCCAGTTCCAGGCATGACACATCTTTTTCAAGGACAACGATTTGTTTTAGGCAGCAAAACACACACACATACATAAAATTGCTCTTTGATGTATTTCATTGCAAAGCCTTAAAAAAAACTCCCATGTCTTCAGAACGTTTTCGCATTTTGTTTATGTCACAACAACCAACTTTAATGCTGAATATAGAATATTCTGAATATGCTGAATATTGAATATAACTCTATAATATAGTGGAATATAGAGAAGTAAGCCAATACCAGGAAGCACAGCACGGTTTTCTATAAATAAATAAATCTTAAATATTGTGGCATGCATGTATTTATCGCTCACAGAGTGAAAATAATTTAGAATCACCTCAAAAGGTGGATCTGCATTTCAGTTTATGTCGACTTTCATTGATTGAATTAATTTATATGTGATGAGTTTTATATCAAGGAGAACTATGGCTTTATTTGGTGGTATTTACTAATTGGATCAGCGAAGAGCAATGGAAATCTGTCGTTATTTTTCTAATAATGATAGACCTCCACATCCAGATGTAGGTTATGGACACAAATTGCTTCCAGATACCAAAAAAAATATTGAAAGCCACTGAAAACATTGGAATTTAACCTTAAAAATTGCCACCAATCTTAAGAGATTCATACCCTTTCCCATGACAATGTGAAAATTTTTGTTTTGTCTTGATTAGGTATATTTGTTTTACTACTGCTACTTCATAGAACTTTATGAATCTGTTTTTAATATTCAGAAGGGGGGAAAAAAACATGTTCAGAAGCGTGTGTGCTTTCTGGATGAGGATGCTGTTTCCCCGTCATACATAAAAAGTCCATGTTAGATTTCACTGGAGCCTCATGAGTTTGAGGGTTCTCACATCTCCATTGTTCTCACACTGCTGCATGATCGCGGTGTTGTAACCATGGCAACATTTTCTTTCTGCTTCCCTGCTTTGTTCTGCACAGACTAAAGGTCAAACCTTGACCACATCTTGTGACATCCTCACGCACAGAGAGAGGGAGAGAGAGAGATGAACGCCCTTTCGCCAAATACAGAGTTAAAAACACACACCTAGAGTGTTTTAATGTCACACACACACACACACACACACACTCAGGGGTAACTGAAACCTGACAGTAGACGCACCGCAGTTTCAGTTTACAAGAAAAAGAGGAGCTGAACAGAAATGATGTGTCTTACACACTCATCTTGCGGTTTGGCTGTAAATCCTTGGCGACAGTAATCACTCACCGAGGCAAAGAACGCATTCACCTGCAGAGCTAAAGTTGATGTTTTCCAAACGTTTCAGGAGTCCAACATGTCCGTCTGCAGAGGGAGCATCGTTCAGTATGCCATCAGAGTGAACAGCAACAACCTGACGGTCGTCACGAACGTCAGCGCTGACGTGAAGAGCCGCTCTGTCCCGTTCTGCTCCGACTGCGAAGTGACGGTGCAGGCTGTGAACTCTCAGGGCTCGTCGCCTCCTGCAACCATGACAACGCGCCACACAACAGGTAAAAACCATGAACACCTTGTCGGATCTTCATCTGATGGTTCTGAAACGAGAGCTTCACTTTTATCACATACATTCGTGTGTTTGTGTGTTGTTAGCCAAGCCGATTCTTGACGTTCAAGTAACGGCGGGGAACCACACTGTCGCCATCTCCTGGAGAAAAGCTGAAGCTGCACCCGCCTACTCCGTGGTGGAGTGGTACCCGGAGGGGCACATGTTGGACGAGCTCAGATGGGCCAGACTGGACGGGAATGAAAACTTCGTCACCGTCACGGGTAAGAAGTTAGAGCCGAGTTGCAAAAATCGTATCGGCTGGGTTCAGGCATCATTCTGGCTGGATGTTTCCAGAATAGTTGAACATTTTTCACAAAATTTTCAATGAACTTGGGGTCCAAAATGTTAATGCCTTCTCCTTTCCAAGTTCCAGTTCTGATGTGTGTTTGGAATAAATGTCCTGTTGGCACACCCAGCTGATGTTTTAACCATCTACATGTTGATTTGAATCAGTGGTGTCTTCTTTTGAGCTTGAAAATGATTTTTTATTTTATCGTATCTGCTCAATAGTGAACAAAATGTGCAATAATTTCATGAAACAAACAAAAGAGACTTTTGTACAAGAAGGAAATCGTTGCAGATCCAAAACATACAAAGAGTGTTGCTGTTGAAAGAAAGGCATACTGTTTCCTAATTTTGGGAAGTTGAACGTGGGCTATTTCTTTCAAGATTAAGATAAATGCGGAAGCCTGGCTAATAAATTGCATTATAAATTTTCTTTCAACGTTGTGGTCAAGGGGTGCACAGAGTCATTCAAAAGGCCACAAACGGCCCCCGGGCCTCACTTTGGACACCCCTGCTTTAAAACAGACATGAAATGTTGAAGACAGTTGGTTTTCTTCAATATTTCATTCTCTCTGTGCAACACAGAGGTGCTGCTGGCAGCAAAACAAACCCTCAGAATGATGCTGCCACCGCCATTCTTGACATTTGATATTTTCTCAGGTTTGAAAGTCTCAGCTTGACTCAACCAGCAATTTCTTGTCACGTTAGCCAGATTGCTCTTACTCTGCAGCCTTTTCACTCCACGTTGAACTTCATATTCATATGTTTTTCTTGTTAATAACAGATTCTAAGTGTATATATATTTTTAAAATTTGCAGATATTAATCCATGGGAGTGCTATGAAGGAGCGGTGTATGTTTTCTACAACCAGAGCTCCGTCAGCAGGACCAGCTTTAAACGGATCGCCACGTTGGAAGCAGGTAGGGTTCAACAGCATAACTACGGCTTTTTACGCCCGAGTTTAAAATCTTAGCCGAAATGGTCACACATATTTCGTGTTGGTAATTTTGACCTAATCAACATCTCTGCGCGGCTCTGCCGTGTTGCTTGCAGCTCCAGAAGTGGGTCCGTCGGCCCAAGACAAGGTGGAGGGGAAAAAGGTGACGGTGTCTTGGACGCAGCTTCGCAGGGCACAGCGCAGGGGATGCATCACAAAGTTCACCATCTACCTGCAGAACAGCCGAGGAGACCTGAAGCTTTGTAAGAACCATTTAACTGTAAAGCCTCACTAAAGCAGTCGTGCTGCATTATGCCATTTTACTCGTTTTGTTTCACTTTAATGCTCATGACGAAAGGAGATGCAGCTATCCAGTGAACACTCGCATCTTGTTTTGCCATGTGAAGAGGATGTGGTTAGGGGTAAAAACACTGTGGTGCCAAAGCTTGTCAGAACGCTGCTGCCAGCTGTGTTTATTTAATAACCGCTTCCTATTCATGGTTATCAGTTTTATTAAGTCTGCCAGGCAGGGAAATGTTACTAGAATAAGATTTGAGCATTGGGCTGCAGAAAAACTACAACAAAATATTGGTTTTTGACTGACAGACGCATGAATAGTTTCACGGTGAATGTCTCCTTTTGTCCCAACCAGACTCAGCAAAAGCATCACAGAGGTCGCATCCCATCGAAGGTCTTTCTCCCGATTCCTACAGTTTGTGGATGAGCGCTTCCACTTCGAAAGGAGAAGGTCCTCCCGGTCAGAAGATCAAGTTCTACATCGAGGGTAAGTAGATTTTCCACATTTACCGGCACTCCTTGTGACGACGTGCAACACATTACGATAAATTAAGCTTTTATTCCATTAACAAAGTCTTGCACTGAAAACTTTGAGCATCTTCGTATCGGCCATTTGCATCGTCTGATCATTAAACCGGCTGTGGTGGCAGTTTTGACTCTTCTTGCTGATTTGATTGGCGCACGGTGTAACACTTCATCCTGCTGCTGCTGTTGCAGAAGACGACCATCTCTCCCCTGTGCTGATGTGCGTGTTCGTCACCGTGATGGTGCTGTTTACTCTGTGTCTGTGGAAGAGCTCAGCAGTAAAGCACAGGTATGTATGTGACCCCCTGGGGCTTAGCAGCACCACACAATGCAGTTGCACATGCAGCAGCTTGCTGCAGGTTCTAAAATGACAGAATGACATTTTGTCATTTTAGAAAGAGCAATTCTAATGTATCTGTACACAAAGTATCATATTTTTGAGAAGTGATCCTTCTTATTATAGCCCATTGACTCAATCTTTAGGTTTATCTGGGGTTGAGTAATAAATCAATAACAATAGCATTATACATCACAATAGACACATAATCAATATCAGTGGATATGTCTGACAGAATATTCAATGATTTTAATGAACTCCCAACCACAACCACACAGCACTCTGGGGGATGTAGGCATGTATATCTATCTGTCTGTCCGTCCATCCGTCCATCACTCACTCACTCACTCACTCACTCACTCACTCACTCACTCACTCACTCACTCACTCACTCACTCACTCACTCGCTCACTCACTCACTCGCTCACTCACTCACTCACTCGCTCACTCACTCGCTCACTCACTCACTCACTCACTCACTCACTCACTCTTTGGTTACTTAGCAACAACCTGTTGAGTAACTGACGCAGCAGCAGTTTCAGGTTTTTCCTTTAAATTGCTTAAAAATAAACAACATGGAGTGAAAACTGTGGATGAACCAAAGCAAGAAACTAATCAATAATTATCCATATCAACCGATATGAAATGCTTATGCTGTAATATGTTTTTCAGCCATTTTGTCAGCTCTAGGTTTATCCAAAGAGTTTCAATTAAATTCCAGTCAGCACTCTGGAAAGGTCTCTCCAAACTCTTAAAATTAGCTGGATGTAAAGAATACTTTCAATCTAAATCTAGGGGTATGATTAATTTCAAGCTACATTGCATGAATGACTTCCGAGAACTGCTGGTTAACAGTTTTCCATATCTCAGGTTCAAAGAGATTTTCCAGTGTCTGATGCCTGATGTTGTGCCAGACCCTGCAAACAGCAAGTGGGCAAAAGAGTGCACCAAAGACAAGGTAAAAATGTAGAAAACTTTAACGGATCAACCACTGGTCGAACCCGCCACAGTTCCGATTTGACCCTCTTCGTCCTCCTCCTCTCCGTTCAGGGCAAGATGAACCTGCATCTCCCGTCCCACAACTCCAGTTTCACTGACCCAGAAGAAGAGACCATCCTGGTGGACGTGGAGGAGCTCTGCAGGCGGATGGGGGACTCCTCCTCGCCCCGGAGCGACCGCTCGGCGTTCCCTCCCAAGAGCTGCGAGGGCCAAGAGACCGAGCTGTCGGCTCTGCTCTATCCTCCTCTGACCACCTACATCAAAAGCCTCTCGCACGACTCGGACAGCTCCGGCCACACACAGACCTCCCTGGACACGAACATGACCGTCGACTACATCTCGTCCCACGGGCAGGACAATCTGGACAACTCCGACCAGGAGGATGAGGAGGAGTTTCCAGGGATGCAGTTTTTCCCCAGCCTCAGCATCCTCATGGAGCCCGTGGGGTTTGGAGGGAAGCTGACCTTGGACGCAGTGAAAATCGACTGCGGTGACTTCTTTCAGAATGCTTAGAGCGACACGCCGAGCCTCTCCAAATTGAACTCTCATCCGAGATGTGCATGAACTACCTCCTTTGCTTTTAGAAATCACAAAGAACTGCCTCTCTGCAAGCTAAGCTTTCAGTTCAGCAGAAATCCTCTCTGGCATTACAGTTGTTTTCCAATGGAACGTCTATGGACACACTAAGCATAACTAAAAGGAAGAGACAAGAGGAATTTTACTAACGTTTAATCTCGAAAAGGCAGATTTGACTTCTCTTAGTAGGAGACGGTATCATAACGGCATCATCGTCCATCATGAACTTTAGGATCTACGCCTATTCTTCCTGTTACATGCGCAGATGTAACAGCTTCTATTTAAAAAAGTCTACATGTTTTTTTTATATATACTGCTGTATATTAATTGCTACGCTCTTCATTCTACCTCAATGTGGATGCAAATTTGATCAAATTAAAACCGAATCCTTTGTTCGATTTGTCTGACTAAAATTATTGTGAACACAGTGAAACTTTTGGAAGTTTTTAAGATTTTCATTCAGGTTCCAGAGCCGAATATAGAACACACACACACACACACACACACTGCAAAAACACAAAAGTATTTTTGGTCTAGTTTCTAGTGCAAATATCTTGAATACACTTGAAATAAAACAGAACTAAATCACAGTTGTGCTGAAAGTAACTTTTCAGCACAATATAGCAGCTTGTTTTAAGTCAATCATTTCTTAATACTGAAAAAAAAGTTTATTATTTCACTAATAGCTAGCACTTTTCCATTACTATTAGGAATTAGTGACTTAAAACAAGCTCCCATATTATACAGAAAAGTTACTTGCAAGTTAGTTTTATCTTTATTTCAATTGTATTCAAGATATTTGCACTAGAATGCCAGACCAAAACTTTTTGGTAAAGATTTAGTGTTTTTGTAATGTAAAAAAGCAGAGTTTCACATCAACATAAAAACGTGCATTTGAGCAACTTAGGTCAGTTTGACCAAAACCGTTTGGTCTTAATAGACAAAGACTCCAGTTTATTTGCCACTATACTCGCAAAAGTGCAGTAAAAGTAAAACTAGAGTAGAAAACCGCTTTGTTTTTACAATGCTTCGATGCTCTGTTGGAAGTTAATGTGCCACATCCACACTTCACTATGATCCCTTCATGCCTAGTTTACTACTTATGATGGCAGCCTGACAATGCAACATGTCGCCGAGACACAAACGTCCCACAAAAAATGTGACACAACTCGAGGAAGCAGTTCTACCCAATGAACTTGATTTCACCACCTCTCCACAAGAAATACCTGTTAAGGGGCTTTTAACTGCAACCGAGTCAACCACGAGGAACAACGGCATAGCAGAGGAAGAGCAACTTTGTTACAACTCTCTCCAGGTCTAAACTTCCTCCTCCTAAGCTCTAATTGGAGGAAAGGAATGTAGTATTGTTCAAAATTGACCTAAAAAGCCCTCACAATCTTGACAATACTGCGTGTAATGTAGTCGTAACAAATCACGTGTCGGCATTTTGGGGGTTTTAAGTGACAACGACCCAAACATGTAGGTTCAGTGACTCATGCAGCTCGTTCTTGTGAGCGTAACTTGCAGGCGTGATGTTTCCAACCCATGTTTAGAACTGAAAAAGCCTTCTGAACGGAAGGTGAAACATCTTAAAATAACAAGACATGAAGTCAAGCTGTCAAATCCCCCACGCCCTCCTAAATCACTATATTACTGAGAACAGAACTGGGATGTGACACAACTAGCACGTCGCTGGAAAAACTAGAGAAATGCTCCGAAGTTAGCTTGTGAATGTGTAGCATTGTGACATTTATCCTCAATTAAATAACGTTTCTCGCCACAGTATTGGTAGGCACTGGGCCAGACTTTAAAAAGAGCTTACTGGGGCAATTGCCCAGGGCTCCAGATTTTGGGGGCCCCAAAGACTTTTTTGTAATGACTGCAAAATAAATATATATATAACAACTTACATAAAACTTATATCGGGTTATATATTATAAGTTTTACATAAAACTTATATACTTTATTTTAAACTTATAGGCCTACATCAAGTGAAATGTATTAAAATTTTGGGACTTTTATTAACATAAACTATAAAATATTTAAAAATTAAGAAGATATAGTAATTTCTTTGGAGGGGGGACAACATGGAGCTAGTGACCAGGCGGACTTAATAAACCTACCATGGACCGATTTATGTCCAGGATTATATATTAATGTGTTGTAATTTTCATTAGTAGAAGAAAGTTTCTGTAGTGGACAGGGACCCCAAACTGGTTCCAGCCCAGGGGCCCCAGGTAGGCACCGCATTTAAAACTGATCTGAGCAAAAACAGCGAAAGTTTTGATATGTTGAGTTGAAGATGCTGGACAAATACCATGTAAATATTTTACTTTTTTCTCCAATATTCCAGATGTGCTTGTAATATTTTTATTTCTGGAAATCATTCAAGGTTTTATTAGAACGTTAGCAGCTCTGTTTAGTGAAATTGAAACTCGACTCAGATTAAACTATATTTTGTCCAAATTAAAGGGAAGAAACTGGAAAACATAAAGTTTGATTTTGAATTTTTATACTTTAAATCTTCAACAAAAAAAAAAATTTTTTTATTTATTTTAATCCGGCCCAATTGTGCTGAGGCATTGTTTTATTTTATTTTTGTCCCTCTTAATATTTTGAGCATAAAGGTTCACTTTTAATCATATTTATTGTGTATTTGTCAAAATTTCAGTTTGGCAACAAAGATACCTATTGGATCAATAATCCATTTTAATAATCAATATAGTTGATTGATTGAAATGCAACCAGCTTCTAAATCCACAGCACAGACAAAATAAAAAGTCTAAGGTCTAAACCATTGATGGTACTAATGAAGTGGTTGCCAATGTGTAAAAAAGTCATGTTTTTTTTATCTCAAAATTGCAGGAGCTTGTATAAAAAAACAGTAAATGAGTGTTCTTCACCCCTAACTTAAAAGACACTCAGGTAAATCTCGTCAGGAAGCAGGTGTATTAAAATAGGTCTGGACATTTGCAAATATGCCTAGAGCAGCAGTTTGTAACCCCCGATAACAGGACAGGAAAAAGCTTTTTGTTGACCACCTTTATTTACCGACAGAGGTCTAATAGCAGGGCTAGAATTCACACATTTGTAGAGCAATTCAGTTATTCCACACTATGGACAACTGTATTTCTTTCAGAGCAATTATGCAGTGATGCCATCGTGGAAACTACAGAACAAGTCACCAGCAGAGGAAAAACATTCAGCACAGACGGAAAGAAACCCGAGGCCGAGCAGAGTTTATATCTGTGGAAGGACGCCGAGTGGAGTGTGTAAACGAGAGGGTCGGAGGTTTTCCAGCGGGCTCCGGTCACATCTCAGCTGATGGGGAGGAAAAGGAAAGAAACGCCTCTCCTCGTCACTCAGAACTAAGAGGAAGGCAACAACTGACTCGCACGTGGCTGATGATGACCTAAGATGAAATGAGCGTGGGGGGAAGAAACGTCTGAAGATTATCCTTCCGATACGGGCAAATCGGACACAGCCCGTTTCTCGATTGAACCGAACCGGGGTTAAAATTTGGGACGCGTTTCCAATGTGTTCAATAAAAAAAATGACGAGCTTTTAAGAACGTTTCATTAAAAAAATGAGAAGTCCAGATTGCGTGCCTTTCCACGTACATTTCCAATGTAGGCAGCATCTCTTTCAAATACCAGTTGTTTTTTTTTTATGTGCACCATGTGAAATACAGTCTCTGAAAGAATTTATGAAAATAGTTGATTTACAGGCTGAAGATCATATAAGAATAGACCTCCTCTATAAAATATAAAACAATATCTCCATGCTAAAGTAAGGGGGGGGGGAAGCCCATAAATCTCAATGAGTGGAGCTGTAACTTCTGAAACAGCAAGGTGAGGCGGAGCTCGTGTTGGAGCTCTGGCGGCGCCCGCTTTAAAGCAAACAAGCAACAGCACTCACCACGCCAAAAGATATTCTTATGCTTACATTTCAAAATGCATATTTTCAAGCAGCAATTACAAAACTTTATTAATGGACAATGCATAACCTCTGAAAAAAATACTGTATGAAAACATCCCTGCTACTTTGTTTCAAAGTACAAAACCTCTATCAATAAGTTGCTCCAGAGTAGCAAGAAGTCCTTTTGTTTTTATGTGTTTTTTTTTTTGTTAATATCTTTTTGTTTTTTTTTCCACCTTTGTTTTGTTTTTATTGAATAAAACTCAGTCCTCACAGAGTGTCATAGCTATGACAGTCTTCGCCATCATTTGACTTTGCTGAAGGATCCAGGAACATGCAAGCCTCGTAGTGGAGGTGCTCAGGAGGCTCCTGAAGGCCTGAGGGAGGTTTGACAGCCGGAGCTTAAGCCAGGGCTGGGAAGGCCTCAGGGTCGTCCACGTTCGGCACAGACGTAGATGACTGCAAGCAAGAGCAAACGGAGAACACGCTTAGGATGGGAATTAACTAAGTGGCTAACAAGCAGCAGCTATGCTCCAGATTATTTACCCTGTCAGTCCTTCCTCCGCGTGCCGGCCTGGTGGTCTCGGCGCGCTCGGCACGTTCCCCACGCCCGCGGCCTCCCCGGCCACCGCGGGGTCCTCCGCGCCCGCGGCCAGGACGGCCAAGGTCTCCGAAGTTTATCTCCAGCTGGGACGTGATGTCGTTGGCTGGTTTCCGGAAGTGGTGCTCCTCGTCGCCCTGAATTACCAAAAAAAAAATTTTTTAAATCAAAAGAGGGTTTTATTAATTAGAAGCGTGCTTTCGCAGCCCCAACGCCGTCTGCATACAGGTTTAGATTGAGCCGCTGCACGCAACGAGCAACACTTTACCTTGGAATCATCGATGTCAAGCTCAGTCAGATCACCTTTCTTGTCCTGTGTTAAGAGAAGTTCAGAATATAATCATCACATCAGAAAAACCCAAACATAAGCGTGTACTAAAATGTTAAGAGACATTTGACAGCTAGTCTGACTAATATGTACAGCGACAGCGCATTAGGGGAGCATATTTACTGTATTATTTATCATGATAAATTTATTAATGTGATCAAAAATCTGATTTATTGTCATAAATTTCAATTAACAATGTTTAAAACTCCCCAAAATTGTTTGTATTGTCAGGACTGTTAGTTTTACTATTTTTTCCACAGTTTGTTCAATTAAAGTATTGATAAATATCAATAAATGTGGGAAATATGATTAAATGTAATTACTGTGTGCAGTTTAGTGATACAAATCACACTTCTTTATGTGACTGGTGTCCCATCACAAATGGGAATGTTTTTCAAGAACATTATTTGTGCTTGTGAGGATATGATTGCTGTCACAGCCACACAGTTACCTAAAAGGCTAACGAGCAGCAGCCTTGCTCCAGATTATTTACCCTGTCAGTCTTTCCTCTGCGTGCCGGTGGTCTCGCCGCGCCCAAGTTCTTATCGTCACTTTTACCATTATTATATTACTACTAAATATTGTGATAAAACTACATTCCTGTCACCCACCCCTACAATGAATTCTTCTTTCTGCTACACACTGGCATTTTGAGATTTTCCTAAAGCCCAATTTCACCTCCTCTCACCTGTTTTGTAGCACAACTAATAAACCATCCAATGTCAGCTCGTTCTACTAGTCTTAGTGTCATAACAGAACAGTGAATAGATATAATCTTGTTCACTCTTAACTAAAAATGTTTCATAAAAACTATTATTACATTTACTGAGCATTAAGCTAAAAATAAATAGTAAACATAACCCAACTACAGCACTAATAAGCAGCATTGTGTTTAGTTTCAAGTAAAATTAATTGGATAATGTTTGCAGTTTTCAAGTCGTGCCAGGATGCTTATGCCGACTTCAGAAACGTATCTAAACAGTATTTGCCTCTGTTAAAACGTGAGGTGGGGCTTTAGGAGCTTCGGGAAACGCCTCACCTCGGCCTTGGACTTGTGCAGCACAAATCCTTTGTTCCAGTCAGCGCCCTCGTTGGCCTTGCGGATGTTGAACTCGACCTTGGCCCGCTCTTTGTCCTGCATGGCCTTCCATTCGTCCAGAGTCATCTCCTTAGGACCTTCTTCCTTCTGTTCTTCAACCTCATTCTCCCTTCAACACACACAAACGCAAAGACATGTTAGCATGGGCATGTTTAGCAACAGTATCTTTAGTTCCACATTGTCTTCCTTCATTGGAACAACAACTTACTTGTTCTCAGAGTCGGCGGGTGGATGTTCCTCTCCTTCTGGGTTCTCCTCGGTGACGTTAGACTGGTCCAGCTCACTGCGGAGAAAACAGAAAAAAAACTTAATATCCTCCATTGTTACGGCTGCGACTTCCTTAGAAACTAGAAACATGTCACGTTTTTGCATCTGTCTTTTGAAAGCACTCACTTCAGTTCATCTTTAACTGTGCCCCAGTTGTGAGATCCACTCCCACCACGCTTGTCCTCACCTTTCAGACTACTGGAGAGGGAAAGAAAACCCCCCCCGAAACATCAATCATGATAACAACACACACGCAACATGAGCGCAAACATCTTGAGCACAAATGATTCGGTTTTAATTCAGACCATGAAGGGGTTCAAAGGAACACTTACGATCGGTCGCTGCCACTGTGTCTGTCAAATTCCCGTTTTCCCCTGGAGTCGAATCCGTCGCTGCGGCCCATGCCGCGGCCTCTTCCGCCGCGACCTCCCCTGCCGCCGCCGCCACGACCCCTCATTGGCCTATCACCAACGGGTCTGAGGAGAGAGAGAAAAAAAGTCAACCATAAGCAAGTAATTATGGAGATTTGTATTTAAACTTGCCATCAATATTTAGTTTTGAGGAAATAAATTACATTTTGTTTCTTATCTGCTACAGATTCAAGTTTTCTAAATGTTCATGCCTTTCTATGTATTTTCTCAATATTAATAACTTTAAATGATGAATTATGTTGGACTCCAAAATCTGTTCCTGCAGTCTTTAATAAAACATCAGGCAGTTCATCTGCTTCATAATTCATCAGCTAAATGTTAAATAAGCTCTTTTTTATATCTTTACTAACTACTTTATGCAAACAAAAAAAGCATAGATGAAAGTATTTAAGCTATTCCTCACTGATAGGTTTTGGTTTTTATTAAGATATGATTTAAAGATTTTTTTCCCCAAGAGAGATAAAACCAGTTCCTTGTTAGAAGCTGTAGTTATAAAACCAACAGAAAATCTAAGAAATACAAGATTAAACCCATTTATGCACATTTCCCTAACCTTCTTCTGATCTGTGATAAACTGTAAATGTCACATATATCCTGTAGGTTGATGCATTTATACATGGAGTTTGTAGTTTTGATGCAGTTATTAAATAGGGTAAAAAGAAAAACTAATGGACTACAAATTTATCATTTATTTTATGAATTTCAGACACACTGATGTGAAGTTTTGATTTATTGGGATTTTCAAAATATAGAAATATATAGCATGCATTTTAAAATCACATTAGTTGTGTAAACATGCACAACGTTGGAGATATTTAGACGAGACAAGTGGGGGTAGGATTTAATAAGCTCCATTTCAAACTGGATATGAAAATGTTATTACACTATTTTTTGTTTTCTCTGACACTTTACCTGTTCAAAATAAGAACAAAGATAACTAATAAAAGTTTTATGTAATTAGCTTAAAATAAATAAAAAAATAAATAAAAATACTCTTAAATGAAGTATCAGTTTTGGACTCTAGTTATGGTTCATGTGCCAGGTTGGTATATTATCAGTCCAAACTCACTTCTCCACGGAGAACTCGCCACCCTCGGGTTTCTCTGCGGCTTCGCCGGCAGGCCGCTCGAAGCGGCGGGGCGGCCGCCGGTCCACAGGCCGTCTGTCTGCGGGGGGCCGTCCGTCTCCCTGTCCGCCCTGAGGTCTGGAGCCTTCGCCTTCTGGTTTTCTACCCATTCTCCTCATGCCAGCACCTAGGAATTGAAATAATCATTTTTTTAAAAAGTGATCAGATGACCTGCAGCACTGCCGGATCAACACCCAACACTGAGTCAGGAGACAAGAAAAAGAAACAACATTGTTCCGCACAAGTGGAGCAAATAATTGCAATTAATGTGGTCAATAAAGACGAGGAGAGGCAGGGGTGGGTGGGGTTGTTGGCAAGTTGGTGATTCAGGATTTCTCTGAAAGGTTATTTCTCAGCCCTAACGCGAGTTTCATAATTTACTTTTAATTTGTGATAAAGTTACCTCGCCAGATCTACTGGGATTACTGGTGACCCAGTTATTTTTTTCCCTTACTTGTGTCAGAGCCACCAGCCCAGTGTAACACAAGTCCCTCCCATTGACTAAATCGCCTGATCCAGAAATAGATCCACTCCACTACACCACAGCGGCAGCTGGTGGAACCACCATCAATGCACCTGTCTCATCCTCTCTCTCAGGCAGATAAATATGATTCTACTTGTCAGCTGATGAAAACTCAATTAGGCAGAAAAGAAATTTTCAAATCTGATTCAGTCTAAGCTTTGTAGGCAGCGCCTTTCCACCTAAAAGTCACGCACAGGGCAAAAACCCAGTGATACAGAAACGATTAATCGTGTACATATGCGATTTGTTGCAAATCGACCGCGTGCGGAGTGTTTATTGTGTGCCAATAGGAAGTAAGAGTGTGGAGGCTGTGCCTTAACACGCCCTGCAGCCACGAGGTTCAGCTCCGCCGGAGCGGACAGATCCGCATGTCAGTAGAGAAATCCGCCAAAACAAAAACCCAAACTGAAGCTCACACCTATCTTCTCTACACGTGTTACTGCCCTCTCACATGTTCCGGAGATTTTTTATTTTCTTCTTTCGCAAATTTTAAACTTTAACCAATAATTGTTCGTTTTTTTTTAAATGATTCTCGATTTATGGAGCAACAAGTAGTTTGGCTTCGAGTGGCTCCTGAGCGGAGCTAACGATTTAACCGAAGCACGCTGGTAGTTAGGCTCTCTGTTCAACCAGGCCCTCTGGGGGTGTACAGCTAAAACTAGCTGGGCCGCAAACTGTTTATCTTTGTATCGCAGCAACCTCGCGTCCCCTGTCGTAAATTATGTTCGGGTAAAAGTCGTTGTTCGTGCAAATGTCATTTATCTTAAGGCATTAAAATAGCGAGTAAGCCGACCTCATGTCACTAAGCCCGGTTATAACGGCTAGCTGGTAACCGAGCAACTTAGCCTGTTAGCTTAAATTTCTAGGCAGCTCTTTTGACTAATTGGAGCCCAAAACGTGCATTAAATATTACCATCTTTCTTAAGTGGAACTGGAGCCTGGGTTTCCTCCTTCTTATCAGCCAGCGGGATCTTTCTGTCCTTTTGGGACTCCTTTTTGGGCTGCTTGGCAGCCTGCGCTGCAGTCTTGGCGGCACCAGGAGCTGCAGCCTCCTTCTTCTTCTTAACTTCGGCTTGCTTCAGCAGCTCGAACGGATCCGACTCGTCGTCAAATAACTGGTCGAACCGATTGGTTATGGCACAGCCAAAACCTTCTTGCATTTGTCCGGGCATGATGGCGCCCCTTCAGCAGGATTTTCCTCCGATTCTACGAGGCTTGGTGCGAGCACTTCGCTAGATGAAGCCACAAGATGGCTGGGAAAGGACCTTCTTCTCTTCCGGCACGGTAGACATCCGGGACCTCGGAGTTTGCGCGGGTGGGTTGTGTAGTTTCCGTGGAAACCCGTAGCCATGATAGCAGCTAGGGAGTAGATGAAAGAAAAACTCAATTACCCACAATGCAAATGTTTTTGAATCGCTTTGCAAAGGAAAGCATGGTCGCTCCGGTCTGCACTCTGTTGTTGTTTTGACTTTTAGGAAAGAACTATTTAGTTGTCAGGAGTGCTTTTCTCAGCAGTTTGTCCATTTTAAAACTTACATTAGCAGATAACCTGCTAGTTCTTTAATATAATTCAAGACCACAGAGGAAGAAATATCTTGATATTAGGGATTAATTTGTTTTTTTTAAAGGACAGGAAATTAGTTGGGCCTAATTATTTATCAAGTTCACAAGAAATGACCCCAGAAACACGTTTACACACTAATATCTAGATGTTTAAACCGTGCTGCAAGTTAAAATTATTTCACACTTGTTTGCCTACGCCCTTGCTTTTGGCAGTAAGTTTTAACCTACAGTGGTGCACATGTTACATTTGGGAATTACCCAATCAAGAATTGGCTTTTTTATTTGCAGAAATGTGTATTTCTTTGCTGTCGTCAATTTTTTTTATTGGTGTGGATAGCATCTTTACTTATTTTGTAGAATATGTTTACTCTCAATTGAGTATTGAGGAAAACAATTAAACAGGTTAAAAAAATGTTCATGTGGTTAAAACACATAATTGGAGGGTTCCATTAAATGACAGAGAAAATGCTAGGCTTATGCAGCTTGCCAGTGAAGTGCATCTGGAGCAATGAAAGAAGCTCAACAAAACATTTTCCACACTTTAAGAAATGCACACTTTTTTTGAAATCACATGGCTGTCTTGTGCATAGATTAATTCAACTCCAGTGTTTTATAAATAGTATTTATTACACATTTTTCCATCATAAAAATTTGTCAAAAATATTCAGTCTTTTATTTATTTTGAAATTGCATCTCCCACAACAGTAAAACTTACAGGGGGGGGAAAAAATTAAAATCTAAAGTACCACATTTAGAAATTAATTTTTTTAACAACACCACAAGGACTACAACTGTTGGTACCCCATTTTCAAATATATTTTCTCCTAATATTTGATAAGGTTACAGAATACATTAAAAAAAAGAGGTCAAGCTTTTCTACTGGATTAAGTTCTGGTAAGGTGGTCTAGTGAGTAAATTCTGTTGATTTATGTTTGGTTAATAATTCTACTAAAGGACCCAGTGGTGACCTATCAGGCACCACAGCATCCCAAGTTCTCCACGGTGCAGTAAAACCTTTTGGAGTGTTTGTGGTCAAAAGGTTAAATCTTATAGTTTCATCTGACCAAAGCACAAGGTTCTAGTCAAAGTCTCAGATGAACAAACTCCACACCTTTAAATTTGTGATGGTGTGACAAAAAAACAAAACTTCTCTTGCATCGCTTTCAAACAACTGGTTCCAATTATGCAAACCAGCAGAGACAAAGTCTGTCCATCTTTTCTGCACTTCTCTGTAAAAACCTCCATTATGATCATATTTCCCCTTTGTGAAGATAAACAGTTTAAAGCTTTTTAATTATTACTCTGATTGTAGGTTTGATCAACATGAAGGAGGCAGCTTTCCCATGTCTCCATTTTAAGATCGGCACACATTACTTGAACAGCATGTTCTCTTGTCTTTCCAGCATTGATCAGTGGCTGTGTGAAATTGGACTGTGTCACATAAAGTCATACAGTGACGTAAGAGGATTTACAACCCTGTGAAAATTTCCCCCACTGAACAAACTCACTTCAAAAATTGGTGGCCCTATTCAGTAACATTTTAATTATGTTCTCCCTTAAAAAAAAAAAAAAGTTTTTATTTGCAATAGTTTACTTTGAAAGCGGATTTTCTCTTGTTTTTAAGGCCCGGCCCCCTTTATTCATGATCACGGTGATGACCCGCTCAGCCGCTTCTGAGCACAATCAATGCTCCTGCTCTCCATAAAGAAAAATGACGTCTCCAGTTACTAAAGCTATGATAGAGTCCTATGCGCTCATGGTCATGGTCATGGGTACATTTTTCATCTACTTCTGCGGAATGGTGTGGGCATTTTGCAACCCCAAATTGAGCGAAGCGGAGGAGGGAGAGTGCGCCGCTGGAAACCAAGCCGGGGAGCCGAGGCAGCGCCGCTGGATGTGCGCACCAGGTTCCCCACAGCGGGACGTCAGGTGCGCCGCTGGGCTTCTGCAAGTGGCCGCGCCGCCGTACACCGCGGAGACACTCACACAGAGCACATATGTCAACTTCTGGGAAGATGATGACGACGACGACGATGATGATGATGACGATGAAAGTCTGCTGTCGGACAGCGCTGCGTTTTGTCTGGATAATTTGGGGATTGATAACCAGATTACAAACAGTCCCTCCTGGATTGCAATGTGATGACTGGACGCCAACTTCTTAGAAAATCGGTAATATTCTTATGTTATTGTTTTCTTATAATTTGCTCCATATTTCAGAAAATGCACGACCCTGTTGACATACTGCAAAAGCTACACTAAAATGTTTTGGGTTGAATAATTTGCATTAACTTTATGACCAACTGGATGAGTTTTCTTGAATGTGCCTGACGTTGAGCTATTTTACAAAACAGAGTGAGTAAAAATGTAAGAGTAGTTGTACCCAAAAAAAATACCTGCAGGCAGTGGCTAAATAGAAATGTTAGCCACATTTCTGAATTGTTTAGTTGTTTCGATAATCACAGATCCTCTCCTCCCCCCACTTCACAATTATCCAACGCTTTTGTCTCGTATATAAAACCCCCAATAAAATATACATTAAATTTTGAGGTTGCATAGAAAATGCAGATAAGTTCAACGGGTGTAAATTTTCCTGCAAGCTGCTGGTGGAAACAAAAAAATAGCATCTTCTTTCTTTCAGTGTGGAATGTGGATCATTCAGCTCCTTCAGGTCTTCAGTGAGGGGCCTGCAGCTTGTGTTTCTGCCAGCTTCTTCCTTGTGTCACTTTCAAGTTGAAGTAATTTGATATATAACGACTCTGATGTCTCAAAAGTAATGTCCATCTGCAAATGGGAAAGCACCACATAACATTTTGCTGTTTTAAACAGATTATTTTTTAAACATAATTCACATTTTAGAAAAATAACAACAAAAAACATCTAGTTACTTGCTGCACCTTATGTGGTTGGGTGTAGTTGTTTCCAAGCCCTGATGTTAAGCTGTGGTATTTAGCATAAGGATCCAGAGATTCAGGCTTTTGCCTAAATAGCCAAAGCTGCCAAGAAGGGTAGAAATCAGAACATGAATTTGCGCAGAGCTGTTTTTTTTTTTTTTTTTAAAGTGATAACATTTTTGTTTTACCCACCAAAGCTTCAGATCCATTATAAGGTGTCAGGGTAAAAGTGTTGGTAAACACCCTGATCTGTTGGCAGGAGAAGGAGATGTTTGTCGTTGTAGAATAAAAAAAAAAAAAGCATGGACGTTTTTCGTGTTGTTCTCACACTTCATGAAGCTGAACCCACCAGCCAAAAGACAGGCATGAGCAATGTCCACAGAAAGGCCGGAAACGACGGGAGAATGCCAAAGGTCAGGTTTGTCATCACAAATCCAGGGGAGACGACAGATGAGTACAAGCCCTAAAGCAAAGGCTCGTATTTATTAATTTTGTTAGCATTAAGTGACGTTAAATGCATGTTTCTTTTTTGATTTTCTAACCTGCTTGTTGTAGTGCTGATTGAGAGACAGGCTGAGCAGGTCTGTGGCGTATTTGGAGGAGCTGTAAGGCTGAGTTCCTCTCCGGTGCTGTATGTCTTCGAGACTGAAGGCAGACCGGTTAGCGTTACTAGAGGAGGTCCAAACCAGCTGCGAGGTTCGTCCTTCTTGGCACAGAACCGGCTCCAGTTCCCTAATCTGGGTCAAAACAAAGAATCAATTCTGGATGCGCATCCCCAAAACGTCAGAATCGGGTCATTTCTATCCAAACTACGGAACTCAAATTTATTTTTATGAACCAAAAGCATGAAGTTGCGCTTTTTTGAGTTTAATAAACACTGGATAAATATTTGCGATATATGCTTTAGTGCATGCTCAGAAATAAAAATGCTACCTCTATCAAAGAATACTGTTAGCTATTAGAAATAGCAATCGCTAAAAACAATCAAAGAAAACCGTAAATTAGTATCATCCTGAAAAACTCTGATTTCGGCTTTGTCTTCAGTTCAGCCTTACAGGGTAAAAAAACCAGATTTTGCACTGCACCAATAGCACCAATGATTCCTTGCCATCCAACCATGAACCTCGCAAAAGTCACTCATCGATGGCAACTTAATACAATCATAAATTCCCCTGCAGAAGCAAATTGAGCTGAATAATGTCTGCCGTGACCTTAGGCTCTCAATGTGCTGTTAATTTTTAATGAGGACAGTTGCTAAGTGACAAACGGATTCAGTGTCAGCCTTGCTTCTTTCCATCAAGGACACACAGGCTGCCTGCAGAAAACCAGAGACTGGCTGAAAGCAAACCTTTGTTTTTTTTTTTTATCATTTAGGAGTCAAAACATCCTGCAGCAGCGACTTACGAGAAGGAAGTGACCAAAGAGGTTGGTGGCAAAAACTTGCTGCAAGCCGTCAGGAGTGACACCATCTTTCTGAGTCAGAATCCCGTCACCGGTGGCAAACATAGTGATCACCTTACTGTAAGCACATATTTAACAAAATGAATGAGATGAAAGCACTGAAAACAACCAGTTACTTTTCTTTATTGATTTATTTTTAAAGATAAATTTGTTCCGCAAAAGGCCTTGATACAGATTAATATTTTATTAATTGAATTTAATTCATTTATTCTGTTTTTGTCTTTACTTACAAATATATGACTGAAGTCAGTCATTTACCTGGAGAAGAGGCCTCTAAAAAAGGCCTTTGCGTCAAATTCTGGATTTGGCATGATGCCGGCATTTAGGTAGAGGTAGTCCAGCCGATTGTACCTGAAAATGACAAAATAATAATAATAAAAAATGGAATCCTGTAGCACTTTTCTGAGGTGCAGACGTAAACTTAAGTGTGTTGCGAATTCTTTTTGAAAATGCCTTAAGAGGGGAAAAACTAAAAGTCCATCCTCCCACCTGACTTTGACTTCCTGTGCCGCTCTGAGAACAGAGGAGACGCTGCTGGTGTCCATCTGCAGCAGGTCCACCTGGGCTGCAGGGTGAGAGGCCAGCAGGGCAGCGCGCGCCGCCTGAGCTCGCTGCACGTTTCTGCAGGCCAAGCAGAGGAGCAGGCCCTCCGTGTCGTGTGAGAGGAGACGCTCGCAGAGCGCGAGGCCGATGCCACTGCAGGGGAACCGTTAGACCGTTTTAATGTTACAACTATACAATTAGGACATAATATAATAATTATACGCTCACATATGCATTAGCATTAAACATAGAAATGAAATGAGAAAACCGTTGGTGAATTGAAATGTTCGACTTCTTGTACAGACTTAAATCCAACATTTCCCCGATAAGTGAAAGCACCACACCTGTGCTTGTTATTGAGTGAAGAAAATTCAAGGTGATCTATTTCCAGGATCAGTGGGGTGTTTAAAAAAGAAGCCAGAGGAAGCACAGATGCTATAGGAAGCTGTTTATGTTTTTTTTTTCTCAAAGTGTTTTATATGACTGCTCTCCTGTGCATTCAGGCTTCCACAGCACAACTAGACGTCAGGAGGTGCTGGTCATTTTGCTCCATCATATGGCTTTTTTTGTGTATGAAACACCGAAGGGCAAAATGGATCTTGAGCGATCCAGAAGATAAAATGAAGACTATATATATTTTAAAGCAAAATTGTGTTGCTTGATCTTTTTGGGCTGTAAACCTCAGTCTGTTTGTGGGACATGTAGGATTTTAATATATTGTTAGCATTGTGGAAAACTCAAATCTAAGGTAAAAGATTATCATTCTGTTAGAAATACTGAGAGCAATGTTTAACGCACAAATTGCAAATATGTTGAATATAGTAAAACCCTGTTTCACACTGACCAATCTCTCTCTCTCTCACACGCGCGCGCGCGCACACACACACACACACACAGTGTGAGGTCTCCTCTGCTCCTTTTTTATGAAATTATTGACCTTTCACAGCAAGAAAGACATTTTAAAGCTGTTATAGTACTTAAAAAAAAGAAAAACAGGACATTTGAAATTGGTCGCAAAAACAAGATCAGTACACATTTAACTAAAAATGACAACACAGTTGATATAATCAATGTTTAATGGAACAATACTTTATTCTGCCTGAAATGATTGAACTTTTAATTGGTATCGTGAAATACGGGGCTTCTCATAATAGAGGTTATAAATTGGGTTGTTACCTGTTCGCTCCAGTCACCAAAACCACCTTTTTCATCTTGGTAAAGCCAAAACCTGTAGCGCGACAGGAGAACTGGGGGGAAAAGGTTGCGCGTCTGGTTCAGGAACTGGTTTCCTCTTCTGTGGAATCATAGTTTAGCTCCACCTCCCATGTTCTGATTGGATCCTGAGGCAGTACTCCGGCCAATAATATCTTATTACGCCTCAGCCCAGCCACAAAGGTCCCGCCCACTCCAGACACTGAAAAATTGGATCACAGGAGCAAAACAAGGAGTCCTGACCAAGAGAAAGAGTACGTTAGGACTTTTATTTGGATTTTCGCCATCAAGGTTTAAGTTTTGTTTACAACAAATCAAAATCTTGCAGAAATGCAACCATTTTCATACAAAAATATCCTAAAAATAAAAGAAACTAGTACTTTATTCAGATGTTTTTACTTTTTTTTGCACTTCTAACAATATTGAAAGAAGAATGAATGCAATGAAACTCATAAAAGTGTATCAATTTGAACCTGAGCTCGATATCTTTTTACCCTGCTAAGCAGAAAAAGAGTCACAATTGTCTTTCACGGGTGAGACGACTGGGCTTGTGTTTAAAAATAAAAACATAAAGCAAGAACAAGTAGAGAAAATCAACGAGACAGATGCTGCATGAAGTCCAGACGCGCCAGTAAAAGAAATGAGCTCTAAACTAATGCACTTAAAGTTGATCTTCATCGACCGTGCTCTTTCCAACCATCCAAGAAAATTCATTGTTATGGTGAAACTCCTAATTTTTTCTGCTTCAGAAAAAAATAGGAGTTTTTAGGAAAAAACTCCTAATTATAAGGAGCTATTTATAAGAAATAGCTATAGACATCTAGAACCAGAGTTCTTGTAAATCTTTCATGATATTTTCCTAAATTTCCCAACTTGTGACCCTTTTCTAATGTGTTTGTAAAACGAATGGATGGATGTCCCAAGGAGTTTTCTTCTTCATGCCTTTCGTCTGGAAAATACTTAGATCAAACTTTTCTCTTTTCCTGATTGTCTAGGATCCACACTTACCGTCTGTCTAATCACACCTGCTGCACACACACACGCTTTGCATCAACACACGACACACGACAACAACCCAGCACGAAGTTCCAACGGGATTTCTTCAAAGCATATTCAACTGCAGACAAAAGGATGCCGCAACAGATTTTGCAACAGAAAGAAAACGTATACAAATCAAAGAAGAAGAAGAAATGCTGCAATAAACCAAATATGACACTCTGGTTTGAGTGCATATTCTTATGCACATCTATAAACAAGTCATAAACACAAGTCAATATATAAATACTGATACAAAAAAAATGATACATGAAATTTAAACATATCTATTGGAAATACACAGTCATGTACACTTGTTAAAACTACTTCAGGAAAATGGCAGGGAGAAGGAAAAAAATGCACTCATTGTTATTTTTACTTTGTGTGTATGAAATTTTTCTGAACATGATGAAACTATTAAAATATAATCAAATATGAAAGTAATCATTGACTGCACTTTCCCTTTCTACATTCAAGCAGTCTTCCAAAAGAAAAGACAAGAAAGCAGTATTTCAAATAACACTGTAACATGGGATATATAAACCACTTATTACACATTGCATTTAGACATAAACCAAACAGAAATGGTAAGGAAATTCAGGTCTGGTGAACTGTTGCTTTGTTGTAAAAATGCTGGAACGTTGGCTACAAATCTTATTCCACTTATTCAACGTCTGTTTATTTCGCTTTAAATGGGGCCACATTTGTAAGAATAAAAAAACACAAAAAAGTTAAATCTTCTCTTCAGTATATTTTGTTATTGACTCCTGTTTGATGTTATCTGTTGGATTGGAGAATGGAGGTTTGAAAAACAAGACATGTTGCCACTTTAACATCCTGGCACATCCTTGTCATGTCTTAAATTGGACGATGTGATTATTTTGGTGACTTCAAGATATTTATTATGCCCAACCTAATCCCACACGTGTTCAGTGGGTCTGAAGTCAGGCCTGCAGGCCGGTCAATCCAACCTGCCTGTATCCAGTCTCTGATAAACCTCTGTGGGGTAACAAGTGACGACTTCACAGTACCCTGGTACTCAACCTTGCTGTTCAATGTATAAATGTGTTTTCCTTTTGAATGTGGCACCACTGTAGGGGACATAAACAGGTATGAGATTTTTTTTTTTTTTTTCCAAGAACAATTCTGCAACAAAGACAAAAAATGTCCAGACACAAGTCTCCCTACTTTTAGTGTTTAGTTTTAAAAGTGCCAAATGTCTCTTGCTACATTTAAATGTTGGCTTCCTCCACACCCACCCGACAGTCCATGCCTCTCTTTTCAAACTGTGATAAAGTACTTTGTCTAAATTTATGCTTCATAAAAATAAAACCTTTGCATTAACTGGAATACAGATCAACCTAGATTATTCAGTCCTCGAAAATGTAGCTTGGAGCCAGCAGGTGGCCTCCCATCCTGTCTCTGTTGAATAGGAGCGTAGCTTAAACCTGGACATCCTGCGGCCTCCGTTTCTCCAGAGATTTGCGCAGACTCTACAGTGTCTTAAACACTACGCAGGCTTAAGGCTGTAAATCCACCAGGGCTCTGTGTAATTCCTGGAAGGAGGGCCGCTCCTTGGCGTTCCTCCTCCAGCAGTTCAGCATGACCTTGTAGAGCGAGACCGGACACAGCACAGGTTGAGGCAAGTAGATCTGCGAGATCAAGGGCGAGACATGAAATACATCGCTAAATTATTTTCCCCACTCGTGAAATTAAAACCGTTTAGTCGCCCTCACCTGTCGTTTCTGGTCCCTGAAAAACTCCCCTGTGTTTTCTATCACCTGCTCGTCGGTGAGCTGGGAGTACGGCTGCTCCTTGCAGAAGTTCAGGATCTCCCACAGCGTCACGGCGTAGGCCCAGACGTCACTCGCCGTGGTGAACTTACCCTGCACAAACGGAGATGTTGCGTTGTACACGGTTCGACACAACTGTAGCAAAGTGGATTTACTTGAATACAGCACTTAAGTACAGCTTTTGAGAACTTGCACTTTGCTTGAGAAGGATTTTTGTGGAAAACTTAATTATTTCACTCCACTACATTTTAATGCTGAATTTTTTTACACCACTAAATTTTCATCGTGTTACTTCTGTTGGTCTTATTGTGTAGTGTCTACTGTGTTACTCTAACACACAGTAAATTTACACACTGCACCCCTAAGCGATGGGTGGCAATATGCAGCTTTAACCGGTTGCAAAAAGAAGAAGAACCCTTTTTGTCCTAGTAGTGTTGCCTTATGACGTGAATGAATAATACATAAAACTGCCTAGTGTCTTTGAGCATCCAAAAAAGCTAGAAAAATATAAGACATTATTATTGATGATCTGGGATCTGTCCAGAATAGCACTACACTCCAGTGAAATTTAAATACTTAAAGCACATACTACAGTTCTCCAACTTAGGTAATAATTTGACAGAGCTACTTTTACTCTTACAGGAGTAATATTTGACCAGTAGGAAAATTTCTTCCACTCAAGTAGTGAAACTAAGAACTTGCGCCCGGTACAAAGTCGTGTTTCAGCAGCGGCCCTCACCAACAGGATGCTCTCCCATGACATCCAGCGTATGGGCAGCACCGCTCTGCCCTGGATGCGGTAGTAGTCGCCACTGTACAAGTTTCTGCTCATGCCGAAGTCAGCTATCTTTATTGTGTAGTTTTTCCCCACCAAGCAGTTCCGTGTGGCCAAGTCTCGGTGGACAAAGTTCAGGGAGGAGAGGTACTTCATCCCCGAGGCTATCTGGGAGGCCATGTAGCACAGATCACTGAAGCTGAAGGGGAGATGAGAGACGTCACCATGTGGTGGGAAGACAAAACTACAAATGAAATGCGATGGTCGCTGGCTGACCTGACAGTAGGTGCGTTGCTGAGGAGAGCGAGTTGTCCCTCGGGTTCATGGCGGGACAGAAACTGGTTGAGGTCTCCATTTTCCATGTACTCTGTGATCATACAGAGCGGGTCGCTGTAGATGCACACGGCTAGCAGACGAATGATGTTGGGGTCCTTCAGACGCGACATGATCTTTATCTCTTTCAGGAAGTCATTCCTGTCCATGTAGAAAAAGTTTGCGCAAGTTGCTTAAGTTCATTTTTATATAAATCAGGTGAATAGTAACCTCATGTTTGCTTTCATTTGTCGTTATATTTCCAGCACCAACGACGAAGGCAGCGCACCTTGCATTCTTGTTGGCATCTGAGCGGAGCATCTTCACAGCCACTAGCACTGGCTGGCCCTCTGGGACGTCAAATAAGTAGTCCTCATTTATAAACTCCTGCATTCCCTCTGCTTCACAAAGATGCACCTGAACCAGCAAAGAATAAAAAAAAAAAAACAAACAATTAAGGGGTTTAACATTTGCTCGTGCTTTTTTTTTTAAGTGAAGTTGTATGTACGGCAGGAAAGTAAAGAACTCGCACCTCTCCAAACTGGCCCTCTCCCAGCTTCTCCTTAAATGCGAGCAGTTTTCGCGGGAACTCCTCCACAACGACGTCCTTCCCGGACAACAGGTCCATTGTCAACGCGGGGATGGCGTACGTGTTGCCTCCGGTGACGCCTTGCAAGTTGACGATGTCTGCCTCTGCGTAGTGGGGGGCGCCGTCCTGCACCACAGTTTGAGTTGTGGACTTTGAAGCTGCAGTGGCGGCCGAAGCTGCAACACATCATGAGACACAGTAGCTGAAACCACAACAGGATGGACGCTTCTCATGGGAAACTATTTGAACCTTTTCACGTTATAACCACCAACTTTAATGTATTTGATTGTAATTTACAGGCTAGCTAGACAAACACATCATGCATTTTTTGTGAAATACGATGGAAAGCTGCATGTTTATTTTGTATACATTACATCTTAAAATCTGAAAAGTGTGGTGTACATTATTGTCCAGCACCTTTAATGCTGCAGTATGTAACTTTAATAAAAAAGAATGTTTTTTTGTTTGTTTTTACATATTTGACATATGTGAAAAAACAAGCTCTTCTGCCTTCTCTCTGTGCTAACTAGGAAGAACCAATCAGAGCTAGGAGGAGGGTCTTTATACTGCCAATCACCCTCATGTACCTGCTGTTCACCCCCCCCTTCACTCTCCTTGCTCTCTGCACATTACAGCTTCTCATCGTTAGCTCAGTCTGCCATGTATGCTCAGGCTAGTTAGCGTAGCCACCGATGACAGCGTGTAAATAGTTTTCCTGTTATAAATTGTTTCTCCACAATTTGCACATTGAGTAGTTTGTACACAATTGTGTTTGATAGCACTAAGACTTTTCTCCTGGCTCTGATTGGTTGTATTTGACAGGGACTGGTGCATTTCTTCAGACAGTAACAGCATTGGGAGCTTAACAAATATGTTAAGCACATTTTTGATCAAAGTTGGATACGGCTAAAATAAAATCCACTGCAACCATGTGTCTTACATGTCAATTTATTGATAAATACACTACTGCTATGTGTAGTTTCATCTCAGGTTAATATAAAGGTCTCCATGCTTTTTGTTTAGAGTGTTTTAGTGAACAAATAGCATCATAAAGACCAAGAAACACAACAGACAGGTCAGTGTTGCTTAAAGCAGGCTTAGTTGAGGAAGCAAATCTACATTTTATGAAAGAGAGGACAGGAGGGGCACAAGAAGAAGTCCTGTTTCCTACATGTCAGACAGCGGAGACAGCATACATGTGGACGAAGTTGACCTTCTTCCACAGCGGCATCATGCTGTTGGGATGTTACTTTTCAGCAGGGACGGGAAAGCTGCTCAGAATTTATGGTATTACAGATGGAGCTAAAAACAGGGCTGGAAGAAACCATGTCAGGGGCTGCAAAAGACCTGGAGGGATTATGACCCTATAAGTAAACCATAGCTACAATGGAAAGATTCAAATGAAAGCAGATTAGTACAGTTGTCAACTGTACAACTGTGACATTTGTACAGTTGACAAAATGTCAGTAACTGGTGTTACAAAAGTGGTAGAGAAACCCTGTGAATTGTGGTTATAATTACTGTAAACTCAGGAGTGGCTGAATAAAAATGTATGCCGTACTTTTAGCATTTTTATTTGCAAAAACAAATGAAAAATACTTGCTTTTACTTCCAATTTGCAATTGTGCTCTGGATTTAATTGGTCTTGGATAAGCAAATTAGGGGGCAAATCCTTTTTTTAAAAAAAAAAAAAAGCACTGTGTGTTAATGTCCATGTGTGTGAGTGGATTTGCTGGCTTACCAGGTTCCTCTGAGCTCTGTGCAAACTCCGGCAGCTTACATATGAGGCGCGACGGCTCCTGGTAGTCTGGACCCAGAGGGAAGATGCGTTCGTAGGTGGAATTAGACTCCTGTTCGCCGGCTGTACCTGGCCGGTTGCCGGTGTGATTGTAGCTGAACGTCTCGCTCTGTATCGATAAGCTAGCAGTTAGTTCGTCGTCCAGGATCCGACGAGAGGCCTGGAATAAAACACGCATGTCAGGGAGTACATCTGACCGTCTCCGAGAGGAAAAACTGGAAATGCGTAAGATTATACTGTGTTTGTTAGTTGTGTCAATATATTTTAAAAAAAGAAGGGAGGGGAGTTCACCTTCTCCAGCATCTTCTGCCACACCTGTCTCCACAAAATGATGACAATGATGGCAACAAGGATGAATATGATGGCCACCAAACAGCCAATCAGAATGCGAGTGTTGCTGTCATCTACTTTATGGGTTGGGTCATCTTCTGGTGAAGGAGGAGGAGAGGTGCCTTTTAAAGATTTTAAAAAGAGACTTTAGTTTCACGTGCTTCCCAGTTAAATGAGAATTTTAAAAAGATACAAGTGTGTGAGCATCAAACAAATATTTATGTTTTTAACCAGCTGAGATATCGCTTGGCCTGCTTCACAACAAAACCTGGTATTTTCTTTGTGAAAAAGGTCAAAACTGACATGGAGCTACACTGTTTTACCAAACATTGTTGGTGACGTCCCATTCTCAACCCACGGAGTTTAAAAACACATGGCAGCCACAGTTTCCAGATGTACCAGCTTTAGTTCTTCTGGAAAGGTTTTTGACAGGTTTTAGGAGGGCTTTTAAGGGGACGCACACTTTAAAGTGGCAATGCACTTTAAAAATGCATATTTTTAAAGTGCATAAAATATGCACTTTTTTAGCATATTTTATTTACAAATGCATATTTCGAAACGCTTTCCCCAAACTATTACTGCGATACTCTGGAGGCCATTTGAAGTCTGGAAGACTGTGGAGTCTATACACCATCTGTGCGTCGTACCGCTCCTGGTTGGTTTTGGGATTTCATTACTTTAACTATCTTTAGCCTTTTCAGATTTGTGGACTTTTAATTTTTTTTAACTCCCTTTTACTATTAAACAGTTTTATTTTTATGTCTCTTCTATTTTGCCTCCCCTTGCCTGCATTTGGTTTCTCCATAACAACTAATGGCAGTGGAGACATAACCTGACATATTAATATTTTGTATAAATTTCACAGTGCTGAGGAATTCAAATCATATAAATAAACAAAACCTATATAAAATCATTTTTGTTTTTTCTATAAAAGAAAATAAAAGTTGTAATTTTTGAAAGAATTAAATTAAGACATTGCCAGATCTACTACAACTTAAAACCACTAAATAAAACACACATTGTGTGACATTAGTTGCAAATAATGAAGATTAATGCCCAGCATTTTGAAAGTTTAACTTGTTAGAACCTTAGATATTTAGCTTAGTGTGCTTCTGATTGAAGTTATTTCAACCAAAGAGGATACCAGTACTTAGTGTGCAATGTCCTCACTTCTTCCTAGCTAGAAAAAATATTTTAGTTCATTCTGTTTATTGAGTAAAACAAGATTAAGTTTTCATCAAATAATAAAAGACATTACACATGGTTAGGTGAATCTCTCTTAAAGAAGCATATTTCATGGATATTCCATCATAAATTAATCAAAGGAAAAAAATACCCCAAAAAAGTTTCAACTTCTCTAGTTGAATATATTACAAATACCAAAGATAATATAAATAAAAAAATATTTTTATACAAACTCTATGTTTCCAATTTTAGCAGGAATCAAGATTTAACCAAATTACTGAAAACGTTGCTCACAAATTATTAACCAAGCATTGCATGTGCATGTGAGATGTAGTTCCTCACCTGGCTTAGGAGTGGAAGGCGGTGTTGTGTTGTACATGGCTGTATCTGAAAAAGTTTCACCAATTGTTATTGGGGTTGAAAACTCATCTCAACAATTTCACTCCAGCACCAAATCAGCTCCGCACTGAATACCTGACTGGAAGGTGATTTCGCTGAACAGCATCCAGGCGTCAGCAAAGTAGAACTGGCACTTGATGGCGCTGGCCATGTGATTGGCCAGCTTGACGGTGATGAAGCGGGCGCTGGGATTCTTCTCGTCCTCCACGGGGCTGAAGGCGAGCGGCGTTGTCTCCCAGTCGGAATCGGAGCGGAAGTGGCAAACCACCTGCTGGAAGGCCTTGACGTGTCGGGAGAACATGTTGTTGCAGTGGACCTGCGCACACGAGGGCATTCTCTGTGATGACGGAGAACGACGCCGAAGGACTTTAACGCCGCCGGATTCTCACCTTCATGGAGGTGAAGTTTCGTATACGGTCAAACTCAAACATGATTTCAACAAATCCACCGGGGAAGCTCTCGTTGCTCCAGCCTACGTAGTCGTACCCGGGCCATCCGTTGTGGACGTGGCTGAGAGTGAAATCGTCTTCTCCACAAACGCCGTCGGTCAGCTGGCCTAAGCCCTCTGTCATACTGAGAAACACAGAAGCAAATCTGTAAAAAGGGAGAAATCCACAGCCAGTGAACTCCAGTCAGAAACATTTTCAGTCTTTTGAAGATTATATTAGCCTCCTTGTTAATTCCTTTAATGAAACGTCCCTGTTTGTTACTTACAGTGCTGCTAATCACAAAACCAGTCATGATTCTGTTCACCATGGTTACACAAACAAAGCAGTAAACTTTTGTTCTGTTTTCGAAAAAGCACAGCATCTGTGGTTTTCACAACCAGGAAGCTGAACTATAGTGATGGGAGACATATCCATCTGTGATCGAGACTTGATACTTTTAGCCTTCTTCATGCTGTCAGACGGGTTCTGTTTGAGGCATTTGTTGGTTCTACACTGGAAGTAGAGTTAATTTCTACTAATCATTTCAAGAAATGTTCCTAATTACAGTTAATTCAATAAAACAAGGAAGGTGATCTCTTTTTCACTTAGAACAAGGTATGGTTTGGATAACCTTTGAAAGAACGTTTATTTTAAATCTGCATTTTGTGTTGACTAAGTTTGTCTGCTATTAAAATTTGTTTGGTAGTCTGAAGCATAAATGTGACTGAAACAGAAATAATAATAAAGAAATCTATAAAGGGATAAATACTTTTTTCACTGCACTGAATGGTTTACACAATATTTTATGTTAATTTATATTCTTGTTCTAAAGCTGCACTTTTTATGAAAATGTTTTTTATATGCTTGCATAGACCAAAACAAATATATAAGAAACATTTTCATGAAAAGTTCCCTAATGCAACTTCAATCTTGTTTGATTTAATCAATAAATTGGCTCATAAATAAACTGTAATTAATTCCTAACACTAGGTGGCAGCATTACCAAACAAAATCCACTCTGTTACGGGTATTTGTCAGATTTTCTATTATTCCTCATTTTTGCTTTCCTCCTCCACTGTTTCCTTAACAGAGTGTTTCAGTGTCATGGAGGACATTATTCACGCTATAATCCAAACAAAACAAAAGCCCTGATTGGTCGATTCTGGGTCTAAAAAGTTATTCAGTCCCGTTGACTCAGTTATTCCCAGGAGAGGAGGTTTTGCCTAACAATAAAACACCCCGACCCACTCACACCGCTCTGTTTCTTTGTTTTTACCATGGCAATGGGAACTAACATGGTGAGGAGGAAAAGCAGCGATCATTAGAGATGAGAGCTACATCAAACTAGCGCAGGAAGCAAACGATGAGGAGGAAAAGCACTGAACCGTCATTCACCTGCGGATGACGGCTCCATCGTAGACCGAGTCGTTGAGGTAGACAGTATAAGCAGGAAGGTTCATCTGTTGTCCTGCAGGAGCGTTATACGAAACCAGGCCATCTGGGAAGAAATGACAATTTCCTCTTCAGTTGTGGGGATTTTATTGACATTGTTCAGAAAGCCACAAAGTTTGCTTTAAACTGCACAGTTTAAGGTCGCCATGGTAACAAATGCACCAAGATACAGGTAGGATGCATAAAAATAAATGTCCATTTTGAGAATTTCAAACAAAACTTACTAGAGCAACAGAAAACAAAACAAGGAGATGGAAAAATATTTGTGCTATGTGGGGAAACAGCACGGAAAATGGCTTAAACAAAGTCCTTTCCACAGACTGACAACTTGTTTGCAGCCTGCAGAGTTTCATTTATCAAAGAATGTGGGTCCGGTTTAGGGAAAGAAAGGGTGAAGTGAACATTTTCACATCTCTCATCAAACACAGCTTTTCTTCTTTGCACAACAGAAACCAGACTTAACGGGACATCCGTAAGTATGAATTTGTAGTTTGGTGACGGAAATTACATTCCACAAAGTCAAATATTATATTATCATAATATCCTTATCTTGTCTACTGGATTAGAGTTTACACAGCGCATTGTTATGCAATGATAACTGGAAATCAGCTGTCGCTCCCTTTCGTAACAGGCTCAAAGGTTAGTGTTGCTTTCACTGTTTTACGATCGTCCTTAAGAGGTCGCACTTCTTTAAATGCATTCTAAAGTGTTTCTCTCGGTGTTTTCTCTCCTGCATAGTTGAACTCAAACTCACCGAGCCACTCGCAGCCGTAGAGCTCCACTCTCATGCAGACGTTCATGGAGTGGTCAATGACAGGCATGAAGCGGACCAGACGAGCAATGATGGGGGGCTGCATGTCCCTGAGTGCGATGTCGTACGTGTTCCTGTTGCCCTCAATCACCTGCAGACGAAGCAAACATTTGATGACATCATGATCAGGCTAACTGATATCTGATCATCACTGTATTGTTTTTGTAAGAAAATTAAGCTCAATAATTAGTCACTTATTTGACTAAGTGGCTGGTCAATAAGTCACTAATTAACTAGTGCCTAGAAAAAGTTTAACCACCCCTTAAAAGTAACCTATAATACTTCCTTGAACTGGTTAGGATGGGCCTATGGCAGGGGTGTCAAACTCCAGTTCTCAACGGCCACTGTCCTGCAGTTTTTAGATGAGCCACAGGTATAAAACACTAGAATGAAATGGTTTAATTACCTCCTTCTTGTGTAGATTAGATATCCAGAGCCTTGCTATTGACCTAATTATTCTACTCAGGTGTGGTGCAGCAGAGGCACATCTAAAGGTTGCAGGGCAGTGGCCCTCCAGGACTGAAGTTTGACACCTGTGGCCTACGGGCTACACAAAACATGTTCATTGCATTTTTTTTTTTTTTTTTGCACAAGTTCATTCTTAGATAACAAGATTTTCGTCTGCTCACTTCTGCCTACTTTGAGCTCCTTTTAGAATCAGCTGTTCTTATCACTTAAGAAGCCCCAAATAAGCTGCTGCTGGCCATGTCAAAGTTTACACTCGCATGTGAAAATGGGTGCGAACAGATGCGCAATTACGCAACCGTGCATCTTTGAGAAGCAGAAGTGGAGCCTCCTGCCCAACCAACAAGAATGCAGCAACTGATTTCTGGATGGTAAGTCAGCAACAAACCACTTGTCTTTTCCAGCAGCCATTGTACAGCACACACAGCAGTAAAACCAGCTGACCAAACGGGCAGGAGCGCCGCTTGGGTTGCTAGGTGACGGGCTGAACGTCACTGGGGTTGACGACCTAGGTTACCCTTAGGTGAAGGGCTTTGTCTGCTGATTTGTGACGTTACATTTGCTTTTGAAACAGGTAATTTTACATACACCAAAATAATTAACTTATTCCCAAAAAACCGGCAGGGCATATTTTTTAAGTGCATGGGTTGTTTTTAGAAGCAGTAGAAACCCAAATGAAAGTACAAATGGAAATGTGAATACATCTTTTTTTGTAAAAATCACAACTTTCGGTGTAGAATCATGAAAATGCATTTCATGGGAAAGCACAAACATCTTCAAAGTTCTGATGAGGTGAATGTCACACATTTAAAATAAAAAAGAAACTCAAAAGTGAGACATTCATCTACTTTTACCCTTCTTCCATCCTGCTTCCTTGTTACTCTGAAACCTTACGGTAAAATCCATTAAAAACTGGTTGCCTCAAGTAGTCACTCTGTGTGCTATTTAATTCTTGGACCTCCATCCTGCCCCTCCATTAAATCCAAAATACTGTCAAAGTGAATTGTGGGGGTGGCACCATCATACTGTGGGAATGTTTCAGCAGGGAAAAGGTGCATAGATCTAAATTCAAGGCAATCCATGAGGAAACCTGATAGACTACATATCGGGGCACATTTTCCTTGTTCAGCAGGGCAACAACCATAAACACAACCTTATTCATGTGGTCCAGTCAAAGTCCAGCCTTACCTTACTTAAAGTCAGAAAGTCGGCGCAGCTTTTTTAACTATTAGTTAGAAGGGTCGACTCATATCATTATCTTCGACTTCTCGCCAGCAGGTGGAGTTACCTGTTTCCCCTGCCTGTTCCTCCATGAGATCCAGCGACTGCCATCCCGACTGTACTTAATCTTGTACATCTGGGCAAACTCGTTGCCCATTCCTCCAGCGTGACGGCCCTGGGTGCCCACAAGGGTGATGAAGTGGAGCGAACGCAAGTCGATCTGGAGGAACTCCTTCAGGTGGTCTGGCTCAACAGTTATCTCCGGACACCATGCGCCGTCTCCCTCCTCACCGTCCAACCTTGGAGGTAAAGATAAACAATTTGAAAACGTGGGAAGAAGAGGGCGCCAATGAATGGAGGATGTAGAGGGGGGGAAAGATGTCAGGATGAAGAGGAAACGTGGAAAGAAATGTAAAAGTGGGTGGAGTGGGGGATTTGAGCTCTTAAAGCCAGTTGTAAAAAGGTTCTGGTGAAAGGCTGCGTCGTAAATCGTTCAAGTGCTAGTTTAGGGGAAGGGCCTGGGAAGGGAGAAGGGTAGCAAGACAAAAATTCAACCCACAGTAGAGGCGGAAAGTGTCTGACTTCAAGATCCCGATACTTAGCAAAGGCCACCCAAGTTCTACAGCGTACAGCTTAGCACACATCCCCACACACCTGCTCTCCTAATGGCACGTCTGTGAGCAGAATCGGTACCCCAGTTTGTGGTTTACGTCTCATAATCAGGCACAGGCACCTAACTGAACAAGCCACCCATGTGTTGCATTCGTTATCATGCTAAGAAACACGTGTCTGAGCTTGTGTGTGTGAGAGATGTACCTGCCGTATCTGGCAGCGGTAGATTCAGACCACTGACTGGAGGCAGAGATGTCCTCATCCGGTATCTGCCCACTCGACATCCCCAGAGCGTATCGACACACACCTGGAACATCAAAAATATGCATCAACGCAAGGGTCACTGCTGTGGAAAATCAGACAGACACATAAGATGATGAGTGTTTAACCCCTTATTTGTCACCCTCAAAACACTTACATGTAAATCAATGGACCCATGACGACAGCAGCATTTCCACACCTGATATGATGAGTTATCACATCCCTGCAACATTTCTCCTACTGCACTGCTCTGATTAATAGTTTGCAGGGAAATTTTGAAGCTCAACTCAAACATTCGCTCCATCCAAGTTTGCGTGCACATAAAAACCATCAACACAGATTGGGTAACGCTGGACGAAGGGGTCGAGCCAAACTCTGAGTTCTCATAATAAACTTTAGCTAAACCCCAGCACTCAGACACATGAAGTTAGCAGGAAAGTAAGTGTGCTGGGTGAACAGGACCGGTACCGCTACCTCGTGGCTTTGCTTTGTGGTCAACAGGAGCAATATTCCCCCACCATTTCCTGCATGCCATCCCACCCCCTCATCCTCCATTTTCTGCCTGTTGCCCGCCTGTGTGGTCTCTAGCAAGTCTGAAACGAAAGTTGTGATTTTACCTAATCCTCCACTGATTAGGACTCTCTAAAGTACCGGCTAAATGAGACAAACATGGCCAACAGTGGATGCAAATGTCTCCAGGGTGAATAGCAAAAGAGTCTCATTCAGGGGTTGAAATTAAGAGGGTGTGAGCTCTGCAGTGTGAAGCTTAATGTTTTAGATGAAAGGGCCTTTGGGAAGTCTTGGTTCACATCGCTGTGATTGGCCTGGGCCGACGTCCACAGCTGAGCTGCATGTGGAGGTGAAAGGGAGTGTGGCCCTGTTTGCCTGGCTCCATGTGTTACAGTAAGCCTTTGAGAAGATGCCAGCAACAGCAGAGCTTGAGGTTCAAGACCTTTTCTGTTTCTCCAGCTCTCTCCTTTTTTTTCTTCATCTCACCCTATAATCATCTCTTCCTCTCTTCTTAACCTCCTCCAAATATTTGCTTACAGTTTTACTTTGTGGAAACACAGTTTGGACTGATGACCGAATACTCCGGCCGTTGTTTATATATAAATATATATAATCCTCCCCTAGTTTTGCTTTCTTTACTTCAGAAGAATAATAAAGGCATACATATTTATAAACAGAATCAATGAAAATCTGGCTTTGTGTTAGAAAGTGGACCTCTTACCTAGTCATGAGTATTTTGCTGCCTGTATTAGGTTTTCTTCCACCACTAGTCCCAGCTAGCTTCCCATCAACTTCCCTGTCCCTGTTAAACAAAACCATCTCAGCACCACAACCCTGCCACCCACCATGTTTGACAATGGGAGAGGTGTGTTCTGGCTGCTGTGAAGTGTTATCTTTCTGATGCAAATGGATCTGTACATGGGCATTATCTTACGCAAGTTGTCCTCCAGAGTTACCATGTGCCTCTTAGCGGTTTCTCTGATTGATGTTCCTGTTGCACACCCTGATAGTTTAGGTGAGGATAGTATCTAGGTAGATTTCCAATAGTTCGATTTTTAGACAATAGTTTGAATAGGGCACCTTGAGATGTAGGATGTTGTTTTATGTCCAAATCTTGATTTATATTTCTCTGCAAGTTCATCACTTTCCTGTCTTCTGTAACAAACCTCTTAGACCTTCAAACAACAGCTGTATTCTGTGCTGTTTACTATGTTGATGACTTTTGGAGACAGTTGGATGCATTTGATTTTAATTAAAGGGACTGCATTATGTATTTTCCCGGCATGTATATATACAGTATATATATATATATATATACACAGTACAGACCAAAAGTTTGGACACACCTTCTCATTGAATTCAATGAGAAAGTGTGTCCAAACTTTTGGTCTGAACTTAAAAGAAATTTGATGTAGCAATTTAACACCTTGAAATTGGCCTCTGTCTCTTTAAGAAGCTCGTGCTCTTTCCAACCTTCAGAGCGTCATCGCCACATTTCTCCATGATGCCGTTAAAACCGTTTTCAGGAGTGTTGAAGTGAAAAGTAGTTCCCATGATGAGCTCAGTAGATATTCAGATCCACCAAGTGACTGCTAACTGCTGCTGCCGCTAGTCTGGAGGAGATGAGTGGAGGAGTCATGCTCTGTGAGGAGGAGCCTCGGCTGGAAACTGCAAGCTTAAGGAGGAGCTTTGTTAAAATAGGCCAAGCTTGGTGAGAACGAGCGTTTAGGCACATCTGAATGACTCGTAATGTTTTATTAACATATATGCAATTCTTAAAAACTGTGTATCCTTACTGCTTTGTCTTGGCCTGTCACATAAAACCTAAGAGTTAAAGTTTTCTGTTAGGATGACAAAATGTGAAAAATTTCAAGAAGCAACTTTTTTTTGTTGTTTTTTTTTTTTTTTTTTTTTGCAAGGCATTGCAAAAAGAATACCGTTGGAGCAGGCCATAAAAGCAAAAAAACAAAAACAAACATGGCATATAGCTGTGGCAATAAAAATGCTATTTCCAACCACTTCACTAAAAAAACTCTTAGTCACTGCTGATGTCTTTCCATCTTGGCATTAACAAACTGCCAGAATGTCTGCATTTACAAAATGCTGCCACATTGGCTGATCCACTAATTATCTGATTTGACCACCAGGACCTTTCAGCTAATTTCCCTCTTAGCTCACATTAAAGCTGCAACACTCAAATTTGTTTGCCCACGACTGTCCGTAGAACTCGTCATCAGTCGCCATGGCCACCACATCCCATAGTAAGTCTAAGACAGAGGGAGGTGGCTTTCAGGATGTTGTCCAGGATGTATGAGCGCTCCTCCAAATGTTGGTTTTTGCTGTGTTTATTTACCTACCCGGCCCACTCAGAGGTGACTCTGGGGGCGAGTTGTGGGGGCATTAGAGAGTGCATGGTTGGAGGCAAGCACACATACATGGGTTTACTCAACCACCAGCTAAAAATATCCTCTCAGGTGGAAAAGTGTACGCCTTTGTGTTGTGGATAAATTTCAAATAAATGAGAAAGTCAAGTCTCCTTTGAGTCATGCTTGATTCATACATAATTTTTACAACAACTGAAGGGAACATACTTGGCTGTATGACTATTGCTACAAAAGTCCCTGGAAAATACATAATAATGAAAGTGGAGATTTGCACATTTTCCACTTTTCATTTTCATTAATCATAACAATGCAACAACTGAAAGGAAAAGCTACAAATAAAAGGGGAAAAACTGTAACAGAGGTGAGGGACGGGGGTAGAAATTGGCAAAGGGGCAAAGTGACGTATAGCCATACACTTAACGTGTCATGTTGCTATGATTTGTGTGCGTAATCGTTTGTCTCCGTACAGATTTTGACCAAAGGTGGCAGCAGTATAAAGATAAATAACATTTTGTTTCTTCTTTTGATTCGTGGCTAAACATCAAAGGTTATTGGGTCTGAGGAATGCCACCACTCTTTTACAGTAAAAGCCCAGTCGCGACACAATTTCCCCACACGGAAACAATATTTCTGAACAGATTTGATTCATTTAGTGAAGCACAACTGTCATCTAACAAGTACATCATCTGAGGTACACTGTTTTGCACAAGTAAAAAAAATAAAATAAAAATTTTAATTAAAATGATAAAGCGCAAACAGACTCGAATATGTCCTCTTGAGGCTTTAAAGCAGATTATGAAGATAAATATGGAAAATTAAGCTGAGTCTACTCAAGAGCCCAGAACAGCAGAGGACAGAGCGTGACTTTGGTGTCATTTATAAAGTAATAAAAGATAATATGATATCTAAAAAAGAAAAGAATCCAATATTAGCTGGGATTAGAATCAGCCAGTAAACTTAGGCATTCAGTCAGCATGCTCTCTAAGCGCTGTCCTCTCAAAAGGTCTCGTCTGCAAAGCCATTGCTTAATATTTGGCTGCCGGGACGGGGCCTGCCCTGGAGCCTGCCTCTCTCCACAGCGAAATAAAGTTCGCCCACTCACAAGCAAAATGGGAAAGACAGGGATGGTATAACTCCATTGCTAGGGAATTTTAAATAGGGGAAAGTTGGCAACTCGGCTCTGCTAAATTCAGCCATGAATATTTCCAGACTGTGGAAAAATGACCTTCTTCTCAATGCAGCAGAACCGAAGCATTCAAGAGAATTATAGGTGCGTCAATATATCAGAGCAGGTTGAGATCTGAGCTTTCAGCCACAGTGGGAGAGATGTTTTTTTGGGTTTTTTAAGCGTGGATGTAGACTTGGGTTGCACGCAAAAAAATTGCTTGAGTGGCGAACCTCGTTGAACTGTGACCACAATTAGATGCGCAAGCAGTCCTTTCCAAGACTTATGAGTGGTCAAACACGGGGAATCACGCACTGGACGCTCCTGTGCAGAAACACTAACAAAACGACACATAAACACTGTGGAAGAAAGACAGTGAATTTCAATGGACTTTCCTGCTGTCAGAATGTCTGGTATGCATTAGCCACAGACTCCAGTGGGATAGCTGGATCCACAGCATGCATGTGCATGAGGGAAAATCCATGCAAGCAGGCGTAGTAGCACACACACACACACACACGCCAACACACACAACGTACAAAAACAAAGAGAGTGAAAGTAAGAGGGTTCACCAGAGTCAAACAAGACTCCGGTTCACACTTTGCCAAATAGGTCAGAAACATATACATATAGAGCGGCGATACAGGCAGAAGCATTAGCGGTAGCATGCTCAGCTTAGCATCAACTTGACTATACTACCTTTTTTTTTGATTTTACATTTATATCAAAGTCAGGCCAAGGCATAAGCAAACTAAGCAGCTGCTATCAACTGGTGGAGTTGCAATGGGGACAAAAACAATAATATCCCTCATGCAAGTCAGGACAACAAGGTTTTTGTGTGTACAAATGGCAACAATTTTTTTATGACACAAAACACAACGATTTTTTAAAATAAAAACACTGTAGTCAGAGCTTTTTCTAAGCAAAATAATATTAGTAGCCTAACTGTTCTCATCAAAGAATTAAGTGTATGCTACAATAAATGTCTATGATGCAAAAATGTCTGAAAATGAATGATATTTACGGGATATCAGGTAGATGTGAGGGCTTATAGCCAAAAGGCTCCCTAGTCGAATTGTGCCAGCATTGGACAGGCCCTGTTTTTCTTTTTTCCCCACATCTCCTTGTAAATTGTGCTTCCATCTTGGATTTGGCACAAAGATCGAATCCAAGATGAACCAGTAGCCATCTACACAAAGAGTAGCTTATCGTCAAGAATTGCTTTTGTTCAAAACAACCCTTTGTCATGACTTAATACTTTTAGTTTTGGCTATTAAAATGGTGGGGGTGTAAAAAGCCAAATCTTAAAAAGTAAATGTGAGGTGGAGTTATCTGGCAATGGCAATAGGCTAATTTTTATGTGTCTCCTCTGTGACCATGGCGACGAGAGAGTGATTCACCAAAGTATTTGTGCCTCAGGGCACTTTTTGTTTTCACATTAGCGCACACTCTTCCTCCACTCTTCATGGGGGTTTATGTGATGAAGGGAAGTCAAAGGAAAATGTCACTGAAAACTAATATGAAACTATGCCCAGAAGTCAAAAACCCCACTGTAAATGTGGTGGCGTCAGTTTGCTGTCAATTTGCTGTGGTGTGGCTGGTCAGGGTTGATGAAAAGATGAGTGGAGTTAATGGCAAGTCTGCAAAAGAACTGAGATTGAGGAGGAGGTTCATCTTCCAGCAGAAAGAAAACCCTAAACATTCGCTAAGAGCTCCAGTGGAAGAGTTCAGCACAAGGCATATTCATGTCAGAAATGTCCCTGTCAAAGTCCATCCAGAAAATCTGATTGATAATCTGCCACAACACCTGAGAACTTATTTTTAAAGACTCTGCACGTCCAATCTGACTGAGCTTGAGCTCCCAAAGAGTCGCATTGGTTTTGTAGTTGTTGCAAAACTTGTAGAGTCATTCAGCAAAAGCTGAGTCAACAAATTCCCAACTCAGGAGGGCTTAATATAAATACGTTCAGATTTTCATTTGTTAAAGAAACGGAAAGTGATGTATCGCATGAAACCACAGAAGAAAAAAAAAAAACGTAAACAGCTCTGAATATTTTTGCAGATCACTGCATCATCTCACTTTTCCGGAGCCATTTGTTGCAGTTCAGATCTGTGTATGTGTCACATATTATTTTTGTTCAACAGTAAAGGAATCTCACCCTAATGAGAGAAGCTCTGTGTTGCCAGCTCGAGGTTTTCACTGGCAAATATCTCCTGTTCTTCCATTTTGTCAGCTATAACTAAAAACTCATTTCGGTTTCAATTTAATTCCATCTCTGTCTTTCCCACTCAATTTACTTGTTAAAAAACATTGATCTACATTTCACTTGATTCCAAGAAAACCACAAGTGCAGATGCTGGAAAGAGCTGGAAGAAAGGTGAACGTCCTTGGATCACTGGAGTCAAACCAGAGAGACGCAGGACCACAGGACTCTTACGAAGCACAACTTATCCCAAATCCGAGCTTCCTGCATGATTCAAATGCCGAGTCCAATTCCGACAGCTTCCTGTGGCGGCACAAACCTGGGTTGACCTGCGATGTGACGGTTCCCAGCAGTTGGATGACAATGAGCGGGAGGAAGTGAGTGTCTGACAGGTGCCTCATCATCGTGAACACACGACGTCCACAATCTGGAGAAAAATATGAAAACAGCAGGTCAGACATGTCCGAAGGATTTCCGATGTTACTTAACCACTAAAGCAAAAAAAAAAAAAACAACAAAAAAAACTAATCCCACCCATTTGTGTTTGCTTTTTGGTATTCATGGGAACAAAACTTTCATTTAGAATAGCCTACATGAGAGCCTAAATAGAATAATGCTTTTTTACAACCAGTCACAAAAACGCAGTAATTACCAGCTAACAGTGGAATTTCCATTAACCAACCAGTTTATTACCCAATGAGGGGGGAAAAAAACGATTAAACCTAAAACTGCAGTGACGTCGCGCCATCAACCACATGAGACGAAACAGCTTTGCATGCTTAGTTCTGAGTTGATATTCAAATATGCACCCGAGCTGAGAAAGTAAACGACGCCTGGATGAATGAAAGGATGAAAAGAGGGAAGGAGGAGGAGACGCTGAGGCCTTAAATCACAGACATGACTTCAGCCGGACTGACACGGAGCCAAGAAGCCACCTCCGACTGACCACTCGGTCCAGCAGCTCGGAAACCAGTTGCAACCAGTTTGTGTCCGCGTTTCATTCATGATGCGAGTCTTTTACGTGAAAGCTGACATCCGCTGGAGCCTCACAAACAACCTTTTCACTCTCAGTATTGTAGAGAAACGGTTAGATTTCACTGAGACTTTTATCTGTTTACAAGTTTAGCTGCAATTTTTGCACAACGTTTTAACATGAGAACATAAGTGGATACATGTGGATGAGTCTCCAGGTGCACTGCTGTTTTCTACAGACTTTCTGGCTGACTCATCTTCAGACTGCTGGCACTTTTTATTATGGCTCACAACACAGGGTGGCATGGCTTGGCGGGCGGCATCAGCAGTTAAAAAAAAAAAAAACTTAGTCATGCTCCAAATTAGTTTTTTTATTTTAGATTTTTGTGAAGCTTTGTGGAGGATCAGCATCCAAAGTTGTTTTTAATCTAAAATAAAGCTTAAACCAGAACGGAACCATGGTATTGAACAGATCTATATATTAGTTGATGAATATTGAGGCTCAAAAAAAGGCTTTACTCATTCATGCAAGGAACATTTTATAATCTAGAAAAATCTCTTGGTGTAAACATGATTAACACAAGCAGAAAAGTCTCAGCTTTAGGACTCAGTTAAGATCTCTACGTTTTTGAATTCTTATTTCAAACTTGATCGATTTCGCAACATTTCTGACTTAACTCCATTGTTGCCACTTTCCACAAAATTGTTTTGCTTTTTCACTGCCTTTTCCTGCCACCTCTCATCCCAAGTACTTACCACTAAGAAACCTCTACCAAGCCAAATTCCTCTGTTTTCAGTGCGTATGAAACACAAGCAGCTGATGTTTTTGCATTTGGAAGTCAAACACATGTTTATCATGTTCATTACACGTTAAAAACAGCCCGTGTTGCACAGGGGGCCAGGGGAGACCTGCCTCTGCTTCAACATTCATTACTGATCACACTTTCAAATTTCTCTTCCCCACTTGCTCCTTTTAGACTCAGCGGTGCACTTTTTTTTTCTTTTTTTTTTTTCGTTTATTTAACCAGGTAAACCCCGTTGAGATCTGGATCTCATTTTCAAGCTGTCAATATAGGTGTGCTCATATTCACACAAGCATCTCCATAGACGTTTTGAGTCCAAGGCCTCATGTAGTAACTTTGGCATCACTATAAATAAGGCGTCAACTTCACTAACTTTGAAACCAATACAGGTTTTGCTTTCTCGTCATTTTAAGAATGACCTAAAAGCTGCCAATTAGGGAAAAAATGTCCACGGCCTCCAGCAGATTCATGAACTGCGAACTCTGCAGTTTGCTAGCGGGAATAAAATCACAGTGAAGAAACCGGTCTTATCACATAACAGTAGTGAAGATAAAAAACGTTTTTTGTGTGTGTGTCTGTTTTGCTTGATCACAGTTGTAATTTCACATTCCCTATGCGTCTCAGAACATAAAGTACATAAGGATCCATCTTATAAAATAATCCCAGTCCTGGGAACTGGGAGCTGATGTGTCAAAATGCTCGATCCATGTATTTATTGATATCTTCTAGAAAACCAAAAAAATATTTGTTTTTTTATTTTAGTCACAGGGTTTCAGTATGTGCTCTAATTGGGCCTTAACAGTTGTTAACAGTTGCTAACCTTGAAGTGGTTAAACATTACACTTCATATCAGTTAGAGACTTGGTAAGATGGCTTTGAACAAGTCAAAGCACAGTGAAAACCTCAGAGGACAATAACATGACAAGCGTCTCTGGAAATTCTGATCCAGAAAACAAACCAGGGAAAATAATGATGAATACGACGAGGTCTGCTCCGGGAATCCGTATTCATATTCCTTGTGAATATGTCCTCATCTTGGAATATCGTTTGTTTGTGCCAATGTTTCATTGAGATGGATTTCCTGCCCGCCATGTGTTGCGATGCAGCATCTTCATGTCCCAGCTGTGCTCTCAGCATGAAGATAACAGCTGTTCCTCCACATCTGTTCTCCGCTGCAGCAACACGAGATCAGTAAACAGGTTGATAGAGCCTCAGGAGAAACTTATTCAGAGCCCGCTTCTGAGTCAAACGAGACTTTTTGTGCTTTTCACTTGCAAATGCCGGGCCTTCGCAAAAGTGTTCACACCCTTCTAACCAAAGCTTTTGTGAATGTTGCAACCGCAAACTCCAATGTGTTTCATTAGGATTTGTGTAGTGAGAAAAACGTGAAGCATAAAAAATGGTTTTCAGTATAAAGTTTTATGTGGATAAATATCGGAAAAGCTTGGTGTGCCTGTTTTCGGCAGCCTGAGTAAAGGAAAACAATTTGCTCTGTTTACAGCTGTTGTAAGTTTGGGACGTTTTCTCCGCCTGCTTTGCACGTGTTTTTCCCGTTCTTCTCTGAAAAATATCTGAAGCTCAGTCAGACAGAGCGTCTGTCACCGTCAGTGTTCACGTTTTGCCACTGAATCGCACGTGAATTTGACTTTGACTGGGCCCCTCTAAAATGTCACTGCCTGAACTCTTGTCAACATTCAAGCTCTGATCGTGTGTTCAGCGGTGGAGATCCAAAGGGAGGTGAGGTTCTGCAACACTCACCTTAAAACCTTAAAGGTTTTCTAAATCTATAAGTCTCTGAAAGATTGAAAGACTTTCTCCCAATTGTTGCTCTACAATAATCTCCATCAATCTTCCTGTCAACTTTGAACAGCTCCTCACAGCATGATGCTGCCACCACCATGTTTCAGTGTGAGGTCGTTGAGCACAGGAAAACGTGCATCGTTTCTGAGCAGAGCATCTTCTTCCTCGTTGGCACTACTCCTTCTCTGGCTTCTGCCAACATGTGAGATTTATGGAGTTTACGTCCAGATTTTAATCCAACCTGAGCTGTGAAGCTCTGCAGCTCCTCCAGAGTAACCACGCTTATCCCGACTGCTTCCTGCAGGTTAAGGTGGGAAGCCGTATCTTTGTAGGTTTGCTGTCGTGCCATACTCTTTTGGACTGAATAGTTTAAACATTTTCCAGATGAGCTGATCAGTGCTTAATGAAATTTTCAAAACTGGGGATAAACAACTTTGTTTATTCAGTGATATTTGCTCTGTAGCCTTAGCAGAGGAATCTAATTATTACTGACAACAACTTAAGTAAGATAATTGCACTGGATTTTATTTAGCAGTGTCAAAGTAAAATGGGCTGAACATTAAAGCAAATTTCAAATTTATTCTTTTTTTTTGGGAAACCATGACTCTTTTTTCCTTCCACTTAACAATTATACACTAAGTAGTTTTTGTCTACATAAAATTCCAATAAACTCTGTGGATTGCGGTAGTGTTGTGACAAAATGTAGAAAAGTGCTAAAGTTCTGTGGAGGGAAAAAAACATTAGGCCTCGTAAAATATTTAATCTGTTGCAAGGTCGATGTTATTGTAATATAGCAGTAGTTCTATTGATCATCTTCCATTTGTCATCTGCCATTTAGGTTATTATGTGTTGTAGATAACTAGAAATGTGCTGAGTGGTGCTTAGAAGTACGAGAGCTGCAACAGAGACCGTTCTCATATTTGCACATAAACTTCATAGATCCTGAGTCCTTCTGATCTAAAGCGCCTCAGCAGACCACAGGACATTTCAGAGAAGTGACTTTTTGCTGAAATAAGTGGTTTAATCATGGAAATAATATCTCCTTCCAGGAACAGTGTCCTTGATAGCTGCCAAAGACTGGAAAACTCAGAAAGCTTAAAGTCAGAGAAATGGTGTGATTGGAAGTAAAGCTACAATGGGAGTAACACAGATTGAACACGTTCATTTATTAAAGGTGGCGCTTTAAAAATTTCACTCGGACAATAAATTATGAGAAAAAGAATATTTTGTTATGACCTCTTCTGTCCTCACTGGACCTTCCAAAAGTATTGCTAGGACCGTTCCAGCCCCCTTTCTCTACTGATGGCAAATACTGCTGGAATGTTTTAAACTCTGATCTATTATTTTTCAAGGCTGCTGCTCCACACACCACTCCCTCTGGGTCACATATGAGGAAAATAAGCCACTGACACCTTTAGAAGCTTTCCGAACAGGGCCAGAAAAACAAACCGAAGCAGAAGGAGAGTAAAGCAACCAAAACATAACCCCCCCCACACAGCCCCTCTTTAATGTCATATACTGTGTCAGACAAATTTCAGTTTGTTCTGGGGATCATTTTTCATCAAACACTCATTTATAAGAGTCCCCCTAAAAAAAAAAGAGAAAGAAAGAAAGGCTAAATCTTTACGGACCAGAGGAAGACCGGATGGAACAATAAAGAAGAGATGGAAAAGAACATTACTTCCCCGGTGTGTGTGTGTGTGTGTAGGCGTGTGTGTGCGTGTGCTTGCAGAATGTTTCACATTTTGTTCCTGCAGGCCCTCTGCTGCATTAAATAAATTCGCATTAAATAAATTCTGCTTATGAAGTCACAAAGGAGCTTCGGGTTTCTGCAGTGTCATCTTTGCAGTGAGGGGACCGACTGGATCTGTCAAAAAATATTACTGCTTCAATTACTGTAACCATTAGATAGAGGGCATACCTAAAGCAATGCAAAGTTAAAGACAAGCTGACACTTGCAATGGACTTTTAATGCAACTTTTAGTGCAACTTTGCATTAAAAGTGTCATAAACATTCATGAAGACTCCTTCATGTTTATGACAGCGTCATGTCAATCTTATGCACATCCCTTCAAATAAAGTGTAATGAAAATTTCCTACCTTTTCTCTCTTTTGTTACACTTACAAGTTTGGGGTGTAAAAAAACGGCTTTCACAAAGGGCCCAATGCCATTTGTATCCTGAGTGTTACAACTTTGCATTGTGTGGGAAAAGCAAAAAAATGTTTTACTTCTTTTTGGGAACTGACTAAAGAGTCAATTCTCAATAACTAAAGAGAAACTCAAAATACGACAATGATTCTGACAAAAGAGCCGCTTCAAAACGAATATGAATCTTTCGAGATGAAATGACACACAAGTTCGCTCTATTTACAGGTAGCAAAAGCGTAAAAAGCCCAGGGTCTGTTTCTACGCTTGCGAGGCGATGTATGTACACGAAGCGTGGAGCATACCCAGCGAAACAGATGACTGTGGGATTGCGGTGGCCGCTGTGTTCTCAGCAAAGATCAGAAATGAGGACAAAAGCGTCCTCCGGTTGATGTTTGTAAATGTGGAGCCAGTGGGAGCCGCTGCACGCCCTTTCACATTCACCACAATCTGTGATGCATCAGCTTCCCACCTTAGAATAACATCTGTGCGCAGATGCAGTCCGAGATATCCTGGGCTAAAGTATCGAATCACAACAGCATCAACACTGACCGTTTCACATGGAGCATTTCCATCTGACACTGATCTCTAGCAGAAGGTAGGAGTGAGAGGATTCCTATTAAATCCTCTCACTCCTACCTTAAGGCTGAAATTATAAAGCCCAGGAAGCACAGAAGAGTCTATCAGAGATGTTTCTATAAATGCAGATACTATCAATGTGAATTTCTGTGGGTTGATGTGGGAAGAGGGGGGGGGCTGTTCTGTTCTCTAAAAACATCAGGTCCCTGCAGACACGTTGAGGAAGTGGTGAAAGACAGAAACTCCCCTCACTTACCCACAGGCCTGCAGAAAGCAGGGAATGAGCATGCACACTCTGTACCTTCATGTTGGACTCATCCAAATTTGATGATGTTTCACATTTGGACTGCTTACTGGAATCACTGTCCGGACCCGAATATCAGAGCGCACACCAACCTCCCTGGAGCTCTGCTGCAAGCACAGTCATGCATTCGCAGAGAGCTCAGTCTGGAGTTTTAATGCAGAACGTTCATCAAAGCCGAGTTACTGTGATGCCTGTACAGATAAAATGACTTTCTCAGGAGTGATAGAGAGCAGAGGCGGCGCACTAGTCGGTCCTGCAGCCTGGGAAAGCCTGCAAAGTCAACACACAGGTTTACTTAACTCTACTCCCTACCTCTGTCTTTTTCTTTCTTCTTCTTCGCATGCACACGCAAACATATTCAGGGGTTTTACATGAGGCTTTGCAGGGAGAGGAAATTACAGAGGCTGAGAGAGCTGAGTGTAAAGTCGACCATCAATCCACCACTAACTGGAACAGATACCAGGAGACGAGCAAAAGAGGAGAGAAAATTCTCTCCAGATTGTCTCCGGGCTTCAATAAATTACAACAGAGAGTCATAATTTCTATTAATCCATTAAATTGCACATATCTGGAAAATTTGCACCAAATCCAAATAGCAACAGGATAGTTTCATTTCCAAATTAGGCATAAAATATTGGATTCTGGACTATTTTCCCTCTTATTCGTATAACCATTGCTCTCAATTAATGTTGATTTTCTCTCGAGGAATGAAACCCATTAACACTTGAAGCCAAAATACATACATATTACTGCCTAAAATAACACAATACTAAAATAATACAATAAGGTATGGTGTTTTGGGGGTCTTACATGTTTCTCCTTTTTCCTACAAATGTGACAACTGATATTTTTGGCCAAAAACATTTTATCTCCTGTCACCAAAGAAAATGTCTTCTGAAAAATGAGGATATTTGCCTCTGATTGTCAGACTGGAAACAGATTTCCTTTTTATGTTGCTTTTGAAGTAATGGCTTCTTCCTTAAAGAGTGGCCTTTCAGTCAGTGTTATTAGAGGAGTCGCTCAGCTTCAGTCAACATCTTCACATCTTTTTGGCTATTTTTGGGTTTTTTGTGCTTTTTGTCCTGAGGTTGATGCTCTGAAACTCTTCCCAGAAAGCTGTGCTGGCTGGATATTCCCATAAGGTTTACACCATGTCATTGCTTGAACAGATGGAGCTCATATCTCGATGACTAGGCTTGTGAAGGTCCACATTTCTCTTCGTAATATCTGCGTTGGTCTCTTTTGACTCCTTTAATGACGCCACACAAGGAGGCGGTGCGTTTGAGGTGTTACCGTCACACACACCCGAAGCTGTGGCTCCCATTCACTCAAATGTTGCGAGATACCCCATGAAACGCTTTCATAGGTAATATGTGGTTTACCCAAATCGTTTATGCGCATGGTAATTAACGTTTAAGGGGAGGAAAAGAGGGCTGCTGCATGTAAACTTCTGGTTTTTAAGTGTGTGTTTCCTTTAAGGTTTTTTTTTTTAAACGATTCCTATAAACATCAGCATGCATTCACCTATTTTTATACCTGTTTAGGAAGCCTGATAATTCAGAGCACACGTTTCTGCTCATGCGTATTGATGTGGACTGTCAGTGTCGTCGTTGTTATGCAGTCAGCTTGTGCGCTCGGCACCAAAACCCCTCACATGTGCTTCCTATTAAATCCTCTCACTCCTACCTTAAGGCTGAAATAAAGCATCACATGTTTCATTTTTACGGGAAAGCATGAAATATGAACCACATTTCCCAATCAGACCCAGGTGGAGCCATGTAAACATAACGTTAGTTAAACTTAAGTTACACTCTGTGGGCGGTGCAATGGGGTCTCGTGGCAAAATCATTGTCAGGTCTTTTTATTCACCCTCTCTGAGCATTTCAAATTTTATTTTATAGCGTGTCTTTTGTTTCAAGATTTACTTTTGAAGACGTCGGGTTGCCTGAGGACAGTAGAAGTTTAAGCCAGAGCACAGGCTGAAGGCTGCCAGCTGATATTCAGAAGACGAGAAGCTGTATACTCGCCAGCTCGGCTCACCTGTAAAAACGCTCGGAAAAGCCGAACTCAATCCTGTAAAACCCAGCAAATTAATCTCACAAAGACTCAAAGTGTTCGACGTTAGAACCGTGCAAAGACGGGGCTTGTCTTTGTTATGTAAGGAGAGGAGGCTGAAATCTTTCTCTGGAGATTCATTTTGATGGAATTTCCAGACTCAAACATTTTACAGTTACACTTTCAGATTGAGGAAAAACACCAACCAACGCCAAGAAAACCTTTTTTCCCCCCATCTTTTCTGTTAAGATACACTTCTCTCTGCTGCACTTTGCTTAATTTTTCCATTTTCTTTCCCCATTTTTACACCATTCTGCTAAGACTACCCCGGTGTGTATGGACACCTTTTAAACCCAGATGTGACTCTTTATTTTTATTCTGAACCTCTGACTCTGTTGTTGACATAGTTCACAGTTTTAGAAACATTTCCCTTTTTCGCATACATGCTATTCCGGTAATTTTTGTATCTTCTCTATTTAGCAGTGACGATTTTCTATCATTTTCAAAATCTTTGCTTTTTAGATAGTCTAAAGCTACTTATTAAATATCAAAGAATGCATGTTCGCCCTTTATTTGATGTTAATTTTTAAGCTGCTTGCTCTATGATACAATATTTTTTTTCATCTTACAAAGGAGAGTAATGTTGATCGGATATTAATGGATGAAATGTGGAGGAGTCATCTGCCGGTGAGGCAGGAAACAACTATTCCACGGCTTTTTGTTGCTAATATTAAATAATCTAAGGAAGACAGGATGGATTATTTACAGCTGCAGGTACATCGGTAGCATGAAAACCTGAATGTAAGCAACAGCTGTGTTTTAGTTTTTCCGTAATCGCCATAGCAACCTGTCTCAATCCAAGCGGGTGTACTAGATGTTCTGGCAGGTAACATGTTTCAATCCACTCGATAGGATAGAGATGTACCCAGATGCTGACGTGAATGCCTCACCTCAAACACAAAGCCCAATAGGTGACTATACCGCCTCCTATTGGTCAGTAAAGCAGTTGGTCACCATAGAGACCACAGATGCTGGCCAGTGGACAGACAATGCTGATCAAGGAGCCATATTAGCTAATTTGTTAGCTTTCTATCTATGAAGGAAGCGACCTAATGCTTCATCAAAATAAATTTTGTTTCATTGTATATTTTTATTTTACCCTCCATCTAAAGTTAATTTCTTGTTACTTGTAAACAGAGCATTTTATCACATGCGATAATGTATGTCACAGAACATATATATTTTCTGTAGCATTGTAAATAGGTCATCAATGTAAAGGAGAAGAGGACTAAAAGTTTTCAAGCACAAACTCCTTCAGGTTTACAAAGAAAAAATATCCAGTGAGCCGCGCTGTGCGGATGAAAATGCCTTAACATCGGCTGCAACATTAAGTTGATGAGAGTTTCATCGTATCAGTAGTTCAAGTTGATGGTGATGAGGGGGATGTTTTTTTTCTGCTCATTTTGAGACCCATAGTAACAATCATTTCAACATCCCAGCACAATGTGTCCATCTTCTTAAGACTAACTCCAGCAGGGTAATGCACCATGCCGCAAATGATCTCAAACTGGTTTCTTGAACTTTGCTCCATATCGGCTTCCACAGTCACCACTTCTCAAAACGACACTTTGGGGTGTAATGGAGATTCAAGTTGTGGAAGTGCAGCCATCAAATCTTCAGCTGCCACCGCGGATCTTCCAACGCCTTGTTCGAACTGTGTAACGGAGAACTGAGGCACTTCTTATGGTTTATGGAGGTCCAACTCGATACAAGCAAAGCGCATCTAGTAAATTGGTGTATATCCCCGATAAATCCATTCAATCAGAACCTAAAATCGAGTTTCTCGCTTGTGGCTGCTTGCTGTAAAAATTGCTCTCTTCAAACGACCGCTGACAGCCCATAATCAAAGGAAGACAAACCGAGAGACAGCAAGGTGGAAGGAGCCAGGCAACAAGCACCAAGCAGACAAACAAAAACATGGTGCCACGTGTAAACAGGACAGGGAGAACGAAACACAAAGGCCACATGTACAAACAGAAGACGCAGTTGGTAGCTAGTGTGAGTTATGGATGACTTAGGTTACGTCTTTTTTCATATATTTAGTCTCACGGTCATTTGTGTGCACAGATTAAACCTGTGACATATGAGAGAACTGATTACAGCAGAGAATCAAACATCTTGTGCAACCTGAGCTGAATCTCTGGATGGAGGTTAAACAAAACTCACCAAACTCAAACCTGGAGTAATTATAAAACACCCTTCAGGCTACATGTAACCCTATCCACCTCGACGTCGCTGATGAGTGTGATAATGGTATGGGCCAAATAAGGTCAAAGTGCAAACAAAACACTGCAGTATTTTAGGCTCGATGTTTTGGAAAATGATACTATTTATACCAAATTACAAGCCAGAGAGCATCTGGCTCTCTGCTGCCAGAAGGATTGATTTGAGAATGCTCTCAATCAGACAGACGTCCGTGTTGAGTTACAGCTGAGCTGTGGTGCAGCATTTTGAATGTGGGGGTGAAATTGCAGCCTTTGCTGTGTGTGATTAGGGCTTACATGAGAGGATGTCAGTCAGCCACCAGGCTGTGGAGGGATGGGATGGCTGGTTAAAATAACAGACACATCATGACAACACACACAAAAAAACATTGTTCCTTTAAATTCAACCCATCGGTGTGGTTTCTGGGTACATAACTAACCAGGCTTCATCCACCTATCTGTCACGAACAAGAGTCCTTTAACTCAGCTTTCACCAAAAACCTTTTTATTTGATCTGTCATCATGAAGAAAGAGTTGAATATTAACAAAGGTAAATAAGAACAAAACTGCACGAATCAGAAAGGTTTAAATAATTAATTTCGATAAATAAAGACATTCTGGGATTAATTTGTGGTTAAGTCCTTAAATTAAATCTGTTGATGAAACAAAGCATATTAACCAGGCCATTGAGTAGATTCCTAGAGGCTTGGACTGTGTTTTAAATTTTACCCAATTGCTAACGTTTGCCTGTGATGTATGTAATGCGCCAGTTTGATGGTACTCATGCCTGGGAGAAGCGCCGATCCCAAAGTTAATCTAATATTTGTAATTGTGACCAACACGGACTGAACAGATTCCTTCACTTCCTCCTCTGCTGTTGATATCACTACAGGTGAACTACGATTCCAAAACAGCGCAAAAAAAAAAAAATCAACATCATCGTTCACAACTTCTCCTTCTGTTCCCTGATTGGCCTGACCGGAGACAATCCGAGTCAAGGGGAGAAAGCCCAGGCCATGCTGGAAGCGAGAATGTTTTTCGAGAGGAATTGCACATGAAGGCAATAGTCAGGCTACCATAGTGCTGTAGGGATGTGCTTCTTCCTACTATGACCATGCTGGTCATAGTAGGAAAACCTGCACAAACTGCAGAAGGCATGTGACAGAACCAGAAGTTTGGCAGAGCTACAACATAATGGTTTAGATCGACCATTATCTAAACCATTAGATGATGGTTTAGATAATGGCTGACCATTATCAGCCATTCTCAGTGATCAGAGAATGGCTGAGAGCCAGTCAGTGATCACTGAGAATGATCAGGTGAAAAAAATGTCTAGAAGTGATATCTGTGATAGATAAATCAACTGGGGAAAAAAATCAGTAAACAGTTAAAAGCAGGATGCTTTAAATTTTCTGCCAACTGCTGGTCAGATTGGAGAAACTTCTGCATTCACTGTGCTTCCTATGGAGTCGGATGCACACAGGCAGCAGGGCAAACTCTTCAGCTCGACCTTCCTGCAACAATATTTCCATTGATCAGAGCCGTCCCTCCTGGGTCTGCTGTTGACTCTGCAGCTCACCGAGCGACGAGGGTCAAATGTCAAAGCCGTGAGCTCATGCAAATCCAGGGCTCCGGGCAGCAAAGAGTCCTCTGTTTGGACGTCTTTTAGCCACATACCACAGAAAGATACCCGCATACCTGCCGCATGCAGCCCACAGCGCACCAGCCAACACAAAAACAGGACCAAAGAGCTTCAACAGACCACTGAGAACTTTATGAGGTTCCATGGAGCTATTGTTGAAAGTGTTGGACTAAATTTCACAAAAAAACATTCAAGCCACAATAAAGCAGCGCAAATATTTCCAGGCTTGAGACTTTGAGATTTTATTTGAAACACAAAGTATTTATATTAGTTCTCCGGGGGGGTTGGAGAAGGAGGGTTGGTCGTTGATGTCATTGTTGTTCACAAAAGAAAGAAACTTTAATGTGTTTTCAGAGTAAAAATTAAATTGGGATTTGATGAGCCTTGCACCCATGAGAATTTTTGTTTTCTTTAGTCAAATGATAAACGAGGAAAAACTGAGAGCAGGAATGAGCATAAATCACATTTGCGACAACCATAACAAAGTGAAACCGTGTGCAACGGCTTCTGTGGAAAGCATCTAAAGTAGATGAGTTTCTGCATCTCTTTCTCGTTTACTGAAAAGGTTCAGACACATCAGCTGCCCCAGACTAAAAATGCATCAATCAAACCTTGAAGTTGTCATGGAGGCTTCAGTAAGGCTGATACAAAATGTTAGGTTTCAAGTGTCAAAGAAAACTGCAAAGTTACAAAGATGGAAACCAACAAATTGAGACCACTTACTTTTGTCTTTCTTTGTCTTCAGACCATTTGCTCAAAGATTGGTTTAGTTTATTCCAGTAGGAGCGTGGCGGCTGGATGTTTCGGTCCTCCGTCGTCCAGTTGTCAGCTGCCTTCAGCAGGACTCACTCGGCTGATGTAAGACGCCTCTGCACTGTGGAAAAAAAAAAAGAAAGAAAAAAGAACCAGAGGAGAGAGACGGAGTGAAGCAGAGAGAGAAGGAGGAAAAAACCCTCACATTCTGTGGATTCCTGGGAATGTGCCAAAGTCCCAGAATTCCACACATATGGTTTCAATTAAGGCTGAATCCAAGTCTCAATCAAAAAGTTTTCTTCCACCTGAAAAGAGGCTTTCTTTTGACAACCAGACTGAAGCAACTTTAATAGAAAGTAACCTGTGCGCTTTAATCACTTCATTCACTGCTTTGCGTAAAACCGGGTCTGAGTCCAGGCATGGATTTCAGTTTGACAAATACAGAAAGAGAAAGTTGTGAGTCAAGGCATCAGGGAGGAGTCCTTTATTGACATTTTACAGCTTCTGCAGCCGTTTTGTCCGGATATATTTAGATAAACCTTAACTATCTGATATGGAAAAGTTTTTTCTTTTTTTTTTTTTACAGTATTCTGGTAATCTTGACTTGCAAAGCTGTTTTATGATGACAAAGTCATTCTAGCCTGTGGTAGAGTAACTCCAGAAATTTATATTTATAAAAGCAGAAGGATTTGATTTTATTGCCTTCTTATGTAGAGATTTTCACCAGTTGCAGAAATGGGGCTGGTTGAAAATGTCAGTTTAATTTTGTCATAATTTTACCAACGTTAATTCCCTGACAACTATCAACTCATTCAAAGGTAAAAGCTGAAGTTAAATATTATTTGAAAAGTTAAATATTAAGCTTAGTTGTTTTTTTAAAGCAACTCTAAGTAGCTCTAGAGCACCCGAATTCCTACTGAGATAAATATTGTTAAACATCCATCCATCCATCCATCCATTTTCTGTGCACCCTTGTCCCTAATGGGGTCGGGAGGGTTGCTGGTGCCCATCTCCAGCTACGTACCGGGCGAGAGGCGGTGTACACCCTGGACAGGTCGCCAGTCTGTCGCAGGGCAATTGTTAAACATTGTTTTTAAAAAGTTAAGCAACTTTAAAATACACCCTGAGCAGCAACATAGTAGTTCTAAAATATTTAACATTGCTTCAAATTTAAAACTGAAATTAATCCGAAATTTAAATGGATAAATTATTTGTGAAAAACTGCCCTAATTGTGGAATTTTATTTTGTAGGGTATATCTAAAATATTTGAAAGAAAATGCAGCGTGGGAAGTTGAACTAACTACTCAAAACTATTTTGAGATACATCTGACTGGTTTGTAAGGAACCGTCATTTATTTTCCTGCACACTAGGAAAAATGACAGTGATTAGCTATCGTCGCTAGCTTCTCGTAGGGAGTGAATGCTGCAAGCTAATAACTCTATGCAATCTACTGGGTTTTATTTGATGGAGCACTGCTTGATGACTAGTATCAATTGGTATGTGACTGAATTGAAATGACTGGCGCTAGTGGTAGCCATGGATACTGATTAAACCATAAAAGGACTTTCCAAACTCAAGGGTCTTTACATTACAATCACTTCAGATAAAGTCACTGCACTCAGGAGATTTCCATTCGTCCATTCGCTGTGAGCCTACAAACACCAACTGGCTGGACCTTTGTTGACTTAGCTCAGTAACTTTGAAAGGGGTGAATGTTAATTATTTTGCAGAAAACGTTTTTCACTTTGGGATTAAAGTTTTTTTTGTGTGTGGTTTTTGTTGATTGTGACTGATTTGCAAAAGCAATAAAAAGGGTAAAACCTCCATGGGTGCCAATACGTTTTATAGACACTGTAGCATCTGCAATACTTTCTCTAGTAGATCATGAAAATCAAACAAACTCTAGATATTGATTAGTTACTATAGGAACTACAATGCTGTGAAAACACTCTGCAGTCATAACATGAAATGCATATTCCAAAGTTATGCAAATTGAGAGTTTATAAAGAGATATTGACAAAACAATTTGGTTTCCATGTAGAAAGTGCATTTAATAAAAGATAAAAGCCATTGTATCCATCTAATCTTTAATGATTACACAACCAAAAGAAGCAGATATTATAAATACCCCCCACATCCCGATCCATGTGTCCTTATTACATGTACTGATTACTTAATCTCAGCCTATTCTTGTACAAAAATTACAAGTTAAATAGATGGTAAAGTCCATCTAAACAGCATTCATCAGGACGTATAAAAATAAGTCTCATAAGCAAAATAAATAGATGCACTTGCCGAATGCATAGTCCAGACAATAAGGATTTCATTCATAATTTCACAATGTGTTCAAGTGCTCTATGAAAGAAAGATAAAGTATGGCATCAGCATACAAACAGAGAAAAGACTGCGTACTTCATTAGCCTCATTCACTTAAGACTCAAGAACCTTTCAGGGAGACGCTTGTTATTGCACGGCGATGGCATCACAGTTTCTCTAAACAAACTCAGGAAAACAAAAAGCATGAGGTGATCTTTGGGTTGTTCTCCCGCGTCTGTCCTCTGTTGACTAAACGCCGTTCTTCACCAGTTCGTGGACTCCGCGCTCGTCGATCATCAGGGTCGCCTGAAACTCTCGTCCCTTCACCAACTCCTCGAGACCCTTTAAGAAAAAAGGAAAAAAGAAAGAAAAAAAAAAGTGGAAAACTTTGTCAAGCAGTGATTTGGGGACAACACCTGGATTTTCTGTTAAATTCTCCTGGCCTCACCTCTCCCGCGTAGGAGACCAGCGGAGAGATCTCGCATTTGATCGGAAGGTCGGTTCCATCCTTGAGGCTGCGTCGGAGAAAGAAGCGTTTTCAGAGGAAGGAGAAAAACAGAAGCAGAATGAGAGACAGTCTCATGAAAGACAGAGGGACGGTAGCTTAGAGAAGCGGCAGTAAATCCTGAAAAACAGCTGGGCTTTTACTAAGGCATGTGATTAGAGATCAAAGGTAGATAATCAGATGTTCATCGCAACCAGTGATTAGTACTCTGACCCGCAACACACTTCCTCCAGAAGCAAACAGATGAGTGCCTGGCAAAGTCTCCACCCAGTGCTTCTGAAATACTGGGGGCACTTCACACAAATCCTCACTCATCTTGCCCGCTTCACGGTAATTATTCCAGACAACAATCACAGATCCCACATCTGGAGAGTCAGAGGTTGAGCTGCAAGTGAAGGTGAATGACTAAAAGAGAAGCATTAGGAGCCTTAAACACATTCGTGACTCCAATGAATGTCAAAGAGGCACATGCTTGTGTTTTTACAGTATCTATAAAAAGCTTTCAACTCCTTGGATGTTTTTACCCTCTTTATTGCTTTTACAAAATGAGTCATGACTGACAAAATGTCTTTTTTCATAGGGAAAACCCCCCTAGAAAATAAAATATTTAATCTAAAAATAAACAATTGCATTGATGTCATATAGTTTTTTTCTAATTTTGCTTCTCAAATAAGGCAGACTTTGTTGATCAGGATTGATCTGTAGAAGCAATAAAGAGGGTAAAAACATCAAAGGGGGTAAAAACCTTTATAGGCTCTATATGTCTGAGCAAGCCAGTGAAGTTAAAACAAGCAGAAAACAGATGAGCCTGTAATGATCTTATAAACAAATCAGCAGGTTCAGAGTTCATTTAAAGGTTTGACAGACAAGAGGAGTGGTTCCCATTACCCAGCATGCAACATGTGCGTACGTCCTTTACGCACACAAGAGTCTCAGCACAGGCCTTGAGAGGATAAATTATCTGCCATCAGATCATTATGACAGAATAACAGCCGCTACTAAACTAAAGTAGATCCTTCATAACAACTGATACGGTTCCTTGAAGTATTCGCACCTCTTAAACCTTTTTGTTTTCACATGTGCTAATCCAGCCTCAATCCTCAATGTGTTTTATTGGGATTTCTTTGTGATGGATCAACATAAAGTAGCACATGATTGTGAAGTGGAATGAAAATGATGAATTGTTTTATATTTTTCATTGTAAATCTAAATCCCAAGAGAGTGGAGCACATTTGTAATTAGCTCCAATGACTGCATAATTTGTAGAACTATCTTTTCTAGGAATTATAGCTGCAGGATTTCTTTAGGCGGCACGACTCTACTGGGTCTGCACATCTTGGAGACATAAATGTACGTCTGTTCTCCAAATTGTTCCCTAACAAACACCTAAGGCCTTGTTGACTTTTTAAAGTTACCCCGGATTTCATTTAGGGGTATAATGTTAAAGGGGTCTGAATACAAATATGACAAAATATTCTCAGTACTCATATTTTAAAAACTATGCAGTGTTTACACTTCACTATCATGAGCTACTTTGTGCAAGAAAAAAAAAAAGAATCACAATAAAATACATTTTTTGAAGTTTAACAATCTGTAAAAGAATAACGTCCAAGAGGTACAAGTACTTCTGCAAGGAACAATGAAAAAAAAAAAAAAAGCTACTCAGTGGAAATGAAGGAAGTTGATATAAAGAATCAAAAGTGTTAACATCTGAGCGAGAAGATAAAAGAAGCCAAAATCCCGTCACCATGCACTCAGGACAGCAGGGGAATAGTTACTTTCTGTTGCCATCATCTGTGACACTCCCCGCTGCTCCGTCTCTGGAAACATTGTACGGGACACGCAGGTGCAACACCGAGCATGAGAGAAGGGGAAGGGGAGAGAGGGTGAAGCTAAAAACAACAAGATGTCTAAACACACAAAACACATCCAGGCCGGTGCGCAGAGTTACACAGCGTGAAGCGTGTCGGGAAGGTGGGAGCAACCAGGAAGAACCTACTTTGGTGTTTGTGCTCCACGCTCCGCGGCTGCTTACCTGGGTATGGCGGGCACGCGTCTGCCGTTCTCGTCGATGAAGTGGCCCCCGGCGTTCAGGACCCAGCGGTGGTGCAGGGACATGAGGGCGTGTCTGGCAGTGGTGGGCGTGTCCTTCCCGTCCTGGGTGTCCGCGTTCTTCAGCGGGGAGAACTCGTCCTCCCGCAGAACCTCGTACACCACGAACGTCCTTTTTTTGGGAGAACACGGCGTCACTTCAGCGTGCAAGCACAACAAGGAGACAGCAGGGCACAGCTGGAAAAGACTGGGAGGACTTTTATTCAACAGCTCTGAACCCAAGGGATGAAAATTGTCGAGCTTTTTGTGTTTTTTGAGACTACTGTTTGGGAATAGTTGAAGGATGTTTCGTTGGTTGTACCACAGATCATTGGAGTCGGTTATTATGTTTTAAGTAATGCTGGTATGAATGTTCAGCTGCTCATTTATAAGAAGTCGATGGTTTGCACAAGTATTCCTACCCCTTGAATCCTGTCGCATGTTTTAATATTTAAGCCACAAACATCAAAATAATCAATTTAATTCATAATTGCGGAGTGCAAAGAGAAAGACTAGTGCTTTCCGAGCTTTTTAGCATGAGCACATCATCCGAGTCATTACTTTGTGGACAATAGATCTTTTTTGCATTTCTCTACCAGCTTTCCACACTTAAAGACAGAAAGTTTTGGCCATTCTCTTCGGAAAGATGGCTCAAGCTCAGTCAAACTGGATGGAGAGCATCTGTGAACAGCAACTTTTAAGGCTAACCACAAATTCCCATTTTAAATTAGGTCTGTACTTTCACTGGGCCGTTCTAATAGAGGAACATGCTTTGATCTCGTCCAAAGTCTGAAGTTTTTTGTCACACAGACCAAAAAAACGTCGAAAGAGCTTTTGGGCAACAAAATTGTGTTTAATTTTTTTTTTTTAAAAGTGATTCAATTTTACTTTCTAAAACATAAACTAAGCCTAGAAAAAATAAATGAAACAACAAAGCTGGCAGATTTTTGCCAAAGTGGCATCTGCAATATAAAGCCAAAACATGCATTTTGCACGTTCACCTTTTTGAAAGAAATAGATATGATGTTCTATGTTTTCGGGGGAAATGTTTTCCATTTTCTTGGTATTAAAATGTTTTGTCCATTCTCAACAACAAGCATGAGGATTTGGGTCACTCTTGTAAAATCCTCGTTATATTTAGCCAATTTTAATGAATGAATGCACCAAATGTTCTTTTGAGTAAAAGTTACTGAGTGCTTTTTGGTCCTATTTAGTAGAAGAGTAAATTGAAAGCTAATACCATGGACAATAAAGCCAAATACTTAGTACTGTACCCCACATTTTCCATTTTAACATGTTTTTAATTTGTCTGCATTGTTTTTGAAAGGGTGTCAATCTGCTGTATTGGCTTATGCATGAATAGCCAAGTTTGTAAGCCTTTCTTTCTAAAACCAACCCACTGTATCTCTGACTGGATGTTTACTTGTCCTGCTGCCCCAGTCGGAAGCTTTTTTTCTGTTTCTAACAGGTTTTCTTTCATCTGCCCACCAACTCTGATCATATATACTGAGAACACATTGCAAACATGTCAACTCTATTCACTAAAATGGATGATTTTAAATAAGAGTAAATAACAGAGGATTTATTTAGAGTTGTCGGAAAGAAAAAAAAAAGCAGGTGAATACCAATGGTAGAAATGTCAAACGTTTCATATTTCTATTTGTGAAATATTTTTAAAAATCCTTCCAGTTCACAAGTATGTGCTACTTCTTGGTGGTCTACTATATAAAACCTCGTTAAAATACGTTGAGGTTTGTGGTTGTAATGTAACAGAAGGAGAAAAATTGTTGTTTACAAAGCACTGTAGCATTGCTCAACAGTGAGGATCATCAAAGCATTCGGTCAGTTTGATGCTGAAAGTTTTGTTTGCTGTCAAAGACCGAGACCCGAAAAACAAATGCGGACGTCCCCAAAAAAGTGCTACAAGCAGAACGCATAGTGAACAATGTGCATGAAAGGATGTTTTAGAAGCTCAAGTTATGATTCTCTCAATCATATGTTTCAAAATTGTAGTTTCTCCTGTTTAACCCAGTACTTATGACCAACAGGTTTTCATGAACAACATCCTAATGTTTCCAGCTCATTTCATAGGAGTATGAAGACATGTGGGTATCCTAGGCTCACTGCACTAAAACACAACAGAAAACGACATTGGACTTAGCTGCACCTCATGCTGTGAGGATCTGAGAACAACCATAATTCTACAGGCGTCTTTAGAAATGTGGCAGCTAGGAGAGCCGACCCATCTGGATTCTACTAAAACTGTCAGGGTGCCAGTCCAGGCCCGACTCCGAACCGTCCTCAGAGCAGCAACGCAATCGTTCCTCATCTGTTTTCATTTTGAAACACAGAGCATTTGTCTGCTGTGCGTTCCCTGTCAGTCAATTGCTACTGCCGTTCTGTAATTAAACGCAAATTTTGATTAGCAGTCGGATGACTCAGAGCTGATGTCATGAAACATTTTGAAGAGGAGGAACGAGCAAACAGCTCGTAAACCTTCATCCTCCTCCTTCAGAGAGTTTGGCAGACTTGGCCTGCTGGATCAGACTTCGGAGAAATGTCACGGCTGAGGGTGAAGGATATGGTTGGGGACTGGAAAGAAAAAAGAGGGGGATGGTTCCTGGATGCAGGAGAGTTAAAACTTTGTCTAGGAGACCCATAGGTAACATAGCCACCTCTCATCTAGAGCATACATTAGCCACTATCTTTAGAAACTCAGCTGCTACTCACTTTGCAAACTGGAAGATGTCAAAGACAAACTTTTCCATTTTAATCCCGTTCGGTTTCTCCGGTTTGATGAGCTGACCCTGATCGTCCACAAACGGGATCTTCTTCTGGGCAACGTGGTGCTGCAGCTGGGGTTCATATTTCCTGGTAATAAATAAAAGATTCTGTATTCAGACATCATTCTTGGTGGAACTCGTTAAAAGCGTTCGGGTGAACAGGAGGAATCTTACTGCACGACGTCTCGCAGGAAAGAGAAGCTGAAGAAGTGGTTGGCCACGTTCCCCGCGTTGAACATCAGGCGGCCGTCCGAGCTGCGCTTCTCAGCCGTCGCTAGGGTGATCTCGCTGTACTCCACCACCTGGTAATGCCCGTCCACCTTACAGACCACGCCCACAGCCTCGGTCGGATTGGTTTTCTCCACCACCTGAAAGCGTCGGCAGATATTTATATGTGCAAACAAACCCTGGGAATCCACGCAACACGTCAACGGGAGAGTTAACGAGAAGCTGCAGAAGACTTGAAGCTGGAGTGGAGGTTCAACATCCAGCATGACATCAACCCTAAACCCGCCTGCAGCCAGAGTTGCATTGGGGTGGTTTGGATCAAACAAATGTGTTAGAATGGTCAAGTCAAAGCACAGACCTCTACATACAGTTGAGGATCTGTGGGAAGACTTTCACGTTCACATGTGTACGCCATCCAGTCCGACTGAGTCTGAGCTATTTTGTGAAGAAAATATAAAACTTTCAGGCTCCAGGGGTGTAAAGCTGGTAGAAAGATTGGCCAACACACTTGTGCTTGTATCTACAGCAAACAGATGCATGAAAAACCACGTTTCATATTTCTTTCTCTTCACGATTATGAATTACTTTGTGCTGCTCCATTACATGCTTCTAGTTCACTCATGGTGACAGACTGACCGCTACCAGATTTCCTTCCTGCCCACAGCATCACCATTCACATTGACTCTTTGAAGATATGAGTTACCACAACATTTAATTTCCTTTTGGGGATAGATGAAGTAGTTTTCAGTTGAATCCCAATAGAATGCACTGAAGTTTGTGGTTGTAACAAATTGTGAAAGAGTTCAAATAGTATGAATACTTCTTTGAACAGCAGCTTAATAAACCATCCAGAAAATAAAAGATCTTGTGGTTGAACACTGCAAACAAAATCTTATCAAGTATGTTTGCTAGTTTCTAGTGCAGATATCTTACTAGACTTTATATATGACCAAACTAATTTACAATTAACTTTTCAGTAAGATATAAGAGCTTGTCTTAAGTCAGTAATTCTTGAATTTTGACATAAAGTACTAGCTACCCTGCCAAATTATTTCACTTGTACCAAAACATGTTTCCAATGTTATGAGAATCTGTCAGTGGAATTAATTCTTTTTGTCAATATTCAAGAATTACTGACTTCAAACAAGCTCTGATATCTTGCTAAATCAGTTTGGTCATATTTAAAGAGTGCCAAGATATTTGCACTAGAAAATACGGAAAAACACTTGGCAGGATTTTGTGATTTTGCAGTGAAATAGGTGTGAAAAGACTCAGAAAGTGACAGCAGTGGGCCTGTTTGTTAAACTTTACTCAAATAATCAGCGCAGTTCACCTTTTTTAGCTCCATCTGCTCTAAATGAAGACAGACCTGCCTTCACCCTAAAGTTGGTTGCTAATGACAGAGTTTAGTTATGATGAGGGGGTTGTTGAACGGGGGCCGGGGGGGGGGGGGGGGGGGGGGGGGGTTGAGAAGCCACATAAAACGTTAAAGGCTCTCCCAGTAATTTACGATGGGAGAGACTCTGGCTTGATGCACTTCTTCCATCTCTGCTGCACCACATTCAGCAGATCACCATCTGTAGCTCAGCCGCATCTTCAGATGCAGCTGAGCTGAGCACAGTAACATTTTACTGTGTGACCCCGATCATCCTGATGATTGCAACTGAGGCGTAACTCAAGAGTCTGTCTTAACAGTTCAGCCAAACTCTGGATGCCTTTCACAAAAAAATGACGTGCATAAACTGATGTGGAAACAGTCATAAGAAACAGAACAAAGGAAGTGATGTTGACATTGAGTTTTGATGTGGTAACCATGCCATGCCATCGTTATTAACTATATTCATCATCTGGTATTACCCAAGCCTCTGCTCCAGAGTCCATTTCTTCACATAGCAATAAGTCGGCTTGTCTTTAAAACGCTCAATAAAGTTACTTTCAGCGCTTGTAACTCCATACATCATTGATCGCCTTCATATTTTTTTTCCCTTTGAAATCTGTAAAGTGATAGTTGATGACTTTCTACTTTATCCATCCATCCATTTTCTTACATGCTTATCCCACTGGGGCCAGGAGAGGTGCTTGTGCCCATCTCCGGCTGTCAACGGGTGAGAGGCAGAGCACACCCTGGAGAGGTCGCCAGGCCATCGCAGGGCAACACAGAGATAAACCCCTTTCTACTTTTTTTGATGAATTAATTTATTTAGGTTTAATATGGTGAGTCAAAGTCCCTGTTATAGATCCTGAAATCACAGAGGTTTGTCAAAAAATGTAACCCGCCAGCTGTTGTTTAGCATAAATGCCATACAGGGTCACACACTAATCACAATCTGATTGGAAAGTCCAAAGCAAAAGAAAGTGTTTATGGTTGAACTCCCACTGAATGTAGACATATTTAAAGGGGCAGTATTGTGTATTTTCCAGGTACATATTGCCATTTTATAGCACAGTCAAGTAATTATGTTACTTTCCGTTGTTAGAAAATTGCTGCATAAGAGAAATTTGACTTTGCAAACTGACGCCTTGAATCTTTTTAAGAAGCTCCTAGTCTTTTTGACACTCCATCTTCAGAACATCAACCCAACAATGTCTCCCCATTTTGCCGTTTACAACCGTTCCTTCCGGCGTTGGACTGAGAAGTATTCGTATAATGAGATGCGCAGTTCCAACAGGTGTTTGCTAATTGCTGCTGCTGGTCTTAAGGATCTGGGTGGGGGAGTCATGGAGGAGGGGCACTCTATGTGATGGAAGCTCGACTGCCGACTTCCTCTTCAAAGAGTTAGCAATGTTGAGTTTTAAATCGTTAAATGTTTTTTGCTTGGTTTCTTCACCGAAATAATATGTAAGCATAACCATACGGGTGGACAGGGTGTGTTATATGAAACACACCAGGGTTTTTTTTCCCGATTGAAAACACTGATTTTGAGGAAAGCGAGAAGGCTGAAAGATTCAAAATATAAGCAAAAGAGCATCAGTTTTTAGTGAGCTTCACGTTTCTGTACCCAGTACATATTTAAATCCTACACCTCAAAGCAAGTGCAGAAATTACTATTAATACTTTATTAAAGTTCACAAAATTCCTACAAGCAAATCTGTCTCATGATTAATATCACTATTTGACTCTATAGAAAAGAAAAACTGTTTAGTATAAATCCTGTAAATACGTATAGAGTATGATCAAGAGAGGAACTGACGAGCCCGGACCCAAGGGTCTGATATCTGATTGACGTGCAATATTTACAGCACCATCCACCTTTGTAGGCATCCCTCAAAAGTTGCATTTATTTTACGGTTTCGTACGTATCTTTGAATGCAGTGGTACGATCTCGCAAACCATAGCTTTCAGAAAATCCATCCTGGACATCAAGCAACTTGAGGACGATAGAGAGTGAGGTAAAATAATAATAAAAAAGAAATCTGCGCCAAAACTGTGCTCCAGGACGACTGTAAACATGCAGAAGCTGCAAAACTCAACAAGAACCAGGCACTTTGGTCTAGGATGGAGCTTTTCAGCAACAAACACTTAGGAGGCGTTGGCCTGAAACAAAAGGTCAATTCATGGCTAACCACAAATACCTACTGTCTATCTAGCACAGCGGAGGATTTGTGATTCTCTGGTACTGCTCGTCTGCCTTTTATGCTTTTTCACTAAAAAAGGTTTCATTGTATTGGGATGTGCTATTCCTCTTAATAACTGTTCCTTTAACGCTCAAACAAAAAAAAAAGTTATATACCTCACGTAATCTCAATGACAGAAAGAAGGAAAAAGTTTCCCGAAGAGCTGAAAGAAATTCAGAAGAAAAATGAGGTCAGCAGCGCCACCCGGTGGTGAGTTACTGAAGGTGCAGCGAGCACACCACACCTTTAATTACACATTGTTCCTTGGAAAGATATGAAGAGCATGTGTCCTTGCTGGCACCGACTGGAAAAACTGGACTGACGGATCAGAATGGAGCAGGCTCGACTGCTCCACTGCTCTCTCGTCACGTCCAATACACAGGTTATTAGCAGCACTGGGTGATCATTGATTATCCTTGAGCTCTTGTGTTGTATGATACGTTCTTGTCTGATGAATATGAGATAAAGACACTTTATGAGAGGAGGAAGAAACCAGGTTTGCTGCTGCGTCAGCTGTAGTAAGTTTGCTTTTAAACAAACCATGTGATACGGAGATGCTTCTTTGTCCATAAATAAAATATTGGAGCATAAGTGTGGTCGTGGTTCATATTTTAAGACCTGAACATCTCTGCAACACATCCACCAATTCTAACTGGAAAGTTTCATATTTGCTTCTGTATCTGCAATGTTGAACACATGTAATTTCTGATTTGTCAAAGAAAGGCTTGTTCTTTGTTTGAGGTGTACAAACGAGCTCTTCAGCATTCTTTTATTTAATGCTTTCATTGGAATATGAACACGAGACAAAATAATCTTGAACTACAAACCAGGCAGATAATTAGCCGTGGGATTTGTGAAAGAAACTCTAGCCAGTGAGAGGACCTTGGGCTTTGTTCGGCTGCAGATCTTACACGCTTGAACCCAGCTCTGTAACATACTGCAGTGAAACCTATAAAGTTTATAATGTACCTTTCAATACATTTAAAAGGTAGGGGTTAAGTCTCATAAACTTTGTCTTACAAATCATTCATGCAGGTCACCGTAAAAGTCTATGGATAAAAACCCACATCATGCTTTGCATATTTCTACTTCTAAAACTCTTTGACCGACCTTAGCTCCGCAGTCCGCTCCCTTCTGCACACAAAACCCAACGAAGGTGGGATCGGCCACTTTGACCAGGATGTTGTCGACACAATACACATGAATGAACTCGACTCCCCTCCGCTGCATGTCGTCCAGGATTCCCTGGTTCCCAAGGGCTCTGTAAAGACCCCCGTTTCCATCTGAAAAGCAACCACACAAAATGGCTTTGAAAAAAAATGCTCATAAGCAAAATCCCCGTCCAGTCAGATCAATTAATCTTGTAGTCACCAATAATCTTTGGACCCACCAGGAGCCATGGAAAGCTTCCCCTTGCTCTCCAGGATGATCTTTCCAGAGTAGTCCATTGCTGGCAGCATGCCCTGCTGGAAGAAGATGACATTGTTCTTGTCTAAACCAAAGTATTTATGCTGCGAGAAGAAGTCCTTGGTGGATTCCATCGTCCTGCCGCTGGTCATGATGTACCTGAAGGCAGCACAGAAAGAAGATAAGACTTGGTTATTTAGGTTACACTGGCAGGTACACTGAGAAAAATAAAGAGGGCGGAGAGAAGCCTTGTTTTTTTAACATAAACTGAAGACATTGCTTATTAGAAAGCAATGTAAGAAGCTTATTTTTCTCAACAAAAGTGAATGCCAAATGTCAGTTTTCAAAGATTTAAAATTAATAATGAGTGAGACCTAGCACTAACCTCTTGCTAATACCATGTTCCCTTTTCAGACAGTAAACTACCCTTAGATCTGCTGTCCAGGGAGATAATCCTATTCCAGCTTTCTTGATTGAGTTTCCTTCAGCACCTACAGTGATCTGACCCAGTTATTCATCACGCAAACATAACTGGGACTCATTTACAAAAAGGACAGGTGGCTGTTTGTTATACTTAGTCTGTCTATTTCTCTTTGGATAAGAAAAGAAAAAAAAAGTGTCTCAGAGCCAGAGTCTCACCAGGGAACACAGCATTTGACTGTTGTCTTTTGCTCCGCCAGCTGCTGCAGCTTCAAAATGCGCTCCGCTTGGATCTGAAAGAGAGTTTTGTGGGATGGCAGCCCGACGTCGTACATGCCTTTAGGGTAAGAGACCCCAAGTCTGGTTCCCTGACCCCCCGCCAGCAGTAGGACAGCCACTTTACTCTGAGCGATGCAGTCCAGACCTGAGGGGGAACCAGAGCACAACAGTTTGAGTCTTTGCATGAAAAGAGCCAAAGACTGAAATGTTTGACCATTCTTATTTGCAAGCTCAAGCTAAGTGAGATTAGATGGAGATCATCTGGGAATACTAAAATTTATGCATCAATGTTAAAAGCATCAATGTTAAAATCTTGCCAAATGTTCTCAATTTTACGAACATCGGCCGATCCCAACGTTAATGTCAATATATCGTTCATTTTTAGTTTTTTCCTTGGAACGCTTCCATTAGACCAGATTTTGCGATTATTTCCATTTTCAGATCATGAGATGCTTTGAAAACTATTTTAAAACCTAATTGCTTTAAATATTTGTCCTGGATCACCTCTGACCCATCTGTTTTTCTTGGTCTTCATGATGCTGTTTGTTCTTAAATTCTCTCAAATAAACCTCTGAATCCTTCACAGAACAGCAGGATTTATACTGAAAACAGCTGGATCCACAAGATCCAGCTGTTCATTACTGTGACATGAATGCCTTCATTCATGTCACAGTAATGAAGGCAAAATAAAAATGCTAGTCTCACTCTTCAGATGTCTATTGCGAAATATTTTTAAAAGTGGTTTATCCTTTTATTTCCACTTCGCAATTGTCTACAAATCTTTGGTTAATCACTCTAAATCTTAATAAGATGCATTGAAACTTGTAGTTGTAATTTGACAAAGTGTGGAGAGGTGTAACTACGTTTGCACAACCTTCATTTATGATCTCTTCCATTCCAACTCTCTAATCTTCTTGGATGCCTTCAGAGCAATTAAATTGTCTTTGCAGGGAAATCTTATATAAATCATGATAAACTTAACTAAGCATCCATAAAGTTTACCATTAACCATCATTTGTAAATAAACTTTGAAGATGTGACATCATAGGCAGGATGTGAACATTGAACTCCTACATAGAAACTTTCAAATATATTTTAAAAAAAAAAGGAAATAAAACGTTTTTGACCTGACACAGCAGGCTTATCTCAAGTTTACTACCAGCTATCTGAGTCAACAGTATTTCTAGCAGCTGGTGCCAAGGGAGAAGTTTTACACCACGTATTGGGAGGATCAGCTAGACTTTGACTGCTCTCCCAACATATGAAGAGTCCTGCACAAACACACATACACACACCACACCCTGCACACACAAATGTGGTCACGACATGGTGAGATGACTTCATGAATAAGGGTCAAGAGAGGCAAACCCAGTGACGTCTGCCCCAAATCAGAACCAGATGTTTTCTGCCCGATCACATCTCCCGTTACTATTGGCCGCGAAAATAAAAGAAATAGACCCAAGTGATTCATTAGGTGATCAAATCGCATCAGCAACGCAGGAATTGCGCAAAGAGTCACATTAAGTACCCAATTACTCATATTTTGAAAAACCCCTCAGAAGCAAGACTGGGGCGAAGTTGAGTCTGTAACAGCATATGGTGAGTAACTGGCTGGTTTTCCTGCTGCTCAGGGAGGGCTTTGGCAAGTAGATGCACTGAAATGGTTTCTTGTGTGAATCTGGAAGTGGGTTCTCTGAACTTTCCTTAAGTAAGAAATCAGAAAAAGCACCAACCCATGTCCATCTCACTTCATCTGGACTGCCCTGTGATGCTTTAATCTCACTAAGCTTCCCAGAGTTATACCAGTAAATTGGTGCCCTGAATCATTAGGCAATGACCTTAAAGAAACTGGGTTTCAGCCTCTTATCTGGTAGCAGAAAGTAAAGACATTAATCTTAGCTTTTGCTGCTACATCATAATAAAGGCAAGAAACAATAATAAAACCTTTTCCTGCTTCCTTACTGTCTATTGAACAATAAAAACTCAACAATACACCTTAGAAGGAAGAGCAGGAGGTAGTCCTATAAAACTTCTAATTGAGCTCACCTTTGACCTCCCAGTCTTTCAGACTCTCCCTGTCCCTAGTCACACTCCCGAGCACCTCCCGGGGCACTGGCTCCATGCGCCCGTCCATCTTCTCGTGTTTGGTGCTGCTGGACGTCTCCATGGTGCTCTTGAAGAATCCGTTGATTTCCAGAAAGTCTATTCCCTGAAGATCCTGGAAAAGCTCCTGCTGGTCTTTGGGACTCAGCTCCTTCCAGAACTGGAGGAGCTGAGACTGGCCCGCTTCAGCCAACTTCTGCACAAGTCCACTGGTGTTTGGGTCCATGATCAATAATGATTTGGATGAACTCTGCCAAAACACAAAACAATACAAACATGCATTTGAGTTGTTGTTGTGACTTCCAATCAGGCAACCATTGGATTAAATTGTATTTCAAGAGGAGATCCAAATACATTTAACTCCAAGTTTAACTGGGGTTTTAAAGAAGGAAACAAAATAGAGGTTAAGTTACAATAAGATAAACTGACGACAGCTCAACATCCAGTAATTAATTTTCAAGTGAAACAATTACTTAAATTACTGACATTGTTCGCCTGAGCCCACACCCACAACAGGCAGCTTGTTTGAGAAGGAAATACTCCCTTTACTGGAGACGAATGGAAATATGATACTGGAGGGATGATGTTGCAATGTTCCATGCAGATTTAGGTCTTTTTTTTTTGTTAACTGAAACCATAATGTTAATACATATGACTTGACTCATAAAACTTTTAACACTTGAACGTTTCTTGGAGTAAGGCTCAAGTTAAGGGTTTACAAACACACAGGAAGGATGCTTCGTACCAGACCTAGCAAAGAAACTAAATACAAGCAGGACTGGCTTTATGAAGCTCTATTATGTCCATTAATTGTACTAATTTCTTAAACGTCATTTATCAACCTGCCTTAACAACAGCACAGACATGCGATTAGGACGCGGGTGCCGAGCACATTTATATTAGCCGCTAAATCATCGACGGAAAGCGGAAATAACAGTTTGGTGTAAATATTACAGAAGACAAATAAAAACAAACAAACTCTCACCTCTCTCACAGACTCTCGTTGACGTTAAGAGCATTAATATCAGCGGCTGTGTGGTTCCTGTCTTACAACGCTAAGCTACGACACCTCCCACCGATCCACGCCCCCAGCTACGTCACATATAACGTGGCAACAGCGTGAAGTGTGTTGCCTTCAAGTGCTCCTCGTAAATTTAATAGTCGTGAGGAGACTGAAAGATGCGCGAACCAAACTGCTGAAATTTGAATGTTTTCTTGTTTTTGTTGTTGTTGTTGTTGTTGTACCATTTCAATGATTTAGAAATCAAACTAATTTTAAAATTAGACAATAACCTGAGTAAATACACAAATTGTTTTAAAATAGTGGTTTTATTTATTTTAAATAGAATAGAATAGAAAAGAAAAGAAAAGAAAAATATAATTTATTGTCCCACCATAGGGAAGTCCACGTATAAAGGGCTGAGTACATTTTTGTTCCAAGTGTTGTACTGTAGATTAATGAAAAGGTTAAAAAAAGTAAAGAAATAAATGTTTTTTATTTAATCAAACACACCAAAAATCTTTAGTCAGGGCCTTTTTTCCCCAAAATGAAATGACACATTATGTTAATCATTACATCTTACAAGTTGATTGTCCCTAATATTTTGCCGACCTTGCTTAGTTGTAACTGTGAAACTCGGAGTATTTTATTATTTTATATTTTATTATATAGGTATTACATTTTTACTGCAAAAATATAATAAAAACTTATACTTACTGCTTATGTCACATATTAACCATGGCTCTGCAACTGATTAAGATTGCATTGAGCTGTAGGGACCCAATAAATTAGCATGAACTTCTCAAATGTCGCCACCCTATGGCACGTAAGGAAATTACTGAGAAAGAATATACATTTAAATTTCTCTTTAATCATCATATCAACATTATTTTACAGGGGGGAGTCGGACGTATTCATCACTTCAGATCTAGTTTAACTTGCAAACACCCACAAATATATTTGCACATTTTTAACATGTATGCAAATATATGTTAAAATGGAAACAGATCCGCCTTGTTCTGGAAATCTTTTTTTTTTTTCCATGATAAGACCGGGGAAAATATTTAAATCAAATACCAGATTGCGTATGAAGGTTTCTTTTCCAATTTTTGTTTTTTGCCAACAGCTGGGCTTTGTGACAGTCAAAAGATTTATGAACCGTTTGAAACCAGTAACGGTCACAGAAACGGCTGGTTGCGGCGGAAAACTTCACCAGGATACACAAAATATTTCTTTTTTTAAAGAAAACATCGGAATTGACGAAAGAAATGCCTTCAAGAGAAGCTCCAGTTTCGAGAGAAGGTCCCGTTTCGGTAAGACCAGCGGGAAAGTCATTTCTTTTTTTTAATTATAAGTACTTATACCGTATTGAAAGCGAACAGCTGTGCCGAGGCCAACGGTTGAGCTAACATAAGGTGCCTGTTAGAAAGGAGGAAACAGAATAACGTCTTAACAATTTGTTTAAAAAATATATTGTTTTTGACAGAGGGTCAGGGTGGAAGTTCAAGAGTGATTCTGCAGAGCATTAAGCGGATATTTTGTAACCAATTAATAGAGTGACGGTTTTATTGGTGATTGCAGATCCTGATCCTGATCGGTTCACATCATCAACGTCCAGTTGCCCAAACCATAAAGTCCAGTTTGAGACCATCTTGATAGTGATGTCAATGTTTCCTCAAATTATCTTGTGTTTTATGAAAAGGTTTAACAAGTTAAGGTGCATAAAAATGATCAAGCATTTTAAGTGAGCTTTCTATCACTTTATTTCTGAAGTTGATACCAACCACTGTCTATGCCTGGTGGTCTCCTCTCAGGACATTGAGAGAAGAAGGATGAGTTTGGGTCTGGTGTGGATCTCCTGCAGTCAGTGGGGTATAACTTGCGCAGGTCACATGTATTGCAAAAATACATAATTCAACATTTCTTAACTAATTATTAAGAGAACTTTTCGGATACACAGAAGGCCCGTTTTCCTTTCTGCTTTAACTTCATATTTTGAGGCTATTTTTTTGTAAGGAAATAGAAAACATAGAACTACATATGACTGTGTTCTCTGGTTTAATAGTCATAGGGGGAGGAGAGCTGAGATTTTAAACAGCAAGGAAGCCCTTATACCTGCCTCCAAACATTTCCATAATGGATGCACAAAACCCTAAAGCAAGCAAGTTTGGAAATGAAGTAAGTCTATTTTTTTTCCCTTGGCCTTTTGATTTCAGACAGCAGATTTAACCTATCGCTTAACAGTTTGCTAATTGCACTTCTTGCCTTGTTCAGGTCTATAAGAAGGAGAGAGAGGAGCGGAGAAATCTGCTCACCTCATCACACAAATACATGTTTGAAATAATTGCATGTGAGCTATCTTTGACCCCATCGGCAGTAGAGGAATTTGTTTTAGATTCTCCATCCGTAAGTCTTCCTTTATGGCTTTGCCTTCAAGAACAACAATCAAATCTGTCAATGAAAGGGAGGGAATCTTTGTATGGAGTAGCTGGTGCTGGATTGTGATTATGGGCTGGTATGAGTTTCTAATCTAATGAAAATCTGGAACGATAACCCAATGTAGAAGTTCGGTTAAAGTTCAAGCATTTACAGAAGACACCTGATGGTTTGGGGGCCGAACTGAGCCCCCAAAGTTCGCTCATGCCTTGGGTCGGTCTGGACAACAGTTTCACCATTGTCCTTTGGCAACTTTGAAAATATCGTTATCGAGGCTGTAAAGTCCTTGGTTTAAAGTGTATCTCTGAGTGCAACTGAAAGGGGAACTTTACATACACAGTTGTACTTTTTTTGCAGTATTTTTGCCCCCCTTTCCCTCATATATTTTGTGTTGTGATGCGTAGATTTGTATGTACAGTACTTTACAGTCTCTTCATAACGAGACTGTAAAGTACCGTGAAGCGATAATGAGCTGCTTAGTTATCGAGTACAGGCAGATGCCCGACTATGTCAAGCTGCTGTGTCAAACATCATGAACGCATCTTAAGTGATACAGTATTGCATTGCGTGCATCTTTTTTTCTTTCACTTTTTTGGGTTTGATTCGATGTTGTCTCTAAATTCAGAAATTTAGATTTTGGTTGGATTGGTATTTGATAGCTGCATCTCTGCTTTTTGTGTGTTGTGGACATGTTCTTACCATGTTTTGCTTGCTTGTTTATTTTTTTTACGGCATAGCTGGCTGCCTTTGATAATTTCTTCGCTGCTGGAGGTTGTAAAACGATCTCCTTTGTCTACCAGGAGTCTGACCCCCCAGGAGTAGGTAGGATTACCTGGAGAAGTCTGCAGTGTCAGACCTGAGTCTATCTCCTGTTCATTTTTTTTCATCTTAGGTTTCCAATTTTAGGGCTATAATTAACTGATTTCAGTTTTCTAAAACAGTAGTTGTTGCTCATGTCACTCACTTAGGCCATTTTGCATTTGGTTTCAGAATGTGGGCGCACACATCAGGGACTTGCCGCACTGGAAAAAGGACGCAGGCTGTTTTTAGCCGATTTAAGCAAGACCTGTCTGACCGGCATCTGCTGCTATTTTGATCGAACAGACGTGAACGATCCTGTGACTCCTGAAAAAATACATGAGGTAAAATTTGATGTAGTTTTTCTCTGTGACTTTATTTGTTTTATTTATTTATTTTTTGTGTGTATGTGCAAAGTTATTCTAGTTTTTAAGGTTCACTCATGCAAAGTAGGTAGATAGTTAAAGTGCTCACTCCCTGTTAAACGCGAAATAAATGATCTTATTTTACGTCACAATGAGAATGAATGTTTCACGCTGTAAAAGAGAGAGAAAAAAATACAATGTTAAAACATACATGTTCCCAAAAGTATTTGAGTCATTCACCATTGCTATCAAAATAAATAATATTACCTACTGTATGTTTATTATGCTTCTTCCATTCCTTCTCACAGTCTTTTTTTTTTCTGAATGTCTCATAGCAAATTTGTTTCTCTGTGATTGATGCCACTGAGGGCCTCCTAAAAGGATTAAGGAATGCCTATGGATTTCTGCTACCAATTCTTGAGGCACAGGACAGCTGGGGTGCATTGGACCAGTCAAAACACGGGGAAAAAACAAAAAAGTTGTTCTTGGATAACTTTAAACATTTTCTGGGCACGCTTGATGGTAGGATTTTTCTTTTTTTAATTTTCGCTGCATATTCTTTCAAGTTGGCTAAGTGTTAACAGACAAAAAATACATGTATGTTGAGAAACTACAAAACTCAAACAATGCTTTAGTAGAATTTTTATATATATATATATATATATATATATATATTACTTTTTGTCTGTTTTACCAGACCTTCAAATAAGAAACACCAGTGTTGTTCATTTGAGCAAACCGTCAGGTGTCAACTTTTCCAAACTGACGTGTCTTGAAGAGATGAAAGCCGCAGCTTCTGACTTTGAGGAAGTGCAGCGACTGGAAGAGATTCTGAGGCGCTGGTGCAAGGAAATTGAACAGGTTTGTAATCACAAACATTTATCTGTGATGTAGATGTCACAGAACTGCCTTTGATTAGTACTAGAAGTGGTTAAAACAGTATCCACAAAAAGACGAAGCGTTAGTTTAGACCGGTAGGGGTATCTAAGCTGCTAACCAAACGTAGCAAAATTGACAAGTTAAAATTACTAACAGGCCTTAAATTATTTTTCTACAAAGAGATGCAAAAACAATTTTTCTATAAATTCTTTTGACCTGTTCAAAAATTAAGTCATTTTATTGAAACTACAAAGTATTCAGATTTTCATAGAAAAGGGATTTGTAAATCACAATTGATCTAAAACATATAACATCGTTTAAAGAAAGACATTTAATTTTCCAAGTTATCTGGTTGATATTTTGTTGCTTTAGTAAAATGCTTCGATGTATTTTCAGGAACAACATTTAAATCTGCTGTTAAGTAAAAGTTTGCAGTCTTATGTACTCTGAAATTATAATAAAAGCAAACAAAAAAAAGCTTATAAATAGATTAATACTCTGTGTTGTACCTGATATTAAAAAAAAATTGTCACTGATAATCTTTGCCTGAAGATAACATTGAAACCAGTCCCCCAAAAATATTCTAATGGCCAAATATAGACCTGATCATACTTTGGATACCCCTGAGTTGCTTAAAGCATGTAGAAACCTAATTGCTAGTTAGAGCCTCCAATGCATCATTGGGTCCCCAGAAAAGCTTGAAACACAGACCGTACATCTAAAAGCTTGAGATTTAAGCATAGCAAATTAAACTTGGTCCCCCAGATTCCACCAGATCCCTTCTGAAATGCTGTCGGTGGTGGTGAAGTGAAGTTCTTTGCAGGAAGCTGGGGCCCAGATCAAATTCTGCTGAAGGCGAAATACAATGCTGAATTACTGTGATGTCTTTTATTTTCATCATGACCAGGTCCTGACTGAGGATGATCAGTTGAGGAAAATAGATGCTGAGGGACCTCTGAGCGAGTTAGAATACTGGAAGAAGAAGCACTCAAAGTTCAGCTCCATCGTCAATCACATGAAAAGTGAAGAGTGTAATGCAGTGGTAATGGTACTCCATATACGCCGTTCCAAAATGATAAAGGTAATATAATAAGATTAAGTATAGACTATAAAACATTTTGCACCGTGTAAAATTTTCAGTGTTTTGAGGTTACGTTCTAACTAACTAGGTTCTAAGAAAGTCGTATTTCTGTCAGGAAGATGTTTTAGCTTGTTCCTAAAATAACTGATATAAATAACTTAACATACCCTATTAACTCAATCCATATCCTTGTGTAGGTGTGGCGGGATCTGGATAAGAGGATAACAGATCGTGTAAATGAATCAAAAGACTATTTAAAATTCTTGTCCACACTGGAGAAAGTCTTGCAAGCACTGTATAACAATGACCCGGTATGTATACTTTAAGCGATTTAATGAAGAGCTAGAGCTCGTATGATACATTGAATGAAAATATTTTTAAAGGGGGAGTATGACCTAAAATTGACTTTTTTTTTTTGTTTTAGTTTATTATGTTGCAACATGTTGCTTTGATTTTTTTCATGCACGTTTGAGAGATCCCACCAAGTGTTGACTATTTCCACAAAGCTCTTCCTTGGGGCTGCAGTCCTTAGCCAAGCTTCCGCCTCCCGTCCCATGTCTCTTCACTCAGCTCTTTCAGGCTAGCAGCAGCAGCAATTCGCAAACACCTGGGACAACTGCATATCTGCTGAGCTCATCATAGGAACTACTTTGTGCAACGCTCTGAAAAATGGCCATAAACCTCTTAAAGGAGAAACGTTGTTGTGATGACCTCCTAAGACGGAGTGTCAGAATAGGAGCTTCTTAAAAAAGACAGAAGCCCAATTTAAATGTGTTAAATTGCATTTTTAAAACACTTAAAGGAAACATAGTTACTTGATTTTGCTGTAAAATGGCACTATGTGCCTGGAACATACATAATACTGCCCCTTTAAATACTAAATTTCGTTCGGCCAGACCATATATATTTATTAACTTTTACATATTGTTGTTATTTAAACTCAGTAAAAGGATTCAAAACTTTTAATTTTGTGTGCAAGAATTACATAATTTAAGATTGTACTTTGTTGAATTAGAGATTTAACAATCTCTAATTGTTAAAATGCACCAAGATAAGTTTTTATTTGACATGCAATTCATAATGTGCATTTCTCTGCCACGTAGTTGTACTACATGTTAGAAGGAAGTTCAACCCTTTCAGAAATTGTTGTTGCTTACAACCCTGTGTCTGCACATAACACTTCTGTATTATAAGTTGTTCATAATTCCAGGATTCCCTGATAAAAAGTGTGCATAGTCTCGTCAACGCCGTTGAATTAGTTCACAGAGTACCACTGTTCCGCAACATAAATGAAAAGATGCCATCACTGTTAATTAAAGTAAGTGTGTTACTATTATTATTTAAGATTTCAGTTGTTTTCTAAAAGTTAACCATTCAGTTATATAAACCTTGGTAATGTATACTTTTCCAGGTCACAAATCAACTGGTTACAGCGTGCAGAGCACATATTACTGACCATGGCAAGAGTTTAATATGGGATCAAGATTCCGAACAGCTCATGAGGAAAATGCAGGTGACTGTGATGCTAATACTTCTTATTGTATGTGTGTGCTTGCATTGGTTTGGCTTGACTTCAGCAATCATTACCCATTGCCTATTCTGTTCTGCGTAGGACTGCATAACTTTGTTTGAGGCGTATCGGTCCTTCTTCCAAGAAAAGAAACTAACGGCGAAATCAGACCAGAAGGAAAAGGGCTTTGTGCTTTCGGAGCGGCATATTTTTGGCATGTTTGAGAACTTCTGTAAAAGACTTAAAAAGGTCATTGCTATCTTTGAGGCTGACATTGTGGAGATAGCCAAAAATATATGGCAGCTGACAGGTGTAAACATGGTGCGAATGGTGCAATGAGCTGCAAACATATAAACGTTCACTAAGGGCGAAATGAGCGGCACACAGATAAATGAATCCAACTTCAAAAAACCCAAATGCAATAGCAAAATGGCGGAATCACAAATAAAATGCTGCAGTCACATGAAATAGAAGAAAAAGGATAAATGCTGTAAAAATGCAAATACGAAGAGCTGCAAACTTGCTCTGCAAAGCAGGAATGCTCCAAACCACTGGGGGGAGTCTGAAGTAGGTAATTATTACCAATGTAAAAATGCTATCGGAAGAGACTGTGTGTTTTAAAAAGAGATGAAGTATAAAACACCGCTTTCTTCCTTCCTCCACTTTTTTTCTGGACATTAATTCCTCACACCCTGTATTTGCTTAGATTCAGGTCCAATATGATTTGTTGGTCATCTCCCCCTAAGGGTCTGTAGCACTTCTATTTTCAATCAGTCAATCAAGTTTATTTGCGTAGCACGTTTCAGCAACAAGGCAGTTCAAAGTGCTGTACAACATAAGAACTCAAAAATGTAATTAACAACATTTGTTATCAATTGAGAAACCAACAACAAACATTACATTTTGTCGAGTGCCATCATCAAAATCATCAACACACATCACGTTTGTCAATGTTCCAGAAATTATGGGTCAAAAGCAATCCTAAACAGGTGAGTTTTTAGCCTTGGCTTAAAAGGAACTCTGTGTTTTGGCAGTTTTCTGGAGATTTGTTTCAGATGCAGAGTAGACTAGACACAAAACTCTACACAAGACTCATTTGGCCATCTGCTGTGTGTTTGCACCTGTCAGTCACCGTACAAATAGGGTAGTTTAAAACAAGTGCTCCTCAACAAGTCACTTTTACAATACTACCCCAAGAATTAACACATTTATTATCTTTTGTAGATCGAACAAATAATCTCAGTGTTCAAGACATTTGAATCTCTTGGAAAGTCAAAGATCGAAGGCATCGAGATTCTTGCCAGACAATTCCTGACTGTGTCCTCGAATTTGAAAAGAAAGCAGTATGACATATTGTCTCCAAAGATGACTGAATTTGACGGCGATTTTGTCAAGTTTATAAATGAAATCAGCCTCATTGAGGTATGTCTGTTCCTACATTATGTACATTGTCTTTCACGCAATAAAGGTACAAATTATTAATTTGACTGAGAGATGCGGGATTCAAGTCATCTTTTAACTCATAAGTTTCAAATACATTTTTGTGATAGAAGGAGTCTGTTTCAGAGTGACCCAGAGAGATTACCAACAAAAATCTGATAAAGAATGTATGGAGTGATCTAACAATTAGGGTGATAGTACTTAGGCCTTCCAACCTCAAAGACTTGGAGCTCACCATCCAAAAGAAATTGTGAAGGAAAAAAAACTGCAGAAACTTGCAAAATGGTTTTGGTTGAGCCAAGTGTTGAAAATTGTCAATAATTAAGTTAAAGGGGAAGTATCATGCAAAATCCACTTTTTAATATTTAGTTGTGTTCATTTTTCTCTATTCACTTTAATGTTTTTCTTTTGTATGACACACACTGCTAAACAAGTTCATGACTTCCGGCTAATCAGTTTTGGGAATCCGCCATTTATTTCCCCACAGCGATTTTGTAGTTCAACTTCAGTTAAGTTGCAAGTAGACGCATGATTCCTTACATTGCTTCCCATCATCAGAGCCTCTTCGAAGTGTCTGGTTACATTTTATTTTTCTCGGGAATATACTCACATCAGTAGGAAAAGTCTGTGTAGGGAGCACTTACAGACCACTGCTCAGCAACCTTTACCAGTATGAAGAGGGATTTTCTGAAAGACTTTGTCTGATTGAGGGTCAGTTCCTTCTCTCTACTGAAACGAGGGACACAGCAAAGCCGTAAGCTCCAAATAATGTTAAAATGACAGCAAAGCTTATTTTAGACACAGATATTGTGTGTTGATAATGATGTCCTGGCCATTGGTTTGACAGTATCATTGAACCTATGTTTACTACATTCATATTATGGTAGCATTAATATTGTCATAGGTATCTGATATTAATGGACACTATAGTTAAGCTGTGTTCCATATTGTAGGTAGTTGGGATGGATGGAGAGGGTGTAAATACAATAATAACACCATTGCAATGCATTCATTTGAATACATTCATTTGAATGCGTTGTAATGGCATAGGAGAATGAATGTCTTCTTCATTCTCCTACTCAGACTCTGGCTCCAACATGTAAGGTCGGATGGACAAGTCTTCCGTTGTTGATATCTTTCATAAACTTTGGAATACAAAATTTCTCTGCCAGTGGATAATCGTATTGCTGCCATCAAACTACATAAATGGCTGAACTGGGAGGAGTGGAACACCCTGCGACCCGGACAGGGGCGGGACGTGGAACGTCTCATTGCATTCAAAAAGGCGCCATTAAAACAAGTTGCTCTAAAACGCTCCTCAGAACAAGGGTAAACGAGGGGTCTGTGGAGCTACAATGGCGAAGAATTCAGACCAAAGCATCACAGTTCTACTTAATACAGACCATAAGTGAATGATTTACACGTGAAGAGGAAGAATTTAAAAACGTGAACCACTTATTCACAGATACAGTACATACGCATGTCTAAGGTTAACTACTTTACGTAGTCATATTTTTTAAAACCGTACAGAGTATTGTTAAAAGAAAGAAGGATGACTGGTGATGTAAAGTCTCTAAGCAGATGAGTGTTATCAGTTTCACAGCTTGAGGCTGAAACTCCATTGAAATTTAAACGTCTTCCTGTTCATGTCTACAGAACAAACTCCAGGTATTCATGAATGCATGCTTCTCAAAAATCTACTCATCGCAGCAAGCTCTGGCACTTCTACAGCGGTTAGTAAAATTCATCATATGAACATTTTACTGTCATTTTCTTGTTATTGTAATATAATTCTATAAACTTTCCTTTTTCATAGATTTCAGAAGCTGAAGCTTTCTTGTCTGGACACACAAATTTTCAACATTTTGCATAATGTTCTCCAGTGCTATATCACAGAAGTGGATAATATCACAAAGGTTTATAGTTTGATAGAACTTAGCAACACATAGATACATACTGTAATTTAAGAATGAAACAATTTCGACCTCTTTGTTGGTAGCTCTTTGACAAGGAGCAGAGGGATCCTCCGATTGCTAGAAACATTCCTCCAGTGGCTGGCAGAATTGGTTGGGCCAGGCACCTTTTTAAAAGGATTCACGAACCCATTTTTTTCATAAAAGTGGGTGAATATTTATTTAAAAAAGTAAGAGTTGTGCATTTCCTTGTTATTGATTGGCCTTTCTTCCTCAAAAGGAAAACTCAGATGTTCTGGCAAGTGCCGATGGGAAGAAAGTGCTCAGGCTGTACAATCAAACTGCAGCCTTACTGGTGGAGTTTGAATGTATCCAATACCAGACATGGAAGGATGATGTTTCCAAACTAGATCACAGTAAGTCCCTAGTTTCTTGCAAAATGCTGGCACTATTTGTTATAGGACACTTAGGCACTTTTTCTGCTCTTGGTGACAGTCCTAAATCATACTCTGCTGGTGCGTCACCCTAAGACCAGAAAGTTTTTGGTTAACTTTGATCCAAAAATAACTGAGGTCATTTGGGAGACAAAGTGTTTGTTAAGCATGGGTCTAGAGGTTCCAAAGCAGGCGTTAGCTCTTCTCAATATGGAAAGGAAGTTACAGGACAGTCACCTAAGGCTTAAGGTAAAGTACATTTTTAGCTTTTTCACTACAGTAGTGAAACAAGGATTGTAATAACCTGATACAAAGTCACTTGAATGCTTTTTTTTTTAGACCATTTTGGAAGAGTATGAATCCACCTGTGTCAGCATTCGGGATGACTTGAGCAGCTTGCTTGCTTCAAAAGTTAAAAATGTAAGTATTTTGTAAATTCAGTACACTACACTGTCTGGAAGTGTTACGTATTGAAATAACTAGGATTAAGTATTGAACTTAATTTTAGTTATTACCTAGGGCTAGACCAGTCTAGAAAGTAAGGGTTTGGAATAATACTTGTATGTCCAGACGTCTGTATTTAGTTGCCTATCGTATCCTTCTTTCTGTCTCCATCCTCAGATGATTACACCTGTCCTTCATTTCCTACTTTGATGTGTCCTTTGTATAATCCTTCCTTCTTTGGATATTTCATGTGTTTCTTCTGCCCCTCCCTCTGTCATTCCTTCTTTCCTTCCTTCTTACCTTCTTTTTTCCATGGGTCCTTCCTTCCTTGTTTACTAATGTCCTTGCTTGTAAAAGGAAGTTACAAGCAATTTCCTTTTAATTCAATCAGGAAATGTATGGAATTGTTATAGTTTTGTGGTTAAATTTTCTTTAATGCTTGTATATCGGTGCTAATTTAATAGGTTGAAGTTGCCCTTCGCTTTGGCTCACTGCTGGTGACGTGGCCATCCTTCCTCCTGGACAAGTTCATTGATGATGTTGAGACTGCTTTGACTGAGCTCAAACACGTTGTAAATAAGGTATGTTTCTGAATATAAAGAACTTCCTGCCTGGCAGTTTTAGATACAGTTTTCAGTGATACAAATATATATATATATTTTATAAAGACTTGAATTAAAGCTAAGGGAGTTATCCTTTGACAACCAGAATGTCTTAATATTTAAAGTTGTGTTGCATGTAGAAATGATTGACTATGTTGCACTTGACATAATTATGATGATGCTCTTTTCCATTAACTTGCCTCTTCTTTTTTCAAGGCACAACATATTTGTAAGATGCACATTGATGCTGTCCTGAAGGAAATCTCAGAGACGCCGGTGATTGATCTTCCAGATGATTACTCGTTGTCCCTGCCGGATCTCATTGCTCTTAATAAGGCATGATCATAATGAGTAAAAACTGGAATGTTGTCCTTCAGTTTTAGCTTTGCTCCTTATGTAGTTTTTAAATCCTTAATGTTCCGGCTTTTTCATTGTTTGCATGTTTTCTTTTTACCCTTTTCAGAACTTTAGTCTTGAGTGGGCAGGCAAATTGAATACCAGATTTGCTCAGGTTAAGTGTGCAATCAAAGAGCTAGGAATTGTATTGAGGGGCACTGATGAAAACAAAGGCCAAGACACATCAGTCAACTTCCAAAGAGTACGTTTGCTTACCTACTGAAAACATTTGTTTCATTCTGTTGTTCAGAGTATTTCACACAGTTTATGTGGAATTGCCTTTTTTTTCAGGAGTTCAAGAAGCTTTACGAAATCTTCAGTACAAAAGTGTTTGAAACTCTACTCAAGACAATTAGGGGATCCCTGGATATCCTTAAAAAGAGAATTTGTGGCGTAGGGTAAGTATGTCTGTTTTTTAAACAGCCCACTGGTATCAGAAAACTTTGGATGAATCACTTATAGACAAACATTAATGGATATTCAATTTAGTACTTACCAGAAGTGGAAGTCTGGATCAAGGGTGGATGTGATGATCAAAGCTGAAGCCCAACTTCACACCTCCAAAGTGGTAAGTTTCTTCTTACTTACCAGTTTAATTTAGCAGTTAAACTAAACACATTAGTGGTAAAATAATGCTTCTGTGTCTGATATATGTGTTTATTAGGTAATGATTCCCAGCATAGATGAGATCCAATGCGGTATAAATCAACTCTCTGATGCTGTGGTGGAAATCAGCAAAGGAATAGCATGGGATAGGGAGTTTAGCTGGGAATACTCTGAGGCAAAAGGTAACTAATAGTCAAAGTGTTAATTAGGAATAAAATAAATGGGTAGGAATTAAGTACAACCCAGTGACTAATGAACATCAGTTGAGTCACTCATTTTGAAGTAACCATTTTTCCTGAACAAACATGCGTTGCATTGCATTGAGTTGTTAACGTTACGACAAATGGCCGTTGTGTATAACTTAATACAAGCATACCCAGTTCCGAATTTTGGAATTCTTTCATATACAGTATGTGCAAAGTTTTAAAATCTACTTGAATGATTATTTGACATATAAAAATGAAATGGACAATTTACATGCAGATTTTTCTTTCAAAGCTCACACTAGCAGAATCTATATGGCAAACCCAAGAAAATACATCACATGGCTATGAACAATAATCAGCTCCTGAAAATGTTCACATTTAAAAATTTTAAGTGTTTCCAGTTAATTTTTCCATTCTTTTCCATTTCTTAAAAAAATTAGACTTGTGTGAATAATTAACAGCACCTAGATCCACAGTTTTCAGATTAACAGCACATGTGTGCTATTAAGTTTTGTTGAAATAGTATTCATATTGAAAATTTAGGGATTATGCCACAGATTACCCTTCATTGTGGATATGTATGTTCACAACAACATATGACATTTATTTATTTATTTAACTTTACTTTTACATTTGGTTAATGGTGTTGTTTGTCGCTTTTCTTCTTTTTATTCTTCTGGCCTTGCTGCCAAAAAAGAAAATTTCTATTCTTTGGTTCTTGAGCATAAGGAGGTTAGAAAGATTATTGCTGTTCTAAAAACTGCCATCACTACCCAAAAGTCATTAACAGCTGAGGCTCTGAAGAAGTTCAGTCAATTCCAGATGCTATGGGACGTGGACAAGAACCTGAAAGTCAAGGTTTGTTTTCCTTAAGTAGACGTTTGTAATTCAGAATATCATCCAAAAGGATGTATTTAAGAACATTTCTTTCACAAAATGAAATCCATGTATGAGGGCTACATTCAAGAATATTGACTAATTAAGCCAATATCTATAGTTAACAGAAAAAATGCTTTGAAAATATAACAAGTTGAATTTTAACCAGAAGAACTTTTTTCTTATAATTAAATATGTTTCTAAAGGAATTTATGGACAAGAAGCCATCTTTGGTCCAGATAAAGTCTGAAATCCAGCACTATGACTCAGTGGAGGAGGAAATTATAGCTGTCCAACCTTTCATTCATGTTGAGTGCATTGAGCTGTCAACAGGTATGGCTTGTTTTAGATAGTAACTGGATAATGTCCTTGTATTTATTTTTATTGCATATTTAATTTCTTATTTATACTTCACATTGTATTAGACTACATCTAACACACAGGGAAAGTTCATTTGATAAGTATTAACAAAGTGCAGTAGTTGTCATGAGTTGCGGTGGTGAGTTGGTGAGGCAGACGCAGATGACCCAGGTGTGATGAATAATGGTGATTTAATAATAAAGAAACGTCAGAAACAGTTCAAAACAAGTCCAAAACACAGGCAGCATGACTGAGCGGAAGCCAGGGCTCAATGCCGGTAGCAACTGGTATTATGACTGGACACACGTAGGACTGAGCGCACATTAGACGAGGACCCAACAAAGAACAGACACACAGGTGACACTAAATACACTGGGGGTAATCAGGGAACAAGAAACACCTGGGAACTAATCAAGTGGAGAACAGGACAACACGGAGACACAGAGACACCGAAAACTCGAAATTAACACACAGAAAACACAGAACACGACAGTAGTGTCCAGTGGAATTCCAACACATTTTGTAAAAAGTTTGCAACAGAATATTTTTATGTTTATTGTAATATTGCAAGATTATATTAAGAAATACACATAGAAAATGAATTTCAGTCGATTAGATTGCATAAGTAAATATTCCATGAAGCTGTAATCTGGAAATTTGAAGACAACCAGAGGATGACAACATTAACTAGGGACACTTGATGGTCTCTACACAACAAATTAAAAAGTAAATTTTCCAATCAGCTCTATCCAAATGTTCTCTTTTTGTAAAAGAAAAACACTCTGACTGTTAACACTGAGCGTAACCAGTGATGCCATCTAATCCAGAACTAAAAGGTGCTGCTTAGTTCTGGATTAGAGGATGTGATATTTTCACCTAATCCAGAACTAACAATTAAATTGTTTGATGTCGGGTTTTTGTTAAGTTCTAAAACTTAATAAAGAACTTTCATCAAACAACTCCATGGTAAATTATGTTCAGGTTCTCCCTGAGGAATGTGCTATTGTGAATGCAGGCTCTCTTAAGAAGACCTTGATAGCCGAGACCAAAGCCTGGAAAACACTGATTTGTAAATACCTGAAGGAGAAGTACAAGAAGAAAAAGATTGACGTCGCCATAGCAATAAACCGATATGGCGCACAGCTGTCAAAACCTGTGGCGGATCTGGAAGGTGCGCGTCAGGCAATGGCTACCCTGTCAAAGCTTCGTGAGGAAGAAATACACATTGATATGACACTGACTAACATCAAGGTATGACCCTCACAATTTACTTTTATATTGTAATATAAACTTAGCAGAAAAAGCAGGTAAAGTTGCTTTTGGTGCATTTTGTTGTTATTTTTCCCTATAGCAATGTTCTTAAGAATAAATCTTATATAGCCGGAAAGCTTACTTGTTTCCTCTGAAATAGTGCTACATTTCTAAAGGAAATTAATGTGTGGATTGGAAATATATATATATATATATATATATATATATATATATATATATATATATATATACAGTATCTACAGTATATAGACAGATATAGATATATAAATATAGATATTCAGACATACATCTATTTAAGCAATAAAACAATGCATAATAATTTTTGTCCATTTTCTGTCATTGCTACAAAAAAACATTTTACAGGAAGCTTATGAAATTTTGACCAAAAGCAAAGCAGAGATAACCAAAAAAGAAGTTGAGGGGGTGTACGTCCTGAAGACTTTCTTCACAGAACTTCAGGCTAAAGCCGTTCGTACTCCCAACAGACAATAATTCATTTTTGTTAAGATGTTATAATGCATTGTGTCCTGGACTTAAAAAAAATCTTTCATTTCTTAGAGGTCAATCCAGGAAGTGCTTATCATTATGCAACCCAACTTCAAAGAAGACCTTCTGGAATGTGTCACTGTTTTCAAGCAAGATGTCGACTCTTACATGGTAGAATTTGATCGTGTAAGTAACCTGCGTACATTTAAACTCTTTTCAAAATATTTTTCAATTACAAAACATAGTCTTACAGTATATTACTACTTGGACTCTCGTTTCAGGACGGTCCTTTGGTGCAAGGAATTGCTCCACAAATGGCTAGCCAGCGGCTCCAAGAATTTCAGGTGACACTGTCCTTTAAATGAAAACTTGCATTGGTTTAGGATTCATGTAACTTTTTTTTTGTCATCCCATTTAGAGTTCTGAACATTTCTGTTCCCATTTCTTAAAAAAATATATATTAAACACAAAAAAGAAAACCTATTGCAGCATTCATCTTATTCCTAGATCATGTGATATATTGTGTAAATTCCTTCGGTCTGGCTTTTTTACATTAGCAAATGCTCTTTTGAAAAAGACAACAAGTAGGAACATTAACCTTTGCGGATTATTAATTACACAAGTGATACCAAGGTTGAGAGATGACCCAAATAAATGACCCCTGTTTACCTTATCAGTTCCACTGGTTGAGAAGGACTGGTAGGGGAAAGACTGCAATGTCATGCGCTAGTAAGGCATTACTGGTCATAAAAATATTTAAGTAGGTTGTTTATGATTACTGCAAGATAAAATCAAACAGGATCTGTTCTCAAAAGTGCAGATTTTTATCCTCCCTTGGTTGAAAATCTGTTTATATTTTGCATAAAAAGAGCAAAGCTTTGGGGCTTTTGGTGGTTGTTTTAGTGTTGCATACCTTAACCACATTCACCTAGTCTCCTTGTTTGTTGGCAACAAATGAATGATAATTCACTGATTGTAGGAACACTCCAGCTTTAATATGCACCAGCTGAAGCTGCTGGTCAAGCTTTCTCTGATTTGTCTGATTATTTTATCAGACAAAATGAGAAGAAATTTAGTTATTAGAGTGCATAGAGACTAAAACAAATTACTCTGCTGCCGGTGCCTCTGTCATAAAGTTACCGCAAATTAGACCTCTTGCAACACTCTCAGGAATAAGGTGGATTACAAGAACTGAAATTAATTTATAAGGTTTTTATTCCTTCTGACCAATCAGTATCCTGCTCGATGTTAAATCTAGTGATAGCTTTTGTTTTAAATAACCTCTGTTAAACATTTTTGTGTTTGTTCAGGCAAGATTTGAAGAACTATGGAAAAATTTCACCACCTATACTTCTGCAGAGCAGCTCCTTGGCTTGCCAGTTACACAATATGAAAGCCTGCTTCTCAAAAAGTTGGTGAAGCTTTCTTTCCGTTACCCATAAATGCATTTCAAAGAAATTGTTTCAGTATCGAAAATGCATATTTTACAGCTTATTCAGCCTTTCAAAGCAGCAAGATGACACATGTATTTAAATGTTTCACATAGGAAAGAGCTTGATCTGCTTCAAAAACTGTACGGCCTGTATGATGCGGTGATGAGCAAAATTGATGGATACTACAAAATTCTGTGGACATGTTTGGATATTGAGAAGATCAACGCAGAGCTTTTGGAATTCCAAAATAGGTGAAGTGTTTACTATCATAGCTGTTTTGTTTCATTTTCTTTCACTTTCTTGGTGTATTCAGACAGTATTCTGTGCATTATCTGTACCCGTAGGTGTCGGAAGCTCCCCAAAGCCCTGAAGGAATGGCAGGCCTTCGATGACCTAAAGAAAACCATTGATGATTTCAATGAGTCATGTCCTCTGCTTGAAATGATGGCTAACAAATCTATGAACCGCAGACACTGGGATCGGATCACAACTTTGACCGGACACGAGTTTGAAATAGAGTCTGAGTCTTTTACCCTGCAGAACATCATGGAGGCCCCTCTTTTGACCTACAAGGATGATATTGAGGTCTGCTTGCAGTTTGCATAAACCTACTTTTTCTTTATTCTTAGATAAAGGGTTGCATTTGTTCATCTGTTTATCTCCTACGTTTTGGTGCTTTCTCAGGATATCTGCATATCAGCTGTAAAGGAAAAGGATATTGAGGCCAAGCTGATACAAGTGAAAGAGCTGTGGGCTGTTCAGAACCTATGCCTAATGAATTTCAAGAGTAGAGGAGAGCTAATGCTGAGAGGAACAGAGACGACAGAGATTCTTACCATCCTGGAGGACAGTCTGATGGTGCTCGGTTCACTGCTGAGCAATAGGTAAGAGAATCTACTCTTACTAAGGTCCACACATCCAATACAAACAATTAAAAATATATATAACACACATAAACTGCACAAATTCAAAAATAGATACAACTCCAAAAATAAAGAGATGCAAATACAAAATGGAGACCATGGATCAAAACAAAATGAATGCTATTTCAAAAAGCATTTTATGAAAGGACATTCACTTCAATACATTAAGAAACAAACATTCAGAAAAACATGCACAATCAATATAGGTAAATATAGGAGTAAGAAGAATCCTTCAGTATAGTTGTTTTTTTTTGTAAATGTCTTCTTAAAGATGTTTAAAATCTATTCTTATGTATCTCAGATACATTTTTCGATAAGGTGTTCCATGTGAATACAACACTATGTAAGGCTGACGTGTTCAAAGAATTTGTATGGACCTGTGGATGTATAACTCTACCTTCGAATGCATGTCTAGTTTGATAATCACGTACATTAATACTAAAAATTTAGAGTATATATTACTTGGCTGGTTTGAATTTATAATGTCTCTTATGAGTAATATCATTTTAAAACTACACCTCAACCAAATTCTTAACCAGGACAATTTAATATGCTAACACTACTTTTGGAAACACTTCTAAGTGCTTACCAAGATTAAACACCAGCTGAAAGTGGAAACTCTATGAACTCAATGAATACCCCAGGACCATTAAGCCTTCAAATTTATGAAATTATGAATTAATGTAAGAGATGTTGCATGAGAAAGTACAAATACTTTTCCTGGTGTTGATGATACTGTATCATTGCACATTAATATGATTTGGAATGCAGTATTTGTTGGTTGTTATGTACAACTGAAGTTAATACACCACTTGTATTACATTAACATTCATCCAGTTAGAGAAAGTCTCAATGTAACAGATGGCCACACTTCATAAATGGACCAGTTTAAGACACTTCAGGTCCTTCAGAGACAGTTATTTGTATTCATAAACTGGTGCAAACTTAGTCTTGGTAGCCTTGGGTCTGTCTATTGAGAACAGGCTGCTGGTTCCTAAAAAGGAACTGTTAGATAATGCACAATTTCAGTTATCAACATGGCATCTCTTATTTTATTGTTCTGTTGGACCACTGTTACCAGCAGCTGATTAAAATCACTGTTAGAGTTTATTATAAGATATAGTTTTTGAATAAATTAATTAAGCCAATGATCCGGTCATCAGCAACACAGTTAGTCCGGGCTCTTTACAAAAACGAAAAGGTCTCCCCGATTTAAAAAACAAATGATGAAACAAGAGCTGTGACGTCTCATTTTACAGGTATAGCGCCTACTACAAAGGAGAGATCCAGGACTGGGTCTCAAAGCTTTCAACATCTTCGGAAATTATTGAACTATGGATGATTGTGCAAAACCTGTGGATCTATTTGGAAGCTGTGTTTGTAGGGGGTGACATCGCCAAAGACCTGCCACAGGTGCTGTACATATTTTCTTCCTTCATAACCCGGAAATATAATAACTGCAATCCTTCCCTTTGTAAAGTTAACTTTTTTCTTCAATTACAGGAGGCAAAACGATTCCAAGATATTGATAAGGCATGGCTTCAGGTCATGAAGCGAGCTCAGACTTATCCAAACGTGGTGGAGTGCTGCGTGGGGGATCCTACTCTGGGAAAGCTCCTGCCAGACCTCCAGAAACAGCTAGAGCTCTGTCAGAAATCTCTTGCTGGGTAGGTATTTTACAAATAGCTTGCCCCAATATCAGCCCCAAAAAAATGAAAACAGAGTTTAACTATACCAACGTAATCTGGTGCTGAAAATTTGCCTTAATTAATTGAACAGTTACCTGGAGAAAAAGAGGCTCCTGTTCCCACGGTTCTTCTTTGTGTCTGACCCGTCTCTTTTGGAAATTCTTGGACAAGCCAGTGATTCTCACACAATACAGGTAAGAACAGACATGCTGAAATAAATAAAGGATTTTCTAAATGTTGTCAACAATCACACCTTGTCGAAGAATATTTTATTGTTCTTATTTTATGTCATGGTTGGGGTTTTTTTACATTCTGGTAGGGAAACATTATTTTGTTGTACGCAGTAAACAAACTAATTTAATTCAAAATCACAATAACTGCCAAACTATGTTTGTTAGGGAAAATATCCTGGTATCTTAATTAACATTTGTAGGGTAATAATTATCTTATATTTATTTTTATTTTTTTTTAGAAAACCTTTACTATTCTTGAGTTGGAGAAATGCACAAGAATCCTAATGTGCTTATACTATAATGTGTCTGTGCAAATGATAATAATTGTTCTGTCATAATTGTTTTTATTGGAAAAAACATTCTTCTCTAAAAAAAAATTTAGGCACATCTTCTTGGAGTTTTTGACAACGTCAATGAAGTTGAATTTGATGCGTCAGAGTATGATAAGATTTTGACTGTTATCTCACAGGAGGGGGAAAGATTACCAGTAAGTGAACCCAATATTTATCGATTGAGTTTCAGTGATTTGTTTGATTGTTTTTCCAATTCAGGATGACTGAGATCCAGATTTGTGTCTGTTTTATTGACTGCTTTTGATTTTAAATACATTTTATGTAAAAAAAAAAAATTTACATGTATGTTCACTGAATCTCTTTAATCGTAAAAAGGATTTTGCCTTTGAAGTGTTTTCAAAATGTAGTAGTTTTCCACTGTCAGAAGAAATATAAAACAAAAAGAAACTTTTGTAGCTGACTTAAAGCTTTTTATCTCTGATCATATAGTACAGTACAATTGCATAAAAAAAAATGTTTTCATGATTTTAGCTGGACAATACTGTCATGGCTCAGGGCGCAGTGGAACTGTGGCTTGGCGCGCTGCTACAGGAACAGCAGGCCTCGTTGCACTCTGTCATCAGATCCTCTGACTGGGAGATAAATGATGAGGAGTTTGATCTGCTTACTTTTCTCGATAACTTCCAAGCACAGGTCAGAAGACAACAAAGGCTGCTTATGAAAAATGACGATTTAAGTGATTTAATAGGAATATCAAGTTGCCAGTGATGGGTTTTTGATGTGGACGATATGGCTTCCTGTGAAGGGTGGCACACCACAGGGTGGCATCACGAGACCAATATTTTCTTTTGTTTTTAAGTCAGAGTAGGCTTTATGGGAATAGGTTTTGTATTTGGTTGTGTGGGGGGCAGATGAAAAGGGGGCTTATACAGGACACAATTTATTCAAGAACTGCCACTGTATTGCTTTTGACGTTAGATTTCAGATCAAGACCATGTGAAGACAGTATTTTGTAAGCATTTACTGCATTTTTACTTAAGTAGTAAAGAACTACAATGCGGGACTAAATAGCCATGCTGTACAATGAAACGTCCACACCTTTTCTACACAAAGCCAAATTAGATCAAACTTAACCAGTTTTTCCTGTCCCAGCATTAATATCCTTTTACTGTCTACTTCATCAGGGACATCCAAAACTGGGAAGTGTGCTGAGAGACATTATGGTTTTTTAGCATCTGATTTTGTTAAGACTGTATATGTTTTTGTGGGCTCTTTGGCGCTGGCTTCTAGGTTGGCCTTCTTGGAATCCAGATGATTTGGACAAGAGATTCAGAAGAAGCCCTACTAACCGCTGAAGTTGACAAGGAGATCATGGCCTTTATGAAGAACAAATTTCTTGAACTGCTCTCTGTGCTAATTAAACAAACCACACGTAACCTCAGCAAATTTGATCGGGTCAAGTACGAGACTCTGGTCACAATTCATGTACACCAGAGTGACATTTTTAATGACTTGGTAAGGTCTTTGAACGATTCTTCTTAACTTCAATCTTTAGTTTTTCTCATTTTGAGTCACGTCCAGCTGTATCTCTTTCACAGGTAAAGAAGCGCATACGATGTATCAACGATTTCGAATGGCTCAAGCAGAGCAGATTTTACTTCAAGGAGGACATAGACAAAGTCATTGTGTCAATAACCAACGTTGACTTTACTTATCAGAATGAGTTTCTCGGCTGTACAGATCGTCTGGTCATCACCCCTTTAACTGACAGGCAGGAAAAGAGGAACTTGATGTGGTTTAGTTACTTTTTAAAAGAGTTTTTCCATCTTTATTGCATCTAAAAGCTGCTTATATGTCTGCCTAGGTGTTACATCACATTGGCCCAGGCTTTAGGCATGAGCATGGGGGGAGCCCCTGCTGGTCCAGCTGGCACTGGTAAAACTGAAACTACAAAAGACATGGGTCGCTGCCTGGGCAAGTACGTTGTGGTTTTCAACTGCTCAGATCAGATGGACTTCAGAGGACTTGGCAGAATATATAAAGGTATCTTGAAGCATTTACAGAATTATTCAAGCAATGCCTTGAAAATTGAATCTGTGCCAACTGCCTGTTTTTAGGTCTTGCACAGTCAGGTTCCTGGGGCTGCTTCGATGAGTTCAACAGAATTGACCTACCAGTCCTTTCTGTTGCTGCTCAACAGATCTCTATTGTTTTGACGGCACGCAAGAAACACAAAACCTCCTTTATTTTTACTGACGGAGACTGTGTGGATCTGAATCCAGAGTTTGGGTTGTTTATTACTATGGTAAGAATTATCTTAAGAAAAGATGAAGTCTTTACTATGCCATTTTTTAAAGAAACCTCTTTTTTTAGAACCCTGGATATGCAGGTCGTCAGGAACTTCCTGAAAACCTCAAGGTGCAGTTCAGGACTGTGTCCATGATGGTGCCAGACAGGCAGGTGGGTTAGGAGTGTTTTGACTGAAATAATTCTCCTCCTGTTTACATTTTGTTTAGCGTCTCCTCACTGTTTTCTTTTAACAGATCATCATGAGAGTAAAACTAGCCAGCTGTGGGTTCAACGACAATGTTATTTTAGCTCAAAAATTCTTTGTTCTTTACAAACTGTGTGAGGAACAGCTTACGAAACAGGTGGGAACTTTACACGTTGTCCACAATTACACTTTTTTCCATGATAACTGGCATTTTTGGGACTCAATCTGTCTTCCTTGTCAGGTCCATTATGACTTTGGACTAAGGAATATCTTGTCTGTGTTAAGAACACTTGGGGCTAGTAAAAGAGCTCGTCCTGATGACACAGAGTCCAGCATTGTGATGAGGGTACTGCGTGACATGAATCTCTCCAAACTGGTATGGGTCCAAGAGTTTAAGTCAAAGAGGCGTGTTTCATTGAAATTCGTTGTATTGTGAATACACATGCATAGATTCAGTCTTGTACACATAAATATGTCTTTATTTTAGGTGGATGAGGATGAGCCCCTCTTTCTTAGTCTTATCAATGACCTGTTCCCTGGTATCCAACTGGATTCAAGTACATATGTAGAACTCCAAGCTGCTGTTTCCCATCAAGTGGAGCTAGCAGGTCTTGTCAACCACCCACCTTGGAATCTTAAGCTTGTCCAGGTATCATATGTGCAGATAATTTAGCTCTTGTTAACTGAACAACTTTTTAAAATTATTATTATTGTGCATTTCACCCTAAATGTTTGCTTCAAATGTTCATGTTAGCTGTATGAGACGGCACAGGTGCGCCATGGACTGATGACTTTAGGCCCAAGTGGAGCTGGGAAGACCGCATCTATCAACATGCTCCAGAGGTCATTGAGTGAATGTGGAATCCCACACAAAGAGATGCGCATGAACCCCAAGGCAATCACTGCCCCCCAGATGTTTGGCCGCCTGGATGCAGCCACCAATGACTGGACAGATGGAATCTTTTCAACGCTATGGAGGAGATCGCTCAAAGCCAAAAAGGGTTTGTAGCGCAAATATTTCTCATGTAATACGAAATCTCATGTTATAAATTATTCTCCATAAAGAAAAAAAAAAAGACGGATCTTTTGAAAGTCAGTATTTTTTTTAGATATGAGACACTGTTTCATCTCTTGCCACACATGCTAATAACTAATCATGGGTGTTATGCCTAAACATAAAGAAATCAATCTTTTCACTGATCAAATAAATCTTAGTTGACATGTCAACCGCTCCAAGAATTCAGCGTGACGAGGTGAACAAATTTTCATCAGTTCATAGTGTTTTGATAGTGTAGTTCAGCAGTTATCACACTTGTTCTAGATAAGATTTAAGGTCTGGAACAACTAGCGAAAATCAACTCCTTTAGATGGTAAAGGAGTTACCATTTGACTCGCTATTATAACGCTTTTTCTAGTCCACAGGACCCCAAAGCACTTCACACTACATTGATGTCATTCATCCACACATTCACACGCTGTACTAGCACCACCAGGCCCTCTGACCACCTCCAGTTGGCAGGGCGGGTGAAGTGTTTTGCTCAAGGGCACAGTGATGGAGACGAACGTTGTGCCACTTAGGCCAACAACCCACCAATTACAGGATAAACTCCTACCATCGTCTCCCCTTTACTTTGATTTTGCTTGAATTCCAGCAGTCAATGGGCGATAGGCAGGGTCACTCTGGACAGTTTGCCAGTCCATCGCAGGGTTGTATAACTAAACACCTAGAAGACACGTTACATAATCAACTTTTCTTTTTAAAACTACGTTTAGATTGTGGCTTATATATTTTTAGGAGAAGCCATATGGATTGTCTTAGATGGCCCTGTGGATGCCATATGGATTGAGAACCTGAACTCTGTGCTGGACGATAACAAAACTCTGACCCTCGCTAATGGAGACCGCATAGTGATGTCACCAACGTGCAAGCTGGTGTTTGAGGTGCACAACATGGATAATGCCTCTCCTGCCACCGTCTCCCGGGTCGGTATGGTGTTCATGAGCTCCTCTGCTCTCAGCTGGGAACCAATACTCCAGGTACAGTTTATTTTATTCAAATCATAGCAATTGTATGTTCATAAAACCTAAAGAGAAACAATGGTACATAACATGTGGATTGATTAGTTGAAAAAGGTCTTTATTTTGTAGGGGTGGGCCAAAAAACGCAGCGCAAGCGAAGCACAAAGCATTTTGAGTTTATATGACAAAATATTTGCTGATCTTTACTTGTTCATGAAGCAAAGTCTTAAACCTAAAATGGACCTTTTGGAGTGCAACTATATCATGCAGGCATGTATTTCGAGGAAACAATTACAAGGTAATTTAGCATAATGCTTTATGCTCATTTGGATAAACTTCTTTTCCTTCAGTCGGTTAACCTACTGGAAGGTTTTCTGCCAGCCAAGGAAGTACCCGGCTTTGCCGGAAGCAAGCACCTTGAGCGCATCTTTGTCTTTTGTTTGATGTGGAGCGTTGGAGCCATTTTGGAATTAGATGGCAGGGACAAACTAGAAGAGTACATGAGAGCTCATGAAAGCAAGATTGATTTGCCTAAGGCAAAGGAAGGAGAGACTATATTTGAGTACATGGTCGACAATAACGGTAAGCTGGAGTATGTAAAATAAGTTATGTGGATGTGTGGCGTAAATGTGTGACCACCATTGTTCTTGGTCTTTGCATTTTTGTCAAATTAGTCCCTGTGGGGTAACGGGTGTCTGTTTCTCCAGTGTTCCTGCCTTTTACCTACACTAGCTAGGATAGGTTTCAGGTTCCTACACTCTTAAAGGCTACTGTATCAACATAATCCATCGATTTTCACTTGCTCACCAGAACACACTTTCTAGTAGTCTAGAAGCAGTAGCTTATAACTCTATTTTTAAAATTGTAAAATGTACTTTTTCATTTGTACAATCAAGTGAGGTTTAGATGACAACTTTTGTTTTAGGAGAATGGTGTCACTGGAACAATCATGTTGGGGAGTACATCTATCCAACTGACGACGTGCCCGACTACACTTCCATTCTCGTGCCAAATGTGGACAACACAAGAACCTCGTTCTTGCTAGAAACTATTGCAAAGCAACGCAAGGTAATACCTGCTGCTATAAAAAGGCCTTTTTTCCCCTACAAATCTGTTTTTTATATATCTCTGGGTGTTATCCAACAATATTTTATACATTTAGGCTGTTCTGCTCATTGGGGAGCAAGGCACAGCTAAGACAGTGATGATCAAAGCCTATGCAAAGAAGTTTGATCCTGAGATAGACCTCTTCAAATCGCTGAATTTCTCCTCTGCCACTGAGCCCATAATGTTTCAGGTTAAGTCTAATATAATTTTTTTTTTTTACGTTATGGTTGAATTTTTACAAGGTTTTTTTTTTGTTGTTCTTTATTTTTGCACATGCTCATTTTCTACTTCCAGCGAACAATTGAAAGCTACATTGAGAAACGAATTGGCAGCACCTACGGGCCACCAGGCGGACGACGAATGACTGTTTTCGTTGACGACATAAACATGCCTGTTGTCAACAAATGGGGAGATCAGGTCTTGCAAATATTTGCCCTTTTTCCAGTGTTTCCTGCTGAGTCAGTTCAGAAATACACAATTCTTTCTTCTTTTTTTAACGCCATTGTCCAACAAGATCACCAACGAGATTGTGCGCCAGATGATGGAAATGAGTGGCATGTACAATCTTGACAAACCTGGAGATTTCACGATTGTTGAAGATGTACAGATTCTGGCTGCCATGATTCATCCTGGTGGTGGAAGAAACGACATCCCAGAAAGACTGAAGAGGCAGTTTACAATCTTTAACTGCACTCTGCCATCCAACAACTCCATCGACAAGATCTTCGGTAGCTTTCTGGAGGGCTCATCGCATTTATTTCCTTAATTTTATTTCATTTTGGACATTTAACATTTTGCCGATTCCTTTTTATTTAGGTATAATTGGCTGCGGATATTTCCATGAATGCAGGCATTTCAAACAAAGTGTATCAGAGATGGTCAAACGTCTAGTACCTGCTGGACGGATTCTCTGGCAGTGGACAAAGGTCAGTATCTTGTGTGAGGTTTAGTATAGCAAACTGTTTTATTAATACTGATGTTACACTGTATGATATTGTCACATTAAGATTAAAATGCTCCCCACACCATCGAAGTTCCACTACATCTTCAATCTGAGGGATTTGTCCAGAATTTGGCAAGGAATGTTAAACGTCAAAGCACCGGAGTGTTACAACATCCCCACACTGTTGGCTCTTTTTAAGAGTGAATGTACAAGGGTGATAGCAGACAGGTAGTGTGCTCACTTTCTCTGGATCCCCACTTGAAAGCCAAAAGTTAGAAGAAAAAGACCTAAGATATAGTTTTATTGCAGGTTTATTAACGAGAAAGACAAAGAGTGGTTTGAGGAGAAATTATGTCGTGCGATCCAAGACATTGATTCGAATCTTATGAATGGACTTCATCCCGAGCCATATTTTGTGGACTTCCTCCGCGATGCACCTGAACCGACAGGAGAAGAAGACGAGGATGCCACTTTTGAGGCACCTAAAATTTATGAACTGGTATGAAGTCGTTTTTAATCGCCATTCTTGGTGGAGTTGTAAGATGCAAACTGTCACCCATGAACTGTGTGAACTAACAATTTCTTAGGTGCCAGATTTTGACTTCTTATCAGACAAGCTGAAGATGTATCAGGCTCAGCACAATGAGATGATAAAAGGCATGAACCTTGATCTGGTTTTCTTCAAAGATGCAATGACTCACCTTGTCAAGGTCAGATTTAAAACCAGCATCAGAGATGCAAGTCTTTCAATGGTAGCTTAGTGGACAATGCTAACTTTAGAGTTGCCTTTCTTTAGGTTTCACGAATTATTCGCACCGACAACGGAAATGCTCTGCTTGTGGGTGTTGGAGGATCCGGGAAACAAAGTCTTGCTCGGCTGGGTTCATTCATAGCTGGATACAGCGTCTTCCAGATCACGCTGACCAGGTGAAAACAGCAAACATTTTAAACCAGGGGTGGCCAAAGTGCGTGATTTTGTTCAGCCCCCAACTGCAAATTAAAAAAAGAATACAACTTTGAAATCAGGCTAAAATAATTAAACATATCATTTTCATACGATGGAAGCTGTTAAGTACAACATAAAGATTTTGTATTTTTACCACCAAGCTTTTATAATAAGTAGAACCAGGTCTATCCAGAGTCTCCTGTTAAAAAGCCAACTTTGCTGCACACATATAAGCTTTTATTGAATTGCTTAAACTTGGCTGAATACATCTAGTGTTTTCAAAGAAAGTGACCCAAATCATGTTCTTATTACTGGAAATAAATTTGTTCAGTCGAGCAACAAATTTGTTACATTACTGTTAAGTCCTGGATTTACGATGAATAACATCCATGTTGTAAAAAACAAATCCAAAAAAAAGAACTATTATTATTTTCTTGGCCCGCAAGTACTTTTGACTCAGTTTTGGCCTATGTGACAAAAGATGGTGGACGCCTCTGTTTTAGTCCAACTGGAGGGCAGAAGGGTACAAGTTCTATTCTTGTCTTCTGCTGCAAGCACTGGGCAGTTCTTCCTCCCAAATGCAAGACTATTACTGAATATTTGTGGTTTGCTTTTCGAAAGATCGTACAACATGAATAATTTCAACGACGACCTCAAACTGTTGTACAAAGTAGCTGGAGGTGACGGCAAAGGCATCACCTTCATTTTCACCGACAACGAAATCAAAGATGAAGCCTTCCTCGAACACCTGAACAATGTGCTTTCTTCAGGAGAGGTGAGATCTTGCAATCATTACAAAACCTTGGAATATTTAATCCTCTAAGAGAATTTCAGATTCTAAAATGTAAGTTTTTGTTTTCAGTCCTGTTGATTTTATGCTAAATATGCCCGTCTGCAGGTCTCCAATCTTTTTGCAAAAGATGAGATTCAAGAGATCACCCAAAACCTCGTTGGAATCATGAAAAGGGAGTTTCCACGCACCCCACCAACCTTTGACAACCTTTATGAGTACTTTATAGCGCGGGCGAAAAAGAATCTGCATGTTGTTCTTTGCTTCTCACCAGTAAGTTAAAATGTGCATTTGTTAATTAAAAGCAACAGACTTTTCAAAATCTTTTACATTTTGTTTTACTTTTGTTGTTTCTCATATTATTTGAAAACTATAGCACTAAATTGTTTTCATTTCATTCCAAATGATCTTTGTTTGTTTGTCTTCTTTTAATAGGTGGGACAGAAGTTTCGGTCCAGGTGTCAGAAGTTTCCAGGCTTGATATCTGGCTGTACAATGGACTGGTACAGCCCTTGGCCCAGTGAGGCCCTGGTAGCTGTATCCACCTATTTACTGTCAGAGTTCCCAATGGTTTGTTCTCCTACTGTCAAGACTGCAATGATGGCCACCATGGGAACTTACCACGACAGAGTATCTTCTGCTTGTGAAAGTTACTTTGAAAGGTTTTACATTTGTCTCTTACATTCACACAAATAACATTTACTTTACGTGTTCCTGAAACATTTGTTGATAAAGTGCATGATCTCAAAGTTTTGATCGTTTTTCAGCTTCCGCAGAAGAACTCACGTGACTCCAAAGTCTTACCTCTCTTTCATAAATGGTTATAAATCGTTGTATTATGAAAAGCACGAATTCATCAACACTCTGGCAGAGCGCATGAATGTTGGTAAGACGTTTAGGAAGCTAGGCTAGCCTGCTGCTTACTAATTAACAGGGATAAATGTTTTTAATAAGTTTATTATGCATGAGCTTCACCTTTTGAAGTTCTAGAAGACATTTTAATTTATTCAGATTTGCATGTATAAATACTGCTAGAAGTTTCTTTTTTTTTTAATGACTCAGGAAGGATTTTTATTCATATTTACAGGTTTAGGAAAACTGAAGGAGGCCAGTGAGTCTGTGGCTCAACTATCAAAAGATCTTGAAGTGAAGGAAAAAGAGCTTGCTATAGCATCTATCAGAGCAGATGAGGTAAATGATGAACAGGCCGACCTCTTGTGCCCTGCAGAAACAGAAAAATTTACACATAGTGGTAGTCTGTCATCGTAAAGGCTAAGTACAGCCTTTGATTTAAGGCTTGCTGAACACACGCCACCAGCAGCAGTAACTTTAAGTAGTTTTTCTCGTATATTAATCAATCTATATTACCGGCAAGTTGTAATGTAGTAATTTTGACCTACTCTGCTTCACAACATTGGAATGATAAACTGAGATTCCTCAAATATAGATGTCTTAACAGCGTTTCGAGTATCAGAACTTCAGCTGGGCCCTTAGAGAAATGCTTTTGTTGTTTCCTTTTAAGCTATTTGATTGTAGATTGGTTTATGAATTTAGATTTAGCTTCAGACAAGTTTATGGCCAGCTGCAAGGTGCCTAAGTTCTCCAAAACAAGCCCAAATCATCCCTCTACAAGGCAACTGTCTTAGATGTTTTCAAATACTTTTAAATTGTGAGTTTGGGACATGTCTATTATTAATATATAGACAAATTATTGCAATTTATTTATTTATTTGGGTTATTTGTAGACGACTATGTAAAAAAAAAACATCCTGAGGTTTTAATTTTATGTCACGTGACGTTTGTTTTTTGCATTTAAAACTAGGTGTTAGCAGAGGTGACAGTTAGTGCTGAAGCAGCTACCAAAGTGAAGAATGAGGTCCAGGTTGTGAGAGATAGAGCCCAGAGACTTGTGGATGGAATTGAGAAGGAGAAAGCCGTAGCGGAGGGCAAACTGGAGGCAGCCAGGCCAGCTTTGGAAGAAGCAACAGCTGCACTGAATGTGAGATCTCTGTGACTTAAACTGGGGACTCCATTCACAACTGACTCACTCTTGACAGATTTTCTTTTTCTTTTTTAAATGAGGTGTTCACACTAATAGTCTGGCTATTATTGTACGACTGAAAGACAGGCTATGTTTTCTGCACCTGAACTAATTTGTATATCTACAACTTGAGCATTGTGCTAATCTTTTGTGTATTACAGACCATCAAACCAGCTGACATTGCTACAGTGAGAAAGCTTGCTAAGCCTCCTCATTTGATCATGAGGATTATGGACTGTGTCCTGATTTTATTCACCAAAAAGTTAGACACGGTTACTGTTGATCCTGAACGGCGCTGCATAAAGCCCTCCTGGATAGAAGCAATGAAGGTAAAAGGAAAAGTGCCCTTTTTTTAAACAACAGAAAGGCCTATAACACTGGTCCACTAATAGCATTAGGAAGTTACCACTTGTTTATCTTTGCAAATGGGATTTTTTTTTCTTCTGCTCTTTAGCTCCTGAGTAGTCCTGGGTTCTTGACCTCCCTTCAGCAATTCCCCAAGGACCAAATCAACGATGAAACAGTCGAACTGCTTCAGCCATACTTTGAAATGGAGGACTACACTATGGAGTGTGCCATGAAAGCATGCGGCAACGTGGCTGGTCTGCTCGCATGGACACGTGCCATGGCCTCGTTCTTCTCCATTAACAAAGAAGTTTTGCCACTCAAGGTTTGTTTTTGAATATTCTTTCTGCTTTTACTTCTTATTTTAAGGGTAGTAGGGAGACGACGTAGGGATTAGCTGGGATTGGCTTCCAAAAGTGATCCCTACCTTTTGAACCACAAACAGGACTTTATTGTATTCAGACCTTACGTGATGTTCCATTTCCAAGTAGCGCATAATTGTGAAGTGCAAGGAAAATTATGCAGGGCTTTCGTGTTTTACAGAATTTTCCTCTCACTTGACTATTATATACTATTTTGTGAAGAATTATCACATAAAATTTGAATAAAATGCATTTAATCTCAAATGCTTAAGTAGCAAGCAACTAGACTTCTGTTCTTATATCTGAAAGTAGTTTTACCTCTTCTTCAAACGCCTTAAAATACATTAGTTTGTGGATGTTATGACAAAATGTTGAAATGTTCAAGGGGTGTACGATGTTTATGCAATGTTATGTATAAAAAAATAGACTTGGACTAAAAAAACGTCTGGTATTCCCTACAGCCTGCTTTTGTTTCTTAAGTTGTGCTGTTATTTTTTTGTCCAGGCCAACCTGGCCATTCAAGAGAACCGCCTGAACATTGCTAATAACGAGCTACACAACGCTGAGGCCACGCTAGCTGAAAAGCAAGCAGAGTTTGATAAAGTGAAGGCTAAATGCGATGCTGCCATGAAGGAGAAACAGGTATTATCTACTCTTCAAAATAAAGTTTGCATTTAACAGTGTAAAAAAAAAAAATATGACAGCTATTGGGGAATTTTTCTGCCATAATCCAAGAGCACACATTTTCAGACTGAAAGCAGGATTTTGTGCCTTTCGTTCTCAAATCTTTTAATACTTGTTCTCAAAACTTTTGCTCTTTTTCAAATATTCACTGCGCTTTCTCAAACCTCAAAACTTGTCTTTTTGAGAACAAAGGACATGAAATCCTGCTTTCTGACTGAAAAGGTGTGCTCTCGAACTATGGCTGAAAAATTCCCCCTTAGACAACTATTGTTTTGTGCTCAGGACCTGTTGGATGACGCAGAGATGTGTAGGAATAAAATGCAGGCTGCATCTGCCTTGATAGACGGACTTAGTGGAGAGAAGGTCCGCTGGACAGAGCAGAGCAAAGAGTTTAAATCTCAAATAAACAGGTAGGTCACAAAGAAAAAATGGTCTTCCCAGTGTAAGGTGTATTATTGCAAGAGCAGGGGCTTATTTGAAAATACTGAGTGCGTTAAATAGGAAATAAATGAATTTTTCTTTTCCTCTTAGACTTGTTGGGGATGTGCTCCAGCTTACTGGCTTCCTTTCATACTGCGGCCCATTCAATCAAAGTTACCGCGACAAGTTGCTGAAGGACTGGCAGGCAGAGCTCCTGAATGACAAAATCCCCTTCTCAGAAAATCTCAACATTATCTCTGCCCTGGTGGATCCTCCGACTGTAAGGATAGCGAGCATCCGGTTTGATTTTACGTCAAAACTAGTTACAGATAAACTCCACTTAAGCTTTCCTGTTCGTCTTTAAGGTAAGCGAGTGGAACCTCCAGGGACTGCCAGGAGACGACTTGTCCGTTCAGAATGGCATTGTTGTCACCAAAGCAACGAGATATCCCCTCCTTATAGATCCCCAGACACAAGGCAGGGCATGGATTAAAACAAAAGAAGCGGAAAATGAGCTTCAAGTAAACAGCCAAATCAAATTATGTTGATTTTACCTCCACTTCCTTAGTTGCTTTGGTCACCTTGATTAGGGAAACTCTGATCTCTTGTCCAGGTCACATCCCTCAATCACAAGTTCTTCCGTACACATTTGGAAGATTGTCTTTCTTTGGGGCGACCGCTGCTCATTGCAGATATATTTGAAGAGCTTGACCCAGCGCTGGATAATGTGCTTGAGAAAAACTTCATTAAATCTGGGACCAGTTTTAAGGTACTCAGCTATCACTATTATGTGAATTATATCTGCATTTGGTAATTTTTTTTTTTCTTAAGTCTTTTACACACTTGTTAAAACCTTCTGTAATATGAGATGGATCAGCTGTGAAAAACTGGATCTCCTCTGCCTCCTCCCTGTGATCCAACAGCTATCTGCAGAAATAGCTGTAGATAGCTCCTCCTGGCTCTGTCAGTCAGAATCAACCAGACCGAGCCAGGAGGAGGTTGTTAGCGCTGCTAAACTATCTCGTGTATGTGCTCCTCAGACCCTCCCACTTGCTCTCTGTCGCGGTACAGTCTCTTCCCCACAGCAGAGCCTTCTTTGAATGCGCTCGCTCATTAGCATGGCCGCCGTCGATGACAGCAGATAGACAGTTTTCCTGTAAAACTAAGTTGTTTCTCTGCAGGACTTTCACCAGCTTGCTTAGCAGTTCTAAACCCCACCTGGCTCTGATTGGTTGGTTCTGACTGGGAGGGGTGCATTTCTGTAGATGGCAGTAGGACCTAGCAGAGGAGGTCTATTTTTCAGATTCTGTCTCTTGTTATACTGTCATGACATAGTAAAAGTTTTATGAAATATGCAGGAAAAAAAAAAACATTTTTATAAAAGTTACCCAGTGCAGCAGACAAACTATAAAAATGTTTCCACTCTTGGCTTCTTTGATCCATCTTGGTTTAGGTTAAAGTCGGAGACAAAGAGATATGTATAATGGACAGTTTCCGGCTGTATATAACCACCAAACTGCCTAACCCAGCATACACCCCAGAAGTCAGTGCCAGGACGTCTATCATTGATTTCACAGTCAACATGAAAGGTCTGGAGAACCAGCTGCTGGGGCGAGTCATCCTCAAGGAGAAACAAGTGAGTGCATGCTTTGTCTATTAGCATTTTTATTCCATTTTAAAATGTATTGCTGATAAAAAAAAGTGGTTATTCTTATTAGAGCGTTGCTGTAGCACACGCTGACCTTTGGTTGGATTTTGTTGAACAGGAACTAGAAGCAGAAAGATTGAAGCTAATGGAGGACGTAACTGCCAATAAGAGAAGGATGCAGGAACTGGAAGACAACCTGCTGTACAAACTCAGCTCCACTAAAGGTAGTACAGCTGTTGGTGTACACTTCTCGCAAGAGTTTTGACTCATTCCTGATGCATTGTTTGCGCTTTTGTGACTAAAGGTTCCCTGGTTGATGATGAGTCCATGATTGGCATCCTGCGAACAACTAAGCAAACTGCTGCTAAAGTTAGTGAAAAGTTAAGTGTGGCGGCAGAAGCTGAGGCAAAAATCAATTTGGCTCAGGCGGAATATCGTCCCGTTGCCTCTCGCGGCAGCATTCTTTACTTCCTCATCACAGAAATGAGCATGGTCAATGTCATGTACCAGACCTCCCTGGGTCAGTTCCTCAAAGTATTCGATATATCCCTTGAAAGGTAAGCCTTCGCCAAGACTGTTTTTTTGCACAGCAAACCTTATGCATTTAGCACATGCTTTTAAAAATTACACATTTTATTGCCAATATTTATTGACTGTGCCTTTGCAGGTCTGAAAAGTCCTCCAAAACCCAAACTCGAATTGCAAACATCATTGAATATTTGACTTTTGAGGTGTTCAAATACACAATCAGAGGCCTGTATGAAAACCACAAGTTTGTCTTCACGCTCTTGTTGGCCCTGAAGATTGACTTGCAGAATAACAAAATCGAACACAGCAAGTTTCAGATACTGATTAAAGGTATGAACAGTCATTAGCTGGTCTATTTGTTATGATATGCTGTTATATAATAGTAATAACATCTCTGGAAACACATATAGGTGGTGCAGCTCTAGACTTAAAGACCTGTCCTCCGAAGCCATTTAAGTGGATACTGGATATGGTGTGGCTGAACTTGGTGGAACTCAGCAAACTGACACAGTTTGCTAATATCCTAACCCAGGCAAGGCCTTACACCTGAATCTTTTGCAGCTCATACTGTATCGGTGCTGATAGTGGTACATTTTGTAGGTTTCCCAAAGTGAGAAAAGCTGGAAACATTGGCTAAATCTTGATGCCCCAGAGGAAGGTTTCATTCCTGATGGATACAACTTTGTCGACGTCTTTCACAAACTTTTGCTGATAAGGTGGGATTATTTTTGTGGCTTTCCCTCTTCTGTATGCATTCAAACATGAAATACAACGTTTTATACTGCAGATCTTGGTGCCCTGATCGAACCTTGTCTCAAGCCATGAAATACGTAGAAGACTCAATGGGCGCCAGATTTGCCGAACCTGTGATCTTGAATCTTCATGGCACATGGGAGGAAAGTGACACTCGCACGCCCCTAATTTGCTTCCTTTCTATGGGCTCCGATCCCACTGATCAAATTGAAGCCCTTGCCAAAAGACTCGAACTTGGTGAGTCCTCCTCTCCTGGTAGAAGTGGATATTTTTAGCTTCCTATATTATCCCTAAAACAGCATGTCATAAGATTATTTTGACCACATTTACACTTAGAAAAATAACTCCTGCCTTTACTCTTTCCTAGGCTGTTTAGCTGTAATATTTTTACAACTTCAAGTAGATTCCTTTTCGAGGCAGAAATGATTAATCGGATTAATTATGATGAATTGGAAATTGAAATAATCACCAACTAATTTAGTAATGGGTTAATCCTTAACTGGAGTACACAGACTAAAAGAAAAGTGTATTTGCTAAAAGAATAAAGTTCTCAGAGCAGCCTAAAATATACAAAAATATATGTACATTATGCATTTCAGAAAAAAAACAAAACAACCTTTGTAAAAATGCTCTACCTAAAACTCTTCAAGTGTCATAGTTTTAGCTCCATCCAGTTGAAGTTCTGTAAAAACCAAAATTATTATTGAGCACCTTTTGCTATCTACTTAGTAATTGGTTATTCCAAAAATAATGAATAGATTAGCCCTACTAAAGAACAACGTTTTTCATATGTTGATGTGAAAGGTGCGTTTTTAGCTGCAGATGAATTCTTTTCTACTAATGATCAAGCAAACACAGAAGGAATTCTATTTTGTAGCATTTTAGGCAATAAAGTTTTTATTTTCTTATTTAAGGAGCTAAATTATTTATTTGCACCGTTTGATGTATTTCTAATATTGTATAAAAAAGGCTAAAAGTAAAGTCTTTTTGTTTAGACGGCAGAATAATCATGGATTAATCAATAACTAAAACAGTCGTTAGTTGCAGCCACACTCCTTTCACTTTTAAGCAACCTGCAAACTTAATAAGTGAGTGCCCAATGCCAACATGTATGCGGTCTGAATACGACAGAAGTCACACCGTCCTATGCGTCATGACATTAACTATAATGTTGTAATTTTCTGTTTTTATTATGCAAAGCACCATTTCATCAGCATCACCTTGCTGATGAAATGTGCTTTACAAATAAACTTGATTAACTGACTGATTAAAGATTGATGAGTGGGTAATAAAACTAGAATATTGCAACGCAAATAAAGTCGGATGAGTTTTGCCCATGTACATATTGTGTTTTATAGACTGCAGAGCAATATCAATGGGACAAGGACAAGAGGTCCACGCAAGGAAGCTTATCAAGACATCAATGACGGAGGTACATGTACTCTATGTGGGATATTGTCTTCAGTTCCCCCTAATTGACTTTAGCTGTTACAATGCTGGTGTAGAGCCAGTACATAATACACAGGGTGTCCACTTAGCCTTAAAAATTATTAAACTCATGTGTCTAAAATTAGTGCATTAAATTTTTAAAGTAAGTTGGCCTCAAGTATGTTAATCACCGGTCTTAAATTTAGTCTTGACAGAACTATTCCATCTCATATATTTTATGTCGCACAAGATTGTTGCACACGTACACCATTGTGTTCTGTGACTCAAGACGTTTGAGGCTACTGGTAACTAGCTGTTAATGTGGTCGTGATAGCCAGCTAACTAGGTTTTTTTACGTCCATTATGGGTAAGTGAAAATTTATCAGGAATTGACTGGGCAGCATTTGTACATTTCTGTGGAGATACGTCTTAAATTCCAGTCATAATGGTCTTAAAAAATTTGAAATTAAAATTTTAAATATCTAATGCCATTCGTTTTGGACCATACATAATTTGTAGGGTTCAGTTAGCAAGCTCTTTTCCCTTCCAGGAGATGATTTTACTGCTCTCTTTCAACATTTGTTTCCTATTGTTCGTCTGATTGGTGAATTTGCCACTTCTGCTCTTATTGACACTGATGATTGATTTGTCATATCTAAAGGGACGGACTGAAAATTTAAACTTAAAGTGGATCTTTCACTTTGAACTCATGTTGGAGCCTTTGTATAGCAACGGCTCAAAAAGATTCATACCACTGGAAAATTTAATAACTCTCCACAAACCCTCTTCCAGGTCAAAGCTGGGACTCTGGCTGTGTTGTTGTCTCTGCTCTTCATGAGCGTCTTTCTTCCCCTCGCTGCCTCTGCTGTGTTATGGTGGTACTGCAGTTGATTTCACCCTGCTTTACTCTATTCTTCTGGATTCCATATAGTATTCATTCAGGTCGCTTTTGTTGTAAGCTTCAGAGCTGCAGAGCGCTGTGCTAGTTGGTATACTGTTGGTGGTGTAATTTTGCCTTCGCAGCTGCATGACTCTAACCCAAGGCTAAAATAAATGTTTTCCTTCCTGTTGTTTTCCTCTTGGCCCCCTCACCATGTCCAGACAAATTGCAGCCTGTACAGCTGCACATAAACAGGTTTTAACCACACCTGAGCGAACAAAACCTCCTTGAGCTCAGCAATCCTTGTATCTCCCTGCTGTTTCCTATACTTAGACTTTTTATTCCTACCCTGGTTATCAGTTGTCTTTGTAAGTTTGACTTGTCATAATTTTTTCATTAAAACCTTCAAATTCATTTGCCGCGTATCCGTATCTCTGCATTTGGGTCCAACTTCAAATCTACGACACGTCATGACAGTTTTCAAGCTGTTTAAGCCAGATTATTGAACATTTAACTTGATCTGTTGTACAGGGAGGCTGGGTCCTTCTGCAGAATTGTCACCTGGGGTTAGAGTTCATGGATGAGCTCCTTGAAACCGTCACAGTAACTGAGGACGTGCATGAGACTTTCAGAGTGTGGATCACCACAGAACCACACAATAAGTTCTCTATTACACTCCTGCAGGTAACACAGAGTAAACTTTACATTCTGACCTACTGGTAACTTAAACAATTACTATAGCACACAAATATCCTTCTCCTCTTCGTCCCCTTAGTCTTCTATCAAGTTTACCAACGATCCGCCACAGGGAATACGTGCTGGCTTGAAACGAACATTTGCAGGAATCTCACAGCACCAGCTGGAAGCGAGCAACCTGCCCATGTGGAAGCCCTTGCTGTACGGTGTGGCCTTCCTTCACACTGCTGTGCAGGTGACTTTCTTTAAGCGACATTGCTGCCTTTCTTTTTTCTTTTATTTATTTTTTTTTAAGATGAGCATAATATACGACGGAGCAAACGAAAAATACAAAATTATGAGAATAAAGTCAAAATGATACAAGGATGAAGTCGTAATAATACAACTTTATTCTCATAACATTGAGACTTGTACTTGAAATATTATGACTTTATTCTCATGTTATTTCAACTTTATTCTCATACAGCTCTATTCTTGTAATAATATGACTGTTCTTATAAAAAATACATTTACAACTTAGTATGTCAATAATACTCTTGTCATAAAAGATGCAGACCGGCGAGAACCAAAAATATGCTTTGACAAAATGAGTGACTCGTAAATAACCAGAACGTTTTTTTTTAACATACAATCCACTGAAAATGTTGAAAATGCCTTTATTGGAAAAACTGGGTTGAAAAAAAATTATGCTTTAGAGCAGTGGTTTCCAAATATGATCCTCAAGCACTCCTGGTCTGCATATTTTAGATGTATCTCTGTTCCAGCACACTTGATTCAAATGACTGCATGACGTCCTCTGCACCCACCAAATGCTGCAGAAGCCTGTTAATCCCCCGTTCATTTAAGTCAGGAGTTTGGAAGCAAGGAGTCTGAAAACATGCTGGGCTGATGCTTGATGAACCGGTTTGGGAACCACTGCTTTAGAGTAAAATTTTAAATGTTTTTTTTTGTCTTGTTAGTTGAGCTTTAAAGTTGTAACTAGATAATGTGATAATGTATCCCTAGATATTAAAGTACATCAATGTTTTGAGTATTCTAGTAGAACGTAGTACTTGGATTCTTAAAAAAAACAAAAAAGAACAATGAGCATTTAACATCTAAGATTTTTTTGAAAAATGTCTGCAGTTTCTGATTTTCTATGACGTTCTAGTCAGTGAGGGGAATTTAAAGCTGTTGCTTTTTTGTCACAGGAACGCCGCAAATTTGGGCCTTTGGGTTGGAACATACCTTACGAGTTCAACTCGGCCGATTTCTCTGCAAGTGTGGAGTTTGTTGAGAGACACTTGGATGATTGTGGGCCCAAGCAGGTAAGGATGAATCAAAAACGGTCCAAACGTCTGGAGGTCTCTGCCGAATTCATTAGTTTGTCCTTTTTTCCCGCCGCAGGATGTTTCATGGGTAACGGTGCGATACATGCTAGCTGAAGTGCAATACGGAGGAAGGGTCACAGACGACTACGATAAACGCCTGCTGAAGTGTTTTGCTCGAGTACTGCTCCCAGTCTTGTCTTAATTAGTTCCTACAAGTCCACTATAGTAACATTTCTGAAATATGTAAGACTATATTCTTTTAACTGCAGGTGTGGTTCAGTAAGAAGATGCTAGACCCATTATTTGTCTTCTACACGGGCTACAGAATTCCTGTTTGTGAGACAGTTGAGGAGTACATGCACTACATCCAGAGCTTACCTCCTATTGATGCACCCGAAGCGTTGGGCCTGCATTCTAATGCCGATATCACGTAAGATGCTGAATTTATGTGAAGCGCCGTGAAGAGCAAAAACCCGACGTCTGACATGGCTAGCGTCACATTTCTGCTGCATTTTAAACATTTCATAGATATCAGGCAAACACGTCCGCTGAAGTGTTGGACACGATCACCAATATTCAGCCAAAGGAAAGCGGAGGAGGCTCAGGTGCAACTCGAGAGTCCATTGTTTACCACTTGGCAGAAGACATGTTGGAGAAATTGCCTGACGATTATGTGCCACATGAGGTCAGGTTTAATCTTTTTTTTTATTTATTTTTTTATTGCACTAGTTCTTTTAGCCACGAAATCTGAAATGTGTATCTTCTTGAATGAAGGTCAAAGCCAGGTTGCAGAAGATGGGCGCTCTAAACCCGATGATTATCTTCCTGCGTCAGGAAGTGGATCGAATGCAGAAAATAATCTCTGTGGTGCGCACTAGTCTGATGGACCTGAAGTTGGCTATAGACGGCACTATAATTATGAGCGATGTAAGACTTCTGTTTGTAAATGTTTTATGTTCATTTCAGCATAAATTCTTTGAAGGACGACTGCAAATACTTTACATTTAAGCTCATTTCCAAAGCATGGAAATGAGCTTCCCGCTGAGCTATACTTTCTTTCCTAGAACCTCCGTGACGCCTTGGACAACATTTTTGATGCCCGTGTTCCCAGCCTGTGGAAGAACATGTCCTGGGAGTCTTCCACTTTGGGCTTTTGGTTCACTGAACTTCTTGAGAGAAACAAGCAGTTCGACAGCTGGGTGTCTGAAGGCAGACCAAAAACCTTCTGGATGACTGGGTTCTTTAATCCACAGGGTGGGTTTTATTATGCTGACGCAGATTTACACTGACGTTGTGACTAATTAGAAAATAACTAGAAAATACTCCACATTTCTTGTCAATGAGGCGGCAAGAAGAAGAAAGTTTTCTCTTGCCAGAACATGTAAGAAAATAACTCAAGTGCAGAACTCCTGAAAACTCTTCATAGCCCACTGCAGCATATGTCCATTTAATACCCACACACTCACTTCAAATTTCTGACTATAATAATCGTCAAACACCACACAAGCCACTCCATCATTCTGTTCTTTCAGGCTTGGAAGTCCATGCAGCTCGTCCCCCCCCCCATTCAAGACAGAGCTTTTTCTTTTACGTGTTAAAAAAACCATTATGTGATTGGTTAATTGACTGACTGATGCCAACACCCTGTAATGTCTACAGGTTTTCTCACAGCCATGAGGCAAGAAGTAACCAGGGCCAACAAAGGCTGGGCTTTGGACACCGTCACACTTAACAACAAAGTTTTGAAAAAGGCAAGGGATGAAATCACTGGCCCACCGACGGTGAGTTTCTTGCCACTTTTTGTCCGGCAGTCATAGCTGTGAGGAGCAATAACAGCAGGTGTATCTGCAAGGGAAAAAACAAAAACAAAACAAAAAAACTAAACCGAAACCTACTTTATCAACTTTGTTTCCTTAACAGGAGGGAGTTTACGTCCACGGTTTGTACCTGGAAGGTGCCGGCTGGAACAGGAAGAACATCCATCTTAGTGAGCCCTCGCCCAAAGTGTTGTTCACGCCCATGCCCGTGATCCACATGTTTGCCATCAGGTCCACTTCGCCCCTTGACCCTAAGCTTTACAGCTGTCCAATCTACAAGAAATCAAGACGAACAGACCAGAACTACATCACAGCAGTGGCGTTGCCAACCATCCTGTCACCAGATCACTGGATCATGCGCGGGGTCGCTCTGCTCTGCGACATTACATAAACATAGGCTGCGTCATGCCTTCTAGGTGTTCAGTAACTACGTGCCTATTCACATTTGTCTCTCAGACAATGCTGGATACCTTTTTGTGTTGTTGTTCTAAATCAGTAAATAAACATTTGTCTGAAAGCATATTTTGTGTTTTGAAAGATTTCATTCATTTAGATTAGGTGGTGTAGTTGTTAAAAGTACAAGCGAATAAGGTGATGTGGGTATTTTAGAAACTGCTGCTCTACTTGGAGTTTCACACACAAACATCTCTCTGGTTCTGTTTCTGTTTATTCCACCTTCCTAGGGTAAATCTTCGAGGGCGGACAGGCCAAGACTGGCCTGGAAAAGATCTGAGCAGTATTCTAGAAAGCACTTCCAGAATACTGTCTCCTCTATTTGAAAAATTCTCTAGAAAATTCATCCTCAGCACCAATAACATGCTTTTGAGAAGTGTGGCTACAGAGTATATAAAAGAGAATCAGCCAGAAGACGAGCAGCTTGGCCTGAAGAATTGCTCCCAGGCTCCCCACAGTGTTATAACATTATTCATGAAGTTTCAGTAAATATGACATTGTTTTTTTTCTTTAAATTTGATCAATTAAACAGGAAAATGTAATTTTATGCGCTATTACGTTACACAGGAGCTGTCATCAGTCAGACATTAAAGTGGGATAATAAAAAGAAAAGGTCACAGTGGTAAACCATAGTCTAATATCTAATGTTTCAAAAGTTTTAATGCCCTTTAGCTCATACTACAACCACAAAAGTCCATATATTTTAATGGCAAATTCTGTAATTGTCCACAACAAAGTAATATAGTGCATTATTGTGAAGTAGAGGTATATAGAGAAGTTAAATTTTTGCCCCTTTTGTGATGTCTAATAGAATAATTTGATCATTTTAATTTTGGGATGTCAGAGTGGAGAGAGTGAGTTTCATTTTACACCATTGCTTTTCAGATTTTTACATATAAAGAACTTAGAGAAATCCTTTTTCTTCTCCTTCACAGTATAAAGTACTGCATGTTGGTCTGTCACATGCAATTTTGAGTAAAACATATTGAAGTTTGTGGTTTTACCAAAGCAAATTGTGAAATAGGAGTTTGAAAACATATTCCAATGAACCGACAGAGCAACGTCACTCTGTTGCAGATACAAAACAAGATGCCTGATAACAAGAATGAGGAAGAGGAACCGGGGAAGAAAGGTTTAAAAGTTCCTTCTGAAACAAATATCGAAATGAAGCTATTAAACGTTTTTTTTTTGTTGTTGTTGTTGTTTCTAATTTGACCTTCAATAATAGCTTTTATTTAAACGCTAGTATAATGCGCATGTAAAGTCTGGTTTTGTCTTTAAGAGCTAGGTCTATTCCCCACCACAAGGGGGCGACGTAACTATTTCGTGAGGCGGAAGCAGTTTATTTTTTATGGATTTTGTTTTGGTTCTCCAACTCCTAGCTAAGTGTAGCTTGCTGCTGTAGAGCTGCTGATATTTTATTTCTGATGTTTTCTTTTCTTTAATTGACAACTACAGAAGATGAAGAAGTTATTTGACGACTTTAAAAAGGACATAAAATTTAAATCTGCGGGACCCGGGAAGAAGTTAACGGAAGATGCAAGGCAAATATAACGATTTATTGCTTTCTGCGGCGCTAACTATTGATTAAAAAAATAAACACAAACGATTCATATGTTGGCTTTCTTGTGTAGTTTTTTTTATTTATTTTAATCTACGAGTAGATAACTAATGTAATGCAAAGACGGTGGGAAACGCCCAGCTAACTTTGACCAGCAGATAATCCACCAACAAGCTTAGATCGCTAAATAAAGAAGCCACCTGATAACTAAAAGACGAAACAGTGCTGCCGTCTGTGTCGTAATCAACTTCGTTACATGTTGTAACTCGTGGAGGTCTGACTTGAACTCATGACATGTTGGTGATCGCTTCAGCAGCAAGCCTGCGGTGGCGCCGAGCAGCTCCAGCAGCAAGCAGAGTCGGCATGCTCCCAGCGAAGGAGCGCAGATGGCAGGGGCCGCGGCCCTGGCCCGGATCGAGCAGAAGCAGCGGCCCAAGGTGCACACCTCCCAGGACGCTATCAGGAACCAGGGTGAGAAACGCACAGTCCTGAACCCAGGCTCACCTGAACCCAGCTCCCGAGTACCGCTTTGGTTAAATACACCAACAAATGCAACTAATGATTATTTTAGCAAATGGATTATTATATTGATTATTCTGGTGATTAACCAAATACAAAAATGGTCACATTCTTTGGATTTTTTTTTATTTTGCCTCTTAAACCTTCTTTTATACATTTAAATAAATAATGCAATTCCTTTTTAAAACAAAAAATAACCTAATTGCCTAAATTCAATTCCAGCATTCCTTTAGTGTATGTTTGATTATTTGTAGATAATGGATACAATGGATACATCTGCCAGCTGCTTATTTAAAAAGTAGTTCTTTTTTTATTTACCCCTTAGCAACTGTCATGAAATTTACTGAGCACTCTGCATAAAACCTGTTGTAAAAACCTTCAGAAGATGCAAATATAAACATACTATGAAAAGAACTGCTATTATTTAGCAGCAGTCTAGAGTCTGAATTATGATGAGAACTTGCAGCGCACACACACACACACACACACACACCTCTTTAAATCACAGCGTTGACTGAACTGTACACAGCCACTGTGTACAGTAAAGCAAACACTAAACACTTAGGTTTTGTTTAGTCTTGCAAGAATCTGGTTAAATAATGCCAGTTGTCTTTGCTTCACAGTTAAAAGAGAACTGGAGGCGGAGGCAGCAGCTCTGGCTGAGAAGGAAAATGCAGTCACAGCTGAGGTACATCCAGGCTTGTAGCGCGTTCGTCTTGGTTTTGACACTTTATTTAATGAGCAAAAAGTGTAATAGCTGCAGTTATTGACAGTCATTTCTGTTCCAGGGATCCAAAGTGAAAGACGCGGCCTGCCTCTCTGTGTCCGGCGTTTACTTCACCTGCCCTCTCACCGGAGCCACGTTAACCAAGAGTCAGAGGGAGGTGCACATTAAAGAGGCCATTCTGATGGTACATATCCTCAACTCTTTGAAACCACAATATGCCTGAAGTTTTTTCTAAACATTATAAGGGGATTTAGAACGAGATTAAACGTGATCCTGCTGGTGTTGGCAAAACACGGTGTGTGTTTTTACCGTCAGCGCTTCGAGGAGGACGATATCGAGGCTTCTGTTATGATGGTCCACACATTTAACAAAGACAGAGAGAAAGTGAAGGCAGCTGTGGACATCATCAGCAAGTAAATTTTGAATATATTATATTATTTAGGCTTATATATGTTCATATTTTAACTTATCCATTTTTTCCTGCTACTCCCCCACATACCAGTCTCTCTCTTGTACCTTATATTTGTTTTTAAAAGCTTATTTGATCTGACTTTTTTTTTTCTTTTTCTTTTTTTACAGGTATGTTGACAATATATGTAAGAATCCATCAGAGGAGAAATACAGAAAGATAAAAGTTAGCAACAAGGTGTTCCAGGTAAGCTCAAAACCAACGTTCAGAACTAGGAAAATTTTTAATAATTTTTAATCATCTTCAAAATCACTCCTCAATTTGTTACAGGAAAAAGTAAGTCCTGTGGAGGGCAGTCGGGAGTTTCTGCAGGCTGTGGGCTTTATAAGTGTTATGCTTCCTGTAGAGGCCCAAGGTGAATTTCTCCGGCTGTTTTCATCCCAGTGCCTTACAAAGTCTTCATAGCTTTTAACTTTTCACAGTCTGTCAGGTTTCAACCACAAACAAATGCATTTTATGTGATAGACTAACAAAATGTTCCGCTTTAGTGAAGTTGAATGAAAAACTGATGCAGTTTTCCAAAAAAAAAAAGAAAGTCTAATGTGTTTTCACATTCACCCTTTGTATACGCTGATACCCTACAATAAAACCAAAAGCCTTTAAAAATTCGACTTGTATAACAGCAGCGCTTAGTCAGTGTCTACATTTTGTAACCCGTGTTTACGTTTGACGCGGATCAGAGGAGGAAGAGGAGTTCCTGGTGTTGCCGGAGCAGAGTGACGACGCCCTGGAGCTGATGAAGGAGCGGAGGGACCGCCTTCAGAGGGGAGAGCCGGTCAGAGCCCAGCTGGACCGGCAGCCTCAGGCTTTCCGACCGTCTCCCAACGCGCAGCGCTTCGAGCTGCCGCCCGAGTTCTACAACCTGTCGGCGGAGGAGCTGAAGAAGGAGCAGCAGCAGAGGTGACGTCACTGCAAACAAAACACTAAATCGTTCCATGTCTTTTTGGTCTAGTTTCTGGTGCGAATATGTTAGTGCACTTGAAATACAACAAAACTGACTTACAAGTAACTTTTCAGCAAGAAATAGGAGCTTGTTTTAAGTCAACAACTCCTTAGAATTGGTGAAGAAGGTGCTAGCTCCACCGGCAGACTATTTCACTCACTGCTTATTTTTCCCAGAACTGAACTGGTGGAGAAGAACGCCATGCTCCGCACAAAAGCCATGAGGGAGAGAGAGGAGCAGAGGGAGAGGAGGAAATACAACTACGCCCTGCTCAGAGTCAGACTGCCTGATGGGAACCTGCTGCAAGGTAAGCAGCAGCCAGGCCTCAGTGAACAGCTTAGTGTTAGTGGCTGCACTGACAGGCATAATGAGTTACAGCATTTAACTTCCCTTTAGAATCTATAAAGTTTTTTTTTGTTTGTTTTTTTTTTTTTGAGCTGAACTGAATTAAGCAGTGTGTGATGTCTTTTCCAGCCACGTTTTATGCCTGGGACCGTCTGCCGGCACTCTTTGAATTCGTCCGGGAGTCTCTGGTGGACGGCTGGCAGCCGTTTGAGCTCATCGCCCCCGGAGGACAAAAGCTGCAGGAGTCTGAGGAGGTCACTCTGGTCGAATGTAACTTGGTGAGTTGAAGATTCGCGTCGGAAACAAGCGATGCTAAGCACACTTAAAGCTGCAGTTTGTACCTTTTTAAATATTTGGGTTTTTTTTTTATGTATTTGCTAAAACTGTACGCGTTTCCTTTGGCCATATAATTGCGCAAATTTGAATTACGAAAATAAATTAATTGATTAATGGAAATGTGTCGATTAAAAAAAAACAGCAACACGTTTTTCACTAAAAGTTTTTGCGGTAGGATGAGGTGGTTGCATCAAAATTAGTGTCATTTGCAAAACTGCGACATGACTTTATGACACACAAGTCATGTTGATCCGGTTGTGATCAACAACCGGATGTGTTACCACATCCACAAACACCACAACCGGCCACAAACACAGGCGGAGAAGATGAAGAAGATGTTGGCGCGACGTGTTTTTTAATGATTAACAAACTCATTCACATGTAATTTAAATTGCGATTCTTATCTAATGGAAACAACGGCTTTTCGACATTAGTGGAATATCGACACAGTTTTGCACACATTTGTAATAGAAACGCAGCTAAATTGTGATAATCTGTTAAAGAAGTTGTTTTTCGTTTTCACAGATTATCTCGCTCATGTTATACTGTCAAATTTGAACAAATATGTAAAAGAAAAAAAAACTACAGATAAGTGACAGATCAGATAAATCATCCATCCTATTGTGGTTACATCAGTTTGACCTATTTTCAGTTTATTTGGATGCAATTATTTATTTTTAAGGAGTCTAATTTGCCCTTTGCTCATTTTAACAAAGAGAAACAAAAACTAAATGCGCTCTGTGCTACTTGACTGGATTTATATCAGTCTGGTTTATTTGACCAGCGAGTTAAAAATTATTTAAGTTAGAACTTTATACCAGCTTTATCAGACGGGACCTCTGTAGTTCTAGTAGTAATACCTCACCAGCACAAAGTAGCGCAAAGTTGTGCTTAGAAAAGGTATGACTTTTCTAAATTTGAACATTGCAGGAAACTGCAAGTTTCGTTTGGGTAAATTTGAAGGCTATTGTTTGTGCTGGGTTTTATTTAGGGATATCAAAGTACTGAGAACTAAAAAAAAAAAAAAAAACTATTAGCAGTTTTTAGTTGTAAAAAAAGGAAATTAAAACCATGTATCCCATTCCATTCACTGTGCAATTATGCTGTATGTTATGCTAGCTGTTCACATAAAATCCCAATAAAATCTTTTTAAGTCTGTGGTTGTAACGTCACAAAATACGAGGAAGTTTAAGGAGTTTGAATTCATTTTGTAAGTTTTGTATCTGATTCATGGTCTTGTTTGCTCTTGTCATTAAATAAGGCCACTTAAAGAGAAAAAAAAAAAGACAAGTAGGAGGGATGTGTTTTAAACTCTGTTATTATTCCAGGTGCCCGCTGCCCTGCTCACGTTTGCCTGGGATGCAGCCGTGCAGGCGGACATTGCCGCTGCAGGCGGGAAGAGCTCCGCCGCCCTCCTCAAACCGGAGCTGCTGGAGAGAATTCAAACCCTGAGCTGAGCGGAGCGGAGAGAGGGCGCCCTCTGACCCCTACTACCGCCTCCCTCTTCCTCACTCGCTGCCGAGGTGAAGTTGCCCCTTGGAGCAGTGCTGTATTTATTTTTACAAATTCTACTTAAAGTTAAAGATTGTAGCGCGGCAACTTCACCCTAAGGGATTTGTTTTAAACCTACCCCCCCCCTCTCTCTCTCTCTCTCTCTGCATGCGGGGACGCAGTCGCCCTCCGACATGTCTCAGCAGTCATTTGTATTAAAGAAGAGACACTACTAACATGTGACGGACATGTTTGTCTACGTTTCCCCCCTCGGTGTCTCGGCTCATTGTAGAAGTTGCATAGTTCGGTTCGGTTCGGTGGTTTAATGGAAATCTCGAAGCGACCGCTTTCTTTCGTCAGTGTTCAAGGTGAACTCCGTGTCGGCTGTGTGAACTCGTCACGTGACTCCGTAACTGTAATCGCGCGCGTGAGCTCCTGCTGCCTGTTGGTCGTCCGCTCGGCCTTGGCGTGCCGCTCTTTCCCGTGTTGTACAGCAGATGAATCAGAAGTCAAATATTGTTTTTATATATATATATATATATATATATATCAACCGGAGAGTTTAATAGCAGTACTTAACGTCACGATGCTGGCTTGTGCATCTTAATAAACTAGAGACAACTTGAAAAGGTTTGATTCAGTTCGGTTAATTCAAGCTTGCAGCTATGAAAACCGCAAATTTAGTTTCTATTGACATTAAAGCAGTCATTATTTCAAATGTATTTTGATGGAAATGTCTGCCTACTGAAGTAACTTTTCTAATATATATATATATATATATATATATATATATTATTTTTTCTTTTTTGCACTCACTTTCGACTTCATAAAACTTCAAATCATCACTAACTGTGGAAACTTTCCACTCTTTCCTGAAGCATCTTGGATTTTGGGCATCGCCACTCTGCCCTCCACACTCCAAAATCTTAATTCCCAAATAAATTGCAAAATGTAATTTTTGCAATTTATTTGGGTCAATTGCTTTGGTCTCTGTCATGTCTTGAATCTCCTCCAACAAATTATTTCTGTATTTAAAAAAAAAGTATTGAGATTTTTCTCAGAAACTGAATTTTTTGTTTTTTCATGAGCTGCGAGACATAAATATCAAACTTAAAAAATAAATGCCTGAAATAATCAGCTGATGTTTGTTGGGCCTGCAAAGTAAGAGTCTGACTTCCTGAATTTTAAAATCACTGAAGAATAATTTAATTGATTGAGACACACCTGTACTTTAGCTGTTTAAAGCACTTTGAAGGATCATTTGAGAACTGTAGGGAAATCAAAAGATTTGTTTATTTTGTAATAATACTCTGTTCGTTATGGCCACTAAGGGGATAAATGATAATAATCCACAAACTATTATGGATTATCAGTAAAGCTTATGTTGTTTCCAACATTAATTTTGCTTTTTTTTCTGAAATGTGTTTTGTTCTACCTTGAAGTCTTGTGTTTGTTGAGGGTTTACATTAAATGTACGGGAACAATCACCAAGTAGAGCTGCAACAGTATGTTTATATTTTTTACTGCCTCACCTCACTCAGGTGTCGCTTTTTATTTTCCGTTAACTTTGAGTTCAATGAGACAAAAAAAACATCTTCACTCTGAGATTCTTCTCTCTACAATACAAAATATTTACATAACGTGTTCTCCGTGAAAATCACATCTCCACATTTCAATCTTCCACCTCATAACTTGCAGGTTGGATTGTTTTGATTGGTGTAGATAACTTTCTACCTCTCATCATTCAGACTGATAAACCATTATTGCGAATAATTTTAACATCTTCATTTTATGTTATGTCCGACGCAGCTGCCAGTCAAAAGAGGAAGATTTTCCGTCGAAATCCTGATATTTGTGAAGGAAACTCGCCGCTTGTTTCTCCACTCTTCCAGTTGTAGCTCGGCAACCCGCCACCAACACACACATGGGTTTCAATATTTGATCAGCATTGTAACCTTCTTTAATAAATTATTGAGCAGCTGTGATTTAAATGTCATGCTTTGAGTTGTGCTGTTGCTTTTCAACCTGCCTGTTCTAAAGAGACTCCCTATTGCATATTTTTCTGTAATAAAAGAGTCATAAGTCTGTGTGTGTTGTTTCTTTAGAGGAGCCTTCGAGTGAGCAGCTTGTTTTTATATTATTGCATGAATGGGGGGAAAAAAATAAGGCAAGCATTATTAAGTCATTAAACCAGGCAACTGTCGTGCATCACAGAAATAAGGCCCTAACGCTGAAGTAGGCTTTTTTTTTTTTTTTTTACATATTTGCTAAAACTCACCATGTCGTGACAGAAATACACCGCTCCTGGTCAGAAACAACCAATCAAAGCCAGCCTGAGAAACTCCATTACAGGAAAAAAAAGAAACTGTTTATCCTCTGACATTGACGGCCATGCTAACTAGCATTAGCATTCCTGGCAGGTTCTGTTGTGGGGAACTAGCTGTAGCCCTGTGGTCTCAAACTCCAGTCCTACGGTTTGGATGTCTCTCTGCTTCAGCACACCCGGCTCCAATATTTGCTCATTAGCACTAGCTTGGCCGCATCCTAGTGAGCCTGTTTAGCCTATTAATTCAAGTGTGTTGGCCAACAGATGCATCTAAAAGTTACAGAACTTTAAGTCTCTAGGCCTTCAATAATGCAGTTTGAGACCATCGAGTGCGCAGTGTAGCAAAGGGCAAGAGGAAGGGTGTGAGCAACCCAGCATGATTGACAGCGCCAAGACACTCCTCTCTGATGGAGCAGTGTAATTTTGCAAATTGCAGTATGACCTTCTTTTTTCTTCTCACAGATTACCTGTCTTGGCATCAGGACATAGTGAAAGTTTTTAACAAATATGTGACATTATTATTAAGTTTATTTGATAGAGCCAGACACACATCGACATAGGCAAACTGAGCAAAGCAGCAGTCCCAGATTTGCATCATAGTGCAATAGCAACAGCTGATTCGCAGGCCTTGTCCCTAGATGGGCTTTTAAAAAGTACCTCTAAAAAATTGAAGTGAAATAAAACAATGCTCATGAAAGCCACATACTGTAGTTTTAAATTTTAGACAGAACTTATCATTTGGTGAATTCAACAACAAAAGAAAATTGGCACACGATAGGAAAAATATATATATAAAAGGTGCAGTAATTTTATTTGTTTAATGAATTTATCCTGTTCAAGTACTCTTGAGAAAATACAGAAAATACATATATTTATAAAACACCAACACTGTAACTAACTGTACACATACAGATCTCTCTACCCTTCCAATAAAGGCAGCATGAATGAAACCAGTAAGATCACAATGTACAGATGAACTCGGAGCCTTGTTTTCCAGCACTAACTTCTGATAAACTATGTACAATTGGACCAAAAGGAAAACAAAAGAAAAAAAAAAAAAAAACAGGTTTGTGGTTTCAAAAACCGTGATTATTGGTGTTCTTAACGCTTCTTATAACATTTATTTCTGCCCTTGTTCCATCTCGGCCCAAGCATTAGTAATAACAAGACTCTGATAAGTTGCTTTGATTCTTTTCACAATTTTCAACTTTTATTCTCTAAACATCTACGACACCTTGTTGGGAAACGGGTGAGGTGGACTTCAAAAACACCCAGCCTGGCTTCTGCTGGCGTTGAGGAGGCGACAGGTCACGTGGCCTGAACACTCGAGTCTCCTTTGGATGCAGAATAATGAGTCATGAAGGGAGAGCTAAAGGGGAAGAGCGGCCTGTGATTGGCTCAGGCTGAGGAGAGCGTGGCGGTGGGGAGAGCGGCGGTTTCAGAGGCGTCGACTACCATTGAACAGTCTTCCTCGCTGGAGGGCTTCTCTTTCTTGGGAGCTGCAAAGTCAGATCAGGTTTGGTAAACTGGAAAACGCATTTCTGGTTTAAAACTGAAGCGCTCACATGTATTCCTACTAGGGCAGGGCGACAAAATCTAATTTTTTTTTCATACCAGATCTAGTTTTAATTGATTTCTTTTTTTCTTCAAGAGAAATTACAAATATTTTTCAAAAAGTGACTATTTTTTGTCATCCCTTCCACGCGCTGTGATACAGACTGGGAATTTTTGTTTAACTACAAAGAATGTAGTCATAATAATAGAACAGAGATGCTATATTACCAGAAAATGTCTTAAAATTGAGAAAATTGACCTTATGAGAAAAAAGCTTTGACAGTTTTCAGATTCTGCAGTTCCTTTTTTGAAATAGACAAAGTTGTTTGCTCAAAAGCTTAAAAGTCCGGCTACTGATAACACTTTTAAAATCAGCATCAACCTATACAGTTTAATCTGTAAACTTATATTAAAAGAATAATTTCACAAGATGCTCAACATTCCTGATTTTAAATATTTTTTTTTTTGTTGGGAGTTCTCATTAAATTAATACTTTATTCTTCTGTTATTTCAACTGTTCTCGTAATTAAAAAAAACATAGCTTGACTCTAATATTGCGTCATAGAGTTGACCTGAATTCAAAATGTAAATAAATAGAAGCTTCAAAATACGCTTGTCAAACAAAATGGTCGCCTTGGGACACCCAAGGGGTCCATTGGTGGAAAAGTCCTGATTTTGAAAAAAAAAAAAATTTAAAACATATTTCCCCAGCCCTAATTTCTGCTCCTCTCAGGTAACTCACCGGTCTGTGTGGAGATAATGACACAGTCTTCGTCATAGTCATCCTCAGTGTCGGCCTGGAAACCGTCCGTCTCCGCTGCTTCGACCTGTGAGAGAACAATAAAGCCACATTAACAGATTGTTTTCCATCGAGGGGGGGAAGTAAAAATGTGCAGCAGGAGCTTTTGGCTTTTCGGAGGCATGCCTGCTCAGGATCGTTGCATCTCTTCATGAACTTAGTGATGGACATGCTACCGGCGCTCTTCCTCTTGTTGGAGGCCAACTGGGCGGAGGCAGCTTGGGGCGTGGTCGGAGAGTTTCCCTGGGAACCCGTGGCCGCCTGGGGCTCTTCGCGGGACTCGTCCCGCGCTCCGGCGGTGAGGTAGGTCCACTTGCACGGCACTGAGAGAGCGTCCTGGCCGAAGCGGGTCAGGACGTCGGCGTGCACGTACCAGCAGCAGCGCTTGAAGGAGGAGCGCTTCTCGTAAACGGCGTTGCTCTTGATGAGGCGCCTCACCTGTATCCTGAGAGAGAGGAAGACGGAGCGTCAACAGAACGACTAACCGGTAAAGCGCCAACGTTTAAATTTAGTTCAACGTTGCTTCACCTGGATGGGACGTTTTCTGGAGGGCTCTGAGGACTGGGCAGCTCAGACGGTGACGACGAAGACGAGGAGGAGCTCTGGTGACGGCAAAACTCCTGGAACTCAGAGATGATGACTTTGCCGCTGTTGGGGTTTCCGTGCAGCAGGGGGAGCAGCTGACCTAGCACTGAGAGAGGATTCACCTGAGAGTTAGGATGCTTATGAAAAGGTAGTGAAAGTGTCACCAAAACACTTAAAGGAACAGTTCACTAAATAACAACTTGACTTATAACAGTCACCAGGTGGCCGACGCAATAATGTAAATGTTTGTGAAATATGTCTAACAGATTAACCAAATATTTGGTGGCTAACAATTATTACATGGAGCCGTGTTTGCATAAGTCGGGTTTACATTTAAGCTTATGGAAGGCATGTTTGTCCAAAGTAACTATTTGATAGAAGAATAAATCAGTGTAAAAATTTTAATATAGATTTCAATTTCTCTACAGTATTTTTAAGACTTTCGGCCAATTCAGCTGAGCCATCAGCATGAGAAACATTAGATAAATAACTAATGATTGATCAATACAACAAAACTAAGTGCAACAATAAACACAATAAATAATTCTTTGGGGCACCGAACGCTAAATACATGATTTGTGCTTCAAGACTGGAAGTTGTCTGGTGGAATCAAATTGAATATGTTTTGCAAAAAAAATAATCTTTAAGCTATTATTGGTTTTATTAAGGGAGAAATGCTGCAACTTCCTTGTTGGCTTTTATTGATGATTTCACTCCAATTATAATGTTCCAGCTATGCAGATAAAGCTCTATAACCTCAGGCTGTTTAAACAAAGTCATTCTTTTATTCACAATAATTGCTTTGAAAAGGTTTGGGCTGTACGAGGAAGGAAAGCTAAGACATTTGAACATCACATTTGTGGCCGATGTCACATTGAGAGGAAAATGCGTTTTAAACTTACGCTGCTCCTCTCTCTGCCCCTTCTGCAGCAGCTCTGCGGGCGTGGAGCTGTTGTCCACAGTGGGTAACGGGTCGATCAGACACACAGCGTAAGGCTGGAAGGCCTCCAGACCGGCTCCGTCTTCGTCCCACACACAGCCTCTGACCACGGCCTCCAGCACCTTCATCTTCTTCTTGCTGGACATCAGCTCGTCCCACTCTCTGGCTTTCAGTGTCTGACGCAGTTTTTGCTTCTCCAGGTCGCCGCCGTCCTGCGAAGATGCAAGTTTGTTTTGTTTTTTGTTTTTTTTTTAACTAGTGACTTAAAGACACACTTAGAAAATGTCGGGTTTCTACAGCATTTTTTATTTCCTATTTCAGTGGTTCCCAAAGATTTTCTGGGCCCCCCTATGGATTACAATAAAATCCACCTCAAGAAAAAAAAATCAACTGGGCACACACATCGTTCAACCAGACATAAACTTAAACACATATTTTGTTTTCAAACTCCACTCAAGTGTATTTCACACTTCAGCTTGCAACAAAACTCAGTATAAACCATCTTTATAGTGAAACACTTTTGTGTAACCTTTTTTTTATTCATCCATGTCCATGATTGCCCCTTGCAATGGCACTGTGCCCCCCCTAGGGGGCGCGCCCCACACTTTGGGAACCACAGTCCTATTTAATGTGTTTCTTGTCCTTGAATTAAAACATTAAAGGGAATGGTACATATTTGACAAAAAGACCAGTCACCCCTTTAATCTAAATCACTGACAAACTCCCCACTTCAACTCAAAATAAACAAAAGATTTAATCACACCTCCTCCTCCAGAGCACCTTCATCGTCTGAGAGGTAGCCATGAGGAACGAAAAAGCCATCGTCATCGTCGTCGTCATCCTCCCCACCTTCCTCTTCCTCCTCCTGTAAATAATTTTTGTTCAGTTATGCAGTTGATGTGAAGTTACCGTATTTTTCGGACTGTAAGGCACAGTCCGAAATATATTTGCAAAAAAAATCGGCAATGCGCCTTATATTCTGGTGCGCCTTATGTATGAACAGTGTACCGTATGTTTTATTACGACTTTGGTAAGCGACGAAGCCACTCCCCTTGATTGTCGAAGCATAATAGCTGCTGGTCAGAAACCTTGTGGAGTCAGCTTTCTATGCTGCCTAGACAGACTTGTTTTGGGGTGACGAACCACTTCTCAACTGTCGTCCGAGCTTTCACGAAGGCCGGAATCATCAATGAACAGCCAAGCAACAGCAATGAGACTGAATCGGATGATGACGAGAGGGATCAGGGCTTGCTCGATGCCGCTATCACCCAACTGTTAAATTCCGACACCGAAGACGAGGAATTTGATGGATTCGTAGAAGATGAATGATTGAAAAAGTGAGTGTACTTTTATGTGTAATATTGACAGTTATTGTTAATGATTTGAATAAAGTCTGACCTATCCGACTACCGTATTTTGTTTCGCTTTATGCGTCTTATAATCCGGTGCGCCTTATAGTCCTAAAAACACGGTATTTAAAAAATAAACATTTTTCCCCCGTGTGAAGCCCTCTAAAATACATCTACACGCTGCGATCGGTAGTTACTCAGAATACAAGCGTTGCTTTAAACACTAATGACGTATGAAACGCATCATTAACATCCGAGAGAAAACATCATCAGCCAGATAATCAGCATTTTGAATGATGTGCGGTGAAAAAATTTAAAACATGCTAAAGCCTTAACCACAGAGACATCTGAACAGAAACGACTGGAAATCATTTATGTGGGCTTTCAGACATTTTACATAAGCTCCATTCACAGGATGATTATGTAATTATGCAAAAAGCAGGCTGATGTCTGATCAAGAAACTGCAAATGTTAAACGGTTTTCTTTCCAAGAACTCATAAATTGTGATTTACTTTAAGTTTTAAAACAAAAGCTGCTCTAGTGATAGTCCTCAAGGACTATCACCAGTCCTGTCCACTTACCCCTTCACTATGAGACAAAGACTCTCCGGGTTCCTCTTCCTCCCATTCTTCATCACTGTCCACCTCATAGTCCAACAAATCCTGCGGTGGAAGAAAACAGCCGTGACCTACACAACCATGACTATTTGTTTAATTCAAACAACTAATTGTTTCCGGAAACCAGCTTTACCTTGTCCTGCCTGAGGGGGCAGCGGGGAGAGATATGTGAGCTCGTCTTCCTCCAGGTGCCCCAGTACGCTGGACGGTAGTTCTCGTGGAACTGCAGCAGCTTCATCGGTCCGTAGCGTCTGCGGTCCGGTGTGTCATCCGGTTTAGACGGGTCCAATGCTATGCAGTCCCTGAAGGAGCAGAGCGAGGAGGAAACACTGGTTAACCGAAACTTAGAAGAGAAAATAAGGCAAATGTATATAAATATATAATTAATATCAACATTTTTATATATATATATATAACTGTATATTGGCATCTACAGTTCATTTCTAGAAGAGATTCGCCCCACACACTTTTCTCTGGCTTCTCCAAACTTTTACAAAAATCAATTCCAAACACTTTAAAAGCTTTTCCAGGAAAACACTTCTTACATAAATAGGGTTGAACGATTCAACTACTGCTGAAAGTAGTAGAAAGTTTGACAGTATGGGAAAAATGGTGACATGATTATGATTAACCCACTTTCTCGTGACATTTCTCTCTGTTTGGTTTCCACACAATCTCTACCAAAAGCTGCACCCAGGCTGTCTTTTGGCAGATGGTGTGATGTTGAGGTTTCCATAATTTATTTAAAACTCAAAGAGCGCAAGTGGAAGATTTTCTATTTCTTCATCTAAAAAGTAATTGATAGTAACGGTCCACATTAGAAATGAAATGGTTTAATTAATTCCCAAACTTTTAGTAAACATCTTTCACTCTAAACAGTCCAATGTGTTTTTTCTAATCTTTGTTTAAATCTAACTTTTCTTTAAATAAAGTTGGATCATTAAATTGCCAAAGTATTTAAATGTACAAAGTCAAGTCAGGTTGGAGACATTGTTCTGAAGCCAAAGGCACCAATGTAGAAATTTAAAACAAACCACAATCCACGTTTCTACTACAGGTTGTATAGATTCTATAAAAATGTTTTACCAAAAGAATCTAATAAATACGTCTAACTTTTAAAATCTGTCCATCTTAAAAAGACTAAAACAGCTTTTCCATCAGCAGAAAAACACAATTTCCTCAACTTCACACTCATTAAAGCATTAAAATCTGGATTTGAAAAATAAAAATAATCATCTTCTGACAAGAGGAATATGAGATTAAAAGTACTAAATTATAATGTACAATTATGTTTTCTCCTTGCGTGTGCGCATTATCAACTGAGCACCGGAAAGTCAGCAGAAGTGATCGTTTCTTTTATAGGAGCTTCAAATATTTATCGAAAAGACTGCAGCGATACGAGACTTGCTCTACTGCTAAGGTTAACACACCTGATTCTAATTATTGAATTACTCTCGCTCCTTCTTCAACTCCAGCAGAATCTTATGAATTAACCTTTAAATTGAATCAGGTGTGCTGCAGCAGAAGACATCTAAAACATGCAGGGAAGTTGGGAAAACAAAAATGTTGAGCGAAATGTGTTTGGGTCAGCAGGTCAGGATAGCGATTAAAAAAATAAATAAAATCGAATCATATTTTCAAGCATCTCCTGTGAACCAACACTGGACAATGATCTTTGCACTCAGCTCTGCTAATTGATAACGCAGCCTGTAATTAATGTCAACATTTTTAAAGTCAAATACTTTTGTAAATGTATAATTTTTAATTTCGGACACTTTTTTTTAACTATTATTATTATTATTATTAAGAACGACAGCAGATTTCCTCCACATCAAACTTGGAAGATTAGACCTTCCAGATCAAATAAGTCTGTTTAGAAACGTTTTATAGAATGCGCATAGTTAATAGACGTAAACGGGGTTTGGACGACTCGAAAAGTTTAGATTCGAATAACAGCAGGAGACGTGTGATGCGTGACAAGCAGCTAAAGTTAACACACACACATCGACAGAAACAATCTTTTTTTTTATGGCCCTGAATGCCCTCAGTGATGTCAGACGCTGTTTTCTAATAAAAACTTTAAACTCTTCATAAATTAATTCTCTTTGTGTCGGCATCTGCTGATGTGGAGGTTTTACGCGGCCCACCGCATCACTTCTGTTTATTTTAATCACATTTCCTGAGTAGAAAATGTTGATTCCTAAATAAATTAGATGGAAACTCAAATCCCGATAGAAACGTTCCAGTTTCTATTATTATAATTTAAATGAAAGGCTAGGGATCCCACTCGTATCTTAAATTTGTTTGTTTGCATTTCTTACGGAGTCTCAAATTTCTTTTTACTTTATAAACAATAGCGCTTCAATTAATATTTTTGCAAAAGTTGAGGTTCTGTCTTTATTTATACAGTCTAGGGTTAAACAAATAATCTAGTGATTCAATTCAATCAATAATTTAAAAAAAAGGTTCCTTAGAAACTTTTTTTTTTATTGTTATTTCTTTGTACTTATCAGTTCTGGGGAGAATGACCTTTGGTTACGTGAGCTTATTTGAAAAAGCGACAAGTACTTAGTCAGCAGAGCAAGAGACAGAGCGACGATGATACTAAAAAAAATAATAAAAAAACATCAAAAAAGTGTCTCAATGGAGGGAACTTTAACTAGAATAGGTCCTACAACCACAAAGTCCTGGTATCTACTCTGTCAGAGCGTCTGGTTCTTGAGCTAAAGATCAAACCCTCAGGATGTAAATCATCATTTTCGGACCAGGTCACCGAGCGTGGCCGTTCTCACCCGAGCGTGTCCGCCTGTCTGTGTTCGGTGCGTCCCGACCGTCTGGGTTTTTGTCCAATCCAGTCTTTCAGTGCGTTCAGGTTTTCGGCAGGTTTTAGCAAACACCGGTCCAGCTCCTCCAGAACCGAGTCGTCACACTGAACCCGACACAGAGGCGCCAGAGACATGTTCCCTTTAATTTCGAATGGAGCGAACTTCCCACACGCAGCTGCGAGAGTCTGAGGAGACAGAGGGATGGAGAGCACTTAGACACAAATTCAGAGTCCATGATGATGATGATGATGATGAGTCCCTAATCTGTAATAAAGGTGACCTACTGACCTTTGGGGCCTGCTGGATTTTGGGTTTCTGTAGAAACCGAGTAATTTCTGCTTTCTCAGCTTTTAGGCGCTGGAACCAGAAAGAAAACAGTCAAAACATTAAATATTAACCAACTTCCTCACATTCAGAAAATATTAGCTTCTACAAAGACCCACATCTTTCTCTTCTTTCAACCGTTTCTCTTCTTCCTTCATTCGCTTTTCTTCCTCCTTCTTCCGTTTTTCCTCCAGCTTTGCCCTGAGGAGGAGAAATGACATGAAATTTGTGACCAACTTCAAAGAAAAACAACAACATAAAACCCCTAACATGTCTTTATACTTACTCAAGCTTAGATTTCCGCAGCTCCTCCTTTGCTTTTAGCCTCTCCGCCTTTTCTTTCTCTTCCTTCTCCTTTTTTTCTCGTTTTTCCCGCTCCTCCTTTTCCTTCTTCTCCCGTTTTTCCCTTTCTTTCTCCTCTTTGAGCATGCGAGCCTCTTCTTTCTTCTTTTCCTTTGCAGCTTTGGCTTCTTCTTTCTGCCGTTCCTTCTCCTGCCGCAGCCGTAACCGCTCTTCTTGCTCTTGTAAACTCTGCAATCAGACATAATCAGTTTTCCTAAGGATTAATTCTGGGGGTGTAAAAGACACTTAAAGTGTTAAATCTTAACTGGAGGAACATTTGTAGAAACTCTTAAAACAGAGTTTCTAAAATCGCTTCCTCTTTAAAATCACCAACTTTTCCAGATTTCTGGGCCTATTTTTTACCATTTTACCAAATTTATGTTCCAAATTTACTGGAACATAAATTTCCAATAAATCTTTTTTTCAACAATGATCAAGCATCATCCTGAAAAACCTCCAATTATAAACAAAACAAAGAACAGGGAATAACAACTTGGTCTTTAATCCCAGTAGTAGAACGTCTGAAGCTGCTGTTTTTCCTCCAGTTTATTATATTTTGTTTAATATTATTCCTATGACATCAGTGATTAAGCTTACTGTAAATATTTTGGTCTGAAAAAACATTTTGATTGACCTAAAATGAGCCAATTTTTATCTTTTTATTTAAATCATAGTTGTTTTGAGATACTCACGTTTAAATAAATGAAAAAATATATATATCAACTGTTTTCATACATTAGGTCCTAATTCCACTGTAGCTATGTTTTCCTAAAATTCTTTAAGGTTTTCATTTCAAAACGGAAATTTTATAACCCGTTTTGTAACCCGATTGTAGATCGAACTCCAAGTTCTTTTGATAGCAAAATACGACCAGAAAAAAATAATGATTGTATTCTACAGTAAGCAATATAACTTTCAACAAGTCAATAAGCTAAAATTTTATTCTGAGCACAAACGGAAAATAAAAACAAAAAAACATTTCCAGCGTATGTATTATCACTTTTGATAGATAGATGCGGTATGTTGGATAGACAAATCAAAAATACCGCAAAATATACAGAATTACATCCCATCACCAATGCATTAGTGTGTGCAATAGGATTAAATGTTTGGTAGGATATGACATTTTATTTTATATATTTAAATTTTTTGTAATATGACGGCAATTAAATATCTTACTGAAATTGTTCAACATCAGCTTTAAGTCACCCGCCTATTTGTCTAATTTAATTTTATGAATGTGGGCGTTTACTTTGTAGTATGTGGAAAATGGGCGGTAAAGTCTAGAAAAGCAAAAGTTTTTCCATATTTATCCAGACCTGGAAAACAAAGACAAAGAATAACGTACTTCTTCCAGACTGTCAGGCTACATGTGAACCCTGGTAACTGGAAATGTCAAACTGCCTTGCAGCAGGAGCCGAACTTCACGAAGTTTACCTTTAATGAGCGCCTCTTGATCTTTTTCTCCTCTGCTGGTATCTCAGGGGTGGTGGGGGTCTTTGGGTCCTGCAACAGGAGAAAAAACATTGTAGGGGGTGTTTTACTGACAAAAATTAAAGCTAAATAAATTCTTGCAAGAACAATAATAGCAAATAAGAAGAAAATTTAGGCATTGTACTCTTTTTTTAAAAGGGGCTTTTGGTTATTCTTTTTAGACTTATTTATCAAAATGTAGAAAGCAAATTAATATTTAAATACATTTTGGTGATCATTTAATATCATTTCTTAAAAAAATATGGAAAATGGCAAACTGCACGTCTATTGAGTCAGATTTTTTTAGCAACAATTACGCAGTAGAAAACTGGGAATGGCATAAACTGCCCCCATGCTGGTTCGTACTTTAGGTGTAGTGGTTGGCGTCGAGTCGCCAGTCTTGGTGTTTTCTGGTGAGCTCTCAGACATGGAGCTGGCCGATGACGGCGACTGTGTCGACTTATTTCCCGACTCATTCTGCTCCTCTGGCTCGCTGTCTGAATCCTGAGTAGTAGTATCCAGCTGGGAGACAGATGTGGCGAGATCCTCCTCCTCTTCTTCTTCTTCTTCCGCCTCTTCGTCAGTAATTAAGACGAAGTCTGCAGTCTGTGTTTCAGGAGTGTCAGTAACGTCCTTGTGTTTCCCAGCAGCCTCTGTTCTGTCTTTGCGCTGCTGCTTGGTTTTCGCTGGGGGACGAGAAGCGGCCGGAGCAGGGGAGCCGCGGCGCTTTACGGGGGACGATTTGTCGTCGTCGGTCAGGTCGATGACCACTTTACTGTCCGAGGACGCAGAGGAAGCGGGGCACCTGCGCCTCAGGAAGCCGTCCAGCGGGCCGCGGCCGTTAACCAAAGGCGGGCCGCTGCGTTCGGAGAGAGGAGACGACTCGTTCTCGTTCTGGGTGTCCAGGTCTGCCGGTCCAGGACAGGAATGGGTGCAGGGACGCTTCGGCGGCTGGTTTTCTTTAGGTTCGGCATTCAGGCGCTTGAACGGGAGACGAGCTGGAAACAAGAGCAAAGAAAAGAAAAACAAGTCGATGGTTACAAATAAATTATATTGTCAATAATTCACTGTTATTAATCTGCAGTTGTATCACTAAATTAATATGCTCAGCTTTGCATCAACAACAGCAACCTTTTTTTTTTAGTAGAAATGCAGAGTGACTGTTTACACTGATAATTTTTTACAGTACTGTAAAAAAAATATGGGTTGAATTTTTAGTTAAAGTTTTTAGTAATTTTTAGTGTTTCTAATCAAACTGATCTATTATTAAACCAAGATAACCTAAGCAAATACATAAATTGATCAATGAATTATTTATTTTAAGTAAAAAAAAAGTGTTTGTGATGACTGGAAATTGGATTTAGATCTGGACTTTAACTAGGCCAAGCCCAAAACCTTCCTTTTGAATTTTTAACACTTCAGTGACTTTTGGTGCCTAAATTTCTTTAAACCCAGGAATGATGTGTTTGTTTTTTAAAGATCATTTTGGTCAATCATTTGCTGTCAGACGGTCTTATTGAAGTGACTTCATTTTTCCTAAAGGCCTAACATGGATTCCTGGTTTTGGATCGAACATGCAAATGTCTTTTTTCTTTTTTACAGGACAAAGTTGGTTTTAGTAGCTTTTTCCCCTGAACAAATTATATATTAATTTGGAAACAACACTGTTATTTACCCAATTGATCTTTGTATAATATTACAATATTTTGATGAAGTAAAAACGTTGCATCCTAGCATAGAAAAGGCAGCAGAAGCCATGTGTAGGGGATGAAATACTTTTACACAGAACTGTATTTGTAAGACTATACTTGGTTGTTATTACTGCAATGGAAAATCTATCTTTGATAACTTTTTGTGAAAAGCTTTTCAATTTCTGTCTTCATGTTAGAGGATGCCTTAATATGAACAAATTTCAACAACCCCATGTCACTTTTACCTTGAATAAGTTTCTTGTTGGCATTACTTGCTTTGCAATCCATGCCTGAAAGAAAACAAAATTAGATTAGAGAGATTAACTGATGACATGACAGATAAACGTGTCTCATTCAATCAAATGCCACCAAACAATAGTTTCCAACTACTTAATCATTTGTCTGTTTGATCGTGGATGCAGTAGACGTGCATCCACGATCAAACACTTTCTAGAACTGTAAGCGTGTTGAATCTAAAGGCCTGTGACGCTGCATTCATAAATCCTAACCCTGCGCTCAGAGTACAATATGAGGCTGGATGTAGTGGCCGTGTTTGGCTCACTCTCCCGCCAACCTGTGTCTCAGTCGGGGCTGCAGAGGCCCAACCGGATCGAGGCTGCAGAGTGAGCAGCACCTCGGGGTTGCCAGGTAATGTCTGACTGGCCTTCAGACAACTGGAAGCTTTGGGAAAACCCCACTCTGAACATCTGGAGCGCGCTGTGGCGCAACAGTCCGTAAAACGGACATATGAGAAAGCAAAAACAAGAAGTGAGCTTTGACAGCCCTCTTCAGAGAGCAGCTTTGATCTTACGTACTCGCTTTGAGCCTCCCAACCATGCTACAGGACTAGCCTTGCATGCTACTTTAATGACACTAGCCAGCTACCGTGCTACGCAACAACAGACTTAGCCAGCATTGCTAGCTATTAATGTAAAACATCTTCAATAGAAACTGTTGACAAGACAAAGGCGGCACTTAAATGTCTCCTACATGACAAATAAGGTAAAAAATAAAAAAATCACATTAGTATCATGTTAACAACAGTGTAGAGGGCAACTGCTTTCAAGACTGCAGCAACAGATTTATGACCCAAACAAGAGCTTTGTCATGAAATGACACAAGTACAGAAAATACATTTGAGCATAAATGATACTGGTAACGCTGACAAAGTCGCCACAGTGCAACAGAAGCTGAGAAATGTTATACCTGCAGTTAATTTGATTAATCAATAAGTTACGGTTTTGAAAAGGCGATTCGCCTGTGGCACAGCAGATAACATTTCTGCATGTTTTAAGTGTTTGAGCTTTCAAGACAAGGAATTACCTCTTCTGTGGGGAGTCGATGCTGCCAAATGTTCGTCCACAGATGAACTTTCCGCCGCCAACATCCCAACTACTGACCCGCTGCCTCTTTAATTCACAATGTTCTGCGGTTAAACACTTTTGACACACCGACAAGAGCAGCGTTAACGCCAAAAAGGCTCCCCACTGGTTATTAAATATCAAGTTCTTCTTTACACGTCATGCGATCTCAATTTATTTCACATAAGCATAACTAAAAGTCTTTCCGCATCTCCTGCGTTTTCCCTCTGTTCACCCCGCCGCTCACCTCGCGCTCCCCGAGTCGGAATTGGCGGGAGTCGGGTCCGTCCATCAATACCCTTCGCTGATTGGTCGAAATCAACTCTTGGCTCTTCCAGGGTACGTTGGAATTCTTCACCTGCTTTGCCCGCTTACGCCAGCATTCGTTCAAAAACTTTAAAATCTTGACATGTAGATGAAGAAACGCTCAAAGTTTTTTTGGATTTCAAGATGTCTTATTAAGATAATAAGGGTTGATCTCTTAAAATTAATAGAGGTGAATCAGAAAATGTAAATTATGTGTACGCTATCCGCATCGTACTGAACGCTCCTTGCCAGCAACCAAAACATGTCACATCTTTTTTTTTTTTTTTACAGGAAGTGCGTTTTGGCTGATGTTTCGAGTTATGTGATTGGCCACAGAGCTTGACTTTATCAACCCTAACCCGTTGCAGAAGAGCGACGGTCATCATGTCCGCCACACTGTGTGTGGCAAAATTTGCCTTAAATGCTAATAAAAGTGTGAAAAACATGTAAGAAGAACAAGTGCAGTTAAGCAGTTAAACCAATTTAGATTGAGGCTTTTATATGATAGTATAAGCAATAATAATGTTTGAGAATGATTTTGATATCTGAAGGTCAAAATGACCTAAATTAAACTTGCTTTAATCTATTTTTGAAACTATACCAAATACAGTAGTTTAATTTAATTTTAATTGCAATAATTTAATAATTCTAATTCAGCTACTTTTTCAAAACATTAAACAGAACATTAAAAATGAGATGAAAATTAACTAAATTCAACAAATGCTTAAAGATAATTCCCAGTATTATTTGTTTGTTTGTGGTTTAATTCATGAATGTCTTGCTTAATGTTAAACAGAACAGCCTGGTACTTCTAATCCCTCACAACATCACAACAGACCAGTCAGGCAAGCACATTTCAGATACTTTGAGAATGACTGTATGTTAGCAGAAAGGCTAGTCAATATGGAGGTTATTTGACCACGGTCAGCGTGTGTTAAGATAAAATACAATACACAATTTTGATAGTAAATTGAAAGTTATAATTTACTTCTAAGTAAGTTAATATGTCAAAGTAAGATGAATAAAGATATGTGTGAAATTAATCTAAGTTCCATTATTAATTCTTGTAATGGAACTTAGATTATTTAATAAAACTTGCATTACTTAGATAATAATTACAATAATAATATTATATATTTATTATAAAACCCACAGTTTTGCCCAACTCATTGAACATTTTTGATTAATGTTTTCAAAAGTTTTACAAGAGTTTCTTCAAATTGTTTCCAGTTGTTTATGAACAGGGTGGAGACGGGGGAACGGAATCACGCTGTAGTCACGCTTTTCCGCGTTTTCGAGTGCCTTCTGGGAAGTGTAGTTTTCTGTTCACCGCCCCGGAAAGGGCCGCGCCAACAAAGAGAACAGCATTAAACTACAAAATAATACGCGGCGCAGCGCAGCCGCAAAGCGTTTGTTTCGAGGACCCCTGCATTTGTCGACGGAAACGTGAGGAGAAACATCTAAACCTGGTAAAAGTAGCATTTATTTAAATACGTTTTACATTCACGTCATGGCCGGAACAGTTTCACTTTTTTTCCGCTATCAAACAGTTGCTCAAACAAAGCAAAATTTTTAATATAAACAGATAATTGACGCTCTTCTTTGCTCATTGTGGTTGGATTCCTGTACCAACAGAGCGAGTTAGCTGCTTTTCCCTTCCTGCTATTCCTTGCAACGTCAACATTAAATAACTTTAAATGTTATCTAATAAGTGCATAAGTTACTGCTTGCTTGTAAAATTAGTCACCAGTTAGACCAAAGTCGAAATGGGCAGAAAGGAGTTTCTCGCTGGTTGTATAGACAAATGTTTTTATCATATAAAATGTACAGCTCCCTTTAAGACGTAAATATTTGTTCCTGAAATTACAAATATTGTTGAACAGAGTAGCATGCAAATCGAAAGTGTGCATAATTATGAATATATTTACTAATTCACACAATTATTAAATATATATGAATATATAACATATGTTGTGTCTGTGTGTTCCCGTTATTTAGGAAGGAAGGGGAATTTCAAAATGGCAGGTTTGTGTGTTAATTAAAATTTTATTCCTATATGAATTCCTATTAATGGATTAACGTTTTCATTAATCCATTAATAGGAATTCACTCTCCCCAAAAAGGGAGTGAATTCTTATTAACGCATTAATGAAAACATTAATCCAAAAGTTAATGTTTTCCTAGCTTTTGGATTCTTAAACAAAAATGCAATAGGAATGACTGTGGATCCGTGCTTCCTCTTTTAGAGCGGGCAAATAACTTTCCTCCATTGCCAACGTTCTTAAGAATAAAGCCATGCTTTTACCAAAACATCGATGAAGAAATCCCTGCGCCGCACAAGCAGCTGGTGCAGAGAGTTTACAAGCTTTGGATGAGTAAGTAGTTTACACATAGATTTATCATAAAGAAAATATTCTTTTCCCTTAATCTCAAAATCACTCACTTCCTCTTTCCTCCCACCCTTTTCCCCTTCTGGTCTTCAGTGTATTCTGCCACACTGTGCATAAATGTCATTTCATGCATTGCCTGGTGGGCTGGAGGGGGAAGTGCCACAAACTTTGGTTTTTCTCTGCTCTGGCTCCTTCTCTTCAGCCCCTGTAGCTACACATGTTGGTTCAGACCGCTCTACAAAGCTTTCAGGTAAATGGTTTAAATCCTATCAAAACATGTTGCTTGTTGTTAAAAGCTGTGATTAAATCAGGAGTCGGCGCACGCCTCAAACATTTTCACACCTCTTGAACCTTTTCACGTTGCCACATTGCAAACCACAAATCTCACTGTGGTTTTTATTGGGATTTTGTTTAATGGTTGCATCTATTATGTCATCAACCCTGACTACTTTCTCTGTGCTTGTTGAAGAAAAGCATTACCACAGAATAGTGCTGTCCCCACCTGTTTTTCTACAACTGGTGTGTTCAAGTGATATGCAGTGCTAGGTTTAGTTGTTTAGGGGTTTTTTTGCCTCACATGGTTTTTTGTTTGGTACTTACAGATTTCACTCTTGGTCTTGTCACTCTTTACTTTTTTTTTTCATTTCCAGATGATTCAATAAACAAGTGGTGTCAAACTCGTCTTCATTTTGTGCCAAATCAAGATCATGAATGAACTTAGAGGGCCGTTTGGGCCAGTATGTATTGATAAAACCTGTTTACCAAACTGTTAAAATACCAATGAATTCTTAAAATTAAATAATATAATTGAACATCTTTTCAGTACCTTCAGGATTTTGTGCTTTTTTTGGCTATAAAAATCAAAGTGCTTGTGGTGCTAATTTGGAAATGTGTTCTCGCTGTATAGATCATGGATTATATAATTTGAAATCAATTAAAGATGAGGCATCTGTAAGTAAGAAAGGTTTTGACAATTTTTGAGAATAATATGCAATAAACTCCCAATTATGTATTGGCTCAAAAAAAGGGCAGGGATTTGTTGATTTCATGTGAATTTCCACAATAATTCTCAAGAAATTGGAGGGACTGATTGATATAATTTGGCACTAAACAGATAAAAACTCCACTGATTTGATTGATAACATAATATTTAAACACACTTAGTGCTTAGTCTAGAATTCAGGGGCCACATAAAAAGGTATGGCGGGCCAGATTTGGCCCACAGCCCTCAGGTTTGACATGCGTGCAATAAACAGTTCTCTCTGAGATTTTAACATGTTGAAAGCTTGTGAGATTACCTGTGTTTGCTAATTAGTTGACTCTAAAAAATGATTGGTTGGATTTATTTTCATTTAAGGGTATCTGAGTCAAGTGTACTGCATAAAATGCACATCACACTTTTAAGACTTTTATTTTTAGAACGTGTTCAGATGTGCGTTACACTTTGTTCAACTTTACTTGCTAATTTGTGTTGGTCTGACACAAAAAAGTCCAGATTAAAATATCTTGACATTTGTGGTTGTAATGTAACAAAATGTGAAAAAAACATAAAAGGTATAAATGCTTTTTGCATAATCATTGTTGATTAATTTCAGATATTTGGTTGATATCAGCTTTGATACAGTTGTTCAGCGATAATCTCTGTCAAAGGAGCTTTTTCTTCTCCATGTAAAATTTGTGACCTGGCTTTTCTGGTCTTTCCACTGCTTGTTTTGTTGACGGTATCACGTTTCATAGCGTCAGTTTTTCACATAAAAAGTTAGAATCAAACAAAATGGAGCAGCTCTGAATCTCTCCTGCATCATGACTTAATGTTTTCCTTTGCTATTCACAGGGCTGATAGCTCCTTCAACTTCATGGCCTTCTTCTTCATCTTTTTCCTTCAGTGTGTCTTGACCCTTATCCAGGCTATAGGCATTTCTGGATGGGGAACATGGTGAGTCTGGACCAAACTTACTGTCAAGACTTTGTCTATTATGTCCACCAGTTTGTTTGTGGTTGTTTTTTTCTTTATGAGAGATAATCTCAAGGATTTTTGCTATCTAGTCGCTTTTTACTTTATATCTACACCGTTGTGAGATATTTCACGTAAAACAAAGATATTTAGATTAAACTTGTTCAGACTCCATTGTCATTTGTGTTACATCGTGACGTTACGTAGCTGTTCGCCAGGTTTGTTGTGCCATTATTGTCCTAATATTTAATGTGTAAACATGGGAGGATAGACAAGGTGAGCAATTTAACGCTAACGCAGCGAGCGACGCCGATGTTTTAGAGAAACCTAAAAAGGTCAGTAAAGCTCCTGTATCTGCAGCAGTGAAGTAGAAAACCTCCTAGGTAGATGCTAGATATTAGCTTTTGGGACATGATGGTGCTCTGTTGGTCTGAGCTCAATCGTCAAGATGTGCTTTGTCCTTCTGTGGTACAAATTAATGGAAGAAATTGTGAATCAGCTGACAGCTCAGTCGGCTGTGAAGTAATGAAGCAATGAAACAAACCAGAACACCCCCCACCCCCTCCTTTGTTATGCCCACGTTTAGGTTTAAAGGCACTGGAGGCTAATGTGGCTAATGCTAATGCAGGTCAAGCTGGCAATTAGAGCAAAAAAAGTCCAGAAACCATGGCAACCTTCTCTAGGTCTGTAGATTATCACTTTAGAAAATTTTATGCAAAATTACTAGAAAGATAAATATTGTACAGGGCTGCTGCTGAACACATCTGCATGGAGCGGATCTTTGTTTACACTGTAAAAAAAATCTGTTTGGTATGCAGTAGATCCATGTTTGTTTTAAAAGATAGTTTATTTTAGTGTAGAATGATCCTTTATATGTCCTTCAGTAGTGACATTTTATTTGCATTATCAAAATATTGACAGGCAAATGGAAGCACACAAAGATGAACACTTATATTTAAATAAAATAAAATAGCTGCCTGGCTGACGCACACTTCCATAAATATATCAACTTGTATGCTAAGTGTTGTTTACTGTTTTGCTAAACTGCAAAGGGATACTTTCAAACTATATATATATATATATAAATATATATATATATATATATATATATATATATATATTGAAACAATGGCTGAATTGTCTTTTAATTATTGGTTTTTCCCAAACTAAAGAAGTTAAAATATTGTCATAGTAATTAACCCTATCTTTTTTGCTCTTATCTACAAAGAACCCTGTGCCTCCACATATTCAGTACTTTTCTTAGTACAGATTTCTAGTATGGTTGCAACCTTTTTCGTAGTTCTCTACATATTTGTACCCATGACCTAAAACCATCACTTATTGGTAATATTAATTGTTCTAATGACTCAGTATAGAAATACCGAAATCTGATGCTGTGTCATTCTGGCACTTTCTCTTTCATCTGTTAATCCGACTCTCCACCACACAGTGTAATGACAAATCTGGTGGTTTTGAGATAATAAATATTCAGACTTGGTTTAGCTCGACGGTAACCAGGCCATGTCGAGGTTCAGCTTGTAAGAGTGACGGATAACTTTACTCTTGGAGAAATAAAAGAAAACACCTAAAACAAAAAATATTCTTACTTTTAAATCAATGTTTTAGCATTTACTAGATGAATTTAAAGAAAAACACATCAATCTGTGTGAAAGAACGATGCATGAATGGCTGTTTAACCTTTTCTGTCAGGTGATGAACTACACCTGTACCACAAACTAGATGCATTAGGCTGAGGTACAGTTAGCTATTTATGCTAGCAGGTGGCACAGCCTGATATAATCAGAACAAATAAGCTTTTTACTGCATTAAAATGAATTTATTCTGCTGCAAGAATTTCATCATGTGAGTATTTTCAGTAACTTCAGAATATTAGTTTAGCATTCCTTCCCTTCAGCGAGATTTCTCTCTAGAAAAACCACATTGGAGCATCGGCCACAGACTGCTGCTGTAATTTATACTCACTCTTGTCAGTTGCCTTAAGTAATCCCTTAAGCCACCTTTTATTTTTTTTTATCTCTCCATAGTAAGACGCACGCAGCAGACGAAGGCATCAGGTTCTTGTAAAACGTAAAAATTTAATCTCTGAATCGTACTCATTTTGACTTTAAAAGTTGAAACTGATGAATTGCTCTGTTGATGATCAAGTCATTGTGCATTCTTCTTCACCTGTGTGTGTGCTTGAGGGACTTATTGTTTTATTGAAGAAATCTGTGATGTGATAAAATTTCTCCAGCTTAAAGAGTAAAGAAGGTGATTTCTCAGTAAACTAAGCATTTCTTTGTTTTGTTTTTGCATATCCAGTTTTTTTTTTCCTGCAGAAGATCTGCCTCATTTTCTTTTCTTGAAAAAGATATTTGTTTAAATTTTTCATTTTGCCTAATAAACATACAAAACAAAGCATGTTTTGGCAGTCTAAACATATTAAGAGAATTGCACACATGCTTGTGACTACTGTTCACTCGTGGTTTTAATAATGACTTATTTGATTATCTAGTGTGTCACCGCATCTCAGTTGTCACTGCTTAATAATGTTTGTATTAAATCCACTTTGCTGTGTGCGCACCGTCTGATACACTAACTCATACTACTTCCATCTCATCCTCACCGACACAAAGCGGCTGGATTGCCACAGTGATGTTTTTCAGCCAAAATGTGGGCTCCGCTATAGTGATGCTTATCACAACTCTGCTCTTCACTGTGGTGGCCGCACTAATGGCACTGGTTCTCATTAAGGTGAGTGAACAACCAGCTAGAAACAATTTTACCCTTCAGCGTAGTTTTTGAGTTTATCGACAGAAGTCAAAAAGACGGGCGAATCTCATTCAATTAGAACATCTTTGAAAAGTTGATGTATTTTTGTAATTTTGCAAAAATGTGTTTTGCTTCCTTTACATATTTATTCTGTTTGGGATTTTTTGGGGGGTTTCCGATCATCAATCAAATTCTAGTATTTGATAAAGATGAGCTGACCAAATGCAAAAACAGGTTTTAAATGATGATTTTAGTTAATTTAGGGAAGTAATATATCTAAACCAACCTGGCCTTCTGGGAAGAATTAAGGTTTTGGAGTTAGATTCGTTTGTCTTTCCTTCTTTTTACCTAATCTTTTACAAATATTAACTTCCCATTGACAAAAATGATAATTTTATTCCATGTTGTGAAGATGGCTTCAAGAAGAGCATCAGCGGTCAGAAGTACATGTAAACTGGTCCAAAAGACCCAAGCACCACCTCATAGATGAAAGTATTTTTTATTTTCTAAATCAATTTTAGCTGTCGTCATCAAAATGACCAGAAATAAATCTCTGAAACGAATCACTTTTGATTTGTATTACTACAATACATTAACTTTTCGGTGTTACTCTAATTAATTGAGACGTCCCTGTTCGCCAAAGTCATAACTTTTCTCCTGTTGTCGTGTCCCAGGTGCACAGACTGTACCGCGGCGGCGGCGGCAGCATGGAGCGCGCTCAGGAGGAGTGGAGCACCGGGCTGTGGAAGAGCGCCCCGGTGAGGGAAGCAGCATTCGACGGCGTCGCTAGGACAGCCCAGGGCCCAACTTTGCCTGAGTACCCCACGGCAGTGCCCAGTTACCCTGACAACAGCCACTGGTGATGACTGAGTTTCACCACGAGGGGGTGACAGATGATTGGTCATTTTCACAATGCTGACAAAAGCACTTCAAAACCAAACAGCATGTCACTCTCAAAGTACAGATTAGACAGTTATTTTAAACGTAAGTAAAAATAATAGCTATGAAAGACTTTTTGTTTTTTTAATTTGAAAGTTTTTTTTTTATCAACCTGAAACTGTTTGGATGGTTGCCTTCAAAATGTGCCATTCTGTTTCTACTTTGTTTACAAAAAGTTAATAAGACAAAAACAAATAAAGTCTTAGACTTAAATTGAAGATTTGCTTTTGAAGGTTTAATGGATTGCAGACATGCAGAAACAAAATGTGACTGATCACTTTAAAGCTAAGTGAAGAAAGTGTGCCTTATGGATCTGTGTAATGTTAGGATTTTTACAAAGCTGCATGCTACATAACGTAGAAGGGGTGAAATTGTTTTGTTTTGTTTTTTTTCATCATATAAGTTTGGGTTGTTAGTGATGCTTCCATGCTTGGCTTACTGTTGCAGATTTTGCATGTTTAAAAGTCTCCCGCTTGACTTGCGCCTGCCGTAACAAAAGCTGCATTTTGTTTTTTGTCTAACTAATCTTATGCTTCAGTGAAGGAGCTTTTCTGTTTTGATTTCTTACTGAAGACTGATATGCCAAAACACTTAACTCCTCCACTTTTACTAATTGAAGAGTCACACTCTAAGCAGCTGAGTTTTGTTCACTTTCAGTGGATGAAAGTATCTTATCTCCTGCTGCCGTCATTGTCATTTCTTTCACGTTCCGCCAGGTACAGATTTTGTGTTTCATCACAACAGGCTTGCATGTAGCCACTAAAACATTCATCTGAAATGAGCTCATATCTTGATACCAATATCCAGATTGATTGAAACCTGCATGGATCAATGGATTAACTGCAGGCTAATTTTGAGTTGGACTCAACTTTTGTCTTTCCAACACGATCCGCTATTTATGTATGGAATTAAAATCTAATCTTGCGCCTGTCAAAGCCTGCCTGAAGTCCACATCTCAACTAAAAGGAAAAAAACAGTGCCTCCGTTGTAGATTTGACATTTTATTTACTTTTTCTTGTTACTAAAGTGTCCTTCGAGGACAACTGCCAAGTGTAACTTCTTAAATTTTCTATATTAGGTTTCAGAAAATAAAGCGGACGTGTGAAAGTATTCTATACATATCGCAACATTTCAATAAATGACTTTATTCACACAGTGTTTCTGGCTTATTCCACTACATTGGACTGTTAAACTGCAATTCGTATCACAGTTTGCTTTCACCCACATTTTTCTTCCACAAAGCATTGACGCAGCAGAAGAATGCACCACTTTTGTGTTTTGTCACATTGTGTCATATATTTTGTTTTCGGTACTTTGCTAAATTTGAAACTCAAATGTCAGAGTAGCTACTCTGTTGGGATTCAAATCAAAGCATCATTAGCAGAAGAAAGTTGACACTTGGTTTTCTGGTCTATAAGAGTTAATGACAGACCAGAGCTACTAAGGAATAGGCATTAATTGATTAATGCATGTTTATGTTTTGAATGCGTCTAGTCAAAGTCCAAATGTATATGCACTACAGAATTTGTGGCAAAATTTATAAACTGTTGTCCATGGATGATTTCCACTCGATGTGAATTCGTTTTTGAGCTATTCTGCAAAGAAGGGTGAGTAAATATTTATAGATATGTAAATCGCAGCTGTAATTGCAACACAATGTTGACTTAAGGCAGATAAAATGTTATTTTATTTTTTTCAAAATCATGCCTAATTCTTTGCTTTGTGATTATGTATTACTTTGTGTTGGTGTGTCATAAATACTAAATAAGATACTATGACTTTTGAATTTGTAACATGAGAAAAGAATGTTCCATTCTTGCATTTTTAACTTTAAAAAGACCTGGCATCTGGACGACACCAACTGCTGTAGTGATTCGGAATCTCAGAACAAATCTAGGATTCATGGACTGTAAACATTACTGATAAATCAGTATGAGCCAGTCTTCCTAAGCCTTGTGGCACCAGCTGTAACCGGCTGATAGAGTATTGAAATCATGCATGTATTCAACAGCAGCAGCAATCTTTTTTTTTTTTTTTAAATCGCCCAGAAGCAATTTCAATCCCTAATTATGTACATGACAACTTCTTTATACCACGCTGGTAAATATTTAATGAGGATCTTGACGCATCGCTTTTATATCAACACTTGTATGAGATGAAACAGGATAGATTCAAGTGAAGGTGTGGGGGGATTTTTGTCACTATATAACCTGAGAACAGTGGGATTTATGTTCTTCTGTTCTCAAGTCTTCCTGAATCACAACCTCCCCAATAAGTGAAATCTCAAAGTTCTCAACTGTGTAAGAAAAAAGGAAATCATCACAAAAACATTTTTATTACCATATTCATTTTTACAAGGCAGTGTTTCCAGGTCAAACCCCCCATTACCTCTATTTTTTTTTATATACATATGCTGAACCGCACAATTGATATGCCACCAGAAATTTACACCCACACCTCTACATTCCTGCACCAGCTTTGTCTTTTTCAGAGTAACACAAATGTACAATTTGAAGTAAAGCTGTGTGAACCCCACCGAAAGGAATAAAGAACTGCCTTCCCAAATTACCAAATAATTACCAAAACAAAATGGTGATTTTTGTTAAGAAGTAGTTCATTACATGTGGCTTTTTTACTGAATGAGTGGTGAAAAAGTGGAGTAGATTAACTCAACCAAAGAGCAATGAAAAAATTACCCCTGTTGATTCCATACAGCAGGATCCATGAAATGAATTGGGCTTGGAGGTCGGTCACCAAGATGCTACATGTTCATTTCAAAGATTAGAGAGGATAAAATTAGAAAATGGAAATTTCCTCCAATAAATAGTCCAAAAAAAAAAAATAGCTCGACTGTACAGAAATATTTCACAGATTGGGATTATACAAAAATATGACTGTAAAAACCATTTCTGGAGTGGGTATTTATCAAGTTAAATGTCTTTTTAGTGAATATCAGCTGCCTGAAAAGACATTGGAAATCACCCAGGAAAGAAACAGGAACCCATTTACCATCTAAAGGCGTATCTCAATAAACTGGAAGATCTTTGGAAAGTTATTCTATTTCAGTAGTTCGGTTCAGAAAGGGAAACTATGTATATATATTTATCTAATCTTGTAATTTAGAGATAATAAAACATTCATAATAGTAACAACCAATGAAAAGATTTTAAGATCATGCTATGGCCTCTACAATCATTGGAAATGCTGCTGATTTGACATTTGTTCAGGAGTCAGTCACTGATTGAAGGTAAGCCATTAAAGCCAGTGTTCAGAGGACTGTTTTCAAGCATCTTAATGGAAAATTGAGTGGAAGGAAAAAGTGTGGTAGGAAAAGCAACAGGGATCGTCACAGCCTGGGGACAATTGTGAAGCAAAGCCATTATATTATATTAATTATATTATATTATATTATATTATAGTTCCTGCCTCATGCCCAATGATCACTGGGCATGAGATCATTGCCTAGTGATCTCATGCTGATCCCTGGAGACAGGGCCCAGTACCCCCACCATTAGACAATGGTGGATAATAGATAATAAAAACTTTATTTTTATTATATTATCAAAACCGACTAAAACAAACACTACTCTATGTAGTATGAATCTACACAGTACATGACGTTGAACTGAATTACTGAAATAAATCAGCTTCTTGTTTGAATTTCAATTTATTGAGACGTACCTAAACAACATATTGCAAGTACATTATTATTGCACCAATGCAGAACTAGGACTGAAGCATGAGCCTCAGCAGAGTCAAATCTCCGACTCGTCATGGATGTATCCCAAACCGTTCAGATTTGAAATGTTGGCCAGAGGTGGGAAGTGGTACTCCCCGTTCTTTTTGAAGTCCACAGTGGTGTGATTATTGTTGGCGGTGCACGGTTTGACCTCCGCCCCCAGGAGCTTATTCTCAGAGTTTCTGTTCTGATCGTGCGTGTAGCCCGACAACGGCCGCTTCCCCTCGCCGCCCTTGGAGCTCTGCGCCAACCCGAAGCAATTCCAGTGCCCTCGCTTCCAGAACCACAATATGACGGCGACGAGAGAGAGGCAGAGCAGCGACAGCAGAGCCACGGCCACCTCCAGGCGACTCATTCTCCCAGAGTCACTTTGATTCTCAGGCGTTGGCAGGTCCGGCTGTGACCCAGTTGCAGCCGTTTTCAGAGTTTGAATGAAGTATTTTGTGGCTGCTGTGCCGGGAGTGGGGCTCACTGGCTCAGAGGAGATTTGTAAATGATAAACAGCCACAGTCCTGTTGTACATCCTGCTGTTGATCTGCTCTACCGAGTCACAGAAATACGAGCCTGCGTCCGATGCGGTCGTGTTCAGGATGAGGAGGCCGTCGCTGTAGATGTAGTATTTGTGTGTAGATGAAACCTGTAGGTCAGAGAACCTCCAGTGGACCTCAGCCAGGTTGGAGTGACGCTGGCAAGGCAGCTGGATGTTGTTCCCTGGAATTAGAGCAACGTCCACAGCTGGCACTGGATCTGTAAACGTCACACACAAAAGCAGAAGGTTAACCCAGCCCCAGACTCATAAAACTGGCAGGAGTCATGATGGATGCACCTGGTGGAGGACACTGTGACACGTTCCCCTCCTTCAGACTCTGGACTGCAGCTTCGAGGGACGCAGACAGACTGGAGATGGAGGAGCACCGCTCAGCGGACGAGTCCCAAGCACAGTAAGGATCCCTGGACAGGATGCAGTCCTGGCAAGACTGGTACCGGCTGCAGTTACTGACCGGCATCTGGATGACACCAGATTCAGAACCAGCATAGAGTTGACCCTTTGGAAACAGAAATATTATTTTAAATATTTAGCCACTTTTGTATTGTCCTCATCATTTAGGCCATGATAACAAATTTTGCTGGAGGGTTTATTGTGCCAGATATTAATGAGATGACCAGTAATATCGTTGCTTTGAGATCGTTTTCAGGTAATATATTGACAATGGAATAATAATGCAAGACTAATAAACTTTAATTTTATAAAGAACACTCAACCCTGGAACTGGAAGATATTTTAAATATTCAACAACAACCAAAGCAAAACCATAAATACAACAGAAACGAAAACCACACACAAACAAAACCATACATAAAATGGACTATAAAGCTTCTGTAAGCAAAATTACCCTTCAAAAGACATTAATGGTCAGAACAGAAATTATGGAGCTCATTTTAGTTCATCATGCGATTGATTGCTTATCGCGACAGGTTTACATGCGCCGTTGTTACCTTGCTTGATGAGAGGCGTAAGACCTTGACGGCCTCGGGGTTTTCGTACACCTGAATCTGCTCGATGATGAACATCTCTCCGTCAAAGTTGACCGCCTTCTGAATGTAGCCGTTTTCTGCCAAGGAGACAAAACAGGAGCGTTTAATATATTTTACATCAGCACAAAGTAGGGCATATTTGTAAAGTGGATATTAAAATATACGTATTTTGCCACAGCTTCTCAACTGGACTGGACTTTGACAGGGCCATTCTGACATGTGAATGCGTGTTGATCAGAACTGCTTCATTTTATCTCTGGCTGCATGTTTAGAGTGGTTGTTGTCCTGGTCTAACGTTTTCTGCAGTTGTCTTCCAGAATTGCCCAATACTTCACTTCATCCATCTTCCTATCAACACTGTTTTGCAAACAAGTCACTTTATCTTTTCACCACAGAACAACATGTTTGTAGTGTATCCTGCATTAAATCTTATAAAACAACTTTATTCTTGCTACTCTTCCATAAAGGCCAGATTTATCAACAGTTTCTGTCGCCAGAGTTGTGGATCTCTGCAGCTCCTCCACATTCTGCTTTTTAAATCGGTGTATTTTTTTTTTGATGCACCACTCTACGCTGGTATAGAACATAAATACTTCCATGTTCGTGGTTGTAAAAAAAGACAAGATATTATGGAAGGCTGAATTGTTTTACCAGTTCCGATAAACATGACGTTGTAAGTGTCCCCGTCCAGAGCCAGCACGCTGTCCACCACGATTCGGGTCAGTAAGGGTCCCCTCTTGAGCAGCAGCGGCCCCCCAGTCAGCGGACGGACAGCCTCGTCCATCAGGGGCCGGTCTCTGATGAACTGGAGGGTTTTATCCGGTAAATCCAGGGAGCGATTCATCCCCTTTTTACGATCTATACTGTTGATGCACTGAAAATAGCAGCAAATTCAAAACCATTTCTTTTCTCCCAAACTTGATTTGTGTAAGTTTATCATCACAAGTTCAGACAGCAGAAAGCGCAGTTAACTTACCGCTCCCGGTCTGGGCTCCGGCACCTCCCCCGTGTACATCACCCATTTCACATGGGACGTCTCCACGGCAACAGTTGTCTTAAACTTTCCCTCATTGAAAATTTCTCGAATCGAAGCAACAGTGAAGGCACACACCGCAGAGATCTGAGACAAGCTCCTGAAACACACGGCGGAGGATTACGCAAAGTAAACACGAGCAAATTAACGACAACAGAAGTGTTTTCTTTTGTCTCCCTTTCCCCTGACACACACTCCATAATTTATATATTTCTATTCAGCTTCATGCTTTTGATTCTTCCTCCAGTCTGACAGATCAGCAGCCTCCTGACATTAACTAAATTCAACGCCCACTCGCAGCCATAAAAGCGCGTGGCTCCGGCAGTAAACACTCACGACTGAGGTGTGAAGACGGTGTAGAAGACGCTCTTCCTCCAGTCCTTGTGCCTTAGCAGGAAGACGTCCTGGACAACGGGGGGCAAGCTGGGTTCAGGGAAGGAACAATCCAGACGGGCTTTCAGGAACGAGGTCCATTTCTTCTGCAGCGTCCGCAGGCCGCCCATATCTCCCTAAACCAAGACAACAACAAGCTGCCATGTATAACCCCAACCCTGGCTCGGACGTCGCTTCCAACGCTCTTATGCAACGCTGCGTTGCCATGATACCTTGCAGACGCGGGCGACTCTGGACACCGTGACTTTTCTGTAGAAGTCGTACTCCATGGCGTTCTCGCTGAAGAACAAGTACACCTTGTCGTCGTCCCCGTCGGGGCTGTCGAAGCTCTCCTCCAAGAAGTCCATGTAGACAAAGTTTGGCTCTAAAAATCAAACGATGACAAATAAAAACCCAGCAGCATGAATGAAAACACCAGAATGCATATTTTAAAGATGTTTTATTGGTTTATTTAGTGACTTAATAACTCACCACTGAGCCAGGAGCTCTTGAACTCGGTGCGAAGAGGCGAATTTGAGCTGCGCAGAATCACAGGCTCAGAGCCCAGAAAGTTGATAGATGTAGCAGAGTACAGCTCAGTTCCTGTTGGACAAGAACAATAGAGGAGTAAGCAATCCTGGAAATCCTTCATCCTCATCAAAATAAAACAATAAAGCATTAATATACCCGCTAATGAACTGGGCGAACTTTGCATGTTGACATATTAGCATGCACTATATGCAGAGTGAGGAGGAGGCTCCACCAAACGATAAGCAATTGCAAGGAGCACGAACGCTGTGCGAAACATTTGTGTTGACACTCACCGACCATCAGGGAGGAGTATCTCTGAAAGGGATCAAAAGGACACTTCCCTTTTCCCTCCTCCTGCTTTCCCTTCAGGGTCAACTGGCCATTTGCAAAAGTCTGTCGGAAACAAAGAGACGCAGGGCAGGACAGAAGCAGGACAAAGATGGAAAACATTGTTTTATTCAGAACTGTGGTTAAAATAAAAGCTCCCTGGTTGCATAACGGAGTAAGCTAAATACATTTAGCCACAATTATTGGCACCCTGGTAAGGATTTAAAAAACCCCAAAAAAACCCCTCTCAAAATAAATCCATCTTATCTGTTGATGCAGCAGGATAATCTCACTCTGAAGAAGAAAAAAACTATTTAATTTGAGTACATTTATTCAGTGGGGAAATTTAATCCCAAGACATAATTGTCTTATACTAACTCAGCAGTGGCACAATTATTGGGAACTTGTAGAAATCCCTTTGAAATAAAATGTAATTGCATTTTTTTTTTTTCCATTTATACTTTACTTTCTTAAGTTAATCAGAGTTTCTTTGAACTTCTATTTAGCAATTCATTACTCCCCGTCTCTCTGGGGCATAAATGTGACGTGACTCAAAAGGTCTACTGCTACTTTCATATTTATTTTGTCACCACACAGTGAGGAGGAGAAATCTCCAAAGCTCATCCCTGGAGAACTGCACCATTGGACTAGACGTTTAAGATGGACGCCAAGGGAAAAAGCCTCTTCTGTCCTAATCATAAATGTACTTAACTGTGGAGGAGTTTGCACAACCCTGCTTGGACTTTTACCTGTAAATATAAAAGTCCTCGGTTAGACGGGACTAAGACTGACGTTTTTAGGAAACAAACACGCCAGGTCTCAACCTCATGTCGTCCGTGCGGTAGATAAACTGTGATGCTGCGGGCCTCGTTTGAGACCATGCTCTGCACAAGCTCTTTAAAATGTCAGATCGTTTTAAAGTGTGTGTAAAAATCCGATGGGATGTGCGAGTAAGCACAAACTGGGTAATCACTGCGTCCTTCACCGTGACATTGGTCCAACAGACAGAGCCAACACACAACGGAAATGTAAACAACCAGGCTCCTTCAATCCGAGTCTAAACTTTACAGAAAACCCGAGGGGTGAGCTAAAGAAAAGAGAGCATTATGGACAAAGATCACTCTCTCTGAATGCTCAAATGTTAGAAAGTGTTATAGGACTAAAAAGGTTGGAAATAATGTCCCCACTGTCCAAGTTTGTTTATAAAAGATTAATTTATTTTTTATGTTTTTTGATGTGCATCTTTTCCAGGGGTGCCAATAAATGTGGACAGCAATGTACAATACAGAAAACATTTTAGCCAGTAATGTTGCATATTTTCGTACGCACACTTCAGTTTTAACCGAACAACTTTAGATCACAATGAATAAAGATTTTCCCCCTAAAGCCTGTTACTGTTAGCTGCATCTTCAGGCTAATGACCCTGAATCTCTGTAAAATGCTAGCAGTCACTGAGTTTTATCACTCGTTTCCCTTTTCTTACCATTTCAACCCAAGAAAATGTGAAGAAATTAATCATTACAGGGGATATGTATTGTCTTAAATAGTAGTTTTTAAATGTTTTACTAAGCCAACATCACTTGTGTTTTAGAGCAAGTTATTATTATGTTCACATATCGTCTGCGCCTCTCATCTTCTGCCTTGTCCTTCAACTCTATTGTAAAGGGGATTTCTATTCTCTAAAGTAGCTTAACTTCAAAGTCAAACAGAATAAATTATTTTTTAAATCAAAGCACAAAACAGATGATATAGATCTGTTTTTTTGTTGTTGTTTTTTTTATATGAAAAAAAAATAGTAGTAGATACAGACTGTATCTACTTTTAAAAACAAAGTTGTTCAGTTCAGACAGCATCCCCGTGTGCAACTAAGATCGCTCCGTTCCCCGAAATGCAAATGTGCTGCCAAAATGCATTAAACAGGACATAAATCAAAATAATGGGTCAAACAAAGAAATGTGTTGTTTCCTTCCTATTTCGCATCGGACAGAGGAAGAGCTTCCTGGTAACAGACATGTTGGTGTGAAGCGAGGCTTCGGCATAATAGCCTCTCTGTCCGTTGATTCTTACGATTCCGCCCCAAAAACAGAAACCGTGTCTGACAACAGTTAACCAGGATGAAAACATGATCATGCTGTTTCTACATCTTTCAAATCCCTGACCAATTATTTTCTTAGTTTCACTCAACTGCTGCTAAAAATAGAGTGTGTGAGTGACTGCAGTCGTACCGTGGCGCTGGCTGATGTCTTACCTCATTAAAATAAGCAAGAGCACTGTAGTCATTTGTAGGCAACCCTACTTACATAATGTTGCTGCTGTAAATATTTACTGTCTCCAATTTGACTGGCATTTGCCAACAGCTTCAGTGTTCATCTTTTTAAAGCAGTTCCTTCAAAGTTTGTTAAAAAGAAAAAGCTGAGCATTTTTCAGAGATGTTTTTAGCACCTTTACTTGCAAAATTGCTCACGTATGAACTTTTTCACATTTTGTCACAACAAACATCATTGCATACGGTAGAACTGGCTACCACTTCTACCTTTTTGTTTCTAGAGTCAAACATTTTGCCAGTTGTTTTTTGCAAGAGCGCTTAGGAGCCCAATCTATCCTCCCCATCAGGTCTGATTGGTTTAATAATCCTACCATGGAAAGTTTTGTTTTTTTTTAAGATTTTTTTTTTTTTACCCTTTATTGACCTTTACCAAACAGGAACTGGCAGAGAAAGGCGGTTTCTCAAGGTCGGGCAATCGCCATTTAGATACCACACAGAAAGCATTTTGAATGTTTACAAAAAAGTTCATTTATCATATAAAATTCCAATGAAATACAGATTGAAGTTGTAACTTGGCCAAATGTGAAACATCCAAAATCTCTAAATAAATACTTTTGCAAAGAACAGTGCACTCACAGAATGAACTAAGGAACTCACCACAGGAAGTCAGAAACAATAGAAATGTGGACTAATAAAGGCAGGACGTGAAATTTATTGCTTCGGGGGCAGTTTTGCAAGAAAAAAAATATTTTAAAGAGCTTTTTTTCTCTTCAAAACCTTATGCAACTCAAACCATTCTCTTGAAGCAGATATTTTTAAATGATTAACATCAAAAACGTCAAAAGAAGGGCCTATTTTTACACTCCTGTAGATCTAATGTGTTCAGTAAAGCACACTTACCAGGTAATCGCACACTGGAGAAAAGGCGTTTGTGCCACAAACGTAGAGTGTGGTGTCGTTCACTCTGTGCAGCGTTCGTATGTAGTTGCGGCATTCCACCTGCAACAAAACCCATCAGAGGGAAGGCCAAGGTCGGCGTTTGTTAGTTCAGCCTTCAAATCACAAACATGCCAAACATGTACAGTTGCAACGCATGCTGCTCAGAGCTGAGCTGCTGATGGGCAAAAGGTCAAGGATGTGAATGTGAATGCTTTCTCCCTGCGTCTTTATTTGGACGGTCAGCTCAAAGCTATAAGCACAGGACTTCAAAGAGAGCTCTACATGTGAACTTGAAAAGGAAAAAAGAAAAAAAAACTAAACCCTCATATAAATGATTAACAGAAAGTGCCCGAGGCAGCAGGCAGTTTTCAGGCAGCAGTCGTCCTTTAGGTTGCATCCTCGCTCCAGAATTAGACATTAGACAGGCTTTGCTTCGGAAGGTGCAGCACAAACCTCTGCGTGTTTTCCCTTGTATGTGCACTCCCTCTGCTTCTCCTCGGTGACTCGCCAATACACCTGCATCAACAGACGGAGGGGATCCTGTCAAAACATGCGGTAGTTGTCTTGCAGCCCTGCAGCAATTTTCTATTTAAAATGTTTTGTTTGTCTTTAACAGCAAGCGCCGTCATTGCGCATGTCCCACTTTCGCTCAGAATGCTGAATGAACCACCCCAGCGGCACTCTTGAATTTGCTGAAACTTTGCAGAACACGAAAAATGCTAAGCAAAAATCTACAGTTTTGTTGACTTCAGTGGAGCTCAAAGTGATGCCAGTTTGCAGGTTTTGTCCCATCATCAAGCTTTCTTGCTATTTTTTTTCCCAAATAACAACAATACAAAATCTCTTAAAAAGAAAAACATTAAATAAAACACATCCAGAACTTCATTTTATTGTATTTTCTTAAAAGTCTAGACTATTTTTTTTAACATATACTATAATTTTATTTTTTATGAAGTTTTATTTTCAACAGACTACTGTGCTCTGAAGAGGTAACTGGTTGATTTAGATCAACTGCAAAGCCAAAGCCGCTGAGACACAGTTTGTGATCTTGTCTCGTGTTTCTAAAACATGCTTTAGACAGGAATATCAGAGGATTAGGTGGAACATCAAATCCCGTCAGTTTTTTGCTGCGACGTCTTGGTTATTCATTTTCTCATATTTAATGATTATTTCACAATCTTGGGCTAAAAGTTTAATGTTCAATTAGCAGATAATGAACCCATGAAGAGGAGGTCAGGGTGCCATCAGTCCAAGTTTACCTCCCTGTTGAGGTAGTGAATCTTCCTCCTTGCAGACAGAGTGTCTGCTTAGTGTATAATGAGACTGAGTAACATTAATATTTGATAAATGTTGCAACATTTAAGTGGCAACTGCATAAATTACAGAGCTGGTGTTCAAATTGTGCTCTCTATCATTATCAGATGGATAGGAAGGTAATGCTAGGACATTTACCTGAATCAACATGAGACAAATACGCAACACCTGTGATGTAGGTGTCAGAGGTCATAAAACATTCAGGGACTAAGAGGAAACAAAACACAATAAAGACTAAATCTTATGACGACAGCAGCACGTTATTTGTAATTTTTTATTAATAACAGTAACCCGAGTCGATGGGAAAGTCTTTAGGTCAATTCTCCCATTGTTTTCTTCCACACCACCATAGACTCGCCTACTTCTAAGGGGTCAAAGTCTACAAAAAAAAAAAGCTGCAAACTGCTTCAAGCAACCAGGCAAGTCCAGCCTTGAGTAGCTCACTAAATATTTGATCTTCTGGTCTAATCACTGCAGTAAAATGCCATAAAAATTCAACAAAGGATCGACTTTCTTGCTGCAGCATTTCACCAAGCAGTAAAAAGAGCGAGATAGCGGGAAATGCTGTTAATATGTAAACTGCTCTGCAGACATTTTCCTTATTCCAGACGTAATAACTCTGCACAGGTCCTCACCGCAGCCTTTTGGTCTGAGATGTTGTTGATGTCCAGAGCGTAGATGGCCTCTCTCGCCCCCAGCAGCACCACACCCAGGTCGTCTCTGATCAGCATAGTTGAGTAATTGAAGATCCCATCTTCTTTGAACAAATTCAGGTGACCTGGGCAGAGAAAAAGTTTGCATTGCTTCGCAGTCGCCTCGACTCCTTGGGAAAAAAAGTAATAAAAAATGCTCTCACAGCAAAAAGCAAAATGCAAATCTGTTGAGAAACTAATAAACTTGTCACTTGCAGCAGAAAAGAGAGGAGAACAGCTAAAGCCTTCCATCGGGATCGTACATCATGCGTAAAATATTCAAATGCATGCAGCGAATCAAACTGCTCCAAGTTCCCGTGTTTAATGGAGAGCTGGTGACTTACTCTGGTAGTTGACGGTCTTCCGTGGGACGCAGTACTGAGCGCTGAGCAGACTGAAATAATGCTGGAGCATCAATCCACAGACGATGCTTAGAGTTAAGAGTAGAGACATTGCTCGGGGTCCGGGGTCAGGCGACGCGCAGAGGAGCCGCACCGTCCAGCTGACGCCCAAAAATCACAGGTAGCGCATGGTTGAAAAACCCCGAGTCTGGATCCCGACAGCAGCTTATTTAGATGTTTAACCAGGACTCGAGCCTGAATTGGTTCAGTTTGAAGTTGATGGGTATCTATGTCGGCGTTAGCCTCCAGCGCAGAGCTAACGAGCTGCTGGTGTCCTCTCTGGAAGGAGGAGCAGGAGCCATGCTGGCCGGCTAGTGCTGGGGGATGCTGGAGGACTTCATTCTCAGGGTCCTGCCAAAGATACAAGAAGATCTATGAATAATCAAAGGGCGTGAGAGAAAGAGAAAGAGAGTTTCTCACTGAATTTTAAAAGAAATTCTTAGAAATATTCCCTCAGAAAGTGAAAAAGGCAGCAGCTTTGCCTCCTACGCCTCGTTTCTCTTCGCTTTTTCTGCTGTGATGTGCTTGAATGTTGGCGGATAATCACTACGCAGGGAGGATAACCAGGGTGAAACAAGGAAGCCGATTTCCTATCCTCGACAAAGTTTGAACCCAAAACGAATAGATGTGCCGTGCCTCGCAAAAGTATTTGTACCCTTTAAACCACAAATCTGTCTGCATCTTATTAGTACTGTCTGTGACACAGCAACAGAAAGAAGAAAGAAAAATCCTACATGATTTTCTTCTTTTTTTTTTTTACAAATAAAGATGTGCAAAGTGTGGCTGACTCAGTGGTTTGTCAGAGCACCCTTCTCTGCGTTACAGCAGCAAGTCTTTTCAGATGTGTCTCCACCAACTGAGCACATTTAGAGATGAAATGTGTTGCCAGTTCTTCTGTACAAAATAGCTCAAGCTCAGTCAAATTAGGAAGTGAACAAGAATTTTTTTTACTGAACAAACAGTGAAAAAAAAAGTGAAAATAATCCCAACATTATGGACAGTTTTAGGGAGTTTTAAGCATCGTTTATCTGAATTTATCGTGAGAACAATACATCAAAATCTTAAGAAATTTATCACGATAAACGATACAATAAATGCCCACTTCTAGTTGCTCTGTCGCTCAGACTCTCAATAAAACATTGAAGTTTGTAGTTTTCTTCTGGCAAAAAGGAGAAAAGTTCAAGCTCTTTTTGCAAAGCACCGTGTGAGCAGATGAAAATCCTGTCTCAAACTTCGGGACACTCTCAAAGGAGACAGATTAACCCCAGCCCCCCAAAAAGAAAGAAATGATCAAAACTGGAGCAGAAAATGACAGCAGCCTCAGAAGATGGAAAAGCGCCGTAAGAAAATAACGACGTCCTGGAAGAACTTGTCCTTCTCGCCGAATTCTGAAGGAGGCATTTATCAGAACCTCGAACTGAGACAAATGTAACTTTGTTGTTATGAGTCTGGCAGCGCGTACAGCTGTAGCTACAAGTCAGCCTCACAAAGGAAGCCCATGTCAAGTGGAAATCTGCAGAGTGCCACTCTGCCCTCCTACCCACCACCAACACTCTCACAGCATCTTCCTGTCCCCCCCTCCCCACTCCCTGATAAGAAGCAGCTTCCTCTGGGCTCTGCGGGGTTCAAGCTGCAGAGAGAGAAGAGAAGCGGAGGGCGGCGAAGGCGGTGGGTGGGTCATGGGCTGGAGGGGGACTCAGCTTAGGTTGGGGCATGATGCATGCAGATCATGGCCACTCACTGCACGAGCGTTACCGCTTCTTCCAAGAGTTTGAATCTGTTTTGACTAACTGTGCAGAGCGGCCTCATTCAAAATTCATCAAGGCCCTTTATCCCAGCACACACACACACACACACCCACACACACACACACACACACACACATAAACAAAGCTGACTTGTTAGCAGATGTCGAGGGGGGAGAAAAAAAAAGGTGGGAAAAAAAAACAAACTTGTGTGCTCAGACACTGCAGGTTCACACGACTGCTGTGCAACTGTTGCTGAATTATTATTATTTTTTGCTCCCAGGGGAAAACGTAGGGAGGATGCGGCAGAGATGCTGCCTCTGAAACACGCCGCCGAGCCCTCGCCTGTCGACAGACGGCAAAAACGACAGATTTCAAGTTTCCTCGACAGACAACAACCAAAGAGCGCACACACTCGACGCTCCCCACCCGACTGCCTCGGCTCTCGGTGCGTGTTTTGTGACTAATCACCACCACACTCCCGCCCTCGTTGTTGGTTGACACAATGGGACAAGCTGCCACATGTGCAGGACGGCTCATCTTGTCAGAGCGACGACGTCCTGAAAGGAGGCCGAGTGCCACAGCTGAAGTGAACGACTGCGTGTTGCTTCTTATTGCAGCTTCTGACATGCGGCTTCACATGGTGCAGACGGGTAGGAATGGCTGCAGTGACAGAGGAGCAGACGTCCCGTGTTCTCCTCTCCTCCGTTTATCCTCACACTCACATGTCAGTCGTGAGCAGCTGAAACTAAAACAGCGCTCTGCATTCATCGAGATTCCATGTTTTACACCAACGCAATGAAAAATTTAAGAAAAACTGTACGTGCGTTCCCACTTTTTTTCTCTTTTGTTCAGAAAATCTGACAAGTGTGGCACGCATTTATGTCTAAGTCTCTAAGGTGATAATTTGCAGATCCTCTGTTTGCTGTAATTACAGCTGCAAATCCATTGGGGTGTGTCGCTAACAGCCTTCGCACATCTAGAGACTAAAATCATTCCCTCCATATCCACTCAGACTGGATAGTGAGCGTCTGTAGAGAGCAGTTTTCAATTGAGGCCTATACTTTGACTGGACCATAACAACACAAAAATATAACTTTGAGCTAAATCGTTCCACTGCAGCTCTGGTTTTCTGTTTGACGTCATTGTTGAATGCTGAAAGGTGAACCTCCATAGCAGTTTCTGCTCGACCCTTCTTCCCAAAAACTCTGACTAGATACTTTGTTCCTGCTGAAGACAAAAATCTCCACAGCATGACAGTGTCACCACCGTGTTTCATGGTGATGCGATTTGTTATATTTAGCATTTATGCCACAGGAAAAGTATAGGAGCAACTGATCAAAGCTCCTTCTTTCATGAGTTCAAGCCTTATTGTAAACTTGAACTATTCAACAAACGGCCGTCTCCTAAAGAGGCTTTTTCACCTGAGGGACCTCTGGGTTGATCTCCTTCACACATCTGTATGTTTAGGAGGAAGACCATGCCTGGTTGGTTTCCAGCTGTGCCTTACTCTTTACGATTTTCGACCATGGGTGTTTAACAAGATGTTCAAGGCATGGGAGTATTTGTGACGTGATTCAGATTTAGATTTTGCAAATAAGATTTTACACATTAGCAATAATGTGTTGCACTTGATTTTTATTTGGGGCATCAGAGTAGAGGCGGCTGAATACAAATTCGCGACACCAATTTCAGATTTTTATGGGCAACCTTTATTGAAAACCAAAGTAAAATAAGCATTTCTGCATCATCACATCAAGTCTTTTTCGTCTTCTCTGTTTTTCAAAAAATAACTTGGCTGCTAATACATTTATATATTGTTCTTATATAATCCTATAAGGTTTATTATATCATACTTGTTTCCTTACACTTTTAGTGCTTGAAAACTTTAGTGAAATTCCTCAATTGAAGCAATTTTGCTTCTGATTCCTGTTCACATTAATGCGCTCACTCTGTGCTGGTCCCAGTAAAATCCCAGTAAAATGTGGTGGGTGTGAATACTTTTGCACAGCACAGCACACTTCATCTGACAGCTGCCTCCGGAGCTCCAACTCTTGGACTTTTCAAAGGGACGCTTTTGTCTGGGAACAGCTCATCGACGCGTCGCTCTCGCACTTCAGGTTGAATTCAAGCAGCCACAGTTTAAATGCTGGCATCAGATTTCGGTCAGACACCGAGTCAGACCTCGTCAGGTCAGGTGAGGTGTCACAGTGAGCTCAGCGCAGTTTTCTTTGTTTCTGACTCACATTTGGTTCCCAGAGACCGTCATTGTTTTTGGCTGCAGGTTTAACTTCCTGCCAACCACCGCTAACATTTTCCACAAAGCGACACCAGAGTGTTTGGGGTTTTATTGTACCGCTTCGTCATTCTTAGCGTATTATATGGCTAACTATGAATGAGCCATAACTTTGAAACCACGTGTGACCGGGGATGAAATCTTAGCTTTTATGAAGGGTCACATGTCTTTCTCTTTAGATCTTCATCCTGCTAAAGGAAACATGATCGCCTCTTACTGTTGAATACTTAATTACCTCCACCAGCTACAGTTCTGACTTGGTGTTTGGCTCACTTAACGGAGTATACTACTGACATGATAGAACTTTATTTCCTGAGAGAAAGAAAAAAAAAAGTTGACACAGTTGGCAGGAGCTGTAATTTTCCAGAGAACTGAGCTTTGCTACATTACCAGCAACACAAAACCAGGGAAACCAGATACTATTCACAAGAAAATGACTTTTGTTCACCTTTAGTTAACAGCGTTGTCTCCTGTGCCAACGTCAAGAAAGCCTCGATACAACAGAATGATTCACAGCCTGATTCAAAAACAGCACATTTAGGTCAGCTTCTGAGTTTTACATAAATATAATTTCAGGACTTTAAAATAAATACAAATCCTTCTCAGCACTAATTCCTGTTCTGAGTGGCGACAAAGTTTCTGCCCCAGATCTTTGACATTTTCTGATCCCACATTAGCCTGATGCATTTCTTTAAAGTGTTTGATTTAACTTCCTTTTCCTCTTTTTTTCCCTGCTAATTAATCAGGAAGGGCCCACCCATGAAGTCAAACATTGTGAAACAAGCATATGCAACGTCTTTATCAGACAAAACTGCTAAAACTGTTCAACATACAGTAAAGTTCATTAATAAAAATATATTTTTCACAACTAAATACAGCTATTTGTCAATAAAGACCTGCAGATTTGAGCAAAGTATTCCTATATATATCTGGTTATTTGTTCAGTGGTGGAAAAGAAACGGTTAAGAAATAACACTTTTAGTTGTCAGCCAGAGACTAACATATTTTGAACCAATAAGTCCTGGTAGTTTTAGTAAATAAAAGTGGGATTTTTAAAGAGCTTTTGGTGCATGCTTCTCAAGGCCCACAGCATCACAGGCCCTCCACTTGTCTTAGTATTGGAAGTGATGTGGTTTACTTCACTCTTAGTTTTTATATCTCAGACACACCACATTTTAAGTCATATTATGCTTCTACAATAAAAGATGAATATATTTTTGGGCTTTAGCAAATCTTTAAAAAGGGTTAAAAAAAATAAAAATACAACAGACGCTGTACTGTAATGATTTATTTTTGTTTCCTGTTTTTTTTTTCTCCCACTTTTAATCATGTTTTCTTTCTTTGGCACCTCAGAGAGCAAAGCAACAATAATTCAGAGCAATACTCGTCTGAGTTTTCGCGTCTGAGGAAACGTTATGAAAGGCAGGTGTGAAAACCGATTCTTAGCTTCTGTTTACTGGATCAATGCTGATTCCTGTGTAGCCAGTCAAACCTGCTGACAATAAACTCTCACTTCAAACTACAACCCATCAACAAAGGTGGCGGCTTACTCCGGAGGAAGAATTGACTTTCCAAAAATGAGAACAAAAACAAAAAAAAAAACAGAGAGTGACTAAAACCACTTCTCTGCCAGTATGCCAGCTCACCGCTGGTGGGTGAGCTGAACATCGAGACGTGAACAACTGTGCTGCACATGAACTTGTGTCTGAGGAAGCCCTGCAGCCGGATCTCTCCACACTCCGACCACTTGAAGCATGATGATATTTATAGCCTCCGCTTTATCTACAGAAACCCTTCAGGTTCAAGCGCAGCGCTTTGGAAAACTGTCCCATACCGCCTGAGCCTTTACACCGTTTTGTCACATTGCAACCGTGGACTTCAATTAGTCTTATATCAGTGGTTAAATGTAAAAGGTGGAATTAAATAATACACTGCTTTTATTTTTTTTCTAAGCAAGTAAAATTTTGAAAAGTGCGGTGTGCATTCCTGCGATGCCCCTAAATAAGACAGAGTGCCACCAGTTCCCAGGAGATCGCTCTCATGGAGTAATTTTCAAAAATAGAAAGAGCATGGCACAGCCGCAAATCTACCTACATCATGGCCGTCCACCTGACCCAGCGATTGGCAACATTCACCTTCTACAAAAGTCTAGAGTGACACAAACTACCAAAAAAGAAATTTGTTTTCTGGTTAAATTAAAAAAAAATAAAAAATCCACCATTTTATTCACATGCAATTTCAGAAGTGCTGACCTTCGAAGTGAGCAGGCTGAGTGGCCAAAGACAAACTAAATCTGTGATTTTTTTTTATTCCACTACAAAGCCTCGTGCATAGCATCCATACCATAGCTGTGAATACCGTGCCTACTGTGAAGCAAGGTGGTGGCAGCATCATGCTTTGTGGAGGCTTTTTCTACAACAGGGACATGGAAGCTGATAAGATTGGAGATAAACACAGAACAATGTAAGGCTGCACAAAGACGGGTTTCACCTCCCAGCTGGACAATGACGTTAACATGTGTGGAATTCATTAGATCGAGGTATATTCATGTGTTAGAATGGCCCAGTCAAAGTCCAACTGAGAATCTGTAGCAAGATTTTAAAAAACTGCCATTTACAGACGCTCACTGTCCAATCTGACAAAAATGTCAGACTCTAACTTGCTACACCGTATAAAAGTAAACACCTGGCTTTTTTGATTTCCATTTGCAAACTTTTGCAACTCCCCATGCGTCCTTTTCCTTCTACTTCACACAATTTCACCGATTCTTGTTGGTTTGCCTCAAAAAACCCAAACAAAAGCCTGCAAATACTTCGGCAACCTGCTGCTTACGACAGAAAACTTCACAGTGCAGGCTTGAAACGTGTACAGACACGCACGTTGTGTTGCCAACCAGGTGACTCGCAACACGTCTAGAAAGAAAAAAAAAACAAAAAACATTTATATACTGTGTTAACAGTCAAACAGCTGGAGTGAGTCACGCCAGCGTAGGCTTTAGAGTACGATGTCTTCATACGGCGTATCAGCACCGCGCTGCGTCACAGGGGCGAGGCCGTGACCGATTTACATGATTAACTGTTCCACAGGTCGGACGCCATCCCTGGATCACTTGCTTTTCTGTCTGTTTTCCTGCTCATCCCCTGACCCCGTCCGCCTGGCTGCAAGCCCGACGCTGATGTCCACTGGCAGGCCGGCGGCTGGCCCGCTGGCGTGTTGGCTCTGGTTCCCTGTTCCATCGCCGGGGCCCAAACAGGAAGCCTGTTGTGGGAGGGAGTTCACCTCTGACACTGTTGTCACAGACACCGCTGTGAAACATTCACTGGAAAACACAACCCAGTTCAAATCCGGGTCGTATTGTTGCAAGGCAAGCTCAAATTTTGTGAAATAATAATAATAATAATAGTGACAGCAGGTTGTCAGGTTTTATTTTGATATGCAGGCGAGCTGAAAGCAATCCTTTAAAAACACACTGTGTGTACAGTTCTTCCCGACCTGCTGCGACACGTATCATTAGCTCTAAGCCACCAGACAACTAACAGTCATTACTGCATTAAGACAACAAGGTCTTGGAGAAATGCAACCAGTTGAATAAGATCCTCCTCTTATTTTGACAAATCGCTCATCATTGATCAGACAAGCCTGCCAAAGTGTAAACGTCCTTTGGAAAGAACACACACCCACACACACCCACGCACGCACACACACCCAGACAAGTTGCAGCAGGAGTGTAATCCCGCAGGACAAACTTGTGACAGACGAGAAGAACTGGAAAATAAAAACTTGGGGATTGTGACATTTTAAAATTTTCGATCAAGAGGAGCAACGATTTATTTCAGGATTGAGAAGGGAGCCATGGAAAAAAATACCACAAATCAGCCTTCTGGGTCTGCATGTGATGACAACCTCCAGCAAAAGGTTTTCCAGCATCACAGCTTCACAAAAATGCACAACAATTATTTGAATTGCTAATAAAACAGTGTTACAATTAAATAGTTAAGATGCACCAATCAGAGGGAAGAAGAACATAAGAGGAAAAATGTGCTGCAGGTAATTCGATGGAGATTGCCGTTTTGAATCCAACCACAAGCATATGTTGCTAATGTTTATTTGATTTTTTTTTTTTTTTTTTAAATGACTCGACCAACAACTTAGTTACAAAACCAAAAGTGGTAGTAGTTCTTTGTTCTGGAGCACTTAATGAAAATTGTAAGACTTTTCAGTATTTCACTTGTTCAGCATTGATCCTTGGAAGATTTAATGATGCTTTCTCCAAGCAGAACATTATCTACATAGAACTGAATCATTTAAATGTGTGTACTGCATGGAATATTATCTGTAAACTGTAAAATAATCTAATTTAGTCAGATTATTTTACCCAGTCAGCTGCTGTACAGACACCTGTCAATGTTTTTTGTGCTCCAAAATATTTCCAAAACCATCTTTCTTTTTTTTTTTAACTTTTTTGATGCAAGCAATGAAAAGTAATAGCTTTCTTTAAGTCAGCTGACTGGCAGTGCGCACCAACAAGTCAGGGAGGGTCAGAAGTGGATTACCGCTGGTGAAAACTCAAAACGACTCTGGCACTTTCTCTGCCGTCTCATCTCTAAAGCAGCTGAGCAGATTTGAAACCAGGACTGATAAAGACCTCGGTAAACACTGACGACAATGAGCAGCCAAGTTACAAACAGAACAACACCAAGAAGTTTAGTTTATACCGATTTTCCCTCCACAGTGACGGTAATAAAACTGAAGCAATCCGGGCCTCCTGGCTAAAGATTAATAGCAAGTAGACATTAAAACTGCTGGAAACAATGAACTATTTTCAGGTGAGGAATGAGATTACAATAACAGTCGTAGTGGCAGAGACTGTAAGCTGGCACCATCAGTCACCAAAACATGTTTTGACTCATTTAGATGTCAGTAAATGAGAAAAGATGCGAGACGAAACTGCTTAATAGGCTGAGCTGGGTTTATGAGTTCAAATTTACACACAAACAACACCATTAAGAGGTTTTCTCCTTCCCCCCAACCTTTTCTTTCCGCCTAACTGTTGTGATTCTCACTCATCTGAGACCTGGAAACCACTTAACAACATGAGTCTGATGGGTCTGCCTGATCGAGATGACTTCTAAGAAGTCATTTAAGATCTTGCGGCATCAGGAAACTAAAACTCCCCTCTGCACAGTGGCAGCATGCATCATCTCCAGCTAGACCACAGAGTACCAGTACATGATACGTTGAGTTGTGCACACACACACACACACTGATGTCAGCCCACTGAGCTGCAGGGTGACAGCTAAACTGGGCCATTCTCCCCCGAGAGAAAGTGCATCAGCAACACTTAATGTATCCCATACAGATTTACATCATCCATACGCCCACAACGTTTCCACTATCTGGTGTCGAATTAATCCTTTATGTAGAAATGTAATTGTCCAAAAATATTTGAAATCTGAGGTGTGAATTTTGATTGCAGGATTTTACATTTATTTGGGTTACTGACAAAGAGGCGCAGGAATCGAGCTGATCAGCTAGAATTATTCAAACAGATACGGCAATAGAGTCTGAGGCATTTCTGTGGCTTCGGAGTTGTAAGATGCTTTAAATCCTGCCTGAATTCTTTTATCCGACTGGTTTCTGTGTGTAAAGTTAGGAAAAACATCACAGTCATGCTACCTCACCACACACAAAGAACGTCTTAGAAAGAACGACTGCCGAGCTATTACTGTCTTTTTTTTCTTTCTTGGCAGGTGATGCAGTCGTTCAACAGGAAACATGGTGGGGACCTGAAAATCATCTTAATGAAACAAATCAACCACACCCTGTGGGTTTCCATAACTCGGCTCAAAATAATCGCTGAAGCTCTTTGATAGTGAAATCTGGCCATTCCAGCTTGGCCTGCTCCTTTCCAAACGCTGCTACGTTTTCAAGAGTTGTATGTCAAATCATACGATTTCATCTAAAAAGAAACGTTAAAGAAACCATTGAATTAATACTGAGATAAGGTAGGTAGTGACCCAAAATTTCCAAAAGATTGCACCTACTTATTATATTAAAAAACTTCAGGTATTGCAAAAAATGTCAAACAAAAAAAAAGCAATGTTTGATTGATACAACATATACCTGTTTTAGTGGTTTAATTGACTTGAAAATAATTAGGCAAAAAGGTTGTTTGAGATTGTAGAAACTCATACTTTCACCGTTAACAACTATTTTCATTTTTGGTACAATCAAATGCGCAATTAGTTGCATAACTCCGTTAATTTTAAGTACATACTGATAACCATTTTTGTCAAAAGAGAACTAAATAAAGAGACAAACAACATAAATTTACAAATTACATTCTTGGCATGCAAACTCGGTTTTTGCCTTTTGTGACGTCACCAGAAGCACGCATGTATGCCAGTGTATCTTGTAACTTGACTGCAAAATGCTGCGCAATAACAACAAAATGAACCCGAAAGCTGACCGTTACCTGTTTAACAGGTGGCAAACTTCATCTAAAGAGTTTAATTAGTAAGACAGACAAACCTAACCAGAAGCTTTAAATGCTCCCTCATTAAAGTTGCAGCTACACCAAATGTACTGCATATGATGTTTTCCAAAAAAAAAACAAAATATATAGACTTATTTCTTGCGTTTAATCAAAAAAAAAAATGTCGTAAAGGTAGAAATGTGTCTGAGGGGAAATCTGTGTCCATCTCTGCTGAAACAGTTCGTCCTGATGGCCGCACTGGTCTGGCAGTCCTCCAGCAGACTGAGCGCGTCTCCCACTGAAAAACTATCCGCCGTGCTGCCAAGTGTTTGGAGGCATATCCCCCTACTGCTCACTCCAGCTCTCCTCTGCTATTATTAGATTACTTTATCCCGTAATCTGTAAATAAATCCGGGAATAGACGGCACGGGGTGCGTATCCCATCCGCACCTCGGTTTAAATCCCACATGCCCAGCAGCTCCGTGGAAACAGCAACAAAAATAACACAACACACGAGATACAGAGAGAGAGAGTGGAGCCAACCTGCACCGACACAAACAAGTCCCTAAGTCCCTGGATCTGACTTACCAGCACTCCAGCTGTCGGGATCTACATGGAAACTCCTCACAGATTGACTCGGTTCAGATTGTTTCAGGTTCCGTGTCGGCGCTTTCTCGGTCCACCTGTAACGCTCAGCCCACACCTAGTAAATCCTGCAGGGAGCGATAATCCAGCAGAGCAAAGCGCCAGATCACGTGACTACACCATACCTTTTCCTTTAAATAAAAAATAAAAAAAACTCCTCCACTTTACAGCCAATCAGAGGAGAGGGAAATCCCGTGAATGTTAAATGTTTATATAATGTATAACATAGTTTTCTAATTTTATAAAAAGAAAAAAAAAGTCTATCCAAATGACGAGCATAAAAAGTATCAGCTTTAATAACTTTAATATAAAAAGTGACAGTAAAACAAATTATAATAATTAGATCTGTATATAACTCATTATTTCGTTCACTTAACATGCAAAAAAATATTTACAATTTAATCATGCACACAGATGCTAAGATGTAAAAAAAATAAAAATAAAAAGTTTAGAAGTTCATAAAAGCATCAAAGTGCGTCATCTAGTGGCCAACAAAGGCCACTTCTCCATCACTTACAGAAGGCTTAACTTTGCATAAAAGTATGAAACAGAAATGTATCATGACTTCGCATTCAGCTGGATAATGTCAGTCTGTCGGTCTGTGAGGCTCCTCAGTATTTGTATCTCTGGTTTCCGCCCTCGTACCCCCGGGCAGAGATCGGCGTCCGCAAGTCCTGAGAGGAGGAAGCTGACTTCGGGTTGTCCGCAGGCATCAGCCGGGGTGACGGCTTGCCAGTACGGGTGTTTGCGTAGATGGGCTCCTCTGGGGGGGAAAGAGGAGACACGGTGAGCACAGCAAGGCTTATCATCAGGACAATTAACCTGAGAAAATAATGTATTATTATTATTATTATTATTATTATTATTATTATTATTATTATTAGTAGTAGTAGTAGTAATAGTAGTAGTAGTAGTAGTAGTAGAGTAGTAGTAATTTTTATTTTTTTATTTTTGTGAAAAATACCTTATGGTAATTCAGGCAGCATAGTTATTTCGCAGAAGCACTGGTTCCACTGATGAACAAAAATAAATAAATGAAAGATAAAAAATAAAAATAAAAATTCACAATAAGTGTACAAATTCAGCTTTTTAAATATGAGAAATCATAAAAAAACAGAAAAGTACTAAATAAGATTTCAGATGCAATATTGTTATCAATATTATTATTGCTGCTGATGTTATATTATTATTATTATTATTATTGTTGTTGTTATTGCTATTGCTATTGTTGTTGTCATTGTTATTGTTACAGTAATAATAACAATAATAATTATTGTTGTTGGATGCATTGATATTTTCTTAAAATGGACATATAATAAAAAACTGTAATAAAATTAAAATTAAACCAAGCAATATCAACCTCTAATATTTTCTCTATATTTGTTTTCATTTATTTAAAAAAAATACTACAATTGTGGAAATATTCAATTAATTAAGGTTTACTCAAATTGAAATAATTGAGAACTGAGCAAATGTTGTTTAACTCTTTAGGCCACAACAGAATATATATATTTTTTACATTTACATTTAAGTTACTTTAGCTGGAAATTAGAGTTAATTGTCGCAAGCTACAGACGAAGACGGAACGTTTTAACCTTAAAATAATAAACATTTAATAAAATCAATTACTAAACATAACTTAGGAGAGAAAGCATCAGTGACGGATTTCATATTTTTTCTTCCAAGTTAACGAAAGATGTTTATGTGGCAAATAAATATATACGTCTTTGCCGATACAAAAAGTAATTACATTTACTAACTCTCACCCTGCAGATATTCTCTAAAAGTCAGTTTATTCTGCTGTTTTCTACTTATGACTTTGCTCACATAATCCAAACATGAAACAGAACCTGGACCTCGTCTCGTCATTGCTTAAACATTTGGATATATTTTTAAGGGTCTTCAGGCACGCTCACTTACTAACCTGGTGTTCCAATAAGTACAGCAAAGAACTTAATTTGAAGTCAAAATATTAGCAACGTCAAGACATAAAGCATTGAACAGTTCTCAAATTGATTCTTTCCTGTCCTTCGTAATCTCTTTCAAATTATCAAACACTGGCCTTCAATACAAAGGCTCATTTCTCTTCTTTGTCAGTTTTGGTGATCATAAAATCCTTTTCACCCTGACAATAATTCTCTGTTCTTGTCCTACTTCTGCCTCCGTGGCTGTGTGGTCAAACCTGACGTAGGTCTGGTTTCTGTATTTCTGCCAGGTGCCTTGCTGCCATGACACCATTACTGCAGCTATTCTGCTTTCTCTGCATGATGCATTTCTGTTTTTTGGGGGTTTTTTGCAACACTTTTCATCAGGTGTTGCTGAAATCATCACTGATATCAAAATGATCTGCACCTATTTTTATCTCACCGGTGTCTAATGTCATATTGAAGTGCTTCGTAAAAAGGTGACGTTCGTGTTTTATAAGTGTAAAAACTACTTAACTATTTAAGCTTCTTTTCTTATTTCCTTTCTGAAAAACGTTGCATCGATTTATGGTCTGAGATCCGTTCAGCTGGTCGTGACCACTTCTCACAGTTTTTATAGACGCCAGTTTGTCCGGCTCTGACTTTCAGTGAAAACCACAGCGAAGATAGATACTTACACTTACGTTTGACTTTGTCTCACGCTTAGCTGCTAAACCACACAAACCCCCAGCTTGCTCAGTTCGAATTCCCCAGCCAGGACTCGGAGTCGGGACCTCCTGTTGCATTTCTACGACTTTTTGTCTTTTGTTCTGCCGCCCACAAGGATGGTCTCACCAAAACGAAAACCCTTCTGCATTTTACCTCTCCTTTCAAATGTAAATTGTAGCAGAGAAATGAATCAGCTACCGACTTGTGTCGATTTTATCTGACTCTGTTTTTGTGATGTTTTTATGTACCCTAACTGTTCTCTTTGTCTTGTGCCCCATTTTTTCTCAGAGCACCCACCATCCTCTGGCGTCTCTTACTTGCACAGAGCTTATCTACAGAAACAGTTCAGTGTCGCACTGTCAGATGGTTATCAACGCTTTCAAACCCAGAAAGAAAGAGAGGTACCTATGCTTCTGCTGCATCCCCTTTTCTGCACAACACGGATGACCAGCAGGGCGATCACGACAAGGACGAAAGAAGACGCCCCCACGATGATCCACATCCACAAGTTCTCACTTTGGTCATGGTCTTCTTTTTCGCTGGTCACTGAAAAAAAAGTACATTTGTATTATTGAACAACAGACCTATTTGATGGACTGAGATCAGTGTCAGGATGCGGGTGTTGTATGCACAGCAATCATCTAATCAAATATTAACCCAATTCTTCCTCTTCCTGTCCATTAAAAGAACAGTAGAGGAAACTTATGACCCCAGTTTCAAGTTGAGTCAACAGGTATCACTAGGGAGTCAATAAAGCGGAGTAAAACAACACAAACAAGCAATATATTTTGGGGGGGGGGATGTTATATTTGTAAGTACAGTTTTAAAAAAAAAAGAAAAATTTGGTGCAGGTAGCATCATCATTTTTCAATTCAGTTAAATTTCTCCGGACAGTCAAAGGAAGCTAAACTTGTTGATATTTGTTGATTAATTAAGGGGTTCAGCCCCATAATTTGCCAATCACTGGTCTAATGCTACATGTAGAACCATCTAAAATATCTGTTGTAAGCATGTAAGCGCTTCATACTACTAATACCTCAATCAGGGTTGATGTATTAGTTAGCAAAACTATTGTATGAATTTCAGTTGGCGCTGCCACCATTCTAGACATTTAAATGGCGCCTACAGTGGAAACAATAACCAACTCAGATTTCATTGAGACCGAAAGATACAGAATTGTTCATGAGAGCCGAGATCTGGTCAACACGCCCGCTCACATGTTCATGCACACACACCTTGGCTTTTCGTCGTTTGTGACTGAACCGTTGTGTTTTCCATAAAGTTCTCCACTGTAACAAAGCGGCATGAGAAGCATTCATTGGGTTAGTGCAGGCCATAATTTTTGGAACGTTGATTAATTCATTCATTAGGTTATTCCTAAGCAAAGCAGCAAAATTAGCATAGCCATGAGCAATTAAAGCTTGTAGTCAATTTTCTGCGACATTTTGACAGATTATTCTGCATTGAAAATCCGAACTTTACACTGTTTATAAAAACATTACAGTGTTACCGCTCTCAAATAACAAACACTACTGCTTGTAGTGAAAAGTTAGTTTTGCAGTGACAAGCAATACTTACCTATGACTTTAGTTTTGTAGCTCTGAAGTTCACTTAGTCTGGGAATCTCTACTTTGACTTTACAATAGTACCATCCAGTGTCTGATTCATTAATATTTGATAAGTTGCATGTCATGTTGTAACATATATCAACTAAACTGCAATTTGCAAATATAGTCTGATTACAGAGGGTTTTATTTTTTTCCATTTCAGTTAGATTTTTTCCAGAGGACTCAAAATGCCAAGAGATGTGACATCTTTCAGCTTTGTCGTGAGTCAAACAGCAGTGCAATTTCAGAGAGGAGCCTGAAGAAACTGTTCTTTCTCTTCTTCCCGTATAATTTGTTTCCACCAAATTTAGTCGGTCCTCTCTTGTCAGTACCAGGGTTGCTCCTATCACTGCATGTAAAAAAGGAAAAAAAGTGAAACTTTGTTTAGTTTCATTGATCTGTTTATGAGCAACAAAGGCAAAAACAAGCATGTAAAAGTTTCATCTGTTCATCACTGCATGTAGTAAAACACATTTTTTTCATACCACTACAGCTTTGTTCTGGTTCTTTGATCGTTTAAGGTTCAACTCGTACCTGTTAGCAACGCAACAATTGCGCCTTTGAGCCACATCTCCATCCTGCCTTGAGAGCGGTGGTCGTCCTCAGAGTCTCATCCTGTCTCGGCTGTCTTCCTCTCTGCATCAGACCAAGCTGCACGCTAAACCTGTGTGGGGGTGGGTGGAAGAAACGGAGGAGTGGCTTTCTGCTAAAGGGCTGTAAGAATGGAGGTGACTTTACTGGAGGAGGCTGACTGTAGTGGAGGTGAACATAAAACCTATGTAAGATGGAAAAGAGTGTAGGCTGTCAATAATAACAAAAAAAAAACTGAACGAAAAACAGAAGGAAGTTGTTTTTTTTAACCCAAACTGTTATTTCATAAGTGCCCTGAGTCAGAGGGCTTCAAAGTACATGTGCAGCCCGCATTTCTAAAGATGAATATCCTGCATGCTTCTGCGTCTTGGTGTGCCTCGGTGAGATAGACCTACATGAGCCAACTTGCTTTGTGCCATGTAACAAAGGCAGGCGCCTCATTGATAGCAAGAGTGTGTGAAACCCCATGTGGGTTTTGGTACAGAAGGTGCTAAAACCTATTTCACATTATCCCCTCAGTCAGCTGAAAAGAAACATTTGGCTTCCTGTGACAATAAGCAAACATGACGACATGATGAACCTTCCCTATCACAATAAAGAGACAAGAACGGCCATAGACGATGACATGTTGAAATGCAATCTATTTTCACTTGAAGAAAAACACACAAGAACATCGCTATTTGAAACAAGTTTATCTTGATATTTAATGATAAAAAAAAATAAAACCTGTTCATTGCACTTCAAGAGCAGAGTTGCTCTTTTTTGCTCTCATTTCATATCTGTGAGGAAAGATGAAAAAAAAGGTCGGGTGAAGAAGCGTCTGAAGATCGTAGGGGGATGTCAAACTTCTGCAACCTCAGCCTTTCTGATCTTTTTGCTGCACACTGAAAGTAGGTCCCATCTTATGCACAGCAATATTCTTCAGACTGTTTGCTTAGTTGAGTGGCTCTCACTTACATAGATTTAAATTGGTAATAATGAACAGATTTAACAGAGTTAAATAGTAATTAATAGTGTAAAAATACAGTAAGCTTACAGAAATGTGTAAATTCCTCTCATTGTAAACTGACCTCATTGTATTTAGATGGTTTAAGTGTTATCTGATTTGAGGGCGATTATATCTCAATCATATAAGCTGAATTTTGTCTTCCACTCTTTTAACCTGATTCAATGAGTGCTTCATATCTAATTTCCCAAAATTAAATAATTTCAGAAATTAGTCAAATTAGCTGTCTGACAACATGAAGCAGACAAAATGATTTAAACGAATGATTTAAATGCCTTAAACGAAATCGAGAACAGATGAGGAAGAAAACCTTTTTTAATTCTTTATTGTCCCATTTAATGCATAGATACCCATCATCACCTATGAATGGAGAAAACTGAAACACTTCCTAAGAGTGGTCAGTCAATCAAAACTGTCTGAAGAGAGCATTAAGACTTTTGAGAAAATATTCTGTGGACTGAGAAGACTAAAAAAAGGAACATTTCAAAAGGTTTTCACATCTGTGGTACAACAGACATCACACAGTCAGACACGGTGGTGGTAGTGTAATGGTCCGGGGCTGCTTCGCTGCTGCAGGAATCAGAGGGATTTGCTTTGACTGACTCAGCCATGAATTAGACTCTTCTGCAGAAAATCTTAAAGAAAAACATCTGGCCTTTGATGTGTAACATTAAAATCCAACAAAGTTGAATTACGGAAGCTGGAAAATGAGACAAAGCTGTAATATTACTTTGAATGACTCAAAATAATTCAAGTTTTGGAGTGGCCTAGTAAAAGTCATGACTTCAATCCTTGAGATTCTGTGGCAGGACCTTGATCAGGTCTTGCTCCTAACCGGAAAAAAAAAAGAAAACATTGTGGCTAAATTAAAACAATCCTGCAAGACTCATTACTAAGTTATCTCAAACTTTTGCTGGTGGTTGTTGCTGCTAAGGTAAAATCATGTAGTAGCTGAAAACTGTATGTTTGTTTTTTTTAGTCAGGTTTTCTTGTTTGCAATACTTTTTATACAGTCATGCAGTTATAGTAATGGAGTAAGATGCGGTTCAAATCAACTGGAAACTATTAGTAATCTTGCTGAAAAAGACCAGAAGTGAAACAAGCCAGAAAAGGAAGTAAAAGTAACAGAAACATTTGTTTTAGGCAACCACTATCACTCTATGACGAAATATAAATGATATCCCACTCGTAGTATGAGCTGCCACTATGAAACATAAATAACACATTTTTTCAGTTCCTAACAGCAAATTACTCATTTTGTGCATTGATAATTCCCCTTATGTGATTTTTCTAATGGGTGGGGTTTTGTGTATTTTTGTCTTACATCCATCCATCCATCCATTTCCTGTTCACCCTTGTCCCTAATGGGGTCGGGAGGGTTGCTGGTGCCCATCTCCAGCTACGTTCCGGGCGAGAGGCGGGGTACACCCTGGACAGGTCGCCAGTCTGTCGCATTTTGTCTTACATAGTTTTGAGTAAAAAGGCCACTTTAAATGACCTTCATTAACTATTTTTAAAATGGTAAATATACAATGCAATCCTCATCACATAAGCACAGAAAAAGTTACGTCATGGTGAGTGACATAATTAATGATTTCTTATCGTTCCCATCCAGAGCAGCAGAAGTTAGTTTTGGGCCCCCGGGATGGTTCGATGGGGTGTTGGAAGTGAAAAGTCTGGTGGTAAAACCTTACAGTTACAAACCAGATGAGACGGTGGTATAGCTGTGTTCAGGAAGCACAGAACAAGCCACAGCACCACTGAGCAGAGCTGAGGTGGGCTGTCGTGTCACGCTGCAGACAGAGAGCCCTCTTCAAACAGTGCAGCTGTGAACAACACACGTATCTGAGCCACAAAAAAAAACAAAAAAACAACAAACACGTGAATAATCACAGACTCTAAAGTCCTCTGCTCAATGTTAAGCTGCAGCAGAATAGAAACCGGATGACTGGAAGTTCATTACTTGTTCAGATCAAAATGAGATCATATGAGATAGCACAAGAACCCAAACCTTTTTATTAAAGAAGTGAAATTATTGCCATTTTGTGCCCTGACTTGACACTGAAAGAAAAACATATTATGATATTTTCAAAACAGAAGTACGACTACACAGCTCTTCCAGAGAGAGAAGAGAAAATCTTGGGCAATCACTCTCTAGACATCCAGAGACTGATTATTATTATTATTATTATTATTATTATTATTATTATTATTATTATTATTATTATTAATTATTATTATTATTATTATTATTATTATTATTATTATTATTATTATCTTAAATTCAGAAAAAATGAATGAGACACATAGTAAATTTCAAGTCTTGCAACAGATTCTCTGGATTTACTTGTAGACTTTAACTAGACCATTCTAACTCCTGAATGATTTCTATTCAGACCATTCTATTGTAGCCTGGCTGTGTGTTTAGAGCAGATGTTATGTTGTAGGGTGAACATTTTGACAGGTTTCAAACCTCAAACTACTTTTCCCTCCTGTGTTGCCTTTTGATTTTGCTCCTTCCACCTTCCTATTAACTCAGACCAACTTCCCTGTCTCTTCTGAAAAACAGTACTTCCACAGTATTATGCTCCCACCACCAAATCTTTCTGTGGGTCTGATGTGTTCAGGGTTAAGTGTAGTATTTTTTATGACTGGCAAGTCAAACGTGTGTCTATTGGTCTTGTTTGGCCAGTTACTTCTTCATGGTTTGTGGCAAACGGTGAACATGAATATTGTCGCCAGATTTGTGTATCGCACTTCGCAAATCTGTATATAAACCCAGTCATGGGTTTGGGTCCTGGCCCAATGACCTTTGTCAAACATTTATCACCTCTCTCTCAATGCACTCTCAAAGAAAGACCGCTAGAGCCTAAAACCTTAAAAGAAAATGTAAAAGTGTTGATAGGCACAAGTCCAGTAAATATTTCCATATCATATCAGCAACTATAATTACATCTGATCAGTTGCTGCAAGAACTGATTATATTTTAATGTTTTGATGATTTCAAATAGCTTTGCTCCATTGTATTTTTCAAAGACATTGAACTGGTGATGGGTCTACCCCGTCTACAGTTTATCTTTTATTTCAGTTTTAAATTTTTTTAATTTGCATATTTTAATATAGTTTTCATTACATTATGCTGAATTCTTTGTGTTATTGTTATTTAATCTTTTAATTCCCATGTATTCACTTGGTTTTAGTTATTACTATTATTGTTACTATTAGTAATAACAGTGAAGACAAATGAGTTTCATCATTTGTCTTTATTTTTCTGTACTACGTCATCGTGATTGAAATAAATTCCATTTTATTAATTAAATTAAATTAACTTAATATTGTCAGTGACAACAGCAACAACAAAGAGTTAAACTAACCTAAGTCGGGAAGTAAATAAAACAAATAAAAATTAAGAACTGTGCAGACAACAGATGTTGGTTCTTTGTGATGATGTCATAATGACGACGACGGTGATGATAAAAGATCATATTTCTTCTTCAATCAGAATGAAGATTTAAAAAAATAGAAAGCGTACAATCTGATGACTGAGGTAGAACTAAGATTACAAATTTTAAATAACGGGGAAAATAAATGAATAAATAAAAAATACTGAAAAGAAATAAACTAAAATCTAATTATTATTATTATTATTATTGTTATTATTATTATTATTATTATTATTATTATTATTATTATTATTAATGCTTAAAATTCATTGCAGATGAATCTGCCCAGGTATTTTCCATAATCCCTTTCTCAGGTCACAACTCGGGAACTTCACTACCCACAATCCTGTTCCGACGCATGCGCTCTAAGCACTACGGCCCAAAGGCGTTGGTGATCGGTGTCCGTCCGAAGATGCGTTACACTCCGGCAGCATCAGTACCAGTTCCGCCTTGCTAAAGCACCACAAACCGGGGGACGGAGGCGGAATACGGTCGGTGTTTGCGGCTGTAGCGGCGCCGGTGCATCTGGACTGGAGGATGGGAGACCAGAAGGTGGGCTGTGGCCGGAGAAACAGGTGTCTCTGATGGGGGGGAAAGGACCGTCTTCAGGGCGTAGTGTACAAAGGAAGCAGGCGGAGGGGCTGCGAAATTAGCCAGTCGTGTGAATGTGGGACTGAACTGGGAGTTCCCAGTAGTTTAATTGGTTGAAATGTTAGCTGTCGTGGTTTATCGACGGGTTATTACTGTAACAGTCCCGGACGGGACGGGTGGGGGGGCCTTGTCGCAGCTCTTCTCAAAACAACAAACATTTGCCAGTGTTTATTAATGAATGGGCTCTTTCTCTGCGGGTAGACAGCAGGGGAGGGCTGACCTATCCGAGGTCTGATCTGGGTAACAATGTGAGTCCACTCCCATCTCTGAATCATTGTGTGGGTGCATTATTATCAAATTATAGATGCGCATCCTGCCGCTCCTGAAGTGTCCTCCCTCTATGAACCCTTCTGAAGTGGATGCAAAGGGGAGCTCAGAGCCCAAACCCTTGTGTGTCCACTTCAGCTTAGCTCTTATCAGTGCAGCATCCACTTCTGTAGGAAAGCGATTGGGTAAAGGAGAAACCCACAGCTCTCCATAGCATACATAACACCAGCTTTCATTGTGCTTTCCTTAGGAGTCTCTGCGCAAGATCACTCACACGCTGGCCGTGAAGAATGAGGAGATCTCCAACTTCATCTGCACTCTCAAACAGAGCCTGGAGAACTTGGAGGTACAGGCTCTTCTGGAGGGACCGTGTCCTGACGCCACGTTCCCCTGATTTCAAATAAAATTCCTTTTGTTGGTTGCTGTGACACCAGGCGAACTCCAACCGGGTGCAGGATGATCTGCAGTCTGAGTTCGGCTCCCTGCACGCTGCTCTGGATGAGATGAAGGAGAACATGCTGACGCGGATCAAGCAGGAAAGAGCCAGCCGCACGTATGAGCTGCAGGTAACCGCTGTGCGTATTGCAGTAATATTTCAGAAGCACCACTGCCAGTTGAAAATTGTCGCTTTTTTTGTTGTTGTTATTTATCAACTTGGAACTTTTATTTTGGATTTTTTTGAGCGGGTCCAACAGAAAGTAAAACCTAATCTTGTTTTGTTTCCTCCTTTTTTGGGAAAAATGTGGCATGTGTTTTTATTTAGCTCCTCCTGAGCCACTAGAGCCACATTTTGCTTCAATTACAGCTGCAAATGTTTTTGAGGTGTGTGTTTTTGCCTTGCAAAGCTTTTTCGCATGTAAAATGAAATCTTTATCCATTCTGCTGTGCAACTCTTGACTTTGACTAGGCCTTTCTAACACATGGACATGCATTCAGAGCTGCCTCTTCACATGCTGGTTGTGTCCACCTAATACTTTTACACCCTATGCTCCTTTTTTTGTTGTGAATTTGTTGTTGTAAATTGACTGAAAAACGAAGAGAAAAGACTCAGACAACACATGACGTTCATAATGCATCAGCGTAGTTTTCAAAATGGCCGCTGCTTTGCTTCTGGCCATTTACATGTAAAATTGTACCGTTAATAACGCTGCAGATGAGCATCTGCTGACATTAACGGTGGCAGTTCTTGTTTTAGTGGCATTAATCAAGCGTTTTACAGCTTTAATTCACACCTAACTGCTGATGCTAAAAAAAAAGGTTTTATATTAAATGGATATTCGTTCAGGATTCTGCAGCCCCGGGACCCGGCTGTGACTCTCAAATGATGCAGGGAGCACAGCAGCCTCATTATTCTGAAAACAATCGTGAGAATCTAACAGATGTACTCCTCTGTGTTTTTCTTTCTTTCTCTCTTTGCCCCCTCAGAATCAGCTGAGCTCCTGCTCCAAAGCCCTGGAGAGCTCGGAGGAGCTGCTGGAGCTGGCCAATCAGACGCTGTGCTCCTCGGAGACGGGCAGCTTCACCCAGGTGACCGACCCCGCCGGCGGCTGCTGCTGCTGCTGTAACGCTGCTTACCTCCTACTCGCTGTTCTTCCGAACATTTTCATGCTGAATACCAGCATCCAAAAAACAAACAAATCTGTTAGACACGTGCAGCAAGTTGATCTCAGCCACTCAGCAACTTTTCATGTTAAGCAAAAATCGTTCCGTATCTCTTCTCTCCTTGTTTCTTCCCCCCTCTCTGTGCTTCTCGTCCCCAGGCGGCCAAAGACATTAAGGATAGGTACGGTACTCAGACATCTATTGCTTCCCTTTTTTTTTTTGTTTCTGGTCATACTCTCCTGCGAGCAGTGAGCCATCTCATAATGTAGCATTGCATGCATTCAGACCTGTAGCCACCACACCCATGTGTTAGACAATAAGCACGCTCTTGTCTGGTCTCTTTGAGTCTGTACCATCTAGTGTCAGCCCTTCCCTGGATGAACCCTGATCCCTCTGTAGCTCTGCTCAGTTTATTAGATAGAATCGTCTTTATTCAATCGAATAATAGCAGGTGCTTGTTTCCACTCCATGTTTTGTGTGTTTGTTTTTGTTGTTTTGTTTTTTTTTGTTCGTCTTCGTTTCTGCAGCGTGACGATGGCCCCGGCTTTCCGTCTCTCCCTGAAGGCGAAAGCCAGCGACAACATGAGTCACCTGATGGTGGACTTCAGCCAGGAGAGGGAGATGCTGCAGGGGCTCAAGTTTCTCCCAGGTTTGCGCCACTGTTTCTCAAAGAGAGAGCCGCTGACTGAAACAAAATGCAGACGCATCTCAGTGAAGTGGAACGGAAGATGAAAGTCGTAAAACTGAAATCAGGGTTTCCATAAAGGTTGTCAGTAGAACGAAGGATGAAGGGCGGCTGCTCTGACTTTGGACTGATTGGAAACCAAAGCAGTTCGGCGTCTATGGCGCTCCGCTCTTCATCCAGACCCATTTGACTTTGATTTCCAAATAACATCCTAAATTTTAAATCTGAAAATTGAACTTTGGACCAGTGAGCAACAGTTGAGTCCTTTCTCTCATCGCCCAGCTAAGACGCTTCTGATGCCGTCTCTGGTTCGGGAGTCACTAAACACCAGCACGCTGTAACGTACGGCTCTGGAAAAAATTACAAGACCACTTTAAATGATTGGTTCTCTGATTTTACTCTTTATAGGTTTATGTTTGAGTAAAATGAACATTGTCCTTTTAGTCTATGAACTACTGACATTCTGAGCAAAAACTTAGTATTTATTTGCAGGAAATGAGAAATGGTAAAAATAGCAAAAAGGATGCGGCGCTTTCAGACCTCAAATAATGCAAAGAAAACAAGTTGATATTCATTTAGAAACAACAATAGTAATGTTTTAACTCAGGAATATTTAGTAGAATAACCAGGAGGTTTTCAATAGTGCAGTTTCTCTTCATTTTTTTCCAGAGCTGTATGTCCTGTATGTGGTTCTCACTGTCTTTTCATACCACAGGTTTTCCTTTCTCTTAACTTTCCTTTTATTTTTCGTGAGTAAAGCACTCTGAGAACTTCCAACCTGTTTAGCGATGACCTTCTACAGCTTACTTTAATTAATGGAGGACAATCTAATTTCTTTTGGTTGAATTACTGAAATTATTTTTTTTTTGGATTCTAATTGACTGAGATGCACCTGTAGATGTTCACATGGCCACCAGTGTCTAATTTGACCTCATAAAGTTCCGATTTTTCTCTACATTTCTTCAGTACCTGTGTTTACGTTTGCAACTCTTCATGAAGGAATTTTCCTCTGGCCATTTATCATATTTTATAAATAAAACATACATCCTGTCTCTAAGTAGTTAGCTACTAACTAATGTGTTGATTCATACTTCCATGTGTATTTTCAGCATAGAGGCTTAGTGTGATATCTTTTTTTATATTTGTCTTTCCTGTGAAGAAAGATATCTCTCAAATATTTCAGTCAGAAAACTATTTACGGCATCTCTATGTCGGTGGAGAGCATCGTGGCTCCGACCTCTGTACAATCTGCCGTGATCGCACAGAGACAAGAGAGACAATGTGTCCTTGATTCAGAAATCCCAGAGTTATGAATGTTCTCGAGCTAGTTTAGTTTGATTGCGAGGAAATCGTGACAGAGGATCTCTCTTGAAATCTGTAGAGGACGTTTTTGTCCTGGGATCCCTCAGGGAGCTTTGAAGTGAGAAATCGGTCGGAGGGCAGAAGCTGCTGATCTGGACTCACTTAAAGTTCTCATGTATTTCTACAAACTCTTTAATAACACTGTTCCCACATCAGAGGCAGCTGCTGATGTGTTTATGAAGATAACTTCACAGATCTGTAGCTATTCTTTGCAACCAATTAAGATGTTTTGAAAAATGTAATGATTTAAATGCCCATGAATTTACTTAAACATTAAGAAGCTTCAAACTGGAGTTTAATAATGAATCAGTTCATCAGTTTGTAACGGTCTACATAACTTCTTTTCAACTTACTAGTGGTTATGATGCTGCAGGATTTGCTTTTCCAGCTGCATTTTCTGAAGAAAAACCTCATGATGCAGCTCTAGCAATGTCAACTTGGTTAGCAGAGCTATAGCCAAGTTACAAACCAAGAATGTTTTTACCAGAAACAATTTAGCTTTATATTTATTTTTTCTTCTAAGCTATGATTTGGCTTGCAGTTTTTAGTAAACACACGTCTTTCTCCTGCTGACGATGTCATGTAAAGCAGTTGCAGGTTAGTGGCACTATTCCTACCTTTTTGTTTTGTAACGTTGATAATTTAGCTCGTAACATAATACAGTACAGTTCAAATTAATTTTGTACGGGCAAAACTCACAGAGGTTTGTATGATATTATTTTGAGTTATCAGTTCTTTAGCTGTTCTCACGCTGCAGCTGCATTTATCTGTGGTGTTCAGGTCACGTGACACAGACCGCAGCCTTTTAATGGTGAAAGTGTCTCTGTATTAAAGTAGCAAAAAAATCCAGATATTTATTTTTGTAACTAAAAGCCAGAACTAACTTTCAGGCTTATTGAAAGTACTAAAAAGTTATTTCAGCACTTCTTTTGTAGGCAGTTATCGCCCATATTCATACAGAACACCAAATGCATGAGGTTTCACCTGTGCAGCAAAAATATTCAAACTATTTTGACTTCAGTTTACCTCGTTTCTGTCGTCTTATGAAAGTACTGTCTTTACATGTCCAAATTATTGTACTCAGCCTTAATTGAGTGATACTAACATCCTTCGGAAACTTGTAGGGTTACAAAAGGCTGCACAGCAAGCAACTTGCAAAAGTAAAATTAGATCTTTTGATGACACAAAGGTGAGGAAAAAGTGCACACAGCGAGGGCCTTTGTCTGCAGCACAGCCTGAAAACGGAGCTTGGAGCCAAACAAAGGCTTTGTGTCAAACATGTGGACTTCCTGCGATGTGCTCCACTTAGCCGGCAAGTATGACAATGAGTCAAATGACGACTCATAGTGTGAAAGGGGTCGCACTCTGAAGGGAAACCACAAAGATCTGTCATTTCACACCTGTGTAAGGAACCTTGGTTTTGAAAACTTAACAGGGATTTCATAGTCAGTTCGGGCCCACCAGTAGCTGCTGTTCGCTGCTGGTTTTACTGTTTCATGATGTACAGCTGTTAACTGGTCAGCTGTCAGGAAATGGGTTTTGTAGAGGGCAAGCTTCTTGCCCTTGGTGGAAAGTGTGCATGGTTTACCGCAGTCAGCCTGAATGGTGGAAGCCTGCCCCCTGGTGGGAGAACGTGATGCCTGAAGCTGTCCTGTGATTTCAAAGTACAATAAGAGACGAGCTCCTTTTGACCTTTCCAGAACCTGTTTCTGTTCTGAAATGAGTCTGAGGGGAATTGTCACCCGCCTTCGCCCTCCTCGTTTCAGTTCCCGCCACTCCAGAGATCCAGGTGTCAGAGTGCCAAGTGTGTGACAACACCGCCACTATCGTCTGGACCCTACCGGAACCCGACAACAAGATCGAGCACTACATCCTGGAGCACCGCCGAACGAACCACGAGGGCCCGCCGCGCATCAGAGAGGACTACCCCTGGATGGTGGTGGAGGGGATCCGGGAGATGGAGCACACGCTCACAGGTAGCAGGAGGCCTGCGGCCAAACATCCGCGGCTAAACTCTGACCAAAGTTACTCAGTGCTCCTGTTTTTATTCTCAGGCCTGCGTTTCGACACCCGCTACATGACGTTCAGAGTGAGGGCGTGCAACAAGGCCGTGGCCGGGGAGTTCTCTGAGCCAGTCACAATAGAAACCCACGGTGGGATAACCAGCAGGGCCGCAAACTAACTATTAGTTTAGCAATCTATAATTCTGACAATTAATGGGATCACAAACCTGATACATTCTGCAGATTTTTTTTCCATTTCACCACTTAAGCCTTTTTATTCAACATTGTAAATTAATTGAAATATGTGAATGACTCAGTTTCTATTTGAATTTTTTCTTTTTTTTAATTGCTGTTTTCATGCCTAGGATGCAATAACAGGATTCCTTTAGTGAATGCTTGACCATTTATAGCAAAGGATGCATCTGCAGCTAAAAAAACACTTTTAAAATTAAAACTCAGCCATTTCTGTTTGGCTAAACATCAATACCTGATGATCTGATCTTTAGATTTTTTTTTCTGTTAGAATTAATAATTGGATAGCAAGAGATGGTTTAATGACATGGTATTTGTAGGGGTCAGTGGATTTATTTATTTATTTTTGCAAACTTTTAATCGTGTGAAGCTAAAACTTTGTGTAGAACACATTTACAAAGTTCTTTTTTTGTCTTAAGTGTAAAATGTATATATTTTTTGTTTTCTTTCACGGAATGTCTGTATACTCCAGTTAACGATTAATCGATAACTCAATTAGTAGACGGATTATTAAAGTAATCGTTTCATCCCTAATGACCTTAGAAAGGCTTAGAAAGTTCTTCTGTTTGAGCTGCAAATCCCCATCCAATCAAGACCTTATTGTTGGTCTACGCAGCATTCACCTTCAAACTGGACTCCAGCTCGGCCCACCAGAACCTGAAGGTGGACGACCTGAGCGTGGACTGGGACAGCAGCGGAGGAAAGGTGCAGGAAATCCGCAAAGAGAAGAACAGGACCAACTCCCCTCTGCACTCCCCCGCCAGGTTTGTGTAAGACTCCGCCGCCGCACGCGAGGAACGTTTCGGTGTTTCCTTTGAGGGTCTCCAGCATCCGTCTCTCGTGTGAGTAGGTCGGCGCTGATGTCTCCCAAGAGAGCGCCGACAGCGCGGCCGGGCAGAGACAGGTTCACGGCGGAGTCCTACACCGTGCTGGGTGAGAGCAACACACAGCTGACCAACTGTCAGACAAAAGACAGGAATGTTTTAGCATGTCTACATTCAGGCCGATAGGCATGCAAAGCGCTTCACATGATAAAAACGTAGCACAATGAACAAGTAAAGATGAAACAGTACCGTGCAGTGGCAAAAAGAGAAGTCGTAAACTGGGACCGTAAACATGTAAATGTGAGCTGGTGAGACAATGAAGTCCCTTGAATGAATCCTTAAAAAAAGTTGACGTCCAGAAGAGAATCAATCCATGTTCTATTTGTAATTGATTACAAAATCAAACAAAATTTTGTGTCAATCAATTTTAGAGCAAAATGAATCTATATGGATTTTGCTTGATTTTGTTAATTTGGCTGGGGAGGGCAGGTAGATCTGAGGTGACCCCTGGAAACCTTTTTTTTTTCTTTCTTTTTTTTTAAATCTTTAAAACTGTAGCGACACAAACAAGATTTTTTTCTTGTTCAAGATTTCTGCAGCTCTAGAAAGGCGTTGATCGTACATTGTTGTCTCCCGACAGCCGACACCATGATCGACGCTGGCCAGCAGTACTGGGAGGTGAAGCTGGACAGGGAGAGCAAGGCGTTCGCCGTAGGCATCGCTCTGCGGAGCCTGGGCAGGTTCGACCAGCTGGGGAAGAGCAGCGCTTCCTGGTGCATCCACCTGAACAACTGGCTGCAGCAGAGCCTCACCGCCAAGCACAACAACAAGGCGCGCACCCTCGACTGCCCCATCCCGAACACTATAGGAGTCTACGTCAACTACGACGAAGGTGAGACCGCGGCGAGGAGTTCAGCGGGGCGGGCGGTGGCTGATTTTGGGGGAGGACACAGTAAGAAGGCCTTTAATTTATTACATATGTAACCTTTCAAAAGAAATAACCATACTTATTAAAAGAAAATAAACAATAAATCAAAACCAATCTACACAAGCAAGAGTAGCAATAGCTCAACCATGCTGCTTTTAAAGGCAACTCTGAAAAACGCGTCATGTTACAGTTTGTTAGCAACTGGCTAAATCGTTGCAATGGCTGAAAAAAAGTGTAGAATCAGAGGGCGCAGATACGGGAAGTACAGGAGACCATATTATATCAATTGAGGTAGGAAAAATAGAAAGTTGGCCACTCCGAGGATAGAAAAAGAAAAGTAGAATAAAAAGCTTCTAATCCAGACTGGGCATGGCTGACACTGTTGGCGGGCCGTGCAGCCAGGGCTGGTGAACAGAAGGATTTCTCCACCAAGTGTGATTTTTTTTTTTGCTGGTTTTTGTCCTGCAGGTGTTCTGTCGTTTTACAACGCTAAAACCAAGCAGCTGATGCACACTTTTCGAACAAAGTTCCAGCAGCCCGTCATCCCAGCTTTCATGGTGAGAAAACTTTCTCTCAAAGCGTCTGTTGCTAGAGTAACGGATCTGAAAACGGTTCTTGGATGTGCTTCCCCTCTGCAGGTGTGGAACGGGAGTTTCTCTGTGGTGACAGGCCTGCAGGTTCCCAGTGCGGTCCAGAGCGGCCAGAGGAAGAACAGCGGCACCAGCAGCTCCAACGCCAGCCTCACCTAGACGGCCGCCCTGAGCTCCACCCGGCTTCAGTCACCGCTGCAGGTCGAATCCTCTGCACCGACTGCAGGCGGAGACACACTCAGCAGAACAGTTACACCACTTAATTTCGGCCGTTTCTGCCTCGCATGGAGGCGGAAATTAGATTTTTTTTTTTTTTTTGAGAGGAGCAAACAGGCGATCTGAGTGACAGAATCTGCCGGCTGGTCGCTCTCCTTTGAGACTCATTAGGCCCAAGTATGAGTAGTTAATGTCTCGCTGCACATTCATCCAGCTGCTAGGGCGGCGATTTTTAGCGCTGGCCGCTGCTTCCTCAGCTTCACCTGAACGGTCAGCTGTGCCGTCGGCTGCAGCTTTATGAGTCACGCTCCGTCCCCGTGCCTTCCTTCTCAGGCCAAACCAAACACGTGCAGCCCCCCTCTATGTTCCTGCTTGTTCTGTTTTAAAGTCCTGCTCTGCGCCAGCTTCAGTATGAGGAGGTTATAGCTTTGTTGACTCATCAGTAAACCAGTCCAACATAAACAATGTCCAGCACTTAAGCAGCTCAGCACTGAACTGGATTATTTAACTGTATTGTGACGAGATATTTGACTTCTTGCCTACTCAACGGTATTTACAGTTACAAATGATAGTCATATGTTATTCAATGTAGGTCTTGAGCTTCCTGTTAAAACTTTCCGATGCTAACATTAAAGCCATGACACGTCCGTCCATCTGATGTCTCTGCTTTGATTGCAGTAGAGAGAGTGTCCTATGTGTGGCTCAGCAGTATTCAATAGTCTGTAACTCCTCTCTTATTGGCACTCATGGGAAATCTGTGTGAAAAGCCTTTAAAATAATTCACCTCTCAATGGATTGTAATAAACTGACACTGAAAAGCTATTGCTACAATATAAGCCTTCATTCCCAATAGGACAAAACTTCTTCAACATTTCACAATGTTGGAGCACATAGAGGGAGATTGTTTTGTAGGTCAGGGGTCTGAAACTCAATTATTTGGGTTCCTACAACTTCTGGGTTGTGCTTTGGCTTCAACTCGGTTTAATTCAGGCTTTTGATGCAAACATATCCCCCATAGAGGGGCACAGAGTTTGAAAGATCAACCAAAGTCCCAATGAGAGTCAACATCTCTGGCTGCGGCCGATAGATTTTTCTTGAAAATGTCTTGATGTTTCAAAGACTTCATGATGCAATCAATACAAGAGAAACAGGCCTAAACAAAGCCATAAGATGCTGTTCCAGTTTTGGTTTCTGGAAAACCTCAATCTTATTCTCATTTGACCAAAAGCACCCAGAAAACGTTAACCTCACATGTTTGTGATGGTTTTCGGGCAAGACTCACCTGGTAGGTATGTAGAAAGCTTCTTACAGTGGAAACTTGGTGACTACAAGTTACAGTACCAGTTGCTTTAAAATGATCAATCGCTCCGACCGTAGATACAGACACGGATTATCTGGATTAGCTGCTTACATCCGGTTTACATAAGTGACGTGTTGAAGAGTGGCAAAGAGAAATGGAATAATCCTGTCAATTAAAATATCTAAAAATTGTGAAATGCTTCGATTACATTTAATGTCTAGGATTAGACATTTTCACGCTTTTCAGGCTTTTCACGCAGAGGTAACCAATCAAAACGTGATTCAGAACCACGGGACGGACACGTCTTCAACTCTGTACTGCGACATCCATGTTGTGCGTTTCGAATGGTTGGTGTTCTAGTTCATCTCTTCCTGAGTAAATGTAGCCTGCTTTGCTTTACAGAACGACTCATCCAGCTGAGAGGCAATTACACTTTATTTCACATGCTGGCAACATGTCACGATTTATTGTAAATAGTTTCATTTTTCCACTATAGTGTATCAGTAATTGAGGTAATAAATGATTGAGAACGCTTTGTCTTTGGACATTTTTATTTTTTCAGACAACAGAAAAGTTAAAGCTGTAACAAAAAATAATGTAAATGTGAAAATGGATTACAAACTATACAAGTGATTAATTCACTATATATAAATTATATATGTTGCATGGCACATACGAGAAGTTTGTCATATCAAAGTTGATGAGACAAAGAGTTTTGCTCTTTACATTCACAGAGAAAAACACTGAAATAAGTGAATCCCATCCCTTATTTCTGTCACATTTTCTGTTTTGCACACAGATTTTGTATTAAGTATTAATACAATACTGTGTGCGTATTGTACCCACACAGTGTTTTCCTACTTGTACTGGGTAAAAGTATGTAAAATAAATTGATTATCATTTTATTCCAAGAGTAAGAGGGAAAGAAACACTTAACGGAAAGTCTGAGGCGGCTTAGTCAATAGCTAAAGTGCAAAATGAACAAGAGAAACGAGTAGATAATTTGTCCAGCCATCTTCACAGTCGATTGATTTGCTAATAAATGTCCAGAGGAGGCAAATCAATCCGGTGTTGATCTGCAGAGAGGTTTTACTGCAGACAGCTAACCGAGGAAGAGGAGGAGGAAGAGGAGGAGGAAGAGGAGCGGGACTCCTGTTTGATATCGTGCAGGAACAGATCTGCATGTGCCTCCATTCAGCTCTGCTTGTTGCTCCAATGTGTTTCTGTCCACAAGGATGATTGTAGAAGAAGTTAAACACGCAACTTGGACTTCTGCCCCAGCCTCAGTTTCAGCTCCGACAAAGCTGCGGGAAGAACTAAAAATAAAAAACAAACAGATATTTAGTTCTGTGCAGATTAATTTGCAGTAAAAATTAGACAAATGCTGTATAAAAATTAGGTTTTTTCCCTCAATGACGATGAACCAGATTAAACACTTCCTCCTTCAGATCAGTGAGGATTATTACAATTATTTCTACTTGCTTAAATGACAGAACTATGCAACATGATCCTTAGATTGTTTTCTAACTTTTCATATTTTTGTCATAACGTTTTTAAATTCATAAATTTACTTACACTTGGATCAATGACAAATGGTGAAACGCAGCATGATTATGTTTTTGTTGGTTTGTTTTTTGGCTTCCGGTACATTAATTCCCATTTTAGAATGTCATTATCCACACTGGAACATGCCTTATGTCCTAATGAAATGTAAGTTTGAAATATTTCCTTATGATGACCAGGGTCACATTTGGAGAAGATAGTGGCACTATGTGGGTATTTGGCTGCATTTCACTAAATAGAAATATAAAAAAAGAAACATCTCAAGCCAGGAAGTTAAAGCTTCCTTTGCAACTGGGTCTTCCAAACAGACAACCCTAGGCAAACACTCAAATCAGTTGCAGCTCATTGAAGGGCAACAAAGTGAGTGATTGGGAGTGGCCGTCACAAAACTTTGGCTTCTGTCTCACAGAAAATTAGCAGCCAGAATTAAAAGAAAAACTGTTTGGCAGCAAAGCGACCCATTTCTCCTGGTTCAGCTACAACGCTGGTGTAGCTGAAGTGGTCCAAAACCCTAAAAAAACATAGTAGTGGGTACTCAAAACTTTTGATTCAACTCATATAGTTGAATTAATTTAAATTCTGACTTTGAAGAAAAGAAAAAGATTCTTGCTCATTATTCTGGCATTTAGCAGATAGAAGTAATTTTGGTCATCCTAAATGTCCGCAGTTTAATTTGATTTAATGTCGGTGGGGAACAAAGGCTTTGTGTTTTTGTGCAGCGCTTGTAACTACGTAGGTCTGTCACAATAATCGGTAAATCAACTTGCTTGTAACTTGGCGCATAATAAGGACTTACTCTGCTTCTCCATTTCTGGATTTGAGACTGTCATGGGCTTCTCAGGAGCATTTGTAGGGAAAGCGGGTTTGGCAGCCGGTTGAGTTGGGGCAAATGTTCGTGGAGCTGGACATGGAGGTAGTTTCCTGGGTTCTGGTACCGCTGGTTATGTAACGCAGGGAAGAGCGAGCTGTGAGTTCAGGCGGATAAAGGAAACTATTTTCTGCTGATTGGAAACAGTCAGACGAAAGAACTTACGTCGAGTTTCACCAGAGGAGCAGCCATCCGTCACAGACGCTTTCTCCTCCTCTGTTGGAACACAGGTCGTTAGTCAGTGACAGACGCGGACAAAAATGAAGACCCACCAGTTTGTTTTCAGAGAACAAGCGGGCCGGGTGCCAGGAATGATGGATGGAATGACTGAGGGCAGGTCTACTTACTCTTATCAGTAGCAGGAGGACTTTCGACTGGTTCTGGTTCATCATTCCTCACTTTTCCAGTAACTAGAGAGAAAACATGCAATTCAGATTAAGAATGAAAATAGAGAGACACAGACGAACTCTTAACAGGGTGTGTTTAGTAATCCAGAATCATTTTATGATTGATCTTGGAAAAACTTGGTCAAAAATCATGACTAAGAACATGACAAGAAAAAATGAAAACAATTAACCAGTTTTTACTGTGTACAGCTAAAAAACCTTTATTTCCCCCCAAATGTCGAAAATGTAAGAAAAAATTGCCTTGCCAATGTACATTTTGCCACGTAGCAACCAAACTGAGCAAATCCAAGAGTCTGTAGCAAGACTGTTTTTTTAATCTGTGAACATCCAATTATCATCCTTTTATTTATATGTTGTTGTTTTTTTGCAGGGAATCTAATTTATGGTAAGATTCATAGCTAAATACAGTTGAAGTCTGCTAGAGACTTCAGTTCTGAGCCGCACAACAATCCAAAGCGCACAGCCTGAGCTGAACTCAAAATATTCTGTCAGAATAGCCTAGTTAAAGTCCAAAATTAAAAAATGACGTTCACAGTTATGCATTAGCCTGCGTTAGTCCATCAAATAAAATCCCAGTAAGGCACTCTGACATTTATGGTTGTAACATTAGCGAATGGCTACTTTCAGATGGAAGCGGCTCTGTTTACATTCTTTCTCTCAGAAACAAATTCTTCTTTTTTTTTTTTTTTTCTTAGAGCTCACATGTTTATTGTTGGTGTTTGTCCCTTTCTTTTGTGATGACATTTGCCTTTTAGTTTCAAAGTCCAGAACAAAAGTCGCTGAAAGGTGAAGGACGCAGGCCCTGAACGCTTCATCGGACGTTGAATAGGTGAGCGTGAGGCGGACAGAACCTCAGCGCCGTCATGGAACAACCTCACTGATAACGAGCCTGACGCAGGGCTGCTTCCGGTAACGCGTGTGTTAATCCACGTGACTGTCGAGATGAATTTATTTTTCCAAATCAACAACTTTTATCGCGATAACTTCTGTTTCTCGTGTCTGCGAGGGCTTATTCCCAAGTGATTCTTCCTGAAACTGCTGTAGCCGATTGGAATCACAAGAACGAGACTGAAACATAAGAGGAATTTCTCTTTTTGCTGATTGTCAAGGATGGAAAAACAATGCATTGAAGGACAGTACCTGGGATGGGATGCTCTGGTGGCAGCAAAGCCCGCTGGGTCCTCTCACCGTTTTCATTATCAGATGCAATAAAAGCTGCGAGAGGAAGGATGTTTACAATTTGATTACGAATACTTAGTTAAATAAAAACAAATAGCAAGTTTGTGTGTGTTTGGGGGGGAAAGAATAGAAAATCAGTTTGACATACAGATGTTCTTGTCGTAATGAGCCTCGATGTTGAGGGGAGTCAAAGATCCATCGGTTTTTTCCACCATGTAGGCGACCACGTCATGCAGCGAGTCAAAGTGGACCTGCACAAAGAGCAACGTCCTTAACCGCTGTAAAGCAATTCAATCCAATAAGGAAACAAAAGCGCGGAGTCTGCAGCGCGGGTCATGTGTGCACAAACTTTGGAAAGCTGAGTTTAAAGTCTCTTGTTTCATAACTTGTTCTAGTTAAAGCGAAACGTCATTCATCCACGTCTTTAATTTACACAACATTTTGGCAGCCGCCTCAACCTTTACTGGCAGTCGCCTCCGGCTTGATCAGGATTTTCATAAACCAACTCATTCATTCACTATCATGACAACGTCATAAAAAGCTTCAGCTATCCAGTGCATCAGGTTTGACTAAGGTTTTATTACCGCCGGGCTCCGTGTAAACAAATGCCATTAGAGTTCCTTGGAAATGGAGTCACACTCCTTGAACCTTCTCATCTTTTTATAAGTGAGAACTCCGTTGTATTTGATCTGGGATCTGTTTTTACAAACAAAAACCTGAAAAGCGAGGAGTGCATTTGTATTGTGCCCCCACCTGTAAGGCTCTCGGGGCCAAAGTCTCAAAAGTCGTGCAGTTTTGCACATCTGAAGGCTGGTATTTTTGCAACTCGTTAATAAAAAATAGTTGTAAGAAAGAACTTAACTGGATTTAGGTCTGAACTTTGACTGAGCCAAATAGATATATGTTCAGATATATACAGATATATGTTCTGATCTAAACCATCTCCCTCCCTTTATCCATTTTAGGAATAAAAGGTTTAAATCCAAATGCACAACACAGTTATGTAGCTTTTATCTGTAAATCTACAACAACAAAAACCAATGTATAACTTTTCTTCTACTGCACTACTTTGCAATCCACAATAATTATTTTGGCTGCAACCTTAAAAAATCCTTTTTTTCCCCAAGATGCTGCATTGTTTGTGTTCAGACGCTTGTCTGACTGCACAATTAAAGGGAAACTATATTTGAACAATTATTTCTATGTGGTGAAAATTTAATACGATCGATACTCACAGGTTTGTCCACAGCAATGTAGAAGCCTCCCTCTGGTTTTGGAAGTACGCGATAGTGACGGAACATCGGTCTGAAAGAGAGACCGATGAACTGAATAATAATAATAAAAAACAACAAACAACACGGTCGACTGCACGCCGCAGCTGGAAATGTATGTCCCAGGGGAAATCTGGTTGTGGCTGTTGTCACAATAGCGGCTTTAAACGTGTGTTTACCCCTCAAGATCCTGTCTGGTGGTTATGGCGAAGGAGCCCTTCTGCTTCCCAGGTCTTAGCAGCAGGTTTCCTTTGCTGGCTTCTCTCTCCAGCAGCAGCTCGGCCTCCAGATAAGGCACCTCGTAGTAGCAACTGCATCGAAGCACAGGGAAACCCCACTCACTCCCTCACTCATTTGTTCTTCTTCATCTCGTTTTAGAAGTGGTTTACTCCAGTGAGACTCACGCAGGCATTTCTGATTTGACAGCAGCAGGAGGACTCTGGTTCGGTTCTGGATTTATCAGCCTCTCCTTCTCCTTTTGGACCGTCTCTCTCAGGATGTGGACCTGACCCGGCAGCAGGTTCAGGGTGAGGGGTACCTCCATCTGCGGGAAGACACAATTTCATATTTGAACCAGGGGTGTGTGCACTTGTGCGAGTGGGAGTGGGAGGAACACAATATGGTGAAATGTGAACAATGACAAGAGGACAGACCTTAGCCACAGAGTGGATATATCCCTTCCAAAGTTCCCGAGATTCTGCATTTGAGGCCTGCAGAAAAAAAAAGAAAAGAAGTTTACACTAATATCTAGATACATTTTTTTTTTTAAATTAATTTGAACAAGCCAAATAACAGGAGGAGTGATTCTGCACGAATCCACTCACAGTAAATTTGATGTTTCCCTTCGTCATCTGAACGTTGAATCTGGCCGCGTCCAAGTTGGGATCTGGGCTGCTGTCGTCCGTCACCGAGACCAGTCCACACAGATCCAGCTTCTCTACGTACTGATGACACAAGCAAAGAGCAATGAGTAACAGACAAATCTGGGGGGTTTTATTGGAACATGTCTCCGAGGAAACTCACATCTTCGTCTCTTTTGTCATTGAAGAAAAAAAGTGTTTTCCCACACAAGCAGGTCCACAGCTTCCGAGATGTCTGCGCAAACACACAAGGAGACGAGCTCAATAAAAAAACACACACGGCGTGAAACCAACAGCGAAAACATTTTGACTCTGAGCAGAAAGAAAAGGTGGAAAAAAGAGAAGAAGGTGGTAAACAACAACAAGGAAGTAAGTAGGGACACTGTGACCGGAGCAGATACTATCTAGACTGGTGTTTATGAGTCAACATCAGAAACAATGTGTCATATAAATAACAGTAATTAGGTAGAACTGGCTGGATCTAGTCCAAATCATGCAACCACATCAACAGAACAGTGAGATTAAACCCAGAAATGTCAGGTCAAACTTTCCAAGGCATTTTTGGGAAGAGCAGATTATCATCCTCAAACAAACTGGCCTCAGGATTGGTTGTGTTTAGAGCTCGTGTCGCCTGTTTGACCCTTTAATCTCCGGTCAGTCTTTGGTTTGCTCCGATATTTGCAAAACACAGAGCAGTCAGACAAGCCATCAGACCGGTCGGACATGCAACTGTGCAGAAAGGTCCAATTATTATATTCTGCTTTCCTCACAGATAATTAAACTTTCATACACTTGCGGTGTCATTTTGTAATATCAAACATTCATTTGTAATAATAATAATAACAAGAAAAGATGTATTCCAGCTACTGATGCACCAATCTGGTTTTTCCTGGACAAAACCGATTTCCAGTTGCAGATCCAAACCATCAATACATTTTTTTTTTACTCATTCAATGTTTGTTTGTTTTTCTTTCATAAAATGGTTATAACACATAAAAGAACGTGTTGTCGGCTCTTCTGTAGAGTTTTGTTTTTATCCAACAGAAAACTAAGCATTTTTGTAAGTCATGCATCCGACTAAATGTTGCTGAACTTCATCCAATTTTCAGTGAAGTAAAAAAAAGCACAAAAACTGCAAAGTACATGCTATTGTCTGATGTTTTTAAAGACAGAAGCCAAAGCAAGTTGTTGGTTTTGAATCATTTAACAAAAAGCATTTCACAGTTTGAAACGCTGATCACACTGGACGAGCTGTCATTCGTTCAAAAAGAGTTTCAAGAGATAATAAATATGTGAAATTGAAATATTACTGTGGGACATTGCAGTGAGATTAATCCACATTTTCCTCATTTTGCATCATCTTAATTACCACACCAGTTCAGTGTCCTACACCCAAACACACACACACTGTCCTTTCCATGCTCTGTGTCTAATTTTTATAACATAATCAACATCCAGTCAAAACAAGTAATTGATTCTAGTCACAAGTCCATTCTTTTATCACCACAATTGGTTTGCAACTATGTTAGCAGTCACAACTCCAGCCTCTTAATGGGGATTATGCAGTTTTAAAACAATAATGTATCTTTGAAAAACTAATGAAACAAACAAACAATCAAAAACAAAAACAGATAAACAGAATTGCAGGATCTACCTTATCTTTGAAGGACCTCTTCTCCATGTAACCCTCATAGTAAAGGTCTGGCAGCTGGTTCTTCTTCCTCCCATTTCGTCTCGCCATCACTAAAGAGGTAGGTTCTTGCAGCAGCACAAATGAGTAATAATACTAATAAATGATCTCCCTGCTGATCAAATGAAACTTTGATCCAGAGCTCTTACACTAGAACTACACCTCGTGTTTTACCTGCCCGCTCGGCTGCTCATTGCATATTAAAGCAGCAGCAGCTCGGTCTGTGAAAAAAAAAAAAAACGATCAGCAGTTCGTTGCTGATTGGGCAATGTGCGAAAAGGGGCGGGGCGTTTCGAGCATACAGGTGAGACTGGTTCTGACGCAGGCTAGCGCGTGCTCACAGCTGGAAAGTACCTGTGCGTGCCAAACCCAGAAACCAGTAAGAAGCTCGAAGGAATTTTTGAAATTTAAAATAGCAGGGACAGGAAAAACAAGCTTTACAGTAAACGTAGAAGTTTAGAGGTTACTGTGTTTTTAAAATGGCTTAAAAGAGCAACTGTCCACACAAAGGTGGACAAGAGTGATATAATTGTAAGCTGTTGTAAGTTCTCCAAAGTAATCATTTTTAAAATATTGCAACAGTAATTTTTCTTAAATTTATGTTTTCTTTTTAAAATGGATTTTAAAAAGTCACTCGTTATACATCACCGGAAATGCTGAGTCTTACGTGACTCAGTATTCCTGGATTAGAAATATGAAACGTCATGGAAACCTAGACGTTTTTTTTGATTGAATTTGATCAAATTCAGCACTGAGGTGGTTTTTTTTTGAGAAATTTTGAAGTTCAGTTTCTCTAGCAGGTTGTTTTGATAAACTTATCTTTTTTTAAAAAAATGTATAAATGCTAGATATTAATTGATTAAATTTACATATTAAATTAAATAACTTTTTAAGACAAAATTAAAAGTTTGGGACTTGGACTGGACTCACGACTTCCATTTCTTGACTTTTGTTTTAATTTCAGGTGGAGGCGTCTTCATCATTTTTCTTAACGCTTATGAAGTTGTGAAATAATAATAAAAATTAGGGCTGAGGTGGATCAAATATTTTTTATAAATCTGCTGCATTTAATTGGGGATTTTCTCACCAACGTACAATATTTATCCTTTCAAACTCCACCAGTTTTCATATTTTTCCACAAGAAAATATTGCAAAAGTTACTAAAGTTTTTACTGTATAAAATGCATATATGTTTCATATTTTAGCAAAAAATAAAAAGTAAATATGAAGTGAGTTTTATTTTAATAACATACAAACAGGGGGAAAAAAAACACAATTTGAATGTCCTTATTTCAAAAACTGTAGTTATGTGAAGGTTTTAGTTATTGGTGCTGTGATTTAGGTGAACGGACATAAACACATGACTAACACTCAGTGGAAACAATCATTGTCCAGGCTGATGTGCTGCACGAGATCATTTCATATCAATGTACGATTCATAGGAATGTATAAACATAAACAGTACACTTACACTCAATAAAGCTGCTGTGCCAGATGAATAGTGACTGCACGGTTTGTCCAAAGTCCAGATTGCTACTCACTCTTAGGGCAGGGATTAGTTTGGATCCACCTGATGACTCACTGTCAGTAAGGTTTATCTGCAGCTGCACGCGTTATATTTCTCATTTTCTCACTGTGGGACGTGCAACTACACTGAGTTAGAGTTTAATTTGCAGCAGTCTGCTGCTCTCAGGAGCACTGCTTCATTTCTCATCCTCTATGTTCTTTAAACCTTATCTAGATCAGCCATGCAGCTAAGAAGGAAAGCATAATTTTTAAGCACTTCAATTACAGCAGAGCTCCGCTGAGGTATAAAGCACCACTGAATAAATGATTTCCAACAGCAGCAAAGTTAGTTTATTAGTTCGGTAATTGAGAGTATGTGTTTGGCACTTTCTACCACATTAACTGAGCTCTAATATTTCATTGGTAGTTTATGTTTATGCTTTAGGTTTGTGTAAATTCTTGGGAGCCCCAAGGTATAGGCAGCTCAGCTAATCAACTAATTCCACTGGTTGCTTGAAAATAATAATAAAAATAAAAACTTCCCCTCTCTTCTCTGTCTCTCCTGAAACGACAATAGTTAGAATGAGCAAGAGTCCGTAAATTAAATTCCTTTTGGGTTCTCATACAACCTGGTGTTATGCTTGTGGGTGGATGGATGAATAAAATAAGAATTCATAAACCTGCACTAGCCCTGCTCCTGAGAAATAAGTAATAGACAGAGGTGTACTATATCCTGATTTATATAGTCAGGATATAGTAACAGAAAACAGTGTTTTCTGTTAAATCTTTCTTGTATTTATTCTTCTGTGTCATGTTCTCTGCAGTTCGGTAAAAATGACATCACTGTGGGGTTAAAGTATGGAGAAAAGAAGGCATATTTCAATATTATTTAGTGAAATGCATTTTAAAAATGCATGAAACTGCATCCATGCATGAAACAGCATGCCTTTTGCATCACTCAAAATGGATTGGAGCTTTCTCTAAGTAAGTTATGTACTATATAATTTAGATTCTTACTATAGATATCTTGGGGGTTAGATTCTGATTCACCTCAATCCTCCCTTGACTCCTCCAACGTCTGATTCCTTCTCGGTGCTGTGTAAAAATCTCCCACATTTTAAGGGAAGTAATTGGTGTTCTCCACACTGCAATAATTTGCTCTCTAAGGTATGATTTTAAGAAATGTAATTAACTCTCCACATAAACAGCTCTCAGGCTAATGCCGAAGATATTCCCTGTTTCTCAGGAGGATATGAATTCCCAGAAATTACAGTGTCGTGTAAGCTTTGCTTCTGAAACCCTGTATGCTGTTAAACCGACCAGATTGACTGAGATTTTTATTTATTTATTTATTTTTGCGTATTTTCTCCACCTGCAGAAGCTGCGTAGCGGTACGTCACGCAGCGTCTCTGCTCCTCTTACGCAACGTGCGCCTGGTTCTCCTCCTGTCATTTCGGCGCACCACCACCCTGGTCAGTTGGGGGAACTATTTTCTCTCGTCGCCGCTCTCTCCTAGAGCTGTCTGAACGTCAAAATGGGGAACAGAGACGACGAGTATGACTTCTTGTTCAAAGGTGAGTGGAACAGACGGAGGTTCGCGTTATTTACAGGCTATTCTCAAAACTAGCATATGCTAGCTGCGTTATCGTCGCTGGTAAACATCAGCTAGCGGTGGCTAGCCGAGCTGTTTTTGTTCCCCGTTGACTCACTTCCTCTGTTTAATCCATCCCTTATTCACAGCTGCTTTAGGTGTGCCAGTGCTCGTTTTTGTGTCCAGGTCTGACTCTTCGTTTTCAACACGTTTTGGAGAAACCAGAGCGTGTTGTTTTTGGTGAGGAGTCCTGCAGGCTAGTGGTCAGGAGGATAGAACTAAAACACACTGGCTGTGTTTAAAACTTTATTATCGTCTGTCACAACTAGACTGTGCTTTTAACCACACAGTGAAATCTTATTCAGACGCTCACATGGCTTGTTTTTGTCTGCTTCATCTTCTCAACCCTAGGTTTTTGTTTGTTTTTTAAGAGTTGCTTTGTTGGATACTTGATCCCTGAGGGAGGAAACTCGCTCCCTGTCAAAGGAAGAAAGAGGAAACTCCATTGTTGTTTTTTTTCTGTCAGGTTTCCAATTACCTCTGATCACAGGTACTTTCCAATCAGTCACTTCTCTGTCAGTCTGATGACTACAAGCTCCTTTCTTTACCAAACAAAGCTGGATCTTATCAGACCACATCACTAAATCTGTGTCACTAGACCTATTTTTTTTCCTGGAGGAAGAAGGAAGAAGTCCAGTTTCCTGCAAACATGTACAGTATATGCTGCATATCCACGTCTTTATTTATTATAAAACTCAAATGAAGGGTTTTACAGTGAAGCTTGCCTTTCACCCTGCCAATGCATTATTAATACGCAGCAGTTAAAGGGGCCCCAGTCTGCTGCAGCCGTTTGGACTCTGGCTTCAGGATACTGATGACTCGTCAGGATGACACAGGAACAGAAGTCTTGAGAAAGCGTTGAGTCAGATTTCTCGGAGCGCAGGCCTTTGGCAGCTCCTTCCTGCCTGATTCCCAACAGGCCAGAGTCTGACAACAATCCCTCTGCATAGAGAAAGCAGAGCTTTCTGGCACTTTCACTTTGAAAAGTCACTGTGTGTTTCCAGTTCAGGTATGAGGCGGTGTTAGACTTTCACCTTGAGTAAACGTTTTCTTGCATTACCACAAAAAGTGAAAACAATTAGCATTGTCTAATAAGTTGGGGTTTTTTTTTAAAGAGAAACTGTAGCTTGCAAGGCTCTCCAGTAGCAGTCAGTGTTTCAGCCTCTGACTGAAGACATTGTTGATTTATGACTGCTGCTGTCTTATGACCGTCATGACACTCTAACAGCCCAATCTCTGCACAGCAGCTACAATATCTGACGGTAACCTGTCCCGAATGACGTCATCAGGTGTCGACAAGCACAGCTGATCCATCTCCTTTGCTTTGGCTGCTCCTCTTTAAATCTCTGCCTGGCCATGTCATATAAACAATGTTAATGTAATAAGAGACGTTGATGATTAAAGTTGTAACATTATAGTTTTTCAACTATATATATATAAATATGAGTTAGCAACTGCTAACTTCAGTTAGCATTAGTTAGCATCCAGTTGCCAGCTGGATATAGAACATTCAATCTTTTTGTCATCCAAATCTATTGAGGAACACTGAGGTTATTACAATTACAAGCTGATATGGAAACGAACCAATCAATTTTGCCAGAGATCATGGAAAACTTTTTTTATTTTTTTAACAAATTGTAGTAATAAGCTAAATTGACTGCATTGTTTGATAACCAGGATAAATTGCTCTAAGATGACATTTGTTGTGGATTGGTTGTAAAAGAAAAAAAAAAACAAAGAACTTGCTTCATTTTGAGTCTTCTACAACAGCATGTGACTTAATGCACATTTTTCTTTTTAAAATAAATAAAAAGTTATAATGAATGCTTTTGTAATCCTTTTTTTTCTATTAGTTCCTTTATTTTCTGATTTAAAACAATTTCCTCTATAAAAGAGCCTGCAGCACTTTTTTTTCTTCTCTTTTCTGCGTTGCGGTCCACAAAATATAAAAGTCAGAACCGGCCGGTCAGTCAGACCTCAAAGGAAGTTGGCGTCAACCAGGAAACGTCTTAAATGTGCTGACTAAAAATGTTTCTATGTTTCTAAGTTTATCTTCCTTGTAAGAGTTGGAAATATGTAGTGGCCATTTTTCAGCCAGCTGACCAGCAGTACGCAGCAACATATGAGAAAGGAGTACGCTCCACACGACTGAAAAAACCTCCCTTTAAAACCGAGTTAAAGGAAATTAGTCGACGTCGCAGATATTTGTCGCTACAATATAAGTTCTAAAATGTCCTCACCTCCCTTTGTGGTTCGTTTCCAGTTGTCCTTATCGGAGACTCGGGCGTGGGGAAGAGCAACCTGCTGTCCCGTTTCACACGAAACGAGTTCAACCTGGAGAGCAAGAGCACCATCGGGGTGGAGTTTGCCACCCGCAGCATCCAGGTGGACGGAAAGACGATAAAGGCTCAGATCTGGGACACAGCGGGACAGGAGCGCTACAGAGCAATCACCTCAGCGTGAGTGTTGCCTCGGTTACAAATGTTCACAGCCCGTGGCGTGACGAACCCCCGAAAGATAGAGCTGACTCTGAGCCCTCGCCAGGTACTACCGGGGCGCGGTCGGAGCGCTGCTAGTCTACGACATCGCCAAGCACCTGACGTACGAGAACGTGGAGCGCTGGCTGAAGGAGCTGAGGGACCACGCCGACAACAACATCGTCATCATGCTGGTGGGGAACAAGAGCGACCTCCGCCACCTCAGGGCCGTGCCCACCGACGAGGCTCGAGCCTTCGCGGGTAAATGACGGCGGAACGAGCACGACCGAGCCGTGCAGAGGTATTTCAAAAATGTCCCCCTCTCTCTCTCTCTCCCTACGTCAGAAAAGAACACCCTGTCGTTCATCGAGACGTCGGCGCTGGACTCAACAAACGTAGAAGAGGCGTTCAAGAACATTTTAACAGGTGGGAGAAGCAAGATTCTGCAGATTTGTCTCCAGAAGGGTTGAGAGGGGATACAGAATGCGATATATTCGAATTTGACAAAGTATAAATGTGACATACACGTTGAGATAAGGAGGTTTTACTCATTTAGTGGGACTCAGCGAGGCAACGCATTTTAAAAATGCAGAGATAAGCAGGTTCAACATTGGGCTGTACCAATCTTTGCTAAGGAGAAAACTCAGTTGAAGTATTTTCTCATCTATTTCTCAAGCCCCCCACCCCCCAAGTTCTATTTTTGTGATTAATAATGCATGAGATGCTTTCAGTGGGTGATCAGGTTCTGCTGCAGTGAAGATAGTCAAGAAAAAAAAAAGATGGGTCGATAGAAATGCAGAATATGGTTTGATAAGTCAGATGTGAATGTGCTGGAGGTAAAGCTTTCTGATTATAATACTGAATAATCCTCTGCATATTCATTTGGTAAAAAGATGACTGTATTACCTTAAAGGGCAGGTCAAAACAAAAGTGCCAGTGGTTTCGTCCTGACTGAAACGAAGAATCGGATTATTTGTAATGAATCGTTTTTTAAATAATCTTCAACTAATTTAGCAATCGATTAATCGTTAACTGGGATATACATACAAACTCAAAGAAGGACCATTTTCTGGAAAAAAAAAAACACACATTCAGAGCAGTAATTAAATGAAATCTGGGAAAAAAATTATATGCATTTTGGATAAAAAACAAAAAGCTACTTTGTCTGTAAATGTGTTTCAGTTTTTAACCAGGACAGCAGAATAATTTGCTTTCAAAAACATTTGAACCATTGCTTTTGAGCAGCTGTCCAATTATTAATCAGCTAAACCAGATCAGCCACTCACTGTATTGATGTTAAGTCAAACAGAAAGGGTTGAGCTTTTCACATGTTGATGTTAATAGTGTTTTTTTTTTTAGTTGCGGACGCATCGTGATGAAGTGTTCACTAAAGAAATGCTGTTGTTTCATATTAGTCAATAAAATGTTTATTTGCTCCCCTTTATAAAGGAAATTGAATGATTATTTGAACTATTTATATCCATACTATAATGTTTTTCTCCTCTTACTTTTTTCCCCCCCATCTCCAGAAATTTACCGCATCGTGTCACAGAAGCAGATAGCGGACAGATCTGCGCACGACGAGTCTCCGGGCAACAACGTAGTAGACATAAGCGTCCCACCGACGACCGACGGCCAGAAGGGCAACAAACTGCAGTGCTGTCAAAGCCTGTGACGCTCAGCCTGAAGACACTCGCCCTCCTCCTCTTCATCACGCCACCAGTGCACTTTTATTTCCCACGTAGCTCCCTTTCAAAGCCAGCTCCTTCTTTTTCTTTATCTCGCTCCATTTTCTTCTCTTTTTATTTTTGGCACTTTTTCTGAACCCGTTTCGTTTTATTTTGTAGGAGTACTTTCAAAGTCACTTGTTGCTCTTCTCTCCCGCCGTGAGGGATTTATTTCAGACGCCTTTCATGGCCAAGGATCAGCCAGGCGAGACGATCATGGAGTCAGAGTGAAGGTCCCTGCCAGGCAGGAACGAGGCCGCTGCCTTCAGGAAGCCGTCATGTTCCGCACAGCGAGGTTAGGAAATACATTTCAGCGGTTGCCACTAGGTGGTGCTGTGCAAAACGAACTAAGTAGAGTTACTCCAGCCTGACGAAGCAGTATTATGTATTTGATGGTGTGCTTCTTACTTCCATCTTTCATCATGCCAAAAATATTCTCACTAAGTATTTATTGAAGAAAAGTTGGCTTCATTTGTCATTCAGGTGAAGAACTGTGTAAATTTACAATAAAACTCTTGACTGAAGCACTTTGTCGGATGTTATGTGTCCTTTCTGAAAAACATTTCCTGCTTTAATAGAAATTATAAATAAGTTATAAAGCAGGCCAACCTTAAAATGATAAAATAGTATTTTGTTGTTGAACAGTGGATGATGGTAAAAGCACTGAAATAATAGCATTTGGTCAAAAGCTCAATCTTTTTTCCATTAAGACTGTACTGTTTTATTGCACCCTTGTTAAAGAACAGTGCACGTTTTATTACAGTTTTTGCTCCAAGGAAAACAAAATGACCTGGACAGACTTCCAAAGCATTCATGTATCCTAGTACGTTTAATGCAAAACATAAAACTAATCCCAGGTTAGTTTGAGGCCGAGAGCAGCTTGTGAATCTTCTTCCTGGCGTTTTTAAAAGCAGTTTAAACTCTCCCCTGCGCAGCGAACAAAGAGCTGACTTTTCGGGAGTTAAGTCAGAAATGAAAAGAGAAAAAACACAATTTAGAGGTCTCGCTCTCTCTCACTGGGTGAGTAAAACGTCATAAAAATCTGAACCAACAGTACCTTGCAAAAGGATTCCTCAGGCTATAGAAAAATTCACCAAGCAAAACTTTTCCACATGTTCCTCGGCATAAAATCCGTTTGTTCATTGAATGTGTTAGAGAACGTTTTGAAAGAAAGAAACACAGCAGAGTTTTGGACCAGTTTAAACCAGAGTTAGATTATAAAATATCTCACAGTTCAACTCAGGATCCATCATCTAAAAAGGAAAGAGTACAGCACAGCCTCAAACCTACAACAACACATCCGCCCACTTAACCTTTTTGCAAAAAATGGGCCAAAATGATTATCTCAGGACTACTTGCATGCCAAAAAATATTTTTAATTTTAAAAATAAAATGAACAAGCTTATTGAGAATATGTTTCTCTCTCGGCAATAAACTAAGCAAACTTTATACAAACGTAAATCGGTCAAATATTTTTGTAGGAAAAGAATGTGTAGATCATCGCAGATCCAAAACTTCAAAAGGGTTTCGCATGTCTTAAATTAAAAGGCAAACACTTTTACTCATTTATTTTTGGGCTCGGTTGAAGAAGACTGAAAAAGATTTCGATTTTTTGTTCTTTTAAGCAATAAAAACATGATTTAGATCACCGTTTTGAAAACACTTGGTGTATTAGGCCAGGTTTTAACAGGGTAATTAAAAGCAGATTTGGGTGCAAAAGACGGTGGGTAGACGTGGCTCTATGGAGATTAACAGGAAAGCAGAAAACTTGGTCATTAAAAGATGAACACTTTGTGTTTTATCCGACAATTTTGAGGAGGTTTTCTTTGGTCACAAACAGAAACCCAAACGGTCAATATATTAAGAGGACCATTTAAAACACAAGCACCAATAAGGTGAAATGAAGAACGTCAGCACAGCGTGTGTGAAGTTTGTGTTTTTAAAGTGATAAAAGCTAAAAGGAATTTTTATAGACTAAAAGTTTTCCTCACATATCAAGTCAAAATTCTACAAAAAATTTTTTTAAAACTTTTTTCATTTAAAATTGACCTTTTCAGGTAATGAGTAAAAATCAGAGTAAATATGTGAGAATTTAGGGAACAATGTATCAAAGTAGCCTGAGACGGCCGAGGATACAGAAATGTTTTGGGGTTTTTTTGCCCTTGTTTGATTTTTTTTTGTACCTCTTGCCATCAACAGCAGCTGCAAATCTAATACTTTGAACTCATGTTTCTCCAACTAAGGAGCTTATGCAGAGGACTGAATGAGGAGATGTGACCGATTTTATAGTAAAACCTGAGATTAGCGGTTTGTTTTCCATCAGGATTAGCGAACAGACGACCCCTCCTTCCCTCACCTCTCCCTGCCAGAGTTAAAGGATGAGATGTAAACAAGCTTATGGAGCTACGGGGTTTTTAAACCAGAAGACGCTTTTGCTACAAGCGTCAACCGGCTAATGATCACAGGCGACACGTCCTACATTAATACCCACGCAGCATTTATTATTACATTTTAGCAAACAATTCTTGGCTGATTGAAGGTGCCAGGATTTTTTAAAAAGACATCCTGTAATGTACCAGAAAACAACGTAATATTATAAACAAAGAACAGCGACTCAACCTATGGAGTACAAACAATCCTGCCTCTTTAAAACAAACAAAAACTACAAACAGGACAGAAATGTTAGAAAAACGAGTGACATTTACATTATTTACAATCATGGGTTGAATATACAGATTGACCACAGCGCAGAGAGACGCTTTAGGGATTTTTACATCTCTATGGCAACGCTGTAGCCAACATGGGTTCAGTTTTGCATAATTTTAGACACACTTAATAAAGGAAAAGTCAATCCATTTCTTTGTTGCGCAACAGACTGGTAGCTGCTGGTGTTTACGATGAGCAGGAAATCACAGCCATGATCCAGTGAAGTCTCAGCGAGGATATTAAATGCATTTTTTTTTTTTAAATAACCAGTGATAAATATTTACTGGAAGAAGCTAGTGTAAACATTATGGGAGTATAATAATATAATATAATAATCGAATACCCTTAACACACTTTTCTGTTATACAAAATCTCCAACAGAAGCATTTTGTGGCACAAGTTCACATCCTGAAAATCTAAGAGGTGGAAAAATAAGACCGTTTCATCCGCCCGGTTACTGTAAACTTAGTGTTTAAAACCAAGTTTTCATCCTGAAATTGCAACTACACTGCGCTTGGAAAAATAGATCCATCTACAATGTAAACATGCATGATCACTTATGTGATAATAGCAAACTAGGAAGTCTGATCTAGGTGTATGAAAGATATCATCTTGATAAAAACTGATTTATGGCATAAACTTTACTTGATGTTTAAAAACTGACAGTTTGGTTGAGATTTTTTACTGCTGTTGTCTGGACATATTTTTGGTTTCATGGGAGCTCCAATAAATATCAAAAAGCTTTAAATTAAATTAGCGGTAAAATACCAACAGCCTATATCACAACAGGAAATTTTTTATCTTTAAGGCATTGTGTTTGTGAAGCTTTGACAAACGGGTGATAGACATACTGTCAAAAAAAATACGGATGAGTTTTTCCTCTATATAATTTTTTTATCCTTATTAAATGGAATACCACAAAATATTGTAATAAGCTAGGTTTATAGTTGATGTATTGAACTGGGCATGAGGAGGCGAGCGCTTTTCACTCCAACTGGACGATTTGGAGGGTGTTCTCGTGGAGCAGCTCTTCCTGCACTGGCACTTATATGATCCCTCTAGAGCACATGTGTCAAACTCAAGGCCCGGGGGCCAAATCTGGCCCACCGTAGCTTTTTATGTGGCCCTCTAGACTCCAGATTACATCAATAAATCCCTCTAGTTTATATATATATATAAAATGTTCTTTTAAAGGCTGTTTTATTTTCTGTCCCTCCAAATAAACACTGACATGTTAAGTGCTGATGATACAAAAACCTTGCTGGCGAAGCCTGCTTCAGCTGGAAACAGGATATCCAGTCTAAAGTGAATTTAAAAATACATCAACAAAAAAACCCCCCCAAAATCACTAATTGTGAGTTTGACATGCATAACTGTGCATGTTAGTATCCTTGTTTACAGTAAAAGCTTCAATTTCCACTGTGTTATTGTTGCATAACCTCATGTTACACAGTCATCCCTCACTAGACCAGGAGTTTAAAAAAAAGAAAGAAACTGCTGCAGTGAAAAATCTGAGTCGAGCGTTTAAACTCAAACTGCATAATCAACATCTGGGTTGTGAAGTATAAATCAAAGACAGGAGGGTTTTTTTCCAACCTGCTCCAGTCAGTAACATGAGAGCACACTCGTACGGCAGTGAGTTACAAACGGCAGAGAGGCAGAGCAGGTTAAAACACGTCGACACAAAACACCCCGCTTAGGGTGCAGTTACCGTTTTCGTCACACTGCGAAATCATTCTGCAGAGCCCTGCAGAAGGTTTCCTTTAAATACTGTTGAGACGTTACACAGTTACAAACTGGGTGTCTTTTCATGGCAGCTGGTTACACTTTTATATGTAGGGGTATCAAAAATGTGAACTACATTTTTCAGGGTTTTTTTTCACAATAGAGGGTTAATTTGATGTTATGCCTGAATGGGCAACACTTCAGGGAGTGAATACTTTTGAAGTGAGGTTGCCGAACTATGGGGGACGATTACAAAAATCCATTTGTGGTTAGCAGAACCCCTCATCATCCTCACATCCATCATGATGAGTCAGAAAACATGTATGCTTCTGAACATTACATGCTGTCTCTCAGTCTGCTCTGTTTTGTTTTTTTGCATAAACTTCATCAAACATCCAATGATGAAAAACAAATGCGGTCCTGCAGAATGCATTTGTAAGATGGAGTGACAAAATATGCAAAAAAGGAAGAAAGCAATAAAAAGTAAAACAAATAATAAAAAAAAGAGCCCAAAAGTGCTTCTTTGAAGTCCAGTCAACAAACTTGATGCAAGCTTCCCACATGTCTCCATCTGCTCTCATACGATACTCTCACTGGCAGACTTCTTCAGTTTGTTAGAGAGCAAGGAATGCTGGGAAGAGCTGGACTCCCTGGCTTCGGGAATGAGAAGACGCACTTTCTGATTTGTTCTTCTCCACTCGGAGTAGAGCTGACAGTGGTAGCGGAAAGAGACCTGGCGGACGGAAACGCGGAAGAGACATCAGCAAAGGCATGAGGTTCTTTTTGCAGCTGGGCTGCGTCGGGAGTCATGCTCACCAGGGTCCAGAGGACGTAGATGGTGAAGAGGGCGATGGTGAGCGCGATGAGGCCCACAGCCTGCAGCCAGCTGCCCATGCGAAGGTGGTCCTGAGCCCCCCTCAGGCACAGCCAGCCGGAGATAGCCGCCAGCGGCGTGATGAAGAGGAAGCACACCATGTCGCAGAACAGCGTCCGCTTTTCGTTACGAGGGCCGGGGTCCTGCAGCCACTGTGGAGCGGGGAGGTGAAAGGTGAAAAACGAGAGTGGAAGAAAAGGGACATTGCAGATCTTCAAGCATAAAGTTCCCCGCAGATGTGTTCACAACCCCTAAGAAGATTTTCTCATCACCTAAACAACCGCAAACTTATTTTATTTCATTAGGATGTGTGACTCAACAAAAAGTGATGTGTAATTGTAAAAATAAGGAAAATGTAAGATAAGAGTGAACAATACAAAACATTTATAGTTAAAAATTGAGTCAGGTTTGGTCAGCCTGACTAAATAGTTATCTCGCAGAGAGAAAAACGGGGAAATTTCAAGCATGCAGAGACCAGGTTACTTCAAAGAACCTGACAATAAAATGACAGCGAAAAGTGGAGCTGAATTCAAAATGTGCGCTACATTTTTCACACTTATTTCAACTAAGTTTGACATAAACGTAGAGGGGGGGAAAAAAGTGCTAGTATGAAAACTCTTGCAAGGCCAGCGAATGAGACGAGAAAAAGAAGACGGACGCAGACAACGGTTACCTCTGTGAGCGGCTTGGGTCGCCTCTCGATGCTGAACTCTGTGTGACAGAGCTCGCAGTAGCTGGTGTTGGACGACGACAGCCACTTCTCCAGGCAGCTCTTGTGCACCGTGCCCAGCGTGCCCGTGCAGTCACACGGGGACAGGAGTCCCTCGCTGCTGCCCCCCTCGTGGCAAATGCGGCAGATGGGACCGTCGCTGATGCAAACGGACAACATTCGTTCAAACTCAACTCCTCCTGAATCCGGAGGAAACCGCTTGTCGCCATATTGAGATTGCGTGACAAGTCCGGGCCTCACCTTTGTACGCTCATGGGTTTGAGCACGGAGGACAGCAGCCGCCCGTCTAGCGCTGTGACCTGAGTGACGTAGAGGGCCTGGCATCCTTCGCCGCCCGCCTCCTCGACAATCTTCCACATGCCCCCCGTGCCGGCGCAGTCGCACAGGGAGCCGGGCAGGTGGCAGCACCCGCCTGTCGTCATGGTCGCCTTGTCCAGACGCTGGCTGCACAGGCAGAAGCGATGGCGTCGAGGGCTCTAGGCGCCGGATGGTCCGAGGACGGGGGAATAACAATGAGAGCGAACGTCTGCTGCTTTCCACCAGAGAACAATGCCTCTACAGAGAAGCAGAGGTTTGATTGAGTTTGGTAAAAAAAATTAAATAAATAAATAAATTCAGTTTGAAAAGGAAAAAAAAAGTCCTGGTCTTTCTCAGTGGAAGACATTTAAAAAGAGGAGCTAAACTAATCAGAAAAAAAAGACAGTAACATATTATGTTCTCAAATGCACCAGATTTTTACATCTCAAAAACTTGAATGTCACTGAAAATATATTTGCCACTTATTCCAGAAACCAAAATTAATTTACTGTAAAGAAGAGTGAAATATTTTACATCTTTATTTCTTGTGATTCTGACAATTATGGCTCACAGACAGTGAAAATCCAATATTCAGTGTGTCAGAAAATGAGAGATTACATAATAATAAAAAGTGGGTTTTTTTGTTTTGTTTTTTAAACAGAAATTTTTAAACAGAATTTTAAACAGAATCCTCATAGGTGTGTTCATTTCTATGCGCTCAATATTTGGTTGGGCCTCTTTTCGCATGAATTACTGCATAAGTTGCGAGATGCCAAGTTGGAAAATGAAATCGGCGTCTTAACAAAGCAGAAGGAAGCACGATGTTCTCTAGAATTTCCTGGCAGGCGGCTGTGTCGACTGTGGACTTCATAAAAACGCAGTTGGCCAACACCGCATTGACCACAACTCGTCACCGACTGTGGAAACTTCACACTGGACTTCAAGAAACGTGGAGTCTACGCCTCGCCACTCTTTCATTTGGATCTTGATTTCCAAATGAAACGCAAACTTGACTTTCCTCTGAAAACTGAACCACCGAGCAACAGTGATGATTTTTCTCCTCAGCTCAGGTAAGACACTTCTGACTTTCTTTCTGGTTCAGGAGTGGCTTGACAAATGGCACATTTGTGGTCCTTGTGTAAGATTCATTTGAGCGTTGAATTCCTGAATGGATTTTTTTCCTTTTGCCCGTACACCTTTCCTACCACCAAACTTTTTCTGAATATGTATTTATACACGGCATTCTGATCAGCTTCTTTGGTTATGGCGGGGTCAAAACTTTGAATTTGAACTAAATATACAACATATCACAATCACAACTCTAGGTAGGTATTAAATTAAGTGAACCAAACTAAAGTAGTTCAAGTCAACCCAAACTAACCAATCAAGCCAAATAAACCACCAAACCAGAAATCCAAGTGGAAGAGAGGGTAGGGATACGATTTGAAAATGTTGTGAAACATAATAAATTTAGGCCATGATCATCAAAATTACAAAAAATAAAGGCTTAAAATATTCCACCACGAGACGTCACTCGTTTCAGAAATGAGTAAAATTATCAGGAATCTTTTCATGACGTTACCTCGGCTTTACTCTGTTGACAACAAAACCTGTTCATTTATTTGTTGGAAAAGATGGGAGGAAGAAAAAAAAAAAACCATAAGAAAAAACAGATGCTTGTTTGGTACATGAATAACAATTCATTTATTTCTGACAGTTTCAGTCTTTTTCCTCTCGTCTCCATAGGATTACATGTAACACTCCATGCATTCATCTTTTCATACTTGCATATTTAATAAATTAACTCTTAAACAGGCCGATTATTCTTTCGTTTATAAAAATAAAAAGCAGAACGTCAAAGAGGGATGATGTTCTGATTAATAACCACATGAAAACAACCACTGAGCTGTTTTCAGTTCCATTTTTTGTGCAAATAAAATCCGAGTTAAAATCCAAGTAAATGACGTTTTACCAAACCATAAAAATCTGTGCTTACATACTTTACTATCAAAACAAACACTTTTCGTTTGATCGTGCTATACATTTGCACTAAACCTTTTTTTTTTTGAGTAAATGATGTAAAACAGGGATATTTTTACTCAATATTTCCAGTCCACATGTGGGAAACCACGAATGCATTTCCTGCCACGCCAGCAGAAACATTCTTCTTTAGAATTGCTTTGCATCATCTATGAGAAAGCTGGTATTTTGGAAACAGACCAGTTCTTTTTTTCTTCCCAAAGCAGTTGTTAAAAGACCAAAGTGATGTCAGCAGCCGTGACTGAGATGTGTGGCCCACTGATAACCAGCTGGTTGTCTCCAGATAACCCACACAGGAGGCTGAACCGGCTAGATTTGCATCCTAGCAAGCAAATTGGGGTGTCTTGCATATTAATTACAAATGAACATGACCAACAGAAATTTGTACTTACTGATAAATTTCAGTTTGGACATGCATGTCTCACTATTTTTGAATAGAGAGGAAATGAATCATTTTTTAGGAAATCTACTCAGACTAAAACAAGTGGTATGCAAAAAATAAAAATAAAAAAATTAAGAAGTTCTCCACTAAACCTGAGATCTATGTCAACTTGTATTAATGCAACAGTCTCCTGAATCTACAGAGGAACATGCAGGGTTAAAACATTTGGTTTAAGCTTAAGGGCCCAGATTTCAACTTCCTTCCTGAATTATTGAGCAAATAAGTTGATGCCTTACTTGATGCGATTAGGACGGTGTCACAATCCTTGACCCAGATAAACAAAGAGGTAACCAACCCCCCCTCCTCTCCAAATCAGAGACAACAGCTAAACCTAATCATTTACTGTCTGTTTCGACACGGGCCGAGTGTAAACACTGGGATTAAACCAGACACTTCTAGTTTTAATTCAGATAAACGCGTGGATTTAAAGACAACACGGCACACTGGTCGAAAACAAAAAAAGAGTCGTGAACGTAAATGGTAAAGTGGGTATGTTTTCTTTCTGCTCTGGCTTTCAGCGGCCAATGCTGCAGCTGCAGACAGATGTTGGGGCTTTGACACAGGCTATTGTCTGGAGCTCAGTAGCGGCGTCGTGACACCGAAAGCATACATCGGCAGACAGGCAATGGTTCACGAAGACAATTCCTGCTGATAGCTGAAATATTACGCAACATTAAAAGCTTCTTTATGTTTTCTGGTTAAAAACAAACACGCTGAATAGCCGAGCTGTGTTAGCTGTCAGTGAGCGGCTGCTAACACCCCGTTAGCGGCTATAAGACATAAAAGCTAACAGCTACTCACCTTCTTCGGTCTTCAGTGACTTTTCAAGGCAGCTTTCATCAGCGCCCCTTTAGCCTCGCTTTGTCTCCTCACTCCATTTTCACTGTAGGTCGGAAGGAACAACAAAACAATTGTGCAGCAGCTCAGCTAGAGCTGTCTGAGCTGCGCTAGCCGACTACAGCACCTCCCCGTCTCTCTCCTGTCAGCTGATAACTCGGCCCAGACCAGGCTTCCGCTTTCCTGGGGCTTTAAATACTGCCCCCGAGGATCTTCATCATCATCATCACCTTTTACAGCCTGGGTCTGCGGTCAGGGAAGGCGTGCACTGCCCCGAGGAGTGATGGTGGATGACAGATGCATGCTCATCAGAGGAAATAAACAGGGACGTGGGCTCAAAACTGTCAAAACAATGAACTGTAAACATTCAGAGCCACCAGGACAGAGGAAGCCTCTTTATGACTACTATGACATATGAGGACCATGTGGAAATATGATTCTCATAAATAGTTTGATACTAGTTAAATATTTTTTATAGTTTTGTCAAGACTTTGAAGTGGAGGGAAAATAGTACCTGGTTTTGAAAACCTGAAAATGTTACCTATTCTTTTGAAGAAGAAAAATTAAACTCGGTCGGATCTGAGTCGGTATGTTAGACGTTGATTCTTGAAGAAATTTTAGGTCTTGACTTTTGACTCTTAACTCACACGCTCCATGTTTAGGGTTGTTCTGCTGATGAAAATCATGATCTGGATATAGGGTGTTCAGTTTGTACCACCACCAGAGAGGACAGTTGAATTTTGGTCTGGTCTGAGCAGAGTGCCTTTTTCCACATTTGTGGTGCCTCTACATGTAGGAAGCTATTACAGGCACTCCTCGTGGCTTTTTATTATCTAACCCAGCTCTAAACTTCACAACTTTATCCCTGACCCGTCTGGTGTGATCTCAAGCAAACCTCTCTGAAACCTTCACAGACCGTTGAGAATAAACTGGCCACAGCAACCCATAACAACTGCTTACTATTCAGGCAACGGCTTTACACACTTCTTTTTATTTCAGCATCTCATGAGCAATGTCAAAGAAAACTGCTCACTTGGCATGCATTTATTTTGTGGAAATGTTAGATCACATTGTATAAATTGTACAGAACCCCCCCCCCCCAACACATAAGGGGGAAAAAAAACAACAAAAAAACATTTTATCCATTTACTGAAATTAAGATTTTGTGTTTTCAGGTCCTTTTTTCTCAGATAAGTGTAAAAAGTTAAAAGGTTGAATTTGTTGTGACTGAAATGTCATCAGATTAAAACAGATTTTAAATCCAATCCAGTTTGATATTTAACACATTCAACTGACAGCAAAAGCTGCACAAAAAAAAAAAAAAAAAAAAAAAAAGTGTTCTTGTGTAAGTGTTTGGAAATTATGATTGGATGTGTTTCTGTGAAATTGTAGGACATTAGTGCAAAAACATCAAAGTTTGATCTCAGCCAAATTAAGATAAAAGAACAGGAATCAGATCACCTGATGTCACATATCAAGCACGCAACAAAATAGCTCATCCATGGAGCATTACTCATTGTTTTTTTTTTTGCAGTTAGCCTGGAAAATGCATGAGGACTGCAATAGTTTTCCTTTGGTATCTTTGTGCTCTATGATCAACACACATCCAGAAAGACACACACATACAATTAAATCACAGCATTTGTTTCACACCCGCCCACATTAAATCAGTCAGTCACAGCCAGTGTCGCCAGTGGCTCTTGCCGATTTCATACCAGGATGGGCAAAAGGGACTCAAAGTAGCAAGCAGAAATTTCAGACCTTCTTTCTCCTTGGCTCCTCCTCTACAGCAGGACAGGGCAGAATCAGGTCAACAACAAAAGAGATGAAGAGTTTCCACTGTGGAAAACTGTGTCATGAGTCTTTATGCAGACTAGGAAGAGACCTGCTGATCCCTCACCAGTCCCTCGACGGGAGCGGGTCAATAGATTCGTCGTCTCATGAATTATAAACAGATTGTAGTTTACTACAGGCTCAGCCTGCTTAAAGCGCCTTTCACCTGGCCACACCAAGAGAGAAAAATATTTAAGATGTTTTTTCTTAGAAATCAAAGGAAGACCAAAAGAAGAAAAAAAAAACCCAGCAAAAAATGAAAGTCAAATTATAGTTTTGACATCCCGGCTGTTTTGAAAACATGAGATCGTAACGAGAGCAGCATGAAAGTTGAAATGAATCAGGAAGGAAAACAGAAGAGGTTGACAGAGAACACATGAGGGGTCACAGGCTTTGACAGCAGGGCAGCTTGTTCCCCCTCTGCCCATCCATGGTTGGAGGGACACTGATGTCCACGACGTTGTTGCCTGGAGAATCGTCGTGCGCAGATCTGTCTGATATTTGCCTCTGAGATACAATCCGGTAGATTTCTGGGGGAGGGGGGGGGGGGGGGGGGGGAATAAAATAAAATAAAATAAACAAAATAAACAAGGATGTGACGGAGTGGAAATGGTTTGTGTCAAACTGAATCGTTGGTGAGTCTCTTCTCCTACCTGTGAGAATATTCTTGAATGCTTCTTCTACATTAGTGGAGTCCAGGGCTGACGTTTCAATAAATGACAGAGTGTTCTTCTCTGAATTTGAGTCAAAACACAAAGAGATCAAAATACATCCTTAAAGTATGTTTACAGTCATTAACTGGGTGATTTAAACAGGAATGGATGGAGTTCAGATCCAGCCATTGACTGGCTTTGTCTACATGATCACATCAGGACAAATCGTGCATCTGATAACTCTCTAATGAACTACAAATGTTTTTAGATGTTTCTGAAGGCTGAAGTGATCTAAAAGTATGTTAGTACTTTGGGTTAAGAAAGGAAAAATGGAGGTCGGGAAGCTCTCGAGGTTTTGTTACAAACTGCAGAAGCAGAGGACAGGAGAAGCTGAAGAAAACTAAAAACTGCTTTAAGTAACTTTTGAAAACGTTGATGAATGCTCTATGAAGTTTGACAGGTTGTTAGTCTGCTAAGTTTATGTGCCTGTCTATATTAATGTGGAAACTTTAAGCAAAAGTTACATTTCATTTTATTTATTTCATCTTGTCCGAATTACATTCAATTATGCAGATAACTTGGTAATCTAAATAAATCAAATTTGAGTGAAATAAATTTCCCAATAAAACCTATTACTAGCTATATTAAAGCAACTAATATTGCAGTCTACAGTACAACTAATATTGCACTGTACAGTAAAGGTGTAATGCAAATGGTATTTTTTTTCCTTTAGTGTTTCACTATGATCTATGTTTCTTTATTTTCAGCTTAACCTCATTGTATTGAACGTTCTTGATCATTTTATTACATAAACAGTAACAATTTTACCATAATTTTAGGTACTTAGTTATTTGCTGGGACTAACAGTTTACATATATAATTAATACTTTCAAATATTGTAGCATTTTCTTGTATACAAAAACGTAAAAAGGTTTTACGATAAATAAATAAAATAGATGGATGGCTGGATACGGCATTTAAAAAATGGGACAAGTAATAAAGTTTGACACAATTCTGTCCTCCCAGTCAGTAAATAATGCTCATTATGGCTCTTTAGCATCTAAACACAGCTGAGCCTATAATAACAAACACACTTATTAAACAACTAACCCGCGAAGGCTCGAGCCTCGTCGGTGGGCACGGCCCTGAGGTGGCGGAGGTCGCTCTTGTTCCCCACCAGCATGATGACGATGTTGTTGTCGGCGTGGTCCCTCAGCTCCTTCAGCCAGCGCTCCACGTTCTCGTACGTCAGGTGCTTGGCGATGTCGTAGACTAGCAGCGCTCCGACCGCGCCCCGGTAGTACCTGAGGGCAAGAAAGGAAGAGTGAAAAAAAAACACGACAAAAAATGTTTATCTGAAATATTTTACATGTAGGCTTGTAACTTTGAATATAACGGGAAATAATCTGAAAAACAAAAGTTACAGGAGGACGAAGATTTCGTTTGCATGAGGAATAAACACCAACTGCTGAGCTACAATCTTTAACCAGAAGGCATATTTCTAAATAAGTAGCTGCTGTCAAAGGACTAATACAACACAGACTCACGCTGAGGTGATTGCTCTGTAGCGCTCCTGTCCCGCTGTGTCCCAAATTTGAGCCTTTATCATCTTCCCATCCACCTGGATGCTGCGGGTGGCAAACTCCACCCCGATGGTGCTCTTGCTCTCCAGGTTGAACTCATTCCGGGTGAAACGGGACAGCAGGTTACTCTTCCCCACGCCCGAATCTCCGATTAGAACCACTAAACGAACCAGGTACACATGTTAAAAAGCCATGTTGTTATGTTGTGGATGGCTGGCAGGTGGTTAAATTCAACCCCACCCAGATCACGCTGGCAGATTTAATGGGCTTTGCTATAAAACTGTGATGACAGCCTCGTGCTTATCTCATGGACGTGCATTTATCACAGTATGTAACGTAGTTTAATTTAGCTCCACACTCAGAAGCTGCAAAGCTTACATGATGTGTGCATAGATGCACCAATCAGTGGACAAAGAGATCAGAATCAGCTAATTTTTCTTTATTGCCTCTAATCTGAGAGCAGCACTTCAACTACTGGGAAACCCCCCAAGATTATAGGAATAATATTGTAATTCCTTCCTTGATGCTTGGTTTACAGAGTGCATCCTCTGTCGAAGAACCTGCAGCACACTTTCATAATGCATTACAGCCATAATGAGCAAAATCTGCGCTGTGTCTCATTGCACATGAGAGCAGAAACAGATGCAGCAATTTCTTTTCATTGTGATTTTGAACCATCCTGTGTCTTTTTTTTAAAAACACACAAATGACTCATTAGTTATATCAAAATGACAAAGTTCGGTTTCTTGGAAGAAATGATTTTTTTTGAAAAGAAGGATGAGTCAGGACTTCTCACAGTACTGTAAGAAAAGATGAATCAGTCAGGTTTCTGTAACGATCTACAATAATTTTGAGATTTGACATGACAGCTTTGATTGTGACTAGTTCTGAGCTTTGTTTTATTCCAAGGACGTATAAAAGTGCTCCTGCTCATCACTTCCCTTTCAGTTTCAGAAGAGAATAGGACATATGTTTGGAAATTAAAGTTTTTGTCCCTGACAGCATTAACAAACAGTAATCTGGCTTGTTTTCATATTGCTTTAGGAGTGATGGCTTCTTCTTTGCTCAATGGCAAATCATTCTGGATTCATTCTCTTTGCTTTTACTTCAGTTCTGGGTTTGATACATAAATTTCACACCAAAACAGAGAACACAGAATCATCTCCCTGCTGAACAGTGAGATGAATGGATTCCTATGGTACATAGGTACATTTTGGACAAATGAGTGACTTTGAAGAAAGTAACAAAATTATCTCTTATTTTACAAGTATCTGACAAATAGACCTATCTGACCTAGAGCGGGAACTGTTTAATCTGTTTCATGTCAAAGATAAAAAGGTAACGTTTGTTTTTATGCAATGTGAGTCAATATCTAGCTCTTAACTGTACATATCAAAGATGATATGATAACGTCTTAAATAGATACTTTAATTATGTTAGTAAGAATTATTAAAGGTGTAAAAACTTCATTTAGCAACAACATGTTTAACAGAATGAGCAGTGTCAAAAATTAAAGCGTTTCAAATAATTGTTTTTAAAATGAGAAGCAGCTAATATGTTAGCAAACAGCTTTGCATAAAACAAATTACGACCAAACATTGGACATCACGGGACTTCCTTTACAGAGACTCTACAGGAAAGTACAACAAAGATTATGCGATTTCCATCCGAAAATGCCATAAACCGAATTACTTAGTTGTCTTTTCTTATGTCACTTAGTGTTCAAGCTAACTTAGCATCTCTACAGCTGACTTCCTCACAGTTTGCTAACATCACGGAGTCACAGCAAACACGGTCTGTCCGCCGCCAGTCACCCACTTCCCCACAACCAATTACCTTTAAACAAATAGTCGTATTCGTCATCTCGAGTTCCCATGGTCGACCAATATCTTTTTCAACTTCGTATTTCCAACAAATACCAACAATTCTCTCCGTCTACCGGGTAGCTAGCAACCTGGCACCGCCCTCAAAGCAAGCTAAGAGCACGTGAGTTTGGAATCCTTGAGTTTGACCAATAGGAAGGCTAATCCTATTGACGGACAAATGTATGAACCAATCAAAACAGTTCTTTGGAGATGCCAATCAAACTACGTAAACAACGGAGAAGACGACAAGGTATTACTGCTTTTGGTCTCCTGACGTCCTGAAACGTTCCTAAGTGTCAGCTTTTTCCTCAGATTAAATCAAGTTAATTATCAGAGAAAACATTGATGTTTATATTTTGACTGCTTTCTTTAATACTATATTTTATTTTATATATATATATGTTACCCACTGGTAACCCAGTGCTCTTACTGAAAATCTAACATCTGGACTCTTTTAAAAAATGGCATGGTATTTCAAAAATATTCATAATCTTTAAACTTTTCGCATTTTTTTGGGACGTCACAACCACAAACCTCGGTGTATTTTATATACATTTAATGCAACAAGCCAATTTACATGACATGACACATGATTTTGAAAAATTAACATTCACAATTCCCTCCACCCAAAAAACAAGCCTGAAAGTGTGGTGGGCATATGTTCCTAGTGTCCTTTTAATATGACACCCGGAAATAAAACTCAGTGGAACCAACTGCCTTTGGTCTGTCTGTATGTAATTTCATCTCACCATAAGTAAAAGCTGTTGTGGAATAATCAGCTGAGACTAAATTTAGCTTCTGTCCTACATGAAAAAACACAGTGTGTGGAAGAAAACTAATACAGCACGCCAACACTACAACATGGCTACAAATTCATTCTGAGGGAATGTTTTCTTCAGCAAGTACAAAGAAGCCGGTCAGTGTTGACAGGATTATTTTAAATGGAGCTAAATATAGGGCAATCCGTGAAGGAAATGTATCTGAGGCTGAAGAAGACTTGAGACTGGGACAAAGGTTCACTTCAAATGGTTCAGATCAAAGCATGTTCATGTTTAAAATGGCTATGTCAGACCAAACTGAAATTTAATTTAATATCTACAGAAAGACCAACAAACAAATGTTTACAATCTCCTTCCAGCTTATTTTGAACTATTTTACTAAGGAAGACGAGGTAAAAATGTTCAGTTTCTACAAAGCTGATAGAGATGTATGCAACTTGCATACTTGAATTATAGCAAACAGTTAGTGCGAGTAGAAGCACACACTTTTCATACCTTTTAGAAATCCACAAGTATACGGCACTTTTTGTTGGTCTGTCACATAAAATCCCAATCAATTAAGTTTGGGGTAATGTAAAAAAGTTAAATTTTCAACTATTTTACTTGTATTTGTATGAGTGCCACTAGTTGTTGTTGTTGTAATTAAATTTTTCTATAAATCAGTTTTTTTCCACTGGGATAAAGAAAATCTAAATATTTTCAAGCATGCCAATTGATTGTTGAAGAGAAATACGCCCAGAAATGTAAGATAACGAATTAAATACTGACCATGTGTGTCTGGTTTACTGCTTTTAATTTCACTATTGTTACATTTGTACTTCATGCACTGTTTTTATATGACTACGTCCCCCTACAACACGTCGTCACTAAATAATTATAAGCATCAAACCATCTATTAGGACTACGAGCAAATGATTTCCCCCAGGAATAAATGCACAACATTTTCTCCATGGACAATTCATAGAACTGCTTTATTTCATATTCATTCTGATTGAGTCCAAACACACACACACACAGCCATCTATTTACTCCCATATATAAATAGATGAATGTACACAGATATACATAAAATACACGTTTCTGATATGCATATTTATTTGTGAAATCATGCTATGTCTTCTGCAACGGACTCTCCCTATTGGACGAGGGCACACGGCGATTTGAGAACACAACACGGCTGAACAGTTGGAAGAATCCCTATTCGATTTGCATGTAAGATAAAAACCCACAAGTCTTTCAGTTTCAGAAATCATACAAAGGAACAGCTGTGGGTTTTACACGCCATAGATGCACAGCAGCTGCATCTGAACAGACACACTGAAGAATGTGGTTTAAATTATGTAGATTGCAGCCATGCAATCGCTTCTTAACCATCAGCAAAAATAAAACCAAATAAAAATAAGATTCTCCGATTCCAATGGAAAATATATTTGTATATCTTTATATATGTATTTATAGATTTATGTACATATTCTCAAGAAAACAGCAATGAGGAAGGAAAAGAAAATAAATACAGGAATACAGGTGGAGGAAAAAAAGATATATATAAACAATAGACCCACGTGTAAAACTTTCCAAAAAGGCAAAAAAACAATCAACAGACTGTACAAAAATAAAAATGCTGCTATGGTCTTCATCTGATGAACAGCAAACTGATAACAACTGGCCACTGCACATCATGAGAACAAACTGATTTCTATTTTGCATGGCAGACGTTGATGGGTCCTCCTTTATGCTCACGAGTGCATGTAGAAACCGACTGAAGGAAGGAAGTCGCTCTTGAGTTTGCACAAATGTTTTTAGTTGAAACCCAAAGATGGGAAGCACAGACCCTACAGCAGACACTAACATTTAAAATGATAAACACACACACACACACACACAGTGGTAAAATAAATGTCAGCATCTGTGTGAGAGAAAGAAAAAAACCCAACTACAAGTGCATCTCAGTAAATCGGAACATTATGGTTCATTTATTCAAGCTGTGACTTTCGTGTAGTAAATGGGTTCATTACACACACAATGATGTATCTCATGTGTTTATTTGTGGTAATTTTGATGACTATGGGCTACAGCTAATGAAAACTCAAAGTTCAGTAAGGAAGTTATGTATGACTAAAAGAAAAATAAAGCATTTGATGCCCAACCGAACAGCATGTAGGAATGAAATGCAAAGGTTTTCTTTGCAAAAGTTACTGCATCAATGCGGCGTGGCATGGAAGCGATCAACCCCTGGCTCTGCGGATGTGTGATAGATGCGTTTCATAAAGGCCTTCAGCTCATCTGCATTATAGGATCTTGTGTCCCTTATGTCAGAATTTACAGAAACTGAATTTAGTTTTTTGTTTTTCTCTAATATCTGTGAACCATAACCTTCAAATTTAAACAGAAAAATACATGTTTGCAGTACATTTCAAAATGTACAAAAACAAAATCTTTGACGACGTTCTGATTTACTGAGATGCACCTGGATGACTTCTGCGTAATGTGGTGCATGTTTTATTTGGCCTCTATCACTGGTTCATCATTCAGGTCCCCGTATTAAGTGCAAACAAAGTTTAGCTCATTCACAAACTGTGTCAACACGGCAATGTAGTGCATTCATCCAAATATACAGATAACAGCTACAATATTGACTGCAAATACTACAACTGATAGTCTACAACTACAAAACGTCTAAACCGTTCACTTGGTGGGTTTCTGATGCGAGGAGGGGATTGCTAAGAGGAACAATGTCACTGATATTTACCCCCATCATCCGCCGTTCGAACTCTGAATCTTTTTTTTTTTGTGCATTTGTCCAAAAGGTGGGGCTCCAACTGGAAGACACTCCAATGGAGTTCATAAAAAAATCCTCTTATGACAATGTCCGTAGTTTCCATGTGGCGATTGACGTCAGCTGTGTGGAAGAAAAATTCCCGTTTGTTTCAGCGTACTGAAAAATGCACTAACACTGCATTTAAATGGCAAAAATAAAAGCTCTTTGGGTGCATTTAAGAAAGCTTTTTGTATTGGAAACCGCCCCCCCCCACTATGGGAGAATCCGAAAGTGGAAAACACTTAAAGAAAGATATGGAGAAACTATTATAAATTAAGTATAAATTACATCTATTGTGTAAATTCACCAAGATTTTTTAGCTAAACCTCCCGTTTTGCTCCTTCTCTTATTAAACTATGCTGCATATTTTTCTCTTCTGGGAATGTGCGGATGACAGAAATGTGCTGCTGATGGCTTCGATGCGGAGCCCTACAGGTTTTCTCACTGAATTCTCTCAAGTCTGTTTCGAGTTTACATCATTTTAACCCCGCCGCAACATGTGGAGTTAAAGAGACTCTCAGCTGGTGCACTTGGATGGACACGAGGCTGCGGTCGACTTAAGAACCGCTTCGCTTGGAAACCTTCCATCGTGTGACGATGCACTTACGCAGTTCACCATTTGGAGATGGTTGTTTTCTTTGTTTGATCTAATGAGGACTTTTTTGGCAGTACCTTGCAAAAGTATGTACACTGAGATTAAAGGTTAAATTACACACAGATGGGCTTTGTTTACATGTTAGTTGAACGACTGATTACACGGAGCTAGACTCATATGCACGCCACGATTTCCAGACTGTTATTTGAACGATATTTTCTAAATCATGTATCAATTTACCTTCCACTACACAATATGCAACAGACATATATCAAATACTATCTAAGTAAAATTTTTGGTTAAGACAAAATGCGGGAAAAAATGCAGTGAAATGGACTTCTGCAGCCACTTGAGGTTATATAAGGACAGGTCTAATCTTTGACAGAAACTATGGTTTAATTCCCATCTCTTGCCTTTGTAGGAACCTGCATTGGCAAGGTTGGTTGGTTGGTTTTCCATAGTATGAGCTCTAGTTAGATTGACTGTGGTTCTGATGTTTGTTTGGCCCAGTTCACTCTTCTAATAAACCACAGATTATGACTCCCTGATCAAATCAAAAATAATTTTAAGTGGCCTCCTCCTTTTGGTAGATATTTCACTGTCGGAGTCACGCAGTTTTCCTCAAGGCATACCGGGGCTCGTCCAATTTATGGCTCTCTATGTTCTCCAAAGTGGCTCTTAGTAACTTTGGTGTTGCGGTAATTGAAAGTTTTTAAATATAAAGGTAACAAAAAGATTTAATTTTATTTATTAGTCTTTTTTTTTGTCGTTTGGTCTCAAACTATTTTTCTTCTTTCTCTATTTCCATTATTGTCAAATGTTACGTTCAGGAAAACTGATCATTTTTCTCTTTTTAGAAGGGTGTCTTGCAACCTAAAAATTTAATATTGCAGGTGCAAAACCCGATGAGCCATCTATTAGAGGACGAGTTAGGTTTTGTCACCCTAATAAGCAAAATTAATCAAGGAGCAAAACTGGCTCTTTGGAGTGCAGAGGTTGCTGAGCCGTCCAGAAAATGACCTGTAATCATCGGTTCGAAGCATCCTCCGGCAGGTGCAAATTAACATGCAAAACGGTGAAATGACCCTCACCCTCGGACATAAAAAAAAAAGGTGACATTGCTGGAAAGAGCGCATTAAATCTGTTAAGACCCAACAATGCTGACTCAAATGTAAAACTGGTGCTTGAAGAGAGCACTTCTTAAAGGTGAACCCCTGAAATTTGTCACCTGCCTTCTTCACACTTGTCTTTACAAAACCTGTGCCTAACTAATTAGCTGTATTGTATACCTGTGGATGCCTAAATGCATCAGGGCATAGAAGTACGGATATGTAAACAAAGTAGGCTTCAAATGTTTCCAAAACCTCCCAGCCTCTGTAGATTCAGTGAGAAAATCTGTTTAAAGTCTGTTAAGAGGGGCCGATTCAGAAGAGGTGTTGCATGTATGTCAAACATATACTACTACAGCCTTTCACAGACTATGTCACACATATACAGAGATAAATCCTTAAATCGATATAATAAATTTCATCTGTCGAGGGTGAAAGGCAGGGATGGTTGGACATCAGTGAAGTCATCACTGTCAGGTGTTTTTTGTTCTTTTTTTTTTCTCGCTCCTCAGGTGTTCATGTCACTTTTTCCTCCGGATATGCTTACAATCCTGCTGCACGCAGAGATCGTGCTTCTGCTATTGCCGTCTGGACTTCAGACTGATGAGTCTTCTCTTTTGAGATGTTCACTCCTCTCTTTCTCTCTCTCTCCGTCTCTCTCTCCACCACAAAAACAGGGTTTACTGCAGGAGACAGACAGAGACATTTGACATCACTTAAATGCGAGTAGGAGCTTAATCTGATCTGGGAAAAACAGGGGCAAAGAAGTCAAACATTTATAAAAACCTAAAGGAAATGGGAGGATAGGAAGGTGAGCGCAGGAGCGGAGTTAAAACAAGGCATGCAGTGTTTTGGTCCTTGTCAGAAAAATTGGATTGATAAACCTTCGTGTGTCAACCTCTGAAACATCCAGCATTTTAGACCAGAACATCATGTAAAGAATAAAGTCATGGAGGCTCATAAATCTGTGAAAATTTAATTCAGATGGTTACTAAAACCAATTTGAATGATCAGTTATCGACTTTTTGTGGCCCCAAACTGAAGTGCTGAAAGGTGACAATGACAGCATCCCTACAACTAGTGATCGTTTGGTCTTTACTATAATATATGAAAGTATTAGTAAAACCCTACTTTAGAGTGACTCTGCCCTCCCACATGGAGTCACATTGCCTTAAAGAAAAATAACCTAGAGTTGGCATCAGTAGAGATCAGGAAACAAAACTCTGATCTCTTTTCCTTTACTGTAACTATTGGCTACACCCTATACAATACTGGAAAAAGAAAGAAAACTTAAACATATATATGTTTTTAAAAAGGGGCTCAAAACGCCTCTAGGCAGCATGTTTGAGAGTAGAAGATGATAAACAATGTTGGGAGACACACGTGATGGCTGACTGGACTAAATGATCAGGCAGGCAGGCGGGCTGTGAGCATTTCCATCCATTTATTAATGAAAAATGAATATAGGGACTGGCCTTGCTGGACACATATCAAGCCTATTCCTGAAACATAAATGAACCTAGACCTAGAGACCTGTTCCAACTTTTAACGAGCCGTCCTCTCCATCACTGTAACCAACACCTCATTCCTGATCTGAGGGAAATCCCTGAACTTTTATATAAAGAGATTTTTCTTTTTAAAGTCTGATGCTTATCACTTACTGTCTCTCTTTCCCAATCCCCATCTGGCAGGGTCTTACACTCTGAGCCATAGTGTAGCGGAGAGTACACCCAGGTCCTGTCCTCTGGAGGCTGTTTTTACACGCCCACCACAGCAGAGGGGGCCAGAGGGACAGAGGAAAAGGCCACAGGCACAGAGACAAGCAGCGGGGGCAGGCAGGAGAGAAAGACACCGGAGATCACAGGAGAAAAGACAAGACAGGAAATGAAAGATTAGGGATGCATAAAGGAGGAAATGTCTGAGACAAATCAGAGTGTGAATCTGACATGCTGAAAGAGCTAATCCTAAAAACAAAAACATGTCGATGTTAATAAGGTTGTTAGAGAGCTAGAGACAGAGAGAGAGAGAGAGAGAGAGATGCAGTAAATGTGTAAATACTAACAAAGCGTGTTTGAATCACATGTCTTTGTGGCTTTTGCCCTTATGGAGGAACACCAGGTTTAGGATGAGCTTCGGCATCGTGCAAGCAGGCAGTATGAGGAGAGAGGAGGAGGAGATGGGAGGAGCCAGGATGCCAGGACAGTCAGACACAGAAAGCATCCTCAGACAGAGCAAAGCAAGTCAACTGGCGGCTTGTTTTGTTTACCCTCCCCTCCCCCAAAAATCTTCACACACCAGTGACTTTTTCACATTACAATCTCAAATGTATTCATTTGTTGCTCCAACATTAACTCAGTGAACCAACACAAAGTTTTTATATGATTGTGAAGTGGACAGAAAAATGCGACACGGTTTTCTAACATTATCAACGTGAAGTCTGAAAGGCACCGCATCCCGACTCACTAGAACTCCCCTTCACTTCAGGGAGTGGGGAAAAATGTCTCCGCTATGTAGAAACTGGACTTTGTACTCAAATTATGTTTGCAATAATGCTCAAGCTTGTTCAAGTTAAATGGAAAATGTCTTTTAGCAAGTCTTGCCACAAATTCTCAGGTGTATTCAATCCACATGAACTGGTTTTTAATCACTCCACTAGGGCTCAAACAATTCATTGGATCAATCGTGATTAATCAATTATAGAACTAAAATATGATTAAACGCAGTTACTGTGTCCAGCTTAGTGATGGAAATCACACTTCTTTTTGTGACTGGTGTCCGAAAGAAGCGAGTTACAAATGGGAATGTATTTGTGTTGTGCATTTGTGTTGTGTAGTTATTTTATTGTGACAATTTCTTTAAAGAGTCACACTGTACATGTGCTGTTTACGGTATGTAAAGTCACACTGAGTCAGGTCTTCTTGTCATGGTGTCTAATGCACAGGAGGAGGAGTGGGGAAACAAGCAATCAACAGATGTGACTTGACTAAGGACAGCAATAAAAAGCCTGTCTTTTGTCAACCTTCCTCCTACTCTTCACTATGAGGGGAGATGGCTTTGTTTTTTCTGTCAACATCATCACCAATCCTCCAGCAGTGTAAAAAAGAACAACAAAAAAGAAATATGACAAGCAGAGCTCTAGATAACCCTGTTTCTTCTCAACACATCCTGTATGAAGCGCACAGCGTCAATCTAGGCTAAGATCAGGGAAGCTACACGGGCAAGGAGGCTACTGGCGCACTTACTGGCCAACGCGACTGGCATTTCCTCCTCTGCCTGAAGGGAACGAACACCCAGGTGCTCCCGTTGGGAAGCTGAGATGTGTTGCGCATGGTGGCAAAACAAAACAGAATGCATGGCGGGAGACGGAGAGGTGAAAAAACAGAAAATAAAGTAAAACAGAAAATGATGCGAAATGAGGTGAGAATGGATGACAGTCCTGAAGGTGAGACGTCCCTGCAGGGATCCACGGGATGAGTCAGTGGAGGGGTAGGGAGGGAGTGGTTCACAACTTCAGCGTCTTTTTATATCCTGCCTTCGTTCATTATCACCATCTCACTACTTTCAACAGTGACTCATGAGGACAAACACATGACTGAGACAGTGAAGACAAAGATGGAGTACGGTGCATTAGAAGACGACAAAGAAGTTATCTGAAAAGCTGGGGTTGAATGGATGAAGAGTCGAAAGAAGCAGAAATGAATCTGGTGATGGCAAAAATAAAAATAAAACTCAACTACAAGCTAGTCAGATTAACTCCTTTTTTGTGATTTATTAATCATACATGTCCTCTCTCAGGGTGAATTGTAGTCAAATGTTCTTTTTTGATCTATAAGGTAAACATCCTCCTTTAGCACAATTTGAATATAAAGGAAAACTTTGACCCGCAGGTTTTGTTTGTTTGTTTTGTTTTAGGCTGTGAGCTCCATTACCTCATGTGATATGTTTTAAGAAATGTGCAGCACAATAAGATATAAGATAAGACAAGATGAGGAAATTGTTTAGGATAAGGCCCATTGCCAGTTGTAACACTCTCTTTTTACATTTTGTCATGGTAAAACCATTAAAAGTGTGGTGTGCATTTGCATTGAGCCACTTTTACTCTGACACCACAAAATTAAATCCAATGCAACCAATAAACTTCACTTAACTACTTCACAGCTGGTCTGTGATGGATTTAGAGGTTTGTTAGAGCACAACAGTGAATTAACAGCAAAGTTGGTAGTGACATATGATAGTTGTTAAAGCATCATGAAGTGGTTCTGACTTGGGCTGAATCCAAAAGGACTTCCCAGTTTTCAGATTCAAATTTGTAATTTTGCACATTTACTAACATAATTTTTCTTTCACTGTACAGTCACATACTACTTTGGGTTGATCTTTCACATAAAACGCCAATAAAAATGCACTGAAGCTTGTGGTTGCAAAGCGGGAAAAAAACGGTTCTGATTGCTTAGCTGTGCAGTTTGTGTGCTGAGTAAATTGATTCCAGTTCAATTCCTGCTTTTATTGTTGGGGGGTCTGAACTAGTGTTTCTGGAAGATCCATTTGTCATGGATGTTGTGTTTCTCTTATTCATCAGGAGTCTGAAAATAAAGCTGGTGCTGCTTGAGCCAAAGCGCTTAATGTATGTAGGTAAAGTGATGGTTGTGTGGTTAAACATGAAAAGAGACCAGCAGCAGGTAATGGGTTATAGTATCCTTAAAGAACACTGCTGTCATAAAAATAAACGTGATAATCAGATGGAAAAGAATTACTAAAGCCCTTTGGTCCGTAAAATAAGCCAAATGTGATAATAGAACAAAACCTTCCAGAGCAGATTTGGTTTAGCCACAAACATACAGTATGTCTACATTCATTTTGTTTTTGTTCTTTTGCTTTAAAACATCCAGGTTTACGGCTGCAACTAATTTTTTTAGTCATCAGATAAAACAAGTGGCACATCCTGCAGATTTTTCATTTGACCATTTAAGCCTTTTTTATTTACACAATATTGGAAATACGTTAAAAGATGAGCAAATAATTTAATTACTTTTTTGAAATAAGAATATAACATTTTTATTTCCTAAAATACTATAAAATTCCTTTAGTCTACACTTCTTCATTTATAGCAGAGGATGCATCTGCAAAAACAAAAAAGAAAAAAAAGATAGTTTACTAATCTCTTTATTTTTTGGATTAATAACTGGGTATCAAAAGGTGCTTAATAGGAGTTTTTTTTTTTTTTACAGAATTTGAGAGGTGAAACTAAAAATGTAGTTCTGGGTTGAACATATTTAAAGAGGGTTTTTCATCTTAAATGCAAAATGCATTTATTTTTTCACAGTTTTGCCTACATTTCTGCTCTGACTGTGTCGTCCTTTCAGCAAATAGCCTTTAGTTAACGACTAATCAAATACTAAATTAGTTGACGATTAATTGATTAATCGTTTCAGCCCTATCCAGGGAGAATCTATATGTATGAAACATGTTTTCTTGTGCTCCTGCCTGGACTGATGCTGCTCCCAGAAGCCCTTTCTGAGCAGAAGCCTGCAGCATGTTTCAGTGTGGTTACACTTCACTGTCAGTGTCACTTTGCTTCTTGCAGAAAACAAACTCTCCGCCGCCGCACACGCAGGGAGCCTCTCTTCTCTCCTCCTACTGAAACACGAGCCGGCAGAGAGCGCTGTTAAATAACCGAGCAGCTCGTTGACTAACCTGCCTGCCATGAAGCTCTCTCATGACACATTAAGGGGTGTTTGATTCCTGGCAGGGGACAGCCAGTGGGAGATCAGGTCAGGTGGGAACGGTCCTCGTCAATCTCATGAATGTTTTTCATATTAAAGCCACAAACTGTGATACAATTTCTCACAATATTTCACAAAAATGAGGACGTTTACTACAAAGCCAGATTTTAGATTTTTGGCTGAAGAGAAGTATCCCCACAGGATGATGCTGCCACCTCCATGTTTTTGTGTTTTCTGAGTGATGTGCAGTGCTTTTTTTTTTCTTTTTCCTAACACATACTGTTTTTTATGATGCTGTTTGTCCTCTAACAATACTGTGAGGCCTTCATAGACATAATTCAATTAAATACAGCTGAACCCTAATACCTAATTTAGGTGATTCCTGAGCAGAGTTGGTTCCACCTGGCTTTATTATTGGGCGTCAGAGTAAAGAAGTCCACAACACACTACAGTTTTTCGTTTTTAATATATTGCTAAGCCTTTATCAAATTAGATCCAAATAAATTACAAATGTAACATGACGAAATGTAAGGGTTGTGAATACTTTTGCAAGGTCTGCCAGCTCAGTTTTAGGATGCATTACTGCAGATCTGTCTAAAGAAAGCCTGTTGCTTTAACAGGAGCAGGCATGAAGACCAAACATGTCCAGAATGCTTCAGCTGGTAATCGACGGTAATCTGATGAATTTACTGCTGCAGCCTGGCTGAAAACCACTTTAGGGAGGAGCAGGAAAGTAGAAGTTCACATGCTGTTATCACAATCTAGGACAGCTCAGATAAAAGAGCTGAACAGTTTGCTCAGAGACAATCTGGGGAAAAGACTTCCTTACTAAAAGGAGGATGAGAAAACTTATCTCACTCTCAAATCTGAAGCTGCCAAAACTGGATCTGTTGTGGGTTTTCTAACATTTCTCTTAGTATAGAAAGTAAATTAACTTAAAAAGAAGAAGCTCAAAACACAGCAAACAGGAGCTCAGCACACATTTATTCCCATACCCGGCTGAACTTCCTCAGCTCCTCTCAGTGCCTCTGTGGGACGGCATCACGCGGCTCGGTCAGTAAAAATGACTCGCATCGATCACACGATAATAAGCTGATCAACTAAAAACAGAAAACCAAATGGTGGAAGCTGATTTTCAACTTACAAAGTAGATATCTGAGACTGGCATGTCGTCGTCATCGTCGACCGAAGCCTGGCTGGTGCAGCCCGATCCGGACATCAGGCTGGCCCCGTCTGGCTCCACCACCACCACCTCGGGCCTGGGCGGGGCTTCCTCGGCCGGCTCTGGTGGAGCCGGAGCGGAGGCCGGGGCAGAGGAGGACTCTACTGCTGACGCCACTGCAGAAGAGGGTGCCGTGGCCTCTTCTGCGATGGCTGCGGCTTGAGGCTCACTGTGGTGAGATTAGACGATTTGAATTAATCCCGCAGCATCTCAGTGAATCAAAATCTCACCAGAAAGTTGGTTTGATTAATTCAGTTGAAAACAAAAAGTAAAACCTTTATGGAGTAAAATATATTTAACATATCTTTAGAAAAGATAAATTCAGTTATCTTTGATGAGCTAAAGTCTTGACATTTTATGAGCTGAAGCCCATTTGGGCTATTTAAAATCTGAAGTTACAAAAACTGGATTTCTCTTAACATAGAAAGCAAATTAAATTATTCTCAAAACACTTTTATTACTAGTTTCTTCCACAAGGAGAGTCAGTCACAAAAAATATTGCTAAAGAGCCCGACTCTGTATCAAAGCGAAAAAGTAGAAAGTTTAGTGGAAGAAAAAAGTATAACAGAAAAAGGAAATAACAGTTTGTGATTTGAAGTCAATTTGGGGATATTCACAAGGCAGATGAAGTCAGCGCTTCAGGGCCAGCACACACAGATGTATCCATGTATTAGGCTACAACGATCAGATTCCTTTGGCTAAGCCATTTCCAAAGCAGAGATAAAGTCTCTGAATTCTGAGAAGAGAAGGACCGGGATAATTCTCAGAGGTCAAAAGTCCTGTTTCACATGGAAGTACATAATATTCTACATTTCTGAGAATTTGGGGATTTCAGTAATCACTAAAATAAACAGATATAAACAACAAGAACATATCCTTGTGTGTAAGGAACCTATATAACAATCGAGATAATAATTTAAACTACTTTTAATTATGTAATTTATTAAAATGCGTGTGCATGTGCACCCTCTCTGACAGTTAAGATTTAGGATTTAGAAGACGATTATAAAAAGTAAGGAGCATTTAGGATTTTTAAGCCGCTTCTTTTGCCATTTCTTCATGTCTCTCTTCTTCTTTTTTTTGTTATTTAAATCTACGTGGATACAGAAACAACCCGTCAGTCGCTGCTGACATTAAGAGCTCCTTTTTTTAAAAGAGCAGGAGAACAAGCAGTTAAAAGAAAACTGCCGCCGACTAAAACTCAGCAGCTGTGTCTGTGGGTGTTTGCGTCGTAGATGTGTGAGCTCATAGATCTGCCAACTGGCTGCTTGCTGCCACCGTCCTTTATTGTTCCCGGCCAGATCATCAACTATTAGGGAGGATTTAGGCGGTCCCACTCCGGTTTCTCGCTTTCTGCGTCGTAGTTCAGTTGCATCAGGGAGACACAGCGGCAGCTGGCCAGTAAATCAAGAAGAAGAAAAAAACAAACCAAGAAACAAAAGCAAAGACTTGGAATCTCAAAGAGAAAACTGATTGGCTGAGTGAAGGACCGAGACGGACTGATGGTTGCCATGCAGAGAGACTCCTTTGAACCCGATCTCATCCCGCTTTCGCTCTCCTTTCTGTTGTCTCTTCTTCTCATTTCACCTGTTTCTTGACTTTCTTTGACTTGTCCTCTTTTAATCAATCACGCCATTCCTCTTCCTTCACCTCTTCTCACATTCATCTCTTTTTTTCCCTCCAGGCCTCCGGGCCATATGTCTAGCCACTGCCTTCTCAGCATCAAACCTGATTATTCAGTTGGTTTCACTTGAGCACAACTCTTACATGCCACCTGACCCAGCTCAGAAATACAGCCGTACCTCGCATAAATGGCTGACTCTGCTCCGAATTTCCTCTGATCTTATTAACTGCTTGTGTGTGTTTTTTAGTGTAAGCTGACTTAAAGGTAAAACCAAACAACATGGAGATGCACTGATAGATCAGCAAGAGCTTTAAATGAGTTTTCCTTTGATCTCTAATCAGCAGGTCAATTAACAAAAAAACAAATCCTTCTTTTCCTAATAATTGCTAAATGGATCAGTGCTAATGCTGCGTTCCAGTTCTTCTAGAGAATGGGAAATTCTGACTTCTTAGTCGGAAAAAATCAACTGAAACGCCCCAGGTTACGACTTTGAAAGGCCCGACTTCTTGTATTAACATGGCCGCTCCTCGCATCAACAGAAGTAAGCTGTCGTTAAAACATGTTTATTCTGTAAGACACATGTGCAAAAATGCGTCTAAAATTCATGCTACATGTAGCGCCTGCAGCTCTACAGCCGAACAAATTAAAAGTGGTGTTTGTGTATAGAAAATGAAGCTTAAAATGACGTTTCTTAGCTAGCTCCTTAACTAGAACGTTATTACTTAGGGTTTGACGTCAAATCTTGCTCCGAGTTCAGACTTCCCAGGTAACTGGAACGCGGCATAAGAACCACCATGTTGATCAGAAGATAATCGACATGCACTTTCATGCACATTATTGAGTTCATTAAAAGTCAAATAAAGGTTAGGGACACATGCTTTGCTGCGTAAATTAAGATACATATGTAAATCCTTTATTTTCTGCTACGTCATTGTTCTTAGAATTTAAAAAAGAAAGTTGGCCTAAGTCTCAATCTGAACCGGCAGGTCAGAGCTCCAAGAAAACCTGATCTCTATTAAAAACCAATCTCTAAATTGAAATGATAGAAAAGGGTCATCTTGGCTACATGGGAGCAGCTTCCCTCGGGCCTCCTGGCCCACTGTCCTACTTCTGCAGCCCAGTACAAATAGAGCATATGCACCCTCACCCCCAACCCCCACCAAAAAAAATATTGGGCCTCCGTCAGCCAGAGTCTGATCCAAACAAAACAAACGCACTGTGACACAAATTTACATGCATGTGTGCTCTTCCCTCACAACCCAATTACAGTAGAAGCCCCACACAGCACCTGGAGCATGTTATCCACTGAGAACAATGGACTCCTCACTCTAATAAACAAGTGGGCTAAGCAGATTAGAGACGTGCATGTGAGACAGGTGTGTTAATCCAGCAGCCGTCGGCTCTGGGTGAAACTCTGAGCATGGTGACGTGTCAAACTGAGCCACAAAGAGTGATTGATTGAGGTTTTATTTATCATTGTTTGCAAAGTTTCAGATGTCAGATGTCATCTGACGGTCTCTGCTAAACAAGAACGACAAGGCTTCCCTTTGTTTATTTATTTATTTATTTTTGCATCAACTTTACTCATAGGTCTTCTGTGATATCAGTACATTGAGATTTCTGCGCCAAACGCTCCTGGTAGGTGTGGAGTAACCAAATCAACATTTTTCCCAAGAGGAATGGTCAAAGATCTCACCCTTTGTATGAACCAACTATGAAAAACATTTAAGTGTTATTCTCTTGGTAAAAAGAGTGGGTTGTATGAAGTATTGGGAGTCGTTAAGGGATGAATTTGCTATTTATTTTTAAAAAATCAAACAAACAAAGTATCCTATTTTCTCCTATTATTTTTTTTTCTAAAATTGTCTGTGTAAATTCTTGGTCTTGCAATAGGACAAAGACATATTTTTGAAGCGTTTAAAATTATTTTCTATTGTTTTACCAGGGGTGCCAATAAGAGTGGAAACAAAAAATGGCATCAGGTGGCACTATTCTCATGAATGCCAGCAGTATTTTTTGCAGTAAGATGATTGTAATCGGATAGCAAAAAAAAAAAGTAAATAAAATGGATGTCTGCTTTAGACATAAATTTTTTTAAGGAAAACAAAAAGGTTTAAAAAAATACGCTTATGAAATTTTTTCCATTCTGTCTACAGAACTATGCTACAGACAATGCAATATGTTTTTAATGCTTGGTTTGTTTTATTGTTTCTAATATTAAAACACAATAAATGTCAACATAGAGCCAGACCATCGTCCGTGTCGTTCACCTGGCTTCAGGTGAGTGCTGCGGGACGGAGATGGTCGGCTCGCTGTCGTGTCTCTTCAGCTCCACCTCCACTGTGATGGTCTGCTGGTCCTCCTCGCGCACACGCAGCTCCTCCTGGGTCCTGACCGCACGCAGGACAACACAGGAAATGAAACACGCAAACAGAAATACACACGCAGGCACACCCCGGCAACGGGAAACAAGGAGCACCCTTGTAAACACACAAGCGTTCACCCCTTCTCTGCACCTCTCCACCCACCACACCCAGAAACGTTTAATGCTGTGAAAACACGCTGCTCCAAAGCGCTCCAGCTTCGTAAAACTCACCTTCCGTCGTGGCTGAGAGACTGGGTGTGCCTCCTGAGGACAAACAAAACACTATAAGCACGGGATTTAGAGGAAAACTAAAGCAGCTGGCTGGAGTATGGAATTAGAAAACACTTTACCAAGCTGATAACCTTAGCAGATTTCTTCCATCTCTTCTTTTTTAAATCATTACATGAATGTTTCAGGTCATCAATCAAATATAACTTGAGTAAATAAAACAAATGCATTTGAAATGATGACTTTATTAATGCTACTTATGACAACATGACCTTAAAACTGATAGCTGGCCCAGTCTTCTTCAAGGCTTTTTTAGCATAAGCTCACCCATTACCCTTGCTAACAAGAAAACTAATATTGCTGTTAGATATTTTACCTTCCTAAGTTAGATAATGACTTAGTTACTGGTTCGCTGGAGTCCCAAAGACACAGAAATGGATTTGTATCGGTTTCCACTCTGATGGATGTCAAAGTTTGTTTCTCACCTTTCTGTGAATTTCTTTAGCTTGTTCTTTTAGCCTACTTCATGTTGCCTGGTAGGTTCTAGTAAAGTCATTTTCTGTTTTTACAGTTTCAGGCAAAAATGAATGAAATCACAGTTCATTCATTATATTAAAAAGTTGGTTTGGATAGCTTGTATCACATATAATTTTATTTTTTGCTTTTACTCATATAAAACATGTAAATGTTTCATGTAATCATGTAAATATGATTAAAAAAAAAGAGTAAAATGGGAAATATATGAGGGAGTAAACTTTTCCAAAGCACTGTGGGTCCTTCAGTGGTCACATTAGAAACTGCTGACATCACAACATGCAGTTAAAGGTCGGTCTAAAGGACTTCAAATGACCTCTTAATATAAAAGAGAAAACAGCTTAGCAGGAGAATAAAGCAGAGTACATTTCTCTGCCTCATTCATTTTAAATCTATGAAAAAGAAAATTGTTCTCTATCTGAAATTAATTAATTTTGATAAACTATTACGGAGAAAAACCTGTGAAAGTGTCTTTGACAAACCAAAATAAATATATTTGACGCCTCTGGGGCTCAGTATTTCATAAATCTTTTACACACAAACACCCGATTAAATGTTTTAAGTAAATCGACTTATTTACAAGTTTCAGTTGTTTAGTTTAGTTCCAGTTTTCTGGTGCTTCTTCAGTATATAGCTTTAATATCTTCAAATTCAACCAAATCAATATCAGAGCATGTATTAATCAATGATTAAAAACTGCATCTACCAACACGCTGGAGAAGAAAAATGGCCTCTGGCAGCAAGTGGACTCTGTGGCTACTTGATAGGTTTATTTTAATTCCTATCTAGCAAAGATTCAGACCAGTCATCATTGTCTTTTCTGCAGAAAATGAGGGAAGATCCGAGACGCGACAAATCGCTGTAAAACACTGTCTGGGATCAACTCTGCCAGATCTTTCTCTGCATTTGGCTTTATTAGAAAATACAAGGAAGGAGGTTGGGCCTTCTCACATAGTCACACAAAGAATTTGACCAATGACCTTTTTCTACAGGGTGTCCTGAAACCTTCTGTGGACATGCCCTTAAAAGGGCATGGCTGACCACAACTAATCAGTTACGGATGGAGCTGATAACACAGGAATGTGCAAAGTCTCTAGCCTCCAGGCAAACATCCTACAAATGGTTAATAGTATTTCACAGAAGAAAAGAAGTCAAGTAACATCAAACAAAATAATAATATGAAAACATAACTTTTCAAATAAACTCACAAGTAAATGAACTTAGATAATTTTTCTAACACTACTGATCTAAAATCAAATGTGTCTGAATACAGAAGGCTGGTGTTACCGTCTGCCAGCGTCTACCTGTAGCGCGGATGCTCTGCCGTGTCAGACGGAGATCTTTCGGGGATGGACAAAGACGTTGTGGACGAAAGAGTGGTGGCGATCGACGCCGTGGTGGCTTCCTCGAACGACGGGGGCGTACACGGAAGAAGATCAGGTCGACCTGGAGGGAAAGGACACAGCTTGATGTAATCCGATAAAAGTTTTTCTTCTCCAAAATCACAACTACAAACCAGGGATTTTTTATATTTTTGCTAATAACATAAAAGAGACAGAAGTTATCAAAGATAGAGTAAAATGCTTACATTTTTATTATCATTTTATTTACCAAAGATCTCAGGAATCATATCACATCAGTGATCCTGTGGAAAGACTTGCCCATTTTAACCACATTTTTTGGAGGCGAAAAGCTTCGATAGACTTAAAAAAAAGGGTAATTTTTCTGAAATCAATGGACATGATTGCAGCATTTCACTAAAGAAAAACATATTTGTCCATGTAAACTGTTTGTTGAAATGTTAGACAGTCATGAGACGTCGAATTTGTAAAAGAGATTTTAAACAAAAACTCTGAAATATATTTTATCACCAAAGTATTAGCAACATCCTTGACCCCTTTTATGTAAGGGAGCAGGTTGCTTTTACCACTTTTAAATTTCCTGCACCAAACTATCTGCTTTCAGTAAGCGGTATTTTTTTTCCAACTTAATCTGCCTAATGGTAAAACCTCTGTTCTTAGAGAATATGAAGCTATTTGTTTTAAAAATACTGCACAAATATTGGTCGATTTGACTAAAAATGCAGTCGTGATATATATTTAAACGTGGGCAAACAGCGCTAGTGCAGAAAGAAGATATTTGCTCAGTAGTTATTTTAGGAGCAGGTGTGCTACATTTGGGCGTAATGAAATAAAAGGACATGTTAACTCAGATTGGCTCAGATGGTTTAGCACTCACAAATGTCTTGATGAGTATTTCAGGTACAACATTCACCTTCGTCCTCCAGCGTTGGGAAGCTGCGGGCTCCTCTCAGGTCGTAGATGTTCTCGTCCCTCTCAGAGGCGAGCTGGCTGGCGGACCACGCCGAACCAGGCCCGGCGCATTTAGGCACCGACAACGACACGCGACCCTTCTTAGACGGAGAGGACTTCAGAGCTGAGGCAAAAGGCAGACAGAAAAGCAATCGGGAAACATTCAATGATTTGTGTTACAAAAAAAAACATCAGCACCGAGGTCTACATAAGCTAATATGATTAAAATATTAGCCCAAAGTTAGAAAACAGAAAAAAAAGGCAACTTTATGCACATCTCAGAAAAAAACATCCTCTCTTTAAGTTGTGATAAAATCTTAAAATATGAAGCAATACACAGTAAAACCACTAAATCTTAGATCTTAATGCAAAATCTCTGCAAAACAATTATTTTTGTTTAATTTCTAGTGCAACTGAAATAAGACAAAACTAACTTACAAGTAACTTTTCAGCAGGAAATAGAAGCTTATCTTGTATCAATAATTCCTTAACATTGATGGAAAAAATACTACTTCCACTGGCAGATTATTTCACTTACAAGATGGAAAAATGTCTATTATATAAGTGAAATAATCTGCCAGTGATACTAGTAATTTTTCATCGATATTAAGGAATTATTGGCATAAGATAAGCTTATATTTTCTGCTGAAAAGTTACTTTATATTAGGTTTGACTGTTTTTATATGTACTACAATATTTCCACTAGATATTAAACAGAAACACTTGGTAAGATTTTGTGTTTCTGCAGTGTAGAGGGATCAAAGTGACATTTTTTCCCCTTCACACGACATTAAGCAGCGCCTCTCAAGGGTTTCACCGTCTGCATCAGATGTTCATATTAAGACTCAGCTGGGAAAAAAAAACAGTGTGAGAAATCTGTCTTTTTGTGGCTCTTCCCACACACAGCTCCAACTGGCTATTTAAGGGAGTGTCTGGGTGATGAAGTGAACTCACATGAGCTCTTCTTGAACACCGTGCTGCTCATGAACTTGAAGAACCTGTCGGCGTAGAAACCCGGTCGGTGGACCGACACGGTGTCCTGAGAGAGAGATGAGGAGAGTTTATAAGACAAATGGTGCGTTAATAAAATGATCAGAGCTAGATTAAGCCGCCTGTTTGTCCCTCTCCGTGTCCCAGTAATTTTTTTTTTTTCTCCAGGTCAAGCTGCTCTCCCGAGCATCGCACACAAACACGTCTGCCACGGACGCTTTGAGACACCGTCAGACGAGGCAACAGACACTCTGCTTCATTATTTATGTATCATCCCAGTGGGATAACACTGCCAACAGACTGACAGATGACACTTGGTGTTTGGTTTAGAGCAACAGAGCGCAGAAGGAGACTGAAGGAGACGGAGGAAGCGAGCGGGGAGAGAGAATCCGCGCTATTAGGTTTCTGCTTCAGCATCACTTTTAAACAGCATGAGTAACATCTTTTCTCACATTCATCAGCTGCGTGTAATATGAAGAAAGTTTGGAGTGTTCATCATAGTGACGCAGAGGAGGCGGCTTGCTCTCCTACACACGTCTTGTGAATTAGCGCGGCTCAGAGTGGGAGAGTTGGAGGGAAGACTGATGAGTCGGTTTAATCTCGAGCGTAGACTCGGGAGTGATGTAGAGCCTAAACCCGAGGTTTGGATGACAAGCAGAATATAAACACACGGGAAAACAAAATAATCTGTCATCAAACTCATCTGCGTGACGTGCACTTCAGGGGAAAAAGCCCAAGCAGTGCACATATTCAAAATTAACAAAGTTTCATTAAATGGATTCCACAAAAACACAAAATCTCAGCATTTGTCTAATTTCTAGAGCCAATACTTTAGTACACTTGAAATAAGACAAAGCTAACTTACAAGTAGCTTTCCAGCAAGATAAAGGACCTGATTTTAAGTCAATATGTCCTTAATATTAATGAAAACCCCCCACTAATTAATTATGTCACTTATAATGCAGGGAAAATGTCTTGTTATAAGTGAAGTTATCTACCAGTGGAACTTTTATCTTACTGCAAAGCTACTCCTAACTTAGTTTTGTCTTATTTCAAGTGTCCTAAAATATTTCCACACAAAACTAGACCAGAAGTACTTAAACTTTGTGTTTTTGCAGTGAATATCAATATAGAGGTTTTTTTTAGGTTGTTTTTAAGGGTTGCTCTTCATTATTGGTGTCAATATCCATAGTTTTTTAGACCCATATTTCCAGACTTCTCTGTCCTCTTTGGATATTTTCAATTTCCATTGGACATCATTTACAGAGATCAGCCATAAAATCGCTATCAGTAACATTAAGTGCATCTTCTTTTAGGGCTGGGACTTTAACAAGTTCATTTCAATTAATTAATCACACAGATTGATTTTAATAGGTTAAAAAAGTGTAAGTTGTTTTTTTTTTTTTTTCTTTTTTCATACAAAAATCCTGAGCCGGAACTTTTGTATTTTGTTTCTGGTGGGGCGGTGAATTTGACGCCCACATGATGTCCGTAAAACAACATTGATGGTTAAGCCGCTTCTTGGTTTATTTGAGGGTTCATGTTTGTTTCAAGAGAACAATCTGATCGGATGACTGAAAACAACATTGTTGTGCAAAAGGAGTTGGTGTATCTGACACATACACGTCTGTGAGGACCTTATAAACTCACCCCGTCATGAACCAATGCCTTCCACGTGTGCTCCAGTTTCTTTATTAGCCTGGAGAAACAAAGCAGAGCATTGGTTAAAAGATGTTAAGCGGGTCTAATATGGGAAACTCACCAGCAAACACTGAATATACAGCTGTGAATGTGTGGCCTAAAGCGATCAAGTCTGAGAAAAGACAGTGCAAGGCTCACTGATTTATGATCTAACTATTCATCATCGCTCGATTTCAAGGAGGATCACCTGTAGGACTGTAAAATATCGATGATTCCGATGTAGAGAAGAAGCCTTTCTCCTTTTCCGTTTACTGCCGGAATGCCACCCATCCTGGAATCAGACAGGAAGTAAAGCGGAAATGAAACATCTGTCATTAAAAGCATGAAAACAGATCTTGGTGGCGGTCAGACTGAGCGGCAGCCTCGGCTCTGTCAGTCTGCGTCAGGGCAACTGCGGTGCACCTTGGTGCTCCCAAATCTGCTTTTAATTGCTGCATTAAAACCCGGCTAAACGCAGCAAGTGTTTTCAAACAAAGACTGGCCTACATCCTGGTTTTTACTGCTGAGAACAGACTAAATATATTTTTGCTGGATGCCTTTCCATTAACAAGGAAAACGTACAAAAACCATTTGAAGCTTTGGAGCTACAATTTCTTTCAAACAAAAATGTTGGTCTAATTAAAATAGATCACGCTACTTCAGTTGTTTTTATTGAGTGGGTAATTGTTTTCTGTTTTAAATCATATTTTTGGTAATTTTAGTTTTTAAATTCTTTTTTTGGCTCATGAATTCTTTTGAACTGACGATTTGCGAGGACAGCCCTGTAATTAGCTTGTCATTAAATCTTTAACCTGTAACAAAAAACAAACAAAAACAAATTAATTATCTAATTTTCACGCAGGAAATCACAGTCTCGATACCCAGGCTCTACTTTATTTCAGCACTGATGAGAGAAAATGAAACTCAACTTTGCATTGTTAAATTTTTAAAATCATATTAAAAGATACAATTCCACAAGTTTTTCTGATTTTGTTTTCTTAAAACTATGGTTTTCTGATACACTGGTCCTTTCAGAGTAGGAAGACGGCCATTTTGTCAGTGTGCCGTTTAGCTGGTTAAACTCACGTGTCGTCTGTGTCGATGGACCCTCCACAGGCGGCGCCGCCCTGGATGGACTCCATGGCGGTGGAGTAGAGGGCTTTCTGCTGGGCCACGGGCCTCTTCTCGTCGCTGCCGCCCTGTGACCCCTCCAGCTGCCTCTCCCTCTCCGCCTGGTCCATGTTGTGGACCCCGAGCAGCAAGCTGTAGTCCATGATCTTAAAGCTTTCCAGCACCTGAAAACAGAACAAATACGGACGCATTTAAACGCGCAGCCGCTTACACCTATGCGACACCTAAACCTGAATAAAGGAGTTGGGAAATATACTAACAAACACAGGGAGAAGGCTCTCACTGAAAAATTTAGAAATATCAAACCAGGTAAAAATTATTGTTTTACTGCAGATACATATATAATATCTGGGGTTGGATTATTGGCAACAGGAGATTTTGGAAATTACTAAAAGGAGGGGTTACCAATAACTTTGCCACTAGTGACTTCGTTTCAAACAATTATTTCCCAATAAGGGATGAGTTTTCAGCAAAAGTGTTCAGAGTTCGATTGTGTTGCAGTAATAAAAGATTATTTCCATACACACCAGTACTAGAGGTGATGATAAATATGTTGGCATGTGTATATGAAAAACAATCTTTCACAGACACACTTTTCCAAACACAGAGCCAGTAAATGTAGACCTGATTTACAACCAAATATAGTGCTTCATAAAAGCCCTGATCATAAAAGAAGCTCTGTTTAAAATAAAGTCTTCACCTCCTATGGATGAAAGAATGAAACATAAACATCTCTCTCACCAGACAGTCTCTCTGTAGAGTTTTAACCATGGCGTTGTACGTGTCCTGGTCCAGCATCAGTCCGTCCGGCATGTCCTGCATGAAGTCCAGGTCTTTGAACGTGGGCCTGGCCTTCTCCCTCTCCTTCTTGGACGCTCGCCTCTTGTAGGTGGAGCCCTTCAGGTCGTATTTGAGGTGCATGCGGACCACGCGGGGCAGCACATTGTTCATGACAACCACGCGGATGTTCTTCCCGCCCGACTGGACGCAGTAGAGGCCGAAAAACTTGGGCAGCAGCGTACGAGGGTTCTGATTCAAGTTCTGGAGGAGGGCAGATCGGACAGGGGGAGGAAAACAATGGGTGACTCCTTCGTTTTAGAGGATAGGTGATGAGGAAAAGGAAGTCTGCAAATAAAATAAAAAATACTCCAAAAAAATAGACTTATTGTCATTAAGCCGCTGGGTCACTGTCTATTTGAAAGACCCATTTGTGCCGAACAATAATATAGGTGGAAAACAACTGTGCGTTATTTTTTAGGATGACTTTCATATGAGTTTGTTGAGTTTATTAACTTATTTCAGAATTTCTGATTTTATGCATATTTTCTCATAAGATCTCATTGTTCTCAGGACCAGTGAGATCAATTAAAACAGAACAAAAAGTTAAGTGAAGTTTATGGTAGGTGCTTCTACAGCTGTCAGGTTTTAACTATGGAAACTGCAACAACAGAAAAGGAAGTAAGGAAGAAAGGAATGAAAAAGAAAGAAACGAGAAAAGAAAGAAGGTTATACCTAAACACAGTCTGATTCTCTGCAGAACTTTTGACTTACTGAACAGAAATAAAGTTCATGTTGTGACTTGAGACAATACGGCGTCACATTACTGCCAATACTCATGGCAACACTCAGATCAGTTTTGGCTTGGCCAAACATTTAAACAAGACCGTCTAATATTCTTTAGACTTAAAATAGTGACTCCAGCTTTAATAGCTCCTCTTTTCACGCGATTCAGCCTTTTCTGTCTCCGCGGAGTGCTCGTCTCCTGTCTCCAACCTGTGCTGAATATTTCAGTAGTCAGTCCACACAAATGAGGTTAGTTGGACCGGGCGCTCCGAGAAAAAACCTGCCTTGACCTTGGGAGCTGGGCCAGATCTGTCCCATTAGAGAAATGAGAGCTGGGAAAGAAAGCGAGAGCGCGGCTACCATATAGAGACGCCGTGTGGCATTAAGGAGCAGAGAAGGAGAGGGAAGATGAAGATGTGGCTTAGAAGGCTGATTGCATGCCGAATGACCTTCATCTCGTGGTAGGAACGGGTGGAAAGAGGCGTTACGATGATGGAGGGCATGAGAACACACGGGGAGAAAGAGCGCCCTGCGCCCTCAGCAACACACGACCCTTCCTCCGATGTTAGGAGGGCAGGGTGGTGACAAGCCACCAGCGGAGACACGTGAGGAAGAGGAGGAATGGAGGACCAGTCTCAGCGGAAAGATAGAGTGACAAAGCATAAGGACAGGGACATGAGGGAGAGAGGATGGAAGGGACAAAGCATGTAAAACGAACAGAGAAGCAGTAGCAGGGAGTCGGTTACATCACTGCCATCAGCCAGCTGCCCAGAGCCAAAGAACCGGCTCCAAATCAGCTCCTTTTCCATGAAAACAGCAGTTTGCACATTTTACTCTGATGTTTCTGCTTAAAGTCTGCAGCGAGTGTGTAAAACAGGCTGCCATCCACCCATGTGAGGGTGACCGCCCGTGCGCTCATTAAGCCGCCTCCTTACAACCCATTAGTTAGACCTGTGAAAGTGTTTCAGAGGATGACCGCCATTATGGGAAGGTCGCAGTGACCGTGCTGAGCCTTTAACATCTTCAACTGATCAGTCATCACATTGGTTCTTCTAGAGGTGAAATGACTAATCGGGTTAATCGTGATGAATTATTGAAGCAATCATCAATTAGTTTAGTAATCGATTAATCGTTACCTGGAGTATACAGACTCAGAAAAAAAGGCCATTTGTTGAAAGAACAACAGGAGAGCTGTAATTAAGCCAAAACTGTACAAAAATATATACATTTTACATTTAAGATAAAAAAATAAAACGTTTGCAAAAATGTTCTACTCAAATTCTACAAAAAAAAAATTCTATTAAGAATTCTTTGCTATCCAATTATTAATTGGTTACCCTCAAAAACTAATCTCCAGATCAGCCCCAGACTGTACTGAGATTAAGTCAAGCAGAAAGAGCTGAGTTCCTAAAACACCACAGAGGGGTAAAATTATTCCAACACTGGTTTTTGCCTGAGGCTGTCAAGCACATGAATAAACACCAGGCTGAGGGTTCATGAACCTGAGAGGCTTAAAGCATCGCATGGACATACATGGAGCTGCTTCGTTCAAAAGCGGCTCGTGGACTCGGCCACTCTTGGTCAGAAGAGTCGTGCTCCGTTAGGCTCGACTGCTGAACAGAACATCCGGCGAGAGCAAAACAGCAGCCAGTGGCTTATGAAACCGCCTGGCCGCGGGCCGCAGTCAGATCTGATAAGAGCCGCTAATGTCTGTTTTGCATGAAAACCGACCACAGGGACCTCCAGGATCTTACATAAACCTCGGATCTAAACTGCATCATCAGCTAAGATGAAGGCACGAATTGGTACACTGGAAAACATATGAATTTGGTTTAACTTGAAAATGAAGGTTCTCCTGCTTCCTTTAAAATGCAAAAAATATATATTTGTGTTGTAATTCAGAAAGTAAAGTTCATTAGGCACAGTGTTTAAACATTGTGGTTTAAAGTTCTGAAAGCTGGTTAATCTTAAGTTGTGAGTTCATATAACTTAAAGCTGTGATTTAAACCAAATTATTGTTTCACATAATGAAAGAAAAATGTCCTCACCTAGCTGAACAAGAACACAGTTCAGTATTATTTTCAATCACTGCTTATTTTAGCAGTTGTCTTAAATCCTTGATTGAAATTGCATGAACAAAATATCTGAGAATGAATTTTATTAAACATCAAACTGAATTCATCAACATTTATTTTTAACAACTAAGCACTGTGATTAGTTGTCCTCAGCCAAAACAAAATATATATTTGCCTTAATAACACACAAAAAAATGTAGGTCATTGTGACTCATGGTGCAACACAAGATGTAAAAACCTGCCACTAAGCACCCTAGGAAATGGGTGCTTAGTGGCATTTTCTTTTTAGTTTTTTTTTAAAGTGCTAACTCTAGCATACTCAACTCTTGAAGGTAGTAAACAACAAAAGGATAGAAAAAGGTGACACAAACTCACACGTATAAATTCAAAATCTAAAACTTGCATCTAAAACTAGCTACAACTAAGTGTGGCTCAAATGTTTTACAGTGTATGCGTTCACCTTTAAACTCATGCTGCTTAGGAAACTTTGCCTTATTAACTATAGAAAAACAGGCTTAGTGATATATGTGCTTAAATCAGCGAACCAGATCGATTTAATACCATGAAATGTGTCTCATTGATTACGGAAAAAAATGCCACCAGGTAGGAATGTTTCTTTTGACAATGGGGTTCTGAGATTTACCCCCACATCTGTATTTTTCAAACTTTTCAGAGTCATTCCCACACATGCCTGGACTTAGCTTACCATGTAGTATCCAGGCAGCAGCTTCTGTAAGAACTCAGCCTCCTTGTGCATCACGGTTTTGATGATGAACTCGTCGTCCTTCGTAAGGTAGAAGACGGAGCCGCTCGCTCCGGGGTTGGACAGCTCGATCAGGGGCTCGTTACAGAGGGAGTACTGCAGGGAGACAGAAACCGACCACACTAGTAAATTTTTTAAATGCATCACTGTTCATATTCTAGGAAATCAGCATCATTAAAGTATATCCTTAATATCTTTTATCCTTTTTATATTTTTTAGCATAATTTTAGCTTGATTTGTTTTTAATTTACAAGTATGTTACAGGACTGGACATATGTGTTTGATAAGGGCAGAAAAGACGACATCCTTTGATAAAATAACTATATTAAATACTCGTTTATCCTATCTGTATATTAAGATTTTACTACATTCTGACTCGCAGTAGAAGCCAAGATTTTAATTGTTTCCATACGCTCACTGTCACGGCAACTGTTGCCACAGCTACGAAATATGTGAAATATCCATCAATGCAGACCCCTCATCTTTATTTCAAGCATAACCTTTCATTAAACGGGGTTTTACACAAGCTACAAAAGTCAGTATTCCATATGCTATGATTAAAAGTCTGATATGATTGTAGTTGCGCTGATGTACATGAACATAATACAATGTAAATTACTTCATTTCTCTAAGATTTTGTACATGTTGCTTCTAAGGAACTAGATTTTATTAGACTCTGTTAAAGTGGACCTTTCTGAAATTATTTAAAATTTTAATTTTAATTCAATATTTCAAAATAAATAAATAAAAATAAAAAATAAAAAAAATAGGAAATTCTCCACAAAAGCAGCACAAAGTCAAATTGAAACCTATTTATTTCTACTTAGAAGAATAACTTTAGATAAGAAAGTGCAAATGTGAACCAGTGCTGGTTACCTACTGCTTTGCTCATCATATTGTGAACTTTATGCCTTCGTATTTTCATTTAGTTTTTAAACAATCTAGGTACATTTTACCTGACATTTTACACAAATGCTTAATATGCTGCACGTTTGGAGCTGCAGTAGGGGAAGCATTTGTAAAAAAAAAAATAGGCTAAGTTATTTTTCAAGCTATAATCATCTGTTAATGTGGGAAAAATAGAAACCATGCTTCAATCAAGCCTGTGTCCAGTCCGTTGGCTCTGTGCTGTTAGGCTGTAATAAATGACGCATGAACAGAAAACATCGGCCGTCTGTCAACACGAGCTCAAAATCGCTCGGCGTGTCGAGTGAGTAAAGGTCAAAGTTGTCAACCAAGAGTCAGCGGAAGACAGAAGAAGCCTAACATGATGTTTATATTATTGGTATTAAATGATATTTAGGACTCAGGAGATGAACGTGAACACACTTTGCTAGGGGATGATGCTGGTGTGAGCCTTCCATCATTTTATGAAGACTATATTAATATGAACAGCCAAAATATTTATGAGGATTCCACTGAGAAAGAGAAACCAACCAGTTGTTCATGCAGAATCTATCGCCCTGAGAGCTAATTAGTTGAAATTCAGGAAAATAGCTGGTCATTTTAAAAATGACTTGCATAACCATAGCTTTAAACTAAAACTGTCGGACTGCATTATCTCCTTTATTCCCATAAAAGAATGTAAAAACATCTATTATATATGCAGAATATTAAGCCTTGTTCTGCAGGGCCACACTTGTCCATTCCTGTTGGCATCTTAACAACATAGCCTGACAGGCTTTATATTTGCTCCAATATTTTCTTAATAAGACATCTGCTTTAATACTTTTGCTACGTATTTAAAGAGCATTTCCCCTTTGCTTTGGATCATGTATTTCTTGTTCTATATATACATTTTTCATGATGAGAACAAAACTGAGCACGCTTGACCTCGTACTGTCGATGGACGGCCTTGTTGCAACTCACTCTGACAGTTTCAGAGCGAGAAGCATGACTGTGGATCTGTCAGAGACGGTAATAATGTGCAGGCCATCATCCTGTTCAGAGGCACACTCAAAATAATGTGTGTGCCAAAAGGTTGTCGGTTTTTAAACGGGATCGTCTGGCCCCGACACCTCACCGTGAACTAATTGGATGGTGCTGAGCTGTGGAAATACGCGGATAATGTCCGCGGGACCTACTTTAGAACCGATTAGGTGATACTGACAACTCATGTTTTTCATGGACAGCCATGATATTAATAGCAATTACATAAAGTGCCTTGTCCATTCCTACACAACTAACATTAGGGAAAGCAAACACATTTTGTAAAAGGAATAAAATATTTAAGAAATAGCCAATAGAGGTAAATTTACTGATTGTTTACATTAATGCCCAAAATAGTAGTGCACCATCTGTAATTTGGAAGAGGGCCCTGCAGGAAAATGGCTCTGACTTTGTCTAGAGACGCTTTACTGATTCTCTACAAACTTTCTGAACCTGCTGCCATCGGGCTTATCATACCGCAACAACTGAAGCAGAACCACCAGACTGCTACACAGCTGTCTGCCAAAAGCTGATAAAATGCTGAACTGCTGTTAAGATCACACTCCCCATATAATTATACTAATTTTGTATTCCGTATTTTTATTACTGAACAATTTGTTCACACCAACCTGTTGAAGATTTTAAATAGACGCTGTCTTGTTCTGCTGTTTGTTCGTAGCTATGCAGTTAAATTACACATGTGCAGGCAAAAAAAACAAACAAACAAGCAAACACATAACTAAACAGTGGTTAATTGTCTTTTTCCATCAGAGTATAAAACCAACGTTGATTCACCACCCTGTTTAGAGTCGAAAAAGCACAATGTGTTCCTCTTGGGTCTGCAGCCATAATGATTCTGAAACTCCATCTAAATAAACCTTTCTCCGTGACTGAGAATGATTAAGTGCATACGTACAAAAACAAAATCTACTACAACAACACTGGAAGTAAAAACAGCGGGTCTTACCAGGTAGTCGTCCGGCCTGATGCCGAACAGTTCTCTGAAGTAGCGGAAGGCCACAGGAGCGTACGTCTTAAAGCGGAAGTCTGGGAAATGATGGGCTGGAGTGAGGTTGCTCCCTTCACTGAAGAGCAAAACAAAACCAGTAAAAAAAATTATTAAAAAGCATTTTAAATAACAGATTTAAATAAGCAACTACAAAAGTGACATCAAGCTAAGGTCTAGTTTGAGTTCTGTGTTTACTTGTAGATCTCGTTTTTTATTGATAATCTGTTTTCTGTCACACACATCCTGTCTTCCCAGAAATCCCTGTTCCAGAGTTGCTTTGATAGTTTTAGTCTTTTATTTCTGGTGGCTCTTGTGTTTGGTCAGGCTCTGTTTAGTTTTCTTTTATCTTAGCATTTCATTGTCTTTGCTTGTGGTTTATCATGTTCTTTATCCTTTCTCAGTTGCCCTTTGAGCCAAGCTTCACAGCCGTTTCATGTTCAGTTAACTAGTCTCACCTGTTCCTCGTTTAAGCCATTACCTTCCCAGCATATAAACCTCTACATCTCGTCAGCTCTTCCTATTGTGATCCAGGATTAGTTGCCAGGTCCTTCACCTGTTCTCACGTCTCACTCCCAGACTCTCCCTGTCCCTTCCAGTTTGTTTTCTGTTTGTTTTTGTTTTCCATTTCACTTCATTTTCATAAAAACACAAAGTGACTGATACTGCCAACCTCCTGCCTGAGTTAGGGTCCAACTCAGCCACACCAAATTGTACAGCGTTCTTCTATTGCATTCTGAATTTATGTACATTTGACTGACATCTAGGTTACAAAGTTTCGCATAAAATATTTAGAAGTGCATCATTTTGCATTGTGTAAAGTACTGACCTTGGGAAAAAGATGCTTTCCACCACGTAGAAATCTTGCATCAACACATCTCTCTCCGGCTTGGAGCTCAAGTTGCCGACTGTGTAACCGATTCCCAACTGGATGGCACCTTTCAACGCTGATGATGTGGTCTGCAGTTGGTGACGGCCGAAGAAAAGACATAAATAATTAACTTGAAAACAAATCAAAATGCATCGAGGGGTTTTCCAGAGTCTCTTAGCATTTCACAGCACCTTCTTGTACGTAGTTTCTCCTGATGCATCCACCCCTCTGTGGCCGATCTTCTTTCCTTGGCCAGGCTGGCCTGAAGATGAGGGCATCTGAGAAAATGGACAGAGGCAAATAGTTCTTATATTGATATTTGTACCAGTTTAAATGTCAATAAAGGTGATCGCTATAATTTTTACAAGGTATGGGAGTGTAGAGGCTCAGGCAGAAACTATGATGAGAACCAAACTAACCATAACTTAGAACATGGCTTACAGAAAAACCAGGCTTTCATTAAATACAGTTACTAATACAATATTAAACACTTTACATCTGGCATTTTCATTTCACAAGTTAAAATTTGAACTAACTGAAGTCAAAGGTTTTTACAAGTCAGATTTTCCAAGTCTTGAGTCTGTCAAGCGTGATTCTAAGTCAAGACTAGAGATTTTAGAGCATGAGTTCAATTCATGTCTCATGTCTTTAAAATGTCTTTAGGTTCCAGTCAAATCTGAAGTTTTTGAAGAACAAGTCCAAATCAAGCCTCAAGTCCAAGTCAAGTCTTGAATCTTTAAAGGACAAGCCCAAGTGAAGTCTAGAGTTTTTAAGCACAAGTCAAGTCTCTAGTTTTTAAATTAAAGGTAATCCTTCTGACTTTAAGGTGTAGGTGTAAAGTATTGACCTGAATCTTTGTAGCACAAGTAAGTCAGTTAGTTTACAGTGTGAGTCCAAATAAAGTATTGAAGTTTTGGAGTACAACTTAAAGTCAAGTCAAGTCTTCTATTGTTAGGGTGAAAGTCCAATCAAAGTATTTGGATTGTAAGTCTAAGTCAAAACTAAACCTTTTTTTTTTGGGTGATATTTAACTCCAACCTGAGTCAAAATCTCAGACTCAATTCCCATTTGTGGTTTAAGTATCATGAAAGACATTTTACCACTTTAGTCAATCAGACCCAAACTGTGCGTTGCATCTTTATATAATTTAGAAGCTGAACTGGATGTCTTAAATGTTATCCAGGTAATAATATGTCTGGCACTATTGCACGAAATCCCAATTGAACTCGAGGATTTAGTTGGCATTTAAGGAGAATTAAATTCTCAGCAGAGAAAAGTAAGACAAATTGCGATGTTCTTTTATCATTTCGCCTTAACGAACTGTGCATTGTAGGTAATGCCAGAGAAAGGGGGCTTTATTCAAAGGAACACAAATTTGATATTGAAAATACTTAACATGTCTGATTTTAGTCAGCGCAGATCACTATGGTAAAAAATAAATCATATTTATGATACAAATGGATCTATAAAGGTTGATTGGATATGTCACAGTAAAAGATTTTAGCTCACCTCTGTGATGAAGGCTTTCCTGGCAGCTGCATCTGCAGGACAGAAAAGAGAGAGAGATACAGTAGCTGCGTTAGCTCCTGTGTGATAAGGTTGTCAATCACCGTGCCCTGTAAGTGCTCTCTGTGACAAAGTTGGATCCCTAGGGCTGCAAGAAGCCACCTGACATTATGTAATAGTGTCAAAGACAAAGCGAGGCCTCCCGAAGCAACTACAGCAAACAGAGACATCGGCTGCAAGGACGCGCAGTCCTTCCTTAAACCTTGTGCATTTTGTGTGACTTCATGATGTTTGTTTCTGCTCTGTTGAAACCAAACCACACATCATACTGAGTCATTTAAAATAATCTCCAACTTTCTGACACTTCATAATTACTGTGTGAACTACCCATTTGCCTGGAAAAAGCATAGACACCTTTTTTTCAAGTTGGTTTGCAGATATAAATGATATAATGCGTGTTGCAGTCATGCGGTCTTAACATCTGCTGTGTTATGATCATCCTTACTTTAATAACAGGATGTAAGCTGTAGGGAAAGGCAATCAGAGGACTGTTTTCACCAGGAAGCCCTGAAATAGCTCTGTAATTATGGACACATAACACTCAGCATAATAACGGAGCAAAGGGTGAGGAAGATAGGAAAGAGAAAACGCAGAACGAGCAAATGGAAGAGTGGAAAGAAAGCAGGAGAGGGGACGAGAGAGGGCTTCGACAACGACAGAATTAATCAGCCTGTTCTGTTTTCATTTTAAAAATTTAGTGGGTGACATTTATGAAGGGACTGAAGCAACCGCAGGCTGATGGCTAAGAGGAGCAATCTGGTGATAGGACAACTTAAAGCATACTTTTCCAGCAACGTGACACTCTGGACGATGCTGAAGCAGCCCAGCGCTTTCGAACAGTTCCAAAGTTAAAATACTATTTACAGAATTTGCCAATATTTTTTTCTTCACTGGTTCAGCAGTAAATAACTTTTATTTCAAATGACATTTTTTTTAACTGCTCTTCCAGAATCAAAACACTTCTTCAAAAATGATATCTGAGTGAGGCCCGTAACATCTAACGCACCAAAAAAATAAACCTACGAGGTCGAACATCCTCACGGCTCGATTCTGTTTCTGAATGAACTGATGGCCAGCCTCCTCCTTCTGTCTGCGGGCCACTCGTGGACGTCCATGTGACAAAGCCAAGGCATTGCCACTGTGCCACTGCTCAGCTCTGCCTCTCGCTTTTCCACATATTTGCGCAGAGGAGAGCAAACCGAAGCGTGCCCATGAAGCTCCAAACCAACTAGCACTACAGGAATAACTGTAAAGCAAAGATCCAGAGAAGGAGAAAAAATGTCAATGAAGGAATGCTTACAACGCAGATAATTAAAGACACGCCTCTGCTACTTTTTACCACAGATTTGCGCCTGTGTGTACATGTATGTGACTGAATTGTGTGATGTAGTTTCATGTTCTAACAGTTTTTCCAAGCTCCTTTTTATTAACTAAAAATGTCCACATTTCTGCTCCTTTTAAGAAATCTAATAATATGTCTGTTCTAACAGATTAAAACATTTTTGAGTCTTTTTATCTTAAAAAGATCTTCCGGATTCATAGAAGTGTTTAAGCTGTGAATCAAGTAATCAGACTCAGAGATATGTGGAAATATATTTTACAACAATAAACCATCCATTAAACATTGCATGCATTGTTGGATATAATTCATGTATAACATTTGGAAGCGTGTCCAACACGTTCGTTCATTTCCTCCGCTGCCATTGCTAAACTACAGGTGGTCAACAATTCTAAAACGGTGTAGAAAATAAATGTCAATAGTTGACAACTTTTCCTTCCGTTTGTTGATTGGTCTGGTAGAAATTCTAGTGGGGGAATTCAAGTGAAGGGGAGAAAGCCCAGACAGTGCTGTGAGGGGAAATGAGAATTGAGAAGAAGTCAATTCATCAAGGCAATGACCAGGCTACTATCTTGAAAATATTACAGAACTTTGAAAAACTATCTGCACTTTTACATATTTCTTCTGTTTTTACTTTTATTTCAAATTTATGTTTTAAATAATCAAGCAAATTTTGGTGACTTAAGGCCACTACGCCACTTCTTTCTTCTGTTTTCAAGCGGTGAACCTGCTGGTTTGCTTCATATTATGGTCCAACTGTATAAGCTACAAGTTAAGTTTGAGATGAGAAACTTCTTCCCAGATGGATTCCAGCAGGATTTTCTGTTTTGAGAGTAAAATTCATGATTTTACCAATTATACCAAGCCATTCAACTCCTAAACAAGTTTATCATACATCCATCCGTCACCATGGTTGACTGTGAGTATGATGCTGTCTTCTTGGAATATGGTGTTAGTTTTTAATTGCAAGTATAATTTGTCTCTTATGTATTGGGAATTATCAAGACGTTTTTTCTAACAGAAAATGTCTGTATTGCTTGTGGTCAACAAAGGATTTATAAGACTGTAGACGTTTAGTCTATCGTCCTACTTATTGTTGACTCATGAACATTACTTTATTGAGGCAAGTGATGTCTGCAGTACTGTAGATGCACAATTAGACTAACTTTGGGAGGCTGGACGCTTCTTAAATGGTTCACCGCCTTTCTATGTTTTCTTGATTTGTGGATAATGTGTATGTCACTATGGTTCACTTGAGTCCCAAAGTCTTTGAAACTGCCTTGTAATTATTTCCAGACTTAGATGCCAGTCACTTTACTTGTTATTGAATTTCTTTCCAGTGAGAGCTATCTTGTGTTGTATTTGAGATGTTTTAGTCTACTTCATGTTGTCAGACAGGTTCTGTTTAGGTGATTTGTTTTTATTTTTATATGTCCGGCAGTTTTTTAGATCTGTGTAGTGAAAATGAAGGTGAAACTGTTGAACAGTTAAATCATGACTTAACAAGGGGAGGAATTACTTTTTCACACATGGCCAAGTTGGGTTGGATACCTGAAAACTGTTTTCTAAAGTCATCAATCAAGTTATCTTTGTCTGAACTGGCAAATAATTGGATAGTTTTGTCATTTCAGCATGACAAAATCTGCAACTTAATCTTGACATATTGTTAGCATAATGCCATAATTGCCTAAGTCCTATTCCTTAAAATAGGACTTAGGCAATTATGCTGTTAGGCTAACAATATGTTTTTAGGTATACGGTAATTTAAATTTAAACTATTAAATTGACGTTAGTACAGTACAAGCCACTTTATTAGAGCAACACCAAATCAAACGTCGGTGCAATAAAAAGAACTCTGTGATATTGTGGAGCTATTAGAGGAAGTAATAACTGCTGCACAAAGAGACATTTACCAAATACATTAGAGAAAGTCAGTGAAAAGCTGAGAATCAATATGTTTTATGAGCAGGATTAAAAATATTTTATTATCATTTCCTCATTTCCTTTTAACAGGTTTCCTTGAGATTCAATTACAGGAATCCTTTGAAGGAGCACATGAGAGGAAATGAATCTTCCTACACCGTTATGCGGCGGCAGGCTCTAAAGTTCTTCAGGGAAGGGAACAGCAAACAGGGCCTTTCAAATGAATAGCTGCTTGCACAATGTGTTGCCTAGCTGACCTGCTATGCCTTGGTTTACAACTCATTCTCGCAGCCCTTGAGGGAGGAGTCCATTATCAGCTGGTAATGGCAACGCATGGCAAAGTGAGACCCAGGACGCACAACTGCACCATTCTCACATACAAACCCTGCTAGGGACACATGAAACTAATCATGTGTCGAACCTGATCACAGCAGAAGAATGAAAAAATTTGCCAATACACACATTACCTTCCATAAAAATGCCTGACGAACCACAGAGCTGCTATATTTGCTTCTGCTCATCCGTTTTACTTCTCATGCAAGCACTACATAACCCAAAAGTACTAAAACCATTCGAGCAAACACTTCATAAATCAAGAACACCTTTCAAACTCTAGAAAAGGGAAAATCACTTGAAGCAGTTAAAATGTGTCTGTGTAGTGCTTTTGTACCTGCTAGCTGCATACAGACGACAGGCACACACATGTAGAATGAATTCCTGTCTGAACTTGCTTTGCGATGTGCAGGGGTTGTGCAGGCCTCCATACTGGCTGCTCATGGATAACTGGGATCCAGCAAAGGAAAGCATGTTTTCTTGTTCCTTACATCTGCTCCCTAATCCCCAAAAATCTACGTGATCCGACGTACAAATATCTGAAAATCTTACATTATTCCCAATGTGCTGACATCGAGCTGTCAAGATAACCTGCAGTACTGGCTGTGTCCTTGACAATTTACTCCTGGCTCACGCACGTTTTTCCACTCAAGCGCACCATTCCTCCCTCTTGTTACCATGGCGCCCTGAATTGAGGTCAACCAGCATTTTTATAACTAACGCATGTGCCCAGATTCAACAGACAGATGCCGTCTCCATGTCCTCACATGATGCTGAATAGGGCATTAGCTCGGCCACGTAGCAATATTTGGTACAGCTTACCCATACACGTGGATCCAGAGAGTGACTGTTGGCTCACAGTTCAAAATAAAGCCAGAAGTGAGAAAAGAGATGGATGAAAGACAGACAGATTAGATAAATAGAGAGCGCATTAGTGGAGTAAGAACCAGTAGTCACCAGTGGATTGAAATAAGAAATTGCCAAAACATTTGACAAGTTTACCAAAATATAAAAAATATCATTCAAACTGCATTTGATTTGTTTTACTTTTTACTTGTACTTTTCATTACATTACTTGAGTACATCCATTTTTACAGTAATTTCCATACTTAAGTACAAGATGTTTCAGATACTTTAAGACTTTAACTCAAGTAACATTTCAGTCAGTGACTTGGACTTTTACCAAAGTCATATTTTGGAGAGGTACTTGTACTTTTACTTGACTCTGAGATTTCAGTACTTTATACAACACTGTTTACAACCATACTGCATTTACAACACAGCAGCAGAACAATGTCCTTACTGCTTACAGTTGTTGCTTCTGTAAGAAACTTGATGAGAAACATGACCTAAACCTCTACTTTAGGCTTATTTTTTTAAACCCACATAATAACAGGTTTGGGGTTGTGTTACCAACCCCAAACATCAACCAATCAGACAGCCTTTTCTTGTGTGTCCAAACATTTTGCAACATGGCCCACAATTGGCAAACCAATATTAAAATGAAAGCAAGAAAACTAAATACTAAATTAAAAAATATATATTTTCTGTTGTACCTACATTTTTTAAAGAAGATAAATTTTTTCTTTAGCAAGTTAAAAAAAAATACAATTACAATTAAGTTAGTTTGTGAAAGGAAATGAGAAAGACATTTTTCAAAATAAAACCATGAGTATCAATTTTATCAGTTATTTTCTTGCATTTAAATGTAAATCCAAAAAATTACATGTTGAAAAGTAGCTACAACTTCTTAATAATGATTGAAAACATCTTTATATGCACTACTGCAACCAGATCCTTTGTGATGACTTGGACTGAGTTGGTCCCTCTAAAAATCCCTTCATGAGTATTCCCAATGTTTGCTTGATTTATTGAACAAACTAGTCCAAGCAGACAGTGAGAACACCCCGGTCCATTATTAGCAGTGCATATTCTTCATTTTATACAACACAGTAAAAGGATAAGAGAAAGCAGACTGTTGGAAAGAAATCCTTTAACCATGCCAACCCATCCATTAGAGTGAATAGTGACAGAGAAAGAGGCAGAATTAATAATAATGGTAATAATAAAAATTCCTGGCTGTAAGTGGCTTATAAACTGATTCCTTAGAGAGACTCGGATTGGAGCTATGGTGACTAATGCAAAGCAAACACAGTAGACTAACGAAAACAGAAATATAAGAGACTCTGAAAGCCCTGTTACAAGTGTCCCAGGTCAGTTCAGGCTTTCTTCCCTTCATGATGATGTTAGGGTTAATGGTCAGTGAATCAGCTTGTCTGTTGCTGTGTTCAAGACGGAAAAGTCCCAATACATATTTGAGGAATAGCAATAAAATTTGGGACACAAATTCCTGCTTCTCATGGGAAAATGATGCATGGACCCATAAATACAAGAAACTGGAAGCAAGTGCAGGGCAGTGCACTCTTTTCATCCAGTACTGGGACAACTGCGACCCAAAGTCAGTCCTCAACACATTACCAACACTAAAATTTACACTTCTCTGCTGCTGACGAATCGAACATAAGTTTTATGAAAAATAAATAAATAAAACACTACAGCTGCTACTGTTCTGTACTGCTCTTCTTCACCAACTAATTTCACATACAAATTGAGTGGAAAGTGGCTAAAGTGACTACCTTGGTTGTTACTGACAGCAGCTAATGACTCTAGACGAAATTTCGCCGATGTTGTGAAGGAACCCTCATGATTACGTATTAATTTCACACCGTGGAACAAACTAATGGACCAGGTGGGAATCGAAGTGTAATTTTTTTTTCCCCTCGGAGAGGCTTGAAAGCTCACTGGACTTTGAAATGGAAATTTAAGTTGAAGGAGACCAGAGAGAGATGTATATTAAAGAGAAACCTGGCAGTTCAGACAAGGCTGATTATAGTGCCTTGCGAGTTTACATGTCCCTGACTTTTTCATATGGTGTCTTGTCAGATCCACGATTCGTACTGTATAATATTCAGATTGTATCCACCTGACCAACACAAATCAGTGCTCAATAGTAAAGTGGAGGGAAAATGACCCATTGTTTCCAGGAGCTTTGCAAATAGCTAAGTAGTGAATAGCTCAAATCTAAAAAGTAATGAAAAAATACTTGAGGCCCCTTCTAAAAATGCAAAAACTACCTGATTTAATCGTTCAAACACCCATCAAGTAGCATTACGCCAAGGTCTTTCAGCTTCCCTATCTGCCTTTTCTGTGAAATATTTTAGATATGCTCACAAAAAAAAAAATCACAATTGGGGGAATAATAGAGTTACAATTGGCAGAGAAATTTGAGACAAGCTGCTTTGGCAAATACTCAACCACAAATAGGCAGGTGGTTCACTGTAATGCGTCAGTGCGCCACAGTTTTCAGGAGTTTTTAAGGATTCTCAATATGATTTACGCAAGCTGGACCATTCTAACACATGAATTATTAGTGGGGAACCAGATGACAGTGATGCTTCAGAGCTTTGGTTCATCAAAATGAAGCAAAATGTGAAATGTGGAAGGATTATGGAAAACTGACTTTTTTTAAGTCTTATATCACATTATAATGTTATTCACTCATCAAAAACACACCTAGACTGTTACTTTGATTTATTCACAAATGTTTGAGAAACCTTGATCCTTGAATATTTACACAAAGCTCCACCTTCATAAAAAGCAGAGCTCCACTCGACTAGCAGCAGCAGCAATAGTTTGTATGAACTTATCATACAAACTACAACGCTTTGTTTCCCCCACATGCATAATAGCAAAAGGCAAACAGGACTTGTTTCAGATTTCGTTTTACCAGTCTTAGTTAGTATACGGCCTTTTAGCTGCTTTTCTGATCAATGTTAATAAATCTCTAGTTTAAACAGACGTGTCTTTGTAGAGCTGCACATGTCCTGTGTTGTATGGAGGAGTAAAGTAAATGGGTCTGAAAACAGCCTTCACTTTACAAATGTTCTGGTATTAAAACATTTTCCAATAAATGTATTTTATTTCCTCCATTTTATGCACTACATTGTGTCGGTTGGCGAAAAAAAAATGTGTAGTTGTAATTTGCCAACATGTAAAAAAGTGTTCAAGCTTTACAGATGTGTAGCTGTGTGTTTGTGAGAATGTGATGCCCTCCCAAGAGTAGGTCAGTTTGTAAAAATACAACAACTAATGAAAATAGGTACTCAGACTGATCTATTTCCAAAACACCCACTATAATAATTCAAACGCATCTGGACTACTGACTCACAGATGTCCCCTTAATGCATCTCGATAAACAGCCTGGTTTTCTGAGCAAAACTAAAAACAGTCAGCAGCAAAACGACTCACACACACGTAAGGGCACACATAATTATGTAATTTCACTATGTTGTCCATTACTGAGGTTGTGGGTCAGAATCAAGCTTGATCCTCGCTGATCCTTAAAATACAGCTGTCAGCCAAGAGAAAGAGGCCCTTATTTGGACATATGAGAGAAGAGAGAGACTGATAATAGAAATAAAGAGAGGGTTGGTCAGTCTCAGCCCTTTGTTAATGATGAGAGCAGCACCTTGTCCAGCCGTGGTGACTCAGTAAAGTAATCTGCTCTAACTACAGAAGGAACAAAGCTGCACAACAATACGGGTTCGTGTTGGCGCCATGCGTCCCACGCAGGCAGAACCAGATCTGCTAATCGCAACCTGCTGTAACGATTAATCAGATTAATTGTGACTGAAATAATTGTTGGCCAATAGTCGATTAATCACTAACCAACTCAACTGCTGAAAGAACAACATGCTAAGATAAGTAATTAAACTAAAACATTTTCATTTAAGATAAAAAAAACAACTTGTCTGTAAATATGCTTTATCCAGAACTCTTCAAGTGGCAGTTTTATCTTCACCTGGTACAATTTCTGTAAAAACAAAATCTCCTTTTAAGCATCTTTTGCTACACAATCGTTCATCGGTCAACACAGATCAGCCCTACACTGTATTGACGTTCAGTCGAGCCTGAGCCTTTCACATGTTGATGTCAGAAGTGAGTTTTTATTAGCTGCAGATGTGTCCTTTGCTACAAATGATCAAGCATTCACAAACAAATCGTGTGAATGCATTTCAGGCAATAAATTGATCATTTATTCTTATTTAGAAGGCAACATCATTGTTTGTTTAATTGCATCTTTTAATGAATATCTAATATTGTAAGAAAAGGATTAAGCTGTTAAATGAAAAATTTGCAGAATGACAATCGATTCATGTGATTAATGGATTACTAAAATAATTGTTAGTTACAGCCCAACACTGTTGATCAAATTATTAACAGCTTCACACTTTGGTCACAAGCTTCTGGATCTTTCTCTGCTCTCGTCCCAATATCGATTTAATTCTTTCTTGCTTCATGATGAGAACAGAGTGAAGATGATCTACAGTCTTGGGTATTTTCAGGTATTTGGTAGTTAGATCTGTACATCTTATCAATCTGTAATGTTCATTGCAACATCAGTCTGCCCGTATTTGAAGTTACTAATGCGATATTTTGTTAATTACTGTGCTTTTAAGGGTCACGAGGGTCACACTCTGCATGCCGGTGGTATATTTGGGTTACTGGACAGACTCTCCCTGCTCTGGATATAAATTTTATTGACAAGATGCGAAAGCCAACGGAGAGAAGTGTGGATACGGTGATGAAAAAGAGGAGCAGAGCGAGAGATAACTGTGCCGTGATGATATGGCAATAGCATGTTTCCCTGTTATTGTGCAGCGCTACATTGGCTGCCGAGCAAGACGCACTCCATGAATTTACCACTCCCCCACTTGAAAGAAACCTGGCTCTATCTGCCTCCGTGCAGAGTGAGGCTGCAGTAAGTGTGGCTTAAGAGGGAAAATCCTTCCTGCATCTGCTGGAGGTCAAGATGAATGCTCAGAGATAAGCCAAGAGCAGCAGCCCCAGACTTTTGCAAAAATACAAAATAACTGAGCCATTAACTTGGTTTATTGCTGCTTATTTAGCTGTAACTCTGCCCACAAACAGAAACTGACTGGAGAAAAGCAATAATCATATATACTGAGGTAATTCAGCAGCAGGGAAAAGTACAATAAAGCGGCACAACAACCTTATACCCGTAGAAGTGGGGGTTAGCTGAAAATGTGTGATAGGAACATTTATATAAATCTTTGAAAGTGTTCCTAGGGTTGCTAATTCCTGGCCTTTCTGCAGCTACAACCAAATAGCTAGCTACTTTTGTTCATATTTCTAGGAAGAGATAGTCAGGTTTGTTAAAAGACAAACAGATTAAACTTTATAAAGCTTCAAACAGCAAGAAATGAACATATTAGCAAACTGTACAACAGATTTCTGACACAAAATTGTTTTTTGGCCAGAGAGATTACAACTGATATTACAGAGGTTGGATACTTTGGTGAAAAAAATGCAGGATGCATTCACATCAGATACAGATTATTCTGTTTTTTTTTTGTTTTTTTTAACTCTGACCTTTGAAATTGTGTATTTGGTCAGGTTTGATTTTCTGCCTGAAGACCACAATGCAATAACTCAACTTTGCTTTAGGGTGCATTCACACCAGTCCTGTTTAGTCCTGCTTCAATTGAACTCTTGGTTGTTTGCCTGGAAAGTCTGATTCGTTTTGTGAGGCGCAAACTCTAGTTTGTCTGAACACCTCGGTCTCGGAATGCACATGTGAATGCCAAGCGGACCGGAGACCAAGGAAACGAATCATATTCCCACTAACAGCGTGAACAACTAGAATAATTTGTGCCGCTTTTTTCTCTCAATCCACAGCACCGTCGAACGAAATACGAGAAGACTAAACTTGCCAACTAGGCCCACACTGTTTAATGAATGAACATCTTCTGTCACTGCTCAGATCATATTAAATATACATGAACCCCCGCAGCATCTTTCTCTCTATGAGCCCTCAACACTGCCAGCAGAGCTACAGTCCAAACAGGCAGACTTATTTGAAGATTCCCGTGAACATCTGAAGGTTCGGTTTAGCCGACCGGTGATGCATTTTAGTATGTTGCTGAGAAGTCAAAGATAATCCTTGTAAGAGCAAGAGTTAAAAACTTCAAAGCAATTTTAATAAAACCAGAAACCTTTTCAAATTTGCGAAGCTGAACCTTAATGAGACTGGATAGAAATGCAGATCAAAAGGCAGAGTAGATCTATTTTAGAGCAAGACAAACAAAAAATATTGAAAGTAGAAAGCCTAGATAAATTGCAATTGACCTCTCGTTGTTTGTGCTCGCTTTTCATCTTTGAAACTTTTCTTGCATACTTATTTTTGCAACTTTGCGATGGAAATGACTCCAACCGCCAAGAGTTACATCCCCAAAGACAAATGAAAAGGAAAAGTTGTACAAACAATGTACGCTCTTCAGAGATAAAGACTTATACTCTCTCATAGCTCAAACCTGTCTTTACTCGGCACCAAGTGGCTGAGACATGAGGTACGAAGTACAGTTCAATGTCTAACTAAGGGCTGAAAAACACGAGCATGACCAAGTGAGGTTGTGAGCAGGCAACACGTACATAATTACTTTGAATTTTCTGTGGGCTGTTCAGATAAAACAACGGTCTTTGTGCTGCTGTGTGAACGCTCTCGTGCTCCAGGTGCTTCTTATGAAATAATGATAGCCTGCACAGTGGGCAAGTAACTATTCTAATTGAAAACAGCAGGCCTTCACTGTCTTTCCCCTCGAGGGAAGTCGTGACAGTGCAGCCATCTATGAGTGAAACTGAGCCGGAGCCGGGGGGTTTCAAAGCTGCAAAGTCCCCTTAACAGACATTAATACAGCTAGTTTTATTCACTTCTTCTTCTTTCTGATTTTTAATCCTCTTTTCGCATCGGATCAATGTGCATCATAAGCTGAAAAGGGTCAAGTGTGGCTCCTACTGGCTCGCCTCTCTTTGGTTCCTGTCTGCAGCACACATCCCCCACTTACAGGGAAAAACAGAGCGCACAAAATGTAAAGGAACCGCGTCATCGTGTACGTCAAATATTCTGACGTCACATGCCCTGGCATATGGCCAAAACTCCTAGTGCATGCTCCTTGGAATGAGCCACTTGGATGCAAATTGATCCTGGTGAGTGTAGTCTCGGAGACGACAAGGAGTGCGCACCAAGACCTTGCCGACGGAGGAAAGGGAAGGGGGGGAGAGCAGATGGATGTTGAATTCCACAGGAGGCATCTTTGTGCATCTGTCAGCAGTTCTGACAGACCAAGGCTAAGGAGGCAAACAGAAAAAAAAAAAAACATACAAGGGAGGTCGGGAGACTGACGGTGAGAAGTAAGAGGCAGAGTTTAGGGAATCGCTCACCGAGGAGGAGGTGGACAAGATGCAGGGAGTAAAAGAGAGGAGAGTTTATAAGGCTGAAGGTGAGAGGAGGTGAACCTGTCAGTGGGGTTGGTGAGATCAGAGGTGTTCATGCTGTCACGCTGGCAGAACACAAAAGGGACAAATTACAACCACCTGAGGAGGAGAAGCCTTAGAGGAGGTCTAAATACTCTGGCAGCTTTTTAAACAGCCAGCTGCGACTCTTACTCACTGCTGCATTCACACGTTCAGAGCAAAGTCATAATTACACATTAGAAGGACCTGATGTTAACCAAATGCTCATGTTGAGCGCCGTCATGTGCGAACAGTAACGGCTTTGATAATCCAGTAAAACGCAAGAAGAGCCTTGGCTATGAAAACTCCCGTTCCTTTCTACCGAACCGATTTCAAAGCCCAGCATGTTTCATGACAGACAGAGGTTGGGAGCTCAAAGGAATAAAACAGAGTAATGTTTCCGTACTCGCTCTTTCTCCACCTGAATGAGCTGCAGACGTACCTACAACAGACGTGTTGTGGAAAATGTAGTTTTCTCTTAAATGCCTTTTAAAATCTCTGTGCTTCTTTTGACTTAATCACGTCACAGAAAATAGCCAACTGTGAGTCTTTCTCACTTGCATCCATATTGTGGATTGTTGTCCTCACTTGATAGTGACTATATGTGACGCATTTACTGCTTGAATTTTGTGGATTCTGATTGGTGGGGGACGAGCCACCAATCAGAAGCGTAGGAAGCAGAATTGGCTTCCCACGCAACTCCGCTCAATTCTCATCTCCCTCCAGTGATTTCTCCCACTGAGTTTGATTTCTCCAGTAAAATGTCAACCGGGCCAATCAGCGAACAGGGGGAGAAGCTGTGAACGATGACGTTGATTTTCTGCGCTGGCTGCATCAAAATTGTAGTCTGCCTCTAGTTTGGCAACGGCAGCAGAGGAAGTGAACAAAGTCATTAAATTTAACAGCCATCTCGTTCATTTCTCCCCTTGGAGTGAGAGGTGGTTGTTAAGGGTTAGCATTGAACTGCTACATTACATACGTCACGTCCAAATGTTAGTGACTGGTAGAAATTTAAGACTTCAACAGAATCCAGACCTCCAGCAAGCAATCGTATCTCAGTTGCCGAGGATCCGAACCCTTTGTACGAAGTGAAGCGTAGAACAAGGTGCTGGTTTTTACCAGGCTAGTCAGGAACCATCAAGCTGTCTGCTTCCTGTCAAGAGTTGCTGCCTCACCATATTTCTGCAAGTTTAACTCACAAAACCATAGTAATCCCTTGGTCCCAATTTCATGCCCTGAAATGAACCAAGTATCATGATGAGCTGTAATATTAAACAACATTGCACACATGTACAGTATAAACCTGTATATAAGTTCAGCTTAACACTTTGTAGGGTAACTTTAAAAAAAAATACTGCGCTAGTAGCCTTTTTGAGGATTACTACAAGGATATTGGACAACATATTGATGTATTAAAATTGTCTCTACTGCGTTACTAGGTTGACAGGGTCAAAGGCTATGTTAAAAACAATATGGTCAGATGGTCCAAAAAGCTACTGGATACACCTTTTGGATAGAGTAAAAGTCTATCCAACTTTTACTCTTATAGTTGAGATTAGACTAAAGATTTTAGTATTTTCTTCAGCAGAGGTGAATAGAATTTGTAAACTCAATGTCTTTATTTAAATGACGTAGAAATGTTCACATCTCTTTTTGACAAAACATCAAACTTTTTCATTTTGTTAAAATATTGAAAAAAAATGAATTTTTAGCTTACTGTGGCACAGTTAAAAAGGTTTTAGTTAAAAAAATTTTTTTTTTACATGAGTCCTTTTGAGTTGATGTTTTTGGCACATGTGACAAAAAGTTTAGACTCTACTAATGTTCAGCCAAAGTTCAGCCAAGCCAAAGGCTGTCCTATAGACAAAATATCTATCACTGCCAAAAATGATCTTCATAAAGTATTGAACGATCTATTCATTAAATAACTCAGAGTGGTAAACGATGTTCACGACACTAATGTTTATTTTATTTGTTTTGGGTCAAATGAAGTCTGGCAACCATCCACTAGTGAATGGCTTAGTAGTCTATCACAGCGCCAACAGCACAAACAAGCACACACAAACGCTCTCATGTTTAAGGACACCACTTAACACAACATGTAGGTTTTTGTACTTTATAATGAAGCAGGAGAACCTGAAAAAACAACAACCTACAGGGTAGTATTCGCATATTCTACCCACAAAGGTAGATTTGGACCAACGACCCCTTCCTTACATGGCCCTATCTCAATAGCTACATATTAACAATAAAATCATACTTCAATACATAAGAAGATAACAAAATGCTTGGATATCAATTCCTCCTCTCACTAATAAGACAGACAAGAACAGCAATGGAGAAGTTAAGATGCTACCTGGGGCTAAAGGATGTTTTTATCCAACTACAGCTCCAGAAATAAGAGACGAAACCTCTTGATGTTGACACCTAAAAAAAAAATCTAACGCAGTCATCCACAATGTTTTCTAAAATATTTAATTTCCAATCTTTGGAATATTGAAATATTTAAACTTTGTGAGTCACCAAGATCTTACTAGAGTCAGGATGATGTGTGGAGTTAATTCAAAGTCCAGAAAGTCTCGGTATACAGTATTTCCACAGAATCACCTCTGAGAACTGAAATAACAGCAAGAATTTTTGATCTACATTTGTCAATACTGACTTCCACTAATGAGAGTAATCAGGCCCTTAGCATATAAAATTAGCCCGGCCATTGCCTTCCTACGCAATTCCACTCAATTCTCTTCTCCCTTCTGGGCTCCGTCTGAGATTTCTCCAACTGAGCTCCCTTTCACTGGCTGAACTTCAACCGGGCCAATCAGCAAAGACAAGGAGGAGTTGTGAATGATAGATTATTCACTGTTTTAGAATTGCAGCCTGACTGTAGTTCGGCAATGACAACAGAACAAGTGAACGAATTTAGTCCGTGTTGGCCACGCGTCCAAATATTGAAAAATTAAAGTCAAAGCAAGAGGAACATTTAAGATATTTTATTAGATATCATTCGGGTTGGCATTTATCTCTTCACAGTGCGATAAGGTTGTTTACAGTGCATGTAATCCTGTCTAGGCTTAATAGCGAAGCTTCCTTCGCGGTCGAATTAGCTAGCGCACTACATACGTCATGGCCTAATGTTAGCAATTAGGGAAAATCAGATCCAATTTTTTCAAACTTCAACAGAGTCCACGCCTCTAGCAAGTAATTGTTTCTCAATAGCCGAAGGTTCAGATCCTCTGTACGAAGCAAACCGTAAAATATGGGGCTTGTTTTTACCAGGCAAACATCAAAGAGGGCACTGACAGCTAAACACACCCACAGAATGATTCTACCGCCACCATGCCTGACAGCTGGGACAGTGTTTTCTTAGGTTTCAAAAACCCTAACCCTCACTTTGACTCTTGTGAACATACTTTGAGAATCTGGCCCCAATAGCGCAATCCTCTGAGCACAAAACCTTCTACCAGAACCTATTTGGATGATTATCGGCTTCAAACTTCACCATTGCTTTTGGGTCTGAATTTTGTAACAGGATTTTCTTGGTTGCAGATTGTGACAATGGTATTTCAACGACTTCCAGTTTGTGGCTGGCTTGATTGTTGGTGGTTTCTGGATATTTTTGAACATTATGGCAAATTTTCTTCATCCAGAGGGTGACAGTTTATTTCAGATACTTCAGATAGACCTCAGACATCCAAGATGGCTTCCGGGTGAATAAACAATGTCAAGACGAAACTTCGGGAATACTTCCCACCTCAGCCTCACGGAAAATGTAAGGACTTCGCCTTGTGCAACTCAGGAAACAAACCATTTCAAATTAACTCCTCCAACTCTGTTGCTAAGAGCGGTCAAACATCAACAGCAACAAACTGATTCGTCTTCCTTTCGAATTAGAAGTTACAAGAAACCGAGGATTCTTATCTTCACAGCTATTAAGAACAAAACTTCAGGTCTCCGTTTGCTAGTAAGGCAGCAGTCCCAATAACAGCTTCAGTTAAAATCTGGTCTTCTCATAGCAAAACAAATGCATCGTTTGCTTTTGTTCATTGAATTGAGCACAAACAGACCTCATCTTACCTGACTCCTCATGATTTTACCTGACTCCTAACAAACATGCATAATATGTAAACGAAGTCAGAAACCTACAGCAGAAGCATTTCTTCCCCAAATCTCATCACCAAGCACAGGCAGTTCTCATTATGAGGGTGCTGTGGAGGTCCCCTGCAGGGGGTAGCTGATTTTATTTTCACTGCAGTTGCCGCTTAGTTGTCGCTGAGCAGTGCCTAAGAATACGCTTTGACTGTGCAACTTGGAATGAGCGGCCCTACAAGATCCATAGTGACAAAAAAAATAATTTCTTTATCAGTAGATATGAAGGTTATACAGCAAGCTGATAAACCTGTAGCAGCTGAGTTTTTTTGTAAGCATAAACCCCAAAATGAAACAAACATTTTAATTTTGTGAGCGTCAAAGAGGAGGATTACAGAAGTTGAAGAACAATATGCAGGAATTATGGTGGATAGTAAAGTCACAGCTTACATTTAATTAATGATTACATTTGGTTTTCTTCTTCAAGGAGCTGCCTTTGCTACCGTGAGCAGCCGTTTGTTGTTTTTTCTTGAGTGTTTCTAGCTGCCGGTCGTGAGCAAACCCCTTCTAAAATACATTTTTTACAGTATACCTGTAAAGTGTACATTAGCTGAAGTAAGCATAAAATCTTAACCCCCAATAAACCCATTATATTTTATAATGTACAAACTGCTGGGGAGGGAGGGTTCTTTCACCAAAATCTTGGGTTTATGTTGTGACATTACACAACAACACAGCTCACTTTCTTTTTTGTTGGGGTATAATAAACATGAAAATTATCCATTTTCAGGGAGGGTGGCGCAATTGTCCACAACTGTTGCCTCACTGAAAGACGATCCAGGACTTTCGGTGTGAGGTTTGCATGATCTCCTTGTGTATACATTGGTTCTTTATGGGTACTCTGGCCTCCTTCCACCATGCAAAAACATAATTTGTCACCTTTCACTTCATACTCAGATGTCAGGAAAACAGCAACACCTCCTCAAGTCGGAATTCCAGCTGGGAAGGTTAGAATGTTTTCCAACTCGCACCTGAGACGCTCTAACTTATGAGACCAATTGAACACAGCTTGTCCTTAAGTGTGAGATTGTGTCTGTGTTGCCCTGTTCAGACTGCATCTTGCCTCAGTATAGGCACCATCCACCAGCAATCCTGCAAGATGTCCAAAAAAAGGGTGGATAAAATGTATGAATTTTGCTTCATCAGTCTTTTGGGTTGAAAACCTAACCCCATGGCTCAAATTCAAACCCAAACCTGTTGTGTTAAATCAAAGCAGGGCACATTTCACCCTGAAGCGAATCTGTAAAAATAACACAAATTTGGTTTGTTTTGAATGCAATGGTTTTTACAGTTCATGTTTTTAAAAAACAAAAAAAATCTTCTTTATATTTCTAATTAACAAGAAGCACCAGAACGAAACATGCTGTCCCTGTTAGAGAGGTGGTCTAATATCCTAGTGTAACAGAGTTACAAATGTGTTTCTTTGTAAATTATTATTTGTTATTCATTTTATATTGTGAATTTGTGAATTTTATCTTATTCAGTTATTTTTATTTATTTCGTTGTTTTTGCCTGCGGGGGTCGCCCTTCTGCTCTCCGCCTCGTTTGTGTTTCCTGGGCTTCCGTAGTCTATCCCAGCCCTCGTAGCTCCTCTGCCCCCCTTTTCCCTCAGAGCGTTGTTCTGCGCTGCTGTGGGTAAGTCAGAGGAAAGTTAGCTGCTGAGATATGTTTGTTTTTCTGTATGCATGTTGTTCTTGTTGAGGTCTTTACCATATGTTGTTTATTATTGTTTGTTAGTGTGTTATTTTGCAGTTTTGACCGTCATTGTGGTTTTTTTCATAAACAGTTTTATTATAATTTCCTTTTTATTTTGGCGCGAACGACCGGTGCTAGTCCAGCACAGCCCGGTTGAACATTGTTTTTATTTCCACATTTTTAGAGTCGGAGTGCAGGGAGAAGGAGTTGAGGAGGTTGTTCATTTGTTTTCCCTTCTTCCCCCAGAAAAAAAAAAAAAAATATCTGGTTGAGACCCACCTGAACGACTTCTGAGACTCATTGATGCCACCTGTTACACTAGCAACGCCTCTGTCTATTTTTTTTATTTCCCCCAGCTTACTAGTACATTTATCAGCTCATACATATATAATAACGCCCATTTGCTTGTCTAATCTTGTCCGTGGTTTGTGGTGTTTCTAGCCGCTCAGGACACGCACACAACACGCTGCCCAGTGCCAAGAACTGCATGTTCATAACTTCACCTGCCCTCCTCACCCATTACCAAGCTACTAGCTTAGCTTTCCAGTTCCTGAGGCTAGCAGAGATGAGTCGGGACTTTCTGCTCACAGCAGCAGAAAGAGAAAATCTAACAAATAATAATAAGGAGGAAAATAAGCGAACATTAAAGAGGAATGGAGGTTAATGAATACGTGATAAAAAAATACCCATGTCTGCGGCGTCCATCCCGTAACTGACTCCCACAACCGTCTCCCCATCATCGGATGCCATGGCCCCGGATAGAGGGCTCCCTTCCCCGGCCTCCGACAGTCCGACCGCTCCCTCGGCTGCTGCTTCCATTCAGCCTCCCGGAGGAAAAAGAAAACAAGCGCGTCCTCCGAAAGACAGACCTCTTCTCAGCGGCGGTGAAGTCCCGGCGGAAGGCGGAACGACGCGTTGGTGGATGTGTCACGGTTAATCACCGGGAGCAATGTGAGACGGTTCTCAGCGACGGTCCCCTCATCAGTGCGGTGTTCCCTCACGAAGCAGCGCAGAGCCCGCTCGTCTTGGCTGCACTTGCTGCTGCCTACTGAGCAGCTCCCGCTGCTGGTGCCTGGTTGGTGTTGGTAAAGGAAGCTCTGGCTCCATCTGCAGGCATGTGGGGGAACTGCAGCCAGAACCTCTGAAGACTTGGACATTTTCAATGTGCGTCTCTTGTTGTGAATCCTGGAGTCAGCAGTGGCATCTTTAACTTTATTAATTCTTGAATACTTTTATAAAAAGACCGTCAGAAAACTGCACTATGGATTAAAGTAAAGTGATTCTAATAACTCAAGTAAACATATGAAGGGTTTTTTTTCCCCCCCAACTACTTCATCAAAACCCATCCTTAAATTTTCTGTAAGTAAATGGATAATAAATTATTATTACTACTACTAATATTTTTTAAAGGAACTATGCACAGCTCAAACATACACACACAGACTCATGCAATTCTTACCTGCACAGTTTTTAGCAGTTTTTCCAGATTAAGATTTGGGAAATCTCAAAGAGCTGCAGCTCCTCACATTATCAATATCAATTATCAATAACAGTATAGTACAATTGGGATGGCACAGTCTTTCACAGATGATATTCTCATTGGTCAAATTGTGGAATTAAATAGATTATAAAAATGTTGCTATCACCCTCCAAACCAAGGGTGACAGCAACAAAAACACACACCTTACACTGCATTCTACATGTACGTTTTTTACATGTTGCAAATCACTAGATTCAAAATGGGAAATGTATGGCTTCTAGATACAGAAGTTATGCCCACAAAGATTTCTGTTTCATATATTTGTATCCTTCCGAGGCTCTAAAAATCTATGAACTGTTTTCTAAAATATAGTCAAGCAGTTTTAAACTCTTCCCTCTCCTCATTCAACTGGCACCCCTTTAACCATTTATTCACAGAAAGCCAGAACCCAGCTGTAAGTAAACTAAGAAACATACGGGGCCTGATCTGGAGCAAAAACATTTATTTATGAGCTTTTTAAAAGCAATTATTAATTTACTTTTGACCTAGAATTGTTTTCATTTGGCCTGTTCAGAGAGGAAATACTGTCCAACACGTGCTAAACTGGTAGATTATTGTTCAGAAGTTTTAGGCAGGAATGTGACACAAAGCTGGTCTGATTCATTTCATTAATTCAATTCCAAAGATAAATAGGTGAGACTGTTCTTACAGAAGCTGCAAACTCAATGCCAACTTCAGTCTATAAAGAGACAATATGCCAGCACTATTTAGCTAAATTGTAGCTTAAGGAAAATATTAGAAAAGTTAGCATCTTTTCCAAACTATAATCATAAGATACACACAAAAAAAAACCTTAAGAAACTGGAGAAATGTAAATATTTCCTTATCAGTGAAGCAGTTCAGTTATGTGTTCATTTGTTTCACATATGTTTGAATTTTTATTTTTTACTACAGAGACAGTCGGCCAACATTTTCTTGCTGTTATTTATTTATTTTTATTTCTTGGAAGGGTTCAGTTTTTAGTTCTTGCGGCAGCGCCCCCGCCAGAAGTTGGCGTCCTGAGCAACTGCCAATATTGCCTATTCCAAGAGCCATCTATGGCCATCATTCAGTGATAGTTATTTAATAAATAATGTCAACTAAACACAGTTGGCATGTTTTATCTGCAGAATTTGTAATCAATTAAGCCCTATAAAAATGTTAGTATGCTGGTGATAGCATCCGCATTAAATAAGGCCCCCAATAAAATTCTGCCTTGGGCCCCTTTTAATCTCTGGCCGGTTGTGACAAAAGCAACACTAACGAGAAATTTCACAGACCAGACAAAAACTACAATTTGGATCTGAGCAAATTTATTAAGAAAAAAAAAAGGCATCACTTTGTGTAGATTAAGAGAATTATTGATGTGCACAGGAAACCCCGTCTCCTTCTCTCCAGAGAACCAGATTCATATCAGTTTTGAGATCCTTCCAGTAGGTTGGCACGCCGTTTTCATCAGGTCTGTCCTGTCCACGATGCGGATTTTGGGACAGACCGTCACTGGTCTGGGACGGACCTTAACCATATGAATCGGTTCTTGGAGAGGCAAAGACACAAAAGGAAGCATTGGAGATGTAATATGATAAGCATGGCATCAGTAGTCCAGGAATGATTGGGGTGTATTAAAGGTATTTGGGAAGATCCTTCTCCACCACCTGGAAACAAAGAAAGAGTAAAATGTCATCTGGAAATGTTCCAGTTCCTATGAATAATGACACAGAAATTAAGTTAGTTTGTTCATTGTTTCCCACTTAACACAAGTTGATTTACAGGGAAGTTTGATCAAGGTTCCTGCAAGTCTGACACAGCTCAGATCAATTCAGTAACAGAGGGAAGGATTTTGTACGTACGCTTGGATCGTCCAGGGGTCCGTATCTTTTCACCACCTGCCCCTCCCTGTTGATCAGAAACTAGGTACAGAAAAAAAAACAAAAAAACACAAACTAACTTAGCATGAGCTTTAAAAAAAACACACCGAACAATTAAGTAGTAGAGTAGTTTTCTTATTAATTTAGAAAAAAAGAGAAGACAAGGTCAAACAATCTAAACTATTAGTTGGGATTACCTTAGTGAAGTTCCACTTGATGCTACTGCAGGATTGAAAAAACAGGCATGTCAGAAAAATCATTTTTCATTTGATTGACCTTCATTTCAGCTTAAATAAATCCCTGGCACTAAAGTTGATTTTATGAAACATGGTCATCTGCAGCTGTGGTTAACTGGTATCCAACTTTTACAGACTAGTGTCTTACTGAAGTTTTTTTTTTTTATCAACGTACTTTCCGAAGGTCCCCTTCCCATTGGGCTGCTCCTTCATCCACTTCCACAGTGGGTGAGCGTTCTCACCGTTCACTTCGATCTTACTGAACATGTCAAACTGAGCATCGTAACCCTGGGCGAACTGCTTGATCTGAGTCTCGTTACCCGGCTCCTGCAGGTAAAAACCAGAAGGCAAACGGATAGTTAGTTTTAAAAATATAAATGGAAACTGGTGCTTCCAAGTCATGTTTCCAGTCACTGCTGATTTTGTGCTGATTTTCTTAAAAAGAACACATAAAAAAAAAGTTATTAATTCCCAAACTATAAACTACAATGATGCTAATGAAGACTGTGTGCAAGTTGCTGACCGGTACTGTCTGCCACAGAACAGTCCTGAGTCACACAAATATTATAATGACCTCTTTCTTGGCCTGAACCTACACCGACTTGAAGGTACCTTTCTCTATTTACGTTCTTATATTACACCGAGCTTCATAAAGCTGGCAGCTTCTGGATAATTCTGCTGACTAACAGGCAGAGATCCAAAACAAACACATTCATAAGAACCTTATCTACTCACTGGCAGCACTGAAAACATTTATATCTGGAACTACGTCTGTGGTCGTGTAGATTGTAAAATCTGTCATCAAAATCTATTCGTTTTAGCATGAAAAACTTTTCTTTGGTCACAGTACAGCTGTGCATCAATACAATACAATTTAAGTGAATTTAAACGTACCTGGTTCCCAAACTGGTTGGATGGGAAGGCAAGGATGCGTAAACCTCTCTCAGCGTACTTGGCGTGCATCTTAGCAAACTGAGAGTAGTTTACAGGAGTTTTACCTCATTTAGAGGCAACGTTGGTGATGATTACAACATTTCCTCTGAAGACACACACACAAAAAAAAAAAACATTAAAGAAAGATACTGTGGCTGTCATATTAGAAGAGAAATGAACACAAGCAGACTTACCTGTACTTCTCGAGGGACACCAAATTCCCATCAATGTCTGTTGCGTTAAATTCATAAATGGACGTCGCTCTCTGCCAATCCTCGTTTGGGGTAGACTGTTGGAAAAAAGGGGTTAAAATTATATAAAAAACACGTCAGCATTTCTACTTCGAACTATGTATAAAAAGGGATACAAATACTGAAAAAAATAACAAAGTTATGAATAAAAAATGAGAGTAAGATCCACCATTTAAGCCCTGATTTGATTCCGTCTTACCAGCGCCTGCAGCAGGACAGAGAGCAGCACTGTGCACCCTATCAGGCGCATGACTGCCTCTTACTTTGTTCCTCTGAAGACAGAGAGAACAATCAGCTCCCAACGCCTCGCGATCTGTGACTAAAGCTTACAGCCTCAGACTGACAGACAGAGCACACACCAGGTTGTTCACAATCTACCACGGGGTGGGCGCAGATTTACAGAAATGACAAGCTGTGACTCCTTGGTTCTAAACAAATAAATCCAGATCAGATGGGCACGTGTCCTGTAGTCCATAGTTCAAAGTCTTTTGATAATCTTGGGCAAAACTGAGCTGCGTGCGGCCCCCGGGGGCAAAGAGCGGTGCTCAGAGCAAACACACTCAGACTGTTTGTGTAATGCGATTTAATTAAAAAATCAAACTGGAAACCAGTCAAGTTTGGGGAACACACGCAGGTTGAAGAAGTTCATCTGAGTGCCAGAGCTTAAAAGCAACCAAATCGTAATCCTAGACAACAAAAGAGTGTGTGTTTCAAGACGTTTTAAAGCAGCGTTATACAAGCTGATGTGGGAAATCTGCAGTGTGAGTACCAAGAAAAACATTATTCAATAAAAAGCAAAGTTATCTCGATTTGGAAACATGTTCAAAAGATTTAGAAGGATTTTTCTTACATCATGTTTAAGCAAGTTTGTGTAATATTCACCCTTTTCATAACAGTAATTTACTAATACAGAAAAACGCACACAACTGGAAATGTTATACTGTTATATTTTTTAAAAGACTTTGAAAAACCTGTTTTCATTCCAATTCCAATTTATTCCATCAAATATAACTGCGATAAAACATTTAAAATTTATGGTTGGAATGTGAAAACAAAGGGTATGAATATTTTTACGCTGTGATTCAGTTACGCAACATGACCAAAGGGCACATGCAGCTGTGTTTATAAATGATGAGGTTATCAGCAGGTGACATGACCCAGAGGGCAAGAGGGACATTGACTTGAGTGTCATGAAGTACAATCCAGTCACAGTACTTTGAATATTTGTCCACAACAAAGTACACAGTCTGTGCAAACTGTTTATAGGGAGGAGCAGTACAGGTTATAAACTGTGCAGGGGTAAAACCAACCAGAGAGCCCTGGAATGCTAATCAAGGGCTCGCAGCATGATGACAGTAAGAAAAACAAGCTAACAGAAATATGGTGTTACAGCTGCGGAGGTTCTCGCGTCACACGAAACACGTCACGTATCAGGGTTTTTTACATTACCGTCGTGGATAAAACAAAGTACAGTATCAGCGCCAGCAGCGACCCACTGCTCGCCAGAGTCCCTACTGCAAAAATAACATATAACGGCCTCATTTTGGACAGCTTTGTAAAAATACGGGGTCCATCTCCACACCAGCTGACCGTGACTCCGCCCTGCTGAGCGACATGTTGTGAAAGAGCTGCAGAGGGCGGAGCAAACTGTGAATTATTATTATTATTATTATTATTATTATTATTATTATTATTGTTATTATTGTTATTACGTATTATTTCAATATTTATTCGCAACAACATTGCAATAATAATCATTATTATTAATGCCATATTATGGCAAAGACCATGACCCTGATTATAACTAAAACTGAACTGAACAAAAGTGTATTGTGGAGCTGCATAAGAGTTTTCTGTATTACAAGCACAAGATAAATATAAAATTACTTGAACGTGAACTTCTGTGAGCCTTTTAACCAGGAAAAACATCCGCATATAAAAGAAAACAAAACAAGACACTGTTTCCGGTGGGTAACTAATACGAAGCTGCCCCTCACAATATGGCAGACGCACTGTCTCGCAGCACGTGACGTCATTACCCTGCGTTGGTAAACGAAAGCGTGTGTCGCCTTGTCTAAGACGAGGATCAAAACGGTCTTATCCATTAAAAAAAACTCCATATTTTTGTACATTTTTTTCACCTGGGTTATTTAAGGCGATATGGATGACGAGGAGGAAACTTACAGGCTGTGGAAAATCCGCAAAACCATCATGCAGGTGCGTTAGATTTGAAAGTTATCTTCCTTAGCATGTTAGCTTGGCGAGTCGCTTGTTTCAATAACGAGCTCTTCTTTGTGGTGTTGGAAATCCTGGGGTTTCATCGAGTTTTAAACTCTTGTTGACATTTAGCATTTTCAGTGGAAGTAGCAACCTAATAAAATAAAACCCAATAAAATGAGTAACGATACGGTTGGAGGTAAATATTCTCGCTGTAAGGTTTCTGGACTCCTCTAACTAACTATCATTATTTGAATATAAGCTTATACTAAAAGTAAGAGCCAGTGATGGATAAAGTCTATATGATCGGACTGTCAGACAGGACAAACTTGCTCTGAATAAATAAACCAACGTTGCTTCTGATTCTCCCACAGCTCTGCCACGACAGAGGCTATTTGGTGACGCAAGACGAGTTGGATCAGACTCTGGAGGAGTTCAAGAGTCAGTTCGGAGACAAACCCAGCGAAGGTCGACCCAGACGTACAGACCTTACAGTGCTGGTGGCACATAATGATGATCCCACAGACCAGATGTTTGTTTTCTTTCCTGGTAAGATTTTGCGTTTACAGTTCAGTCTTTAAACGGCAGTGTGCAAAGTATTTGATTTACTTTGAAGCATTCTGAATTTTTGTGTTTTATTGAAGAAATTTTGAGCAAAAAAATTTATCTTAAATTCCTTTGAAGCTTTGTATTAAATATTATTTTACTTCTTACTTTCAGTCTACTTTTTGTACATCATTTTTATATTTATGAGTTGTCAAAGAAGGAACTATCACTGATATCTTTTGATTATATTTGCTTCCCAGTATCAGCACAAACACACAATGTTAATTTGTAACCCTCTAGTTATAAATTCATAATGGCTTTTGCCAGCATAATAATAATAATTTTAATAATAAATGATCATTTTGAAATTCCTTCATTTTTTGGGATTAGAAGAACTACAACATGTCTTTTCCTTTATATGTTCTAGCTTGGGGAAAAAAGTAGAAATCAGCAGGTCAGTGCTTGGTACATTCCAGGAAACGGCCTAATTGACAAAAAAATAAAAACTAAATAAAACTGAAGTTTCATCCTTTACATATTTCAAGTGACAAGAAATCTCAAGAAGACTTGAACCAGAAATTGAGATATGCAATACTACGTTTTGAAAGAGTTATCAAATATTCATGAATTGATGCAGGAAAACTTCCTTTCCATATGTGTCAAACTGCCCAATCAGGTGTAAACAGTTCTAGTCTTTTCCTGAGAGAAAGATGCAAAGTTATTCAAATTCTAACTTGAACAGAAAGAAATGAGGCACAGTAAATATTATTGTTTTATTTGAAATTGAGACGTGTTTGATCTGATGGATGAAAATATTCGTGTTCAACGTTTGGTCGTCCCTGCCAGAGGAACCCAAAGTGGGGATAAAGACCATCAAGATGTACTGCCAGCGGATGCAGGAGGAGAACATCACTAGAGCCATCATTGTGGTTCAGATGGGCATGACGCCCTCGGCCAAGCAGGTGAACAACTTTCACACTCATGCAACGCTTCGCGTGAGAAGGTTTGGAAAAGTGACTCTTTCCTGGATGTTTTTCTAAATCAGTTTATTGATATTTGTTGCAGTCTCTAGTGGACATGGCACCCAAGTACATACTGGAGCAGTTTCTACAGCAGGAACTGCTTATTAACATCACAGAGCATGAGGTGAACAACAATGAGTTATTTTAGTTTAGTTTTTAACATAAACTAAAAACAGCGGGTTCAATTCTGCATCCTGTCTTTGACTTTCAGCTTGTTCCTGAGCACATCGTCATGACAAAAGAGGAAGTGACTGAACTTCTAGCCAGATAGTATCCTGGTCGTTCCACCTCTGCAGTGTGTGTTGCAGTATGCCGAGAGGTTTTATGCTTTGTTTTCCGTTTGTGCCTTTGTTCTCCTTAACACCTTTTAATTTAGCAAGTTAAAGGAAAGCCAGTTACCAAGGATACAGGCCGGAGACCCCGTGGCTCGCTACTTTGGATTGAAGAGAGGACAGGTACGGTAAACATGCAGCGAAGACAGACAAGCACAATGCATTAAATATGAGTAGAAATAATCTGTAACATCTCTGAGTGGGGAAACTCCAGCAAGGTGACAGGCAAATCCAAACATGCAAACTCCCACAGAGGTAGAAAGATAAAACCATAAAATAAGAAGTGCCTTCACCTGAAAGCAGATTTGACATTTAAAGAACTGCACAAAAAGTCCAGTTGGTTCTGTAAACATGTTTTTCTCACGGGTGCAGACCAACAGTGCACACCACAAATGTCCTCACTATCAGCCACGATTCACTTCAAAATGATTCACTTCAAAATGAGCTCTCTGTTTACTGGAACTTTTATGAGCTGTACAGTTGTGTGATTTGAATAAATGTTTTGACAAATGCAAAACACCATCAGCAGTGTTATGGAAACAGAAAAGAAAGAAAAAAACAAATGGAAGCTATTTTTGTGAATTTTACAGGTTGTGAAAATCATCCGACCCAGTGAAACTGCTGGCAGGTACATCACCTACAGGCTGGTCCAGTGATGGGCAGGTACGCAAAACAACTTTTAAGACATTATCCAGTTTTAAACTCTCTAAACCATCCATTTGTGTTTTGAGTTGCAGAATCTGACACACGCGTCTGTTTTGTTTTCTAGTTCTACTGAATCGACCTTCAGGACCGCTGAAATCCAATTTTTGCTTGTGGATGGAATTTCTCCTTGTTTTTAACTTCTTTAGATTCCATTTTTGTTTGTATTTACTGATTTTTTGTAAAATAAAGTCAATTTAAATATGTTTGCCTGAATCTTTAGTTTAAAGCAAAGTTTTACCGGTGTGCAGAGCTGTGTCAAGAATGTGAGTACCTACCTTCTTTTTCCTTTTGAAAGGCATGCTGTAGCTGCTGTAGGCTGGAGTTTCTAATGCTGATTTTTTTTAACCTCGTCTCTCACAGACACTTCCTCTTTATGCCCTCCCTAAAACCAGACTAGTGGCATCATGACGGGGGCAGAAACTACGCGCTTCCTGCTCTCCATTGGTTCCTTTTTCTGTTAGGTGAAAAATGCTAAACAGAAATACATGAGGAACATTTCAAAATAAAAATCAATTTTTATTAGAATAAGTCAGACATTCAGAGACAGATGGAAAACATGTCAGAAATGGCTAAAGTTAAAAATTTCACAGCACTTTAAAAAGGAAACTGTTCAGTAGTTGAACTAACTACAAACTTATCTGACAGATATTCACATTAAGCTTGTAGAACTACAAAAATGCTGGAAAAAAAGTACATGAAATCAAATTTCTTGAAGTGACGGTTAATTCAAAGAGCAGTAAGCGTGCAGAAGTTTCTCTGCCAGATTAATGACCTTTTACAAAAGTGGAATAAAAACTCATTTTAGTCTCATCGTACATCCTCGACTGACTTTAATGTATAAAAGCACATTTATTTATTTGTATCTTGCAGACGTCCAACTCTGTCGGTTGAACTTAAAATCCTGTAATCAGACAAACTCAGGCTCTGTGTCCCGCCTCCTCGTCAGCGGTAGATTCTTTCTGCACAGGCAGGCCAGCGGGACGCCTGACAGGCTGGCTATGGGGGAGCTCAGCGGGTTGTTGTTGTTGTTGGACTGGTTCACGGTGAACTCAGCCAGTGAGGTCGTGACTTCCTGCTCTGCTGCGTCTTCCTCTGGCGGGGCGCTCTCCGGCACAGCGGGGGGCTCTCCTTCTCCGTCGGGGATGTCCTGATCCTGTTCCGGGTCGGTGTGGGTGGCGGAGTGGCCGGACAGGTCCAGGCTGTCCCTGTAGCTCAGCTGCTCGTCCTCCGTGCTCACCACGCTCTCCTGCTTCATCAGCCTGCTGGAGCTGTGGCTGCCCTCGTCCAGCTCCGAGTCGGAGTCGGGGAGCGGGTCGCTGGAGCCCAGCGATCCCAAAGAACTTCCTGGTTTAGAAATGAGCATCCAAACTTAAAAACCTTGTTTACTCAGAGAGGATTTCAAAAGATTTGAGTTAATATAGAAATTCACCGCAGCCCTCCTCCTGTCTGTCTGAGTCCGGCTTGTTCTGGTCGTCTTTGCTTCCATCCTCTTCTCCATCTCCAGTGCTTTCCATCTTAACTCCAACACTTTCCTGATTGAGTGAGGCGACGGGGGATGTTTGAGAGATTTGCTTATCTTCATTTAACACATTGCATCACATGAGAATCTTAAAATAGTTTCAACTGAACAGTTCCTGGGTTTTATGGGGGGTTTCCAACCATATTTATATTGTTTACAAAGATGCTTATGTGCATTTCAAATGGAAAATTGATGCTTACAACAGATGTGGTGTTGATCAACTTTCTGTGCTCCTTAGAGCAAGGAAATAAAAAATTGATCATTCAAACTCATTTTCATTTCCAGCCACACCATGAATGTCCTCAAAGGTCCGGTTGAGGCAGAAATTGATCAACTGGTAAAATATTGTACCTTTATGAAAAAATTATATTTAAAGGCCAAGTAATTCATACAAACAGAAACTAATTTGACTGATAAAATAATATTTAAACACACAACTATTATCTTGAAGTTGTATTTCTGTGGCCGCCTGGTGGGCCATAGAAATAGTTCTGGTGGGCCGAGTTTGACATATGCTTCAATATCAATATTATATTGAATAGATTGGTTGGAAAATCTTAAAACTGCTTCATATTTTAAAATTCGTCATGTTAGAGGAAACTAATGTATTTAAGTGGAATTTTATGAGACATCACTCTTAAAAATTTTTATATTACAATTAGGAACAATGTTGGAAGTTTGTAGTAAGAGAAAAGAAAAATTTCTAGGTTAATGAATATTTGTGTACTGACTGAAATATTTCCCAGCACCTACCTGCTGCGTGGATGTAGATGTGGAGCGCGCGATTTTGTTGGTCTGGGAGGTTTTCGACTGGAATATTGAAGAGTAGAAGACGATGAGGGCCTCCACAATGCGGGCCTGGTGAGGGTAGTCCACCAGAGAGGACAGGGATATTGTGGCCCCGGTGGGACGGGGACGCATCAGGGAGGGCCCGAACACAATGCCCAAGTTGCTGGGGCTCATCTTGTTGTCCTCCTCCAGCTCTGCAATCCTGGATCAACAGAAACTTAGTCGTTGGGACGCATGGAAACTAGTGGTTTTATTTAGAGCTGAAATGATTAATCGAATTGATCGTGATAAATCAGTTACTGAAAGCGTCAACAGATTTATCGATTAATTGTTAATTGGAGTATAGAGACTCAAAAAAATGCAATTTGCAGAAAGAACAGCAACAGTAATTAAACCAAAATTGTACAAATATATACATTTTGCATTCAAGAGGAAAAACCCAGAACTCCTCAAATATTTTAGTTCAAAGTCTGCACAACAAATCTATTAAGCATCTTTTGGTTATCCAATTAGAGGTGTTTAATCCAAAAATTAAACATATTAACCCTACAACACTGTATTGATGTCAAAATCAAGCAGAAAGGGCAAAACTTGAAAAGTATTGAAGTATTTTTTGCTGTTCACTAAAGGAATGCCATGTTGTTGCATTTAGGCAATAAAATGTTCATCTTCTCATTGTAAGAAAAAAAAGGAACTGAATTATTTATTTGCATTTTTTTAATGTTGTATAAAAAAAAGGCTACAATGAAAAATCTGCAGGATGTGCAAATCAAATGTTATCCGATTAATCGTCAAAATAATCGATAGATTAATTGAGAACAAAAATAATCATTAGTAGAAGCCCTAGTTGCCAGCTGACCTTCGAAGGTGGCGAACGATGTACCGCAACGTAGCAGAGTTGGGCTTGGGCAGCTCCTTCACCAGCTCCTTCAGACTGTCCACCAAAACAAGGACTTCCCGGTCCGAGTCGGGCCCCAGGTCCACCAGCTCGGGGCCCCGGACCGCTACTGGGTTGGCGCTGCTCGATTCGGCCTCCTCTCCCTCGGGCGCGTCTCCCTCGCTGTGCAAACTCTCCTTGGCCAGACCCATCAGTGTGTTGTACAGACGGAAAGGCATGATGGGCTCCGGCAGCTGGAGGCAACAGGAAACAGATGCACAGAATTCAGATAACATGGAAACGAGGACGACTGGAATCAAATACCATGCAAAATGAGGGCCAAGCTCTCACAGTTTTAACAGTTTCTTGAGGTTCCTGCACTGGAATCTAAGCCAGAGTTGAGATTTATGCAAAACATATCTATAACCTAGTTTAGCTTAAAAGTTTAAAAATGGCACCTTATTATCCGTTTTTAAAATTTGACCGACTTCTGGCCAATCTAGGGGAATAATATATACACAAATTTTAATTGCAATGATTTAATACAGAAAGATATAAAAAGTAAAAACTATCAAACTTGGCAAGTTCAAATATTCAGTAATCTAATGTCTTACCATTTTACCTCTGGTAAACACAATCAAACTGAGAGACTAGAAGAAGTGATGAAGTGTGGGTACTTGTTCTAGGATGCTTCGTGTACCTGTCTGAGGTAAAGCTTGAGGACGTTGCTGATGTCATGCGGCGAGCACTGAGACAGCTCCACCAGCTCCTTGCCGTTTTCGAAGGCCTGACAGAGTTTCTCCACGCGGGTCTTCACGCCGTTCACCCTGTAGATGCCCTGTGAAGAGGAGGCAGCGATTCACGGCCGACACTTTGACACCGGCCCGAACGTCTTGAACGGAGAGATTGGGAGCCTCCTCACCTTCATCTTGAGGGCACGCCTCTCGATCTCAGAGATGCACTTTGTGATGATGAAGGGGATGCCGTCGCTGGCGCAGCTCGCCACCTGGGTGAAGTCCCGGCCGAACAGCTGCAGGCGGCCCTGCAGCTTCTTATGGCCACACTGGATGGCGAGGGTCTCCAGGCAACGCTTGTGACACGACAGGAAACACTGGGAGGGGATAGAAAAATTAGCCTGAAAGTTTTCGGGGTTTTTTTTTCTTTTTTACCGTGATGTCACACAATGAAAAGAAGTGCAGACGAAACCAGAAGTGCTTCTAGTTATAATTGATAAAACTGGAAGCATGCGGAGGCTCATCTGGAGCCCTCCATCATGAGCCTGATGGTGATGTATGCAAAATGTAAACATAGCTGTCACTGCTGTACAATATTGTCTGAGTATTTTAGAAATGGCTCATGTTTAAACTGAATCCATTTACTCAGTGGGGAAAACAATCCTTGTAAAACAATAACTGAGTTAATGTTGATTTTGACGATTAACAGTAACTTAGCAATAACAAAAACTAACTCTTTAATTATGCTTTATTTTTCAACGTTGATCAAATGCTTAGAAAATTTTAATCATTAATTTACAACAGAAGGTTGTAAATATAACTTTGGCACTAAAATATAAATTTGGCATTAAGGTAGGTCTTTAATATCTTTAAATCTATCTCGTCAATGATGATAATGTCTATTCGTTTATTTAAATATTTAAATTACATTTAATTAACTTGATCTATAAGACAATGAAAATGATTTTATTGTGTGGCCCCTCAACACCTTTTGTCTCCTGTTAAAAAGTTTAAGAACTCATGTCAGCATTTTATAAAAATACATAATTTACAGAAGTTAAAAGCATGTATTAAAGACTGTTACTTTTCCTCAAAAAGGTTTGAGAAATCAACACAGATAGATTTCCTTGTTGATTTGAAAAACAAAGTCTAAAAGAACAACTCCTCAGAAAATATAATTGTACAGAGCTTTTGCAAAATAAATGAATAAAGTCCTGATGAAGGACTCACTTCCTCGCACTCGGCCCCTTGGAAGTAAACGTAGCTGTCACATTCCCGACACTTGGCAGGAGTCCTCAGCTTCCTCAGCTTGTGGGTCTGGGCCGCTTTGGACAGGCCGATGTTCCGGAAAGGTCTGGTGGAGACCACCACGTCTGGATCCATGCCGTTAATATCTGCACAGAACCGTCGTCGTCACACACAGAACAGGAGAAGTCGGCCACAGAAAGCGCAGCGGAAGGACGATCCTGTGCTAAAACGTACTTGGAGTTTCAAACGATGAAACGTTTCCATCTTTCTCATCCGTCTCCTCATCAGACGACATTGTTCCAGTCGAGGACGTACGAGCCATTTTGGAAATGTCACCTAAAAATTTTACGGCTCAATGTGAGATTTTTAAAAAAATTTAATTTACCTTTGACCTTTGTAAAACCAGATGTTTATAAATCAGTACACAGAAAATTAACTTTCAAAGAGCTTATTGGTTTGTTAGTGGCACGGTGAAGAGGTAATCTTCAGTTTGCTGTCAAACTGTTCACCAAAACAAATTTGTGACTCACTGGTGCTGGCAGTGGGAGAATCCAGCCCCGTGTCTACCATACTGTCATTGCTCACTGTTGAACCCCAGGATTTATGTCCCTGTCCTGGAAAAATGAAAAACAACAAAATGAGAGGAGAAGCAAACATTGGAATAGCAGCTTAGCTTTAAAGCCTTAATAACGATGTCCACGGTTCTTGGAAGGCATTGCTTACTCTTACGTTGAGCCTCCGTCTCTGCAGCAGTAGGATCCACACTGATGGTGGGACCTTCAGTCTGACTCGTATGTTGATCGGTGTTGAAACTGTCATTTCTTGGTCTGTGGCCGTGGCTGAAATCATTTGTTATATTCGGTTTAGCATTTTATATGGATGTCTGTTCAACACATCTGAAGATTTTCCTTGCACCTTTTCAGATTTTCACAGATTTTAATGTATTTTAGTGGGATTTTTATGTGCAAGACAAAGAAACTGAAATCTGAAAAACCTGAATTTGAATTCAAATCCTTTTAATTGGAGAAAAAAAAAAGATCTTGTTGCCCTCACAACAAGTTTTCTAATTTGTGTTTTCCTTTAGCATGAACAGGGAGGCTGGTCTCAGTTGTGATGTTCAGCAGTCTCCTATGTGTTAAACTCGAGGTCTGGGGGCTAAATCCGGCCCGCCATAGCTGGTTATGTGGCCCTCGAAACACAGGCATATGAAGAGAACTTCAATGTAACAACTGTTATTTTGTCAAATCAAATTACTTGTTTTTGGATAGTTTCAAATTACATCAACATGAAAAGATGCTACATTTTCAGAAATACTCCCCAAATACAGCGAAAGCCATATAATTCAAACAGTTTTGTCAATATGTAGTTTTATTAATACATTCTGCCACAACTAGCTCTTGAAATGAGAAGGACTTTGACACCCCTCCTCTAAGGGTTTTTTTGTTTGTTTTGTGTGAGGTGTTTGCTCTGAGAGAATCCCCCACCTGGACGATGAGCTGGTCGGGGAGTACGTCTCAAACGAGTAGTGGACGCCAGGCTGTTCGGGCAGCTGCAGGTCTCGTACGTGGGCTGCGTACTGCTGGCCGGGGTCGTACAGCTTACTGCTCTCACACAGGGTCTGGTAGTGGACGGGCAGCGCCACGGTCTGCATGTGCATGAGCTGGTAGTAGGAGATGGTGGCCTGCAGGAGGAAGGACAAAAGTGTAAACACACTTCAGCGTCCGCAGCAGATACGAGGCGGCGGTGGTGGCACTGCAGGACTGGTTATGCGCGTTCTGACCGATCGGAGCGTCTGGTCGCTCTGTTTGATGACGTCCTGAAGCTGCCGCAGCACCGTCACCTTCGTGTGCTCCAGCTCCAGCTGCTGAGTGGTGGCATCTGCGATGCATGTTCTATAGGTGGCCTCCGCTTCGACTGCCTGTGTAGATATAAAAACACAAGTTTATGCTTTAGCTTCTCTAATAAGTATATCACATTGAGCAGCTCAAAAAATATATTCAAGGTGCATCTGTAGGCAGACGGATGTCTATTGTCATGTAGTTGTAGAGGTAAAGGTATGAATCAATTAAGAATACTCATAAAGACCTTGTTGCGAGCCTCTTCCTCAACACGCTTCTTCTTCTCCACAGACTTTGCAGTAGAACCTCCTCCCTCCTCTTCGGCTCTGCAGGCCGCCGTTTTGGCCTTCTCGTACTCCTCGCAGCGAACCATGTAAGCTTGCTTGGCTTTTCGCAGGTTTGCCTCGCACTCCAGCTAACCGAGAAAAGTCATTTTCAATCGCAAGCTGAAATCCGAACCAGCCATGTACAATTCAAAACAAAAAAATGTCCTACCAGCTTTCTCTTTGCTCGAATCCAGAGCTCCTTGATGTCCTTTCGCTTCTTCTCGTGCTCCTGCTTGCGTTGCAGCAGCGGCTGTGTGGGGAAGGCCAAATGTTAGGTCAAGGGTTGGATTGAGAGCAAAAAGGTCAGAGGTGCAGAAGCTGCGTTTATGATGCAGACACCTGAATGAAAGTCTGACTGTGCAGAGTGGTGTTGGCCTGCTGCAGCCCTATGCTTTGCTCCTGGTCCTGCTCCAGAGCGAGAGAGTAGATGGAGTAGAGGGGCATGTGGGGCTGAAGGGAGAAACACAACACTTCACATCAGTGAAAGAAGATTCAATGATACCCTCAGAACTTTTTCATAGTAATTTTTGATATTTGGAAATAGGAAGAATGGGATTTACGTGTGTTATGCTGTGTTTGCAGGACTGGTATAATCTCTGAAGGCCTTTGGAGAACTCCGCCTCTGTAACACAAGAGAAGCAAAACCTGTTGGCACTGTAGCTCCCCCTTGTGGTTGTTGAAAAGTTTAGAGACTTAATTCCACACTATACAGAGAATCGTACTGCTTCACAGCGAGTGATGTAAATGTGGTACAGCTAATGTTTTAATGAAGAATAAAAAGCAAAAACAACAGCCAAGACCAAATCTACTCTTGTTGTTCTTATGTGCTGACAGATTAAGACTTGCAGCAGAGCTTGATACTTTTAAGAGGTTGAAAAAGTAGTTGCTTAAAATATTTCAGATTTTTTTTTCTTGTTTTTCACTTTATTATAGTAGAACTTGCAGTAAAGACCTTCGTCAAGCAATGACTTGTTGCCTGAAGAAAATTTGCAAATAGTGGCATCAGAATTTTACGTCAGATGCGTTCCCTGAACGTAAACATCTACAGTAACTCACAGTAATATTAGGACTTAGTACATCTGACCAAGATTTATAAAGTAGCAACTAAAAATGAAAAAATATGTCACGCATTTGCGTTCAGCTGCTTTTAGAATAAGATACACATAGGTTTTGCACACTTACTAGTTGGGCAACTGCTGAAGATAGCTGGTTGAAGTGAAATTTTTTTTAAGAGCATCGTAGTAAAGGGAGCTAAATAAAAATCTTTTTCTTCCACTTTCATAATTGTCCGTCATGTAAAATCCCCCAGAAAACACATTGAACGTTGTGGTTGTAATGTGTGCTCTATTGTAAAGTTCCCTGTGAAATACTTTCACAAGCCACTGTGACTTCTAGATAACCAGAAAACAAACAAAACAAACATTTTCTGTTCTTTAAATTTCCATGCAGGACATTTGTCCTCTGAGAGCCTTAACTTGAGGCATTTCCACTTACCCAAAGTGGTTCTCTTTTCCACATAAGTTATCAGATCCTTCATGTACTTAGAAATGGATTTGGCATAGACCAGAGCCGAGTCCACACCTCCCTCACTGCGCTGGAGAATCACATCCACTTCCTCAACTTGGCCTGTGAAATGACACGCAAACCTTCGTCAGTCGACGAACTCAAAACAAAGCAGTTTTTCCTACCAATTGTGATTTGATTCGAGCCTCCTTCTGGTACGCCCAGGTTTGCAGTAGTTTCTGTAATGGTCTCAGGTAGAAGATTTTAAATGTCTCAATGCTGAACATTTACTTTAGTTGTTTCCAGTGTTTGTTTGTTGTACTTTTTTTCTTACAATACTTAAAAAAATTTTAAGCTCATATGACATATGACTAACTTGAAGGTTTCTTCAAGTTAGAAAGAAATCATTCCTTTCCACTGTTGCCTCACAGCATGTCTGTTTTTTTAAGAATATACTTAAAAATACTTAATATTACTAAGACTGATATATATTTAAAAAAACCTCTGGGGTTTGTTAAACATTAAAAACAGATTCAATCTGGTCCAATCTGAACTGGGAGACGCATCGGCATGAATACAAGTTGAACTGAATAAAATTTGTAAAGTATGGAAGTAAAAACCCGAATAATGTATTTTTTAAATAGTTATAGGAGACTTCATTGATGCAGAGCAGGACTAAAGAGCAGAGAGAGAAGGAGGAAGTTCAAACCATCTCTACCATCGATCCTATCCTCAAGTCCAATGTTTCCATACACCCAGGTAGACATTAAAAGGAGGTCAAAGGTGGATGAGGCGAGTTAGGAGTTCTTACCAACAACCCACTGTGTCATCCAGGACATGTTACTGTGAAACATTGCGTCTGCTGCCCAGAAATTGAGCTTTTAGCTTGTCATATAGGGGCTTGGGTTGATTTTACGCAACGTTAATTTTAGCAGTAATCGGAGCGGAGGAGCTCATCACCTACCGTTGTCATGCAGGTCACTCCTGAAGTGTCCCCCTTCTACTCCCTGACCTGCTGCAGCGTACAAGTTCTCCATCGACTGAAACCACAAGACATTTGGCGGTGAAACTTTCTAGATTATGGTTTTCATTGGGAACAGTAGTAAATCTGTTTAAGTTGGCATGTAGGATGTAATGGATTCAAACTCACTCTGCTTTTCTCTGTGGGCAGCAGGGAGAGCAGCGTGCTGCTGTCCACTTCCCCCATTAGAAGCTCGGACACACTGGAGAGGAAGAAACGGGTGCATTTCAGTGAGTTTTAAAATGATTACTTCTGCCAATTTTATTATGACTCACCACAAATGAAAAATAAATAAATAAATTTAAAAAAAAACAGCATTTTTTAAAATTATGCAAAAGTGTTATGGTCCGACTCATCAATTGTCAATAGCTCCACCTTAATAGAAATTAATGTCTCTTTTTTAATAATACTCATTCTCTGAAATTACATTTTAGGGTTAAATGTAATAGGGCTGCAGCTACCGGTCATTTTAGTGAAAAATTATTCAATCCATTAATCGGATGAAAAAATTGGCACATTCTGCATGTCACCATTTAAGTTTTAGTACAATATTAGAGATACAAAACAATTCAATGTCTTTTTTTTTCAATATGTGAGAAAATAAACACTTTATCACCTGAAATGCAATAAGAGCATTGCTTAGTGAATGCTCGATCATTTGCAGCAAAGCATCTGCAACTAAGAAAATACGTCTAACATCAACATATTATCAACATAGTAGGGCTAATTTTTGGATTAACTGATTAATAATTTCTCTAGCTATGAGATAACAAGATGCTTAAGTGGACATTTTATTAAACAGAATTTGAGTGAACAGAGTTTTAGTGAAGCTAAAACTATGCCACTTCAGGAGTTCTGTGAAGAGCAAATTTACACAAAAAAAAAAAGTTTTCCCTTAAATCTAAAATTTATATATTCTTTGCACAGTTTTAGCCTAATTACTGCTCTGAATGTGTTACTCATTCAGCAAATAGTCTATTTTTGAGTCTGTTTACTCCAGTTAAGGATTAATGTATCACTAATTTAGTTGGTAATTAATTCAATTGTTTCAGCCCTAAACTGTAATTATAGCGCTAATGTATACAAGATTAACTTTTTAAAGAGTTATTTAAATACAGCAACTTTTAATGATATTCCCATTTATTGATATTCCTATCAATAGTCTATTTTAAATGATATTAAACACATTGTAGCAGAGGTGTAGAAACTACGGCTCAGACATTAGTCAGTTTGGTTTTGTGAACAGTTACGCTTTTAGAAGAGGAAAAAAGGGAAGAGGTCGGAGCCTAATGCGAAACCTTTTGCAGGTACAGCAGAGACAGGAAGTGACAAAGATAAAACTTTTGAACCAAGTCACCTCTATCAGGTTCAATCATTTTTCTGTGAAATCAATAAGTTTGTTTCCTGTGAAACCGGGGGTTGTCTGGCAACATGTTGGACAAACAGCAAAAGCACAAAAGCGGGTACTCCATGTTCAAGTTGTTTTGTTGTGACAGAAAGGTCGGTCGGAGGGAGAGCGGAGGAGGGAATGAGGAAACAGACACGTCAGGCAGATTTCAACTGTCTCTGCCAGCTCACTTCCTCCTAAAACCGACGGCTGTCTAAACCCTGAAGCGGCACAGACACTTCGCTCTCTTTTCACCGGTTTACTTTTAAGAAAATTAGTAAATGAAAAAAAAAAACCACAAACTAATCTCGAATCATTTTTAAATCGTTGATTTGATCCGCTTTCCTCCTGTGCATTTAATTTCCGGTGATCATTCTCACACCGTCTCGTTGCTTCAGACTGTGCCGTTAGATCTCAGGTAGTCAACAGAAGTTTCAAGTTTTGGTTTTGTGACGGTAGATGAAAAAAACAAAAAAGAAACAAAAGAAAAAAAACACAAAAAAAACAAGCCACTTCCTGTTTTCAGCTTTGGCTCATGCAAATGTGTCACCATCAAGCACTTCTCTCTGCTTCCCAACATCAGACTCTCAGCTCACTACTACACACACACCTAAGCGCACACACACACCATTAGAGTATGTCAAATACATGTGGACACCATTACGAAGCCAGACCGTTATCGCCAACGGCAACAAACACCAGCTTCACTTACAGCTGCTAAATATAACCTTGCTGCACTTACTTGCTACTGAAGGCGACTGCAATGGTCTCGATGGCCTTCTCAAAGTCTTTCTTGTCCGTCTCGTTGGACGCCTCATAGTGGAACCCTGCAGCAACGTCCAGATGTTCAGGTTGCAGCAGTTTCCCCCAGAACATTGAAACCCTCCTCCACCTTCTCCTCACCTTTGACCTTGGAGATGAGCTTCCCAGCAGCAGTGAGGATCTCCACCGTGTTCAGCAGCGGGTACGTGTTGATGACCTGACGCAGGTTTCGCAGCACCTCTCCCAAACACTCGTGTGCCACGGGCCGCTGGCTCTCCTTACCTGTGTGAAGGAAGAGCTGGGTGAGACGAGCATATAAAAAGACCGCAAAAAAAAAAAAAAAGGAAAGAAAAAAATAAAGAGACGGTGCCACAGATTGTGAATGTTTCCGTTAAACAATCAGCATCTCTGCGAGAGCCGCTCTCAGACGTAATTAAATCTGGTATAGGCTTTAATTATTGCTGCTTGTGAGCTGCTCCATGATGTAAATATACACTGTAAAACGCTGAGATGCAAGGAGGAGAATTATTGGTTTTATTTCCACTGTAAAAGTTTGCCTCCACAACAAACGGAAAAATATCCACTTTGCAGCAGAGAGCCTTTAGTTCCCTGTATTTTCTGTTGGTCGTATCTTTAAATGGGAGCAAAAACCATTGTCCTGTCATCCTGTGTGTTATAAGCCGCTGAATTACCGATTACGTTCTGCAGAGCTCTGATAATGACAAGCACCACACCAGTCCTATAGGACAGACATTGTTTTAGCTTCGTCAGGCCGCAAGATTACCCAGCTGCTGCTGAAGCTTTAATTTCTTCCTTAAACTTCATCATAAAAGTACATTTCCTTCTGGCCGTTGAGACCAAGCCTCTTGCACTTCATCAATTATCCACATGATAAATTAAAATGCGTTTGATAATTGGATTCTGAATATTTTTTGAAGTGCAGTTTTGTTTACAGAGACTTGATGATCCATTTTATTTACGGTTTCGATTATGTATGGGTTTTATTTCCGTTTTATTTATTGTTTTTGATTGCCGTGTTTTATTTTGGATATTTAAAGTATCTTCCTGGTCAAGTGTTTAGTTTGTCTTTGACAGGGAAAACTTGTATTCTTATATCATTATCAATGGCTTCAAATATTACTAAAAGTTGCTTTCTAGGACAATTTACTGTGCAGCAAAATTTGTTGTGACTAGTCTAGCTGAGACTAATGTGGAAATGTTTAGACTCCAAACCGAAAGAGGTTTAAAAAAAAATCATTCTGGTACGAGTTAGCAGTACGAGTGACATTTTCTCTTTGACTGGGATTTTGATTTGAAGGATTGCAAAAACAACTCGAGGTAAAACCGATACAGAAGTTTTCCTCATTGTGCACACACTCCTCTCAGCTCGTCGTTCTACAAAAAAAGAAATCCCCTCATGGGCCAATCTTCAGCCAAGAAGACAAAAAAGAAAAATGAAAAACCATATTAAAATATTTTTAGCTCTAAAAAAAAAAAAAGGTGCTGGCTGTTCCACTCCAATTCCATTTTCTACTTTTACTTTCTGCTGTGAGGAAATATTGGATGTGAATAATATTCACCAGCAGGAGGTAACTCAGTTATTCTAGTCTGATCAGGGATTATAATCTGTCAATCGAACCAAACAGGGATCAGAATTATTGAAAACAAGATGCAATACAAGATTGGTGGAAAATATACAGTTGCATTCAATATTACACGCCAGTAGACACACATATATACATATATATATATATATATACTGTATGTACCCAGCTATTGAGAAAAATGAATTGATACTGGTAAGTGTGTTGGTTTGTGTTTAGGAAATGAAAGTAGGTTGGGATAAAATAGCAGCACTCTGGTATGAAAATGGGGCCATCAAGAGGCAAATAGATTTGGAGCTTCTCTAAAATCTCATGATCAACAGGAAATAAGACATGAATTAACTGATTAGCATAAATAACTAAATAAACCTGCTTTACTCATACTGTGATTTGTAAATGTGTTAAAGGCTCCAAAACTGCTCAGACTAATTAGGACGTGATTAATTGTTGAATTTGGTTGTTCTTGTTTGGCCTGGAAGCCAAAATGCTCCATACAAGTATTTACAGCCACTGAACTGTTTCACATTTTCTCACATTATAAGTCAAAAACTTTGGAGAATTGTATCAATAGTCAAATAAGTAAAAATCTGAAGAAAACAAAAAAGAAAAAGAAGAAGCAGCGTTTAGTTTTATTCAGCCTCCATCACTACGATATCCTGAAATAAAATTTAATTCAATCAACTCTCTTCAGAGGTTATCTACTTAGCAAAAAGATTCAACCTCAGTTGTTTTGTGAAGCGTTCACAGAAAATTAGAGCACAAACATGAAGAAAAAGGAACACCACAGACGGGTCAGAGAGAAAGCTGTGGAGAACTTTAGAGCTGGGTTAGGTTTTAAAACGAAACCCCAAACTTTAAACATCTCACAGCGTTCTCTTCAATCATCTCCAGCTGGGCTGAAAGGCCCAACAAGGAGGAGTATTAAATCCGACGCTTACCGGGAGAATCCATCCACATGACAACTGTTAAAAGTCTGGCCTTTATCAGAGAGCAGAAAGACGAAAACATCAAGAAGTTTTCCACAATTCATGCTGAGGACACGACAAAGAGGAAGAAGTTGCTCTGGTCAGATGAGACCAAATATTATGTGGCCTACAGGCAAACCCACAGTGTGACAATGCACATCAGCCTGAACACACAGCCCCCCTTGGTGAAACATGATGGTGGCAGCCTCATGCTGCGGGCTGCTTTTTTGTAACGTGGACAGGGAAGCTGCTCAAAGTTGATGGAGAAATTATGTTGAGCTACAAATCCAGGATGCAAAGAAAATCATTTTGAGTTTTTTTCTCAAGATGCATCATTTCCTTCCACTTCGCGTACAGTATTAATAGAGTACATTAAAGCTTGTGAATGTCAAGGTCATTTAATTTATATAGCACATTTTCAGCAACAAGGCAGCTCAAAGTGCTTTGTAATGAGAAGAAAAAAGAAAAAAAAGAATAGTTTGGAGGGAATTTCGACAGTACAAAAAAAAAAAAAAAACCAGCCGTCTAGCTTCGCTTCACAACCAAAAAAGCCAAGGCAGCATGGTTAGGAGGCAGCTGAGTGGCAGCAATCGCTTTATTTCCCTTTTGGCTAAAAAGCAGACAAATTCCCTAGTCACAAGGTGTTACAAAACAAAGAGAACAGTCAGTGTGAGACCGTCAAGTAAACTAAAGGTCAGCTTTGATCCCAGTGAAGCCACTACAGCCTGCTTAATTGTGTTCTTCACACACTTTTTGTTGTTTTTTCCTCTCCTTACAATCGTCTTTTTGCTACCTAGCGCCGCCTGCAGCTGGAGGAGGTAAGACAGCAGCTGAAACCTTCATTCTCCCACAGTCTGTCAGTCGAATTCAGCCAATGGTGGAGGAGCACCAGGTGACCCAGAAGGGAACAGTTTTGAAGCGGTGCCACAGAGGATGTGGCCCTTTTTCGAGATTTGCAAGATTAGTCTTCAGCTCTGGTAGTCTGCTGTAGCTGCTTCCTGTGGCTCACGAAGGCAGGTCACCTTGATCGCAACTGAAAACTAAAGTAAAAAAAACAAAAAAACAAAGTGGCACCATAACTGTAAAATAAAGAGCTTCACAGTAGGAGCACAATGTAGGTCAACCCATCAGAGTAGGAAGTGTTCAACGAGGCTTTTCTGTCTTCGAGTTATCCATCATGGCTTCCTGTTTAGAAAGCCAACATGGGTGGAGAGCGTGACTTCACAAAAGATAGCCAGGAGACGGAAAAATATTTCAGGATCTGCCATAAATAAATATGTTGTAACTAGATTATGGAGGAAGCTGGACGACAGTCTGAGAAGTTCTGCTTGTGGAAGCCGGTCCACTGTGGGCTCTGCCGCGTCGCAGGCCATTTCAGGCTCGGCTGCATCGTGCAGGAGGGGCACAGAGTGCACGAACACAGCTGCAGTAAACAAGAAGCTGGCTTCCTGCAGGAGACAAGAGCGCGGTCGCGTCTGTGGGCGCAGCGGAAGCGCACTCGTCAACTCAAGAGAGAGGAAGCTGCTCACAGAGGCTCCGCCCGCCGCCGCTGTCACTCACGTAAAGCACACGTGTTTGGGCTGATGTAAGAGCGACAGGAGGGCCTTCTGATAGATCGCTCGTGAGAAGTTGAATAAAGTCACCAAAAACAGCATTGTCCTGCTTGAGAACTCCCCCCTCCCTGTGAGAACAAACATACCTGTCTCCACAATGACACAAAGATGTATTTTGTCTGCCCCGACGTGAAAACAGGCAGTATGTTATAATATTTCATGCCGATTACAGCACAGGAAGCGGATATACAAAGTTAACTCAAATAGAATAGCTCCAAAATGTTTGGACCCCTCTCCCTCTTTGCTCGGGGGTCTGCCTCTTACCCTCAGCCAGCACGACATCCTTGAGCTTGTCCACGGCCTCGGCGAAGCGCGCCACGTCCCTCAGCAGGGCTGGGATGTCCTCCACCTCGATCACGGTGCTCTCCGGTACTTCGGACTGGGGGGACGGGCTCAAGGCCCCCTTTCCCTGACCTTTAGTGTGGACCCACGATGGCAGCGGGAACCCTGGGGAGACATGGAAACACAAGACGGTCAATTTTGCCTGGAATATTCCACCTCTGAGACGTTCTCAAGAGAGTAACTCCTTGGAGACGGTTCCAAGAAAGCTCTTCAAAGTGGACACAAACTACCCTCAGAATTACGATGTAAATGAAGAATATACAGAACACACAAAGCAAATTTAGAGGTGCAGTTAGGTGTAGGAGAGATTTGGGGTACAACGAATTTAAGAGCTTTGAATGTTAAGATTTCTTTAAGAATAATCAACCTTCAAAGTTGCTTTCTGTTTAGAGTCCTATCATCCTATAAGAACTAGGATGCTCTGTTGAAGCGCCAGAGTCGCACACATCCACCCAGCTGTTGACACAGAGGGCCACGCCTTCAGCAGCCAGGTGTGATGACTTTAATGAGACACTGTGTAGAAGTGAAGGTTGTTCTTGAGGCTGACCTGCGGCACTGGCGTGTCGACTCAGAGCGGTGGGCCTCTTCAGGGTCTGGACAGGGGACGGACAGCCCACCCCCTGCATGGCGGCCAGCTTGGCATGCTGGGGGCTCGGGGTCCCCGGGCAGGACAGGGACAAATCCTGGAGCCCCGCTGCGGTCGGGGTGAGGCTCGAAGAGGCGGTGGAGGAACAGGGCGAGGAGAAGAGGGCGGCGTCGCCCGCATCTTTCCGAGGCTGCTCCGAGAGAATGGACAGCTGGGAGAAAGAAATGCAGATTTTAAGTTTTCCACTGGAGGTTCGTCCGATCCCACTCATTAATTCCTACAATAAGCTGCTTTTTCTTGGTCAGTTAAGTTTTAAATAAAAAATAAATAGAACAAAATACATCTGAGAGATACGTTTCTTCTGACTGGGAGTATTATTATTACTCAGCCAGAGTTCTGACTGAATCTGATCTGAATCTATGAAGGTAGAAGATTAGGGTGATGGCAAGAGGCCTTCCCACCTCTGAGACCTGGAGCTCATCAGCAAAGATAAATCATCAAAATATTAGTGGAAATGTACGCTGCTCCACAGTTATATGAAGAGTACAACTATTTTAACATGCCAGTCTAAATGAAATGAAAAACAGACTTTTTTAAAAAAAAATGATACCCTTTGAACATCGTCTTCTCATCTTTTGGGAGATCTCCGTCTCATTTTCAACGCGAAACAAACTTCTTGGTTAAATAATCATCATTTTGATTCTAAGTTTATCAAGTGTGTGACTAAATTTGGGCCCGACTTTATCTGAATCTGTCTACATCTGCATTGTTAAATCTGTTTTTATACTTATACTTCTGAAAATGAACCAGACCTGTTCATCTTTAAAAGTACCCTGAGAAGGCCTGCGGTGTGAATTCACCCATCCAAAAAGTAACTCGGTTGAATTCAGCTTGGTATACCAACATTCATCCGATTCTTAATGAAGCAAAATATGCATTTAAAGCTCGATGTATTTGTAAGCTGAAACGGTAGCTCTGATCAACTTTTGGAACGGGAGAGAAAAAGCACTGAGCCGCTTCAGTAAACGATCGACGGCTAGAGACCGTTAAGGCTCCCTACAGAGAGGAGTGACCTACGATGGCCCCTATGGCCTCCGCCGCCACCGCTAGCACCAGCAGCAGCAGCTCTGCTGTTGGTAAACACACATAGGAAGCCTTTCACAAGATCCTGAGCTGCATTGTGCAACACTTCCTGACTCCAAGCTGCCTCGGGTGTGGTAATTTGACACATAGTGTCGAATGTCATGATGGTTGAAGAGGCCACACTGGAAATTCCCCCAAATGAAGTGCAAACAAGACACACTGAAAAAAATTTAGGGGTTAATGTCAAACACATTTCTGACCTGACCAAAAACATCTCGGGTCAGACGTAAGGAACTAGAATATTGCACGTATCCGGATGGCGTTGAAGAGAAGTAGCCTCCTACCTGTTTAAGCCATATGCTGTGCTTGTTGGGCAGTATGTCCAGCTTGTCCTTGCCTTTGGACTCTGCTTTCTTAACTCTCTGAGTGGTGGAGTAAGGGTTGTAGCTGTTTTTATTGCTACGTTTCAGCATTCTTCTCAATCTAGCTGCAGCTCCAATCCACTTCTGAATGCAGTCTCTCACCGAGCCACTGCAGAATGGCTCGCACGAAAAAGCTGAACGAACGAAAACCCGCAAGAGATGAACCTCCTATGCAACACTTGACCAGATGTGAGCCAATGTGGGATCGGGTGCCAGTGAGCGCATTTTGCCCTCATGACGCTGCGTTTTGATGATTGCCTTCAAGAAGTTTCATGCAGTTGACAGTTTCTCACACCATGCAGCCAGCAAAGCAGATTTTTTATTTTTTTTTTTTAAAGCTGAGAGCAGGCGTTAAAAGCCCCTCCACTCTCACACAAATAGAAACACCCCTGGTTTGGAGATCTGTCCAGCCTGTCTCCTCCAGATGAAGGTTATCTGACTCTACACACACACACACACCAACAGACTAACAAGGGAGAAACCAGAAGTGATGCGCTACTCACAGACGCCGCGCCGCTCTGTGGCCCCGGGCTTCCTGTTCGGCTCTTCTTTGAGATGGACGGCGTCTTGATGAGCTCCCGCGGTTTCTTCCTGAACATCTTCAGAGTGCCCTTCCCGTCCATCCCGACTTCTTTGAGTTTGACGCACAGACCCCCCACCCACCCCCCGACTCGCCACTTGTTCCGTCTGCCGCTGGCGTTCAGCGGGAACTCGGTGCCATCCGGACCAGCTCTGAGCCACGATAGCTGTGTGTGCGTCTTCCTCCTCCTGTGGCTGCTGCTGTTGCTCACCGAGCCGCGCAGGCTCACTGACTCGCAGAGACGCACCGCTGGGCTCACCGCAAAACTGCGCGCTCTTGGCATCCGCTCTCTGCGCACGCGTGGGCGTGGGGGGAGACACAGAGGTGTATTACACCTGCTCTACAAACTTTCAACGGGAATATCTCAGCTCGGAGGCAGATTTGTCTCATGGGTGAGAACCGATGTGATGGAGGGGGGGTGCTGCTCTCTCTCTCTCTCTCTCTCAGTTGTCTCTTCGCTCCATCCAGCAATTAGCCCATCCTGACACAGGTGCGTGTCCAACACGTGACCCGGGCTGCGTCACCTGCTCGAGACGTTAAAACGAGTGTTATCAATGCAAACAAGATTTTTACTCCCAGTGTGGAAAATGCAAATTTAGGGAGCTCAGGAAGATCCCGCTAAACTCTGGTTACAAAACTCAAATCCCTAAAAGCGTGTTCTGATAGAAGCTTTAAAGGTCAAATATTTACTTCAAAACTATATATATATATATATATATATATATATATATATATCAATGTCTTTTTGCCCTCCAGCGTTTCTCCCTTTGCTCCACAGCAAACGGAGAAACCATTAAAGTACAACTCGAAACCACTTCTTTCTCGCTCTCTGCATCAGCGCAGACTCGCTATGAACCTCACCACACGTCACTACTTCTACTTTTAATGTAATGCCGTTACGGGGCTTTAACATGGCAGGTGAAACATTGACGTATTAAACTACAACTGCATTTTGAGTTAGAAAAACACATCCTGGGGCATGTTGTGGTGGCGTAGGGGATCGCGCGACCCACGTTTGGAGGCCTTGAGTCCTCGACGCGGCCGTCGCGGGTTCGATTCCCGGAATCCGCATGTCTTTCCCCCCTTCCTGTCAGCCTACTTTCGTACGAGGGACACTAGAGCCCACAAAAAGTAACGTGGAGGGGAGAGAAAAAAAATAAATACACATCCTGTCATCATCGACGTGACTCTCGTATTAAATTTTGTCTTTTAATAAAAGATTGGAACAGTTCCTTTTTCGAGGTGAACTCATAAGGCAACAGAAAACACCACTGACATTTAAAACAAGCATTTGGTGCACCACTTTATTGGATGTAGTGGAAACCAGAAGTTTATATACACAGAGTAAAACGACAGGTATGCATTTTGTTTCCTGAAGTTAAATCAGACCAAACTTCCCTTGTTTTAGTTCAGTTAGAACCAAGCAAACAATTGACTCGCCACTTGTTCCGAGTGTTTTTGGTTTTAAGGAAAACCAAAAACACTTGACCTAATTAGTCATGTAGCTCAAATTCAATGCTGCCAAATATTGAAATGTATTGGCATTAAATAAATCTCTAATACTGTATTCTCTCTGTGTTGTTGTAGCATTTAGCAAAGCAACATAATTTGAGTAATTCTAACTCAAAACAAGAGAAGCTTGGTCTGATTTCATTTCAAATGAGAATAAAAGACTTTAGTGTCTTTTATTTGGTGTATGGAAACTTCCTTCATCAACTGTACATAAATCCACCCCATCATGTCTGCTGTAATTCTGCCTGGATGTTTGACCTCCATTCTCATCAGAATTTAATGTTTGAGCTTATAAACATGGTAATTTCTGGCACAGTTTCAGATGATTAGAGTCTCATATCCAGCCAGATTTAACTCTTGATTCATGTTGATGGCTAAAAAAAAATGTGTGGTCTCTTTGTCAATTGCAAAGGGACATTTAGCCAAATATTAGTGAGGGTGTACATACATTTGACTATGTGTAATTAATTTTAAACCTGTATATTAAAGAAAATCCACTATAAATTCTTGCCTGGAAATAAGAAAAATAATCTGTGCAGTTGTATGTAGGGGGGTGGAAGAGACTTCTGAACTGAGCTGAATTTCTTCTGCTAACCCCCAACATAAAACCAAAAATAATTTGCACGCAAATTATTTTTCTATGTACGCAAAGCATTCAGTCACATGGAGAAAATATTTATATACCAGGGTTTTTCTTCCCTTCTGTTGGAGCAAAGTCATTCATGTTAAGTTGTCCTTTCTGCTGCAGCAGGTTTTATAGTTTGTCACATATTTATCCTTAGTACAAAATGTACAGTGGATATCATCCTCAGTGATCGTGGTTGTGTCTTACACTTAAAAGACTTCATAAACTCATTGTGAAATTAGAAAAAACTCTTTATTGTAGAAAAGGTTTAAAAACTGGTTTCTTAATTGGTCTTAAGGGTAGGTTAGGGGTAGGTTAACATCACTTTGCTTAATGATTTCTAAAAAAACTAGAATTTGTACATTACAGCAGTTAAAACAGACTGAGTTGCTTTAAGTATTTTTAACATAATAAATATAAAAAGGAAAAAAAAAACAGGCACTTTGATCTAAAATGTTTTCAGTGAGACATTTTTTTGGTAATTTGTCATACATTGAACAACATCGCCCTCTTTAGAGAAACTTTAACAATCCTCCGAGCATCTAGAGTTCAGTTGCCGGACCCCATTCAATATCGTCGGCCTCTTCCTCCTCGTCAAACTCGTCCTCGTCGGAGCTGTCGCTGCCTTGGATCTGTGTGCGTCTGTACTGGACTGCTTGGTGGTGATGGGCCAACCTGAGGAGGTGACGGGCAGAACGGTGAAGAGTCAGAGTGGATCAGTCTCGTTTTAACCAATGAATCCCACAAAGAGGGAGCCAGGACTTACACGATGTACGACGGGCCTTTCTTTTGCTCGGGCTGGGTCTGTGGTTCTGCCGCACGTGTCTGGAACAGAGGGGAAAACACATTTAAAACTAGAACAGATTCAAACTCTTCATAATAAAAGTTTGCTTTGTTGTGTTGAAATTCTGCAAAAACAGCAAAGCACTCTGATTCTCGTCAAGGTACAGCAGTACTTCGCGGGGATTTTAATTTATTTTGAATTGAATTAACTTTAGATGTAACTCTACATTTGACTCAAAAACTGTTTTGCAGCAGAGTTTCAACCATAAAGCTCTAAAACACATAAAATGGAGCATTTTGTTTGTCTTCCTTGGCTGGTTTTCTAAATGGTAGGCAGGTGAAGACAAAAAACATTTTAATCTGTAAACTCTGGGGCAACATCTAAAATGTCTTTCTGTAGCCAGGAAAGTGTTTACACTTTTCTGGTCTACAATATTCAGTCACTATTGTGCCAGAAGCTCATTCAAAGATGCATTTTCCAAATATTAGTAGAGTGTGTGTATATATTTGAGCCTATATTTTAAATTTTATTACCCTGTGTGGATTAGACAAAATCCAGAATAAATTAAAATTTGTGGATTTTGTTAAGTTTCATTGAAGCCGTATTTAGTCTAATATCATTTTATAGAAAAATTAAAGTTCAAGTAAACCAAAAAAAGGCCCAAACTAAATGGGAACTTTATGCTCTTAGTGAGTGTATGTTAAGACCTTACTAACTTTGTAAATTGTTTTTTTTCTTTACATAAGGCCAATATGTGCCAAATTAAAAACATATTGTTTAAAGCAGGGGTGTCAAACTCATTTTCATTTTGGGCCGTATCAAAAATCTGAATGTTCTTAAAGGGCCGGTTGTGCCAGAATCTATTGGTAAAACCTATTAAACTGTTGAAATACGTATAAACAGATTTTTGTTTCAATAAGTGTTTGCTAAAATGAAATAATATGAGACATCTTTTTACACTGATCAGTCCATCCAGAATTTTGTGATTGTTTTGTGGGGTTTTTTGCAATCAAAGTCATAGATTTTGTGGTGCTGATTTAGAAATATTTGAAGGGATATTTGTGCTAATGTATGATGCTAAATGTGACTTTTTGTTTTATTGTTGTATCGATCGCTTGACATCAAGTAAAGCTGAGGCAGCAGTCACTTAAACCCAATGGATTTGGCCAAGTTTGACAAACATTTGCAGTAAAATCAGGATCAAATGTGGGGATCGGTTGACTTTGTGTGAATTTTGCGGATTTGTGAATAACTGGATGTCTAGAGGGCCACAAAAAAAGCTGCGGCGGGCCATATTTGGCCCCCGGGCCTTGAGTTTGACACATGTCTTATAAGTTATTTCCATGTTTAATTCCAGTAAGAAGCTAGAGGAGGGTTAAGCTGTTTCTCAAATATTGTGACGACCATAACAATTCTCAACTACCATAGATTGACTTTAATAAATAAAACTCAGGTTTCTGTTTGGACAAACCTGCTCTAGTCTCTCCTCAATAGCAGACAGGGGGGCAGGTGGGAAGCTCTCCGGCTCCTCCTCGCCATACGATGTCTCGCGTACCGATCGTCGATTTGATGGGTTGGGGGCTATAAAGTCTGGCGGTCCGTCTGAGAGAGTGTTGGGTTCGTCTACATCGAGACCATCAAAGTCAGAGTCTGTAAAGCTGCGTTGAGACGGCTCTTCCTGCTCTGCAGGGCTCTGGGGCGGGCTGTAGTCCTCCTGGCGGGGTGATCTGGGCTCCGGCACATGCATCAACGGTGGGACTTCTCTGTCCGAATAGCCATAGTCACCAGGCTCCTCATCAGCGGCTGGAGTGTCGTACTCTAAGGCGGGTTCAGACGATCGGGCCAGAGCAGCTCCGGGTCCCCGGGAGCTTTGTGGGAACCTGGCGGCTTCCTGACCTGGATAGGCCTCCTCCAGGTCCTCGTTGTCGGTGTATGCCTCTCCGTCGGTGATGGCTTCTCCGTCGGTGTCCTCCAGATCGCTGGCAGCGCTCAGGTAGTCCATCTGGCTCGGGTCCAGAGCATCCAAGTCCTGCACCCCTCCGCTCTCCAGCTGGACAGAAGAGAACATGAGTGGAGAGGTTTTAAACAAATGAAGCTGAATAGGAAGAACTTTATAATTGCACCACAGCGCCCCCTAACTAAACCTGTCGTGTATTATTCAAACTGCGCAACATGCAGGTTATAAAATGCGTCTTTTCAAATGTACTTGATTGTAAGACTGGGTATTTGATGGAAAAACAAAACGAATTCCCCCACTGTGTGATTCTTAAAAGTGCCTCACTTCAGTCAGTTTAAGATCTGTCCTTGTTTTTTTTTTTGACAGGCACAATTTCTGAAAATTAAAGTCATGAAGCCATCTTCCTTCTTCAAAACAAAGAACCTGGCTTGAGAAACGCCTTGAACACACAAGTGTGTGTAACCACTGTGAAGATGTGGTCAACATGAGTAAACTTCAGGATGTGAACAAATCGCATGCATGTTGGCTCAAACAGTTTGCAAACTGCAAACCGACAAGAGAGATTTGGAGAGGTTTTAAAAGTCCACTTGTTCAGCTAAGAGTAGCGGTCTATCCAGGACTACAGAGAGCTTTATTATACCAGATTATCCCCAGTGGTCATTGGAGCAGCGTGACATACCGTGATCTCTGACACCCAGACAGGTTTGGATTGCTGGTGCCGGATGCTCTCCTTCAGAGAGTCGTACCACTTGTGGGAGCCGGGCTGGAGGTCTATCCGAGCTGAAGGGCAAAACCAGGAGAAATACCGTGAACGTTGCTGAGTCACAAGTGAGGGGAAAACGCTTCTGTCCCTACTAATGTATCTTGCATTTAACCGTCTAACATGAGGGATACCTGCGAACAGATGGTTGGCGTGTTTCCTCATCTTGACGGCCTGGGAGTAGAGGCGTCTGGAGCTCTTGTTGGAGTCGGGCTTGTACTTGTGCCTCATTGCCTTGACGTCTTTGCGGTTGTGGGGGTCTAAGAACAACACCATCGGGTGATACTGGATGTAATTCAGCCGCTCCACTGCAGTGGGAGTGATGTCCAGCAGGGGGTGCTTGTCCTGGAAGAAAACTCAAATAATTCAGAAGATGACACAGGAAACAAAATGTCTACTGTTGAGAAATAAAGCATTTAAAGTTGAATTTGAATGTTTTCTTCTCACCTTCTCTGCTATTCTCCTAACAGTGTCCAGTTTAATAACTGTGGAGCCATTGTCTCCTCCGCCGCCCCGTGGAACCATCTCTGTGGAAATAAAGTTCAACACAAATAATAATCAGGTGCAAGCCTCAATATGTGCAATGCCTTTCTGTTATTCATGAGAAAGGTTAGAAACTGACCTGCCACCTCATATTCATCAGGCATCTCATGGGCCAGCTTCTCCATGGCGATATCATTCAGGGGTCCCAGGATGACAATTGGTCGTTTGAAATTAGCTGGTAGAAAAAAACAACAACCAATCAGCTGCTTCAAAACTGAACTGAATGTGACTTTCTGAACTAACAGTGTCCATGTGTTCGTGTGTGAGACCCGTGCCCACCTTCCCTGAGCAGGACCCTCTCATAGGCCGGGAATTTGCCCTGAATGGTGAGCTGCAGCAGGTCTTCCCGAGTCCGTCTGTTATTCTTCTCGTTCTTTTTGTTTCCACGAAGTCCTCGCAGTTTCCAGAACTCTGCCCTCGGGCCGGTTCCCTGCCTTTCTCCAGTGGACCGCTGCGTTCGCTCGATGGTGGCCAGCTTCTCTGCCCTGCGGGAGGCGATTGTTGGAAGAAAATTTTAATCTGGGGATTTATTCAAATCCGTCTTCAGATTTTGCCACATTACACCGTCGAGCTTCAGTGTGTTTAATAAAACTTTATATGACAATAATACACTGAGTGAAAGAAAAATCCGGCTTGAATTTTTACTTTTTTTGGTGGCAAAAAGCTGGGAAAATTATAGAAAATGGAAAGAGAAAAATATGGCCATGCATCTGAACTGAGAAACAGGGAAAGAACTATAATAAGAAAAGCTGCAAAGAGACTGGATGTAACTCTGGAGGAGCTACAGAGAACCACAGCTCAGGTAAGACATCAGTTGTGTGCTTAAATATTTTATAAGTCAAATAATTTTTTGTTTCTATACTACCAAATTATCAGTGTGAAAGGATAATAAATATTTATTTAACTTTAAGAAGAACTCATTGAATGCAGAGACAGTTATAATGTTTTAACAGTTCACTTTTATTAATACATCTTGCCACAATTGGTCTTTTAATAATGTTCACAGAAATGAGTTTGACCCAGCTGGCTTAGATCAAAACTGTTCAGGTGTTAAAATGGCCTAGTCAAAGTCAATACCTAACTCCAACAGATTCTGTGCTAAGAGTAAAAAAATGTGGTTTCATGCCACACTTTTCAACTTGTTATTCGTAAAAAATAAATGAATAAATAGTGCCTTTGTCTTTCAGTTATGCTTTACTTGTCTTGGTTTATCACATAAAATCCAAATAAAATAAAGTTTGAGGTTGTAATGTGGCTGCATATCAAAGAGCTTAAGGAGGAATATAACGCGTTTCCTCACCGCTCCTTGTTGGGGATGGTTCCTTTATCCATCTCATGCAGGTCGTTCCCCATGCGGACAGCAAGCCAGTTGCCGATCTTCCCAGTGAACATCGTATCCAGGACCCTGAACACCTCACCTCTGGTGAAGCTCAGGCCCTTGGGGTTATCTGCCTCGTGGTCAAAGTGCGTCCGGACGTAGAAGTTGTCCCCCAGGTTGGACTTGATGATCTTCTTGTAAACTGAAGATAGAGTAGAAGTTAGGACTGACAAACACTAAAAGTAAATCATACCATGATTAGCTGCGCTCCACACTTACGGTCCATCTTTTTCTGAGTGCACAGTTCCACCCGCTCTCCCGCTGGAAGATTGAGGAGGAAGTTGGCAGCTTCCTCTCGCGTGAAATGGGCAAAATCAACATTATTTACCTGAAAATAAACAAAGACCAAAGGCTTGATTCAGTTTAAAAGCCAAATAAATCACCAAATTTATTCATTTACTTATAAATAAATTATTTTGAACAGACAAAAATGAAAGCAAGAAAGAAGGAAAAATAAATAAATTATCACGCCCAATTGACATGCAATTTTATATAATCTATTCAAAAAGGAGCAGGTAGAAGATACAAGATCTTATGATTTCCTGCCCCTTTCATACTCATCAACATATAAACAATTAAATGTCCAAACACCAGATAAACATAAATTATTTCTACCTTACAAGACATTTAAAACACCACATTCTCATCTTTAGATGTACAATTTATTTACACACTTTTAATATCATCAATAGTATGGTCTTTGAAACGCTCATACAACATATTTCCCAACAAGCTTCTTTTTAAAACAGGTTTTTAAGTTGGTTTATATTTGTACTTTTTTGACCTCAATCCAATAAAATAAATAAAAATGTGAACAAGTCAGATAAGGTTACCTTGAGGATCTGGTCTCCCTCCTTCATTCCCTCCTCGTATGCTGGGCTGTTTGGCTGAACTCCGCCCACAAAGATCCCAACATCGTTGCCTCCCACCAGCCTGAGGCCCAAACTGCGCCCTTTGACAAACCTCACTGTGTTTACGTCAGAGCTGTACCTACAGAAAACAAAAGAATGAGATGCCAAACAAATCAGATCACTGGAATTATTTTTATGAAGTTTAAATACAGATGAATTTTGTTAAGAATATATTCCTCACCCAGGATTAGATGATGGGTAAGAGTCAGGAGGTAGGAAATAAAGAGGCTCCTCTGCAGGTTTGGCTGCAAGAGAAATCAAAACATCGCAGTTTAGCTAATTTCATGGATGGAATTATAACTATGGTAACCATACAATAAGAATTTTAAAAATAATTTTAATAAATTTAGATGTTAAACTTTCTTATCCCGAGGCTTACAGTAGAGCTCAGGGTTATTCACTGAAATCCCAGACCGGACGGTGCCGCCTCCGTTTGCAGCACGAGGAACACTGCAGAGTAAAAAACAGATCTTTATTCTCCAATCTCACTGCTGCAGCTTTTTTATGTGGTTCAAACAAATATGTCACACAGATTAATCTTAATTTGATGGCAGATAAAGCTAGAGGATGGAGAAAACAAGATTAATTAAATCACAGAGAACTTCAGAGAAGATGGATTAACTATGAAAGAAAAAGATTAATTGAACAACAAAATAAAAACTAAATCAGCATGCTAACAAGAGTTGAAATGTGGGTAACTTTTTGTTTTGTTTATTAATTTGTATTTTGAACAGGTACAAGAAAAAAGTGGCTTATTTGATTTAAAAAAATCTGCACATTTTATAAATCATCTGTACTTTTTTTTTTTTTTACCAGCAGGACACCAAGTAATCCATTATAACCTTTTTTAAATCTCTGTCCAACAACTAGTGTAAATTAAAGGACTCTTAATATATGAATGGAGTGATTTGATTCTTATTTATTAAGTTAACTGAACTGAGAACCAGTTACATATCTTAAAATAAAAGTTATATTTACTTCCAACTTCTAATTATTTTATTTTACTGTAAAATTCTGAAGAGGTTAAATGAACAGAAATGGATTTAATCTAGGTCTGTTAAAAGGCACCTTTCTTACTAAGTTAATATATTGCTGTGTTATATTCTTTTAAAGTATTTTAAAGTATAAAAATCTATTAAAAATCCATTTAAAAATGTGTCCAAATAACTAGAATATCAAGATAATTAAAAATCAGTTTAGAAAATAATAGGTATGTTTCTCAATAGCCCACTTTAACTTGTTTTAAAAGAGATGACACCTTTTAGGTATATTTGATAATAATAATAATAATAATAATAATAAAAAAAACCAATCCAGTTTTGGTTTAATTTGTTCAGGTTACCTGCGGTGGTCCTGCTCTCGCTCAGAGCTGCCAGACCTTCTGAGATGTGAAAGCTCGTCTGACTCGGAGGAATCTGAAAGAGAAACAAAAGAGGCTTTTCAGAGACTCTGCTGTCACGGTTTGCATGGTCAAAAACGACGATAACAGCTCAACATTAAGGAGTAAACCCACCATCTGGAGGCGGCCTGGCGGGGGATTTGACTCGACGTGAAGGCTCCCTTCTTGCAGCAAGTGAAGTTGCTTTCTTAGACAGGACTCTAACAAAAAAATGTCAAAAAGAAACTTATTTGTCAATAACATAAAGACTATGAAATAGAAATTAGTGGTTTTCTGCTTAAAATATTCATTAGTCATGCTTCAGCTTATGCAGACTGGAGAAATTTAACATAACCAATAAAGATTACAAATACAGATCAACTGGAGTATTGTTATGCGAGTCAGATATAACTCCTCTCTCTGATCCACTTTGCTTTATGTCAAAAAGATTTAGATATTGCTAATAAATATATGTTGACAGATATATTTAGCAACAAGGACTAGTTTAAAACACAAACAATTTGTTGTTTGGACGATGGAGTGACGTAATCCTGGTGTATTTTGGATTCTCAGCAGCTGAAATGTAATGTGATGCCATCTGAACAGGAAGTCATGTCATGTGCACCAGTGTGTGCAGAGTGTAAATTAAAAAAAAAAGTGATGGCAGATGAGTTTGTGTAAAACAAACCAAACACTCTTGTTTCTCTTGTTTCAAGAAATTGACCTTCTTGGTTCTGTAAGTGTATATAAATTAGGTTAAACGCTCCTGTGTTAGTAATTGTACTTAATAAGCAAATAAAAGTCTGAAATTGTGTTTTAAGCTGAAAATCTAAAATGTAAGACTAAATATTGGTATTTTTGTTCTACCAACAATTTTCTGGACACTTTCACAGGAATCTGTAATGGCAGATTTTTCAAGCCATTTCTAAAAAAAAAAAAACTATTTAATCATACAATAGATTTTATTTAGTGATAGTGGATTGAATATTACCTTTAGGAATTTTAAAATCTTATTAAAATACATTGGTGTATATTAGAACATTACAAAACATAAATAAGTACAACAGGTATTGATACCTTTGCAGGCCTCTGTGGGCCTATAAAGTGTGATAGGATTTTTATGATCCGACTGTCCACCTGCTCAGGTTTACTGTCAACAGCTGAGGTTAAATTTAGTTTCTTCGAGGAACTCTCAAGTCAATTGTTTTGGAAGGTTATGTTTATACAAAAGTGCCAACTCATGAAAGCTTCCTGGTGCAGGAACCCAGTGCTTGGTAGATTACAGACATTGTAGAAAGTAGATGAAGCCCACCTGAGAGTGTGAGATGTATCTCACCTGCGTCTCCCCTTGGCTGCGTTTGAGTTTCTGCCCCCTGAGGAGTCCTTGCGGGGGGCGGATGCATCACTGGCATCTGACTCGGCGTCCGAGTTAGCTGTAAAGGTCAGTGAATATATGGAATGTGGTTTTAAAGCTACTTAATGCAATCTAAAAAAAAAAAAAAAAAAAGAAAGAAAGAATGAAAACTGAGAAGGTTTTTCCATGCTGACATTTCTTTGGCAGTTCGCTGGTTTCGCTCCATCGAGGCGGCTCGACGGGAGGCTGCAGAGAAACCTCTGGCAAGGTCCTGGAAGATAAACAAAAAAAAAAAAGAGGGAGGTGGGAGTGAGGGAGGAGGAAGACAACAAATCTCAGTTATGTTTGACGAGGGGGGGACTCGTGGCTATATTGATGATAATCTGAGACTTAAGTGGTAAATATTCACCTTATTACCTCTGAGGTGAGCTCTCTGTGAGAAGGTCAACTGCATTGTGACCAATCAAAATGATCCATTTTAATCATGTGGTAGGTAAAGCCTCTGGGCCAGTAAATATCTGAACTAACCTCATTTTAAAAATCATGCTTTGAAACACAGGCAGATTTTCAGGAACTGATGAATGATCGGTTTATTGGCGTCTGATTGGAGCAGCGCTGCTTCATTGATAAGTACTCTGATCAATACAGCCACATACATGTTCTGTAAAAAGCCACCTTTATTCATTTTATTATTAGTTAACAAAAATTTTAAACACAAGTGATACACAGTTGAAAAATAAATCAAGTAAAAAAAAAAAAGAAAAAAAAACTGGTCCAGAATAAGCAAACGAATAAACAAACACACACAAAAAAACAGAGAGGGCTGCTTCAATTGTCAAAATCAAACGACAGTTTGTGATTAGCTAAGGGTAAAAGTGGGGGAGCCGTGAAGTCTGGCCAGTGTCCGCTTCGTGAACTCTTGCAGAGTTTCAGGTGTGGATTTTGGAGGACCATCATCTGTACCTGTATCTGCTGATCGAGTCCTGGCTGTACGAAGTGCTGTTCCTCTGAGGAGGCGCCGACGTGCTGTCCGACTCAGAATCAGAATCTGGAAACGAGGATGGCAGAATAACTCTTATTACAAAGTAAACTAACAGCAGCACCACAGAGCTCTGCAAACACGTTCACATCCCAGGAAGATTTTTTTACACTTTATCTTGTTGCAACTGCAATTTATTTGGATTTAAGAGCTTGATTGATAAAGTAGTGCATATTTGTGAACTGGAAGGAAAATGAAAAATGTTTTAAAACTGAATTTTTGAGGTACATCACTAAATCTCTCTGAACACAATAACCTCAATATGCAACAAGGTGGAGACAGCATCATGCTGTGGGCAAGTTGGGGAATGAAACTAATGACTCAGAGGGTTTAAACAGAAATGCATTGCACATTTTTTCAGTTTCATTACTGAACAGTGTTTTTACACCATACATCATTTTCTGTTTCACAATTATTCACTACTTTGTTTTCGTTTATAATCTAAAATGTCAGTAAAAGATTAACATTCAAGGCTGTAGTGTGACATTTTCTTTGTAAATTATTATTCTAATTATAATGTTTTCATTTTGTACCGACAACTAGGGCGCTAATCCTTTAAAGTTAATGAGTATTTTTTAAAGCAACTAGCGAAACATTCATAGAGGTGTCAAGCACTTGTGTACTTGGCCATCTCTTTTTACACTTTATTTTAAGCACTTAAAACTAGAATAAATATTGTCAGGGAGTTGTTGAGGGTACACAACGTCACAAGGAAGCTGGATTATTTTGTGTTTATACAGACCTGGGGGTGGGATCCTCACAGGGGAGCTGACTCTTCTTGGTGGCTCTTGGCGAACTGTGATGGGGGAGGATTTCAGACTAACATGGGGAAGATCAGAAAGAGATCTGCAGAAACAATGCAAAGGAGATGGGAATCATTTATTATTATAGTTTTTTAAATATTTAAAAAGTCAACTATTTCCTTATGTTCACCATGTGATTTGGTTATCTAAATATTTTAGCACACCAGCGCTTCAAATCTCTCAGTGAATTAAAATGCAGTCCGTACTTGTATCTGGTGTCTGGGAGGGCGCTTTCTCTGTGTGGAGGTGGGGAGGCGCTGCGGTCGGAGTCGGACTCAGACACCGGCCTGCGTGGCTTTGAGGAAGAGGAGGAGGGACGGGTTAAGGTCCAGTTCTGCACAGGAGAAGATCGTGGGTTTGGGAGAGCGGCCAATCCTGGAAGAGCTCTGCAAGGAGACGAACATCATCAAAGTCTTCACAGTAAGAATCTTTATCACTTTACTGTACAAGGAGCTAATAAAGATACACACTTTTTAAACTAACCCACTAAGATATAATTATTAGAAAGCTATCAAGTGAATGCAGAAGAGTAATAGCACAATTATGAATCAGCTCATAGAGAAAGCAGAACTATTAAAAATAGATTTAAAAATAACTAAATGACATGGGTTCAAAAAGGAACTTAAAATCAAGCTATCAAGTAGTGAATGTCAGTGAATGTCAAACTTCAAAGCACACGTCAGAAACCTCTTTAAATAATTTTTAACCTAAGTTAACTGACTTGTATTTGCTGGGGTCCTTCATTACTGGAATCTCTCTCCTGGCAGGAGGAGAAGTGCTGCGGTCCGAATCGGACTCAGATGGAGCTGACGAGAAAATTATTTACAATTAGAAACAACAATAACAATAAATGTACTTCATCTTACTGCCTACATGTGATTTGTTTAGTTGGTGGACCTAAAAACTAACTTGCATACAGCTCAACTCATTTAGCTCAAAAGTTGTTTGTTTTCCAGATGATCATTTTTATTGCAACAATGAAATGTGTATTTTTGAAAGGAAACAAATTTTCTGGAGGATGTACCTCTGCGAGGGGCGTAAGTTTTCGGAGCAGGCCGGGTCAGTGTGGAGCGTACAGGCGATGAATCCCTGGACTTGGCTTGGGGCGGTGGCTCAGCTCTCGTTCTAGGTTAAAAATATTTAACAACTTAAAAATTAGAACTAACGAATGAAAGAAAATGTAAAAAATGGTATGGGTCTGTACCTGCGTGTTCGTTTCTCTCGGGTGTGTTGACGTGATATCCGGCGAGGGGCGATGTCCTCTTCAATGTCTGAAATGTCTGATTGGTCACAGAAAGCAGTTTTGATGGAGTTACCCAGACAAGCTGCATGCAGAGATGATGAGCCCAAACTCTTTCAGATTTACCCTCCCCGCCTCTGAGCAACTCTTACCCTCCAGCTCTGAGCTGCTGCCCTTGCGCAGCTCGTCCCCGCTGTTTCGGGGGCTGTCGTCCACCTCCGGGATGGTGACCAGGAACTTGCGGTCGTCTCTGAGGACCGTCATGGTCAGCTTGCCCCTGCTCTTCTCCACCAGGTGCTTGGTCTCCAGGAGGGAAAGGTTCTCCGTCGTCATGCCGTTGATCTATTTCAACATGGATTAATGGAAAGCAGTGATTAGATTTCTTCCTTCATAACAGATAGAGGAAGTTTTCATGCTTTTCCAACCAGTCTGTATGCAGCATTCAGAAATCTTCACCTTTAGTATTAGGTCTCCTTCTTGCAGTGTGCCTTCCTTGGCGGCCAGGCCGCTGTCTGTCATGTGTTTTATAAATATCTGACTTCCCAGCTTCAGTCCATATTCTGCAAAACAGAATTTAACGATTTCAAGAACCAAGATTATTTTGGTACTAAAACAACCTCCAACCAGTGCTCCTACCATCTGTGGCTCTCTTTTTAACCAGCGTGGTTTTGATCGGTTTGTCTGGAGCGTGGTTCTGCGGCAGCTTCTTGTATCCGGACATCAGCGGCAGCGTCCCAACCTGCCCGTTGCGCTGAGGCGAGGGGCTGGAGCGGGTGTTGTAGCGTCCGCCATCCCTGTTGTCGCTGCCGTCTGAGTAGCGGCGCGCTCGTCTCGGCGGATCTTGATCCAGCAGGTTGGACTGAGAGGCGGCCCTCGTCGGCCTGGAGGTGGCCGGGATCTGGATCTTTCGAGGCCGTTTTACTGTCTGCAGGACAGAAAGGTCGGAGATTTACAGAGAAGGTCAACCGGTGAGCATTGGCAGGTTATTAACATTTTGTCACAGTAAAACCACAATGTGAGATGTTTAAACTATGAGATATTGTTTTATAACTCAACTCTGCTTCCTCTCTGACCTTTATGATGCCAATTATTCGCCAATGTTCTGCAGCCTTAACAGAATAGTGGCTTTTATATTGGGTTTAAATTACTCATGTTAACAATTGTAGAATTTTATTTGGAGGTATGAAGTTATGCTTTAAGTTTCTGTGCTATTCTAAGTAATTTTAAGTAGATTTTAAGTAATTTTAATTACTTAAAATCTTAAGATAAACTGAGGATTGTAGAAGTGGTGTGACATAATGTGATAGGGTTCAAGGGCTGTGAATATTTTTACTTGGTGCAGAAGCTGCTGGCCTGTCACAATAAATGACAAATCAATTAATCACATAACTTAAAAGAAACTCAATAATTTAATTTGCTTGATTTATCATTTTTCTCTCTTCTTTCTCTTGTTACCAAAAACTGAATAAAAGTCATCAGTCTGGTGCTTTGGTCTCAACTATCCCTTTTTTAAAATAAAATATTGTTTACAGAGACTTCATAACTAATTTTATTTGTTGTTTCTGTTGTTTCCTTTATTTATTTTGGATATTTCAAATGTCTTCCAGTTCCAGTGTTTATCTTTTAGAATGTGTTCTTGCATTACTGTGCCATTGTTACTATTGTATTACTTTAAAAAACATTATCGTTTATCGCAATAAGTTCTGAGACAAGTTATCATCCAGCAAAATTTGTCATGACTGGCCTAGCAGCTGTTTTATTTTTTGCCTCTGCAATTACTCACAACGTTTGCCGTCTTGCCACATGACTTGAGGACCTGAATGGTGTAGTTAGAGTGAACATTATCCATCGAAACTCCATTGACCATGACAATTTGGTCTTTGTGGCTACAAAATAAAAGCACAAGAAGCCACACATATAAGCCTGTTTCTGTAGGTTGATATAAACACTTTTTTAATCAAAGGAGAAACCTACTAGAGGCGTCCCATGGCCGGTCCATTAGGCAAAACATCCGACACCACCACAGCTGTGTCCCCGGTGTCTGGGTGAGCCTTGTCCTTCCCTCCTGATAGAGCAAAACCAAAACCCACCTTTGGGTCCTGAAATGAAGAGATAAAGAGGGAGGACTGAGATAAGGAGAAAATTACACAAAGCACATTAAAGGCAGAGAAGGAGTGCAGCAAAATGAGAGGGTAGAAATGCAGGCTAAGTGGGTGATAGAGCGTAGCGATAGAGAGAGAAGCACATTCCAGCGCCAGGATGGTGACGAGCCAGTTGGTGCTGCGGGGCGCAGCAGGGTGTGTCTCTCTGAATTCCTGCTGGGAAGCTAGATGTCTGAAGCACGGTCCACCTTAGACCCCCGAGTTCCTCGCAATGGCCTTGACAAACACCGAAACAACACCCAGCCTGCTTGTTTCCATGGAAGTAGCCAAAAACCAAACAGCACGAAGCACAACAGCAAAACATTTTTCATACTCATTAATGTTTTTCCCCTCATTTATCAACGATTCTTCATCATCAGGATGACAAAAACAGGTGCTTACTTTGTTTAGTGTTATCGTGTGCTGCTCCCATATCGTTAACTCATCCATGCCTGGTTTCTGAAAAGACAAAAATAACACACATACACAAAATTACATGAATAACTTTCTGATTTTAGCAAAATAGGTTTACAGTTATGCTAAATGAAAACATGATAAGTTAATTCAGTCATGTAATGCTGGACCTTACACGGCGGACAGTCGATCTTCAGAACAGAAAGGCTGCTTGTTCGCCTCAACCCGATATGAACGTGCTCACACCTGTTTCAATCCTGCCTGACCGGTTAGGAGGCGGAGTTACCTGCTATGTTCATGTATGTATGCACAACTGGACAACAGGTGAGACACAAGCCTTTTTTAAACCAATAAAACATAAAAAATAAAACTACCGTCCTGATCTCTGAGTCTTTCAGTATTACTAATGTGGAGTCATTTACAAAAAGTCTGACGACGTCATCAGATTCAAATTTTATTCTAACCACAAGACAAGAAAAGTTCAGCAATCATAGATAGAAAATGATTGCTGAAACTTATGCAATCGGCTTAATGATGATCCATTTACAGTTTCACTACGTCTCAGTAACGCAGCATATTTCTGTGTCTGATTATGTAAACAGTCATTGTAAAACAACATTTGATCTCTTCCGCAGTTAAAACTTTTGTCGGTTTATGCAAGCGTTAATTACTTTGAAACACTAGAGCCTCTGTGACAGGGCTGCACTGTATTCAGAAAACAAGAGATGATATTGGTTAATATGGCAAAAATCGATATTGACTAAAGTATTTTCAGAACCCAGATAATGAGCGCTCTAATCCAGATCACAGAAAAAAAAAAAAAGTTATTATTTCTATCTCAGCAACAAAACTTTATTAAAAAATTTGTTTCATCTGCCGTTTTGGAATTAAAACAACTTAGTTGTTGTTTCTTAACTTCACCATCTTACCACAAGTTTAACTTTTAAATAATTTCAGGTTGTATGTCACAATATATGGTACTTAAATAATTTGCAAGCACTTGTTTGGGTCTAGGCAGTTCAACGCAATATGTATTTTTTGCTCAGCGATGATAAATTGCTATATATTGTGCAGCTCAATTGTGAAGTAAAGGAGTTGATTTTACGTCGGAATCAAGACAGTTTTATCAGATCAATTTAGCAAAAACGTAACCAAATAAAAAAAAAAAAACAGACATCTTTTCACCAGCGATTCTTTTAATTTGATGAAGTGCTACATTTCCGTCCAGGAGTTTTTGTTGGAAAGCAGCAGCTTTCCAGCAGTGAGAACACTGGACCTCAACTTCCTGAACAAACGACTGAAATGCCTCGCATGATTTGCATTTTCCACACACAGGCCAAAGAAGGCACGAGCTGAACGTGAGCTACGTTTTCCCCAAGTAAACGGAGGAAGATGCTTGTTACAGAAGAACAGGTAAAGCAAGATACTCGCCGTCATTGAGAGTCAAAAACAGGTTTGAAACATTTAGAAAAATTTTTTTTTACTTATAATTGTACTTTGTATTATCTTGTAGTTTCATGTTATTTAGGTGTCAAAAAAGTTTACGTTTTTATGTCAAAGTGAAACAATTTTTGGATTCATACCTGTGAAAGGTGCTGCATAAATTTAGCGTACTCACCTATCCAGAGGTTATGCTTATGATAATTAGCAAATGCTGAAGGATCAGCAGAGTTTGACCTTTGGACAGGTGGCCGACTGTTTGACTAAGTTAATCATCAACTGTGAGAATCCTCTAAATAAAAGCTGGCTGTGACCTGATTTCATGGCAGGCTCCCGTCTGAAAATAACCTGACCATGATACAGTTTGATTCTGTAGTTTTATCATAGCTCATTAGCTGCATTCTCCTGACTGAAAGCTCATTTAAAAGGTCAAAATGTTTCTCCAGAGTCACAGAACGCCTCGTTCAGCCCATCCCTAAGAAAAAGTACCTTGGAAAATGAATCAGGAATGACCCTCTGTAAAAATCAGAGAAGGAGCAAAGAGCAAACACAAACAAGAGCATAAATCTCCTATTGAGAGAAATGGAAAGGAGGCCAAGGCGACTGCAGAGCAGACCTACATTTACAGCAGAACTACTGAAGTTAACTTCCAGGGTGTGTTTTATCACTGTCCTCTGCTTAAAGTACACAAAACCAACTTTGTCAATAAACTAAATACGGTTTGTCTGTCAGAAAAGTTCAGAAAAATATAAGAAACTACAGAAACATAGCTAGCTTTGTTCATCTTAAACATGTCCCTGCAGAAGGAGTAAAATTAACACATAAATCTAAAAATTCGACAATAATGCAACATATCCTCATAGACGTTTTATAAAAATAAAAAATGATTGAAAAAGTAACTTTCCCACTTTAGCTAATGAATCAAACATATTTTCTATTCATTTTTAATCCCAATATTTAGAAGCCCTTTTAATATTACATCATATGAGGGAAACAATTGTTTGTTTTCCACCTTCTCCACTCACCATGTGATCCTTGAACCTTACTTCCATTTTCCCCTGGGGTTTCTAACCTGAACCAAACACCTGCGGCCCCATGCTCTCAACAAGCAGCTCGCTCTTTATGTTCCATCTACTGACGAACGCACAACGAGAACGCCCAGGACTGCAGCCGTCCGGCCGCAGAGCCTCTCCCTCAGATTCACTTCTGTATGGATGGAGTCTGCAGTCCAGCAGAAACCTGATCCTCCCGCTGAAATTATCTGTAATATGACCAGCTCTGGTAGTTCTCTGCCTCTCCCAGCAAGCGAACGGGGAAGCATTTCAGAGACCTCACCTGGAGAGCGCTCCTCCCCCTTGAGCCTTTGCCCACTCTCTAGGTCTCTGTAGAGCTTTTTAGGTAGATAGAAGATTTAAGGTGGAGCAGAGCCGCCTTTAACCTCAACAGACTGATATGAGATCAGTGAAACAACCTTAATCGAGACAGCTACTGTAATCAGAGCAGGAGGACTTCAATAGTTGTACAACTGAGAGGTTAACTATTAGAACTTCAGCATGAGTTGGTTACCAGCATTCAGGTGCCTTTAAAGAAAAGTTTCTGTTTCAATACTGCTAAAGATTTCAATCTTATTGCTTTGAAATGATAAGAACTTTCTCTGGCTGAAGTGTAAAATAATGTAGATTTCCTCCTTCCCTACCTATTGCTGTGCACTGATAGTCAGCTGGCTGAAAGAAGGATATTACATTTATATACAAGAAGACAAAGTTGTTTTTTGGCAATGTTTCCAATCACATAAAAGGGATAGTCAACATCCATGTTATTTTGTTACTATTGTTTTGTTATTTAACAATAACTGTACTATTAAATTTGTTTGCAGTAATAGAAATGCGTATTTTAAAAAAAATAAAAGATAATGTTCAAGTCTTTTGCAATCAAGTAATTAATCGCATGATAAATTAAAATAAGCTTGATCATTTCCATTTTTGTTTATATAATCCATGTTATTTATAGTTTCTGTTCTGTGTGATTTTTATTCCCATTTTATCGATTTTTTTTGGTTGTCATATTTTATTTTGAATATTTAAATTATCTTCCTATTCCAGGGTGAAGTGTTCTTTACAAATTTAAAGTTCAATTTTCTTCCAGAGGGCTTAACTTGCATTATTATACCAGTCTGAGTGGGTTATAGCAACAAAAATGCAACTGAAAGAAAGCTGAAAGTATCAAAATAATGTCAAGTTATTAGCGTACAATTGTTGTGGAGGTTTTCCTCTGCATTCACTGGTCTGTAAATAACTTGTTTACCACAAAATTTAGCTGAGAGCTTAATAATTCAGATTTACATATTTTCAGTCTGGTAACAATTGTGTCACATTCTCATATTTGGATTTCAGTATTTAAACTGATATTTAATCACAACGGCATCATGGGTTTTGGTTGCGAAACGCTGCGGCATTGCTGTGGGTGCAGCCTGCTTAGAATGCAAATGTAGAGAGCAATCCCTCCCATGCATTTGAATTTGTAAAGTTTAGAAAAACACAGCAGTCAAAGCAGTCATTATTTACTTTTTTCAAGGTTATGATTGGATTTAAACATGTTCATGATGCAGTTTATCACAACTGTGGTAAATTAAACTTTTGAATTTTAACTAACATTAAAAGCTTAGTGTTATCTAAGCTGCTTAAAATAATCTGCTTAAAATAACCCTAAAAATAAATAGTAGATGCACTTGATCAGATTAGTAGACTGGAAGATACTTTGTTTAGTTTTAAATCCCCGTTTTGTTCCTCGACTACAAACCGACCGGATCAGATGTTATGTTTCTAACAAAAGCATTACATCTGGAGCGATCCATTCACTTACAGGCACCTCCAGCAGCGGCGGCGGCTCCGGGGGAACAGACCCGAAGTGTTTTAGCAGTTTGAATCGCTGTGTCAGTTTCATGATGAAAGCAGCGTTGCGGTCGTCTTCTTCTCTATGTAATTATCCCCGGTTTTGTGCCGGTCAGTGGAGAACCTGGCCACTGATACCAGGATGCTCAATAGTGAAGAAATTAAAAGTTAAAAACTAAAAATCTCTTCTTAGTTTCTTCCATCAAATAATCCATATGCGTCGGCCAATCCGATCTTTGGCGATTCCTTCTCTAAAGCCAAACAGGTCCACTTGCTCCCAGTGTCAGCACTGTGTGGGCATCCTGGTCAACTTTTCAGCGGCTGCAGGTCCCAAGCTGCTGGCCGAGTTTCAGTCTGCTGGGTGCCATGGTTACGACAGAGGAATGAGAGCACTGGTCTGTTAATAATTGACGGGCTGTTTGCTTCAATATAGATCCTCTGGCCTGGAGTTGGGTTTCCTGGGTTCCTACAGCGGCTCTGTTGTGTCTCAGGACCAGGAAATGGCACCGTGGCAACCGCGAGCTTTGATGTTATCTCTGCTTCGTGGATGGCGTTTATCCACGCCCCGGGGCGTGGGAGTGCCTTCGAGGTATTGCTGTCTGAATATCAGCACCCTGCCTCTTTAAGGCCACACTGACCTGTCCCTAATCTGCATCAGAGGGGGGGAAATAAAGGTACAGAGAACGACCTGCCACTTCCGTATTCAGAAGCGCTGCGTTTATGACAACACAATGTGTTGGTTGTGTATTGGCAACATAGCAGGTGCAGGAACGTTGCGTGGGATCAGCTAGGTGTGACCGCTGGAGGCAAACATGAGTGCAAGTGAGTTATTAATCTGAGGTGAAGAAAGTAAGAAGAGCTAGTTCTCTGACTTAAACCAGACATGTAATTGCTTATCCCTGGTTTGTCCAGCAGCAGAATCACTCAGATTGTAGGTTTTCTTTCATTCTAAGTCATAAAGACACTCCTGCTGAACATCCAACATGCAAACTGCCTGCTCACTCTCTAGACGCTAGCCAAGATTTCAACTTAAGACATGGAAAACAACAATCTGTTTATGAATTTATCATCATTGTAATAAAAACAAACAAACAAATAAAAAAAACCCTTCTGAAGCATTAGAGATGAAGTGTCATGAGAGGATTGGGCTGTGACTGGCCTGTGGTTAATGAGGAAAAGCAAGATCTCTTTGTGTAAATACGCACCGTTCCACCACAAACACTCCAGAGGTTTGCAGAGTGGCTGAAATTACACAGAACAGGACATTTCAGCTTCCACTTTCTTCTGTGAAGTTCCCACTTCAGAGACAGTAAACAGCTACCTGGACTGCTTTACACATGCCTTTTCAATAGTCAGCAGGTCTTGAAATTACTGCAGATATGCACAAATCAATAAGATCATTTCTCCCTGATGAGCTCTGAGAGGCGATTGATTTTATTACCACTATAATGGCTTTTTCAGCAACTTTTCAAAGAACTTGTCTGACATATTGTAGTTACTTTTATAGAGCAAACAGAACCCTCCAAAAACAAAACAAAAAAACAGGTCAAAATTAAAAATGTGAGGTTCAACCGTCAACAAAACAAAAGCACCAAATTAAAGTCAATATTTGCCAGGAAATTTTGGATTCGTTCATCTACTCTTAAAATGCAGAAAAGATCAATTAAAAATAGGGCATTCTTAAGGGAATAAGAACAGCTGTGAGGCATAAAGTTATTAAATTTAAATGCAATTCTCACTGCATTAAGTCACACTGCATATTTATAGCATTCTTCTCCATCCATCCTGCCAGCCAGGGAGGCTGCCGTCTCTCTCCATCAACCAGTGGGTGAGAAAACTAGAACAAGTGGAGAAAATCTTGGTATGCTTTGAGAACAAGTAAACTAACAAAGAAAGATCCAAAGTCACACTGATACCAGAACTGATTCAAACGTAGGAGTGATGCTGCAAGGCAAAAATCCTAAAAACTGCACTACTCTAAATGACTAAATAATGCACAATAAATAGGCTACACTAATTTTATATCAGTATGTTTCAGATCAACATTGATTTCACTCCCCACTATCATTTCCTACACCAGTTTCTGTTTCACTTAACTAAGTACCCAAACTTGACAGCTACCACACTCATAAAAGAAACAAGTATTGACACAAAGCAGCAATATTCACATATATATCCATGTACATTTGTATTTGTACATTTTCTATATTGTGTTTTAATACTTGATCCAAACTCAATAAGTTTATATTGCATATCAATTGAAAGACACCACCAGCCAGAGCCAAAAGTCTTGAGCTAATCTAATTCTGATTTCATGTTTTTAAATACATTATTGTGTGTTTCTTTTTTTTAAAAGATACATTGATGATTTTTCGTCTTAATTTTAAGTCAAATGTCAGCAGGCAATTTTATTGAAAGTATTTTATCCAAACGCTCTCAACAGATTCCTCTTTATTCTCAGTGGTGTTTCCAGAAACGATCATTTAATCAGATCCAGACTCTGATTCGGATGGAGGCGGAGGAAGACGCAGCACTTTGGGAATGTAGCCGAAACTATTGTGAAACTCTGTGGCAGGCAGGTAGAAACTTGTACATGTGGCAGAACCAGTAAGGCGAGGGGAAGAAAAGAAAGGAAGAGGGGAGAGAAGGAGAGGTGGGCCTGCAGCTGTCTGTCAGTCACCGTTCAACACCAAGAACTGCAGCTGGGCTTCACAGAACCCACGGACATCAATACTGAGCAAATATCCAATTCAACATATCTAAACAACAATACCGGGGTTAAACCCGTACAAAGAAATTCTCTAATACAAAAGGAAGGAAAAACAAAAATTGCAAAAATCTTCTGAATATCATTTTGTCCAGGTTGGAGTTTATAAGAGCTGAGGAAGAGCTGCTAGATTGTAAAGCGTTGAGACACCTGCGACATTAAAGGGTGGTTAAGATAACGAGCCTCTAGTCTACAGCGATGGAAATCACCTGTTTCTTTAGAGCTCGATTCTCCTTCCAAAACCTGACCCTTTTTTTTTCTTTAAACAAAAAAAGCGCGTAAAACACCAATTAGAATAACAAACCTGTTTCTTTCCGCTATCTTTCTCTTCGTATAAGCAAAGTCCTAAGTTCCAGTAGAAGTCTTTCTCCGCGGTGTCGTTTTCTCCCTGTGGCTGTTTGGTTTCTTGTAAAAGTTTGCCTCAAATCTTCCTGCGCTCAGGTGAGCACGAGGCGTGGCCTGATCGGACGCTGAGTTTCACGACGTCATGACGTAGTTTACTGACGGTAAAATGACGGGTTTACTACCACCACTTAGCTTAGGTTTTGTAAGGCATGACCTTTGACTGCAATCACGTTAGAAAAACATCATTATGCGTCTGTTTCTGTTTTAAATGAGATAACAGATTATCTAATGGTCTAACTGGCTGTGAAGTTCACTTCTGTCATCATTATAATTATAGTAACTATTATTAGCATTATTATTAATTATGATTATGATTATTATTATTAGTAGTAGTAGTAGTAATATATTTTAGCAATACAGTACTTCAGTTTTTATGAAACGCAAACTAAAATCTGTGTGCACTACGTCACCTCACAAGATTGGTCACACCCCTGAACATTTTCACATTTATTTTGCAATCATTATTGTACTGGGATTTTGAGTCACGTGAAGCTGGACATACCAGTCAAATGGATGGAAATTTGTTTTGTAACAACAAAAAAACAAAACAAAACGAAATAAACACCTGAAACGTTTGGCCAGTGCTTGAACGAATCGCTTTGGTTCTTGTCCTTGTATATTTTTCAGAATGTTCTTCCAGATTTGTTCAATATTTAGCTCCACTAATCGACTGGATTCCCAGCTATCCCTGCTATGATATACATCCTCACAGCATGATGTTGCCACCACCATGTTCCACCGTTGAGATGTTGTGTTCATGATGATGCGCAGTTGTTTCCCCATCAGACGCAGCGGTTTACATTATTTCTCAAAATTCATTGTTGTTCTGCTTTGACCACATCAACTTATTCGACATTTGCCTTTAGCTAGACGTTTAACAGGATCGATCTCTGCTTTCTTTCAACAACTTTCTTCCTGTCACTTTTCAATATGCATCACATTTTCTCCAGGCTGAGCTGTAGATTTCTTCTTTTCCATCAGGTTAGACAGGTCTCTGTCTGTTTGCAGTTGTGCTTTACTCTTTCCCTTTTTACTTCCTCCTCGATTGTTGACTGAACAGACCGCTGAGATATTCAAAGTTCTCTGAGACCTTCGTAGCTTCATAAAATAAACATATTCCTGCTGATTAAATGACAAATCTGGAGTTTAAAAGTCAGTTTTCATGCAGTTGCATCATTCATCCAGAAGAGGGCGATCAGGGCACGTTTTTTTTAACTGCTCAGTGCAACTTCTTCTTCATGACATAGTTTAAAATATGAACTCAAAATAATATTGTAAAGTGTAAAACTCAAATAAACAAACACGACTCCGCTTCAGCAATCTTCAAGTTTTTATTTGTTTACAAAGTTAAGATTGCAGTTTCATATAGTCCTTCCTTTAATGAGTAGAAAACCTTTTCTTAAAGAATTAGTCGAAAGGCACAAATTTTACAATATATACATTTAGATCTAAATTATAAATATATAGAAAACAAAAGCAAAACCCAGAATAAAAGTGCTGAACACAGTTTTTGTCTTATTTTTTTTTTTACAGAAAAAATAGGCTTTGTTTAAAAATACATACAATCAGTAGCATGTTTTTGTGTCATTTTTTTTTGTTAGCAATAAATTATTTCAGAGTGATAACATTTATATAATAATATGCAAATGGTGAAGGAACGAGAAACATGGTTACAGTATACAGAAAGCAAGTGGAAAGAACAGGGACGCCAAGCTTGCACTGCTCAATCATAGCCAACACAAACAGTAACTGGATTATGCCATTCTTAGTGCAAAATGATATATGATTAAAGGCCTACCTAAGCAAATAAAATAATAAAATTGCTGTAAATATAAATTTGTATATCTATAAATCCCTCAGCGACAGACTGGCGACCTGTCCAGGGTGTGCCCCGCCTCTCGCCCGGAATGTAGCTGGAGATGGGCACCAGCAACCCTCCCGACCCCATTAGGGACAAGGGTAAACGGAAAATGGATGGATGGATGGATAAATCCCTCAAACACGTAAAGCTTTAACTTTTGTGACAAACAAAGAAAGAAAGAAAGAAAAAAAGAAAAACACAAAGAAAGCTTTTGCAGACTGACGTCTTGGAATGTGCCTGAAGAGAAATATGAGAAAGAGAAATAATTGCTTTGAGTGAGTCTTAACCATCTGTGAAACGAGGTGGGAAAGGCTCATATCTGTTATTTCTGTGTTAAAATATATCCTAGGTGTGAATGAAGCTAAAAAAAATGGATAAAAATAAAATAATTGTCCGCAGAAAAGGTAAAATTTCTTAAACGAAAGAGGCTTTGATCTTTGCCCTAAGATGGCATAAACATTTAAAATCACTAGCATTTTCACAAGGACAAATAAACTAATCACATTAAATCTCCAACATAAATACAGCAAGAGTCACAGCACAGAGTTAAGAAACAAACAAACAAACAAAAAAAAAGACAACACAAACCCCAGAAGCATTAGTTTCATCACTGTTACAAGGGGAAAAAAACAAACAAAAAACGATATAATTGTGTGAACGCCCTGACACGGTGGGTTTCTTCCTGAGATTGATAAAAGGTCTCGCATGTTGGAGCCAGTATCTTTAGGGGTGTCTGTCTGTGGAACACTTTGGTATTTCTGGGACGAACGGGTCGAGAGGACAGCGGGAGCTAAAATAAACCCAGACACTGTACAGCAGTACAGAACAGTGCAATCTTATTTGGTGGCAGGTTATAATAAAAATTTGTTTTACTCTTAAGCAATCTTCAACACAAAGTAACTTCCCTGACCAAAATATACCACGGACTATTATAAGAAGATAGCATATCTAAAATCTAAATATCCCTTAAATATAAATAACAATAGGTTTCAGAATAGCAATAAGTGAAACACCAACTCGTCACGAGTCAAAGTGTACTTTACAAAACGAACGTGACGAAGGATTCAAACCACAACTACGACTACAGCCGCAGAGCTTTGCCTGCTCGAGCGTAAACGTTTCGCCGTGTTTTTTTTTTGTTTTGTTTTGTTTTTGTTTCGTTTCAAAAACTATTGTATTGGTTATTGCTTTTTCGACAAGTTGAACTCCTGGCAATTTGTCACGAACCAGCTACAGTGCATTGTTTTCACACACGAATATCACCAGATGTCAGGTTTAGGAAACACCATACACGCTGAGAGCTGAAAAAGGACAGCAAAGCTACTCAAGCTTTCTGTTTTCCTATGTCGAAGATGATGGATAAAAATGAAAAAAACAACAAAAAAAAACAACAAACAAACAACAAAAAATGCGACTTTCTCTGTTTTTCCACGGGTTTTAGAGACTGAAACGAGGCATGAGCTGGTTACAGTTATCAAGGTTGACAGTTTAAAGTTGCTTCACATGAGTACCGCTGCTCACTACTGGTCAGCTGGCTGAAAGGTAGCTGATAAACACATAAATCTAATAGATAGAATTATTTTATACAGCAATAGTAATAAATATTTGACTATATTTTAGTTAGAAATTGTTTCTTTTCTGTTTCATTGAAAATTTCATTGTCATTTTTACATGAGAATCTCATACCAGCCCATGCCTACAGAGGGAAACAAACTCAAAGAAGACAAATAGTGACGCAAACACACATTTAAAAACACTCAAAGAGCTCCAATATAAAACAGAATCTGCATCGGATGAGTGCTACAAAAAAAATCGAGACAAGACGGAGATTTTGAACAGGAAGGAGGCGGATGAAGATGAAGAAATGAGGAGGAGGGCAACAACAGAGAAGAGATGCAATCTGGTCCTGCTGCGAGAACGTGACGGGGCTTCTCTGAGCGTAGTGTTTTCCGTTTCAGAGACCTGATAACCTCCGAGCATCTAACCAGGTGTTAGCCAAGCTGTCATGTGTGAGTCTGTCCACTAGCTTCACCTCTCGGCACCCTGAAACCTTCCCCTGGTTTGTTTTCCAACCAAAGAGCAGCAAGGCAGACCGACTAAATGGCGGCTGACTCACTCACTCATTCATGGGGTCAAAGTTAAATACAAATACACGTGTATTAAATTAAGAATAAAACCACCGCTCAAGAGTACAAATCTATACATTAGGCTACATGGAGTATTAAAGACTGCATTTATAGGTTTTTTTTCTGAAGGCACTGTTTGTCGCAACAGCAGGCTGATCTTCCTCCCCTTCTTCTTCCTCGCGCTAGTGTTAATAGGAGCAGGGAGAGAACCAGGAGGGACGATGTGGAGGAAATAACAGAAAACGGAGGCATTTCGTGGCTAACCAGCTAAAAGATTTCATGTTTTCTCTTTCAATCTCTCTGTTGTTTTGTTTTGTTTCACTCAAACTCAGCATACTTTTTTTTCCCCCAGAAAAAGCAAAAGTTGTAAATGGTGAGAGGCGTTTTTAGAGCTCCCAGCAACTTCACTCGTTACGAATCAGCAGCGGGATTTGTTGTTTTGTTTTTAAAAATTTCCATGCCTCAGTGAATAAGTTTTGTGTTTCTTGACAGCTCCTGTTTTTTTTTCCCACTAAAAGGTGGTTAGTTTTTCACTTCCTGTTTTTATTTTGTTTTGTTTTTTACTTGTAAAACAGCTGCCTTTTACTGTGTAGGGCACACTTTGGTGCAGAAATCTGTTATTGACTGAGTCTGCCATCACCTCAGGGGGCGTGGGGGCGGGAGGGGGTCCAGCACAGGACAGGCAGTGACGTGACTATAGGCCCTGAGGGGATCAGGGGTCAGAGGGTCAGGGGGAGAGGAAGGAGGGTAGGACAGGTTCTAGACAGCTGCAAACAAGATGCGATCTGCTTTAAAAAAAACAAAACAATAAAACCAAAACACCAAAAAAAAAAAAAAGAAAAAGACAGATTCCAGACAGTTTGTAACGATTTGAGCTCTCAGTCTTGCTGACGGTACTGGATGACGGACTTGCGGTCGGGTCCGGCTTGCAGCATGCTGTTCAGAGCCTCGCGGACGTCCAGCGCGCCCGCGCCGCACTGGCCGTTGGGTAAAGGGTCCGAGAGCGGCAGCAGCGAGTTCGCCGGAAAGCAGGAGGAGTGCGCCGCGCTGGAGTACAGCGAGGACGAGGAGGATGACGAGGACGAGGAGGGCGGATTGGGGTAGTGGGACAGGGCGGAAGACGACGAGACGGCTTTCTGTGCGGACGGGAGCGGAGACAGGCCTGCGCAAAGTAGCTCTAGTATGTCCTGGTGGTTGTTGACCAACAAGTCGCGGCTTTGCTCCTGCGTCTGCTGCTCTTGCTGCGGCTCCGGCGCGCGCTGCAGGTCGAACTGGCTGGACGGCGTCGCCGCTGTCTCCGACGTGTGCTGCAGGATGTGCTGCAGGTCGAGTTGGGGCAGCTGCGTCTGCGGGGCGGTCAACATGTCCGGCGCCGTCTGGCCCAAGAGAACGTCCAGGTTGAAATCTTCCACGAACGCGGCCGGGTTGGCCGTGGTGCTGTCCGGAGACGAAGAAGGCGGGCTCACGGTCAGGTCCAAGATTTCGTCCAGAGGGTTCTTGGAAGACAGAAGGGGAGCCGGCGAGAACTGGGTGAGCTGGAGCGGCGGGTTCTTGGATTGAGGGAAAGACATGAAAGACGACGAGCCGTAGAACGGGGGGAATCTGTGGCTGGGCTGGCAGACCTGGCCGTTGGTGGCGGAGGAGGGAGAGGACAAGGAGGAGGAGTTGTTGGGCCAGCCGTTGAGAGGGAACAGTGACGGGCTGTGGGAGGACGGCTGGGAGAAGCTGCCGAGCTGAGTCCTCTGCAGAGCGTTCAGGTTCTGTTTGGGGAACGGGTTGGACACCAGAGGATGAGAGAGCGTCTGGTTTTGGATGGGCTTCCGGCTGAACAGGTTCTCCAGAAGGTGCTTGTTCTCCTGCTCCATTTTGCGCATGCGCTCCTGCTGCTCCTTCTCTTTCCGCCTCCGTTTCACCTCCTCGTCCATCTGCAGCAGCTCCTCGCGCACGCGGGCCACGCAGTTTTCTGGGATCTTGATGCCTGTGTGCAGCAACAGCGGAGAGAAAGAAACCAATGAGTCCTGAGAGACCGATCGAACGCTTCTTAAACACATCAAACAACTCTCTATTCAGCAGCCCCCTTAATTAAAACATAATGTTACCTTGCAAAAGTATTAATTTAACTGCAAATTTTGTCATGTTGCAAACTACATGAAGTTTGGATTCTTTGTGATAAAATTACAAAAAGTAGTCATGATAGCACATTTTTCTGGACAGTAAATTGTACCAGAAATTATTTTGATAAACGATAATATAATTGTTTTGAGCCAATTTTCAAGCAATATATTGATAATGGTGCAAGTTTGCTCTCTCAAACTTGCAAATTTTGAAGACTAAGAAATATTTTTTTTCTGTGGAAAATATTTTTCCACAGAAGTGGAAAATATTTTAAATATCTAAATACAATAAATGAAATGGAAATAAAAACCACATATAACCGAGACCGCAACTAAAATGAATTGTAAAGTCTCTGAAAACAAAATTGGCCTTCAAGAATGTCAATCATCATCAAGAATCTGTGGCAAAACTTAAAGATGGATGCTCACAAACTTCAGTCGAATATAAGAACATTTTATTTTCATGACATTTGCAGCTAATTCTTGTGAAAATCATTCACACGTCTTCTCCAAGGACTTCCACGCAGTCGTGTGCACGACGCTGGAACGTTGGATGCACTCACCGACTTGCTTGTTGTGCTGCTTGGTTTTGAGGCGGACGATCTGCAGAATGCTTGAGCTGGTGATGTCGGACACAACGTCGGAGACCCGCTTCCACACCCGTAACAAAGCTCCGCACAGCATGTGATACTGGCGGAGACGCATCCCCGCCAGACACTCCTGGCCCTCCTCGATTTTCTTACACTTCCCATTCCTTGAAGAGGCAGACAGGAAATGGATTAACAGCCATCCAGTACTTGACAAACACTAAGGTAGAAGGCAATTGGATTTCTTCTATTTTTATTGTTTTTATTTGCTAAGTGTGACATTTATTTATAACTCCAATGATTTTACAAACTATAATAGTTAGAGACACCGGACTGATCAGAGGAAGCTTAAGCTGATAATCCTCGGGGATGTTGTGGATGTTTTTGTTACTCACCAGTTGGCGTGGCTGCAGTTCTTAAAGGAAAAGGTGAACTGGTTCTCCCAGCTCTCCTTGGCCTCCAAGAAAGTAACCTGAAACAGCACAGAGTCAACATGATAATCTGTTGAAAGTTCAGCAAGTACAGACTCGCAAAGCACTAACACGGCTTTGGCGAAACAAGTCCACCAGGGGGCAGCAGATTCTAGGCTATGAACACCCATCTTTTTCAAAGCAATTTCCAGAGCTACTAGTTTTTAAATGGCAATGTCAGGAAATAGTCAATATTTGCTAAAATTAAGGTGGAAAAAATATATAATAGACAAGAATACGATGAAAGTAGAAAACGTTTGCTTAAGTGTGCTAAACGCAGTGGATAGGAAAGCAATATGTCCAGTTAGTTGACTTCTTGCCTTTCTGTAACGTTGCTGCAGGTTGCTGAGGCTCTCGGGCTGCGTCTGCTTGCCAATGTTGGGCTTGTAGATGTTGAAGTTTTTACCTCTTCCCTGCTCGGCCAGCAGCACACATGGGCTGTTACCTCGCAGCTGGAGAGAGAACACACACCCACACAATTTTAGTATTTGATCAATTTAAAGCACACAGGGAAGCTTTCGGGAGCCTGGACAGAGATGGACGAACGGACCTTATGGGAAAGGTAGAATCCCTCCTCAGGACCGGTGAGCTTCAGTGACCTGTTGTACGCCTCCTCCCATGGCATTCCTCTGTCCACGCTGATCTGCAGGGCAAAAAACATGAGGCTCAACCGTGTGATGTGACTTTGAAAGACAGAAAAATATCTGTCTTCAAATATCGTAGTGATCTAACAAATATCCAAACAATAAACTCACTTTTTACTTAAAGAAATGAGAACACTGCCCCACAAAACTTGGCCTTAAGAATTTAGGTGTCTGCAAACATCTGTTCAACAAATATTGAAGACTAATAAAGCAACACTACAAGTTAGCTACAAGTTAGCGCTGTAAGCTACTAAAACATCTTTTAGCTTTACCGCTTCTTATGTTTTGTAATTCCTAACAAAAATGTAATAAACCTTAATATCCTATGAAATATTTATTTTGGTTTTGCTGTGTAAAACCATCATCTATTTCTACATATTTCTGCCACTTGTTTGTTTCTGGTTATTTGTTAATCTTTCAGAGACTCACAAATGCAAGCAGGTAAACCTTTCAGGAATGTCTTATAAATAATTTTTTACTTCATGTTTCAGTGGGGTGTAAATAAGACATGACACAGCCACTGGGTCCTATGCTGGATGAGGATCCTTATTTATATTGGCAGAACACAGAGTGAACAGGACGCTATGGGGAGCAAAACAATCCTACAGCTTCATACCACTCAATAATCATTAGAACTATACTTATTAAACTTTGCGACACATCATTCACATGCCGACAACTTGTTTGGAAGAGATACCAAAAAACAAAAACATTTCCTGTCTATGAAATTTTGTTGGACTTTAAATTTTCCCAGTAATTATTCCAATAGATGATAATATTGCTTTTAGATCATTTTCAAATATATATTGATAATGTTATAATAATGCGAAGACCAATAAACTTCAATTTTCTAAAGAACACTCAACACCGGGACTGGAAGATATTTTAAGTATCTAAAAATAAAACCAGGCAACCAAAATCAATAAATAAAACAGAAACAGAAACCATAAATAAAATGAAGTCTCTGTAAATTCATCTTAATTTATCATTTGATTCATGACTTGTTGCAACAAGCTTATTCATGTCCTACCATCACAAACATAAACATGCAGCTTGTGCTGTAAAGTCTTCTAGGACTAATGAGAGTTAATAAACTTTAGTCAGATGAGATTAAAATGTATTTTTTTTGCCAACAAAGACCTAACGTCGGTTTTAGTTATGGTGGACATGTATAAGCACATGATGAGCACAGCAGTGGCGCCAATAGGTGTATCACCAGGAACATCTTATGCAGAAGCTCCGTGTGCTGAAGCCAGCCAGCAGGGTCTGACTTAAAAAACTACAAGCGGAAAAAAATCATTTTCACCAGACTGTTCTCTGTTATCAGACGGTCCTAGACTCACACAGGTGAATCTAACCACGTGTAACTCCCTCTCTGAGCTTATTAAAATGGTCTCTGTCCGCAGGATTCAGTTTGACGGCCGACTCCGAAATGTCAAGTGTAGGTTAGCCTGAAGCTGGCAGTTAAAAGTGGCAGATACCAGTAATTATCCTGTTGCCACCTACAACTAGAATCTGCATGGGCTCCACAGCCCCAGGCTAAACTTGTATAATCATAGTCTTACTGCTGGCAAAGTGACATCAATCAAAACTCTAATACTGCAGTCGCAACCGCTTGGGGGAGGGCAGGTTACATGGGAAAAGTTTTTCATTTTTTCTTCATATCAAACGATGTTCTGATGCAAAATCCACCTGAAAGCCTTGAAATCGTGGCTGTTGTTTTTATTGTGAGTGGATGACTAAGCTGCTTATTAGAGCCCTATAAATTTACCTGGATTAACAGGAAGAGGCAGCAAGAGATTAAAGAGTTTTTCCAGATAAAGTCTAAGCGAAGAACAAAAACACAATGTACTGTGAAAACATGCTGGTCATACCTCACTATGACCCATCTACCGTTATGTTACATATCTGAAACATCATTTCTTTATGATGGGTAGCACAGTATTTCAACTAAATGATGTCATAGTGGAGTTTGTCCACTTTTCCCACAGTAAAATTTAAGCACTTTTCAGGGAACGTTTGAAAACTTTTCCAGCATCACACGAGATAAAAACAATACAAGTGAATCTAATGGATCTAAAGAAGACAATTTCAATTCCCTAATACATGACACCATTAGCTACTGTTATTAATAGCATATTGTGATTGTATTCTACATAGCGGGGGCAATGGAAAGTAAAATACACCATTTTTTTTGGTTGAAAAGTCTCTCTCACTCACCCTATACACCTGAATGAACTAAGAACAAAATACTAAATTAACAAAAACATTCCACAGTTTCAATAACTGTAATGTACAAAATGTAAGACAACCTTTAATTCAATTACACAGATCAATAAGTCATGAGTCATTAGGAAAATGAAATATTCATTAGGTTGAACAAATTGCTTTGCACTTAGTTAAACAACCTTCCTGCTCAAATTAAATGCTTAAACACAACATAAATAATCATTTGACTTACTGTAAAGATGCTTTGTTGCTAAAAGTTTATTATAACTTTATTACAAAACTGTGCAGACAGAATACCAAGCACTTTTGAAACCTTGAAAACACTATGGATAGGAAAATATTCCTATTTTCTAGGATTTTAAGCATCGGAAAATCCTTAAAAATGACACTGACAAGAGTCTCGCAGCTGACATAAACCATAACACACCGGAGGTGAGGTTGTGCAGTACCTACCTTATAAAGAACAACCTGTCCATCTTGAGGATTTCCGACTGTCAGGAAAGTTTCCTGCTTCTCCTCATAAATCTCATCATTGCCGGGGGCCAGATCTGGGAGAGTCGCAAGACAGTAAATAGAGGATTACACTTTATTACCTGTAAACCAACAAATTATAAACCCCACACCCACCAGAAGCTGTTTGTGTGGCAATAAAAGATCCACATTAGTTGTATTTTATGAGCTATTTTATGTTTACCCAAAAAGTAACCCTGTTGAGTAACACCGTACCTAGGATTCCCATGTCATATTTTCCCTCCTTCTTGTCCTTCTCGATCAGGTAGTCGAAGTTATCTGTGAAGTACTGGAAGAGGTAGTTCTGCTTGTGGACCTCCAGGCCCAGGATGCGGTTTAGGAACTTGGTGATGCTGCAGTCTGACATAACACAACACAGCTTTGTGACGAAACCCGAACACACGGTTCAAACAAAATGCCTTTTGGAAAGTCTTACCTTTCTCAGTACTGATGCCAAAGCGAGGCTCCTTACAGATGATGCCCACATCCATCATTCCAACTTTCATGTCTAAAATAAAAGATATAAAAACATTTTAGGTACCAGACAACAGGGGACTGTAAATTGGAGAAAGGTGTTCTCTGAATCTAGTCTGACCTCTGAAGAACATGGCGTCCCCTTCAGGGTATCCTTTGGGAGGAGGCACCTTGTTTTCTATGTAGCCATTGATTGATTTGGTGATTTTATCCAGGGCCTTGGTACCATACTGCGGAAAGAAAATGTTTTTGTAATCTTATGAGCGTATTTCAAGAAACTACATAATTTTAATATATTAGGGTGAGTGTTACATTCCAGTAAACTACTGCTGAAAACACACACCTTGTTCTCAAAGTTGTACTTGCTCAGGTCCCTCGATTCAGTGGCTCTTCTGTCACCGTGGGTCAAAGCACCCTGCACACAGGAATAGCAACAACAATTCAATGTCATGAGCTTCAATGCTCCACCAAGCAGCAACATTTTACCACCTTACGCATTGCTAAGGTGGTATTCATTTGGACCGCACCAGAGGTCACCTCAGTTGAACCGTGACCAAGGGTTTTTAAGCAGACCAGAATGAGCTTTTCTGGTCCACATCAGAGTTCGATTGTGCATTCACACCTTCCCAAGTGAACCAGACCTTTTAGACAAACTAACTAGAGTTAAACAGACTAAACACGCCTGGTGTGAATATGTCCTGAAATCACCTAAGTCTACGCATCAAAACCAAGAGATAATATTCTAAAAACTTTAGTCTAAGTGTACTGAGTTCATACTTTGTTCAGTCCTTTGTTTAGCATCTCACTGCAGTCAATACCCATACCTGACACACAGATGACAATAAAATTGTTGCTCTACTTTCTTTGTTTGTGAAATGAACTTTAAATGTATTCACATTTGTTCAGTTCTTTTGTTTTCTCTCACACCATAATCACGTTCAAACCAAACTCTGAGTACGTGAGGGAAATGTCAGACAAAGCCAAGTCTCAGGCAGCGGCAGCTAAAATAAAGGAATGATAGGAAAACAGCGGGATCTCTTTGCCAAAACTGATTCCACAACTATTCTCGTGTCCATTGGCTGCAAAGCTGTCCGGTTGGGCTGACTGTGTCTGGTTTGAGCACACAGCTGGATCAGATGCGAACTATTCTTGATACATATTTACCACACACTCAGCTGGCGAAAAGGCAGAAACGGCTTCCTGGAACCACAGTTCCCTTCCCCCCTCCTTACCGTTTTCCCCTAAAACAGCCGTCATGCTGTGTCACTATAGAAACAGATGAGTGCTAGCGCAGAAAAGCTTCGATAATGATGGAAAAATAACTGTAGTCTTAAATCATTAAGACAGGGGTGCTTTTGCTTGGCTCGCTCGGCTTTCCGTTAGGGGAAAGACCCAGAATGTGTTGAGGTTTGTGAAGAAACAAAGAATCCTCGGGCAAACATCCCAAAGGAACAGGAAGGACAACGGGTGAAGTTGCAGTGAAAACCCAGACTCCACAGAAAATAAACACAAAGAGAAGATCTTCTTTGTTTACAATAAAACAATTTTTTTTCACAGATTTAAAAAGAACAGAACACCTCAAGTCATGGAGAAGATTTCCTCTGGTGAAAGGAAAAATAAAGATGCAGTACAAACCATGACAAACACATCAAACTGGAGATGCACCGTTAAGATTTTTGGGATGTCAGTCAATTCTGATTTCACCTTAAAGGTTATTACAAAAAAATATTTCAGATCAGCATAAAAATGATTGCCTCCCAGTCTTCCAGTGGTTAAAAAATGTATTTGGGGAATACTCCATTTTTACTGTTATTTTGAAAACAACAAAATTCTCATGCAGTTGTGATTATCCAGTATTTCCAAATTAGCAGTGACCAGGTGTGTAATCCTGACTAATTATCGATTCAGATTTTTAAAACGCATTTTATACAAAAGAACATCCATATTTTAAAAAAATATTCCACATCACGGCTATTAAATACAGCTAAGTCTAAGTCGTCTTCCTGCAGTAACAACTTCTACACTGAAGAGTGTTTTGTTACCACCACCTGGTAGACATGATGCTTTCACTGAGGACAAAAATGACTGGATATTTGAGTCTCCAGCCAGCTGTCCACTGGTTAAAGTTGATCAAGCTGAGTTTTTTTCAGGCCATGTCTAATCACTTACCAGGCTCTCGAGTCTTTTAGCCACAATAGATGCGAAACGTCTCTCCCCGGCCAACTCTGAGATGAGGAAGATGTACTCTGGTGCTGTGACCTGATTGGACCGGTGAGTGCGACCTGGAAAAAAACAGAAGACGAGGGGAGGTGAGTCTGTACCTACAACTTCTGAAGATGATGACAACAGATTGTTGCTTAATTCGTCCTCTGTGTAGTGATTCACAACTCCACACCTTTCATTAGAGTGGTGTAGGTGCATTGTATGTCATGTGAAAAAGTGAAAAAACTTCATTCCATGTGAGGTTTCCTAATGACATACAAGTCACTGTCACAAGACTGCAGATTATTTTTTTTCTTTCTACCCTCCAGGGGCTCTTTTGTGGGCTCGAGTGCCCCTTATATGAAAGTAGGCTGACAGGAAGGAAGACATGCGGCAAATGTCGCCGGGTCCGAGAATCGAACCCACGACGGCTGCGTCGAGGACTCAAGGCCTCCAAACGTGGGTCGCGCTATCCCCTATGCCACCACAGCAAGCCCCAGACTGCAGATTTTAAGATAAGACGCTCTAAATGGTAGAAACGAATATAAAACAAGTTGGGATGTTGTTTGTTACATATTTCGGATTATGTAACAAACAATATAAACAAACACAGTTTTGCAGAAACTGTGAAAACAGGCTTCATGGTAAGAGGTGACCATGAAGTCTGAACAGATTGATAGGATGAATAAAAAATTTCCAATGTTTTTTTTCTCATCAACCTTCTGCAACTTGCACATAAATGTTTCACGATGAAATACACTATTTATGCTGGCTCACAGATAGTGGAAACTATCTGTGTGAAACAGCAAACTAAACACAAAAACCTATTAGAGTAAATATATAGCTGGAAAAAAAAAAGTCAAGCAAATGAATGAAGGTATTTGTGGGAGTGTGCTCTTGCAGAAACCACAGAGGAGGAAGAGGACGTCACTATTCAGCTCAGGTATAAAAACAAGCAGAGTCAGGGCAAAACAACAAGAGAGAAAATTGCAGAATGATTTTATAGCCACAGCTTTTATATTTTCAGAAACATTTGGGAGAACTTTTTCTCCTCATTTGGATATAAAGGCAACGTTTGTTTAAATCTCTTAAAAAAAGACCAACCTACTAATTTAAGACCTTTGACCTAAAGTCAAAGTCAAAGACTCTGACATTGGAGCTAACTTTAGAGAGCTGACATAATCCTGGGACAAATCTAAAAGTTGGGCAGGGGGGGCAGTCTTTAACATAACCTATACTTGCTGATGATTCATAGAAAAATAATTACTCTGAAGGCTGCATATGGGTTCTGAGGTCAGTGATGATTTTCTGACAGAGAAAAAACAATTTTGTGTTTTGTGCTAACAGACAACAAAAACTGCTTCAAAAGGTCAAAGTTCCCTAGCTTTGTGTAGAAATAGCTTTTACTAGAAAGGGACTGATTCGGAGGTTCATTTCCCTGACTTACCGAACTGCTGGATGGCCCGGTCTGCACTCCACGGCAGCTCCAGGGTCATGTGGACCCTTCGCCTCTGGTTCTTCACTCGTTTGTCGGCCTGCAGGGAAATCCCTGAGCTGGCTGCTTCTGAGATGATGGCCACCAACTGCAACAAACAAGCCTGGATCTTAATGCACGTCATGCAGAAGGACGTCCATAAAGAAGCCACAGGAAATCCTTCCTGCCTGTAGCTATCAGATTATACAACAGCCAACTTTAAGTGTCTTTGAGTCTAAGTTTACGCTGGAGTTATTTATTTATACATTCTGTGTATTACTATGTACATACTTATTATTTAATTTATGTATTTTATATTTAGGTCATATTTAATAAATGTTATATCATGTATTTGTATTTGCCAGTACTTAACACTTTGAATGGAGTAGCTTGTCAACAAATAAGCCATTTCTCCTTGGAGAGCAGTAGATTCTATTCTATTCTATTCTATTCTATTCTATTCGCTGTTTCAACAGTGATGGACCCTCATTTTGTTAAATTGTCTTTGCTGACCTTTTCTCCACACATGAAGCGGTCTTTCTCCTTGATGTTGATTTGGTCGATGGTGGAGCCTTGCTCGGCCCGGGACTCGTAGCGAACGGTGCCGTCTGGACGTCGCACCACGCGACCTTTACGTCCAGTCATCTGTTAAAATACATATATTTTTTTTAAAAATCAGACTTTCAATTCAAACATTTTCAGCAAAATATAAAAATAGACAAACTTCATACCTCAGAAACTTTATCTGGTCCTCCAAACCTATCTATGAGCACGTCCAATGTGTTGAGAGGTAGTTCTTTTCCCAGTACAGCAATTTTATTGAGCAGGCTGTGCTTCATCTCATCTATCCTAGCTGTAAACGCAAAAAAAGAAGAGAACAGTCAAGCCACAGACTTGTAAAATTTACCCTGTTTGCAAGGCAACAGTGGAAAGACATTGACGGTCAAAGGCTCTACCTGACTGGTGGCTAGTGTGGTTAACAAAGATGACGTCATCGTTGTCTTGCAGGGAGTCTGGCGAAGAGTTGGAGTCGGTGTCCATCCCCTCAGAGTCACTGCTGCTGTCGTCAGAGATGTTGATCACACCGCCGCTGTCCACTGTGTGCTTAGGCATCTTTGCCTGGCGACCTCGAGGCTTCCCTGAATGGAAAATTGGAGGTGATGTTACAGTAATCACTTGATTGTGTTTTACTCCAAAGATCTGGACTTAGGGTCTGAAACTTCTAAACTCTTCGGGCCTTGTAAATAAGGACTGGGGATTTTTTTTTTTTTTTTACACAAAATACAGATTATTTAAAACCAAGTTTAGTGAACATTGGAATCTTTGTTCTATTAAAAACAAAGAGTTTTAATGGTTTGTCATTTTGCTCAATCACAGGTCCCGTTAAAGCTGCATTTAAAGTCCAAAACAGTGATTTCATTTTTTATTATGAGTGTGAATTCAGTAGCAAGTCAAAAACCGAAAATGCTGAAATGTTTTAAAAAATCATGCTGTGATGAGGCACAGTACAGATAAAAAAGTTCTTTAGTGTGTCTTTTTCATACTTTTCCACACCCGGGAAATAATAAAAGCTAATTTCTTACTCTTCCATACTTTGTAGAAACCCTGTCATCAGCGGTTTTGTGAGTCAAATCGATTCATTGTGCTTTGTACCTTTTTTTCTTTTATTCCCTGGTGCCTTCTCTCTCCTTTGTTTCTCTGAAGGAAAGTGCTTTGTTACAAGAGACTGGAATACTCCCCTGGAGAGAGGAAGAAAAAAGAGAGACAAACTTTTTTTGTGATGTCAAAGCAATAAAGACAATGAAGCGCAGATTTCCAACACTGTGCAATCCTTCTTCAGGCTTCCTAAAGCTGCCAGGTTCTGAAAGGCAGATGAAGATGCTACTGGACGACCTAATATGAACCGGCTTTCAGACATGTCAGCACCCAAAACTTCCTTCCTTTTTTTTCATGAATGAGTCATTCTATGATTAAATAGTTGCAGCTAACAAAGAGGTAACACGCTTTAAACTAGCACAAACCAAGCTGTATGACGCGAGCCACTCACACATTGTGAGGAACAACCTCAAAAATTGAATCACTACTTGATCATTTGACGCAAAAAAGACGCAAAGTGAAATTAATCCAGACATCAAACAGTGAAAACAAGGTCAATACCGTCAGTCATATACTTAAAATGAAAGTTTGAAACATTACTATTTTAATGCTGGTGTGGTTTTGACTATCAGAAATGAAACCAAATAACCAGAAAAACTAGGACAATTTTTTACTCACTCTGCTGCAGAAACAAATCTGTCAAGATGCCCATCGTTTTCATCCAAGACCTCTCTGGTGCGTGATTCTCCAGTGGACTGCAGCCCGATAACGATGCACTATGATGGAATAACAATAAAAAGAATTTACATCAGCTTTTCTTGAATATAAACCAGCTTAAATAGAGACTAACTTCTAGATTTTGTTTACTTAAGGACTTGTTTTGGAACAGAAAGATGCAAAAATTATGAGTAAATTCAGTACTTGAATTTCTTTTTAGCTCATTTTAAAATCTAAATTCAAAGGTTCACACTAACATTATAGCAAATGCCTCCACATTGGAGCATCTTTAAATATGGAACCAGAGAAAACAAGACACTACGTGGCCAAACAAACAAATAAAAAAAAATAATTAATTGATAATTATTTTCAGAAAATGGGAGTTTTTCAAAAATGTTTTCTTTTCCCATACTTATCCAGATCATAAAAATACAAATAATCAATCTCCATTCTTTTTCACAATGTTTGACAAAAACAAGTTGTAGAACAAATAGTGAAACTGTGCCTGAAAGTATTACGAACTTAAACAAATATTCCACCCTTTGCCAGTGTGCAGAACAGCAGCTGATGCTTTAATCTTTGTCTCATAACAATAAGAAAAATAAGACTTGTACTCCACGGTGTGCTGTACTGACCTTTCCAGCCTCCAGCTCCTTCTGAGCCAGCTCCACCAGGCAGCGCACCTTGGCAGCGATACAAAGGTATTTGAAGAAGCGCTGGTGAGATGACCAGAACTGTCCCCACAGGGACTTCCTGCTGACCAGCCCCAGCTCATCAGCTGCCTGCATGAACATTTTCAATGCCTCCGCCCACTGCACACAGAGTCAAGATGTCAGCTGAAAAAGCTCAAGATGTTTGTAAAAGAAATTAAGACAAAAGAACGTGAAAGGCAGGGTGATCCGATTCACTTCTGAGAGAGAGGCAAAACTCACCAGCTTGGCAGCTTTGTTGTAGACCTCTTTGAAGTCGCTGTCCAGGCCGATCTCCTCGATGCGGAAAGAAACGCCAGAGAAGCTTAGCTGTCTGGCAATATACATGCCGCTCACTTTCATGTCCATGGCCACAATCTCCATAGCCCCGACCCCTCTGTAAATAAATCATTTACATGATTAACCGATGGGTGAAACAGAAATAGCTGCATCTGTAAGGGTGTTTTACTATCAGAGCTAAAGCATCAAAAGGATTTAACAGGTTATCTGCAGGTCAAAACTAAGACTTTTTAAGACCCTTTTAAAGTCACATTGAATGAAATTTAAGATTGGAAAACAATAAATATAAGGGATGGTTGGCAGATCCTAGTGAATTATAATCATCATCGCAAAAACCTCCATAGTGCTTAAAAGTTTTTTTTCTGCACCTAGCCTCGTTTCGGTTGGCAACAGAAGTGAGCCAGTGGCAAAAACAAACGTTATCCAGCCAACTGGCAATACATCCGCACTTACCTATGACAGAAGCAGAAAAGCTAGCTAGGTAGTTAGCAGAGCTACATTAGTAGCTAGATTAGTTCAGGATGTAACCTTCGAGTCAGAGGCTCGAAAGATTTTTTCTTTCCAAATAAATAAATCACATTCTACATACCTCTTCTCAATGGCATGCAGGAAGTCGTCAAAGGTCCTGAAGGGTGTGCCCTCGCCCCAGATTCCCAGGCGGCTCATATAAATCATGTTCTTTGGCTCAGAGGCACCTGAAAGACACGTATATTTTCAAATCCTGTCCCATATCCTTCTTGGCATCAGCTGATGTTTTTTTGTCATCTTTACCTGTGGCACTGGCGTACACCACTCTGGCGTGTGGCAGCTTGTTCTGCAGGTCAAGAACTGCCTTGCCCATTTTTGTGGATGTGGCGTTCTTGGCTTTGTGGCATTCATCAAAAATAATCTATGGCAGCGAGAGGTCAAGGTGTGAACGACAGAGATGGATTTAGAGTTCAAATGAAAGCAGAAATGACAGTTTGTGCAACATGGACATCTGTGTGAAAGGATACAACTCCATCAAAGTCCTGCTTGCACCAGTCCAGGATCTGTTTGATTCTCGTCCGGTGCTGGCCTCCTGCCTGGCTCTCTCCGATGAGTGCAGAGTAAGTTGCAAACAGGACTCCTTCTGAGGTAGCTGTGTCTCCATACTTTATCTATAAGAACATTCAAAATGATTGAAAATAAAGAACCATCCAAATTGATGCCCGCATGGACAACAGAAACAAATCCTTTTAGTTTTACGCTAATTGCTTCCCTTAACTGACCTTGTTTAAGGCATGCACCGGGATATTTGGTGCATCTATGTCTTTGAGATCTCTCTCTGCGTCGTATTTCAGGTCATTGGATATGCTGAACCTGAGGAAAGGAGCAGAAAAACAATATGTAACTCTGATCGCTATTTCACAGGCTCTAACATGATAAGCATTATTTAGTGCACAATAAGCCTAAACTTACTTCATTAAACCCACCTCCTTCTAGAACTACAGCTGAAGTCTTTTGGGGTATGTGTCTATTATCCAGACTCTCGTTTTTGTCAAATTGTCTTTGCAAAATTCCTTCAAAATATACCCACAGCATGATGCTGCCACTACCATGTTTCATTTTGGGGTGAAAAATGATTAGTGTTAGTTTACCCCAAAACTAAAATGTTAAAGGGATGGTATTATGTATTTTACAGTTAGATAGTGCTATTTTAAACTAGAAGTAACAATCAATTGTTGTAAAATACCACATACATCAATCAAAGCTTCAAAGAAATGTCACTTTGACGCCTTGAAATTGGCCTCTGTCTCTTTAAGGAGACTGGAGACTGCAGCTGTTGGGAGGAGCTTTGTGGAAATGGGCGGTGCTTTGTCAGGGCAAGCGTTTTGAATGGTTGCCACAAGAGATTAAAGGACTTCTCAATCATGCATGGAAGAATTACAGCAAATCTCCAGGTATGTCTTTGATGAAGAAATAACATTATAACATGGTGTAAAGCTCAAAAAGTCGATTTTACATAATTTCCCCTCTTTAAATATTGGCTATTTATAATATAATAAAATACAGAGTACCTTCTTCCACCTGTTTTGCACACGTCGCAAACGCTTTTAAGCACACCATGCTTTTTCGGATTTTTATTAGTAAAACATAAAAAGCAAACTTTGGTCTATCACATAGTAGGTTTATAGTTTTAGAATGACAAAAAGATACAGCAAGGCACTGTATTTAGCACCTCTCTGATGTGTGTATCTTCTTACCACAGTGCTTTCTTTCGTCCCTTAAGATAGTTCTCCAGAATGATTCCTGCCACGGTGCGTCCCTTTCCAACGCCTGCTCCATCTCCAATCAGGAAGCCTGCTCTCTGGTTGTTCTGGAGAATCACCTCGTGTTGCTGCACAGAGAGAAGAAAAACATGACTTTAGAACTGAATTGAACTAATGAACGATTAAAGATGATTTGAAGATTTTGTGCAGGTATTTTCACCTGACAGGCGTAGATAATGGCCTCTAACTGCAGTGCAGACAGGAGGCCACTGTTAATAGTTGAGTCCGGAATAGATAGAGTGTATGTGATGTCCGGAGGAGGGACGCTGGACAGCGTGTTGGTTTCCACAACAATGTCAGGATGTGAAATTCCTATTGTGGCTAAAATAACAAATAATAGTCTTAGAAACGTATAAAAGGCACAAAATGAGAAATACGAAGGAATCAAATCCTGATATTGAGTCTAGCAGCTCACATTTTGAGGGTTTGTACTCTGCGTATGTGTCAACATGGCCGAGCTCCTCTGGTTCCTCCTCCTCAGCCTCCTCTTCTTCCTCTGGTGGTGGTTGTGTTACTGGAGTCTGGAAACACCAAAAAAATGATGCAAAACACACTTTGACTTTCTGAATTTTGACGTTATACTTGTTTAGTTACTACAGAAGAATGAAAAAAATCTGTGAAACATGTAGGCAGAGAACTGTATAAAAAACAACAGCATACTAGAGTCTTGACACGAAAATATTATCTGAAGATCAGAGAGAGCAGAGGATCCTTTTCTTTCTGCAGGATGTGCAAGGATATTTATTTATGATACGTGAAATATATGTTACAGTGTGACTGATCAAACTACCGGGTCAAAACAAGATCTCTAGATAAGTGAAAACAATATAGGAATTTTCCTGATTTTCAGACACACCCAAACAGGCTTGTATCTGTATGTTAGTGAGAACTGATAATGGAGAGGCTCATTTGGTTAAACCATCAGACGGCTGGAGACGGTTGCTACCTGGAGTCCTAAAGCTTGCGTGCTGATTATAGCAGAAATATCTTCCAAACTGGTCAAGCCTTGAAACCTGTCGCCATTTTGCTGTCAACAAAACATAAAATGAAGAAATACTCAAAAACTCAAATAAAGATCACAGAGCTAAATGCAATAAATGAACAAATAAAAAGAAAGAAACAACAAAAAAAAGAACACAAATCTGAGAAATGGTTGTGTTTGTTTGTCAACCTATGGATCTGGGTATTTCAGGGATGTCTTTCAGAGAACCACTCAACAAATGCAATTTGTACGTCTGGCGCTGAAAAGCCAACGACAACAAAAAGCAGATAAAGTGGCACGTGTCTGGGAAACATAATGGCTGAAATGAGGGCAGAATGAAAAGGAAAATATAAAAGCTTTCAGCAAGTCGGTGAACTCAATGAAGTCTGATCATATCAAAAATATCATTGGGCCCATCTAGTTTCATAGGCCGCTAACAGGCAGCAGCGCATCAAGAGCATGGGGTAGAAGAGTTGCTTTTTTAAGATCACCGACTTCATCAAAAGCTGTAAAATAAAACTGGAAAATAATTGAAAAATAATAATTAATAAACTATAGATCTTTGATATGCAATAAAACAAGAGAATAACTCTTGAATTAAAGAAATGCTAGTATCGCTAGCATAGTAAATGTAGAAAAAGAACATTATTTGAATACTGGTAAAATGTCAGATAATATCTATATTTGTCTTAAAATTTTCCTTTTTGCTTTTATTAGCTGGAGAACTTTTCATCAGAGGCAGGACAGTCGCAATCTGTTTTTTATACCTATTTAGCTGAAGTATGCTGGTATCCATGGATACAAATATTAACAAGTACTCTTCTGGGGATAAAACCGCAATTGAGTTTTACCTCTATGCAATAAACAAGCTAGGAAGGACAAATGGATTTCCTTAACCAGAAAAAAAAATCAGTTTTGCAGAAGGTAATATCAAATCAAACACTGATGAAGGTTACATTTTCTTTTGCCAGTTGATCTAATGTCATTAGTCAAAACAGTTTTAGTGCATTTATTTAATAAATAATATTCATACGGATTTGAGTTAGCCTGTATATTGCCATAGACGACAAAACGTAAGAGTGAGCACAGCAATAATATTTACAAACTGAGGAGAATGTGACAAAAACGTGATGTTTTTCCTTTAACATCACCCTTCCCAGTACACTCATTGAAACAAATCTCTCATAATTAGCATTCAGAAGTGGTTATAGTAATAGCAGTTTTCGTGCTACTGACCTCTAAGTGGCTCTGTGCTTGTGTGGTGGCGGGGCTAGTGTTAATGTCCCAGAGTGTGGGAACTGGATCCGGGTGATTGGAGGGGATGTAGGACTGGGTGTCGGCGTACTCCGACAGCGAGTCCGCGGGAGAAGAGAACAAAGAGTTTGAGAGGTCATCAATGCAGGACAGGTCCTAAAGACAAGAAGAAGACAGGAGGCATTTATTAAAACCTCGACATCAATGAACAAAAAATGATAAAAGCTTACACTAGTTGAGGCAAGCATACAAATGCAGGTACAAGCAGCATCTCTAGCCCGCCCTTATAGGAAAGGTTAAGCAAAAATGAATAAATGAATCAAAAATAAGTCAAATGCAAAATGATTACAAGAATCATGGAGATTCTTTTAGATTAACATCGGTACAGATGAGCTGCATCACGCTAAGCGCTACCAGACTGAGCTGACAACAACAATTCATCTGAGTGCTGAAGTTGTTACTGAGTGAAGAAGATAAGGAAGAGCGTGGATGTTAGCTTCTGCTGTAAAGTCAGCTTTCAATTTTTGCATTAGTGCATATCAAGCTGTTTGATGTAGGAATTATTAAAATAGGCATGTTTGGAAACCCTTCCAGGACTATGCTGAAGGATGCTGACGAAGAACACATCAGCATCCTGTTTCGAGCATTTATTAGCTTAGACTCGGACTATAAAATGATCAAAATGTGTAAGCCCCCTAACTTTCTATTTTTCCTCACTAGACTGCACTGCTGAGCTTTTCTTTTGTAAAAATGAAAATTAATAAATATATTTTGGAAAAACAAAATAGGCAGGTTTAAGTGCTCTACGATGTAAAATATTTGCATATTTTAGTTATTCCCAGGTGGTTCTGTGAATACTAGGAGTCCACTGTAAAGTGAAGTTGCACAATTTTATCCCTCTAAGCCAGTGGTGCCAACGTCGGTCCTCGAGGGCCGGCATCCTATGTGTTTAGTTCTCTCCCTGGTTTACCGCACGTGGATCAAATGATGTCTCATAGAAGGCCTAAGAAGAACATTGACATGCTGAAAAGGTTGTTACTACCACCAGGGAGAGAACTAAAACATGCAGGATGCTGGCCCTCGAGGACCGACTTTGGGCACCCCTAATGTAGGCTTTCAACCTCTTGTTTGTCCTGGTCTTAAGTATGTTTGGAAATATAATCATACTTTTCAGGTAAGGCTCTGCACTGATCATGCTAATGGCTGATATGAGAAGTTAATGAGAGTTTCAAACATCAACGTTTGATGATTTTGTCTTCGCTTTAAAATACTAAACTTCAGTTTAACCGCTACTTTCCCACACACATGGGTGTGACATGGCCTTTGCTTGTAATGTGAATAATTGATGACTACAAAGGCTGTAAAAAAATATCTCGAACGGCTCTCCTATTATCCTATTATTACAGCTCTTAATAAGAAATCATAACAGACAGGCATGTCAGATCTTTACAATAATTTTAAAAAATCCTTCAAACAAATGTTTTCACGTGCAGATGTGTGCGATACAAAGCGGAGAAGTGAGAGCTTGGCACTCTGAGTTTTGTGTGTCATTTCAGCTCTGGCTGCCTAGCAGTTCACCCTCCACTCATAGCCCTTTCTAAAATCATTTGCATGCCAAACTCTTTAACTAGACTCTCCCAAACCACCATGGCCCCCCAGAGACATGTAAACATAGAAGTGTGTAGGTGTGTGTGTGTGTCTGTGGGGGGTGATGGGTAAAGGTTAACCAAGCTGTTTGTGGAGATAGATCATTATAATTTAGCACATAGTCAATGAGAGTAATTTCATCAAAGTTCACTTCCACGATTTGCTCTCAGCTACGTGTGGAAATTCCCACACCCTCTGCTCCAGAAACTCACACATGCAGGCATTATAAGCTTTGTAAATAATAGCCCATCACACACTGCAGGATATCATTGTAATTATTGTGCCAGAGGGAGCAATGCACCACTTCCTCATGTGATCTCATGAGAGAGGAAATGTAAACAAAATGGAGACTCTTGTGAAACAACTTAGTTTAACGTTAGCTAAACTGTGCAGAGAGAGAGAAAGAGAGGAACAAACAAATCCAGATGATCAGAAGAATTATGACAGGAAGCAATAGCTAGGGAGACGAGAGTGACCGGTAGTCTTTAGCAAGAAATTGAAGACGAGGATTTGGCTGTCGGTTTCAATATTTGTCATGAACAGCTTGTTAAAAGGGCTGAAATGTTTGCTGATGCTTGACAAATGCTCAGCTGCTGGTAGATTTTAACCATTGTGATTGTAGCTAAAGAATTTAGACATGTTTTATGTTAGATTTACCTTCTAAAAGTAAATCTGAACTAAATCTAGAGTAGGCCCTGTTTTCCAGTTTCCAGGCATGCAACTGAACAAAACAGTGAGACAGAGTAGTTATTTCTTCTAGTAAAAGTACAGACTAGAGAAGCACGTTACAAGGGATTAACCCAATGACTTAGAAACAAAGGAATATCAATTTTACATTGCTTTTTGAAAAAAAAATTGATTTCTGACCCTCCATTAAGGTAGTTTCATAAACAAAGTTGTGCTTACAGGCAAATGTATTCACACCCATTACATTCTTCCACAATTTGTCCAAATAAAACCACAAAATTCATTGTATTTCATAAGAACTTTAAGTGACAGATCAAGCCAAAGAGAGCTAAATGCGATTAACTGCTTTAGACTTATGTTTGACGTATCAGACTGAACAAACAGACAAAAGAAAACAATCTTTCCACCAAATTACCTAAAATGGCCTTTCACAAAAGAATGACACAGCTCTTAGGAGGAGAAACTGAGTGAAATGGTCAGCCGTCATACTGACTCACTGTTAACCATATGCTGGTACTGAAGACTGCCGGGAAGCTGCTAGGACGACTGTCATGGCTACCTACTATGACGTTACTCACAGTTCATCTGAAATAGTTTCACAACCATGAGAGGATGAGAGCTCCCAGTGTCAACATGACGACATCATGCAGGAATGGTACACAGCGCGGATGATATGAGGCAGCAGGACTGTTAGCTGTTTACATGTAGCTTACATGTTGGATATGGTTCACAGATTGCAAGTCAAAAAAGCCTTTTCTTGGTGTGCAGCATTCAGTTTTCAATGTTTTCTGGTAACTCTGTGACTGACTCTTTCCTTTTCTCCTTTTGTCTGGGTGTCAGTGTTTGCTGACATCCTGCCCTCAGGATCCTGCCTGATCCTGAGGGCAGGATCAGGCATGAAAGCTGCAGGAAGTCTGCAAGGTTGCTCTCTACCCAGGATAAAACAAAGTGGGACAGCCCGCTTTTATGTAGTGATCCACATAACCTGTCGTGTTCTACCTGTCCCATGTCTGTTTCGTTAAAGTAATCTCTGTCTGTCATCGCATCGCATCCCTCTCTTTGTTGGCATCCACTGCCCTCGGTACTTTAGACTTGAAATAAAAAAGGACACAGAACAAGCCTTCACAATGGAAAATGAGAAGAAAACCAGACATTGAATGAGAGATAATAGAGGGACAATTCTTTTTTAAATAGGAGTTCAAGGAAAATAACGACAATTTATTCAGTCTGGAAACTAGTCTTAGAAATAAAGTAGTCATTCCACATTTTCTTCTAATGAAACATCCATTACTTGACTGTCTGGCCATTAAGTCTTCAGAGATTCCAAGTCATTGTTCTGTGCTCAGCGCTGTTATTAACTCGACCAACCCGACGCTGAGGAATCAGAGAGCTGGAGCGGTTTTAACTAAGACACGTCCGCGCTCGGTACCGTGCTAATCGGGTAGTGCAGCCGGGTGTAACAGAGGCAGCAGTGTTTGCCCCGCTGCAGGCCCGTACCCAGGGCTACTTCATTTACCGCTCCTGTGAGTGGGCCCTGCCAAGCAGAGATAAGGCTTGAATTCCAACTGGCCCGATGGTAATCTGACTGCTTTCACAGCACACAGCTTGTAGTCTTCTAACTGCTAATCCTGCCTCTCTCGCTCTCTCTCTGTCGTGCTAACACTTTCTTTTTTCTTTCCTGCTTCTTTCCTTCATGATCTGCAAATATATGCTAATGTGTCTTTCATTGTTGGTTTCTGGGAAATAATGCTGTCTGAAAGCTTAATGAATAGTTTGAGTTGTGTGTCTGAAACCCCACCGGCCTGGTTTTTCCTGTCGTTTGTTCACTCTGTTGTTTGGCCTTTGACTTATTCCTGTTTTATTTTTGTTTCTCCTCTAATGTGATTTTTACCAGCCTAAACTAACACCACCAACATTTGCTGCATTAATCTATATATATTCGAGATACAATGTGTCCATTAAGACAGCATTTTCCAAACGCTACCACCACTTACATGCCTGATGATGATTAATGCATGCACACGGAGACAAAAACAAGCTTGCAAGATATGTGCAAAGCTGCAGGGGCATTTTTTTTTGTTTTGCTGTGGCAGAAGGTGTTGTTTATCAGATCTAAGAATCAGAGCTGGGACATAAATCACACACCTTAGTCATTTGCTGTGTAATAACGGTGAAGCTTCTGGATTAGTATAAGTAAAAGACAAATTCAAAGGTCAGTCAGAATATGTAGCTTTTTTTGAGAGGATATGTTAATTATTATCTATTTGTCTACTTCAATTTTAAATTAAACACAATTGTTGAGTGCACTTAATTTTGTTGTATGTTTTTACAAAGACAATAAAAAAATCTACAGATGAATGATGTGTCTGAAACCTGAATTTCAGTTCAGGTTAAACTAAACAGGAGCTGCATAGTGGCACAGCTATCAGGATTGTTGCTTTCCAGCAACAGGTTCAGATCGTGGGGTGGGGAGTTTCTGCATCGAGTTTGCATGCTCTCGCAAACGCATTGAGAGCATGCACAATCTCACCCATTGACTGCTGGGAAAAGGCACCAGCCCCCTTCTGACCCAGCAATAATAAAACGGGTAAAGCATTATTTTATACAAATTAAAGCTATTCAATTTACTAGAACTAAATACTACAGTAATGATGTGCAAAACATACAATAATCTTCAAACTGTATTCAGAAGTTGTTTTAAGTGAAAGACACAAAGTTTGAACTTGGGAAAAATTTAGGTGTTACTCTACTAAAGGTCAAGACAAATATCTGAAGCTGTTGTCAATCTGCCTTAGGAGTGAACATGTGAAGTAAATCTTATCGGGAACTAAGAATGTTTTATACACCAAGTAAATGTTTTAAAAATGCCCCAAAGAACAGTGGTAAACTTATAAAAGTGAGGTATGGTTGTCATTATTTGTGAGATATGTTTTGCCCCAATCCAATCTACACTTTCAGTATAAAACCTATGTTCCTTTTTGTTTCTTTTCTTTTGTGCTATAAGAGTGAATGCTACAATATAACATAAAGTTATTAAAGTGTGGCATAAACTATAATTCATACATAGTATTTCCAATTGGACTTAATTACAGTCGGTTTACATTTAATCTTCTCTTAATATGACAGAAAAAAATAAACATATTTCATTTCGACTCCTCCTGTTGCAGTTAAAAGTAAATTCAGACAAATATATATAAAAAATTAGCAAACACCAAACTGGGAGCAAAGCTTTCAGTTGCCACGGGAGAAGCTGTCTGTCAGGAGAAATGAGGGACAGACGTTCCCGATCCACTGACACCGGATATGACACAGTGGCAGTGATAAGCTTAGCTGCTACCGTACATGGAAATCTAGCAACCACGTCTCTTACCAAGCTTTCATAAACCTTCATTCCACTAAACTTAGTTCTCCTTCCTACTAGAGCAAACTTGCAGTGATATTTTAAAATTTAAAACTGTCCTTTTACTCTCCTTTGCTTACAAAGATCTGTCCACGGACATGACTATATTCTTCCAAAATTGACCACAAGCTTGGATACAAACACGCCACTTTCAACAAGAAATGAATTGATTGTAATCACTCAATTTCTTCAGCTTAAATATTGAACTTAAAGTATCTGTATTTGTGTATCAAATGAAACAAAACTCAGTACACCTTCCAGTTGTGGTCTATAAGCACATTACTAGCCACATCAACATTGATATCCTTTTTCTTGAGTCAAATAAGGCTCTGATAAATGGTCATGATAAATGCTTTAATGGCAACAGAAACCTCTATCAAATCACCTGCAGTTAGATCATTTTTCTTTTGAGAGTCCTTGGAATCAGTCATATTTCTCAAAGAAAAACGGTAATCTGTACCAGCTATAAAAAACGCCTGACTGGTGAATCTCTACTGAGGTATGAGCCAGTGTTTATCAGTCTTGAGCCACATCCTGTTAAACTCAATAACCTGCTTTGGTGCACGGTCAAAGACTGAGGTTTGAGTCGTGCTTTGCCCAGGGCTTTCCCCTCCTACACACTGCCAGCTTGGCTGCTTTTCCAAGGTCGGGAGACCTTGGAAAAGGCCTGGCCACCCCCTTTCCCCTGCACATCCACCATGACACACAAACAAAGTGACACCTAAAATGACCTCACCATTTCAGCTGTACATCCCTTCATATTTTCATTCACTCTGCCATATTAATAAGGTACAGACCAACTTGTTTTACTCACTTCTGCCCCTTTTTTTTCCATCTGGTCTATTGACTTCTCTTTACATGTGTCCATTTTCCAAAGGCTTCTGTCACAGCACTGTTAGACTTAACACTTCACTGGTAATCTGTTGTAGTGTGGGGATTTTTGTTTTTATGGTTGCGACATAAGAGTGACTTTAACAAACGCGGCTGTGAAAGTCACTCTGTAGGAAAATTAACACAAATTTAACACTGACTATTGTTATCTGTAGATGCTGCTGAAAAAAAAAGACTGCAAAAACAGCAATGGAGGCAGAGGATGTGAGTTACACTTTGGTCATGAGATCGATATCTAAAAATCCAATGATGTAGCAGCTGTTTGTAGGCGACTTGAGACTTTGAAAACAAGCCATTTACGTGCCCCGATATCTCATCTGCCAGTTTCTGTGGTTTCCTTGTGTGTGTTTGTGAGGGGTGGTGGAGCTGTGAAACATCTCACACCGCCCCCTATGTCCAGCTGAATGAAACAGCTCCCATTTGACTCTCTGCCCTCAGTGGCCAGCTGTTGACCATGTCCATTCAGTCCGGATGACCCGACTGATGGATTTTGGGTGTGTGTGTGTCTTTATGGAGTGAGTTTGGGGTTAGGAACAGAAAATACTACTGTGTGTCTGTGTTTCTGTCGGGATTATGCGTTGGTCAGCTGTCGTCTCTGGTCGGTTAAGACATTTTAGGACAGCACTAAACTTCATAGATGTGTCTTGATTTTCACCCAGACTAAAAATACATCACAAAAGTATTCAGACATAACTTTTTCATGCTTAAAAATCACAACCGCATACTTAAATTGGAAATTTAAATGACAGACCAACAATTAGTAATTATATCAGTCGCTTTGAATGGTGATTGTCTGTGAACATCGACCTGTACGTTTTGCCACAGATTCTCATTTATTTAGGTTTGGATATTGATTGGTCCAATCAAGCATGCACATTTGTTTAAATCTAAGTCCTTCCTTTTAGCCCCAACTGCATGTTTATGATTGCAAGGGCCGCAACTTGCAATTATTTTAGTGATCGGTTATTCTATCAGTTATTTCCGTTATTAATTGAATAGTTGGATTAAAAAAGTGACGTATTCTAAAGAATTTTCATTTAACTACTTAAACCTTTTATTATGCAATATTGGAAATACATGAACAGATGCAAATAAACAAATAGTTCAATTCCTTTTTCAAATAACACCATAAAAATTGTATTGTCTAACATTTAATAACACAGCATTCCTCTAATTAGTGCATGTTTGATCATTTGTAGCAAAGGACGCATTTGCAGCTAAAAAATACTTCTAACATCAACATGTGAAAAACTTACAGCTTTCTGCTTGTTTTTTTAATCCAGATTGTAGATATTTTGTACAGTTTTGGCTAAATTACTGCTCTGAGTGTTGTTCTTTCAGCAAATGGCCTTTTTTGAGTCAGTATACTCCAGTTAAAAATTAATCATTTACTAAATTAGTCAACAATTATTTCAATAATCTGATTAATATTGATTAATCCCGATTAATCTTATTAACTGCTTCAGTTCTAGTGCCTTTATAGAAAGTGAACCACCATCCCTGCCTCAAATCCATAATACATTTTCTTCTAGTACTGCTTTATATTTCACTCCATCCATTTCTCACCACCTTTGACCAGCTTCCCTCACACCTACTGATGAAAAACATGCCCACAGCATGATGCTGAAATCACCATGTCTCTTCATAGGAAAAGCGTGTTCAGAGTGATGCACAGGTTTAGTTTTCGACCACAGATGGTATTTCACAGGCTCAAAAGTTGATTGAATGTTGGTTTCATCTCTCTGTAGCACTTTCCTCTATATGTTGACATTGCTTTTAGCAAAATGCAAAAGATGACCCAGGAGTTTTGGCTGCTTCTTCTGTTAATCCTTTGTCAGCCTGCCAGTTTAGTTCAGTTTGGATGACAGACTGAACATTGCTCTATAGGATGTCCAGAGCTAAATAAGAAATTAAAGTACCTTACTCTGCTCTAAACCACTTCATATCTTTATTTCAGTCCTGTCTCCTATATTTCTTGATCTTAATAATGTGCTTTGCTAATTAATGTTCTCTAAGAGTCTTCACAACTGGTTTTATTCTAAAACTGAATTAGACAAAGGTATTTGCAAATTATGTTACTTCCGAAACAACTAGTTGTAGTAGATTATATTTCAGAGTATCAGACTGAAGGAAAATAAAAACATCTGCAGGTCACACTTTTCAGACATATTTCTGAATAATGGATAATTTTTCCTCCACTTTACAATTATTTGTGATTTTCTATAACGTCCTCAATTAAACATATTGAGTTTGCAGATTTATCTAAAAATGTGCAAATGTTCAAGGGGTATGAATAGTTTTGTGAAGTACTATAAAACGGGGACTGCTCGTGTCAACCAGCTGCTTTTGGTTAACTTGACAGTTAAAGTAATAAAATGATTTGTTGTGGCTTGTGGCACGCTTTACCCCAGAAGTTTCCTGGACAGTATGAATCATCTTTGATGTGACATAAATCAGGTTTTCCTTTGATGGCTTAGAAGAGCCAATTTGTCTGGCAGCTACTGTTTTAATACACACTGAAGGCTTCAGGTTTGCTCTGACCCAAAAAATCTATTCAAGGAAAACATATTCAAATACTTGGTTGTCTTCAATGAAAAGCCTCAATTTCAACAACTTCAGAGATCAAAAAAAAAATAGAAACGTTTTCAGCGGAATAATGAATGATTATGTTTCAATGTTTAAACTTTTCAAAGCCTAAAGACTCAAAGCGGTTGTGTATTTGACCAACGCACAGTGAGTCCAGTCCATCCTGTCCCAGACCTGCTAACCGTAGCCAATCAAAGTAATATACCCAGTTCAACAACCTCCTGAGAAGCAGGCCTTCATGGTGTGCCAAGTCTTTAAGCAGCAGGCCAAGGACAGCTTGCTGCTTACATTCCTCCTTGGAATTTTCCACTGTTTCCGTATGTTCTGGAAAATAAAAGGATGCAATGTCAAGTGTCCCAACGAGCAGACGAAGCAAGTTCAAAGCCCAGTGCTACAAGTTTTGTAGAGAGCAGAGCCTAAAGCCCATATAGCAGGCCTTTTTGGCATTTAATTATCTCAAGGGAGGATGTTTAGGGGCAAATATCCAAAATTCAATCTTTCCAGTAAAAATAAACATTTGAGACATCCGAGAATCCTGTCCTTCCTATTCGCAAGCGACCTTTCAGCGATCTCAAACGTCAAATGTGACACGTCACATTTTCTGTTCTTGTGTCGGCTTGGACATATGGCAGAAGAGAAACTGAAATTGCAACAAGTAATTAGATAATTAGGCAATTATCTAAAATTACCTAATTTCAGATAATTAAAATTAAAAACTATAACAGATTTCACTAAGCTAATTTCAGACATCCAGAGATCTTATAAAAGTATAATTATAATTTGGATTATCTATGATTCATATTTTTCATGAGTTTAAAAGCACATTTAGACCATAGTAATTAGATTAGTAACCCGCAACAATACATATATTGATTATTTAGAGTTATCCACATAACAACAGGACTCTGGATAAGATAAATTAGATTTTCTCCTGGCAGCAATTCTGTTGCAGACATCCACCACATTCATTCTGGATAGGACGGACGTATTTATGCAGCTGCAATCTTAAAACACAAGTATGGGAAAAGTGATGTAATTTCTTCTTTGAAAATTGATATTAAAGCCATCTGAAATTAGATTTTTAATATAAAAATATTTCACTCTGGAGTTCTGAACTGTTAGTTGTTATGACTAAGAACTGATTTATGGATATCCAAATTGCATATTCAAACTGGCTGTTAAATGTTAAGACTCCATAAAACATTTTGGGATTTTCAGACATTCTTGAATGTACTTCATATTGGAATATGAAGGCTGTGGCAACATTTACATACTATTTATACTAGTAAGAAAGTATTAGTGGATATCTTTTATTTTATTTTCTACCAGTATGAATGTTATTTCCTACTTTCTTAGATTTTTAAAAAAAATAAAAATCTAAGAAAACAGGTTTTCCAGATTAGATATTATGATTGAGAAAGAAACCCACATGCTGTGAATGCCATAAATGTGAAATGCACAAAAGGCACACTCCTATTCTGCAGTGGCTTCAACCAGTGGCAAAAATATGAAATAAATTAAATTAAATGGTAAGCATGTTTCTCCTGGCAGCTAGATTTCTGAAAGCATCCTAATAATGCTCAGTGAGGATTTATAGATATCAGGGTCCCCACAGCAGCTGCTCCCCAACCAGCGCTTTTTGTCACCGAGAATGATTCCTACACAGTTTTATCTTGAAATTCTCAACAAAACGTCTAGCGATGAATTAGAAAGAACTATTGTGACTAAATATACACCAAAAGCCACATCAGCCTTCTCCAAGGATGTTTCACCCAATTAAAAAAAAAAAAAAAAACTAAGACAGAGTCTCAATGTATTTATGTGTCATGTGACAATCTGTGCACCCCTAGAGCTGAAATAAGTGAATGTGAGAGGAGTGTGGACACAAGTTATGGAGTCACAGTCACAGTCACAATCATGCATGACATTTTAAGAAAGAACACTACGCAAAACTTTTGCAACACTGCGGCGACCTCTGCCATTTGTGACAGTTGCAGAGATCACAGACGAGCTCTTGCGTTAACTCTGGGACTTTTGGTGATGTTGAAGAAAACTAGTTCCTCATACACAGTCGTCCAAGTTTATTGGTATTTCTGGTTAAGATATATGACAAACCTTATAACTGTAGCATTATTGAACACATACTATATGTTTATCATTGTGCTTAGGAAATTTCTTTTCATAAACTCCGTCTTCATTGCCCTCTGATCTATAAATAGGATTCAATAGCGACATCCATATCTCTTTGCCGCTTTTTAGAAAAGACAACAGAATGAGAAACTCAGGAAATGGCTACAAGAAAATAGCAACATGTCGAAGTTGCCCCATATGTACAATTAGAGCAATAACTAGAACTGGAACAAAGACACTGGAAAAGATCTAAGGTTATCTCACCACAATGCAAAAAGAAAAGGATGGCAAGGAAAATATCTAAAAAGATCTCTGCAGCCGAGTTGCATCCTGGGGTCACCATGACAACCATACTTTAAAGATTTTCTTTGTTGTTTAGCTCCATTAATGTAGGAGGGTAATATAAGAAATGTGTACTATTTAAAGATGTTAATCATAAAAAAGAGAATGTTCTTGAGTCTGAAATAAAAACATCTGCTATTTTTTTCTCTCCCTCTAATTGTGAAATCAATACAAACTGAATTCAAACAGGTCAGCTTTATATATTGCCTCAAATACCCCTAAAACCTGTACATGGGAACACCCACATTGTCACACGCCAATGGTCAAAGATCCAATGTCTCTCCGTGACTCAGAGCTGTGAGGCCGGTGCCCGTAAATTGTAAAGTTGGTCAAAAGCCAAGAATCGTGTGAAAATGAGCAAAGATTTTCTTTTACAAGCTGTTGACTGCTGGGTGTTTGCCCTGAATCAAACATTTCATCCCTGACGGAGCTGCAAGATATTAGGTTGAAAAAAAATAAATAAGAAAACATAAAACCAATAAAAAAAAGCCCATGCAGACATGAACTGACTCTGTTTAAAACTTCTGGTGGGCAAAGGAGGAATTTTCATATTAATATGTTTTCTTACAGGTCAAGTGTGGAATATCTCACTGAGAAGTCAGACAAAGTTAATAAATGTCGGCGTTCAAGAAGCATCTCAAGCTTTTCAACTAATATTCCACACACACTTCACTGTCACCTTCAAACTACAAGATATTTCTTTATGTCGTTTTTTCTCCATTGTACAAACTATGTTGGGGGAAAAAACAATTCAAACACTGTATAAAATACTTCTATTACATTTCTGGCACATTTTCCTAGCAGCTGTTCGTATCTTCTGATGTCGAGCAACACAAACCAATTTGCTGGTTTAACACAGTGAGTGTGATCCACGTGGGAATAAAGAGGTTAGTCCCTCACACAAATCAAGGTTACGATATAAAACGTTTAAAAGGATAAAAATACTGCTTATTTCACACCAATTCTCCTCACCTCTCTCAGAGAGCAGACCCCGCCCCGGCCCTCTCAGCCCAATGCTTCTCACTCATCCTCTCCATTATTGTTTATTCACTTCCCGTAAGCTGCACGCACAGGGTCATACTTGAGGTTTGAAGTAATACCAGGAAACTGACAACATGTGCCCACCTAGAGAGTCTACCCATGCTTTTAAAAATAGAAATTAAGACATTCTCACCACACAAAATGAAAGCAAAAAGGTTTGATTTAAAGTTTGCGATGGCCTACTAATAAAATCCAAGTACAAATTGTAAAGTGCTTTACAAATTGATATAACGTTGTAGGTTGAATGTAAACAAGAAGAAATGACGTTAAGCAGGAAACAAACAAATACAGGGACAGAGATATGCTACTAAAAATATACATTAAACAGAGACACCAACAATCAGCTTCACTTTCATACTTGTTTACCGAATATATTTTGTACATGTTTAAAAATGTAAAAATTATGATGATTTTTTTTTTTTACTTCACTAATTATAAAAATATAAATGATGAATGTATCTTGAAATGAGCAGGAAAGTAAAGTATAAATAACTATTGTGGTTTTGAGAATATAAGAAGAACTCCTTTTTTATAACCAGAAACTACTTTATGAACATAACACCACAATGCACTAATTTAAAAAAAAGACATTTTTATTGTCTGCCTTATTTATAAATACTTAAATGCCTCCTTGCCCCAATGAAGTCATATTACACAGATATGAACTGCTATCTAACCAGAATATCAGCTAATGAATTGGTATGAGAAAAAAACAGGTGGCTCTATTTACAACTCATAGCGAAAACAGCTACATTTAACAGCTGATAAGACAATGTACAAGAGTGCTATATAGTCTGACGGTATCAGGTTGTAGCACTTACTGGAAGGAAGAAAGGAACAAAGTAGATAATTATTTGTCAAGAGTTCCTGTTGGAAAGGATGAATCTCAGTGGAGCGATGGAGGATCGACTGGCACAGGCTCTGATTACTTACTGGATGACTTCTACTTCAAATCCTATTTAACAAATAATAATAAATGAGCTCAATGTGTTCTTGTTCACTGGAAGCGGACCCGCATGAAAGCTCTATGTCAGTCTGTAATGAAAACGAACTCTATTCGCAGACATCTACAAGTCTTAAACTGGGCCCTGTTCAATTTAAACATCAAGTTTAACTCAACTAGAACTCAATCGATTCAGTCAAGTTCCACTTCCCCTGTCACTTTTGCGATGTGAGAAACCATAGAAGGAGGAATCCACTGGAAAACTGGAAGACTGTTTTGTACTTTGTTGTAATAAGCCTATGTGATCTCACACATGGGTTTTCCTTCGGAAAACTACGTTTTTCCGGCCTTTATGATGACGCTAACGATGAAAGAAAAGCAATGGAGAGAGTGTATTGGTCACTGCAGCTTTCTGCTGGGATGAAGCTATGCTTTTTTACAGTTTTTTCATTAAAATTAGGCAGCATTTCTTACAATTATAGATTTGATTACATTTTTCATGTGGAAAACATGTGGCGAGGGTAAAATTATAGAAGAAGATAAAGAGAAAAATTTCATTTGAGATATTACTTCACATTTATTGCTTTTCAGTGCAATAAATGCAGAGTGGCTTGAAATTTGAGCATAATTATCTCAATTACAATGAAATAATCTGATTATTTCTTTACCTATGATCAGACAGCCATGTTTTACACATAAAAACTGCATGTTCCAACAGTATAGTTTGTCACTATTATTGTTCTATGAACACTATTGTTTATACCTGATCAGGTCAAGTGTACTAAGTGTGGACTTAATTCAAAAGATAAAATAATCTTGTAACACAGTGAGTATAAGGAAGTATGTTCACAATTCATTCAAGGAAGTTAAAAATTCAAGCACATGCATACACTGATAATCAGCCATTTCTTAAACAAGTCTTGCTTGTGTTAAAAACAATTAACACAAGCAATTTTCATTTAGAAAGACAATGAATCAATAAGCTATAGCATTATAGAGATGGTCAAAAGAAAAAGAAAAAAGAAAAAGAAGTGAACAGAACCCGTACCTTGGGAAGCGGGCGTCCCAGCTGAGCGTATAATTTAGTCCAGAGCTGCATGAGAGACATGGGTCCAACCGCTACGGTACGGCATGGGTGAAAATACACACAACATAAGCTCCTACTTCACCTCAATTCCCTGAATCCGTCAGTCACTTCCATGAGGAAGCCAAAACGCCGGTGACCACCTCACAGCTGGAGGGCTACCACCCCATCCCGGACCCTGGCTGGCCCTGTGACTGCTTCTCCCTGGCTCACCGCAGACATCTGCCTCAAACCCCCCACCACACACAGGTGCAGACAGAGACACGGGCACGTCTAAAACATGCTCCTCTGCTTCGCAGGGACACAGGCAGGTATTGACAGAGAGGACTCACTAATAGTGATTGTGGACTAGTTCATTTGAGTGCAGAAAGGTGGTTGGAGAGTGAGTGAGTGAGTGAGTGAGCAGGGGAGGGCAGGGGAGGGGAGAAAAGGGAGGGAGGAGGGGAGGAGCTTTCAGGAAATGATGCTTTTGTTGGTAAGTGACTAGAGTTACTGGCAGTCAGGCCCATTTTACTGTACATGGTGTAACTCAACCGCATTTGTAGTGTAAACAGTGTTGCGCTGTGGACTTGGCCGCTCCTCACACAGCGCTGCTTACAGCTATGTTTAATGGGCCTGGCCCAGCATTTAATGATTATTATATTTAGAGACTGACTCCCCACTAGACTGTGCCTCTGCTTTTTGTTTCTTTGTTTTGTCTGCAAATATTCAATTTCAGACTCTTAATTGCAAGAGTCTGCTGCTCTTGCAATTAATTTGAATTTTAATCTCTGTCAGTAACTCAGACGCGGAAAGGCAAGTAATACCTGATGAGCGTGATTTAAAAAATAAAAGAAGAAGTGAGTCACTAATGTGAGCATCCAAACACAGATCCAGGAGCAGATTTCATTTAGAAATAAGTGTGTCAAAATATTGTCTCATTAATAAAAATCTATGATTAAAGACAGCAGAGCTCAAAATGTAGAAGTGACTCCTCTAAGACTATTCTAAAAGCCTTAAAATTGTGAATGAAACAGGTCCAGGGTGAACTGCAAGTTTCCTTTTGAGGAAGAGTTTTGCATGCATCAGCCAGTATACACAATGACAGACAAATCCTTCATCATAAAAAGTCATTCTTGCTTACTGGAACTGAGGGCGTGATTGTAAAAGACATACAAGTGCACAAAAGCTTATTCTGGGAATCTTCTCTTTTTTGCAAATTGGACAATTCAGACAAATCCAAGACGCTGATCAAGGATGACATATCAGTTTTTCTTGGTGGGGAAAGCAATTTGACTGTTTATGATCCTCGTAAATAAGAATTTAAAATAATGCAATTTGTCTCTTTCATACAGGAGTCGGTCCATTTGTGCAGTCAGCTTCCAGGAACAAATGATATCAAGCTGGGACGGTGAGGTCCTGTAATGTCCATCTCTGCTGGACAGAAGAGGAGTCAGACTCTTAAGAGGCGGCGTGGCGCCTATCCATGGTGTCATCGTTCTATGAGTGGGAATCCTCTCAGTAGTTTGTGTGTGAGTGTGTGTGCGTATATTCGTGTGTTTGGAGGAGCACCGGGGGCCATCAGGGAACACTGAATCACTATTGATGAGATTCCTTAGACTCAAACAGCCAAAGCACTCACCTTATTGCATTAAAGAATAAAAATAACAGCATACATAGTTTGAACAAGGTTAAAAAAGCATCTGTAATGACACTTTTCTATAATATCTCATCTACATTTCTTAAGTCCTGCAAAATTGTATTTTTGTTTAGATATTTGTAAATATGCCTTGCAAAACTTCTAGTACTTTGTATTGTGTTGAGCAAGTAGCACAACTGTCAACACTTTTCTGTATTAATATCAATGTGAAAAAATATTTTTTAATAAACCCAGGAATATTTCAAACTCCAAATATAACACAGTGCACAATGAGTGTAGAAATTAACGACTCCTCAACTGTAAACTGGGATTAAAATACATTCTAAATCCACTTAACATACAACGAGATACATGTCAAGGGTGGGAACTGAGATCAAATTTAACATGCATCTTGAAGCTAAAGTAAATCACGTGTAACTCCACAAAAACAGCACGCTTATCAACTTTCAAATTAACCTTTAACTTCCTCCTTCAAACCGGGCCACTAAAAACACTTTCTGTTTGACTAACCTACAGGGAAGTAGCCCAGAATTACAAACACATTCAAGTCCTGACTGACTTGGAAAAATGTGAAGAAACGCCCTTGTTAGTGTTCAGTTGGATAAAGATTTCTTTTCCGCTTCAACAATGTTTTAATTGCCATTACCAAACAATTCAAGGCTGTATTGAGCAGACTTGAATGAACACATCTAGCATCTTTTGAGTGAAGTTGTAGTTTTGAGTCCGAGAGAAAACAAAGTCATTATAAGATTATCTAATCTATACATATGAGTTAAATGGACGCTTTTGAAGGAAGTCAGGAACCTTATTCTGAATGTTACTGTTTCTTGATGTAGTAACACATGAGAAAATGAGTTTTCAGCTTAATGCATTTACTGAATTTTTTAAAATCTGTTCTTTTATTTTTTGCGTATTGGACCTGTGGATCATCAGTAAGATCACAAGATCATGCAAGAATGATTGACTACTGCATCTAAAAAGATATTTCTTAAAAGTTTCAAGTTGCATTTAGAATGTCTGCAGAGTTGCAGGAGTTTTCAAATACAAACACTTAGTGCTGCTTTTACAGGAACCTCTGTTTACGTATTCTCACAAGAGTCTTCCTGTTTTCTGAAGCAGTTTTCTCTTTTACTCCTGTGTGCTGGAATTATATCCCATTTTAAATCTACGCAGGGACACAGTATGAGCAACTGTCACAAAGAAAGACATTATTCATCTTATGTGGGTGTTAGTGCGCTGTACAAGCAAGGTCGGCTAAAGACAAGCTGTTTTACATGTGATATATCCTGCAAATTTGAAAAGAGCTGTAAAAGGATATTTGATGCAAATGCACTCTTCCTTGAACCGCACAGAGCAAAAAGATTAGTGTAAAAATGGGAGGAACGACAATGAAGAAGAATAGTTTGTAGAAAGACCCTAAAAGGACCATGTTTATATGTGCATACCGCTGAGTAACATGCAAAAACATACAGCATGCAATGTACTTCATATGTCAAAATCTGTGCTTACAAAGTGTTCTTCACTGTTTGAGGTTAGCCAGAATGCTGAGTGAATTGCCTTTTTTCAGCTGCCTTCCAGTAAATGTTGCAACGACTCACATTCTCTGCAGAAATATTCACATTTTTTAGGGGTTTTAAACCACATTTAAGCCTGGGCAGGTATGCAGATGTGACTGTGAAGAAGTGTGCCGTTCTTTTAAAACCACAGAGGCATGTGATCGATTTTACAGTTGGTTCTTTCAGATTGTTGTTTTTGTAATTTACTTTTGTTCTTTTGATTCTACACAAAATAGTCTCCTTAAAATGTTATGCTAAATATTATTCTGCCAATAATTACTTTCCACGGTTTATAATCCTTTTATTGCATTTTGAAGTGGCTCCTATTTCAAAGGTTACTTTGTTTACGTGTTATTTCTGGGGAAATTTCTCACCTTGTTCTGTACGTTGGTGATTAAAAAGAATGCATGTTTATTCGCCTTAAGCATGGGGAAACAGTTTTGGGAAATAGTAAGTTTCTCCCCTCTCCATAAGTAAACTGTCTGAGAATGAAACTCTATGACTCCCCCCAATGGCAGTGGGAATAATTATTAGCTGTATTAATCAGAAAGCAGCAGTCAATTGGAGCCACTCCAAGCACTCAGAATGCTTAGGTAAGTAATCCTTCATCAGTGCAGCTGGAGTGACTGCATAGTGTATCATGAAATAAGGTGATGTATTATTTCATCATTCCTGTGGCATTTAAGTAGCACTTTTCTCAATTTTATCCTAGAGGGTATTAGCGCTGTCAATAAAACTCATCTACTCGCTTTTCACACCCTCCCCCTTCTCTGTGATCTGCTACTGCTCCTGCTGTAAATTCACACAGCAGTTAGCATGACCGTCGATGAGGGCAGAAAAACCGTGTTCCTGTGATTGCAAGGTATGTGCTGCTTGTGTATGAGGAGCGTGTACACGAGCATGACTGAAAGTGCTAGGACCATTCTCCTGACTCTGATCGGTTGTTTCTGGTCAAGCAGTTTATTTCTGAAGAGGCCTCTGGAGGAGGCACAGGAGCTAGATTTTGTCGATTTATCTCATAACTAACAAAATTTTGCATATTTGTTAGTTTTAAAAATTATGAAAAAAACAACAAAAAAAACCCAACATAATTTTATAAGTTAGCTATTGTAGTTTTGAATGTATTTAAAGTATTTAAACTCAATACCTAATTATTTTGACCGTGCACGCATTACATAATGTAGCTGCTTTTATGCAGCCCACCACCGCTACTACTACTCCACCTATTACTATGGCGACAGCTACTACTGCCGCTTGAAATTATGATATAACACTAGGTTTGTTGCCTCATTGTTGATGTACAGATGCACAGAAAGAGCAAGAGAACAAGTGTTTCAACATGTACGCCTACTTAACACACCAAGACTCACGCATACACAACACTCTGACTTCACAGAAGACATTAACAGTCAGCAGAGACACTGTAGCGCCAGTCTGTCATGCTAAAAGTGTTTAAACAAGATGTACACTGGATTCAACAGTAAGTAATACAGGCTGCACTTGAGAATAGCTTGTTGATGTAAGCAGTGATGTCGACAGTAAAGATGAACCCAAAGTAGATTTTCTAAAGCTACTTGAAGCTAGGCAAGCTGTCTGTTTACTACATTTCTTCCAGAAGACGTTTTCAGGGATGCATTTAGATCCATGTTCACGGATGAATTACGTGCCAGTGTGTCAATGTGCAGAGTTTGTGCAGATGACAAAATAAATGTAAGTTTACCCTGTTTTGGTTACTAAGTGTGTAGCTAATGGTGATTTCTAAATGAATCAAGTAGCCTTTTTCAGATTGAAAAAGAGGAAAAGAAGTTTTTAATCTTGTTTTTTTTAATCCTGGTAAAATAAAGGTTAAATAAAAAAATAATACTTCAATCAGACAAAGACATAGGTAATACATATATTAAATAAAGGAATTTGTAACTTACATGGAAATACTAGCATGTCTATTACTTCATTTCAAGTAAAAGGTAGTAATAGAAAGAGATTCTTTTTCCTTTTGAGTTGCAGTTATGGGTGAAAAGGTCCTATTTTTGTTCATTTTCAGTTTAATCTAATGTATGAATACATAGTCTTTTTTATTTCAATATTGAGTGTACCATTTTATTTGCTTTTAGTGTGCTAATGGAGGAACCTTTCACATATTTTTGCATCCTTCACATTACAGTTTGCTGCTTGTATTTTATGTCATGTTATGCAGAAAAAAAAGCTTTTGAAAGAAAATTTGTCAATATTCAAAGAATCAAGTTGCCAGATTCATAAAAAATATTGGTAACTCTATACAAAAGCTACGATTTAGCCAGACATTTGAAATTCTCTCATTCCCTTTTCATGAAGCGGTGCTTAACAAACTACTGCTTGTTAGTCAATTAATTGTGTCATTCTGCTCAGTTTTGAGCCACAAGTGGGCTGTTTATTACAAGGTACCTCTCAGCTAGTGTCAGTTTTAAAATGTTATCGTGATAGAAGTGGTACACCAGTCAACAACAAATTAAATGTTTTGTTTTGAAAGTCACTTCTGGATTTTGAAACGCGCTCCTTATTCTGGCAGTCTTTTTTTTTTTTAGAAGAAACAAAAGTTCAAATGCTGAACCCAGCAGAGGGATTTCAGAATATATTAGAGTATAAGGCATCCCTGAAGTTTATATCTTTGATAAACAGCTCAAAATGTAGAAGCAATATGAGAAAAAAAAATTAAGCGATTTTAAAGCTGTTTTCGAAATGGTTGTATACTTGAAAAGTAACTTCTGATTGGTGAATAAATGATCTTTAATTAGTTTTTCAAATAAAACAATCTCCTTTTCAATCAGACTCAGCAGAAACTTTCAAACACATTGAATATAATTGCCTGAAATTATGGCAGAGCTGACCAACACCCTTTTATATTACAGTGTTACGCAGTTTTACATGGAGATAACTGAGACAAATTCACATTATCTGATTTATATGCCAGTGTCCTCATATGTCACTTCAATTATTGTCTTGTTAATCTATTATCTAGTAATTCTTAGGGTGTATACATAGAGGGGAGCCTCTTCGTTGTAATACAAAACAAACCTCTGAAAGCAACAGATATAAAGAAACACATTCTGTCCACAGACTGCAGCACCGTGGTTCCTTATATGTGGATATTCGAAATGAGTTCTGGTGCATGCATAAACAAACCCTCACACTGTGGGAAGCCATGCAAACCAAAAGAGATTTCCCTAATGACCCCATTGCAGTAAATAAGAAGAGGAGATGGAAGTAAACACAAACGTCACTTGATAAACTAAATAACCTCATAAACCAATCGACCCGGCCACACAACTCTGAATATTTACTTTAATACAATTCGGCGACTCAACAGACAGTGGATATGATGCCACCAGACAGCAGACTGAGAAGGAGGGAAAAATAGGGCAGGACTGGCACAAATGGTGGGAATGAAATGGAAGAAAATGGCCTGACAGTGAGGTGCGGCATTATTAGTCATGATGACCCCATGACTTACATTTTCTCTACATGACTCACATGACGCCATGTGTCCAAATGCAGCGAGAACAGCTGAGAAAGCACAACACAAGCACAAAACGTCTCTTTTTTTTGTTTTTTTCCTTCACAGAGATGCTGACAGGCACAAGAAGGCAGAGCTTGAATGCACCAACCAAAATTGGAAAAGTTTAAAATAAAGTATGCAACTGTTTTACAAATAAAGTCAAATGTAGAATACAATATGACTCAACCTGAATGACTAATGTATAAAATGACTTCTTTAGGAAAAAAAAACTTAGCCGGACACAACTACACAGGCTCATGTGAAACTAGGGAATCCCCACATTATCGATCCACGTGACAAGGGTGACGCGTTGCTTTTCTCTCTTGAAATCATTCATATGTTGCTTTTGTTCTAGAAATAACTTAGCACTTTGTTCCAGTCAAGCATCACACCCATTTACACACCTGGAAGCTGAAGCGATGTGAAGCTGCTCTGCTTCAACTTCGGAGTCACTTCTTTAAACCAATTACAATAAACGGTTTCAGAGGTTGCACCTGGAAATTTGATTTATTTTCTTTATTTAAGAAATATGAAAAAACATGCATGATCATTATTGTTGTGTCGGTCATATAAGGTTGTAAACAAAATATTTGGAACATAAATTCTGATGCAGAATGCTTCACTTTTGGATATTAGTATTGCTCAAATGTGAATAAGCGGGTTTATCTTGAAAAGATACCAACACACGGATCATGTTGTCTGCATAAGTCACTAAGATGCAACATAAACAGTGAAATCCTCTGAGACTTGGTGAAAGACTTGTTAGATTCTCCATTACACAGCTAATGTAATGGACTTGGACACATTATGAAACTCAATGCTCTGATGTAGCAAACATGATAAATATTGTTAGATTTTTTTTCTTTATAATTGAAATAGGACCTACTAAAAATGCAATCTGAAGGCCTTTTACAGAGCAAATCAGTCAAATTCATATGTATATAGAATCCAGAATTGTCCAAACTTTTATTGGTTTAATGCCAATAAGATTCATCCCCATACATTCTAATCATACAGACCATTTTGATTATTATTTATACTACAGTACAATCAAATCCAGTAAATTTGAAAAAGTAACTTATCCAAGAAAGCCCAGACGATTGCATTGGGTTGATAACTGCAGCAATCCTGCAAGTTTAATTTCTGGTTTTCTAGTATTGACAGCCTCCATGTTCTACACTTCTACATGCGAGTGCTTAGTTAAAAGTGGGTGTTGTGGAAGTAAAGGGACAAAGAGTTTACAGCTGTCACCTCACTGCATAAGAAATTATTTATTCAGCTCCCTAAATTTCCTCTGGCTGCCTCCTACAGTAAAAACGTAAACATGTTGGGAAAACTGGTCACTTTAGATTGGCAATGGTTAAGGTTTTTGGAACGTTCTGCATTATTTAAAGGATTAGTGACAATCAGGCAAAAAAGAGCACACATCAGTCTAAGATAACAGTCAACTGATGTTGAAACACTTTACAGACCTTCTTCAGGAGTGTGAATGTGGTTTACTGAGGTGATGGAATAACAGTGTGTGAACAGTTCCTAATCTCTGGGCCCTGACCAGCTGCTGTACTTCATTCATCATATTTGTTGCATTAAGGTCTCAGAAATTGTGCTTTTTAATTTGTTTTGCTCACTTGTTTTGTCAGTGTGACTCAGTAAAACACAACTTTTCACTTTCTTTAGAGTGAAGGAATTGACAATCGCAACACAGTGAAGCTACGGTAGCCTCAGGGTTTCCATAGCTTTTCTTTTCATGGTGTTTGGGAGGTGACAAAGTGACCGGTGTTTCTACAGAAGACAGTGCTGTCCCTCCCCAACCTATTACTACACGCTGTAGGTCACTTGCTTACAACAACTCAGATGTTTGAAAACATTCCCAGTCGCAAAAGCCAAAGGTAATATCAGAGTGGAAACTAAAGAAGCATCCGTCATCACTTATTAAGGTAATCGTGCTTTGAAAACTTGGTTAGCTACAAGTGGCATATCTATTCATTTGCCCACCACACACTTTACTGCCACAAAAAGCTGGACTACTTGACCAGCTGATATCAGCTGGTTTTAAACTTTGAAGAGAAAAGCAACAACAATATCGTCAGCAATATGCATTTTAGGACTACTGCTAAATTTTGCAGCTGTTTATGTTTTTACTAAAGTCTGTGTATCAAAATCAAGGCAGGCAAAAATAATTGCAAAAAATATTATTGTAACTGCAACAATCAATATGTTGTAATTTCAGCAGTAGCAGGAATATTTCTCATGTTTTTTTAAACACAAAAGCTATTCGATTATAGTGTAACAACAAAAAACTGAGACTCACTGACCCAAGCCTATATTTGACAAGAGCCTAAATGGATTCAGGATTTAGAAATTTACCCATCTGTCTCATCACAGTAGCTGCTGTTAGTGTCACTGTAACTAAATGAACTAAAAAGGCAAGAAGGCACACACCATGTTACACTTCAGTCATAGATGAACATGAAAGATGAGCTGCAGGAGGTGGTGGGTCACACGTGTGGCCCTTTCTCATCACATGAAAGTAAAAGCAATCACTTGATAGAAAGCTGCTTTGGAGGACATATTCACATTTATATTGCTCACATAATTCCAGCATGTTACATTTTTTTTGTTGCAGATGATCAATGAATACAGTAGTGAAATGGAACCAACCTGGGCGAAGTCTCCATTCCCATTTTTAGGGAGGCTGGGAAAGTCCATGTCAGAGAATCCCGGGTACATGCTCATGTGCATATCAGGAATGTTGGTGGTAGTGCTGTTATTCAAGTGGTATTGCCTGTGGACAAAAAGAAATTGACATTTAGTTGGTTTAAAGTGCATTGTACGGAAGCAGAACAGTCTTTGCTGATGTTTTCATTATTACGGGAAGTGATATCAGCTAAGTTTAAGCTGCTACTTGCTTTATAAAGCAGTGAAATATAAACCAAAATTAGTTTTTGGTAACTATACTTAGCAGCAAGAAGACAGGTAACAAATCAGCTTCAAAGAATCCCAAACACAGTTTATTGTCACAGAAACAAAACTTACATTTAAAAAGCACTAAAGTGTTCAGTTTCAATCATGTAGTTAAAAGGTGACTGGTTATCTAACGAATGAATAGACGGCATATTCAACGGACAAAGAGGCAAACAAATGAAACTTTGGCTATTTGCAAACCAGACAGACAGGGTAGAGATGATAAGGACAACAGCCGGGCATCGACAGCAACCTAAGCAGGACAGAGAGAGCTCCTACCCTTTATCACGACCCACGTTTCCTGAACACCAAACATCTTCTGGAGCCTCAAGTTAACTTCTGCCACAAACAATCAGATCCTGTACCTCTAACATGATATGTTTTCAGTTTCCTACTGAGTCGATAAGTCACAAGCCTATGGAGAAATCCGCAGAGCAGCAGGGTTGCGTGAGCATTCAAAGCAAAAGCAAAACTAAAGACGCGTAAAGGTGAAACTGTCCTGCTATCCAATCAGCTACCAGAGCTCAAACTAAAACAACTGGAGCTGAGCCAAAGCTATTCAAAGGATTAGGCTCCTGTGTCCTAAACTCCTGGTCAGAGATCACAGTTACTGATTGATTTGGTTTCAAAACAGCCTAACCACCATAAGAGGACCACCTAATACTGCTATATAGAAATTTAATTAGTTGATGTAAAAATTATTTACAGTTGTCTGTGCTTAAACCGTATATATGGCACCTCTGTTCAAAATTAAAGCTATTAAAATAACCACAATTTTTACAGTTACACAAACAACAAATTCTTTGCCAGCACAGGGAAAATCACTAACACAGGTGTTAATTGCTGATGATTAATGGATTTAAGGAGAGCAAAGGAGGAAACGCAGTGTGATTGGTAAAAATCATCCAGACTGGAAATCCCCTTTGTGGTTTTTCTTTCCCTAGCAGAGGAGGATTATTACAGAAAACGTCTTGGCAGACCTGGTATCAGCAGCTTTCATCAACAAAGCTGGTTAGGGGCTCACAGGCACAGCAATGGACTGACCTCTCTGTGTCCCACAAGTTGTCTTCCCTCAGTTTTTAAAACCCACAATTCATTGCTTCAAATCCCATCATTCAGCAATGATGTCTCACTTGAGCCAAAGTAGTTAGCGGTTTATTTTCTGGTGGTGCACGATCTCTAAACTTGGCACAAGCACCACATCATTTTAAAAAGCAATTATGCACTGAAACTTCTCTATTTTTTATCTTCATAGATAAATGTAGCAAAATTACTGCTGTGATTTCTTGGAACATTAATTGGAAAATTAACAAAACCAAACAGGTTTGAGGTAGAAATGACTGGGAATACGGGATAAAAATGAAATACAAGTCCCAGGAAATTTAATTTATAATTCCAGTGAAGGTTAAGTGATTTTAAAAAAACAGTTTTGGAAGGTGACAGCAGGAATTTCTTCCTTTGTGGACAAATTTCATCCCAATGATTATCAACAGCTAAGCACTACTTCCATAGAAATGATGATTATCAAGTTGTTGCTTATGCGTGACACACCACTGAAGGAGCACACCCACACAAACACACGCATGCACACACAAAGCTGCTAAGGTTCCATGGAAGAACACTTCCTTGTAGCCAACACAAACATGAAGATGAAGCTCTAGTAATAGGAACTGAATGCATTGCGCGAACCTTTGGTTTTAGCTGTGGAAAGCGTGTGAGCAGGAAGTATTTTTGAATATTACACAGGAAGGAGCTTAAACCAAATGTAGGAGTTGCCACCGAGTTTCAACATGTCCCATTATCACCACCGTGGATCAAAACTTTGGCTTTGTAATGTGAGGATTTTTGCAGTTTGACCTATTTTTCCACGAGATCATCAATGAACTCTATGAGATCATCAATGAATGCAGCATGCACAAAATATGATTGAACCCAGTCATTGAGTACTGTTTTGCAATATAGCTGCTTTTCTTTTTTTTTCTTTGCATTTTTAATCACTATTTTTGTCTCATTGCATATAATGCCATAAAATATTATAAAACTTTAAAGTCCTTTGTAATAATAAGTTACGTAATTTATTTTTTTGTCATAATAATTCTTAACTTGGACAAAAATCTAAAATAAATATATTTGGCAGTAGCTTTCAACATATTGCTAAGCTGAATATGATTTTTTCCCCCTTTCTACTCTTTCTACATTAACAGGCTGATATTGGCTGATTAGTTTTGTCTGGCTGCCTCAAGTTGGCTAATGAGGCACCCTAAAATGTAATTTTAAAATGTATATAATAGTTTTAAAATTACATCAAATTGATAGTTTCTAATCCTTAGATACATGTTTTTTAATCAAAACTTTACTTATGCTAAGATTACTATTCATTTAAACAATTTGGGAGAGTCCATGTGATAGCATAGCTTTACACAGTAATGATTAATTGGCTTTTGATATATATTATGACAACCCCTACACACACTGCTCCTTTCTGTTGCATCATAACAACAGATTAGCCAAGATAAAGAGAATTTGACCGCCACCAGCCAGGTTCACCATTGGGTTCAATTCTAGATATCTGAAGGTGCTGCTATGAACCAGAGATTAACATGCTTTGGTCCGAAATGCGCGAATAAACCCCAAACAAAAGCAAAACACCATGTGAAGTTGTTGGGCGAAGCTGGACCGAAAGTGAAGTATTAACACATCAGTCCTGTACCAATATGGGCTGGAAGGCTGCTCAGAGAAGAAGAAGCTTTTGCTCAGAAAACAACATAAACATAGAGATTATGGTTTGCAAATGTACTCAGGAGGGTTCTATTTTTTACCAATAATGACTTTGAAAAAAGGTAAAAAAATAATTCATAAACTGAATAAAATGCTACTTAATAAAATGGAATGAATCTGCTCAATATTCTGGCATGTAGGAAATCTTCTTGATCCTGACTGACCTAAAACAGGGAATATTTAGTTTATAGTTAATGTCAGAAAAAAAAAGGTTACAGGTCTCTTTATAAAACACATGTATATCTGGTTTCAACTGAATAAAAAGACATAATTTATTTCCTCTCAGTAGAATCTGAGAAGGCTCGTGTGAGCGAGGTGGACTACAAACCTGACCCTCACCCTAACCTGGGTTGTGCCGGTTCTGTCAGGAGGAAATGGGACTCAGAACTCAAACTATTGTGATACCAGCAAAGGCAATAGTACCAAATACTGAGGAAATGTAAGCAAGCTTATGATTTTGAAGACATCAAAAAATAAATCTCTGATCCCATTAATGTAACTTTATTGAGAAAAATGTCACATTAATGTGTCAATATTTAATTTCAGATAGGGAAGAAAAAAATGTAGGAAATTAAAAGCCAACAGCTGTCTAGAATTAAAAACTCTGACATTTATTTTACACATGATATGTTATGTACTGTAACTATGTAAACTATCAACAGTGTATCAGTTTTCTAAAAAGATAGTGTTTGATCACATACAGTACGCACAGAGGTTTCTGTGGTCTGTAGAAGTCTGGTGCTCGTTCCACAAAATACATCAGAAGATCTGCTGCAGCTTCATGCTGCACAGCAAGTTTTAACACTTTCCAGCACTAAAACAACAATTACGGTAATGTAGCATGATCTGCTTGACTAGCAATTTGAATGCTAACACACAAATTAAGAGGATTAATTATGAAGAGGCTGATATAGTTGTCTTTATGGTTCTTATGATCATTCATAGGAACAGTATGTACTTTGCAGATGTGAGTGGGCACTGTAAGTCAACATTCGAGCAAACATAGCACTTCCCATGCATGTTTTCTCCTCACTGGTGTCATGTGATCATCTCCCTCCTCTGCACGTTCTCAACAACAGTCTAAGCAGGCAAGATTGCACTTTCGAGTCTAACCAATTTTACTTTGGACAGGAGAGTGCAAAGTTACCCAGGCATCAGGCGGCATGGTGGACTTACAAGGTCGTGAGAATCAGAAAACCAGAAGCAAACACAATAAAAGGTAGTCATACAAAAATTACTGCTTTATGTGCTCTGTCCTGTTTCGTAAAAACCTGGCCTAAGTGTTCCAGGAAATCTCTGAAAACAAAAATTTTACAAACGCAAAACCATTGAAGATAATGCAAATTTTAGGCTTTATTTTTTAAAGGTTACCTCACTTTAATTGTGCTCGATAAGGTTCAACTAGCCCAATTCAAAAGAAATTGATAATCAATCACATAATTTTTGTCTGAGCCAGACCCTTTTTTGCATCTCTCCTGTACATAGTAAGATAGAAAGTGAGATAAGGTCCTTACTATGAGCTTGACATTATAAAGCTCCACTTTGAGTGAACTTGAAAACCACACAAAGCGCCTTCACGTCACCAGATGTTATAACTTTCAAAGAAACACATCGCAGTAACAAAACGAAACTCTTGATGTGAAGAAAAAATTCATCATTCATAGTAAGAAGAAAAGAAAAAGTAAAGGGCCCATTTCGAAAGAATTAAAAGTAATTTAAAAAATGCAGCAAATGGGACAAAATGCTATTTATTACAATAATCAGCTGCTGGACAGTAAATTACAACACAGACAAACATAGGCAGAAATTATAAATTAAACATATCAAGCCTTTTTTTTCTTTTCTATTTGTTTTTTATTATTGTTTTTGTGGGCTCTAGTGTCCCTTTTTCAAGGTAGGATGACAGGAAAGGGGGGGCAAAACATGCGGTAAACGTCGTTGGGTCCGGGAGTCGAACCCGCGACAGCCGCGTCGAGGCCACGTTGCCTCTGAATGTGGGTCGCGTTAACCCCTCCGCCACCATGGCACGCCCCCATATCACGCCTTTTTAACACAAAAAATTCAAACCTGCACTGTGCCATATAAACCATGCTCTTTAATACAGACTTAAATTGGCGGTTGGCCAACATTCACCTGCACAAAGCAGCACCGTTTCTGTACACTCAGATAGATTTCTGCAGTGTTTTCTTGTCGGTTCACAGGAAACAGAAACACAACAACTGACTGATAAACACTGTGTTCAAAATGACACGTCGTATTTAGTGGCACGATCACACAAGCAGCTCTAACTTGCAGGAAGTCTAACACTCAACCCCCTACCCCAAATGCAGGCTGACGTCAAGCCGCCCACAGCAGGAAATAAAAGAGGTCTCACAGATTAGACCAATCTGGCGTGAAGTGAGCTGGTGGTGAGGGAACTGCATTAGGTCACACCAAGTGGGTGCATTTGTGAAATTTAAGTCGAGAAATTTTGTAGCCGTTTCTTTAAAAGCTGAAACATTTCCTTTCTGTTACCTAACGGTCAAATTTTACTGCTGTGTAATGTCAAACTTTATTTCACTTGCAATGTTTTTGCTGTCAAAACTGGAATTTGAGTCTTGTGAAAGCGAGTTGTGATTTTAGATTGACTTACTGGTTTCCAGATTGCATAGGGCAGTATCCAGGCTGCTGAGAAAAGGGTCCCCAGGTACCAGAGGAGGTAAATATTGAACTCTGAAACATAGAGAGACAGTTAAAATAACATCTATTTTTTTTGGGACTTGATAAATCCACTCAGTTATGACCTAGAAGTCAGTATAGTTTTGTCCGCAGTCAATATGGTTGTGTTTTTTTTTTAAATTTTTTTACCAAAAAATTATGACCAAGCAGTTCGAACAACGGTCTTTTTTGTTACATATTTCCTCTATGTGACTCAATGAATTCAACAGAATTTCGCAGAAGCAATCATCCCGATGTGGTTTCAATTTACTGAGTGGATATTTTGAGAAATTCTCAGGAGTTTCAGACAATAAAGCAGACATGGTAGGATTTTCTTTTCTTCTTTTTTTTTTTTTTTTACGAGTTAAACATTTTAGGGAATATTTCTTTGGTCGAGGGAAGTTTAAACTAAGTTTGACTTTGGCTTTAAAAATATTATTTTTAATTATACTGAAACCAAATATCCACTTTGTATCCAAGCAAAGTTATGAAGAAATATGGAGCAAACACCCTAAAGGCTGCTGGCATAGTCAAATCAAATTATATAATAATTATATCTCATAATACTCTGCAAAGGGAAGGAAAACCCCTTGGTCTCAACTCTGCAAAACGTCCGCCAGAGGATTGCTTCCTTTTTCTATTGATTTCAGGTCTCTAGTCAAAATTTCTTTCTTATGAGCACTGGCACAAATGATAGGCACACCTGAAATTTTTGGACCACATTGCATTTGACATAGCAGTTTCACAGGTTCACATTAAACAAAAGAATAAAAGTCACTGTCAATAAAGGCTTGTAAATGATCAATTAACAATCAAGTAAACATAACACTCTCAAGCAAAATAATACCGGACAAGTAACCTACTGAAAAGTGTTTGAAGTGCTTCTGTGTATTGAAATTTAAACATAAAAGAAAAATCTTTACTGTATAAAGAGCTAAAACCTTCAAAGTGTCAGGGGGAGTTAGTAATTATACAAAGTGTTTGTCAACTACAGAATAAGAATAAGCTCAATCTGACAGAGAATCTGTGAAGGCAGATTGCAGATTATGGTGATGACGAGGAGGATTTCGAGTCTGAATGAGTCTGTGCTCTTCACTGAAGAAAAATATCAAAACACCAGCGAAACATGCAAAGAGTAGTTAAAAGTGAGCTTGAATGCTGTATAAAGATTTTTGACATGCCTTTTTAAAAACGTGCAATAAAAACAATTTTTACTTCTTTTATACAATGTTATATTTTGAGCCATATCCGTCTCGTTTTCTGCCTACTTCTTGATGGAATTACTTGTGATCTGCCAAATTCTGAATCATACTGGGCGTAACTTTATTCAGTTTTCATTTTACTACATTTTAGATGTAGATGTGATTTATACTATCCATTTTTGCTGTCTATCTCGGTACAAAAATGTTTCACAGGAATAAAGTTGACAGCTGTTTTTCAGTGATTTACTTAGGAAGGTGGGTTTTTGTTTCCAGTAATTAATTAAAGATTTTATGGTCAAAGGTTTTAGGCAGACTTGGTATTTATTCTCTTGCTAGGAAAGGCGTAAAGTATAAAAATATAAACCACAAAGTGTGTCATAATCATACATGTCAAACATGAACTACTTTGTTTCTGTTGGCAAATATAAATCGAAGCAAACAAAGATCACATGAGATTATATGAGAAGTTCCTCAAGGCTTCATTCTTTGATCTTTTTTATTCAGCATGTGCATGCTCCCCCTAGCCTAGCTTACTGAGCATTGCAACATTTTACTTTAACTATATTTACACTGATGACATGCAACTTTACATTTATGTGTCAACAACTGACCACAGCCCCTCACAGAATACAGTAGATGCATATAATATCAATGAGTGGATGGGACACAACTTCCTCAGGCGTAAGACAGTCAGCACAGAAGTCAATGTTTTTACTTCTGAAAATTCAAATTTAGAAATGAATATTTAAGTAGACTTAGCAGAGGTAAAAATGAACAGTCTAATGAATTCTTGTTAAAACAAGATCAGAACATGCTTTCCTCTTCAAGAGGTTACATTGACGTAAAGATTATTTTGCATGTTACAACAAAAAAAATCCGATACATTAAATTTCTGGCTCCTACATATCAGCACTGAAAATCTTGCTGTTTATGTCAGCTTTCAAATATAGGCAGAAGCTTATTTTATAATCTATTTTTAAAATTTTAATTTAGTTTATCATGATGTGCTATCTTTAGATTTTGCAATATTTGTTTTTTTATGCGGTGTTCCCTTCTCTTAGTTCTTTTGGATGCATCTTAAAATTGATCACTGCATGAAAACATGCCTGCAGATGAAACCAGATGTTTACTTACGCTCTATCAAAAGAACAAAAACTTTTTTTGTTACAATAAGTAGGTCTAAAATTGCCTTGTTTTATGACAGAATTACCAAAATTATTTCTATTGCAAAATACCCCCCTATAATGGAACAGGGATTTAAAAAAAACTTTCTACAAATTCAGAAGCTTACTTACACCTACTTGCTTTTTGGAAACAATGTCTTTTAAACAGTTTTAAAGTGTATTTCTTGGTGTAAAATTGTTAGGTGCTTCCACAAGCTTCCACAAACAGCTGGCTGGAATTTTGGCCCTTTACTTCTACAGAACTGGTGTAACTGAGTCAGGTTTGTACCCAACCACACACCTTTTCTCTTCTGCCTAGAGTTTTTTTTGTGTGTGTGTGTGTCTGACATTGGGGATTCATGAGGGACACTCCAAACATCGACTTGTTGTTTTTAGGCCACTTTCTAACAAATTTGTTGGTTTGTTTATGGTCATTGTGCACTTAAATACATTTACGTCCACGTTTAAACTTTCTGACGTCTTGAGATGTCAAAATTTGTATATATGGGACTTTAATGTAGCTATCTGTTTTGAGAAGTCCACCAGTCCTTTCTGCAGAAAGATACCTAGAAATGATGGTGCCACTACCACACTTCAAAGTTCTGATGGTATTCTCAGCATTACAAGCTTCTTCTATTTTTCTATTATTGTCTGGGTTTTTTTATATTGCTTTTGGAGTATTGTCATCTTCGCAGCTCTGAGATCTCCCTTATACTTGTTTCAACAGATGAAAGCGGCACCTTCAGCCATTTAGACATCAGTGAACCAGACTTGTGGGGATCCACTATCCTTCATCATATACAGTATCTTACCTGATTTTAACTTTTGTTTTTTCAGGGTATCGCAGAAGAAAGTACAATATTTGATGAGTTGCCTTAAAAAATTCCCAGCTAGTCTTTAAATTAGTTAAAACTTTAACCTGTTAGAAGCCATTTCAAGACAGCGTTATTTGGGGTTTCCTAAATTATTTAAAAGAACATCGATGTTGGTTTATAAATTGTAAGCAAACTTCTGAATTTCAAGAAAATAAAATAAATATCCAGTCTGACTTAATTTGAGACAATGATAGAAACTGTGTCTTACTATATAATGCATGTAAATTATTATTATTTTTGCAACCACTTCTCAGTTGTCTAAACTGACGCCTGCTTGTGCATTTTAGCAATTACTTAAAGGAAACAATTAATTTTAACCAAAACACTTGACATGAATGCGATTCCTGCATTTCTCATTCTGAATTTCAACAACGAGTCTCAACAGCTTTAATGCAGATACATGACTTGCCTCCATGCTTGAGGCGCCCACTGAGAACATGCTGCTGTTCAGCTGAGGGCCTTCTGGATGCAGGTAGTTCTCCCCGTCCATGGCCAGCACTGAGGTAAGGGTGGACATCAGACCAGAGCTTCACACATGACTACCAGCAGACTTAGACTATGCACCTCTCTACCGCCACCCACGAGCTGGCTGTGTCTGAGTCAGTACTTCAACAAGGACAAGTGCTCTCCATGACCTGGGGAGGGTGGTGGGGTTTCATGGAAGGGAGAAGAAAAGGAGAATGTGATGTTAGTAAATTATTTATGCCGTACAAGATCAACATCATATTTAACAGAAGCACATTTAATACAGGTTTTTGAGTCATTTTTGAATTTTCCTTTCTTCATATTGAGAAACCAAAACAACAAAGGTAATCAAAACTAAAAGGGTGTCTAGTCTCACTTCTTTCAAATAGTTTTCGACACAACAGTTATGGGAGTTTCTTTTTCTCCCATAATTGTCTAAAATAGAAAATATATCAAGGATGTAGACACAATTTTCATGGTTTTGCTCAGATTGAGTTGTAATATAACATCTAAAAAAGTTGACCCATATTAAATTTATTAAAAAGATTTTTTTAAAGCCTCCATTTTAAGCATAATTCCAGCTGTGTTTGATCTCATACATTAAACAAAGTTCAAAGTTTTACTAATTGATTGATATCCTTCATTATCTGACTTTACGAAATGTTTTAAATTCATTAGAGAATCAATACAAACCACAACAGAATACGCTTTGAAATGTTCCATACGTTTACAAGCAGCAAGCAGGAACAGTGTGCGGTTGGAAAAATGTGCATGTACAGGATTGTTTCCATATGAAACCACCATATACTTGTCTGCTTTACAATCCAAAGTGTATATGTGTCAAGCATAAAGACAGGTCAGACCGGCTAGACTAGAGTAATGACGCTCAAGAAGATTTCCTGCAATGCCGTCAAACTTACAACTTTAACAGTACCATCTTGTTCCCCGGTTACAAAGACACATCATCTCCTAAGCCTTCCCACTGTTTTATTGCATTAATTTTAGTGAGATTAACAATTATAATGCCATTAACATAAAACAAAATTAGCCAACAACATAATTTTTCATGCTGGACCATTTAAGACTACATTTTGATTGACTTGTGGCTCTGATGATGCTAACCCAATGTAAATTTATATTTCTCTTCTCTGTGGCTTTGGTTCAATGGAAACAATTTATTTTTTATTTTGAGTTTAGAGAAACTATCTATGTGCTTTAAGTCAAACAACAAACTCCAAATTTAAGGATGACAGCTCGAGTTTCTGCTTCCTTAGTTGCAGGATTTATGAAATCAACTAAAACACTTTGGATTTCGAAATGCGTCTCTCCCTTAGACATAGTTGAGTTTCTCTTCTCTGTTACAAAGGCATTGTGTGAAATGCTGATCCAACATAAAATATGGAAGAAAAACAAACACACACACAAAAAAGTGCTGTGCGGCGACTATATTAAATGCTTCATAAATGCCAGTCTTCCTGTAATTTTCACAAGAAACTCTCTGTTTTGTCCCTCACTATTTCACACCATCCTTACTTCAGTCCTTCCCCCAGTTTGCTCCCAGTCTGGAACACATGCCAGACATGTTCACTATGAACAATGAGGTAATAAATACTAATAGAGTTCATGTGGGTCTAACTAAGAGCTGCTTTGTGTGTCCAAGTGGGGGTGCATGAAATAGACCTGACCCAACATATTCCCCACTCACAATGCCAAGAGACACAAGGCGGAAGCCATTTTCCTTGCAGGCTGCCAGCACTAAGCAAACGTGAAGAAGCAAAGAATGGGCTGATTTCTAAGACAAAGGACCTGAAAACAAAACTGGTATATTCCAGATAAAAGGTTAATTTGAAAAATAAGCTATCCTGTGAAAAGTGAGTTTAAGAAGGCTCTATAAAGTGTGGTAGTACAAAGTTGTGATGACTGAGACCGCTAACGTTTCCATCATTAGCCCGAGGAGACAGACTTCACCACCCTCGGAGCATCAAAAGGTGAAACTGCATCTTGTTAAATGTGGTCATTTATTAGAAGCACAAATTCTTTCCAATACTTTGATCTGCAACCACCGACACGAATGCCACCAGGGTAATGCTGGTGACTATCTCAGTGACAGAAAATTGTGTCCCCTTGCTGTTCTCAGTTCCCAACACCCACCCCTGATAATCAGTACGGCTTCTCAGGATAATCGATACTGATTACGGCGAGAGTTCACCCAGATAAACCCCCTTCCTGTAACTGTTCTCATTACGGGAAAACAAACAAACCCCCCACCCCTACTACTGCAAACTCCTGCAGTGGAGGGAGACGGAGGTGATGAGGCAAGCTGTTACTGGGACAAAAACGAGTATCGTCTATGTGAGAGAGACAGAGTTTAGTTTAGTTTACACAAAGAAAAAAGGAAACAAGGATTCTCCGATGCCAAAGGAGAGGCTTGTAAATTGTGTACATTTTGTACATGATTGTTAAAGGTTCAAAAATAATACCTCAATTTCCGGAAAATCTCCATAAAACCTCTGTAAACAGGTACAACCAGTTTGAACTCATTTTAATTAAGAGTGTTTTGGATTGTAGTTTCTTCAGTTTGCTCATACCGTCAACGGTTACCTTTCTTTTTCTTTTTTTTGTCCTCCCTTTTCAAGTGTTTCAGCCTCGCTATCTCCCTGGGTGGTCTTATTCAGCAATGTGGTGAAACCAGATTAGTCAACTTCACGTGTGCTTTGAATCTAACAAAAAAAAAAACTGAGGCAACTATAAACACCTTCAATGGGTTGAAAATTTGAAAGAAGGAAAATGAAGTATTATGTTGGAAAAACCTCTGAAGACTACCTGCTTTGGTTTAGGTCTGCATGAGTCGAGGAGGGCTAACAAACAGACCTCTCCCCCTGTCATCACAAAACCACGTTGCGTGTATGTGTCTCAGTTAAGAGCATCCAACATGTGCTTGCAATAGGTGGCAGGTGGATAAAAGTCAGTGTGTGACAAGAAATGACTTCCTGATGTGCGCTGGTGGCCTTTCCTGTCCTGCCAGAGCACATGGAGATCACCCTGGGTAGTGTGACTTCCTTAAGCTGCTAAGTCACAATTAATGCTCGTGAGGATAACAGTCGCCCTGCTTGGCGCGTGTGTGCCTGACAACAAGCGTTTGCACAGTCACATGTGCCTTCAAAATTGTACCATACATATGGCTGTTTGGCCCCAATTTATACCTTTTTTGGTTTATTTAGTGTGACGACTTTATTAAAATGTGGGGACAAGCAACATGCAAAAGAAAAATTAGAAATGAGTTAAGAAAGGAATATTAGGTCCATAAGTAGCTTTTTCTATGTCTTTTTGAAAACTACATTAATAAACACGTCTAATTCTAATTAGAAAACTATATTAATAAGCATCTATTCTAATTAGTAAATAAATGTGTCAATGATGGGTGTGTTGAAGCAAATCAACCTGTATAGCAATGTCAAATAAATCTTATCATTTTGAAAATCAGTTTTATTTTGAAAAACTTTGATAATTGAAGATGTCACAATCCACTCACACATATCACACTTGAAGCCCCTGATGAATCTCAGCTTCTCCCACAGTTTATTGTATTTTATACTTCCATTGTTGTATTATATTTTGTATTGTCTACAAGCATGCCAGACAAACCAACAAAGGGAATAACTTATTGCTTGCCCTGTTTTCATTTTGCACAGCTAGAAATACTCTCAGATGAAGCATTTTCGTCTTAATTTAAATAGGACCTGTCAGCCTGCACAAATTAGGCCAAACAATCTCAAAGAGCAAAACATTTACGTAATCCTGATCTAAAGAATTTCAAGACGAGATGAGAAAGTCACCGACAGCTATTAGTCTGGAAATGGTAAAACGGCTTTTTTTAAAAAGACATTTGTACTTCAGTGTCAATTATCCACAAAGGAACAGGAACAGTGACCTTTCCACCAAAATTATCACAAGTATTCTGCAAGGATTCATCCAGAAGCTCACAAAAAACTTAGACCACATCCAAAGCACTGTAGACATCTGTTGCCTCAGTTAAGATCACGATTCAACAATAAAAAAAAGACTGGTCTAGGTCTGAGGCGGATTATCATGGTTTAAGCCACTGCTCACCAGAAAGAAACAGAAACGTTCTTCTTCCTCCTCACATTTAAGTCTTAATGATCCTCCAGACCTTTGGGAAAATACTTTGTCGACAGTCGAGAGTAAAAGAAACTTTGTAGAAGGTTTGTGTTTCACTGCCTCCTGTTTACAATTAACATAATTTCAGACAAAAAACATCTTATTGACTCTCAAACATCGTGTGATTGTCAGAGGCTGCTTGTCTCCCTGAAGACTGGGACAGTTTGCCATAACAAGTTAGAAACCTGAATCCTCTCTACAGGAAATCCTGAATTAGAAAGTGTGGCCATCAAATTTGTGACCTTAAACTCAAGTGAACTGGGCTTATGAAGGAGAACAATCATCTGAAGAACAGCAACAAGCTCATCTTTACATTCTTTAGAAAAAAAAAAACAACTAAATTGAGACAAAAATGGTTTTTTTGGTAAGCCAGCTAATCTTTACAGTAAAGTTAACTTAAATTTAAAATGCAGATGTGAATTGAAACAGTGAAGAGTCAGAATTTTACAATTGAAGAATACATTCAATTGAGTTTTACATTCAATTGAGAAGCACAAAACATCTAGAGTCAAAATTATTTTCCACTTCCTTTTATGCCCATTTCTGTATTTAAGTAAAGGACCATGGTCATACCAATCAATTTATAAGCTGTCCTTTGTTATTATTGTTTGTTGAAAAGTACTCCAGTCATACATACTTATATCGAGCAGAACATATGGCTTATTAAGGGATCAAGTATATAGGTCATGTACACTTAGAGCTGGGACACTGTGTCTGATTAAATCAAAGAATCTGATGAAGCGAAGAAAAAATTATCTTCTTCATCGAAAAAAACTTTAAACATGAGTCTTGCAGCTTTAAGCATATTATGCCAGCATTTATCTTGTAAGAAAAAAAATAGTTGAAGAAGATGGAGAGACAGTGAGATTAACTATAATTATACACAAAATAATGAGACACAAAGCCAAGAATTCATACATGTGAATTACCTGGCCACTGTCTTGTTCACAGAGCACCAACGTTTGCCTGACAGAAAGAAATGAGTCGAGTGACAGAAACACATTTAGTATTTGTTCTTCGCTCTCTGTCACTTTGACTGCCTTTTTGCCTGTCTAGTCACCTTGTGTTTCTTTGAGGTTAAAAGTGCAATATCCAACTTTTTAAAAAATATGTCTTTTACATATTTGTTAAAACTATCACCATAATGTGACAGTGTAATATAAAATATATAATCTGCTGTGAAAAGCTTTACTGCAGCAGAGAATAAGCATGGTAAGGAGAATGGGAGGTGAGCGGCACACACATGGCATGATTGGCAGTGCTAAGACCCGCCTCCTGGGTCTGATTGGTTGTAGATACTATACTTTCTCGACGTAAAGAGAGTTTCAACAACTATATAAAAAAATATATTTTTTATAAAAGTTACACTTCAACTTTAATGTGGTTGATCAGATTGCTTTCCGCCACCGTTTTGTTACTTTCTGCAATATTTCCAGGGCAAAGCACAGAGCTCCATGTGGTAACATGGCCCTGTAGAGCTAATTCGTAACCCAACCATGAAATGAACACAGCTACACTTTTGACACACTTACGTCTGCTGCATTGGCGTCAGCATACATATTTTCCTCATGTGACATACAAGCCCTCTAGCATTTTTCTGTCCTGCTGGATCTGTCTTTTCTACAAACAACCCGACTTACTACGGTCCTTCGGTCCACTGAGCAACACTGAATCATCACCAGCCTGAGTCCATCTGCATCAAAAGTGAACAGGTCAGAAATGATGGCGGGGCCAGCTGCTTTAACATCGGAGCAGCAACGGGGCCGTTAGTTGGTTATAATTGCTGTGACCGGCTGGATTCATCATCTGCAGCGATAAAATATTCATAAAAGGAACAAGTTACTTCCTAGGGAAACACAGGGTTCAATGATTCAAAACAGCATGTATTATTAATTAGCACACAAAAAGGTCTAAACCTGGGACACACATTGAAGGAAAGTAAATCAAAGAAGGACACGGACATAAGCCTTCTTTCAGTCTTAATTTCCCCTGACTGAATGTGCATGTAGAATTACAGCCATGGCTGTGAACTGCACACTAACTTAGTAGAGTGTAGCGATCAGATGACTGTAAGTGAGTCTGGTGTCTTATCGAAAGCTGGGAAATGGAAACAAATTTGGTTTTAAGAGTCTGTTGTTATTGCATTTTCACCATTCAAATATTTATCGGCAGTCCCTTCGGACTGGAACAGAGAACACAAACAAACTGAAACCAGAGGGCGTTAATGTATATTACTTGTATTACTGGGATTTTATTGAATAGTCCAGCAGGAAGTAGCACACGATTTTGACGCAGAAGGAAAGCCATATTGTTTCTAAAAAGCTAAAAAGCCTGACCTTTAATTGTATTCAGTTCTCTTTACCAGAATGTCACACAGAATTTCCTTCAAAAGTTAAAGTTAATCTACACACTAATTACCACTGGTGTGTTAAAGCAGTGTTTCTAACTTCTTGGCCAACATGCACAATGGTATGGTACAGTAGTGGCAGAATCATGCAGTGGGGTGAATTTCTGCACGAGGGGGATGGACGGTGGTGAGAGTTGACAGGAAGATGGATGGAGCTTAATGCAGGGGAATACTGGAGGGACACCTGTTACATGTTCCTAAAAACGAACAGCTTAAGTTACCATGACAACATGTCAAAACCATGTATCATTTTTCTTTCACTTCACTCTATATGCATTACATTGCACTGGTCGTTTACATAAACTCTTAATAAATTTAATGAGGTTTTTGATTATAACGTGGCAAAAATGTGAAATAGTTGACGGTATACAAATATTTTTTTACCACGTTTCTGACAAATAACAAAAATGTACCAAACAGCAAGGAAGGTAAGTGCACTGCAGGTTCTGACAACCAGGAAAGTTGTTGAGGAGCACAAAGAGCAAAGGATGAAAAACATTAGATGCTCTGCAGCGGCTTGATGACACTGATTTCAGAGATAATACCCCTACTTCAAGTTCCACCACAATCACCAACCAGAAATAGATCAAAGGCTGAACAGATCAAAGAATAACCAATCCATTTCAGCTGCTTCTTTGCTCCAGTTTCCTCTATCATCTAATTTTCTCAGAACTAAGGGACAAAAACAGATGCTAGCTTTATGTGGCTTTTTGCTTTCCTGCTTAGGTTTCAGCTCGATGTTTTACACAACTAGGGGCGAGCTTGTATGGGTATTATTCAAATGCAAAAAGACTGTCTTACATTTAAACTTAAAGGATAAAAGTTAATTTTAAAATTTAATCCGCAACGAGGTAGAGTGTTATATATGGAGGAAGACATTAAAGGGGCACTTCAACAGTTAAAAGAGCATTTTAATAGGTCACAGGAACAAACCAAATATTTCTCTTTCTTGTGGCAGGGCTTGCTTTCAGATACTTCCCACCCTTTGGTCTAATCTACTCATACCGGCCCTTTCGATTCTCACATGGACCATCTCCTTCTCCGTTTATGTCACACTCCCACGCCTTCATCTCACTTTTTCGTCACACGGCACATATTATCTTACTGATATTGTGTGCCGTGTCTTCTACTTTCCTGTGACGGTTTGTTGCAGTTTTTTTTTTTTTTTAATTGTAATATTTCCACCACATTTCTTCCATTTCGAGAGCGCAGGAATGAGAAAGCAGAACGACAGGGACTGCTGAATTACTGCGCAGAAAAATCACATCGGTCTTTGTTTTTAGATACAAGGGTGAGTGAAATTCAGTAAAATGCCGTCTATTTATACTGAAACCCAGACAGTGCTGTGCTCCACTCTAACTGACCTCACTTCTCTGGCAGGCGTGAGAACATCGGGCCACGTGCTCAGCGGCAGGGAACCCGTCTCAGTCTATCTGTGGCACCGTGCTTAGCAAAGTTCAGCTCAGTTCATAGCGTCTCCTGGGCTCGGAGCTGGCGGATTAAACCAGATGGCGTTCACACTTTTTAACAGAAACGTCGCAGTCAGATGGAAAAATAATTGTGCTCCTTACAATTGTAGAATAAAAGTAACAAAAAAATTTAATTACAGCATGTAGTGTAGCTGTCTTTTTTTTTTTATCAACAAAGGTAAGTTGAACAATGAGGCAAGAAGAGAGAAAAAGTATCAACACGTCAATGTTTTCATTCATCAAGCTGCTAGCTTCTTTATTTGCACTTATAATGGAGTTTTTACTATGACATGACCTTATAAAGAAGTATGCTTAAATTAGCATAATAGGACCTTCACAGTCCATCAAAGCCAAAGGAGTGGGTGACTGAATGTCACTCTGTTTTTTAACGCAATATGCTCTATGAGTATCTTTTTAGATGTCTTCTTAAAATCATTCCAGAACTGTTTTTTAAAAAAAATTTTAAACAATATTTGCATGAGCCAACCTTAGAAAGAGACGGCTGTGATAAACTGTAGAGCTTCGGAAACGTGAAGGACTTTCAAGGCTGATTCTTTTCTCTATGGTTCATTTGTGTTTTTACATCTGTCTTTTTTTAGTTTAGATATTGTCACTATATATATATATATATATATATATATATATATATATATATATATATATATATATATAAAAAAGCTACATATTTTAATGCACTGAAATGGAGTCGCCTGAAGAAATAGTTCCTTTGTTTTCAATGCCTTAAGAGTTTGGTGGAGACATTTCAGATGAACCACAGTCATTGTGTTTAAAGATTTGATCCGCCTCGCATCGTGCCTCTAAGGAACAGAGATCGGTCCAGTTGATGACATCAGAATTACTCGCTTTCGGACCAACTGCTGGTCGAACTCCTCGTTCACTAAGGTTACAGCTGATTGAAGGTTTTCTCTAGCCTGGACGCACAAACCGGCATCCCTCGGTTTGTGTTTAAAAACTATAAAATAATGATCAAAAAAGGCTGGCCTGCCTCTTGACAAGAGTGCATCCACTTCTCTATTTTTAATAACATTTTGCCAGATCTGTCACTAAACTGTGATTTTAATTTAACAGATTTCATGTAATTTATATTCTTCAATTGTAAAATTCTGACTCTTCACGGTTTCAATTCATATCTGCATTTTAAATTAAAGTTAACTTTACTGTAAATATTAGCTGGCTTACCAAAAATTTTTTTATTAAAGTAAAAATCTTTTTTTGAGCAGCAAATTCTACACTGACATCAGCAGCTCACATTTTTATCTCCACAGAAAATACTTACTCAAAATATTTCAAGCTTTATGTAAACACAGGGAACAAACTAAACGTCAGCAAAAAATTAATCTCAGTAAATTTAGTATGAGCCCATGGATTATTGTACATTATATAGAATGTACTGTATTATTTTAAATGCGTAAGTAATAAAACAGAGTAGAATTTGGATATGACATTGATATTAAGACAAAAATCATGAAAAACGAATATGTCAACTTACCAAACATCAAGATTAAAATCAATGTGAGTATCAATGGAGTCATTATAATAATCCTCCCTACTGATTCTCCTCTATTCAGTTTTGCCTTAACATCCACAATGTTAAGGAAAGTAGAATTCCCAGTAATTCTACCTTGAGCTTTAACTGGAAGATTTACCAAAACAAAGAGTAATCCCTTGCTATCTTGCAAATAAAAAAAAGAAAAACTTTAATCCAAGTGGAAAATGTTTTGAGTACCGAACCGCAGAAGACTGCCGATTTTGGAAACACATGTTAGACAGGATGAAGCAGGTTAACATTTGACACAGGTAATACGAAAATAGACTGGCAGAGCACCAGGACAGGCCAACCTGTATTTTCAGTGGCACGATGTTACACCTTCACATGTACAAAAAAAGGATTCTAAAGTGACTCAAGAGTTTGTTACCTATAATATGCAGCATGCTGACTCACAATGATAGCCAACTCGCAGATCTTTGGATATAATAAGGTTATGAGATCATGTTTACACTGACACACAAAGACGGTGACTTCTAGTGACAACTTACTAAAATGACCATTTTAGCTAATTTTATTTGGACATCTTAACTCCTTTAAAGACCCTGTGAGCAACACAAACAGGTGTAAAACCATAGCTACCACTTAGTTTAAAACGGCCATTAACACAAAAAACAAATGTTTGTATATGAATTTTCTAAATTAATGTATTTAAAAGTTGGATATTTTGTTTAAAAATAATTTCACTATTGTGCATGGTTTGGTTACAAATATCAAGAAGCTCAAATTTCAAAGCCAGAAACTATTTTTTATGGTTTTAAGCCCTTCTAATAAAGTCTCAGACGTGTCAAAGTGATCGGCATAAAGTGATGCATTGTTGTTCCTCCAACTTCACGTTTTGTCTGTGGTTATGATAAATTTGGGTCTTTTTTTTCTGGGTTCAACCTTGTCTCTCTCTGCTGGACAAGACTAATGAAGAAGCCACTTCTTCATTAATATTAGTGGCTTCTTCTATCCAATCGTAAGCAATGCTCGCTAAAAGCTTCCCTGTTTAGCTGTGTTTCTTTCAGACAACGCAATAAAAAAATTACTCATAAGATTCATTCTGGACACTTTGTATTTAGAATAAAAACTATAATGCCGAACCATGCCTAATCAGTATTGTAAAAGCATTTAGACAGAATTTCAAAAATAATTTTTATTCAAGCATAAAACGTAACATAGTTTTGGAAAGTCCATCTAACTTGGGACAGTGACCTAACTGAATTTACAATTTTGTAACCATAACACTTTAGCATCGGCTTACTCCCTTTTTATAAAGCATTGCGTTGTTGAGCACTGGCTATATGAGACAGCAGATCTTGTGACCTCTTGTGACCTATTTAATATGGGTTCAAGTGTTCATGTAAGCCCTTGTCCTTTCCAGTTCATTGCACGCACTTGGCTATAAAACTCATCTGATCAAGGAAACAATAACAAACTCTGTACTCCTTCATCTATTCATAAACAATAATAATTCTCTCATATTTCCTTCCAGGATGAGCTCTATTTTGATATTCCTGTTTGACTTTCCTGTAACAAATCTGACACATTTAAGAAGCTGAACTGGAACGCGTAGCAGTGAGGCACACCAGAGTATAACCAAGTATTTCACAATATTCATGTACACACCATTCACGCCCATATATAAGAGACAGAACATGAGACATTAAGACAGTCATTAAAAGTAAGTACTTCACAATTACATGTTCACCATTGTTCAGTTGTTCCACTCATCTCTTCTAAATAAAAAACGGTACCTATTGAAGGTTAAATTCCTAGGAATCCAGGTCTAAATCAAAGATATTACTGAGGAACAATCCACTTCCTCCACTTCAGATTTTTCAGCCTCACTCTAATCAACTAACGGGCTATAAATAAGATTTATTACTGGCATCAGTTGAAGAGGGGAGAAGAAAAAAGCAAGCAGAGACATGGGGGGAAGGAGAATGGAGGCTTAGCCACAAACAGCAAAGGGCATGAACTGTTTGTTCACCAAATACATTTACCCGTCCCCCCCCAAAAAAGCAAAAGTATTTTTTTTGCGATAAATGTATTAGATTTGTCAAATAAATCTTGAGTATTGCTCCATCAACATCAATACCAGTAAGAAGACAAATAAGCTTTCAAACTGACTGTTCCTGATTTGCTAAATGCCTCCACATTCACTGTATATCATCCCTAAAGTTCCTGAAGGAAATAAACAGCACACAACACATATTGTGTTTCATGACCCTTAACATCCCTGCAGGGCAAACAGTCATAGACTGTTTCAGTGGAAAATTAGCCATGCAGCAGAAGCCTACACGTTAGCACGCAACACACAGAAGTTACTAATATTCCTCTGTTAAGAAGATCAGAAGATAAAAAATATGTTTTGCTACCCATTTATCAGCCTGTCACTAGGATTACACAACACTAACCGAGCCAAATTTAATGAAACTCTGTGGAGAGGAGAAGCACAGGCAGGAAGGACCCATCACATTTTAGCGTGGCTCCAGATAACTTTCATTAAAGCTGCATAGCAAAACACTGGCCTGGAGGAGGGAAAGGATGCTATGAGTTCCTATCTGGCTGCTCATACAACTGCAGCAGTTGCACATATGAAGGCAATAATTTAGGCGCTGCTTGTCAGTAAGCAACATGCAATTTTATCAGATCCCGTTGCTGAATCTCTTGTTATAAAAACATATAATAAGCTAATAGTACACTTGTAAAAAAAACAACAACACAAAGAAATGGTTTCCCTGTCTGTCATATTAAAAGTCTGGGCTGGGGAGGAGGAGCCAGACCTGACTGCAAGACAGATTTCACAACAAATAAGAGAAACGCCACTGACTGTTGAAAGGGCGTTAAGAAACGTGCGTAAAACTGAGAGAGGAACCTTGCATGTTATTCATTTCACAGCAAGGGGGGATGACATAATTAGAAAAATAGCCAGCCACCATGGCAACCTGCTGTGTCAAGACTTGCAAGAGGCTTGGCTAGCCTTTGCTGCAGGCAACAGACACAGTGGAAACCAAAGAGCGAAAATTGCAGGAAAGAAAAAAGTCCTAGAGGGGACAGCTTTAGGTGAGCCATTTCCATTTCATTCTAGTAAACCACTCACCTCTCCAAACCTCTCCTGATGTCTTATTGTGTTCTTAACACATTAGGACAATGTTTTGGGGTTCAGTACCTGTCTTTTGCAGCAAAAATACATACCGGTAAAATAAAATTTGTAAAAAAATACATGCTTAATGTATTAAGATTGATACGATGCACAGACTATTAAGAAATTCTGATGGAATGACAATCTTGAATAGAAATACAGCAACCTAAGAAAACTACAGAAAATAAAAACGAAACATGAATAAAATGAGCTTTTTTAAAAATCAAAAATGCAACAATAGCTTCTACAACAGAAATATACGGATTAATGCAGTGCCATATATGTTATCTATACCCATTTTTTTTACTGTAATTATTTTCCCTTATTTCAAATTCAAATAAAATTCAAACTCAAACTGAAAAATACATTATTAATCCAAAAAGGGGTTCAATTTAATAATTGATTTCATTAAATTCTAAATTTTAATAAAATCATCCTGCTTGTAACTTACAGACTGCAGTTTTAAAACAATGTTAGCTTAATGGCTCCACGTCTGTCTGCCCTTTTTGAACCCTCTCATAATCATTTTCACCCATCACACTTTTGTTAAAATAGACTTTTGATACGATTTTAGCTTATGATCTCTAAGTAGTTGGGTTGTTTTGATTAATTACTGAAAAAAAAAATCCCAAAATGCTCAAATCCAATTGTGTATTATTTTTTAAGAGTTTACATTATCCTCTTTGATTGCTTTCCCCATGTAGCTTAGGTGGAATAAATAGTACTATGACTTTTAAAGAGTTTCCAAGTCATGACTGTCAATGTTTTTCACAATTGTGAACCCCTGATATTCACAAGACTTAAGGACCACGGCCGTGCACAAATGCCTAAAATCTGTGAATACTTGAGACCCTTCTAAAGACACGAATATATCTTAGTATGCATTAATAACTAGTGGAAACCATCTTGACACTACTGCATAACTTATTATGTACAGTTTTCAATATCTCTGCTCTTAGGGGTAGAGCCAATCCATGCCAAAATTTGGCTGCTGCTCCTGCCTGGATTGGCTGCTTAAAACAAAAGCACTTTAATACTTTAACCGCTAAACTTAAGACATTATTAGTTGTAATTATGTTTATAATATTGTAGTACAGCTTGTTGATTGTATTCGGTCCAAGCCTTGTTGGTACAAGGTTACAACTGATCAATGTACATCATTCCTTATTTCATATATAGATATATATATATAACACAACTGTTACACATTACGGGCATTGTAACTTAATTTATCAGGTTTCGAGAAAGAATGATCTCCACTTTCAGCCAGCAGCTACAAGAGAGGTTAGAACAACTCAGCATGGCTTTCTGAGAGCGAGAAGAGTTTTCACCTTAAGCTGTTCACTCTGTCTATTCTGGAAGGCTTTATTTAAATGCCACTAAAGTACGTTTTTTTTGCGTTTGAAGTCCAAATGTACTACTGCAAACTTTTAGGGTTTTTTTTTTTTTAATTATTTTCTTAAAATACCAGGGGAAACCGAGATACAAATCCCACCAAATACATTTTAAAGGTCCTCTGAAGAGTACAAAGCACAAAGGAGAGCAGCCAGAGCTTTACGTAGTGTTACACAGCTACTACTGTTAGCTAGCCGGACGGTTAACGATACATTTAACAAGCTGTTCAAAAACAACCAAAGGGGCTTAAACACAACCACTGGTTAAACAAATTGTTTTCTTGAACAACAGTCGAAGAGGTCAAATTCTACATCAGTTTGCCGCAATAAGCAATACTTTTTAGATAAATAATAGAGATAGCTAGGTTAGCATCGCTCATAGCCTTTTTCAGACTTTGGGTATGTTTGTTTTGTAACATCGATGGAGCCGCGTTCAAATGTACAAGGTTTTTTAAAAACATTCTCTAAACTGCAAAACTGCGACAAAGACTTAACTTTCTTGTAGAAATGTAGTAAAATGGGTTAAGCGATTAAACGTAACTTTAGCTTGTGTTTTTGGCAGTTCCCAAGGCCTGCTGATTTCAGTTGCTAAATTCTGATAATAAAATAATGTAATAGTATTATTATTAGCACACTCTTGTTTTAAAAATGTATACGATACACCGCTTTGCTTATTTGATACAAAACTATAATAGACTGAACCTCAGCCAAAGTCGACCAATACCATATAACGTAATAACGCTGAACTGAAACAAACTGCTTAAATCCCTGGGTAACCCGCTGTTAAAAACGTGCGCACCTAGGAGAGGCTGCCTAGAATGCGTCTCGTTATAAAGCCGATGTGTCGCTTGTCTGTGAAAAATATCCCCGATTGAGACTCACCGTGGGTGGGCTATTTGTAGTTAGTCTTATCCACGAAGACAATCGCCTGATTTTGAACGAGAACTCGGGTCGAAGTAGCTCAAACTGGGATATTTATCCAAGTTAGTCTTCCTAGTTGTTTTCCTTACTTCCTGATTGAGACGGTGCCATTTTGAATAGCGAAAAAATATTTCCGCCGCTGTCGTCACGCGCAGAGCCGCTTGTTGATCAAGAGCAGCAAACGGCCAGGCCAGAAATAGTTTCACAGCAGCAATTAATGGACCATACCTGCCTGAAGTATTTGCTTTACAACAAGCCTAACACTTTCACCATCACCACATTACAGCATATTAAATTATAATACCATAGTCATAAATTTAGTTGTAGTGGTGTCCATAATGAGAAAACAAATGTATACCAGCACACACAGATACTGATTAATGATATTCAAATCTCTTTAAATTGCACGGTAACACCTAGTTATAATAAATCACATTAAGAAACTCTAAAAGAGTTCATGTTTGCGTTTATTACTATGTTTCAGCTTCCTGTTGCCTATAACAACCTTTACTAGACAAGTTTAACTGCGAGCTTATCTTTAAGACTAGACCAATGCTTTCCGAATATTTACTTTATATAAAGTAAATGCACAAATCTCCTTTGTGCTTTGTAATCTTCAGAGGGCTATTAAATAGATATAAAAAGCTGAAATAACAAGATGTATAAACTAATATTTATTTACTGTATAAAATGGTGTTGAAGTTTATGACTGCAGTGAAATGTAATAAATAACGAATTAAAGTAAAGGTGCAACAAAACTACAGACACAATAAACTTAAATTAAGTTTAGGAATAATTAAAAAAAAATCTTAATTCCAAAATTAATCTAAAGATAAGTTGAAAATTTGGTTAGCATCAGTACAATAGTTACCAGTCTGGTAAGATAGACTGCTGCATCACTGTTTTATACAAGTTTATCATCAATTGAAGCCCCTCAGCACGCAGACATGACTTGTGCTCATAAAGTGCTCATTTAATATCTAGATGATAGTTGAGTTTTCTTTTTAAGAAAAAAGAGGAATCATCCAGTCCAAGGCAAGGGGTTACAATAGTATTGGGGTTTAGCATATATAGGAGTGACCAATCCATCTATTGTTGAATAGTTCATCTTCTTTTGTGCCTCTTTGTTTTATTGCTTCCCATTTATTTTAGCCAATCTAAACAATCAAGTTCCACGTAGAAGTAATTATATTTAAAAGCACATGCGCAGAAGTAATTATATTTAAAAGCACATGTCACCTCTGATATTAAATGCAGTAAAAATTCTCTTATCTTAAGCTCATTGTCTCATTTTGGCATTCATCAGTCCATTTTGTGATATTGAACAACAGAGCTGGAAGAGCTCCAAAGGCTTCCCGCAAACATACGCTGCCACCTCTTTCCTGGTATCTCAGTCTCCCCTTTTCCCAACAAAGGAGTGTGATTGTGAAAGTGGAGAGTGGTGTTTCCACGGTGAAAGACTCTCACAAGGTTGTCCTTATACTCTCTGATACTTCATCATTTTTCAAGTGCCAGCTGTCAACCAGCTACGTGCAATGAAACAGAAAGTAAAAGCAGAATAAATCCATTTTCGCGGTGGTTTGGTAATTTGTCTACATGTCAGGCTTAAACTAAAGAGAGTATAAAACATACATCTGTCTACAAATAGCACATATTTTTTCGTCAAAAATATGCTAACCAGTGTATTTGTTTGCATAAGAAGTGTAGATAAAACAATGTTTTGTTTTTTTTAATCATTTGGCACACCCTGCTGGAGAGTTTCTGTAAATGCACTGTATTCACAAAGTGTAAAACAAGGGCACATGAAAGCAAACATTACTATTGCTTTTTTTTTTTTTTGGTATTCAACTTTTAGTGATTATGAGTCACTGTGAGTGAGTTTGTTGCTTTAAATATTCTGAGCAGAAAGGGCATAATTACCCCAAACACTGTTCCGTTTCAGTGGGTCGGATGGAATGATTGGGCAGATTTTAGGAAGGGCATAATTTTGTATTTCCCTTCAGAACATCTCCAAAGCTAAATCTCTTGTTTGGTATCCATGGTCTGCAGTAGTCAGTGTCTATCAAAAGTGATTCTATGAAAAAAGAATAGTAATCAATGTAAGCACTAGAAATGTGTACGAGAGCAACCGAGCAGTAGATGGAGGTGAGTTGATCTGCCGTTTAACTGATGTCGGTGCCTTTTTGTGAGTTTTTTGTCTGCACATCACTTGACACAAATATGTATTTTGGGAAGAAGGAAAGATGGCAGAATCAGGATGAGGCTTTGGGAAATTTGATGCTGGAAAAAACCAGGACATGCCATTTATGTCTCTAGCCTAAGAATTCCTGCAGACCTTGTACACCTTTACATGTAAATGGTATTCTCTAATGTCTGTGGCCTCTTTCAGCAGGATACTGCACCCCGCCTCAAAGCAAAAACACGGTCCAAGATTGGTTGGAAGAGCACAACAAAATGCTGACATGGTCAACAGATAACCCACATCTGAATCCAATAAATCACCCGCACTGGACAAACAAGCCAGGCTCATTGCCTGACTGCGTATTTTGCAGAATTTATAAGATCCTGTTCTGGTTTGACCATTTACTGGCCAGTCTTGGACCTTTAACAGTCAGAGATTACTTTCTCATTTCTCTCACATCTTAGCTTAACAATTGATTAAATTCTGGTATTTTAAAAATTTTGTTGTTTTTATGTGGTTATGTTGTTAGTGTTTTGATGCATTCTGTGTTTTTATCTCTGTTTGCTGTTCTTCTGGAGAAACAGAGATATAAAACGCATGGTGCACGATAGAGCAGCACACATTCAGAGGGTTTTGCAGGTAGAGAGGAAACCCAATAAACTCATGTCACACGAAAACACATAACGCATTCCAGCAGATATTTGAACACAATAAACAGCTCACTTATGGAACAACAAGAGCAAGCTCTTAGGACGAAGCACTATGTTTACTATATAAGGTAGAACTGCAGAAGGAGTCTGTAAATTCCTCTGGGAGCATTAACTCAAAGTACCATTTATTTTATCAAACGCAGCATTAATTGCAGCACAACACAGGAATGAGTGTAACTTAAAATCCTCTAATACGACTTAGGTAAATCTGCTAACACTCAGATTGCATAAGTTTGACTCAAGGGTCTCTTTGTTGCCCACTTCGTTCTTTTCCAAGCAAAATCCTTGCGTGGCTCCGGCCAGCTGTAGCTCGATTAATCCACCAAAAGGGTAGCCAGAAGGTAAGAGTCTGCTCTGTTTCTATAGTAAATCTTATTTTTTCATCTTAATACGTAATAAATTATTTAGATATCTTATTTTTTCCAAATATAGCACACTTAATGAATATTAATTTATAGAAACAGATCAATGATTTGATATTGGTTCAACAGGCATAATATAATCAGCTTTTATGTACAACTTTTCTCCGTTTTCTTCAGGGTGGGGGCCGATAACCACTTGAAGAAATGGAGACTTTAGTGTTTTTATTTTCGTTTTCTGCCCTTGGTGTTCTTTATGCAATGAACACCACCTCTGAGTTTCAAGAGTAAGTAATAATATGTTTAGTGATTTATTTGTTATTCTTTTGCTTCAATACATAGTTAGTCCAAGAGTTTTGCATATCCAATAATTTATTGTATCACAAAGTGGTATTTTTTTAAAAAGTGCTCGCAATACTTGTATTCATTAATGATTTAAACAGTTGATTATATGCAGTAAATCAAAATAGATTTTCTTTGGAGAACAGCGTAAAATATTGTAATCCTTCCTTTGTTGTGTGATAATATGAACTTTACCGCCAGTAGAGGACTCTGCAAGCTTACAATTGCCTTTATCAGCCGCAACTAAGCAATACATCATATAATTACTACTTTCGTGAGACTATTTTAATTGCCCTTCCAAAATATAAAGAAATCTGACTTTCTGGGGGGTATAGGAAAGCAAAAATATCACAATAGAAAACAGCAAGCTGAACCTGTGGAGACATTCTGATATCATCTTGAACATAATTACTTCTTTCAGCTGCAAGGAATAATTTTCCCATTTACTGGTCACATGTTCCAGCCAATCCATTGGATAAAAGCTGCATAGCATTTGCAGCTTTTCACGGTTGCTCATGGCAACCCTTAACTCTATATAAACAAAGCCCTATAGGGCAATCCTTCTCTGCGTTTTTACAATGCATCTCTTATCTCCAAGGACTCTCGTGCATCTCTTAGGCGAATATTTCAGCTGGTTCTGTTTTTTTTTAAATTATTATTGTTATTATTTTTTCAAGTGTGTCTGTGATGACAGTCAATTCAGACTGCACAGAAGAGTTTGATGAATTGCTCTTGACAGGCCATATGCCTTGTGCTCTTACACTCTCCAAACAAACAGTATAGTGTGCATAAATCTTCCCGTACAGTCGAGTTGGGGAGGCCTGCCTTCCACGCTGGTGCCATTTGTTTTCCTTCTGCGAGCAGACATGGAGAGTTTCCCTGCGGTTGTTGTTCTGCTTGCCTGGAGATATCTCGGCCACATTAATCTTTTCCAGTGGCACGTTTGGCCAGTAAACACTGAGAGCTGTGCTGAACTTACATAGCCTTACCTCAGTGTTTCCTCTCTTTGATGCTTATGATTGATTAAAGCTTTTTAAAATGGCTCCTCGTGAGTTCGATTACAGTCAAACTTGCAATTCTGGTTTAGCACAACATTTGGTAACCGTGTTGCAGAGATGATGCGTTTTCAGATCGATGTGACTAATTAACATGATGTAGTTTTAAAACAATAGATAGGGAATATTTTGTCTGAGCATAAATATTTATAAGAAACACGGCACAAGCATTTTAAAGCTCCGAAGCTGCTGCATGTGCAAAAAATGCTTTCTATTAGCATTATGGATCATTTCCCCCGCTCTCTTCTTTTAAAATGTTGTAAAGCTAAAAAAAAAGATATTTGGGTGTTAAGCTATAACATTTACCTAAGTTGAAATGTGAATGTGCTTGATGCTTTATTATTATTCTACTACTTGGCAAAGCAAAATATGATAATTGTGAAAAGAAGGAGGGACAAAAACAAACAACCAGTTATTTCTCTCAAATCTCAGCATGTATGTTGTGCAATCTGGATTCCTGTGAGTCGGTAATTTAGCTTCGCAGAGAAGATTAGCACAATTCCCCCGGAAGAAACTGTTCAGTCAAAAAGAATGAGGCAGAGAAAGAATTGTGTTGAGAACCTAAAGGTGTATTGTAATGCTGGAATCGCTGTATTTCCAGTCACGTGTTTGTTTCCACAGGCCTTATGTGATCCTGGAGATTGGCGTCGCTGTGCTGGTAATTGTGTTTCTCTTCTACTACCTCATCACTCGTGGCAACCCACCTAAAGACTTCTTATTCTTTGGTAATCAACGCAACTATGTGCATTTCTCAACCCATTTGCGTACATACAAGGTTTCGAAATTCTCCAGATTTGAAAACCTTAAATACCTTCTATGCTTGGGTACTGAGCTGAACTCAAGGATTTCCAGAACCTTCACCCACTGCTCACTATAGCAGAGTGAAAAGCAAGAATTTCACCCAATATGATCTTGCTTGATATGTTCAAAGCTGCTTATACTGCTCAGGATCAGAACAAAGCCTAATCGGACTTTTCTATGGCATGACTGGTTCAATTCCCCCCTCCACAGACTGGGAGTCTTTAGCCATTGTCTTAAGATTTTGTCCCAATGTGACCGTGTATGTGGAAAGTGTGAAGCTGTTTCTAAACACATACTATATAACACAAACTGATTCCACATGCAGAGTTTAAAAATGTTGGCGGTACAGCTACAAACGTCAATGAATTTGATTGAAATTTAAAGTGATAAAGCGAAGATGCTGATAAAAGAGCTACACATATCTGATGTTTTTCTTTGTATGCTTTTCTTGCTTTCTGTTCCTGCAGGGATGCAGAAGAGAGTGGCTGCAGTAGCCATTTGAAATTAAAACCAACGGGACTGAGGGGAAATCATGCTGTTTACTTCTGATATTTAAAACACTCAGTCCAGCCCACATTATTATGGCTGTCAACATTTCAGTCGGCATGCGTCTTTAATGTGTCATAATAGCCCAACATGGCACCCCAGAGCCGCTTCGTACATGCAGTGTTCACAGAATATGAACTATTTTAAAAAATTTTGAGGCACCTAATAATGCAAAAAAAAAAAAAAAAAAGCAAGGTGATACAAAATAGCAATTAAAATTATTACCTTTTCAGAGATTATGGTGTGAGGGCTTTAGCTGAATTCTAACACAGTTTTATGTTGCCTCCTCTATTAAATTCTGCTTGCAGGACAAGTCCTTTCGGCTCTGCTGGGTGTTAAACCTGAGAATAGGCTTCTCACTGTGATTAAAACATGCCCCCAGCCTACCATTCTACTCAAGACTTAATTTACCTCCCCACACTGTCCAATAAATCAATGGCTTGCTAGTTGAAGGCAAACATTTCAGAGCTCAAAAACAGCTCACAGAAAAGCTGGATAAAGGTTGATAGTCTGAATAGTTTTTCTGATTCCCAGTGGTATACATGAATAACTTTAAAATAATAATAATAATAATTTTCATGTTTTTCTTTTCCCCAACAGAATTGGATAACAAAAGATATATATCATTAACAAACCTTTAACTAATATTCTTTTTCCATTACAGTTTTTGCAGAGTTTTGTTTTACATGTGTCATTGACCTGACAAGTGCCTTGGAATATGATGGCATAATTTCTGGCTTTATGGATTTCTACCAGAAGACAGTAAGTTATATTTTATTACTGTTAATAATCGTGTAAAACAACACCAATCCAGAAATAATTTCATAAAAAAAGAGCAGAAATCCATGTTAAATATTTATGGCAAGAATTTTTAAGGCATAATACTCATTAATGTTTTAGGGTGAGCCGTACCTGGGGACTTCATATGCCATCATGATGTGTTACTGGGATGGAATAGCACACTTTATCCTCTACCTGATGATGATCAGCAGGATAACAGACAGGTGGGCGGCCTTGAATGCAGCTCAAGTCAAGTTGTGTTCACTTATCTTTGCCTGTCTTGCTAAAGTAATCATACACTTTTTTATGTTTTACCAGGTTACAATCACAAACTTCTATTTTTTTCTGTTGGAATTTTATGTGACGGGCCAACACAGAGTGGTGCACATTTGTAACGTCAGAGGGAAATGATGCAAGGTTTTTGACATATTTGTTGAAATAAAAATCCAACAAGTGTCTGGATACATTATACCCAGACCCTCTGTGTGAATTATTTGTATACCTTTTAGAGTTGTAGAGTGTTTCTACCAGACTTGCACGTCTAGAAGTCGAAATATTTACCCATTCTTCTTTCCAAAATACCCCAAGCTCAGTTGGATATGATGGAAATCATCTGTTATCATTGATTTTTAAATATATCCATGGCTCTGTCTGTCTGTCTGTCTGTCTGTCTGTCTGTCTGTCTGTCTGTCTGTATGTATGTATGTATGTATGCATGTATGTATGTATGTATGTATGTATATGGGATTGTTGTTCTACAGGAATGGCAACATTCACTCCAATCCTAAGTATTTTGGAGTCTCTCATAAGTTTTCTTTCAGAATCAGATTTATTTTCCTATAAACTTCCCATCCAAAAGTATCCTCACGTCATCCCCACGTTTCACTATGTGTTCTTGGGGTTGTAGAGTGATAGTTTTCTGTCAAACAAAATTTTGGCTGTTGGCCAGAGAGTTCAGTTTTGTTCTTCTGGTTTTGGTTCATTATGGTCTCCTGAAACTAATTTGTTGTGCAGGATTTTGTGTAAGGATATCAGATTAAAGAAAAAAGTTAAAAATAATACCTTCTATTCCTTCCACTTCACATTAATGCTGTCCTTATGGGTGGTCTGCCCCATAAAATCTTAATAAAATTAGCTGAAGTTTGCCAGTGTGATGTAACAAAAAATTTGAAAAAGAGGTAGCAATGATTTTCTAGACCAGTGTATACATGATTGGCTGCTTGTTGCCAAAAGACACAACAAATGGTGAGCTAGCTTTATTGAGCTTGTCTGAAGGTTTTGTAGAAAATCTTTGTTATTATGCGCGAGTTCTACACAGTGGCCTGTTTGATTTATTGTAGATAATTAACTGGATCTGAAAACTGATTATAATCTTAAATTGTAAAAGGAGGCCTTGTGATACATTCAAGCCACATGTAGAACATTGTTGAATTCAGTTTAGCAAAGCAGCGCTTTTAGTTCTTTAAATTGTTTCTGTAAATATAATTGAAGATCATTAAAAAGCAAATATCTTTTTGTTTCTTCCACAGGAGAGCCTATCGTACACTGGGCCTGTTCTGGGCCGGCTCCTTGTGCGCTAACATGAGTGTGTTTATTACTGGGATAGTGGCAGGTGAGCCTAATATTCCATCCTGTCTCCCACCAGTCCCATCTTTAATCAAGCAAACATCTGCCCCGCCATGTACCATCAGCATCACAGTTCAGGCGGCAAACAAAGCATGTGCACGCCTGCCTACACATCCCACAGAACAAAGCACAAAACCAACTTGAAGCATCTGTTCTTGGCATTTCTAACTACATGCACAAGTGTCACAAGATCAAACTCCTCTGCTGGCAATGTGCTCTTCGCTCTGCTGTGCAATCCAAGGCAGACTGTGCAGCATGTTTGAGAGATTTTATCAGGAAGTTCAATAATTGGGCTACGTAGATATGTTTGCAGCCTTTGTTTGAAATGTTAAGTACAAGCTGATAGATGTGTGCTTCTGGCAGGTAAATACGGGTCAGAGATTCGTCCAGCCTTCTGGCTCAATTTTCTCTTTCTTTTGATGCCCGTGCTGGGAGCCATCACCCTGTTCACTCGGCCCAAGGACAGACCACTTATCGGTGGATACAATGTGAGTCTGATGCATTAGTGATTTGACCTTCGATGTGACTGAAGAGCTTTATAGGTACAGTGTTTATGCTTTTTGATCGGCCTGATAAACTTTACCGTCCTTTTTCTGTGATGGGGACTCATGCCCGCACTATGATAAGTCCGATGCTGTATTTTATATACACAGTGGCAATGTGATAGCGTGAATTTACATTGCATTTACTTGAATCTGAAAACTGAGAGTTGAGTTGTTGAGCGAAATGTTAGCATTGCAGTCTCGTTAATAAATGAAGATTCTCTATTAAATATTCACTTTTTTCCAAAACAAGTGTTCAAGTATTAATGTCTAATCTTATTTTTTATTTATCTTCAGAAGTAGAAGTTTAATAGTTTTAATTGCTGGTTAATGCCAATGATCAACCAGCTTTTTACTCTATTAAACAAAGGATATCAACAAAACTATGCATTCCGACTGTAAAAAATAACTTGGAACACATTACTCTGTAAAAGCTCTTGCAGCAATAGCTGCAACAGCAGTGAGATGCTTCTTGTAGCAACCTCACTTTCAGCTACATTTGATGAACTTCTTGCATGTACAGCCAGTCTGAAATAAATCCAAAGCACAAGCGTGCATTTACTGGAATGTTTTGGTCCATTGTCATGTTACTGGATCCAATTCTGCTTCAGATTTAGAGAGTAAACTTTTACATTTGAGCGGTAAAATGTTGCATGTAAAGTTGAAAATACGATCAAACATCAACCTGGGCTAAGCCCCTCTGTGCTCTGCCCTTGTTTCACGCCTGCTCATAGGCCCAACACACTCAGACCATGAAGCTAATCTGGCGTCCCTTGGACCTCATCCTGGTGGTGCTCCTGTTGGTTGCCATGGCTTTCACCGCCCTCAGAGGCTTGGTGAGTACGTCACACTTACTTACCTACCGCTATTACCAGAGTTCAAGGAAGAGTTTTGGAAGTCAGACAGTTTTCAAATTGGGTCAGCATTTACAGAGAGACAATGTACAAAACTACTTACGCAAACAAACAACAGTACTGTAGTTAGTACTGGGAGAACTGAGAAATGGCAGAGGAGCTAAATTTTTTCACAGATGATCTGTCTCATACTATATTACCACAACATAGTGACAGTTTTAACAATGTTTTATTTGATAAAAGTTACATCCCCTAGCTTTAAAGGGAAAAAAAAACATCAACATGTGAAATTATATTTTTATCAATATATTTTGGGCTTTCTAAAAGAATAGAAGAGAGATTGCATACGTTTCGTAATACATATTTGTACTGTAAAATTGAATGTCACTCCATCTTATTCGCAAAAGCTACTTATTGTAAATATATCTGTGTTTAAACGCATAAAAACTGACCTTTTTTTTGGTCTCAGACCAATAACTGCATGATTGAACAAAATGTAAGTTTCATTACTTATACAGTGTGTTACTCTAAAATCTAGTTTACATCATTGATAATCACATACTGTATATCAAGACATTTGTTGTGACAAGATAAAGAATCCATTAAAATTTATGGTCCAGAAGACGTAGATTTAAAAAAAAAAAAAATGTAATTCTTGTTGACGCTGTAATTACATTGTCTATCTGCAGGTGGCTCTGGACTCCCCACTTGAAGCCTGCTCTGTATACCTGAATCAATACGAACCCTACCTGAAGGATCCTGTGGGCTATCCCAAGGTGATGGTGGGTATTTTTCTCTCAGCCTCCCTTTGCTGCTGCTGTAGTGTCTGAAATCTCTTCTCTGTCTTGTTTCGAATAACAAGCCACATGAAAGGCCTTTTTCATAGGTATCACTCTGAGCATGCTGGAAACTCGCCCCAATCCCATCTGCTGGCTGAGCTGGCACTTGAACACGAGGCCATTTTTCATCATTAAAGCCGAGATGAAGAAGGGTCCAAAGGCCAACGCATCATTGTCGCTCTTTCATTTACTTAAGATGGATAACAGATTATACTCTGACTGGCAGTTGGTCCCCTTTCGGGCTTGCTTTTCTTCCTCTGACCCCTCACTCATTTGGGTTCTGTTTGTTTTGTTTAGCGAGCGCTGTTTTGTCAATAGGTTATCCAAAGACATTGCTGCAGCTGCAGTTCGGGCACAATTGCAATCATTGATCAGACAGACAAACCGCACAGCGGGGACTTGATAAGCTAATCCCCCCATCCAAAACCTCCCATCAACATCTCCCTGGGTGGGAGAATGGTGTGTGTGGGTGTGTGTGTGTGTGTGCGTGTGTGTGTGTGTTCAGCAAGTGAAATTATGTCTTAGTTATCTGTGTTTGCAGATCTGCGTGCCTAAATCATCAGTGCCTGACTTATAATTGTATTAAAGGATGAAAGAAACAAAATGAAGTTAGGCACATTGTTAAACTTCTTCAAAACTCACCAGCCTCTGTATTCACTGATGATGTAGGATATTTAATAGATTAACGTGGCTGAAATAACAAAGACATTTCAACAAAAGACTGAAGGGCATACATGATTGGCTTTTAGGCTTTGAGCTGGACTCATTAGAATTCATCTGGACCTCAGGCCGGCAATGAAAAGAAACCATTTACTGCTGTAATTTGGGGGTTTTATAAAGTGGCAAAGTGGCTTTCATGTGCCAGACGTTTTTGACTGAAGGTTAAGAAAGTTTCTGCAGTGACCCTTGTATGGAAGGAATCATTTCTGCTGAGTTTGCAGACTGAGGGTTTTGGAGAGTGGAGAGCTGGAAAGGAACAAAAGATACTGCTGCACTGACTTTATGATCGCTTCCAAGATATCAAGATGATCAGTGTTCTCATTTGGTCATTTTATCTCACTTTTGATTGTTCTTTTTGTTCTTGGTCATTTATTGAACTCTGTACTTGATGAATTAAATTTGACAACACAATGTTACATCCTGGATAGGACTGAAGTGATGTGAAAGATCACAATCTGCCAATAGCCTGCATCTTATTGGTGGTACCCTGAAAGTTATTTACTTTATACTACAAGGATAGTTCAGAAATTTTAAAGTGAGGTTCTCTTTAAAGACTCTTAGCAATTAATATCTTACCTGTACCTTAATTTTGAGTAAATCCAGATTAGTTGGTCCCTGAAGATGAAGATAATGGTTACTCTGAGAGAGACCAAGAACAAGACATACTCATATTCCATTGCTAAAGATCCTCATAACTGTATATATGAAAGTTAATTTATGACTCTGAATATTTTTGTTTTGTTTTTGGCTTGCCATTTACACATAAACCAATGGTTATCTATAAAAGAGATAGAGGTTATGTTTCCAGTCAGAGTGAAGCGATTTAAGACCCAAAAAATATGATGGTGGTGTAAATGCTACTTTATTATAGTTTACACTGATTTACAGACAATTAGACAATTTTCTTGTCCTACGATCAGAAGCTGATTGACAGAAAGATTTGTAGTGGACACCTTCCTACTTCCATTTCTTGTCTAAATTGTAATAGGGTTCTATGGAAAACCCATCCAAATAAGATAAAACTGTAAAGGTCCATAAATAATAATATACACACAACCATCACTTTAATGGTATCTGATATATATTCCTATCAAATGACATGAAATCAAATAAATGATCAGACGGTATCAGGATTTCGAGCTTAAGCCTGCTATGCTCTGTATTCAGTGAGTGTAGGTGAAGCGTTGCCAGGAGAGAAAAGAGATTCTCTGTGTTAATACTCTGCTGAAGTGTTGGCTGGCACGAAACAACAACACAGAACGACATTGATGGAGTCTGTTTTCTTTGGCTCGGCACCTTCCTCTTTATCCAGAGGTGAAATCTCTGGCAACGGCCCGGAACAACAGTGATGCGTCGCAAAGTTTAGTATGCAGTGAAATCAACATTTTATTGTTAGCTATAGATCAGAGTAGTATAGATTAGAGAGGAATAACAGGAAGGACATAATTATAACAAACTTCAAATTCTATGAAAAAAAAGATTGTATTTGTTTTCCTAGATGCTGCATTTGTTCTTCTATGGGCTGCCTCTGCTGGGTGCGTTTGTCTATGGCCTCCTCAAACCTGGGTGTACGTGGATGTCAGACTGGACAACGTTCTTTGCTGGTGCCATCATCCAGGTAGAACCATAATGGCGGACGTTCAACAAGCATGGATGGCTCTGAATGCATGATTAATGATGAAATTGTCGCACGCTCAATTGGGTTGTACTGACTATTTGTTTTGCTGCATCAAATACTGATAGGACTTGCTGGTGTGCCAGTGAAACAATGTCCCCCAAAACATTCTCCTTGTATAGATAGAACATGAACCATATTTATCATTTAAAGCATATTCTTTATAATAAAGTCCCAGTATTGATCTGAATTAAGAGGATGTCCTTGATTAAAGCTTGTTTTACTTGCAGATGCTGGTTGCAGATTGCATCCTCCCTGCCTTCCAAACAGTCAGCTTGTATAGTCTGAACACCTCCTCTGCAGCGGTTAATCTTTCTGGTTAGGGAAAAACATTCAAGACATTCCGCTGGGAATGTATGACAAAAAGGGAGGCATGCATTCACCTACCATCAGTCTGAAAAGAGAACAAGACAGAGCCGAATGGAATCAAATTTGTTTGTTTTATTTCCCTAAGGCTCAACTCTTTATCTTATTGTGTTTTCTTTCAGTGCCAGTGGTCCCACATCGGGGGGTCTCTCCATTCTCGCACCACAACTCCATTTCGTATCCCGAATGATGCTTTCTGGACAGTTCTGGGAGCTAATCTGCTCTACGCAGCCGTCCCCATCCTGGTGGCCATGCGGGTTCACAGTAACCCCTACTTCTTTCTAAAAATTGCCCCCTTTCCTGGGCAGACTGGTTTGCCAAACAGCGAGGAGAAAGATACCAAGTACAAAGAAACATAAATCAGAATTCTCACTGACCTTTGGAGATAATCACTTATGTCAAGGTTCATAAAGAGCTTTTTATCACAAATGTCATACTTGAAAATTCCAAAATAAAAGATTATTTTGCTCAAAATCTTTGATGTTTGTGTGCCTCAAATCGATTCGCAAAATGATGCATAAGTTTAGAGCTCAAGAAAAATGCGTCGCAATGAGCAAAACCGACTGAAATTTCAGAAAACCGCTCACGCTCCAGGAGAATAGTGTTTATTTTTAATTTTTTTTTTATCTCTGTGTGTTATAGTGAAGGTTTCTTTCAGTGATTAATGAAGATACAAGTTTGATGATGGACAAGTAGGAGAAATAAGATGGCAAACTGCTGGGGAGAATGGCTGTCAGCTGCTTGCTGAGTGGTGATGCATGGAATGCTCTGTGTTTGGATACAGGAGTTTGGCACCAGAGTCATTACAGGCTACGACTTAGAGCCGACCTGGTCGAAACAGCTACAGTACATGACAGCATTCTCCATGGCAACGCATGTGAATCCAACAGTACACAGGCGTGTCTTGGTGTCGCACAATTAAAGCTTCAGCTTCAGCTTCAGGAGTGTTCTGTCTCCTGCAGACTTCATCTGGAAAATCTTTTTCATAACTACTGAAGGTAACTGATGGCTTGATTGTGGGATGAAATAACAGTATGTGCCTGGAATATGCATAATACTCCCCTCCTTTAATATAGGCCTATTGTGTCTTTTTTTTAAATGTCATTTTAATATTCAAATGACCATTAAACTGAGTTGTGGGGTAGTGAAAGACACACGTGCTGTATAGAGGCTACCTGTTAAGTTATTGTTTTTAGCTCACTGAACTATCATAGCCCCAGCAGCTTTTCTTGGTGCCAACATTTGTCATTGTTATTATGTCAACACGAGTCACCTTTGGGTGAATTATGAAGTGCTTTGTTGACTGCAGCGCATTTTGCTGCAAAGGTTAACTGATTTGTTCAGCTCTGTGTTTGAAGGCTCACTGTGTTAAATGCTTATCACCAGTGTGTGAACCCGGAGATGTAAGCAGGTGTGTGATGACTGAGTTGTCTCGCTTCCTGTGCTTCTCAGCACTATCGCCACCCTGTGCATAAATCCAAGTGCTCATAGGCAATATCGTGTTTTTGTGATATCTTTTAGGGCCGAGAAGACACAATAGGTTTCCAGCTATTGCTGCTGAATGGAAAAGAAATCAATATTTCACCCAATGAAAAAGCAGATATCCAAAAGATAGGGGAGACCATGGAAGTGCTTAAAGTGAAGAATGGCATCATCCTTACCTTTCAAGGACTTTCAGTTGTTTAAAAGAGGCATATGAAAAGTGTTTTCAATTATATTCAGTCTCTTCCAAAAGTTGCCAGCTTCATACTGGTGGGGGCACAATGGTTAACTCAGTCTAACTTCAGTCGCATCTCTTCTGCTCTGCACATACACAGAGATTACCTCTTCAAGGACTGACTATGGAACCAGCAGAAATTCCTAAACCAGGGTTTCCCTCAGCGTATTGTAAGCCTGGCGGGCCACCAGGCTTCACTTGTGCCCCCACCAGGCTCAGCATTGTTAATTTATCAGTTTCTTTATAATGACTGGCTTTTTTAAAGACTTTAAAGTTGGCGTTTAGGTGTTAATCTTCAAGTCTTCCAAAAATGCATAACTATCAAATGGTATTTTTACATTTCCTGTCAACTTTAAAAAAGTTTTAACTCAGAAACACGGATGACTGCCCTTACACCCTGAACACAGGGCTTAGCAGTTTTCTGTGGGAAACCCTGCCAAACTCATTTAAAAATGAATAAATTTACACATAATCTACAGAAAATATTTTTTTCCCATCAGTCTTGTAATCTACCTTCATTACAGGATTTGGAGCTTTAGCTTTATACATGTTGCAAATCTAAAAAAAAAAAATTTCTTGAGGTCGCTCTCATTGGTCTGGAAAAATTTTAATCTGTTTCTTTAAATGTGAATTTATCTGGCCATATTTCGTAGAAATGTGCTATAATTTCTGTTCTTCACAGGTCTGCAGTCCGCAGCTAACGTTTGCAAACAAATATCTTAACTGAGATTTGTACATGTTTGCACAACACAGAATGACAGACTGAATGCATGCATCACTCAAATGATAAATTGGTCCCAGAATTAAATATGTCAGCCCAAAACTATTTAAAAAGATAAATGACAATGACAAGGATATCCTGACGTGATCTTCGGAGTTTAATGCGTTTGCCAAGAGCAGCGCTTGGAAAGCTCTCAAATTCTGCTCTCATCTGTTGTCTGCCTTCAGCTTTAGGTTGAAAGCTTTTCTTATAGAGCTTAAGTAGGAACAACAGGATAGCTTTTTTCTTTGTTTTATTTTCTCCCCCGTCTGATTCCTGGTGCACAGATTGCCAGCATTTCATCTTTTCTCTTTGGTTTTGCGATCGTCTTTGTTTGCTTTCTGATGCTGGATGCAGCAGTTGCATGTGGGTGGCACAATAAGTGGTCTGTTTCATTTCTCACCATTCTGTTTGACAAAGGCATCAAATGTGTTTGCAATTGCATGAAATGCAATGGCACATTCTAAAAGATTTCTTTTCCCTTAATAGGATAAAGCATTGTTGATGTATGACAACTGTGGTTCTTATAAACGTACAAAAAGTGTTTATAACAATGTACCAATTACAATTGCCAAATACTTTTCATCTGATGACTGTTTACAGCATTTTTTTCTAAGCACAGCAGTGTAACCCTTCTTTTGATCCATGTTCCATAACCGACTGCTAATTAATTACCTTTAGTGATTTGCTGAGTAATACGCAGACTTGTGCAGCTTGCTCTCCCTCAGCAGCTTTTTTATGTGCTGAAGTGTGCCTGCTCTCCTGCTTGTACGGCTGCATTATGTTCATGTGACAGAGGCTTTAAATCAAAATATGGCCTCTCCAAAACAGCTCTATAATCTCATGATGAGAGTCATGGGGGATCTCAGCTGCAGATGTCTGCTCGGCTGTGCAGGAGGCCCCGAAGATCTGTGGAGCTGCGGCTGTGAAAAATGCAGCTCAACATTTTCGACGTCAGCATAACAGGACTATCAAGTATATAGTTACTCACACAAACAGGACAAACGCTGGGCACAAGATCTGAACATAAATGAAAACAAGACCTACTGTTTGTATGTTTTAATCTTATAAGTACAATCCCTTCTCTTTGTCTCCGCTCCAATGTATTTTTGTTTCCTTTTATGAGAATGAAGTAGGCAATATGGCTGTCATTTAGTCAGAAACATAAGTTTGAATGCAATAGCCTTAAATTTTCTGACCTTTAATTTTAAATTGTATATATATTTGAAATATAGCTGGCTCCTGAAGGAAATCTCAGCTTGTGCAGTGCGCCGGGGAGACTGTTACGACACATGCCTCCCACATTTATTGTAACTTAGAGTGGTGCTCATGCTTGAAAAAAAAAAACTAGAGAAATGTATCATTCAGACAAAATTTCTTAGTAAAAGGAACATTGTGGCTTTAATATTTGAGAATGAGGTTTCTTTAATTTTCAGACTTTTATATGCATCTTAATTATGTAAGAAATGTCCCGGAATTGTTTTTGGGAAAACTTACAGGGAAGCATAGATTTGACCATCTATCTGATAGTTGGAAAATGTACTTCAGTGAATAATGAGTAGTTCTGTTTACTTTGACAGGTGTTTGTGGATAAAAAGTACATCAGTGCAACTGACAAATACCCTAAACCTTCCTCTGTGTTTGGTTGTATGACTCAAGCTTTCGCATGTTAGCATGTTTGGTACTTCTACAATAAAATGCAAATGTTTTTCCAGTTTTAGGCCAGTGAGTGGCAGGCTTTTGTATTGGTCAGCATGCTCTGGACATTACACGCCGACATCAACTGCTTGAAGATGCAATTGTTGATATTCAGACAATTTCTTGCCGTTTCACATTGAACTTTACGGGAAATTCAAAAAGATGGCTTCATTATTTTACATTTTTGTCCATGTAAAATAATCCTCAAATTTGGAAATTTATGGCAGAAATTCTCAGTTTTTTAAAAGCATTTTATATAAGAAACCTGATTTACAGGACAAAATCAATGCTTTTAATTGTACTCAAACAAAAACATGCCTTAAAATTATTAGCTTGAATAATTGCAAATTTCCCATTTGCGAGAGAATATGTAAATTTGAGCAAAGGTACATACCTTGTTCAATGATAACCACTGCATGCTTATGGCTTTGGACTCAATTCTGGTTTTTGGCTCACGTTCATAAAGCAACACTTCATTGTGAAAGTTTTGTTGTGTTTGCATCTCATATTGATGGATCTGCTATTCCTTAGAGAGGGAGAAGCAACATGAGTGCATGGAAAGAAACAGCTGCAGATCACTTGGCAGGTCCTGTTCAAGGTTTTGTCAGACGTTCCTAGTCAGATTAAATCTCAGCTGCAAAGAACCACCAGAATGGTTTCATTTTGAAAATGTTTATCTGCATGCAACGTTTAGGTGGATTTCACGTCCCTTCACTTTGCCAGCTGCAATCATCTCAAGGGCCTTTCTCATCACATCGCATGGAAAACGGATTTACTTTCAGGACATTATGCATATAGCGTGTCTTAGAGAGTTTTTAGTGTAGAAATATCAATGAAAGTGTGATGTAGCTGAGAAAATATGTCAGTTCTTTAGAGATTCATGAACAGATATGCTTCTTCTCTGAAGCAGCATAACAACTTGTATCCAACAACTAAATGACAAGATCATAAGCAAAAACCCACGCTTATTGAAGCTTGTTTCATATTACTGGAAATATTCAAAGTGATGCAGGCATAAGGCAATTATCATAAAACATGAATTACAGCTTTAACAAAATTTAAACTTACTCTATATGTCTTTCAACAGGCACTTTAAACATCATTTTGCTTTTAAAAATGTAATGTAATTACAATCACATTATGGTTCATAGATATATTTTGACCTATTTTCTAGGATACATACACTCCAAATACAAAATATTCTGATACTGTGGTGAAGCTGTAGCCTGTTTTGGACAACCCAATAAATTAAAGTGACTACTTTCAAACTTTAATTAATTTAATGTGTATTATTTGTGAAATTTCTTTAGAACATTTTATAATAATGCTTGTTTTCTGTTTGTTGGGACATGCCTTGTATTGTCAGAGAATTATTGCCTCTTTTTTCCTTTTTGTTTCCTGTCCAAACTTTTGTAAAGCAGCATTCACCGTTTTTCTCACTATAACAGAAATAATGCACAATTTGTTTTGGAATTTTTGGAGTTAGGTTTGCTCTTTGAGAAATGCCCAAACTCTGTATAATATAAGAACGGTCATGTTACCGCAAAAGAACCCCCCCCCACCAAAAAAACCCCAACAAAACTGTGATCTGAAGCCTGTTTGTTATTGCTCTTCCTCAGTCATGTACATCTGATTATGTCAATTTTATTAGTCCAAAAACCAAAAACTGGACATAAAGAGAAAGCCTTCAATGAAAACAGCTTGACACAAACACAACACAGTGACTGTTTCCAGTGGCAGACTTCTGCTATGTCTCACATAGACTCAAACAAATAATGTGCTGCGTCACTAAAGCACTGCGGGACCCACAAACGCTGGTGGTTCCCCTGCAGTGTGAGGGAGCAGCGATGGAGGGAGGGAGAGAGGCGAGTGCTGCAGCAGCAGAACAACATTTAACCCGAATGAGGACTTAAGCGACAGAACATCTGCTTTAAATCGGGTTGACAGCCATGGTAAGTTGAAAATGACTTCTGTACTCTGTAAGTATGGCTGAGCTCTGCAGCTCTGCACACTGCATGACTGTACAACTGCTAGGATGATCTCTGGAATAACCTCAAGAGGAATGATGCTGCAGGGTTGTTTGCAATGTGCAAGGTGCATGCAAAATGGCAAATTTAGTACATTTGCCACTGAGGCCTCCGGTCATGTTAAGTCTTCATATGCCGCAGCAGCGCTTCAGTAAAGGAGAAAAACAGTCAGTTGCACTGGACCCACTTGGCACTGCTTTTGTTGTGGTGATGAATTTATCCCCTCAGGACCTGCATGAGAAACCAAACAATGGACCTGAGCGTGTGTTCTCAGTTGTGTTTCGCAGAATGCCTCTCTCTCCCATGCAAGAATTAATAGTTTAATATGATGCAGCACCTTTACTAGCTTTATGTGCTGAGTCAAGCTGTACACTTGTCTGTAACTGCAGAGCTCTGTGCATCCAAAGCAATGACAGTTAGTGAGCATTTTAGTAAAATGAGCTGAAAGCACCTGTTTAACTAAAAGAAGCTTACTGCAAAGTAGTCACGTTGTTCCCTTTTTGATAAAATGCATTATTAAAGTAAAATGACAGGTGTAATTTCAGGGAAAAAAACAACATGCAGTTATAATCATGATACAAAGAAAATGCATCCTCTTTCATGTTAAACAAGAGCTGTTCTTCACCAGATTATAAAACAATTAGAATCTAATCTTATGTATTTTGTGTCATTATTTATGAAAACAAAAAAGAAAATAATAAAGCCAAAGAGAATGGGTTGTGAGAACAACCCATTCTCTTAAATCTTCTTAAAAATTTAAGAGAATCTTCTTAAAGATTTCTTAATTCTTCTTAAATCCATTCATTGGATTTAAGAAAGGAAATAGTTGCCAGTTGCTGCACATTAAAAAGCAAAAAAAAAAAAAAAAGAAAAAGTTTTGGTTGGCTGCTGTCATGAAGCAAGCAGATGTGGTTTAACAAAATGTAAAGAATCATAGACCTTAGATAAGTAACCACCACTTCACATGAGACTGGAAAGGATTTTCTACACAATCTGTCCACCTAACGACAATAAGAAAGTTATTTTCTCAACAGGAAGACATTTAAAACTGTTTCCTTTTTTTGTAGGTGTATACATCCCTGCAAAGAACTCAAGTGCTTGGGTTTGGAAGGAGGGTTGCAATTAGGGTTGAAAGGGGGAGGCTGGACCCTAATTCCAACCTTCCTTCCAACACACCTTATAAGCCTAATACACATTCCAACCCCAACTCCAACCCTTATTCCAAACCTCATCCAGACGTAGTTCCAATCCTAGTTCCAACCCTCCTTCCAACCCCTATTACAACTCTATTTCGACCCCTCCATGTGACCCTAATTTCAATTTTCCAAATTTCTTCACAGCGATGTGAAATATTGAAAAAGTCCTTCAGAAAACATCGGTTTGAAGTTATTGTTGCTAAAGTTGGGTCTACAATCTACTAAAATATGAGGTGCACTTAGCTTTTATACAGAATTTTCTTTATTTCATAAATGAGTTATCAGTGTCAGACGTTTGTGTATTACTGGGTTCATATGTGTTTGTGCAGATGCCAGTTCCCCCGTTGATCGTTTGTTTTCTAATTGGAAATTAAAGGGACGAGTTGTTTTTATGCCCCAACATTTTAGAGATTTCCAGTTCTCCCTGACATTTGTTATAAAAGATAGAAGGGTAAAATTTTTGTCTTCTATTTTTTTTTTTTAAACAAAGCTCTGTTTAAAATCAAACACAGTTAAAACAACTAATCCTCTAATACCGTACCTTGAGAAGGCCAGAGTAATCTGCTGTCTGCTGCCTTACTTTTTCCTCTGTACACATACAGGCAGTTCTTTTTTAAATCTTTCAAAGAGTTTCAACATTAATGCAAAGGTTCAACCACAGACTATGTTTTTGAGATCATTTATATCTTTAATAAATGCTACTGTGACATATCCTGCAGCTTAACTCTTTTTAGGTCTACTTAAGGGTTTTTCCTTCTTAGGTAAGGCTGTGATGCTGATTTTTAATGTGCTCTCCTTTTGCAGTCCTCAAAGCAACGTCAGCTTCAGATCTTTGGTGAAATGTCCTTTGTAATCTTCATCCTGACTTCTGCCCTCTCTGTGTCGTCCCTGCCCGAGGATCTGATGGAATCCAGGAGACGAGTGGTGCACGTGCTCGGTAATGATACCTCCACGTGTCTAACAGCAGCAAGTCTGATTTGAGTCTGATACGCGCTCAATTAACATTGGAGAATGCCTGGAACATTTTGTAAAAACTTTTACATTTCCAAAAGGCCTGTTCAGGTTCAACAACCTCTGCACAAAGTCGACTTAGTTATGCTTTTATCCCTTGAAGATGTTTCAAACTTCTCATTTTTGAAGCATAATATATTAGCTAACCATAAAGACAAAGCGAAGCGACACAAAATTTTCTTATAATCTAATCAAAAAAAGATTGAGCTTTTTTGTATGTTTAAAACAGTCCTCGACACTTTCATGGCAGACTCATAAGTTTGAGAAGAACAACAAGCAGGGACGGGTCTAATTGCTATTATGGCATGGATAATTGTAGGTGCCGTTATCTGGGTGTCATGTAGCAAAAAGCCTTTTGCAGCTCTGAATTAAACATTTATATGTTTATGCCACAAGTCAAGTCAACATCTGCCAAAAGAAATAATTATACTTGCCTGCTATTAGGTTCAATGTACAGTGAGTCATGTTGTGTAAGAGTTTAGGCAACTGTGATCTTCTGTGGCCTTCGGTATTTTAGGCAACGTCATGTGTGGCAAGGTTGAGCATCTGCTGTCATGGGACTAAATATTACATTAGCATGAAAAATACAAGTTCGCAACACTTGTAATGGTGACAATTATTGCACTCCAAACAGATCTTTGTGATATGAATTTTGAATACAGTGATAATGCGATGGGGATATGTCCGTGACATATTGTGCAGCTTTAATGGTACCTCACCAATGTTGCTGAAATGGGTTTATTTACCAATCCTAAGCTGGTCTCAAACGAGGACTCTTTGTAAAGCCAAGCCCTGTTAGCAAGAATTGAACCTCGGGGAAAAAAATGACATGATGGCCCACAAACATACTTTTGAAATGTGAGTGATGTGCATAAAAGTGTCAAAGGTCATTTGAACTGATGATCAGAAAGCTTCACATAGCAGTTCTGTGTCAAAAAGCCTAAAAGAATCTATGAGATTTTACTACATAAATGCAAGTGTTTCATTTAAAATGCCGTTTGTTTACGGTGAGCTTCGTCCTCTTCCTTCCTCCAGAGGATGAGACTGGAGCTGTGATTGTGCAGACAGCCCCGGGTAAGGTGGTGACACATCGGGGTGGCTCCATCACGCTGCCTTGCAGATTTCGTCATGAGCCGGAGAACACAGATCCCGCTCGCATCCGGATCAAATGGACCAAAGTGACAGACGCCCTGCAGTTCGAGGACGTCTTTGTTGCACTCGGAAGGTAAATTCAGCGTCCTTCTTTCTAAATTTCCATGTATTTTTGGCTGTTAGAAAAGCTTTTAATCTTCAAACAGCATCAAGCGATGACGTCGGATTTAACGAGATGATTGTGACTCCTGACACATTTTTTTCAAGCAGTAATAAATGCCAAGCAGAGTTCACTCTGAAAGAGCTGGAATATTGCACTCGTTGATCTTGCTGCTTCCCCCAGGCAGCAGCGTGTGTTTGGCTCATACCGGGGACGTGTGTTTCTGGAGCGGGCAGGACCAGGTGATGCCTCAGTGATCATCCAAAATGTCACCCTGGAGGACTACGGGCGCTACGAGTGTGAGGTCACTAATGACATGGAGGATGATACGGGATTCGTCAACCTTGACTTAGAAGGTCAGGAATCAGTTCCGCCTCCTGCTGACATTTTTCCATCTATAAACATTTTCAGCTAATGAAGATTCATAATCTTGGCAGCCTTTCACTCCAACACCATTTCTGTTTGGGTCGCCTGCAGGAGTGGTCTTCCCCTACTACCCCCGCGACGGGCGCTACAAGCTGAACTACCACGAGGCAGAGGATGCCTGCAAACATCAGGACTCCATTCTGGCCTCTCATTCTCAGCTGCACAAAGTGAGTTCAAACTGTGGTGTTTGTTCTGTTTTGGGAATGAGTTTTGATTGGGATGGTATGACATTTAGCTGGACAGCCGAGCCGACATCTAGCTGTTTTTAGGGAGTAAAACTGGATTTTTAGAAACTTTATTTTGCAGCTAATGAGGATAAGAATGTTTAAATCTTCCTAAGATCTGGGTGGCGATTGTTGATTCTACCCAATGGTAGTCATTCATCAGGATCTTGGCTTATCAATAACCTAAAGCAAGACTATTCCACTACAGATGTTTTATAATAACATAGTTAATCCATTGTGCTATAAAAGGCCACCATATGCCTGGAAAATACGTAATACAGCCCATTTAAATCCCTCTGGAAGCCGTTCTGCAGGGGATCTAACTGATTTTGCGGACTTTATTCCCTATCCCTTTATTGAAATGCTGTCCTTTCCTTGTAATTATAGTTATTCACAGTAAAATATAAATGTAAAACAAGTAAGCGCAAACTAATTAAGAGCTAAGACTAAAAAGCTACAGGAAAAGTCGGCATAACTTCTATCAAAAGAGAACTGATGGCATGTATTTCTGCCTTTGTTTGTACACATTTTCAGCCAGAAATTTCCAGAGTAGTCTGACATGAAAAGATGGCAACCCCTATGCTCTTTACTTAGCATTTTACATGCGTTCATGAAGAACAGGAAGACATGTACAGTATATGAGGAAGTCTTCCCTGCATCTGGTGGGGTTTGCTGTGATGTCTGGACAGCCTGGTAGATCAAACATGCAGTGCTTTCTTTGGGATTTTATCCTTAAAAAGCACGTCTTTGTCACTCATGTGTGCTCTGGAGCAGAGATGATGGACAACTTGAGTGTTCTGTTCTTGACACAAGCTGGTCAGATCAGCCTTCATCTTGTCGCCTGACAAAACCCTGCACACATTGGGACCGTCCTTCCATGTTCATGTTATCTTTGGCTCAATATTGGACTAAAACTTTTAGGCTTTTCTGTTTTTTCTCTTATTTTTACTCAAAAACTCTTCCATGAAAGTGTCAAGTGAGAGGATAAATTTGTCACAGTCCTGTGTGAGAGACCTACATTATGTCTATCACTGAAGGATGCAGTGAGATATTTGACTGACACTACATGGTGCTGCCTTGTGCACACCAATCATCCCACTACGGCAATCTTACAACAAGTAGCAAAGTGTGGTGCCCACTGCACCTTGCAGGTTCTGCCGGTGTCGATGTGGAGTTTTTATTGTCGCCTATATGCCAAGGAAATGGATTAACATCTAAAGCAAAAACCATCTTCGGTGTCAGAGTTTACGCATAGCTACCTGTAGCATCTGTTGTGTTAATGTCTCTTTTTTACCTTGCAAGGATTGCAGGTCTGCCATACAAGGCTTTGGTCTGTTTAAGTGTAAGAGTAATGGAGTTATGACAGAGGCAATCAATTCTATCCCCTCTATTGGTTCTAATGTCTTTAATCCTTCACTTTGGCCACTGGCTCACATTGTGCTCCTCAACAGGCCTGGTTGGAAGGACTGGACTGGTGTAATGCTGGATGGCTGGAGGACGGCTCAGTCCAGTATCCCATCTCCAATCCCAGAGACCAGTGTGGCCGCAAGGACAACCCGGCTGGTGTTCGCAACTATGGCTACAGGCACAAGGAGGATGAGCGCTATGACGCCTTCTGCTTCACTTCTAAGCTAAATGGTGAGATGAAACAGTGAGAAACTACAGATGCGTGCACACGCCTTTACACTTGGCAGCCCAACGGTTTGATCACACAGTTTCAGTGTGGTTGCCGGAACTGGTATCTGTGGCTACGCTTGACTGGGGGAGAACAATGCTTTGTCAGAAACGGCATTGTAAAAGCGTCACTGTAAAGAAGAAGTGCGGTTTGATGATGGGGGAACTGAGGCTTAATTTGATTTGATCTCCGACTGTGATCTTGGACGCCTGAGGCTGCTAGATTTAAATCAGACTCTGAGTACTCAGTCCTGTAAGGGACACAGTGTCCTCTGGGTGCAAAGCGTTGCCTTTCATCTCCCAGAGCTTTAATTTACATCACATACCCAAACAGAGTCTGAGCACGGTCCTTTCAGGTTCATACACCCAAACAGAGTTTGAACAGCCAAACACTGGGTTCATGTTTGCTCAGTCAAAGGCATGCACACTCCCATGGGGGTGTTTAAACGTGACATGACCCAAATGTATGACAAGAAATTTGATTGTTGCTGGCTTTGTGGAGATACAGAAAATATTTAAGCATATTTTACTGTAATCTTCATTTAGACGATGAAATTATATTCTTGCAAAGTTAGATGCAAGTCATTATGTTTGTTAAAAGGCATTAGTTATGATCTGGATTATGAAAAGCTTTAAGATGTCGAGTGAACCAGACGTATCTTAGCGTGGAACAGATAAACAAATAAAATTTTTAATTTTAAAATTATGAATCCAACTTAATTTTTTTTTTTTGGTATGGATTAAGCATACAGTGCCTTTCTAAAGGATTAAAACCATCCCTACATGATGAGAGTGCAGTGGGAATGGTATTGACCTCTGTGGGTCTCCTGGGTTTTTCTCCTTGACCGTTGTGTGGTCCACAATGTGTCTCCTGTCCATATTTGCCCCCGGACTGCTGTGGTTTTATCCATGTCAGCAGCCCTGGGAGACTGCTCCCAGATTGTTTTGGATGTACCCCCTGCAACCCCTTCATCGTCCTTTCTCCACAACTTAATTACAGATAACCTCGACCTCCACATCTGTGCCCCCTTTCACACACCTACTGAGATACTCACAGGGGCTCTAAAAGGGTTCTCCCAACCCATTTTTGGATTTTTGCTCTCTGTCCTTGACATACAGCCTGCACTGCCTTTTATTTTATAAAGTCAACTGGATCAGGATGAATATCCTATTTTCCCCCTTTTATAAAGCAAATCTACCACTGACACAGCAAGGTAATCGATCATGCCGTTCAGTTTGCCTAAGCTGAGTCGTAAAGATCTCAGAGGTTTGTTAGAGAACATTGATCAACAAGAGCATTATGAAAACCAAGCAACAGTAGGGAGACAGGGTAGATTAGAGATAGTAGTGCTGGAAATGAAGGGAGGGCAATAAAACATTTATCCTAAGCTTTTAACATCCTTTAGGGCAGGGGTGTCAAACTCAGTTTCACCAAGGGCCACTTCAGCATATTGGCCACCCTCAACGGGCCACATTGACGGTATAAATCAGGAATGCCCAAGTGCAGTCCTCCAGACTGCAACTTTTAGATGCATCCCTGCTAAAACATACCCCAGACAAAAGGTTGACTTCCCTCATTAGCAGCAACTCAGTTCTGTAGACGCCTATGAATGAGTCAATGATCCAGGTGTGTTAGAGAAAGAACACATCTAAAGTTGCAGAGTGATGGGTCTGGAAAACTAGACTTGGGCAACCCTAGCATAAATGTATGAAAATACAATGTTAAAAATAAATTAAACAACACCTCATATTGTTAAATAACTGATTTTATGTGTTCAAGTTTTAAATATTACATTTGAGTTTGCATGGATGTAAAATTTAAAAATTACAATATTTTTAAACTGAGCAGTTTAAAAATATGCTCAGTATTTTTAAACTGCTCAGCTAAACTTCGCTCTTTAGCTTGTTAGCTTGTCGATGTTTCAGTTTTATTCGCTGGGAAATTTTATCTTTGTCTGCTTTAAAGATAAGCAGACAAAGAATAAAAACAAGTTTTGATATCAACTCTCAACTTCATTCACAAAACTTTTTCGTTATTTATTACACAACGAACATGTATTTCACATAAGAACCAAACAATCAGGTGATGTTGCACACGACGCTGATCCCTCTTCACCCTGTCACCAACTCACACATCCTCATTGTGTTGTGTTGTGTAAATAAACACAAAACAAGCAAAATCAATAAACTATATACATATTCCAGTATACTGAGTTTTGGTTTTACATTCATTCTATTTAAATTTAGTTTGTTCGTGCTTACCAATGTTTTCCCCTGGTCAGTTCGTCCATGTCTGGTTTTAGTTCTTGTGCTGAGGAAATCCGCAAAATGGCGTGTAGGTTTTCGTCAGTAATGCGCGATCTGGTCTTGGTCTTGTTTAAATTCATTATTGAAAACACAGATAGGTGCTTCCAAACATGGACAAAACACGAGCTGCGTGGAGTCGAAGCTGTGGCATCAAATCAGAGGGCAGTAGATGGTAAAAGTCCTCGATTGAAACATCACGGAACTTCGCTCTTTAGCTTGTTAGCTTGTCGACGTTTCACTTTTATTCGCTGGGAAAATTAATAATCAGCTTGAGGTGACTCTGCTGCACTCTAGTGGCGAGAAGCCGTAATGTTGGCTGGTAAGAATCGGAAGGCATTATGGGAGATGTAGTTTGTAGTCAATTCGCACCCAAAACTTATTTGAAGTCAATCAATGGGGCTGTAAAATGTTGGTAGGGGGGAGAGGGCCACATAAAATGACGTAGCGGGCCACATGTGGCGGGCCTTGAGTTTGACACATGTGCTTTAAGGCATAGTTTGTTATTTGAAAATAGAAAGAGTATGGCAGCTCCAGACCTACCAAGACATCATTTTCTACCCAAACTAGGAAAGGAGGGCATTAATCAGAGAGAAAAACGAAGAGCTAGTGAAAGATTGTGTTGATCATTTCATACTCCTTGGATACTTTCCGTCATGAGTTGGTGGTGTGAGGTGGTGAATCAGACGAGATGGAACCAGGTATAGCAGGAAAATTATATTTTAATGATGAAAATAGTCCAACATAATCCACAAAATCAGGCAGCACGACTGAGCAGAAGCCAGGGCTCAATGCCGCTAGCAACTGATTAAACGAATGGACACCAAGAAGGACTGAGCGCACATTAGACAAGGACCCGACGAGGAACAAGGAACACAGGTGGAGTTAAATACACAGAGGGTAATCAAGGAAACGAGACACACCAGGGAACAATCAAGGGGAGGACAGGACAACGAAGAGACTCAAGGACACAGAAACTTGAAATAAATACACAGAAAAACACAGATCATGACACTTTCTTTGGTCTAAACAGGGATACTGGTGGCAGTTTATGGCTGAGTTTGTAAAGGAACAAAAATAACATTTGGATCTCTAAAAGTTCACAGCTGGTAGAAACATGTTCTGAATTGGTGCAGCTGTAATCACAGTTGTTTGTAAAATATAGGAAATTCAAATTCAGTTTAAAAATATTTTATTACTCCCAAAGGGAAATTAGATGTTACTGGAACTCATATTATCCAACTGTTCTTCAAAACGAGTTGTTGTTGAGTAAAAATGCATGACACACGTCTTAGATTTTTATTTGGCAAAATGCACTACAATGCACTGCTTGGAACTGATCCATCACACACAATTTCCATAAAATACATTGAAGTCTGTTGCTCCAACATGACAAATCGTGAAAAAGCTTAAAGGGGAAATTATCATTTGTGCTTCCTAAAATGTTTAACTTTAACAGTTTTAAAAACATAATTTCTGCTCTGAAAAAAAGAAACATGAATTCATGTTTATATGTTTTGACCTATATTGAGGATTGAAAACATTCATTAAAAAAAAAATAGTTCAAACTAAGATAAAAGTTTCTTATAGGCTTCATAATTGGCGTTCAGAAGGAGCATCCATGTTTTTCCTCAGACAGAAAAAGCTGATTTGACAGGAAGCTGACATAACTGCTCATTGCTTCCCATGTGTGTTAATTACTGCGGACAGTCTGTTGCAGGCAGGAGGTTTCAGCGGTGGCCCAGTCAGATACTGTATCTCAGTCCAGCTGGAAGGCGTTTTACTGAAAGTCCCCTGGGGAAATATGAGACAATATTCTGCCACTCTAATAGTCAGCAGTCACATAAACAAGCAGAAAATCCATAGCTGAGCCACGAGTGAAGCTGAGGCTGCTGACGTGATCTTTATGGTCAGATTTGGGGTGAATCTTAAGGTTTTATTTTTGAAGAATTTTTTTTCCTGTAATTTCATTTTAAAAGTCTCTTTTTTATTTTATTTATTTTTTGCTGGCACCACCCTGTCACGGTGGCCATTTTCAGTTGATGGTTAGGCAACTTCTGAGACCAGTTGGTTGCTCTAAGTTTTATTTGGGGTTATCTCACTTCCCAATGTTATAGTTTTAAAATATTCCACTTATTTGCTGCTTTATGCTTTTTTTGTCACGTAAAATCCAAATAAGATACGGTGCAACTTCTTTACAGGGCAAAATGTAAACAGGTAATTATTAATCTACTGGCAACCCACTGTGTTCAAATCTCTAAACAAAACCAGGCATAGGGGAACAAAATCTGTCCCCAGGCTCAACTAATCTCATTTTAATCGGTATGATTTATTCACGTTTTGCCTCTTTAATACATGGATTGTGTTTCATCCATATTTTCACATGTTTACACAACCTCTCCATTTCTTAATGTACCTTTAGGCAAAGTGTACTTCCTCAAACGCTTCAAGAAAGTGAACTACGCCGAGGCTGTGAAGGCCTGCATTCGAGATGGATCGGCTGTGGCCAAAGTGGGTCAGCTCTACGCAGCATGGAAGTTCCAGCTGCTGGACCGCTGCGAAGCAGGGTGGCTGGAAGACGGCAGCATTCGGTACCCCATCGTCAACCCTCGCTCTCGTTGCGGAGGCTCCCACCCAGGGGTCCGACACTTGGGCTTCCCTGACAAAAAGTTCAGGCTGTACGGGGTCTACTGTTTCCGCAAGTACATGGATGAAACAGCAGGTGGTACCAAAGTGACAAAACCCCTGAAAGAAAGTTTGGTAAAACGGAAGAGCAGCAACAGCATCCCAGTGAATGCCACAAACGCTATTTAAAGCTGACAGCCTGGGAGCCGAGGGGCGCACAATTATAGATTTGACTGCAATCGCTCAGTGTCCATTCACTGCTTTTAGAGCTAAACACCCACCAACATGATGTAGTCATCTGCTGATTTGCCAGAGCGAAAGACGGGGGCCGTGCAAAATTAATGGTGACGTCTTTATTAAGGCGATTTCCCTTTTGTCTGCAGTCAGTTGATTATCTTAGGGAGCGTGTCAGCACAGATCTGTCATCTGGAAAATTGTAAGATTAAATAGCAGCTTAATCGTCAGTCAGGCACACATCAAAATCAAGCAATCGACTGAGTATAGTTGTTTACGTGATATTTTTGAGTCAGGGGCTTTAAGTCTAAGTTGGAGCCTTGATGCCAGGGTGAAAATGTGAACTACCTGAACATCGTTGAGAAGTTCAAGTTTACAGTGCCTGTGCTTCACATTCGGGTGGCAAGTGTCCTGCAATCTCATCTTTTAGAACTAAGTGAAGTAAATATTGCACTAGCACAATGATAGTTGCACTTCAGATTTAAAGAGCTCAATTTTATAAACGCGTCCTAGTTACAGATCAAGTGTGCATGACGTTTATGGCTGAGAGCTGCTGCTGGGGCTGAATTTGCAATAATTTTGAAGTACATAATAGTCATTTACACTCCAAAGGTCAAAGGTAAGACTATGTGCATTAACAGCATATGCTTGCAAATTTGTTTATGGCGCTCGATAAGAAAATAAAAAGTCCTGAATTTGTTTACTTGATCAAGAGCTGGTCTTGCCTCATTTTGTCTCTGTGGAAACAAAATAATGCATGGGTGACATTTTTTTTTTTGTGTGTATCTTTTTTCATAAAAAAAATGTACATCTGAATGCATCGATAACTAAGGGTTGCTACTACAGGAAGTATTGCAAATAAGCAGAAGATTTTTATCCAAGAAAGTTTCCGTTTTTTTCTATTCTCCACATATTAAGGTAAACTATTAGCCATTCACATTGTCACTTTTGTTACAGGTACCATAACACTAAACATGACAATTATTATGCAAAAAAGGTTATAGGGCTTTTTTTATAATCAGCCATCTTTTAATGTCTCTCTCTTGATGAACAGCATTGATCAAAACATGCTGTGTTTTTGTTTGTGACCAACTCCATAACACTGCTTCGAAATCCAGCTGCTTTAATTCATTGCATCCTGATTCCGAGGTGACTGTCGGAAATAAAACCTTAAGCTGTAATGAAAGCGGTGCAGTCTACTACGATTCATCAGAAGAATACACTGATGATCACCAGAGGTAATTTGACTAATTAACGAGAGTTGATGGAAAAAAAACATACAAAAAGACATAAATCAGTAAAATGATTTGGTGAGGCTGATGTAAATGTTTGAGTACGAGTAACTTGTGGCTCTCTGATTGACGTGTTGTGATGTTTGCCAGTGATTGTGTGATTACTGAGCTGCAAAGACAGCACTGAAAGAGTGGGAGCTGCTGGTTTCTTGCCAATACAGAAGAACAAAACTGTTCTGTTGTCATAGCAACTGCCTGCACAAAACACAGTGAAGTTCACGGAAAGTCAAGAAGAATGACATTACCAACGATGGTGATGAGTTTAAGACGGGAGAAAAAAATGCTGCTTATTGTGTTAATCTCTGATTATTAAACAGGAACGAACCTTGATTATAAAATCTGGTGGCATTGATCATTTTTATTCCTCCCACTCTTCACACAGCAGTATGAAAATAAAGTCTGAACCTTTAAATGAATGAACAGCAAATTTTCATTGATAAATGATGCATTTAAAATCTGTGAAGGATTTACATCAGTATAGAAAAAAAGGCAGATTGCTGCGCCATTCATAATACGTTTTTGACATTTAAAGTGCAAAAGTTACATCAACAATGTAACTTGATCTGCAAAGGTTTTGCCTGCCAACTTATTGCCAAGTGGATATGTGAAGAGTACAATGTTCTTGTGGTGGTATTGAGGATAAGACGTAGCTACATAGCTTATAGCAGCAAATTAGCAAACAAATAAACAGTTCCACTGAGTGAAAACCTTTTCCTTAAACGAGTAGAATATTAGAGTTCACATTAATTTAAATGCTATTTTGTAATTGTATGAATTTCTTTTTTTTTAATCTATTTTATAGTGTCTCACAAAAACATTCACACCTTTTGAAATTGTTTAAACGTTTTGTTTAATTTACAAACTAGTAGGAGTTTCTCTAGATTCTTGTTCTGCTTAAACTCGATGATACTTTCTGAGTTTGTTCTAGATTTGTAAAATAACAGGAGTTTCTCTAGGTGAGGGAACTTATGCTTGCTATCAGTACGTTACAGAGCATTGCCGGAGCATAACACGATGTTGCATTTCTGACAATGAAAGGAAAAGGGATTCGGATGGGATCAATAGCCAGAGAGAAGAAGAAGAGGAAGAGGAAGAGGAGAAAGGCTGCATGGCGGAGCAGTTAGGAGGCAAACAGAGTCTCACAATGACCGAGGCTGGGCAAAGGGTGCAGCCAAATGTTGGGAGAACAGCTGTGTCCTCATTGACACAATTATTTAGGATTGTGAGAAAATGACTGGCTTTGCAGGTAACTATTGTGTTTTGTTACTTGTAAAAAAAATAATTTTGAGTAATATTTTGCTAATGTTGAGGATAATTTAAGAAATGAAAGAAAGCTTTAAGAGGTTTGCTACAAGCCAGGAGAAGGACACAACAACCACACAGTCAGATGAGACCCAACAGGAATTCAAAACACATACTGTGTATTCCCTCCACACCTCACTCCTCTACTCATATTCAGATTGCTATTATTTATCAGATGCCACATTTTACTCATTACAGCTGCTTCTTTCTAGGATTTTTCTCTTAAAATGATGTCACCTGCGCCCCCCAGGAATCCATCCTTGGCTGCTGTTTTCTGACAGCCACAACCTTTCAGCCTGTTTATCTGCTCTGCTTCATTCATTTTCCTCCTGAAAAGCTCCAAAAGCCCCTCGCTGTTTGTACTCACTCCATCTGTTTCTGCCCTCGGGTTCCTCTCCATTACCTGTAATACCAGCATACTAATTAGTTCAGCAGCAGCAGAATTCGAACACATCTTGAATTAATGTGCACAGGCAGCAGAGAAATAGGCTAAAAGAATGACTGAACAAGTTAAATGAGGCAAAACAAACCATCATTGTCAGTAATATGGTTTATCAGCTCTGTCATTCGCTGTGCCACTCATTATTTATATGAGCGCCATTGTTTTGTCTGTTTCTCAGTGATTGGCCACTTGGGAAATTTAAAGGCCTATAAAAACATGTAAGAAGAAACAAAAGATTTGCCTTTGATTAAATAAAACTTGCGTAAATGCCTATTGTGGATCTGGAGAAGGTGATTCCACAATGGATTTTGCGTTGGGATGATTTACAGGTGACCCCGACCTTGTAGCTGTTTGAACCTCTTGACCCCAACTCTGCTGTTGGTATTCATGACCAGTTCTTTGGACTTTCAGTGTGCGCCGGAGTGGTTTACAGCTGAGCTCTACTCAGCTAAGTAGAGCTCTCCACTCTACTTAGCTGATTGTAGAGCTAAGTAGAGGGTTTCGTACAGGTAGAAAACAATGGATGGATGGAGGGTAGAATGTTGGGAACCCATTGGGAATCACTCTAATATTCAAATCTAGAGGATGTTTTGTAATTTGCCTGACCCCATGATTTACTTACAGACTACATACTTTGGATGACAAAAGCTACCTACTCGACATCATTCACATCTGCATCACATCATTAGATCACATTAGGATGCCACATTGTTAAGACTGAGCGTACAAGTAAACCAAACGCCATTAGCTCATTGTGGGACACAGCTAAAGAAATGACTCTGCCCCCTAAATGATCTCCATTAGCGTCTTATGCATTCTGTGTGAAGTTCAGCCGCAGTAAGCTGCTGCTGATAGATATTATGCATGGGAAGAAATGGGTTTGTGTGACAGGCAATTAGCCAATTTGTGAGGGGTTTCTCTAGTGTCAGGGGTGCATGAAGCAGGCGTTCGTGTTGAGTTAATTGAAAGTGGTAACCATCCTAATGGAGTGTGCTGGGCTAAATAATGGGAAGAGTTTTGACGTGATATCCATGGATAAGGAGTGTAGCTTACTTTCATCATAATACGGGCCATCTATTGTTCCTCTGGGTACTGTCTTTAGCAGCAAGCTGTCACTCAAACATTTAGTTCAAAAGTGGATTTGGTTTTATTTCCCTGGAAAAGGAAGAGGTAAATCAAGAGTTTTAGTGTGATAAGGCAAATTTATAGCATAGTGTCTAAAAGGAAGCAGAGACCCACTGGAGAAGAGGAAGTGTAGAGGAGAGATTGCATGGACGAAGAGAAAGATTTGTTTGGAAAATATGAGGCAGAATGATAAAAAAAAAGGGGGAAGAGGCAAAGAAGTCTCTGAAATTCAGAACTGAGGCAGCCGCAAGAAGACCTGGCTATCTAACCACTGACAGGCCCTAGAAATTGGTTGGTCAGCAAGCTATTGTGGCTCTGTTAAGAAAATATGAAACTGAATAAATTCAGGAGTGCACAGACCACCAAACTTTATCGTCTTTTAGTCACAAGAAAAAGTTACAGCTTAGCACTTGGCCTCTGTTCACTTTTCTCTTTTAGTAAACTTGAAGCTGCCTGAGGCCTACATTTGAGAAAAGTTTGTGCTATTTAGACGTGGAAACACTTTGAGTCATTCAATTTAAAACAGATCATTAGAACCACGACAAAACATCAGAATATAATTAATTGATCGATTGATAGATAAATGGATAGAGAGGTCTTAACATAGCAAAATGCTTTCATTTATCTTTGTCAACACATGGATATCTTGTTGATTTCATGCCTCCACATCTCCATCTTTAAATATGCAAGTTTATGCTGCTGCCTTTACCAATTATGGATGATGAGAGGCACCAGGCTGACTGAAACACAAAATGTAAAATGTAAAATGAATTAGGAATGTTCGAGCTTACTGAAAACCTCAGCTTCTGAGTTGGAAAGGTTTCCCATCAAAATTTTTTAAAAAATGTGGATTTGGCATAATATCCTCATAATAATCTACTTTTCTGCTTCTGATTATGTCAGAATGTCGGCCAAGTTGGCCAAGTTTGTGCAAAGAACAAAGCGTTTGACTTTGGTAATTTAACTTAATGATAATACTGTGATTACAGACTTCATTTCATCTGTTCGTCTCATTGTCAATATACGTCAAAGTCATTTACAGCATCTCAATTATGCTATTTTACTCTGACTTTTAAAATCACCCCTTTGTTTTTATTTCACTTTTGTGAAATTGCGCAATTAATCTTTTTTCTTTGCAGCAAAGTCTGCAGATGTTCTTTTTTTTTTTTTTTTACATAAGATAAAAACACATTCATCAGTAATGAATGCACCAACTGTGGCACAGAAAAGAAACATAATTTACAGTAATCATTTCCGGCAAGTTATTCATTTACTTTTTAATGTTATTCAAAAGTAGTTTTGAGAATTATTGCTAGTGTGACTTTGATGAAAACAGCCTTATTACTTTCAGTTTTATAGTGCTGAGCTCTACTGTACATCTGTCTGACATTACTTTTACTGCAAATTAAAACACTTAAGCCACTGGATACTTGCCACCAAAAAGTTGCTGTTATGACAATTTTATTTTAACTTGTTAATCACAAGTCAACTTACTTAAAGACATATAAAAAAAAGGTTGTTTCGGCCCAAAATGCAAATAATAGACACAACTGCGCGGGAGCAAAATCAGGACGGGAGCAAATGAAGTCGGCTACCTTTCGCCACTCATGACAAGCTTGCAAAAACCAACTCAGCCAAGCCAAATCTGCAGATCATCAGATGGGGTCATAAAACGAGACACTGAGCAGTGCACACACAGCTGGAAGAGCAGGATGCTGGTCCGGTGGTGTGTGAATGACCTGGCTGAGTCTGAAGCTTTTTCTGGCTTTGCTCTTTGTCTGATTCCTGCACACAAAGGCACATCACTGTATAAAAAAAAAAAAACAAGCCAGTAATGAGATGATGCTCCACCATCTGCAGCGTGCCGTCGTTAAGATGGGTGCAAATGCAGATTCATGGGTGAAGCTATTCAACAACCTGACTGCAATAAAGATTAGGAAGATAAACAGAAGTAGGAAGCAGATTGTCTGTTTGGATCTGGATACTTAGATTTGTGCAAGTCTCTGGGTGTTTCTCTTTCTTTTCTTTGTTTTTGAGTGCAGCCTTCAAGAGATTAAAAACAGAACTTATTGAGGTGTCGGCAGAGAGTTAGTGACTGTCAGGCGCTAAAGCCAATGTTGATTATAATAATCTTCTTGAACTTTGGCAGCGCCATTAGGCAATAATGTAGGATAATACCAGCGATCCACATTGATTCGCCACGCCTGCCAGATGAGCCCGATATTGATCCAAAAACAAGGTTATGAAAAGCAGTCTTTCCAGCTACTCCTCCCCGACTTACACAACAAGAAGCACTGCACGCTTTGGGTATTTAAGCATATATTTGCATTGTGTATTGTGAGAAAATTCAGTTGGAAAGAGCGATGCTCTGCAGGGGTTTCTGTTGCATGCTGCTCCTAAATGTGATTACAATGCCTTACATGTATGAATACTTCTCATTTCCCACATTTTGTACTATTACAACCACACACAGTATAGTTTGTTTGGATGTTATTCAACAGATCAACTCTCAACAATGTAAGACACCGTATTTCTTATTTGTTTTCTGCATTGTGTTAACATGTACAGGTCTGCCTCTATCAGTTCTGATCTTTCTTTTTATGGTTGAAGAAAGATATTTTTGAAACTTTTAAATATCATTTAAATATATATATATATATATTTATTTAAATTGTTATAGATATATATATATATATTGTTTTTTTTATTTATTTATTTTTTTTATTTGGACAGGAGCCATGAACCTTAAACATGATCAGTTTTTTGTAATTTGAAGGACTAGAAGAAAAATCTGTCAAAGTTGGATTTAGTCCAGGGATCCAAAGTCTGTCAATTACAGTCCTGTCTACCATACATAAAACATAAAACATAACATAACATAAAAAAAAAAAAAAAACAGATTTTTTTTTGTAGCTTTAATGTGACAAAATGTGGAAAAGTTCAAAGTGTAGGCATAATTTTGCAGTGTTAAGAGCGTGCATTTCATTTCCTACGGTGACAAAATCCAGTTGGAAAACGTTTGATTCTGCAGAGATCTGCTCCGCGATTCGGTCCTGAATGTGAGTGGCTGTGACACGTCTTTCGTAGCTGCAGAGCAGCAGAGGATAGAGCTGAAGGTCATTTCGAAAGGGAAAGGGAGAGATTGAGAGAAAATTCCCGTTAAGCAACGCTAATGAGCGTTGTGCAAACTCGCCGTGCTGGGCTGAAATCGCCGCTCAGCCGGCCAGAACCGAGGGGAGGTGCAGGAGGGGGGGCATTCAAGAGATGAAATAATAAGTGTGATTGATTGTCTGATCCAAACAGAACCCAGTACGGCGGCGTCTTCAGGTGTTTTTGGAATAATAATGGAGCGAGTCAGTCATCTATTAAAGGGCACGGGGAGAACGGTGCAACAAAGCAGTGGGGAAAGATAGAGATACGGCTGTGTGAGTGTTTTGCAGGAAACATTGCTGCGAGGTGATGAAACCGTCCATTCACAAGTGAAGGCTCTGTGGCGGACCTTCAGGTTGAGCTGAAGGTTACATAGCTGAACAGTAGATGTATTCACAGACTGTTTGCTGCCAAAATACACCACCCCTCCCGTCCCATCGCATGTCTTTTATCCCTCCCACTTGTCTGTCTCTGCTGCTCTTCATCCTACGCGGCTTTTCTTGTGCTGCTGAGGGATTTGCCCTTGGCAACCCGCTTTGTTTGCTTCAGCCAGAAATTGTTGGAACGTCAAAAAAAGAAGAAAAAAAAAAAAGAAAAACGGGAGCAAAACTGTATTTTTTTTTCTTCATACAATATTCTTGGCACAGGAGAGAATGGCTTGCCTCTTCACCCAGATTTGGAAATGGATCTCCTCTGCACATAAGAGGTCGTAAAATGGGTTTTGGAATAAAAAGACTGAAAGTATGTCAGATAAAATCAATGCTAACACGGAGAGAGAAGGCAAAGAGGTCAGCAATATTACTGTTGCGCCGCTGTATAAGTTAGAAAGCCACGCTGTGGGCTTTGAAAGTTGTTTAATATTGAAAACTGCTTAAAAAAAACGTCCTTCAGAATTGCTGTTTTATTCTTTTAGAATGAGTACACAAAGCAAACAACCCAAATCATAAAATACTTCTGTTGAATTTATTTTAAAGGAATTTTTTAGAGCACCAATAATTGTGGCGCTGAAACACTAAATATGGTGCAAAGTGCTTTAGAAGTCCCTAGACTAGATAAATCACTCTACAGGCAATTTACCGTTTAATTGTGCGACCAAAGAACAATTGAAAAAAAAAAAGTTCCCAGTTAAAAAATGTAAGTTGCATTGATTGCAGTTTTTTATTATAAATCTCTGCACCAGCTAAAGAAAAGGTAATTTGACTTATTTATAATATTAATATTTTATTCTTTCTTACTGTTCTGCGCTGTATAATAAGTGGCTTGGTCTCATAATGGCTTTGAAATAACTTCACAAAAATCAAAACAATGAGTCCAGGCAAACAGGTGATGGATCCAAACAAGGGTTTCCTTTAATGGTCATTTGTCTTGTAAAGAATATAATACAATAACAGTACTAGAATTAAGAACATACACTGATAAATATCAATAAATACTGGTGAGCCACATTCACACAGCCATATGCAACATCAGCTTCAGTCTTTTATATATTGCATTTGTGTTCACTGTAGAAACCTGCAAGCTGAGACGCTGCGCAGAGGGAACAGAGCCAACAATGAAGTTTGTACTGTAGATGCCCAGCTTTGCTTCGGGCTCTCCTGCAGTGCCCGTGTTGACCAAAGCGCCTCTGTGTACCTACTGCAGCAGTTTCACAACAGCAGCAGTGTGTGTGTGTGTGTGCGTGTTTGTGGCTGTGTGCAAGAAAGAGAAAAAAATCAGATGGAGCTGAGATTCGGGAGAGCTTTCACCGGCTGTGTGAATGCGGCCCAGAGAGGCTAAGCAACGAACAAACACACCCAGAGTATAAATGGATTGTAAGGAAAGGACTAGAGTAACGCGTGAGGAGATATGTAACGGAGGAAAGAGGGGGAAACATCTGTCACCGGCTCCTGCACTGCGTTTGTCTCAGTCATTCTTTCCTGACAATGATGAATCGTCTCAGCTCAGTTCCAGCGGTGTAATGCTCTACAGGTACCGCAAGGGGAAAGGCCGGAGAATGAAATGGGAGTGAAAGAGAGTTCGGAATGGAAACGAAAACCCGTGAAAACAACGAAACGCGCAGAGAACTGTGTCTGTTTTCCTGTCATTTAGAAAACACTCAGCAGCCAGTCGATGCGATTGCGCCGTCGATGCCATTGACAGACTTAATAAGAGAACAAGACAGACTGCCTAATCATGAAATCAATAGTCTGTCTGTGTGCAACTGAAGAAGGACGGCAGCCACTGCATCGCTGTTGTCATGCTGTCATTACCGACTCTCTCTTTTTTATTGCATGCGCCTCCTTCAAGCTGCTTTTTGACAGACAGACAAGGTGGAGTGTCAGCCCATCTTTCGACTGACCCGCTGCATGTTTGCTTGATTGATTCAGATGGACCTTTTGTTAAAACCCCTCCATATTTAGCCACATCTCAAAGAGCTAAATACTGAAAATCGAGCTGATTAGTGAAATTTCAGGCGTGAAGACGCCCTGAACATTTCACACCTCTCTTCGACTCAACGAGCAGAAACGGACCCACCGGCTCCCCCAAGGAGTCGCTCCCGCCTCTGACCTGAGAGACAGCTGGCCGAAGCATCTTAACAAGCTCAATGTTATGATTATGATTTGCAATGATAAGGCTTTGTGGCTGTGTGTTTGTCTGCCCTCAGGCCTCCGACTGTAGCGCCCGGAGAGGAAAAGCAAGCCGAGTGGGAGTGAGGAATATTAAAAGGAGGATTTTGAAAGGAACCAAACACTGTGTTTGAAGTCAGAGGAGGAACTGGTGTGTGTGTGTGTGTGTTTGAGCTCATTTAACATGTTTGAGGTAAAAACGCTTTTGTTTTGTATTCCTGTGAGAAGCGTTGATGGCTGGATTTAAAAGAGGGCATCTCTGCGTGAGGATCCCATGGTCTGTTTTTGTGCTACAAAATGATCCGCTTCAGTCACGTTGGATTTGGTTTCTTCAACGTGCTTGCCTCGTGGATTTTAGGCTCGGAGCTCAACTCAGGTTCTTGCAACTTTATCACATTATTTTGTTTTAGGTCTGGTCACGCGGCCGAACCTTTACCCAGCTGTAATTACCCTGTTTCTCAGCATCAAGTCTGCAGTGAGAGGGTCGTCTGTCTGCCCATCTATTCACCCACCCATGGTCAATCTATTTTACAGGAGCGACAGGGGGGGGGAAGAGAAAGCAGCCTGACATCTGCAGAGCAACAGGGGTTTGATGGCTGTGACAGCCACCATGTACCCTCCTCTGACTGTCCATCAGCATTACCCTTCCCCTGTCATGGCAGCTCTGTGGTTGGGCTGATAATGCAGCTTGTTAATTAGGCATGCAGGAGATTAATTGAACTGATACAAAGGTGTACGATTACTGTTGTTGTCCCAGTCAAGGTGAGAGGAGACAAACAAAGGCAAAGATATCATCTGCAAATAGCAGACTTCGCCTCAACGCTGCTCATAACATGTAGCACGTAGAGAAATCATCCGGTGGCCGACTGGGACTGACCGGTGAACAAGAGTTTGGAAACTGAAAAATCTCATCTTATTCTGACTGAGGAATGTGCCGTACTGAGGCAGTCAGGATGCAACTGGGCAAAGAAGACTGAAAGCTAATTTTAGGTTATTTTGCATGGTTAAAATGATGCTCAGAAATGTAAGAAGCTGTTTAAGATTTATTTTCTCAAAGACACAAGTCCGTGGTAAGTCCAGGCTGCAAGAAAGCGAGCGAGAGCAAGACATTCAGCAGAAAGTAGGTAAGCTGTTCTCATCCTTTTGAGCTTTCCACTCCTGTCTCTGTAGGATGACAAAGTTATACTACAAATATACCTTCAGACAAAGGCGTATTTTTGCAATGATAGCCATGCTAACTGCCCTCTTTGCTAATATAAAGATACAAAAGACAAAGCACTACATGGCTTTGTAGTGCTTTGCGTATGGAGCACAGGCACCATATGCTGAGGCTACAGTGATCAGTGCAACTTAGTTTGACCATTTACTGCATGTCTTCCTCTTCTCTCTGTACAAAAACCCCCTTTAAATCAGCTTAAGTCAGGATCTGTAAGTACTAGTTTTACAAAAACCACCCAAAAAAAAAAAAAAAATCGGGCTCAAAATTCTGATCCATGCAGCCTCAGGTGAAAGCTACAGTACTGAAAACATTAACGTTCTGTTCAAAATAAAATTGTAAAAGAGAAAAAGGAAGAGGAAAGTGGATTGGCAAAGATGGATGAATCCTTCAAAAGCACATAGGCACTAAAGGAGTAAGAAAAAAAGATCCAGCAAAAGATAAAGAAACATCAAAGCTAGACATGCCAGAATGAGGGTCATAATCCCACAAGCACAAACCTCGAGGGTCGGCTTTAAAAAGAAGAGCAACGATTTATCTGGACAGTAAAGCTGAGAGAAGACAGAGCAAAGCGTTCTTTCTTTTTTTTTCAGTCCACCTCAATCTCCTCTTTAAAGCACAACACGCAGCACGGCCATCTTCAGGTGGGAGTTTCTGTCTGACCCAGAAACAGCAAGCCTTAACCTCACTGACCCTTTCCATGGTCAACAACGGCCTCAGCCGCCATCACTCTTTCGTATCGTAAAAACACATGAACGCCGAGTTCCTACACTCAACGATACAGCTTCATATTCCCTGTGATAATGTTCGACCCCAGTCAGTCAGTACAGCTCTGACAAATGCCTTCACATCAGGCAGTGCATGTCTGAGTTGGTTATGTCTGTTAAACTCAATCAGCTGTTGGGGGAGATAATTTTACTGACAATCGATAAAAGCAAATATTATTAAGCAACCTAATGTGATGTGTAACTTATCTGATAAAATCATGTCGGCTCTGTCTTCACTCTTTTGTCATTTTAGTTGCTAGAGCAACACTAACTACATGTCAGTAGGAAAGTTAACACAAGAAACAGGACTGCAGTGAATTTTACTGGTGATCCAGAAATTCACCTCATCTGTAAGCCATGAAAAAGAGGTTATATCATATCAATGTGTTTGAAGATTGATTATAAAGAAAGAGAACAAAAAACAAAAAAAAACAAAAAAACAAATGGGGATTGGATGCATTTACTTTGATGAAACATGAGATGGTTTCTTACACAAAACACTCAGGAAACTCAGTTGGTTATCTCAAAAACAGCTGATTGGGCAAACCATCTGTTTCCTTTTTATGAAAAAAAAATAGCACAAACATTTCCTGTACAGTGGAGGTATAAAGTACATTTGCTCCAATTATATTTGATTGTGTGTCTTAACTTCAGTCTACATTTCATATTAGATGCCTATATAGACACAACATCAAGATGAATGCATTTGAATTTTTGCATTATTTGAACTCAACTCACTTTTTCCAGAGTAGACTGATAACAAGGGTTTTCTGAAACTAGAATTGGGTGCACAGGTGTGATTTCATTGGAGATTTTATTGAATCCATAGAAGACTTAGATTTGAGAAATGGAAATATGTTTTATCACTATTCTGTAAAAAAAACAAAAAACTTTTCCAAGTTTGAGCTAGCTTGTGACTTGAGCTAAATTAAAGTAATTTGGAGGTAGCCGTCTATTTAGTCATTTATGTGTACAATAGGGCTGAATGACAAAAGTAAAACGTGATCATGTAGAACGCTGCGACAATTGTGTAACTTGTGATGAGTAAACCAATAATTCACAACCGTCACAGTGTTTCTGCTTCACCTTGCAGCAACCAAACCCAGTAGCCAACGAAGAATCTGTTTAACCAAGTCCTTTAAAAAAACATATTAATCATGATTTCCATCTGAACAACATCTGTATCGTTTCCAGCAGATTTGTCATTATGGAACGCTTGAACATGAGTTGGTTTATCATTTTCTCTGAACATCCAAATTGATTTTCCGTCGTCTGAGTGCGACTGTTAAATCGCTGAAGCTTGTTTAGATGATCTGGATAAGACAAACGAATGAACAGACGGATGAAATTGAGAAACTCCACTGGACATTTTTACTTGTGCAACTAATTGTTGCATCATATTTTCATACTAAATCCATATTACAGTGATATTTCTGGCACGACGAACGTTTGAAAACTTTTCACTGGAGCTTCTGTGTTGGGATTTTAGTTACTCACTTAAATGTTAGCTTAAGTTAAATTCGCTTAAGTTCAGCAGATGAAATCACAGTGACTCAAGATATCTTTACATGGAGCAGGAAGACTGTCTAAATCTTATGACCCTCACCGTTCTACTTCCCCTTTGTTATGAGAACAGAAAACAAATGTGGAAGTTTTGAGCTGAGTTGAGACAATCGGTATCAAATGTGCAGGTTAACCCTGGAAGTGATAGGGAGTGGGTGGGGAGAGAAGGTGTTGGCACACCTTCAACCGTTCGGGATGCCTCAGATGATTTATTTAGGTGAGCCAGAAATCGGAGCCATTATCCATTTTTCCTCTGGGCTTTCATCATCTGATCTAAAGCAACTGTCTCACACTGACAAGAAAAATACAACGCTAACAATCAAATAACTCAATTACAACCGCCTCTGGTTGAAAAATCAGCAAAATCTGTATCAGAACGACGCAGCGGCGGCGGCGCTGCGAGTCCGCAGCAGTGTCTTACAAAGGGGCAAACGGAAAAGCAGCAGGATCAGGAGATAAACACAGAGCATTTGTAAAAAATAACTGTTCGATAGACAAAAGGCTCAAGTCAATATCACGACGTCTCCCATTGACTCGTCTGACTTTGATACGGCATTTTCAGTGATGTCACCCCTATTTACAGTTCATACTAAAACCACTTCTCGCCAAACAAAGTCCATACTCAAACAAAAAATTTTTTTTTTCTTTTCGTACTCAAAAAAAAAATAAAATAAAATAAAACAGGTCAAGGGCTGAGCTCAGAGGGAGAGTTACTGGAACATGTGAGAGGACAGACAAAAGAGCTGGAGCCCAAAAATGAAACAAAGAAAAGGAAGAAGAGGGGATGTCAATGTGGTTGTTAAGAGTCCTGGCTATACCTTGGCAGCACTTTGGCAGGCCTCAGAGGGGACGAATAAGCAGGTTGCCTCTGTGCACCAGGGGGTGAGGAGGTGGGTGGGGGAGTAAGGGCAGAACAGAAAGGGGGGCAGGGAGTTTATGGGCTGAGAGTTTGAAGTGGTATTTGGGGAAATGAGGACAACGGGGAGACAGGCAAGCTGCAGGTTGCAGCAGGGAGAAAAAAAAGAGGGTGCCAATCTTTTTTCTTGTGTTTTTTGGTTCAGAAACGGACGTGGTTGTGGCCTTGGTTGAACTCCCCTCCGTGGTGTCCCCCCTCTCTGTGGCCATGCCGCTTGTGCTTCCTGCGCTCCCTCCTCGCCTTGTGTTGGTGGCGTCGGTAACGGTGGGCCCGCCGAGCTGGCGAAACAAGAGAGAGAGAGAGACAGAGAAAAAAACAGTGTGATTTATTAAAGTAGAATTCTAGAGTTAAAAAAAGAGAAAAACCAGGAAGACAGACATGCATCCCAGGGGGAACATCACAGGCTTTCAGGTGGATTGTCGAAGGCAGGTGGAACCAGGTAGGACGCAAGGGAGAGGGGATCAAGGAGCAGCAAGGTCAGAGCGTCCCATTCTCTGTGCAGAGTGTCTGAAACACTGAGGGGTTATCTGTTTAATCTCACACTGTGTGGACCGGGCGCCTTTAGCAAGCGCGCGCCGAGATAGCCACCCACTCCCATCCTCTGTGAGAGCTCGTCCCGGGGTGCGGTGCCAAATCGCATCGGTCCGACATGTCATCTGCGATGAACGCTTACAAATTTTATAACTTGTGGCGCGTCAAAACAGCCCGCTTCCACACATTAGGAGTCAGAAGAAGCGATGCCATCTTTATCAGTTTGAACAGAAGCTACATTATTTCAGTATTTCATCATTACTGTAACTCTCTGAGCAGAGCGATGTGAAATGCGAGCCTCGGCTTGTAGAATATTAAAGTGAATCTTGCTCCTTATGTGTCCTCTTGAAGAGGAAAGACATTCTGCTTCCTGTGTAATCTGAGAGTCAAATCTGATCAGAACAAAATTAACTCGAAATGCTAAACAAGAGGAAGGTGTGTGACGGAGGGAGAATATTTTACATCAGGGGTGTCCAGAGTCAGCCCTCCAGAGTCCTGCTTGGTTTAGTTCTCTTCCTGGTTGTAGTTGCTACCTCCTCTGCATGTTCTGCAGAGGCCTGCAAACGAGCCATCATTTGACTGAGGTGTGTTGGACCAGGGGAAGAAATGTAACATGCAGGATATACCGGCTCTCGAAGACTGACAGAACACCCCGAAAAGGATGAGGTATGAAATCTGACATTTTATAGGGCCTTGCAAAGTATCGACTCAGGTGGGCTAGAGATAACTCTAGAGATTTTGTTTGTAAAAAAAACAAACATGTATTTCTAAAATCATTTTTCACAGTGTTGTTACTGTGTTATGGTGTGTCATATGGTGATTATAACAGAAAGTGAAAGGGTTTAAGATGGATGAGCGAGTGCCTGACTGTTTTATTCCTGTGTTTTGCATCGTGAACATGCAAAATATAGAGTAAAAAAGGCTGAACATTTTCCCTTTCAGCACACATCTATTCTATTGCATTGAGTCTGTACCTGTTGTAAAACATGTTTTTAAAGGAAAAAAAACCCCAAAAACAACCTTGAGCATAACGCACTTCAAAGGATACCCAATCACTTCTGAGCAAGCCCAGGGGAATTAATTCAGGCCACAGCCACGGTAATGTTTTTGCTTGCAATTATTAATAATGAGAGCAGGGCTGGCGAGCCACAACGCTCACAGTGACAGCCGAGCCTCAGGGCTGCTAATGTAGGTTCGATGTTCGGGACCCGTGGCGGGGAACGTGCTAAAAATAAAACAAACGAAAGTACAGCTTTAAGTAACGTCTGTGAGAACCGTGCTGCGTGAAACTCACATCTTATGCAGATGATTTTGGGTCGGTCCCACTTGCCGTTGGCACGACACTTAGCAGTGGGAACATGGCGCTGCAGGAAGCCGTCGCCGCACTGGTAGCGCACTACGGAGTGGATGTCGTAGTGGGAACGCTTCCGACCAATTAGAAAGGCGTTGTCCACGCTGGGAGGGGCGCCGCAAAGCACTGGAGAGACACAAGGGGCACAAATAGGACAAGTTCAGAGCAGGGGAATCCAGGGCGAAAAAAAAGACAGCTGGGCCTGACTGAGGCGAGCACAAAGGTCCTGGATTAATCAGTTTCAAAAACATCGAGCCGGGCTTAAACAAAGCAGCTGATTTATGCCAGGATTAGGTACATGCTCACTGATGCCTTCAAAAGACCATGAGCCAATGCTGATGCGGACAAATGTTGAACAACATATAAACATGGATTTTTTTGCAGCATTTCAAGCTCAGAAGGATTAGAAGTGAAAAAGTCACTTCACAAACACATTTGAGAAAAAAAACCTGATAACTATAAACTACAACTGTCATGATCTGTGTTTTTCCTTGTTTATTTAGAGTTTTCTGTGTCGTTAAGTCTCTTCGTTGTCCTGTCCTCCCCTTGATTGTTCCCAGGTGTGTCTCGTCTCTGTGATTACCCTCCCGTGTATTTAACTCCACCTGTGTTCCTTGTTCGTCGTCGGGTCCTCGTCAATGTTAGCTTCTGTGTCGTCAATGTTTAGTCTCTTCGTGTTCAGTGTGTGTTACTCCTGCTCGTTGTTTGGACTAAGTTATTTTCATTAAAACATCATATTCATCATACCTGGGTCCGCTGCATCTGCCTCACCACTCTCACCACCCGCACTTCCTGACAGAAGGACCCGACCATACCGAACGGTGAGAATGCAGCATATGGCCCAGCACGACCAGGAGGCATGGTTCCAGCAGCAGTTGGAGTTGGCTCAGCGGGATCTCTACAAGGACGTAGAGATCCTGCCATCTCCGCTGCTGCTGGAGGAGATGGGACTGGACTCAGACTATACCCTGGCATTTAGAAGATGTCAGATCCCACCAGTCACCACCCCAAAGCCCTCCGGATTCGGCCCCCGCCGTTACTCACGCCGGGGGAGACAGCGACGTGAGCCGCCGGTGAACCCGGCCCCTCGTCACCTTCCGGATCCGTCACCTCCGCTGTCAGCCCGGAGACGGCGACGTGAGCCGCCGGCAGACCCGGCCCCTCGTCGCTCTCCGGAGCCGCCACCTCCACGGTCAGCCCGGAGACAGCGACGTGAGCCGCCGGTGGACCCGGCCCCTCGTCGCCTTCCGGAGCTGTCGCCCCCGCAGCCGTTTCCAAGGCTTCGCTGCGGCTCGCCCCCGGAGCCCGTTCCGAGGCTTCGCTGCGGCTCGCAGCCGCTTCCGAGGCTTCGCTGCGGCTCGCCCCCGCAGCCGTTTCCAAGGCTTCGCTGCGGCTCGCCCCCGGAGCCCGTTCCGAGGCTTCGCTGCGGCTCGCAGCCGCTTCCGAGGCTTCGCTGCGGCTCGCCCCCGCAGCCGCTTCCGAGGCTTCGCTGCGGTTCGCCCCCGCAGCCGGGACCGAGGCTCCGCTCCGGCTCACCTCCAGCCGGCGCACCCGAGGCAGAATCAGCCGGCGTTCCAGCCGGCGCACCGGAGGCAGAATCAGCCGGCGTTCCAGCCGGCGCACCGGAGGCAGAATCAGCCGGCGTTCCAGCCGGCGCACCCGAGGCCGAATCAGCCGGCGTTCCAGCCGGCGCACCCGAGGCCGAATCAGCCGGCGTTCCAGCCGGCGCACCCGAGGCCGAATCAGCCGGCGTTCCAGCCGAGACCCCGACTCCCGAGACTCTCTACGTTCCCTCCGAGACCCCGACTCCCGAGACCCCCTGTGTTCCGACCGAGACCCCCTGTGTTCCAACCGAGACCCTCTACGTTCCTTCCGGGACCCCGACTCCCGAGACCCTCTGCGTTCCTCCTGAGACCCTGACCCTCTGTGTTCCTCCTGAGACCCCGACTCCCTGTGTTCCTCCAGAGACTCCCTGCGTTCCTCCCGAGACCCCGACTCCCGAGACCCCCAGTGTTCCGACCGAGACTCCCTGCGTTCCTACCGAGACTCCCTGCGTTCCGACTCAGACTTCCAGCGTTCCACCCGAGACCCTGACCTCCAGCGTTCCACCCGAGACCCTGACCTCCAGCGTTCCTCCAGAGACCCTGACCCTCTGCGTTCCCTCCGAGACCCTGACCCTCTGCGTTCCCTCCGAGACCCTGACCCTCTGCGTTCCCTCCGAGACCCTGACCCCCGAGACCTTGACTCCCGAGACCCCGAGGACCAAGACCCCCTGCGTTCCTCACAAGACTCCCAGTGTTCCGACTCAGACCCCCGGCGTTCCCACCGAGACCCCCTGTGCTCCACCAGAGACCCTGCCTCGGGGGGCTCATCATCGCCACCTCCCGGGCCGCGGACAGCCGCTGGACCGCCTCCTGGGGTCCCGCCTCTGTGGTTCCCGCCTTCAGCGCCGCGGACGGCCGCCGGACCGCCTCCGTGGTTCCCGCCTCCAGCCCCGCGGACGGCCGCCGGACCGCCTCCGTGGTTCCCGCCTCCAGCGCCGCGGACGGCCGCCGGACCGCCTCCGTGGTTCCCGCCTCCAGCGCCGCGGACGGCCGCCGGACCGCCTCTGTGGTTCCCGCCTCCAGCGCCGCGGACGGCCGCCGGACCGCCTCCGTGGTTCCCGCCTCCAGCGCTGCGGACGGCCGCCGGACCGCCTCCGTGGTTCCCGCCTCCAGCGCTGCGGACGGCCGCCAGACCACCTCCGTGGTTCCCGCCGCCGCGGACGACCGCCGGACCACCTCCGTGGTTCCCGCCTCCTTTGCCTCCGCCCACCCTGTGGGTAGTTTTTTGTTGTTTTTGGACTCTTGGCCCTTCTTGTTTTTCCGCCCACGATGGTGGGTTGTTTTTTTTTTTTTTTTTTTGTTGGTTTGGACTCTGGCCCGCCGTCCGGCACCCCTCCACCCACCCTTGCTGGGTTTTTTGGTTGTTTTTTTTTTCTTGGGCGTCTGGTAGCCGCCCTTGAGGGGGGGGTACTGTCATGATCTGTGTTTTTCCTTGTTTATTTAGAGTTTTCTGTGTCGTTAAGTCTCTTCGTTGTCCTGTCCTCCCCTTGATTGTTCCCAGGTGTGTCTCGTCTCTGTGATTACCCTCCCGTGTATTTAACTCCACCTGTGTTCCTTGTTCGTCGTCGGGTCCTCGTCAATGTTAGCTTCTGTGTCGTCAATGTTAGCTTCTGTGTCGTCAATGTCTAGCCTTGTTGTCGTCAATGTTTAGTCTCTTCGTGTTCAGTGTGTGTTACTCCTGCTCGTTGTTTAGACTAAGTTATTTTCATTAAAACATCATATTCATCATACCTGGGTCCGCTGCATCTGCCTCACCACTCTCACCACCCGCACTTCCTGACAACAACAGGTCATATAGCAAAAAAGTATACAGATAAATCGTATTGCAAAAACTAACCTTTCCCTTGCTACCTTCCAATGTTATTATCTAGAATCAAGTAAAAGTAAAATTTACTAAAATTACTGGTGTGCTAAAATTGTTAAACTTTCAATTGTCATTTATTGGAAAATGTTCTTTTAGCCCATTTGAATATTTATGTAAACAGTGCATTATAGTGCTAAAACTAGAACTACCTTATAGGTTTAACAGCTAAAATCAATTAGCTAAATAACTTGGCTACCAAACATTGTTTAGATGTTGTTGATGTGCAGCAGCTGTAATGCTTTAAATACCCATTCCATTTCTGATGAGTGAGCGTTCTCTGTCATTTAGAGCAGTAGAAAAACAACAAGAGCGACTTTTAATACCTTTAAGATATAAAATAATAATTAAAAAAAATGTGCTCCCGGTTTTATGACAAAGCAATAACTTGAAAGAAATAAACTAATAATGAAGAAATGAAAAGATTATACTTCAATGCATATGTGCCTAACTTACATCTTATTTATTTTTTTATTAAACTCAAAAAGACTTACTTCAAAGTAAATGATGCAGGTTGATGCATTAATAGATGAAAAATGATTGGTGGAAACAAACAGATTTTTCAGTATTTCACTTGCCACTCAAAGATCAGGCTGACTGCGGGTAATTAATCTGTAGGCTTTATTAATATTATTTTAATCCGTAAAACAACACAAAGTAAGATAGACTTAAGAAAAAGATTAAATGTTTTTGAAGCCGTTTTTTTAAACACTTAACTAACGATGATTGTTAACCTGATTTGGGGCCGGCTGACTTCACAGAAAACAACTCAAAACTTAGATGTCACTTCTTTAGCAAATACAAAATCTAAAAACATCCCGTCTTACTTCCTCTATCTAGATTTTTAAAAACAGTTTCCAAGTTGTCTGCTTTAGCTTGGTTATGCCCCCTCTTCATTACACAAGTAGTCTTTAAATTGCAAGGATCTTATGGGTTCATCATCCCTACAAAATCCCAAATTTAAGGACACATACAGACACACATTCAGACTTTGGCTTACAGTTTTCTTAGAGCATTACCGCACTGCAAGCATCATAATCTGGATTTCGTTTCTGCAGGACAGCAAAGTCAGTGTAAGGCTTGAGTGTGAGTGGGCGCCTGTCAAGGTAAAAATGCAATTTTGACATATGAGAAGAGGAGCGAGGATAAGGAAAATGTTTACAGAAGCTGCAGGAGATGGGACCGACACGCTGTGCAGAGACTGACAGGATGGGAAAGCCACAGGGAAGCACTCCAACAGTCTCCTGTGGTAATGCTGGATGGGCTGAGACTGTCTGGTTAGGAGTCACAGAGCTGACACTCAGCTGTCACCTGCTGTACATTCAATGGGGAATAATCTCCGTTACATGCATCTATTCTACACTTAAAAGCTAATGCAAACACAACTCACAGGTAGATCTTAACTAAATATTAGTGATGGACATTCAGGATCAGTTCTGAACTAATCACAATGGTACAGTTTTATTTCATATTAATCCTGAACTGCATGTCTTTTTAGGCAGAATTGTGCTAAAAATCATCATCATCATCATCATCAACAACAACTTTACGTAGCGCTGTAACACCAGCTGCACCTGAAACAAAGTACTGAGCATCACGAATAGATAAATAATATAAAGAAGATATTAAAAACATGCATTTAGACAGAAAAAATCTATACGAAAAAAAAATTGTACTAAAAAGTACTGTTAAATTGACTTCATTTATTCAACAAGTGAGAAAAATCAAACGTTAAGAATTAATAGGTTTTTTTTTGTGTCATCAAAACCTTTGGTACTTTTGTTGTTAATACTCTGCACAACTACCACTCTTCCATAGGACCAAATTCAGTTTTCTCCAATAACTTTTGCTCAGACTTGTTGATCCACTTTTGTGTTGGCTTGTTTATACTTTTTGAATCATTAACCTATCGAAGTACATCAGTAGGCTAATAGGTACTCATGCGCATTTTTAGTTTTTTTGGTGGAGTTCACCAGATTTTTTTCATTAAAAATGTAAAAAGTTAATAATGTCGTGCATAACAGGGCTCCTATGGGTCTGTGTGATTTTTCACAAGATACATTGCTGGTCGATCAACCACTGACTCATCTAACCAGCATCAGTGAAGCTGAAGAAACTCTACATGCTAACGTTTGTGATGGCGGTATAAATATCACCTTGTTTTCCTGGGAAAATGTCAGAACCTGGTTTCTTCTGGGCTCCAACAGCTGTTTTGGAGATTTGATAAACTCAAGATGTCACCCCTGTCTGTAGTTCTCCAACTGTGAGTTTTGGAGATTTTCTTTACCTCACCTAACATCCTGGTCACTGGCAAGATAAACACAATATATGTCATGTACCTTGGTGATCAGTGGTGATGAGAAATGTCCTGAGTCACATCATATTTATAGTCCAGAGAAACAGAGGGCTACTAATTAGTCATAAATGAATAAATACAAGTATGAATGAAAATGCTTTACTTTCATTTCAAATGGATTATTAGAGCAGGCGCCACCAGTGATTCTGCTCAAAACAATTCTTTCCAGAAGACGAGATTTTCCTCCAATGAAGAAATGTACTCAAATTAAACGTTCTGTTTTATAAATTGTTCATGCTCGACTTTGCTGCTGCAATAAAAGATTAATATATTGTCAGGCGTTCTTCACATCATGTTACCATTAAATGCGGCATGGTGCCAATAAATGTGACTTTCACTGTAAATATTGTCCGACTGTCAAACTACCGCCAATTTCTTCCATGAACTTTATTCGTGCATCACAGGAATAACCAAATATGCAATCAGAATATCTTTGTACGTTTTCCCAACGTAAATGATTTAACACCCTCTAAAAGGCGAAGCAATATCATTAATTCAGATGGAAATCCTAATGCCACATTTACAGTTTAATGGGTTGTGAAAGAAGAAGGGAGGGGAAAATCAGACTCTTTTTGACACAGGAAAATCACCGAGTCAACGAAGACTGATGGCTAAAAGGTAGTTTTCTCTTTGCCTACAAGCCTTTTCCCGATGTGGAGTTTTTTCTTTCTTTCTTTTTTTTTTATTTTGCAGCAATGGCAAGACAAGTCAGATATACTGAAAGATGGATGAAAGCAAATGTCACTAAACCCAGAAGAAGCAACCAAAGCAGAGATTTCACAGAGCACTTTTTAAGTCAGGAAAGGTCTTTGCAGCATAAAGCCCTGGATGTCAAACTCTATAAGTCAGAATGAAAAGATCTACACCAGAAAATTCACAAAAATTTTTGTGAATTCCAGGGTGACCCCGCCTCTCGCCCGGAACGTTAGCTGGAGATAGAGACCAGCACCCCTTCTGACCCCACTAGGGACAAGGGGGTTAGACAATGGATGGAGGAATCTAGTGTAAATATTTTAGTGCACTTGAAATAAGACAAAATTAAGTTCAAAGTAACTTTTTAGAAAGAAATGGAGATTGTTTTAAGTAAATAATTCTTTAATATTGATGAAAAAGTATTAGTTTCACTGGCAGATTATTTCACTTATAACTTTTTCATCACCAAGAAATTACTGACTTAATACAATGTCTCATATCTTGTTGAAAAGTTGCTTGTAAGTTAGTTTTGTCTCATTTCGAGTGTACTACGATATTTGCACTAGAACCAAAAATACTGAAGAAACACAAAAATCTTAGTGTGTCCTGCAAACGTTTTCAGATCCCTCAAACTTTTTAAGATATCATTAGATTCTTGTGTGAGTCCAACACAGAGTGGCTTTTGGCAAACTGAAAGAGACTAAACAGAGGTTTTTCAAGCAGTGAATTTCTTCTGGCCACGTTTCCATCAATGTTACGTTTGTTTAATACGCAACATTCGCCCACCTGAGCTGCAGATCTCCGCAGCCCCACCAGAGATACCAATAACTCAGCCTTACAATCCATATAAACCGCCATGTTCTGGCTTCCCACCTTAATACGTCTTTGCATATCCTAGTTGTCATTTCTGCCACTTTGCTTTTCTTGAGACTTTTAGACTATGGAAATTCTCAAAAAAGAGACTAAAAAACAAGAGGAGCTGAAGAACTATGGAGGGCTCACAGGACACCATGCAAATTCCGCTTCCAACCTTTAGCACACAATAATCCATCAAAAGTGTAACAATTTCAGACTGCATATCCTCTGAAGGTGAATCCCCCTCACACTTTTCTTTTTTTATGAAAGAGCTCAAAGCAAATGACTGAGATTTCCCGGGTAGGCTTTCCAAATTCAAATGCACAGCCTAACCCCTAATAGGTCTAGTTTTCCAATTTTCCTCAAAATGCTAATTAGTGGTGCATTATTGTCATAATAAAAATGTCAAAAAAAACATACTTTTATTAAAATATGTTAACACACTCTATCTCGTCTACGAAAATGCAACATGTAGCATTTGACACCAAGTTTAGCAACTTAATATTATGTATTAGTAATGAAACTGTAATCCAAAGGTAAACAATTTTACCAGTTTCAACAAGTAGATCACTAATGAGGCTCAGTATTTGAACAGCATCTAAAAAGACTGTTTTGTGAGGAGCCTGTCTGTACATATATATGCATATAATGTTACTCATTTTAATCTCTTTCCTCTTCTGAGTTAAGCAGGAAGAAAAATCATTGCCGGCTGCGTGATGCGCCTCCTTGGCTGCCTCCCAGGTGGTCGATCAATGTCTGATAGGTTCATGTGATGAGAAGACAAACAGATCACCTGAGCGGGGGTAATTAGAAATCCGGCAGGGAACTCGCAGCGTGGCGCTGACAAACTCCACTGATCGGACAAGACAGTGCACGGGGTTACTTGGAGTGAAGAAGGGGCTGACGGCGGGGAGTAGCGGGAAGATGAAAAGATTCTGGTGATTTCAAGTGACTGATTGAGGTCAGAGGTGGGCCCGATGCTGGGGACTTGTGAGAGTGTGCTTCAGAGGTGGTGCAACACCTTCCTTGTGAAGGAAATAGCTCTGCGCTTATTCTGAAATGGAGCAGGACCGCCTCCAGAGGGCTCCACGTTACGTCAGCGACAGAAGGAACGCTCTCTGTGTTTTGGAGAAGCAGACTTGATTTGGTTAAATTATCATAGTGACTGTCTAAAAAAGGGCCGAGCTTTCTCCTTTAAAGCTCTTTACTGCGACATCCTCAGCAAAACTTTTAATTAGTTGTAGATCTATTTGTGTTTTTGGTTTCTCATCTCCATTATCCATAAAGCCTAGTGTTTTAAAACAACCAGTTAATTTTTGATTTAAAGATCAGTCAAAGAGACGCGCAGAGAAATTGGCTGATGACCAGAAATTCACTGGTACAGGCTGGACAAAAAGTCAAAAATCTTTCACCGATGTGTCATTTGTTGGTGCTTCCTGGTCGCACTGACAAAAAAACACTTGTGGTGTGGAAGTTGTCGTTAAAAGAAGGAGGCTCATATGCCCGTATCTTAGCCTTTGATCATAAATGCGTCCTGTATGTACATCAGTGGCAGTTTTCTGGCTGTAGAACAGAGAGAAACCTCAACAGGTGACAAGAAGTTCACAAAGGGACAAACTAATTAATATGTTTGCTCTGTTGTCTATGAAGACCAAGCTTTATAAGAATAATTTATGAGCAGCTTGCTGAAAGTTGCCTAATGTCAATGAAAGAGGATGATAAGACTCTGAAGAGCTGAACATGTCCTGATTGAAGAGGCTCAGAGGTAATCTCTTCCTCCTTACGGGAGACCTGTGTAATGTAAAGTATGACATAGTCAGGGTGTTCATAATCATTTTAAGTTTTTTTTTTTTTTATCAATCCCTGAGGTTTAACAGCAGAGGGGCTGGAACACGTCTGAACTGATTTATATATATAAACTAAAAAAAACAAAATTCTCTGAAGAACTTTTGCTCACCTTTTTTTATACCTCATAATTGCACTTTTAAGTCTCAAACTGAGCAGAGGAGCAGAGTTGTTTCCACTGTATCCGTCTTGCTCAGCCCCTGCTCCTCAGTCTCACTCTTTAAATTTGATGAATTTCTCCTCCATCCTGCTGAGTGCTGCTTCGTACTGCAGCCCCGGGCTCTCACCTGTTCCCTTCTTGCAGACGTAGGGCAGATTGTAGTTGCAAGGCACGTCGTTCCATTTGCCGTTCTCGTGGGCGATCATTACCACGCAGTCCTCTCCTCCGGCAAAAAAATTGTCAGGCTGGTTTTCCCGCCAGTTTTCGTATTGCTACAGACGTAAAGAAACGTACACATGCAGAAAGTTAAGAATGACAACAGCTGAATAAAAAACTAAACAAAACATGTGTTGAATGTTTTTGATTATACAGTTTTACTCACTATGGGAGGCAATAAGATCTCATTAAAACGGCATTAGATTTCTTGTCAAAGTGTCATCCATCTCTAAAAGTGATTTCTAGTTGTCTGTTGAAATGGATTTGTGCTTTCTGTCAGCTCTGAAGCGCTTTGAAACAGATGCTATGTTTGAGATGTTTATTTTGAAGTGAGAAAGGAAGTAGTTCTTGTGCTGCCCTGATATGTCGACAGAGTCAGCTAATGAAGATTTGGTAGGACTTGCTGATAACATTTGGTTACATTAAGATTGGAAAAGCATCCATTACCTTAAAATAGTTTTTGTGGGAGTACTTTGGGTTATCTGCAGAACAGATAAATGGTGGCAGGCGAACAAAATGAGGTAAAAACAATTTGCAAGTAGTCTGAGAAAACCACACCTGGCATCTGATACAATGTAGTTTCCTGCTGGAACTAAAGGGCCATTTCAGTTTTCTTAAGGTGTCTGGGATCCACTAGGTCAGGCTTAATTTAATTTTAAACAATTTGTAATTCATAAAACCTCTACAGTATTTGTGGAAAGAAACAAATGTTGTATTTTTGGAAAAATACAATCAAAATTCTCATGAAACCAGGATTGCGCAGTCTGATCCGAGGATCTGTTCACAGTACCTGGATTTTATAAAGTTCTTACTGCATTTACTGCTGTGTTTGCTTTCATTGGTGTGGACTATTTTCCAATATTTACCTTTAGTTTAAATATTTACCTTTAATATAAACCTTTAGTTTTATATTAATGTTACTGACAAATTCTGCAATGACGTTGGCAACAAATAAAGGGCTTGGTTTTAATGTTGAGACAGTTTGTGTGTCAGCGGTGAAATCCAAGTGCATATCATATAAATCGATACATGCTAAAGGTAGAGGAAATTACATATAAGACAACAGAGTCTAAACAGGAAAACTCAATTCTGTTAAGTGATTCGTTACATAATAATCAAGTTTATTTTTTAAAAAAGTACATCAGTGATCATGATATTTTTTTGTATAAATTAGATATTATTTTTTGTCTCATCACATCCCTCATATGTAGCATTTTAACTCTGCTGGTTAGCAGTAATTGCTTCCTCACCAGGTCTGTCTTGTCCGTCCACTGAAAGTCATCCTCCACTGTACGATCGTTCAGCCCAATCCAGGTATTGTCGTGGCTCAGACCTGCGTCAGATGTAAGACAAATGAATAAACCAAGTCTTAGAAATCTTATATTTAACAAACACTTTTGCCAAAGTGTAATGGTGTTCTCCAAGTCTGTCTAAAACACAAAGAATGTATGATCGCATATGATTTTAATGTCCAAAAACATTTATTAGGTTGAGAAATGAAGTTTCCTGTGTTAAGACTGAAGGTCCTACTTATTGACTGCAGCAGAGAGACAATAACAGCAAACAGCAATGTCTGAGATGCAAAAAGGATGACTGTTCAGTGTTTTTTTTTTGTTTTGTTTTTTGTGAATGAAATTTCCCTAATGGAATTTTGGCTTAAACTCATTTGCATGTGTGGGCGTGCAAAAGTTCCTGCACATATTGTACGTATTAAAATTTCAATCACGTTGATGATTAATATCATTAATGGGTCCATTAATCTTGCTAATGGCTCTGAACCCTTTATTGCAGGGGTGGAGACACCGATTTTCAAGGCAACTGAGCACTGTTTTTTTTTTTTTTTGGAAATTTAAAAAAAAAAAAAGAAAAAAAAGAAGAAGCGGTAGATGGATGGTACTGTGGTCTCACTGAGACAGACAGCGAGTTGAACATTTCAGGATCATGCTGCTGGTGATCCTGATGTCATAACTCAAGTGGCGATAGAGTGCTGCTGGAGGGGGAAAACGACGGGGTTGAAGAGACGAGGCGCCAAGAGACAGAGCAGAGTATGTTCATGCTGAAACAAACTGCTGACTGTGGTCAACAAACATACTGTACAGTGAGTCTAAGACGGGCAGAAATATAAGAATCAAACACTCGTTTGACTAGAAAGCTTGCAATTCTCTATTTACTTGCCATAAAAAACGCCAAGAGCTAAAAATATGTATTTGCCTTAAATGAAGTAAGTGTAGCGTACATAAGCTGAGGTTACTATGTCTTTGCACAATATACAGACACCCAGATGTTGATATTATGGCTTTGTTATCTTTTACTTCAATGAACTGATCTGAGTTAACTGGAGGCACATCTGTAGATGTATTTTGAAGAATCACCACAAACACACTACTTCCTTGTGTGACATCGTAAAAGAAGTCATCGAGGGGGAAAAAAACGTGAACTTTGTCTGATTCGTTCTTGGATCAAAACCTCAGAAGGCTGAAAGTGAACTGATCTCCTTCAGATTGCTCGACAAAAAACAATCATCATCAAAAGGACAGTATCTGTCAGTTTTGCACTGTACTTTTAAAATCAAAAATAATGAATTATGAAATCAGTTTATCGTTGCTTTGACCATTTCCTCCCTTAATTAGCCAAATTAAAAACTTTGAATAGACCACATGTCTAATACAATTTTGATTTCAATCAAATCGTTTTATTCCATAGTTAATCTGTCATTTCACTTTCTTTTGCAAAGTACGTGGTCACGTCTTGATCACAAAGGTCATTAAGAATTCTGCAGTCATATATGTTTTTGCTCCTCTGTTGAGGATTAGAAGTTCTCTGTAAATTAAAAAAAATATATAAAAAAAAACATTAAAACACTTTCTCTCTCCAGTTACTTCTGCACCTCCTGTATTTGTGACTATTTATTACAATGTGCTCAGTGAATCCAGCAGCAAAAACAAAAGAAGTAGCATATAAGCAACAATTTCAAATAAATATAGAGACTGCACTGCTTGGTGAATTTCCCTCCTAGGTGTGGTTTCTATGGGTTTTCTTTCTGTGAATAGATTGCGACCTCCACCCACCTCTGATGAAATTCTGCTCTGCTGCAGTGTGGATGCTGGCCAGGTGACCGCTGTGCTCCCTGCAGTCCTTCTCGGCATCCTCCCAGGTGTGTCTGCGGCTGAAATACCTGTAGCAGTGGCCGTGAAACTTTCTCCACGAGTGCTCGCAGCCCTCGATGTCTGCGAGAAGGAAGGGAGACAAGAAGGGTTAACTAAAAAAGGCACGTTACTCATCTTAAAATTTATGCATGCTTTTTTTTCTTTTACTAAAATTGGTAAACATCCACACTGTAACAAAACAGAGAGAAGGAGAGTGTATGACTATAAAAAGGGAGAGGTTATTAATCTTTTCAGATTTCTTTGTGTGTTCACACAGCCCGTTTTCTGTCTCGCGGCGTACAGGATTGTTGCGGTTTTTCTTCTCTCGTGAATCTTTTCTCCCCCCTCTTGCACCGTGTTGCCTTAAAGTGCCCTTTGTGACACTGTTCTCTGCCTCCGTCCCTTTTCTACTTTATGCCTTCGACTCGACTTCTAATCCACCACAGAAACAAACTGGCAGTGAGACAGCCTAGTCCAGTGGAAAGGCGTTTTAATCCATTCAAATAACAACAATCCTTAAAAATTGCTTCCAGCATGCAGCGCTCGCTTGGTAATTAAGCCCCGTCACAGTCCTGTCAGCACACTTACTCTCCCTCCACCCATCCTGCTTTCTCTTCCTCCTTCTCTCCTTTCATCTTTTACATCTGTTCCCTCCTCTGTCATCTCGGTGAGGGCTGCATTGTGTCACGGTGTAAAACGTGATGTGTGCGTGCCTTTCAGCTTAAGCTTTGCACCGTTTGAATGGGCACTTGTAAACGGGTTTATGTATAATCGATGGAAAGTCTTTGCCAATGGTATGATAACCAGAAAAAGAGCCCAAGCTTCTCCAACAACAAATATGAAGCAACATCGCAAATTTTGGCAGCTCAAGTTGGACCTTATGGGGCCCCTCTTAGTATGAAGAAATATCTAGATTTAACCATGAAGGACATAAGGAGAAAAAATAGTGGAGAATTACAAAATAGGATGTTTTGAGACGAAATACGAAGTAAGAGCCTGAAAATCTCGCACTCACTGCAACCTTTTTTGGAGTTCAGTGCCATGAAGAGGAATGACATAATTTCACCAAATGGAGTGGAGTATGTTATTGTGACAAAGCCTGCCGCACAGGGTGAGATAAAGCATATTTTGTGTTTCCAGCTTTGCAGGCATGTTGTCTTCAAACTAAACAAAGTGAGTTTGGACACAGAAATTCACTGCGAAAAACATGAAACGTGAAGGTACAGCCGAGGTCAAAGTCTGAATAACTCCATAAATAAAATGAGGGCTGGTCTGTAAAAAGTCTGAACTTGAAATATTTTTTGGCGATTTTCAGTAAGTTTGTACAGTATCACTTAATGCTTTGGCCGCTTTTGCACTGTTTGAAAATGCATCTTTACCAGTGAATTATGCCCATCCTCATCTCCATCTTTGTTAATTGCAAATGAAGGGGAGAGAAAATTCTTGATTTTGATCATTTTGTGGCTCCCTGCAAGATCCTCTTGAATACAAACTTTTTAGATTTTTCCACATTGCATATGGTTTTATTAATACGCTAACTGTGCTATTCTGGGTACTTTTAAGCTCATATTACACAGTTTTCAGTCTTGTGTTGCTGGACATTATTGTGTTAACGTTATTCTAAACAAGGAGGACTGAGGCCTGCCATCTCATTAAGGATTGTGTGAGGCTTGCTCTGATCAGTAGATGTGTGTTGGGATCAGGGGTGTGGGATTCACAGTGTTTTGCTGAGTCCAGACAGGATGCGTTACTTCTGCCATATTGTCTCAGTTTGAAGTTTTTCTGCATTTAAGGATCAACTGACCATGTGGGATTTTAGTTTCATTGCTTTTTGAGTTTCCTCCAAGTGACCGAAGCGTTATCGTTCTGAGAAGAGATTTGTGGCTGATTCAGAACAAAGATGGGTTTGTACAGATAAAGGCATAATGAGGAAGGTTTCTGTTAGAAAAATTCATCGGATTAAGAGAGCAGCTGTTAAAATGCCCTTACAAAGCAGCAGACAGTTATTTGAAGTTGCTGGAGCCTCTGGAACCTCAAGGTGGAGGATCCTCCAGAGGCTTGTGGTGCATGAACCTACTATTCGACCACCAAATAGAAATTATTTGGAGTATCCTCAAGCACAGGGTTGAGCAATCCTGGTGCTCGAGGGAAGGTGTCTGCAACTCTTAGACGTCTCCCTGGTCCAACACACTTGAATCCAATAGCTGAATCACCTCCTAAATGCAGTCAAGATCTCCAGAGTCCTGCTAAGGACCTCATTATTTGACTCAGGTGTGTTGAAGTAGAGACGCATCTAAAAGTTGCAGGAGACTGGCCCTCGAGGCCTGGAGTTGCCCACCCCTGCTCAAGCAGAAGATCTGAGGGTGGACTGCAGTTCACATCAAAACAGCAGCTCTGGGAAGGTATTCTTACATCCTGCAAAGAAATTCCTGCAAAGAAATTCAAGCAGAAACTTTCCACAAACTCACAAGTTCAATGGATGAATAATTGTGCAGGTGATATCAAAGAAGGTCCTATGTCAACATGTTACTCAGTCTGTTAAGATGTTTTTGATTGAAATAGCTTTTGATTTTAGTACATGTGACCACTTAAAGCTGCACATTCAAAGAATGACCGCTTGCAGTTCTTTATAATCCATAAAATGTTTAGAAAATCTGCTGTGCATAATAATGTGGAACAGTGCATTTTGAGTTTTTTACTTTTGAAAAAAATACTGTTCTTATTTGGAGCTTTGTTCAGTAAAATTTGATTTATACTGTAATAGTTCATGACTTGAAAATTATACTGACCATCATTTGCATTGACCATCTAAGAAAATCTGAGAAAATATCACTTGCATAATAATTTGGAACACGGTGTAGTTCTCCTCCTCAGATATCTCCTGGTGATAAGAGATTTTAGTCTCAAGACCTCAAAATATGCTGAAAACATAAAACTCAATTAGCCATCTTAACAGGTTTGGCTTGTTCCCGGTACTCAGCAGCCCCTCCGGTCCGGCTCATTAATTCAGGGCAAAACGAAACAGGGTTCAACATGAAGTGAGACTCTCGTTCATTTGACATTCTGGATGTTAGTATTTAATCTTTCCCTGAAGACTTGGAGCTCAATCTTTTGTTAGACAGAATAAAAAAGTCACATTTTTTTCCACTGTGTTTTACCAAAAGCCTTTTTCTTGCTCAGAGACAAGCTGATAATGTGCTTCACTAGAACCACTTGGGGAAAAAAGAATTGAAAGGACTTTTACCGCTGTTTTTACACACACTAATGATGCCAACTGCAGAATAGAGATTTGAAGAGATTTGAAGAGATATGAAAACTCAAAGAACTTAAAAGGAATGACACAAAGATTTACTGAAGAGCAAGAAAGTTTGCAGAATGAAAAACAAATACACATATAAAACAAAGGTCTGACAGGACTCTCTGCGAATTGTGTGGACGGGAACGACAAAGATCCGAGGCTTCAACCACAACGAGAAAGAGCATGACGAAATCCTGGACAGAGTAAAGAAGCTGAGTGTGGCTTTCAAGAGCTTCATCTCAGTAGGACACTGTGTGCTGTCTTCACCCGCTGCCCCTGGCAGGTCCCTGCCAGAGCTCACATCTTCCACACAGAGCCTGTCACAGCTCTGCAGTCACACCCTGCAACAGAGTTCGGGACCTTAATGCAGCGTCACATATAATGCCCCACTCACCAGGACACAGTGAGCTACCCGAGCCTCACCTACAGCCCTTTCTGTCTCCAGCACTCAACTGAGAAAAGTGACTGGAGCAGCTGAACTGAGACTTGGTTGCATATCCAGTTGGTGTGAGCTACTGGGCTTTCAAAGCCTGTGCAGTAAGTTGGACTCTGCAGGAAATCTTTATTCTCGTTAAGGATCAGGAGAAGGCTGTTGTGTTCTGGAAGGCATTGCTGCCATGTTTCAGTAGTGGTTCATCCCCTACCTTTAGTAAAAAGTTTAATCTGTAAAAGGAAAATGGACGTTTTTTAAAGCATCGCCTCGCTAAAGTTTCCATGCCAACTATTTTATTGGGATTTAATGTTACAGACCAACAAAAAGTACTTGTGAAGTGAAAGAAAAACGATACATGGTTTCTTATATATAAAAATCTGCAAATCGTGGCATGTAGGCAGTCTACTTTACTCACCTATTTAGTAAACAGAGTGTGCATGTAATGCTAATTCCAGCAAAGGGCTGGGCGATACAGCTGAAAAACGTATCACAATACAAGCATTTTATATCAGTCGATATTGATAATTATTGATTCGTTTTTTGTTTTAAATATCTGAAATACTGGCGGTGTGACCTTTCCAATCCTATCCACAGTTTTCATTCCAGTTAGGAAGCATGATGGCAGGACCCGAAGCTGCTGCTGCGCAAGATACGCAACAAGTTATTGCTAGGTAACCAAAGAGTGAGTGTGAGTTAGCTGATGCCACCCATCTTGCTTAGTTGGCCGTGAGAGGTTGAATGACTAAAGTCTTTCCTCTGCCTACATTCCCCAGAATGATGTGCGGTTGTAAATTGGAGACAAAGTCCAGTGAAATTACTGAATAATCTATCATGATGCATCTATTGCGATATACAGTATTTTGTTATTGATTTATTTCCCAGCACTGGTCCAGCATCAGAAGACAAAAGATTATGTCACAGCTGTAAAACTACCCAAGTTTTACTACTAAGATGTTATACTAGGAAAAGGAGAAAATGTCTGTTGACTCGTGAGCAGTTTGCCACATGCCACGTATAACAAACAGTGAAGAGGTTTGTTATATTTCTTCACTTGGTAGTGAGACCAAAATCTACCTTCTTGACTCACAAGCAGAAAACTTTTTGTGGCACAAAACTACCAAAGTTAAACTGACACACTGAAACACAGTGGTGGCAACGTCATGCTATGGTGGGTGCTTGTCTTCAGGAGGGAAGCTGGTTAGAGTTTATGGGAATATGATTGGCAGATGGGTGAAAACCTGTTAGAGGTGGACCAGATGTTCAACTTTAAGTCCGACAATGAAACTAAACCCAAAATATAAAACCACAGCTACGGTTTAGGAGCAACAAACTCCAAACTGCAAGAGACAGTATGGAGCACCAATAGGATAGCCTCTTGGTTAAACACAGCTGAATCAAAAGGTTCATTGTGAGGTCACTGCTCAACTTGAGAATAAGAGGGGTTACATTCATTACCACAGCTGTGTAGGAGCAATGACATGTAAAAACATGGAGTACACCATCTATTACAGTGGGCTTTCCTGGTTAAAGTATTACATCTAAGTACGGGTCTGTGGTAGGACTAAAAACGTGATTCTGTGAATCCAATCTAATTGATCTTGAGAAAAGAAACATTTTCTTGTCTCTAGATGTACAGCAGCTGGTAGAAACAAATAAAAACCAACAAAATTGGCACTTTAACTGCAGCGAATAGTGGTCCTTTAAAGACTCAAAGGGAATGAATACAAATGTATGCTACACTTTTCAAATTTCCATTAAAGAAATCACTCAACGTGTAATTGCTTCAGAGGTGTGGACGGCAAAGAGCTGAAGAGAGTCTACATTTCTCAGCATGCTTGCAAGCACAAACAACCGATGAGCAGCAACCAGCCCAGTGTTGTCTCGGGTCTTTTGGAACCAGAATCAGGCAGTGCTGGTTGTCATTTTATCTGCTGACAGCCAACTTTGGCTTTTATACCAGCATCTAACCTAGTTGCTGGCTGCTAAAAGTGTCCACCCACATGGCAGCTGGTACATTGTATTAGCCCTGGGAGTTGGTCCAGTTTGGCTCATGGAGGTAGAGAAAGGTTTGTTATCTACAAGAACAGGGACAGGAGACTCAGGGTAGGTGTGACAGGAGGGGAAAGAGAGAGGAAGCACACAGAAATTCACACTTTTATACACACCCTATGTTGGGGAGGGGGAAAAAAAAACCTGACTGGTGTCCCAGTGCTGCTCCGATTAGAGCCTTAACCAATGGGTTTGAAATATAAGCTGTAAGCGAAAAGCAAATTCCTCAGGAGGACTAAAAAAAACCAAATGAGCAGCTAACTCCAGAGTGGGTGTAAAGAAAACAGACAAAGAAAGAAGAAAAAGATATAGAGATGAGAAGAGAAATAAAAAAGAGAGATCAAAAATAAAAAGCCATGTTTTCTCCCCTTCAGATCTTCAACGAAGTCTCTGCTGATTTCTTCTCCCACTCGCTGACAGCGAGACTCAAAGCCCGACATCACATCAACCTCTTCAAATATTTAGACATTATTTAACTTGTCTCCTTTTTCTCATTTTTACTCTGTCAGACAGCGAGAGGGAGGTGGGGGCCGATTAATATTCACAGAGACTCTAGCGAACAGCAGTTAGGAAATAAAAGGCCATAAACTTCCAGCGAACTGATTGGGTCGTTTATCCACATCGTCGAGTGATGTGTCGGGTGCCTGGCTCTTTTAGATCCCCCCGAATGATGAAGCGGCTGTTTGCATTTACACACGTGGTGTAGAGGTGTGTGTGTGTGTGTGTGTGTGTGTGCGCGCGTGCACCGCCGTCTTTGAAAGCTGACAGCTCAGTGTGCCGTTCGCGAGAGGGCAGATGACAGTGGTCCGCCGAGGAAAGGAATGAGTGAGAGTGAGAATCTGCTGATAGCCAGTGTCAAAAAGTGCGAGTGTGTCAGGAATGTGCAAACGGCTGAGGAATTAATAATGGCTATTATGAACATGGTGTTGATTAATGGAACATCTTAATAGTGTGATTCTCACAATTAGCACTAATGAATGTTACCGTGTTGGAGCTAGAGAGCACAACAGGAATGACCGATGCCAGTCTGAAGACTCATTCTGCATTATTATACCCCAGATGAGTCTTTGCCAATTGATGCCGATGGAGCAGGCTGATATAAACAGTGTTGTATAGTAACGAAGTAAAACTACTTCACTACTTTACTTAAGTATATTTTGGAGTACTTCATACTTTCCTCGAGTATGAAAATTTTTGATGACTTTCACTTTTACTTCACTACATTTCCGAACTTAATTGCGTACTTTTACTCCGATACATTTTCAATGTGTGGTTTAGTTACTCGTTACAAAAAAGCGCGAGAGAGAAATGCAAGTGTTTTGACCCACCTACTGATTAGCAAGTAGCAAGCAGGCTACCGAACAAAGTCCGTAGCCTGCTTGCCTGGGCTTGTTCATCACCACCAATAGGATACACCTGTTTCGCTTCTCCCATTAAACACAAAGCAAGTCTCGCAATCAGCAGCAGTCACATGGAGGAGGAGACGGAGACCACAACGACTGCAACTACGTCGGACATGGCTCCAGGGGAACCACCAGCTGGTGATGAGAGCCCATGGCCTTATTTAAACACAATATACTCTTTCGTGGGTGTTAAAGATTCGTCGTACCGCATGCGGTTTATGTTATTCCTGCCTGAAGATGTGGAAATCCTATCTTACAAAAACTCCCCGTCCAACTTGAAGAAACACATCGAGGTAACTTCTTATGAAATGGTTATAATCCTCCTGTTTCAGTAACTATAGCTTGGTCACTAGACACTACTGTATTGTGAAACGTTGACCATAAATGAACTTTGTTTGGCATTGTTTCAGTTCCACACGTGGTGTATTTAGCTTAGGCTTAATGTTGACTGTATCAGGCTACCTAGACTCCTCTGTTCAAGGGGGACAGAAGCCATAGCGATAGCAATTTAGACTAAATTTAACGAATATAGGAAAGGCATGCAAGTTCAAAACCAGGTTTACAGATGCCAATAAGCTGCATTTCCCTCCCAATTCTTTTTCCTTTTGCATAATGACCAGTTGTGTGCACCACCTACTGACTGTAGCATTGACTGATTCACTGATTTGTGAAGTAGAGTAATCGTAACAGCTCTTTTTCTTCATGTTGGCCGCATTTTCTGTACTATTTATTGTTCTCATTTTCAGCACTGACCTTACTTGAAGGGAAAACTTAAGGCTTACAAAAACTTTGTATTTTCTGTCCTGGAGGGTATACTAAGAAGCTGGCTCAGTTGTAAAGCAGGTTAAGTTAACCTTGTGCTATAGGTAAAGCACCTAATTTTATTAACTAAATGATGCCTGCAGGTATATCTATTAGCAGGTTTAATTTTGCCTGCACTTGGTTGTGTACATTATTTTAAGTGTATTTGACAAGTTTACCAAAATATTAAAAAAGTCATTCAAACTGCATTTGCTTTGTTTTACTTTTTACTTGTACTTTTCATTACATTACTTGAGTACATCCATTTTTACAGTAATTTCCATACTTAAGTACAAGAAGTTTCAGATACTTTAAGACTTTAACTCAAGTAACATTTCAGTCAGTGACTTCGACTTTTACCAAAGTCATATTTTGGAGAGGTACTTGTACTTTTACTTGACTCTGAGATTTCAGTACTTTATACAACACTGGATATAAAGCACAAGAAATTGATGCCTTTTTGTCTAGAAGGGGGAAAAAAAATCCAGAATATATGTGTGTGTGTGTGTGTGTAGGCCAGGGATTTTAGCTAGTGGCTCACGGGGTTCTTAATCCTTATCAGGAAAAACTCTGATCCCGATATGTGTTGTACATGGAGTCTGTGATTTTCTTCGAGCACTCCAAGCAAGATGTTTGTCAGGCTTTTTTTGCCCTGCCAGTTGTGAATAATTTTCATGTGCACAGCTAAAAATAACAACAAGAACAACAAAAAAAACTGCACAGTTCTCATCAAAGTCTTAATACAATGGAAGAAATTACAAGTATTCACAATCTGCGGGGAGGGATCAGAAATCCTGGTTGTAAGTGGAGCCTCAAAATACAAAGTAGAAACAAGAACAAAAGACAAAAATGGTAAATTATTGAATATCATGTTAAATGTAGCATGTAGATTTAAAAGGTTGCTTATTGGCCCATCAAAGGTTTAATTTGCACATAAATCTGGCTTTCATGTCATTTTCTGTCAGGCTAAAACACTGTCAGGACTCCTTCATGGACAGGTAGAAAAAAGAGAAAACTGAAGTCACCACACGACTTCTTAGTGAAGTGTTAGCCATTAAACAGTGTTATTTTACTGCAATTTAAAAAATAAATTTGAGCATGTACATGGGATTGGTGTAACTAACTTTAATCAAGCTTCAGACTGTAATTCAGTTCACACATGATGACTATTCTTAAGACTAGAAGAGCATTTATGTCACAGAATGAAAAAGAAGTAAATGAAAATTGAAGGAATTTCACAAAGCCAAAGCCCCAAAGTTTATTCAAATTGGAATATATGGTAAATGTCTAAAGGAAGAAGGGAAATATTTGGACCCATATTACATGATGTCATCATTATACAATTGTACAAGTTTTTTTCCCCAACACTAGCAAAAATATGGCCAATTCTACAGCAAGTTGGTTACTGTTGAATCTCCATAAAACCCCACAATGAAAAAGAAAACACGTGTAATTGAAAAACGTGCCTAATGTAATTTCTCGTAAATTCTGAAGCGTTGTAATATGAAACTCTGGTTCTCCTTGTTAAAATATCTGCTGATAGTCCATCCACTCAGAAGAAATCTAGTCTTTTCTCTGTATTTTGTTCTTTCAAATACTGTAGCAACACCTTCAACTGGCTACTCCTTCCTGTGTGAAAGATCCAAAGGTACACAAATCATCACAAGCGCAAATACACTTTTTGTTTAATTAATGAATTGTTTGTTAATTTGGTCCCAGCTTTGATACCTAACCTACCTACTTACTCTGTATTTTGTGTAAATGTTAAGGAAATCAAACTGAAAAGCTTCCAGATCGTTTTTTTTTTTGGTTTAGACAGCTCATCTTCTGGGGAAATGAATTTATTTCCACATGTGCCTCTACATCTTCTCAAAGACATAAAAACGTTTCAGTGTGAGTGTGTTTGGGAGAATGAGCAAAATAAACAGAGAGCCAATTAAAACTCAGCTAAATCAAAAGTGAATTTCGCAACAAGCAGGACAAAGTCACCAGATTGTCCCTGTTTTATGCCTGATCCAATTCTATTCAATGTAAACAGAAATCTGATTGCAATTACTTTGCTAACCCCAGAGGTGATAGCATGTCTGGGTTTAGCGGGTTAATCAACAGCAATTCAGCTTAGTAACTTAATTAATATACTTCAGGAAGATTGTGTAAAAACAAACCCAGTTGTTGGCTTTCTATTCAACTACATCAAAAGGAGAGAGAAAAACAATTAACCAATGCTTAAATCAAAACACTTAACAGTCAAATGTTTTGGAGTTTTTTCTTACATTATAGCAGGCACTCTGTTGCAGATCTTAAAATAGAGCAAGCTCTTTGAATAATGTTTGAGACAGAAACTCCAGCAACAAATGAAAATCAAGAAAAGGAATCTGTTTTTAACTTTGCTTTCTGAGCAGAATCTGATTTATATTAGAACGAGAACGGGATATTAGAACGAGGAGGAAAAGAAACAGATTCGACATGAAGCTTTGCTCAGAGGTCTGTTTTACACCTCTCCATCAGACATGTTCATTATTGCACAGGGGAGAAAAATAGATACCGCTCTTACTATTGTGCTTTTCCCCCCCAGTTTTGTGTCTCCTTTCTTTCTTCACAGTTTCATTCCCCTCTGTCTGAACTTATTTTAAGTGAGGAAAGAGAAAAACAGTTCCTTAAGAAAAAATATGTCTATCTATGCACCTTGAATTAGAATAACTCTCCTGCTTTTCTGCATGATGTGAGATTTGAAAAGAGCTGCATTTAATATAATCTTGGGGTGAGAGTGACACCGTTTGAATAATCCCTCTTGGTTTAGACTAAACTCCAGGAAAATTATATGGGTGTGTGCATGTGTGTGTGTATTTTTTTTCTCTGCGTGCAACTGCTGCAGACGAGATAACCAAATGGGCTCCAGCTTCTTTTCTTCTTAGACTTAACCGTGTGTCCCTCTTAACACGTGTTAGAAGCAGAAATGTTTACTGCAAAGATGGGTTTTAAGAATTGTAGAGATGCGCAAAATTTCATTTCATCTTCCAAGCAGCTTGTTGGTTACAGATGTAAAGAGCTTTTGCAGGATCTGTGATGGCGTGAAGAAAATGTGTCTCTTACTCTAATCTAGGCTCACTAAATTACATAAAGAACAATAAATAAATAACTCAAACACAGTTTTCCAGTTTAAAAGTATACAAAAATGAAACACTCCAAAATGTCCAATAGTTGTTTTACAACTGGATAGAGTCACGTTTGAGTGAAAAGGTAAATATATTGGCTAGATTTTTAATATTGTTAAGAAAAACTGAAAAAAATAGGGTTAGTCTGTATACAGATATTATGAAATACAGAAGTTTACAAAAGTACCTGTTACAAATATACAGAAAACGTTTTGTCAAGCCATTACAATCTTTAAAGTGAAAGTACTAAGATGCCAAAGAAAGTGTTGGAGTTTTTCTTTTTTCCAGTTTTTCCAGTATGAAGTTTTTCATGGAGAGCTGGCTGAGAGAAACCTGCCACACAAACAAGAAAAGTGTTTATGTTGTGAAGAAGCGTACGGAGATACAATCACTTGATGATACCGATTCATAAAACTCTACACAGTTTGGCTCCAGCCTATTTAAATTCTTTAAGAAAAAATTTCTCACGAGTTCAAACAGAAAAAGGGAAGCACGCACTCAGGGTGACGGCTCCTACAGAGTGAACTAAAGATGTTGGATCTTATTTCATTGGACTTTTTTCCCGAGCGGATCTTAAAAACACGCAACATGAATCTATCTATCAGTGTCTTTGCTTTTAAACTATTTTTCAATTAGTTTTAAACTTGTGCATAGGTTTCAATTTGTTTTACCTTTGTGTAACCAGGTTGCTGCATGTTGCAGATTTCTGCCTAAGTCCCTCTTGAAAATGAGATGTGAATCTCAATGAGGTTTGATCTGGTTGAATAAAGGAAATAAAATAATAATAAAAAAACACAGACAGCCACGATGAGCATTCATTAACCCAGCTACATAGTTCCACTAATGTATAAGCTAATATCAGCTTGTTGTAGCATTTCCCTGCTATATAAAGTTACCATCATTAACTTGTGTGTTTAGGTAAAACAGAGACCTGGTCACTCATACTGAGTCAGATTTTTCTGGAGCTGCTTCTTATTGAAAGGAAACTGCTGCTCTCCACTGTCCCCCACACGCTTTGCTGCAAAGCCAGTGACTCAGTGGAATTGTCTCCAGACAATAAGAAAAGACTCTTATGTTAGGTTACATGTCCAATTTGGGCAGAGACCGACTTCAAGTGTTAAAAGTGGCAACAGGATGAGATCTGCTGTCTTGTGATGCACTCCCTGCTGTTGTTAGTGACTTCCGTCTTGCTCTGCTCCTCATTAGTTTCAGAGTAAATCATCTGTTGGTTGCTTCCACCTCACTGCACTAGTGTTGCTGCTGGCATAGACACACTCAAAAGTATATCTGTTTGCCCCAGATTCACCTCTTTAGGAGGTAGGTTGTGCTCCACTTTGCCTTCGGTTCCCCATTATGCTGTCTAGTTTTTGTTTCCCTGTCAAAAGCAAGTTTAGTTTTCTATGTCTAAAGTAGGTGCAACTCCGTTGTGCTTGAAAAGAATAGCTGACTTTTCCACAACAAGGGCGTTGTTTTCCTTTAATTCTTTCAGTCAAAAACTGAATGCAAAACTGAACTCTTGCTGCAGTAAGAGCGTAGTTGTCAAATGTATATCTAAAAATGCATGTTTTGTGTGTAAATTCTGATGTTATAACCTTCTTAACCCGTCTTTGCTAATAGGTTTTGATGAGGCAAGAGTATGCATAAAATTTAATGAACCGATGTTGTGATACACAAAACAGGTATTCCCCTAAATATAAATTTATAAATTTGGTTTCTGTCGGTTCAGTCAAGATGCATCAGAGGACTGAATGAATTTCTCTTTTATATTGAATAATTAATTTAACTTTATACAATACACATCGTAGGAGCCACATCCACTATTAAATATTTAATCCCATTTGATGAGTTATGAATATAATATATTTGAGAGGATTCTTCTGAGGTACATCAGAGACTTCATCCCCGCAAACCTGGACAGCCTTCAGTTCGCCTACAGAGCGAACCGGTCAACAGAGGATGCTGTCTCCATCACTCTGCACACAGCCCTGACCCATCTGCAGCATCCCAACACCTACGTCAGGATGCTATTTGTAGACTTCAGCTCAGCATTTAATACCGTCATCCCAGACAAGCTGGTGCTGAAGCTACTCGAGGTGGGGCTGCCCGCTTCACTGTGCCACTGGATCAGAGACTTCCTCACCAACAGGCCCAGGTGGTGAGAATAAGTGGCTCAACATCGTCCCCACTGGTCCTCAACACAGGCACGCTGCAGGGCTGTGTGCTCAGCCCAGCTCTCTTCACCCTGTTTACACACGACTGCGCGGCCATCCACCCCACCAACACAGTCGTGAAGTACGCGGACGACACAACAGTAGTGGGTCTCATTTCAGACAACAACGAGACCCACTACAGAGAGGAGATTCTGCAGCTCACTCAGTGGTGTTCAGCCAACAACTTGGTGCTGAACACAGGGAAGACCAAGGAGGTCATTGTGGACTACAGAAGGTCCAGGAAGACGGATCACACTCCCCTTCTCATAGATGGAGAAGTGGTGGAACGTGTGGACAACATCAAGTTCCTGGGCCTCCACATCACGTCTGACTTCTCCTGGAACACAAACACCTCCCACCTGGTGAAGAAAGCACAACAAAGGCTCTTCTTCCTCAGGAAACTGAGACGGGCTGGACTTTCCTCACGGCTGCTCGTGAACTTTTACAGGGCGGCGATGATCGAGAGCATCCTCTGCCTCAACATGACTGTGTGGTATGGTAGCTGCACAGCATTGGAGAGGAAACAACTGACACGGGTGGTGAGAACAGCACAAGGCATTGTGGGATGCCCCTTCCCAGACCTGGACTCCATTTACACAGACCGGGTCAAGAAGAGAGCTGGATCCATAGCCATGGATTCCAGCCACCTGGGCCACAGACTGTTTGTGCCGCTGCCATCAGGCAAGCGGTAAAGGAATATATGGACTACAACAAATAGACTGAGAAACAGTTTCTTCCCCACAGCCATCAGAGCCATTACTCCCTGCCGCCCCCCCCTCCCACACATATCATAACCTCGCAGTCACACATACATATCCCCCACCCCCACACAGCCATATTGTTCTGCACTTTGCACTGTCACATTATCTGTACTTTGCCATAATTGGACCTGCTGCTACTTCTTTGGTGTGGTTGAGTGCCTTTAGTTAATTTAGTTGTATATATTGTTATTATTATTATTGTGTGTTTGCTTATTTTTACTGTATATATTTGACCTTTTGCACGGGAGCTGCAATGGAAATTTCGTTGAATTCTGTTCAATGACAATAAATGCTATCTATCTATCTATCTATCTATCTATCTATCTATCAAAACATTCTACAAACGAATGAGGCAATTGGTAAAGATTTTGACATTTGTCAAACAGATTGACAACAGCTCCACTAACCGACCGAACAGAGATGACGTTCAAGTGTACCTGGAGTATCAGAACCATAAAAGTAAAGATTTCCCACACAAAGACCAGAACATAATACCCCAAAGTTAACATTCGGTCCAATACAGGGAAGGCTGATTAGCTAAAACTTGCTAAGCCCGGTGGTGGGGTACTAGGGCAATCATTCATCCAGCAGTCAGCTGTGTTTTTGAGTTAAAAAATGGTTAAAGTTGACAGAAAATTTGAAAATATCACTTGATAATCATGTCTTATTGAAAGATTAATACCTGGACACCAACTATAAAGTCTTAAAAAATGCAAACATTTTAAAAAGACTTAAATAAATAAGCAGTGCCTAGCCTGGTGGCCTGCCAGGCTTATAATACTCTGGGGGAAACCCTGACCTGCCCGAAATACACAACACATGAACATGCTAAGATTGCAAAAGTCAAGCTAGCAAAACTGACCTTTACTCATAAATATAGCCACCATTATTAGCCCCTTTTTAATTTAAACTTTTTACTGACCTGCAAAATGTGACCAAATTGGATCACACTGTTATCTTGTTATCTAGTTGTAGTGTTGACAATTAGTAAAACATTTCATCCCCTTTTCAGGTATTTTTGCGATATTTTGTCATTTTCCCAACCACCAGTATCGCTGACGTAATGCATTGCAATGGTGCGTGTGCATTGCATGTTAATCACAACATGTCCAGTCCAGTAGTATAATGCTGTCATTAAATGCTAATTTAGTTTTAGAGTCCCAGCAGGTTTGAGGTTGTCGAACTCTCTGTCAGACTAAATTGACATCTAAAGGTAATTAGTTGCACAGTTTTTTAACTAGGACTACCATATAAAAAGAGGTTTAATATATATGTTTAGGTCAATTTTCTAATGTTTATTTTTTTAAATGCTTCGAAAACTGCAGCCGAATAAAACCCCCCCAGGATTGTGATTGTAACATAAAGAACATAAAATGTTGTGTTTGCACGCTGATGGGTTAGAGAAAAGATGTTTGCTTTAGCTAAAAGTTCTCCAACCTTCACACATCCAGACAGTGGTAAAGCGCCATGCAGACATCTACTAACCTGCGACATAAATCATTGTTTTCAGCCCCACGCGAAACAAAGCGACAAGTTCCCACACGGAATGACACACGGGAGTGCAAACATGCGAATGCTAACAGAGTACAACAATAATTTTACCGCCGCACCAGAAGAAAAGAGACAGAAATGCAGAAAGCGGAGGGAGAAAGGCAAGGAGGGAAACATCAAACAGAGATAGTAGCGAGATAGCAGAGCAGCAAATCCACACTCAGAGATGTACACATATTGTCAGTTTTTTTCTCTCTAGACAGACAAAAGAAGGAAGAATCATAAGCAAAGAAAAAAACCCGAATCACTAAGTTATAGATGTATTAAAAATGAGATTGGAACAAAGCAACTGAAGAGGTATTGTGCTTTCTTTGTCGATTTTCGTCCCAGTCAGGCTGCAGAGGAATCATTTGTGTCTTCTCTGATTAGGCAAAAAAATAAAAATAAAAAATCTGCAGGAGAGACTCTGCTTTAGTTTTTGCATGAGTCAAGACTAAATTGAGGTTTATTTACCCACTCTATTTCCTGTTAAAATGTATTTACCTTCAATAAATTTAACAAAAGCTGCAATAAAGTAAAGCTTAATAGTACAATTATTTTTTACTACAGGCAAAAGATGATTTCTAATCCTTAAACTTCAAGTCTCAAAGTGGGAAATTGAAAATGAAAACAAACAAATGTAAAATCCGCCGATAAAACCTGTGAATTATCAAATGTTCTTCTTGCAGTATGGTCACTTGAGGACTTGAGCACTGTCAGCTAACTTTTATTGACTCCAAGATGGGATCTCCATGGTAACAGACTGGAGGAAGCCTGCAACGGACCGTATCTGGCCTGCATCTGAAGCTCGCAATGCCTACCTCTAAACATAATCAAGCACAAACACTCGGGAACACTTGCACCGAAGCACACAACGAAAAAAAAAGAAGAGAAACTGGAGCACTTTAGTGGGAAAGGGATCAACAGGATGACATTTAAATGGATGGAGGCTTTGGTGGAACAAATGAGTTCATTTCTGCTGTTCTAGTTGCAGTTCAAACCTCCCTCTGGATATAAAATGGTGATCCCGCTGAAATGACAGAGCGACGTCTGTTGAGAATTGTACTCTTCCCTGCTGAATTCCCCATTTCAGCAGGCCCAGGGCAACGAGAGATAAAAGCAACAGGAAAACAGAGAGTTTAGTTATACACAATCAGCCCTGCTGCTCCCAATCAGTCATGATGGTAGCAACACAGCACGAGGGGGAACAGAGGCGCCGCTCCAGCGAATGTAAAAACGCGTGGCACACAAAGGTTGTGTTGGCGTGTGTGTGGGGGCGTGCGCGTGTGTGTGTGTGTGGGTGTGTGTGTGTGTGTGGGGGACAGAGTAAGGCACAAAAAAGCAGAAGATAAGTGTTCACAAAACTGAAGGTTAAATAGAATGGAATGTAGGAAACCAATCAAGTGTTTGTACTGAAGATGTACATTAACGAGAGTCTCAGCATCAATTTAACAAAATTGCCAAGGTACACTGCCTGGCCAAAAAAAAAGTCGCCACCTGGATTTAACTAAGCAAATAGGTACAAGCCTCCTATTGGATAAATACTGCATAGGCGATCATCTTTCAGCTGGCAACAAGTTATTTAACCCCAGTTGATGCAATGAGTAACTCCTCATTTCTTAAACAACCATGGCAAAAGACACATCCTGTGGTCGTGGAAAAGACGTTAGTCTGTTTAAGAAGGGTCAAATCATTGGCATGCATCAAGCAGAGAAAACATCTAAGGAGATTGCAGAAACTACTAGAATTGGGTTAAGAACTGTCCAACGCATCATTAAAAACTGGAAGGATGGTGGAGAACCATCGTCTTCCAGGAAGAAATGTGGTCGGAAAAAAATCCTGAATGATCGTGATCGGCGATTACTTAAACGTTTGGTCAAATCAAATCGAAGAAAAACAACAGCAGAACTCAGGAGTATGTTTAATTGTGAACGCAAAAGCATTTCCACACGCACAATGCGAAGGGAACTCAAGGGGTTGGGATTGAACAGCTGTGTAGCCGTAAGAAAACCTCTAATCAGTAAGGCTAACCAGAATAAAAGGCTTCAGTTTGCTAGGGAGCATAAAGATTGGACTCTGGAGGAATGGAAGAGGGTCATGTGGTCTGATGAGTCCAGATTTACCCTGTTCCAGAGTGATGGGCGCATCAGGGTAAGAAGAGAGGCAGGTGAAGTGATGCACCCATCATGCCTAGTGCCTACTGTACAAGCCTGTGGGGGCAGTGCTATGATCTGGGGTTGCTGCAGTTGGTCAGGTCTAGGTTCAGCAACATTGTGTGCCCAAAGAATGAGGTCAGCTGACTACCTGAATATACTGAATGACCAGGTTATTCCATCAATGGATTTTGTCTTCCCAAATGGAACGGGCATATTCCAAGATGACAATGCCAGGATTCATCGGGCTCACATTGTGAAAGAGTGGTTCAGGGAGCATGAGACATCTTTTTCACACATGGATTGGCCACCACAGAGTCCAGACCTTAACCCCATTGAGAATCTTTGGGATGTGCTGGAGAAGGCTTTGCACAGTGGTCAGACTCTCCCATCATCAATACAAGATCTTGGTGAAAGATTAATGCAACACTGGATGGAAATAAATCTTGTGACATTGCAGAAGCTTATTGAAACAATGCCACAGTGAATGCGGGCTGTATTCAAAGCTAAAGGCGGTCCAACAAAATATTAGAGAGTGACCATTTTTTGGTGGTGACTTTTTTTTTGGCCAGGCAGTGTATAAAAGGTCAAACCGTAATGTATTATCCCCCCGATGATGCATTACATGCTAATGTATCACAATTTCTACTACTATAAATAGAGATTTCGATGAAACAGGTTTATTATTTTACCTGAAACATCCTACCAGTATTCAAAGCTGCCCTTTTAGTTATCCACAATCATTTTTCTACTTCAGGGCTTCAGTATTGCCTATCTCTAGGTATCTTTTTGTGCATAATAGTTTGTTCCTCTATATTTAACACTTTTATTTCTGCTGCTGCTTTTTGTTATTTGATCAGTAAACCTATTTCCAGTAGAGACCTCATTGGTACCTATTGTGTGAGCTACACACTAACAAACTGCTAGGTTAGCTGGCAGTTGTTTTGCTTATAGATGATCTATTAGCAAAGGTGCATTTTGTTACTGTTTTACCTGTAAATATGGTCAAATTTATCAAGGTAAAACACCACTAGATGGCCACAGTTATCTCTTCTTGCTTAGTTAAAAATGACCATCCTGAAATTAAACCAAAATCTCAAATCCTCTCATTTAAATATACATTTATAAATGTAATGATTTATAAATTTATATTTAAATATAAATTAAATATATATCAATTAATTGATATCAATTAAAACTTTCCATATTATTTCATTACTCATCAATCATTTGCTTACTTAAACAACCCACTCTATGGAGGAAATTGTTTCCTGAATTTAGGAAACAAAAACTACATCAAAATCCTGCGTTATGCGATGATAATGACTTCTCTACAACTTCCTATAACCTGTTTCCAAGCAAAACCCAAAGGTTTAAAAAGCCTATTTCTATGTTCCTTAGGAAAAAGTTTCATTGGATCCTTTGCGATTTTAGATTTCACAATTTATGTTTAAGGTTACTCCACTAGCCTGAGTTATCTCTATTGTCAGATGGACCACAAAACAAACCCACTCCCCCCTTCATGAACCTCCTCTCACCTCTTGCAGGGGCAGGAAAAAGAGCTGATAAGGATTTCAAGAGAAACTCCTAATTCTTCTGCTGCTTCATTAGCATTTGGCTCTTGTATCATGAGATATGTTTTAGTTTCATCTCATTTTAAAATTTGGGAGTCTTCTGTTGCTTTACTTCTAAAGTTGTAACTTTTTTTTATCATGCACAAGTGTTTTGCCAGGGGGCTTCATATGGTGGTCAGTTGGACCTGGTGGGGGTCGGAGTTGCAGCACCGCTGCAGCTTCTGCCTGTTCTCCCCTGCTGAGCTGCTGCAAGCGGCTGTGAGCAGGAGTTGCAGCTCCTCCCTGGTGCTTCATTGTTCTCTAGTCTAAATAAACATACTTGTTGCTTCCTCCTGCTTATTTTTATTTGCAACACTCTCTTCTTTCTGTAGTTGCTTTTAATCATGTCTTATTACAGTTTAGTGTTGATTCTCTACAAGTAGCTCCTCATGCACCAGTGTCACACAAAAATATCTTTTCCCCAATAACCAATAGTTATTTCAGGCTTAATGTTAACCATTGATGGCAAATTGTGTAAATTTAGCAAAACTTCCTTTGTTTGATCAATTTCCATTTCATTCACTTCATCTCATTTGGGATGCGATGTCTCATTATCAGACTCTGGTTCACTCAGAGCTGATTCTAATTATACTCAGGCGTTTTGTTTTTCAGGACAGTTTCTGGCCAAATGTCCTTCTTTTCCACAACACCCTGAATTATTTGATCTTAGATTTCCTCTTCTCCCTCTAACACCTCCTTTTTATAAAATATTCCTGCTGAAGCTTTTTTTAAATGTTTACTACCTTCTCAGCATGGAGGGAAATAATTCACATACTCATCTAATGTTCCAGTTCCCAATTCTATATAAATGATTTACTCATATTAACCCATAATTTACTATCCATTTGTTCAGTAGTTTTTATTTTCAAAAGGGTTCTGCCTTTCAATAACCTTCCAATCTTTACACTGCAGTTCATCTTTTGGTTCACACTTACTGCTGTTTTACCCATTTTGAACAATTTAGTCCAGTTCATCAACACATAGGATGTTCTAAAACTGGGATTTTTTATTTTTTTTTTACCCCTCCAGAGGTCTTTTTGTGGGCTCTAGTGTCCCTTATATGACAGTAGGCTGACAGGAAACAGGGAAGGAGAGGGGGGAAGACATGCGGCAAATGTCGTCGGGTCCGGGAGTCGAACCCGCGACGGCCGCGTCGAGGACTCAAGGCCTCCAAATACGGGTCGCGCCAACCGCTACGCCACCACGGAACGCCCCTAAAACTGGGATTTTTATAGCGGGGTAACAATTTAAAAAAATACCAATTGTAGTAATTCTCATTAGAGTATTTCTGAAACCGAACTGAAAAAAGAAGCAAGTTTATAAACAGTGTACAGAAACAATAAACCCCAGAAAAAAACACTAAAGTAAAAGCAAAACCGTAATAAAAATAAAAAGCACAAGAAACTCAAAACAAAAAACAACAGTAACAGAAGTTGTACCACTATGGTCTGGAAAGTGCTCTCTTCACAGGTCCAAGCTTCTAGTTGATCACTCGTCAAACTGAAACTTGACTTTCCAGACTCGACTGTCTCCCCTGAGGGAAGATAGGAGGAATCCTTTCCTATGGCAGTGGTCTGGGCAGCACTCGGTACCTGGATCCAGCAATCAGTGGTGGCCTGTGTCCCATCGGTTTGTGCTGCCTTGGTCAAAGCCAAACTTGAGTTCTCAGACTCAACTGTCTCTTTCTCCGAGGGAAGATTGGAGGAATCCTTCCCTCGGACAGTTTCCTGGATGGCGTCTTGGATCCAGGAACCAACTGCCACCTGGCACCAATCTTCTATTGCTGCGTTTGTCAAAATAGCACTTGAGTTCTCAGATTCAAGTGTTTCTTTCTCCGAGGGAAGATTGGAGGAATCCTTCCCTCGGACAGTTTCCTGGATAGCTTCGTGGATCCAGGTATCAACTGCCGCATGGCACCAATATATTGCTGCGTTTGACAAACTAGCACTTGAGTTTCCAGACTCAATTGTTTCTTTCTCTGAGGGAAGATTGGAGAAATCCTTCCCTATATCAGTGGTCTGGACAGCGCTCTTTTCATGGGTCCAGTCTTCTTGTGCCGTCTTCATCCGAGCAAAAGTGGAGCCTTCGGACTCAACTTTGGGGTCCTTACCAGCCGGTGAAGGACCAAAAGGAAAAGGACAAAAATCATCGTGCTCAGAGAAGCAAGCTTCCCCAGCCGGGGAAGCTTGGATCTCTGGCGAGGAAGGCTCCTCTAAAACGTCCCCAACCGGGGAAGGTTCAAAAAGGAACGCATTAAGATCATCATTCTGGGAGAAGCAAGCTTGCCCAGCCAGGAAAGCTTGCTTCTGTGGCGAGGAAGGCTCCTCTAAAACTTCCCCAACCGGGGAAGGTTCAAAAAGGAAAGCATCCAAATCATCATACTGGGAGAAGCAAGCTTCCCCAGCCGGAGAAGCTTGCTTCCCAGTCAGGGAAGGCTCGCAAGGAACCTCCGCAGTGGAGGAAGGTTCAAAAAGGAACGCATCGAAATCATCGTATGCAGACTCAGTGCTCTCGTCCTTAGAGACACTTTCGTCTGAATCGCTACCAGGAAAGATTTTGTCAAAAACCTTCTGCATTCTGGTGCTAACCAAATATCCAAGTCCAAAACCCAGAGGAAAAAACACGCCAACTAAAATCCTGTTCATAATGAAAAGCTTTGCTAGACACAGTGATGAAGTTCGAAGAGCTGACTGAATATGAACTGATGATTTGAAATACAAGCCCTCATAACCTCAGAAGTTCTTTGATCGTTTGACCACATCACAGATGAGGTCATAGCTACAATGAGGTCACAGTAGTTCTGAGGCAATGTTTCGTTTCTGCTCGTTTCTATGGAAACACTCAGATCAGTTCCACATAACCCAAAGAATTGACCCTTTGCAACTGTGTCACTTAATCATTCGAGGTGCCATGACAGATGTTGGAAGTGAGGATGGGAGTATGGAACGAAGCGACGAAAAGTTTTTAAAAGTTGTTTGGAGTCGGTGTTTTTTTTAATTGTTTAAAAAACTTAATAGCTATGATAGCTGTTTAGTTAAGGTTTCCAGCAAAAAGGCGTGAAAATCTGTTAAGTATTTAGCCATTTATGATGAATTAAATGCGCTGATACTTCACTAACATAGCACCGAGTGGAGCGGGCCGCTCTAAGATGGCGGCTCTATGTGACGTCAGCGACAATAGGCCGGAGCGGTCCATATGCCTCTGGTTTCTTTGCCTGCTTCTTTGCTGTTTGGACATTTTCTGCTCTATTTTTCAGCTCGCAGCCGGTTCTGGTTTTAGTTCTAATAGTTCATGTAGTGAAAACAAACAAACTTAGAGTTGTTCGAGTTCTCCAGAGCCGAGCATGAACGGTGAAGGATTAGCACTTGGTTCAGTTCACTTTAAAACTACTTTGGTAGTTGTTTATAAAAAAATACATAAAAACACTATGTTGTTGGTAAAGAAACTAACAGACTGCTTCCGACAGGAAGGTGAAACCCATAATAGCCTAGTTAGCTTACCTGACTTTCCGTGTTTTTCTCTTCATGGCAGACTCCTCTCCTGCCTCTCAGCAGGTTTTCACCTCAGCTCAAATTAAAAATGGTGCTTAATTTCCCAAAATGGTCTTATATTGTTTTATCCTAAATTTTGGGGGGAGTTTTTATTGTTAAAAAGCTCCTGTGCTGCTTCTTCGGGTCATTTAAGTTTAATCAGTTCGGCCTATTTTGAGCTTTTAGAACGAGCCGTTTTAAGACTTCTTGTTAATTTAAATGCAACTAAGCTGCCGCTAGCTACGTCCCCATCACGTTTACACTCGCATTTGAAAATGGCCGCAAACTGATGCGCAATTATACAGCTGTACAGCTTTGAAAAGCAGAAGTAGAGCCTCCTGCACAACCAACAAGAATGCAGCACGTGGTTTCTGGATTGTAAGTCAACAACCAAACACTTGTCTTTTCCAGCAGCTTTTGTACAGCGTTAAAATCAGCTGAATAAAGTCCTCCTCCCAAGTCTTGACCGGTCCGCAGTAATACAAAGGTTGGGGACCGCCGCTCTAGAGATTTGCAATGATTTCCACATTTTACTTTTCACATAGAATCCACTTTGTAATATTTATGTGTCTGCACTGAAATGAATCAGATGCAGTTTGATTCATTTTACCTTATGAATTGTAAATGATCAGCTTATTATGAAATTTTAGTGATTCTTTTTGACAATCTGTTCTCAATTTCTTTGATATGGGACAAGATATAGGACATAACGTTCTGCATCACCTTCGTTTACTTATGCTTATATGTGAAAATGATAACTTCATCATAAACGGCTTTAAAATGTTGACGTTTGACATAAATCCTTCTGGTGAAAACTAACAAATATTCTTTTAGAATATTCTTTTAGAACAAGTAGCATGTTTTTATTGATTAATTGGGAAGATCTATGTGTTTCTGAAAAAAGCACATTATACAGTACATTAACTGTGGCAATTGGAATGTTCAGGCATAACATTATGACCACTGAACGCCGACGTTAGTAACACTGATTTTACCGCATCATTGCAGCCTGTAGTATAATTTAAGGTCTGTCCATTTTACAAAAATTTCTTGAACTTACCAATAATCTATGAATAAATATGAATGTGTGACTCCAGTTAATAACATCTGCCAACAGGAAGTATATTAGTTTAACCAGAGGTCACAGTACATGCAAGTTAATTAATCAATCAATCAATCAATCAATCAATCAATCAATCAGGTTTATTCGTATAGCACATTTCAGCAGCAAGGCAGCATAAAAACACAAAAATAAAAGGTCATAAAAAACAACATGCAGTCACTGATCGAGAAACCAGCAACCAGCTTTGCGCAGTGGTCAGACTCTCCCATCATCAATAAGATCTTGGTGAAAGATTAATGCAACACTGGATGGAAATAAATCTTGTGACACTGCAGAAGCTTATTGAAACAATGCCACAGCGAATGCGGGCTGTAATCAAAGCTAAAGGCGGTCCAACAAAATATTAGAGTGTGACCATTTTTTGGTGGTGACTTTTTTTTTGGCCAGGCAGTGTATTTAAACATTTATATCAGATCAAATGAAGATCCTCTGATAAAAACTGAAATAATAAAAAGGTATTTTTAAAATATATCAATTTATGGCACACTTGGACAAAGTCCAGCTGATGTAGCACAGGTACTGGAAACCTATTTTATTCAACCTGAACCTTCTTTAGTAAAGTGCTGTAAAAACTGTCAAAAGGACATTAAGTCAACATACACACCAGGATCAATATGTGAAGCAGGGGGGTTTAAATTTGCTGCATTACAAACACATTTAGAGCTAAACACAAACATTTTCAGAGAAATCAATGCTTCCTAATGCTGCACTGTTAGTGATTTTAGAAAGGATGCTGATGCTGTAATACATGTGCTATGCCAGAAGGTGGCAGTAATATTGACATTGACTACATTAAAATTTAGAAGAAGTAGATAGCATTTATTGTCATTGAACAGAATTCAACGAAATTTCCATTGCAGCTCCTGTGCAAAAGGTCAAATATATACAGTAAAAATAAGCAAACACACAATAATAATAATAACAATATATACAACTAAATTAACTAAAGGCACTCAACCATCCAAAGAAGTAGCAGCAGGTCCAATTATGGCAAAGTACAGATAATGTGACAGTGCAAAATGCAGAACAATATGACTGTGTGGGGGTGGGGGATATGTATGTGTGACTGCAAGGTAGAAGTAGATCTTGAGGATGACCAAAGCTGAGCTAGACTAGAGATTCTCACAAAACCAAAGCTGCACCTGTAAAATGTGATTCAATGTGTAGCTCTCATTTGGAATTTTTCTAAAAATTAACATTTTTGCAGGTGGATTACAAATGTACAACATGACAAATCACACAACATTAATGTGTCCAATACTGCACTTGCAAAGGACTGCTTGAACGCAAATTTTTTTTTGTTGATTTTTAGTTGAATATTACATTTAAACTGCTATGTAAGTATATTCGGCCTGCTTGTAAAGTATTTGCAGAATTGGGTGGATTTTCCATGCCCTCGATACACAAAAGTACTTTTATTGCCTGATGTTGACGCTTATTGAGAATTGTGGGAACAATGTGATGTAAAAGAAAGGAGTCAGTAAAATGTGAGCTAATCTTAATCGATATCTTCTTTGCGGTATTGAACAATATTGTCCCGATAACATGCTTTCCTGATAGTGTACAGCTATAATGTGGATGGTGGATGCACATCGAGGAAAAAAATGTCTAGTTTCATGTGGGGAGAACCTCAATCCTTTTTTATTGCGTTTCCAAGCAGTTAAAATGGGAAATAGGAAATCCAAGATCTTTTTGTTTGCCAACTAGATTCCCACAGAGCACCGTACAGGGAACAACACCCTTTAGTATGGTCTAATAATGTGGGTATCTGCCTGCATCATCTTTGTGGTGAAAGAAGAAAATAAATTGTCAAATTTCATATCAAATGTCACATGCTTGCTCAGCTGATGTTGTTGACATCTGAGTGTATTAAAATCAGTCGTGATGCGTTTCCAAAAGTCACAGCGCAGACGCACACCCAAGCATTTTCAGGGCTGGTAAAAATTCTCACTTTTAAAAAATGTGTAACCAAGACTAATGTACAGTTTGAAAACACAAAATATGTAAAAAGCAAACCCTTTGATCTCTTTTCAGACTGGTTAGGATGAACTTCTACACTTAAAATTAACCCAAATTAGATTGTCACCCCAAGTAATTCCAGCACTTTCTTGTGTCCAAACAACTGATCATTCATAAACAGAGGCAAATATAATAAACTGGATCAGGAATGGAGAACATGCAGTTGTTGCAAAAGCAAAATAAAAAAATAAGATAAATTCTGAGCTAATCGGTCAGTTTTCTCTGTTTAAATCTTCCAAATAAAGCCATTGTTGTTTAGATGGCATTTATCATTTAATAGTTCGTTATTTACTGTGCTTCATTTTCTGCGCTCTGTCAGTTTGGCATTGATTGCTCCATCCTGAGAGTGTAACAAGACAAGGTACTCCACTGTTTTAATGAAAAACTGCAGTAACTCAAAAGTCAAGATGAACGATGAGTCATAAGTCAAAGTCTCTGAGCATTTTCTGCACGTTGATCTCTCGCATACTCAAAATTTATGTTTTTCTTAAAACCTCCTATTTCTTATGTTCTCTCATGCCGTTGCTGAAAAACAGCAAGGCGTGTTATTTTATTGAAATATGATAGAATATATTAGTGATATTTTCTGTAATATTTCTGCAAATATCCCCAAGATGAAATTCTGGAAATGATTTCTATCAGATGAGTTGAACCGAATCACTAATGCGTTTGACGTGAATGCTGATTTATCGCCATGCCACAGATGTACGTATTTGGTAAATGTAAGAGTTTGGAATTGATGTTTTTACGATGAACTGGCGACCTGTCAATGTGACCCTGTTTCCCACCCAATGACCCCTGAATTTAGCCTCCAGCCCTGCTGGGACCCTGCAAGAATAAACGAGTATTGAAAATAGGTAGAGGACTGCATGGACCTTTTAATTGCAAACTGCTAATAAAATAGGAATTAGTATAGAAAAACAGACAAACTTTCAATCAGTTTCTCCTGAATTTCTGCTACTCTGTTCTTCCCTAGCTGTCAGTTTGTTTTTTTCAGTTTGAATGAAACGGGCTATTCTTGTGTTTGTGTTGAACAGGAACACACAGCGAGGGTCAAAATCAGGTCAGAAGGAATACTAATAAACAAAGCAGCTGTGGGTTTTTCCTCTCCGTAGCTTTGGAGTGAACATGTCTGTCATATTTCCATCTAACCTTCTTCCACTGCCCTCTCCTCACGTGGGAATTTGGGTAATTTCCATAAAACAGAAATTCCCCTCATAGAAAACAAAACCATCTGGACGCAGGTGTTCTGTATTAATCCATCATATTATCTCTCAGGGCTTCCCAGTATTTATTTCTCTTCCTCCTCTCTTGTTCCTGCCCTCCCCCTCTTCCCTCCCTCCATTCACACACCCTCATTAAACTTCTCAGTCTCGTTTTCTTCACTTTCTTTAAGCATGCTCCTCTCCTCCTATGCCCATGTCATCAGCATCTCCCCGCATCCTTTCCAGTTCTTCAACCTCTACTCCACCACCTCGCATCTGCAGCCTCTTCATCTCATTTTTGTGTCTTTCTGTTTTTAAACTCATTTTCCAAACTTCTTGCTCTGCTCCCAATTATTTCCTTCCCCTCTATCATCTACATCTCTTCATTATCATCTTTCTGCTCTTCTTCTGCTGCCACGCAACACAACAAAAAGAGGAAGGCAGCGCTCGCTGCCTGCATTGTTACCTTTTTCGCAAGTAGCTCCGCCGTAGCTGGGCAGGCAGAGGCACACAAAGGAGCTGATCTCATCGATGCAGGTTCCTCCGTTCTGGCACGGATTAGACTGGCAGTCGTCAATGTCTGAAGGGAAAGATTGAAGGGAGAACAGGAGATGAGTCAAAGTCACATGTTTACTTTGAAGAAGTGTTTGTACTCCTTGAACTTATTCACATTTTGAGACACTACAACCACATGTTTCATTGGAGTTTCATGGGATTTTCTGTGACAGAGCAACGCAAAGCAGAGCACACTTGGCAAGGGGATAGAAAAGCCTACAATTATCTATTTTATTTTTGACAAATAAGAACCTGAAAATCGGTACTGCATATTTAGTTATCCCACATTGATCAATATTTGTATAACCCTCTTTTAATTGCCATGAGTGTAGCGATATGCTTCTACCATTTCCAGCGAGTAAAATACATAAACATTCGCCTTTGTAAAACATGCAAGTCATCATCAAGTTAGATAAGGATGTAATGTTGATTGTGCAGTGTCACGCTGGACTCTAATTTGGATTTAGGTCTGGGCTTTGACTAGGCCATATCAATACATGCCTCAACTCTTCCACAGGATTGCCCTGTAAGTTTTTTGAGCATATTTATTCAAAGTAGAGGAGGAGGAGACAAAGTGAATGCCAAACTCTCCAGATTGCTTTTTTTTAAGCGGCCACCGTTTTAAACTACTTTGTGTTAGTCCGCCATTTAAAATGCCAATAAACCCCATTTATATTTGAGGTTGTGATGTCAGAAGATGTGTGAAAATTAGGACAAATTAACACACTCTTTCATACACAAACATCCCTCTACAAACAGCAGTTTATGCAGCTACCTGCCACAGCTCAACGCTAAGTTTTAGTCAGATTAGAGGTGTTTCTGTGAAAGTTATAATTAGGGCAAATTGATTGAATTCATCAGCGAGCTGTTTGGGGATGCAGTGGAGCGCATGAAGCTAATTGCAACGTGTTTGCAGGACGTGGCGCAGAGCTGCAGTCAAACCCTGAGCAGCAAAAGCAACAGAGAGCGCATGCACCGAACACCCACACACACCCACACCCACACACACACAGAAGATTCAATTTGTACCAGTGGACCCAATTCAAATTCTTCACCCATTGGGAACCACAAAACATATATACAGATCAATTTTAATTAGGCAAACATTCTTTAATTCTAACTTAAGAATTATGTTGCCTTTATAAACAAATTCAAACACATATTCCACAAAAGCTCATGTTCAGTAGAAAAATGCCAATTGTATTTTTTTTTTCTTCTTTTTTTTGGCTGATCTCCGCCTGAAGGCACAATCATTAAAGCTGCAGCTGGCAACTTAACAATCCTCAACCATCACAAGCTCTGAGAGACTCTCTGAGGCTCTGACAAGAGGTCATGGTGGGAGGCAGAACAACGTCTGAGGGCTGAAGGAAGATATGGAAATGAGAGGATGCTGAAAATCGGTGCAGAGCTGGGTGAGGAGGCTGAGGGGATGGAAACAAGGGTGGAAGTGGAAAGACGGAGCGGAGGTGATACCATTCTGCGAGGAAGTTAGTGATTTTTGGGGTCGGATTACAGCAGCTTTGTAGGCGGCAGCGTTTGGGCGGATCAGCCCGTTTGGTGCGAACAGCATGACAGCTTTGTTGCTGTTGCTCCGCTTAGGGCCGGCTGATCTCAAAGGCTAAAGTCGATGCGGACAAAAGATATCGAGCGAGAGGAAATGGAATAAGACGCTCAATTTATTCTGAGGTCGGACAGCCGTGTACATCTGTCCTAATGTATATCTGGCGTGAGACAAGAAATGATGACAAAACGACAAAAAACAAATTACTTTATCTGCCATAAAAATGAACTTCACATGCTGCATCAAACTGTCTTAAATGGTTATTCTTCTCCTTTCATGTTCAAACTGCAGGGATTTGAAAAGGTTCCAAACAACGCAGCTGTGAAAATCATGTTTCACCTTGCAAATGTAGTCATAACCATTAAACCTTTTCATATTTTGCCAAAATTACAAACAAAACTTTGGTCTATTCCAAAAAATAAACATGTTTTGATCAGATATATTCAATTGCAGCTCTGTGTGTTGAGGATTATTATCCAACTGGATGATGAAACTTAGTCCTAATCTTAATTCATATTTAGTCCAAGTCATTCTTTTTTGCATGTGAGCCAAAATGTTAAATTTTAGTCTCATTTGACCAGCTCACCTTATTTCACCTGCCGAGTCCCAAACATGTCTTGTAGCATACTACAAACAGAACTTTTTATTACTTTCTTTCAACAATGGTTTCATTTTGTCAACCCTCAGATTTGAGGAGTGCATGACTACTACTGAATTGAAGTTTGAGGTTTTAAAGTGACAACATCATAAAAAAGGTAAACTGGCATGAATACTTTTGAGAAGCACTGTCAGTGCAATCAACCCAAATAAACTAGTTCAAAGAATATCTGTAGGTTTACAGAAAGGTTGTGTCTGTGAATAAAACATGATTAAAAAAGTTAAAAAGGAAATAAAAAAATACCAGGAAAGAAAAATCCTTGGGCTCGCCTTAACAAATATTTCTACCATTTCTCATTTTGTTGTGTTAATTATCTGTTTATTTCAGATAAACAGAGTTAAAGATCACCTCTACCCAACCGTCCACATTTTCTCTCCCCTGCGGTCTCTTTTCCTTCCAGCACTCAGATTTATGTCTTCAATTCTCTTGTAAAATACCCGTGAACTCTGAAGCCAAATAAACCCAGACAACTCTTTCTCATAGCCATATAAAAGTGTTTAACAGATATGAACAATTTCACGCTCGTGAACCCTTGAATTTGTCTGCGGTCCTCCATAGGGTTTTTTTTTTGGCTTTCACTAAACTTGTAATCTATCTCTACTAAATACCGACTGCATAACATTTTATATTTTACCGAATTCTGGTGAAAATCCATCTCTCCATTTGCTTCACAATCGGTTCTTTGTATGGGATGTAGGAAAAGTAATTTTAAATGTGGTTTCTTTACCCGAATTTACCTGAAATCTAATAGTCAATCATGTCTGCTGTGCTTTCCTCCTGTTTTCTGAGGAAATGCTTTTACTTTGACTAGTTAGTTGTTTTTGTCTCTGGTTTTAGTGAGTGTCAATTATTGTCTCTCTCTTTCTGACCTGATCACCTTCTACCCTATGAGATGTCTCAGCTCCCCATAACCCTGTGAAAGATGAACTGTGCATAACGAACAGATGGACGAAGGACCGCACTAATAAGGAAATAAAATCCAGACTAAAAATATCCCATCTTTCAGATAATCTAAAAATCTATTTCTGTTGACATATACCCTACATATTGTGTTTTCATGTTTTGTTTTGAGAGCATATAATGTGCAACAGTTATTCTTTTCTCACCTAGGTATTGATCAAAACACTGGTAATTATTAGCATAGGCTAACTGGTTAGGCTAATGCAGGGGATGCATCTAGGAAGCAGATGCTCAGTCGCTGTAACCTCTGAGTTCTCTGTGAACTGCTCGAGTGAATCAAAATGCTGCGTCACGTTTGTAAATCTGTAGCTACTGACTGGAGAAAAGCTGCTGACCTCTGTGCGCTGTGCACCTCATCATCCACTGACCCAATTCACCGCTGCATGGCTCAGCTGCTCTTGTTCCCAACCACTCCGCTTCGACACGAGAGCTACACATGTTTACAGACATATAAATGATATAAATGTTTATAGCCACTTGGTTTTCATAAGTGCTCGCGTGTGGATGCGTTCACTCATTATCTGCATTTTATTTTTTTCTAAATGTGTGACAGTGAGCTGTTTTGCATAATGCCCTATTTTCTATTTTCAACAGTAAAAACGATCTGCGGCAACTGATGAAAAGAAACGTCAAAAAGGGGAACATTTGAAGTATTTTTACCCTTTCTGTAACACAAAAATAACCGCAGCTTCCTTTTCTGTTATTCTTGAAGTCGCTTTTTAATAAATGCTGCTCCTGTGAAGATGGAGTCTACTGTTTTTTTTTTCTGAATGCAAAAACTAATGGCTTTTTCTTATCTAATGTTTATGATGACAGCTATTCATTTATCAAACTGATAACTGTTTAAAGATCCCAATTTTGAAAGCATCTTTCAAAATGCCTTAAGTGTTCCCTCTTTGGTTATCTAAGATTAACTAATAAAACATGGAGTGGGAAAGAAGGAGAACAGCTGGTTAGACATAATGAAAATTTAACATTCAAGCAAATTTTAAAAAACGATGGCAACAAATACAAAACACAGTATTCCTGTGTATATTTACCTTCTCTTCTGTGCAGATTTATTATGTAAATATGCATCTACAAAGGTTGGAGGGTGCGAAAAGATCTCATTACGAGTCGCATTCTTCCACAACCAGCCTCAGTAGGTGGCAGCTACGGATAAATGAAACCCCGACAGAGCACGAAGGCACCTTTTTTCCTTTTTTCCTGTACAAGACTAAATGCCAGCCGTAGCTACAGATCAAACAGCCGACTGATCAATTACACAGAGAACCTTTGAACCAGTAAATGCCACCCAAAGACTTCACGTCTAACAAGGTTCTACAGAGGTCATGAGGGGATGATATTAATATCAAAGAGGAAGACTTTTTATTTTGGCAGACACCCAGAGGAAAATGTACATTTATCAGAGCAAGCCAGAGCCGCACTCTCGTGCTAAAAGCATCGGCACGGAATCCAAAGCTAAAAATCGTACGGTACGCCAGCGCAACCCTCCGCTTCCCTGGAACTCTGACAAATCGGGTCAGGCTTTCTACGTTCTCCTAATTGCAGCTGAACCACAGCTGCCGTTATGTAAAAAATAAACCGACATAACATGCTGTAAAATAAAGGCTTTGAAATGGAAATGTTTTTTGTCACACGAAGGTTCTGGTTAAAAGGCTTTTTGTGTTTGTCGTCTTTTATAGCGGCGACCCTGGATGATTGACTTCCCTTTTGGTTTGCTGAGGGGCATTGACATTTCCAAAGCCTTCTACAAAGATGGATACCTTTCTGTTTAGCTGCTGCTCATCCAGACACCGTGAACGCTCAATGGGCCATGTTGCGCTTTTTCAGAAAGCAGATTTTCTGCGTGAGTATGTCTAAACACACTATAAATTTTGGTTTAGTTGTCTTTGCTGCAAAGAACAAAGACAGGAACAGCAACAAGTGTTTGTATAAACATTGTAAACCTCTTCATTTGCTATTTTATTTATTTGCAGAGTAAATATGTGCTACTAATTCACATGTTCGTTTTACAACCATCTTTATCAGCAGAAACTCCTTTTTTCTTTTTTAATTACACAATAACTTTCTTTAAATGATTCTTTCCCTTTATACCATAGGGATTACTGCTTACACCATTACTGCTTATTGGCACACAGCTAATTGTTTTGTCGTTTTCGAGCATGCACTGTTATATTTCAGTTAGTGTCTGAAAATATGCACTCCACGAAAAATGCCACCGGGTAAAATGAATGAATCCAGATATTTCCCCCTAAGGATGCAGATCAGCATAGAAAACAGTGGTGTAATTACTAAACCAAACAGCTCACATCTGTGCATACTTATTCTCTAGTTTTCTTAGAATTTTTACTGCTTGATGATGTAAAGAGAAAAGAAAAAACCTTATTTTGTTTACTGATGAGATCATGAGTATTTAATATTTATCAATCACTATTTAAGTGTTCAGAGCAGCTACACAGCATAGTTTTCCCCAATACCAACTAAACAGAGTTAGAAAGATTATGTCCATATTTCTTAAAGTACAGAGAGGTATATTGTTGCACTGGAATTCAAATTTTTTTTTTTTTTTACCCAAATGGAAAATTAAATTGACTCATATCATCCGGGTACCTTCAAAGATACTTGGATCATATGAGGGAGACTGTGGGCAGGAAGGTTCTCCGGTAGCAGTCAGTCTTGCAGTGAATCTGATAAGGCTTCTGACTGAAGACCGTTGCGCTCTACAACCTCATGACTGTCATGACATGCTAACAGCTCAATATCTGGGCAGCAGAGATGCTATTCAACATGTCCTGGATGACACTATCAGTTATTGGTAAATACTGCTATTCCACCTCATTTGCTTTGGCCTCTCCTCTTTTAAACTCTCTGTCCATATGGTTAGAAACCTGGGCAGAGAGACAAATTTGGGAATGTGATCATTTCTCATTATGATTGATGGAAGAGATGGCTTTAGCTTCCTCCTTCTCTGTCTGCCCTTTAGTTCTGCTCTGCATCCATTAAGTCTATTTTTCAACTCCTTTGGGATTGGAGAAGGATGTAAAATGTGATTATTCTTATTCTTCATTAAACGTTCACCAATAAATGAATATCGCTTCAGCCTGTCTGCTTTTGGGTCCAATAAAACATGGACATGATGGACACCACCTAAACATGATGACAAAGTTACAGATACGTGTGTGTTTGCTTCGACGATGTTTACATGTGTGATAAGAGAAAAGTTTCTCTGGATGAGGTCGCCGAGATTCGTCCTTAAAAATCTTGTGCTTTTCAGTTGTTTGATCTCCAAGGAATATTGTTGAATGTCGCTTAAGTGCAAGTTCATTAAATAAGAAACAGCCTTGTTCAGCGAGAAATTTGCGGAAAATCTTAAATGCCACACATGCATATTGGAATAAGTAAAGCACTACACTGCACTTAGAGGCAATCAAAGAGCATTCATACTGAGTTAAGTGAAGACTGACGGAGGAGTAGGTGTGCAAATAATCAGAATAGTTCCGTGTATTTGCTCTGGGTTTTATTGCAGCATCACAGACAGGCTCAGTAGGAAGAAGAGAAAACAAGAACATAAATGCAGCGCGATTGAAAGCTCTGAGCTATTCTTCAGGAAAATCTGAGAAACCCTGATCAACCTCTGACATTAAAATAAAATAACGTATTTCTGGTTTAAGCATTTCATCATCTGTACTTGGCTAACATGTAAGGATGAACAAAGATATGTTACTTCCTCATTCCCCTCAGACAGAGTGGTACAGTACATCATGTGCAGCCACATACATACAGGCAGTGATCCGAATCATTGTGGTTTAACAGATATTTCCACACATCAAGGAAATGTCAGGAAAGTGAGCCTAAGAAACTGGCTGGTGGACATTACCAGAATATCACACAGGAACATCAAATAAAGAGAGAAGGTATATCTCCATCTCGCTTCCTGATGGAGCGAGATGGAGATATAAATATGGGAACGTGTGTGTGTGTGTTTTATTTTTATGTGTGTGTGAGTGGGGGGGAGGCTCACAATGTGTTTCATACAGGTCTGTGCTTTGTTTGACAGCACTGCTCCGACATTCATAACAACCTAGAAAAATGTAATGAGGTAAAATGTCACAACATCTCACATCGCCGGGCTAGCCTTCACTTCTGACACCCTGACTCTGCTCACCAATGCTGTACGTATGGATGTGTGTGGGAGTGGGCGCGTGTGTGTGCATGTGTATTTGCTGCTTGTGTCTTCAGAGTCTGTTTATATTTTGTGTGGGATGTGGATGCCGGTGACCAGGAGAAAGAAACGCCAGCTGCCACCAGTATCATTCAACCACACACTATTTCTTTCTCTGCACAGAGAAGGAGCAGTGAGCAGCAGAAGTATGCAGGACTTCAGGCTGACAGCAAATGCAGAGCAGAACCGGACAACCATTATTCCGGGCTGTGTGGTGTTAAATCTGATTAGCAGCAATTGCACCCGGTTGTCTGCGACAGACTGGCGACCTGTCCAGGGTGTACCCTGCCTCCCGCCTGGAACGTAGCTGGAGATAGGCACCAGCAACCCTCCCGACCCCATTAGGGACAAAGGGTGAACAGAAAATGGATGGATGGATGGATGCACCCGGTTGTAAAGCCACTCACCTTCTCACTTAGCTCACCCAAGGGTAAAATCTTAAAACAGATGCTTTCACATTTCTCTATTATCTATCCTTCATAACTTCTTTTTCTTTCTGCGCAAACATCTGTGAATGTCCAAACTTGGAAAAAAAAAATAAAATACAGCAACTTTAAGTGGAACAGTTCCCAGGAGGGGTGAATGACAGGCTATTCTCTGCCTCCTGTCGTTATTTCTGACACACTTAAAGTGGTAATATTAGAGGGACATTATCTTTTTTTTCCCATTCAGCCCTGTCAGTATCATTTCATCACTGACAGTGAGTTTATATAGTATTGCGTTTCAGAGCGCAGAGCGATGCTGAAGTCTTGCGTCTATTTCTGTAAGGAGAGGCCTCCTGAATCAAAGAAGTGCCCTCTTAAGGAAGAATTATTTACTCTTTTTATAGATTGTTTGGCTCCTGCAGTCAATAAGAACTCCAGCATATAATATTAAAAGACTTTTTCTCTAAACTCTCTTTCAAGTTGTATACCTCTGCCTTTTATTCTGTCTTTGACCAAATTTTTCCTCATCTCTGAGCAGCTGCTTTAGAAAGAAGACCAAAAATCAGCTCAAGGAAAAAAAAAACAAGACAATGATATTGCCTCTTCCTTTTTGGTTCAATCAGTTAGTAAAGACAATTTTGAAAATAGTACAAGTGAAATTGACATACATTCAAATACAATCCCTTTCAAAAGTATTTACATCTCCTGAATTTTTCACCGTTTATCACAATTTGAAGCCTAACTTCAGTGTGTTTTTTTAGGATAATTCATGGCTTCCAGAATTTTTTCCCAAATAAAAAAACTGTAAATCTGCTGTACATTTGCAGTAAACTCTCTCAATTAATACTTTGTCTTTTGCTGCTGTCACAGCTGCAGGTCTCAACCTGTTGTGATCGATGGTTGTTTCTTTGGCTGGATCCAAACGAAGACAGGAAGTCAATAGAAACGTGGTAAATATTTATTTAATGAAGATAAGAAGCACACAGGAAACAAGTCAGCATAGCAGGTGTCTGGATAATCAGCTGAACACACAAACAAAGGACTGATTGAACTGGGAAGTGCATAAATAGTGTTGAGTGTAAGATTTGGGCAAGCATTGGAAGGAAGACCAACGGCTTCAGGCTTTGGCTGATGACATGATTTTATTTTTCTTTCCTTAACACTGAGCAGATTAATAGCTAAATAAAGATGAAACTGAAGTCTTAGTTTTTGTACCCAACGACTAAGAATCAGTGCCACCTTCGGTCTGCTGGTTTAAAAAGCTCAAAGTCAAAAATCTGAGGGTGATTTGAATCTTGATGACCAGATGAAATTTATCATAAAGGCAGCATATTATTACCACGTGCATTAGTTCATGTCTTTGTTTACAGCAGACTCGATTATTACAATGCTGTTCCAACTTCTTCAAAATGCTGCGGCTGGAGTATTTACAAACGCAAGAGATCAGCATATCTGGAGCTCAGTCCAGTTCTGAGCTCTTACCCTTTGCTCAGTGAACTGAGTTTAAGAGCAAACTAATTGTTTACAAAGCCCTTCACAAAAAGCTTAGAATAAGTGGACATGTGGACCGACGTGCTTCTCCTCGAACATTGGATCTACACGTGTAAAACTGGCTGGGCGACATATTGTGCTGACGGCGCACAAGTCTGACAGCGTTGTGACCAAAGTCTGCAGTAGTTGTTGATTTTGGAGCAGAAACTTTAGGTGACTGAATCATTTAGGATTTAAATCTGTTCCCATGGTATAGAGCTTCCCTCAACAGGACTCTTCATTTCCATCTCCTGCATGACTTCACATCACAGTGCACTTACAATCTTCCAAGCTGAGAATATTGCGCCACTGGTTATTTACAAGGGCAATAGTAAAATGCAACACTGCATATTGCTATCTCTGCATCATTATTCTGTCAACCATTAGATGACCTTTTTAAACACAGCATAGCAGGAACCAACAGCTGCCATTTTAGGTTGTCACTTCAAACATGTCTAAATGTTGGCGCCGATGTTATATTTACACGGCACACTCATGTCAGATATGATTAATATTTTCAGAATGAGACTTAATTGTATTTGGCAGTCACTCCACTCGAGGGCCGTTCCGCCGCATTTTGAGCAAAAATGACAGCCGCTGAGATTACAATCCATCAGAGAGGCCAAGTAATTGAACCATTTTGAAAGAATATGAGTAAAAATAAGCTGACGAGATCAGTTGGAGACAGCAACATCAACATCGGTTTTAAAATTTCTACTATCGGTTCTCCTAAGAGGTAGAGGCAATTAACACTGGTGCTTTGATTTCACCTGCTTCTCTTTTTTTTTTAAGCCTTCACCATAAGGTAGATCAGGATAAAGGATCTGATCTACAGCTATATAAGATACAGATGCAACCTGAACTACAGTAAGTTAAGATGTGAGCATTTACAGCACATCTTAACTTAATGAAATGCCATTAGAATCATCTACTGCAGCCGTTCTTGGAGTGAAGCAGCAATATTTCCTCAGTGATGGCTCCTACGGGTTAGGGCAAAACCGCAACAAATCAGTCCTTAAGAAGCAACAGCCCACACTATTTACATCTACTAAAAGGTGTTTTGCCACTATTTTATTATATTTTGTCTTCTGATTTTAGTTGTCGCAACAAATTTCCTTGCTATCTTAGAAGCCTGTACAATATTTATGTTGTCATTTTGTCCTTACTTTTCAATATATTATTGTTACTTTTGTTTTTGCTTATTTTCTATACTTTTATCTTTACAGGCTTCAATTTCTTACATGCACTTTTGCTGCAGTTTCACCCAAATTTCCCAACTGTGTGACAACAAAGAGCATTTCTATTCTATTCTATGTGTGTGTAAGTGCTAATAATTTTCTTTGTGTGTTTTGAGGAGGTCTAGAAACTCTGTCTCTACCTTGACAGAGTCAGAAAGCACTGTGATCTTGTCAAGGTACAGCTTGTGGATTCCTGCCCCTGTGCAATGTACTCAAACGTCTGTTGTAGTTTTTTGAAATCTATCGAGCAGCATACAAATGAGCATTTTTTTTTTTCTTCCCCAACAGCAGAGTTCACAGATACTTGTTATTCACTGTGTGAGTGTTTCTGGAACGCTGATAAGGCCCCCCATGTGTAAGAGCCTGTTCCCGGTGTTCATGGGAAATCAATTTGACCCTCTTATATGTGACCAGCCTTTATATCGCTCAGCTCCTCCTACAGCTGTCATCCAGCGGATCAAGATACTTTCCTTCTGACGCGCACACACACACACACACACACACACACACACCCAAACACCCCTGCACGTATTGAGGCACATATACAAACCCCCTCAGCTAAATCAAACACATGTAAGCCATATTCATACATATTCATTCGCTCTACCTGGCACTGAAGCTGAAGAGTAAATTAGAAAGAAGATGAAGCATTTTTAGGTGGTGGCAGGTGAGAATATTTCTGCTGAAGCACAAGAAACCCCGCCCGAAAAATAACAACAAAAAACGGTGAATTCTGGCAACTCAGCCAGAAGCTCATTAATCTACGGATGTGTTTGCACAAAAGAAGATACTTTTGTATCACGTCCACACACCCACCCGCAGACATCATGCAGCTTATTCTCATTCGGCTCTGCACTCAGTATGTCCTTTACTTCTCATTGTCCCGACAAGTGAGGGGAGCAGGAAGAGTCCACCCTGATTGAAAACTGAAAATTAAATGTTGCACACAGTCCTTTCTTTAATGAATGCAATGTAACTTTAATCTGGAGGAGATTCAGCGGTGTTTACGCTGTGTCACGTGCATCTTGTGTGTCTTCTTGTGTTAATTTCATTATCCAAAGAAGGAGAAGCCTCTCAGACAGCTGCAGGTCCAGCAGCTCTAATCAGTACCAAATCTTTTGGCCTTCCAGCTCTGGAGTAAGAGCATACATGATACAAACGATGCAAAGGGGTGAAGGGGAATAGCCAACTCTAATGCTGATTGAAGACTCCACGGGCATGGAGGAATTAATGAGGCATGGGGACACAGGCTGTGCCAGCCAATCATGGCCTGTTAAGAGCCCCTCAGCTGCCGACAAACTGTGACAAACTGCAAGCCATCAATCATACAAAAGACACGTCTTCTGTCATTTGCACACTTACTGTCACATTCAGCCTCATGCGTGACTCACTAGAGTCACCTCGCTGAGTCGATTGTTGTTTTATCAGCCTCACACTGCTGTGGCTGCAAGGAAGACCTAGAACATTTCACCAAAAGTACCATGGTCTGAAAGCGTATGAGATCAGACCAGAGGTCTGAAAGTCAGTTTTTAGGTTTTGCACGTGCAGCAATGCATCATTTTCCAACGGTGCATGGCAGAGGGGTGAAGGTCAGGAAACTGGGGCCAAAAAAACCAACGGTATGAATCCAACCTCTGAAACCTGGAGGACTTGGTGCCAAAAAGGGTAAAACCAAGACATAATGAATGAAAGGCTAAGTAGAATATCCTAAAAGAGCAGCATGGCAGAAATGCCTCCTTTCATCTGTCTTTCTGCATAAACTGCTGCAATACACAATTGGGGGAATTTAGTAAGCAGTGCAGTCTCTTCAAGTTTTCCTGTCATTTGTGTTGCCTACGTTTGATTTGTTTTTCCCCTGCAGCAGGTTTGTAAATCTGATTAAGCTCTTATCAGCCAACTGATTAGATAAATATAAAAAAAAGTTTGACATTTTAATATCATAACTAAGAGAGGACTCAAGGTTCTCAGAAAGAGACATTTCTCACAACTTTCAGAACAACATCCAGCTGGATGAATCACGTTAGAATGGCATGCTGATCACCAGAGGTGGGGACTCGAGTCACATGACTTGGACTCGAGTCAGACTCGAGTCGTTAAAATCACGACTTGAGACTTGACTTGAAAAAATGCTCAAAGACTCGGACTTGACTTTGACTTTCATGCCATTGACTTGGGACTTGACTCGACTTGAAGCTGTTTACTTGAAAAGACTTGATATTTTTTACTCAGTCTTAAAATTTAAAACACATTATTTATAAAGTGGCGTCATTAATTAATTTCACTCATTCCTTATCAATATGCGCAGACCGTCACTATGGTTTTCCTCTCTCCTTATGTATGTATGTGTACGTAGCTGCAGCACAACCAATCAAATTAACAGGATTTGGACGTTTAAAAAAACGCGGCAAAGCTGCAGAGCTCAGGGAACGAAATACGAAATAACCGCTCGAATATGCTTCCGCGAGTAATTTCTTTTGGCTACGTAGGTTATGAACTTTCGACTAAAAAACGAACTGCAACTTGTAAAACATGCAAGAAGAGAATATCGGATGGAGATGCCACGACGTCCAACTTTGTCCGGCATTTGAAGCTTCACAAAGATCGGTAGGTGGCGCTTTTCTTTTGCTGTAAGATAGCTGACTTTAGCTAACTTCGTGTTAGCATGTGTACTCCGGGTTAAATTGGTGATTATTTACCATAAATCCGGTCCTTCAAATGCCTCCACAAATAATGTGCACCGTGTTAGCTCAGGAAGCCGGTGGATAGTGAGCGGGGCTCCGGAACAGAAAGCAGATTCTGGACCTGAACACAGGGAACAGAGTCTCTCTGTCCCATCATGATGATGAGCCGGGTCTAGTATCATCTAAGGATGGTTGGTGTATTTGAAGACATCTACGTTGGGAAATTATATTGACAATATATTGTTTTGACAGGTCAGAGAAAAGAGGAAAAAACTGCTGTTATGGTTCTTTGTATTGTGCTGTGGAAATGTCAGCATTTTCCTCTTTTTTTATTGAATATCAAGTTTAACAGAACTGGGCAATAAAGTGGTCCAATTTAAAAATGTTTTTTATACTTTGTGTTCAGCTACACATGTTCTATCATTTGAGATAAATACATATTTTAAAACGAACAAATGGTCTATTATTTGAATTTTTTGTATAATTGCAAATTATAAAAATAAAATAAAATAAAAACGACTCGAAATGACTTGAAATTAAAGGTTCCTGACTTGAGACTTGACTCGACTTTTGCCTGTCTTTACTTGAGACTTGACTCGGACTTGAGGACAAAGACTTGAGACTTACTTGAGACTTGCAACACAGTGACTTGGTCACACCTCTGCTGATCACACCCCAGAAAATAAGCTAAATATAACCAATTGTGTGTGGTTGCTAGGGAAAATTGATAAGCATTTGGTCAATCAGCATCACTGAATTTTATGTCTTTGGGGCACTCAAAATTTGATGAATTATGCAAAAAAGTTTTGCTTCATCGCTTGATGAAGTTGGAGCTGAAGCTTATAACTCTGACTTCTCCACCTGCACGACACCAGAGGATTTTCCAGATGTCCAGTAAGTGACACCCTCCACTTCTCTGTATGTTTCATTGGTTCTTGCTACCATACTGCTCTGCTCTTTTTTGTTGTTTACTTTTCCCGTTCCTCAAGTGCTATCATTTGCAGTTAATCAGTCATGAATGTTGAAGTGGTTTATTTGATGCTTATGTTGCTCTGGTTAGCACAACGCCAATGCTGCTCCGAATAAATGTTGCTAAAATGTTGTTTTTTTAATTATTATTCATGGTGATGCTCATGTTGCCTTTTATGACACACATACTGGTTGATATAATGGTGTTTTGTTTTGTGGTGATGTACCAGAGGAGTTGAAGTCCTGTTTGCTGACTCAGATCTGTGAACATTCGTGTCTGTAAGGTTTCACTGAGAGCCTGATTGTCAGATAAATCCAGGAGGATCACTTGGTGTTTTTGTTCCTCAGAACCTGGTTAAGTTTTTTTGTGTTTCTGGGTTACTTTTTTGTTTGTAGCCATGATCATTTTATCCTTTACCAATGTGATTTAGTTCTTTTAGGTAGGAAGGCCTCTGCTGCTCGGTGTTATTAGTCAATTCCCTTCAGTTTTAGTAGAATTTAACTTGTTGTCTGTTCAGCGTTAAACCCATATGCATTAGTTTAGTTCTTCACAGTTTTGAATCTGATTTGGTTTTAGCCGTTAGCACTTAATTAATGATTAAAAACGGTATATTTCGCAAGTTACTCAACAAAGCTTTTACTTTTAGCTAGTTTAACCCTTCGTATTACTTTCCTGTATGAAGAATGTTATATTAGTGTGGAAATGTCATCATTTTTGTACCGTTCATTTGAAACCTTATACTGACTAGGAAAGGAAATCCATGGGCCCCACCACAAATTCTTTTTCTCACCAGCCGCCACTGATCTTCAGTAGACCACAATAGAACAGAAACTACGCTCAACCACCTCCTGCCCTTCCCCTGTCTTTGACCTCATTGCACAGATCCGTGGACGCTTTGGCGAGGTCGGTTCCGGGAAACGATATTAATAGCGTCGAACTCATGAATCTTTCAGACTGAATCACATGAGCTGATATGAGTTGATACCGTCTCAGAGGATGAATTAGTTAATGCAGAAACGCAGCAGGGCGAGATTTCTCATAGCCTCCTAGAACATGAGTTATGCATCAGCTCCATATACGGTCTCTGGTACATATTGATTTTTTTGTATGATAGCCCAAAACAGGTGCCAAGTATCAGAGGTCAGATCCACGAGAGACAGCAGAATATATTTTTGCTGCACTACCTTGAGTATATTTAGCAACTGGAATATGTAGGTGAGTGAGTCGAGGGGCTTGGATAAGTTTACTTTTATGCATAAGTACAGCAATAAATAATTGTGTTGGCCTTTCACAGGAAAATAGTGAGCCTGGAGGGAAAAAAAACAAAAAAACAGGGAAATGAGCCAGAAAAAGAGAAGTGTTGAGGGGGAGAGGTTAGAGGTTGGAGGAGAGTCAAGAAATGTGGCAGAAAATGAAATGTGTTACTTTGGAGACGTGCAGAGGTGGCTCCATGCTTGTATTCAGCTCGATGACTGCTGTGCTGAGCAGTTTCAATATTTACCATAGCTGATGCCAAATAGCACTGGAATATACTGGAACAGTCACAGGAAGAAGGGATGGCAAAGATGTTTAAAAAGCTTTAGGTCTTTGGACTAAAATGTCCCACTGAATCAATGTAGTCCAATCAAAGTCAGTTTTTTTCCCTCACTTTGGGCAACGAATGATGACTTTGCCTTGTAAGGCTTTCTGCTCGTTTTTAACAGGAGTGCCAATTAAAATGGACGGTGCTGTAGATGGAATAAAAAATGAAATAAGTAAAGAAAAAAATAACATTGGGATGAAATAAAGCGGCAAATACGAAAATTGGATGTGAGAAATCAATTGAGGAACGGAAAATTGACGATTGATAAAATAAAGATATAGAACCGGCAGGGGAAAGAGAAGTGGAAGATGTAAATCAGATCTAATCAGCATGATTGGAAGAGAGGCAAGAAAATGTGCGAAGTTGCGGGTTAAGAAAAAAAAAACCCAGCAAGTTTTGTGCCAAGGAAAAACCAACCTTGAGGACATGCATGCAGATTGTTGCAGCAAAAGATGTGAAATTTTCTTAGCTCAAATTGACATCAAAATTAATATCTCTTTAAAAAAGTTGAAATTAAAATAATTGATTTTTATCCTTTAAATTGTCTGCTGAATATTATTAAATGTTAAAATAAAACTAAATGTCGTTCTGCAGTAGATAAACAGAATCCTGCCGAAGGCACCATTTACTTACTGATTTTAGCAATCCACCTTGTGTAATGAAAATGTCTCTACTTGAATTATATAATTGCAACTGATGATGAAATTCTTCATTTGTTTGTGAATGCAGAGACATAGTATTCCTCACGGTTCCTCACCCAGAGTGTTTAATTCAGTTTCAGAAGACTTAATTCTTTGCAAAAATGAAGTTATCAATGTCTAATTCAGAAAAACAATGGAAATTAAGTTGAAACTTATTTCACCCACATTATCTTTTTTTTTTTTTTTTTTTTTTTACATCAGCACAGTTGCCTCTATTTCTTTTTACTAAATCAAGGTTGAAATGAGGAAATAATAATAAAAATTAAATAAGCAGGAAGGGATTCCACACATGAGAAAGCTCCATGTGGAGGAAACAGGAGTTGAATAATGGAAAGCAGGAACAGAGTTACCAAAGTAATTTTCTCTGTGTAGCAGGATCAATTACCATCTTGACCTCACTCCACAGACTGAGTTTAAACCCAAAACAAACACTTTATCTAAAAGCAATTTATTTTGATTCTGTTGTTGGAAACCCTGAAAAAAAACCCAAACAAACAATGGCAGCGATTGCCTGTTTTTAATATTATTAATGTTGTTGATCATCAAGCGGAATATAAATGGGTGACGGAGTGAATTTATTCACCCTCCAGCTCTCTGTCTCTCGCTTAACTTGTGGACAGATGGGCTGATTGAGGTCTTCCAGCAGCTGACCATAAATAATTTGCCCAACTCGTGTTCCATTTAAAATCAAAGCGATTTCCTGACCCACAAAAAGAGACAGATGAGACAGGTTAATACGTTTTTTTACCACAGAAATCCATGTTTGAACAGAGCAGGAACAGGCGCTTCTGACCAAGCAAAACCCGGACAGAGAACAATTAGAAATCCTATCAATTTCTAGGTTCTTGAATCTGAAATATTTTTAAGGTCTTGGAACTTCATCGCTTATCTTTTTTTATTTCTTGTAGTGTCCATAATTCTTGGCCTATTCGCGTTATCTTTGATGTTTGAAAGGATCAAATCTTTAAATAATCAAAAGACAGAAATTCTGCTAAAATCAATGTGGAAGAGTGAATTAGAACATGAATGTTGGGCTATTAACTCGCCTGCTTCCCGAGGAAGGGTTTAACATGACTACATACTCGGGGTGCCATTTTGTCAGGGGGTGGCAGAAACATTCAAACAAACAAACAAACAAACAAACAAAAACAGTTACTTGCTAATTTGGCATCCCAAAAATGTTCTATTTCTTGTTTCCATGTCCATTCATTGAGTTGACTCAATGTTAGAACTTCAAACCTAGTGTTGTTTGACTCTGAACAGAGATACATTTAAAATAAATGCTGTGATCACTCAAGCCCTTATTAATGGTTTAGCCTGGAAAAATGTGATTTCCAGGCTTTTGTACCACCTTAGATTGAGAGAAGGATGAGAAATGTAAGAAAGCAGGAAAGACTTTGAATAAAATATTAGACATGGATCACTAAGTAGTGAGATATTGACTGTACTTTGGATGTAGGTGTTTAGACACCTAAGTACTGGTTGTTGCTGCAGATTTTTTTAGATCAACTAGACGGAGCAAAAATCAAGGTTTCACCGCTAAAGAAACAAAAGAAAACTTGTGAAAAGCAGTGTGCACCTTTCCTACACATCATGACCATCTTTGTGTCTGTTTATTCACTTTCTATTAATAGAAGCAAATATAAGTGACATGTATGTACACCTTTCAAATGTAGAGTCATAGTCAATAAATTTGAAAATGGGTTCCAAAGAGGAACTTTTGTCAGATTAAAAGTACCTTTAGAAAACAAACTTTAAGCTGCTATTTAACATATTTTTCATCAAAGCCACATTTCTGCATTATTTTTTTTATTAAAATCTTAAATGTCATGTTGTCATTAACTGTAAGCGAGAAATAATCACCATTAACAGAAATAAAAGCTCTACTACATCAGTCAATGTTTTATTTGAGAGCTGAGTTACTGAAGCACATTAACTTTTCATTAATATTCTAATTTATTGAATATGACTGCATATTATTTTTAGTGTTTGTGTCGGACTGAATTAATCTGCTGTCAAAACAGGAAAGGATAAACTGCATAGAAAACAGACTTTAGTGAAACTGATAACTGTAAATAACATTGCAATATAAACATAAAAGCATGAATTTAAGTTGCAATTACTTGCAGAGCAAACCATGACTGGACTTTAGTTTAGATTCTCCTTGGTCAGTCTGCTTTTATAATTCCACAATAGATGCATTCGCTGAAGAATCTTTTTAAAGCTACAGAATCTTAATCTCCACAAAATAGTAAGCATGGTTCATTACCATATTATTTTAAAACTGATTAAAGATTATGCAGTAATTGTTTGAGAATTAAGCATTTAGAATATTCATAAACGGAAGGAAAACATGTAGAAAGATCCAGTATAATGGACTTGTTTGTATTTCCTTTTTGAAAAATGAAAGACAGAAAAAATAAAAAAATTTTCATGCTGTTGGTGTGGCATGAGAAATGATGGGCAATAACTCCTGGAATATAAACCTTTAGATGGTTTTTTGTCAGATGTCATGAAAAAAGACAATTTTATTATTATTATTTATTTATTTTTCACCTTTTTTTCTTAGTCATTGGGATAAAATCTACTGTCTGCATGTCATGCAATTGTAAACAAATATTCATGCTAGAAGAACTATAGAATGTATTATTGTCACATTAACACAGAGCCATCAAGCTGTCAAGCTGGGACTTGACTCACTAATCATTTATATTCAGCTGCAGGATCTACAGTTTATCATCAGTGGGATTCCCAAAAAAATGCAGAACTTTAGATTAATTTTGCTTGTGTCTTGACTGACAGCCACTGGCGGTTTAAGTAAAAAAAAAAAGGATTTATCAGATAGAAAAAGGTGTATACTGCACTTCATGAATTATAACCACATAGTAGGCCATAATCAATTTATCTCCATTAAATCTTTTTAACTTTCTACACAGCATTAGAACCACCTGATGGTCTACTGCATCTCAAAGACGAGTTCAAGTGTCACTGGACTGCAGAAAATTTAGAAAACCTTATATCAGTGTGAAGGCAATTATGACCATTCAGCATTCGAAATAGGTACAAATTTTTTCTGCTGCTTCCTTGACCATTTTGTTACTTCCTATTACTATGTATTTGCCATGAGAATCACATTTGTGGCTTCTAATAAACTATTTACAGCGAAACTTGCATTTCCCTATAAATACAGGTTTCTTTTCCTCTAAAACTATTTCAGCCTCTGTGTAAGAGGAAGCACAGCATTTTAATCCACCTGTCAGAGAATGCATGCAAGCTAGTTATTTGTATAAATACAGAGCACAGTGAAACTTGAAATTTTACAAAGATTTTTTTAGCTTGTTGCACCTCAGAAGGAATTATAAGTAGAAATCTGAAATCTTTTTTTTTTACTGATCACGATGAGATAATTTTCTGTGTTGTACCACAATTACCTTAAAATGTGCTACTCTCACTGCTGAAAATGATATCCAGGTCTTATCTTTGACAATCTACTAAATAGCAGCCAGATAAGTGTCAGAACCACAAAGCTGTGCCACAATAATGTTACCTTTTATATCAATGTACAATCTTTGTCCAGTGTTTTGGGGCTAAATCTGGGGTTTTCAAGTGCAATATTAGCTTAAAATATATTTTCTTTTACCTACAACAGATGTCATAGTGAATCCTGTATTGGTTTGAATAAAATTTGGGTTGGGAGACCCTGAGTACTACAATGAGAACTGCCATGCTCAGGGTAGTGTTTCGTTGCACTGGCAAAAGCAAACTGAACCATTTACTGATTGAGTAAATTAACCATTTTGGCCATAAAAACCATAAACTGCACAGCTCTTAAACTGATTAATCAGCAGGAACACACTTTAAAAATATTTGACAAGTGCAGTTAAACTCTAAAAAAGAGAAATATGCCCAGGGAGAAGGACATGGAAGCAATCAATTAATAGAAAATTATAGTACTAATGGACTTTCATATATCTTTACCCTGATATAAATGTCAGCATTTACTTCAGGTTCCAAAGGAAAACTGATGAAATTCTTTTAAACCTAATAAAACATCCAAATAAGCTAGACCAAAGCAAGGCATTACTGTATTAGCCTGTGTGTGTAAGTAAAACATGCTTTTAAATTTAAAAATGATCTATCCTGTGGTTGATTGATCTCCAAGTGAATAATGAGGGTTTTTTTGTTAGTCCTTGAAGGTTACTGATAATCAGCCAAAGGAAAATATGCCCTTCTTGACCTTATTCATCTAACCTTTGACCTTTTTTGAATAGTGAGTCCCAAAGCCACAGCTCACAGTATTGTGTCTGTGTGGATCAATAAGGTTTACAGAGCTCCAACATAAAGGCATTTAGGAATAAGCAGTAGAATAACCTTGAACTCTTAACTCTTAGGGTTTAATTTAAGAAATGTAAGGGGATAAACTGAGACTAAACTAAGGGCAAAAACATTAAACTGGAGTTTCTTCAATATCTATATACTAGCATACTGTGGTTCCTGTAAGCAATCCATATTTTTTAAGCAGTTCAACCCACAGTTATTTCCCCAGGAGCCACAATCGATGTGCCAGATTGAGTGCTGTTTGCAACAACTTTGCATCAATAAAAGCTGGAACAAGGTTGTGCATCAACATCGAGATCCTCCGTGGAATGTTAAACCTGGAAAACCTACACATTTACTGCAAATAATACTTTGCTTTAGCAATTACTTAATAATTACTGAAACAAAGGAACAAAACAAAGGTCTACGTACCTCTGGAAAAACAAGTCTGAGAAAAACACAGCGTCTGGCACAGACAAAAAAGAATGGATGTGAAACATTTTCCCTGAAGAAATTAATGCTTCACCCTCTCATTTTAAAACCCACGGTTTGGAAAAAATCTCACAAAAGGCATTAAGAGCATGAACGATATGCAGACTTGACACACCAAATGGATTTAATGATTGCTCCAGCCTGAAATGCTTTTAGTTGCTGGTGAGACTGCTGACCTATCCAGGGTGTTCTGACCTTTTGCCCATTGATTACTTGAGATAGGTACCAGCCCCCCAGCAAACCCGAGTGAGAGGATACAACATATAGATAGACACAGGGTAACGGACTGATCCATGAACAGTTGAGATATTCAAAAGTAACACTCACACGAACTAAACTCTACAGTAGTACAGAAAATGAAGGGTGAAAGTAAAGAAGAAAACTATTGCAAAGGTTATGAGGGTGAACTCCTCTCTCCAGGTCAAGGGTCAGTCTCAGCCTTAAGCAATGATTTCAAGAGTCTAATTTATAAGCAGCAGGATGGAGCAGGACATAGATAGATGGGGGCCTCATCTACAATGATGGAGTAAATTATTGAGTTTAGGAAAAAGCTGAACCAAGAAGCTATCAATTTACTGATCTCATACGCTTTGACTCTAACCTATGGCTACGAGATACGGATAAACAATGGGTGAAATTAAATTCCTCCATTGAGTGGCTGAGATAAGGTAAGGTACCGTTAGGGAATTTTAAGGAAAATGGCTTCTTTTCCTGTCTGATAGAAGTCAGCTAAGGAGGTTCAGGTTGCTCATCAAGATGGGTTTGGGTGTTTCTGAAGTTTGGCAAGTACCAAAAAAGAAGAAATCCCAGGGGACGCACTGGAGGAACTGTATTTCTCTTCTGGCATATTATTTTAAAAAAGCTTTTACTGTCTTTGTTTTTTGATTACTGTTTGATTAAGCAATACAACTTCTGCCATTATCATTTTTTTTTTTTTTATGTCTCCCAGCTCCATTTTGTGGGATTGATAGGAGTGAAGCAATGCGGGGCTGCAAGTGCATTTATTGTGCAGTGCACTGCATTTGTTAGTCTAATAAACTTTTGCATCTTACTTTCTTTCTATACTCAACAGAAAGAAAGTTGGAAGACCCCAACTCCTCTATTTAGATTTATATCATGCATTCTTATTTGTTTTTCGATGGCCTTCATATATTGTAGATTTATCAAATGCACCACAGACGCTAAACTGTGACCTGACCATCAAGCAAATCATTATGACCCAAACCAAGCAAATTTCAGGAACAAGATGGCTATGTAAAGATCACATTACCTTGGATGAGGACAAGTAAGTCAGTGAGAAATGCACTTGAGCTTGCCATAAGCTGACTGGGTCCAAAATGCTTATACTTTACTGCTCTTTATATCCAAGCCTCTCAGAATTTTGTTCTCTGACTTTTTCTGAATTGTGTGTGATGAATAAAAATTACCTCAAGTCAAGCTCCCATGTATGAAGAATCTGGCGTCATATAATATCTGACTGACCCGAGTAAAATATAAAAGCTGACTAATGAAGGCTCTCCTCTCACGTGGTTAAGCGTGTCTTCATTGCAATAAAGTGAAATGTCAGGTTTATGTTTTCTTTTAATTGAAAATCAAAGATTTACAGAAAAAATGCTTGAGAAATAGAGACAAGAGAGAGAAAGATAGAAAGAGAAAGTGTGAGAGAGAAAATATCAGCTTTAACCTCTGCTATGGAAGATGCTGGATTTAAAAATGTTGATGGTTTTTTTTTAAAGTATTTGACTTAGGGTAAGGAGTTCCTTCCTTGGGAATATATGTGGAAACTAATATTTCAGTAATGCTAACCACGCTAAATGTAGCAACCAGAAATATCCAGAGGATCCAGTGGCACTGACTTTATGACAGTTTCGCTTCTGTCAGTCGGTCCCAGATGTGGTTACAATGTAGCTTACCTAAATCAGTGTTTGAATGTGTATATGAGTGGGTGAACCACTGACTGTAGTACAACAAACTTTGGAGTCATTTGGAGGCCATTCACCACGTTTTCAATGTGCTACACATCATCCTATTATATTCAGTAGTTCTTAAAGAGCAATCAGAAACAGCTGAAAAAGTGCTGGCAGGTCAAAGCTGTTGGTTGGAAATCCGCGACAATGCATCTTTGTCCAAATACTATAATGAACTGACTTGTTTAAAAGGCAGCTTATTTTCAGCTGAGATGCTGTTGGTGATTTTCCCAAATCCACTTTCACAGATTTTCTTATTCTTTCTTTTGTTGTTTTCTGTCTTGTCATTGCAGCAGTTTGTGCTGCCTGCTGCCACTGCACTTTAATCAGCTACTCCACCCCTCGCTGAGCTCACAGCTCCTCTGTGGACAGTCTGTCCTTGCATGCCTCTGTCACACACACAAACACCCCCACACACGGACAGAAAGGCTCATACACCTAAATCACTGCACCATCATTTTCTGTCAGCCACACTCTCCCATCTCACAGTTGAGTGGAAAGATGAGCTGCCTACTTCTCACGGGGCAGAAGGTGAAAACACACACATTCGTGCGGAAATAATCGCACACACAGTTGAGCATCTACACCACCAAAAGTCTCTGTCACACACGACTGACTTATGGATATTCCCTTTTCACTTTCAATCAGGTAGCCTGGCCCAAAACCCCTGGACCTGCCAGCGTACCAGTCGCTTCTCTGAGATTGGATCCAGAGTTCCAGACACTGACTGGAAATAAAAGCCTGCAGAGAGAAGCTGGCATTTTTCCTCATGAATCCAATGCACAGCGGAGTACAGATGTTAGCCTCAGCCTATGACAGCCATTATTTCCCCGTATGCCACACTGACGCCGCATGCGTATGCTGACCTATACGAGGTGTCTGCACTCTGGCTTAACCTGGCCGAGACTTACCGATCTCGCAGTTCTCTCCAGAGTAGCCCTGAGGACAGTAGCAGCTGTAGCTGTCGCCTTCCTCCAGGCAGCTTCCGCCATGGAGACAGGGGCTGGTCTGACACGGGTTACTCTCCACTGTACAAAGAGATGGGCAGAAGGTACAAGAAGGTTAACTTCAAATTATTTATTTTTTAAAGAAAAAGAATTACAAATGTTCCTTAATTAGCTAGAACATGAGCAGCAGCAAGTCATTGTCTGACAGATGGCCCACGCTGTCTAATAGAGATGGAGCAGCAGAGTGGGCTGACAGACCGTTGATTTGTCCTTGCTTCTCTTTCTTTCCACAAGGTGATAGATCATGCCTGTTCGAAAGAGTTCCTCCTCTTTCCTGTTGTTCTTTTCTCTCACAACTCAAGTATTTCCAGTGAGTTCACGTCCAAATTAATTAGTTGCTCATAAGTAGCGCAGAAATCCATGTATATTCTATATTGCTGTTGCGCACCAAGTGCAATACACTTATTTTAGGTGGCTGGTGATTGCTCTTTGTTCTCTTCATGGGAAATGCTTTGGCGGATAAATGCTGGAGATTGAGAGGATTAAGTTATAATCACTGCTCTTAAATTTTAGAAGGGGACTGACTGAGAGAGAGAAGGAGACTACGACAAGGACAGTTAGAGCAAAGAGTGATTATCACAGAGTTTCCTACTATGTGTGCAAAAAAAGAGACTGTTAGGCACTAGGTAGATTAAGTGTCTTTTTAATTTCTAGTCCTGATAGGATAGCACGGCCCTGACACAATCTGTCAGGCCATCTAATATACGGTGTTCTTTCTCCATAATAACACCCAGACTCACTTAATGATATATGAGCATGGAGGATGCTGAGCGCAGCACAAAGTGCAATTCACATGGAAGCACGGAAATGCCCTCAATTAGGTGTGAGTTTGTTTATTCATGGGGACCTGTGCAAAGATAAGCGAGTGTATATCAAGATACATACATGTCTAACCATAACTAAGGGACCATGTATAGCAGACAAATACAACACATATGCTGTATCCACATGCGTTTTCACATTTTGCTACATTACAACCACAAACCTTTCTGTATTTTCTTTTGATTTTATGTGAGGGAAATGATGCATACAGCTTCACACAGTGGCAAGTCTTTTGTGGTCGACAAAGCAATCTAGAAACTGAGGTTTTTGCCCATTCTTCATTGCAAAACAACTCGAAATTCAGTCGTATTGGAAAGTTTCAGTGAACAGCTATTAAAATCTTTAGATTCTGAAGAGGGTTTAGGTTTGGACTTTGACCAGGACATTCTAACAAGACTGATTTAATCTAACCAGCTATGACAGCTCTGGTTTCATGTTTAAAGTTCTTGTCCCACTGGAAGGTGAACCTTCACCCTAATGTTAAACTATCTGCAGTCTCTAAGCCACTTTTCTTACAGTCATGCCCCAAAATTTAGCTCCATCCACCTTCAACCAACAATTCAAGAATATAGTTCCCACAGCATGCTGCTGCCACTGTCAACATTTTGGGAATGCTGTGTTCAGAGAGCAGTTCAATTATAAAAGGAAAGTAGATCTGGACATTCTCAACACACTACGATTCATTTGTGTTGAAGTTTGTCTTCCCCCCATGATGACTGTAAATTTGGTGAAATGTTACATCCCTAAGAGTCACTTTGAAAAATTTCAGTTCTCATTAGAAAGAGAAAAAGAGTCATGTTACTGTAACTGTATTTGCCAGGATACACTAATTATCTCAAGATTTCTAGCTTTGCCATGTCAAGTCAATTACTAAGTTGGTATGACAACAAAATAAAATTGTAAGATCATCCTCCTAAGATATCATCAATAAATATTATTTCTAAGGATGTATTTTCTCAATTTCTCCGTTTAAAAATAGCAGCAAAGGAGCCCAGAAAACAAATAAGAAAATATTTGTGCAACAGATTAGAATAAAGCTTGTGCAAGTCCCCACTTTTAATTAGGGGATAATTAGATATCACACAATGCCATAAAGAACACGTAAGCTTAGAAACCTGGTGGATGTCACATTTTTGCAAAGTGTACGACCCAAATGGAAGGAGGAGGCAGGCAGAATCATGGTGCAGTTGAGTAATAAAGATAAAATGACTTAAAAATAAAAACAAAAACAAGGTGCATCAATGGGAATGAGAAGAGGAAAAGGTCACCACAGACAACAGGCAACAGGGGGATCTAAATCAAAAGTGAGAGAGGTTTCAATTTTGGGGAAGTCGTTACTGGAATGTAAAACAAATTAGTTAAATTAGTGAATGAGCAACAGCAGAGGCAGAACAGGGAGCTGAGGCACAGAGGGGAAGTTATGGGTAAATGCTGGTAACACAGAAACTCGGGAAATTAAACTGTAAAGTTTCAGAAATATTCACTGAACAGAACATGAATTACCACTGGGAAATTTAACTATTTGAAATAAACCTCACAAAAAATCATTTCTCTGGTTTGGCTTAAATTAAATAAAAACAGAAAACTTTCGTAAAACATGTTGGATACATTGTCTTCTATGGGATGTTGATATCTGTGCAAAATGATGTAAAAAAAAAAAAAAAAGAACAGTTTCTAACCTAATGAGAAGAAGAATAGATAGTGTTAGTGTCACTCTGTTAGGAGAATTCATTGCAGGTATTTTATTAAAAAAACTGAAAAACCTGTTTAAAAACCTGAACCAATTCTTTACTATTTTTCACCAGAGTTATTAAAAGCCAATATGGAAAGTCCAAAGAGCCACATGTTGCAGACAACCAAGACTTAAGACTTAATCTTTGGGACTTCTTTGGTTCGTCTGAACATTTAGTAAAACTACATCTTTCAAAATCCCATTTATCCCAATAATCCAAACATCAGCATTATAATTACTGAGATGAATGTTTTGAATACTTATTTGAAGTCTGCTTGACTACTGTTATGTAAACTATGGTATTCTATAATCCTGGGTCATTAAGAATAGCGAGATCTTATGAAATGTGCAAACCCTATATAGACCTAAAGAGTCATACGAAGGTGGTTCCCAGAAATCAATTTGACTTTACTAAGTTCTACAATAACCCCATATTCACTTGATTTTTATTCTTTCACTTAAGATGAAAATATGCATCAAAAACAAAAAATGCTAATATGAAAACAAAGAAGTTGTCAGTTGTCAGGACTTAGTATTTCTTTTTCCTGTTTCATCTGTTTGGACCAAAAAAATAAATAATAATCTGCCAACTTTGAGAGGACACAGAAATTCTGCTGCTCACAACAGAAGGACCACATTTGTCCATGGAGACTCAAGTCTTCTCTGTGTGTGACACCACATGTTATGTAATTGCAGGGCGACAGTGTCATTTCTTTTAGCTACGGTGGGACAAACAGTCTGGCTGTGAATGACAAACTCGACAAATTTCAGAGGACCGACTCAGCCGTGTGGGTGGCAGAGGTGGACAGCGAGGCGATTTTCCATCGAGAACAATAATACCTACACGGTGTCCGTCTCCCAAGAACTAAACGATTACAGTAAAAATCACAGTTTCTTTTCATGTTGCAGTTTATTTCTATGGCTTTTACTGAAATGTAAATCTGCACAGTTTTACAATATTCACAATCATTGCCCCACATTACCTGCATTTATTGACATGTATAAAACGTGGGATTTTCATAAATATTATGTTATATATATATATATATATATATATATATATATTAACGTTAATCCAACTGTTACACAGGATAAAATGACTTTTGATGTAGCTACACAGTTTTAATGCCTGGCAAAGATATTTATTGTTTCACATTGGAACCATATACCACAATGTTTTTCAGTTATGCAATTCACAGAAGCTCAAGATTGTAATGTGATAAAATGTAAAAAAAAAAAAACAAAAAAAAAAGTTCAAGTGTTATGAATAGTCTTGTCAGGTATTGAGAAAACCCTTCCAAAATGCAAAACTAGTGCAGATTGTTTTGAAGGGTAGTAGGCAGAGTACTGACAACATTATTCTTTCATCTGCGAATCCCTGCTTGCAGCATTAGTACAACACCTCAAACAGCAGGAATGTGACCACTGAGACAGACACATGTGTCCGCCAAGGAAAAACAGTGGTGGTACACATAGAGTATAGCTGACAGCAGAGCACCAGTTCATCAAGCTGTCATAGTAAGTAAGGTCTCACGAGCCGCAGATGTGAGCTTCTCATGGTTTCTGCTGTCAGTCATTCCACAGTGGGTGATAAAGTAGCTGCAGCTCCTGCCGCAATCCCCATTAATGCAACACACAGCATTTTTTTTTTTTTACCGATGTCAAAAAAATAAAAAAAATCTGTCATTCAGAAGCTGTTTGGGATTTGAGAACATTTTGATGGTTTGTATTTACTCCTCTGAGGCTGAGCATGTTCTTACGCCTTTGAAAGCACCCTTCTATTGGTCCAATTTCCTCTTTAAAAGAAACCATTTCTCAGCCTAATTAAATTGGTCCTAGCGAAATTGCTTTAATAATGACTTTAAAAGGACTTGTCCTCTAGCAGCTATCTGCGAGAAGTGAAATATGGCGGTCGCGCTGTCTGTGGTGACACAGTGAGCTGAGCTGCAACAGAACAGGACATTGATCCAATCTGCAGACAATTAGTAACGACTTATTACACCCAAATGGGGCTGCGTTCATCACCATCTGTCCACCAAGAACAGCCTGCAGGCTCCGTGGTAAAATTCCAGGTATCGATTGTGTGACGAAAGCAACATCTTACCACAAAGAAAATGCTTAGCTTGAATACACAAACTCGTATGGCTGGTTTTGTGTTAAAATACTTAGATTAGTACATTTTCTTTTCTAGTTTCCCAACGCCTTTTGCCGTTTAATGAGGAATAATTGAGCAAAACTTTAATATGCAAAAGAAACAGATGAAAAGAGCATGTAAGAAGGGAAAATGGGATAGGGAGATGCCCTGGTCTGCAAAATAAATAAATAAATAAAATGGGATGAGAGGATTAAAATTTAGCATGAAGAAGAGGGTGAGAGAAAAACCATAATCTGGGGGGGATGAGGGAAGCTATCATACATTTCTTCATGTCTTAATGCTGGCTGCAGCTTATGATTAATTACACACCAGTCTTAAAATAGGTTGCTTCCCCATTCCCTACTTTGTGTCTGTCTTCTGCCACACAGAAAACGAAGCAGAGGAGAGAAGAGTCCAAAGAAGGGCACGGATGTCCTGTGCAGAGCCGGATGAAACAGACAAATGAAGAAGGGCAGACACAGTAGAAGAGAGATTATGTAAGACTCTCAGAGTTCCAGCTTTGGGAGTTGAGGTCCCAGATTGTGGGAGACTCAGTATGTCTGCCACAAATATCGAACTCAGCGAAGTTTGTGAAATTTAAAACTTCCTGGCAAACTGAAAACCTTGGGATGTACCGAACAGAGGAACATGTGTATGCAATGTTGCACATCCTAAAAACTCTCAATCTGAGTTGCTTCCAAATTCAACTGGAATGCCGTAATAACAAACTCTGCATGTATAAATGTGCAACACACACACACACACATAAAAAGCAACCTTGCACATGCACTGTATATACACCTGCTCATCCAGCTGCGGCGTGGCTATGCTTAGACTCAGTGAACCTTGTAATAGCTTTGCTGAGACAGAGATCATGCTTCAGCCTGTTCAAGTGTTGCCCATCTATGAGAGTGATAAGCCATCACCTGGGCCCGGGAAGAGCTTTAAACTTTAATGCTACACTACGTCGCTAAGAGGTACTGGAGCACAGAATGGTTAGAGCCATATGCACGGTGGAAATAATCTCCAAGGTAAGGTCTTAAACGGGGGCCGCTGCGATCGTCGCGCAAGCTTGATGAGTCCTAGGTGTAAAATATTCATACCGTCTCTTGCATGATGGCTGCAAAAACATGTGTTATATGATTTAAGAAGGCATGAATTATGCATCAGCAAAAGCAGCCTCATAACAACGAAACTATATTTCACCTCGAAGGTCTGACAATACAGTTACGTTTGGAAAGCCCACAGTAAGTCGGGAGCTTTCAGCGTCTGAGCTGAACAAAGATAAGAAAACGTGGTATTAATTTTAAAACATTAAAATAAAAAGTTGAAGTATGTCTCATCAGAAAATGTTGTAACAGCTACATTTATCTATAACTCGATAGAGAATTACAGGAATACAGTCTTAGAGATTGTAACATTGCAAAACATCTAAAGGTTGTTGCTATGTGTAGGGCAGCAAAAAGTAATGTGAATTTCTGTGATTTTCCTGCTCCAAGATAAGCTTTACCTTATGCTATTTTTAAATAGGAAACTGTAATTTAATTTGTTATAAGTTGAAATAATCAAGTGTTAAATGAGATGGTTGAAGAAATTGAGGAGGAAAAGAAGAATACATGCACCTTCTAGAAATAAGTCTGAAAAAATAAAAAGTCTCTCAAGCTGGAGTCACATGGCAGCATTCCAAAATCAAGCAACTCATTGGACCAGACGAGCTATAATTTCTGCCACAGCAAACTAAACAAGTCAGGGATGGAAACAGGAGACCCATATTTTTGAAATATAGACCAAAATGCAGTCTAATATGGGGGCAAAGAACCCAGTGCATACTTGGATTTCTTCAAACTGGTTCATTTACCAAGCTGGCTTGTGAGGAGAAACAGAGGGCAAGAGGTAGAGGACAGGCAAATATATTAAACTGTGTGTTGGAGCAGCAGATGTCACAGCAGTCACCATTGAAGTGACAGCAACTGTTGTTCTTACTCTAAAATCTGGAACCGGTTTTCCTCCTAGTCATGCTCCCAAAAGGGAAGACTTCACGTTACTGAAAACGATTTTGCTCTTTGGTTGTCATTCTAAATAAATGCCAAACATTAATTAGGGATGGATAATGAGCCAGTCAAACCAGTCTACTTCCATTATTAAAATACAGTACACGTTACCTAGGGTCTCATGTTTTTCAAATTTTGCCACATAAATTATACGAGCTTAGAAAAATTTTAAAAGCTTTGTGCAGCTTTGCTGTTAATCTGAACATCATTTCAGCAGCAGCAACATTTTGGATAACTCCAACTTAATCTTTCATAAAACTTGATTTGGGAGATAATGATCCAATTTTTTATATAAATAATAGATGTGGGAATTCATTTAAAAGGTAAGAGCTTGTGACTGCTGTGTATGTGTGTGTTTATGTGCGAACAGTAGAGGCTATTACACATGGAAATACATTATTTTTTTAATGTCAGCCTCTCCTGTTGCTTTAATTTTAACAATATGAACTAAAAGCTCATCCTCATGCACAATTGATGTGATATGTTGCGTTGCTTCCATGGATAATGTAGGCAGAGAGTAAGACCAGCCGGTAGCTGGTTAAGGATGAAGTCCTAGTTACCGTTACCCCAGAAACATACAAAAAACAATTAAAAACAAAACCAACTGGTCCATGAAAGCGCATCCTTACTGCATTTCAGCATCTGGACTTGATCAAAACTGATTCGCTGAAGTTCAAACAGAATATCAAATTGGGAAAAAAGGGATATTTGAAATAAATATAGGTTGTTTTATCAATGTGCAATAGAATTTCTTCAAAATAAATATCTCCAAAATTCCAAAATATTACTGTAAAGGTAAAAACGCGAGACATGTATGCATTAAAAGAAGGAAGGTCAATCAGTACATGTGGCTGTACCGTTCTTTCATCGCTATTTGAAGATCAGGTAAGCACCCACCGAGTTACAAAAGTGACTTTTAGTGAAACAATGGAACCTCGACTCCACCTCGACCAGAGTCTCCGGATTCCCCCCCTGCACAGTTTGGAAGTGCGTTCATGTTTTAAAGGGAAAGCTGCACATGGAAGAGGCGCAGTGCTGTCATTACTGTGCCGTTCCTGAGCATTGCAGACTCTGACAAACTAGGACTGATGAGCACAGCAGGGGTCAGAGCCGCTATTTCAGTTCTTCTGACCACATGCTGCGCTCTGAGTCCAACTACACATACACACTTGTATGTGTCTGTGTAACAGAGTGTCCGGGGATGAAAACATCTCTGGATGCTGAATCTGCTCGACTATGTCAGGCATAGCATTTCGTTTCTAAACCATTCGCCGTTTAGTTTATTTAGACCAGCTCAGTCAATATTTGTGGGAATGCCAGTTACTTATTAGACCACTGTTAATTTGGTTGACACTTTAATGCTCCAAGTTAACCCAGTAAGGTACAGAGCCTTGAAAAGCCTCCATACACTTTTCATATTGTGTTTCATTGCTTCTTTGAAGAGGAAAGGAAATGAGACGAGGTTTCCAACATTTCTTACAAATAAGAATCTGAAAAATGTTGAATGCATTTGTCTTCACTGCCTCCGAGTTAAAACTTTAGAAAACAAACTTTTGCTGCAATTTCAGCTGCATGACATTTGGGGAGGCAACCAATAGCTTTGCATCAACATACTGATTACTTATATATATGGTAGCTCTGCCTGTATGTTTAGGGTTGTTATCCTGCTGGAAGAGGGACTCCTTCTTCAGTCTCAAGTCTTTGTCAGCATCCAACAGTTTTGCATTCGCTGACAAAACGTTATCCTGTGAACAGATTCTCCAACATGAGCAGAAGATATCTGCAGCTCCTCCACAGTTATCTTTAGCTACTGCTCTGATTTACAACCTCCATTACCATCCTCTCAATTGATTTGGATGTGCTTTAAAGATTTGCAGATATACATTTCTTGTTCAGCTTTGGTATAATGGACTGACATCTTATGAAATATTTAAAAGTCGAGATTTTCTTATATAACCTAGCCCCGTTTTAAATTTCTGTTTATCCCCGACTCATCCCGTTTGTGCTTTGACATTCAAGAAGCTCTATGAATACCTCTGAAAGGCCATGTAGTGCATGTGGGTTATCAAACACAAAAATGAAAAACATGAAAAAGGAATCATGATAAAATAGCTCTGAGAATTACCAGCTGTTCTTTTGTGTTTTCTGGATACACCCAGTTACTGTAAATTACTTTCTTCATTGCCTCTTCTCAGCAACGCATACTGTTTTCGTCAAACCAGCACAAGCGAAACACCAGTACACAAACTCAGAAAAGAGCTTGTCTCCAGCCCGCAGCTACACGGCCAGAAGCCCGAGACAGCAGAAAGCAGCAGATGTGCTCGCAGTGAGAACCTTGTAGCTCGAGCATCACAGTGAATCGGCTTGGAAAGGTTGAGGGAGGAGTAATGTGTCGGCAGTTCAATCCGCTGGCCTCCACGGTGAGACTGACACACAAATTGAGAGTCTATTGTTACAACACCGGCCTGGTAGCATCCCTGCTCATCCTGAATAAAAAGCATTATTGGCAGGGAAATAACCTGTGGTAGTCTTTTCCTCTAGCTCTCATTGATGTATTTTGGTTATTTTTTCAGGACATTTTCAAGACAATGCAAAGTAGGACACACCCCTACGTTAACACATTTTTATTCTCATTACTCCATTTTGTGCTCAACACTCAAATGTAGCACATTGAAAAGTTTAAGCTGACTTGTCTCACAGTGGATCAGTTAATGTGCAGGAAAACCCAAACATACAGATAGATGTGTTAAATCAAAATAATTTGTGCACAATTGAGTAATCAGTATTCAAGTATTTCCATTTGTGATTATGTGAAAAGGAAGATTACATTCAGATAATATTTTAGAGTGGCGTTATGGCAGCAAAAGAATATGTAATAAGTTTACAATGTTTTTTAACCAGTTCAGCCAACTTACTGACTGAATTTATGCTTTTTAGCTGAGAAATAAACCCATAAAACAGCAAATATTCAGTTAAAAAAGGATTAAAAAAACAGTAGATGTGTTGCTGTTGATGTGTTTTCTCTCAACTGGAAATTCGAGCAAACACAATTCTCTTAACTAATGTATGTACCAGGTGGGGTGTGAAATGGGCAGAATGTGATGGGAGCATAAAATGGAAAGCAGCAATCTGCTCTGATTATAGTTTATGTTTCAAACTTCCCTGTAATTTCAACTGGTCCTGCATTGAGGTCAACGTGAATCTGTAAGCAAGAAAAATATAAACCTTTAGCTGTTATTGCTGCAATTTATGTCCATTTGCTGGAATAGCTTATTTCCTCATGCTGTCTGTCTACACTTTTCACTTTATTTCCCACAAATATTTGAAGTGGTATTTATGTTATGTTTAAAAATGCCATAATTGGACAGACCTTAACAAGCTGTCCAAGCTATGCATGGAAAAAGAAGCAAACTTTGAAATGCTGCTTTAGAAGTTTGAGATGCCTTCTCTTTGGCCAGTGGCCCATGTTTTTGTCTTTTCTTTTAAAGTTTTTAAATAAAATTTTAAGCAAAAGTTTTGGTCAGTTTTGACCCATTGGTGGATGAATGGATACTCCATGTAGACAAAGGCCTAATCTAAATCTGGTAAACACTTTAATCAAGCTCTATACTCTCTTTTGGATTCTTTGTGTGGGTGAATAAGTGTGAAGGGGTGAGGGCGTGTGTGTACATGTGTTTATACAGAGTAGGTGTGTGTGTGTGGAAAAGGTTTTTGGTAGTTACACTGGTGAGGATGGTAGCTCGCACCACTTGGCACAAAAAACAGCCATGGGCAGGTAGTCTTGGCTCTTGGAGCTCGCTGCAGCCTCAGGCAGAAAGACACCTGGCACAGAGGCAGGTCAGCAGTGAAGCGTAGGAGTAGCAGCCCCCAGGCCAAAGAGGCACAGAGAGAGATGCAGAGAACAGAACCAACACCAACGCATCGCCACGTCCCCCAGCAAAGGCCAAGCCCAGCGGCCAAGCACCACTCCCCTCCCCCTGGTGTTTGCAGGGTATATTTGAGTCTGTGTTAAAGTGAAATGTTGCTACAAAGGCACGCCTGTGTCCAGCATACATTCAAATTGTGTGGAAGATTACAATATTTAGCTTAGTTTCTTACTTTTTGAGTGCAATGCCATTGTTTGTATCAATTTCTGCTAAATGAAGCACATTGGTTTATGTCTGAAGTTTGATTTCTTCATTTGCTCATAAAAGATGCTCTTCTGTTTCGCTTTAATTGTGGGGTTTAAACAAAATAGGCTATACGTTATGTGGTACAAAGATTTTTCTTTCATAACAACCCATTATTGACCTTTTAAGAGACCCTGATTGACTCAAAGCTGGTTAATCTGTCTCTCTTTTGCTGAAAGGATTTTGATGGAAATTTTGCCATTTCCATCGACTTTATAAAGTTCAACAAAAGGACCATAAATAGAAGCATTACAGTTAAACGGTTTAAAGTTTCCGAGCCGCTGAATGCCTATTCCCAAGTAAACATACTATTCCAGTTTCACTGAACTCCTGAGGTATTCTGACAGCAGGGTAGACAGAAAGATTGGCTTAAATCTTTCTCTGAATCCTAGCAAAGACCCATCTTATACAATGCGAATGAGTTCCTGCCACTAGCAGCTCTGAAAAAGACTTTCTAGCACAGCTCAACATTTTTCATAATTCACAACACGCCGTCTATAATCCCTGCATTTTTAGAGACCTTCCGCCTTTTGTTACTTGTCATGTTCTTGCCTTCCCACAAATCTTTGCTGCAAGGACAGATCAGTGGTCGTGTCTGTCATAATGAGCACAGAGAGACCCCCTCCATCACATCCACCTGCTGTGGGCTGGCTGCCGCATGATTCGTTTTGACTGATGCCCGGGACCACCAAACGCCTCAGCCACCTCGGCGCCCTGAGTGGGAGAGAAGTCATTTAGGCAATTTGAAAGCTGAGAAACTCCAGATGGGTGCACTCGTGCTCCCCACCTCACACTTCTCTATAGATTCAAAGTAACCTCAATTTGGACTCATACATTTCAGTGTTAACCTTCATGGCGGCTGACTCCATTTCCGAGGATATGAGCCTTAGCGTGTTTTTGACTAAACTGTTGATGGATATGCATTTGTCTGACAACAACTTTAAAAATAGACCTTGAATAACAGCACAAGGATCCAGCTCTTCAAATCCACGCCATCGCTCACCATGCCTGGATTCTTGTATGTCAGATGTAACATTGAACAGTGCCGTTCAAGCTATTCATACAGCTTTTTCTTAGATTTAGTCACAGTGGCATTTTATGTGACATACCAACATGAAGAGGCACATTTTTTGTGAAGTGGAAGGAATGTGGGAGTTTGAAACTTCTTTTTTTGCCTCTACCAGCATTGTGCATCTTGAAATTGAAAGTTTTGCACTTCCATTTTTAGCAAGACAAGCTTAAACTCATCATACTACCACATTTTGATAATTTATTTGGCCACTTGGATGGACTTCAACTGCACTGCTGTTCAAATCTGATGTGTGTCTTCACTGGCTGAGATTATAAAAGTCACAGAGAGAACTATACATATTTTTCTCTCCCTTTCACAATTATGCATTATTTTGTGTTGGTCTGACATGTCACAAAATGTGCGAAAAAGCGGTATGAATACTTTTCAGGGCACCGAACATGCAATATGATCTGAAATCTCAGCTTGTTTCCTGTCTCTGATCTCCTGAGGGACCAGCTGTTGGATACAGGTGGAAAAGTGAAATATTCTTTCACCTGCAGGAAGGATTTTCTGGTTTTTAATCTGGTTTAGTCTCAATGCTCCATTGTGATGCTTGCATAACCTCACCAGGTTAGACTTTTCCAGTCTGCACATACACACAACGACTCCACACAGAGGATTTTATTCTGTCTGACAGTTTGCTGTCAAGCTATCTGTTTCAATCCATCCCTTCCGTAATCTCCCAATTGGTGGCATACAGAGGTGATGTTGTTCTTTGCTTTATGAAACTCTGCGCACCATCGGGGGCCCCAAGGCTGAACCTGACAGTAAACACTGACACGAAGGGATTCATAGTGGGGAAGAAATAAAAAGGCCTCTCTCACTGAACTGCAGCCTGAGATTTTAATGGGGTGACATAAGGCTCAGCAGAGGTCTCCTTTTATCTGGTTTAAGGAGGTGTTTAAATGAAAATGACTGCAATAAAAAAAGGTGCACCCGGAGTAGATGATGGCTTCATCTGCTGTGTGGCTAAATGTTTTGTTCTTCCCCTCAGTGAATCATTTGATCTAAATAGTCCGATACAATTACAAGAAGAAGGAGAAAATGTTTCTCATACTTGGCTTGTATGAAACATTCAGTGAGGTAAAAAGAAAATGTATATACAGTACAGACCAAAAGTTTGGACACACAGTTGTGTCCAAACTTTTGGTCTGTACTGTATATATGAACTTATTCTGTGTAATAATAATTTAAAAAAAAACATCGTTTAACAGCATGTTTTTCGCTCAAGAAGTCCAGGAAGTGAATTTAATTTAGCACATGCCTTGCCCTCCATAACATCTTAAAGGGCTACAAAATGAGAAAATATTCATAACAGTATAGCATTTTATTTTTTATTGCACCTGGAGGTTTTCTACGAGAAACAATGATTCAGTCATTCCTCTGCCATAACAGCAGCTTTGGGTGATGCAGTCCAAAAATATAAAACAGAGCTTCCTGTGATGAGACTCCTGGAGGCTGAATAATCACCAGCAAAGATAATAAAGCACTTTATGATGCTATAAAGAAAAGTCGATTCCAAACAGCTTTGGTTTGCCTTTCTGACTATCTTTAGTACGTTAAGTGAAAATCCTGATGGTTCATTAGCTTTACAAACATAACAGTTTGATTGACTTTTACATCTCTAAATGAACACTTTCAGTCAAAATGTCACTGAGCAAAGATAACGGCTACTTTCCATCACAAGACCAGAAATGTTTTGTTTTTTTCTATCGTTGAACACCAAAGTGATTTTGTGCAAAATAGATTAAAATTCAAAGTGTTTTGAAAATAGTACAAATGTATAAAATGTAACACTCCTCAATACATGATCTTTCATGATAAAGTACTCCATTATGCCCACAGAGAGTCTGTGCGTGTATTGGCTGCTGCAGGTCCCTCTCTCTATGTAATTGAGCTCCGTTACAAATGTGAGTAAAACTTTACTGATATTCTGCTAATGTTGAAAAAACACTATTTTGTAATTGCGCTGTTTCCATTAAAATTACATCTGAATAGGTTTGTTAAGGAAATAAGTCATTAAAAATCATACAGCGCCATCATTCCCCTACCACTTCCTGTCGTCTTCATTTTTCCAGAAATAGTAACATCCGGTTGTTGACCACATGACTCTTGTGATGTGAAAAAGGTGTTTTCATTGCAGTTTTTGCCAAATACGCTCCGAGGTTTACCAGAAATCGTGTGCCATTACATGCTATTACAGAATATTAGCGATCAGAAATGGACCAATTCTTAAGTATTAGTTCTTTTGGAGTTTACTGAAATTAACTAAAGTTATCAAGATTTAAAAAGTTGTGGTACCAAAGCTGCTTAAATTTTCACTCCTCTGGTTTTTACAGGCTAAAGGCCTTTTAATGAGATGCCACAGAAAGTGCAGGAGTGACTGAAGTCTATCCTGGCTGTATGGAGCAAAGCAACGCCCCTAACCCAAATGTTGTCATGGGCTGCTGGTTAGCTGGCTGAAGGGAGGCAACTCAACTTTCCTCTTGCTTACAGCAAAGTCCAATTTGTGTGTTTTGGAAATAATTCAGTGCCAAAAACACAAAAACATTCAATATTTGTGGTTGATAAGATTACAGTAGTCAACATGTTGTATTGTCTTATCAACAGAAAGATAAATCTGGCTTTAAATTGTTTTAAAATGAGTTCAAAGTTTTGTGAATATACTTTGGTAATGATATTTTTACTCAAGGTAATCAGACTATGAGAATCTCACCGACACTCGATTAACATGTTTGCATAAAAGCATAATTCCACAGTATAATCGGTCACTACTTTCTACACTCTTTACTTTTCAAGGGGATACAGAAAGACTTTTCTCTCTCTCACCACACAGTGGTGTGTAAATCCATTTCATCATACTCTATGATTGAACCTGGTGTCCCTAAAGGGCACATTGTTACAAATCCCATTCATTTAATAGGGGGCTGCCAAGTGCACCGGATTAGATTCAGCAAGAGTGTTTGATATGAACAAATTGAGGAATTACACCATTACACCATTAGAAGAAAGAATAAGAGAAACTTGCTGAGGAGCAGCAGAGCGAACAATGGCAGATTAAGCCGTGGATAGATTTACAGGGAGGTGACTGGTGAGGTTCGACGAGTCCAGAGGACATTTACAGTTCGACAGGAATTGACCGCGCCATGTTGTAGCACGCTGGAGTTCAGGAAGCTATCAAAACATTATGCCAGGGGCTGCCTCACCAATGACCAGAGGAGTAATACAAGGAAAAGTCAGGGATAAGAGAAGCATGGGAGATAAAAAAGGAAAATAAGTAGGAGATAGGGAGAGAAAAAGAGGGTTAGTGGGAATAAAGATGGGAGCAACGGGGAGAAAGACAGTAGAAAAATCAATAGACTTCTATATGCAGTGTTGAGAACATGCCCTCGCTCTGCTCCAGACAGCCTATCCAAGGTCCCCAACAGACAGACTGAGCATCCATCCACAGACCCAATCTGACAATTTGCCACCACAGGCTGTCCCTGTCACATGCACACACAAGCACACCCCCACACACTCATCGTGCAGGCTCTTCTCCTCCAAATCTAGCGCTCTAATTTGGTTGTGGGCTGGGTGCCGTGTTATTGATGTTGCCAGGGGTCTGATCCATCTTTAGTCTGGGACAAGGCTTTAGTCAAGATGACAATAACTCAGAGGCATCCTGTTCCCTGCTTGCCAGAGCATCAGACTGGCATCAGTAATTTAGAAGCTGGATAGATAGCCAATAATACTATATGCCCAGCGTTGCTTCATCACCCAAGAGGGGCTGGATGTCAGTGTTGCCTAGCCTCCTTGCTGTAAATTTCCATTATAGCTTGCATGTTTTGGACTGGAAATCAATTCTGTAATTTTTACTAAATGTTACAAAACTTTGTGAAATCTCGGGTTGGGAGTTGCACAGTATGAAAGAAAGAGTTATTACAAAAGAAATATAAAATGAAACGTGTGTACTGCCTTGCAGGGTATGAAATGAGGGATTAAGACATTTTCTGAGTGTGTTTCTGTGTTTGTTTTTAATGGTGTGACACAAAAGATAAATTATTGAATTTTTCTCCAGCGTGAACTTGCCTCGCTTGTGCTTCTTTGCTTAGATTTAGCTGGATAATGTGTGTATGCGTGTGGGGGTGGGCGTGTGTGTGACCTGCTTTGTGTTGTTTTTAGCTGGAGGCTACCACATTGGGGAATTGCAAAAAGTTCATGTGGAGTTATGTAGTCCAGTGTCTTACCAAAAACAATATGCTATATAAACAGAGCACAGAGGGGCCTGAGCCTGGTCTGATAAAAATGAATGACACGTGAAACAGAAAAAAGAAATGTGGGAAAAAAAACAAGGCAAAGACAGAGAGAAGCAATATAGTCTCTGTAGTTGTGTGTTAGTGTAATCTCTGATCATTGATTAAAAAGATGCATGTACTCATACAGACAGCATTGTTGACGACATGCTTTCTCATTTCTTCTTCTCCAAGAGCTGTCTGTCCTCCTTCCCTTTCCCTCTTCTGTCTCCATCCCCATGTATGAATGGTTGCTGTGACTTCAGCTGCACCAAAAAGCAACAGCTACAAACGACACCAGCTAGGTACTGTGCTTCTTATTCCCTGCCAACTGCAAGGCCAGTCGCACCAATGAAATATGAGCTGGATGGAGAAAAACATTCTCTTGTCCTGACTGATTTCATTAAATGTTGTTTTGCAACCCGCAGGAGAATGACATGGCAACAATTTTATGTAATAAATGACAGAAAATGACCTTCAGACATGTAGCTACGTGAATCAGTTTTTGTTCTGCGAACAAATCAATCTGACATATTTACACATTCACCAAATTAAATGGCTGCATAATGGGTCACTGTCAGGCTAGACAGCAAGCACACAGAATATATTAGGTGCAAGCACTCAGTCTGGAGCAAACAGTGTTTGGTCTGCTGTGATCTATTGAGACCATGATCTAATCAGAATATTCCCTTGCTCCTCTTATTATATGGATTCAGGTGAGTCCCCTGCTTCAAATCACACAGTAAACATGAGCACAATTCTCAACAAAGGCAATTGCTTTGGGGAAGAAAAAAAAAATACAATAACGTGCAGTACTCTGGTCTTTGTAGATAAAACATAGACATAAATGACTTATTAATCCCAGCAAATTACCTTCTCTGTGGTAGATCCAGTTAGGCAAAAACAATAAAGCAACGTTTTAAAACAACAAACACAGTAATAGAATAGTAAAACATACTTCCCCTGTAAAACATCACAATGAGAACTTTTTTTGACATATCATTACTGAAGTATTTTCACAATTGATCACTTCACAACCACAAAACACATCAAATCTTTATGTTATGTACCAATACACAGAAACATGAATCAGAATTTGAGGTAAGCTGATCAGCAAACGGTGTTGGTACAGCTCATCACCATCATGAAGACAAGAAGACAGCAGACAAGTTAGGAGAAAGTTTGAATCAAGTCTTGGTTGTAAAACAACAACAGTTGAAGCTCTTACTAAAGACTGTTCAACATATCTTTAAAGACCTTTTGACAACGCAACTAATAGTTATGAACTTCAGCATTTCATAAGAAGAAAGCCACTGTTGAAAGAAAGTCCTGTTTGCAAACCACCTAGAGAACAAAACAAATGTGGAAGAGTATGGAGATAATGTGCTCCATACGGTATTAGTTTAAGAAAACATAGATGGAGCTAAAAACAGAGAAATCCAAGAAAGAAATATTTTAGAGGGTGGAAAAGACATAAAACTGGAGAGGAGGTTCACCTTTCATCACAACAATCCTAAATATAAAACTGGAACTACAAGAAAATGAATTAGATCAACGTATATGACACACGCTAGAATGACCCAGTCAAAGTTCAGACCTTTTTGTTTTCATTTCATAATTGGGTGTTTCTCTATGTGTGCTGCACTCTTGGGTTTCAAGAACCCCCAGTGCGTTAAGTCAAATAAAAGTGTTAAAACGTTATTTCCCATTTTATTTGGTTGCTTTATTTAGTCTTTAACCTTGTTTTTCACTTATTTCCTGGTTGTTATAGCTTCAAAGATGAGCTTAATGCTTTGAAAACTGCTTTTATCCAGTGTTCATTGAAAAAAGTTAATTCTGATTGGAATATACCGTAATCAGATTTTCAAGAGGAAAATCTTCATAAAAATATCTTGGAGAAAAAAATGTAATTAATAAAAAAAGAGAGGTTCTTAAAAAATCACATTATATAACATTTGAGCCTGCACATGTTTATTATAATTTAGACAAGAAGGGACTAAGTGGCTATAGAAAGCAATGTTTGTTAATTTACTTTGCCACAGTAGCAAGTCCAATTAAAGAAATAAAAGAGAGAAAATCAATTCAAGCGCAGAGACAAAAAAAACCCCAGAATATTCCCATCATGGTGCACAATGAATGCGTGAGAAAAAAAGTTGAGGCCAGCACCCAAAACTGGAACAGAGTAAACGCGAGCAAACTGGAAAATGAGAAGAGACCGCAGTCAATTACAAGTCCCATCTTGTAGTTTGTGTCTGCATTGATTTGTCGGGCACTAGGTTCTCCGTCGCTCCCCAGTTCATCTAATTGCACTCACTCTGACCCACTAATTACTTGCCTAAGACCTAGTTGGTCTCACCTCGCTGCAGTGCCTCGCTGTCTGCAGCTGTCTCTGTAATAGCGTGGGAGTGAGAGAAAAGAAAAGAAAAAGAAGGAAAAGGCTAAAAAAATAAATAAACTGAGAACCAGGGTGGAATAAAAATCCATTTTAGACAAGGAAGCAGAGGGGACTGGCAAAATGAAACAACAGGAAACACAGGGGAGGAAACAGGGGAGTGGATGTTTTAAATTTGAGACATTTGATAGAGACTCTGAAGTCAGATGGTGTCCATGCAACAATGATAACATCCTGCTGGCACTTTAATCCTTTGCTTCTCATCAAGTCCCCTACAGACAGTGCCTTCCAGATATCTTCTGTTATTACTTTTTTGCCACAGATAGATGTTAGACATCTAATTAAAATACATTTTAATATCAAACAAAATTATTTATTTATTAAGAGGGGGAAAAAAGTTACCCTAAACAACCTGTAGTTTTCACCAAGGAACTTTTTCCATGGATTCAATTTTTGCCTCGTTCTCGTTTTTGAATATTGAACACAAGTCAGACCCACCGTGTTTTAAATGATGTTCTGCGTTCTTTGTGGATTACACAATTGTGTATGACTGTGCATGTATTGTTTGCAGTTATTCTATGATGACCACAAGACTAAAACCTCTAAGATCTTGATTGGTGGGCAATGGCTTCTACCACCAAACTGCCTCCATATCAAAAGTTATGCTAGTTCTTGCTTTGCACCAGTTCTTCATATTCTAGCTCCTAAAAACTGGTTATTTTTCGGAAAAAAAGCAACAGACAAGCAACCAATCAAAACCTTGTGAACTCCAGGTGTAAGACTGTAACACACACACACACACCCTGCTTTTTCCATTAATAAGACAGCAGATTAGGATAAGAAAAAGGTACAACCTGACATTTCATGTCCTCCCACTGTTTATTTTTACACCACCTGTCATGGAGGTCAATGTGCCACATAGAGTTGCACTAACAGCTGAAATTTTTCTCTGAATCTATAAATCTCATTTGTGACTCAAGGTCCTGGACAGGGGCATGATGTGTTGCTTTTAGAGACCTTCTAAAACCTTAAAAAAGGAAGGGCTTTTAGAGACCTTTCTTCATGTGTTAGAAAAGGTTTTACACAAAAGCAGTTTATACATAATTGAGCGCAATCAGATCAATGTCAACCACAAAATGTGATTTAACGAGGGGCAATTGTTCACAATTGGAGAACATTTAAGAGTGACACAAACTCAAAAATAGATTAATTCAGTCAGAGGTAAAACATATTTCCACAGCAAAGCACTTAAGAAAATTCCTATTTATAAGCAAAATCACTGATAGATGTGACATTATCAATGCGTTCATTTTCTGGTAATATAAAAAGGAACTTACCTGATGGAATGAGGCCGAAAGCCCAGTCAGGTACGAGACTGCCAAATGGGTTGCTAGCATCCTTGTCCTCTGTAGCCTCTGTGGTTCTGTGTTCCTCTGGTTTTGACTCTGTGGAAGGTGTCCGGACACTTCCCACAACAAAAGATTCAGTGACTGCAGATCTGGATTCCATTTCTGTCAGGCCAATTTCAGAGTTTATGGCTTTGGTGCTCAATTGAACGACTCCAGTTTGAGCTCCTTCAGTAGGCAACAGAGTCACAGAGAGAAGGTTTTGCTGGTCCGGTACACTAATGTTCTGCTTTTCCTGAACCCATGAAATGGAAATAGATGCTTCCTCTGTGGAAGAGGTGTCTGAAGTATTTTCTGAGATAAGGACGGTGGTGGCAGGATATGTTCTAAGTGGCTCTGTGGCCAAAGGCTCCACTGTGGTCACCTCAGAAGATGTCAGTACCTCCAGCAGAGCTGCAGGTGTGGAAGCCATCCCCATCTCTTTACTCTCATCTTGTGTTTGCAAAGAAGATGGCAGAGAGAGCATCTCAGTTGGTCTGTGGACATACAGTATCTCTTCCTTTGCCTCCTCAGCTGTGTCTGACTCCATGGCACCCTGAGGAGAGGTGGTGGGTTGATTAACCAGCGGCCACTGAGACAGAGTAGTGTGCTCTCCCACTGTCACAAAACTGCTTGGTTTGGGTGAAACTTTGGATGTGGGACTTAATTTGACACCAATGCTGGACAGTGTGTTGACTTTCACTTCAAAGCCAGCCGGAAAGCTGCTTCCATTTCCACTTCCCTCCACGTCTTTCTCTTCTCCTGATACAGCTCTGCCTTTGTCAGTCAAAGCACCTTCTAGATCCTGATCTTTGCCTTCACCTGAGTAGTTCTCCAGGTTCTCCTGATGAAGGGAGTCGGGCAGCGTCATCAACTCCAGAGGTCCTGCTTTAGATTCTTTTGGCTCCCAAGATTCTTGCTCATCCAGGTAGGCCACATTTTCAGGACGACCTTGTTTGGGACCATTTTCTGACTTAATTGGCCAATGGAAGTGAGCATTGGAGACGGAAGCAAGGAAATGGCCTTGCTTGGAACCCTGAAGGCCAGATTTGTTGACATGTTTGTAAGGTGAGGAATTCTCAATGGGATCAGAAGGAAGAAATTCTGAAAGAAAGAAACAGACATGGAGAAGTGATTAATATGATTTGAACACTTGGGGTGGTGAGGATCTAAATCTATGGATTTGTAATTGTCAATAAAAACAGATCACAGTTTTACAATGATTAGGAAAAGGTGACCACATCTTAGCACCAGCTTGGCTTTATTGAGGCGAGCCATTCTCAGGTTAATGGTAACCCAATGCAACTTCTTCAATGGTATTTATATATTCAGGTTTTTTTTTCTTTAACTAAACAGCCTTTTTAAAATTATAGAAATATAATTAAATGGAGTCTGACTAATACCAAATGAAACAGATTTCTTTACAGATAATTTCTGACAACTTAGCACAGTTTTGCTATCCTTCGTTTCCTTTTCAACACCTCATCATAACTTATTCAAGATGTTTTTTATAAAAATGTTCTCTATTTACTCATTTATTTTAATGGCATTTCTGTGGTCCCCAGCAGGAGACTAAAGGAATTTTTCTTTCACATTTTTTTCACATTGAAGATAAAAATATTTGAAATCGAAACTAGTGTTCATCTGTAGACAAAAGTATAACTGTGAAAGTGGGTAAAGTGTAGCAAAACGACTTAAAATAGACCACTAAAGAGAGGACATACGCTTCAAAGTGACAGAAAGGGATGGTGGAACAGGTGACTGATCATAAAGTTTCGTTTGAACAACCTACTGTTGTTGACAACGAGGTTTGCTAACAGCAAATAAACAAAAATTAACACTAGAATGCAGAAAAGTAAAGAAAAATATGCAGCAAATGCACACACATCAAATGAGAGCCTATACCTGAACGTAATTTCATCTACTACTCTCAGTCCCTGAGGAGTGTTTTACTCCAAACAGCCTCTTGCTGATATACAGTTACCTGCAGCGGTGGAGGCCATACGGAAACAAACAGGAGTGTTTGCAACACAATAGTCAAATAATTAGCTCTGCAACCAGCTCCATCTGGGGTCATTTTATTTAGATTAAGTGGTCCACTGTACCTCATCAGCTTACAAGCTTTAAACCTGACTCTGTCAACACGATCAATAATTCATTCTGCCTGCATGAGTGAGTCATGGCTGGTATGAGGTGGCTTTTTTTAGGGCAGCGCTGCAGCTGCATCTGTGAGGGGCCGGTGCATGCAACATTCATCTTCGCTCAGCTCCGTCTCCGGCTTGCTTAACATGTCCTAAAAGTGCAGCGGCACAACAAATTACAGCACGAGCCAGAACATACACAAAGATGTCCATGCATAAAACATTAAACCGAACGTAAATTATTCAGAAGGTGCTCCGTTGCCTTATGCCTAAGTGAGGTTTATGAGTTGCGGGTTCATTACCATAAGAGCCTTGTAGCCAGACATAATTGTCCTATTAATAATCCAAATAGGTAATTACATAGTTTTACTTTGCACGCTGATGGAAGTGGGAATAATTAAACACATTAATCTGGTTTGATCATCTACGTAATGACCCATGTAACAAATAAAATGTGACGATTAGGTGAAGGTTTGGATGATTTCATGGCAGCGTTTAGAGCACCGGTTAAGTTCATCTGTGCTGCTGTAAATCTGTCGGCAGCAGACCGAGAAGAAAGGAAAAATCAACCCGAAGCAGAAACGCTGCAAAACAAACTTATAATAAGCCCCTTTCAGACTGTAATTGCGTGCTTCCAACTGTAAGTGCCTCTGCCTCGGCTGCGTTCACTCCACTTCACCGGGGTAAGCGGGCTGCAAGAATCTCCTGGGTCAGGCAGACATGATATTAAATTGTGAGAGCGGAGCCCGACAAAGGGAAGAAGGGAAGGGGAGCTGGAAACAACGTACCATCTACAGATACGGCGTCTAATAAAATCCACTGAGGACTTATTGCAGGGATCTATGAACCATGTCAGGAGCATCTACATTACATTTTTCAATGGAACCAGTTCAGGCTCAGGGGTGATTGGGTTGATGTGAGACGTGTTGTGTATGTGTGTGTGTTTTTGTTGTTTTTTTTTTTTTAAAGGGAAAACGTGGAATTAATAGAATCAAAGAATTGTTTGATAGTTAAAAAAAACCAATACTTACAGACTGAAAAAATTTGTGTGTTAGCCTGCAAGATATACTCTCTTTCAATTTAAGGGCGCCAAGCATGCCTAAATGGAGAATATGTTGAATTAAAAGTAATTTCCAAATCTGCTTTTTGAATAATAAGTCTAGTTTATGACAAAAGAGAGAATTTACCACAAGCTGCTTTCCCTTCATTGTGAATTCATCTGGTTGTCAAGCTGTCCAAATATAATCAGTGGCTAGTTTCTGGAAAGTCATCCTGACCTAGACCTTGTCAATTGAACATCTCCAGAGGGAGATAGTCATGTGATTGTGCAAATCTGCAAAGTGCCTTTCAAATGAGTGACATCGTGTATTTTCCAGGCACATAGTGGCATTTTATAACATAGTCAAGTAACTTTTTTTTTTTTTTTAGAAAAATGCAATATATAGCAAACATAACTTAAAAGAAACTTAACTGGCAATCTGACATCTCAAGTTTCAAGGATTTGTTTTCCAAATATGCATGAAAGAATCAGAGAAACACTCCATGTATGTTTTTTGATGAGAAAATAACATTGTAACATGATATAAACCTAAAAAAGTTGATTTTACAAAATACTGCCCCTTTAAAATGGCTGGGTTTTCGATTTCTCCCCAGAATGGCTGAACAGGGCCAAAAGGCCCTGAGTCCACCCTGACGACTCTGATGGCTCAAATTAGCATTCTTCTTCAATTGTAAATGTGGCCGTTGACCGTCAGGCCAGAATGTAGGAATGTGAATAGTCCATGTTGGGGGTGGGTATCTATGATACCTGCAGGAGATCAGATCTCCTGTAGGTAGTGCTCTTCAGTTTAGTTTTGAAGCATACATGAAGTGTTTTTGGAGAGATGTGACCTTTTGCAGCTGATCCATGATGTTGTGCTGCATTATCCAGGTCATTTTGCCAAATGTACATAGAGTTTGCAAAACATACAATCTGTTTCAAAAAATATGCAAAGGTTTTTCTAAAAGAAATTAGTAATGTTTCTCTTTGAAATAAAGCTAAGAGGGTATTAATTGTGTTGATCCACCTCAAAAAAATCATGCAAAAAGTGTAAGCAAAAGAAATCTGGGAGACTTAGCACATGCAAATTTGCATGCAGCCTTTTGTGCTGTGGAGGATAAATAGGTGACTGCTTCACCTATTTAGTTCACAAGAACTAATGGCATTTATTTCAGTCATAATCTTGCGGGGGGTGACCAAGGTTCCATCACTATGTGACAGCTGGTCAGCAAACCTGGCAAACATGATTGACATGGCAGCACTGAATGCACATGTGCTTTATCAGGCATGCATTGGGGTGCAGGAGAGACGGGTGGACTTCCTGGTTGAGCTTGCAAAAGAGTTGGGTAACTCTCATGTGAGTGAGAAGAAGGCACACAAGGAGAAACTGCTTCGGCAACAACCTTCCACACCCAGCTCAGGCAAAAGGGCGAAGTGTCAGGTCAACCATCGATGCAGGATGCGTGTCCTGAGGCCGAAACATCATCAGTGATCCCTCACACCCCCACCATGGACTGCTCTCCCTGCTGCCCTCTGGAAAGAGGTTCTGCAGCATCCGGTGCAGGCCCGCCTGGTTCCGAAACAGCTTTTTCCTACTTGCCATCAGACTGCTGAACTCTTAACTGGACTGCACTCAAAAACTGGTCTCCACTTTATACCTTGCACATGTACATAGCTAAATAACTTCTATTTTACTGTCAGTCCTGCACTTTATATTTTATATTTAGATTTATATTCATATTTTATACTGTATTTTATTTTACTCACATTGGAACCTCAAACATTATCCTGAGCCGTATGCAACGAAATTTCGTTCTGTACACACCCTGTGCATTGAAAATGACAACAAAGTCAGTCTAAGTCGAAGTCTAAGGAACAATTGTGCAACTGTGAGATGCGTTGAGGCCATTACCAGGGTACTTCTAAGGTAATGGCCCTAGGTAATGGCCCTATTTACTGAACAAAAGGGCTTCAGTGCAACGGGCTTCAGGCCAGTTGGACTATCTCTAGCCTGAAGAGGTATATGTCCAAATGGCCTAACTCCAGCCATTCTAGTCAGGAGGGACAAGTGGAGATCGAAACGTCTCCCATTTCCTACCATGATTCCATTGAACATGTTGAAAATTTGAGCTTCTACCATCGGGTAAAAGATTCAGCTAAAAAGCATAGACCACTGGATAGTAATTATATTTTGTTCAATCTGTCGTTTTCATTTATATTGTTTTCAGTTTTGACGTATCTTTTTATACTGCTATTGTAGCAACAATGAAAAGTATATTTTGATTTTTTTTCTGCTATGAAGATGCTATTTATTTGGCTGAAATTATTCCACTCTCAGTTTTTTTATGCAGTTTTTAATGTTGCAGCAAATCAAATATCAACAATACCTATTTTGTGCCAGTAGTTGGCAACAACCTCAACGCTTTAGCGATGAATGTTTCACCAGAATGCATTGCATCCATGGCAAAGCAAAGCAAAGCGTTCTACTTAATCAAAAACTCAACATGTCACTTTTAATTGCAAAGGACCGCTGTGATCCAGCAGACATCCTGCAGTGTGCTGTGGCAGAGTTAGCTCAACCCTCTGATGAGTCCATAGGAAGGAACCTAAGCTTGGCAGTTTCCCATCACAGCAGCTTCAGAGAGAGAGAGAGAGAAAAAAAGAGAAAAAACTCTTCACCTCACCGTCTTTTCTCCATCTTTCTCGTTTCCTCCGATTCCTTGCTGCGGTCTTGTTTGTTCCCCACCCTCTACTGTGATCATTAGCGTCTACCTTCAGAGGAGCCGGGCCCTTAATTGGCTGAGACGTAGATGGAGATTGGAGTGAGCAGAGGCGCAGGCCTGCCTCCGCGTTAATTGGATAAGGCTGTAAATAATGCATGGCGACTAAAGCTTGAGTTTTCGTTAATACCTTGATATGGAGTTGCCAGGGGATTTCAGGTAACACAACGGTGAGTATTAATATTAATAAAGCCAGGAACTGTAAGGTGAGAAAAGCAGAGCACTTATTGAATAATTCTTCTAGCTGTCTGCGTGAGAGTGTTTGCCTTACTCTCTGTCCTCTCCTTTTGTCATGGCTATTAGAAGCAAAGCTGCCTCCCTTCGCCATGAGCTGTGCTACACCTTCGTCTACAGCTTTTGTGTGTCTCCCCAGTCTATTATTATTATTACGGTAGATGTATTGCTTGGTTAGTTTTCGGTGCAGGAATCTTCTAGCTTGTACGATGCCTTAGAGAAGTAATAATACCTCTTAATCGTCTTTTTAACCTAAAATTTCATTAGATTTTTTTTCTCAGGTTTGGGTTATAAATTATGCATGATTTAGATTTCTTTTATGATCAGAACTAATGTGTGGTATGCATATTCATTCACCCCCCTTCACTGTAGTCCTCATAAATGAAAGCCAGTGCAACCAGGTGTCTCTGGGAGCCATCTGAACAGTAAACAGAATCCATTTGTCTGTAATTTAATCCCAGATTAACTGCAGCTGTTTGCTGACGTCCTCAGCAAGTTTGTTAGAAAACATTATGGAACAAGCAGAGTCATGAAGACCAAGGAACATGGCGGACATGCCAGAAGAAAAGTTAAAGCGGGATTAGGATTTAGAGCAACATCTAAAGCTTGGAGGCCCTGTTTTTTTTTTCTCATCTTCGAAATGAAAAGAGTGTGGCACAACCTACCAGGACATGGTAGGTTGTGCCATTTAGACTTATGGGCCAGAAAAGGAAAACATTAATCAGAGACTCATGGAGCTGTAAATATTCTTTGCTATGGTGGGAAAAATCTATTTGAAACACTCCACAATGCGACGTTTATGGAATTAAAATTGTTTTTTTTTTAATTATTGAAAGGAGATAATCAGAAATCTGCTCTGCAAAGTCATGTTGTGGATATCTAGGTGATGGTCGGAAGAAGCAAAAGATGTAACTTTTTGACTTGTGTGCAAAAGGCTGTATGTGGTAGAAACCTAAGACTCTGAAAAGACCTCACTCATAAAACATGTGGTAGACAGCAACATGCTGTGAGGACTCCTTTCTTCTGCAAGGACAGGGAACCTGGGGAGGGTTTATAGGAAGATGAATGGAGCTTAATGCAGAGCAATTCTGGAAGAAAGCCTATTAAACACTGGGAGAAAAAAACCCACTCAGACAAGGTTTCACCTTCCAGCAGGACAACCCTTTACCTTGAGAATTTGTGGCATGATTTGAGCCTTAATGATCCCAGACGTCCTTCATTCAGTCTGGTTGACTTTGAGCAATTTTGCAAGAAGAATGGGCAATAATTTCAGTCTCAACAAGAGAAAAGCTGATAGAGAAACACCCTAAGAAACTTTGCCCCACATTGACTCATTGAATAGATATCCAATCCACACTATTCAGGAAATGGGAAAAACCCTGCATACTTTATCCTTCCCACATTAACTCTCTGTAAAGTCGCAGTAAGTCTGTTAAAATTAGGGTTTTTAAAGCATATCAGCTGAAAATAAACTGTTGACCTTTTCTATCCACACATTCCTCAAAGAAGGCCTTCTTGTGTTTTTGGTTAACAAAGACCAAAATTCTATTTTGTTTTCTTTTCATTTAATTTATTCACCACATTTAATCTTTTAAGCCTGATGCATCTTTGACTCATAGGAATAAGCTTCAAGTTTGGATGCAGGTCGGCTTTGTTTTGAACGAGAGGAATTCAAGCTCGCCAGGCTTGCACGGCAAACAAAGCACCGCCGATAGGTTTCTATACAGTACATGACGCCTCCCTTTTGTTTGTTTGCAATTACAGTTTAATTAAATTTCACGCGATGCCTCAAATTGCCCTGCGGAGGAATATATTACAGGATCCTCGAGGGGAAAGAATTGAAAGTGTAGCGCAGAGGTTGAGACTGTTTGAAAAGGGTGACATAACTAGATCCCGTATTTACCAGCAGCATTTAAATGCACCATGCCTCCATTCAAAGCCAAACAGTTTCTGTTCGGCTTGAATTCAAACGAAACAGCATTGCTTTTTTAAGTTCATGTCGGACATGTGAAAATCACAGATGAGGTCTTACCATTAAACGTGGATTGCAGGTTGTCAATGATCAAGCTGGTTCCTCCGTTCGCAGGGTGAGCGCTGCTGGGCTTCTGCTCGGTATTTTGGATCGTAGGCACCAGGTTAATGAGAGGCATCAGCTCTTTTTCCTGCTCTGACAGCCCCTTTTCTGAATTCTGCAGTCCGCTTTTGGGAGCCCTGGGGGGGAAAGTGCCACTTCTGTGCTCCAGGATGGCATTGTCCATGCTGCCCTTGTTTCCGCCGGATTTAGGGATACTCAGATTTTCGCCAAACGCCTCTCCCTGCGTTTGATTCTCTGCAGCGTTTTCCTCAGGCAGTGTGGGTCCCCTCTCTGTCTTGTCAGTCCCTTTGCTCCCTGTCCAGAACTTAAAGGGCCTCATGAGAGTGTTAACAAATTCAGTGAGAAGACTGTAACTTGCCTGAGGCTGAGGGGTGGAAGAATCAACGGAGGACAACACTGGCACGTCTGATCCAAGATAACTGCGATCCAGGTCCTCATGAGCTGAAACCCCACGCCTCTCTGCACTTTCGAGGTCCGGGAAGCCAGAAGTGATGTTGCTGCCAGCTCCATCAGATGCGTCTATCGGGCCGATCGTGGATCCATTGTGTCTTTCATCCCACTTTTCCTCAGGCTTCAAGTCGATTAAATCATGCTCTTCGGATGTCTCGGACGACTCGTCGTTCTTACTAAATGAGGGGCTTACGGTTTTGTTTAAGGAAAACCAGTCAGCCCAGATGGACGTTCGGGCGGAGGGGCCCCGTCTCTGGGCTTCAGTGACTAAAGACGAGGCCTCCAATGCTGGTCTCCGAGGCTGGAACGAAGCCTTCGCCTCAGAAGCCTGGATCGCTGCTGGCTGGTGGCCTGCAACACACAACATTCACATTTCGCTTCACTTGCTTTATCTGCAGCTGCACAACACCTATCATTATAATCAGTGCTGGAGTGAATGCAAAACATAAAAACGACACGTCTGCTTGAGGTTCTGATTTTTCAAAACAAGCTCCTGTCATTTTAAACTAACAAATATAAATAGGTCTTAATGAGATTTGTGTAAGTAAAAATTGTTATCAAACAAATCACATTACAATTTAACATCTCACTTTAGCAGGCATGATTTGTATTGAATATTAATGCAAATGTGCAGATGGATTCATCCATCATATGTTTGTTTTGACAGATTCTCAGGCGCTCTGTTTCCACGCCGCTCTTGCTCACTTAAAATGATTTGAGGTAATGCAAATGGTTCACTTTAGCGATGACACTTTGAAAGATGAAACTGGCATTTTTCTTCATCTATGGAAATGTCAGTCTCGAAAATGAAGCCGGTACATTTTATAGTCGGCGCAAGACGACAAACCAATACGAGGCCATAAAATTAGAAGCAATAAATCAGTGACCCAGCTGAAGTGCATTGGGATCAATGTGAAAATAAAACTGTAACTTGCAACTTTGTCACATCATGACCACAAACAGTAACTTTGGGCGGATTTTGAGTTTCAGATTACATAAAGTAGCGCATATTTGAAAAGGTGATGGAAAAGAATACATGTTTTTAATTTTTATTTTATTTTCACAAAAGTAAACGGCGTGCCATTCATTTGTATTCAGCGCTGCTGAGTTAATGCTCTACATCTATTCTCTATGGTTACAGAAAGTCTCGTCTAGATTATCACATTTAGACACTTAAACTTTTGCCTATTCTTTTTTTGCAAAATAACTTTATCCCCATCAAATTGGATGGCAAAGCAAAGCGGAATATCATTTTTCAATTATTGCCAAGTATATTCTATTAAATTTAGGTCTGCACTTTGTCTGGTCCTTCTGTCATAGTCTTAAGCCTTTTGCATCCTCTTATTAAGTCAGTAATACCACGTGTTTAGCTTCATTCGCTTCCCCACACTGAAACATGAGGTTGTCATGTTTCAGTGTCTAGATGTTTGTATAGTGTGACGTGTTAGTCTACTCCTTGCAGCTCCTGAGATGATCAATGCTCAATGTTTTTTTTTTTTTATAATTTAACCTTTCATTCAATTTCAGGTAAAAATTTAGTAGTAAATATAGTAAATATTTAGGAGTAAAGTATTAAAAGTGTTTAGAAGAAAAAAACTAAATCAAATTATGTGCTAGAATGTTGCGTGTCACAACGTGACAAAAATCTGGACCAGCTCAGAAGATGTGGATAGTTTTTCTGTAAATTCTTCAACTTTCATCTGACTCGAGATGAAATGGCAACGTCAGCCAATAATCAATGTTCTTTGTTCTCGCCTCTTCCTCTTTTCATCTGTCTCTCAGCCTCCTCTGCACCCAACACACCAGCTCTCAAATCCACCAGGAGGAACACAAATGTCACAGGCTTCCTCCAACTCCTTCATGTGTGACACACACACACACACTTAGTGCTAATTAAAAATCTGAATGGGAAGCAAGTCCCGAGACCTCACAATTGTTGCTATGGCAATTACCCAAACAGTTTTACATTGACTTTATCAGACACCAGAGAGCTCTCGGTACCGCTGTAGCAGAAGGCGTCGAAGAGGGCGGTGGTGTCCGGGAAGCCGGTGCGGTTTGGGTTGTTGTAGACCGTCCGCACCCCGGGCTCGTCTCCGCCACAGTTCTTTCGTGGGACGTTGATGGGGTAACGGACGCTGCCGTCGGCCAGCCAACCGGGATCACACTGGTCAAGACCAGCCTGCCAAGCCAAGTAGAGCTGCCCGACGGTGGCCAGTTGGGCTCCCAGAGAGTGGCAGTGGGTGGAGGCGGCGGCCAGGCTCAGTTTCTCTGGCACCGTGGAGTAGAACACTTCACCTGGAGATGGAGACGTTTTTGACAGGCTTCATGGTTGATTTAGCTTAATAAATACATTTGAGTGTAGCTTTTCGTTGTTTTATGATGAAAAAGTGAATACTTTTAAGGCATGAAAGCAGCACCAGCTTCTACCCTCCTTTCACATTTTTCAAAATCAAATATCTTTAAACAGGAAGAAAATTGCTTCAGTACAGTTAAAGCCAACAGTCAAGAAAATGCAATTTTGTGTTCAACTCAACTCAGTAATCAAGACAAAGTGAAATGAAATGATGGGGAACCAATTAAAAAGGAAACTAACTGTTAGAAATAGTTGCCATTAGTGATGAAAATAAGCAAGAAAAAGAATGTTACGTATGCAGATATGAAATAATGCTCTGTAATGGACGAGGCAACCTGTCCAGGATGCAGCTTGCCTTTTGCCCTTTTACCTCTAGGTCTAAGCACCAGCCTCCAGCAGCCCGTCAAAATTCAGTAGATATAGGCAAATAGACGGATGCATATTTTTCACAATGTTCTACTGAGTCATTTATTGAAAAAAAGATAATTAATTGAATCAGTCAGCCTTTGCCTCCTTAGCATCTCGGTGGCATTCTACATATAAATAAAGTGTAAATAGCTCTAGAAAACTCTGACCTTTCTCCATTACATTTGATGATACCTGCGGCTGGACCACCTCTTAATAAACGACCCAAATAAGCTCACCCACTGAGAAGGTCAGACTGTGGTTTTAAAAGCCTGCTGTTGTATTAGTTGTTCTCCGGAGTACAGAGGAGGTCATTAAAGTACAGCAAACATCCAATTTCAGCCTGGCAACCAAAATTAAATAAAATATCAAGGTGGATTATGTACTGGGTTATTATTTGGTCTGGAGATGCCTTTCAAAATTAGCATTGATGGCTGACTCAAGTCCGTACAGACTGTTTATGGATCAGAAACAGGTTGCAGATAAAGTACTCTGAGAATATTTTAAAACTCCGACAAACTTTTTTATCATACCGTTGTATGGTTTAAATTGCTTTTGGCAGAGAACAGGCTGGAGTGACCAGTTTTCTTTAGAGAAGTGAGAAAGGCAGTCGCCATTCTCCACCTGCTGTGGCGCCCAGCCAGACAAACTTGAGGGCTACTACTATTTTTTTTCCTCTTAGAATGCAAACAATATTTAAAGTCATGGAAAACAGTTCTGGTGGAAACATTAAAATAGCAAGACCAGCCAGTCTTATTAAACTAACACTGTTTTTAAAATACAGCAGATAAATTATAAGTGTCATAAGCCATAAGATGACTGTAGGCTGGTTGCCTCAGCAAATTTAACCAGTTGACAACATGAATGCCTCATGATAAATAAGTAATTCTGTGCTTTTTTTGTGCCAAACTTTTTGTGTGCAAATGCTGTGATCATTTCCCCTGAGATTTTTAAAAAATACAAATATTTGCAAAGTCTGAACTCCCGAAGCGTTCAGAGTCTAATATAAGAAAAAATAAGTGTAAATCGATCTTGCTTCTTATTATCTTCAGAGTTCACTACACTTAATAGACCCATTTAAAATTTATAATAAATCTGAAACTTTGTAAATACCTGTTGGAGAGAAAAAGAACCTTGTATTTACCGCAGCAAGTGTCGAGCTTCTGGGAATGCAAATGCAGTTTACAGTGACAAGAAGTTTTGTGCATTATGCAAAATTAATGAAGATGTTGAAAAAGGTTTGCTTTACATCTCACAGTAAGCAAAACTAAACCTCCAACGCTGGATTTTAGCAGCTAAAATGCTGTTTACACACAGCTGAGTTTGAATTCATTGAAGTCTGAACAGGTTTAAAGGAATTTCTTCACAGCTGGGTTTGAGCAGAACTATTTCACTGCGTGATTCTGGGGAAAAACAGAAAAAAAACCAGTTGAGAAGCTGCTGGTGGAGGAACAGGAAGAGGAAGGAGAATGGGAACGTAAGGCTAACCACAAACCAGAGAATAAGGAGACAAAACTAAACACCTGCAGCATCGGGATATATTTATTTTGGTGGAGTTTTCCCCTCTGGAATGAACATTGCACAGGGGAGGAGTTTAAGCGGCAACTCAGGAAGAAAAATAGTATGCTCTAAGTGGTAGCTATAACTTTTAAAAATTTTTTAACTGTAACTACTGTGTCGAAAGGGAAATAATGAAGGTGCTGCAGCTTCTTCTCCCATGAACAGTACAACTCAAATTGCTGTGCAAACATTGATATTAACAGTGACTTGTAGGGAGAATCTACAATACCGTTCTATATGCCAACCTTAAATTATGTTAAGCAGGAGGAAAAGGGGAGAAATTAATCATTTAACAGTAAAGCCATATGAGAAGAAAATAAATAGTGGGTTACTAAAACTTCTCCTGTGTAATGTTTAACACAATATTGTGAAGTTGTTCAGAAATTAACATGAAGGGCTCCAAATCTACTGAAAACCAAACAGTATTTTAATTTGGTTTTAAGTGTTGTCGATCAGTTAGTCATTTTGAGGGGAGTTTTTCCCACTCAGTGGAGCATTGCTGCAGCTTTCAGCATAAGCCAAGACAATATTCCTAATTACTGAAGGCACTGGACACTAATAGGTTGCATAACAATAACTGGTAAAATTCCAATAGCGCAAAAAAATTAAATGTTACAAAAGTTGTAAGAAGCATTTAAAGAGGAAAATAAATAGAGGTTTATTCATGCGATATAGAGTTAGACTTCAGTCAGTAATGGTCATTTTGTTTCGACATCGTTTTATATTTTTGCAATTTGGTAGCTTTGTATCTGACCACTAATGAAAACAGGGACACACTGATTGGTGAGCAAGAGTAATTTAATCTGTAGCTGTAACTACATTGTAGAAGTGATACCGTTTTATTGTTCTGGAAATTGGAGATTGGAAATCGCACAATGACAGAAATGTTATACTTCCTTTAGGAGTACACAATCTGCTGCCTATGACAGTTTACTTAGGAATCAGTAATCCTTTAGTGTATGTTTATATGGACAATTATAAGTACTGAATTTTATATTAACGCAATACTGAGGCGATTCAAATTATTTCACGAGTAGAAGGAAAACCCCAAACAAGCAAGAGAACAAACAGCAGAGACAAACCCCATTACATTGCAGAGTAAAGGAAAACAATCGCAGGTTGTTATTAATCAAAGGCAACCCTAAACAGGTGGGTTTTACCCTCGATTTATAATATTTGGCTGTTTTGCCGTTTTTCTAGAAGTTTGTTCCAGATTTATGGAGCATAGAAGCTGAATGGTGATAATCCATGCTTGGTTCTGGTGCTGTAGATGGAAAAGCAGACCAGAACCAAAAGACCTGCTTGAATTAACTTAAATTAATGGCTTCCTAGCACTTACCTTGAAGTTTTTTTGCAAAGCAGTAGACATCAAACAGCTCATCAGGAGCCCTATTGCCATAGTTACGCACACCGGGTGAGTCCTCCCGATCACCATAGCAGCCGGGCCGAGGTGACTGGATGGGATACCTGCAGAGGAAACCAAGTGGAAGGAGCAAACACAGAGAGAGTTAAAGAAGAAAGAGCAAGATTTATATGGCTTGGCCATAAAAAAAGCAGCCGCAGACAGACCGAGTCCCCCAGGGATGGGTCCATGCTCCCGAGTAGAAGATGAAAACCCAGCAACACTTTTATCATTTTCTGCTCTGAATACAGCAAGTTTAAAGACATCTTCCCAAGGAAAACCCCCCCCAAAAAACTCAAATCCAGAACCCTGGCAGTGAAAAAAAGTAGAATCTATGTCCTGCCAAAAGCAGGATGTACACTGTGTATATTCCCTTAACTCTTTTTAATTGTTTTGTTTTCAGCTATATTTTACTGTCAAGTTATGCATAAACTGTTGTGATATATTTCATAAGACAGAAGCAGAGAAACAGTGAGAGAAGGAGAGGCGAGAAGCAAAGAAGAGGGTAAAACAATCAGTAATTCCTTCAGTGACTCGGTATGCCTGAACAGCAGAAAGAAACAGCGATCCATATTGGGGCCAAACTTTTATACTTATTCCTCCAGAACATTGATTTGTAGCACCAGGGCACAACAAAGAACCTGATTAAAAGATTTCAATAGGTATACAGGGACTTGTAAAAATAAACATATTATATATATATATATATATATATACCTTTGGTGTCTGTGGCTTCTGCTGCTCTATTTCTGTTTGTGGCTGAACAAACAACAATGGCTTTCTTTGTGCTTTTCCTCTTGGATTAATTGGACACCTCCCTCGTGGCTGATGTGCCATCAGAAACTCTTGAATCTAGACCAATTAGTTAGCTACCAAGTAAAAACAGCAAGGCTGCAGGACAGAAGGAACAACTGGGAAAAAAGAAGTGTCACTGCAAGGAGGCAAAGAAGCTGTCAGGAGGACAACAAACAGAATGTCTGCCTGCTGAAGCAACAGTGATTTGGAATTAAAATGGAGATACGGGGAATTAGACAAGATCTCATTGGGAGTTGTTTTTTTTTTCAGGGGATTTAATAGAAAATGGTAAAATAAAGCACATGCGAGCCTCCTTACAGACGGCTCTAATGGTGCAGATGTAACTAACTCATTTTCCAGCCATCAAACAAGCAATCAGTTTCAATTCTATTGCATGGTTTTAATTTAGAATTCACATATTTTGACAAGATAAGAAGTGAAGCTATTTGGAAGTTCTTAAAATATTCACTTACTGCAGAAAGCCTCGTAACTGAACTGACAGTCAGATATAGCTGTAGTGTGCATGAAGAGCATTCTATTCAGCCACTTGGATTCCAGACAATTGTATATCTGGCTACATTTTCGCCGAAGGAGAAATAACAGAAAAAGACGATATGCTGCAGAGAGACTCGAGTATTATTTATTCTATTTCCATAGTTTTTGGAACTCTATATAGGAGAGGAAATCTTTTTGCCTCACCGTACAGTCTGGTCTGCCAGCCAGCCGGCATCACAGTTCTCATAGCCATCGGCAAAAGTTGATTGCAACTGGCCAGGTGTTGCAATGGTAGCCGAGTTCTCTATGCACACCCTCTTGGCATCAGCGAAGGACAAGGCGTAGCGATCGTGAGGGGCCCTGTAGTGGAACACTACACCTAAGATATAAACAAAGATAACGTTTTAAAATCATTGTAATGGCTCCCTGTAAGTCTCAGAATATGTTTTAAATTTATTTTAGTGACTTTTAAATAGTCTAAATGGTCTTGGGCAATCCTTTCTTGCAGAGTTGCTATTAACTTACAAACAGTGAGATCCTCAGGCAATTGTCTATTTACAGGCCCAAGAATACTTAAGGAAATACTGCTCTCCAGTATTACGACAGCCATCTGTGGACCAGTGTGCTCTCTGAGTGCCACAGAGAATGTGGCACTCAGACACTTTTTGGCTGCAGTTCCTGAACCGGATCATCCGCGCTCAGTCCACACATTTTAAAAAGGTACATTTCATTTTGTGGGGTTATTGTTTCTAGTTCTGTGTAGCACTTTGACCTGCTTTTAGTAGGAAGGGTGCTTTATAAATAAAAGTGATTGATTGATGGATGAGACACAAGACACTAGAACAAGCAGGGAGGCTGCTCCAGAAAACAATACAAATTTACGGCCTGCGCCCTGCAAATCTAAGCACGTTTTATGAACAGCAACCTTGTGCCATTAAAGCACGAGCACGTTCATCCGCGGAGGTAAACAATGGAGCCCTCTAGCTCTAGTCATCATGTGTTGACATTGTTCCATCTGTGCAGGACAAACCAGCAGAGTTGGGGTTCAGCAACCTGTGTGTAATGTACATGTCTCTGATTTACCCTTTGTATACAGTGTGTGACAAGCAGTGGGGATATTTATCTTACTGCTTTAGCTCTACACACAGAGTCCCTGTGCTGAATTTTGCCCGCTCCTAAGTTCATGATGGAATGACAAGCAAGGCAAACAAAGAAACAGAGCAACAATGCTTTCTATAGCCGGGCAATCCTACCAGGGTGTAAAATCCCTGTCACTCAGCGGCTGCTGGATGTGGGTACCAACAGCGCTGTCAGGTCGCATATTAAAGTTAGATGCATAGATGGAAAGCTTTCAGCAGGTATGTGTATTGAATTTTTAAAGGCAGTGACTCTTTAGCATTTTTACGACAAGTATCACATTAGTGTTGCGTTCTGTTGTCTTAAAATGAAACTATCAAAGTTAAAAGTTTCACAGTCAGAATTCTAAATTTCAGGTTGGAAAATCAAAATGGCTGTCTTGCATATAAAACATAGGGATAGTTACAGTGAAAAGAAAAATAACATTTATTCAGACTTTTGGTGATTAGTATCTTGTTAGATCTTTCAGGCACCGTTATGTACAACCATTTGTGTGAATACAAATCAGAGAAATGCATATTGGTATTCATCTGGCCACACGGAGCACATCCATTTGAAAAACCCACAAATTATAATCTTTGAACTGAAGCAGTTTGTTATGCTTTGATTGTAGTCTTACATCAGCATGAATTATCTCATAATAAACAAGGTATGATTTCAAACCAGCTAAAAATGTATGTCATAATTTATGTCACACTGGGAAATGCTCTGGCTTTGTTACATAGCATGAACAGTACTGGGCCTCATATGCATGTTGATGTGCACTGATGGTCAGCTGGCTGATACATGACTTCTTTGGTCTTTTTTTGTTATGAGTATCAGAAAGAGAAATGTTGTTTATTGGATATGTTTTCAGTTAAAAAAAACCCCCATAAACATTCAAGGCATGACAAATGAAGGAGAGCTGTTTTATAATAACTTAGTATAAGCTGATTGACAAACTGTTCTTTAAAAAATAACAGATAGCATAAGGTGATTACCTTTTCTTAAAACTATGACACCGTTAAATTGTAGTAAGAATGATAACAAGCAGTCAAAATACTGTCATCGGAGCTTGTGCCACAATGTGCAAACCAAGGCTTCAGGGTACGCACAAATGCTGAAAAAGGGTGGTGAGAAAATAAAATTGACTAGAGGAAACTAGCTTAGTTGAACTGTGAAAGATTCACACGTCCATCTACCAATCTCTGCCTGACATTCACACACCCCTGAGAACCATCCAGTGTCATACAAGCTTGTGTGCTTCTGCCTCCTTTATCCTCTATGACTTTGTCTGGGAAAGTGAGAGATTCCATGTGAGACGGATGCCAAAGAGGCAGTTTAAGTATAAGAATAACAGAACAGGCTTTAGTGTGAAAAAGCTAGCACCAGTGTTTTGAACATAAGATGCAAACAGAATTCTCCTCGGTCTCTGCAGACTATCTGACTATTCGGTCATTCTCCTTCTCTGAGCTATATGGAGCATAAACCCTCTGAAATATCTCCTTTTTTTTCTTGCCCTTATTTTCATCCTCCATCCCTTTGATTTGAGGCTGTGGGACTTTGTCCAAATAGAGATGCTAATTTGCTCGTTAATATGTGCGCAGGAGAGACAAATAACTTTCCTTTCAGTAAGAGGAAACCCTGTCCTGTTCCACAAGAGGGTTGAATGCCCAGCACCTTATGTCTATTTTTACCCTCAGCATCTTTGCACATTCTCACATGGTCTCTAAGGGGAAGAGCAGAGAGGCACCATATGTGACTGAATGATGCCCTCATTTTAGCATGGTGAGTAGCTGGTACTCTTTGCCCCCCTGGCAGGGTGCAGCGTACTAGGCAAACTCTGTCTGTCATTGTTAGACAAAAAAAACAAAAAAAGAACAGTATTAATTTGTGAAAGCAGAAAAAGCACACGCAGAATTTCAATTCAAGATGACTCTGAAACAACAGGAATAAAACTTGCATCCAAAACATAAAGGTTAGGGCATAATTCTATGAAATATGCTCATCTGCTTTCTTGCTAAGAGTTAGGAGGAAAAACTGCTCTTGATTCTTGGTGCAAAATTACAGAATAAAAACTGGAAATTAGACAGGACCTGCTTAATAAATCTTTTTTAATGTGGAGTTTTAAAACTCATAAATTATCACAGCAATACTACTAACTTGGATTTTTTTATACCTTGGTTAGTTTTATGAGAATGACTAAGACAGTCCAGTTTAAAATCCAAAGAAGAAAACAATGTAATTATCTCTAAAATCATTCTTAGATATTAAACTGATAAGACTTTAATGCAAGATGTCATGAAACAAATCACAATGAGAGCACATAGGAGTCTCTATAGTTTCTAATCACTAAAATAATATTCCAACAAGCAGTAAGTTGATGTGTTGCTTGTTAACTAAGAATTATTATAGATTGTATTTACTGCCCAACATATACTAAATAACTATTTAGGTTTAGATATAAATAAATGTAAACGTGCCACATAAGAATAAATAAAATGTTATACTAAGCGACTATACCATTTCTTTAGATTTACAAAGTTGTTGATTTTGTTAATATAGACTAACTTTCAAGTCGATCAGTGTCTACTATTTATTCAAAAATGAGAAAAAACAGTATAACAAGATATTCAAATGAGATGTCTGTTTGTAAAGAAGGGCCAAAAATGAAATTTCTACTAATAAAGTTTCATTTTCCCACAGCGACAACAACAATTTCATCATTTAGAGGAACGGAAACAGAAACAAGATGTGAGCCTATTTTCTTACAACCAACAATTTCCTCTTAACATGTTGCACTCATTTTCTCCTTTCACTCAACTCTGTTTTTTATTTTTATTTTGTTTTTTAAACAGTTATGGAGAATAGCGGTGAACAGATTCTCCACCAGCCCACCAATAATTGGCCCAACGGGGACATAGCTTTTTTTAATGTCAGTGCAAAATTATTTTGTAGCTTTTTTTTAAACACATCTACAAGGACTACCAATGAATGTGAAACACATAATATCTATGCCTCAAGAATAATAGCAAACAAAATTCCTTTATAAATTTCAGAGCTGTATTTAAAGCGGCTCAAACTATTATGGAGCATAGCACAAATATCTTCAGAAAACATTTCAGAGTTGCATAATATCTGCCTCCTGACTTATGTTAGTTGTATGAAGCCACTTACAAATCTAAAATGGATAAGTCTTGTAAAGCAAATATATGAATAAGTAATCACAATTGCTTTTTAACCATCTTCAGGGCTGACACACCATCTCAGTCAGTGACATGATGTCATATGTTAGCACTATCCATGTAGCTGTTGGGCTGCATCCAAGAAACATGACGGTTTAGCCCAGGAGAACACAGGAAAAGCAAAAATGGCAAAAAAGAGGACAGAGGCAATCAGAGAGAGATAGAATGAATATGTAGGAGAAGAAAGTGAAGATTAAAAAATTAAGCACAGTTCTGAGGATGAAATGAGTGGTGTGGAGTATGATGTAATGATACAGCCGAGCAGTATCAATACTTGCGAATTACCAATTTGATACCTGAACAGAATTAGCGAGAAGGCTGGAGCACTGTCACGTCGCAGGACTTGCCAATAAAGACTAAACAGCAGAGGCGGTTGCTCTTCACTGGCTTCATAAACAGTTTCACTCTGAACAAGTGGCATTGATTGGCCAAGAGTTGCAGGACACAGGCTCTCAAAAGCATCATATCAGGGTTAATGAAGATGCTGCTATTTAAGAAGGGAAAACTGGGCTCTAAAAAACCTAGAAAAATGGAAAACAGATAAGACACAATTGCCAGATTTTTCCCTGTTGTAGTTTGCACGTATTCCCTTAAGGGTAATTTATGGACAAGGAGAAAATGATGTTTGTGCTACTTAAAACAGTGGCTATTGTAGCATGCTGTGCCTCTCAAAAATAATAAGGTCACTGCATTTAGAGCTGATGTTGGCTATATTTATACAAGCAAAGTTTGCTCCAAGGTGTGCAGTTGCTCTGGTGATTATAGCAGCTTGCCATTAAACATAAACTTGAGTGAACTGGACATAATGTGGCGACAGCTTTATAACTACAACACCTTAACAAAGTCTTTGAAACTCTCCAAGCTATTACTGAACGCCTGACTTTATTTATTAATGAACTTTAATAAAATTCCAGTCTTGACACATAGGCTAAAAGAGCTTAAAGATTTGAATCCCCCTTGCAGCTATAAGAGCAGTCTGCATGCCTTTATATATCTGTGGCCATGGAAGTGATTGGAACAACTGAATTCAATAATTTGGAGGAGGGTTTCGGTACTTTTGGTAATCTAATGTTAGTTGAAGACGTTATACCTCAAACTGGCATTTTAATAAACCCAACCATGGAGCCAACTCTTTGTTTAGTATAGCCATAAATAAAACTAAGGCTCTGTTTACACAGAGCCGATTTTCAGTGAAGCCATCACCTTTTAGTGATGAGAAATCTGATGCTTGTGTTGTCCGGCTGAAAACCACGTGACCGAACACACACGATACCTCACATTACATTGGACATGCCACCACTTTATTGTGCGTGTTTCTTTTCAAAATAAAACTGCGATGAACCGTACCGCTTTGACATATGAGGAGAGCATTTGTTATCAGCAGTGGCTGAAATGGAACTAAGAAAAAAAAAAGAGCAAAACCTCCCCCTTCTGGGAATACTTTGAGATGGCTTTGAGATGGTTAATTATGCTAAAAAATAATTAACCACATGTCCACCGGCCCCCAAATACTCGCCCTGCAGAAATTTTATAGAAATTTTTGCTATTGTTTGCAGCTTGATCAGCAAAGACCTATCAATCTCACACAACTGAAACAGACTTAAAACTGTTGGAAGAGTAAACCTCTGTGCGTAGCTAACTGTAAAAGATCAGAACCAGCTGGAAATCCCAATAAAGGAGAATTTAGAAGAATTTTAGTTTTTCAGGAACAAAGTCAAAACACAAATAACACTATCTGGCCCAACAAGCACAGCACCCCCAAGAAACTAAACCACCAAACGCCTTTATTGTTAAATCAGTCCATGACACAAGACAAAGCAAAACGATTGACAGTCTCTAATGCTGGCACTTTTGCAACCTGGTGTCAGAGTGAGCCTTTTTGTGAACACAAACCGTGGAGGTGGGAGATAGTCCACAGATGTGAAAGCACACCTGTGCAGAATGCACAGACACTGGGTTCGTTCTACGCATGCCTGGGTGGATAACAAAGACAATGACAGATAGCATTGTGCTTTGTGTGCTACTTAATGTGTTCAGTTTAGCACAAAATCTGATGAGTATATGTGTGTTACATGATTACTTGGCTTGTAGGGGCGTTTTCTAAATGAGGTGGAAGCTAAGGGTAAAACGTCCACGCGCGTTTCGATAACATGCTAACATCCGTGTAGAGGCCTGGCATGACAACTACAGCTGACTGAAGGAGGCTTGTCTCAACGTGGAACGTTTCTCCAATCATCATCCAAAAATTCTCACAGTTTCCAGACAGTGATCTTCTATAAACACAGCCTGAGTCGATGCAAGTGCAGAAATGTTATTTTGAACAAAGACGGTATTTTAAAATGACGTAGCGTTTATACAGGAATCCATTGTTATGTGCAGCATAGTCCTCACTGATCCTCTCCGAGTATCTGGGTTGATGAGTAATTATGAATAATCAATTAAACAATTATAAATATCCAAAGAAATTACAGCTGCCGTAAATCAGCACTCTGTCTCTTGTTGAAGGCAGTCTTATCGATCAAGCTGCTGTATGTGAGACATCCAATTAATTTTGAAAGCAAAATCTTATAAACAGCAGCAAATAAAGGCTCAGAGAGCCATTTTAGTCCTTGCAAGATGTCAATCAAACTGTTAGGCACAAGGATACAGAATTGATTCTTTTTTAAATTCATTTTACAAACATTTTGATTTTTGGCTTAAGAATAAGCTCAAGTTTTAGCATATTCTGTAATCTAATGCTCTTAGTGTTTGATATTAGTACAATCTAGTCATTTTGATATGTGTACAAACTTATATTAAGCAAAGTTACTAGACAGAGAAGAAATAAGACTTAAATACATAAAGGAGAACTTGCTTAATTGATTAAACTATAATTGAGTGGAAATGACAGTGAAGCTGTTATGAGCCTTAAGACTTTGATTTTGTACTTTTTCATGACACAGTCTTGTTCTGTACTATAGGTTTTCCAAATCAACAAAGGAGCAACATTTCCTGTCAAATAAAGTGTTACCAAAAACAATTTACAGTTATACAAGTAAAAAAACACAAAAGGAAATAGTCACAATCATATGCAGTTTCACAAATCCTTGAAAAGTCTTGAACCAGCACTACAGTGTGCTTCCAAGCTTCTCGTTGTTTCTTGTCTTTAACTGTTCAAATAGAGATAACACTTTGTTTACCTGTGACCTCCAGTGGAACGGTGTCCTGCTCATCATTGATGCCCACCACAACTTCACAGCGATAAAGTCCAGAGTCGCTGGACCGCAACCCAGTCAGAGCAAGACTAGCGTTGTAGCGGTCCTTACTGTACCCGGGCAGTGACACACGACCGTGGAAGGCCTTTTTCACCTGAAAAATGTGGAGAAAGAGTGAATAAAAAAGAAGAGATGGAAATAACAGTAGAGCAACAGTTAATATCCAGCGAAGTGATTCATATTTTATTGGTCACTGCTATACCTTGACCACACTGTCTTTGGCCACCAGGACCGACTGCTCCTTCTGCAGGCCGTCGGAGCCTCTCTGACCCCAAACCTTGGTCCATTTGATCCTGGGGGGCTCGGGGAAAGAGCTGGCACCAGGGCGAAGGGTGAAGAGGCAAGGGAGCAGCACCGTCTTAGACAGCTCCTCGGTAATGGTCTGATGAGTCACCTTCCGCATATTCACCACAGTGTCAGCACTGGTTAAACCTGAGGAGAGCAGAGGTAAAGGGGAAGAGAGAAGTAGCGAGATTAATCAATCCGCTCTCGTAAATGCGGCCGCTGAACGCTATTCCTCATTACTCTGAAAAGGTTTCGGTTAATTGATTCCCATGGCCGAAAAGTGCGATTTCCTTCCAGTTTCTTTAGTTCTATTATGATCCTCCTGTTTGTGGAGTAAAAGCAAAATAGTCAGAAACTCATTGAATGTCTTTGATGATTGTCAGTGATCTAGCAGAGCATTATTGTTGTAGCTGACAGAACAAGTCAGTGAATAGGGAAAATGTCAAACATGCTTGATAAACCTTACATCACTCCTTGAATGTGCATCACAAAATCAATACCAAACACCTCTTTGCTATTTAAAGCATTACCTCCAAGAAAAATGTGTTTGTCATAATATAACTATTAACAAGATCTCATATTTGTCTGCTTGTACAACACCTATAATACATGATCAAAATGCTCTAATGCCTTGTTTGACATAAAAAAATTGCATCATTTGCATTGCAGAAATAAACACCTTAGAAAAGCGCTTCCAACCTCTGATCCATATGTGCTTGTTTATATCCAACACAGTGATTTTTGTTTTCTTCTTTTTCTTGCTCCCTTATCTTTTCCTGTTATCTTTCCTGTTACATCTAAGAACAGTATAAAAAAGGCACTTCCTCTAAATTAAGTCTCTACAAATCCCAGTGGCAGTACATGCATGTTGAATCAGCCGACCAAGTTGTTAGCCACGCTGCTAGAGGCAGATCTGTCACTCAGTAGAGCACTTTGGTATAATCCTCACTCGCAGACTGACACGCTGCTCAGATGATCCCAACGTTACAAATTGATTAAAGTACTGTCTGTTGTCGCTTGGTCAACCTCAGGTAGACAATTTAGTTTTGGTGGATGTATCTCAAAATACCCGTTTCAACAACTGTTGCAGACTAAAGATATAATTGTATGGATTTGGTTTGATTTGACTTCTTCTGTGTGTTTATTTGGGGTTTCTGTGTCTTTTGAGTCTCCGTGTTGTCCTGTCATCATCATTTCTCTCAGTTACTGCGTCCACTGCATCTGCCTCACCACCTCACACTACAAATCATGACAGTAACAGAACTAAAATGCTAACATTACCCTTATTTCATCAAGTTTTGTTGAGATCTAATAAATGACATTTTAGTTGTTGTATATTTTTGATACTCTTTGACCTGAAATTTAGCGGCATTTTCAGTCTGACCATTTAAATTGGCTATTTTAAAGATAAGTGCACAGAGTCAAGCATGAAAACAAGCATTCAAAATACACCAAAGTATAAAAAGAAAGAAAAGTAAGAAAATCTCAGAGCAGGTTTCAGACTTTGAGGGAATGTAGAGCTTCGACATGGTGATCCTTTAATCGAGTCTCTCTAGAACACTCGCATTGAAAAAAGTATATGAAATTTTTTTTTCCCTAAACGAAATCTGCCATCAGACATGGCAGAAACACTATTCTTCTGTTTGCTTCTGAGTGGAATCAGTAATGTGCCGAAGAGCGATGAAGCAATAGAACGAGACCATGATGCCTCTCTGACCAACTACACACACATCAAACCACGCAGCACATGGAGTTGAGCTAAACAAATCTGGATTACAATTTAACCATGTTGTGTCATTCACTGGAACACACTTTATGTTTTTGGGAAGACATCTTTGCAGGTTGCTTAAATTTGCTCCAAACATCCAGCAGCCCTCCAGGCTGAGTTTACACTCCCCGGGCAGACGGCGTCTGAGTGAGCCACAGATGCAATTTTTTTTGGCCTAGAGAGACAATGCTGAGAAACCCGACCGCAAAAAGAAACAAGCAAAAATGAAGAAACGAGCTGAGATATCCCATACAGCAGGTCCCGAACAGCTGAATTGAAACAACTAATTTCTGTTTTCATTAGAGCGGAGTTCTGCAGCAATAAAAAATGTTTTTTTGTTTCTTTTTTATTTTAATAAATGGCCTTAGGGTTAGATGTTAATTTAAAAAAAACATTCCACTGGTCTCTCATGAAATTATATTGTCACATTGCATAAATATCAGAACAAAAACTGGGTCTGTGTCGTAAAGAGCTTTCAGACATGATTTGTTGAGAATTGGTGCCACACACATACATGGAATCGAAACTGAATGTCAACATTTGTGATGAACAAAATCACACCCTTTCATTGTTCTTTGCAGTCAGCTGGCAAATGGTTGAATCTATACTTATAACACGTTCCACAGAAAAGGGATCCAGCTTTCTGTTGTTGTTTTTCACGATAAAAATAATTTAAATTCAATCGTGAATCTGTCAAAAATAAGGCATCCCAGATACTGTATGCCCACTTGCTGTCATGATCTCCCTGGCTTTGAGCCCCTCATCAGACAGTCTCATTGTGACAGCGGCTCTCACCGTGTTTGCCTCGCTCCGTCTTTTTTACATCCCAGCTAACATCTCTGACAGCTGGGTTATTCTCACAGGAGTGGTGTTGGAGCAGAAGCTGCCTGTCACAACTTCTGCCCTTCTCAACAGCAAAGGGGAAACTTTTTTTTTCTTTGTTTTTCTTTTCTTAGTTTTCTATTTTTTTTAGAGACATAGAGATGCAATCAGACATGGGGGTGGAAGGCATGTGCTGCTCTAATTTTCACTGTTTCTTTAATTTGGATCTTCATTCCTTTGATTTTTTTGTGGAATAATTTTGTGGATTTATTTGTGGAATAAACTCACTGTGACCTTCCTTATTTCATTCTTTGACTATTCAAAATCTTTACGTTGCCATGCAAATTCGTCACGTTAAGTCAAGGTGCAACAAGAAACAAACTTTGATACATTTTATTTCTATTTCAAACCAATTTAACTCCCAATTCTGAAATCATTAAAAAAAGGACTCAGTTTTCAAATTTATTTTGCAAATTTGAAAAGTGTTGCACACATTTGTTTTCGGCACCCTTTCCACTGAATTCTAGAGCAAACCATTACCTGTTGAACTAATGATAGTAAATAGACTCCTCCTTTGAGTGAATTAATCTCAGTTTAAGCACAGCTGTTCTGGGAAGGCCTCAGGTTAGTCAAAAGCCCAACCATTAAATGTGTACTTCACATATGGATAGAAGGAAGCAACGACTGAAAGGAAGGCAAAATAAATTGCGTTCAAGTTGCAAAATGCTAAAATGGAAAACTAACAACGTGAACAAACCTTTTCCATGCTGAAGCATGATGGTGGTAAAATGATCATGTTTGTTCTTTTCTTCAGCAGTCAGTTAAATGTTGGAAATGTGTCAAAGTTGTTTGCAAAATGAAATGAGCTGCTAGTAAATACAGCACAACGCTGAAACCAAAGTCATCTAGACCTAACCACAAACAATCCCAACCACCGATTTTTGTCTGGATATTTAGTTTTGAAGGAAGCTGATGAACATTTATGATGTCTGTTGATTACAAGTGAAACACAGATGACGATGGACATCCAGGAAGAGAAAGATCTCACTGATTTATTTCCATTAGTGCTACCGTCCACTACAAACTATTTATTTGTCCTTCTGCAGACTCATTTGACTGAAAGCATGTTAAAGCATTACTCCCCACAGGACCAGCCTGTCCTGTCTGTAATTAAATGTCAGATTGTTTGAACAGTAAACTTGCAGCAATCACAGACACACTGCTGTTTTGTCATTTTGCCCCCCCGTGTCCTGCTTATTCTCTCCTCTCTATTCATTTCCTACAATTCAGGCTACATGCCAGTTTTAAAACCCTTTATTTCAACTCATCTTTTTTTCTCTCTGTATTTTCTCTTCATCTTTGTATGACAGATTTACTTTTTAATTTGTCCTTGTTGAAAAGATACATTTACATTAGGAATCACATGATGGGAACAAGGTAAAGAAGAGAAGGCATGGATGCATTCATGTTTTTGTTTGATATTTTTTCACAAGTTACCCATCTTCCTGACGATCCTTAAATCAAATTTATCGTCTGTAGTAAACATATGAAAACTGAAATATTTCTTATCTCCTGCAAACTACTGAGTTAAATTAACTTATGTTCTTTGGAGCAGCTTTAGACCTTCTAAATAATACCAGAGATTATAGGGCAGCGTTCGCGAAAAGGTGTTGGAAAGCCACACACTACCGATGTAAATAAATATTGTCTAACGAAAATCTTGAACTCGTTGAACATGCTTCTCCTCTAACTTTGCAAATATATATTGCCATTTTTTTTAAATCTTGAAAAGTGCAGGGCTGTATATATGCTGTTGTTGTACATGTCCAACAACTGGATGACCAAAGTCTGCAGTGATTGCCTGTCTTAGAGCAATGACTTTAAATGACGAACGGGAGCTGAATCATTTAAGATTTAAATGTGTTTTTATGATGTAGCTTTCCTCAACAGATTCCATAGGCTGCATGACTTTACATCACGGATTATATGTATTACAGGGGAAAAGAAATCTATCCAAACCCACCGACCTCCAAGTAAAAAAAGTGATTGCCTGCTAAGCCAAGTAACTGAGTGTGCCACCGTTGGCAGCAGCATCTTTCACCAAGTGTTTTACAGACCTGGCAAATAAAGTGTCAGGTCTCGAAAACATTTTTGTTTGTCTGTGGAAAACAAAACCAGCCCCTCTCTTCTTTGAGGAATTGCTTTAATTCAATATATAACCATTTTTAAGCATTGCGTTTTAAGGTCAGGCTACTGCACTCTCAAACATATTTAAGCCCAGACTCCGAAATCTTTAACCTATTCCGAAGCAAACTTGCTGGTATGCTTCAGATTCTGGTCCTTCTGTATAACCCAAGAGAGCTCAAGCTTAAGGATATTCACCATTTAGTACCATTTAGTTGTGGTAAGGAGCACAAAAGCCCCAGATCATCCCACTTCTACCATCGTGGGATACAGTGGGTGTAGGGTTCTTTCTCTGAATTGCTGTTTTCATTGACACCACATGTAACTGAACACACATCTTCCAAAGTGTATGACTTTAGTCTGATTAGTTCACAGAATGTTTTCCAAAAAGTCTTGGGCTCGTCAAGTTATTTTCTTGCAATTGTGAAAGGGACACGTTTGTTCGCTTTAGTTATTTTCTCTCCTGTGAAAGGCATTTACCCCGCTCTCTTTCTTGTTGTACCATAATGAACCCTGATCTTAAGGGGGGAAGTGAGGCCGGCAGCTCAGATGTTGTTCTTGTTGTTTTTGTGAGCTACTGAATAAGATGATTCGCCACTCTTCCATCTTTTATGTTTTTGTGAATAATTGCTCTCACTCTGGCTTGCTAGAGTCCAAAAGTCATAAAAATAAAACTCCATCACCTTTTTGGATGTTAGTGACTTTGTTTCTCATCTGTTCTTGAATTCCTTTCATCGGGACATGGTGCGTTTGGATCCCTGTTAGCCTGCTTCATGTTATGGTACTTTCATTTCAGTAATTTATTGTTTACATAGACCTGGAAGCAATATCAGTAATATAACTTGAGTACATGTATTTACTCATCAGCTTATATTTGTCTGACATTAAAATTTGGTTGATTTTCCTAAACATTTAGATGTGACACTGGAACCAAAAGAAATGTCACTTTGTGACAAAACTTTGACAAGTTAGACACTAAAATTTTAGCAACATATTGTATATATTTTCACATTTAACAACATTGGATCACGTGAACGTACAATAGTCATAAATTATCCCTTGCTGTTTGGCCAATGTGCCTTTGAACACACACACACACACAGACACACACAAAAAGGCACATGAATAATTGTCATTGCTCATTCGTGCAGCCGTTATGCCTTTTCAGTTGTTCACTGTGAGAGGTTGAGTGCTTCTTCCCTGATAGCTTAACATCAGCCCTCCCATCACATTTTCCTCTCCCCACAGGCGCATAAACACACATAAATATCCACTCCTTTGCTTCTCCTAGTGGCATCGCTTAGACAAGCGCTACTTGTCTAACTCCCACCCCAGCTGGTCTATATTACTTTGGCTAGCAATATGAAACAGCATTTGTGCTCTGAAATGGCCTCTGATTCAGCATTCAAGAGGAGCTCAGCCCATCAAGTGAGATGACCTGTGGAAAAAAAAAGAGCGAGAGGGTTTTTGAAAGCACAATAAGAGGAGGAAATGAAAGAATTGGGAAGGAAAACATACAATGACTAGCCTGATCACACAAGCAACTTTTCATCTGATAATGGTTTTGGTATTTGCACTTTGAAAACAAGTTCTGAAAGAGATGAAATAGAAATATAACTCTAGTATAAGAAAATGATTTAATCCCAATAAGAGTTGTAGAAAACAGAACTAGAGCACGCTTCCAATATCCAAAGAGTAGCTTCAGATGTCGGTAATTTTGTCTCTTTTGGTGAAACCAAAATGTCCTCTCAGGTTACTGCGGAGGTGAGCACTTTATCATCCTCTGTTTATTTGGACTGGTTAAAGCCTCTTTTACAGAGATGAAACTGAGGGCAAAACTTGAAGCATTCTTACCCAATCAGGCTAGATTCCCTTTAATGCACTTCACTTCTGAAAATTGAATGTATGAACATTTTTCTTTTTCAATGTAGGTAAATATAAAACAATACGGACCGAAACATCACCGTTGTCTAAAATCCGCTTTTACATGGAAACATTGTCAGAGGCGCAACTCTCACATGGTTGCCTTTTGTTTGGTTATCTGTCTGGGTGTCATATTTGTCTTTATGCTTTATTTTGAGTGAGCAAAGCCCCGCTAGCTCTGAAAGTAAAGATAACAGAACATAATTTCACTCTACAAATACTCTGAAAAAGATGTATTTTTAAAAAATAAAACAAGCACCTACTCAGTGTAGTAAATATCTACTGAAAACAACATTTTCATCTGTAAATATATTCCTAATCAGGCACGTAACATTAAATCTATACAAGGCAGGCATAACAACCCAAATATACCACACATAAAAATCAACACAGATTAGTTGATTTGTGTTGATTTACTGTCAGCAAAAGTGTGCAAACTTTGGATTTTTCATGTAAAGTATTGCAAAATGACAGAGTAAATAAGTGTTCAACATATTCACTGAAATTTAAAAAAATAGTTAATAGAAAAGTCTTTGTTGGTTCTGATACCTTCGAGATATTTCCCTTTATGGAGAAACTATTTGCAAGCATAATTTTCCCACAAAACCAGTTTTTGTAGAGAAATCCATCTTCATAGTTTGATTCTTATGAAGAATGACCCAGCAAATTGTACAATGCACATCTCTGGTGTTATTTATCATTCAAGAAAATTTCAAGAGACTGACCGGATTAGTGGTCAGTATTGCCTCATGGTGTGATCCAGAGTTTCAAAACAAAAAAATATATTTTTTTCTTGATTTTCTTTATCCAACTTCTTTTCTTCATGTATTAAATTATATTAGTCAGGATGCAACTTAATTATTCAGTGCACATAACTTAATACATTTACTAATATTTCTCGATTTTTCATATGCATAAGTCACTTGGGCTGTTACTGAAATATAGAGTGATTATCATGTAAATACCCCCAGTAGAAAATATCTACAACAACAAAATGAAAAAAAAAACAAGACTGATAAGAGGTCTTTTAATAACCTTGTCTTTTGAGAGGACAGATATTCCTCCTGCAGCTTGGAGATAGAGAAACCTGATCACCAAGGTGATTGTCAACATTGCCTCATCTTCCTTCCCTTTGTACGTAGATGTATGCAAATGACCAAAAACAGCTGCAAAGGCTTTGGGTGTCTGATGCCAAGTTGCACACAGACACAGGGTGGGCGGCAATGGCATTTTCATTTTAATAGGAACACAATTGCAGACGCCGCTCTGCAGCCTCCCTCTCTGCAGCCTCCCTCTCTGCATTCTTCTTTTTCTCTTCGGTTGTTTTTTAAAATTCTTGCAGAAACATTTTTTTTTAAGATAAAGACAGTTTGTGCAGAGTTGATCATTTAAACTGAAGAGCAACCAAAACTGATCGAGGGCATCCACCGCAGCCGCCGTCAATCCGCTCCTTTTTCCTGTATATCAGCTTATTACGTGTGTGTGAGCGTGTGTGTTCGTGCAGAAGGATTTGTAGGGTCATGAGTCATGACACAATAGTGTCTGACAGGAGCTTGTTGTCATTAGTTGATCAAAGTATTAGGAAATGACAGTTGAAACAACAAAACAACCGGACTGTGGCTGACAGTTTGCTTAGAAGTGGTGGAAGTTGTTTGCGCTGCTCAAATTAATTCAGATTTAATTAAATGATATTTACATATTTGTCTTTAAAGATGCTGCATCTTAGATTACTTTTTAGAAGAGTTAATAAAGCTGACAGATGGGATGATATCAAGTACTGAAGTGGTTACTAAAGATTAATTTTGAAAAATTCAAAGAAAAAAAAATCTAAATTCAGAGGAAACATGTCTAAATTCTTATGGAAAAAGTTAGAATTAAAAATGTTTCTTAGATTTCTGTGAAAAAAAAAATCAGAATTCTGAGTATGCATTCTCAGAAAACAAGAAAATCAAAAGAAATAAAGAAAACAGGTGTAAAAAATGATGTGTATTATAAAAGAATTAAGACTCAATGTAGCACACAATCAGTCTCAGTAACACTTTATCAGTAAGCATCAATTTTCCAGATTTTCCACAGTTTAATCAGATTTAGCTGTGGATCATCATCTGGAAGCCAAAAAGCCACATTTGATAAGTCCTCACTGACTACAGTATTTAATATTATTGGGGACATATTTTTGCACTATTACACAGTGGAAATTAACATTTAGATCACGTACACATAACTGGTCTGTCTGCAGACAGGGAGGCAGAACAATTTTAGTTGTTCTAAATAAGCCTTAATTAACACTCCCTAAAAGAAAAAAAGGAACAGCGAAGGTAGTGAGGCATGTATAGACGCCAATGGAATCTTAAATTTTACACTTTTATATAAACAATAGGTTCAGACAATAGGGAGAGACTTTATTAATCTGGAGGAACTATGAGATAGTTTGTTGCTCACATACAGACACAACCATCCATACAAATACTAGATTAAAAACATTATTTAATAAACTTAATAAAAATGCACAATAAAGACATAAAAACTATGACAAAAAGAAACAATTTCCTTGTTTCCCACCCATCCTCCTCCCACCAGGAGCATTACAGAGTCTAATGGCCCGTAGCACAAAGGAGTTCCTAAGCCTCTCAGTTAAACAGCCTGCTGACAGGAATCTGTCCATGAGAGCGTTCCTCTGCTGGGACAAAACAGTGTACAAGAGCTGGCTGGTATCTTCCAGAACTGCACTCAATTTGGATAGGGGCCTTTATAGGATGGGGCCTCTTTTTCACCACGGTCTCCACAGACTTCAGGTTCATCCCAACCACAGAGCCACCGCTCCTAATTAGATGGTACAGATTTATGTACAGAAGAATCTTGAGTTTTGATATGTACCAATAACAAAGCAGTACTACCAAGTTACAAACCCCCCAAAACAAAACAAAACATTTGAGTAAATGTCCCAACTTCTGCCTTCAGTTATTGCAAAACTACTCAACCCCACTCTTTCAGACACAAGCGGCGAGTGACTGAGGGTCACTGCGTGTAACACAAACCCTGTAAATTATAGACACTAACAGGTACCATAGAATTGCACAAATATCCGTGAGGGACGGCGGAGTCCATTAAAATGCTGTCTACATCGTTTTAAACTGTGTGATTGTGAGCGTGAGTGGGAATAAAAATAGCAATAGGTATTTTGTTCCATATAACACAGTAGGAGTGTAACAGGTAAATCTTCTATGGATGCAAACTCGACTAAAAAGCCACCTGTTTAGGATTATATTTGAAACGTAATCAATTACAAATTTATTGATGGAACCTGACTTAATGTCGTGTTTTGATTGTTGATTCTATGTTGCTTTGTGTTTCTGTGTTTGTAATGATGTAAAGCACTTTCAAATGCCTTGTTGCTGAAATGTGCTACACAAATAAAATGTGAATGTGAAGCCAGGTGAAAGTTTGTTTCCCAGTACATTCCCCTAAACTGCAAGGCTGTTGTTTTTTTTTCTTGTCTCTGTTGGTTTATTTTGAATCCTGTTTCTCCATTTCGCCTCATCACGATTTGTAATTAGCACGCTCAATGTTTCGCTCATGTGCAATTATCCCCTTACGCAACTTATGAAGTTGTGAATTTCTCTTGTGCACCGGCATATTTTGATGCATCTTTTGTTCGCCGATCTCTTGAGTGGTTTGCTTTAGTTTAAAATTGCCTCACTTTATTTTCCATGTTTTCTTTGCTGTCTTGGGTATCCTGTTTTGACTTTTAAATATATTATGCCTATTCTTTTTTTTTGTCTGCAATTACCTTCCCTATTCTTCACCTGCCTTTGCTTCTCTCGTTATTATTAACAATTCTTTTCAACAGTATGAACAATGATGTACGCCAACATTTTAATAATGACAGTAAAGACAGACTAAGTCAAACATAAATTATACATTTTAAATAATATGTTTTAATTACAAGTGTTTTTTAAGACTTTATAACGTTTACTCTGGTAAATGAGATTAAAATGCAAAGCTTATGGCTGACTTGCACTGGGTGGAGTATAATGTAGTGCAAGTTCATTCATATTTTGAATCGATAGTTTCTTCACCACTAGGTTTTTTTAAAATCTCTTTTTAACTTCTTCTACAACTCATATTTCTTGGAAAAAACTACAATAAAGATTTAAATTGCCAATGACTGCTTTCAGCTGTCTGTGGGGACACACGGAGTGAATCTTTCAAATTAACAATTTCAACTGTTTGTTTCGAGGCACAAATAAAAGCAACACATAAGCACCCTTTGTAGGGAATTGACAGAAAACATATGCTTCTCACATCACTTTAAAATTCTTGCACCCTAAACATTTAGTTTTTTGGGGGGTTTATTTTTTCCAAATGTATGCAGTCTGTGAGGTTAAACGTTTCTCTCTGGTCATCATACAGGTAACTGAAATACCAGCACAGATGTTATCTTTGATTTTTTCACCTAGGATTAAATAAAATCTGGATTTTCACCAAAGAAAATCAACGTAGATGTGCTTTTAAAAGAGACAATTAGAAACAATGCCCTGATCGACATCTTCTCTGTCAATCTTTTAGAATGACTTTGGGTTTTGGGCAGGTATTAAAAACTGTAGTTTATGAGTGAAGAGAACCAGATAATGATAATTAAACTGATGTAAGTATCTGGCAAGGCCAGGTCACATCTTGATGCATATTTTTACTAGTTATTTCAGAAAATATGATCATTAAAATAGAACAAATTCATGTGGGAGATAAAAGTTCACCACCTGCACGCTCTAAACATAAAATAATTCATTTTAATCCGAGTGGAGTTGTTTAGCCTGAGAGATCTAGTTCTTGTTAAGTGTTAACTGGCACAACACTTTATATAAGTGTAATGGTTGTCACAGAATAAGTCATCAATTAAAGTTTTAATGTTGAAAGTCTTTTCATTCTCAAAACAGGAGCCAACCCTCTTTCCGTACTCAACCGTATTTGAAGTCAAATTTCAGCAAAACTCTTAGTCTGGGAGGAGCAACTCCGAGTTTATCATCAGACAAACACAAAAATCACAGTTTTGTACCCAACTGTGGAAACTCACACAAGAAACACACTTCTGGTATAAAGTACAAGGCTCTGAGAAATCAGATGAAATGAATAACCATACTGTTCTGGCTTTGTCTGATCGCCGGCCTGCATACGTCAACACAAAGTGAACACAATCCGAAAGGCGCATAGAGAAACATTAAGATGGATTCCAACCACCAGCTGTAACTACAGCTGTTTAAAGCAACAGTTCTGTGTCTATTTGGTTGTGTGCTCATGTTCACTGGCAGAAAACAAGCCCGTTCAGAAATAAAGTCTGAAAGCTGACATCCTCTCACACGAGATCCGCTCCCTAAATAGTTTCTGTAGCTTCTCATTTCCTTTACTTGAGATCCAAGAAGTCAACCTCTCAACTTTTCCATGTCTGCGTTTCCCGTTGTATTTTCCACCAACATCTTATGCTGGATTGCGTCATCTCTAGTTTTTCTTTGAGTCGTTTCTATCCCCATGAATTATCTGCTTTCGTTTTTCCAAGCTTGTACTGCTTGTGAAAATCCTGATGCATTCCCATCAGATTGTGGTCGATAAAAATATCTCCAGCATGTCAGAATTGGGTTTGACATGTTGCACTCACAGAGCACCTTTGTGTTAATATGATTTATTGCTGCATGTACAAAAAGGGTAGAAATACAGATTTATAAAGTAAATATAAGTTCAATTCCACTGGAAGTAAGCAAAAAATAAGCAAACAGATTTGTTAAGTGCAGTTCATAAGCTTATGTCTGGAGAGACTGTATAGGGTCGGGTCTGCGATTTCTACTTCTCCCCCTAATTGCCTCCTGGAGACTTCTTCAGTTAGTTTTTTTTTTTTTTTTGCAACCCTGCCCTGAATAATTTTGAAACATGCCTTTATTTCTCTACAACTTAAAAACAACTCAGTTTCACAACAACAATTTTAAGCTAGTCAAAAAATAATACAACTTGAACTGTATGCCAAAAACTAACTTATAGAAAATATGGCAAAAAAAATTAAGCAAAGCATAAGATAAACAGTTTATAACCAGAGGAAAGTAGATATATGTCTTCACTAATAACTTTTCTAAGAAAACTTGAAGGCAGGCTTGAAAATGTAGGTTTAATGCAAATCTGTAAAAGCTTGTTTACGTCTCTACTGAGTTTCCTACGGTCTTTACTGCAACTTTCACAGTTAAAGAAAGACTACTGGCTGCTACGTGTTCATGTTTGTGTTATGAGAGCTGTTTAAATGTTTAAAGCTGCAGTATGTAACTTTTAGAAAGAATGTTTTTTTTCTGTTTGTTAACTAATGTTTCCTTACAAATCTCTAAGATCTTCAGAGAAGTGAAACCTTTTCAGTAATTAGGTGACGTCTGGAGGAAATGGATTTATAAACCCTACATGGATTATATTTAGGGTCATCAGAATGATGGGGAGCAGAATGCATTTACTTTTCCACTTCTACTGTAAACTTAAGTAATTTTAATATGATACGTCATATAAAATCCCACATAAAAACGTTAACATTTGTGATACCAACGTTTTGGATCCTCTTTCTGATCTGACAAACCTTTGCAGCCAAATAGGAGCAGATCTCTGAATATCACCAAGGTATATTCCTCAAGTGCTGCTGTCCAATCAGAGCCCTCAAATCCTCTCTGACCCCACCAGCATCCTCCCATCAACTCCACCTCTCTCTCTCTCTGAGACAGATATTAACCCTCTCGCAGCAGCTCTCTTCCCATCTCAGCCGTTTCAGACCAGGCTGCGCTGGGATTTACAGAAACTCCCCTGAAGCTTCTGCCGTGACTAATTTTGCACCTTCTGTGGCGTTCTAGTACATTTATCTTGTGTGACAAGCTCCCAACATTTTAAAATTTATAAGCACGATACACAGGCAATGGAGTAGTGGCGCTAAAAGTGCAAGCACAGTATTACCAACGCATATACACACACACACACGCCTGCAAAAAGCTTACACCCCCGCTCCTTAATCTGCTCTCTGCGTTCACATCCCACCCTTTTTCCAATTCTGCGCCGTCAAGCGAGGTGTCATGGGGTGAGCATTAATGCCAGCCCTCCCAGTGGTCCGCTTACCTCCCTGTGACTTTTTGCTTAGCTGGAAAAATAAAAGTGCAAAATCCATGAAGGGAGGAGGTAACACAAGGTAAATCAGGGTATTGTAACACAGTTAGAGTTTCTTGGGTGTTTTTACACATTCATATAGACACACAGGAAAGCTGATTGGATTTTTCACTGTCTCCGTTCTTCCAAACTTGAGGCCCGAGTCAACACCGAGCAGAAAAACTACGACGCGGAGCGAAGCATACGGTCGGCGAGGACACCAGGGAGCAGCGGGGGGCGTGAAGTCTGCCCTACATACGCAGAGACACATATAGATACACACAGATATCCATCAGCAGTGCGCAGGCAGGGTGCAGAAAGGCCGGAGAATGACTGACGGATGTGAATACTTTCCCCCGCCCTCCATTTCCCGCACAGCCCCCTGGAATAGACAGATAAAACTGCCAAACAGACAGATCGGGAAGCAGCTGGGGCAACCAGATCCTCGGCACAGATTGACAAATGACTCACAGTTTCACACGATTCTCTGCGAATGCCCGGGCCTTGTTCCTCTGCCACACTGTCCTTCGCTCATCAGCATCAGCGGTTTCAAAAGGTCACTCAGACAGACAGGCAAACACACGCAAAATGTCAAAACTCTCGCCAAAGTTTGGATGACTTGATGATGTATAATTACATAATTAACATCCTAAATTTCAGCTTTTATTTTTTTTTTTAGACGAATCAAAAGAAAGTTTAATCAGCTTTCCTCACTGGAATTGGATATAATATCGCTGAGGTTTAATCAGGCCTAAAATATATTTCAATTTCTTAGACGTGGCTTAAAAGATAAATGTAAGCTCTGTGGATCAGAATGCTTCTGCATCTTTACATCTCATGCTTTTATTCTCTTCTTAGAGTTGCTGGGGTAATTACAAGCCTAAGTCGGAGAGATGGTCAATACGCTGTGGACGTCTGCCGAGTGTTTAGACAGGAGCCAGAGACAAAGCAGAAAATGGACATGTCAGTGTGACTGAGGGATCCAAAAAACTGTGCCTGGTTGGGTTTGATCCCACCAAAGGTATTTGCATTTCAAGCTTTAATATTACCTTTATGGTAAATCATCCTTGAATGCTCCAGGGGTTTTTTTGATGCTTGGCTGTTTTGTTTTTACCAGAGTGACCTTTAATTATGCTAATAAACAAACAAGCAATTTGGCAGTTTGGTAGAGAAAAAAATGAAGGAGCTGAAAAGCAATTTTCTTCATCAGCTTTGCACGATGAATAATTAAGCTCAAAAGGAAAACAACAGCAAAGTTTAAAGCAAGCTGTGATCCATTTTTGATTATGTCACTTTCACAGGATTTGAAAAAAAATTCAAGCTCATGAACTGCTTAAGCAACTATATCATGTGACACTTATTAAAGCTTGCTCTTGGTTAGAATTAGACCTAAAGGCTGAGTTTTCCCATGGTTTTGTGTTGCTTCTCCAGTTGGTCACAAAACTGGAAATTTTACCTCATGTGTGATTTTTAAATGTTAACATTTCAACATGTGGAGGTTTTATTGAAAGCTTTTTTTTCTGGTCAAATGATCATTAAGACTTTGGGCATTCGGCTGACTTCCTAGCACTCATTATTTACACACAACAGCAGCTGGCTGAGGTCTGTGAAGCATAACTAAAACCCCAAATTTCTTAAAGTTGGTGAAGATGCCTTGCAGGAGGGTGACTTAGATATTGGAAGAGAAGGGTTAAACCATTTAGTCTTTTGGTTACCATGGGAAATGTTAATTAAATGTGGATATTTTTCTTTAATGATGACTTGGAAGAACACCTTTCGTGCCTCTCTACCAGCCTATAAGTCAAACAGAAAATCACGACAAAGCAGCATTGTCTTGTTGAACTGTTCAGCTCTTTACCTTGAACACAGAGAAAGTTAACTTTGAGATGGAGTCGATGCATTCAGACCTCAACAGCTCAGTTGTTGCCAAGCTACAAAATGAAAATCTAAAAGCAGGCCAGCTATTTCCTATAAAGTCTACCCTTGGTAATAAGCACTCACCTGAATCGGCTGTATGAAGCATTATCAGGGCCAGCAAGAGCTTTAGTCCGTACACAGGCTGCGCACCCAGCATCTTGCTGCACCTGAAGGCAAAGACGAAAACAATAAAAAGAGAATGTGAATTCACAAACTTTAGATTATTTTTTTCTTTCCCCATAAATGAGTTTTAAGCAGAGAACTGCAGCAGGTCATGATGAACTGCAGTTAGCCGTTTCACGACACGGACAAGACAGAACCATTGAGATTACAATTAAGAATTTGTGTTGAATCTGCTGTGTTCCTCCCTCACATTAAAGTGTTGCTGAAAATAAATTGGTTCACTCAGCAGTGCTCGAAATTACTTTGTATCCAAGGTGATGAAACCAATAGCAACATGCCATGTCGAAGACGGAAAGAAAACAACCCGTCTTTCATAGGTGACAAGACTTTAAGGATGCTGATGTCAAGATGCAAACATTCAAATAAACATTATTCATTTTCTTAACAAAAGCTGATTGTGTGTCACAAGTCATCAGTCCATCAAAGTGGCTGCACTGGGGAAAAACTAGGCATAAAGCCTGCAAAATCCAGCATTATGTCAGTAATCACCAGCACATTTATTAAGTATGATCTTTATACTTGTATAAGAAGCTGGAATATCTTGTGAAAAATCCAACATATGCAACAAAGAAAAATTGAAAATTTTACACAGGAAAGCCTGCCAAATAAAGCTTGGTACTTCTTTCTTTGAGTCGATACTACTAATGACACAACCTGGTAAAAGTGCTAAACATTCAGCACCTTGTAAAAAGTGTCAATCCACATTGAACCCTTTTCACACTCTGATGTTACAAAAATAATGTATTTTATTGGGATTTCACTTGACAGACCAAATTATTAATTAAAAACTGTTGCTTGTGACATATTTGTATTGATTAAATCTTTACTGACTAATTTTTTACTCATGTTATAGCCTCAGGTATGATTTTGTGTGTCTACCAGTTTTGCTCATTCAAAATACCTCAAGATCAGTTAGGTTGAAAGGAGAGTCTCAGTGTACATCAGTTTTCAAGCATTGGCAAAGATTGTGGTCATAGTTTTTGGGCTAGTCCACTTTCATAATTTAATGTGCCTTGATTTAATGAGTTCCACTTGAGATTTGACTGTTTGGGGTCATCCTGCTATATTGGAAACCACTCTCCAGTCTTTTTCTGTCTCCAGCAGGTTTCTAATCAGGGTTCCCCAGTATTTAATTTGATCCATCTTTCTAACCATGTCCAACTTTCCTGTTGTGCTGGGAGAAAAAACAAGCATATCCACAGCATCACACTGCCACCACCATGTTTTACTGAGGTGACTTTTGAGTGGAAGTATTTCCACTAGACTTTTAGGGCTAGCCGAGTGAAGAGCTGCTAAGTAGAAATGCTTAAACCAGTTTTTGCTTTGTCCGTTTAAACTTTTGAAATCCATGTATCATTTTCCATCCTCTTCACAGACATGTGCTACTATGTTTTGGTCACACAAAATCTGAACAACAAAAATACTGAAGTATGTTTTTGTAACATGCCAAAGCTTTTAAGGCACTGTAAAATGTACTTAGTAAATAAACCAAACAAAAGCAAAAAGAAAGTTAGAGCTAAAGAACAGCACAGACAAATAATGACGCATTTCAACAGCAGAATTTAACTGGCTGTGTCCCTGGCTGCAATGTACTGAGCTAAAGCTCAAATGAGCAGAAGTATCAAAGTTGCATTGATGTTATCCCATAAAATAGAGCAACATTCATTTGAGACTTGGGCTGCCAGAAGCTGTTTCTGATACATCTACATAGGATTTTTTGGGAAAACAATATGTGTATGTTAAAAAAGCCAACAAGGGACTTTGTTGTTTTTATCCCCCCTGCCCCCCAAGTCTAACAAATACACCGCCTTTGATTCTTCAATGAAGATGCCTCGTATAAAATATACACTATGAAGGGACTATCTCTACTGTCAGAGTTGTGAAATGCTTCCTGGCACAAATTTCTTCACAACCTCTCAGGTTTGTACAAGTTGTCTCAGAGCGTAAAGATAGCAGCGAGCAAACAAGAGGTGGAGACACACATGGCTCAAGTAATTACCATGTCTGCCTGTGTTTATATATCAAATTTGTTTTGTTTGTATGTGACTATCACTTAATGTGCGTCTCACAAGAGGCAGCCGGCAGAGACGAAATTAGTTAAGGCGGCCTCTGCCGTGGGTCCCGAGCGTAAATATTGAAGACGGCACCTCAGGAGACGGAACGGGCCGATGGAGGCCGCAGGGCAGGGAGGAAGGCGAGAGGAGGTTTCAACAGATGGTGGAGCAGAAGGTGAACATTACAGCCGGTGTCAGTTACAGCGGTGCCGACCCGTTTGACTCCGAACCAAAGGTACAGCCAAGGACAAAAACACTGACCCGATACAATACAACTACTGAGTAGCAGCCGGGTGTTTTCAAAGTGGATTTCTTGCTTTGAATTCATAAGCTGAATTGTCAATAAGCAAAGCATTAATAATAATAATAAGAGCCAGTAACTTTCATAACCCATAGATGGTTGGTATACTTTTACTTTCATCAATGTTTGTGTTATTTATTTATTTTTTTATTGTTTGTTTTATTACTTCTTACCATCTCGGTTTATCCCTTGTGTCAGTTCAGTTAGTCTTGTGGTTAGTATTTTGGATTTATTTATTTACATTAATGTTTCTGTTTACTATTTTATTAGGTCCAAGTGTTTTCTTATTCCCCTTCTGATTTATCTAGGCTTTTACTAATTTTTTTCTCCTTAATCTCACCCTTCCTGGTCCCGATCCCAGCTAATAAATTTGGCCTCACCTGCCCATCCATGCTCCGTTCCCCAGCTGCAACCAATTATCTGTCATTTGCTCCTAGTTCTTTATCATTTCCACTCCCTCTGCAGTATATTGAAGCTCCCCAGTGAAAATTGTTCTCTACTGGCTCCTTTCATTTCGCTCATCTGCTATCCTGTTTCTTAAATCCTACGTTGTTTTTGCCCTGCTGCTACCTGCCTGGCTTAATTTTTATAAGTTCTCCATTTTGCTAATAAATTCTTTATGTCTATTTGAGTCTCCAGTTTGTACTTTGGTCCTCCTCTAAATCCACTCAATATGACAACGACACTTACGTACTTAAATAGAAATACAAATTAAATTCAGTTGGTTTAAATGGCATCAATTCAGAACAAATATTATCTCAAGGCACCTTATAAACTTGTCCAACTATTGCCCAGGTTGGTAGAAATGTTCAATAAAATCTGTCCAGTGATTTCTACTACAATGAGATACAATTCAATCTAGTTGTTATTATAATACAACAAAAAATTTAGCTAATAATATGCCAGTAGCTACAAAGTTATCTGAGCAAGTTCAGCTGACTCTGCAGCAATCCGTCATTGTGAGCAAGCACATTAACAGGAAGATCCAATTTAACCAGAAGGAAACTAAGCAGAAGCCAAATAATATTTGTTTTAAGGGTCACAGCAGCAAGTAGAGCAAAAGAGAACAGCAAAAACAGAAGTTTTTTTATTTTCTCATTTCCGTGTGTGGATTTATCGTTAAACAAGTTCCTCGGTAGTGCATTCAATTTGCCTTTGGAAGTCAGTATTCTTGAGCTACACGCCAGGAATAATTAAAAGACAAAAAATAAAAATTCACAGTAAAAAAAAAAACAAGCAAAAGTTTGTCAAGTTTGAAGGATCTCGTGTTTCAGCCTCTTAGCTCAGGTCCTGTCTGAACTTACTCAAAACAATGTTTCAACTCATCGTCAACAGTTAGTCACCAACAGTTCAAGATTAAACGCATATTTGAGAAGTCAACGCTGCCTCGTCATCAGCACTTGCTGACCAGCCATGAGGCATAATATGAAATCTGTTAGGTGAAACAACACAGCAATGTCCTCCCTTCCTGCACTTACTGTAAATGTGATGGGACGAAAGACAGACAGCTGAGATTGTTATATACAGATCAACAGACAAAAAGACGCACATACAAACAGAAAAAGACAAGCTGTTACATCTTGTTTTCAATCCCTGTCAGAAGCCTTTTTAAGCCCAACCTTCTCTTTTCATGGCGGATGACTCGTCCAACCCATCTGTCATTCAGTCCTAATCTTCCCTGCAACCTTTTTTTTGTCTATCTATATTTGGACAAAATTGGCTGCCAATCTGCACTTGTTTCACTTTTTTTTTTCCCTGAAGAAGTCTTTTCATGTTTGTTTTTTGTAATGTGCTCATCCTCTATTTTCGTTCTTCCCCCTTCAGATTGTCCACACAGCCTTTCCTCACAATAGTGCACCACCAAAAAGGCTCATTAATCACTCAAGCGGCTGTCAGTCTCTCCATCACTCCACATCGCTGCTGTCCACCCCACCTCCACCTCCTCTTCCCCACACACACCAGAACTGCTATCACAGGGGGTGTTAGGCCAATCAGTGTCTGTGAATAAGTCCCTTTGAATGAAAAATGAGGCTACCCTTCAAGTGACAAAGGCCTGTTTCTCTGCCACAGAGACATTACCAAGGTTTTAGCATACAACCTGTCACGCTGAGTCACACATAAATGTTTTTTTCCCCTCGCAATAGGAGAACGTTCTGTATGTGCGTCTGCTTCATGGCATGAGTCTTCATTTGTCACTTTCTTTTGTAAGTGCAAGATTGAAAAAACTAGATGAGTGGGTGAATTGTTTTAAGACTCAAAAGATCTGTATACGCTGAAACAGAATGATGTCATGTTCATCAGAAGATTTATATAGGATTCAAATATGGAAATTACAAATGCAACAGAGTGAGTGAGTGAGAACTCTAAACAAGACAAGACAGAAAATATGGACATGGAAATAAATGTCAATTGTAATTGAAAATTGGAAAATCCAATTTTATACTTTCCCAGAATTTTCAAAACAAAAAGTTCAATAAAGAAACATAAACTAGAGCAACCTGAGGTAGAGTTACTGATATGATAACTTATTTATCAACCCTATTATTATGAAAATTGGGAGGGATCTTGGAGCAGACAGGAAAAAAAAAAATTTAAATGGTCGGTATTTAGCCAAATACTGTGAGGGGCATAAAGGGGAGAAAACAAACAGAAAAAAAAGTCTAAGATATAAAAATAAATCTAAAATTTAGGCAAGAGTATTCCAATGCTGTAGTATAAAAAAATATACTGTGTCTTAAGAACATAATCCAGATCATACGAGTTTAATCCAGAAAACTGTACCCTGACATACTCCTATCCCATAACACCTTTGCCCAGATTCTACACACTCAAATAATAGTAGCCTACCTTATTTACTGAGTTGGAAAAATATGCATGATGTGACAGAAAAAAAATATCATTTTTTAAAATATGCTGGATATATTTGGAACACTGAATCCTGAACATAAAAAAACACTTACAGATGCAGATATACAAATATAAATATGGCTGAGTAAGAAGGATGAAGTGTACTAATATGGACAGAGGAAGGACTACTTATTGCACATTATATATAAATAAGAGAAATATGTGCCAAATACATGGAGGTGCAGAAATAATCAAAAGACAAGTTTTATATGTAATTTATCAAACCATGTGCATCTCACTCATGCACAGTGTTGTATAAAGTACTGAAATCTCAGAGTCAAGTAAAAGTATAAGTACCTCTCCAAAATATGACTTTGGTAAAAGTCCAAGTCACTGACTGAAATGTTACTTGAGTTAAAGTCTTAAAGTATCTGAAACTTCTTGTACTTAAGTATGGAAATTACTGTAAAAATGGATGTACTCAAGTAATGTAATGAAAAGTACAAGTAAAAAGTAAAACAAAGCAAATGCAGTTTGAATGATATTTTTTATATTTTGGTAAACTTGTCAAATACACTTAAAATAATGTACCCAACCAAGTGCAGGCAAAATTAAACCTGCTAATAGATATACCTGCAGGCATCATTTAGTTAATAAAATTAGGTGCTTTACCAATAGCACAAGGTTAACTTAACCTGCTTTACAACTGAACCAGCTTCTTAGTAAACCCTCCAGGACAGAAAATACAAAGTTTTTGTAAGCCTTAAGTTTTCCCTTCAAGTAAGGTCAGTGCTGAAAATGAGACAAATAAATAGTACAGAAAATGCGGCCAACATGAAGAAAAAGAGCTGTTACGATTACTCTACTTCACAAATCAGTGAATCAGTCAATGCTACAGTCAGTAGGTGGTGCACACAACTGGTCATTATGCAAAATAAAAAAAGAATTGGGAGGGAAATGCAGCTTATTGGCATCTGTAAACCTGGTTTTGAACTTGCATGCCTTTCCTATATTCGTTAAATTTAGTCTAAATTGCTATCGCTATGGCTTCTGTCCCCCCTTGAACAGAGGAGTCTAGGTAGCCTGATACAGTCAACATTAGGCCTAAGCTAAAAACACCATGTATGGAACTGAAACAATGCCAAACAAAGTTCATTTATGGTCAAGATTTCACAATACAATAGTGCCTAGTGACCAAGCTATAGTTACTGAAACAGGAGGATTATAACCATTTCATAAGACGTTACCTCGATGTGTTTCTTCAAGTTGGACGGGGAGTTTTTGTAAGATCGGATTTCCACATCTTCGGGCAGGAATAACATAAACTGCATGCGGTACGATGAATCTTTAACACCCACGAAAGAGTGTATTGTGTTTAAATAAGGCCATGGGCTCTCATCACCAGCTGGTGGTTCCCCTGGACACATTGAGCCGTGTCCGACGTAGTTGCAGTCGTTGTGGTCTCCGTCTCCTCCTCCATGTGGCTGCGGCTGATTGCGAGACTTGCTTTGTGTTTAATGGGAGAAGCGAAACAGGTGTATCCTATTGGTGGTGATGAACAAGCCCAGGCAAGCAGGCTACGGACTTTGTTCGGTAGCCTACTTGCTACTTGCTAATCAGTAGGTGGGTCAAAACACTTGCATTTCTCTCTCGCGCTTTTTTGTAACGAGTAACTAAACCACACATTGAAAATGTATCGGAGTAAAAGTACGCAATTAAGTTCGGAAATGTAGTGAAGTAAAAGTGAAAGTCATCAAAAATTTTCATACTCGAGGAAAGTATGAAGTACTCCAAAATATACTTAAGTAAAGTAGTGAAGTAGTTTTACTTCGTTACTATACAACACTGGTCAAGCATTTATTTACAACACAGATGAATAGAAGACAGTAAAAAACAAACTTCTTTTAAATTTTTAAGTGACAACATCTCTAATAAGCATTAATAATTAGAGACAAACAACACCTGAGGCATAAATCCTCGCACAAATAATGTATCTGCCAACGTTCTTTAAAAACGTATTATTTTAATAGCAGAGGTGTCCATCATTAGTATTTAACGGTCACACATTAAAAGCTGGATTCAGTCCAACTTCCATCTGACAGCCATTAGACTAAAGTAGCATGATATTAAGGAAACATGCCATGTTCAATAATGTTGCTGAAACAATCTGACTTGCGGTAAACAAACAAACACTTAAACAGTGTTAATGTATCTGACATGTGGCAGATACATCTGTCCATCAGTACTGATTGATGAGAGCCATCTATAAATGGTGCATCCTCTGTCACCTTCGAAGAGGTGACAGCACTTGGTTTCATTGTGGATGATGAAATTGACTTAATAGCCACTGATTGGATCTATAAAATCCTTCCCTCCGGTGCACAACGACACACAAAATATTCACAGCACTGACATTTTAAATCAGCTTACATGATTGTGCTATTTAATCCTCCATGAAAACGGTCAGCAATTAATCAAGTGGCAGTTATAGTCACACGGTCCAGTTTATATTAACATATGTTTAAGTCCTCATCCTGAGAAAACCCGGGCTTGGTCACAGCTGTCTAAAATATTTCCTATTTTAGAGCTAAATGTTTTATTTACTTATTTATTTGTTTCCATTATGCTCCATCGAGTCAAATAAGCAAGCAAAAAAAAGGACAATATTTTCTGCTTTGATCTTCCACAAAATGTAGATTACTGAAATGATACAATTTTGTGCAGCCCATGAATCATTGTAACAAGATTTAAGCCACAGCAAAGATATCCATTAAAGTCCTGCTCTGATCAACTTCATTTTGTGCTTGTATAGACTAATCACATCTTCCACATCTTCATTTTCTATGATGTGTTGCAAGTCCATATTTGTATAAACCTGCTACACAATCTGAGACTTGGTAGGGGATTCAAATTTTTATACTCTCACATTCAAATCCATAAATCCAAAAGATCCATTTTAAAATTACTTCACCTCCATTTTCCTTCATATAGGAATTTACGTGTTTGTCAGCTTTTGTGTGATAATTTCACCAGTTTTCTTGTGTCATGCAAATCTAAACCTTTTTTGCACTTGCCTTTTTGCTACTGTGCTTACTATTGCTACACATATGTTGGCCATTGAACATGAATTATGAGCTCCTTTTGCCGACAGGAAATGTTTAGTTTATCTAGACTTTAGCTGAGAAGGACAGGTTGAAAGGACTCTTTGTTGAGAAAAGATTCAAAGGAAAAAATGAGGCTAAGATTGTTGCAGAAATTTCATTACATAAAGCAAAAGTGCTGTCAGTTACAATGAAGTGCTGCCCCACACAATCTCACCTTAACTCGAAAACCGAAACCCACAAAAAGAACATTGTATGCTGTTCATTAAGGAATGTTGTTGGACTGAAAGCTCGCACTTTGATCCATTTTTGATAAAGTTCTTCAATTCTGACCTCCAATTTTAATCAATGAGGCAAAAATACACATTTAGGACAGGTGTCTTATTTAGGATTGCTAGCTGAATTGAACATGTGAAGCACCCTGATGGTAAAGAGGGCAGCCCAAAACTATATAGAGAGCTATTACTTACAGCTGAAAGCCACTCAGGTCTTTCTTATTTACAACCGTCAATGCGGCCAGGCCCCCTGTAAAGATAGCAAAATATCTTCCATTACTTTGCCTCAAACATATTACCTGGCTCTGTAGTAGTAGAAACAGCAAGCTCATCTTATTTGTGAATAAAGATGGGCCAGATTGGGTGAGAAAAAAAAAAAAACATATTGAGAAAGGGAGGAAGACACCGCAATGAGAAAATGAAAAGGGGCAAGGAGAAAGCAGACAGAGGAACAGAGAGCTCCTCCAGAAATATGAGGTGACAGAAAGCTTTTTACATCCATGATGGGTGGGGGTATGGCAATTTTCAAATGTCTCAGACTTCTCATTTGCTGGCCTGCACAGCCACTTTGTAAGGTGGCAAATGTTAAACTTGTTGTGAGCACATCAAGGTCTCCTTGGGCGTCCACATTCGCCTTGAATGTGAATGTAGCTCGAGGCGAATGCATGGAAAAGAAGCAATTTTAACGTTTTGTGCACAAGCACAGAATAAAGGCAGAGTGGTAAATACCTCTGAGGAAAGAGTCTGTAGGTATATCAATGAATGAATGAGGATTTTAGACCAAAACAAAATGAAGAGTTAGTGAACGCTGCACAGTTTGGTAATTTTTTTGCTAGCTTTCCTGTTTGTTTCTACTATTGTGTTGTACTGAGTTAGAACTGTGTTTATATTGTTAGTCAATTTATAGACTTCACATTTAATGCTATGTAGTACATCATGTTATTCTGAAATACTTAATATTATTTTATAGTTTTTTTTTATTTATCTAAAATTAGCATAAAATTATTGTAACAAAGCCATGGGTGTATTTTTCCTTACATGATACCATTAAAGCAGTGGTCCCCAAACTACGGCCCGTGGGCCAGATGCGGCCCGCCTCCACATTTGGTCCGGCCCCCTGAACAATACCAGAGTATTTTCATATATTTGCATTTTTATTTGATAAGTTGGACTTTTGCAATAAAATAAATGTTCCTTAGTAATGAACTTTATTTATTATTAACTACTAGTTAGTAACTATTTTATACATGCATATAATTGACCCTAACCCTTTTTTTATGTGGAGAACCCAGTGTTATTTGGTTATTATTTATTTCATAAATAGTGTTATTTCCTGACTTTTGTTCTCTAAAGAATCCAGAAAAGGTTATTTGATTGTGCTTTCTGAAAAACAATACATTTTTATGTTTAGCACTCTTACAATCGTCACACTTTTTCTGTTACAAACTGACCCCGGCCCCCCATCAGAGAAGGGACAAGTTATGTGGCCCTCACAGGAGAAAGTTTGGGAACCCCTGCATTAAAGGGAAAAAAAGAAGAAGTTTTCCAACAGTGTAATATTCATTGCCAAGAATCATTATGACACAGAAATAGACAACCAAACACAAACTTTGGTACTTGTTCTCCTAAGTATAGGTGTCCTCTATTCAGTTTTTATTTTTTGTGAACTCTATATTTTCTTATGACATTACTGCTGATTGTTACTTTGGTCAACTGTTTTAAAGGTCTTGTAGAAACAAAATGGTCAAAATAAATACGCTGACTAATCTTATTTGTTATTTACAATTAGACATTTTAACATACTAGACACTTGATCATACCCAATTTGATCAATTGGGTATGATCAAGGGTGTAGTATTTATCCTATATGCTATAGATATTTTATTTAGAATTTTCTTATCTACACAATCCACTGGACTCGCGACAAAACATGAAAATTTAACAATTTTGTGTTTTCATGGTAAATTATCTTGTCTCAAATGATCTTTGAATTATTTCTTTAAAAGTAAATGCGTCTGTCTTGATCTGAGCACACAGATCACTGAGCACACAGGTTTAAAAATGTTTGATGTTCAGTTGCAGATAGTTGTGGTGAAAGGATGTCATCGATTTATCACAGCAGAGCTGGGAGCGGGACAGATTTCAGGTTGGAAAGCTGCCAGATTTGTCCTGTCTGCACTTCCTTCACCCTCTCTTTCACTTTTCTCTATGTCGCTTCTTGTCCCCCTCTCTTGTACTCCAGTCCATATGTCTTGGTATTTTTGTCTCTCTCACACCTGAACATCTCTGTCTGTTTTTCTGTCTTTGTGGGATCCCAGTGTGAATAAGAGCTAATAAATCCCAGCTGTTGACTGCAGGTTGTGAAGGCTCCCCTGTTAATCAAACTCAGAGGTGCAGAGGTATTACATCATGCCGGGGTAAAGGCTCTGGAGCTGCTCCTGTTAACCAGCATTATCAACCCTGCACCGCAGCCACAACACATTTTACATTCAGTGACATTCCTCTGACCAACAGGATGCGATCACAGGTTTATAATGATGTGTTGATTGTGTTGGTTTATAGTTTTTTTGTGCAGTCATGCTACTACATACCTATATAGTCAAATAAAAACTAGCATTTGAAATATTCGAATCAAATTGCTGCATTAACCCAAAAATATGTTTCAAATAAAAATGTTCAAACTTGCAAATTCATTTTCAAGATTACTGTTGTAAAAATGTTATAAAACACAGATTTCACATTAAATAAATAAATTATAAGTTCATAAAGATTAAAGGACTGAATTTACTCAGGAACATCAGGTTAGTAAGATAACTGGAATTTTTTGAAATGCCTTATTTAAAGCTTGCAGGAAAAGCTCTTATTTTGAAACAGGAAATGGAAGTGGGATGTTTACTTTGAGCTTTGAGCTAGCAGTAAATTACTTAATTATTTTTGATTTGATCAAGGGTCACACATTCTCATTTCTCATTAGAGTCACCTGGTAAAACTGATATTCATTACAGTTTGATTAATGGAAATAAGGAGCGATATAAAATCCAGAGAAATTGTATACACAAATTATATGTGATACTTTAGCATTTTATGATTATGTACATAAGCCACACGTCTACGTAACTACCAAGAAATGAACGCAATACATCAGTATAATTTATTGTGTCGTACTATTCATGTGTCTTCATACTATTTTTCTTACTAAAAATAGTATGAAGTGGTATCAGCTGGTTACAAAATCAAGACCCAGAACCCCACATGGCAGTGCTGTACATGGCAGTGCTGTACAGGTTATAAACAGATCTTTGTGTATTTTACATTTCTAATTATCAACAATTCATTTTAGGTAACAATGTCCTTTAGAGTAAATAAACTAAAAGTGATCAAATTTTATGAATGAACAAACTCATAGTTAACATGTTGGCAGCAGTATAAGCAGTCTGACAAATAATGAGTGAAAAATAAAATGATACAGAGCAAAATAAACACACTTAAACTCAAAACCAAACTACTGTTACAACATAGTTACAACACATCTAGTATAATATTCAAAGATTCATTTGTATTGTGTCCGACAATAATCATATTATATCCACTACCAGCCCATGGAAGCAGGTAAAACATTCATCACCCTTTAAAATACAGACTTCATTTCTTCACTACCTTCCACCTACCCTGTCATGCTGTGCAGCCACACTGAGGGACCAGACTAATTAAAAGAGGTATGAGAGCTGCTCGTCGTTCAGGAAGCTCGTATATCCTTGCCCTTTATTTGCCCAAGGAGAAGCTAAGAGGCAGCCAGAGAAAAAGAACACAGATGAAGCGACAGGAGAGTTCAGGAGGTCTGAAATTGTGGGGGAGGAGGAGCAGTAAAAGAAAATCAGTCAGATATAAAGAAAGGAGTACCCATATATGGCACAAATTGTGTGCGCACAGATAAATTTGTATGTCTGACATGCCCAGTGGCTCCGCTTTTAAAGATCTAAAGTCATTAAATCAACTTTCATCTTGCCAGTATACTGACATCTAAACCGGGCTAAATCCTGGGAACCATCCAGATCTGCGACCTCTGTCACAAAATCACAATCTGCTGCTTTGATAGACGGCTAAAGCAGTATTCAATTTATAACAAGCACAGTATCTGTGTCTGCCGGACAGATACATCAATCTGAAGCACACACACACGCACACACAACATGAACCCCACAACAATCTAAGGAAAGGCTTGCCAACTTTTGAAAGGTGTGTTCGCATAATATTCACAGAGGTGGATATCTGATCCAGCATGACAAATATTTATGAAGAAGCCTCTTAGCCACAAAAGGCTAAGAAAGACTTGACCTCATACATCAGCTACAGACTGACTGAAAACCTTTAGGCGCAGCATCAATCAGTTAGCTGTAGTGCAAAAAAGTAGCATTCAACTTAAACTAGCTGTTTAAGTGGAATCCCCTTTACTAAAATTAGGGAAATTCAGCTTCACATGAACAAAATCTTTTACATATCACATGATATCATTATTTTTAAAAAAATGAAATGCATGAGAACTTTGTGAAAAACTAAACTGATGCTTTGTCCTTCTGAAAAAACTAAAATGCTGATTGGTGCAGCGAGGCACAAAAGTGCATTAAAATGTGATGTCCAGAGTCAGTTCTCAAAGGCCAACATCCTGCATGTTCTAAGTTCGTTCCTCGGTTCACACACAATCAAATTTGTTGGCAAACCCTCTGCAGAGCTTTGACATGGTGAGGAGATAGTTGGGCCATAAGGCCCTGATGAATCAGCTGTGGTAGAGCAACAACACATCTGAAACTGGCAGGCAATTTCAGAAGTACAATTTCTGTCTCTACAGTTAAACGTCATTTCAGTAAAATGTCAGAAGCAGTGCGACGGTGAGCACTTACTGCTGTCAGTTGAAAATACGTCTAATCAAGCTCTAAATGGTCCATAAAAGTCTGTGACGACGTCTCGGCTTCAATTGGTATATAATTGCTTTCAAGTAAAACACTTTTTATGTCTGAAACAGTTACTTTAGATCAGGAGGTGTCCAAAGTGTGGCCCCCGGGGGACAATTGTGGCCCCTCAATTGATCTTGTGCGATTCCCGACTGCAAATTAAGAATGGCGCATATTTGGCTTGTCAGTACAAGCAGTTGAGGCTGAGGGAGATTTTTTTTTTCCATTAAGGCAACATTTTTCTGACAAACTAAAATCTTACTTTATTTGTAATTGCATAATAAATAGAACCACAAAAATATCCAAAACAAAATGTAGAAAACCATTTGGATACCTGTCCTTTAAAACTCTAAAAATAAAACTGCTCTTAAAAATACAAAAAATACCTTTTTCAAATATTTTTTTTTACCACACTATCACAACTGGGGGAAAAAAAATCCAAATTACTGCCCATTTGATGATTTTCGCTGGATCACGCAAATATCTCACATTAAAATATCTAAGCCAGGCCACATTTAGAACAAGTTTATGCCAAGATGGTTTGTTACGTCTAAATTTAGATAAAATATCTACATCTAAACTGGGGTTACGCATCAACTCAACATTGATAAGCCAAGAGAACTGAGTTTAATTGGGACGGAAATGCTAATCAGGCTGAATTCATTTTCACGCTGCACTTTTTAAAGGGGACAAAACCGTTTGACAAATTAATACACTTATATCAGCTCCTCACTTGGGGCACAATCACAACAAGCTACTCAGTAAGAACAGAGGCAGAAGCAGCGGCTACACAGCATGCTGCTCTTCATACATCCAATGGAAGCCGCACTGCTGAGAAAAACAACAGAGAGCAAGAGACTACATACAGCTATGGTTATATCGATGCTTACGGAGGTCTTGCAAGAACTAAAAAGTTCAGATCATATATTTATAATTTCAATCATATGTCAACCCTTTCTGTGTTCCCGCTTCCTCTCTTTGGTTCACGACAGTCTGTTTGATTTCCTGTGGTAACTGAACTGAGAAAAGAGATCCTTTCAAATTAAACCAAGAGTCATTTTGTTCCCTTGTTTGGTCTGAAGTAGAGTTCAGATGGGCAATTAGAGCTCCCAAACAAAGTCGACTGTCTAAGGGAACTAACTTTGACCAGTTTAAAGTGAGCCAAACAGCAGCGGTGTGAAATCAGCCCAGATGAGTTTTCGACATATAAATAAGGACCAAAATAATCCTTCGTTTAACTCAGTCAGAAGTAGAAATATATTTGTCTTAATACTAGAACAATTGGGTCAAGAAAAGTAATTTTACTCAAGGTCATCATATCCTGAGAATCTCATACAGGTCATGGCTCATGGTAACGGCGATAGAGCATTTAGCTTTCTCCAGGTCTTGATGATTCAGTTAAATATCAACACAATGCCAAGGAGGAGAGACACAGACAATGACTCTATAGGGGAAACAAAACATAATTTATTGTCACTCTGTAATCTGAGAAGGATTATACCAACGTTCCACAATGAGAAGGGACAAATTGACAAAGGATATGCTGAACTCTTGTTTGTTGCTAAATGTACTACGATGTAGATTTAGGGGAAAGACACAAAAAGCAAAATGAGATGTTATGCTGGATGTGAGACGAGATCATTTGAAAACCTGAGGGAGAAGAAAAAAAAATCATACTCAAACTGAGGCCATAGGGAATAACTGGTTAGAGAATGAAATGGCATTAAAGCAAAAACAGTGCAATTTCTTCTGTGCAGGCAGAAGAAAAAAAAAATCAAAGTACTGGAATGAAAGAATAAATCAAATGCTGAAAACACTAATAAAAGACATGCCAAGAGGCGAGGAAGGGAGGAAGGAGAGTAAGCATGCTAATTGTGGCAGTGGCTTCAACGTGCGCCCCGCTCATTAAATAATCACATGTTGAGGGGCTAATGAGTCATGAAAGTGTGCAGATGTTTCCAGACTCCTTTTTAAGAGAGGCAAAGCAGCAAGAGTGCTGGTAAAGTGTAAATAAGGAGGGTGAGGAAGGTGTGAGACGGTGCTCCGATGTGCAGCAAGGGAAGATGCAGAGGAGACAAACAGCTGCGGGGAGGCCTCAGAGCAAGAAGATGAGAGGAGAGACCGAGGAAGGAGAAAAGTGATGGAGCGGGAGAAAGGCGGGCAGAGAGGGGTTTCATGGCAACACATTGCTATTTCCAGCTTTATTGCAAAGGGAAATGGTGATGCCTCAGTGCAAGCACAATTCCTGGGTCTGAGGTGGAGGCAGAGCACGAGCCCTGAGCCGGATCGATCCTCAAGCGCACTCATTTGAGAAAATGCGAACTGATGAGACCTGCCTTCACTTATTTATCTGACGCTTGCCCTTGCCCTGTTCTTTTCGGTCCGAGGATAAAGGAGTGCCTGCTGTGGCTTCCAGCAGCTTGCGCTGTCGCAGAGTGACAACTAATGGTAGATGGTGATGCACTGAGCATGCAGTGGGCTGGCTAGGCTTGTACATAAATCAAATTGAGACAATAAACAAAAAAAACAAAAAAAGATATCTCCCGGGGAAGGGGCAAGAGGGTTTCTTTCGAGCTGCGCTTGATTGTTAGTTTTGGGCTGTTTTGCATTGTCTTTACGGGCCTGTCTGCTGCCACCGGCATCAATTTTTAACCAGCTGTTGCCTTTACTCTGCGCTGCAAAGTTTACATGCTGTCATCGTTGTAATTCAGCTGAGATACCCAGAGGCTTTCTCTTCTATTGACATTGCCTTATGGCCTGGATATCTTCTCTTTAGATATACAGCCCAGCATTTTTCATTTCCAGCACTTTTTAACCCTTCCTAATTATCACCATGGTTAGTAAATTGGTCATAAAACTGATTGTTTTCTGTGAGGCTAATAGGGTGGACTGAGGTCTCAGAAGGAAAATGTGATTGCTCCTGTTTTATTGCAAGTTTGTGTCCCTTCTAAATCTATAAGGTGTCGCACCCTTCTTACGGCCAGTAACTGGCAGGGTGGTGGCTAAGTGTCAATTTCCTGGGTGTGTGACCAGCTGTGTGTTGGGTCCACATGCTCCATTGTTTGGTGACTGTGATAGGTTTGGAGGAAAACTGTTTTAAATCGATCATTTTACCGATGTAGTACGTGCTGATGTGGTGTTTTTATACAGGGCCACATTGTTACTGACGTTCCAGTAGTAGCATTGCCTGGGTTCAACATATTTGGGCTAAATGAGTAAAATGATTTTGCCACCTTAAATAGCCCCCAAAACCGTTTAATGCATATATGGCATTTAAAGACTAGGACTGAACATCGATGCAATGTAATTTTTTTTATTGATTTTGTAAAACAACCGATTTCTTAAGGTCTTTACCTTTTCTTTTTTACTTGCCATCTTTCTACACAACCCAAATCCTGGACTCTGATTTTGGCCACCACGGTCGTGTAAACTCCACAGACTGCTTGATAATTGATTTCAGCAGACAGTTGAGACGTTGAAATAAAGTAATTAGCAGCAACATGTTGAATCAATCTTCGGCACAGCGATCATTTCTCTGGCTCCGCCAGTCTCTCTGGCGGATTATGGTATCCATTATGGTATACATTCAGTATACCATAATGGATGGTATACTGAATGTATACTGTTTACATATGTAGACGTGCATGTCGGTACACCAGCAGCTATGGGCACATGTTGGTGTGACGCCATGTGCGCTCACTTCCTGATCTGGTGAGAAGTCATTCGAGTGTGAGCCAGATGCAGCAGAGCATCAACACCCCTGCTTTCCCTCATCTCTTGAGACAGGAACAAAGAAAGCAGACTACATGAGGCAGGTCTTTGATCATCTTAGCTCTAACATGTTCCTACCAGTAATTGACAGTCCCTCACATCCTGGATGCTTCTTCTTCCACCTGCAACTAATAAAGGCTCTGATGGACCTCAGATGATTCAGAGAGCCTTAACAAGGCGTGTGCACAACCGGCAGTAAAGTCCTGTGAAAATATCTGTGCCAAACAAAAGTGCAATAATGAGGAATTCAGTAATATCTGGTAATAATGTTATAATCCTGGCCGCTGCGTATGCAATTAAGCTTTCATGTAATAACTTACCATTATTCAGAGTTTCCTCCAGTGTATTATAAGCTGGCGGTTGTCTGAGTGTCGAGGCCTAACAGGTTTTACTTTCACAAGTGGAGCATTATGGCTTTTGCATTGATGGTCCACCGATGATAAATTTTTAGACAAACTGATGGAAGAGAGAGAGGATGCAATTGGCAGAAGGCAAATACATCAGCACACCACATAGACAGCCCCGCTCATAAAAGATAATCAGTAAGACAACGTTAATCAAATAAATATTTCGCCATTGCTTTTACCATTTATTCCACGGTGTAAAGATCCACCTAAAACGCTGGATTTAACTGCGAAGGAAACAGCAGTAGCAGTGGGTACATTAGTAGTAGCAGTAGTACAATAACGATATTGCTTTGGGTTTATTTTAATTGCAATGGACACAGAGATAAAAAAAGGAGAAATGAAAGGGAGAAAAGTGGGGGAAATGTTTACAGGGATAGAAGGAAATACTTACTAACTTACTAACCCACTACCAGTAACAGTGATAGCAAAGACATGTTAAGCTAAACTCATAGTTGACACATTAAACTGGATGCGAAGGAATACGTACCAATCACGGCATCCTACCTGTCGCAACACCAAGTTGTGCTTCTCTGGATTTTTGTACCTTAGCGTGGATCATGTGAAGCACCTTTCAGTCAAAATGGATGATTTGGACGGTGTTCTCATTTTGGGGAGAATATTGTACTCATGTAAATTACTGTAAATATCTTTAAAACCATCTGGAGTAGTGTAGCTGTGTCCTAAATAACACAGCTACACTTTCATGTAACCATTGAAAGGTTTTAGGCAAAGTCAGAGACTATTTTTGCAACATTAAACAAGTAATTTAAAAAAAAAATCTGTTAAGAAAATGCAACCCAACTCTTGCTCAAGTCTAATTAGAGACATGCAGAAAGTGCTTAATCACATCTGTACCCATCTTCAGGAAAAAAATAATGAGCCCCAGTCTGACCTTACAACAACAAAGTGACCACTGATATTTTACTGAAGGAGAAACGGCCTGTTTAACAGCTGACAACAGTGTTAGCGGCTGAAAGAGAGTACGTAGCCAGAACAGTTCACTCGTCTTATTGATCAGTCCAAAGTGTCAGTGTTTTCCCAGGAACTATGTTCAACCCTGGAACAGAGCAAAGCAGAAACTGAGCAGCTCAAAAATGAAACTGCAAAGCAACTGATTGTAACATAACTGAATGAAACTACTATTATTTCCTTTGGTTGCTTCTTTATCAAATCAGCTTAATGAAATGAAACTGCAGTTACACTTTTTTCTTCAAACTAAAAATGCTTATGTTAGGGTGGAGAGGTTTCCTTTTAAAAAGACAAGACATTGAACCCAACAATGCCCCCCAAAGGAAGCCATTTAGATCAGCACTTCTGCTAATTAAATGTATTGTAATAATATAAAAGTCTAAAAGTACTTATTGTTGTACGACGCTATTATTGCTTGAAAGCAGAGCTATTAGTGTGTCATATCAAACTCTCTGTTTCATGAGCAATGGCTTAGTGTTCAGGACCAACCAGTTCACGGCAGTATGAATTTTCCTGTGACATATTCAGTCACACTGCAAGTAAATCCTGGTAACTAAGCAAAGGTTCTGGCAGGGAAGCACCCGTTGACATTTATATATATCTTTATTTATAGAAAATTATTCAGTCCATTTTCTAATTTCAAACCTCATGTTAGTGTCTTTCCCATGCGGTGCGCTAAAGAAGAGATTAGGGCGCTACTACACAAGCCAACAAAGACAGACTTTTGCAACTGATGTTAAACAAAGAGCTTCATTTGGGCATCAGTGCCAGTGTGACCTCTGACCGCCTGCGCAAAAGTAGAAACACGCAGTTTACAAATCACCAGAGAGGCACATCAGCAGAGAGAAGAGCAGGTCAGGGGGCACAGAGAGTGTTGTTAAAGCATTCAAAGAAAACCAATAATAATAAAAGAGAAAGGAATGCAAAGCCAAGCAGACTAAAAACTGGAAGAAATCGTTAATGTAAGAAATTATTTAGGAGTTGAGATAGTGGGCAAAGTTAACTTTCTTCCTCCTTATCAGGCCAACTTTGTTTAGACCATCTGTTACACGGAAACCCACATGTACACAACGACCACAGATGGAGAGCCTATTTCTGTGGATGACACCCTACTTATTGGGTTGTTTAAAGTGGAGATTTATCTCCCTGCTCCTCTGTATTCCCTCACTGAACTATTTGCTGAAGCACAAAGGTGCTTTTAATCGGAATGAAGAACATTTAAACCAGTGCATCAAAAGGCTTTTAAACCTGCAGATTGAAATGAACTAAAGGTTTATTGAACTATTATTTTCTGTCTCAGACTCAGGATACAAACTGACTTTTATGTAGTTTATATTCAAAGTGTGTGCATAAGTATGCAAGTCTATCAAAGGTACTGCTTCAAATACTTTCTTTGCTTGCTGCGTCCTGCTCTCATCTCGTTGGGATACATTAATCTAACTCAGGGTCGTTAGCGATTCTGAATATGCAAAACAAATGTATTTGATTTCACATAATTCTAATGTGCTGTGTCTCCTCAACTTTTATAATGCGTTTTTTTCTGCTTGTCCTTCATCTGTAGTCTGAAAATGGGACATTTCTTTTCCACTCTTTTGAAAGCTCACTTCAGCACTAAAAAAGTATTTATGTCCTTTTTTTAAACATACATTTTGATCAAAGCCACTCCATTGTAGCTCTGACTCCTTGCTTGTTTAGGTTCACTGTCCCATTAATAAGTGAACCTTTGCAGGTTTCTCAGGTCCTTTACAGCGTCTGATTTTCTTCCAGTATTGCCTTCTGTTTAGCACAGTCATCTTTTCATTAATGCTGGCCACTTCAGATTTCAAGATGGAGATGGTGTGTTCCTGGTAAAGTACAGTGTTAGTTTTCTAACCCACTTATATTTCTTTAGCATTTTAGGCGAAATGTGCTATGTAGCAGAAAGCTCAATTTTAATCTAAACCAAGCCCCATGTCATGTATTAGTTAGCTTAAAGTTATTTTTGTTATTTTCTCTCTATTTCCAGATATTTTGATTCTCAAAACTTGTAATATTGGTTTGTGACCTAATCCTGCTTTAAACTTCTCTAAAATGTTGTTCTGGTCTGCATGATAAATGAGAATGTTCTCTTGAGCACACATACAAAATTTTAATGACTCACTTGCAGACTCTCTTTACCAATTGGATACATTTTGAAAATAACGGGGTTGCACTAGATTTAAGCACATAAGAAACAAAAGGGGGACGAGAATGTAGCTGCGTTCAACACTTTTCGATTTTTATTGTTAATGAAATTAAAACTATGCCTTGTTTTTAATCCACTTCAAAAATTATAGAATTATGTGTGTTGGTCTGTCACCGGTAATCCAAAGAAAATTATGACAGTACGACAAAAATGGAAAAGTTAATCAAGTAGAAATCCTTCAGAGCATAATGAGAGAAATAATATTTTATCTCACATGTTGAATCAAATGTATGAACAAGTTTTAAGGGTAGAAACAAAGGTATCAATTAACTAATTTTCGCTGTATATCGTCATTTTGTGAAGTGAGAACTAATTACCTTCCAGCCACATCATATGCTTAAGAGCTCCTCTGTATCTAAATATAGCAATTGGTGTTATAAAAAGCATTGACCACTGTAAAGAAATTTTAATGAGCATTAAACTATCCTGAAATGTGTCTGTTTCTTATTTATGCTTCTGCAAACATTCATTGTCTATCTTGACTTTGAACCGTTTCTTCACCTTCCGGGCTCCTGCCTTGTTGTTCACTCTCTGTGTGATCACCGGTGAGTGTCTTGGCACAAGTAGGGCCCATTGAAGGTCCAAACCCCCAGGAGCTGTAAACACAGTCCACACACACACCTCCACACACAGCTGCGTATCCCTGCCTACAGAGGACACTGCATGGACTTTCTCTTTTTCCTAGAGACTTAGAGGTCAATAATTATAGGGCCAACCCAAACCCCACACTTTTAAAACAAGTCTCCACCACAGAATTTATTGATGCTCTTTATGGCAACTTACATTTTGTTTGCAAAAGTAAAAAAAAAAAATGTCTGCCTAATGTCTGCAAGGAGACGGAAACACAGTAGCTCTGCCTGGAACACAATAAACACAATCACATATGCCTCTGCGAATGTGCATAGCTTCACACCATCTAGAGTGCTACCATATGAATTTACATGAATAAATAACTCTCCTGGTATAAATCAAAACCAGTTATCCTTCAGCTAAAAATGCCAGCTCTACTGTTTTGGCACTGTGGTGGTGCATGCTCGGTTTCCCCATATGGTGGAAACAGGCATCAGTTCTCAACAAAGCACTGAAGTTTGAAGGCACCTGAATGGAACCAGTTCAAAAATTAGAGTTCTTGGCCAATAAGGCACAAGAAGGTCTCAGATCTGACTAAGTTTGTTTCATCATCTTGATATTTGACTGCTGTGAATTTAGAACTGGGTAACGCACGTAAGGACATTATTACTGACAGAACATGCCCAAGACTTGGAGGAAAAGTAAAACAAGCATCTTTGTAAGGAACTCGACACAACAAATTTACAAACATAGCAATGTGCAAGTGTATAATGCACAAAAATGTAAAATAAAGACTATATTAAGTACACAGAAATCCTTCAAGTTGATCTGGCCATTCGTTTACAGGATTACGGAAACCTCTTGCTGGGTTTTGGTTCTTTTCATGTCTGAATTTGTGCGGTCTGCTGCCTCAGAGGCCAGACTTCCCATGGTGGTGCCATCACAGAGGCTGATAAGCCATTCAGAGAAATTATTCAGATTGCATTCAGCTTTCTCATGCAACAACATGGAGAAGAGGACTCTGTTATTTGTTACATCAACATAAACCACAGCCGTATCTAAAATTTGATCTCAAGTCGAGTTCACATTTAGAGTTTAATGCATAAAAAACTGATGTTTAAAGTTATGACAAACTATGGATCAAAAAAATATATATACAGTACACAGAGATTCTCGAACATCACCATGGGATGATCATTTGGTGAAATGTGAAAGGTAAGAACATTTTGAGGTTACCTGAAGAAAAGATGTTCCTATATATGAGAGTTCAATCTGTGTTCATGTACACCAAAACCACAATACGAACAAAATCCATATTCTTTTTGTACCACATCATCACTTACTTCAGGAGCAAATTTAATTTCAGTTTCTGCAAGTTTATTTGCTCCTTGGCACTTCGCAGTCATTACTTCCTGTGCTACCAGCATCTCCCCTCTTCACTCTTTCCCCTCTCCGAGACCCTGCAGGTGCCAGCTCTCAGTTCCAACTCGGCACTTAATGACAAAATTGGAGCAATTAATTACCCTGATTGGTGATGTTAACCTCCACCTCTTCCACCTGGACTCTTAGCAGTGCAAACAAGGTGCCTGATTCATACTGTAGCCTTGCACCCTTGTGTACCATTTATTCACGCTGCAGCGGAGCTATTCATCCGCTCTGAATGAGCAATACGCTGTACGGTGGCAACAGCAGGAGAACACGGCTTTTGCATATCGACACTCAGGCAGAAAGGTAAACCAAAGAGATATTGTCACGTTATTGCACAAAACCGGCACAACCTTGAATTTGGCATGCTGCGTCACTGGCACATTCCTCTGACCTCTCTTCAGGCTCATTTGCCGCCATCCCTCTTGCACCTGCAGCAGTTTGTCAGCCGGCTTTGGATAATTACACACCTCGCTATGACCACACACAGCCACGGGCTCCCTCGCCCGTCCTCCCGCATTTCCAGCAGTAATGGGACTCTGCAGGCATGATGCACGATTCTGATTCTTGTATCAGATTGTAGGTCCCACTGCTGCAACTGAGTCAAATTGCAAACACAGTTGGTAATTATCTCCCGGAAAAAAATCAAACCAAGTTTGATCTTTGCAAGCAATAATGTGATACATCAGCTGAATGCTGATGTGATATTTATGAATAGGCCTATGCCTGTTCTCAGTGCTATTACTTTCTTTAGTCTCATACCTGGTAACCTGCTGTGATCCATCAAGCTTGATAAATGCTGTCCTGTCAGAGCAGCCAACTGTTCCACTAAGGGCTTCATTTCCTCCCTCCGTTTCCTGTCTTCATCCGGGGGAAAAACGGGGATGTATTTGATTCCAAACGTTGCTTCACATATGCACTTCAATTGATTTCTGAGAGAAATGCGCTGATTTTAGTTTCAAGACCAATGTACAAGCTACTTTCTATTAAACTCAAATGTCAGAAGAAGAAGAATATGTTTTTCTCTAGTTTCTGCGTCATGCCTTAAAAATAGGCGTTCCAGGCTTCCGTACCATGCTTGCAAGCTGCAATGAAAAGTACAGGCTCCCGTCGAAAATATAAGACTATAAAGGGAAATGCATATTGGGAGCACTGCTGTGCATCTTGTTAATACGGTATATGGCCATTGCCTGGCACCTTAACCATAGGAAGTGCGTCTAGACAGAACAGATTACCTTACTTCAGCTTCAATGCTTCAGAGCGGGAAAGTTTTGGAAAAATACTGCTGGTGGAGATGTTTAGCAGGAAATAACCCTTTTTGAGAAGCATCACTGACTAATATTTCTACTGTTGCCATGTAAAAAGGCACAGGGGGAAATAAATTTAAAGGGATATAATTTTATTTTTTTATCAAGACAATGCAACCTACAGGTTTGGAATTGATTTTTCTTTTTACATTTTATGGGTGTGCAGTTTCATTATTTGATTGCAGAACAAAAGATGAGAATATGTTGATGATCTGCCATAGAGGTTTGTTTACTCTTTTAGCATCCTTAGTTAGCTTTTATGTAGCAAAGGCATACTATTAAATACATATTGTTTAAAACAGATTTTTGGGTTGAACTGTCCCAGTATTATGGATCTTTACCTTACAATTGTACTTCATGTTAACTAAAGTACATACATGATTAAAAATCTGTTTTCAAATTTATGAGCATTTTTAGTTCAGTCACAACCATGCATTTTTGTTTTTATTTTAAGTGTTAAATTAGCTGTTTAACTATGTCACTGACAGAGTAGAAAATGACAAATATGCAGAAAAATATGTATAAAAAAAAGAGAGAGAGAGACAAAACTGAACATGATAATCTGAAGGTCAGACTAAAACATAGGTGTCTTTTGCCAATGGCGAGGGCACAAAGCTATGAGCTCCGATAACAGGAACACGAGTTTTCTGGCAAAATGCTAGCAGCTAATAGCTATGCCCCAAAACAAAGACAGCTGGGCCAAGACCTGCCAAAGCTGGCAGCCAAGGGTAAATAAACAATGTGGCTGGAGCCGAATATTTCTTTTCAAAAACTAACAGAATGAAGGTGTAAGAGTAAATGTGCTAAAAAATGTATACATACATTTTGCACAAATGCACTCGCATTACCCAGATTTTATGAATCAAGAGGAAACGAAAGCCAAGCGATATCTTACGTTATTAGATAAACTTCCTAAAAGTTCCTAACACAAAGTGCACAAGGAATGTAGACAACTTAAAAGCCTTTTTTTATTGTCTGTATTAATCTTTTCATAATCAGTGCCTTGAAAAAAAGATGCAAACTGTTTGAACTTTTCATATTGTTTGAACTGGAGGAGCTGCAGAATTCGACAACACTATTCTCTGTGTAAAACATGGTGGTAGCAGTATCATGCTTAGGGGATTTGTACAAGCTAGTTCGAGTTGACAAAAAGATGGACTGAGCTAAAGATATGACAAACCTGGAAGAAAACATATCAGAGGCATCAAGCAGTTCACCCTACAGCAGGACAAATGGATCTAAACATGCTAAGGAATAGTTTAGGTCAGAGAATATTCAAGTTCTAGAATGGTCCAGTTAAAGGCCAAACCTCACACCAACAATACGTTTTTAAATAAGAAAAGTTGGCATACCTTAAATAAGTTACAGCTGCAACTGCAGGGAAAGGTGGTTTTGACTCAAGAGAGGCTGAATATAAATTCCCATCACACTTAAAGGATTGTTGGTTGTAAAGGTTTTCCAAAATCATCTACAGTTTCTCTTCCACTTCACAATTGTGGACTACTTTGTGATGGTCTGTCACTTAAAATAAAGATAAAATACAATGAAGTTTGTGGTTGGGCAACATTTGGCAGTGCAGTTTAGGAATAGAAACTCTGTAAAATTGATAAAAGAATTGTCTGGATACAGACTTGATGTTTTCTACCTAAAAACTGTGCTACATTTGATCCATTTTGACAGCTACAAGAATCCCTGAAACATCCTGTGCTGTCGGGAGCAGACAAAAGACTGCAATCCCAAATCTAAGAAAGGCAACGGATTGGGATGTTTCTCTCATTCTGCTAGACCTTTTCACTGTATTATATCTCATTTACGGAAGCTTTGACTAGATACAAAACAGAAAAAATTACAATTCGGGGTTAAGACATGTCCAATTAGGCAACCAAAATGAGCAAAACAGCAAGAGGAGAAACATTACATCAGGAGTCATAACAGTATAGGAAAGCTCAAAGTCACTTTATAACTTTCATTAATGCATTTTATGTTCCACTTCTTTGTCTATTTGCTTATGTAACATTTGACTTATCCCCATCATTAACACCTTCCTCTTATTTACATATATATATATATATATATGCAAAATAATTAGAAAATTAAACTAATCAATTTTGATCGTGCAGGTCTTCACAACCACTAAAGAAGTGAGAAAGAGAAGTGAGGGTGAGCTTTGAAAAGAAAATAATTAGGTGGAAGATGGATGGATGGAAAATAAAGTATGCAATATTTTCCAATATCCAATATTTTCCAGCGAAGAGCTGTCATATTGATTCACTTTTGAAATGTTTCAGAAACACCTGATCATTCATATAACTTCTTTGAAAAAAATACTTCTTCAGAAATGTGAACTGTGGACACTTCTGTAAATGAGATACAGTAACTTCTGTAAATGAGATACAGTACAGTGAAATGGTCTAGTAGAATGACAGAAATATTACAATCCGATCTGTTGCCTTTCTTAGATTTGGGATCATAGTTGGAGACCTCTGTGATGCTGCAACTGCAGTAGTAAAAACCAGTTGCTCAGTAAATAGTAGGAGAATGAAAAGCAATATTAAAAGCTAGGTTTGAGACACAGATGGCAGTCACCTTACATGATTTGCGGTAATAGGCTAACACTTTGGAGTCATGGGTATTTCAAAGAGCAGAGCCTGGCCTGATCAGCAGAGCTTCCTATCCCCACTGAAGCCACCCTGACCTTTTGAAAGGTACTATTCTGCCAAAGTAAAGCAAACAGCTCATTTATCTGACAGCCAATGTAAAGAGCAGATGCCACAGGGGAAACGAGGTGCTGCCGTTTAGATCCATGACAAGATAAGCCGCCGCAAATTCTTACTTGCCAAAACGGCTGTAGTCGCCTATGGAGTACATGTTGCTGGGAAGTACTCTCTAAATGCACACAAAAACAAGAGTTCTTAAAAAAAAATAAGAAAAATAATCACTTCAATTGTGGTCTTGAGAATTACAATGCTAATGCCCATCTCCATTAGGAAATGGTGCTGTTAAACCTGCAAAAGGTCTTCATCAGTTCCTCCTTTATGCATTGTGGTGGCAGGAGATATGAACCCCAATTAAGGCTGTTTGTAGTAACACATAAGAAATCACAAATGCTGTGATTACTGCGGTGTGTGCTGATGAGCTGTTGAACACGCTGTCCTGTCTGAGATCCTGATTAAGAATAAACACTCCAATCAGGAAGCATGATTGGCCTCTTTCACGGAGCCAAAGTTCAGTTGCTGCCTTGATTCATCGACTTAAAAGGAGAACAAAGGGGAGAAGCTGACATTTCATTACTCGAGTAATAAATTTAAGGCACCATGATAGCAAACAATTTTATACACTCGGGCACAAATCACTCAAAGGACAAACTAATGATTCCCTGTGAACTTCTACCTACCACTTGAAATCCACTCAAGTATGTGCCCACAGTGTCTATTGCCTTTAGGTATGTAAAGTAATGGCAGGTGGTCTCAGAAATGTTTACCAGCTAAATCATGGGGGAACTTTTAAAATCAGTGCACAGAGGTAGCAGGGCGCATTGCCTTTCCAAAACACCTGAAGCACACACAACTTGACTACTAATGGCTCTGGGGTAAATCGTATTATGCACTGCAGAGCCAATTCATTTTTTGTGAACTCTCTAGATCCAAGGCTTGCGATTCCACAATCAGGAGATACACAAAATACAGTCTAAAAGAGAGAGAGAGAGAGAGAGATACACAGCGCTAAAACATCTAGTCCACAACCGCAGACAGCTTTGATCGTTTTGGAAAAACTTAAGGGGAACGGTGAGCTAATGGCTGCTCGAACATCCTTTCCTCCCCTGTTAAGGTTCGTGGTTTGACATGAAGAGGACAGTAACAGGAAAGAGGAGCTAACCTCGGCTTCAGGGCGTCTTCCTCCGATTCCCTTTCTGTCAAAGAATGAAGGTCATGCCAAGACAAGGCCCAATTAGAGCTCAGCCTTAAATGCCTGAGGTGACCGCAGCCTTCCGAGCTTGAAAAATACTTATTTTCTATGTGTTTATTGGTTGGGTTTTGTACAAACAACTGGGCTTGTAGAGTACACATCTCAAGGGCTTTCAAAGAAAAAGGAAGGACATCAACAAAAGCAGGCACTAAATGTAAAAAATATATATATTAAAAAGCAACTCTAAAATAGCGCTACCAAGCGAATAGCTTCTCTTTTTGTTTGTGTAGTTTGCTCACATTCGAATGAAATGGCACACATGCATTTGTGGGAAAGCATGCCCGTATTTGTGTATATTGGATCAAGAGTGAAAAGCGTAACATTCTGTAAGACAACAGCTATTTATGTTGCATTTATTGCATGATAAAAATACACATTGCAGAAAGATTATTGGAATATTGGTAGGTCATGGAAGTGTTGGTAGGTCAGTTGTCCAACTGTCCAAGTGATGGACAGCTGGACAAGTGGTTTTTTTTTATTCTGATGTAACAACAGCTTAGTCCAGTATATTGGTGTAGCGTCGTAATAATTATATAGTCCGATACATTTTTTTTAATGAATCAATTTGTAAAACGCGTTTATCATTCCACAATCTTTCACAATTTACAGCATTCCCTACTGATTTAGAGATGCCATTCTGACAAGGATTCCTCCAGTAAGATGTCTTTAAAAGTCTGAATGCCTGAATTTGATGTTCTCTGCTAAATGAAATAACAATAGTAAAATCCTTTCCCTACCTCGATCACTTTAATGCTGTCTGCTGTGCATTTGACTGAAGACAAAATGAGTACAGAGTACTCCCAACTGCTGGACTCGAGTCTGCACATAATTAAGGCAATCTGCTTTGTGAATTTGATGCAGAAATAAAGTAGACAGCATGTCCGAAGTGGCTAAGATTTGAAAGGACTGCACAGCTTTTGTAAATTCCCTCCAGAATTTCTTTCAGCTGCTCTCCACTATAAGAAGATGGAAGACTAATGTAAAAGTAGGAGCGAGTTAGGACTCAGTGGAGAAGTTAGATTTATTTATTAAAGACTCAGCTCTCCGACGGTCTCCAGAGCAGCTGTTGTAACCCCTGCAGTGACAGACTCGAGTCAGATGGCTCAGCCCACAGTCCAGCAGAGATCCATCACAGACAGAAGCCCCTCTAACCCATAAATCTCTGCACTGAGGGCGTGGACACGTGGGGATGTAGCAGCAGAACTCCCACACCAACCACTCTATCACACACACACACACACACACACACCCACTCACCAGCAGCCGCCCAGCAAAGCATCTGAAAGCAGTAGCCAAATTTATCAAAGGAGTAAGGGAGCAATCCAGGGGGCTCCAGCACTTAGGCTCAAAGGGTATTATTAGGACAGACAGCCTGTTTAATTACAGCTGTTGAAGGGTAGAATCCCTATCGAACACGGACGGAGCAAATGAAGCCTTCTTCAAGCCGGAAACAGATGTTTCAGTTGCACATTCACACGCAGACAAGAAGAGACAGACTCACAAACACACAGAGACGATTAGTATAATTTTTGCCGAACTAGCGATTGAGTGACTGTAGCAAAGGCTCTTCATTTTCATCTCTATTAATTCTGCAGGGTGACAGTTAATTACAAAACAGAAGTGGTATGCACCCCAGCAGCTCATTGTGAATTTATTGTAGCAGAACTGAGAAGCTGCACTATTCACCGAGAGGAACGTGCATGCAGAGGACGCATGCTAATAAGCAAAGTGGTAAAACTTGAACAAGCTCACAGAATCCCGTGCAAGAGTTTTCAAACCCCTTGATTTTTTTTTTTTTGTCATGTTGCCACCACAAACTATTTAATCAGCTAAAGAGATTAGTATTTTATATAGTAAAGAGTATTTTAAAGAGACATAATTTGATGGCCCAACACAGAGTAGAACATACATGTTAAAAAGTACACATTTTCAACATGTTTCCACATAAACTCTAACAGTTTTGGCTTTATAAATTTGTTTTCACGCACGTTAAACAACCTTACACTGCAATTACAGCTGCCCATTCCCTTCTGTAACAGCTAACGCTCAGATGAAAAGCTTTTGTGAAAAGTCATGTTTTTTTAAGTCTTGCCACTGAGTCTCAATAGCATTAAGGTCTTGATTTTGATGGCACTATTCCAACAAATAAATAGGATTTAACCAAAAGCAGTGATTTTCAACCTCGTCATATTTTGCTTTTACATTACGTATCTACAGATTATAACAGTGTCTACAGAAAAAAAAAAACAAAGAATAAATATAAATGCAACATATTAACTGATGTTTTATCACCAGCTTGCCTCATTTTGCTGAGTATTCATTGGACAATTCAGCTCGTTGCATATCTGCTTAATCCTGGAAGCTTAGCCCTGAACAAAAGTACAGTGATCTCCAGTAAATTCGAAAATGTGTTCTGATGAAGCTTGTTTGTCAGATTAAACGAATAAGCATTGTGTGTCATAAAAACTAAAATCCACATTATATCCACATCTCTCAACAGCTCAGTAGCTTCCCTTTGTCAAAACTTGTACATGTCTGTGTTTGTAACAAATTGAGGACCTACAGCTATTTAAATGTAAATTTCCTTTAACAAGTGCAATTTTCTTGTGCGGGATCAAACAAAACAAATGACCTCCTTCCACAAAAAACTAAGCCTTACATTAGAAACACGGCTGAAGAGAAAGTTTGAGGCCTTTACTTGTTCCCACACACACCTGCACCGCACTGCCTTCCTCTGCTACCTTTAACTCTAATGCCTCAGAGCTTTAGAGGAAGCACGCTTCATGGCTCCACATAAAAGCCACTTTGGTAGAACATTGGCAATCTCATACCAACTCCAGAACTACACTGCAAATTACGCCGATGGGACATCTGACCTGCTACGAGCCTTACAAATTATGAGTTAAATCAGATTCAGTGTTGTTTTTTCATTATTTCTTTGAACGAGACTCAGAAGAGATTTTTTTTTATATGTTCACAAAGGATCAGAGAAGGGCCAAGATGTTATCATTTCACTGCTGTGTATGGCACAGAGAAAACCTGGGAGAACTAATTGTGAACAAATTAGGTGGGAAGATTAGTCAACGTCTAGCAGTGAATGTCAGGGATGTCAGCGCTTGCACATAACTCTCTCACTGGCCTTTTCACCCTTTTTTTAATTCCTTTGCTCAGTCTGTTTAGCTCAGCAGATCTGTGGATTTCTCAAACCTATTCACACACACACACACACACACACACACAGATTGCTTTCACAAAACCACACATAGCGAAAGGGTTGGAGTGACGTTGCTATCAGCAGCAAAACTGGCATGAGCTACAAACACATTTGAGACCTAAACCAGGTGTTTGTCCAATTCTGACCAAAATCCCTGAAGATTAGGTTTGGTGCTGTTCCTAAATAGTCCTGTGCATGTTTTTTTCTAAATCTCTTGATCAAGTGATTGTGGTAAGATATTTTTTGTTGATTTGTTGAATATTTGTAGGGTCGCTAACAAATGTGCCCATATTTGGGTCTTTTTAGGGCTGCTAGAACCACAGCTTTCCACTCAGATTTTTCTCTATGCATTTAGGCTCTCACTGAATCAGACAATACAGTTATTCAAAATGGGAAAACAACAAACCTACCCACTTTGCATTTCTTCAGAACAAGCTGGACACTTGATTTCTTCTTCTGCTCCTTGTCTGACCCTTTCCTCTGTCTGCTTTATTTGACTACACCATCTGAATTTGATCTCACCGCCACCCTCCACATTTAGTGCAGTTACAAAAATCTGTGCCTCACATCCACCCTGGTGGAGAGTTTTGGCGGACCCTGGTGGGCAGGAGCAGATGACAAAATTTAAAAAGCAAAATACCCCGGCAGAGTGTGGCGCATGTTTAAAAATATTACAACATATTATTATTACAATTCAATAATATCTATGTATTTGATTTTTTACTGGAATGTAAATGAAAGTATAAAAAGGTAATCTCCAAAATGGATAAAAGTTTTCAAGTAGACATTGTAGACTTTTTGATCTTTCAGCTGCACTTCTCTTCATAGAGTAACATTGGTATTATGAGCTGATATTAGCTGATTAATTTGTTCAACTACCTGCTGGAGTTTAGCCTTTAATTACTAGACATGCTGCTTCTATGTTGCCAACTACAGTTTCCAACAAAGGTTTGATATTTAGTATTTTTTCCAACTGTAAATATTTGAGAACATTTGACATTTTCCTTACTTGAAAGCAATGAAAAGATGTACTAGCCTTGTTTCAGCCAGCTGACTGTGAGTGAGTGTCAACAGGTGCTTCCTTGATTTCAGCCAATGAAAACTCCTGGTCACGTCAACATGTTTTTCAGCATTTTAATATGAGAACATTGAACAACAGGATTTTGAAACTGAAGCTAACACCTTAGCAGATCACTTCTGGACTTATTTTGTTAGACACAAGTTGCTGAGAGACATTTAAGATCATTTATTTTATCTATTTTGTCAAGTTTTATGAAGTTGCTGAGTCAAACATGTTCTGCTTAGTGTTAGCTAAAGACGATAATCCAGAATTACTTCTTTTCCACAACTGGAGACAGTATCGGAGTCTTTCCTTTAGGTTTAAACACCAACCAGCTTTGGCACAATTGTCTTGCACATTAATCCATTTATCATGTTGAATTATGACACGTTTCACCCAGTATGTCACCAAAGAGAGAATTTTGCTTCGATTCTGCTGCCCTTTTATGCAGGCACAGTAACTTCATCCAGGTGTTTTCATCTATTTATATCATCATCTATTTATACGTCTGGCTGCCTGTATGCGAATCCACTGAAATGGACAAAGTCGCTGGTTCAGAAAATTAAATATCAAATGATCTGAAAAAAATATAAAAGCCGGCATAAACTCCAATCCATTAAGAAAATGTAAAAACATAGAATACATAACTCAAATGCACAGATAGACAGACAAGTGGATTAAAGGAAGAATGGTGTCTTCAGATGAGACCTATAGCTGTACGGTTTGTGGGGGAAAACGAATAGAGCCCCATAAACTAAATATACAGTAACATCACAATGAAACATAGAAGAACCGTAGGAGGGAAAGGGAAGCTCGTCAGAGATTATGGGAAGTCTGGAAGATACTTTATGCAGAGAAGTCATGGAAGCACAACAACTCTAAACATAGAGCCAGAGCCACAAAGAAATGGTTGAGATTAGGTCTTAAGCACATAAGAATGTTGCATTCAAAGTCCAGGCCTAAATTCAATTCAAGAATTGAAAACTGAAGTTCAAGCATGCTCTCCATCCAGTCAGACTGGCTTTGAACTGATTTGCAAAGAAGAATGGACAAAGTTTTAAGTCTCAAGATGCAGAAAACTATTAAGTACCGACTCAATGGGGCTCAACTCGAATGCACACAACACATTTTTGATATTCAATTTCGAAAACCATGTCATTGTTTTCACTCTCTCATAATTATGCATTACATTGTGTCTGTCTTTCACATTTTAACCCCAGTAAAATAAATACAAAAGACAAATCTTAAACAAAGCAAGTCCACATGTTCAATCCCCTCGCCTTCAATAAGAACGACCAACAAACACAACAGAAGCCACCAAAGACAACGCACCAGACCAGTGGCAGCATTCTGAATGAAATTAATCACACAACTTTCCCATTCTCCCTCACTTTCCCCTGTGATTGGTTTCGACAACCCCAGAGCGACGTCTCTGATTAGTGAGGGAGACTTTATAAGTGTCGCACGGCTGCCTCGGCTTTATAAATAGACCTTCTGTGTGGAATCCACTCAGGCAGGGTGAGGCGGAGGAAGAAAAACAGAAATCACTCTCGGGAACAATAGATTGTTCTTCTCCAACTTTAGTCGCGATGCTCCTGCCTGGATTAACTCTACGAGATCTGAGGCATCCCTCAGATGCTACAAATTAAAATGGAAAAAAAAAAAAGAAGCAAGCCTTTCCTTTGGGAATTTAAGCTCACAAGACAGGGAAAACACTGGCCATCTGTGGCCTCTCAAGCACTATGTGTTTACCAGCTCATCAGAGTCTGACAGCTACAGCCTGTACACAGTGATGCTTACATTGTCAGTGTGCTTAAGTAACGCATCCCTATGTGTGTGATGTTTAAACCCGACAGTTTATGTAAACATGAAAGGGAAAGGGAATAAAACGGACAAAACAGACAACTTGGTGCCCGATGCCGAAGCGGCCAGAGGGAGCTTTGTGTTTTCCAAGTATTATCTCAGCCAGGAAAACACGGAGATAATGGCAAAATAAACAGCTTCAGCATATTTGCTTCTTCTCCGGTGTGGTGTTGAAGGTGACTGATAGAGACAGACACGGTCCCATTCTGATCCACTGACAGCCCGGCTGACATTAACAAAAGAGCCAAGACAAAGAGAAAGCACTGAGAGGAGAGATGGCTGAGCAGAAATCCACCTCAACACCACCTCCGATTGCTACAAAATACACTCAGCTGTCATTAATTCAGCAGACAAAACTGTTACCAGATGTCATTATTTATTAAAAGTATTTAATAGGGAAAATGCTACCTTTGAATAATGCATTCGGTGGGAGAGGGGTGCAGAGCGGGGGCCTCGGGGGCGGATGGGAGGTGGGTGATTGATGAATATTAACGAGCAGTGTCTGAAGGGATTGTGGTAAGCTACCTTTTTTTTTCTGCCTCTGCGTCTCCTGGGCTTTGTGTGCTCAGCCGCTGACCAACGATGGCCCAGCTGCGCTGCTCATTTGCTTGGCTCCTATACATGCAGTAGCTGGCTCAAAGTGCCACACCAGGCTATTTTATTCTCAGCCAAAGCGAACCAAGAAGCAGCCCACTCCTGCTCAGCCCCATCTGCTCAGTGGCACAGGGTTGGAGGGTTCCGGTGGACGTGCGGCTGACACTCAAGCTGAGTGAAGTGCCCCTGCGAGGACAGGTACAGACTTCATCGAGGTAGCGACAGCTAAGCATCTACCTTGAAGCAACGGAGAAACTAGGTGTTGCATCCCACCTAGCTTCTTTGAAGCAACGGAGAAACTAAGCGGATGGCAGTCGGAATGGTGACGTACCCTCATGTACACTGCACCTACGTAGCTTTGGAAGGCAAGTCAAAGCATGTAGTGTCATGATTGTTTATAGTATCTGCATTGAATAGGGTGTACGTAGGCTGCTGTGTGGGCTTTCACTGCTTAATTGGATCAGGGTTATCCAAGTCTGAGAATTACCTCTTCTATGCAGGAGTCTTTGGCTTTCTCTTCTGATCTGCCACCTTGTACTAAAGCTGTATATTCATTTTTGTCTACACTAAAACTTGCACTCTGCAAGATTGCAGTGAAAAACACACAAGTAAAAATCACAGTTGATGATATTAAAAGCAATAAACTGCCAGTCCAGAGTAGAAGCAATGCATCAGCAAAATAAGACAGCTTTACACCAACAGGCTACTTCTGCACTGTTTGCCTGATGTGGCTCTGAAACGCAGCCTGGACTGAAGGCAGTGATCTCCATAAACTCTTAACTTCCTCTCTTGCTTTCCTCTCTTGCTTATCATGCTGGTAGGGAGAGGTGTTTGTTCCGAGTTCCCAGTTTTTTCCTGAACCTGTTTCAGATCCAAATGGTGTTCTTTGACACGGCGAGGTCATCATACACTGTGCTCTGAGGAACCTAATGTTCTCCGCTCTCTCTACGACTGAGGGGTTCACATTCAGGTCCTGATTTCTGAAACTTCGTTGCTATGCCCGCTTTGAGCTCCTTGTTGTGGACTCCTCTCTGTACATTGCACAATGAGTCACACATTTTTCTGCTATAAAAGTACAGGAAATATATTCAGCTATTAGCACGACAGGACCCCAGCTGACTCATAGCACCACAGATCTAAAAATTTTATTTCAAGCTGGACTTGACCAGGTTTTTGGTGGACTGCCAAAAATCAAACCGATTGACCTTTCTGATACTCTGCATTTGCATGGCTACACTCAGCCTTTATTTTTGCCACACTAAGTCAGCTTTTAGTTTAAATGTAGTAGAAGTTTTATTGTTAGAATGTTAACATCGTCCATTACCAAAATAATAGCAAAAATTCAAACTTCACTAATTTTCTTGGATGAAATTCAAGGGCTAAATTCAAATGTACTGAAGGTTGAAAAAGAGAACGTGGTTTCAGACTCTGTTGGTCCTTTTCCTGTTTTCCGAATCCCACTAACATTGTGAGTAAAATTTAAACAAGCAACACAGAAATCTAAGTGACAGAGCAGCCATCCACCAGCAGGGTCGTTGAAGTCTTCCTCACAAGATGCATTCTTGAAGACAGTAACGAAGGATAAAATACAACAGGTGTCTGAAAGTCTCCAAAAGTCTGAGCTACATATGGCTATTTGAAGGGACAGCAAAATTTACATCGCAAATTGTGGTGGAGTGAATTGTAAAACAGGCTGGAGAATGTGCATATGCCATTAGTCAGCAAATCCTTTACCCTTTCATGCATTTTCATTTTGGGTGGACATGTTTGGGGTTTTGAATTTATAAAAGTCTTATGAGATTTCCAAGGTAGGTTTTTTTAAAAAAAAAAGAGAGATAAACACAAATGGATTTGGATTTTCAGCTGAATTTGACTTCAGCAACCAGAACTGAGCCAAACAGATCGTCTTTCTGGAACCGCTTGGCTCCTCGCAATCTTTTTGTGCCCTCCATTACCACGCCAGACTAGCTTTGTTTGGTTTAAGCGTAGCAGAAGGTTCATTGTTGGGATATTAACGTCTTACATTAGCAAAAAAAAAAAAAAAAAAAAAAAAAAAAAAAAAAAAAATCGCTGTAAAAAATTCACAGTTTACCAATTTGCTTGGACTCAAGAGCACAATTGAATCTGTGCCAACCCCTCCACCCCCATCTTCAGCTACAAGTGTCTGCACTAAGCCAAGTACAGCCAGCCAGAAAAGACACATTATTGAAATATGTGACAAATGCAACCCCATGCAAGGAGCAGATAATGCCGTCAAACTGGCCCCGGGCTCTTTCCGTTTCCCTTTTTCTCCCCTCCTTCCATCGCTGGTGAGATGTAATGACAGCATTTCAGCGCCGCTTTTGGCCTTGACCACACTTGGAGTGAAGCCACAAAGAGGCAACGAGCCTCTCTCAGAAGAAATATTGTTCATCCATTGCGATGCCTCATCGCACACAAAATGTGAGAATAGGAGCAGCGAACTGGCAAAGACATAAGAAGAGAACACCTCTTTTGAGAACAATGACGATGCCGCAAGATTGATAAGCGGGGGGCTGCAAAAAGACTAAGATCTTGAGAGAACAGAGGGGACAAGGAGGGAAAACACAAAAGATGATCTGCATTATATGCATGGAAGCACAAGAAGAGGGTAGTCTTAAATGGCAGCAGGGGGACTTAAACATTGTTCTGTGTAGAACCACTTCCCTATTCATGCGCCAGAAGCAAAGGATGCCCAAGCGAATTAGAAACTAGCAGCAGCTGGCACGTATCTGCATACACAGAAATCCACACATGGCTGCTCAATTAAAAGCAGTTTGGCTTGTTTGTAGGTTCTGACTTGGCTTTCGGAAGCGGCCTGCCCACTTAAACACAAGCACACAACAATCCGAGGCAAAATATACCTGTAGCAGGAGGTCGGTGTGGATAATGGGTGGTAAATTAATAATGAAAAGGAGCACTGGATCAGTTTTTGAGAAGGACACCTTGTCTCAAACTCCTACAAAAGGCAGCTTAGATGATTGTGCACCCATGCGTGAGCAAATACCTGAGACATGCCGCAAGCACAAGGCAGACAGACCGAAAAAAAAGGCACGAGAAAGGAAGAGGGAGTAGAAACTGTTTCACAAACTGCTTGGTTGGACCGCTGCTTAATTTCCCATGGGGTCATAAGAAGCTCTCCTCTATTTCCCCCACCCTCCACCATCCAAAATCTGAAATGCTGCCATATACTCGTTAAAATTAAAACAAAGGGGAGAGGAGGGAAATGAAGCCGCAGAGTTTCTCTTTTCATCCTCGGTAACCAACAATACCTTTCACTAGGAGATATCCAACCGAGCCGCAGAACATAACTGTGGCTTGGACCTCCTGTTCTTTGGTGGTTTTTTGCAGACGCTTACTCCTAGAAGACGAAGTTTCCTCCAGCAGAAAGTATTCACAGACTTTTTTGGCTGATTGTTAGCGCCACCCAAGATACTGTCTCAGGTTTTTCTTCCCCCTTTGTTTTGCTGTCGGCTCTGATTGTGGCATCTTTACACAGTACTGCCTATCAACTTTAGTCTCATTCAAAACATGTCTGAAGCTTTTCGAGAGATCAGAAAGCGGGATTTACAGCAAAACGTGGTCTGTGTACAGTTGATGTCTTTTTAAGCGAAGGAAAAAAGGGGGGGAATGTGACTTTCAACATACCTCTGCAATTAACAGATGATGCATACTAAGACACTTTTTGTCATAAAGCAAAGCTGTTGAAAAGGTTAGCAGCATATAACTGCCTTAGATATTACGGGCACGCAATTACTGAAAATGCTCATAAAAATCAAAAGTGCGCTCGTTTAGTGTGGGTGCTGCCGAAAGTGGATTCAGCTTCACAGCTCCGTCTTTTCCAAGCTTATGCCTAATTTATCTGCAACCCTTCTTACTTTTCATTCTACAGGCTCAGTCAGCACCTAAAATGACTTTATTTCCCATCATGGCAAATCAGAAGCAGATGAAACAACTTGCGCTCACCTTTGAGGAATCCGGCTCCGTCCACAGGAATGCAGAGTGATGCTGAGTCTCTAACAGGAGCGTCGCCTTGATAGAGTGCAGGTGGTGGCGCCACAGAGAGTGAACCTGCTAAACCATCCAACGGACGCCGTAGAAGATAATAATAATAATAATAAAAAAATTATATATCAAAGCCTTTGAGTCCGGCTCGGTCGGGTCCAAAGTGCCGCTTCTAGGTGTCACGTCGGCAAACAGAACGGCAGAAAAGGTTTGGTATTTTTTTGTGAGTGAAAATGCACCTGGAGCTCCAACCGAGTCCGCGCGTCCTCTGGAGAGGAGGAGCCGCGTCGAGAGGATGAGCGTCAGCCGGAGTGGTGCTCACCTCTCCAGGAGCTGAGCGCTACTGAACAAAAGAGAGCTCGGAGGGCTCTCTGTTCAAATAGCAGAGAGGGGTGGCGGGGAGGGGGAAGGAGACGGAAGACGAGGGGGCCCAGCGTGAGAAAGACTGTGGGTGTAGATAATGGGGTGAGTGGGGGGGTCTTTGGATAACACAAAGACCAGGAGTTTCTACAGAACACTATGAAAGGAAACTCGAAAACATTTTTTATGATCTATATCATTTTTTATGATATATATATATATATATATATACTGTATATACAGTATATAGCTATACATATATATACATACCTTACAAGTTTTTTCCCTGAGATTCTACTGTACCATCAAAAACTTATTTTTTAAGCATTTAATGAAATAAAAATATTTTATCCTTCTGAGGTGGATAGAAAATATTCCATTTTCTGTTTGGTTTTTATGTTTGATATGTTCAAGGTTGTCCTTCTGAACAACCAGAAGAACAACCTTCTGGTCGAGTCTCAAGTCTTTTGCAGTCTTTATCAAGTTTGCTTCTAGTATCGCCTTGCTTGAGCTCTATTCCTCTTCCCATGAATTCTGACCAGACTCCAGGTCCCTGCTAAAGAGAAGGTCCCTTGCAGCATAATGCTGTCATCGCAGTATTTCAAAGTGGTCGTAGTCTGTTAATGTCTACTAATGTTTAGTTTTCTGCCACACAGAATTTGTCACAGAGGCCAAAATGTACAATGCAGATACTTTTGAAAAGCTCCGTGTCCATAAACACCATAATATCATTTCTATAGTGACTAAATGTTGACCTGTTGAATTTTGGTGCCTATTGACAAATAATTTGACTTCTTGGTGAATGGCGCTTCACTGAGTCCTTAAATCTTTTTTAGAAAACGATAAGATGCAGTTATGATTTTGATATCCTCAAGCTAAGGTGCTCCACTCAGTCCCTTTTGGTCTATAATGATTAAATAATGTTTTCTGGCTATGTAGCAATGATCTCAACAAAGGATTTTACTTGTAACAGCCAATTTAAGGCTATCAAATTAGATTTACATAGAAAATATCCTAGAATTTTGCTTAAAGGCTGGCAACAATCAGGTTTGGTTTCAAATGCCTTCTTTGCATAATAGAAGTTATTATAAAGTCTAGGGTACATGTGGAGGAAAACAAATAGAAATATAGGGTTGGACTAATTTAAAATGGCTTGCAAACTAATTTAAAACTAATTTAAAATTGCTTGCAAAAGAGTTGTTTGTATACATTCATAGGAAAGACAAATCCAGCACTTTAGGAGCCACTATGTGAGGACTAATGATTCCCTGGGAGCCTCTATGGCCATGAGAGGAAGATTTAGGCTTTGTTCATAATGCTCAAGCATGGCTGGGATTGTTTGTATTATTGTTTTTCTGGTATGAAATATTTATTTACAGAGCGCATTATTTCCATGTGCAGCAAAATGATCCAAAGGCATTTTGCAGGTGACCCTTAATAGTTTAAGAGCTACACATCGCCACTAGTCCTTGGACTATAGGAGCTGTCCACGGTTCTGAACCAGCAGCACTGCGGTGCTTTAAAGACATGAGAAAATGTCTCCTTGAATAAAACTGTTGCGTCAAAAGTTAAAAGAAATGCCTTGTAAGCCTTTTATTTTTCTCTTCAGAATTTTCAGAATTCAGCAAAAGAGCAAAATTGAGTCCAATAAGAAATAATCCAGCTGCAGGTTTAAAATCATGCAATTTAAAACTACACAAGAAGAAAAAAGAAAACCGGCATAGAAATTTCTCTCTGTTTTTTAGAAACACGTACTTTTTTTATTGTTTAAATCACATGGCAGTGCATCCCAGAATGTTGTCCTTACTCATTATACACACTACTGTCATTAATTCTGGGCTTTTGATGATGTTTGAACTATTCTTTCTTCGAGACTGTAACAATGATCATCACACAGCACCATGCCATGCAGGATATGATCATACAAGAACCAGGATGGAGGATACAGAAGAATAGAGAAGTGAGACAGAGAAACAAAGGAGCTGTAATACTCTGGAGATGTAATCGGTGAAATGACGACCAGGTGAGTAAAATCAAAATGCAGAGCAGCTGGGGCAGAAACTGAATGAAAACACAGCACAGCTGTCTAACTAAAGCTAAGGACTGAAACCAATATATTACACAAAATGTCCAGAACACAAAACAAGAAAGAATCAAAAACTAAACACAAAGAAATGAACTAACCTAGAGAGACCCTGATAACACTGAAATGATCAAAATACAAACATAAGTGAGAAACAAAACACAAACAGCTGAGAATAAGGACAGTTTAAATTAGTTTTACCAAATATGAAGACTATTCAAACATTCAGCCATGATTATTTATGTAGCTTGTTAATGAGAAAAAAAGATTAATGAGGATGTATATGCAGGTTTTAGTATGTATGCATAATTGTGGCCCTTTTTCATTGGAAATCACCTATAATTTAAATCAAATTTAGTTTGATTTTATCAATGTATTGTGTACTCTTGGTGAGTTAATGTGAAATTCAGAGTACACTTTGGAATTACTCAGGTGATAGAAATGCAGCTTCTGTCATTATGTCAGTATTTCTTTATGCATCGCGATTGAACCAAAAATCTGGCATACAACAATAGAAATATGAAAAATAAGTGTTTGGCTCAAATGACCAAAAGAAACTGCTTAAAAGACAGTGTTAAAGTGAAGTGAGAAATACTGCAGAGGTCTTTCGAAATATGTTGCCTTGGCCTTATCTCATCCTTGTCATTATGTAAATACTATGCTGACAAAGTATAACTTTAACTCATGAGAAACTGTCAGCAGTTTTATTGACCTTAGCTCATTTGGCCGCCTATTGGTGCTCTGTAGATGAAGAGTGGATTTTAAAAGTCCTGGCCAGGAAAATGCATAAAGGCCAAATAATGGCCACAGGAGGACTCTGGGTTATGCAGCTAACCCCTTAGCTTTGTTAGACAAACTTAAAAAGCATATTCAGGGACATAAGGGTGGTAATGGATTTCCTTCCATTTCACCTCAATCAAAGCTCATGCTCAGAAGTTGCATTCTGCTTTGTCTGCAGTTAAATCAAAGCGTTCACAGAGCATAAAAGAGAATATTAGTTGTGGCTTGTGGTGTTTTAATAACATGAAATAGTTGCTCAGTGCCTGACTGTGAGAGATAGGCTTAGAGCTTATCCCTTTTAGATGATGAAAGACCTTTTTTAGAACAACAGTCATTTTCATAGTTCAAATCAGAAATCTATATGATGCCTGCTTATAAATCTCAGTTTATCGTAGAAAGCTGCACACTTGGTTCATGAGCTCTGTTCTGTGCATCAGAGTGAGCTTACTCCCCATATAATGAGCTTTAGGAATCACTTTCACTTCCTAAAATCCAACCAATCACATACTGAGAGCAAACACATAAACACAGTGAAATATATTTGTTGTTGCTCTTTATTTATTTCAAACTGGACAACGCACAACACATAACTTTCCCTGAGTTAGCCATAAAGGCTAGGGAAATATTGATGTCTAAAAGTCTTGAAGATGTATCACTAAGTTTTTTTTTGTGCCTAGTAAAAGGTAAAAGTTGTTTTTCACATCAGCACATAACAACCCCAAACTTTAATACATCATATTTATCATATACTGCATATTTTATTTGATAGACCATCAGCAGCATGTATCAGTGAGGTGCGAGAAAAATGTCTTTCAAAAAATCTGAAAAATGTACCATTCATTTATATTCAGTGTTTCTCAGTCAAAATTTTGTAGTACAAGCTTTTACTACAATTACATCTTATGGAATCACTCCTTATGGCCCTTTTCAGCTAATCCTCAGTGAGACTTGACTCGACTCCACTCTACACAACTTGGGTGGTTTTCCATAACAATCGAGTGAGAGGTCCAGTGGGTGGAGTCATTATATTGTGAGCAGCCCCAGAGTCCGAAAAGTAGTGGGACATGATTTGTATGCTATGCAAACACAGTGCTACAACGGAGGACATGAAAGCTACGCTGAACAGTCGGCTCTGCCTGTGACTTTTAATCTGAATCAAAAAATAGAGCGAGAGATGGCTGTGGGCAGAAACACAAGAGTCACTCTTGTGATGCAACCAGCGGCTCCTCAAAAGTGCTTATGTCTCCTGCGGATACAAAAACTGGATAGTGGACTACTTGACGCGAAATATCAACATTGCTTTTGGAGCACATGTCTGTATAAAGCAAGGAAATACACTTCTGACCAAACACAACACACTGCGCAAAATAGTTCAACCTGCGCCTTGTGTCGAAAAGGGGAGGCAAATGTCTTCCTACGAACATTGAGTAAGTAAATAAGAACCACTTTCGACAGTTTGGGTGAAGTATGAGAGAACCTTAAGGAGTGGCTCCATCAGAATCATTTCGAGTGGAGTAGCTCAGTGTTTGCTCTAAACCTAAACAGTATGAAGAATATTTGGAGGGAGCTACAAAGCCTGAAAGACCTGGAGAAGATCTGTTTGGTGGTGATGGCCAGAATCCCTACGGGACGTGTCTGACACGTACTCAGTGCATCCATATAGCTGTGCTCTCTTTTGAAGCGTCCTCTGGCAAAAGTTTATTGGATTTTGTTAATACCTTAATTAAGCCAAGCTAAGAGATAAATAAATCCACGGAGAACACTGTCAAGCAACCCCTGATACCCTGAGGAATAATTAGGCAGAGCAGAGAAATATTTTCCCCAGCCCCTCCCTAGAGCACTTTGGAGTAAACTTTGCTTCTGCCCCTTCATTTGTGACAGGGGATTTTTTTAATTTGCATTTTGGCTTAACTCTGTAAGCTGTAAAAAAAAACCAAAAAAAAAAAACACACACAGTACAAATGAGCTGGAACAGTAAGCAACCGAAAACTCACAGGGAATGTTTAAAAGCATTGTTGCTGCTGGGGCTTTTCCAATGAAGTCACTGAAGCTGTGTTGTTACTTTTTTATTTTTAGTGACAGACGATTTATTTGTTAACAGCAGACATAATGACACTGAGGAAAATGTGTGCTGTTCTGTTTTCCCATCACTTGAGATTTTAATTTAGCTGCAGTCTCCATTAGAAAATGCACTTCTGTTTTTGAACTCTACTAATATTTGTCTCTTCTTTTAATTACAGATATCTTGCACATGTGATATTAAATGAAATAACATGGAAGGAGCTTATTGCCATAACTTTATTTGAAATATAATTTTTTTTCAATTTACATAACTATCTCACCTTCTGAAAACATATCTGTTTACTGGGCCTCTTCTCATTCGCACAATAACTTGGCTTGTTTGACCCTCGAGCAATCATTCAGGAACATTATCATTTCCAATTATAGCTGAATCTGTGCAAGAAAACACCCTGCCGTCTTGCTCCAGGAGATGCGACTATTTTCTATGTATTGGCATTTTGAAAAATCAATCAAAGTGTAAATATGAGGAAATGAGGCAGATTTTGTGCAACATACTTCCTGAAATGTTTTTGAATTAGTCTTTAAAGCACCCACGGCTTTGAATAGTTCATGTTTACTGGGATCAAAGGTGCGGAATTCCCATTGTTCTGCTGCGTTAGAACAGGGTACATTACTTTGTGTTGCCACAGAGTGTTTGTGTATTGAAAAATAAAATGAACTAAAGGGTACTATTGCGTTACTATTGCAACACTTTTCTAACAGATGTAAAGGCTTTAGCATGGGCTCACATTGAGTGAGAGAACCTCATGCTGCACAGTTGTTTTGAGAGGTACAAAAAACTTGTGGGATACTTGGTAATCTAATGATTACATTTTGTAGACTATAGTACGAACTCCATAGGAAGGCAATTATTGAGCGTTATTTACCTTCAGAGAATCATTCTACTCAATTTAAATGCAAAGCAGATATGCAGTACTATGAAGGGGGCTTTATGGGGACATATGCTGCATGGTGAACAAACCCTCTCACAACTACTCAAGTTAATATACAAGGCACAACTTAAGGATGTATTCATTCATTTCTGTGTCCTCCTCCACCATTGAACAAGCTTTTGTTATTTTTGTGCCTTCTTCTCTTTCTGTGTCTGTTGCTCCTGTTCTGTATCTCCCCTTTCTTTTTGTACGTTTTACGTTTCTCATACCTTAAATCATTCTGTTTGCTTTCTAGGGCTTTGCATCCTCTGTATGCATTTCTCTTTGAGGCTTTAGATTGCTTCCTCCATCTTTATTAGTTTTATCTGCTCTTCACCTGTTTACCATGCAGCCCACAGCCATACATGCCTTTGTTTTTTGTCAACGTGTTCTTGATCTTTGTTGCTGGTATCACCATTGTCATATTTTGTCTTATCCACCTAGCATTTTGTTGCTTTGAATTATTTATCTATGACTCTGTTTCTAGTTCTGTGTTGAATTAATGTTTCTTGATAATTCTCCTTCCACCTTTTGTTTTGTATATTGTCTGAGTTTGTTTCAGGGCACTCTGCCAAGTTTTAACATCCTTCAGCAATCGGCTCATTGATTTCTGTCTTCTGCCCGCTTCTGTCTACACACTAAGTTCAAAGGTCTAAACTCTATATTAAGCATATTATTTATTTTACAAAATCTTGTCATCTGACATCTTTATGAGTTTCACTTATAAGCTTTAATCAAAAGTACACAAACACAAGCATCCGAATTACAGCAGCATTCTCATTTCAGAGCTCAGATATAGATGTCACTGCTTAGTTTTTGTTTTGTGCTCAACGACATTGAACGTTCAACACTTATTTAAAAAAAGAAAAAAAAGATTGTGAAGATGTCATAACCAAAGATATTGCAGATTATTATATTATAATGCCGAGATAGTTTTAGACAAACATTTTTACCTACTTTTCTAGTACCTCTGTGTACGGAACTAGACATCCCTGCTGGTCTTTGTGAGGAAGTTTGTCATGTTTAAAGGTTTGCTTTATGACTCAAATGCACTAAAACACCAGAAGTACAAATGTAATGTTGCTTCGTTTCATGTCTTCCTTCGGTGTTTGTGGGCAAGGGGAGAGAGAAAGACAGAAGAAGGTAGATTAAGGATGTTGGATCTGTAGCTCTTGTGTGATTTCTTTCCAGGTACGCACTACAGAGATCGTCTAAACCAGGAAGATGCTTGAAGAGTCAAAAAGATGCTCTGGGGTGTGCTGTGGTGGCACAGGGGTTAAGCACAACCCATGTATGGAGACCTATCAAATAAAGACCACTAGAGCCAATAAAATCTTCAAAAAAAAAAAAAAAAAAAAGATGCTCTGAAAGAGACCAAGTTTCCAGTTTGAACATTTACAGCACAAAATCAGCCACTTTTTCTTGTGTTTCTGGGGAGTTTTGGAGTGTCACTCTTATCCACTAGCGCCAACTGGTGAGGTGGAGCAAACCTCCTAATCCAGAGCACTCACTGACACACCAGGCCTCTGACCTGACCCAGAGCAGATGTTCAACTCCTCCATGAACAGCCCATCACCCATTGATTCTTTTTTTTTTATTATTATTCTGTTTCTTTTATTAATATGGGTTTTATAGAAAAATACTGAGAACTTTATGGTTAAAAACTATTATGGACCATGAATTTAAAAACCAATCAACCAGACTTAAGAATATTAAATACAGAAGAAGATTCACTTAATTTCTTTGTAATTAACCGACATCTATTCAACCTAGAAGTCATATCAAAATACTGTACAATGTAAATGTGTCCAAATTAAACCCCTTTGGTTTCACTTCGATCACGTTTATTCCTACTAATTCACTTAAGTTTATTTCAGTGCTGTTAGCTTCAAATGTAACCCCGTAGTTTTATGAAGTCTTTTTCTATGTTGTCCATTTGTATTAAATTTGACATACTTTTTTATAAAATAAAGTCAAATTGACCATCACAAAATCCCAAACCGTTGTCCTGCTAATGAAGCCAGCTAACTGCATTAAACCTTCACTTCAATTCAAACCCCCGTCCGGAGCATGCACAGAGCAGCAGGCGACACCAGAGCGCAGAACGCTCTTTTAATGGGAAGCAACCTCCTGCAGAAACCAGACAATGAAAGGGAAGCCATCTGCCTCGAAAACCATTGGGGGGCACAGTCCCCCAAACCCCCAGTGGAGAGAAAAAAGAAGGGAGTCAGACAGTCAGACAGTGAGCAAGCTAGACATACCTGGAACAAAAAAAAAGGAAAAACAGTTAATCACAGCAGCTCCCAGCACTTAACCCCTTCCCTGGAGCCATGCCTTCAGCACAGTCCCACCTACAAATACATTTATCCCCACAAATGCATGCACATGGTACATTTGATCAACAAAGCAGAAAGCATTTGGCACAGATATTGCTTCTGCCCTCCTGCTTCCAATTAGCCTGAGAAATCTTTGCATTTAAATTTTCATGTAGAGGTAGAATATCCTAACAGGTTGCATAACCATTCCCGACAAACTGATGCTAATTTGCAGAGAGGTGGAGCACAAACTCCAACAGCGGTCCTCCTCTGAGGGAGCTCATTTAAAGCACCCCCATCCTGAGCTGAAACCACAAAAAGAATAATAATAGGAGGTGGAACTGGTTGATTTTTTTTTTTTTTTAATGTGGCACTGCAAGTGCATTTAGAGGCAACATTTAAAGAATAAAAAAGGTACAAGTATCAGGTTAGTAACAACAGAGACTTGGCCAAACAAGGTAATGGAATATTAATCAAAAGCAACCTCAAGGCCAATCAATAGATGTACATTTTTATAGGTCAATTAGTCTATGATAAATGGATCCTATAGCTGTACAATGTTTAGGCCAGCTAATGATTATTTTATTGCAGGATTAAAACTCCAAGCCCAGTTCTATTAACGTGACAAGGGGATAAAAGAATGTATAACAGAACACACATAACAGGAGAAGCTGCCTCAGTATTTCAAAATGTTTTTTCCTCATTCCTGTTTTGTGACGTCAACTAGTTTCCCCTGCAAAACCCCCACAGAATATGATGCTGTCATATTGTGCCTCTTCACAGTTGGAATTGTGTTCTAAAGGCATGCACACAACCCCTTTTCTTCCTTAAAGGTAACAATAGTTATTGTAGCATCACACACACACACACGTACTGTATATAACCAAACCACATGATGTGTTTCAACAAATTAACATCTTTGTCCTATTTAGAATCCATTAAGACACAAGCCATCTCCTTCCTGAAAGGTATGATGGCTGAACATCCCCATGGTGTTTCATATAACTGTTTGAACAGATAAACGTAGCACCCTCAGGCATCTGGAAATTGTAGTCGAGTAAGAACCCGATATGTGGAGACGTACAATTCTCTTCGTGCTATCTTCGCTCGTTTCTTTTGGTTTTCCTCCATGATGTCATAAAAAAAAGAAGCAATGAGTTTGAAGTGTTGCCTATAAATATGCACAGTCTGTAGTAATCGTAATGTATGTAAACCTTCGAATTTAAGGCAACAAGAAATTCTTTAAAAGTGCTCATTATTCTGGTATTTTAGAACATGAAAATAATTTTGGAAACCCTAGCTGGTCTTTTCTAATTTAATGTCAGACGGTGGAAAAAGGTTTCACTTCACAGTCTGGTGCTTTCATACAGTTCGTGTAAATGTCTGATTTCAACTGCAGGCTGAGGGAAAAGATGCCTCTGGTATTGGCTATTTTCTGATTTCTAAGATACCCGACCAGGTGGTGTGACTTCAGAATCAGCTTTCGATAGCCACTAAGAAGGAATTATCAATAGAAAGGTATTCCGAAAAAACATAAACAAAAGAGAAGCATTGAAATGCATAACTAGCAGATGGCTAAAACCAGGGCCTCCTACATAAACACATGGATGCAAATAGTCTGGGATATTTATTTGATGGAAGAAAGGCTTCAAAAACACTTTTTCATATAAGATGGACTAATTAATTCAGTGACAAACTTAGAAGATTGCCCTTTTGTACTGGTTTAAACCATCATTGCGCTTAAGAATGTGTGGACCATCTTACATCACAGGGGACTTCATTGTGTGTTTTTTATTTATTTTATTTTGCTTTCATCTCTCTTTTGTTATCACTCTCTCTGTTGTATTCATTGTTATAACGTCTGTCAGTATTATTGCTGTCTCATCTCCTTTTGTCAAATTATAATGCAGAAGATATACATCAGTGAGAGACAGAAGAATGTAACTGGAAAAGTGTCACTGTTGTTAAAAAATAAATAAAAACTAAGTTTTTAAAAAAAGAGGGGAAAAAAAGGTCTGTTGTCACCTTCATTTTTGGTAAGCGTGCTCGTGTGTAATGTTTTGGAGTCAGAACCCATGGAAATCCCAGTACCTGGGTCAGCGACCTCGAAAAGACCGACTCCAGCATTAAAAGGCAATCAGTGCACTGCGCTCAGTCATTTATCATCAAGAGGGACCCTGCCTGAATGAGGAGTTAAATTACCTGATGGTAAAAAGTGAAAATGGAGAGCAGTAGAGGGATCTAAGGACGGCAAGAGGAGAAAGAAGACAAAGGCAAAGAAAGGAGGGTTGCTGATGGGGGTTTGAGACAGCAACACCAGGAGGCCTGTTAGGCTCCAGTGAAAGAAAAAAAAAAAAAAAACAGGAGTCAGCAAATGAGGGAGAAGAGGAGCTGTAAATGAAGGAGTAATGAAGCCGTGCTGGTGGGGGCAGGAGATCTATAATGAATGAAGCTGGGGGGGGAGAAAAGAGGTTGTTATCTGGGCCTTCCTTGGTCTGTAATAAACACTCGTCCAATCACAAGCTTTCTGACTGACCTGGCAGAGGGGCAAGAAGCAAGAAGGCTTTGGTTTGATGTTTAATGATCTTCACAGTCTGGTTACCTGAGAAATACAAAGATTGATGTGTCCTTTGTAGTTAATGGCAGAATCCATATATGTTCCTGTGATGGAAGAAATTGTTTTTTTTTTGTTGTTGTAAGTAGAGAGGAAAATCCAACATTGGAATATATATAGAAGGTTTCAGTTCAGTAAATTAAGATTGGAAAGGGAAAAGAGAATTAGTGAAATAGCTTTATGAAATTGAGAATCTAAAGATATTTAGATATCTTTAGATATTTAGATCTGATGATGGTGAATATTCCACACAATGAAAATGGGAACATTTTGAAGAAGTTTGATCTCATGCAAAAAATACAAAAGGACTAATGTGGAATAAATAAATTTGTGTTTTAGACACGAGTCTACAATGTTTCTAACAAAGTGGTAGTGCACCGATAAGGAAAAGAGTGCTTAGATAAAGCCTTGTATGCTCTACGTTGCTACAAGATCTGTAGGTATTAGTTGTTGTGTCCATGGGCAAGGCACTTTACTCACTTTATCCACCGGTGCAGATTGAATAGCAGCTTCTGTCAGTCTGACCTAGTGTAGCTTTGGCTGCAGTGTAGCTAACCACCATCAGTGTTTGAATGGGTGAATGACTGATTGTAATGTAATGTGCTATGGAATCCTATCATATCAGCAAATGCAATCTATTTACTATTTTACCACTTTACTCTCTGGGGTTTCAGGTTTTCAGACTTTTACCCACAATTCAACGACAACTGAAAATTCTGTATCATATGTTTTACAAGCAGAAACACAATCACTGAATGCACAATAATGCTGCAAGAGCCTCATTGTTCCAAATGAATCACCCTCTGATAATTAGACTGTGACACAAAAGAAGGTTGCTGTGATAGATTACACGTAATTTCAACTCTCTAAAAGCTGAGTAATATTTAGCACTGAGGGAACATAAAGGCAGAGCAGAGAACAGAAAATCAAAGATATGGTTCGGAAAACAGACATCGGTAACACAGGGATCATTTCAAGATAACAGCTGTAATCGCACAAAACTATATGCTCCTAGCCTCAGAGTAGTGCCGCTTGTAGTGTGAATGATATGGACATATCATCTTCAGTCAAAAACATAAAGGCTTTTCTGAGCCACCCTGAGTAACACACAGGAGTAATGCTAACGCCATGTCTTTTAATGGAGCGCTATTTTTTCCTGCAGTCAACAGCTCTATTGAAGACCTGCTATAAATCAACATAATGAGCCAGGGATCAGCATTAATTAGCATATGGTTTTCACGAACAGTGTAACTCTGTAAATAATGGCAGATCTCATGCAGTTTTCATTATCAGCCTGGCGAGCGGCACATATCACCAGATCATCTTTCCCTCGTCATTTCTTCACCAGAATCTGTTAATTTGCCATCCATGTGGCGGGTGCTTTGCTTTTAAGCTGTTCAACGAAGATAGTAGTGACTGATGAAAGGAACAATAAAATAAGTGCTTCGCTATGTAAGCATGTCCTGCTCATCAGCCTGTAAAGAATGAGAGCAGCACAGTTGAGTACAAGGAAAAACTCAACCCCCCCCCCCCAAAAAAAACAATGAAACCGGAGGCGAAAGATGCGATAAGCTTCCAGCTTTTGTTCTTCTAAATGTTTCCTTTCTGTAATTTATTTATTTGCCTCCCCCAAAAGTGTTTTCTTTGAACACTTCTCCCCTATCCTCTCCGGCTTCCCAACGAGAATCCAAACAAACCAGGGGTGTTTATAGAGCCGGCAGTCGACTGGGAAGCAAACCCGCTGTAAAGGCTCGCCTGCTGGACGGTGAAAGCGCACCCTGTAGAGGCTCAGCGGAGCGATCTGTCAACTGAAGCGTCTGAGAATGCCTCTCTCAGTCTGCTGCTTGGCATAATTAAGCCTGGAGTCGCAGCATGCGGTCCAGACCCCCTTCAGCCCGGCTTTATCTGAGGAGACAGCATGTGCGAATAGACTGGCGCAGAGAACTATTTGTAAAATTGAGGGCCACAAAAAGCCCTGGTATGTTTTAGTCCATATGCCTGGTGTCCAGCTGTAGAGGCCCCCTATGGACTGCGACACGGTGGGTTATATTCATCTGTACATGCCAGAATTTTTTTCTTACATCGTGCACATAATTTTCTTTCATCTTTTTCACTGTGCCGTTCTCTCTGACCTTCAGCGATTTCTGGTGCTCTATTAAGCAACGTGAGCCGAGCGTTAAAATGTCAGTGCTACTTGAGGTAAATCATGAAAAATTAGATGAACCACAGATAAGACTCAGTGTTGTAAAGGGCTCTGCGGAACGTTTCACACTGTTTTAATTACTTTTATGCTGTTGCAATGCAACCATAACTTTCTGCATATTTTTCTGAGATTTTATATAAAGACACAAGTAACACGGAGTAAATGTAAAATGATTAACGGCTATCTAGTTTGCTCTAGAAATTAAAATCTGAATAGTGCGCTTGGGCAGGAGGCACATGTGAACTCTGGAGGAGCTGTAGAGATCAATTATTGAATATCTTGAAATAAATTAATTAGAAAATGTGTTTATTTGCATATTTTAAACTCTTTGAGTTAAAGACAAATTTACCACAAACCAGCATACAGTCAATGTGGATTAAGCATAACAGACACATGACAACGAACCTGTTTTGCTTGTGCTATATTTAAATGAGCAATCTGTGCAAAATTAAGAATTTGCTTGAAAGCACATTTTTACAACAGTAAATAAATTGAGGCAATGACGGACGAATGCCAGAACAGCTGCTCTATTTGGTATTATGAAATGGAAAGTAAATAACCTTTCCTGATTATTCTGCACAGAGAGAGGAAACCATAATAATCTCATCTCGCTATGGATTGTTCACCATGAGGAGATAAACCTAGGGCAATATAAATTTGCTTCCGTTTCATGTTGATCCTTCTCTTGTCTTTGCGAGTCAAATGAAAAATAAGAGCAGCCACAATGCTGCCTCCTATATCATTACAGTTATGTTATACAGACAGGCATCATGCTGTCTAAAGATGCATAATGTCAGATATCATATGAATCTGTATGAATGTAAAGGCCTGCGTAAAGAAGAAAAAAGGAATCTCTAGCAATGACTCAAACAGAACGGCAAAACCACCAAGCCACTTTAAGTTCAAATGTACAACTTTTTCTGTTTCTTTAGCTCTGTTATGTCAACTATTTTAAACCATCTGAAATTAAACTAAATTTTGTATCTGTTTTTCATAATGGACACTTTCCTTAGACGCAGCCGTCAATTTACTGCTCTGCCTCCATTGTGGTGTCTGAAGGGTGTGCCTGTCATAAAATGGACTGACCCGGGCAGCAGCTGTGTCCATATTGTTACCTCCAGTTTCCCCCCTGATGATCTTGATGAAGAATACATTTCAGGACCCACAGATGTTTGCTGAAGTGTTTGTGTTAAAGATAAAGCTGTGTATCTTTTGTGTGTGTTTATACTCCTCTGGTACAAGTTGATGTTACAGATACCAAAATGGGTGTCACCCTTTTTAAGATGTGCTCATGTGTCGTGCCCTTTGATGGAAATGGCTCTGCTTCGTGAGTTCTTGAACTAAAACACAACTGTAAACACACACACACGCATCATGAAAACACACATTAGTTAAATAGATGTGGCAAGGCAAGTGAGATTTTAGAGGAGAGGTTGTGTTTATATGTCAAAACCTTTCAATAGCTTGTCCTTTTGCCTCACGGATGACCTTTGAAACTTGAGCCAAAGGCTTCTAATATGTAAAACAGTGAGTGTTCTGGGATTTATGATTATGTGTGACTGACAAATATTGCAGTATATGGCTTACTGACATGTATAACGACTGATCTCCTACAGCAGAGGTGTCAAGCTAATTTTCTTGTCAGTCCACATCAAGATCACGAATGTTCTCAACAGACTAAAAGTACAAACTGCTAAAATTGTTATATTTGCATTTTAGGAATGTAAATGGGTCAGAATTTCTCTTTGTTTTATTTTCATCATGTCTGATAACAGAATGAAGATTTCAGGGTCCAATTGCCAAATGTTTTTTTAAGGTATTAAAATGCTATCTACTGCAATAGGAATTAATTATATGTTGGCAAAATTTGAATTTTTCTTATCTTTCAAATAACTATTGATTTTTCTCTTTACATTGTTGCATATAATGTTGTATTTTTTTTAAACACTAAAGGTAGTCTTTAGTTCTTGGAGCCAGAACCAGCAAGTCAAGCCCATCTCATTGCTGACATTCTGCCTGACAGACCAGAGCAGAAGCTGTGTTGTCTTTTCAGGAGATGTTTCCTCCTGCCACAACTTAGCAGCTAAGTTCTAAAAATAACAAAAGGTCATAATGCCCAGATACAGCCTAGCGAGCTTACGGCTATTTCAGTAAATAACAGGTTAGCAATTGCAATTACCAACTAAACTGTTTGGTCCTTATGTGTACTGTGCAGTTTCTTTACAGTGATACAAATAGCTGATTGTGCTCAGTTGTGAGGATGTATGCTAACAATACCCTGGACTTACACAGATTGACATTTCTGCAGACATGTTGCCAGAAGTCCATTAGTGTTGCACAACCAGTGAGAGTATTTTTTTAATTTTTTCCCACTTTCATAAGGAAAAAATGCAGCCACATTCATAAACTGGCACCTCTTGTCTCATTTTAGAGTTGGTGTAACGACCGACTGTTAATCGTGCAGGAAAATGCCAGAAGGGGCAATGACGTTTATGGCACGCAGCTGAGAAAATGAAACTATATCACTTAAGTTTCAGAAGTAGTCAAGAATAATTAACTAATTTAAAAAGGAATTTCCCATAATGTTCTATGCAATCGCCACAAATAATCCTTTATGATCCAGAAAGATCAAATCACATATTAGTCCTAATTAATTTTCAGTTCTAAATGGAACCACAGCTGCAGGAAACATTATTTTCCTTGTTTTTGTAAAATATGTAACAAAGTGAGTAATTTACTGAATTCGTGAAGGGAATGCAAAATGTGGAAATGGTCTACCTCATTATGGAGCTCCATGAGCAAAAGGCATCAGCTGGTGGATTTCTTCTGGGGCATCTTGTCATGTTCTGAGTCTTCTATTTATTGTGAGCCATGGCATTTTGGCTATTGGAGAGTAAAGTGAGTAACTGTTCTTAAAATTAAAACAATGGAAAAATACCTAGCCCCTGGTGTTCAGATGGGAAATCCACAGCCTAACGATTCTGCAGATTTTATCAGCAGAACTCCATGTAGTAGCTGCTCCTGCTTTCTAGTGATTCTATAGATTGTCTTATATTATGTAGTCACAATTTTGAGACAGTTGTAGCATATTTGTAAAAATAATATACTATATTTTCAATAAATGCAAATGGATTGTGACCAATAAGATCAATGGGCTAGTTTTCACAGAAGGTAAGTGCGACTCATGAAGGCGCAGACAGACTAGAATTTTGCAGTGGCGAGTGCCTTGTATTTATAGTGTGAAAAAAAAAATTATATACATATTTACAACAGTGGAAACATCCAAATGGCCATATAAAAATGTGCAAAAAAGAAAGAAAAACAAAATAAACAAAAACCAAAATTTATCAATCCTTCAGTTCCAACATAAATGGACTCACACCCTTCAGTTCATCTACCCCCAAGCTGGGGTTGATTAGAGGTCCCAAGCAGATTACAATTAAAGTGCTTGGTGCAGTGCAGGTCATCAGCTGACTAAAGTCAGATCAGAGTGGGGACAAAATTGTTCATTAGCTGCAAGGAGCCTCCTACCAGCCTGGCAGGAGAAGCAGAAGTCTTCCAGCACCAAAAGTGCAATCTTTTCTTGGGCTCTAGCTCGCCATCGAACCTGGCCTGAATAATAAACAGGACCATTTTCTCAGTGTATATATATATATATAAGAATAACCAAAACATTCTAGTGTGCACACAAATTCATTAAATGGCACTCTTTGCACTATAAATAATTTTAAAAGTCAAATTCAGTTAATATGCATTTTCAATCATTATTAAATTCAATATAAATTACATCCATGAAAAATCCAATAAATATGCACCATATAAATTAGTTAACATGAAATGTAAAAAAAACAAATCTAAACAAGTGCGCAATAAATATTTAAGGCACCTTATTGTCCATCAAATGGGTTAACAGTCAGTCATTTAGCAGCTACACCAACAAACAGTGACAAAGAGCTAATGCTAAATCACACACGGAAACACTCACCAATTCCGCAGTTTTATCTCACACAAACAGATTTTTTTCACCTCCTTTATGGCTCTCAGTAGTTGGCTCCTACAGTTTAGCACATTATGTATAAGCATCATAGAGATTTAAGGTGAATGATGAATGACACGACGCTCAACTAACCTGCAGCTCTGCTCCTCCCATCGCGTCCTAACGTTTCACACCTCCCGGCTAATGCTAATATACCTAGCAGATAGGCTGCGATGGTACATGTGACACTAATTCCCAACAGCGATTGGCTGTGTAGAAATCTCGCGAGAATCGCTGGCATTACATTAAAGATATCGCGAGATTTGAGATAAAGTGGAGAAACCGGATAATGGGGGAGTGGAAGTTAAAATTTATACACAGTTTAATGTGTAAAAAAAAAGAAACATTTTGTTTTATAAAAGTTACGTACTGGAGCTTTAATGTCCAATTAAATTGACTTCACTGTCGGTTCATGACAGTACAAGAAGAAGAAGATAGCACAAGTAGGCTATGACTTGTTTTTGAAGAGTTGCCAGGAGAAAGCCTATTTTCTGTAAAGAATACGCCAACATGAATTAGGTTTGCCAAGTCACCCCTGAGTGACCTGTAAGACTTACTTGAGCAAAGGACACCAATGTTAAGATCTTTACTAAAAATGCAAAGCGGCATCTCTTGAAAAAATCTGACACAGCATATCAGCTCAAACACCTTTCACTAGCTATTAAGCACGAGGGTGGAGAAGAGGATTTGAACTTACCGAAGGATGTGGGAACCTTTGAGCAAAACTATTTTACTGACATTTTTATCCCACCTGGAAATCTACAATAGAAATGCAGGAAAAGAAAAGAATCAGCGTATTGCACTTGTGACCTGCTGTGGTGGATTGTTTAGAGAGCAAAAACTAACGTCTCCAGATCTCAATGATCTGAAACAATTATGAGGAGAGGAGTGAATACAAATAACTAGATCTCATTCATAAGATTGGTACTTTTCCACACAGATTTTAATATTTATTGAAACTCTTGGATGCTTTTTTCTTGCCTTTTCCAGCTTCTAAGATTAAGTAATTTTAGAACATGGACCATACCAGTTTATTATTTATTAAATTCTGATGCATGAATCTTACATTGAAAAAAGGAATACTTATTTTTACAATGACTATTGCATACTTCTTTTTGTTAATGGCACAAATCTTTGCTCTGAAAACTTGCCTTGCTGTTTTTCAGCTATTCCAGCTGAAAAACAGCTGGAACAGTTTATAAACAATAAACATCTGTTTATTGTCGATTATTGTTCATTGTCCTCCTTCTTACCGTCTATTTCACTTTACCTTGAAATAATCCAAATACTTAGAGTTTAGCATCAAAGTAAAACTCATATCCAGAAAAACATTTACACATGCATGTTGAATGGATCAATCACAATTAATCTGGAAAGCTATTATTTAAGCCATCATGGCTTAGATATGCCATGCTAGTGCACATTTGTACTGTTGGAAGGAGGCAAGTCAGGCAGAGAAATAAACACAAAAATAAGCAGCAAAAAGCTATTTTCTTTCCTGTGCTCGGCTTGACCCTTGCTGTAGAAACAGCCCTTCAGCCCAATGTACCTTATAAATGCTGGAAAATCAATAGCAAAAATGTGACTGGGCTGACAGAATATGATGGTGTGAAGGATTGTTTCAGCTCTATTAGTTAAAGATGCCCTGTGGGCTTCTGATAAAAATATTTGTTCAATCTTATTTTTTTTTTTTTTAGTCTTTCACATAAAAAGATAGCTTCAGTTTTGATATTAGAGCCAGGCAGATACATTAATCTCAGGTTACACGCACTTTATTAAGAGTTTACCGGATTTACAAACTGAAATCGCTGGTATGAGGGACAGGTGTCAAAAAGCTTATAAAAGTCATTACATTTGTTTTGGTGTCAATTAATTGAAAGCTTATGCTTATCAATATTTTACCATTCTAATGACTTCTCTGGTTACGGTTTCAAACTTTCTTTTATCAAAGTGTCTGATGTTAAAGAGAATGTGTTGGTATGGACTTAAGAACGGATGAGTGTACTGAGAATATTAAACACCACACTGTCAAAACCAAATGCAGTTTTCCATCAGTCCCTTTAAAATCCTTACTTACTGGTTATACAATCCAGACCAGCTAACCTTTTGCACATTTATAGGAAAAACAAATATGCTGTTTGGAAACATATCCAGTCATGACAAATACAGCCAGTGCCATTATTCTTTTCTTATTGTAAAAGTGTACTTTTGCTTCACATAATGATCGTTTAATTATGCTCACCATGTTATGTTGGAGAAATATTTGTTTTTCATTAGGCAAAAATTGCAACAAAAGAGTTTAGTGTAAAACACCACAGGCTCCTTACAAGATATTTGACTGTAATCTCTATATAGATAAATCTGAAGTGCAAAACTGACATCTCTATAAAGCTTTACATTAAAGGTTTCACATGAATTTTACGTTTATTTTTTATTTTTTTGAAGAAAAGAAAAGTCTTGAACTCAAAATTCCTGACAGAAAGTTTTTCCGAAATTCATAACTGAGGTTGTTGCCTCTGCTGTCTGACTGAGAGTTGATTAAAATCTCCCCACTACACCCCGTTTAAGACATCTGAACTACACCCTTCAGAATCACAGTCTGCACTGCAGCGAGGAACCAAGTACTGGTGTGCTGGGTTTATTGTTATAGCACATTCATAAACCTACATCTCTCTGAGCATGAAGCTCAGTAGCTAGATAGAGATGAAAGAGCAAATCAAATTTCTCGCCATAATCTCATTCTTTGCAGAGTGTGTGCAGCCCTGAACTTCCATATCCATCTTTAATGTCTACTTTCTGTGAATGGAGCATCTTCCTATATTCTTTTAGATATTAGGTGTATAGAGTTAATTTCTTCTTTTTCTGTATCACTTCACCAACCATCCACACCTTAGCTTCTGGTAAACAGGCTGTGGAAGGCAAACAGAGCAGTTTGTTTTCATTTTACCAGGGTTGGAAACTTATTTCAGCAGATGCAGAGAAAATCATATTTCACCGCCAGATATCAGTCCCCCTTGATGTTGATGCATTACCTGAGTCAAGAATATTCCCATTCACTCTCCAAGTAATTGCATTTAGATTTCACCACCTGCAGACAAGTTGAAAAATTCGGAATTGTAAACAAAGCAGAAAAACACAATTATCCCGTTTTGAAAATGCTCCGGAGGGGTTCAGAGTAAATTATACTATCTGGGACAGAGGAATGTTTGATAGCTGGAGCGCGGCATAAATAAAGCCCACATCAGCAGTCCACTCAGTCATAATTATGCTGTTGGTCAAAACACAAATAAATTAAATGACAACATTCAAGTGATGTTAATCCAGATTATTTTGAGTCAACTTTTCACTGCTATATTCTCAGCTAAGTAAAAAAAAACTGAAACAGTAATAATTAAATAATTAAATAATTAAATTAATAACTCTGGCAGAGTTCAAATAAACATTTGAAAATAATTTCAAAGACTTGGCAATCTGCGTCTTGTTCTCTTAGCAATTATAAGACATAGCTCATACTATGATTATGAAATCTCTTGATTTACTTTTGTTTGCGAGACAGTGGCATCTGTTGCCATTTTAATAAAATTGTTGTTTCTCTTTCTGAACATTGATGGTGTATAGAAAGGTGTTCAGTTTCTGATAGATTTTTGCAATTTGCTGAAGATGGGTGCCGCCACCTGGAGAACGTTGTCACACATTAAATTGTATGCCGCTTTCTTATTGGAAACCCCGTGCATGGAAACTTCTAATCTAGATGATGAGGAAAGTTACAAATCTGTACCTTATGCAGGTATGCAGTGTCTTTAGCCACTAAAAAGTTTCATCTAGAGCAAAGAAAACACCAATTTGTTGTCTACCACCATTTCCCAAAGGTGCACCCAGCTTCCATCTTATTATGGGGATGTGAAATATTCAATCTAAGATGATTTCACTGGCTCTAACTGATGCATTTTTTCCTCAAAAGATGGTTAATCTCCCATCTCCTTTTAAATCTATGTGCAGAGTTGCCTGCTCTTGAATAGCAAAAGGGATGAGACCGGTATGAATGAGGTCAGCATTAAAAAAAAGTGTGAAATTACTAATACTTCTTAATTTTCATGAAACATCTAAAAATATGCTTTGGTCAATAACATTTGTCATGAACACAACTGAAAAAGCTGCACATTAAAAAACCCATCCACCGTGGTTTGCTCAAGACACTAAAAATATGTAACAAAATACCACTGTGTTCAGAATATTGAGTCATATCAGCGGTGTTTGAAAAATTGCTTTGCTTTGGCTGTTCATATGAAGTGAGAACTAGTGTAAAAGTGATTGAACCTCAGAAGAATGAGACTTGGTAACATTGCTATTTGCCAAGATAAATGTATGAAAATGCCTACGGGTGATAAATTATAACTAATAAGCAGATAATGTAACTACAGATAGCTGGCTGAGGACATTACCCTGATTTTTTCTTTACCTTCCAGCCATCAGAGAACTGTTTTACCACATCTAGCTCGGTCCTGCATCCTGTGCAATACAACATAATTGGATGGTCTATCCGAAGGTTCTGCAAGAGAACTTGAGATGGATGGATCTCCAAACCACTTGTTTTGACAGATAACTTCTCTGCTTTTAAATGTTGTAGTTAATGAGGCTTAACCAACTGCTGTCTTTGCTGTTCACTCTGGCTGCACACTGCCTGACCCCACCAGAAAAAATGCCACACAAGCTGCTGTGAGTCTGCTGTAATGGAGTTGGAACAGAGAAATCTTTTCTTTATGGTACTTATGTTATATACTTATGCATTTTGAGCCCTTAAGTAGGAGTTGCTTGAATCCCAACAATAATTACATGTTACCATTTGTGCACTGTTGCCTGCTCCCCAGCACAATAACGTTTTATTACAACTTTCACAAAATGCATCCCTCTCTCTCAGAGTTGCATAATGTGCTACGCTTTTCTAATTTAAAACATTACCATAAAAGCACAGTCCTCTTCTAACTTTATCATTAAAGGCTCTACAGAAGCAGAAAGAGGGAGGTGGGAGGGAAAAATGGGGGGCTGTTGAGCGTCTACTGATGGACTAACTCAATTTTAGGGAACACAATGGAGCCAGAAACTGATTTCCAAAAGGCAAATTGTCATTCTCAGCAGTATGGCACCTGTCTAGTGAGTTCATCATCCTGTGCTGTGGGTGTGCTTGTGAGAGGAAGCCGAGACCAAAGGAGATGGCCGCATTATTGTGAGGTCTACGACTGGGAGATTTGAAACGGAAAGTGTTTGAAATGCATATGAAACGCACAGAAACAAAAATCAGCAATGCGCTTGGAATCCATTCATAGAGGCACTCAATTGGTTTTGGCCAGATTGAGTGGGCGAGCAGGTGGGGATCGAGCAAATCGACCCAGACACTGATGCTGTTGCCTCGGAGACAGACTGAGAGCCCCCTGATCCCCAGGACAACATGTCGCCTTGTCTTTGTACTTCGAACCCCCCACTTCCACACCAACTAACCCATCTGCACCCCTCTAAACACACACATTCAAGCCCATCCTCCACCTCTATTATTTCTTCATCTTTTAGGCTGGGGGTGCACCATCAGATGCGGGTTCCTCCCTTCTCCATTTAGGGCTCCAATTACAAACCTGTCTGCATAGATTAAGGAGGAAGCCCATCTGACAGCTGGAAAACACCTCCACGTGTTAGCACATGCTAACACACAGACTGCGCAGTGCACGCCAAGAACACAAGCAACCCCTGATCGGCCTGTGCAAACCAACATCACCCTCGTGCTCATCACTTTGCTGCTTCGCTCTGCAGCATTAACACCTACCAGATCTTCTCAGTGACATATCTGTACCCACACTGTCACCTCGGCAAACCTGCACACAGAAACCCCCCTTAGGAACAAAGCAGGGCTTTGCCACCTGTCACATTCACAAAGAAACAACAAGCTTTAATGAGACGGAGAACTCCTAATTGGAGGCGCTATCTTCTTTAATTGTTGTAGAAACAATTCTAGGGGTTAAAACAGATGATAGTCCATCTCCCCTATGTAGTTCAGATGCACAATCACAGCTGCCTGAACATCTCTGCCTGAACAGCTTTGTTCAGTTTGAAGTATGTTGCTATGCTCGGTGACAGCCTGCAATACCAATTCAACCGTTCTCTCTAGCTCCTATAGGCGTACAATGTTTTCTTTCACAAGTTCACACTGGTGAATAATGGTTCTCCGTCCTTATTGTGAGGTAGGGGGAGGGTGATGTGGTAAGGCTAATTGACATTTTTTCGAGGGAGTTAGTCAAACAAAGCAGAATGAGCTGTGCTTCCAAAAAAAAAGACTGAAAAAAAAGAGTCTGTTTTAAATATTATATCTTTTTGTATCTGTTTTCACATATTTTAACCAGATTAAGGTGATGAGGGTTTGTGTTGTTAATGTAGACATTCTCACCCACTGGAAAACATACAATAAGAATTGGCTGTCCTCCAAGACTTAGCAGCTTTTGCCTGAGGGAAGAGAACACAGACAAGTGTTTGACTTCAGAGAAAGGAAAACAAGCACCAGTCTTTTCTCTGTAGCTGGTGTGTAATTGCAAAATGCACCAGCACCTTCAAGAAACAACAGAATGTCACAGCCTTTTCCCTCCACCCAATTTCTCTCCCATTGTTCTGTTCTCCCTCTACAACCAGAACCCGTACATTCAACAGTGATTTCTTCAGCTGCAAAATCCCCCGTTATTCCTCAGGACAAATCCACATGACCCAACCATAAAATGACACGCTCGAGCATCTCATCACACCTCGGTCTGCTGTGAGACCTGCCGGCGCTTCACTCATTACTATAGGCTCAGATATCAGAGGCCAGTGATGTAGTTATGGTTGTGGGATTACGGGCTCGTACGGGGTGGGGGGATCGAAGCTTGTCCTTTGGGCCTTAAACCACATCACGAGCAAGCAGGGACTCTGACTGCTGGTGCATGAAGGAGGAGAAGGCACGTTTCATGAACCATGACCTGTCACTGCACTATACACAGCCTTCAGGAACCGTACCCCTGGTGATTGTAAATCCTGCCTTCAGCTATATGTAGCAGCAAAACACCTGTCTTATAGTCCACTGACAGGCATCAGCTAGCCTGGTCTTGGTAAACAAGTCTCTAGAGAGTGTTTGATTTTTGATTTTTATTTTGTGTTCTTTATCTTCTAACTAGCAAAGCAAAGTGTGTCCACTCCCATGCTGTATTCCTAGCTTTGTTTCACCTACCAGTCTATCTCTCTATGGTGTGAAACTGCAGCGGCATGTTGGTCCACTTCTGAATTTACAGCATCCAGCCATCTTTGGTAGAAAATACAACATATCGTGACAACATTGACAAGAGCTTCGGCTTCCATCCAGTTACAAACTATACATGTGGTCTGCATGGGGCAAACATCACCCTCTAAAGGTCAACTGATTGTCAAAACCAGCTCAGTATGTGAAAGCATGCTGTGTACACATCAAAATGTGTGAATGAGGAAAAACACATAATACTAAGTTTTTACTAAAGCTGTTTTTTTTTTTTTTTGGGGGGGGGGGGGGGGGGGGGGGGGGGGGGGGGGGGTGGAGGGTATCTCCGTCCCAAACATCAATGGGAAGACTTGCTATAGTGTGTTTGTTGTGCTGTCATCTGCCTTTATTTATTGATGCTTATGAGTATTTGGATGTAGCTCAGTCATTCTGCTGCTTCATTTCTGTTCAGTCTATAAATTTGTTTTAGGATTTGAAAAATCCCTTTTTGTTTTTGAGCCATCTTTGCATGCATACATGACACACATTTTAGAACATTGTGCTTTGGAAAATGCTATTATGTATAGTATTTTTAGACCACTGGAGAAAGGCCCCAGCTTTCCCCAGCCCTCCACATCCCCCGTGACCCTGAAAAGATAAGGGGGTATAGAAAACTGATAACTGGATGTTTTAAAACATAATTTTATTTTACTTTTGTTGTTTTGCTGTTTTTTAAACCTTCATCTGCTTTGTCAATGTGTTTGGACTATGATATTTCTGTTTCCTAAATTTTCAAATTTTCAAAATCATTCTTACGAATTTGTGGCTTTTTGTAAATCACCATATGCGCCGTCTTGTATAGCTTGCAGTGTCTTGGGCCTTATTTTCAGATTTTTCTTTTAATGAATTGTTGGGAAATATCTTTGAAATGGCTGGGTGTTACGTGAAATAAGATTTCCATGCTTCAATTTGCTACTGTACTTTGTTTCTCTTGTGATTACTACATTGATGGTAGATGGTAAAGGGTTTTGGGGCACTCTGTTACTTTGTAACTTCAAGCAGCAGATGTAGGAATTATTTTTAAATAGCTGTAATAGTAGTACACCTAAATGTCTGAGATACTGAATTTTGGGTGTTCTTTACCTGTAAGCAATAATCACTAATCATCACTTTCTGAGATGACTAGCAAGGAATATTGCACTTGTGCTTGACTTGTTCTAAAAAGAACAAGTCAGGGGATGGATACAAAAAAGAATCTCTAAGGCACTGAACATCCTCTGGAGTTATCTTGTCCAGAGTGCCCCAAAACCCTTTACCATCTACCATCAATGTAGTCATTGATGGTAGTGAGCTACATTGCATCCACAGCTCACCTAGGGCAGGCTGCTGTGCATCTTGCCACTGGTGGCAAGACTCCTTGCCACAAGCAGGCAAGGTCTTTCATCCAAGGACAAAACTCCAAAAAAAATCAGAAAAAAAAGGTTTTTAAAAAGAACAAGTCAGGGGATGGATACAAAAAAGAATCTCTAAGGGACTGAACATCCTCTGGAGTTAAATTCATCATCAAGAAATGGAAGAAATACAGTATGACACGTGTGTAAAACTGAATGGATCATGTTGTCTTCACAAACTGAGTGAGTGTGCAAGAAGGAGACCAGTGAGCAAGGCCACCAGAACACTTCTGACTTCTAGAAGGAGCTAAGATGGTTGGTTGGAGAGAGTCTGCATGCAACAAATGTTGTCTTTATGGGAGAGTGGGAATGAAAGACTTGACTAGAGTTTGCCAAAAGGGACTTGGGAAACTCATTGGTCAAGTGGAAGAAAGATGTTTTGGTCTGGTGAGACCAATTAAGCCACTCGACAAGATACTATGTTTGGTGAACAACCAGCAAACACGCCACCTTCCCCATTGTGACACATGGCGGTATCATGTTGTGGGGAGGCTTTTCTGAAAAAGGTAGAAGATGAAATAAATTAATCAGAATAAAATCCTGGATGGAAATTTGTTTCCATCTGCAAGAAAAGTATGACTTCAGGGAGCATTTATGTTCCAGCAAAACACTGAACCAAAACCATCCGGCTAAAGCTACACAGAAATGGTTTGGAGACTACAAGGCGGATGTTTTGAAGTGGCCAAGTCAAAGTTCAGACTGGAATTCGACAGACGATTTGTATAGGGCGTAAGAAGGGCTGTTCACAGCTGATCTCCATGCAACCTGACAGAGCTGGAATGGATTTTCAAGAAAGAAAGTAGTAAAACTGCAGGGTCCAGGTGTGAAAACCCAATTGGGACCTGTCTACACAGATGCCATATTGTGAATGCAGCCAAAAGCCTGTCTACTAAATAATGGCTTGAAGGGGATGAATATTAATATCGTGATTGATTTGCAAAAACAATAAAAATGTAAAGCATCCAAGTGGGGGAGTATTTTTATAGGCACTGGACATTGGGTTTCTGAATTTGCTGATACATACTGTATTGAAGTTTCCCAAGTAAAGGGTACAATGTTGTATTACAGTTTAGGTTTTGAGCTAACCTCCTTAAGACCACTTTGGTTGTCTGGTTTTATCTAGTCACGTACACGACACAAAAAGAGCACATGTGTTCTCAGAGCAAATGACCCACTTGCAGCCCACCTTGGGATCATTAGAGACCCACATGGGCACCATTTTATGAGTCAGAACAACAGCTCATCACTCACTCATGAGAGACCCTCGTGGGACTGTTTGCCAGGTGGGCATCGCACACGGCTTCGGTTCAGGATATTATTTTTGTCATGCAGACTAATGAGCACCTGGTAAGTTAATTGTGGAGACAGCACATCTGATTAACAGCTTTACATATACTTAAAGGTATTTACAAACCAGCCAAACAACTAGAGTGGCTTCCGCCGAATAAATTGCTGCGCCCCATTCTTAAGCTCGAAATATTTCCCACCTGGAAGTCATGTGGGTGTCCTTCTTGCATCTACCTAATCGCTGTTTGGGAGCAAGCATTTCCTCTAATAGATCACAAAGTCAAAGTGACATTGGGTGCAGATACGGTAAGAATGTGATTGTGTGTGTGCGTGTCTCAGAGGGGGTCCCTGAATAAGGGGGTTGGGCAGAGTCCAAACCTGACAATACAATCACCCTTCAGTACTCCCTTATGGGCAGTCTTCAAGGAGCCTGGGTTTCATCAGGTTTTGTATTTCAGACCTATTGATTATCTGCACTGAGGGGACTCTGTGACAAAGCCTCAGCAGGACTTCTCCATCAGTAATGAGTAGGCTAACCTCTTCACAAATACACACACATAGTCACACACACATGCTCTTCCGTGTTATTGGTTGCCAGGTTATGAAACAGAGACGTGGGGATATGGTCCCTGGGAAAAGCTTTAAAATCTTGAGCTGACATTGTTTTTGATTATTTTTATGCCGCATATGCAGTCACCTGTGAAATGGCAAAAACATCAACGTGTACAACCTTTCCCTTTTGTTAATCTTTTCGTCATTTGAAGCTGACTGACTCAACTTCACTGACCAGGCTCCTCTCTTCTGAATACATGTTTATCTCGGTGACCTTTAATCAACAGTGATCAAGGCAGGGACATGCTGGAGAACTGTAATTTCACCTGTAATGACCAAAGAGAGTTTTTAATAAGTAAATAAACAATACTGTGTGTTATCTACGGAGATCTTGATTAATATGCGCTGACTTTAATTTCCCCTTTCTGTGATATCAGTAACAGACATAAATGTGTTACTCAAGGAGAAGGTGAAGATGGATCGAGGGCTCCATCTAGTGGCCGTGGGAAGCACGATGTTCCATGTTGGCCGTCGTAAAAATAACACCACGTGGACACAACGCTTTACGGCAAATTGTGAGTATGGCTTCTCAGCTGATCTGTAGCGAAACTCAAAGCAGGTGAATAAAATTGTTATTCATTCAGAAATAATTACTATGCTCCTCCAGGTACTAAATATCCCCCAATTCTTGTCCTTTTAGGGTGAGCTCAGTGCTAAACAGAGACGTAAAGCAGTTTGGGAAAAAGTTCATGTTCGACTGTAATGAAGAAACCTGCTGGAACTCAGACCAGGTAAGAAAATAAAGTGACAGCTTTGTTCCAAGTTCATGTTATTATTGTTTTTATTATTATTATTATTTTTTTTTACAGTAAACAGTGTTGCATCGTGAAGAAATAAAGCTGATTTAGACATCTAGTCCAGTGAAGATGACTTGAGTTAGAAACCAAGAGTGAGAAAGAATGAGGATTTAAGTGACTTTGTACCTCTTGTTTTGTGTAATATTGGGGTTTTGATAGTCCAAAAGAAGAAGAAAAAAAAAAATATCCAGGGAGTGGTTACTGTGTTAACAAAAACCCCTGGCAAATGTCAGAGTAACCTTCAGATGGTTAAGTCAGAACCTGATGTACACAACATTAAGAAAAAGGTTTGGAGGTGGTATAATGGTCTGGGGACACTTTTCTCTGCACTCTTTAATCCCCGTAGCATGCCGACTTTGACCCTAAAGCCTGGTTACTCTGTTTTTGTTTGTCTGATCGCTCAACTTTCTCCTTCTTCTTCGGTTGTGCAAAAAGTGAGTGTAGCAGCCAAAGATGGTTAGTTTGACTCAGTCCTCATATTTTCTATCATTTGGGATTTTTTTTCTCTAACATTTCTTCTTCTTGAAAGTCAGACTTGAATAGAAAAGATAAAAAGCTGAGACCATGTTGGCCTAATATTGATAAGGATGCTTTTTTTTAAATAAGCGAGACATTAAATGATACCGTTTGCCTCAACACAGTTAGCTTTATTGAGTTAAGAATTACATTCAAAATAAGTATGTGCACCAAGCACAGAATTACAAAACATTCATTAGAATTAGCATTCTGTTGGGCATTTAGGAAACTAATTGACCAGATTTTTTGCAGATAAGTTTCTCTAGCTTTCTAAAGGTGCAACTGCAGCATAACTTATTAATAGATCCTAAACCTTTTAAAGTTGACAACAGTGATTGTCGGCAAAAATAATTATTTCAGCTGAACATTCCTGCATGTAAATGTTCTTTTACTTAATCAGAACTGAAGATATCAGAATTTCTTAAATTTGAATTTTGTTGAATACGTATTTACTTGAAATGATTATAAACAATTAGGGTTTTGTTCCAATGTGCAGCATATTTTCTAGACTTCCAGGGGTTCAGAAAATAGAAAACTGCATTTTTTTATGACATATTGTACTGTCCACGTCACAGTGTGGCTCAATCGTTGTCTTCTCTTTGTCAGGGGGACTGTCAGTGGGTGCTGCTGGAGTTTCCTCGATCGGTAAAAGTCTCCGTGGTGAAACTCCAATTCCAGGGCGGCTTTTCGGCTAAAACATGCAGATTAGAAGGTAAACGCTGCAGTTTCTTGAAAGAAGTATTTGCCATTCTAACTTTAGAGTTTCCTGTAGCAAGCGCGACAAGATGATGCAAACTATATTTGTTTGTGCTTTCTGCAGGTTGCTGCAAAGACGGAGACTTCACAGAGTTGAGCCAGTTTTACCCAGAGGACAATAACTGTCTTCAGATATCCTCACTCAAATGTTTACATTAGGACTACTGTCATGCATGTTGCATGTTCACAAGACATGCCTGCAGGTGCTTCTCATTAAATTAAACATTAGGGAAAAGCTTAATATTGCCACTAAAGTCATTTTTTGTCAAAAGTGTTGTTTTTTTGTTGTTTTTTTGCCTAATTCATATTTTGGCAATTAAAAGGCAGCGATATATTTTCTTTCTGCCAAAATCACTTTTGGCAAAAAAAATTACTTTTATTAAGGCGACAATACATTGTTAATATTTTACTTCAAAACGTGAAACTTGTATGTTCACTACTACTTGTCTAAAAGATTTTTGTACTCATTAATCTTTGTGTGATGAATTTATATGGTTGGATTTTCACTTTTCCAGCTGAAAAACATTTATTGAGAAGCACCTGCACGTTAAGATGACTTGATGAAATGAAAATATTAGTAACGGCTTAAAGTCATTTTGAAGTGCCATTTAAAAATAAAAAAAAATCAGAACAAAAACATTTGCATTAATTACCTAATATTTTTTTCTTGTATCCAGCAGTTAATATAAAACAGAAAATGAAACAGTTTTACGCATTTGCTCTTCTTACAGAAATGTAACTTCAAAGAACAGCACGCTTCCTGTTGCTGTTCTGTTCGGCTCATAATAGTTATTGGACAATATTTTTCTGACCATGTTGTTCAGTATCGCCACCCGTATTTTGTTCTTAACTCCACACCCACAGCTTTCCCATACAGGAGGCCCCCACCGTGGACAAAGTAAAAATACTGTTTGAGAACAGCACCGACTTTTTTGGGAGAATCATTGTTTATTCCTTGGACCTTTTGGGGGAAAAAACCTCATGAGCATTTTTTTTTTCATGCTCTCATGAGAGAGGAAATAACCCGTGGCCAAAGTAAAGGGTGGTGTGGTGACACTTGGAAAACATGTCATCTGTAATGCCACCTTGTGAACTGATGCAAACGTGGCCTTTTTTGGTATTGCTGCGTTCAGACGTCTGTGTGGAAGTTTCACTTCACGTCAGTGAAACAGGAAAATGCACACATTGGACACGTTGATGGCCATAGTGATGTGAAAAGTTTGCTGCGTTTAGAAATGTATATTGTGCCTTTTGAATTACACGACCGCTTTATCGAAAAATAGCATTTTATTAAGGCTTTTTTTTCCCCAATTCCATTCAAAACAATTCTACAGAACAATTGACGTTTCATTCATTCTTTCAAAATAACTTTTACATAAACTGTCAAAAAAAACAACTGTTTTTTTGGGGGGGTTTTTTAAACTGTAAGTGCATAAATAAATCCATTTTACATTTCTATCTTCTGTTGTGTTTTGTCGATGTGACGGATGTTTTTACCCTCTAAATGTTGCATTGATGTGAGCAAAGCGTCTTCTGCCTAATGTTTCTACGGGTTTATTTGACGTCATGTTGGCTTGTAGAGTTTCAGGATGTGGTCCTCCAACACTTTCTGAACTAGAAGAGAAAGGGAGGAAAAAAAATTGTTTGTTTTTTTACAGATAATTTATGACAAAAACTTTTAAAAATGGTTTAAATTGATACTTGTAATTATTGCCTTGCAAAAGTATTCATATTCCATTAACTTTTACACATTTTGGTTAATTACAACTATAATCTTTAATTTCTTTATTTGGGATTTTATGCAAAAAAGAAAAGAAAACTAAGCAAAAATAGTAATTCATGGTACATGGATTCATGGTGTTCCTTTTTTTTCTTTTTACCACAAATCTGAAAGTGTGATTTTAATATTTATTCAAGACGTTTTAACTTGCCATGCCTGAATAAAATTTTGTGCAACAGATAACCAGAAGTGGGTAAATAGTTTTGAGTGTATTTTAATCTCAGTGTAACTACAGCTGCACTTTGAAGGCCTTTGATGTTTTGGGGTTTTTTTTCTTTTAAAGAACATTTGTGAACTGAGCAGTCATGTAGAACAACAAGGCCATGAATAAATTTGTTGGGTGGTTTGAAATCGGGTTACGTCAAATAATAAGCCACTAAAAGCTAATGGCAGAACAATCTGATTAAAGATTTTAACTTGTTAACTTGCATTCAAAATGATTTTTTTTTCTATCACATAAAATTCTAATAAATTACATTGCAGTTTGTGGTTTTAACATGACAAAATGAGAGCAAATGTAACTCCTTGGAACAATCTAATACATACGTTTTTTGTGTCCAAGTGCAACAGCTAAGGCCATTGGACTGTAGCCAGAGTCTGACTCTATGGTCATATCTGCTCCTTTCCCTGTAAGAGATTACCATTGTTAGAATAAACCTGCTTTAATCGAGTGTTACTACTATTATTATATATATTCTTTTATTTTGTAAAAAAAAGACATGCAATGTACCAAGTAGAGCTTCTACACATTTGATGTGGTTCCCTCGTACAGCATAAAGAAGAGGAGTTCCACCATTCTGGGAATAAAAAAAAAAAGCAGTGGTTATATTTTAACATATAACTTGTTCTGCTGATATATATTCAGCATGTGTGAAGGAAATGTCTAAAGTCCCAGCTGTACCCAGTCGTAGGTGTTAATGTCCACTCCATGTCTGAGGAGAGACTCGACGATGTCCACGTAGCCGCCAGAGCTGGCCAGAGTCAGGGCGCTCTCTCGCTCCCTTGCAATTGTATTGGGATCCGCACCCTTTAAAATATATTTCTATGAAATTTTTATTTCATTGAAAATGACACTTAAGAGTTTCTATGTAATGCATGTCTTGTTTTTTTCTCCTAACCTTTTCCAAGAGAAAGTCCACCATAGCTTTTTCTCCAAATGCAGCCGCCCACATGAGGGGCGTAAAACCCCGATCATCCTGCGTGGTGAGCACTGAGCCGTCTGCAAGATAAAAACACAAAACACTCGGGATTGTAGAATCAAGTACTTTTCAAAACAACAGGAAGGGATTTTTCTTACCTTTACTTAGATGTGCAGCCACTTGCAAAACGTCACCCTGAGCTGCCAGCTGATGTATGGACAGAGCTGTTGGGAGGTTAAAAAATAACTGATGCAAATAATCCAGAAACGATGATGAAACACCTACTGTTTTGACCAGAGGTTTACACGCATTCATGGGGGTAATAAAAGTCATCTCCATTTTGGGCTTTTAACTATTGACAACTTTTTATCTTGTTTTATTTTTATTTTTTCTGGATGGACTGATATGACAAACAACTTCAAAGAGCTAGTAAAACACTGTTCATTTGAATTTATTGCAGATTTTGTCTAATACATAAAATCATCATGACCAATGTTTGGATAAATGTTTCTTAGCCATAAATACCCCTACGGAATACTTTTTGTAGCTATCAGCAGGCTTCCGGCTGAATATATGACCACTTGTTTGGGTGAACCAACACATTTAAATGAACTTTTAAATTCAAGCATAATTTTAAGCATAGTCCATGAATTTATCAATTATGGTTGAGGACGGCACTGAAATACGTAATGGCGTAATTGTTAAGGTGTTGAAGGATTTGAGCTGCCAGCTCTCCATCATGGTGGACATGGTGATCTTTGGTTTGAGAACCATATTTTGGCAACTCCAAATGGACTTCTTGTCAATGTGGAAAACAGCTCAAATAGTTCCCTCTGGATCTGCACCATTTCAGTTCATGGCCCTGTTAACTACTGTCACTGTGGACAGTGGCACTGGTGCTCCAACATATTCCAGGTTATATTAAGCTTATGGAAAACATACTATAAATTATAGGTGTTCTACTCAATTATTGTTTTTTTAAACACTGCCAATGTGTGGACGGCTAGGATGCACCATCAAAAGTCCCAAATAAATATGGACTTTTGTGCCTGCAAATAGTCTCCTGGTTTTTGAAACTGCACGTTTCTAAGTGCATTTACTTACAGTCTAATGTTGCTGGACGTACTGTTACTTCATTCCCACGCTGCTTGTTGGTCAAAGTAGTGGAGTGTTTAAAGATGTCATCCTCCTCCACATCCATCTCTAGAGTACCAATCAGAGAAAACACATCCATGTTAGTGGACATAGACAGAGGGGATATTTTATTTACAGTCCATCCAATCTAAGACTACCATAATCAGATGACATGGAATACTCTGGTAGTGTAAAGTGGGAAGAATGTGAGCACCTGTGGAAGATATAATACCGTTTGGATTTCCACGTGTTGAACTGGAAGAATGTTCAGCAGCATTAGGCTGCTGAATGTGATGGCCATTTGTAACCTCTTCATCATCTCTGCTCTCCATCATAACTACAGAAAACAATTTGACAGTAGATTATGCGTCTGCACAAACAAGTGAGAGTCAACAAAAAAGAGTTTGTAAAACCTGCGGGGGGAAATTCCTTACCTCATCCAGCCACATTCACAGACCCACTTCCTTTTGGGAAAACAGAAAGTGTAAAATTTCCGCTCGAACACCGGATCGTTTCGGTTTCCGAACAGTTTGGAAAGTACACTTCTCACGTTGTTCGGTTGTTTTGCTAGTTAGAGACAATGTTAAGGGAGCAGACGAGATGAAATATCGTTTGAATCAGCAGTCCGTTTCGGGTATCAAAGCATCTCTGACTACATTCGCTGAGGAAAAACGTTTGTTGGAGTCAGTGTTTCTGTCCGGAATCTCGTCGTGTTGCACAGATGGACAATAATACGGAAGCAGGAATCAGCTGACGCCGTTCTTCGCGCTGTTGTGATTCTGAGAGGAGATACAAGCTTTTGTCATGGACGACCAAGAGATGCAGCTGAAAGTGAGGAGAGGTAAACAGCAGCAAAACAAATCCGTACATGACTTTTTATTGTAACCATACATTAACGTTACAGCGCTTAGAAATGGTTGCTTAAGCTAGCGGCCACGCTAAGTCTTACATATAATACCGTTAAGTGTTTGTTTCGCTATTGTTATGTTTCATGGCACGAATCACACATTTAATGCTGTGTCCTGGCTTGTTTGACTCCACAGTGAGTGACAAATTCACGGAGAGTATGTATGTCCTGGCTAACGAGCCATCAGTGGCTCTGTACAGGCTGCAGGAGCACGTCAGGAGGTCCCTGCCTGAGCTGGTGCAGCACAAGGTAAGCCTCCTTCAGCTTACAGCTGTCTGCAGCATTAAAAAAAGAAAAAAACTAAATCGTCCAGCAACACATTGTAATTTGAGTGAACAATCATCTTTAGACTATCCAGTTATGAGTCTGAAACTTAGTTACAAACAAATATTGGCTCCTGATCTGCCTAACGCACTAAATGTTGTGCTTTTTAGCTATGAATGCATTGGATAGTTTAACTCATCCTTATTTAATTTATTGATCCAGTGTAAGATGCTGACCTCCCCTAGTTATTCATATCGATGTTAGAATAATTATAGTTTTATTATTGCTTACATTTATATATTGTTTAGATTGTAAGACATATTTAAGACACAGGCTGTCACTCCAACTTTCTTCTTTAAAGTTATTTTAAAGTCGTTCAAATACTTTAAACTATGGGAATTGTTGAACAGAACAATTGCGGGGGGGAGTTGTTGTTATGTAAAACCAAGCTTTGCTTACCATATACACTAAGCATACTGAGCTGTGTTACCAGCCAGCAGCAGATGATGAATCAAACAGTTCACTTGGTGTTTTGGAGAAGCTTGTTTTTATTTGAATTATGCCATCATTGTGTTTATTGCTGCACATTAGCAACAAGGATGTGTGAATTTATTTTTTTCAAAGTTAAGATATATATTTTTTAAAAGTCATTTAAAATGCCTCTAAATAATATATTGTATTTTAGGGAATTCTGATCAAATTTGTCAAAGTTCTGCTTAATAAACTTGCCATCTTTTCCCCATTGTCTCAATCTAATACTCAGTGGTCTAAAATAACTTGAGTTCAAAATTAAGTGAATCACAGCTTATTTAAAGGAACACACAAACAAAAAGTATCTTTTTTTTTCACAAAACCTTTTTTTTTTGCTGTTGAAATAATTTTTTCCGAGAAGCATGCTACGTGATGTCTTTTAATCAAGTTGCACTGTTAACTCTGTATTTTGATCAACTCTATGTTGACATTTGTTTCTTTCTTTGTTCCTTTTTTTCACAGACAGACATGCAGAGCTGGGAGGAACAGAGTCAGGGAGCCATCTACTCGGTAGAGTATGCATGCAGGTGAGAAGCTTCACAACGTTTGAATTAAGCCGAACCCCATCCGACAAAGTTAATTCTGTGTGTGTTTTGCAGTGCCGTGAAAAGTATGACAAACAGCAGTGTGTATTTCAAGAACATTGACACCCTTCTTCGACAAACCATCACCATGAAGGAGCAGATTAGTAACTTTAATGGACGCAGGTACAAACATTTTGTAAATATGTGTATAAATGTAACCCGTAGAAAGTTTATATCCCCATCTATAAGCCCTAGTACTGTATGTACCTTATTGAAGTACCTTAAGCAATTCTAAACAGCCTTAGAGTAATTTTGAAGGGTACACTGGATAACTTTTTTATATATAAAAATAAAAGTATACGGTATTCCATTTGCTGTGTTAAATTTGAACAAAACATTTTAAATGAGATACTAGAAACATGGAAGCATTACTAATAATCCTTGATGTCTCTAAAACACAGTGGTGGTAGAGTAAAAAAATATAATATCTCATGGACAGCTGAACCTTGAGCCTTATTAGGAAAATATATAACACATTGATCCAGAACACAGTACCAAAGGAGACCTATAGAAAACCAAAATAATCAAATTGTTGTTTTGATCTAGTCAAAGTTCAGACCAGCACTTGAATGAAATGCTGTGGTGTTATCTTAAGAGCTGTGTTTGTCCCCTACCTAAATTTCACAAGGGCACAGCTGTGTATGACATGTGCTTCAAAATAAACATTGGCTTGTTTCAGTTGACTTTACTCCATTCTTACATTAACGTTTTTAAAATAAAATAAAAAAATGAGTACAAATGACCTTTCATTTGTAGCAAAATCCTTTTGTCTGCCAACTGTTGGTTAGAAAGAATATTGTCAGGTTGCCATTATTTATTACTTTTTTTGTATTTTGTAAGTTCAGGTGTCCTTTATCACTTCAAACTTTTGAACTCACCTTGTATGTCTCTGAAGACGGCTTTCACACAGTTCTTTCCACAGACCATAAATAGTGAATACCTGTGTTTACATGCAGTGCAATATTTAAGACTATTGACCTTGGTCTCCAAATTCAGAACTAACATTTTTACCAGAATCGACAGTCAGAACTGAGTAAGTCTAGCTCACATCACCTCTACCCTTACAATGAATAAATTGTACCTACATTCTTGAAATTATCAAGCAACATTAGGGTTTTTTAAATTCAAATTATACTGTGGCCAAAGTAAGTTACCATATTTTTCAAAGTGAGTAAGAACTGTGTTTTCCCCAAAAAATAATAAAATAAATAAAAACATAAATAATTCAAAATAATGCCAAAAATTGCTCCTAATGTGAGACTGAAATTAAGCAGCAGGTTTGTACAATAGAAGCAATCATGTATATTTTCATTATATTTGGACACATTATTATTTGATTGAAATGTTAGCAAATATTGAAAAAATAATATAAACAATAAAAACTGAATGCAAGATTTCATAACATGCACTGTATTTTAAAAATTGCAATTTATTTATTTGTTTAATGAATAAAACAAGATAAATTTTTGCTCGCCACCTCCTGTTGACACAATTTATTTCCTAGGGATGAAAAAGTGGGATGTTGTACTTTTTCACACGGCTCCTTGGTGTATGTTGAGATTTTTTTTTCTCTCTGTAAAATGTGAATTTCTCTGAGCTGAAATGGCTGTAAAAAGCCATTGAAACGTTTGTATCAAAGTTTGCATCCCATGTAAGTTTGGGCTTTGAGTGTCCATCTTTATACAAATGATTTTACCTTATTTGTCCAGATTTCCTAATAAGGTAAACAAATTGACAGTTACATGACTTTGTGGTTTCATTTTTTAATTTGCATCATATTACCTTTTTTTTTTTTTTGCTGTTATTTTAATTTATGCGTATTTTGAACCACTTTTCAGTTTTCTTGTTTGTTTTTCTGTTTATTTCATTGCTCATTTTCTCCCATCAACACCTGCATGCAGACAAAATGATGTGACCGCATCTCCTGCTCCCTCCGTACCTGCTCCACAAAACTCACCTGCTTCCTCATGAACATTGGACACGTGTCCAAGGTTAGTAGTTCTTCTAGATATACCTAGAAGATATGTTTTAAGTAAACAAGTACTTTCTTTCTACAGTTTATTTAAGGTTCTACATGAAATATTTTTGAACACGTCAAGAAATGCAATCGCTCCACGCACACAATTCCGACATAAAACACTTTATAAAGTGAAATAATGTATTTACAGTATTATGATAAAGTTTGCAGATGTGCCAGCTCAATATCCAGTTGGTGTATTATAGCTCATTTTGTTGGACTGGTCAACAACATCAAGGTTTTAAAGTTGTTCCTATAATTTAAATTCCACTGTGTACTGCTGATCAGCTGAATTAATATTTCCCATAATATTTTCCATCACTTCAGAGAAAGACAAATACGGCTCTTTGGAATCACTTCAGTTAAATTTCTACATGAAAAAACACTACCAGTTATGGTTTGAAATTGAATACAGTGCCACAATAAGTAGTGGTCAATCTATGAGCAGCATGACATTTAAGCTGCAGGCTGGCTACTCGAGCATATTGTCAGAGTAATTATCAGCTTGTTATTCATCTATAAAATGCAAAAGAGGAAAACATTACAAATTATGCCCAATTTTTTTAAAAACATTCTGTATTTGACAACTACTGAATAATGTTAGAAATTTGTTTGATTCCTGAGGAGGATCTCAGGAATCAAACTTATTGATTTGCAGCCCATTTGGGGTCGTGATCCCTGCTTTAGAACTGCTGGTATTTCTAACATCTATGGCTGTAATTATGTTGCATCTAGTGGCTTTTTTGTTTTATAGAAAAGCAATTTGATCATGTAATACATTGTTGTTTCAATTTGTGGTGTAAATTACACAGTCCTGTAAAACCAGGGGTAGTTTTCGTTAAGGTTATCATACTGTCAGCATCCAACACTAGTCAATACCTGTGTTATTCAGATTGGTGGATCATGTTTAAAGTTGACTGTATACCTGAAACTTGGCCATTTTGAATGCAGCCAGACAAGATAAACTTGCCATCTGTACACTGAAGAAACAAAGAGCTTTCCCTCTGCGGTGGGGGTTCACTTGCTCCACAAACTTCCAGTCAGATATCAGTTCTCTAATTCCTCATTCCTCTGAAAAGAATGTCAGCTCACACAAGCGTTGAGTCTTTTGCTGAAATCCCTGATTTGCGTGCTAAAACGCTCCTCATCTCGTTGTTGACTCCATTCCAGGGTTTCACCTGGGCCTGTAGTAAGCCAGATTCAGTAGACAAGGTCCGGTGCATTCGAGGGCAGCTCTCTTCTGCGCTGTATCCATCTTTATCGCTAGAGTGGCTCTGAGAGCCTTCGGTGGGGGAGTACTGCTGCTGATAATGCTCCCTCTGCCTGACGTTGCCACACGTTGGGTAAGAGATCGGATGCTGCATATGATGAGACTGGCTGCGGTGAATACGCAGTTTGTCCACTCCGACTCTTAGCTCACAGGGCCGTGAGATGGGCACGCTGCTGCTTCCGTGGTCGTTTTGATAGAGGGTGTCAGCTAGGTCGCTTTTGTAGTGCTTGGCGCTTCGGGAAGCTTTGACCAGGGAGTGTATCACCGCCACCAGCAGGATCAGGATCCCAGAGGAGAGTATGCAGGCGCTGGCGATGCCCGTTTCCATCTCGAATATCAGGAGCATGAAAATGGACATTGCTGCCGAGAAAGAAGAGAAGGTCGTGGAAAACTTGATTTACCTGTGCAGGCAGTATTTTAATGCACTATCGGCAAACAATATTAGTCATTAGAGACCCAGATAACTGCAAACCAAACACATACTGAACGCTGCTTGTCTCATTGATATCCTGTTTGCCTCCAGGAAACGGACCATAGACCCAGGAATGTTGAAGGAAGGGGCAGAAAGGCACAACTCTGGGATGTAAAGAGACCTCCTGAGTTGGCCTCCACAACCATTTGACTGTGGCTGAAGTGGGGTCAAGGGGAGACGACCAACCATCACAATGAAGTGACCCCCCTTCCACCCTTCTGCTAAAGTAACTCGCCACTCTGTGGAGCGGGGTGCACCAGCACTGCCAGGTTCAGCATTAGAAACACTTAAGTCATGGCTGCTCAAAGAATGCATTGTTCTCTGAAACTGGACGGCTGGATTAGAGGAAAAGCAGCAGCGCTGGTATGCCTCTGCTGCTGAAAACACAACTAACACAACATTGCTGTGGAAGCTTTTTGTGGATTTTTAGCTACAGAGAGGTGTCTATGAAGTGCTTTAGTAGTAAATAGTGATTAAGAAAAAATGTGAAAATGTACTGTTTTGTTTTCTGTCTGTCGTTCCTACCTGCCAAATAGACAGACACCCCCAGGCAGAATAGTCCAATCGCCACATGTCGTACAGCTCTGCTATCCAGAAGGAACCAGTCTGCTCTGTTGAAAGAGACCCCATGTCAGCACCTACAGTATGTTTGCACTTTCGCGTTGATGCTTCACTTTTGAAATCAATGTATTGGTTAATAAAAATAGAACAATATCTTTGTGTTTGTTTTCCCAGAAAAGTTTGTTTTGTCAATCGAAAATCGTGGGATTACTGGGTATTTGGGTTTATTTGATATGCATATTGTGACACTAGTTATTATTTCCCCTTTTTCTGGAATGCCCCCTTATGTCAGCAGGGAGGTCCCAGGCTTTGGTGTTGAATTAGTATACCGACGTGGGAAAGGGCCAGCGCGAGGCCGTGTGCTGGGTGCATAATAAGAGGAAGGCCATTGTTTAGATAGGATTCATAAGAGTTGTGGGGGGTGTTGACCAAAGGCATTGCAGTCCTTTGCTCTCTGACACATAAGCTAGCCCCATTTTTTTATATATATATACTTCTGAAACCATGTTTTCTTTACACAAAACCTAATAGTTAAATTTAGTATCCAGGACAAGGCTGTGGTTAGTAGCATTAACAACGAAAGAAGATTGTGTGGGCACGAGGAGAAACACATGCAAACAGCTTTTTTTTCATTTTTTTTTTCAACGGTAGCAACAGTGTTTTGAACAGAAAAGAGGAACCAATGTAGGATGTGAAGCAGAAATACTTTCTTTTCTTAAAATTAAGATAAGTGATGAATTCCAAGGACTTGCCCTGCTTAGGACATTATTTTCATTTATTCTCAAGAAGTACGAAAGCCATGAGAAAACCTAAGTAATGATACCTGTGAAACACATAAAAATGTGTTTGTTTAATTTATGTACTAAACTAACAAAACAATATTGATTTAAAAATAATATATCGACTTTTGGAGGAGCTGCATTTATTACAAAAAGATTCACCTAGGCTAGAATGTCAGACTTATCCGAGCTTGTGTTAACTTCACTAGAACCTTCAGGGAATGTTCCCCAAAGTTTTGACCAGGTATAAACCTCAAATTGCTGTCAGGAAATGTTGGCCATAGGTTAATGATATGATCTTCTGATAACCTTTAGTAAATGTTGCCTAAAGGCATAACTTTCTAAACACACAAAAGAAAGAACCATTGATTGAATGTTCTCTTAAGGATTTCTACAATTCACAGGTAACATTTTGGAGGCTACGCTAGCATACCAGACCGTACCAAGCAAATACTAACCTTACTAGAACCCAAAGGGGAAAAAAGAAGAGTCCTATTGAAAAAACATTCAGACAATTCCCTCTTAAATGATATTCTAACCTTCAGGAAACCTTTAGAGAATGTTTCTGAAAGGTTAGTTTCAACATTGTCAGCGAACGTTTGTGGTAAAGGGGAATAATGTTGGAGGTTCCTTATATGTTATCTACAACTTTTATGTTGAGGAACGCTATGGGAACATTCCCGAAATGTTATCTGTTATCTGTGTTTATTTATGAAATGATCTTTAAAGAATCCTCAGACAACGTTCACAACATTTACAGTTTAATCTCGGAGAACATTCTTTTTGGAACTGAATGGAAAATTAAAGAACAAGCTGGGCTAGCATTCAAGACCTTTTCAAGCAAAAACTACCCTTACTGACCCTAAATGAATTATGTTTTCATAAGATTATAACAAGTGACCCTCACAGAAAATTCAGAAAAAGTTACTGATTTTCCATACTGATACACACTGACACATAAAGTTTCTGAACTTGCACAGAATATAATAATCTACAACTTTCAAAATGTAACATTGGAGAACCTACAAGTTAGATTCTTAGCGTTATCTTCAACTTTTGTAGGATTTTCTGAGTACTCTGCTGGTTCCCCAAATTTTATCTACAGCTTCCACAACCTCAGGGTGTATCTGCATGTCTCATTATTTAGAGGAACATCTATTTTTAGAAACATTTAGAGAACCTTTAGGGAATGTTACCTGAAGTGTTACTACAACTTTCCTAATGTAATCTTAAGATAACATGTGGAGGACAGAATTACAGAAGGTTCTAATATCAACCTTTCTGAGAGCTACTTAAGTTCCCAGAAGATTCAGCAACTTTTAATACAGAATTGTAAGTATTTTTTTTTTTTTTTACATTTCCACCTTAAAACACTTTAAAAGGAAAGTTTTTCGTTTTAAAAAAAAACAGCCAGTAAGGTTAAAATGGTGTATTTTTCATCAATAATGTTGGAGGCTTTTGTAAGTTTTACAGCCTGATAAACAAGGCAGTCTGCTTGCCAAAACTGAACAATTTTACTTCTCAGCGACAAAAAAGTGAAACATAAATCTGTCCCATTTTGAAAGCAGTTCCAATACCCCTCAACAGGTTGAATTAATATTCTAATTAGCTTCAAATTATGGTTTAAATCTGCGTCACAACTGGCTGCTCCTTGAACCAGCTGCTTCAGCTGCAGCAGGCCAAATACCTCTCGGTGTCCTGCTCCCCTCTGCAGACCTCCGTGGAAAAGTAGCTGTGGAGGAGACTGACGACCACGGAGCTCAAGTTAAGGGTGAGGGACAGCGCTGAGAGCACCGTGGAGACGGGCAGCAGTACTGGCCAGACGTGAGCGGGTATGACCGAGGAGGAGGCGACGGTGGTGGACTCCTTCACCGCCGCCTGGTGGGACCGCAGCTGGAATATTAAGATCACCGATAAGACGGTCATGATGGCCGACAGCACTCCCAGGAAGGACAGGACAATTAAAGACCTCTGGCTGTACTTGAGCGTCATGTTTATCCTGAAATTGGCTCCAGAAGGGCGGAAAGAGAAGCTCCCCGTCGTCCAGTGGGACTCCCCAACTCCCTACAGTCCTGCGCCGTGGGCAGGCATTGCAGCGTGTGGAAAATGTTCCCGGAGGTCCTGTCCGGAGGGAAACCTTTTTCTTCCTCGGTATGGATTTCAGCTGAGTGGCAGGGCGCCCCGCTGCTCTGTCTGAGCATGTGATGGGCTTTAAATCCCCCAGATTAAAAAGTTCGCGGCAACAATGGACTTTTTCTCCGGGAACGTCGGAAACAATGGCTTGGCGTGTTCACGGGAGAGCGCGCAGAACACAGTCATCAAACAATGACAGGACTGAGCATAATGTCCTACATACGATATGAGTGGATAAAAAGTGCTTACTCTTTTATTTGTCTTGTGAGAATTACAACTTCAACTGATAGTTATGAGCCCACTACTTTAAAAGCGTTTAGTTATTAAATAAACTAATACTATTCTGAGTAAAGCAGGATTTGCTCTTCTTAAATACATTTATTATCATTATTGTTGACTTAATCTAAATTATTATTTATCGTCAGTTTTCATCCATATTTGTTTTCACTGAAGATGCAATATATAGCACTCTAAATACTTGTTCTCACTCCTGGTAAGTGTTTTATTAATAATAATTTTAAAAAAGCTCTGTTGGAATACAATACATTTTTATCACTGTTATCAGGGCCACAATTATGAGGATGACGGTCCCAGGGGCCCTTTTATAAGAAGCTTTTTATAATTACTATTGCAATCGCATCAACTGTAGTTGTCCATTCTAAAAATGTCCCTTAGGAACTTGGCAAAGTTTCTATAAATGTCTTCCTCCTTAAATAATTGTTCCCTGATTGTTATTACAGTTGACTGTACACAGGCTTGCCGGTTGTGACCATTTTCAACAAGTTGCAGATTGAGGTGTCTAGACAAGATCCACAAAATTAAACCCCCTCACAGTGACGGGCTTAAAACGTCTCTTCTTCTTTGGATATGTTTCTCACCTCTCCCAGCATCCTCCTCGCTGTGCTTCATGTCATGAATGTGCGTTCTCTACAAGCTTCATTCATCACAGTTCTAGATGGTTTAAACTTTTCAAGTTTTGCTTCAACTAAAGTGAGCAAGTTTAGTCCAGAAGCTAATTTTTTTTTTTTCAGCATTTCCAGCTTTAAGATCAACAAAAATTAGTATAAATTAAGCAACATGGTCTCCTGTCTTTCCCAGTGTTAGGAGTGGCCAAGAGAAATGGGCCCCTGTGCCATGTCACATTTCTAAACAAAGAAAACAGTAAGACACGGGTTACGATTGAAAGTTAGTGGACCCTCTGATCAACCTAAAATGTAATGTGTTGCTAACAAATACAATGTATTTTACAAGAATTGTTAGTGCGCCATTAGATGTGATTTCAGAAAAAATGTGTATATGTTTTTTATGTGACACATTTCTTCCCAGCTATCAAACATGCTCACATTAAAGGTTGTGTGTTTACCAATTGATCAATTAAGAAGATGATGCTTCTGTGATAAACAAGAAAGCTTCTTACATATTTTTACAATGTGTAAGAAGAGGGAGATGTTTCATGTTTCCTTTGGTCAGATGTCCTCAACCAAAAGTGGATGCATTTGCTTATTACAGGTCATAAACAACTGTAATAAATATATTTAGGAAAAAGTAATAACCTCACAACTGTAGCGCAAAATCAGGCTTTCAACTCAGCTCGAGTAACTTCAGATTTGTTTATACAGAGTAGGTTTTGCACAGAAAGTATTGTAAGTAATAATCTCTAAAAAAAAAAGAAAAGTTTAACAAAAACATTTCTAAGTCAGTTTCTGTGGATTCCTGAAATCTAGCATTATTTAACTCACTCAAATTACACAACATCAATGCATCTTACTATGCATACTTCTACATCTTGCAAAAATAATCGGCACATAAATGTGTATATGACAAAAGGCTCCAGTCTACTTTAAGATTAGCCTACTTCTTATGCTGTAATATGAACAGCCACCCTCTCCTCGTGAAGTGATTAAAGGATTACTGCTGGTCTTTTCAACAGGACACTACTTTATCTACTGCAGGTAGAATAAAGCATTTAAACTGAGGAGAGACGTAATAAATAACGCGAATGCGTTGGGCATTCTTAGAATTTCTTGTGTTCAAAATGGGACCTTGTTAGCTGTAAGCTACACTGAAGCTTGAAGACTTTGCAGGCAGCTGAGATCTCTCTTGTGGCTTATATTCCCTATTTTGTAAAACATGCTTTTTAATTTTTGATTTTTGTTCGGCCTTTTCGTAAAACCTCTCTCACTTCTGCAGAAAAAGCATGACTTATCAAAGATTAAATTTTTTTTCATAAGACAAACTTTTTTTTTGCCAAATTTTTACAGCAAGTTCTTTACCATTCGCTTTAATCCAACTGAAAGGAATTTTTTTGTAATTTTTTTTACGTGCTCTTCATAAACACAGTGATAAACCACAAGTACCTTGACACACTTAAAGCCTGCGACTTTTGTTACAAAGGCCTGTCTGTTCTGTTACAAGTTGGGGGTTGGTGGGAAGGTAAAGGTGTAACCCTTATTCTGCTGAGATGCAGATAAGGCTGTAGCTATAAAGACGCACAATGTGAAGAATTGCTCTCACACATGTACACTGACCATGCAGGCTATTTCTGAATCCGACAGCTTCACCACATGCTCTAAAAGGGACGCGGCTGATCTTGTCGAAAGCAGAAGTGAGACGTTTCAGGAAAATGAAAAAAAAAAAGAAAAAGATGAGAAGATCTCAAAGGCACCTTTATCTCCGCACGGCTCTTCTCCTTTACTTGATTTATCACTGATTCCAAGTATGGTATGAATATGGTTGTGATTCGATTACCCCGACGGTCCACCGCACTGCTAGAGGTTTCACCGAAAGTCACAAATATATATATATATATATATATATATGTATATATATGTGTGTACAAAATCCCACTTGGAAACATAAAGTTTCCTCTCCACAGCAGGTGATCTGCTTCTTGTATGAATAGAGGGGGACCTGGCATTATTCGTCTACAGACGAATCCTGAAGGTATAGACTGTGGCGGTCTGCAGCGGATGTTGCTAAGTATTGCATCAGATGTACAGTTTGAGACTAAACCCCTCGGGATTTCAAACTGTGTGTGTCTGAACCTGCATTTTTGAGTGTGTCTGTGCCTGCATGCTGTTCGTCTGTGTGAGGCAGTGAGATGGAGCTGTTATCCACACTTACGCAGATTATCTCTGCTAATAATTTGTCGCCCTATTATTTTTAGGAGGACCATTTATTGTTGTGCCTCCCAGAAATAGACAATAATGTGGCTCATGCAGAGATTCATTTATTACCTCTAAATATAAAAACTGACCACATGTCTGCTCCCCGTTTTGATTTTGATCATCCTATTTTTCCTTCTTTTTTTGTTTGTTTTTGTTTTGATACTTGTTATTGGTCACCTGCTCTTTATATTTTATAGCTATATTTAGGTGATCTAATCCATTTCAGGAACAGATTCTGATGGCCTACATGCTTGTTTATAATGAGAGATTTGAGTTTTATTTAGAAATGGTTCACAGAAGGTTACAGGCGCATCGCAATAAATTAGAATGTAAATGTAATTCAGTTAAATAATTGGGTTTTTTTTCTCAAAAAGTGAAGCTTCTATCCTAGAATTATTGCAAAGAGTTATACATTCCAAGCATTTATTATTGGTGATTTGGTGATCACAGCTAAAGAAAACCCAAAATTAGGTTTTTCAGAAAATGAAAATGTGACAAATAGTCAACAAAAAAAAAAAAAAAAGATTTCAGTACAAAAAATGAGGCTACTGAAATATATATCTTTGTACTGAACAACAAATGCTCTCAGGGCTGTTACTTATCCGGCCTCTTTTCGCATGAATTACTGCATCAATGCAGCACAGCATGGAGAAAATCAGCCTGTGGTTCTTCTGAAGCGTTCAGAAAGGCCATGTTGTTTTAATTTTGACCCTCAGCTCCTCCACATAACTCTTCCGTGTCCTGTCTTCCTCCTGACGATCCCCCACTGACCCAACCTCACTGAAGTTGCATCAGGGAATCTTCTGCAAGTTAGATGATTGCTTCTTTTATTTACTTTTACCGATTTTAGGCGTCATTGCAGAGTTTCTAGATTAACGTACGGTGGCAATATACGTATGACAGACAAGAGTGGCTTGCGCAGGATAGTGAGGGGAGCTGAACGGGTCACTCATCTTTGGGGCCTCCCTCTCTGTGCAGGATCTATTTCAGGGTGGCAGCAGGAACAGGGCTCTGAACATTTTGAGAGACTCAAATGTCTCTCAACAGTCGGAGTCAGGCAAATGGTGCATCAAGTACAGAACCACCAGAGCCCATGCTGAAAGCTGTGAAAGTGCTGAAGATGCTGTTAATTCAGAAGTGAGCCAACATGCTGCTGCAGTTTCATACCATAGAGAGAAAGACTGATAGGTAGCGGCGGCTGGTGGTGATATTTGAAGGGTGGGCAATATATATATATATATATATATGGTAACACTTTATTTGATGGGTTGTGAATAAGACTGTCATGACACCGTCATAACCATGACATAACACCTGTCATGAACATGAGAAAGTCTTCAGGAATATTTATAACTGTTGTCATAAAGTGTCATTCAGTAAATCATGTCACTTTTAATAGAAAGTTCACATTATTCAAAATGTCTTCGTTATGACAACTTGACATTAACCAAGAAATTATGATCTGACATAAATTTGTTACTAAAGTATTACTGATTAAACTTTAGCTTTAATAACATAAAACTACATAATTTTTAAACTTTAATCAGTAATACTTTTGTAACAAATTTATGTCAGATCATGATTTCTTGGTTAATGTCAAGTTGTCATAACAAAGACATTTTGAATAATGTCAACTTTGTACTAAAAGTGTCATGATTTACCGAATGACACTTTATGACAACAGTTATAAATATTCCTGAAGACTTACTCATGTTCATGACAGGCGTTATGTGATGGTTATGATGGTGTCATGACAGTCTTATTCACAACCTGTCAAATAAAGTGTTACCATATATACAGTATATGTGTGTGTGGGGGGCGCGGGGTGGGTGTGCGCGTGCATGTGTACATGTATCTTTTTCACACTACATCTGTTTAATAATCCCTGATGAACAGTATGCAGTTTTTGCATACTATTTGCTATTCAGTGACATGAACATAAATTGATTGGATTTGATTCGATTCTTGCTACAAACACTAATTCAGTCGCTCCAAGGCCTGAGCTCATCTGACTCAGTCTTCTCTTCCTTATCAGTCCAAATGCAAATGTGGACTGAAGACAGATCAGTAAAGCACACAAACCTTTCTGCTTTTTCTTAGCAGGTGAAGTCCAGGTGTTTCAAAGTGGATCCAAAACATGGGCTAATTTGACCACAGAACAAGGGTAGGCTGTCTTTCTGTTCATCTGAGGTGAGCTTGTTACGAGGCTTTAAAACACAAAGCCAACATGTGGAATAGAGTTTGAGATTGCACTAGATTCTGATTTTCAAATGTTCTTCCAATTTATACACCAGTCATGGTGATGTGAGCGATTTTTCTTCAACAGAAGACTTAAATGGTTTTCGTAATATCTTCACTAAATGTTTTAGGATACTTAAGTTGATTGGTATTTTGCACTGGCCTATTCTTTCTTGAAAAGATGAAGCCTTTGCTGATCTCTCCCCTTTGTGCTAAACTGTGACACCCTCACGTTTCACTAAATTATGGACAGGACCTTTCTCACCTCTGCCTTCTGCCTTCTGCATTTGAAAATGCAATGGATATACATTAAAATAAAGCGCTACAATTTCTGCTAACTTCTCAACTTTTCAGGAAATTATGCATATGAATTTATTACAAGTTTGCCATCTGTATGACTTGGGATAAAAGACAATAGTAATTTACTGAACCAAATTACTACTTCTTCATCTTCTAACACTTTTAATGCTGCATTAATTTTATAGATTCGTGGTATGCCGTGCAACCTTTCCCATTTAAGATTGATAACCCCTTTTTTTATTTTTGTAAAACACAGAAAAAATGCATATTCTTTTTTTTTTTTTTTTAAATAATAGGCCTTGTAAAGATTCTGACAAACCTTAAAACCACACACTGATCTATTGTAGACTGATTTATTTTTCAGTTAATGTGAACATAAATGATTATTTTTAAGGAAGGTTGACAAGGCACTCATTTAAATGTTTTCTTTTTCTTTTTTCCCATGTTAAATTTTTTTAACAAGATGTTTATTTACCGATTTAACGATTTTCATCTTTGATTTCATTCTTGTTTGGACAAAATCTACACAGTGTGACTCACTATAAAACTTGGTTAAAATTCTGTGGTAAATTCCCAATTAATAGGCACTCAGTGACATAAACGTTTATTTTGTTTGGGATTTTTTTCTAAATAAAAAATTACTCTTCAAAATAAATTGAAATGCTATGTTAAAATGAAGTCAGACAACATTAGCATGCTATTTGATTCCAGAAATATGAAAACTTTATTCTGCGCTTTCAGTTGTTATCTTCAAATAGATATTTCCATTATTTCTATAGAGAGGTAATGCCAGTTGTATAGTTTTTGCAAATTTGTTTTGCATCTTTAGGACCAAGGTTTTGCTTTGAAATAGTTTTCTTTGCCCTTTCATGCTGTAGCACTTTGAAAGATGTCTTACGATATGTCAGGCTTCAAAAACACATAAATACGTGACCTTCTCTCTAATATCTGCTTCATGATTATGCAGTGTTTGGTATTTTAAACTCACTTGATATCCAGGTTGCAATCTCTAAAAGGGGAAATGACTCTGAACTGCTCACAAGTTTGCAAATGGTGACGACTTTTCACAAGAAGTCAAGGCTTTATATAGCAGTATCTGCTGCAAGGCTTGGGCAGCGTAAATCAACATTTTTGTACATGGTCTTAAACGTACAGAGGAAACGTTCTTTTTAAACATTTTAATCAAAACCAGTCAATACCATTTCTGGCATACCTAACAGATTTAAGTTCACTATTAATGACATAGGTCAGAAGCAGATGATGCAGATTTTAAAGCTTTTCCAGGAATCAAATTCTTCTAGTTTTGCTTTGAAACTCAGCTGCCTTAAGCTTTTCTGGCGGACTGAAGATAATGTCAATTTGATAAGTACAGAGCTACATAATAACACCTTTCTGACTGTTAAACACAGTGGAGGAGTTGTCATGGTTTGGGGTTGTGTTACTGACCTGACCATGATGGAAAATGAGGCGTTATTTCACAATGCTGTTTTCTGAGAGCTTCTGAGCAAGTGGGCCTCAAGATCCAGAACTACTCTGTACTGACCCAAAATATACAGCGTTTATTTAGCTCTTTTCCATATCAGTACTGAATGTTATGAATCTTTTAGGCTGAAGCCACTACAAGATTCATAACCATTCGTAAAGATGTTGCTGTAATTAACACAGATATTTAAAGCATAAATGTATTGCAGTATATAATTTGTTTCATACAAAAGAAAACATGTTAAAATAATGTGACATGAATTATTACAGTTGAGACAAAGACTCATCGCTGTTGTCATTTTACAACAGCGATGAATTAATGTGGATGGGTGCCTCTCCTTTTATTCCCATGCCATAAATATCCATGAATAAAAAGCAACAAACTGTGGAAGTGTGTTTTATGGGTGAGAGTGGGCAGCAACATGTTGGGGGAGGGCAGTTAAGATAACCTATGTTACAACTCTCCAGCACTTTGACCTCAAATTGTAGAAATGCTTTTATGGAAAACCTGTGTGGTTTTGAAATTTTTTAAAACAGATTTTGCTACATTGAATACGGCACATGCCTGCTTTAAATCTACTAGTCCTGGCCTAAATTAACATCAGTGTGTGCTTTTGTAACTATTTTAACAGTTTATGTGGGATTTCAGATGAAAAACGGTCATACAATATGTGACTTTTTCCAAGGCGGATCTTCTATTTAATTTAGCGCTTTGCTTAATTTAATGTTAAATATATAATCACGTAATGATTAAAAGTTGAATTTAAGTGGCATTTTCTATTTGCACCGCAAACCCTGCCAACTTTCCTTGTGAAGACCTTTAAGTCACAAAAGAAAAATAACATAAAATAAAAACGTTCAGAAATTGTCCCGGTCTGGACTAGTTCGTCTGCGTTGTCTTTAAAAAGTACGATACAATACTTTTCTTCTTCTTCTTCTTTTTACTTTTTGTTCAAAAACTGCGGGTATGTTTTGGAGAGGGGTGCGTTTGAATCTGGATGGGAGGCGGAGGGGGACTGCGTCCAATGGCAGGGGTGGGGAGGCGGTGTACGGTGGCGGGGAGGCGGGCGGCGCAGCAGCAGCGGCCAGCTGTTGGAAAGCGGCGCGCGGCGCTCCTGAACCTCCCGCTGCGTCCGCATCAGGTGGATATTTGTTCATCAGCCCAGCAACAGAGTGCACACGTCGGGACTCCTCCTGCTCGTTTTAGTAGATACCTGCGGTTCTTATAGTCGACTTCACGTTTCTTTTTTCGCGTCTCTCAAACTGGTCAAGTGTGGCGTAACACTTGCTAAACAAATCAAGTAGGAACAAAAAGAGAGGACATCGACAGAAAAAAAAAAGAGAAAGGTAAGCTTGTTAACAGCGTACGTTTAGATATTGTCATTGTGTAATTTTTTGGGGGTGTTTTAAGGGAAATGAGCAGCGTTTCCTTGGGTTTCCTGCGCGGCAGATTTCATGACACAGCTGTGTGTTAAGTACCTGTTGCTGTGTTATTAAGATCTGTCTGTAGATGAAGCTATATTAGACAGAGGTGCTTGGCAACTCGGGGACAGGCGGGCTATTCTTATACGCTCTATTTTGACTGACGTAAACAATACATTGGGTTTAATAATGCACAAACATTTCCCCCAGTTTCGTACCTTGGCATTATTTTTTATTTCTAAGGTTATAGAGGTCATTGTTTCAATTTACATCTCTCCTTTGTGAAAATTGGCCCATGCCATGATACCTCCTCTTCCAAATTAGATAGATAGATAGATAGATAGATAGATAGATAGATAGATAGATAGATAGATAGATAGATAGATAGATAGATAGATAGATAGATAGATAGATAGATAGATAGATAGATAGATTTTTGCAGGAAATTGAGGTCGTGCCATTTTGTGGTAAGCTTTCACTGACGGCTGGTTCCGATTTGCAGGAAATAAAAATTCTTTAAATGGCTGCCCACCAAATACACAAAGTCCTGAAATCTTTCATTCTCTATTTACTGAAAGGTCAAATGTCCTGATTGCGCCCGGAGTATGCACCATTGCTTCTCCGATCAAAAATATCAAGGCAATTGAATTATCTCCAGTTAAAATTAGACAAAAATTTCCTCACCATTACAGCGCTCGGGCCTGTCGTGAGTTTATGAACTGTCTGACCCTCAAGCTGACACACACCCCCGTACACCACCCCCCATACACACACATACACACACACGCACACAAACATAGGCTTTTGTGCTACATGTAGATGTGAATTATTAAGAAGCTATGAGTTATCATAAGTACATTTAAAAATACACATGTTTTTAAGAAGTCTAACTACATAACTCAAAAGTTGTTTTTTTTAACCCAAAGTTGATGCAGTACAACTTTGGGATCTGGAGTGCTTACGCTTCTTTGCACGTGAATTAAACTTGAGTTATCAGTAGGTTGACTGTGTCTCTGCTTGGACTCACCTGGTGCTGATTTTTTTTTCACTCCTTCCCAGTCCGTCTCTTTAGATCATTTATTACTGGAATCCCTCTTTCGTCTTGAGTGCCACTTAGGCAAAAAAAAACTTTCTTAAATTGAAAGGAGGAACCGAAGCCGTCTGCGCAACGTCTATACATGCCACATAGTTTAGCAAAATATTATTTGATACAGTATTATAAAGTAGTCTTCTGTTTATGCGACCTTAATGGATTCCTTTAAACTATCTGTGATTTGTTTGCATTTCTTTTGTTACATTTGCAAAATAAAATATATAAAAAAAATACAGAAGTATAGTTTAACACTACTGCAGTAATTAAATATGGTTCAAAATGAGGTACAAATAATGTATGTTTAAAAGGCTGGTTGTAAAAAAAGATACCGAGATGCTGTTCAAATCTGACAAAGCTGCTCTCGGCATTGGCTGAGCCACTATATTATAATTCTTTAACTGTACTCGATCTCTCCAGACCTGCTTGGTGGGGGGAATCTTCCGCAGTGGTCACTGTAATTTAAAAAAGTTTAAAAAATCTCAAGATACAATAAATTGTCAAAAAATGAGCGACAAACACTGAACAACTAACATTGTGGCACTATTTTAAAAAGACTGCAACTGACCTAAATATACAGAAACGGTTTCCTGGACTTTATTACAGCCGTGTGGAAGGATTTCTGTTACCAAGCGTTACTGAGTGTTAAACATAACGCTACGTCTATGTTAGTGTTGCTGACATTCATGTTCGCTACATGCTCGCTTCGGAGGAAGGATTTCTGTAAAGTCAATGGCTCAAGGTGGTCCGCTGCTCGTAGGTACCCTGCTTTTTACCAAGTGGTGTTAAATGATCAGCTATGATTAGGATCAATAATGCTGTGATCAGGATATTTTATTGGTGCTGGATGTGACATTCAGACCTTCTTAGACTGAATTGACCTGGTTTGGACTGAATTTGAACCTGTGAATTTGAAAATATATATTTTTTTCTGCCAAGTACCTTGAGGCTTTTGTTGTATGTTATGTTAATACAAATAAACCCAATTGAACGAAACTAACATTTTCCCCAAAGAACGTCTCATACGCTGTTAGAGATCAAACCCTTTGAGGATTAAATATTGTTGGTTTTGAACCTTCCCTAAAAGTACGCTGCTCTGTCAGAAATTTTAAAGGAAGTGGATTTTTGTGTCTCTAGCTACATTTACAGAACTCAAAAATATTTTCTCTGGAATGATCAAACTTTATTCAGCTGTAATTATAATTTCATATTGATTATGATGTTATGCACTTTGCTCCTGCTGCAGTTAGATTTTGTAAACACTTGTCTGAATTTTCTCAGGTTTCTGTCAAGAACATTAATAATATTGTTTTACAGCAAGCTGAATAACACAGTGACTCAGTGTCTCTTGCTAATACGTGTAGGCTCCTATAGCCACACTTAACACACGTTAATTCCTGATGACTCCCTGTACTCTCTTTTGATGTCAGATAATCAGCTATAATCTGCCTCAGTTGATGTGCCTGCACGTGTTTACCAACTTTCTGAAACATTTACTCGCCACCATGCTCTGAATGACTCATGGAAAGAAAACCATCAAAGCAGAACCCTCAATTCTGTGCAAATGCCCTACTTTTTTCCCTTTCTCATTCATGCGTGAAGTTTACTTCAGCATGATCACATGGTGCATACAGTGTAAAACAGTCAGTGTGAGTTAATTGGAATCGAACTGATTGAAATGGACCTGTTTGATTTTTTTTCTCTTCTTTTTACTTTTCTCTGCACCTGGTGCAGTTCCTGGTGATCTGCAAGAGGATCCCGGTGTGTTGCAGAGCCGGTGTGTTTTCTGCTGTCTTTTGGATCTAATAGTCATTTTCCATCACAGACCCATGAGCAGCTTTCTTTATGTGCAATCAACACTCTATGATCGTACTTCTGTCTCGTATTCACGAGGTTTTCAAGTACATGCAAACGAGACACGTTTCTTTTTCCTTTTCATCTCCACCTTTTCTCAGAGATGGCTTGCTCAGGAGTCGACCTGCGAGATGAAAGGTCACAAGGAGCAGGTAGATTCTGGTTTACCTTACAGATCTGCACACACGCGGACCTCAAATAGCCGTTTTAATATGGGAAATCTTGCATTATGAGCCGTGAGGCACAGCCAGGCTTTTCCTGCCCGTCTTGGCCTTTAGGCTCTTGACAAACCTGTGAAACCACAAAGAGCACTGCAGCCAGCTCTGCGCTGCCTGGCTGGATGCAGGGCTATATTTACTCATTTAGTGATGTGTTTTTCACAGAGCAGTCTGTGGCGCTTGGTAGCTGTAATTTGGTTATTTGGAAGACGAGGGGAACCTTCTGTAAAGACGCGAGATAAAGATCTTTTTGCGCTGCTTAAAACATATGTCCCACTTCCCTGTCTTTCCACCCATAAAATGTCTTGATATGAGGTTAAATTGTCTCACTTCTGGTGTGAAAAAAGCTAAAGAGCTTGCCTGAGGCCTTGTGTGAATTCTTTGTGGTATCAAGGTTGTCAGTCAGACAGACCAACACTGGTTTTTGTGGTCCTATTTGTCCATTACGTCCTCTGTTTCGCCGAAGGGCATCGTAGGTTTAGTGACGATGTGTCACATGTCCGGTGCATTGGATTTCATTTAACTTTATAAGGTAATTGTCAAAGAAGCAGATTCCACCAGAAGTGACCCAGATGTCTTTGTGCCAAACTTATGTTGAGGGGCAAGCGGGCACTTCAGGGGTCATGGGAACATGGGCGCCATATCCGCTCAAGCAGCATCAGCGGGGGCAAGCGACTAAATTTAGAAAACTCTGCTACACGTCTAGAATTAAAGGGGAAAACCAGGGAAAATTCCTCAGGGGTTTGGAGATGCATCGTACGGTCATCATGAAGTCACCAACAAGAGGTGCAAGTTAGTGTTTTGCTGCAAAGCACGGAAGAGTCCAGCAAAAGTAGCAAATTTTTATCTACTATAATCCCATGGTCAGTAGAAGAGGAGTGAGAGCGAGGTTTTTGACACCAAGTAAATAAAGAAAACAGAGTTTCAAAACATTCTCAAGCCAGCCGCAATCCATCCATGTCTATGCCCTCTGCCCCTCAGAGTCCCGCTTTTTCTCCGACCTAGCTGTGCATGAGAGAGGAGTGGGTGGCTCACGTCGTCGGGCCATCTTTCAAAAGCACACATACAAACACACCCACACACACGCGCACGCACATACCGTTTTCCTTCTACTGTTTGGTTTAAGCTATTGCCTGCTGAACCTCTAAAAAGGAGCCGTGGACTGTATTTTTAACCCCGTCTCTTGGGGCCAAGCGGTGTATTCGAGCACCGCGCTGCTAGGCTGGGGAGGGGGGGAGAGTAACACACGCAGACTGAAAGAGTCTGCGTGGACAAATGGTCTGGCAAAAGTGGCTCTGACTTCAGACCACATCGCCTTATGGTGGTAAAAATAAACATCTACCCCCCACCCCCCATGAACTGAGAGGAAGGAACCTGAGTCACTTAAACCAAACTGAGGATATTTTCTCATCAGAAATATACGGATGTGAGAGACTTTTCTTGTGTTTTTTTTTTTTTTAAAGAAAGGTGGATTTTGCTTGAAAAAGTAAATAATTTTGTAAAATCTTAAGGTTTGCATTTTTTATTTTAGTTTTATGTAACCAGAAATAGGCTGAGTTAACTCCGTCAGGAGTCGGGATGTAGAAGTGTTGAACTTAAATATGTGCATTCACATAAGAATAGAACAACATAAAAATGTCCTTTATTCTTATATTTTTTTATTTATCAGGATTTTGCCTAAATGACACACAAGATACCACCCCCAAAAAACTCCTGTGTTGCCAGTTGCCTTCTGGAGTCACCTGCTCAATAAAAAGTCCAGATGTGTTTACTTTAATTTTTAAAATATATACCCAGCTGTCATGTAAATTTATTAGAGAACATTATTGAACAAAAATCTATTAGCGACAGACCACACATCCAGCTTTTATTTAAAAGTGGCAAGACAAAACAGTTGGTGGAAGAAAGCCATCAGAAGTGCCATTTGCATTTTCCAGAAAAACATAAATGATGGGACCAACTTCCTGATGAGGAAACGTGGTAGTGGCAGCATCGTGGTATGGAGATGCTTTTTTTTTTAACCTTGAAAGGGAAGCTGGCAGGTTTGCGACAAAAATGCAAAAAACGTTAAAAGTCCTGTAATCAACTGTCATTTGTTTTCAGACTCGTGGGAGAAGACATGGGGAGAAAGAAAATCCAAATTTCTCGTATTCTTGACCAGAGAAACAGACAGGTGAGCCTTCACGTGCCACAAGCATAACTGTCTCAGACGTTTTTGTGAATTTTTAATATCAGTCTCATAACTGTTGCTAAGAGATGTTTGATACCAAACTGACTTTTTTTTTTATTATTCTGGCGATATTCTCTTTTTCATTATTGAAATTCTCATGTTCAGCAAAGCAATACAATAGATGGAATGTCTAATGTGCTTCATCAGATAAATAAAAGCTGCGAAGATCAAAACTCAGTAAAATACGTTCAGGAAAATCAAAGCGTAGGAACGGGCTAAAAGAAGCGGCTAATCCAACATAAAAGATCAAATTAAAAGCCAACGTAAAAAAAAAAGTGTTTTCACCTCTTAAAGCAAAAAATACCGTAGAGACTGCAGTTTGGATGTCAAGAGTTTGTTATTTTCAGTGCACATATTTTTATCAATATCCTTTAGATTTCCATGTTAGAGATAAAGAAAAAAATATCCCGTGCTGTTTTGCGTGTTCAAAACAACCAGAGCGAACACTGCCCTATCTGACATGTAAATCAGTGTGATGCGATTAAAATGTTCTGCTTCTACGCATTTATGAACTTTTGCGTTTAGTCAGAAAATGACTTTTAGACATTTGATTAGCAGATAGGCAGAAAAGCTCGTTGTGTTGCATTTTGACAAGGAGGGGTTTTCTTGTTTTGTCTTGGGTTTATACTTTGCTGCATCTCTGCTAACCTCTGCACACCTCTCAAGTTAAAAAAAATAATAACAAAGAAACACTTTGCAAACTTCTATATTTTTATAACATAGATACAATACAAAACATTTGTATCTTCAAAATATAAAGGAAATGCTTTCAGGAGTAATAAGGTTTTGAAACTATTATCTAAGTCTTGACAAGACAGAAATAGTGCCATCAAAGTGGGTCGATATGATAATTTGCTGAATTGTCTGGTAAGAGGAGGCAACTTCTGCTATGATGGAGAGCTCTAAGTCTAATCAGGTCTAAGTCCTGGTTGTCAACAACTCAACTTTTTCTTATTGCCTATAAATTTATGTAACCTGCAGAGGTTTTAGAAAATGAATTGAGGACACCAAAACACCAAAATGAAAAGAGGAAATTGGCTTCAGGATAAAGAAAATAAATATTTTAGAGTCAAGAAAGTTTATATACAGCGGTTTTTTTCTATGTAGACACTAGACTCTGAGGTATTTGTGCAAACCTGCAGTTCAGGGACGATTATAGTTTAAAAATACACGGCGAAATCCAAGATGAAAGAAATTTGAGGTCACAACAGAAGAGGACTGATGTTCGCAGCTTGTCCGTTGAACACTGTTCTTTTTGAGTTATTTGAATCGGAGATATTTTGAGTATCTTACATGTGTGATGAAAGACAGTCCTTATTACTGTACATATTGTGAAGTCCAGGTAGAAAGTGCCTGTTTGAGGATGTGCTCTTTACAGTTAAGATTTGGGGTCAGCAACCTTTTCGGTTTAAAGAGCTCATTTTACCCCGATGCTTTAAAAAATTACATTTGTCTGGATCTTATAAATTTGAATAAATACTTGAAAAAATTTGAAGCTAATGAAATTCAACTTATTAGATTTTAGAACAAAATAAGTAATCTTTTACAAAACAAAACAACAACAAAAGACTTTATTTTTTGAACGAGGCCACCTGAGTGAACTCTCTCTCCATTAATGAAAACCTTTTGTCATTGGTGCCCTCCTGTTGTTTATCCTCATTAACAACATGCAGAAGAACTGATGAATGGTACTAAAAATGACAGTGTTAAGCTCTCAAAAGGACATGACATATTGCATTTATTCACAGCATGCTGATTTGTCTTTTGTTTGTCTTTTTTCCCCTTCACTGTGGAAGGTGACCTTCACTAAGCGTAAGTTTGGCCTGATGAAGAAGGCGTACGAGCTGAGTGTGCTCTGTGACTGCGAAATCGCCCTCATCATCTTCAACAGCACCAACCGTCTGTTCCAGTACGCCAGCACTGACATGGACAAAGTTCTGCTGAAATACACAGAGTACAGCGAGCCGCACGAGAGTCGCACCAACACCGACATATTGGAGGTACTGTGAGAGCTTTGTAAAAGAAACCCCATGAAATTAGAAAAATCAAGTCTAGGCAAAATACATCAGTTGTTGCTAAATTGACATCACAAGAGACTGTTTGGAGTGCAATAATTGGGTGCTTTTATATTCCACATATAGTCACAAACTTGCATGCCATTAGTATATACTGTATTTGAGTTTGCATATACACATCTAACAGTGCCGAAAATACAAAAAGTAAGAGAGAATGTTGGAAACGTAATTGAGATGAGAAACAGAGAGAAGAAAATCTGAATTTATTCTAACTGATGTCGTCGTTGTAGCCCTGCTAGAGTTTTATTAGCAGAATGTTTTACAATGTTTTATGATAAATTGATGCATTATAAAGTTGTAGATTGCAAACTCCGAAACAGATCAACGCAGGAGGATGTGTTTCTACACCATTTTTCCATGATTGGCACGTTTCAACATGCAATCTTTTTTTTCCTGCATCAGACGCTGCGCAGGAAAGGCCACGGCCTGGACGGCTCCGAGCTCGACAGCGAGGAGAGCGCGCAGGCGGCGGCCGACAAGTATCCCGGCAGCGACAGCATGGATCTGTCTGTGGCTCGCCAGCGCTTCTGTGTCAGTCCACACACACACTTCTGCTTTCACTCGCTCGAGTCGACACAGATTTTTTTTGCAGCACAGATGCTCAGGTGGTGACAGTTTAGAAGTTGCGCTGTTGTTCTGATCCTCTGTGCCGTTCCTCATGTCTTCCAGCCTCCCTCTCTTTTGTCACCGGAGACTCAGTTCCTCGTGTCCGCCGGGTGTGAGAACGGCTTCCCCAACTCTTCGGCGTCCGGCGCAGCCTCCCACCGGCCCCCTGGGTTTAAAGCGCTGAGCTCTCGTCCGGGTTCTGCGAGTCCAGCAGGACCGCACCCGGCGTTCATGTCCCCACATCCAGGTGTGCACAGCAGCTCTCATAAAACACCAAATGAATTTTTTTTTTTTTTTTTTACAAAAGCAAAGCCTGAACAATATCTTAAATCATTTACGAAATTACATTTCATGCTAAGTCAAATTTGAAACATTTATTGTAGAGCTTTCCATTTGAGGCAGAGTGAACAGCATAAAAAAATCCATCCAGCATTCTGTTATATTCTCACAGAGAGTTCACAGTGAATTTCATGTGTATGCTGTCAGCTGTCTGTGCAGCTGGCTGTGAACTCACAGGAAGTGTGTGTGTGTCTGTGTGTGTGTGTGTTTGTGTACACTAATCCACACATGCAGTGAGCCTTTTTTTTGTGAAACTGGCCCTCCACCAGTGTAACAGCAGCTATAACCAGTTTTGTGGTTTTTGCACAGAATGCATCACACCTGCCTGTCATGTCGGCCTCTTTTACCATTTTCATCTTTACCTGCCGATCTCACGTAGCGATTCAGAATGATTTTGGTTTTAAATGACAACATGTTTACCTCTGTCATCTCGAGACAGATTCTGTCACGCTGCAAAAAAGCTCCTGTGGTTTTTTTTGTTTGTTAGTTTTTTTTTACTTTCATCAAGAAATGTATTAGTGTTGAGCTTTTAGTTTCCAGAAGAAGGAGGTGAAGAATGTGGCACTTAATAAATGAGTCGTCAATAGGTGAGGTAAGCTTTGGACTCCATTCACGCCCCGCTGTTCTCTCCCTCTGATTAGGCATCGGCTACTCCATGTTCTCCCATGGCAACCTGAACCGAGCTCTGGACATGAAAAGCCCTCCTCCTCTGAGCCTGGGCAGCGAAAACCTGCGGGCAGACGCTGCTAATCAGGCCATGGGGGCCACAAGAGTAAACCACAACTCTGCTGTGGGTATCTATTGCGTTGCGATCAAAATGAAACAATCTGCCACTTGCTGAGCTTATAAGCCAATGTGCACAACTCTTTTACCTGCCAGTTGTAACATAATTTCACAGTTTTCTTTCTCACTCATCCTCATCTCTCACTACAATAGTGGTTACAAGTCACAAGGAGTGACGTCACTGCACATTTTGTGTTTCACTATTTGTACTTCTCCTCATCATCAGAGGAGTCTGCTGTACCAGGGCCTGCACAGCAGCAGCTCGATGGTGGCGATGGGTAAAGCGGGTCTCCTGAGTCACAGTTTGGGGGGCTACGGGCTCCCCCCTGCTGGAGCCTCTGGTAAATCTGTTTTCAATTATTTTTCTCTACAGTAAAAATATATATATATAATACAGTGTACACAATGCTTTGAAGATATTTGTGTACCCTATGTAAATTTTTTCTTTTCAAATTTTTATTTTTAAGTTGTATTGTTTTAAGTGATTTGATGTCACGAACAGAAATCATTGCATAATTGGGAAGCAGAAGGAAAAAGAAAATATATATATTTTTTTTTTTTTTACAAAAACAAAATCTGAAAATTGTAGCCTGTGTTTATATTCTGCCTTCCAGACTAAACTTTGTTGGAATACTTCCTGTCAGCTTCCTCCTGAGCTGTGGATATCTATAGCTCTTCCAGAGTTACTTTGCTCTCCTTGCCTGGCTTGTTAGTTTAGGTTTTAAAGCCTAACCCTGGCGTGATTTTATCCGGCCCTTTATCTCTGCTGTGTTCCTTGGTCTTTATGATGCTGTTTGTTCACTAATGTTCACAAACCTCTAAGGCCTTCATAAATCGGCTGGATTTATACTGAAATTACATGACAAACAGGGGGAGTCTATCTGCTAAATGTGACTCATGAAGGTTGCTCCGGATGATATTTGGGGATATCAGAGTAAAGGGGCCAAAGTACAAATCCAGATCATATTTTTAACATATACATATATGTACAAACAAAACAAAAAAAGAGAAAATATTCATTATTATTCTTACCTTCTCAATTTTTCACTAATTTGCATCAGTTTGTTTCCTTAACTGAATATATGTTGCTATATAGCATAATGGACATGCAACGGACCCAAGGCTAAGGTCTATGCTAAAGGCTGAAAAGCCCTCAGTAAAGCCAGGCCCAAGATAATAGTTATACTCGACTTGTATGTAGGGCTGACAAATTTTGACCTCACAGCAAGACCACAAATGTAAATGCTTGTGCTTGAGGTGCAGTCAACCTGCTGCATTCTTCATAAGTTAAGACTAAAAATGGCAGGTGACACTAATAAGAAAGTGACACCTCTATTGCATTGGGAACTACATCCATTTTAGAGACGAATCTCGAATCTGTCGGTAGTTTCAACTTCCCTCTTCTATTTTTCTCTTAAGCTTTTTTATGTTTTTGTGATTATTTTTAACTTTCCTGGTTTACCAGCACAGTGAAGCCTCCTCGCAGTCTCCTGACTCGAGCTCGCCCGTTCCTCAAAGGCGGCTTTCAAACAGCAATTGGCAAGTTAGTGTTCGCTGAATGGTCAACAGCTGTCCGCACCGACTACTATGAAATTGGCAAATGAAACCATAAATGTCATTTTTATCTCCAAAAGACTGATGGAGTTCGATTGTAACGGCGTAATTACGAAAGACAAATGTTCCAGCATACTCCTACACCAATGTTTGGAGACAACCAAGGACATCAGGTGACATGAAGTGACAGTGACTATTGTAAAGTGAGGCCTCGAGGTTCTGCTGTCAAGCTACTTTTAGATGTGTCCTTGGTCATGAATACCTGAGCTGAATTCCCAGATAACCTCCTCAGCGTACAACTGAGCCTTGCTCAAGTTTTGAAGCAGAGGCGCATCTTGAAGTTGCAGTACACCGACCCACAAGGACTGGAGTTTTACACCCCTCGTGTAAAGAGTGAGAAATACTTAAGGGAACCTCAGTTTAGTTTGCTCAACCGAGCAGCGAGTAGTTTATTGTTCAGTTTTTCAAGCTTTGCGCCCAAATTCAAAAACAACAACCCTAAGAAAGGAAGCTGGTTTGTGTTGTTTCCTAAAAGAATTAGCTGGTATATCTTTTCATACAGCGTAGTTGTTTTGCTGTTGTTGTCTCCCATCTCTCGGAGATTATTTTCTTGACATTCCTGTCTGTCTCTTTGTTTTAGAGTACAGCCAGCCTGGTTTCTTTCACTCTGTCAGTTTACAGCGAGGACCGGTGAATCCCTGGCAGCATGAGTCTCAGACTCCTCATATCAACTCAGGGTAAGTCATAAAGCTGGTCCTGCGTCTGCAGGAGATTGTCTCTCGTTCAAATGTTCATTTCGTAGTGTCCACCTGTGTTTCATAAAATTAGGGGAGTAAAATGCACGAACCTGTCTCGCGGCGATGTAACGGATTTCCTGAAGAGAACCAACTGTAGACGTATATTTTATTTTAAGCAAGAGGAATAATGTTGCAGGTTTTGACTTATCAAACAGAGACACATCTATAGATACCCTCAAGATAGAGTTATGTGACGGAAAAGGGAAAATATTGTTTTTATCTATCAGGTCACTGAGAGATGACAGAATACAGTGCTAGTCAGACTTCTCTATGTTGAAAGTAAAACCAAAATTGACACTAGCTCTAATGAAACGATAAATCGTGAGAAACGAAAAGAGCGAAGCAAATGACACATAAAATAGTATTTGTTTCTGTCTTTCTGGTAGCCATGACATGCGAAGCGTTTGTTGATCTCAACCTTGAAATAGAAACTGCAGGCGCCTCGGGAGGAAGTTGTCTAAAAGTCTTAAAAACCTTGGTTTTCAATCTGTGTTCGCATCTGAATCACAAATGTGGAAATCAAAGAAATAAATAATTCATTCATTGATAAAAATGCATGTCACACTGTGAAAACGGGAAAGACCAAAGTACAAAATAGGAAAAAAAAAAAGAAATGATGATTTCTTCTTCTTATATATATGCAGAAATTATGTGCAAAAGCACGATATAACTGTCCCCCATTGTCTCCCATTGCAAACACAAATGTCTTTGTAGTTTTTAGTGAGTTTATGAGAAAGAGTAAAAAAAAATGTATAAAAATGCATAATTATTTAGAGGAAGAAAATTGTGGCTTGCATTCATCTTCAGTCAGTACTGTAGTAGGGTCAGCAGTTTATCAGCTATCTTTTTTTTTTTTGCCATAATTACATCAGCAAATGTTTTGGAGAACGTCTCAACTAGCTCTGCATCTTTGTAGAAAAGCACAACCTCTGTCAGATTGGCTCAACTTTGACATTAACAAGATATTTTCAAGCAATATGTGAAATATGATTTGATCTGAACTATTTCTTTGTAGCTCTGGGTGTAAGTTTAGAGTCATTGTGCTGCTGGAAGGTTTACCACTACCCAGGTCTCAAGTCCTCTGTGGTCTCAAGCAGGTTTTCTCTCAGCATCGCCCTTTTTTTAGCCCCATCTGTCTTCCCATCAACTCCGACCAACTTCTCTATCTCCACTGAAGAAAAGCGTCACCGAAGCATAATACCACCACTACCTTATGTCACTAGGAGGACGGTGTGCTCGATCTTAGTTTTCCACCACGCATAACGTTAAGCATATGGGCCAAAGGCTACATTTTGGTCTTATCTAACCAGAGCACCTCCTTTGATAGGTTTGCAGTGTCCCTTTATGACTTGTGGCAAACTGCAAATGAACTTTATTCCAAAACTGATTTTATTCTCTCTACAATTCTTTGAAGGATATATTTTTTAAACATTTTATTTTATTTCAAAATTCTTTTTCTTTGACTTTACACTAATGAGATATTTTGAGTTGGTGTGTAAAACATAAAAGCCAAGAGGCTTGCTGCTTTATCGGGATAAATTGCAAAAAAACAAACAAGCGCAGGACAAGGGGAAGGAATAGTTCAGCACTGTACTGGACACTTAACTAGTATCAGTGATTCAGCAGGGTGATGGCCCTGTGGCGTGAATGTGCCGTTAACTAATACTTTAACTTGTTGTTCCCAGAATGTCCAGCGGGGGGTGCTCCTTCCCACCTCAGTCTTGCTCCTCCAACTCCTCTCATCTTGCCTCCTTGAACCTCAGCATCAAGTCGGAGCGAAGCTCGCCTGACCACATGTGCTCTCCGTCCTCCCCTCGTCTGCACCACCTCAGGCAGCATTCGCCCACGGGCAACGCCGACGTGGCGCGCCACAGCCCTCCGGAAGCCCACCCGGCCAACAGGACGAAGGAGTTTCCCAAAGCCGGCTACCCGCAGGACGGAGAGGAGCGAGGGCAACCTGTCAGGCAGCTGGAGATGAGCGACGGCTGGCAGAGATAGCCAGCTGCCACCGCCTCCCGCTCAACGGCTGCCAACAAAACCCGACAGGGTCGAGATGTTTTCTAGAGCGTCCCCCCCCAGCCCCGTTGGGGACGTCTCGTCTCGCAGAGCTGGGCTCTTCAGGGTAGGAAAGAAATCCTCCCTTCAAGTCACTCGCTTGATCCCACGAGGCGATGGACGCATACAGACTTTCTCCTTCTTTTTTTTTTTTTTTTTAGATTTTTCTGTGCTGAAACAAAATACAGTTTGATTATGTTTTTTTTTTGTTTGTTTGTTTTGCACCTTTTGGAAAATAGTTCAAGACTAGCTGAGACCAGGTTTTCAAACTGGGGAAGAGTTTTCCCCAGTTTAAAAACCTGGGAAAAAAACTTCCCCAGGTTTTGGGTTAAAGATTTCTGAAAGTACATTTGGCCTTTAAAACAGCATCTCTTCCAAGTCAAGACTGAACCAAGACATGAAACAGCATTTTTAAAGGCTATGAATAAACATTGAAATTTATTTTATTTTAGAAAGTGTAGATTTTTTTTAAAAATGCTCAAGCTAATTATTGACTGACTAATTGATCAGTCAAAAACAGACCTCTAAATATAATAAAAAAGGCTTTTGAAACTAGCAAGAGGCTTGATTTGAAACTTAAGGATTCAGTCTGACATAAATAAATATGTTGATTAAGAACCAGTCTAAAAATATGCAGTGAAGTTCATTTGCATGCAAAAGCAATCTTTTTTTTAAATTCTGTTCTTCGATCATAAATGTAAACTTGAAAAGACTAATTTTCCCCCTGTAGGAGCAGCTCTTGTTCCGTGATGCTAAGCTAATCCGTTAACGTCTAAACCATTTTCAGACTCCATGTGAACACGCCTGACTTGTTTAAAGCAGAGTTCTCAGAATTGGAACCTGATGCTTTTTCTTCTTGCTCTCAGGTTTGACACATTTTAAGCTTTAACTCTCTTTTTTATATATATATATATCTTCAAATGAGGGAGATTTTTTTTTAATAATGCACAAATGTGATCCCCAAGCTTTATGTTAAATCCTGCGAAACCAAAAGAAATATCCACATAGTCCTGTGCACACATGTGCAGCCCGGGTAAAGATGTGTAAAAGCGTTAGACATTGATGGCGGCAGCATCATGTCACACTGAAAGTCCTGGATCCTCTCTTATCATCTCTGATGAGCTCCTGAAATGACCAGGATTATTTGCCTGATCAGCTATTTGGCTTAATTTGCTCACGTGTTTAAACATCTTGAGGCGACACACTTTCAGTCTTCTGGTAGGAGTCCAGTAAATTTCCTTAAATCTTCTGGTATTCACAAAAACAATAAACATGTGATGAATTGTAGCAGGTTTTCTGCAACCTGCAGAAGATAATTAGCGTCATAGATACTCCACCATACTTATGAATAGAAGTTAGATAGTTTTCCCGACTTGGCTCCCCAAAAGTAAGTCGATATATAGATACGATTTTGATATTTGATAGTTATGATAACTCCACCTGAAAAAAAATCCCCCATTTGCTCAGATTTTCCTTCTCCCCTCATTCTGTTCACTGTGTGTTGGCACAAAATACATGCCTTCCTTCTAACAAGTTGCCGAAAGAAATGGGAATCATTAATAAATTAAAGCTTGCATTTTTCAGTGTAATATTACGCTACAATAAAAAATAAAATGAAAAAACCCAGTGAATTTATTGTATTCATCTTTAATACCAATAATAAATGTGGATGGGTGCTGAATTGAACGTGGTCAAATAAGACTTTGTTACCATGGCTGCCGTCTCTCGCCTCTTCATGTTGTAGATATTACTGCTTATGCTGCTCACAGATATGGGACAATCTGCGTGATAAATCTTTGCTTTTCTATTGTATTGATGTGTAGGAAAAACTGCTGGTGGCCGTTCAGATCATTTCCTCTTCTTGTCCTCCAGGGGGTGGTATTATGTCACACTATCGCACCTAATAAGGCTGAGGCTGTATGCGGTAAGCTTTCTGTTGCTGATTGGTTAACTTAAAAAAGGATGTCCATGACCTGATGGAGGTTCAGGTTCATGTTTTACCTCAGTGAAAAGAGGTCGCCACATCAAACCTCTGCGGCGGAGTTAGCTTTGTTTTTATTTCATGCGTTTATATCTATCTAAAAAAAAAAAAAATGTTTTTATTAGTATTCTTATTTTACTGCAGATTCTTTTCTTTCCTAATGTTTGTTGAGTTCCTCTCCAGCAGAACAGAGACAGATTTTTATTTGATATTTGTCGTGAATCCGTTTAAATAAAAACATTTTAATTTGTACCTTATGCTCCTGGTTTCTTTCCTTCTTACTTTCGTCCTTTTTTACGTTTTCTTTAACATCTAACATTTAGTTAAATATCTCGCTTTGAAGAGAAAATGCGAATGTTTTGCATTGTCTGAAGGCTGATAAAAAATGCCATTTACTGCGCACCTTTTATGTTTCCCTTTATTTCTTCTTTTCTCACCTACTTTCTGTCTTTTGAACCCACATGCAAACACACTCCCTCATTATCATGTCACGGCCCTGTCACGCTCCTCACCACGCAGCCGCCAGAGTGGAGAACGAGAATGGGCTGCTTAAAAGCCCAGAGACCTTTATGTCTGGCTTGGAGAGAGAGAAAAGAAACTAAAATTGTTAAGTATAAAAAGGCTCATTTCCACAGCTGGTTGTCTCGCGGTGACTGTGAAGGGGCATTTGACGGAAACCCCACCTGCGGAGAATTTGCCTTCCCGCTCACAGCCAAACGGGGAACGAGGAGAGGCTGACCCCAGCATGGACCGACTCTGTTGTCTTCCCTCCAAAAAAAAGAGAGAGACTTTCACCAGGGTCATGTCTGGTCTGCTCCCCTGAGGACAGCCTCAGCCCAGTCTGTAGGGGATGTCTGGGTCCCCTGCACAGACATACATAGGAAATCACTATAGCAACCGTAGCCAGCAGCTTTTGGTTGAGGAGGCGCAGAGAGGTCTGAAGTGACCAGAGGCCTCCTGCACAGACATCGGTGAGGAGATGGAGTCACCTTTCAGTACGACGTCGGACACAAATTCTCCCCGATTTATTATAAATGTGATATTTTATTAAACTGCAACTCAAATTTCCTCTCCTGACTGCTGTCATGGGACATTTGTGATTTAAAAAAAGAATGGAAATAAAGCACAATTATCAGAAATTTATGTCAGATTTAAGATAAGAACTTTCTAAGAAAACACAGGGTACATTTCCCTTTTTCACATTCCAAAACTTTATCAAAGTTTCAAAATTGTGGCGTGCATTAGCCTCCTTTCCTCTGATGCCACTAATTAATTGCCTTCTTTTGCATGAATGAATGGAAAATGTTGGAGAACATTAGAGAACAAACAACATCATGAAGACGCAGGAGCAGAGCAGACAGGTCAGTCAGGATGAACGTCACTGCTAGCCTTCGATGGGGCCTGGGATGAGGAAAACTGACCCTGAACGCATCACCCCCACCATGAAACACAAAACCAAATGTAAATGCATGTCACAATTGCCATATTTTTATTTGCATTAAAAAAAAACCCAGATATTGCATGGTTTTACTTCCACTTTACATGTACAGCAATTTTATGTTCAACTTAAGTTTGCTCTGTCACCTGAAATCCTAATGAAAATGCATTGAAATTTTACAAAAGTATTAAAACAGTTGAGAGGTTTGAAACGTCCCACCGTCTTTACAGGGACTATTTTTGTCACAGTTAAGTTGAGCAGCGGCAAACTTGATTTTTCCGGACTGTTCAGGCCCATCAGGCTCACAGCTATCACCAGTCCTTGAAGTGTGATCCTCTCTGGAGGCTGGGGTCGAAGGTCAGGACCCTTCAGCTCAACTAGACCTGGAGGACTTCCAACTCCAGTCCTCGAGGGCCGGCGTCCTGCAGCTTTTAGATGCGTCTCTGGTCCAACGCACCTGGATGACCTCAGTATGCGGTCACGTTCTCCAGACTTCTGCTAATGATCAACGGAGAGCTACTTCAACAAAAGAAACGTATCAGAAATCTCCCAAAAACAGAACAAAGTCAGAATGTCTGAAACGCGTAAAATCAGAAAGTTGTCTTTAATTAGGCTACGCACACACACGAAAAAAAAATCTTAAGACACAACACACCATGCATTCAAAATCTGAAATCTCAGTAAAAACTTCACAGCATAATGATTTTTGGAAAAAAAAAAAAAACAATAAAACTAAAGATCAAAACGTCAAAATCTGCTAAATTCCTCTATTACTTACAACATGAGGTGACGCACAATAAATAAAACGTAACTCATTTGTAGCATGAAATGTTTTAGCTATCTAGCGTGGGAAAATACCATATCTGCTTTTGTGAATATATATATATATATAAACGAAAATGTGATTACGCTGATTTTAATAAATACAAAACAAACAAGGAGAGAGGGAGTTTTAGAGAAACTAACAATCCCTGACGCTCCCAGGCACTTGGGTCACAACAAGATAACTCTTCAGTGTTTGGCTTTCAGACACTTTCAACACAGCTTTGTCTATTCTTGATGAATTCTGTCTGAACTCATTCACATAAAAAAAAAAGAAAAAAAAGAAATTGTTTAGCACTCTTAAATCGGTTCTTTAAAGGGAAACGGAGTCCCTCACACAAAATATATCCTCTTCCAGCTCTGGGAGGAGGCACAAAAACCTGCACTGGTACAATTACATATTATATAAATGCAGCATTAAACAGCAGACTGTCCACATTACACTTATACAGATGCATGGCAAAAGCTGCAGAAGATGCTTTTACACTGAAGCTAAGGACTGGAAGGCTGCACAACAAAATTAATGGAAAGTTAATCGTTATGGTGTTAGCAGACACTTAATAGCTGCAGATCACCATGAGTACATGCTCCATAATTTCCACTTTTTAAATATGGAAAATATGTTTTGAGGCAATTTAGAGCAGCGACAGCAGGAAAAGGGACTGAAAACTGGCACGGTACTAAAAGGAAGGTTATGCTTTCTGGGTTCACAGAGCATCGCGAGTAACAACAAAATAATAATAATTTGTTTAAAAAACACACACACACACACTCACACACACAATGCTTTAAGAATAACTACTGCTGTGTCTTGCTTGTGCAGGCAAATACTGCAACTTTTAATTGAGTTATATTCATGAACTTTCCTGGAAAGAAAATCTGTGTCCAAGGTAAGTTTCTGCTAAACTCAAAAAGCTGGAGTCAAGGCGAACCAAAGGGATTGCAATCACCATGCTAGTGGCAGCCGATGAGTCAAAGATAGAGTCCAACATCAGAGTCGTGAAAAACTGGAACTGGCAGCACAGACAAAGTGATGCATTGTGAGTTATAGTCAAATCTAGAGAATAAAATATTTTTTTTGCCTTCTTGATGCACAGATGAGTGGTTCAAACGATTCGCCTTCGTTTTTACATATAACTATGACTGATGTGAGTGTGGCTCCTCAGATCTTCCAGAGGTTCTTGGTAACTTGGATCAAACATGATAAGAGAATCAAGAAATGATTTTAAATATAAAGGCAACAGAAATGTTTTTTGTATAAAATCTGCAAAGAACTTCCACAGCAGGATGACACCACCAGTGCCAATGTTTTTTTTTTTGTTTGTTCTTTCTCAGACCATTATTGCCATTTTGAAGTTACTGTTCATCATGTGCATCATATATATGCAACCGCCTCAAGCTGGCTTTTTCTCTACTCAAGAAAGCTCTTTTCCCTCTGGAAAAGTTTGCAGTTTTGCTTTAAAATTTTAAAAATTAACTGGGAATCCTTCATTCCCAGGATTCACAGTTACAGTCACACCAATTCAACATAACATATTTATAAATCTTAAGTCGTCCTTTCACTAAGGGGACGAGCATGTTTTTGGAAATGGAGACAATGATTTATTAGGAATGAAGGCAAGAATGAAGTGGCTATTTGGATTCTAGAGCACAAACTCCAGTCCTGGATGGCCACTGCCCTGCAACTTTTAAATGTGCCTGTGCTGCACCACACCTAAATAGAATAATTAGGTCATTAGCAAGGCTGGGAGAACTGATCTACACAAGGAGGAGGTAATTAAGCCATTTCATTCCAGTGTTTTGTACCTGTGGCACATCTAAAAACTGCAGGACACCGGCCCTTGAGGACTGGAGTTTGACACCCCTGATCTAGAGTGAGAATTTAAAAAATGGGTTTGAATACCTTTAAAGTTATACAGTCAAGTTAGATCTGAACCAAAAAGAAAACATAGATCTGTTCTCAGTTATTCCTCCTTTGCTAAAAATGCTGCTTCCATGATATGACCAAGTGAAGTCGTACAAATTGATACAAGCTGAACTTGCTTTGTGAAACAAGTCATGGTTCTTTCTCTATATTTGTGTCACTGATGCCAGAGGCCTGCTGGTTTACCTCTTCCAACCAAACTCAGTCTCAGTCTGTGGTCATCCACTATTGTCCCTGTGTCCATCACCCTTCCAGCAGTGTCTCGTACAGCGAGAGTTAGAAGTGACTTGCGTGTATCCGGCGCTCCAGTTTCCTCAGTTCTGCATCAGGTACTGGTGGAAGTAGACGCCAAACAGAGAGCTGATCACTTGGCAGGCGGCGACCCACCAAGTGAGGAAGGCGAAGAGACCGCGGAGGAAGAGAGGAGTGAGGACGGAGCGCAGCGCGGCGAACGTCTCTGACAGGCGTGCCACCGTGGCCTGGATGTCCTCCTCCATGTCTTCCATCCCGTCCTCGTCCTCGTCGAGTCCGCCAGACGGCACGGGTGCTGCTGTGGGGAGCACCAGCGCTGGCGTCACACCCGGTGTCTCCTCGACATTGAAACCCCAGGAGAAGTTCCCTAAAAAAGCATAAAGTCATGACACTTCGCATTCAAGGTTTCCTGATCAGGGTTTCTCCAGAAAATTTACTTTCCCAGTACTTCACTCACCCAGCACCTTGAGTGCCAACGTGGAGAAGAGGATGAGCAGAATAGGTACCAAATACTGAAGTGTAACCACCGTTAGGTAGCAAAACACACGCGTGACCTGACAGAAAGTGGAATAAGTTAAAAGGTTTCTCCGTGACAGCGATTAAAATCGTTCTCATTTTTATGCCAAAAATTCTCTTGTCACAAAAAAAGTGTGTCTGACCTTCCGCTGGATATCGATGGCAGCGATTCGTCCCGCCTCCTTCTTCATCTGCTCCACCCACTTCTGAGCCAGGTTAAGGTAGGCCTGCAGGTGGTACCGGGTCAGCGCCAGACGCAGCGCGCACAGGGCCACGATGATCCACAGGCGCATGCTGTCGAATGCTGCGCTGCTCACCCTGCCGAAGACAAACCGCGAGGTTTCTTCCTGCCGACAACTTCCCAGCTTAATTTATACTGAGGTTAAACAGTTAGTGGAGTAAAAAAAAAGTTAAAAAGTACACTTACAGGGTGACAGAAGTCTTTCCCATGGGCGCGTTGGCCAAAAAGTCTCTAGCAATGGGTTTTACCCACAAAACCAACACGACGACGGGAGATAAGAAACTCATGTGCAGCAGAATCCTGTAGAGCAATCAGAGAGATGCAAACACAATGGTAAATGTCTTGGAAAAAGATGGGACTACAGTTTTATTTTTTTTTCTCCCTCCCTCTAAAAGTTCTTACTGAATGAGAGGGCGGTCAGAGTTCATCTGTACAGCATCTAGATGAGTCTGAGCCAGCCTGAGTCCAGGGAAGGCCAGCAGGGACCCGATGTAAGCGCAGACAGCAGCGAGGCCCAGCTTCACACTCAGCTTCGTCACCGGGATCCTGTTGTCAAAACAGCCGCAAAACTCAGCATGACGGCGTCTCCCGACGCGAGCGCGCCTTGCTGAGTCCACGTCTCTACTTACGACCAATCAGCATAACCCTGATGCTTAGCGAACGTCTCCAAGTTGTCGAACAGGCTGGAAAAGCCGGGCTCCAGGCCGAACTCCAGGTATTCCTCTCGGACCACCAGAACCAGCATGGCCACCAGCAGAGACAGGAAGCCGAAGGCGAGGCACACGGAGCGCTCGCCGCCCTCCTCCGAGCGAAAGTAGTGACTCATCAGAGTGTGAAGGGCCTTTCTGAAAAACGACGGGCTAAGGAGGAGCGACCGGTAGCAGGCTGAGAGCCAATGGGAAGCAAAAGACGACACAAACACAACTTCATACGTGGAATAAAGAGCAGGTTAAAGGATTCCTGAATATATTGTATTTTAAAGTTACATTATTCGACCTTCTGAAGTTCTCAACCATTTTTGTCCAATTCTAAATTTCTTGCAGATATATATATATTTTTTTTTACAATATTTTTGGTTTAAATATAAAAAACCCACAAAGACTATTAAGAAAGAGAGAGGAAAAAATACTCTGTCAAAAATAAAAAGAAACGGAGTAAAGGAGACGGGATCTCCTAGACCTTTAGCTCTGATAACACCATGTGTTTACTGTCCCATTTTTTTCAATAAGCCTCTGCAGGATCTTGTATTCATAATGGTAGAGTTTGAAAATTACACAAAGCCCACATCCCAGACATCCTCAATTGGGTTAAGGTCCGAACTTTGTGGTGTAGTTTCTGCAAAATTTTCAGACGTTTTCTCTGCTTGATTCAATCTTTCTTAAACATACCAGCATCTTTTCCACGACCACAGGGTGTGTCTATGACTATTCAAGAAATGTGAAGCTACTTATTGCATCAGTTGGAGTTAAATCCATCTGACCATTTTATTCAGGCCTGTAACGATCGACAACTGATTGAGTGAATGGATGGAAAACAAAACAGATGTCATATGGACTAATTGAAAGAAGTGTAGATACTGGACAGAAGGACGGACAGAGACTTAAAACAGAAGTTATTTTCTAATGCATCTTCTTTGCTCCGTCTCATATTTTGATATAAATGTATTCCAGTGACACAAATGTGACGAGAGCATTTGTTGCCTCTGCTATCCCAACACTGTTAAAATGCTGCTGTAGCTTTAAGACAAAATCAGAAGGATACAGTCCAAACACAACCGTTAGGACACACCAGAAGGCTCCGATGTTGACCTCTTTACTGGCGTCCGCCACACTATAATAACACTCAGTAAACAGGAAGACGCCCATGGCATAGACAGCAAAATCCACAAGCCACTGGTACTCCAGGAAAAAACGCAGGACTGCAAACAGAAATAGTAAAACAAAAAGGCTCTGATTATGCCATAGAATCTCTCAGTTTGCAGATTAGTAACAGAGTTTAGACTAATAATATTTGCAATGCACATAGAGGAGTGCCTTGTTTTACCAAGAGCATCCATCACGTTGACCGGCGCTTTCTCCAGGTGAAGGTCAATGTCTTTGGGCACCGTGAGAGGCTTGTTCTCTCCATTCTGTCTCCTTAGGGGGAAAAAAACAACACAGAGGGCAAATTTGGAGCAAACTCTCACGATAACTATAAGCTGAGTTTATTGATTAAAAAAAAAACCACTCACCTGTCTCTTCTGTTCTGTTTGGGCATCTGTTTTCCTGCCAAGGCGAACAACTCTCCCTCTGACGGGTGTTTGAATCGGAACAAACTGGGAGAAAACACGCGTGTTAGCACAGTCTATACTACATGTATGACACACAAACTGATACTTGAGTGTGACATTACCTGCCATTGCAGACGAGCCACCGTGCAAATGAGCAGTGTGGGGCCATCCTCTGCATGACGCTGGCGGCCAGCAAGCTGACCACCAGTTGAATCCCTATTAGTGCCTGGCAGAGGAATGAAGTACATTTTTAACAACTGTAGTTAGGTATGTTTGCAGCTTAATTTTATTTATTTTTTGTTTGTTTGTTTTGCTCGAATGGTTTAATTTGTGACTGCACAATTTCAGTTACTAAACATAAATGAGCCCCCCAAAAAAAGTGTCCAGAAAACAAGTGATACTCCGACTTTGTTGTGAAGAAAAACGCTTGCAAAGAGTGAAACCGTTCGATGAAAAAGTAATAAATTAAACTACATATGTTAGCTGAAAAGCCCCAGGAAGAATGAATGAAACTCAGCAGATGTCTGTCCGGCTAAATTTAGCCAAAACTCCAGCACCTGTCAGCCCGCTGCAAGTAGCATTTAGCATTAGCTAAATGCTCGCTAGAAGTCCATAGAGCGAGTCTGTTAGCCAGACAAATACAGACTGTTGAGTTAATATGTAAATATTTACCATAATCTCTGTCAAATGTGGATGTAAACACCAGAGTAGCACCCGGAGCTTCTGTACCAGGACACTCTATGGGAGCTGAACCGACCTACATGTGAAACTACTGAATGCCCCGGATGTAGAATCGGGTTCCGAGTTAGCTTCAGGTACTTCAGTAAAGTTAGGTAAATTATAATGATCAAATCAAGAAGAAACACGAAAATCGTCAGTTTCAAGTTTGTTTGTTTTTTTTTTGTTTGTTTGTTTGTTGTTTTTTTAACATATTTTTGAAGCTGCTTCCATATGCTGTTCTGCTAATAAGTTATTTTTCACTATTACGTCAACATTTTCTAAATTAATTATGAATTTTTAATATGTCAGTTGATGTTTCTGTTTGGGGTTTCAGAATTTAGTCAAACTTTAAATTATATTCTCCGTGCTACTAACATTTGAGGTTTTACAAAAATAATAGTAATGCATCGGAAATATAAACATCCGATGCAAAAGGAAAATTTTCCGATTTTCTTGAAGGCACCAGAGGAATAGGTTAAACCGTGCTTTTTTGTCGCCTCTCAGTGTTCCAAAAATATGAGTATTATATATATATATATATATATATATATATATATATATATATATATATATATATATATAATGCAACAAGACGTTGCACTAAGAAAAGGTTTTAAAATGATAAAACTTTCATATAAAGAAAATGAAATATTTTCTTAAAATATAAATTTAGCTAAATAATGTTGTAAGAATAAATCACAAAAAAATTTTTTATGTTTGAATAATAATATAAAGAACAATATTCTTTGAAGAATTTTCAACAGCTTGTGAAGATTTAGTTAATAATTGCTGCACTTCTCTCTTTACACATTGACCACCATACGTAAAAACTGTGGAAAGCTTGGAGAAAACCAACACAAACAAGGAAAACCTCTTAGCAGTTTTAATTTACCATCATGCTTCAACTCATCAAATCTTTTCCAAATGTAAAGTTTGATCCTCTTGTTGTTCCTCAGCATACCCCTGAATGCATCTTCGTGATCTTCCTAATGATAATCCCCAGGTCTCATGCTTCACCATCATGCATCTTAACATTTCACTGCATGAAAACAAACAATATGCAAATGGTGAAGCTTAAGGTCTCAGATATGCTCCTCTTCCTCTCTTCTTTGGCACTAAAACACTGCTCAACAGGGATAATTGTGTGATGTAATTGTGCACTAGAGCATTCTTTTCCACTTTAAAGGATAAAACTCTGAAAAGCTTCATCGTGGTGCACATTATACACCAAGGTAATGTCTTTGTTGCCTCTTAATCTGCCCACATGTTTTTCTGCACCCTAAAATCCACTAACATATGTACGCTGTGTTTAGACGGCAATGCATGGCAAAAGCTCGGGGTGCACAGATGCCTTGCTCAGGCGCAGCTTGGTCAGTGTTAATGAGTGAATGACACAGCCACAGCCTGTACATGCATTCAAATGTCAGCTCATCCCCATGTGCCACCAACAGCGAAAAGTATCTGCATCTAAACCTCTTAGACCAACAAGATTCAAATCTGTGTTTAGGATGTGAGCCTGGGTATGTTATTGAAGCGCTCTTCCACTGTGGCTTTGGTTCTCAGTTTTGGCTAATTGGCGACTCCCTCTCTGTTAAAAAGAAAACATCTGATCCTTTGTAGTTTGTTCACAAGAGCGTGACATTTCAGAGAGGATTAGGAATTTGATGAGATGGAGATTCATGCTGTACTTCTGGTAGGAAAACCTCTGGAAATGCAGCTCTGGAAGAACCGAAGAGCCCACTGAACCATTGAAAACCTCGTGGTTATCCCAACAAATATTGATTTCTGAACTCTTCCTGACTTAAAACATTAGTATTGTTGTTTCCAAATGAATATGAACTGGTTTTCTTTGCATTATTTGAGGTTTGAAAACGCTGCATCTTTTTTGGTATTTTGACCATGTCTCATTTTCTGCAAATAAATACTAAATTTTTGCTTGGAATTTCAGAGTCATGTTGTCAATAGTTCATAGAATAAAAGAACATTGTTCATTTTACTCAAACATAAACCTATAAAAGGTCAAATCAGAGAAACTGGTCATTTTGCAGTGGTCTCTTCATTTTTTCCAGAGCTGTGTAAACCAAATCATATTACTTGGTCAACTTATATTATTGGTATTTTAGCAACTATATGTTTCTGCCTGAATTTGAGACACATTGAGAAGAAAAAACTGAGTACACTTTACTGACATTACGACTATATCGTTCCTGACAAGAATATTAAAACTCCTTGCCTTTGTTTTAGTTATAACCACAGACCTTAGTGTATTGCATTGGATCTTAGTGAGATAGACCAACACAAATTAGTGCATAACTGTGAAGTTGAAGGAAAATGATGCGTGGTTACAAAATCATTTGGAAAATAGAAAACAGTGGGGTGCACATTTAAGTCCCCTGTTTTCCTGTACCCCTCACGAAAAACAATGCAACAAATATTTTTGAAACATCAAGTACTCAAGTAATGAAACAATGCAGCATCAAATTGAAGGGTCGTGGTGTAAATGATTGAAAAACCAGGGTCACGAAAGCCGTCAAACACACCAGACAGGCCAGATATAAAGTTATGGAAAGGTTTAAAACAAGGTTAAGTTGTGAAACAGCATCTCAAGATTTGAACATTTCACATAGTGCTGCTCAATCCATCCTCTAAAAGTGGAAAGAGTATGGCACAAAACGTACACATTAAGAATGGCTGTCAACCTACACTGACAGAGTTGAGATGGAAAATCATTATTCAGAGAAGCAAACTGTGGCATTGAAAGAAAGCCAGAGGATGGCCTCTTTACATTTTTCTAACCTGAAATAATATTAGTGACACGTCAAGTATGTGGAAAAGGATGCTATGAATGCCAGATGAGACCAGACTGTTTTTTTTTTCGGTGTGCAAACCATATGTGGAGGAAAACTAACACTGAACATGTCCATGAACTCAATATGGCGATGGTTGCATCATCCTCTAGGGATGCTTTTCTTTAGACGGGATACCAAAGCAGGTCAGAGTTCAGTGAAACGTAGATAGAACTAACATGGGGCAACGTGGAGCGAAAACATGGCATGGCTGGATGGATGCTTTTGCACAGTGCTGTCCTTAGAAAACCAGTTGCTATCTCTTTTTTTTTTTTTTTGTCTTACTCAACATCCATTAGGCACATTGTGAGTTGCTGAAATCATTCAGAACAGTTTAGGATTTTTTTGTAACTCTTAAAATATATAAAACACATTTTTGAAGCAAGAATAGACAACAAAATGATCCAAAAATCTATTAAATGTTTTTAAGGTTTGCCCATCATGTCTGACATTACCGTGCCAGTCAAACAAAAGGACGAAAAGTCTGTCTGGGTAAAAAAAAAAAAACACTTCCATCATTATCATCTTTGACACAAATGCTAATCGTTCTATCATGTCCGCCATCTGTGGCTGAAGAGCAGGGGCAGAAATTACTGAGCAAAATGGACACAAATAAAATGCAAATCCATCACGGGCTACAAGTGGCTCCCCTCCCTCTGTCCAGCTCCTGGGGCCTCTTGGTTCCCACCACTTCCCTCGGTTTCTCCCAGGGTGCTGCTGGAAGACTGGAGGCAGCCTCTGAGCCTGCAGCAGGAACGCAGCCCTCCCATTGGCTCGTCTTTGTCAACCCCCACGCATGGCATTCACCCCTTGATTTGAATATATGCAAATGCTGCAGAGGTGGCCGGTCAAAGGAAACTGCCCCTTTCCCTCTGTGCTTATTGTCCCCCCTATCATCTGCCTTGATTTTACCCGCTTTTGTCTGTTTTTGTCTCAGTCCTAACTGCTGCATCTTCTGTAATGTGTGTGTGTGTGTGTGTGTGTGTGTGTGTGTGTGTGTGTGTGTGTGTGTGAGAGAGAGAGAAAGAGAGAGAGAGGAAGAATTGTGGGAACAAGCTAAGGAGGGCCAGATCTGTTTTGTCACAGGGATTTTTTAAAACAGAACTCATGACTGTTAATTAGCAGGCTCATGGTAGGCTAAGGGAAACAAGGAAGTGCATGGAATGAGGCTGAGTAGGTGATACATTGTCGTTCAGCATGATATCTCATTAATCCCTGCAGTGTCCACAGAACAAATACAGGAAATGAATCATTTCTATACATTGGTTCATTTTCTATGTCCATCGAGTTCACAGAGGAGTCTGGTGCCAATATCCAGTTGTTGCTGTTTGGACATTGGGAGGAAGCCTTACACAGAAAAATACATATGGGCAGAAAAAGCAGACTCCATGTAGAAAGGCCTCAGCCAACCCACCTAGCTGACATTAACACATGTTGAGATTTTAATCTAGACAGCAAAATTTCTACTCAATGTATATAACACTACATTGAATATTGGCTGTTTATATGACTATGAAGTCTTTGGTCAACGTGTTTTTGTTTGATGCCTATCTACAGACTTGACTATCTTTTATGGAGAGTCAGTGGTGGTTTCGATGTAGATTATACCATGCGCAGCGTGACCCAGGGGGTTCCTTACTTACTAGACAGAAAGAAAGAAAAAAAAGAAAGAAAGAATGAAAGACAGAAAGAAAGAAAATGTTCTGAACTTTTCCAATCATTTTCACCACTCAAAGCGTTTCACATTAGAGTCACATTCACCCATTTATACTCACAAACGCACACACATTTATACACAGATCGGTAGACAACTTGGGGTTAAGTGCCTTAACCTACAACCTTCTGATCACTTGATTCTAGTTACAGAGCCACGACTCTAAAGGAAAGAAATAAATAAATAAAGAAGGATGGTAGATGTCTTTCAGTTGTGCTTCACACAAAGTTTTATTTTGTTTTTTTTGGGAGGGAGTTTTGGATGTTAATGCTAGTCGGAAGTGATTGCACGTTTTTTTTTGTTGTTTTTTTTTTTTAGAGGCCCGTCATGACACATCATGTAGTGGCCTCACATCCACTAAGGCTCAGCTCGATTCCGCTGTGGTTCTTTAAGCTGTTGCCCCCCACCCCAAACCTCCCCCTTCCACCTTGCGTTAATTTGATAAGCGCGGTCACGCATTTAAATGACAAAAGCAGCGCGACCGGCGGCGCGCTTGAACTTGACCGACCGACGGAACTGGCTGGGAAAAGAGGCGCGACTTTGCCCCCCCCCCCCCCCCCCCCCCCCCCCTTCACCCTTTTTTTTTTTTTTGCTCTGCTCCGCTCTTTTATGGAGAGAGGAGGTTGGCGGGACTGATGTCATCGCATTAGCATAAATTTCAGCCTGTTCCCAATTAAACCAGGAGAGCGGGGAGGCCATCAATCTGTTTTCACATGGCCGGGAATGGGCCAGCATCTCCTCTGCAGACAGACCAACAAAGAGCCAGGAGCTGCAGCTGAACTGTGGGTAAGCTCTGGGGTTGCTTTGTTTTAAATTGTTTCAACATTAAACTGGGATTGCTACAATTTTTTTTACCCCTACTGGCTGGTGTGAAACATTGTGATAGTTTGTATTATGCTTTCCACCTCAACTGAAGCTTTAACACACTTGTTCCTGCAGCTTTAGAGTATTTCATGATTCTTACTGACAACAACTTTATGTGGATCCGAAGAGATGCTCTAATCTTGTAACATTTGAGATTGGGGGATTGAGCTGGTCTTCTATGCCTTCAGGGCGTTCAGGTAAACCTAACAGAGGGAGATTTGACTGGCAGCACTGTTTGGTCTTAAAGATCTAAAACAGAGAAAACTGATGCTGCCTCATCTTGTGGAGACAGTTGAGTCATCAGGTTATTTAAATGCCATTTACAAGCTTTTTCCTCTCTGGTTTAACTGCTCTCTTTCAATAATTATGTAATTACGGATGTACCACAAGATTGGGGAATTAAACTATTTGCAAATTGCCACAGTTTAAAAGATACCGGAAACTTGTTGTTGCTTGTTTTACAGGTGGATTTCTTCCACACTAAGTATGGATAGATAATACATCTTCATGCAATTTAATTTCAGTCCATCTCAAAGTTTTTGTAATTACACTCGAGTGGTCATCTCCAACACACTGAATGAGCTGCGGCACTGCAGCGTAGGGTTCTGATTTGGGAGCACAACAGAGGGAGGGACAAATATTGGCACCCTGTTGGTTTCGCATGCCTGACCTTTGACATCTTCATGCTCCTGTGTCAGGTCAGACCTCTGTGAAGCTCGGTCATTACAATTCCCAAAAGTGGCCACTTGAATTGGTCAGTTATTGGCAACCGAAGCCAACAGGGCTCACTTAGGTCATAGATGATGGTGGTGATTTAAGTGGAACAAGAATACATCCTTGCAGAAAGCAAAGTGGATTCATTTTCCGACGAGGAAGATTGGAATCTTAAGAATTTTATTTAGGCCACATCTTCTATTAGTGTTTGCTATGTCATGTTTTATTTATCATCCAAATGTAGAAAATAATAATAATGCCATACTTTTACATTTTATTTCACAATGTGCACATAGCTGAACAACATTATTATTATTATTGTTATTATTATTCAAGTACAGATTCATTAAAGTGCAATTAATTGTAACATCAATTTCAGCAAAATCTCCATATTATAAATCAATTGAATTCATTCAAATTAATTAAACATGAAAATGCAACATTTTCATCCTGAAATCTTGACATTTAATTTAAAAGGATGAACAGCGTTCCTTTTGAAGCTGATTTGTTACAAAATCATCTTTATGCAATAAATAAGAGATAACAAGGCATTTTAATATTTACACATGTATGTATGTAAAATACAGCATTACATTTTGTAATGTATTTCTTCAAGATCGCGATTTCAGCAAAATAAATATTATATTTCTAGAAAATTGTCGTTTTTATGCTTCGAGTGAACTGTCAGTCCAAAGCGCACGTTGTTGCTGGATTTGCTCTCCACAAATATAACATTTCAAACAAAGATAAATAAATGTCAGACTTTAACGAGCTACACGTGTAAACGTTTAATGGTCAAATCTCGCGATAAAATGTTCATAACAATTTCATTAAGATTTCAATCGAGTTCTTTGTCGTGTTAGTAGTTGTACGCAAGTTACAAGTGTGAAGTAATGTAATGAATATAATGGGAAAAAAATGTATGTAATTTTATTGCATTAATATTATTGTTATTATTATTTTTAAATAAACCGCAGAAACAAAAACAAACGAAACTCATTTCATAGAACCCAAACGGCTGCTATGGATTTGTTATAGACATATATAAATATTAAACCACCCGCTAATTCGTACAAGTTTATTTTAACTTGTAGGCCTTTGGAGTCAGGCCATTTTGGGATGATAAATCAGATTAATTTTCACAAAACTGAGTAGAATAAAAAGCGTTTCAGTTTGCAAACATTAATGCATGCAACATGTCAGGCCGCGTTTTCCGTTCACACACAGTCCCTCTACTTGCAGGAATGCCTTGTTTTGAAACATTTAAAAGCCTTCATTTGAATGCTTTATTTACATTGCGTCAAATTAATTACCTTTTCTGGAGCTCAGTGTAATTTTTATTTTTTTTTAACGTGCTGTAGCTTCGGGCCGGGCATTTTATCTGTGCAGGCCCGAGATTTTCCGCACTACCAGCCCTCTGCCAGTAGGTGTCGTAGTTTTACACTAAAGATTGACGTTACTTCCCAGAATGTGTTCGGCAAAAAGGCCTCCGAAAGGCCCGTAGCTAAGAGAATATACGTTGATGTTTACATTAGTATTCATCATCATGGTCTATATTTACATTAATAGTTCAAAATTATTATTTTTCTCTGTGAATTAACAAACTTCGACCAGAGACACAGAATAAAAACATCTCAAATTGGATTTCAATTTTTTTTATTAAAGCAAAACTTTTTCAATCTCAGATCCTCTTTGTTGTTTTGTCTGTGCATATTGAAATAAATTAAATAGCCTTAAGTTTCAATGTTGACCTAATTCATGTGTCAAACCACTTCCTAAAAAGTGATATGTTGCAAGCATTCCACAATAACAACACGTACTTTGACTACTTTGCCTGTAAAATTATAATGTGTATTGACTAATTTTCAAAGGAGAACTACTAAAGCATGGATGATTTGGGCTATTGGAGAGAGACAATGAAAACTGTCCTGAATTCAGTGGCACAAGGACGTGCAGAGTGAGGGAGGTTGCAGGGCATACCCAAGCTTTACCCATGTCATTTTTTTTAAATCTGAGTGACGGGACAATTATTTATTGTGATTTCAATCGAGTTCTTTGATGTATTTTTCTCTCGTAACATGTCAGTTTTGGAAATGCGTCCATCACTCCCGGTCCAGCCCCTTCACCTTACCCCGGATGAGGAAGCAGAGCACTCTTGAAGCTCTGGTGATGGCACACTATAATTAGTAACTTTCTGGAAGTGTCCCTGTGCAAATTCTGTATTTTAACCTCCAAATTTGAAAGAGAGAGAGAGAGAGAGAGAAACCCAACATTTAATCTGTTCTTTAAAATAGTGTTGTAGAAATTAAGACATTATAAAATGCGAACAGATTTAATGTGCCAACCCCTCAGTGTTACGCATACCCCACACACATGCTAACGCTTTGGGTAACACATTTGGAATAACATATCCCGGCGCACGCGCTATCCCTTACGTCAGCACGCTGCTTAACACGTCAATTTTTTAGTGGCGCGCCTGCTCCCCCTCCCCCTCCAACCTACCCTCTCTCTCTTCTTTTTACTACCCATTCACGCTGCTTCCTTTGCCTCTTCTAAACACGACAACTGCCTGAATGCCGGTTTTTGGAACATAATTGTTTCATTTGGTGTATTTTTAACACCTCTCTCCAAAGTCGAGATTTAGACGTGGGTGCCCGCTGTGCGTCCTGCTGGTTACGTCGCACCGCGTAAAGCAGCGTGACCCACTCGCGCTCAGTGTAGAGGCATCGGCATCTGCTGGCCGCTGCCGAGGTTGCCGCTGCGACATCAGCCCCGCGCACACCGCTGGTGCGTGCTCCGCATTTAACCCTCTCCGCTTCAGATTGCTCGATAACAGCGCATTCTTCCTGCGGTTCGCGCTCATAGCTACACGGGAACTATACGGCGTTTTAAACGCGCAGCCGCTTTGCTGCTGCTGCTGCTGCTGCTGGAGGCATTCTCATTCGCTCTCTCCTCCTTTCTCTCTTACGACGCTGGCACAGGTGCCTCAGAGAAGAGGCATGCATCATGCATGCAGGAGTGGGGGACCACTCATTCAAGGTGGCGTGGTGTTTTTTTTATTTATTTTTTTTGTCTGTGTGTGTTGCCATTTGGATGTTTTGCTATGAAGAAATAGGATACACGATAAGATGTGAGGGCTTCGTTTTTGTAGCACATAAACCCCGAAAGTGCGCCTCTTCATCGAAGTGTGGAGATTCTTGATTCCCTCCTCCCTACCATGTAGGATAAAACAAGGGGGGGGGGGGGGGGGGGACTACGGACGTGAGTTGGCATGCATGTCTGCCTGGAAAAAAAAAAAAAAAAAGGAGTCCCGGTGCTTTGTCCTCCACGTCTCTCTGCGTCCCGTCACTGCCACGCAGAGAGAGGGCTGCACGTGGCGCAGCACGTCTGTCAGATGCTGGAAACCACGCGAGGATACGGAGATCCAACTCCAACCGTGGGGACTCACGGTGGTCCGGGAATACTGTGCCGCTGTTGCGCTGCTGTACGGGCCGTGCAAGAACATGGTGCAACTGCGGCCGCTTTGAGTGCGTGTTTGGGAGAGAGAGAGAGAGAGAGAGAGAGCGAGAGAGAGGAGGGGACCAGCGACCCGGCAGCCTCCTCTATTCTGTCATCCAAGGGTAGTGAGGAGATGCTGAGACAGTGAAGTGGTGGCTGCATGTTTATTTTCTCTCGTTTTTAAACTTTTTTTTTTTTTTCTACATGGGATCCACTTGTACCGCTTTGAAGACGCGTGTCACTGGGGTTTCCCCCCCTGGACTTTTGGGTCTTTGGTAATGTAAGGTTTACTCCTGACTGAGAGATCCACCCGTAGAAACGTGCCTTAAAATTCTGGAAGGACTTCAACCGGAGATGCGGGATTTATTCGCTTTTTATGGCTTGTAAGTATTCCTCACATAAGTCTTGTTAAAGATGAACTCAATTTGTCCGACAATAATAATAATAATAATAATAATAATAATAATAATAATAATAATACTAGTTTCCTGTGGGTTTAAGTGTGCCTCTTAAAGGGGGGCGATATGTCAGATGTGCTGAGACCCGGACTGATAGCCCGGACTGTTCCGTCCCACCTTGAGCGCAGCTGAGGCGGGCTGAGCTGAGTGGCCCCGGAGCTGCGCGGCGCTTAGAAAGCAAACAGTTGTGTGATTGTTAGCAGAGCCTGGGAACATGTCCCCTCGGCTGGGAGGTGGAGGGACTTGACGCCAGAGCCCCTTGTTAAGAAGACCTGTGTGTGCTCCCAGACAGCATTGTAATGATAATGAGCACCAGCACGCTGTTGAACTTGATGTTGACTTTTTTCTTTCTATTATCGGACGATTTCTTTTCTTCTTTTTTTATCCCCCTGTTCTTTCTTTCCATTCTTTTTTTCTTTTTTTTTTTTTTTTTGTAAGTACCTTGTTTGTGGGAAAATGTTCTCCGGAGGAACCGTGTGAAATTAATTGATAAGACCACTGAAGCTGAATGTATATATATAGCCACTAACTTTTAAACGTACTAATATAGTTTTTATGTCATTTTGTTCCCTATTTAAAATGTGTTTAAATAACAATATGAATTTAAATAATTATTTCTACACAATTACCATTAATGTATATATTTACACACTTTAAGTAAAAACTAAAGTTTTGTGACTACTTTGTCTATTACTTTTTAAATATTTTTGGTGGTAGACAAAAGGAAATTATTTTAGAAATAAATCACAGTTTGAAGAAAGTTACACTGAAAAGTTACATTTTAAATCGCCATTTATATCTTTCTTTCTTTCTTTCTTTCACTATGCAACAAGTATAGGCTTGATGTAATTGCATTGGTATTACTGGGTAGCTAGCTACAGTACAATGCATTTAAATTGAATGCAGCTGCCCACAAAACAAACAATTCAGTACTTTTTATATTAAAAACGCTCAGATGTGTTTTTATGGAACTTGAGAGCTGCACTTTGCTTTTCCTTTCCTTATTCAACCAGTCCAACCAGCTTAAAATGTTAAAGTCCAAAAGTGGCAAAAATAGCACGGTAAAAAAAAAATTATATTTTAAAAATAAGACCTTTTTTCCAGATTAAAAATGAGCAGCAATTGTATCTCTAGAAGAATACTAAAGTTAAGACTTATTGAAATAGTAATATTGTCTTCATGCTACAAATAGACACCTTAGGCGTTTTGGTTGGGTCCTCATTTGAATACAGCAAGGACGCATAAAACAAAAACAATATCAAAGAATGGTATTTTTCCTTTTCCAAAAGCCCAAACAGGCAATTACATATTATCTAAATAGAGTTCAATTGTGTTAAATCTTTTTGAACAAGCTCAAACGTTCCCTCGTTTTTCATTTTTATTTTATTTACATTTTTGGTCTCCCATCATCCAAATAACAATGATAATTTCGTTCGTTTCAGCACCATGGACAGAGATGTCGCTTTCCTCCGTCCGAGCGCTATAACGTCGACGAAATGCAGTCTTATTATCCTTAAAATAATGATATTTTTTACATTCCGTAACATTTTTGGTATATTACATTTATATTTTTCGTTAGATTTCAGTAGGATTTGTTGTAAATCCCCCCCCCCCACAGGAAACTGCAATCAATTCACGGAGCAAAAACAAAACTAATCTGCGAGTATTTTTTATGTAAAACATGTATTCAGAAAGCATACCAAAAAGCAATGAAGAAAAAAGGTTAGCGCGCTAGAAATAAAATAAATAGGCTGGAATAAAGCTTAAAGGCTTACCTCGGTTGGATGGCTTACGGTATTTATATGTGGTAGGACGTGACGCACGCAGGGGGCGTGTTCAGCTGATGAGAGGAAGAACTGAAAGTCAATCTGCATTAACGTACTGTACGTTCACTTTGCGCCGCGGGCAGAGAAAATACATCTCTCTACCTCTCTCTTTCTTTCCCTTTCCCTCTCTCTTCCTCACACACACCCACCCACACACACACACACAGATCTTACAGTAGGTTTACAACATTATGTTTGCCCCCGGCTATGTATACATAGCTCGTGTTTTTAAAATGTTTGCCTTAGATAAATTGTAGCAAAATAAGAAAAAAAAATATTATTATTATTATTATTATTATTATTATTAATAATAATAATAATAATAAATGATTCATTTAATGTTATTTCAAGTGCGAGAAAAAAATGAATGTGTGTGGGAAGGGTGTCGTCTTTTTTTTCGATGTTTTTTTTTTTTTACTTTGTGAGACATTTCACTTTTAAAGAATGAAAATTATATTCACCTTAATTTACCTATTTCATTTATTTATTTTAAAATGAATCTTATAGACAACTACCCACACACAGAACCACAGTAGCAGGGCAGGTTCAATTTCAATTGGGTGGTTTTACCAGCCACACAAATCGAGATGAAAGCAAGGCGAAGCTTATTTTGGCCTCAGATTCTCTTATAATTACCTGAATTTTATTGTTATTACTATCACAGTGTTAGAAAAATCGTGGCTCTGTTGAGGCTGTTGTCCGCAAGCCTTCAAATACACCTTCAGATGTTCTCTTTGAAAATATTATTCAGAACAAATTGCTCAGATGGGTTGTCAGTATAGAAATGAAATGACTTGTGACCACACTATTATTATTATTTATAAAATATTAGCCCTGAGCACCTTCTCATAGCATCCACTTGTCAACAGCAGTTTTTTTTATTTTTTACATCTATAATCACATAAAAATAATCATAATCATAATCATAGGCAGGGCGAAACATGGCCACTTTATAGAGCTCTCATAAAGTGACCATGTGGTTATTATGCATTTTTAACTCGCCGCTGGGGGCCAGATGTTACAGATGTTTCTCATTGGATCAGGCAGACGCATAACATACAGAGCTACAACTAAATGAACTTTTAAGGAGCTCATGATGAGGTGGAGCAGAATTAGGCTGCAGAGAGAAATAAATAAATAGATAGATAGATAGATAGATAGATAGATAGATAGATAGATAGATAGATAGATAGATAGATAGATAGATAGATAGATAGATAGATAGATAGATAGATAGATAGATAGATAGATAGATAGATAGATAGATAGATAGATCACCTTCTAATTTGGGATCCGTCTCGTGGGTTGTCCTGTTTCGTGCCCATCCACGTGTTTGCGTGTCAGTAAAAATGCCTGCCTGTCCCTCGGCAGTGTGTATCCCCTCCTCCCCCCTCCCCTGACCCCCTCCCGTGGGGAGCACCAAGCGGCCCTGTGTCACATCTGACTCACTCAAAGCCTCTTATTTCCTCATCGCTTGCTGCATATTTCCCCCATCTTATGTGCGCGTTGTTTTCACGCACGGAGAGACAGTGCGCGCTGCTCTGTGCCAGCCGGGGCTTTGTCTTCACGTGCCGGCCGTCAGCCCACGTGGTTACCAAGACGCACAGCGTCATGGGTGCCGCGCGCCAGGGAGTGATGCCCCAAAACCGAGCTAAGACCCTTTAAAAAAAAGGCACATTGACTGGAAGCTCTTTTCCATAGACAATAAAGTCTTGTGAGTGTTTTCGCTTTTAATTGTCATTTAGCGGACTTGTTTAATTTTTTCCCCCTGAGAATAGATTCGAAAATGTTAGGTGCGTTCTCAGTAAACATGTTTTAACAAACCTACTAAACGATAAAACCCTCTGGTTAAGTCAACGACTTTAATTCGTCTTTGTTTATCATGTTGTTTCCACCTAAATGGATCTGCACTGTAAAACTATTGAATAGACACAACGTGGCTATTTTCTCTCTTTACGTCACCGTGCTGTTAAAGTACATCGCATTCCATAATAAATGTATGTAACTGTATTTCAAATTACAGCCTAAATAGAAAACCGATATATTTACTATTCTTCAAACTTTTCTCGACTAAAGTGGATTTTTTTTTGGATTTCCTTTCTTTAATCTTTATAGTAGCTAAAACATAGTTTAAAATATTGTTCTGAGTTGTGTTATAGCATGAATTACAGTAACAATTTCTACAGTTTATACTTTATATTTTATTTAACAACAGTCTTTGTTATGTGCACTGTGCTGTTGACCTACTTTGCCTTAGTTTTATATTAACTTTTATGCGCAATTAAAAGCAGGAGCTGCTGGGTGATTGTTATCAGTGAAGTTCTGGTAGGCTAACAATTTAACTCAGAGTATCTTATTGCCACTGCAAGTTGTTCTAAAAAGTGTTTTAAGCAAGCAGGAACGTTTTAATTAGGTTGCTCAGATGATGTCTTGGGGTGAAAACAAATCAGTGTAGAACTTAATTATTCTTTTTTTAAATTATTTTTTATACATGAATGTGATAAATACTCCAAAGTAAGGAACATAAAACATGTATAAATGTTATTGGATTAAAACAAATCATTGAAATAAATAAGTGAACACCTTTTTACTTTACGTTTAAAAAAAAAAACATACACCCCCACGCCACATCCCGGTGGTGCCCCTGGAAACAACCAAAACAAAACAAAAAAAGAAAAGAAAGGAAAGCCCGATGACTAATACTGTCCTGAAAGCACCTCGGTTTCCTTTAGCTTGTCACTATCACTGAATTACTGAAACAAAAGCAGCCCCAGTGAGGCAGTGAGGCAGGACTGGGTTTTTCTTGGAGGTCACATTGCTGACATTTTGCTGGAAGCCGTCCTGTACTGTATATATATATATGGTTGCACAAGCCCGTTGTAGTTTGTCATTCTCTCAAACAATGCGCGGATTAATTCACTCAGCGGCGAAAACATTATGGGTCCTGTGGTTTGAAATGGGTCGATGTGAGCTGGCATTTTAAAAGCAACAATGAGCCGGTCGTGTGCGAGGGGGAAGTGTCTTATCTCAGCTCACGAGTTGTGTGATGGCGCGGAGCAGTTTGGGTTTGACACTGTGTTGTGTTATTAGCAGAGCAACACGCGGTTATTAGATGTCGTTAAGCCGTCGGTGATACATTGGACGTGTCATCATCATCATCATCATCATCATCATCATCATCATCATCATCATCATCATCCTGCAGCGGCATGACTTCACCCTGCAAATGCTCGTCAGAATTCAGGTTTTTACATAAGCTGAAGTAAAAAAAACAAACAAACAAACAAAAAAAACCCAGGATGTTTTATTTTTGAGAAGAGAGATAGGAGAGAGAAGGATGGTGGATTTTATGTTGTGATGATGGAGATTGTATAAAAGTTTTATTATTATTATTATTATTATTATTATTATTATTATTATTATTATTATTATTATTATTATTATTATTATTATCCTTAGTAACGTGGCAAACCAAAAGACACAGAAATACGTTCTTGTGTGTACGTGTATATATATATATATATATATACACTAATCTCACTGAGTGTAACCTGTTTTTGTGGGTGCGCGCAATTACGCGCGTCTATTAGAAAGGCAGATCGGGAGACGGAGCGAGGGAGGCGCGTTCATGCAAGGCGGATTGCAATGGCTCCATGTGACCACAACACAGGCAGCTCCCAGCGGCGGCCCCTTTAAGAGACGTGGGTTAGTTTTTCTCTTTGGTTATCTAGCTGTATGAGTTTATGTAATATCATAAAGCTAGAGAACCGAATGTATAAACTAATTCCGCAATCGTCACGGCGGAGCGAGCTGGAAGCGGAGCGAGAAGCGGGTGGCTGTGGGTGGGGGGGTTGGACTGCCTGAACAGGCTGGATGAGCCGATGGATGCATGCGTGCACGGAGGGAGGGATCCAGCTTGAGGATGGAGAGCCAAGCGGTGGATCGCGCCGATGGAGCACCTTCTTCCTCCTTGGAAGATCAACGTTGCGGGAAAGAGAGGCGATCCTCCCTCAAAAGATGGATTCGTGGGACTACAGTTATTTATTTATTTATTTATTTATTCTTGATCAAGAGGGTTGCTTGGAGTGACAGTAGTTAGCAGCCGGACACAGGCTCCATTCGCTGAGGGGTGATGAGGACAATAAACGCGCTGATTCTGGTGTCGTAATGGACCATTCCCAGTTTGGAACTACACGGCACGTGGCCGTTTTTTATTCATTGCTACTTGGACGCCGCTGAACAGCAGACACAAGGTGAGATGTGCACGGTGTCAGAGGCACCCGATTGGAGGACACCTGGGAGTCACGTGTTCTACCAGCAGCCCCAACTATGCCTTGCATCTCTGAAATGGAAAGGGGTATTAACAAGGAAAAGCAACTATATTGTTGTATTATCATGCTTTTGGTGCATTTGCACATCAATGTAAAGTCTCACTTTAAGAAAAAAAAAGTTTCTAGGTAAGCTTCACTTTGTTATGTGCCACACAGAAGATGAGATTCCATGTTCAGGGCTTGACATGTTACAGAAAAGAGAACAAGCAGGCTAGTTTCCAACTATATCTTCGGTGTGTGTTGACATAGTGTCAAGATAGGTTTTTTAAAAAGTTATATCTTTAAGATCACACACAATCTCCATCATCACATTCATGTGGTTTAAAGTCCTTTTAATAAGAAATTTCCTGATATAATAGAGTTCTTTTATCCGAGACTGCCTCTCTAACATGCTGCTGCACACTGATGGCTAGCTGGCCGCAATAATGTTTCTGAGCTTCTCTCCCACTTGCAAGAAGGAGACATTCAGCTGTTAGGAATCTATTACATTTGGGAACTACTGCATCCATTGAAACCTAAGGAGCACTTCTTAGCTTAGTCAAGCTCCTTATGTCCTATTAAACAAAGGAGAAAAGACATGCTTTTCTATAAAAAAAAACAATTAGCCATTCTCACATTTTGCTTTAGATATTTGTAAAATAAATTCTATAATGTCATGGAACTGTGACATTTTTACTCAAAGTTACTCTACTGGACTCTCCGACTGGCCCACATGTCAGTGTGTCCAGCTAAAAAGAGGAAATGAAACAGTTCTCCAGTTCAGTCTGTGCTTGTCAAAGGTAAAATCTTATATCCCTGGATTCAACCAGATCTTTGCCACCATTGCCAGCCCTTTTAGGCCTGATTCCCTGGAAAAGGTTCTGCAGAAAATTGGGGTCAAACACAAATTGTAGATCAAGTACCCATTTCAAGTATTTGCTGTTTTGCAGATGATTGCTTGGCAGTAATGGTGCTTATTGGGCTTATTTAAATATTTAGGAAAAAAGAAATGCAGCTGTACAGTCTTCAAGATCAGACTGCATTCTAGGTCCAAAATGTCAACAAGATGGTTAGAGATGTAATGTACATTTTTAAAAATAGAAAACGTTTTACAAACATTTTCCAAAGAAAACTTTGACATACAAGGTGGGGTGTTTGATTTGTTTGTGGTTTTGTGTAGATCAGGGGTGTCCAAAGTCGGTCTTCGAGGGCCGACTTTGGACACCCCTGGTGTAGATGATAATTGCATCACCCAATTTCTGACCAGGGTGTTTATAATAGACAGGTTGAAGAGAATGCTGCTCACTCACCACCTTCTTTATTTTCGGTGTATTTTGGTGACTGCGTTCCATCACCACATATAGACATGGCAAAGTCACTTAGCTGCATTTGTATGGATGAAGATATGCAAAAGAAGTTATTCCACATCTGTAAGGACAAATGTCAAAGATCCGGAAACTAAAGTTTCTCCTGGTCAAGATCTGTTGACCATCAAAGTATCAATCTATTGTTTTGGGGGGTTTTTGCACAAGTCAAAGAACTTTTGCGAGTGAATCACCAAAACAGGCTTTAAGAGACCCACTTTCCCTCAAATCTGACCCTTATTTCTACTGAGACGGGGTCAGCCGTCTCAGCTACTGAGAGCTGAAACAAGGTGGTGACCTTGGCCTGTTTTTAATAACCCAGTTTGTCTTGCAACATGACCTGTTTCTTCTCCTCTCCATCCAAGTCGAGGAGGGGGCCATCAGCTTCCACAGCCTGTTGAATTTGAACAAGTCATTTGTGTGTTATAGCTTCTAAAGTTTTGTGGCTGCTTGTGTTTCTGCTTGTGTGCTGAGTGTAGGTGTGCAGCAGCACAGATCCTGCCTGACTGCGTGCATGGTGCTACAGGCCCCACTTTGCACTGCATCACAGATCAGAGAAGATGCCAGCACTGCCACGTCTTTGTGTCGCTACAGCCCTGTTTGTGTGACCTGGCATAGCCTTGCAGTTTGCGTTGACACTTTCTGGTTTTAAATTGTAGTTTAAATTGATGCTATTAATGGTCATTTTATGATTTGCTAATGTGCTGTTCAGAGGCATTTAGTGTAATTTGATCGAGGAGCAGGACACTGACATCTTGCTAAGCCTGTTATTCCAAGTATTCCGGTATGTAAATTATTATAGGTACTGAAGTCAATATCAAACGCCACCGTCAGTCTCTCTTTTGTGATTTGACAAAAATAGCCCCTGAAATTGAATGTCAAAAGCCCATGTTCTTACTGTATGTGCCTTAAAGATAAAGATTCAACTCTGAGCCGGGGATTTATAACACAGCGTGATCCGTCAGCCGCAATTGTTCTACACCAACAAGGCCGCCCTCCCCACATTCGCCCTGTTGCAGAAAAAAAAAATTTATGCATTGCTGAGGGCTAATAAATGGAGGATATGTGGAGAGCCCCTTTGAGATTCAAATGCAGTCTGGTGAGCGTTCAAAGAGGCAGGCTAGACGTGTGTTTTTTTCCCACATTAATATGTGTCTGTCTGGGGCGTGAGGAGGAGGCCTCTACGCACCAGATGGAGCCCAGTCTAGACTGGGTCTATCTCTTGAGCACCTGCCATAAGGCTGCATTAAACATTCCATTGTCTTGGTGATTTGTACGTCTCCATTTGTACATCTGCTTGAATGCCCTTTATAGTGTCTGCTGCCTAGATTTATTCCGGACGCGTCAAGACGGCCGTGTTAACGAAGAACACAAAGCGATGCAGCAGCAAGTTAGAGAGATTTCAATCTGTCGCTTTCGCAAAGTTTTGCCCACTGCTTCCTCCGTTCATTTCGTTTGCCAGGTGCACGAATGGATCTGGCACTGGCGCGATTAGCTTGGACAGATCTGACGTACTGTGTTCTACCCTACACACAATAGAGCCATTGTTTTAGCTCTACAGCCCTGCTGCAAGCTCACTATCCCACAGATGTTATCTTGATTGTGTCACACTTGGCCACTAGATTCCACTGCGGCGGGCATGAGTGTGGGCGCACATACGTCCCCACATTTACACGCTTGCTTCCTTGGATGTGTTTATGAGAGGGCGCGTTATTGCTACACCCAGAGCGCCTCATTTTTTGTCACTAAGGGCTGTAATGAACATGACAGAATACAGTGGGCTGCAGAGCAGGCCTTTTTGCACACTCAGAGATTTGCTTTGATCCCATCACAACATGTATATATGTTTGCAAGAGAAGCCTTTGCAGAGACTGTCTTAATGTCATCATTGGAAACTACTAACTAGTTCTTCTTCTACTTCTTCCTTCTCCTCCACGGCTTTCATCCACAATTGACAGTGTTTGAGTCTCAGTAATCTAAATCCATATTTTGTCATCAGCTTCCTGTTATCGTTTTTACCGTGGATTGCAGTGCCCTATATAAACCTTTTTCTCTGAACTTATGTATTCTGGGTTTGGTAGCCTAGCAACAGCCTCTGACCCATGCAAGAGAAAAGGAGGGGCGGGGGGGTATTGAAAGGGCTGACATGCAGGCTTTAAACCCACGGAGGACGTCAGATTTCAGTGGATGTAATCTTTGAGCATTTTGTGTAATCGCTTGTGCGGTGTGTTTCTCTGTGTGCGCATGTGTGCACGTCTTTGTGTGTATTATCTGGATTTACCAGCCGTAAAAGAAAATGGGGAGAAACTCCTTGTCGGTATCTGAAAAAGGAAATTAGCTAATTTTTCAAAAGACCTATCAGTGCATCATTTTTAATACTCTTTCTTAGGATTTACTAAAAGGCAACACTTCCAACTTTTTACATTTATTCAATGAAGCTTTTGTGAAAAATGCTATGTCTTGCTTTCTTTAACACAATTTATTAAATAGCATTTTTGTTGGAATTCTTTGCTGACATTTCTACTTCAAGACTAAACATCTTATGTAATATGTATTTGCAAAAATCCAACATAAGGTGAAGAAGAAAAGCTTCTTCTGTGAGATATAAAACATTTTGTCTGGGAATTTAAGCATCATTAGAGCACTTTTGTAAGAGCAGTGTTTTCGTGTTTTACAGGAGTAAGTGAAGTCCTACGGAAATACTCGCACCTCATCCGTAGGCCTGCAAGCGACAGACAGCCGACCTTCTGGCCTGAGGAGCAGAGGTCAGCGACGGGGTCAGGTCATCGCGCTGACGTCAGAGGTGAGACAAAGTCCTGCTCTGCTGCACCTGATCTGCTGTTGTCCTCTCACTTGAACTTGAACTAGGTGCACAAATCTCTCAAACAACATGACCAGAGGAAAAGTTTTTAAATTTGGCACCCTGAAAAACAACTCTCTGTTTATTTCATACCTCACACATAGGTCTGTATGAAATTCCCAAATGATAAACCTCGAGTATAAATATCATGGTTAAAAAAACCACATTCCTAACTACTTTTATTTAAAATACAAAGGGCATATTTAGACCTGCTGAAATACAAAACAGAAATGTATTATTTTGGTGTTAATACAGCACATGTAAAAACATGTAAATAGCCATTTAGCAGTAATCTTCAAATAAATGTGTCTATTATGAAGAATATCATTTTGTTTTTCTGCTCTTTAGACAACTGGGGAAAAAAAAATATTAGCTGGTTTATAATTTGGGCTCGCTGCTCGGATTGAGGTTGATAAACAGATATTTAAAAGACAAATTTGTCTGTGTTGTAAGTGGGAGAAATTATGAAAGTCTTTTGTCCGCGAAGTGACAGGCAGTGTGTCAAAAATTATAGAAAAAGTTGCTTCGTGATGTTCTAGCTTCTTTGACTTCTCACAAGGAAAAAAAATAAACTATTCAAACGAAAGAACAGAAAAAGTATTTTTTTATATACTGTAACTTTTTAATAACTTGACAATTTCTTGTGGTTAACCCTCATGTTTAGGATGAATATTTACTAGTTTGCTCTCCTCACCTTCCTAGTCAGTCACCTCTGACCACATTCTTTATAATGTTTCAATATGTTTGATTCTTCGGTAGAGGGGAGCCATTTGTGTAAACCATGTTTTTATACATTTGTCCCAGCTTTTTTAGCCTTAAAGTGTATAGTGGCAGTGTGGTTTAGACTGATGTGTGTGTGAGGTGTGCTCGTGTAGAAAGACTGACAGGGTGGCTAAGTTACTTACTTATTCCCTCTATCCATAACTTCTAATTCTTACTTTTCTGTATTGTGTCATATGGAGAAAATAACCTATTTTTTTCTCTTTTGTTTTGTCAAGACTTAATGATTTAAAAAGTCCTTACACTTTGACAAAAACATATTTTAACTCCCTTACTATGTAAAGAAGTAGCTTTATTTCTCAAACTTTCTAAAAAAAATGTCTATCTATTAATGTTCAACATATTTTATGAACTTGCACCAAAACTCGGTTTTCTATCCGGCAAAGCCCATTCTCACTGTGTGTTTTCGTAAAGTACGTATTATGTTGAAGGTGATGGACGGCTGAAGTATGCGCCTCGCTCGCTTTTTTCTCAGTTTCCCTCTCAGTGTTGAGTGACAGGACTAAAGATTACCTTCACTTTCCTGACTGCTGCAGCAGGCAGCGAACGCTGCTCAGCTCGTGCATGCTCAGCCTCCTGTGGAGAACAAAGTGGAGGGAGAGAAGGAGGCCGAACGACTCGTCGAGATATAGGGGCCGCCATAGAAGAGAAACAAAGGAAGTGATTTTTTATTATTATTATTATTTCCCTTTAGGGTTAGAAGATGAGCATTCTGTGACTTTGGCCTAGTTCTATATCAGCTTTTCTCCCACCTCATGAGAGAAGAGGTTGCGTTTGAGAATCAGACAAGAGAAGATCAGAGGATATTTCACAGCCTGTGGCTATCCTCCTCCATCGCGTTCGACCACCTCTTAAAGCTCCTTTCGCTTTGCCTCAACTCAATGAGGGCTGCCGGTCTACTTAGTCAATATCATATCCACAAACTAGTCAAATCGATGCAAACAGGCTTTGGCTGGACACAAGCTTTAGAAGTGAAGGCATAGCTACCGGCTATGTTTGATACAGAGATATAATAATCCAGAAGTGACACTCGTTGCGTCTTCTTTGTAAACGTAAGAGCATATTAAGAACTCGCATGCAGGCGTCTGCATTCCTACTGTGTTTTCCTCCTTAAGGACCTTGCGGGCAGGTTATGGATTTGTTTCTTTAGGAAGTGCAGACAGCAGGATGTGCGATTTCACACGTCAACACTGTTGCTTCACAGTTGAGCACTCTCATGTATATGGAACGAGTCAAAGACGAGGGAAGCTTTAATCCGCTCATTTACAGTACCTCAGATCCAGTTGACATCTCTCACTCAGGCACATATGTACCCCTGTGTGTACCGTATCTTAGTTTAAGTTTGTACATCTCTTTGCTTTCTCTGAGTTAATTATTCAACACCACTCTGATGATGACGAGAACTAAGAATGTTCTTCCCTCAGTAACAACTTCCACCATGAAGAGTGTTGTTGTCAGTGCTCCCAGTTACTGCTTTAGACCTTGGCACACCCCTATACATACATGCACATGAGCCACCTCAATCCCCGTTGACTATTATACACTCATATTTAAGCAATGTTTTGGCTGAATTTAATCAGAGGATTTCACTCAGAGATGACAGTTTTCATGACTTCCTCACAGAGGATGATATTGCATTTGGTGTGAAGATGAAGATAGAAAAGAAAGAATCAATTATACGGCTGATGATTTGAAAAATTGACAATTTGGAGCTTTATGTCATGTTCTAAGGCTATTCCCTCATCAAACATATACCTGGAGTGATGCTTTGACTCATTAATGGATGTTCGAAGAATCCTTTAATCTATTTTGGCAGCCGTTTGGGGGTGCCTAAACGCTTGCTCATACAATGTGTCACTTATTTCCATAAAGCTGCTCCACGGGCAACCTCCTCTGTGCTTTCCACACAGGACCTCTAGACTAGCGGCAGCAGCAACTAGCAAGCACCTGGTGGAACTGGGAGTCTGCCAAACTTGTCACACTTATCATAAATGCTTCTCAGTTTATAAGTTATATTGACCAATCAGAATTATTATACTTTCATCTGAGGTCCTAACTTGCCCAAAAAAACATACCCAATCAATGGAAGTATGGCATTTTTATGACTATGTCCATATTTTATGAAAATATGTTACCAACAAAACTTAAATCTAATGAACTGAAAGAAAAAGATACTCCTCTTCCACTCTAAGTTTGTGGCATAAATATAAAACAACAACAAATGAAGAAAGTCAGAAACAAATAAAGCCTACATAATGTTCAACCCTCAAACCAAACACATAGCCAACAAGCTGTTGTTTGGTAAAGTAACAAACCGATTTAAGCAGCTTGTTGTTTGGTGATTTCTGGGTTTTGTTCTGTTTTTTTTTGGTGGGAGTTTCTCTTGATATCTTACTGTTTGCACAAACATCCCTGCTTTATTTGGCATGATGACCAGCTTGATAAGAGATTGATGCCTCTGACTGAAAACGTTGGGTGAAAAGAGGAGGCCTTAGATGGCTGTGTGTGGGAAGCCAATCAAGTGTAGAGTGGTGGTGTACTGTATGTTAACGTAAACTTCAAATTCAGAGAAAAGCAAAGGAAAGGAGAATAGAGTAGAATATAATTACTTTATTCATCCCAGCAGGGAAATGTCAAGAGGACAGAGGGAAAAAATGGTCGAAGAGTTTAACGAACACAAGATTTAAAACTGGAATATTGAGGAATTAGGAAGTTTGCTTTTATTCCAGTATGTAGAATAAAAGTTGCTTTTATGTACTCTTTATTTGCATTGTTATTTGTTTCTTTAGTTTGACCTTGAAGCACTGTGGCCTCTGGCATCTCAATGCTGAATGGTGGCTGTATTAAAGATTGGTGGTGGCTGTGATCGTGGGGTGCAGAAGGGTGACGGACAGAGGAGGGAGAGGTGGGGGGGGTCCTCTGAAAGGCAGCGGGGCTACGGAGTGAATGGAAAGCAAAGGGGTGGGGGCGGACACAGGGGTGGGGGGGTATAAGCGGCGGAGGCAGGTTGGGGGTGGTGGAGCTTCATTGGTTCAATGCAACGGCAGAGGCAGCTGTGAAAAGAGGTCTCCCCTTTTTCCCACGCCCGGTCCGATGCGGACACCCCGCTTCAGCCGGCTGGGGTCAAGTCACATTTCTAATACATGCACCGGGCCTGCGGATTCTGACAATGCATACACGCCGCTCATTTGCTTTATGTATGCACACAGACAGAAGCACACACTCGTATATACACTGGACGAGGAGGCGGAGGAGGGGGGGACAAACAGTCTCTGTGACAGACGAAGGCGGGGGGTGGAGTGGGGTAGGGGGCTCGTCTTCGTGGCAGGCAGCGATTTCTTGACCGTTGGCAGCATTGCCTCATCTTCATCCTGCAACCCTACAAATTAACAAGCTGCAACTGCGCTCACAAACACACATGCAGATACCACTTCAGTAAGTATAACAGCTTGTTAAACATTAAAGATTTCAGACTTGATGATGTCAAGTCTCCTTGGCATAAGAATATATTTATTGGTGATTTCTCTGGTTCACAGCAGTAAATATCCTTCTTCTTTTTTTACAAGTACTTGTCTTAGCTGCTATTTACAAATTATAATCATATTCCAGGGAGGGGGATGTAAATGCTTTGTTCTGAACTCCCCTAGCCCCCCAGCACTACCACTCCAGTGCCAGATGCCCTGCTGTATTGTGCTGGTGCCGGGGTGGGGTGAGGTGGAAAGGGGTAGACGGGGAAGCAAGCCCCCTTCCTCTGACTGTCTCTCTGCACCAGGTTGTCACCCTAGTTGTCTGTCTGTCAGGACAAGTGTGGGAAGGAAAAACATTCAGGATGGGAAGGGGGTGATGGTGGTGGAAGTTCAAGGAGAGGTTCAGGTTTTTTTTAGGGGTGGGGGAGGGGAAATTTGGGGATTTAAAGCTAAGGAAAATGCATCTCTACCCTCGAAAAGGCCACAGAGGAGCGTTGAGTAGGAGGAAAGTGTGTGTGGGTGGAGGTGTGTGTGTGTGTGTTAGGATTGTTCTGGCCCTCTTTAGCAACTTTTCAACAAACTGAAATTGATATGAGTTTGCTGGTCTTTGTCTTCTAGTAGCTCAGCATGGACAACACAAAGCATCTTAACAGCAATAACATCAAGAAAATATGAACACATTTGTTTTGTTTATTATAAGTTCTGTACAATAAGTGTCAAGTTGTGGATCAGTATAGAGCTACAAAATGCACAATTTCAGGTAGAGATGCACAGATTTACCAAATTGTATATTTGAAAGAATCTGATATTGTTTTCACAATCATATCGCAATTGAATTTTTCTAATATTGTGCAGAACTACTTTTAGGTACCAATATAGTACACTTAAATGGTAGATTTCAGTGATTTTAATTATGTCAGTGCTCCCAGTTACTGCTTTAGGCCTTGATGTACCTCTCTACAACACTTTAAGAGCCAACAGAAATGGCCTTTTTTCAGTGAAGTCATTATTTTTTTTTTTTATTTGAGGAATCTTATATGTATTTTTATCTTATTTATAGAATTCAGGGTTTGACTTTGTAAGTAAGTATGTAGTCTCTGATATGAAAAACATTACAGTTGGATTCGAGTTTCCATGTGAGTATTTGGATTTGCTTTCAGACTTACACTGAGTCTATAAAATCCTGCTTTTACTTGAATTGAACTTAAGTTTAGGGAAACCTTACCAAACACTCAAATTATTTACAAATTACAATTCCTTATGAAAGTGTCTAAATATACTGTATATTTCCACATTAAAATTCTAATAAGGTTCATAGAATAAAGTTAATGGATTTAATACACAGAAATTCTAAGTTTGCATTGTCACTGTAAAAGCTTCTAAAGTTCTGACATAATATGCACACTAAACAGCTTTGTAAAATAAATATGGTTACAATGACCTAAGACATAAACCATGCTGCAGTAGACGTGAGTTTGTCTCAGATTTTCCTTGTACAAAATTAAGAAACAAAACCCTTGCAACTTCATGCAACACAGAACTTATCCCAAAAATGGAAATAGAAATGAAATACATAATAGAACAGCTATTATTCATACCAAAAATCAATAATTATTGCTACTGCTTGAACAGTTATCTAGCATGTTGATTATTACATTAATTATAATACAATTTTAAAAATGGAATTGTACATAATATTATATATTTTTTTCCAAAAATTTCAAAGCAGCACTTTGAGTCATGGGCAGAGCTTCTTTAATTTTCATTTACAAGCTGACTGCCTTTTTCAGAAATGAAAAGATTTCCATACACCAATGGGTGGGGGATATTTAGTGTTGTGTTTTTTTTTGTTTTCTTTTTTTTTGCTCCACACCAGTGGTCTCCAACTCCAGGTCTAAATGAACCACTGTCCTGTAAGTTTTATATGCAACCCTGCTTTTACGCCACTGAATCAAATGGATGAATTACCTTCATGTCCTCTGGTTCTGCAGACATCTGGTAGTAAGCTTCTCATTTGATTCAGGTGTGTTGCAGCAGGGATGCATCTAAAAGTTGCGGGACCGCAGCTTTGGAGTTGGAGACTCAAAGTCCACACAGACAGGGAAAGCTGCCCACTTCAACGTTTAGATCTCATTGAACTAACTTTGAACTGAAGGAACAGTTTTAAAATCATTACCTTTTTTACCCTTGTGTGCACTGACATCATTGACAAGCACATGTTCTGTTCTACGTATGGAAACCACATGCAAAATAACAGTTGTCACCTTTAAAGTGGTTAACACTCCAATTTTTAGTGTTTAAAGGCATAATTTGTATAATGTTGTGGGATGTATAAAATATAATCCATTTCTCAGCTCACAGATTGATTTAATGGAGTATAATTTCCATCTGACAGCTGTAAAGTTCAACTCACCAGCAAACAAAGACAGCAGGCACCTTTTCCATCTGGTAAACATTTATTAGCATGCAGACACAAATCTCTGTCTTTCCTCCCTTCTTTGTTTTGACTTCATTCTCACCATGTCTTCTGACTACTGCCTACTTACTCCTCCTGTTTCTTTCTTTTATAAATCCTCTCTTTTCCCGTCTTTTTCTCCCCATACCCTGGCTGTGTGAAGAGGTGATAGCAGTGGGAGACAATGAGGAAGACTCACTTAATTAGCTGGACGAGAAGATGCTTTGTGGCAATTACTGAGCACAAAGGGACAGGAAAGTATGGCTCTGTAATGCGCTACTGTGTGCATTTGCCTGCCTGTTGTGGCCCCCGAAGGCAGGTAGGCCTTTTATAGAGAGAGTGAAGGCAATAACAATGGAAGACAGGGTGTACTCCACATGTAGTACCATTTCCAGTGCTTTTACATAAAGGGGCGATGGATGCTGGGGTCTCTTAAAGACTGGAGATTTTCAAACTCTATGATCTCCACAGATGGATTATGGACAGGAAATGCACATGTCTGGGTGCATTTTATGTGCTTAAATTATACAGCTGTAGGTGCAAACTTTCAAAATGCACCTCTTTGTAGTGTGTGCTATGCTGAATTACATTCTCTTCAGGTAAGAGCTTTGCAAAAAAAAAATCTATCTATCTATCTATCTATCTATCTATCTATCTATCTATCTATCTATCTATCTATCTATCTATCTATCTATCTATCTATCTATCTATCTATCTATCTATATGCACAATAAGACTTACTTAAACTTAAAATAGAGGTAAAAAGAACTATTTGGTGAATTCTGAAGTGCAGGTTAGTATAGTATGTATGCATAGGACAGTTTGGAATCAGTAAGCGTTAGTCTCAGCCTTGGAAGGGACAGAACCCTCTCTATTTTCTGATTTTGAAAAATAATTGCCAAGGACTCCACTTGCTATCTTAGCACATCGGGGTAACAAACTCTCACTCCTCTAGACTGAGACTCAAGCATGTGGCATGTTTCTCAGTCTCTCTCTCTCTCTGTTCAGATGGAGCTCACTCCAATTTATGAAAGTGTCTGGAATGAAAGTAAAAACACTTTTTTTCCCCTTCACATTACTGTATGCAATTGGTCATTTGTGCACAGCATGGTCTAAGGGCTGCAAAAACACTGTAGATCTTGGGTAATGCTCTTTCTGGTTCTGATCAATCTGCAGATTGTTGCACTGTTTGGTGGCATTGCACAGTAACTGAAGTTGGTCAGGATGCTCTTGATGGTGAAGAGGTGGAATTAATAAACAGTAATAAACAGTAGTCGTCTTTTAAAGTAAAACAATAAAAGCGTGGAGTTGGTCTGATTGCATAATATGCTTACTTGACAAAAACAAATTTTTGCCCCTAATTTGCTTGAGATTAATTGGCGTTCAAGGTTAGGGAAGGTTTTTGGAAACTGTGCACCCTATAAATAAGAACAAGCATAAAACGCACACAGTCTAACACATGGTGGTGGCGAGAGCACCTACTGTACATGAGGGAACCATGAAGTCAGCTCTCCAGCAAAAGAAAATATCCTAGAAAGGAATGTCCAGCCATCAGCTTGTGACCGTAGGCTCAAAAGCAACTGGTTTGTGTAGCAAGACATTGTGAAATAAAAGTTTTAGAGTAGCCTATTTAAAGTCTGGGCTTAAATCTGACTGAAATGCTGCGTGGCATGATCCTGAACAGGCCATTAGAGATCAAAAACCGCCCAGTGTCGCTGACTTAAAACAAGAAGAAAACAAAGCTTTTTTTTCCTTTTCTTAAATGAAATTATCATTTGAAACTTTGGCCCTGTGTGACCCAATTGTGAAGATTCAACAAGCCTGATCAGTAAAAAATCAAGTCTTTTCACCTCCTTTTCTTTTTTTTCTTTTACAATATTCCTTCAACAGTTTTCAACCAATTAAGAAGGAAACCCAAGCACTGTTTTGACCTATAGGACATGTGTAAAACTCTTTCGATATTCACAATCATTTTAAACGTATTAAAATGATTCCTCCCGAGCTCTCCTCCCAAAAATCTCCTTGACGAAAATCTGTGTTTTGAAAAAGAAGAACTTCTATACTTACCTTTAAGGGTTATGGTTAAGTTAAGATATTTCCTGTTTCTGGTCACTCTGCTGTTTTGTGCCAAACTGGAAATGCTGTCTGTTTCTGTTTGGGTGTGAGTGGCCCCACTGTGTGGTTTCATGTTTCTGCATCCGTGCGTGTATTTGTGTAGAGTTGGGCCTGGCAGACAGCGTTCTCCTCTTGTGGAGTGGCCCGAGGGGATTTCTTTCATGAAGTCAGATAACATCCAGGCGACCCCCTCTTCCCTTTTTTATAAGAGTTCCTTAACCTTGATAAATGAAGTAGAGGCAGGAAGGGAGCCAGTGAGTCAGGCTAGGTGGGAGAGAAAAAGTTGTGGACAGTGTTGGGAGATGAAGCTCTGATGGAGGGAGGCAAGATAGAGAGAGAGAGAGAGAGAGAGAGAGAGGGAGGGAGAGACACCAACTCCCTGTCCGACTTGCTCTCAGGATCAATAACGTTCGGAGAGCTGCTGAGCACTCCTGTCTGGCAGCTCTACCGTAGGGGATGGAGAAAACAGAGGGAGAAAGTGGGGGGGAAGCAAGAAAAAGGGGTGATGAAAAAGCCTCTCTATCTCCGTCTTGTCATTCTTCTCTGATGAGGTGGGGGGAACTGAGGACGTGAAGCTGGAAAGAAGGGAACATGGATGAAGGTTGGAAAGGAGCTGGGATTGTGGCGTCAGATTGTACCGTTTCAAAAAAGTAAAACACACACACACACACCCCATCATGCCGAGGTCTCCTTTTTTACGGAGCCACAAGGTTACCGAGTGTCGATACAAAAGCTCACAACCCTCCGACAAATGGGATTTGGCATGTTCAATCAACGGTGCTGCCAAATCCCTGTTGTTAAGTGTTGCAGAGTCATATCTGTCTGCAGCGAGCCTGAGCTATGCTACCTGGGTCCGCTAACCGTCCCCTAAACATCCTCTAAAGTCCTCGGTAATAGAATTATCTGCCACATTTGTCATTGGATTTTAATAGGTGTGTCTTCTGTGGCACGAATGGCAAACAGAGAGGGAGTTGTCACGCTGTACTCCTGTTGTAAAAAAAGCCTTTTAGTGACTCCTCCACCAGAGCCTCGAGGTCACGGACACCTGAGCTCTCCTCCCGTTTCCTTTCACACTCTTCTACTTGATTTGCCTGCTTGGAGTTAAAGTCTTTCTGGTCTCTCTCCTCTGGCCATCTCCTCTGTCCTGTGTCAGGCCTGATCCTTTCATCTCCTCTTTCCTAATCCTGCGTCTAGAGAAACCTTCTCCACAGCCCTCCTCCGCTTCACATTGCTCTTTTTGAACTTTGTGCCTCTTCTCATTTCAGCGTGTCCTTCTTCTTGTCGTTTTCCACCCTCTTTATCCCCCTTTATCACCCCTGCCTTTCCGTTTCCTCATCTTTTTTTTCCTGTGACGTCTGCATCTTCTTTCCTCCCTGCTCTTACTTCTGCTGCTCCTGAATTAAGTTAGTGATCAGTTGACTGCCCCTATCATTGGTAGAGAGCAGGTTGGTCCTCCCCTCCCATGAGGGGGGTACATTGTCTGTACTAGTTGACTGGTGTAATCCTCCTACCAGGGACAAAGGACACCACCTTCACTACTCCAGCCACCTTTGAAGTGGCATTAGCCCCCTGATGAGAACCATAAGCTAGCCTGCTCCTGCCTCCTTGGGAACCCAGCATCACACCTTCGGCTCTTTGCTACTAACTTTGGGCTGCCGGGATTTTCTTTCTGTTTAGGAATAATGCTCCTAACTTAACACACACACAGTTCTTTCCACAAGTATTAAAGTTAGGTCTGGGACATTGTAGCCACGCCAGCTGTTTAACTGTTTTTATCACTTTTAAGTGTTGATGCTTTTGAAACTAAACAAATCGATTTCTCTGGTTGGATGCAAATGTTGTAACCAGTGCTACTATCTTGCCAGGTCCCTCTTGAAAAAGAGACTGTAGGTTAAATAAAGGTTATTATTATTATTATTATTGTTGTTGTTGTTGTTATTATTATTAGACCACATGTTCAGATGGACATCCAGCTGCATTTTTAGTGTGTGGTCGTCTTTCTGGAAGGTGAATCTCTGCACAAAGTCTTTTGTAGCTTCTCACAGGTTTTATTCCTGTATGGTATTCAGCTCCATCCATTTACCTTGCTAAAGAAAAGCATCACCACATCAAGATGCTGAGATTTATTTACAAACTATTAACAGTCTGCCTTAAAAGTGATGTCAAACGAGGTAACCAACAATTGAAATAAACTACAGAAATAAAAAAAATTGACTCTCCTAAGAAAGCCATAAAAACGTTGCTTTTTATGTAATACACTTGATAATTTGTTTAAATCTTCAATGTGTTTATATGTTATTCATTTAAATTAAGTAAATTGTGACATTTGAATCCTTAGTAGAGCTGCTATTTCAAACAATAAGGGAGTGAATTTAAAAGTTGACTTATTGTTTATACACTTTACTACAAAAGAATATGTGAGGAAATAAAAGATGTTTGGGTTCCCCCTGCAGGTCTGGAGGCCCTAAACAGCTGCTTTGTTCTCTTTTGCCTCAGACCAGCTCTGTCTTTCACCATAGCAAAAATACATGTTGTTACTTGTACTTGTTTTTCAATAAGAAACTTTATGTTGCAGCCTTTTAATCCAGTCTTTGCTTTTATAGACACTTTTTAATAATATTATATAATCTTAAATTAGGTATGAAGTTTAGATACCTTTAAGATGTGGCAGTGTTAGGATTAAGCAGCCTGCAGACCATAATAATTATGACATGTACAATCAGGCCATTCATTACATGTATGAGTGGTTTGTAATGCAAATAAATCATAATTATTTAAGTGTTTAAGTGGTAAATAAATGGCTAAAATAGCATTTTTAAAATGACAAATAATGCTTAAAATAAATGTAAAAATTTGATTGTGTGTTTTGGTGTCACATATAAAATATACTGCATATTACAACATACACATCAATCATAGGTTGGAGGGTGCCATAAATAAATATAAGTAATTATTTATCTACTTTGAAATATATTGAGCAACATTTAAATACAATATTCTTGTAGGACTCACAACTAACTTTTGGGCCACTGTAACCACCTTTATCACCATTAGATTGTGAGTTGTTGAAACTTGCACTGATTTTTCAGCTGTAGCAAAAATCTTGACATTTAATTTTTTTTTTCCCTTCTATTATTTTGCAATAAAAATAAATCTGAACTGCATGACTGTGCCCTGGTTTCTCCCACATCCTGTGCATTAAGACCATTGAGTACGAAGCCTCCACTAACCTACATATTGTACCTCATTCACTCTCTCTGCCTCTCTCTTCTTTTTTTTTCTCAACCACACGAACACACATTCACACAGGGAACGAGGAAGTAAGGTTGCTATAGGAACAGCTGGTCAGAGTTTACCAGAGGGGAAACAAACAAAGTACTGTTCATGAGAGCAGGTTGTTCTGGACAGAAGGAGCACTGATACTCTCGGTGTGAGTGTGCCAGCGAGGGTTGTGTGTCATGTGTAGTAATTGACTAGATTGGTTTGTGAATCTGGGCTTTCTAGATCCATTCAGTCTTGTCGGTGCTGCTACTGTAGATCTGCTCATCTGTCGAGAACCTTCATCGCATTTTTCATAGGTGTTGTGGTGATAGTGCATTTATCTTTTAAAGGAATTCAGGAAAATGCTTGTGATCCCAAAATGTTCTGCAAGGTTGTTTTTATAAAAGAAAATTGCATTTGTTTGACCAGAGAAAAAGGCAAGCATTCTCACATACTTGGGCAACTGAGGTATAACAAGAAATCTGCAGTTTATTCTTACTTATGCCTGTGTACAAGCCCCAACTACATTCTCTTTCAGTATTTTCTCTGCTCACAGTGACTCTGCAGTTTGGATATAGATTTTATTCAATATAAATTTCTGTCAACCTGCCTGACTCTAAAGCTGCAGCTAACGTCCACATCCTATCCCCTCATCATGCATCTCTCAAGCTGTCCTCGTAATGCATGTGAACAAAATGTATTGAAACTCTTGACTCAGGTAAACCCATAAAAATGCCAACGTGCCTTCCAGCCCTCCATCTGCATCCTCACTCTCTTTAATGCCCATTTACCACCGCATTCAGCCTTTTGAGCGAGTCTTTCAAACCATTTTCTTTTACCTTCAGTTCCCCACTTTTATTTATTCCCCCTTGCATCAAACAAGTCCATTGGCAAGGGGCAAAAACACCCCCAACCCTATCCTCCTTACCAAGTCTACCCCACTTTTACATCCTTCCACCCCCATCCTCCTTCTGCCCTCTACCTCTGCCAAGACTGAAAGATAGACAGACATACTGTTCTCTCTTTCTTCGCCTTTCACCCTCTCAAACCTCCTTCCATCCATCCTGCCTGGACGGCCACAATGCCGGCGCTCTATCCTATGGCAGGGAGAATGCAGCCCTGAACTAACAATATCACCAAGGCTGCCTGAATGCCGCCGAGTCCCATTGTACTCTGTCAGAGGGGAGTTAACACCCATGTCTGAGCCCAATGAATAGTATTATTGTGTCTGAGACATACGCCGCACCCCGGGTCCCCATCTATGTCCCCCTAACTCAATCGGCCTCCGCCCCTCCCAAACTTGCTTCCCTTGTCCCAACAGTGTAACTCCCCCTCTACATCTCCACCCCCACCAGCCACCACACCACAACCTATACCCCCCCACTCCCCCAAATCCCCGCCCACTCCTTAACAGAAAGCTCCAACTTCCAAAGCCTCCCCGGCCCACCAAATCCAAGCGTCCACACTTTACTTCTCTATTCCCCTGGCAGTTGGCCTGCGAGTTTAAGTCCGTTTTGTAAAGCGTGCCGAAGGGTGGAGAGTTGTGGATCACAGCCCCGTCACCCGTTCTCGGTTCTGTAGAGACATTGGTGAGGGCATATCGTTGATTGTGCAAGTTGGTGCGACGTGGAGGGGGTTGAATTTGGCTGTGGCCCTTTCTCTTTTGAGAAACACAATGGGGCCATGAATCCTCAAAGAAATGTCTCACCCCCATCCCATCTGATATTATCATAAGAAGAGAGTTGCTGGACCCATTTGAATAACTCTAGATGATACAAAAGATGAGATGTTTTCTTTTTTTGCAAAGTTTCTATGGCGCACCCCTGGCCTAGCCAAAACATTTCCATTCCATCACACCCACTCTGCCACAAACAAGAAAAGGCCAAGAAAGAAATTTCCGGTCAACTTTCAGTACTGCCTTTATTATTTCTTATGAATACAGTGTCTTTTAAAAACATTCATGCAAGGACAAGCGGGTATAGATAATAATAGATGGATGAAAGTGGCAAGCATTTGTATTTAGCACCCTAGGTAGCCTCCTGAACTAACTTTTGCTGGAATTACAGCTGCAAGTCTTTTGGTGGTATGTCTCCCACAGCTTTGCACATCTAACAACTGAAAGGTTTGGCCATTCAATAGTTGCAAAGTATCCAAAATTCAGTTAGACTGTATGGAGAGTGACTATGAAAAAAAACAACTAAGTCTTACCATAGATGCTGAGCTTCGAACTGATAGATTAAAAAACGTTTAGTTTTGGTCTCATCTGATCAGAGCACCTTCTTTCGCATGCTTGTTGTGTCCTTTGCATGATCTGTGGCAATCATGACTTTTCACGTCTTTAGCAGTGGCTTAGAAATAAAGGACACATTTGTGGAGCTCGTGATTATTAGTTATCATTTCGACAGGTTTTTCCAACTGAGCTGTCAACTCTGAAATTCCTCCACAGCTACCAGGGGCCTCATGGATGCATCTTTAATGCTCTCCTTGTCTGGCCTGTCAGTTTACGCAAAAGGCCATGTGCTGACCCTGCTTTAGGCTTCTTCACAGCCTTGTTCCTTGGTCTCCTTGATTCTGATGGTGCATCAATATTCATAATTGTACTGAGATAAAATAACAGTAAGTTGAACTCTAGTGGGCAATTCTGCAACAAAATCCCTCCAAAATATGCTGAGGTTTTTGGATGTAACGTGAGTAAATTCCTCACTTTTGCAGGGCAGTATTTAACCTTTTAGCCTGTGGTCCAGCAAGAGAGCAAAAGACTGTGGCTGTTGAAGTAACACTTTTCCTGTAAATACTACACTTTTAATGTATTCGATTGATGCAGTAGTGATTTTTATAATGGGCCCACTCTCACTGTATTCTGCTATCTGCAGCACATCGACTCTAATAGCTGAGAGTACATTGGCAGGCAATATGTTACTGCCTGACACACTTAACTCTCTGCAGTTTCCACCCTCTAAGGTTAGCAGGTTCATATTGCAAGCTGGGAGAAGATGCCAAAATCCTCACCCTTGACTTGTTGCTGATCAAAAACCAGAACTGACACTTAGAGTGGGGAAAGAAATATCCTGAAAGTTGAGATTAACTTGTTTCTTTCTCCATCACTGTCTGTGCTTGTTTGTGTACAGCTTGAGAAGAAGAGGAGGAGGTGGTGGAGGAGGGAAAAGAGAAGCAGAGTGGGTGGAAGCATGGAAGAAGAGGAGGATGGAAGCAGTTTGAGGAGGTTGTTCGAAGCGGGTGAACCCAGAGCAGGTGAACGCAGCTGCGGATCGCCATGGGCTTTCTGTCTACTTCCTCTTGTGGGCCAAGTTGCTCTGTACTGGGGTTCCGAAGACCCAACAGGGGCCAGCCAAAAGCTGCAGCGAAGTGGGCAGGCTAGGCCAGGAAAGAGGCAGGTGAGCCGGGTGAGCCGAGCTCTCGTTCCCGCCGGCTAGGAGTCTCCTCGGCAGAGCAGAGCAGAGCGGAGCAGCAGAAATCAATACCGAGGAGAGAGGCGAGCAGAGGTTGCCCAACACCGCCTGCAGGCCTCAGAGCCCAGGGACCAACCACCACCACCACCACTACTCCCAGCTCCTATCTACCAATTCTCCTTCTGTCTCTCTCCTGGAGTTCCAGTACCGGCCAGGGCCAGGGCCCTCACCTCGCAGCTGCCCTAATCACAGTGTGTTTGCCAGAACATGCACACTTGTGCGCAGGAAAGTAAAATGAAAAGAGACAGAAACTATCCTTGTGTGTGGTTCAGCTGGAGGTTTTCCAACTCTGCTTGATAAAACTTTGCCAAAGACACACAAGGAAATGGTTGAAGAGCGAGCCATGACGTCGAGGTCCCTTTCCTTCTGGCTCCCACGCTCCAATTAGTCATTCCACCTTTACCTTTTCTGAATGAGGATGCTAAGGAGGATGTTGCAGCTCAGTGCTGTTTCCAAGCACGTATAGCGAACAGTATTCCTAAGATCTCATGAGCCCGGATGAAAGGACAATTTGAACTTTTTCTTCTCATCTACTGTATCAGGCAGAAGCTGTCTTTTCGCCTTAGATTTTCTTACCCGCACAACAGCAGCTCCCTTCAGAGGATATGGCAGTGCAGTATTGATCCGTGAGGTGGAAGAGAGAAAGGCGGGTTCAGGCTTTCATACCTCTTTCCCTCACTGTGTGTGTGTGTCTTGGGGTGAAGGGGGGATTGTACCTTATTGTACCTGAAGTCCACTTACTGCTGTGCAGAACGGATCCAGTGACAGCACAGGTGAATGGCTGCTAATTGAATGAGAGCTCAACTGAAAAGGACCCTAGTTTGACAGACTTGTTCCTCCTCCGCATATGCAGAGCCTTTTGAAGCTAAGTTCTTACTCAGCACAGGAAAGTAAAAGCGGAGAAACACCTTCACATGGCGCCCGGAAGTCGCATCCTCACTAAACTTCCATTTCTAGAGTTCGTGCTGTACATGTTTGAGGCCTGGATTAAGGTTTTTGCCCAAAAAACCTGGAGATATTCTCTTCAGATTGACATTTATGGTGAGTATATGTTTAATGTACCCTTTTATGGCAATATTGCACACAGGGTTCCTACAATGTATCTAAAAGTCTGGCGAAAATAATTTTCCTGGTCTGTATAGGTATTAAAATGTATATAAAATTGAGATTGGAGACATAATTCTTATTTATAAAAAAGGTCAAATGTACAATTTTCAAGAATATGAAGAGAGTTTTATTTTGACTTACCCATTTGTTGTCCAACGCAGTGATATGACGTCTGTCTCGCAACTTTTTAGGCCTCTTAGATCCGGGTTTTGAAATAGTTCTCAACAATTTAAAACGTAATGCGTAAAACAATGTTTAGAAAACTCTAATTTCAACTGTAGACTTTATTAAATGTTTTAGCATTACATTTATATAATTTACTGATATTGTTATTTTTCTATATTGCCAATTTGCAGTAGTCATAAACATAATCTTATTTATTCAAATTAAGTTATAACTTTATTATTGGTGTTATCTTTCTGTGAAACTACAGTCTAACCTGGAAATTCACTAAACACAATACCATTGCAACTAAGATAAAAGTGATCCGTACGTCTTCAGGATTTTTATATATTTAAAGATATCTCAGTTACTATTCAAGGTATGACTATTAGTAGATAATAAAAAATAACAATTATTTATATTTTTTATCCTATGTCCACTCCAGAAAAAGTCCAGTAAAAGTATTAAATGTTATGTAGGTTATTATTTGTTATATGTCTCTTTTAAATATTTCCTTTCTTAAAAAAAAATGTTTTTATCATTGTACTTCCTGTAATAGTTCCCAAAGAAAGGCTTTGTACTGTAAGAAAAGGCACATAGTAGCCATCTTGGAATTTTAGGTAAAGTTGGCAATCACCATAACGCACACAAGCAAACATTCTAATACATGTTTTTAAGGAAAGGTCCAACTTTGTTCAAGAAACAGAGGTGTCAGAAAAATGTATTTAATAAAATTGTAAGTAAAGTTTTCTAGGGTTAAACTGGCTCCTTTTATATTTACATTACCGTACAGAATAAAACCATTACCTAAATTTAGAGTAGGATAATCAAGTCCAGCCAAGTTATAGCTTTTAAAACAGTGCACTTTACCACTCTGCTGAACTGAGAGCCAACATGATTCCTTGGTTTTGTCACTACTTGTGGAAAATACAAATAACAAAACCCAACTACTTGAATGTCCAGCACATTGAAATGTAAGCCAGGAAAAGTACGGAATTGTGAACCACGTTGGAACGCTGTGCACAGAAATGAATGTTTAGCTCTTTTCTGAGTGTGTTATTAGGAAATATTATTCCGCCTAAAGGGGAATGTGTCTATTTAAAGTTAAAGCAGACACCTCGTGTTGTAGCTGATCTCCTCAGTGAGCCCTGGGCTATGATCGCGCTGTCACACAGCCTGTCGGAGGAGCTTGTTCTGGTTGCGTGTACCAGGGAGGATATGAAAGCTCCATTTCCCCCTCTCCTGCCAATCTCCTGGCACACAGATAGAGCCTGGCGCCTCAGCCTGGCAGCGGCCCATGCTTACAAAATGGCCGATTTCTTGTCTGCCAGCTGTCTCCCTGAGCCAAGATGGCGCTCGCTCGTCTTTCTAATGCCCGCTGTTTGCCATCTGCCCCGTGAATGTTAACGGCTATGCAAAATATCTTGTAATTGCTTTTGCATGTGCGAGATACTTAACCCCTCCCCCTCGGCTGTAAATAATGGCGGGAGCGTAAAAAGGAATAAAAGAAAACGCAACCCTGGCCAATTGCTGATTGAATACACAGCAGGAACAATTAGCAAATGAATGTTGTTACGCTGCTTTTGATTTTTCCTTTAAGCTCACCTTATTGTGCATGCAAATCACCGATGCTGCTCCACCGCTTTGGATGCTAGCTTGAAAAAACGCAGCAGCACCTTGTCTCCTTCTGAGACTTCGCTCCTGTGTCTCCTCATTGTGCCATACGTGACATCTGTGGTTGGCTGCATCACAAGGGTGCCCTGCCTCCTGTGACAGGCAAAAAGCCCACACTGTAAAGGAGAAGGAGAAGCAGAGGGTGAGGCATAACATAATGACCTCATTAGCATGCTCGGCACTCCTTGCTATAGGCCCCGGTGCTGTGCAGCGCCGTGGGACCCACCGGTGTACGCCCTTCTCACAGCACTCAGCATGCAACATTGTGTTCTCCCCACACAATGCGGCACTTCATACAGGCTTTATTACGCCTTGTCAAAGCACAGGGTGGGGGTGGGGGGTTGAGATCAGCGGTATCAGTGCAGGGGAAGCAGGATCTGGGTTGTGTACGTGGAGCAGGGGATGTCTTGGTGCTTAAAGGGTTTTAATGCGGCGTTAGTGGCTCTCATAGATCCTCCGATGCAGCCGCTGCGCCTTGACATATGTGTGTTTATGTTTGTATGGGTGTCTCTGTGGCTTATGGCTGAGTGTGTTTATGCAATTGTCTGCTTCATTCTCAGCTCCCGTGGAATCTCTGGCTGCTTTCACCTGTCACTGCTAATTAGTGCAAAGGGCTGATTTGGGGAATTGTCTAGGTCCTGAATCCCGGCCCCTCATCCACGCTGAAGACTTGCTGTTTGGCATCTGCTCTTAGCCTGAAGTGGGCTAGCTTCAAACGTCACACAAAGAAGAAGCACACTTTTTGATCACTTAAAACTTAATCCTTTTTCTTTTTTCATTATTTCTTGAGCTTGCATTTAGTATGCTATAGTGTGCTATAGCTAGGTGTTAGCGACTACAATTAGTGCACACAATTTTGAGAGAATCATTCAAACAGCCCTTAAGAGATCTACGACTGTTGAAGTGCGTGTATTTTCTTTCCAACTTCAAAACCAAACATGCTTTACTGTGCATTTTGAAGCATCCATCCATCCATCCATCCATTTTCTGTTCACCCTTGTCCCTAATGGGGTCGGGAGGGTCGCCGGTGCCCATCTCCAGCTACGTTCCGGGCGAGAGGCGGGGTACACCCTGGACAGGTCGCCAGTCCGTCGCAGCATTTTGAAGCATGACCACAATAATTTATTTTCTTGTAAACTAGGCTGTAGATTTCCCCTATCAGCTGTCGGGTACCTGCGCTCAAGTAGACTGCTCGTTCCTCTTATCGCCTCCTCTATCAGAACCAGAGCCGTTTTAATCAAGCTTCTCCGTCTAATCAGCCCACACTGACACAAGTTAAGCTGAGTTTCATCTGAGCTGGTTGGTGAATAAGAGCCAACACTAAACTAATGTGTGTCAGCCTGGAGAGGCTTCAAGCCCTCTGTGTTGCTTTGTTGGGATAAGGAAGAAGGGGATGGGTAGAATCAACACTTTATAATTAACCGTCATTTAGGATAAAACAACAGGAATCTTAAAGTTTTGCACATTAAAAGTTTACTAAACGTGATCAATCACTAATTGTTGGCGGTTGGCAGAATTTCTGACACAACATGGACAAATGGTAAATATGTTGGTCTCAATGTTAAAGGGCTTTATTCAACCTTATGTTCATGCTCAAAGCTGCACTTTCCCTGTCAAACATGATCTGAATATAACATTTCATAATTGCTCAAACGCTTCGTCATGCCGTTTCTACGTTTAAAGCCCATTCATGAGACGCCAAAGAAAGTTACCAGAGTTCTGACTGCCTCCATGGTCCATCCCCTCCCCCCTCTGTTGCTGCACACTGTCTGTCAGATGACTGAACAAACACCGCTACACTCACTTAAGCTTGCGTCTCTTTGGAAATATTTCCGTTTGCAGGCAGTGATGGTGTGAAAATGAGAAGAAGTGGTGCCAGCTCATCCCTCTTTTTCATTTCACACAGTTTGAACACTTCAGCTGATAAGCTGCACGTGGCTGTGGGTTAAGCAGCTAAATGCAGGCGGGCGGCCCAAATAATTAAATAATTAATAATTCCTCTTGTTCTGCTTGTGTCATCCTGGAAAGAGAAGAATAACAAAAATTTTCAATAGTCTGGGCACTTTAGGCTTATTCAAAAAATTTTCTTTGTCTTCTTAAATGTGTTAAATAAAACTAAGATAGATTGTTTTTTCCTACAAGTGTAGTGACTAATTAGTTATTTTGCTTAAGGACCAATAAAGACATTTCTTTTAATTATTATTTTTAATTAAAAGCAGTTACATCATACATTTTTGATTGAAATCATGTAAATACCACGAAACATCACTTTTTTACTTTAGCTTAGCTTATCATGAAAATCTCATACATGCCAGGAACCACCACATACATGCAAGCTGCATGAACACATGCTCACACTCATCCACCTGTCTGTTCACGCCTACATGCAGGGAGGAAGCCCTCCAAAACACGGAGCCCTGCTGAAAGCTTTTACGCTAATGACAGTGGCTGTGTGTGGGCGTGCGTGTGTGTGTGTGTGCGTGCGTGCGTGTGTGTGACTATGCTACTGCAGTTATTCATAATTCAATACACAGAGCACGTGCAAGACGAACACACCTTGGATTATGTGGACAACATTTCAGGACCTTGAATGTATGGTGTTTATTTGGCGGTTGGAGTTTAAAACTTCCATCTATCCATCCATCCATCCATCCATCCATCCATCCATCCATCCATCCATCCATTTTCTGTTCACCCTTGTCCCTAATGGGGTCGGGAGGGTTGCTGGTGCCTATCTCCAGCTACGTTCCAGGCGGGAGGCGGGGTACACCCTGGACAGGTCGCCAGTCTGTCGCATGGCTGGAGTTTAAAACTTGCGGATTGAAATCCTTAAGGTGTTTTGCTGGAAGCGTCCCACACTGTTAATTTTAGATTTCATCACCTTTTCAAGTTACTATCATTACCAACGTTTATCTTCTGCTAAATCTATTCAGCGTGGCATGATTTATGTGTCTGTTTTAAAATATAAGCCCTCATGCTCAAGAGGAAAGCACCTGAATGCTACTGAGCCACAAACAGTCAAAAGGTTTTCTTGGGTTGTATAAAACCAAGAATATTGAAGCATATTTTCACAGATCGACTTGAGTGTTGGGTGTTCATTTGTGCGGGTTATTGTCATCCAGTCCACTGCAGCTTTTCTCATTCTGTCTGCCCCTTTGCTTTTTATTTGCTTAGGTATTGATTGAGTGTGGTGCACCCTCTGAAGTAATAGTTGCTGAAAGCATTTACAGCCATCACTCAATTCATCCTGGGCTGTTTCACACATCTCTCTTCCCACTGGTGAGACCAAAGGGATCTAGTTTTTTGGTTTTTTTTACTCAAATCCCACAGAGTCAGATTCACATGTTAAAAAAGTACATCTTTGCATCAATTCTGCTCATATTACAGCATATCCCTGGGAGATTTAGATTAGCATTATTGTTTTATATTATAGTTTGTTTCTAATAGGAGATGGGATAGGCATCTCCCAAAAGATAATAAAAGAATAAAATAGAGCATACGCTTAGAAAAATATTTGATCTGTTTTAAGTTTACATTTTGTTGAAAGTGGCATGTCTGGAATGATTTATAATTGGTGGAAAATTTCTTTAAGGGCATTGAAGGTTTGTGTTTTAGCAGTTTATCTTTAGTTATGAGGTTTTATGGTTGAAACACTTCTTTCTCGTCCTCCTAATTTTTAGCCTTTCTCCTCAGATTCTCTATGAGATTAAAGTCGTGACTCTGCTAGGGCCTGTCCTTCATTGCAATATCACTTCCAGAAACAAGTTGGTATACTTAAGGAGACAAAATAATTACAAAACAAAATAGTTAGCATCTTATTTCAGCAGCCTCTTTGTGTAATATCTTTAAAATATTAGACCTCCTGTCGTCTGCTGCTTAAAAAAAATATGCCCAGTCGCTGTTGTGAGTTTTCAGAAATGGACGATCGGATTGTTGTAATGGACGCAACCAGCGATTCAGCTCCTCAGCCAATCAACAACCGACAGTCTTCTGAGGTCACGTTTTCAGTCTGACATGGCATGCTTGGAATCCCAGCTAAGTAGGCGCTGGTAAAGGGATTGGTACCAGTACCTACTGGTACCACGTAACTGTACAAGGGTTTCCGCTTATACAGTTACGTGGTAAAGCCATTTCAAGCTGACCTGAGTAGGCACTAGTGAAAAAGGGCAATTAGTGAATTGATTTAGGTAAATGCATTACATTTTCTAAAGTATACAAATGTACTGATATGACCATATCAGTACATTGATATGAAATACGCTCTCAAGTATTTCTTTAGAAAGTAGATAGCAGCCCTGTTATTCTATAATGACATTTTTTATTGCCTTTAAGGGCTGTGACCATATTATTTCCCTCATCAATATGCACACATCTACTGCTTATTGTGGTTTTGTGTAGGGATGGTATGGATGAGGGTTGCTTTGCATTAATCTGTAAACCACATTCCTTTAACCAAAATAGTCATCTATGACTGTTCTTTTAAGTGTGGCAACTTTTACACTGAAGAGGGTTGCTGCTAGCACACTCTGCTACAGATTGGGTACCGGTAATTTGCTTTTGCTTGCTTTGAAAATAGATAAAATTCATATTTTTTTATTCAGCAAACAATTATCCGATATCATTCACCAGCCTATTTACATTTGTGACTCTATTCCATGATGTTAAGCTTTATTTTTGGATTATATCATTTATATATACAGTACAGACCAAAGGTTTGGACACACCTTTTAATTCAATGAGTTTCCTTTATTTTCATGACTATTGACATTGTAGATTCACACTGAAGGCATCAAAACTATGAATAACACATGTGGAAATATGCACTAAACAAAAAAGTGTAAAACAACTGAAAATACCCCTTATATTCTAGTTTCTTCAAAGTAGCAACCTTTTGCTGTGATTAGTGCTTTGCACACACTCTGCATTTTCTTGATGAGCTTCAAGAGGTCGTCACCTGAAATGGTTTTCACTTCATAGGTGTTGCCCTGTCAGGTTAATAAGTGGGATTTCTTGCCTTATAAATAGTCATGAAAATAAAGAAAACCCATTGAATTAGAAGGTGTGTCCAAACTTTTGGTCTGTACTGCGTGTATATATATATATATATATATATATATATATATATATATATATATATATATATATATATATAATAGGGGTTAGCACCAACATGATGCATAGTAGACCAAACCCATTTCATTTCACTGGTGCTTGAGCACGTTCTTTAGGTGAAACTACCCATCTTAGGAAGTAATTCCTGAATCAAGTGTGGGCTGCCGTGCTTTTCTCGTAACTCCAACGCCGAGCCCCCAAGTCTGATTATAGACTCAGGGAAAAACAGTCAGGCATTTATCCAAGTCACTGATTATGTCATTTCAACAGGCTGCAAACACTCAGATGGGCTAGACAGCTCCGAGGGGGGAGAATTATGAAGCTGGAGTGGAATGGAGGCTGTATGAAAAGGAAATGAAAATGGAGTAGTGCCGTATGTGTGATTAAACTGCCTGCTCGCCAAGCAAAAGGCCACGCTGCTGTGCTACACGGGCCCAGGTCTTGGTCGTAATGAAAATGTGAAGGTGGTGGGGTTTGAACCCCCTGCCGAATGACGTGTATGAGCCTTCACGCTCACATTGTTGCATGTACATTATACGGCGCGCTTGTGTGCTCAGGCTGAATAGATTATTGGGGCCATGGAGAGAAACTGGCAGATGGAAGCTGAGGCACAAACCAGAAAGGAACATTGCAGTGTTAGAATAAGCAAAAAAGAAAAAAAAAAAAGCCTCCCAAATTTAATCGAAAAGGAAAATTGTTATTTTATTTTAAACCGCTCACTATGGTGTTGTTTTTTTTATTTTTACTTTTTTTCAGAGACAGGCAGCCACATAAATATTAAGCCTGACAATTCAAATGGAGAGGCAGCGCTTCGGTCAGAGGAGGCGTGGGAACAAGCTCCACGACGAGGGAGGGGGTTGTGATTAGTTTGCGGCTAGACACCCCAGCTGCACTGACTTCCATTCAGAAATAGGTTAAGAAGGACCTCAAGGGTCAAGGTTAGAGGGAGAGGGGGTAAAGGGGTCATCATCACGGCGTAGAGCAGCGTGCAGTGTTAGTCTGCCTCTCGCTGTTTGGCTGCCTCTGTGTTTGCTTATTTTATAAGCTGCTTCATATTACCTCGCTCCGGGGATGAGCAGAGTGGGGAGGTAAAAGGGGAATCCGAACCCCTTCAGTCAGCCCTTTGGCCAGTCTCCATTCGGCCCAGAGCCAAATTGTCCCAGATATCAGTCGCCTCAGCCCAGTTGAGCCCACGGTCAAACACCTCCCACCCCCCCGAACCGAACACGGTCAAACCAAGTCAGACGCTTTGACAGCCCCTCTTGTCTGTCTCAGTCTGCTGCCTTCTGTAATTTAACATGTCGGCTCAGGGTTCATCGACTGTGCACGCCTCCGTCAGACATGTAGCTCTTTCATTACATGCATCACTTTTGAATGCTTTGACTGGATCTTTGATTTGAAAAAAAAGAAATTGTCCAAATCAATTTATTGGCATTTCATTGCAGGCTAATTTGCAGACATCAAAATAAGACAGGGATTCTCTGGGATTTAAAACATAGTAGCGGGAAAAAATAATCAAACAGTTAGAAAAGAGAAACCAGAGATAAATGAAACCGATACAAGACATGATTGCAAATGTGTAGTTGAACATTTTAACAGTTAGAGGGCGAGACTGTTTTTTGCACTTTGACAGTTCTGCTTCTCATTTTGGTGTTTTGCTCGCCTGACGGCAACACTTCAGAACTCCTTCTGCGACTCTAAAACATGTCATGGAAAGAGGGTAGAGATACTCCAGTGACCTTCTCATTGCCCCACACTTTCCTCCACAGTGCCCTCTTGTCTGCCATATCGCACAAGGAACACCACATTTAAATGCATTGCGTCAACATACTGTCAACCACAGCCCTGCTGAAGGTTGTGAGGCTCGTTGCAAGTGATTGTTTCAGTTTCCTCAGGGGGTTCAGTTCCTCCTGGGTGAATTTCACAATCTCGTTGGTGTTCTTTGACCACATCAGATCACTGGAGGTTGATAATCTTACGGATCTTTTATTGGCCTTGACTGGTGATCACTGGAAGCTACAAAAACTGTTTGTTTTTGCTTAACCTAGTGTGTAAATGCACTATGCATAAGCATGAGTTACCAAGTCACATTGACAATAACGCTCTTCAATGCAGAAGAGAGTTATTGTCACTAAGTAAGAAAAGACTTAAAGTTAGGTTTATTTCGTAACAATGAGGTGTTTCAAAAAAAACCTAGAGGAAGCAGAGAAATGCAACTCATTGAAAGAAAATTATTTTCTATGACATGTTGAGACATATCTATGGCTTAGGCTGTGCGACACCAGGAAGGCTATTACACAAAGATGCTTCGTCTTATCCTTCCAATCTCAGCTTTTCAAATGTCATCAATCTTTTGAAATTGTTCGATTTTATGTTGTTTCACTTTGTACAGGGAACAATGCTAACTAGTAACTCAGGTAATCATTTTGTCTTTGGAAATAATCGCAAATCCTCTTCTAGAGTGACTTTTCTTCCCTACACACATTGTGTGATATTGCAGCCCTGCTCCTACTACAAATATTGACTTCCCCATTATAGCGTGGGGGTAGTAAAAGGTGTTTCAAACTGTTTTTATATGCTCCTGTATTAGCGTTGTTAAAGAGAGTTCCAGGTAAAAGTTTTATAAAACCCACAGATTGGAAATCTGCCGCAGAATTCTGATTAGGGCGATTCAAATATCTATTTTCTTTGCTTCATAGTTGTTGGTGCTGAGGGTTTTGTGCTCAGGTTCTCTTCAATTCAATGATCGGTCTGTTTTGTTTTGTCCATGTCAAGGACAAAAAAAAAGTGATCAGTGATCTGAATTTACCATTCAGAACACTGATGGGCTTTGTTGTTTCTCCAGCACATGTATCACATAGTCTTAATAAAATCACTCGGTGACTCCTTTTAGGTGAAATTTAGTTGGTTCTTCTTCCATCAAATCATTCAGCGGCTGAGCCTGAGAGTTGACACTCACTACGCACATAGCGTTTGAGAATCAACAGCCCTTTAAGAGGAGGGACGCCGCGCTCAAGGGGAGGAGAGGAGAACGACGGGTTGTGGAAAAGTGAGGAAGGAAAACAGAGGAGAGAAATGTAGAGGAGCTCAGGCACCAAGCTAACATGCGCAGCAGTTGCCTGCTTTCTTTCTCCACCATGGACTTATGCTTCATTAGAGAGTCTGAAAGAAGGACCCTCTTTCCCTCACCACCTCAATAGACCAGTCCCCCTTCTCCTGGACAGCCTGGAGGGTTTCCCCTCTACAAAAACCCACCTCCCTCGTCCTCGTTTCCCCGCACGTTTCTGCCCCCGTCTTCTAATCGTCTCAACTCGCTCTGAAATCAAGCTTAGTAACAGCAGTTTTGTGAGCCCCTCTGGTCCAAATAATAAAAAAAAAGAAAAAATCCCTAACCCTCCTGCTTCCTCCACTGCCGCCACCGCCGCCCCCTCCTCCTATCATCCTCCGATCCCCACAGGCTCCCCTTCTCTGCTCATTCACTCACCTTGGTCAGATACACCACCCACCCACTGCTTAAATCCCTATCAGCATGTCAAGTAAATGTCTGCCCAGCTGGGGTTGACACACATGCACACCCACACACTCACACACACACATGCTAAAATATAAATGCACTACACACACAATCTTTTGCTTGCTTCTGGGGTTTAGCCTTCCTCCCTGCTGACCCTTTTCACCCCTGTTTTGCTCTCTTCCCCTTCTTGCCGTCTCTCCTTCCCCCTCCTGCTCTCCTCAGGCAATGATCTGACAGGATGGTTTCGTTAGCTGACTATATCTGCAAGAGGTTTATCGCAGCGCTCCTTCTGCTACCTTCCTGTTTTGCTTTTCAAAATTAAAGTGACTTTCTCCATAAGAAAAACCTGCTCTTCACCCAGGGCTGTGCTCAGGTTTACATTTGATTAAAATCTTTTTAAATGTTTTTTTATTTTTTTATGAGTACTGAATGCAATTTTTTTTTTTTTTTTTAAGTGATATTCTTTGGTATTTAGACTGTTTTATCTGGAAGGGTACCAAAAGGACAGCTGCTGTTGAAAGAAAACCATTAAAATTAGCATTTGTAGTTTTCCACTAATAATACAGGAGACGGATAATATGTGAAAGGAGCTGTCCTGGTGAGATTAGATTAAAATTGATCTTTTAAGCCTGCATCCAAAATGTTATGTGCCGTGAAAAACTAAAACTACACATTGCCCTGGATGTGGACATTTTGTTGGCAGCATGTTTTTCTGAGGATGTTTTTCTTCGGCTTTCAAGACAGCAGTTCTTCACTGGAAAGAGTTAAATATGAGGCAATCCTGGGAGAAAGCCTTTTTAAACGCTTTGGATGAGGACAGGAGAAACACCTTCCCTAAACTTGCAGCCAGAGCTACAATGAAATCAGAGACCAGAGCTTATTGATGATTAAGCAATGCCCAGATTGAAATCTGATTGAAATCTGGCAAGAATAGAAAATTGATGCTCTCCACCTGATGTGACTGAACAAACTGGTATTTTGCAAAGAAGAAGGGGCGAAAATTGAAGTCTGTAGGTGTGAAAAGTTGGTGGAAACATACGGCAATTCAATTTGTATCTTCAAGTTCAACAAAGACTATATTCAGGGGGGCTGAATATAAAACGCGCCACACTTTTCACGTTTTTAGCTTGTAAAACATTTTAGAAAGCATGATTCGTTTTTCTTTGGTGTTGCAAATATAGGCTATGTTTTTTCGGTCAAGTCGTAAAGATCCTAATAAAAATATATCAAAGTATGTTGTTATAACACGGTAAAATTTCAAAATGTTCAACGGTTTTGATAGGTTAGCAACAGTATTTTAGATTTTTATTAGAAAGAAAACATAAAACTATCTTCCTTCTACTTCACTTCCCAGTGAAGCACACTAAAGTAGGAGTCTGACTATTGTAACTTATTGTATTACTGGTCTGTGCGTTAAGAATCAGAATTGTGTTTTACAGTTACCCAGGAAATTGTTTCATAATGTCAACAAATACCATTGCCCTGTTTTCTAATTTATGTTTATTATAAAACCTATCGATCTTTTACTAACATCTATAAATTTTAAAATTCCCATATGTGAAATACTTTCATACTTGTTAAAATCACATTTACAATCTACAGAGGAAAGGTTTTTACTGTTCCTGTACACGTAAATATACATACTATAAGATTCTGTGCATAAAGATAGTTGGGTTTTTTTGTTTTTTTGCTTTTACCATCGTGCCACAACATTCTGCTTCAGGACTCATTGTTTTGGGGTTTTTTCTTGTTTGTTTTGTTTTGGGTTTTTTACTATGAATGTGTTTGCAGTTTATATACTTTATTTCTATTTTTACAATAAGGAAGGCCCATTGTGACTGAGCCTCCTGCGGAGTAGATAAGGCGCACCGTCTCTCCTGATTCTTCTGAAGAAAAAGTGACGGTTTCTCCACTCTGAGCAGCCGTCCCCTCCAGCGCACCCTCCTTACAACCGTTCCTTTACTTTTTTGAGGACAGTGATGAGCTCAAAGCGTTCTCAGCAGCACTTCTGTCAACATGCCACCATCGCTATGTAAATGTATTCAGATGCATTCTCTGCCCTCTGCAAACCATCATGCCTGTGTTGATGTGGCAGCTGTAGGCACATCCTCCGCCCCCCCTTTTTATTTCAGATAGCGAAAATAGCAGCACGTCCGGTGACGCATACAGTGAGGTGAACCCCTACTAATGTGTCTGAGAAACCCTTTTAAATCCATTGTTTAACAAATGTGCATTTTCTCGCCTTTAGCCGTGTGGACCCCTTTTGTCGTTTTTGCTTTTTCATCAGGCACTCAGCAGACAGCATTGGAACAGCGAGAGTGGGGTCCTTGCTGCGTATGCATGGCCAGAGGGGAGAGGGAGGGGAGACTAGGGGAGACATGCATGCACATTTTCATCTGAGTGGGTGCTCCTCGCCGCAGCTCGACACTCCGCACATACTGCGATGTTCTCTGAGTGCATCCTTATTACACTCACACACACATTATGCACACAAGGAAGCTGTGCTGCTCTGCTCTGCCTCCTCTCTAACGTTGTGAACTTGTCTCAAGTTCATTGCCATTCGTTTCACTGTCATCTCAGAAGCCCTGGGAGACTGACTAAGTCTCCAGCACAGGTTTCTCAAGCAGGGCCGTGTTTGGCACACCCACACACACACGCACACACACAAAAACACATGCTTATGCTCGTAACAAAGCTATTGTTTCACCTGCAGGATGACTGTGGTCCTCTGGGTAAACATGTGTGCTGACTGTGTCAGAGGACACAGGGACAAGGAGCAGTTTGTCAGTGACCGGGTTGTGCTGCACTCAGCAGCACTCAAGTTCACTCTCCTCTGCCCGAGATCCGTATTTGCCGAGTTATTTTGGTCGAATAATAGCAATATTCACACTTGGCTTAATTACGATTTGCACGGCAAACTATTCATGCCACTTGAAGACATTTAGGTTTTATTTCATTCTGTAAAGTTCAATATGTTTTATTTTTATTTTATGTAAAAGACCAACATAGAGCGGAACATAACAGTGAAGCTGAAGGAAAAGCTCAGATGAGATCAAAATGGCTTACAAGCAAGACATCATGGTGGTGCTGCTGGCAATGCAACACTGTATATCACCCTATATGTCATCTTCCCCACTGGTGGTGGCAGTATCATGCTGAGGGAATGCTTAGCTTCAGGAGAGACGGGGAAGCGAGTTGTCGTTGATGGGAAGGCGGGTAGAGCGAAATGCAGGGCAAACCTCGAAGAAAACCTCGAATACATGTTGTAATTAACCATTATATTTAAAAACTTAAACTTTATATCAAAGAAGTAAAAATTTCAACGCTTTGCAATAAAAGAAAATGGAAGACAAGGGGGTGACAGTGCATACTTTGTTACCTAACGGTAAAGAAAATGATCAAAAAACCAAAAACCAAGTAATTAGTGCCATGTTGTTCTTAAAGCTTTATGCAAATATTGCAAGAAAACAATTAAAAAGAAATATAAGACTGACCTTTTGAAACAAGAATATTTTTATGTTTAGATGTTCTGCTCAGTTCAATATAATTTTTTTATACATTTGAAAGCCCCTAAAGAGACACAGGTGGCGCCAAAATGTGGCTGATTCACTCAATATCCAGATCTAAATCCATCTGAGAACCTAGATGAGACTCTTAATAAAAAAAACATGGTGGAAACCTACCCCTAAAAACTTGAAATGGAGAAAAGTAATTCTACAAAGTACACTGACTTAGAATAAATTCGTGTTTCACTTTTCAGATTTTACTTGTAAAAGAAAATAAAATAAAATCTTAAAACCTTAAAATCAGCTTAAAGTGTCATGACAAAATATGATCAATGATGAAGACTTTTCCAAGGCACTGCATTTTACAATAAATCAAACCGTTTCTTCTCCCTTATTGATTCTCCTGTGTTTTTTTGTTTTTCCACGTTCTCCTTCTGTCCCAAGAAAACCAGGCTCTGCAGTTTGCTTAGCCGACTCCATAAAGAGGTGCTTTAAAAAGCCGTGTTAACACACTAACAAAGCATTAAATGCAACCCCCCTCTGTGAAGGGGAGGCTCCCGTAGGGATGTGGCGTGGCGCTCCACCGCCAGGCCTCTACCCGGCCTCTTATTCAACTCCTCTGCAGTCACGGTCGCTTATGGTAGGTGGAAGAAGGAAGAAAAAAAATCTCACAATTGAGTCTAGGTCTGATCCAATGACATGTTTTTTTTTGTTGTTTTTTTTTTAATGAGGTGGCTCTATGTCTTTGTTTGGGCACCAAATTCAAGTCCAGACCTGTGCTGCTGAATAAGATGCAAGTCCACAGCCAGGCACAACTCTGCACACACACACACACACACACACACACACACACACACACACACACACACACACACAAACACAAAGGGTCCAGTGTCTGCCGGCACAGTGAATGGCTCTTTACTTACGCCGCTCTTTAAAGAAACATGACCAACATCCGCGGCGCTTCTAACACTTGCTTTAATTAGCGCCAGCAAAGGACAGTTTTTAACGCAGCGTTTGTCGTCCTCTGTGTCGAAGGGCAAAGCCTGAAACTCTTTTTTTTTTTTTTTTTTTTGCTTAGGGTCGTAAGCATTAAGATATTTCTCCTGTTTCATTTTCACCAGTTCTGCTCGTCTTTTGCAGAAAACGCCACACCGTACATCACACGTATAGTTGCACTTGTCATATGGTGCGTATACATCCGAGGTGCTCACCGGTCTGAATGTTTCAGGGCGAGGACTGTCATTAAACTGTCCGCCTGCATCATCGGACTCAAACGTCACCCTGGTCGCTGCGCTTCTCGCTTGGCCCACACACACACACACACACACACACACCCGCACGCATGCGTGCACGCATACACGCACGCACGTGCACGGTTTCACCTGGCAATTGGCCAGGATTCAAATGCACGAGGCATACAGTCTGTCTCCTCACTTTCAAATCAAAACTGCTCCATGATTTTAAAGGTTGATGCCAGCCTCTGCTGATGTTCCTACATGTCAAGACTGCTGCCTATGGCTAACCTTTTCGTTGTGTTATCTGACAAAGTCCTGAAGTCACACTGTTGAAATTTTGTTTCAGTTATGTCCATCCTTAGGAAATCTTTTACGTGAAAAGGGAATCTTACGAAAAGATTTTTCAGTGCTACTCAAAGGCATTCATTCTTTGTACTTTGTCACAAATACAAACTTGAATTGAGTTTTATTGGAATTTTATTTGATAGGCCAACACAAAACGGTGCATAGTTGTGGAGTGTAAAAGAAATGAGACATGGTTTTGCTAAAGCAAATGATATTCATTACCCTTGCCATTGTGTTCTCATTTCCCTTCAGTGCTCCCTTTGGGCTTTCTTATATTGAACTGGATTTCTCCAGTAGCATTCTCAATAGACAAGGGTCCAGACCGTTTGTACGAAGCAAAGCATAGAAACAAGGGACTGGTCAGTGATGGTGGAGGGTGTCTGGAATCAAATCCACAGCTTTTTTTTTGCCAAATGACTCATCTTATGGAGGAGTTTCAGGAAGAGTCAGTGCTGAAAAAAAAAAAGTCAAAAGAAGAGGCTTTTACAGTTTGTCGTAGGCCACGTATCCCCTGCTGTGAAACTCAGTGTTGGCAGTATCGTGCTGTGGAAGCGGGTCTGAGTCGATAGAAAAATGGAAGTCTAAAGGGGAAAAAGGTTCCCCTTCCAGCACAATAGTGAACATAAATCTACTGTGGAGTGCTGTAAGTCAAACCATGTTAACGTTTGGCAATGGCCCAGTCAAAGTTTAAGCTTAATCAAATTGAGAAAAAATGCCAACAGATGCTTTTTATCCAGCCAGCCAGCTCTTGAGCTGTTTGAAGAAGAATAGCCAAACTTCTTCAAAACACTCTTCTGAAGACTTGCTGCTATAATCAGAAGTTTTAATAAGTGTTGACTCAGTTGGGGGCTAGAAATGAAAGCACACCAAACTTTTCCATTTTTATCTGTAAAACAATTTGAAAAGTAAAACCACATAATAATTTTTTTTTTTGCTTATTGCAGAATTATGAACTAGTTTTTGTTGGCCTGTCATATGACATTTTTTGGCTCTTTGATCAAAAAGGGCAAATCCTTCAACAATGTCAAGGCATTTGCATAAAAAGTACATTTTAAGGTTTAAACAAAGAATTAAAGACAGAATTGGGCTCCCACAACATAAAACAATAATGTGATGAGTTGATTTACCAGCCAGGCGGTTGAAGCGCTCTTATGACCTCTCATTCAGCCAGACTTCAGCTGAGTAGCTTGTGTCTGCCCAGAGCCCGTCCCTGGTCCTTTATGAGGTTCTGGTTTGTGATGAAAGGAAATTAGCATGCAGATTAGCAGACATACAGCTCTGTGGATCTAATACGTATAGCCAAAATGAAGAAGTAGACTGGAGTGGGTGGTAAGAGCCTCTCGTTCACCTCTGTGCCTATCCCCCCCACCACCCCCATTCCCGCTCCTCTTCAATGCCTAGTTCCACATGTCCTGTCCCAAATCTTAATGGGACGTCAGATGGACAGCTTCGGCTGAATCGAGCAGAAAGAGCAGCCTTTGAGCCCCCTCGTTTAAAAAAGCACCCTCCCCCCCCATCTCTTCCTTCCTTCACACTGCTAGCACCCACAAGCAGCTCCCCCCTTTCAGTTCTCTGGACTATTCACGGGATGCCAGACACTCTCTGCATAAATTATCTTCGTCTCCCTGGCGTCTCGTCAGCCTGGTCCGCAGGTGTGCCGTCTTTCCGGGATGCTGTCACCTCCGTTTTTTGTTTTTTTTTTTCCACCACCTTCAAGCTGTATCCCAACAACTCAAAAAAAAACAAAAAAAAACCCACTCTCACTACCTCTTCTGCATCAAGCTTTTGTTACTCGCTCACTTCCATCGCTTCTTCCCACTCCCCCGTCTCTCCCGGTTCACCTGCTTTACATTCGCCGCGTCACTTCAACCTTCTTTTCGCATACCGTTGGCGGTTTTCGATACCTAAACAAACCCTCTTCGTTTTCAGGCAGGATATTGTTTACATCTGTCTCGGCGTACGCTGACAGAGCCCCTCTAGGCCTCACAGATGTTGCAATAATACGGGGGGATTAGCAGGCTTAACACTCCGGCTTATTTAGCGAGTTTTCCCGATGGCTTGGCAGCCTCTGATTTTGACCTTTTGTTCCTTGTTTCATTTAGCTGAGATCTCTTTGATTTGGGATTTTTTTCTCTCTCTTCCCTTCTCTCTCTCTCTTTTACAAGCATTCTGATGTCGTTTTACACCGAAGTTGTGCTTCAGGCTATTTTACGCTGCAAAATCTAAATTTGGGTTACCACAGCGATATAAACTTATCATATGTTACATCTTTTTCCTTCTTAATCATACAGTGTTCCCAATTTTTAAATCACCACCTTACAGAATTTGTTTTTTTCGTCTCTATCCTGGCTAAAACAACTGTCTTACGCTGTTGGCTTGCATGTTATTGGCTCCGTTGAACCTCCTTGTTCTCCTCCACTCATCCCTCTAACTCAGCTCTAAAAGATAATTAGATGTTCCTCTCAGACTCAGCACCTCTGCTAGTCCTATTTTATGACCAGGCAAATCTGGCGTGTGCGTGTGTGTGTGTGTGTGTGGGAAGAGAGGGGTTTGGGGTCAATTTATTTTTGTCTGGATCCTAATCCCAAAGGTGATATTAGTCTGGTAGACGGTTGAACCGGCCCTCCCTCCCTGAAAGCACCCAGTTTTCTGCATATGAGTGCACGCCAGCGCTCGCAGCCACTGGGGTCAGGCAGGAAGCCCAGACAGGCTCTGCTTTGACCTTTAACCCCTGGCTGTCTGCTAGCTCCAGGGTCGCACACGGCATTGATAAAGACAGCTGATGGACGCACAAACAAATGTACGAGCACACCCCTCCTCCTGCCGTTAACTTTAACAGTTATATGAGTCTGGGGCGATGACACGCTCCAGGCTGTCAGACGCATGTGCAGAGCTGTTATGATATATATACTCAGAAATTGTGCAGTCCCATGTTTAAAAAATACATCAATCTGCTCATGCATTTGTGTAAGAAGTCCTCTCAGTGTCTGGAAAGAACGTTGAGACGATTTACAAAGTTTCTAGAATTATTCAATTGATCAATTTTTTTCTCTCTCCATATTTCATGTATTTACAGATGCGGTCGGTGAAAGACCACCATGAGGATTAACAATGGGCCCTTTCTCAACATTGGGCCTTAAAACACAAGACAGCACACATGCCTCCTTTAGCTAGCTGCACGGTTAGCCTGGTCCAGCTTCCCACCTACATGATAAGTTAGCTGCACCGTTTGGGGCAGATAATCCGCGTCTTTTCCTTAAGACATCAGGTATAGAGGAGCCGCTTCGAAAGGTGAGTTTAAACGTTAAATTTTTTCTGATGTTTTGTTGTTTTTTTTAATCATCTTTTATTCTGCAGATTTGTCTGTAACTTGCAGTCCGCCATGTTTAAAATCGTGCAATACGACTTTGCTAAAAAAAAAATAAAACTTGCATTTCTATTTTTTTCCCCTAAAAACAGCATTTTCAGATACAGCACCCTGCACTTTCAAAGGCTGATAGAGATAACTAAAAAGCCTGAAAACAATTTCTTTTTTGCAGCAGCAGCAGCACGATTGCACCCAAAAAAGAATGCTGCTATTTTCATTGAGGTTTAGAGATTTTATTTTACCTCTTTTACCAGTATCCTCATGGTTACAAGATCAACTTCGGCCCTCTTTGAGCCTTCTTTGTCACTGTTTCAGTTCTTTTAACATTTTCCATTATTCCCCTGACTCCAGTCGTGGCCTGTTAACCCAGCTGGTTATTTTAATGTAGTTAATTCCTGCCTTACTTGGCACATTCTCTTCTCTCTCCCATTTTCAAGACTGGAATAAAATTACTCAGATCAAAACGGTGAAAAAATATTTGGATTTTTAGAAACAATGCTTAAGTTAGGTCTATTTAGTGAGGATTGTGTGAAGAATATTGGTGCTTTGGATTTTGTAAAAGGAAAACAATTTGTTCATTTCTTTTTTAGGAAAAATATTTTCTCTTAAATTAAAGTTTGACGTTTTTAGTGTGAGATTATGCTACTGCAAAAAAACTAATATTTCTTCCACATCATTAGCAATAGTTATAAAAGGATGCTGTATAATATTTGTGATTGTGAGATGAATAATTTTTCTTGAACCGCAGATTACTGTTATAATATTCTGAAATCTTAAATAAAACTGATACAAATGTGAAATAAAAAGCTGCTGCCTCCTTTGTTTGTTTTTTTCTTTTTTCTTTATTCTTCTAATGTTTCTTTGTATCCAGGAAATACATTTCCTGGAACGCACGTTCAAAATTTATTTTCATGTTCAACTCCAATATTCTTCTTTCTGTTTGACAGAAAGTGATGTGCTAATGTTAAAGTAACAAGTTTCCCCCCCTTTTTTTATATAACCTTGTTCTTCTGCTTTAGTTTATTGTGCTTTGAAGAAATTTGGCCTGGAAAACAATTTGTTTCTGGTGTTTTAAATGATTAATTACCAGAATAATGTCTCATTTTAGAGAAAATCACCCTGTTTCAGCACATGAAGGTGTTAGAAATTATATTTCCTGATATTCCAGTAGAGTGGGACGTTTTGGGAGAACAGTCAGACCCCAGTGGCCTTAATCTGCAGTGTCAATTATGCGTCTTTGTACGTGAACAGCGGGGGCGTTAAAACGAGTTGCTGGAGCTGAAGGAAAGTTTGAACAAAGATGCACATTCATTACCACACACACACTCACACACAGATTCTAGGTTTTTTTTTTGTGGGAACCACACCCCCTTTTGTTTTCCCCTCCCAACAGCCAGTGGAGGCGATGCCCCAATGCCCCCCAGTGTGCTCCACTGCTTTGGCTGAAATGGACTCATCCAGCCCTCCCCTTTGCTATCCCCAACAACACTGTCCCCTCTCTCAGTCCAGCCCCCCCCCCACTGGTCCCGACCTGAAATCATAGCACCGGGCAAGCTATAGCCTCCATGGTCAAGCTGGCATAAAAAGCAGACCTGTATGAGTGCACTGTGGCCCCCGAAAGAAAGCAAGATTATCCCATTCTGTGTGTCCAGTCACCAGTGCAGTATTGACCACGGCGGGCCACCCAGGGAGCGTCCAGCCAGCCGTGAGATGGCCTGATATACATGCTTACTGGCCGTGCCAGATTCCCCCACTCTCACTGGACAGACGCTCCGTTTGCTGGACGCTCCCTAACGTCGCAGAGTGACCAGCCACACACACACACATCTTGCTATGAGCCCACACACACACGCACATCTCGGCTCCCCTTCTGTACAGTAAAAGACATTGCTATCAGGTCGTTTTCTGTGTCCTGTGAGGCGAGGCGGAGGTCAGAGGGAAGGTGGAAAACCTCTTTAATGGTGGGAATGATACCATAACACCTATAGATAGAGTTACGGATCATGTCACATAAACTCTGTATACTGTGTACCAGTCTGACAGCAGGGTTCGCTCCGTCCAGATGAGACAAGCAGAAAGCAGTAGCCTTTGTTGAAACATTTGTCTTTACATCACACCACTTTAAAGTCCATGTTAAGATAACTATAAATAAAATAAAATAAAACTAGTTGTTCTCTTTTATCATAAAACGAATCATTCCGATTGATTTAATCTAAAAGATTTTTCCACACAACCCCGGTATTATTTATTACCTGCCAGTCACAGTGTATTTGTGGTAAATCCTGCGGTTGTAAGAGCGGCCCATTACTGACCTGAATAAACTCTCAGGGGCCTGTTAATTGTCTTGTAATTGCTCAACTGCTTGTTTGTACATGAAGGGCCTCTAATTACATCCTGGTCCGTTAACAACACAAAGGCCTCCAACAGCAGGATGAAGAAGGCCGGCTGGTTGTATAACAAATAGGGACAGTTTAATGACACATGTGTATTCTGTATGTAAAAAAAGAAAAAGAAAAAAGTGCCAAAATCTGATAATGAAACGAATCGCTACAAAGTTACTGATTTAAATTTTTATGCCAAATTGTAACAAACTTATAATTAAAGGGAAATTAAATGAGAAACTTCTCATTTATAAAGTCTGCTAATAATATGTGAAAGGAAATGATAATAAATCTGTAATATTTGTTGATGCAGTAGTGAGTTGTGTCACTGTGTCTAATATGTTTTTGGTTAACCTGCACAATGTGTCTTGGAGTTGATCTGCCTGCAGTTCTGCTAAGGAACCAAAGAAAATCAGGTTGTTCTGCAAGCACGTTTCAGCTTGGGATTGTTGGGTCTGGTGACTCTCATCGTCCTCTTGACAAAACTTTACAGATTCTCTATGGGGATTTTGTCAGGCCAGCGTGCCAGACAGCTGGATTCAACTCTGAATCAGGACACCCATAGATAGAGTGACGGACCGTGACCATGGTCATTAAAGTTTTGGTATGGGTGAGTCCTCCTGGAAAAAACAACAACATTCATCTCTATAAAGCAAATGGAAGTATTAAGTGCCAACGTTTGACTTAATCACCGACTATGGAAACTTGGACCACGAGCAACTTGAATTATGTTCTGCTGAATTCTTCCTCCAACATGCAAGACCTTGGTTTCCAAATGATATGCAAAACTAATTTCTTCGTAAGAGCAGACTTTTTATCATGGAGCTGAAGTTCATCTCAGGTTCAGAAGTGACCTAACACAAAAAATTAGAGATGTGTCTCATGTTCTACATTTGTTTGCATGTGGTATTTTTTAAGCTCCGATTCCAGCCACAGTCCAAGTAAAATTCCTGAATAGGCTCTGTTCACAGTCCTGCTAAGGCCGTGGTTTGTATTTTGCGCACCACACTTTTTCCTTCCACTTAACTTTCCGGCTAATGCTTGAATACTTCTTTCGCGGTGACCGTGTTTGGCTTACACTCCTCATGGATAGTGTCAGTGAAAGTCTGCTATACAGCAACATTTCCCATTATTTTATCATTCATAACATTGCCATACCATAACGCATCTATATTACGAAACAGCTTTATGTAACATTCAAATTTAAAAATGAAAAAAAAAATAGTTAAATAACTTTAAGCTATAATCATTAAAACTACCAGAAGTAAATACTGAATATTTTACTATCTTATTTTTATTTTAGAATATACAGTCATATTCAATGAATTAGAATATTATTAAATAGTTCATTTATTTCAGTAACTCAATTCACTGAGTGAAACACATTATATAAATTAATTACACACTTATTGTTTTCAAGCCTTCAATTCTGTAAACTGTGATAATTCTCCACCTACAGCTGATCAAAACGCATCATTTAAGATTAGAATAATACTTCAAACCAATGAAAAAAACATTTTGATACAGAAATTTGGGCTTAAAGAAAAGTAGGTATAATATCTGCTTAAAAGTTATTTTCAAAAGGTACTTTTAATCTGACAAACGAGCCTCATCGAGACGCTTATTCTCATTTTTTGAAAATGACCACGAATGATTTTCACTGAATTGCTATTTCATGACATTCAGATTCACTGATGTATGTTTTTGAACGAAAGCTGATCTAGTTTGCTGTCAAACTGAAAGAGAATGCTGCTATTAATTAATCTGCCCTCCAGTTTATTTTATTAAAGAGACAGAAATGAAATATAAAGGATGCTGTAACTGTGAATGTTTCTGTGTGCATGCACAGGATTTGTTATGTTGGGGGTTGGTCGGGATCAGAGGGGTAGGAGGTGGGGGGGCGGGGGATTTGGGGGAGCTGCATTAAAAAGTCCGAGAACTTGGAGTCTAGTTTGTCATGCTAGCTGCAGTAATGCCATTGAATGTGGACACAGGGAGCAGAAGGTTCACAGGACCCTGGCTATTCTCATGCAAACTGCTCTTCTTCGGCTGTCCACCCACCGCACTCCCACCCACCGTCCATGGACGTGTTTACTTATGGAAACACGCTCAGTGAGACGGCAGGACAGGATGTCCCAGTACTGTAAAAATACATAGAAAAATGTTGGGGGGTTTTTAAAGTAGAAGATATAATGCAGAACACTACTAAGTTGTCCTTCACTTATAAAAAGTCAAAACATAAGGTTTCAATGCAGTAAAAAAATCGAGAAGTACAAAGAAAAGAAAGACAGCTGTACATTTAAAAAAAAAAACAGTCTGCATTAACTAATTTTTTTCACACCCTGAATTGGCACTCTCAGGCAAAAAGAGGCAATGATTTGACCTTATTCACTGCCAGGTTGAAATGAATAATTACGCCACTGCACGTTTCAACAAAGAAAACAAACATCCAGCCACACATTTCTATTCTGACATGTGTTCTTAAATCAGCACTTCGCCCTGTTTCTCCTTTTTGCTGCTTGCTGTGGCCTGCGCCTCCCATCTGATTCACCTGATCGAGAGACTGGAGGACGCCGCAGCTCATTGGGTGTTAAAATCTGTTTAAAATGCCAAGTGGTGAAAATGTCAGGTGCAGCACGAACACACGGCAACCTATACATTTACCCTCTTTAAATGCAAAAAGACCACATGCAAATGAAGAAATGAAGACGTTAACCGCCTCCAGGCTTGAAAAAGTGAGAAAAGCTAGCAAGCGCACACACACAGTTTTATGCGTGTGCTTGTGTGTGTGTGTGTGCATGTGTAGGTGCCGAGATTAATGTGCAGAGATTTATGCACACTATAGTTTCCAAAGCAAGGATAGAAGGAGTCTCCATTTGTATGTGTGTGTCAGTGTGTGCCCTCCCTCTTGCACTTGGAGCTAGCGTTTGATTGAGTGAAGGCCAGTGCAGTCTGAACACTCCCTCTAATGGAAGAGAGGAGCCCAGCAGCTCAGTAATGCACTGACCTCAGAGCTTTTACAACGCTGCCAACCGATAAGTGGCAATATGCTGGATCTTATAAAATTAACAAGACCGAGAAGGTGGAGGAGAGAGGAGAGAGAGGGTCGCCGCGCGAGGGGTCCTACAGTACTTGTAAATATCATCATGTATGCAGAGAAAGACTGTAGCTTATGGGTTTAGGGTCACAGAAGCACAATTAGGAATTTACTCATCTGTTTTGTGGGGATTTTTTTAGAGGTATTTTATAGGGAAACGTTTACAGGCTCCCTTTGTGTTTGATAAAACTCCCTCGGAGGCATTTTAATACCTCTGAATTTATGATAAGCTTCCTCTGAGGCTGCTGCTTGGGAGGCTGATGCAGAGCAGACCTTCAAAGTGCATGGCAACCAGCCAGCCTGGCTTCTGCAGGGCACCACAAGAAGTCGGAGCATCTTCGCATCCGAGTACATCGGTTTACCGCAGATCAAATAACAGATGTGTCTTATTTCCTGCAAAAATTACCTTGTAAATGTAGCTGTAACTTCCTTGAAAGCTATGTGCCGGTAAGTTACTGGAGAGGGGTTTACAGCACAGTTACAGTGAAAAAATATGTACAGCAGCTGCGCTGTCGGTGGCAGCTCTTGCATGTAATGTGTCCTGGGTGAGCGCTCGTCTTTCCAAACCAGTGCACAGCTAAACATGTTTCAAAGCAAAATCATTTTAGGGAAAAAGAAAACAAATTATTATGGAATTTATTAAAACATTAGGAACATACACTGGTCTGACATAAAGTTATCTCGAATCTAGATAAATATTAACAGATTCTCATAGTCACTATCTAAATTCCCCATTTCTACATCAATGGCAATAAAACTTCATTTTAAAGCTCCTCTAATCACTGTTGAAAAATTAGGTCAGCATTTATACACTCCATGTTGTAAATTTTCCACTGATAAAAAGCAGTAAACAAACCATCAATATAAATACATCATAATTAATAACTATTTAATCAAACAATGAACATTTTCCTCTGTGCTACTATATTTGTCAGGTGTTCCGTCTTTTATGTAGTAAAATGTGGCATTTTGTCAGTATACTGAATTAATTACATTTCTCTTTTAAAAGTGACAACAAATTCGAGGCTTTGAGAGTTATATGTTGCATCAGAGGCCAAGTGCTCTTGAACCCCCAAGCTCTGCCAGACTGGGGGCCCCAAGAAGCAGCTCATTTACTTACCTCAGCTTCTCTCTCTGGGTGGTCCCAATGCCAAGAAAGCAGAAAAAATTGTTTCTACTATGTTCACAAATAGAATAATAATTTCCATTTATTTATTTATTTAATTAATTTTTAGTAGAGTAATGCATTTCAGCTCTAAAAACACAAGGCCTAAGTAATTAAGGATTTGAAGTAGTCAGTCGTACGTATCCCAGACTCTTCGACAACTCGGAAAAATGGCAGTTTTATTTATCTTTCTTTGCTCATTTACCATAGTTGTTCCCTCTTTCCATATCGTCCTGGGCAAAAGACAAAGAACAAAACATACCACCCATAATCAAAAACTGCCTTGGAGAAGTGTAGATAATAATATTGATAAATAGCAGCAGTGGCGCTGTGTTTATTAACGGCAGCATTAGTGAGGATTTTGATTTGCACTGTATTGTCATTTAAAGTATCATTACAGTAAATGATTTATAGAGCTGCATTTTATGTTGTAACCTATACAAGGTCTGTTAAATTTACTAATAGTACATTTTATTGTTTATTTAATATGTAATTTATTATGAATAGTAACCATTTATTACAAAAATAATTATTAGAATTAGTGTTATTTCCAGAAGAAATTACAGCAAGGTACTAAGTCTCTACACACTCCAGTGTTTGGTGTGAGAAAGATCTCATCTTCTGTGCTTTGAATTGCCAGCAAATACATGCAGAAAAATGTTGCTGCAACAGTTACTATCTAAACGTTTAAGGATCAAACACACCTCCAAGAGAGGCTTTATTCATGCGTACCTCCCACAATAACCTCCTCACCTTTCTCACACCCTTCAAGCCTGAGTCTGGGTGATGTGTGTGGGGGTGTGTGTGCGTGGGCGTGGGCATGTGTGTGTGTGTTTATGTAAAAGATATTTCTTTTTCTGGTGAGCATTTTGTTCTGTGCATCCGTGTGTGTAAGTGCGAGCGGCTATTGTCTGCTCACACTCCAAAGGGGGCTTCAAAGTGAATCATTCATGCAAGATTTGAATACATGCAAATGGTCCTCTCGCCTCCGTTGGCACAGATCCAGGTTACCTATGGCAACGGCGCCTTCAAGAAACATCGTTTCAGGCCCCCATCCTCCTCCTGTACCTCCTCCACGCTCTCGCAGGCACCCACCGTTCGACCACATCATCCAGCCAGTCGCATTGTTTCGATTGTTGCAAAGCCAGGCTGGTAGGTTGGCAGGGGTATCCCATGATTCACAGTCAAGGTCAAGAAGGCGGGGAAGATGGCGAGACTGAGGGGTAAGACGGTATTTCCCCTCCATTCTGAGTTCTGGAGTTCAGGAGAGACGACATTCAACCACCAAAGAAGGTGTTTCGGTTGATAAAAATCAACAAAGCAGCAGACTGGGCATACACACACACACACACACACACACACACACACACACACACACACACACACACAGAGTTCAATGCTCTCACAGCTGAAGCACACTGAGTGGTAAAGAAGAAAGGAAAAAAAAGAAGAAAAAATTGAAGGTTTGTATCTGCTAATTGAGTGATAAAACTGGAATTTAACAGCTAATGAATATATATATATATATATATATATATATATACTGTATGTATATATACTGTATATATATATATATGTCTATATATATATACAGTATATATGTGTGTGTGTGTGCGGTGCTACAACATGATTGCTAAGAAAAATTACAGTAAGCTGAACATATTTCTTTGTGACTCACAAAGAAATATGTGAATCAGACATAGTTTAGTAACACAGACATAGTTTAAGTAATGCAGGAAACGTTAAATAAAATGTAATCAATGATGTGAGAGAAATAACTGTTTTCAATGGGCAGACATAAGGTCAAGTTCAGGCCATGCAAATGAGCTCGTTAATGGTACCGGGTTGCACGAGCGGGTGGAGCTGCTCCCTCCCGCCATCTAGTGACAAAGGAGAAAACATGGAGATGGAAAACATTTTAAATGCGTTTTAAATCTGAACGATTATCAAAAAATATATATTTTCTTATACAAGCTGAGGCCATATTTTAAGTGTCATAAAATTATAATAATTAGTAAAATGGAACATTGGGACAAAAGTAAATAAGTACTCTCTAAAAAAAAAAAAAAAGGTGGTCTGCTTTATGAAAGAAATTAAATCTTCCAACCGACTGAAAATTCTGATGTTTTTAAAAATATTTAAAATTTAAATTTCTTCCCCTTTTGTTTAATTGATACGTTCCCTTGCTGTTTATGTCAATATTATTATCTTCTTTTATCAAACATCTCCATCTAGTGGACAAAACACGACATTGCTCAATGTTGTGAATAAGCAGTTTATTGCACGGTCAACATACTGTAAACATCTTTGGGCAAAAAATCCCTCTGAAATGTGGCAATAAGCACGATTTTCTTCTCCAGACACATACAAATTATGACTGGAAAAAAGACATGCCATACAATCAAGTGACAGCTTTAAGAAAATCTATACAACAATGTGAGCAAAGAAAATTATAAAACATTTTTTTGAAATGCTTAAATCGCAATAATTTTCCATACAGACGAAAGTCTTTCATATTCATACGTTTTTGCTTGTAATAAGTTTGATTAGCAACACTTATGATCATCTAAAATACAAATGGAGTTACGCAGTGTTGGACGGATGGGTAAGTGAAAATGTAATAGTCACAATCAATTGTTTTCCTTTCAATGGGAAATAAAATCCACACTGGCACCATCATAAAATTTAAACCTGATAAATCTGTCTTTAGTAACCCTGTATCATCACATACTTTGCCATAGGAAAAAAGAAATCTCAAAAAATATTTAAAATATTGTTTCTTGCACAAAAAAGGCAAAAGGAAACCCATGGAAAAAAACTGATTTGTTTTTGATTAAGTAGGATCAACTGAAGGGAAATTCTGATAAAGTGCGATTTAGCTCCTTTGCCTTCTATCATTCTAGTGGTACCATGTTTCTCAGACAAGTTTTAACCATTCCATGATAGTAAAAACTATATATTTTGTTTGTGCCTTTATGCAAAGCAAGAGATCCCTTTGCATTAGGCCAAGCTTGTGATAATGCGTATCCATGCAGAGCAGACCTCCTGCCGGCTTATTCGCGTCTCTGACATCCTCCGTAGGAAACAGGAGTGAGCTGTGGGACGGTCCTGCACAGAGCAGAGACTCGTCACAGCCACAAAGCGGGCTCGGCTCCCTTTCCTTGTGCAGGTCGCATCTGTACTTTCCCTCTGTTACAGTTCTTCAGCCCCCTGCTGGCTCAGTGGATGGAGTAGTCCATCTGGTGCAGCTTCAGCAGCAGGTTGTGCGTAACGTCAAATGTGGTGAAGCTAATTCCCACTGCGATGGGTCCTTTCACCCAGTTCATGCTCAGGCCTTTGTACAGTCCACGCCTGATGCCTTCCTGCTTCACGATCTCACGCATGGTCCCCAGGATGGTAGTGTAGGAGGAGCCGATCACGCCGGCTGTCTGCATGCGCCGGCGCACCACATCCAGAGGGTACGAAGCCGACTGTCCAATCAGGCCCGCGCAGGCTCCAAATGCCAAGCGCTCGTAAGGGTAAGGATGCGATCGCTTCGTCTTATCTAAGGTAAAACAGATGGCAGGGTTGGAACTGACTGTTATCTACCAATTTTACTTTAATTAATCAAAACCAAACATGCAAAGACAGAGAAATGGTGAGTACCTGCGTGGAGCTTTTTGAGGGTCTCGTAGGTAAAAAATGTGATCCCTGCATATGGGATAACGCCCAAGATGGTAGGAGTGAAACCTTTATACAGTGTCTTTACACCTTCTTCTTGGGAGATGCGTACAAAGACATGCATGATGTTACTGTACCTGTAAAAGACAAACAGAAATAAATTTGAGAAATATGTTTTCTGATGAGTGCAAGGTCACAACAACTGCAAAGACTAGCACGGTATTTTTATGTGAGGATGACATAAGCATTAATCAAGAGTAAGAAAAGTCTTTACTGGTGCCAGTATAGGATTCTACGTTCAAAGTGATAGACAGTATGATGAGGACAGACCACCCACATCATATTTAACAGAGACAACCCCAACATAGCCCGGTTAGTAAAGAGAGAGTTAGAAGGAACTCTTCTTTTCACCAGACTGAAAGTCAAAGAGTGAAAGTTCAAATTAAAACTCAAATTCTGAATTTGACTTTGTAGTAAACTTTAAAACGGAGCTTTTAACAGTAGTTTTACAAGATTTATGTGGACCTTTCAACATTTTTCTAAAGATATACAGGACCGAATGCATGGCTTACTTTATGTTTAATTAAGCTATTAATTATCTGATCACATCATAAACTCTGGAAGTCTACAAATGGTGATCACTTCAAAGCTATAGGAAAAATCCAACTCCTTTAAAAGAAAGACGTAAATGAAATGAAGTGTCTCTATATGGGAGAAATCTGCAGAACACGGAACCATTTTGACCATTTTATATACAGAGTCAATAAATGTTGACTGTGGTTCTAAACCAAAAGCTTAAAAAATGAATGACTCAAAAAATATAATTATGTGATTAAGAAACTTGGTTCAAAATAACTAACAAACCAGACATTATCTAAGAAAGGGTACACCATATGATCCTAAACTTCCAGCATTCAGATTATCATGAATGCTGATAATCTGAATGCTTCATTTTGGTCCCTAACATAACTAACCCTTTCAGACATGGCCTGTATACTGAACGGTGTTAACTGTTTTTTTCTTTTTCCAGGAATGATTAACTGATCATTTTAAAATCGGACATATTTGTCCTCTGGCTCCCCTGCTAGATGAGCTTAACTCTGTAGGTCCTTACATTTCTTTAGCGGTGACAGCCATCCTGGCTCGGACCATGTCCAAGGGGTAAGTTAGCATGGCGGCGGTCGTACCGGCCAGAGAGCCCGCCAGTAGCCGTGGGAAAGGAGGCAGCGCTCTGAAATAAAAAGCAGTTGACTGTAAGCACACTTAAAAGAACATAAAGTAGATCCCACACAGCTACAAACATGCTAGTATAAGCTAAATGCTAACATCCAGGTTGCTACAGTCATGCTGACTCAGCTAAAGATGTATGTTTTCACAAAGTTTGCGCAATCATGTGTTTTTCCAAAGACTTAAAACATGAAAATATCCCAATGAGAAATACTTTAAGTCTTTACTCACTTGCCCTGGAAGCCATAGTAGCCCCCCAGGAGTTTCTTGTATTGCTCGTGTGAACAAAACTGGATGGCAGCGTAGGGCATGACCCGCACCATGGTGGCAGAGTTCCCCCTCCACAGACTGAGGAATCCATCCTTCATGTAGGTGCAGTAGATCACCCTGAAGGCCTCCTGCAGCACACCGTAATGTTCAACGTGTTATCCGCTTAGCATGTCTGACATTTTGGCATTACATAATAAGGCTTGTAAAGAACCTTTGTTAACATGTGGCCACAAACAGTTTTGCCCAAAAACAACGTCAGGACAAAGTGATTCAAGCTGAGCTACTTTTGAGTTTCTAGATGTGCAAAGTTGTTAAAAAAAATCGGAAATTAAAACAGCAGTTTTGACATTTTTATTTGTAAATATTTCTTAAATTTATCCATCCTTTTTGCATGGATAAATTCAGAATTATCCCACACCTTATGTATATTTTTCACATTAAATACCAAAAGAATATATTCAAACACAAATTTGTACAAAAGGTACAAATGTTAACACTTTTGTAAGGCCAGATAAGTAAAGAAGTGAAGAAAAAGAAGCATTCACTCTTTCATTATGAATTTTTAAACTGTTACTTATTGCTTCAAATGTAACTATTTTTAACATTTTAGAAAATATTCTTGAAAAATAAACTTCCAGTGTGTATAAACAGTGACGCAAGAGTTCAGAACTTTCAGTATGTTTTGCACTCGAGCAGTCAATTGCCCTGCTTATCACTGCAGGTGCACATGAAGTGGTGAAAATCTGTGTCTTATCAGTTCCTGTTCTGCAGATAGGTGAGATAAATAAACTCACCTTTGCCGAGAATCTCTTTGAAGACACTGAAAAACAACAAGAGACACAGTGAACCACAGGGTTGAGACACACCGTCTCATGTAGGCTAAACATCTACTAAGAGGATTAGTCAAGAACAGTTGGGGTGTAAACTCTGGTACGGATACAAAACATTAGTTCAGTCTACAGGAAAGCGTAAAACGTCCAAGTGTGGCCTTTTTGTAGGCAAGCACATTTCCTCATCTATATCTGGAAGAAACCTTAGACTTGAGAGTATGTCTTGCCTTGAAAAATGATCTTGGTGCGGTCCAGAGGTGCAATGACAGATTTGGCCACAGCTCCAGCAAATGCACCACACAGCAAAGAGTCCAGAGGGGTCAATCTGGGTCTTAGGTCCTGTGTGGAGACATTTTCGCACATTTGTGAGCTAGCGAGACAGTGTTTTGCAACATAAACATAAAAAGCAATATAATATATAATATACTGTATATATGAAATAATAAAACAAAAGCTATGGTATTTCTTATCTATGTTTGTGCTTTATGTGGAATGCTAATCAATGGAAATGCTCCCACATAAATTTGTCAGCTCAGTGTTAGGGCAAAAAAAATGAAAAAGCTACAACATGCACGTGAATGACGGGACACGGAAACTGAGAATCACATGAGATAAGACTGCCCCAAGTTTCTTAGAACATGAGCCCTGCCCTGTGTCATCATGGAAGAAGTCCTAAAGTAGGCCAGCTGAACTCAATAAACACTCGCACTGACTGATAGCGGAAGGATTTGGCATGATAAACAAAGACGTTTCATATCCAGCAACAGAAAAACTAAACACTTTAAAAGCTTGCATTTGTAATTCATATTCTTGAAACTATTCCATCATATGACTTATTTTTGATTCAAAGAACCAACAGTACTGTGAATTTAGAGCTGGCATTCCTCCTGCTTCATAATCTATTTTATAATTGTTCATTTTACTGCCTGGGCCAGGTGTGGTGTACGCATCTCTAAAGAAATAAAAACACAAAGGTGACAAAACAGAAAAAAAAGAAGGGTGTGGAGAACCAGGGACACGTCAACAAAGACAAGTTAAATGTAGAAATGCATTTAACTTGCATTTCTACAAGAAAAGATGCACGTGCGTTTACGGCTTTCTTTTAAGTCCAACTCGTGAATGTGTATTTTTATGGACATGGACAGCTGAGCATTAGTTGGCATCATCCTTCTATTTACAGCAGCAGTACTGTTCTGATGTTGGATGTTTAGAACCAGCAAGGAGACACTGAACGTCACATAAACACCACCATAAAGAAGACTATGGTATGAGAGGCAACATATAGTGGCTTTTTCCATTCTTAATTGCTTTTAATATACATTTGTGATTTTTTTTTTGATTTTCTTTTTTAAATCAAACTTATCTTTTTTGGTAATTTTTACACTTTATTTGAATATACTGTTGTGACATCGTCAACCTTCCTGTTTAACACTTCAGAAGAGGATTAATTCAGATTTGTGCAGAGAATTTCCAGCCATCTCTTCTGTAAAAACACTACATTTTAAATGCCTTTCCACACCCATCTGCCGCAACCTGTCTGGTCACGTTTTAATATTATTTTCCCTTTGCTTATTCTCACTGGCTCAGACACCCAGCACGCTCACCTTTGCTTGGCTGGACGGCGGGAGGGTCAGCACAGTAGTTTGGGCCCCAGGCATGCGGCCCTGGAGGTGCTCGTGCACACGGTGGGCCATTGGTGCCCCCTTCTTATATTACCAAGGCTTGTCACACACCCGAGGTGCTCTTTCTGGACAAAACCCCACAGCTGCAAGTGAAAATGTCATACATTGGGTTAAAACACTCCCAAACTCCCGTTTCAAGGCAACATCCTCCTCGCTATATAGTTCCTCTATACCAGAACACGAGTACGTGCATTCTCTCACGCCCATGTTCCCACACGAATAGTCTGCCTTGTAAACAAAGTGTGTCACAGTACGGAGGATAAAAAACAACAACATTGGTTTGTCTACATAAAGCCAAATTCATAACGACGTTGCTTAAGTGATTATATGTGCCCTGGTTGTTATTTAAATAAACCATACAAGACCTTAGTAGGCGCGTGTAAAATAAATGAACTGCGAGCCACAGCTGTCCAATAAATAAATAAATAAATAAAATAAACAGACACTCCTCCTTTCTGCAGTGAAATCTGGTTTGATTATTAATACCCGCATGAACGCTTACCTTGACTGTCCCAGAGCAGTCCGTGTTTACGAATAGTCGACGCGTGAAATCCTACAATGCTCTGCCGTGCCGCAGCTCGTACTGCACATCTCCTGTTTGTTGGCAGAAGGCTCGTCACTCGCGCTTTTAAGTTGCACAGCAACACGCGCCGCGATGTGTCCCCACGTCTCCTCTCGTTGTTGACGTCTTTTCTCAAGTTGAGTCGAAGAAAAGTGTCAATAGAGCGTGCAGTTTGCTTGTAAGGGGACGTGAGTCAGGCAACGTTCATCTCGGAGGTGTTCCCTCTGCCCCTCCTCTCTCCTGCTCTGTGCACAGAAAGATTATTCTGGACTCTCGAGCCCCGAGCGAACGAGAACAGGGCGTATTTCACTGTTTTGGACTACAATACCCAAGAGCAAATAGTGTCGAATAGCCAAAGTCTCGCGAGAGTATGTTCAACATTGGGTTGCCAAGTATATATTACGCAAACATAGCGATCTTTTAATTAACCGTTTGTTTTCGTTTTCCGTATTATCTCATTTTGTTTTGAAAAATCAGGTAAGCGTTATATTCATAAAATATTTTTTTGCAATATTTTTCTCTTTCTTTTTTCTTTCTTAATACTTCTTACTTGCAATCTTTTCACCATTTTTTGCTCCCATCTAATTACCTACCTGTGTGTGTGTATGTGTGTTTCCCTTTCTGGGGTCAAACTTTGGAAAGAGCTAAATGAGAACCCCCATCCATTATCCAAACCCTCTTATCCTTGCAGGGTCAAGGGCAGGCTGGTGCCTAACTCTAACAATCATTGGATGAGAGGCAGGGTACACCCTGGAGAGGTCACCAGTCAGCACAGGGCAACACAGAGATAAGCTGGACAAACAGCTGTGCACACAGACAGCATACTTAAAAGACAATTTTTAGAGACCAATTAACCTAGCACCCATTTTTTTGGACAGAGTATAGCTTCAGTACTCGCAGAGTTAATCACCACACAAAACCTCTGCCTTTTACAAAGTAAACCTATGGATAACTTGGCAAACTCTTTGAATTTTTGGAAGAATTTTTTACTTGCCTTTAGGATCTACAGAACACAATCACATAAAGAACATCAAACAGAACTGCACTTTATGCTTAATCCCAATCATTATTGCATGTAAATACATGCAATAATGAAATCATAAATAACTGCAGGGCTATATAATGTAATATTTTAGGTGCCATGCATTAATACTTTACTTGTCAAAAATGTATTAGAGCAATTGTATAGATTTTCACTTTCTGGCACTAAACCTTAAAAATATAACGCTGAAAAAAATTAGGAAAACATAGATTAATTGCATTTGATGTCATTAACATCAGAATAACCTTATGTGCCAAGTTTATGGGTACAAAGAATTTTACTTTGCTTTCCAAAGGTTGCATAGTAATAAGGATACAGTCAGAAACAGCAAACTAAAATATATAACAAAAACACTTGGTAAGTAAGGACTACAGGAGTAAGAAAGGACAAGAGCAATATTTACAAGATACAGCCATCTTGTGTAGCCATTTTGTTTTTGCTATACACATATAAAGAAATACAGTATGTATATTAATACTTACATGCATGCACAAGAGGAAGGCATTCTTGTGAAAATGTATCATTGCAATCCGGAAAACATCTCAATATCACGTTTTATTAATTTAGTACAACCCTCAATTCAGAATAAATAAAACAACACAATTTGTTTCTTACAAAAAAACTCCCCCGGAAAACGGGCTTAGAGCATCTTTTCTATTTCTATTGGAACATAAACATTGGGGAATATTGTTAAAATAGTAGTTAGGCGTATTAAATAAGATAAATATTTTCATAATAAAATTGGATTTGACTATTTCCTGACCTATTTTTTTTATTGAAATGACAAAAAAAGGACACAACTAAAGTTTTTCTTCACAGTTTGGAGCTGGAAAAAGCCACTTCGATCGTAGTCTGCTCTGTTTAGCCCAACCTGGCAACCCGCGGCTCTGGCCGTAGCGCTGAAAAACTTGTTGTTGTCTGGGAAAATGGCGTCAAACGTAGAGGCCCCGGAGCGTTGGTACCTCGCCCTCCTCGGCTTTGCGGAACATTTCCGAACCTCCAGTCCACCCAAAATACGGCTGTGCGTACACTGTCTACAGGCCGTGTTTCAGTTCAAGCCCCCGCAGAGGATCGAAGCTCGGACGCATCTCCAGCTGGGCTCGGTCCTCTACCATCACACCAAGAACAGCGAGCTGGCCCGCAGCCACCTAGAGAAAGCGGTGAGGGGCGTTTGATCTGGGAAAGAGCGGGGATGTCGCAGAGAAGCGGAGGGAGTGTAGGCCGCGGGCAGTGAAAACACCGAACGGCGGAAGTGTTTAAATAGCTATTCATCCAAGAAGGTTACATTAGTACAGAGGTTCTGATACGTGTTCAAATAATTTTGATATGAAGTGTGTCGTTGTTTTAATCCGGTTCAGCCACTTTACGCTCACTCGCTGGGTTTTACCAAATAAACTGCTGCTCAAATATTTACGCCCAGAATATTGGCTGACAATATTTTGTCTCCTTTCTTGCAGTGGTTTATATCTCAACAACTTCCTCAGTTCGAAGATGTCAAATTTGAAGCTGCGAGTATTCTGTCGGAACTATTTTGCCAACAGGTAAAACATATGAAGACTTACTAAAATGCTATTATGGTAACAGAAATAAGAGTCGAGCCATATTTGTGCTTTTCAAAGACATTCACAAATGATTCTGATGTTTGAGGGGGTGTGTTAGTATGACCTGCTAACTGCCCATATGTAATACATTTTCAGAATTTGGTGGACTCTGCAAAGCCCCTGCTGCGTAAAGCCATCCAGATTTCCCAGCAAACACCATACTGGCACTGCAGACTGCTGTTCCAGTTAGCGGTATGTATTACTTCAGTGGTATTAAAGTTTTCCTACTGAAGATGCACTGATCGCAGATTTTGTGGCCGATTTCTTATCACCATTTTTTTTGTTGGTTTGTTTTTCCAAGGATTTGACATGCCAATGCACCTGGTAGTCAGATTCTACTTTTGCTGGTTCATTATAAATAGCAAATTGATCCGTCCTAACATAAACATGTTTATATTACTTACATATGCACTTAACAAAGTAAGTACTCCAAAAAAAAAAAACAAAATTAAATCACATATTTAGTTGTACCTTTCTCAGTTGCCACATTTCTGGCCCACAGTTGTTACTCATGTTCAACCTCCAACCCAGTAGGCGGCAGTAATATACCTAACGCTTGCTAAGCTATAAAAAAGTTTCACCAGATGTGTTAATGTGTTGCAGTTTGGTTAAAAAAATAATTACATAGACTAATTTTAATTAGATTTTTAATACATTTATTTGTGTGCAACAACACACGAGTTTACATAAGTTAGTTTACATAAACTAAAACGATGGTTTTCACAAGAATGGTTTGAAAATACCAAACTGTCTCTACACCACAAAATAATACAACATTAATTCATGGTGAATCCAAAAACAGCCATCAGTAATGTTTTTTTGGTGGGGGGGTTGCCATTAATTATTCCCATTATCAAATGAGACAGCGTCACACTGTGTGCGGGGTGGGTTACATACCTCTGCAGTTAAATAGGACTTTACAGAAATATAAAACTAACTTATATGAACTTAAATACAAACTATGATTTGCTCTGTGGATGTGTCTTACCAATATGTGATTCCACTAGCATTATTTTTAAGAATGTCACAGACTCAAAAAAATATCTTACTCTTTTTCTCTTAACAACTGTTGTTGTTGTCAGTGTGACCTGTTAGCACCTGTGTTTTGGTGCATTCACTAATTGTGTCTGACCTGCCTGTCACTGATCAGGGCCAGGGAATATTACAATTGTCAGATTGATTCTGGCTTTATCTTTTTCATTATTTCTTTTGTTTAAGTTGGAGAACAGAGTTAGACCTGCTGCATTTGGATTCTAGTTGTTTGAAACTTAATAGTTGCCTGTATTGAGATGTTAAGGTTCTTTTCTTATCTCTTTCAGCAACTTCATACTCTGGAGAAAGACTTGGTGTCAGCATGTGACCTTCTGGGAGTTGGTGCTGAGTATGCCCGAGTCGTGGGTTCAGAATATACCAGGTAAACATTTCTGTCATTTGTAGTTTTTGTTAAAGCATTACCCGGATGACATGGGGGGAAAATAAATTTGACTATTATAGGATGCCTAAACCAAAATGGCATCCTGACGAAAAATAACTCTTTGCTGTAATGCCGACAGCTTTACTTGTGTGATTCGCTTCAGCTGAATCTGTTATGTATTGGCTATTGCCCACTAAATAATTAAGGGGGAAACCTTTTCAAGCTGTTTTAAGGTCTTATTTTTAATGTATGTGAAGCTGATGCAAATAGATTTTTAAATGTGACTATGTAAAACTTAAATAAATATAACATACTATATAGATTTTTACAACATAGAAGGCACAACCAAAATGTGTGGAAAATGAAGGTACTACTTTATTGCTGAGCAAGCTTCCACTGTAAACAATTCAGTAAATTGATTAAAATTTTAAATGTACTAAGATTACAAATATCCTGCTGTCTTACAAAATAAGCCTTTTATTTTTGCTTGGAACTCTTTTTAATTGAGATTTGTATCTAATAATTAAAATTACAGTGTATTTATTTGTAATAATTTGATGTGAAAATTGACTTAATTTTACTTTTTGCATCTTTTAGGGCTTTGTTTCTTCTTAGTAAAGGCATGGTAAGTTTTATCTTTCTATTTTTCTCTTCTCTGTTGCTAAGTTTTATCTTCATGTCTTCCTGTCTTTTTTTTTATTTCTACATCTGCCATGAGGAGACACAGTGTTAAATATTGTAGTAATTTGTTTTGACCTGGGGATGTTTTCCAACCTTCCAGTTGCTGCTAATGGAGAGGAAGCTTGGCGAGGTGCATCCTCTTCTCACACTGTGTGGAACTATAGTAGAAAACTGGCAGGGAAACCCCATCCAGAAGGAATCACTGAGAGTCTTCTTCCTGGTACTACAAGTCACACACTACCTGGATGCTGGACAGGTAGGAAACCTCCCCTGCATGGGTTTCCTATTATTAGGGAAATAGTTGATTAGCAAAGTTCTTTTTTTATTTCTAAAGCGGGATGAGGATGGACGCGTCAAAGTTGACACGAGTGGCTACATTGTTTTTTTTTGTTGTTGTTTTTTTTTCTTGTCAGGTAAAAAGCGTGAAGCCGTGTCTGAAGCAGCTGCAGCAGTGCATTCAGACTATCTCTACACTCCAAGATGATGAGATTTTACCCACCAACCCAGCTGACCTCTTCCACTGGCTGCCCAAGGAGCACATGTGTGTCCTCGTATATCTGGTAATGCTGATTTTCTTTCTTCCTTTCTTTTTCTCTGTGACTCAAAAGCTCCTATCGGTTGTTTTGGTTTCTCTGTGTGGTTGACACCAAACAACAGTTTAATACGAAAACTCCAAATTCAGCCCTACTTAGTAGGTACTTAGTACCGCTGCATTTAAAGTACACACCCAGCAGCATTCAGAGGACGACTAAGGCAAAAATAATTGGGTTTTATACTGTTGCAAGAATGTGCACACATACATAGAGTCTAGCATGTTATGCAGTTTGTTTTTTGCATACGTGTTATACATAAGACAACTTTTACGCCCTTTTAGATCAATCTCCTTTGAAAAATTCTAGTTGGTCAAAATTGGAATCAGCTGCTCAGACCTAAAAGAAAAATATAAACCGTCAGCTAGCTAAAACCTGTATTGGCATACCTCTAAGGAATTAATAACAGCAGTAAATCAGTTCTTGTGTGGTCATGTTTTGACTACCTGTGGCTCCGACAAACATTCTGAATTCTAAGCAAAGTGTGCAAAACATTCTGCTTGCAACAAATTTCTCCTCCAGTTTGTCATTCATGCTCCATAGGAAATCAATCTTAGTGCTTTACAATGAAATGGGAAGTAATAATTACCTCTAACACATGGAGTGAATAGTTTGTGCTTAGTTACAGCAGAAGCATCGAGCAATAGTCAAACCAGTACAAACATTAATTAAGAAATATTTAAAACATTTAATCAGAAACGCTTTTTTTTGTTGTTTGTTTTCATTTTCCAGGTGACAGTCATGCACTCCATGCAGGCGGGCTATTTGGAGAAAGCCCAGAAGTACACAGACAAGGCTCTTATGCAACTGGAGAAACTCAAAAGTGAGTTTTTGAGTGTTACGCCGTGGCTAACTTCATCAGCTTTGCTCTGTTAACTGTCCAGAAATCACTAAACGGTGCTTCTTTTACCACTAATCGGTTTATGTCAGTGTTGGACTGCAGCCCCATCCTGTCTACCTTCCAAGTCATTCTGCTGGAGCACATCATCATGTGCCGACTCGTCACGGGCCACAAGGCCACGGCATTACAGGAGGTACATCGTTTCTATTCCTGTCACCACCCCTGCAGTTTATATTTAAATACGTGCCATCTTAAAAAAAGCTCATATGGCACATTCAAAGCTCAGTTAGTTCTTTGTGACTTAAAGAAGTTTTAAGCTTTTCCAGCTTATAACCAGAAAATCTCACCTTTATAAACAAACTGAAACATTTTAAAAGGAAATTAAAAACAGGGGGAAATAAAATAATGTGGTTGGACACCCTAATGAAGACTGTGCTGAGAATTAACCAGTACATCTGAACTCAAAATACATAGGAGTAATTTCAGCTGGCTATGATTACCTCCAAATAATTATTTTATATATAATGATTCTGTTCGTTGAAATCAGCAGAATAATGGGTCACCACAAGAAGAGTAAGGCTACGTTCACACAGAGACCCCAATCTGTCTTATGCGTGAACGGTTTGAGCGACATGCGTGGACAGAAGAAGAATGTTTACGTCACACAGCAGCACACTTTTTACAGGAGTAATAATGGATGCCGCTGTCTATGGATTGATTTTTATGTTATCGAACAATGGGAGCAGACAGCATATTCCCAAGATCATAAGAAGATGGAGGAAGCCAAGAGAAGGAAAGCACATCTAATCCAGATTTACTGCTTCTGGCTTCTTCTGGTAGAAAACTATGATACAATAAGGCCGTTCATACTGCAGACAACTATCTGATACACATCCAATTTAGTTCCACGTATTGAAACGGAACCATTTTTAAAAATGATTATTTTGGTAAAAGGATTGGAACTGGGCTGTTGAGACCATGAAAAAAATCAAACATGGGTCACATATGGGCAAAAATAAATTGGTTTTGGGTTGCATTTACCTGCTGTGTGAACGTCATTGTGAATTTCCCAACCACTGGTCTGTTGAGGATTGGAGAAGCACAGGAGATGCCTTCACTGTCTTGACAGATTCGAAGTATGAAGACGTTCCACTTTGATTGAGTCCTACCCAAAAGCAACTAAATCCAAACACATTATTTCAGTTTGTTTGTCTCTTTGAAAGATTTCAGTTTGTTTTTCCAAGTACGTCACAAAGGTTAAAGTTGACATTAGACATTTTTAACATCACTTAAAGTTTGTGTTCAAGCTGTGTCAAAACAGAATTTGCATCTTTGATGAACATTTGTCTCTCTGTTTAGATTTCACAGGTTTGTCAACTGTGCCAACAGTCCCCCAGGTTATTCAACAACCATGCTGCTCAACTACACACACTATTAGTGAGTATTTTGAATCAAAACTTTCTTTAATTTTGCTGGTTGTGTTTTTCTAAAAGTGAAAAGACTACAAAGTCTCTTTCTAATATTCCAGTAATAATCCTAATTTGGTGACCAATTTGGCATTTTGGACTCATAAGAGGGTTACCAACAATTCAATATGTAATTCAGGTGCAAGACTGGTCAGAAGGGGTTAATGATAGACGTGCCTGAGCCAGTCAGAAAAGTTGTTTATCGCACAGAGGACAGAGAAAACCGCAGAGGGCTGGGCATTGTACCTGCTTTCTGAAGCTCTAAACAGTAGATTATTGTAGGAAAATAGTGCATCAGTATGCTTTAGGCTTAGCTAGTAAGTTCCTGAAGTAGATAAAAGATTGAAAATCAGCCGAGCATTAAACAGGCATAGTATCAGCCATTGCTGTAAAGTTGCTCTGAAAGTGGAGAAGTGCAGAGCAGATGGCCAATGTAAACTATCAAAATGGCCACGGCTTGATTGTTACTAATGTAGCAACAAGCAGAATTCACAAACTCCACTCTGAGCATTTCTCATACTTCTGCACTATTTTCGAAAATATGAATTGATAGAAATCAAATAGACGCACCGCAATTACCGAAGACATGGCTCGTCAAAGACTGGCCTACTGCCAGCTTTAGTAAATAATTTCTATTTAGCCTGTCTGTCTTAGTGGCCACCGCAGTTCATCTTTGTAAAGTTCGCAACCACCAACCCACAGGGTCAGACCCGGTAATGAAAATGCATTTCTTTTTAGCACACTGCAAGTCTGAGTAGTTGAGGAGCGGAGTGTCTCAACTTGTCAAATGATCTCCATTCCAGAGAAATCACCTTTCTCAGTAACACAGCCGTACATATTTACCTGAATCATTTTTCTGTGGGGCACCAAATTACTTTCCGAGTCAACACTTGAGTTGTGTAGCATTTTGAGACGCTCTGCAGCTTCTTTGTTAAACATTTGTTTAGGTCGGTAATGACTGTTCTTGCAGTGGTGCGATTAAACTTTGCAAAAGAAACCCATAGCTTATTATTAACTGAAAATAGCTCCATATTTATTATGGTTAAGTTATGCTGTGTGTGAAAACATTTGAAGGAATAGTTGTGTCCCTCCAGATAAAATTAAAGTGAAAGACTTGTAGATATTATGGAACATACTCGCCTGCAAAGAAAGAAAAAATCCAATTTTAAAGGAGTTCTTTTTTGTCTGGAGAATGTGAAATTGTAGAGCTTTTAATTTTTTTTGTAATTAAAATTTTACATTTTCTAGAACTCAAAGAAAAGTTTTCAAACTAAGGGAGGAAAATGTCATAATACACAAAGTGTCAGGTTATTTACCAAGGTTATAGACAAAAGAAGGGCTACTAACACTAGAGTATTTTATGTTTTTAATCCAGTGGTAAGGTTCCTACACAGCTTTGAAAATAAGGAATTTGATTTGATCATTTGCCAAGTTTGGTTAAATATGGTATTAAAAAAATGCTTGGTTTGGCTTTGTAGTAGTTCTTTAAAACATTGACAAACAGGTGTGTTGTTTCGTGACTCTGTAATTTACAGATTACCCAACTAGGTGAATGTTTTATCCTCAAATTCCTAGAATATTAAAGAAATTTTGCAAACCTGGATAATTGCTTAAACTTGAATCTTAAAATGGAAAATTATTCAAAATCCCTTCAAATAACTTTCATCTGACTGTCACCTCCCAGGGTCTGTACTGCATCTCAGTGAACTGTATGGACAACGCAGAAGCACAGTTTACCACAGCGTTGCGGGTGAGTGCGTTGGGATTTCACATCAACGCTGCCACCGCTTGGGTCTCGCGGCCTTTCCGCGCTGTAGTTGGTCTGTGTTCTTGTCACCAAGTCGCTGTTCGTGTTGCAGCTCACCACACACCAGGAGCTGTGGACGTACATTGTAACCAACCTGGCCAGCGTGTACATCAGGGAAGGAAACAGACACCAGGAGGTGAGAACAGGATTCATTTTACGCTTTTTAGGTTGGAGTATTTCAGTGTATTTATTATTAGGTGAATCTACTTTTTTATAGCAAACTTTTATAATAAAAAAGTAGACTGCATTTGTCTTATAGTCTACTTCCAATCAACTGATGCTCAATATTTGAATGCTTGTCTTTATCAAAGAGTAACATGAATGTGTGAAGTTCAGTTGAAAAGCAGTTGCTTTTCATTGTTTTTCTGTTTTGTTTTGCCACCAGGGGGCACCAAAAACCTTTTCAGGTGTCCTGTTTTACTTCCCACTCAGTAGAAAACAATGCTCCCCAGACTCTGGCGAAACTAACAACATTCTTCTTCTAAGAACAAAGTTTAAAATGCATCAGAATCGAAGACATTAATATTTGAAGCATGTTAACATGCTCATGTTTTTATCTCTTTTCCAGCTGTACGGCCTCTTGGAGAGAATAAACCCGGATCATAATTTCCCAGTCAGGTAGAAGTTCTTTAATGTATTATTTTACATTAAAATACCATTTTATATGATAGTTTTATTGTCGACACTTAAACTATTTCCTCTGTGTTTTGATTCAGCTCCCACTGCCTCCGCGCTGCAGCCTTTTACATAAGGGGACTCCTGTCCTTTTTTCAGGGACGCTACAACGAGGCAAAGTACGAGAACTTCAAAGTTTGCTGCTCCAAAAATTTCAACCCCAAATGCAAAGTTCTACCTTATGCTCACGCTGCTTCTTTATGCGTTCTAGGCGTTTCCTTAGAGAAACACTGAAAATGTCTAACGCTGAGGATCTGAACAGACTCACAGCCTGCTCTCTGGTTCTGCTGGGCCACATTTTCTATGTACTGGGCAACCACAGAGTAAGACAAACTCCTAGCAAACATTGTTCACACTCGCACTAAAACGGCTTTTTTTTAATATGAAACAACTGGACTGTGAATAAGGTTGAAGCACAAGGTCACCAGGACAGAACATTGTGGTTTCCTTGTTTTTTTGAGGGTTGTTTTTTTTTCCTCCTAGAGTCAGACTGTCCTTTTTATCCAATTATGTTTAACCTCTGGAACAGAAAACTGCAGGTTTATTCTGGCCAGCCAAACCTAAAATAAATCAACTAGATGAGACTTGCAAGAGCCTTTACTTTTGGAGTACATAGTGAATGAAAAAAATGCAGCTTATCGGTTTGGGTGGTGTAAACGATTAAAGCAAAGGAGCTTGGCCAAATTTATTGGTCAAGATTGTTTTAATCAATATTAATAGTAGTTTTATGCTAGTTTCTGATTGACAAATACAATTCCACTAAATATTTCCTCATGTTTATGCACTACAGTAGTAGAGATACACCAATGAGAATTTTTTTCTAGATGATTTTTATATAGTTTTCACCAGCCGGTACCAATTTCAGCAGATTTTGATTTCTTTTCAAGAACTATAACAGAGATGATTGAGGAAAAACATTCAAATTAAGTTTTCTTATTCATATTCTTTCAGTAATTATTTTTTATTGGAGAAGAGCCTGTATGATAGAGGAGTCACTGTAAAACTGAATTTTAATGTTGCGAACAAAGAAAGATGAAGTAAAGATGACATTTTAAAGTCTTTTCAACCTCTCATTACTAAAAGTCAGTTTGCTTCCAACTTTTCTTTCTACAATATTGTTAATATTTTATTACTTTATTACTTTTCACTGATACTGAAAACAGCTACCTTTGAGATCTATTCGCTCACAAACAACTCCCACGGCAGCTAACACAAACCTTAGGTATGTTGCGTTCACTGGTCGTAAAAGAGTCGTATTTTCGAGTTCCCAAATTGCCAATCAAGCTGAAAATTGTCCATTTCCTTTCTCTGTGCATGTCTATCCATTAACCAATCAATGCGAGGTTGCAAGAGTGTATGCATCTCTCTTCTGGCAAAAATACTCTAAAGGCATCAGTGCATCAGCCTGATAAACTTTTTTTTTTCATGTTTTCGTACAGATCTCTGGTTAAGTCTGCTGTGAGCAAAACCTACTACAGAAACCTGCTGTTTCTAACTACTGAATTGGCTTTTTTTTATTTCTGAATCTAAACTTTGACACAACAGACGGCAAAATGTAATCCGCAATCTTGAAACGAATATAAATGAAATGATTGACCAATCATTTGCCCAGAGCAGTAAAACATGCCTCTGAAATAACCAAAGCAGTTTCATTTATATACACCTTATAAACACCCACAAGACCAAAGTGCTGCATGCAAAAATAATAAGAGCAGTCAGACAATACAATAAAAAAAATCGAAATAACTTGAAAATAAAAAAACAACTCTATATTAAAATGATACATTTATGTTTGTTTAACATATTTTTACCCATTAGCATTTGTAAAGCTGGATTCTGTGATCTGAAGTTCAGTCCGTGTTGGTTGTAAAAAAAAAAAAAAAGCTCTCATTTGACGGTAGGGATGCAATCAATTGGAATTAAGTTCCAGCTGACCCAAATTACTAAAACTGATTAAAAAAAAGAAGAAGAAGAAAAAAACCTCTGGTGGTAGCGGTCAGTTATCTAATGATCCTTAGAAAGACACCCTTCCCCCTTTTAAACCCTGTATTCCAGGCAATGAAATTTTAATTGCTTGAAGCCTTGGACACAATATGAATATATTAATATATCTAATAAATGATTCAGTATTTGTAGGAGTCTTCTCACTAAACATGATTACAAGCTCTTCTCCCAATCGTGATTGTAGCAGCAGACATTTAAATCTGTGGAAACGCTGTAAATTCAAGAGCATTGGTATTTTTGTTCAATACGTGATTATTATTATTATTACAGCAATTAAAGTGTTTTTTACATGTATATATATTATTATCATTCCTCCCTTTAGGAAAGCAACAACATGGTTGTACCTGCCATGCAGCTAGCCAGCAAAATCCCTGATATGTCTGTGCAGCTCTGGTCTTCGGCGCTGTTGAAAGGTCCGTACTTCACTTTTCATTGTTTGCTTTCCAGAAAGACGAGCGCGAGCCTCGCACATTCCCAGCAGGGATGCGCATCGTGGATTGGTGCTTCAGAATGAAAGACTGAAACCCCACTGTTATTTTTTGCAGACTTGAACAAGGCCCTTGGAAACAACATCGATGCCCACGAGGCTGCACAGATGCACCAGAATTTCTCCCAGCAGCTGCTGCAGGACCACATTGCGGCCTGCAGCCTCCCTGAGCATAACCTCATCAGCGTACGTAAAGCAGATTTGAGGAAGTCTTTCCCGTGCATAATCTTCAGTTGTTGCCTCACCGTGTTTTTCCCTTTCGTGAAATCTGCACATTTACCTCGTTAGTGTATCCTTTGCTTTCGATGCGCGTTATAATGCTGCAGTTGCACAATTTATTTGTTTTCTAGTGGACGGACGGCCCCCCTCCAGTTCAGATCCAAGCCCAGAATGGTCCAACCACGAGCCTCGCAAGCCTGCTATGAGGAGCCTCCTGATGCATGATTGTAGCTGGTAAATCACCACAAGCAGCAATTTGATGCCTAAAAAACCTGCTATCCACACCACTGTAGCTTAAAAAAAGGATTTTAACAAGCGACAGGTTGGACGTTCACTTTTATTTGCTTCTGAAGATTACTTCCTGATTGTCTGCTACTAATTTTTCCTAAAGTTATCAAACAATAACACTCTGGCGGCATGGACTTGGGGCACAAGATCCGGGTATGACTGTTGGTTTTGGGAGGAAGGACACATGGCAATATATAAAAGGGCTTCATTGCCTCAGATGTAGGGATTTGAGTTTGCCAGGATTATCTTCTATTTCCATTTCTTGGAAAAGATCCAGTTAGATATGGGCAGTAAAAATATGTAGAAGAAATTAATTTATTCATGTTGCTATTTTTGTAACTGTTGATAAATATTTTACATCTTGCCTTTTTTGTATGGAAGCTGTTTTTCTCTCCCATGCGTGGAAGTTACTAATGCGGACTCCCTGCACTATAGTTTTTCAGCTTGGGCACGAACCGTACATTTTTTATGATTTTTTTTTTTTTTTTTTGCACAAAATTCACAGTAGGTAATATAGAACTGTAACTTATTTTCACAATATATTCATTTGAAAAGTCTGTGTAAAGAAAGAAAAAATAAATAAATATCACCAAATGTTGTTTTGAGGCACAATCCACTGTGTTTAGGGGATGCATTTTAAATACTAGTAGAATTTATCATATTATCACTAATATCCTTAAAAAATACACATTTCTTTCATGTATTTAAGTTCCATTATAGAGTATTTCTCGTTCATGTTTTTTTTTCTTTCCACAAATCAGCTTTTTTTTCCAAACATTGGAAAAAAGATTTATTTTATTGTACTAATTTGTCTTGATAGTCCTACTAAGTGAGCTTTTCACAGTATGTTTGTATAAATTTGCCACTTGTTGAACCTTTTATTGTACAGTGACATTTTATAAATTCAATTTAGTAAAGTGTGATATGTATTATTTTAGCTACCCTATGTAGGCATCTCAATGCTTGGTATTTAAAGCACTGTTAAGAGGTGGACACACAGTTTAAGCTTCAGTACTAGCCATATTTTATCCAATGCCTCTGTTTTTAATTCTTACATTGTTTTCAATATTTTTTCCAATAAAAATATGATTGAAATCTGCCAGTTTATTGACTGATGTCTCTATTCTGATGTCTTTTTTGTGCTCACTTCCTTATCAAAGAAGTCTGGAATCTGTATGCATTGGAGATATGCTTAGTCAATCATATTGATTGGACATGCGCAGCGTTTGAATGAGGCAGCAAATTTAATCATTTTTATGATCATTCCAGTGATGTTTTACTTTCAGTATGCACTGAAAGGGCAGGTTAGAACGTCGATTTGCTGAAATTGTTTTGATTTTGTAAACTGCTTGACTAAGGAGCAGACCAGACTGGTCAAGGACAGAGTCGCTGAAGTAACAAGTAGGACTGAGCTAGAAAACAATGAGCTATGTCTGAAAATCTCACAGAACGTTGTTCAGTCTATCATCTGAAATGGAACAAGTAAGCCACAGCCGCAGTTTCACCGAGACGTAGCTGTCTACCCGAAGCGACAGTCGGGCATTTATCAGTGAGGCATTCTGGGGGGGGTTTGTTTCACCTGCGAGAGCTACAGAGATCTACAGCTTAGGTTTTGTCACCAGAACAACCATTAGACATCCACTTTCACAAATATGGCTTTTTTGAGATCTTTGCAAGAAGAAATCCATAACAACATCCATGGAAGACGGTGCTCTGGTCAGATAAGACCAAAACTGAACTCTCCATCTTACAAGAAAATGGCTGTGTTTGGAGGGGGGCGGGGGGAATTGCTGCAAAGCTCCATGAAGACAAGAGTATTGTGAAAAAATTCACTTTTTTGATTTTCCCCTCATCAAAAACATACCTGGAGTGTTTGGTTTGATTTGTTCATGCATGTTAATATCCCATGGCAGCTATTTGGGATGTCTAAACTCTTGTTTTCATAAAGAGCTGCTTATATCCACTTATCCTCCTTAGAGCTTCTCACAGATGATACCCTCCTTTACCACTCATCTCCTCTAGACTAGCAGCAGCAATTAGCAAACACCTGATGGAACTGCGAGTCTGCTGAGCTTCCCGTACAGACTACTTCTCGGTATAATTCTTCTAAGAATGGTTGTAAACAGCGTAATGGGAAGCATTATTGTGCTAAAGTCAAAGTGTCGGAAATAGGAGCTTCTTAAAGAGACAGATGCGAAATTTCAAGGCGTCAAATTACAGTCATTTCTTTTGTCGTGTTTGATATTTACAGCATTTTTATAACAACTGAAAATGACATCAGCTCTTCATTATTTTGTAAAATGGCATTATCTGCCTGGAAAATGACCAATTACTATTGCAAGTTAAAAACAAGGGTCATTTTTTTATTGTTGTACAATACTCTTGCATAATGGCCAATTGTCTTCAGCTCCTCAGTGACCAGTGTCCTGCCGGTTTGTCTCTGCGTCAACAAAACTGACGTAAATAGTCCAACTGCCTCCTCATGTTAAAAAGTTTTACAAAGGGCTGCTGGTGATCCATAATTTAATCCAGGTGTGTTGAACAAGGAAATGAACTAAAACCCTTGAAGATTGACTTTGGACACCACCGCTCAAGCCAGTCAGTGACCAGCAACCTTTTGAAGTCACATCTTCAGCTCGCTTAGTAGAGGCTAATAAAGGATCTATTACTTTATTAGTAGTTGTAAAAACAACTTCCAGGTACGAGTTGTTTTTACTTATACCTGGAAAAAACAACTAGAGACAGGTTTATGTAGTATGTGATAGTGGAAAAGTAGCTTTATGGATCAAGAAGCCAGTTCAGCCTTCTGGAGAACATGGAACATAAAACATATGGCCTGAGCTAAAGGAAAGCATATTCATAAGTTTGAATTACCAAGTCAAAGAGGAGAGCTAAATATTCTTGAGAACGTGTGGCAACTTGAAAATTGCGTCTCGCAGGCACTCTTTAGCCATCACTCTGACAATGAACAATTTCCCGTGAAGAAAGAAAAAATCTGAAAACATCAGCTTTTACATGTGCACAGCTGGTAGACAAAAAGACTTGCAGCTTTAATTGCAAAGCGCTGACTTGGAGCGGGGAGCCGAAAACAAATGCATGACATACTTTTCAGTTCTTTATAAAACAACTGGAAGCCATGTGCCATGTTCTGTCCACTCAGTTATTCCCTCCACTACTGTGCATTAAAAATAATTGAAATAGACATTTCTATGATTTCAACATGACAAAATGTGATAAGGTTGCTTTTCCATAGAACCGTATCTTGTAAAGGTTCAGTTCAAATGCATATGACACTTTTCGGATTCAGACACTTTTTTAGATGCCTTCAAGCAGAAAGGAGCACAAGACGGAAACTGATGCCTGATTGCATTATCTGGTTTATGTCACAGCAGAACCCCGACAAACGTTTTAAACTGCACATGGTTTGTGCAGCTTTCTTTCACCCAGACATTTCTAAATGAATGAATATATTAATAAAAAAACATAAACTTTATTGAATGAGCTCTTGTAAAGACAGCACATGATTCGAGTTTAAAAATATATATTCTTTGATACAATGAAGAGGCGTAACATTAAATAGGCTACCTGTTGTCCGGGACGAATTATCCCGTGTCAAAACTATAAATAGATTATGTGACTCAATTAATTACTAACAGCTGAAGCTACGTATCTTATTTATGCAGAGAAGATGCACATTAAAAGTGGACATGCGTATAATGTATCAAACTCCAAAGTCAAAGCATTCACAAAAATGCATTTCTCCTACTCCTCAGTCACTTCCGTGAAGTCGTTCCAGAACACATCTTTTTTCCTTCCATCGCAGCACTTATCATTTCCGAGGTGTGTATGAACGCAGCATGACGCCGCCTGTGGTGGCTCATTACATTATCTGGCAACCGGAGTGGCAGCGGACAGAAGAGAGGGGATCCCCGGGATTTTTTTACGCCAAAGCCAGCTAAATACTGACGCCAAACAAGTGAAAACCGCGGGGGAACTCGACCCGGCTCCTCCTATATACTCCGTAAGTTCGTGAAACTTTATTTCGTTGTCCTGTAATCTTATCCGAGATCATAATTTCCAATTAAAACGTGACGGTGACGGAAGTTTTTTTCTGTCGGTGTTAGCTCGGCTAACGCAAGTTAAGCTAGCTAGCATAGCTTGATCTCCGCTAACGTGCAAGGTAACAGTGTGTGTGTCGTTGGGCTCCACACACACACCCATTCACACACACATACACACACACACACACCTACCGAGGACGGACTGCCAGGAGCAAAGCCTCAAAAGTGGAGCAAAATAAAACAAACTTTTCCTATCAAACTTGTTTTATCCTGCACCGGTATTAGTACATAATGAAAGTTAATTACTGAATTTGCTAATTTGAAGCCAACAATGATTTAGCCAAAAATGACATTTCTCTGTGTAATTAACGCTCAATTATTCGTGAACACATCCAGGGACTGTTTGTGCAGACCAGAGAATTAGCGTTAGCAGGCTAACTTAGCTTGCATGTTAGCTCGCCTTGTACTGCCCCGTTGCTCTCCGAAACGGGGTCGGTTTCATTGTCTCTACCGTGTATCGCTATTCGGAGGTGTAGAAACACCCAGTCTAAAATGTATGATATGTATTATCACTTCTTAAAGGGGCACAAGCTCCTGGTTTACACCTGATATCACAACTAACCGCCGAGGACCATTGTGGGCTGGATTTATGTAGCCTCTGGTTTTGTAGCCGGACAGATGGACAGGTTGTTGTTGGGAAGCCAAGTTAACGTTAGCATCCGATAGCTTGTTGTTGTTGATGGGTTAGTTCAGCACAGGCATCCGCTCTTCCGAGGTTTAAGTAGAGTCTCTTAAGTTTTCAAACAGTATTACTATTGTTGTCAGCAGGCATTTATAAGTCTGCGGTTTCTCCTAGTTGTAGATTTATTCTCCTGCGCTTCCAGAAACCATTGATCTCATAACTTTGTCAGATTAGCTCAAGCGTGAAGAGACTTTATGGAGGCGTAATGGTGGACGATTGTGCCTTGGCCGGTGTGTCTCTGTCCGTCCACGACAGCTTAGTAGCAATCTCCCACGTTTGGTTAGGTGTTTTGGTGAGACATCTGAATTCCCACTTTTGTTTTACTAGAAAAGCAAGGTTTGTGTGCCATGATACAAATTCGAGATCCAATGCCAAGGCGACATGGTCTTTTAGTTACTACACCGTTCAGTGCCTGTTGAGGTAAAAAAAATTCGGAAGTATTTTATCAGTAGAGACATGCCTCTTAATTTACGCCATTATTGTTATTCTATCATAGTGGCTTTCGTAGTTGTGTTTTTTTTTAGGTTGCTTTAAGCAGTCATCTTATATCTACTTGGCTCCCGACCAAAGGTCCCTGCCTGTTCTTCAAGAGGTCAAGTCAGAATTGTGTTTGCAATTCTGACTTTCAGTTATGTTTTTTGTTCTTTTTGTTTTTTGTGAGATGAACAGCAGTCTGCTTATCACTTTCTCTTCTGAGCAAGTGTCCTCTATTTAGATCAGGCAGACAGTTGGCACCCTTGGCTGGTGAAAGAGGACATGTGTCGCTTTGCATTTTATGATGCGCCTTGGAGTTGCCTGAGGAGGGGTGCCTCTTATAAAAAAAAAGAGACATGGGGGGTGGGAGGGGTGTAACTCCCCTGAGAGTGATGTAACTAGACAGGCATGACTTCTGATGCTCTGTTATTCATCTTGATTAAAACTTCAACTTACAGATATGTTTTCTATTGTTGACTAATATATGTTATTTCCGCATTTATTTCCATGGTTATTCACTCTTTGTTGCAATTATCTGGTTTATACGGTGTCTGGAAAAATATTAGCACCCCTTGGACGTCTTTAATGTTACAATCGTAATATTCAATATATTTTTTGTGACAGGGGAACAAAATGTAGGGTGTGACTGTGAAGTGAAAGTAAACAGATGCTTTTATTTTATTTTTTTAATACTTTGCATAAAATGAAAAGTGTGGCAGGAGTTTGTATTTCCCCTTTTATGCTGATTCCCTTAAATATAAACCAATTGCCTTCGCTCAGTTGGGAAATAGTCAACCTGTGTTTAATCTTTGTATAAATACAAAATAAAAAGCTGAATGCTGATACACTTTGGAAGAAATTTACACTTTTTTTTTTTTACCCCTCCAGGGGGTCTTTTTGTGGGCTCTAGTGTCCCTTATATGATAGTAGGCTGACAGGAAATGGGGAAGGAGAGGGGGGAAGACATGCGGCAAATGTCGTCGGGTCCGGGAGTCGAACCCGCGACGGCCGCGTCAAGGGCTCCAAATGTGGGTCGTGCTAACCCCTACGCCACCACGGCACGCCCATTTACACTTCTTTTAAGTGTACTTAAAAGAACACTGTATGAAGAACAAAATTTAATTACAAATTGCAATAAAAGCATTGGGGTGGCAGCATAATGCTGTGGGATGCTTTTCTTTAGCCAAACAAGGCAGCTGATGAAAGACAGCGACTCCAAACGTAGAATCAGAGCTACAAGTGAACAAGAATTGAGTGATTATTGCCCTTTGAAATCTAAAGATATAAAGGGCATTATAAATAAAATCTATTATTATTTTGACCCAACGATGTATCTGTTACTATGGTAGAAAGCCAAACTATTGTATGGACCTTTTTTCGAAGTGACTTTGAAAAAGATAGTAGTTTATTTCATAATAAACTACTATTATCACTTTGACATCCTTGCAGTAAAAACTTTAACTCATTGATAAGATGTGTCCCTCCATTTTGACAACTGAATCGTTATCTTTATTTAACATGAATAACTATTGCAATTGTCATGCATTTGCATAGTGTCTCTTTATGTTTGCTGTTAGATTCGGCAATTCCTGTCTTTCTAATTTCCACTTAAAAATCTTAAAACCAGGCAACAAAATATCTAAAGGGCCGGGTAGTGACAAGGAACCATAAAGTGGGCAAGTCTGGTTTAGACCTGGGCACTTTACGGCCCTGTCAAAGTACAGACCTAAATCTGACTAAGGTTTTGTGGCAAGACTTGTAAATTGATGTTCCCAGTCAGTCTGAGTAAGCTTGAGGTTTTTTTTTTATTGTAGCAAATTGGAATGGACAAAGAGTTCTGCATTTCCATGTGCAAAGCTGGTAAAAACATCTGCCAGAAGAACCTGGCAGCTGTAATTACCATGATGGGTGGATCTATGAATCATTGACTCAGGTGGATCGAATAGAAATGCTGGCTACACTTTTTAGTTGTAAAATATAGTGGAAACATTGTATAATTTTCCTTCCACTTCACGATTTTGTGCTATTTTGTTTTCATCTGTCACATTAAGAAAACACCTCGGTGTGCGATTGTACGTAGCAAAAGTGTGAAAACATTCAAGGGGTATGAATACTGGAAATGTTCTTATCTGAAATGTAATATATACACTCCTGATCAAAATCTTAAGACCAGTCAAAAAATTGCAAGAATTTGCATTTTGCACTATTGGATCTTAAGAAGGTTCTAAGTAGAGCTTCACAATGTTAAAAGAAGAAATCAGTGCAAGAGACAAGAACATTTGAGCGGGGAATTAATTGAAAACTGCATTTATACTCAAAGATGATTTTTTCAGCTGATCAAAAGTTTAAGACCATAGCTCAAAAAAACCCGAAAACCCCCCAAAACAGAAACAAAGTGTCAAAAAAAAGGACTCAGTAATGAGTAGCTCCACCATTCTTGTTGATGACTTCAAACAATCGTTTAGGCATGCTTGATGCCAGTGTTTCCAGGAGGCTAGTGGGAACGTTGCTCCAAGTGTTGAAGATGGCTTCACGAAGGGCATCCACTGTCTGGAACTGATGTCCATTTTTGTAAACTTCCCTTGCCATCCATCCCCAAATGTTCTCAATTGGGTTTAGATCCGGGGAACATGCAGGATGGTCCAAAAGAGTGATGTTATTCTCTTGGAAGAACTCCTTTATCAGGCGGGCATTGTGAACTGCAGCATTGTCCTGTTGAAAAACCCAATCATTACCACACAGACGAGGGCCCTCAGTCATGAGGGATGCCCGCTGCAACATCTCCACATAGCCAGCTGCTGTTTGACGCCCCTGCACAACCTGAAGCTCCATTGTTCCATTGAAGGAAAACGCACCCCAAATCATGATGGCGCCCCCACCACTGTGCCGTGTAGAAAACATCTCAGGTGGGATCTCCCTGTCATGTCAGTAACGTTGGAAGCCATCAGGACCATCAAGGTTACGTTTTTTCTCATCAGAGAAGACAACTTTCTTCCACCTTTCAATGTCCCATGTTTGGTGCACCCTTGCAAAGTCCAAACGGGCAATTCTGTGGCGTTGAAGAAGACGTGGCCTTTGAAGACGTTTTTTGTTTCTGAAGCCCTTCTCTCGCAGATGCCGTCTGATGGTTATTGGGCTGCAGTCAGCACCAGTAATGGCCTTAATTTGGGTAGAGGATCGTCCCGTGTCTTGACGGACAGCCAATCGGATCCTGCGGCTTAGAGCTGGTGAAATTTTTTTGGGTCTACCACTTGACTTTTTTGTTCCATAACCCTCAGGATCGTTTAAAAAATGCAAAATGACTGTCTTACTGCGTCCAACCTCAGCAGCGATGGCACGTTGTGAGAGGCCTTGCTTATGCAGCTCAACAATCCTACCACGTTCAAAGTCAGTGAGCTTTTTTGCTTTTGCCATCAGGAGGTCTTGACAGTGTAAAGACTTCACAGAAAATGACATGGAATCCAGATGTTTGCACAGCTTTTGGCTTTTAAAGACTATGGTCTTAAACTTTTGATCAGCTGAAGAAATCATGTTTGAGTGTAAATGCAGTTTTCAGACAATTCCCTGCTCAAATGTTCTTGTCTCTTGCACTGATTTGTCCTTTTAACATTGTGAAGCTCTACTTAGAACCTTCTTAAGATTCAATGGTGCAAAATGCAAATTCTTACAATTTTTTGGACTGGTCTTAAGATTTTGATCAGGAGTGTATTTTAATCCTACTGTTATGTAATCTTAATTATGGCATGTGTATCTTACTCCTTAGTCACTATAGCTGATATGAAAGCATATGTTCTTAAATGTGTGACTACTCTCCTCCCTTCTCTTCCTCCCTCATCATGGTATTTTATTATACTTCTTTATACTAAATGTCACAGTTTAGTTTAGGCAGTTTCAGATTATGTTAAAATGTCACTGATTTAAAAAAAAAAAATCTAAGTTCTCTTTCTACAAGTGAAAAACAAACTACCATAGTGTTGTCTTGGTGTCATACCAAGCATGAATATGGCTATTTTTTTGTTCATTTCTTTACTAATAATGAGTCATCTATACTGTTTTCTAATAAGGGTGTTCACCTTTTATGATTCCGAGTATAAAAAATATTTCACACATCACAGTAAACTTACTTATATTAAACTTCTAGACTTTCCTGCCACTTTTTTACAGCACCAATTCTTTACTTTACCACCTCTGACATCTTGTTCTATTATATCACCCAAGCATAACTTTGCTGATTTACAGTGTTTTCATGCTATCTGAGAAACTCCCTTTCTGACAGTTCCTCCAGATACCAGAGGACAGGAGTAGACATATTGGACAGGAATAACCACCCAACAGCCTGGGGCGGTTCTTTAAGCAGAAGCCAGGAAGGTCTTTAAACCCTAACTGCCCTGACTATTACTTGTTTACCCTGTTGGATTTTGTCAAGCATGTGTGTTAACAATGTGACCAGCCTGTCCCTTTTAGCCATCAGACACCTCATGTTGTTTTGTTGTTTAAAGTGATGGCAGCTTCAGGTCATGTGTCTTTATGTACTTATTTAGTAAATTATTATCTTAGGTAATGCATTTCTCATACTAGCAGTGATAATTTACTTCACCGCCTTTACATTAGGTCTGTGTGCAGCTCAAATTTTTTAATTGTCAAAGATGTTAAATAACACTAAATCCAACTAATTAAAAATGACAATTTTTGTGTTCCTGGAAAGGATAACTATTGTTTTTAGTGACACATAAGGTGTTTTGTTTTTTGGTTTTTTTTATTTTAGTCCAACTGAAAGCTAGTAGTGAAAAACTGTCTCCTGTCCCACATTAAATATGCATCGCCTTGTCCTTTGTCAGTTGACCAAAGTGACTTTCAAGCCACTTGGTCAACATCATAGGAAAAGTTTTTTTTCTCCCTATGATTTCAAAGATCCTTGTGCAGGGAAGCAAGCAATTTATATTACACTTTTTTATATATTTTTGGAGTTGTGTATCATTTTTGGTGTAGCGGTTGCTTTGATTTTTGCATGTCAGCAGCTTCATTAAATGTGTTCTCTCAGCAATATGTTCATTTTTATATTAATGACAGAAGGGCGCTACAGAATCTCGAGGATATATTATCACAATATAAGTGTGTACAAAATTCATATCAAAAAGGAGATTTTGGAGTGGCTTAATTGCAGGCTGATATATTCCAATTGTTGTGAACTTGCTTTTTTACATGCTAATTTAGTATTTATCCATTAGAAACACAGTCTTAAACAGCAGATCAGCGGGTTTTGTCATCACAATTTTTACCACTAATGATCTCATCACCAGATTTTCTATCTTACAGCCCTAAAAAGAAGCCATGCTTTGGTTTAGTTTTGTGAGCATTCAGGGTTTTCTTTTTAGCAATAACTTCCACAACTGATATTTCCTGAATTGGCTAGTATACTGTCTATTGGAAATTATTTCTAAATTTTGTTTGCATTTTAAGTCCTGCAGCTGATTTCAATCTCTTGACCCCCTTGATCCTTGCATCATTTCTGTCCAATGGGAGCAGTAACCATTGCTTTGTTTACAAATTGTAGGTCATTTATATTAAAAAAGCACAATGTGAAAGCAAACCAACAAAGAAAAGAAGTTTGCCTTTGGTCCGGCCCAGACAAGTGGACCAAAGGAATTTCCGACATCCATAGAATGCTAGATTTTAATGCTGGTTTTCAATCTAATGTTTTTTTTTATTAAGCAGGAAATTCTATCCTTTTTATGTTTAGTCTTTATTGAGTAACACAAGTATAACAAACTAATATTATCGGTTTAATCCAGCTATATGCTCTGGTAGAGCCTGCAGGCAGCTGCTTCACAGATATGTGGCTTGTAGTTGGATAACTAACTTTGTAAAATGTTGCCTTAATAGCAGCATGGGTTGCACTTTTATTCTTTCCACACCATCAATGTCTGTTTTTTCCATGACTGTCAGATTTTCCAAACAGAAAGTTTCTTCTTTTAGATAAACAGTAACTATTAGACATTTTCTTTCAGCTAGATGACCAGAAGTGTGTAGTAGCAGACAGAGAAGGGGAAATATGCTGTTTTATGTTCTATAAAACCGATGAAAACGCTTGTTTCTCTGGTTCAGCATTTTCTTTGCCATCTTCTTATTAGGATTGTAAAAACTAGACATCATTTGACAGAAAAGTGTGAGATTTTGAACTGTAGCTTGTGAATACATTGGTACAGCTTCATACAGCAAACTTTAGATTGGAGGTTTGTTGGGGACTTCCACCTGGGTTGTGACTATAGGGATGCACAACATTAGAAAATCTCTCAACTGAGATAATAATGTTAAATATTGCAATCATATCAGTTGCAATATATGCCTATTGTCTTCTTTCCTCTCTTTCTCGTGTGTGCTTCCTACATTCGGTGACCTTTTAGGCTTTGGGACAATGTCTCTGTGTCTGCAGTGAGCGTGTGTCCTGCAGGCTAACTGATACATTAGCATCAAAAATGCAAGTTCACAACACTTGGAATGTATGAGCCTCAAGTTTTTGAACACCAAGCTGTTCTTTGCAATATGAATATTGCACACAGTGATATTGCGACATTGACGTATTTGTGATGTATTGTGCAACCCCAGTTATGACACTAAGGAAGTCTTAGAACTTGCTGGTCAGAATAGCTATCCCTTTTGGCCTTGGTATCCCCCAGAAGGAGCTGGGTCACTGGGGAGATGAATGTCTGACTTTCCCTCCTGGACCCGTCACCCCTTCAACTTGATCTCAGATAAGTGGAGGATGGCAGAGGTTGTGATGAAATGGTGTAATGTAATGCAAGCAAGCAAGTAGCAGATGAAGGAAGAAACCCTTGGTTGCTCTTTTACATTACACAACACTAGTATAGAGTGGGAGCCTGTTCTAGATGCCAGGTGTTTGATGCTGGAGGAGAGCTTATTAGGCAATCAAGAAAATCCAAAATAACTTGATGCAGCGACTAAAGCAAAACCTACATACACATATTTAGGGACATATTTAGAAGCTAAATTCTGTTTTGTCTCTAGCACCATTTTTGTTTCCTCTCTTGGTCTGCTTCCACTTATCAAAACTGTTTATTGTTTTGAAAATCCATAGCTGTCAGTATCATTGTAGTATATTCTCTTTATAAGTAAAAAATAATTATTAGTAGAAAGAGTTCATACCTAGTACAGGCTCAGTTTTTGTGTCTGGTCAGTTTTTCTCATGAATTTTCTCTGAATGGAGTGGCCTGAATCTCATCGTTGCATCTTTACTCTTCGGGAAATGTTCTTTTGTTTTCTAATCTTGACTGACCCCTTCTGATGGAGAGCCACTTAAAACTTATGACGCCTCGTCTAATCTCAGAAATATGCACCAATTGTCACTAACATTGGGTGTAATTCTTTGTTTGTTCGTGTTTTCCATCTTGAGATGTCTTTTTATACGGTTTTGTTTCACTCCCAGAGGTCCCCTTTTTTGCTCTGGTCACTTCCTGCTTAGATCCATTTCTAAGAAATGTAATCTGATAGCAGTCTGCGTGTGTCCTGGCCCTCCAGTTTCTATGAGGGTATGTGCTTCTGGTTTTACAGGATTACAGAGGGACCATTTGGAAGCAATTAGGCTGAAATTTGAGATTAGCCCTTCCTTAGATTTTTGACAATGTTTAGCTGTTCTTTTAAATTTTGGATTGTAAATACTTGTGTCTGTAAATGTATCTAGGGATTGTACAATAATAGTGTAGAATGATACTGAGAGATGAGATGAGTAGTATTTTATGTGAGTTTTGTCACCTTATTACGGATTAATTGGTGGTCAACAGACACGCAACGTTACTGCAGTTCTACGTGTGTCTACTATAATCCAGATTAGACGTTGGGTCTTTATGCGAGGAGGTTACATGATGAGGTGTGAGTGTGTCTGTGTGATGCAAACAAGCGAGCTCTTGTGGTTAAATGCGGCCGTATGTCTACCAGCAGTTTTATACGATCATGTACAGAAGTCAGAGGTTTTTCATACTTCCTGGTCTTGTTGGTGTTTCGTTGTCGTCATGTTGCTGGGGGTAGAATCCAGGTGGAGACATGCGCACACACAGATACACTCTGTGTAGCTCCGGCTCTCATTTACGCACACAGACACACACACCCCAACACACACAAAGAGACAGTCTGGCAGATTCAGGGTTAAAGGCTTCCATTTTGTTAGGTAACACCCTAATGGTCTGATCTGTCAGTGGCGTTAAAATGGCAGGGGCTTAACCCTTGGCGTTCGGGACACAACCGGTAGGGGCACACACACACACACACACCCCTGCACGCGCACACACACACACACACACACACACACACACACTCTTGGAGACTTCTAGGCTGTCCAAGCCTAGAACAGAACAAGCGAGCAAGGAGTGTGTGTGTGTGTGTGTGTGTGTGTGTGAGATAGAGAGAGGGGGACAGAGAGAGAGAGAAAGACAGGGAGGGGTAAGATGGAGAGTGAGCTTGTCAGTGAGAAAGAGAAGACAAGGAAGAGTTTTTTTTTTGTTTTTTTTTTCTTCACTTGGGTACAGTTAGATTATGGCTCAGCTAACCACATGCGCTCTGCGTTCTTCTCCCTCCCCCAACCATGGCACCTCCTCAGCTGGGTCCCTGCCCCCATTCTTACCCTGGTGATCAAACCAGCACAAGTAGTCTGATCTTTATTTTTGTCATTATTAAGAGTATATCTGTAAAAAAAATTCCTGTTTTCTGATCACCTCATAAAGAGCATTGGACATTTAAAATGTTGAGCTGGCAGTACAGAAAAAAAACCCCATTAGTTGTGATGATTTGTTATCCGTCGCCTTAAATTTAAAATCATCACACAGACGCATCGTCCAGTTGGATAGCTGGTCAGTATGAGGGATTAAATCAATATAATAAAAGCCAGTGCTGCTTAGCTACCCAAAAATGAGTAAGTGTTCTGTTGTCTTTTATTGGGCTATAATAATTCATACTTGTGGCATCTCTATCGGACGGCATAATTGTTGTTTCTCCTTGTATTGAACCCTAAGGACGCAGCCGAGGAGCCTGTGTGTCTTTAAAATGGCTGTTAATGTGTTCACGGGCTGCGACCAGTCCCAGTGGGGGGGTCGTTAAGGGGCTGGAGATGAGCGGCGAGCGGTCTACCTGAGGGGTTGAGCCGTTGCCATTGATCCATTCTCTGCGAAGCTTCTGGACACAAAAGGAGAGCGACTGAGGGTAAAACATGGAGTGTCAGCTCAGGTCACAGATTTCCATTTATTTTTAGGCAAGCATTTTATTTTTTTTTTATCCTGCTATACTGTACTCAAGAATGTTGGAGATTTCATTTGGGCTGTGGGGTCCTTTCAGAGAACAATAAATGTCCTGTGTTGTTTAAGCTATATATGAATTTCTGCTCTGCTTTAATTGACAGATTTACATAGTTTATGTTTTTTTGCTTTGTCCCATCCTCCTTTTGGTTGCATTTTTTTATACTGCGGCTGTATTTAGGGCCCCATGATTTCTGCGATGCGGAAAATTGGGATTGAATCGCTGAACTTATTACACAAACTAGAATCCATAGCAAAACACAGCTGGTGGCGATTCAGGAAAAATATGAACAAAGGTCTTGATTATTATGGAAACGTGCACAAACATTTACTACTTACAAGTTTTTTTTGCATGTAATAAGTATATTGATATTGAGTTGAAACTCTAGAGCATTTTTAAAAGGGAAATTTTCTTTCATGTTACAAAAAAGATATTAGTTTTTGCACATAATTTTTGAGTTCTTAAAAAATGAGGGGGAAACACTGAACACCATATAAAACTAATGTTTTGTTGGACCACAGCAGTTTTTCATTTGATATGAAATACCAAACCCTAGCTAAGGATGTGGGTTTTTTTTTTCATTCACTCCATAATTATGTTCTTTTTGGGTTAATTAATATGGTTAAAATGTAATTCAGAAAAACTGAAACAGAAAAAGTGGAATTTGACATAAAATAAAACAGAATTTTGAAAATAAGGCCCATGTATCCTCCTCGCCGTCCATGGTAGCATGATAAACACGTGTCCTCTTCCAGCCTTGTTTCCCACAGTTCCACTTGTGTTTTAAACATTTAGCATTGCTTGCACTTTATAGATATTTTCTGACAATCAACACGCATATGCCTTACTTTAGATGTACTGTATATTGCTCATAGAAATGTCCCATATTTATTAGATTGTTGTCTTTTACTAAATTTAAACGCTCCTAATTATTTTATGTAAGATGGGATGCCTGAAAAATTGCTTCAGGTAAGATTTGTTTTTCTATGTTTTCATCTAAGAAAGAAAACGTCTGAATTATAAGTGGAGACGGTGGTTTAATACATAATGAACTGAGCTTACAAAGCTGTTTATGCTGTAGAATTCCCTTAAAATGTAATTGTTTGCAGACAGTTAAATGTGACCCTTAACCTGCGATTGCAACGTCCTTTGACCACTGATTAGTAGATTTTCTCTTTCAACATGCTGCTGGAACATTTACTGTGGATTCACAAATACATAGGTCTCAATATATAGCTTGTTTCTTATTAGTTTTCCCCCCCCATCTAATATATGTTCTTTAAGTTTTAGGCAGCTGAATAAATCTACTTACTCCTACAAACATTATGACCCTCAAGCATTTTGCAACATTTATTGTCTTGTTGTTTTCCACCACTAGTTTCTTGGTGTACTTCCTAAGTTTAGGACTTTTGGTGGGGTCACCAGTCTGTCCATTCCTTCCGGGACAAAGGTAGCCACGTGTCTCAACTTGAAACTAGTGGCTACAGTTTTTCTGGTCACGTGGCGATTTGAATGTCTAACTTTGAGAGTTGATTCTCTGCTTCTTAAATCTGCCATAGTTCACCACAATGTTGTGCAAACTGACTGTGAAGCCGTTACTTAATTGTATCTTGGTTTAAGTTTGATTTCTGCAGTGCCGTGTGCAACACACTCCCACACAAAAGCTGTCATCTCCGGTAGATAGATGCTCTTTGTATTCAGGCATGGTACAGCAGGGCACATCTGTCCTAGCTGTGTAACAGAGTTGGGTCCTTTCTAAGTACTGCAAACTTTCATGTCAGCAGGCCTGAATGTTGGCTGAGTTAAGTTGGTTTTGTTTTGAATGTTTTTGGCCATTAAACAGCAGTATGAATTACTGTCTCTTTAATATTTAATTAATTAATATTCAAAAGGCCCTATAACCTGTAGACTAGGTTTATCATTTCAGTAGACTGCCATGCTTTGCAGCCCAACACAAACATCCCAGACATTAGCTTGCTGTTTTACTATCAACACAATAATTGTTGACTTATTTTCAAATTTTCTTTTCCAACTCTCTGCTTCACATTAGACTCTATAGATAAATATTCCTAAATATAGATGAAATAATTTGGTACGAGGGCTCGGTTTCAAGTTGCAGCTGTGATTTGGAATTAGTTTTGTCCCGTATTCTCCTTGTAATTCTTGTGACTTTGTCTCTGGGTTGGTTCGGCCTTTGTGCTCCCTCCATCTCGGACCAGTTAGAACTGGTTTTTCAAGGAAGTGATTTCCCTCTCATAAATTGCTCATAATGTGTTCACTAATCAGTACGCAGAATGTTTCCAAATGACACACATTTTATGTGAAACATCATGAATTAATAAAGTGAGGATGTGAGTTCCTGCTTCATCTCTTAATGCGTGACGATTTGTTCGCTTTATGTGAAAGTGTCACTAATAATATTCACTTTCTGCTTTGTATTCTGAAATCTTAGTGGTTCTCTTACCTTTGCTGTTGCTGTACTCTGTAAGAATTGGGTCGGCTTTTAATTTAAGCTGGTTTGTTTTCTGCCACTTTTCAGTTTTTAGATAGAGTTTTGGTCTGGGTCATTCCAGAAGCTCATTGTTTTGTGTGTTTGAGAACATTTTGTTGGAACACCTTTATGGTTTCAACTACTGATTTTATAGGGAGTTGAATAATTTGGATTCACTGGCAACAAAAGATACGCTAAGCATGATGCTTTTACCAAAATACTTAATAGTTAGTTTTTCTTTGAATAGAAAACTTCACCAAGAATCTTCTAAAGCTTTTATGCTTTTAAGGCAAAACACTAATATCAACCATCTGATCCAGACTGTCACGACCAGACTGAAGAATATGAGAATGTTCAATGTATGTAAACCTTTTCTGGTGTTGCACCTGTTTAGGATGGTAGTTGTTGGAAATTTTAAGTAAACTCTGTAGATCTAATAAATTTATTAGACTTGATTATTTTTTAAGAAAAATAAAGTAAAACTGCAAATATTGCATCCTTTGGGTTTTTTAATGAGCATTTCTTCCCACAATAGAATTTAGTAAATCAAGACGGGTTCTGTTATAATAATCACTTCTTTCTTAAGTGAAGAAAATCTTGATTAAATCAAATCCTGCGTAGGTTTCTTCCCCACCTCACCCCCAATCGTCCTAGATGTAAATTAATGTATTGTAAAGTGTTTGACTTTTGCAAACTGGCATTGAAGTACTAAGTGCTCCCAATCAAGCCCTGTATGTGATGCTTTGTTTCAAACTGCAGATTAGCTGATTTGGTTTAGCATCTTCAATCACCTTTAGGACTCTTTGTTGTCTCGGTTTAAGACAGCCGGTCTGGCACTGCTGGCTTTATCTAATTGACTCACTTTCAGATACTCTTTCACTTCAATGAAATGTACACTGAGCCAGATTTTACCTCACTTGGCTTATAAGACTGCCTCTGTTGTGCTGAAGCATTTTGTTATATTGATGATGTTTGCCAAATGAGAAATGCTCGCCCTCAGTCTTGATTTCAAGTCAATTTTTTCACCGTTTCCTTTTTTTCTTTTTTCTTTTTTACCTAGCTTACCTCTTTTGTTTGCTTTTCTGTGTTTTCTGAATACATAAACAGAGTGCTGCAACTGTTTGTTCCTTCTGTATCTCCAGGGTGAGAGCAGCCATGTCAGAAGAGGCGGTGCGTCAAACGCGCAGCCAGAAGCGAGCTCTGGAGAGGGACCATGCAGCTCTTGGCAGTTCCCCGGGGGACATGGACGGCAAGCGGGTAAAGCTGGAGAGAGGTGATGCAGCTGGGGCTCCGCTGGCCCTGGTGGGACCTGCAGCTGAGGGCATGAAGCTGAAGAGTGAGCAGGCTGCTAAGGTAGCAGCCAGCATCCTGAAGACTGGGGAGGTGAAGGCTACCATCAAGTTGGAGGTGCAGACTGGAGACGAACCAGTGGATATGAGCACATCCAAAAGGTGAGGCAAGGAAAATAATCTGTTGGGTTTTGGTTTCTTTGTGGGTGTTGCACTGTCATGTAAACAGAACATACTGTATTTTACGTGATTGTATTACTGTTGGACATGAGCTGGCATTACATTTTTGGAGTACAACTTTGAGTGCAAAGGTTCCAATGTTTTGACACAAAACTACAAAACAAAAATAAGCAGCACGAGTCAATTTTAGGAGAAAAGCAACAATTATGCCTGCTGTTGCAAAAAAAAAATAATAATCCAACATATTGATAATTACAGGTAATGGGTTCCATAAAAAAATTTTAATTTATTTTTATGGAATTTTTTAAACTTGGAAAAGGTAAAATACATTAATTTAGTATTACTTTTCAAGGTCAGAATATTATAGCTTTTAGGTGTTTATAAAAGTAGAACTGAGGTAGCTGAGAATAATTGGATAATTAGCAGGGTTATGGACACGGTGGAGGGTCTGTTTTTCTCACCTTGGGAACATCTTGGGATTCCCCTGGAGGAGCCGGGCCTTCCTGCTTAGTCTGCTGTCTATGCAGCCCAACTTTGGATAAGTGGAAGATAATGGATGGAGGGAGGGAAGGATGGCTAGTGGGGATCTGCTCGGATAAATCCTGCGTTAGACTGCTAACAGACACTTTCCCCAAAGCTTGCTAGCTGGAATTATCAAATGTCCTTCCTCCATTTACTGCAACACACTGCCAATCAGCTGGCTGAAGGGAGACTACAAAACCTTTCTCATACATACAACAACTTCATGGTGAGGAAAGGCTTGCCATCTAATGCATTGAACATTGACCAGTAGCAGTCTATTCCTAATCTCTGGGCCTTGATATTACATTGTAGGTCATTTGCATTTGCAAGAAACATTAGAAACCTTCTTGCGTCATGTTTGTCGCCAACTCTGAGCTTCAAGGGCTACCTTTCTGATACAGTTGTAGATTGGTAGGCTGAAACAACGTTTTGAATTCTACGACATCTGAGGTGATTCTATGTATTTTTATTTTTCCCTGTTATAAGGGGCAAGGCCCCATGTATGTTACTATAGGCCGTGGATTGTATGCAGGCACGCACAGCGGGGTGTTCTGCATAGAGCTACGTCTTTTGGAGTTTCAGGTTTCTCACTGAAATTGCAGTAGAGCGAGTGGTCTGACAGGAGTCATACAGGAAGTCGGTGTGTGGTTGCCAGCAGCCTGCCCCCATTCTGAAAACTTTTGAGGCTCCTAAAGGCCCAGGCTCCATTTTCTCCCACAGCAGCACCTGAACTCTGCCTCGCACTTCTCACAAAATGAAGGCTATGTGTCACAAACTGGTTCCAACTGGCCGTTGCCATGGTTTCCACGTTGGAAGGAGCAGTTGGAGGAAGGAGGGGCCAGGAGGAGTGGTGGGTGTGTCACATGACCACACAGAGAAATGCCTGATGTCATGTGATGTGTATTTGGTAGAGAGATAAATACATACACGTACACACACACGCACAGTGATATGATAACAGTGTAAGTGGAACAGAGGGGTGATTGAATAGTGAGTGTGTTTGGCTGTGCTGCGTTACCGCATAATTACAGACGAGTGTCACCTTTGGCCCCAGCTTTTAGCCTCTTTTAATGTTTACGTGCTTCCTTTCTGCAAAGTGATTATTTGGATTGTTTATGGAGGCCTTTGTCATCGAAGCTCAGCTTTGTTAAAAGTATGAATGACAGAGTTCAATCCAGCTTCAAACTGTCAGACAATCGTACAGTAACTGAATTGAGACTTTCTATTTATATGCTAGACGTCTGCTTTACAGTGTTTTGTTGATATTTCAACCAATCTGCACAGAGCTGTTTCATTCCCTTAAAGAGCTGAAATCGGCTCTGGGCTGGTTTGCATTGCACTCTGAATTTGAAGATCCATCTACACCTCAAAACGACTGAATCAGCAAAATCCTACCATGGTAGGGGGGTCAGCGTACATCTACAATCTGGGGAAGCCGAGGCATGTAGAGACACTGGACCTTACATAACCAAGCTGCCATGTGGTGTTGTGACGCTTGTGTAAGCTGTTCTCAATAGATGGTAGCAACCTTCATCAGCTAGGCCGTGTCATGTCGGTAATGAGGCCATATCGGTCAACGCGCAGGGTTCGCCTTGAAGGTTTTGTGGTACATTAGGAAGCACTCAAATCCTCAGTAATGGTGCTTACTGTGTTCCTCTGACTGCTGTTTTTATTTTATGGACAGAATGTAAACGAAGCTGCTCATCTCAGGCTTTGTTTTTCTTCAAAGGTGTAATATGTCTTTGAAAAGCAGAACTGCATGCAGATCAGTTTTTCTTTTCACATTTAAGTTAAACACATAAGGAAAATACTCTATTACACACTCTGGACAGACCTTACTGGCCTTAGATTGATGTCTCCTGAGGGGAGCCGTTGAGAGGGCAGCAGAGACACGACTCCGGGGTGAGCAAAAGGAAGAGGGGAAAAAAAAAAAAACCCAGAAGAACTGACTCAGTGAGTTGGAGTATAAAAGATGAACAAGTAAGGTTGGGGGAGGGGTGCGTGAAGTGGTGACTGAGTGAGAGTGAGTGTACACAATAGGTTGGCTCCTGGCCATGTATTACCCTCCCCCCCCCACCGCTCGCTGTCACCCTCTCCAGCGTCTCGGGCCGACCTCTGCTCCGCTCCGCTTGTGACTCTGGCGTCGGCAGCTGGGAGGGAGGGAAGAGCCGAGGCCCAGGCTTTGCCGGCGCGGCTAGGCCACAGGCCTTGCCATAGAGGTAGAGCAGGAGCGGGGTGAGGCCCTGTGTGGGCGACAAAACGGGTCTTGCCTCAAGCCCTGGAACCTCTTGCTTGGCAGGGACTGAACTTCCACACAGTGGAGAATAATTGCACAGCATGATGCAGATGTCGGAGTCCGATGTCACAGACGCTAGCATACCCAAAGCTATTTTGCATAACTCGGCCTACCTACAGTGGTCAGTCGTTGTTCTTGTTCTGTAACATTACTGTGACCCCCCCTCCCCTCCCTTCTCTCTTTTTCACCCACCTCTCCGCTACTGCCACTTGTCTCCCCCTCCCTTCGATTGCGAACATAACATGCTGTAAGTCACCTTTGTTTTGCTTAGTCGCCAGGAAAAGCCATTATGCACTTAACAAAGGTCTCCAGCTTTCACTTCAGTTCCAGTTCTACACTTTAGTTCATTAGATTGCTGCTTTGAGTCCCTCTGCTCCCAGAAGGGAGAGCACAGCTGGTCTGTTGATGCTACCTTACGCTGGATATAATCGGTGGTTGTATTCTTCCTCTGCCGCCATTACCCCATTATTGATCTCTTGGTACATGTCTTCTTGTGTGTTCCTGCACACATTTGCACCGCAGCAAGGCTGGCAGAATAACAATTCAATAACGCCATCTACTGGATTCAAGACAAAGCTACAAGTTCATAATGGACAACTTTGTTCAAACGAGAGAAAATTAATCAAATGTCATTTGTTCATCGGTCTGTTACAATAACAAATTTTGCTGGAACTGGAAGATATTTTAAATATCCAAAATAAAACACAACAACCAAAAACAATAAATAAAATGGAAATCAAAACCACACACAACAGAAACCATAAATAAAATGGATTATAAAGCCTCTACAAACAAAACTGCCCTTCACAAAATATTAATCATCAGAATGGAAATTGAGCATTTTTAACTTTATCATGCGATTAAATGACTTATTGCGTATTGCGACAGGCATTGTACATCTTTTGTTGCATAACTGCAACTAAGTTATGTTTGATAAAGTGATGATGCTCCATGGATTGGGTGTGAACTTGCAAAACAACTCTGAAACCAGTTTAAACGGTCTTTACACAAGCGTTGAAAGTGCAAAAAATCTTCCCATTAACCATCAAAGTCAGACTCCCAAATAACTTCAGTTGATTCTCTCGCTCCATCCAAGTATGTTCTTAAATAAAACAAAAAGACACTAGAATTCCTATGCATGATGCAAAGCGTTATTGGAAAGCACTATTTCAACGCAAGGCAACATTGCTACACTTTCAGGAAAACTTATTAAACTTTTAACTCAGTTGCAATTGGTCTTTGGTTCATGAATGTGTAATAAAATGTAATAATTATTTGTTTAATAATAAGCATGTATTCTTATTGTTTCTTCCTTCAGTGACATTAAGAAAGAACAACAGCCACCTTCTCCAGATGATGTGATTGTGTTATCAGACAACGAGCCGTCCAGTCCCGTCATGAACGGCCACTGCTTCACGAAGACGGACACAGATAAACTCATGGTAGGAGAACATAACTTTAAAATGTAATGGTAGTTTTGCAGTATTTACTGTCTATAAAGGCATTTGCAGCCACTAAAAAGATAGTTAGGCAATCGTCTGGTATGCTATTTATTATCTTGAACTGATTTAAAAGCTGGCTTTCACTACACCCAGAAAATAACAAGGTATGAACGTATTCCTTTTTTTTTTTGGTCTTATGTGCAGAAGAGCTCACCTGAGGAAAGGGAACGTATTATAAAACAGCTCAAGGAGGAACTGAGGCTCCAAGAAGCCAAACTGGTTCTCCTCAAGAAACTACGACAAAGCCAGATCCAGAAGGAAAGCACTGTACAGAAGGTAAGCAGCAAAGGGAGCAAAGTTTGCAACATTAAGAGGCTTTCACTGTGTTGTGCCATTCTGAATAAGGGTTTTAGCTCTCCACAGAACACGTAGTTCTTGTTCTAATCCTTTATTGACTCTTAATGGAATGAAAAATAGAGATTTCTTGATCAGGATTTTTTTAATCCCCAGTACAGCTCCAAATTATTTGAGACAGGACATTTTGTGATTTGACTTTGCAGCAACAGTCAAATCACATTAGTATTGTGATTGTGTTCAGTTGATGAAACTCATTTTTGTTTGGCCATTTCGACACTTTGGACGCGGCTTTATTGGTTTGGCAGCAAAGGATCATTTTGTTCTAATAGAAGTCTCTGAAAAACATATTTTTGTTTCTCTAGATGTATCTGAGTCAGCACAATTGTAGTCTTTGGTAAAGTTCAGTTTTACTTCCTTTGAATTTTTTTATGCAAAGCACTTCCCTGAAGTTGTTCATGCTAGCATGTTTCCTCTTTGTTATATATTTATTTTTCATGTGCAGTCAAAATTTACAGAAAGAGTTTTCATCTGATTCTCAGATGTAGTGCTTTATTTGTAACGTCATACAAGCAAAGCACTACATCTGGACTTAACCCCTCTTTCTCTGTGGACGTTATGAAGGGTGAAAAATAAAAGGTTTGTTAAAATGGAAATAAGCAATTTTCCCAAAGAGCCTCATAATGATCTGTAATCAGCCCAGTCTCCCTACTATTGGCCTAACACTGTATATATTTTATAATAAAAGATACATTTCTGTTTGTTTTACAAATTAATTTATAATTTCTAAGAAGAGTTTAAAACTTTTTCTGCAAGCAGAATGCTGTAGTGTTATAGTTCAAGCTCATTTACTCACTTAAGGCTATGTCCTGTTTGAAAACTCTACTTTCTGTGTGAATCTTTCTTGGTTATTGTCATTATTCTTCAGCTTTGAGGCATATCTCTATTATCAGTGCAGATGCTTCCTATAAACGTGCCGGGCAGGCAGGTATTTCCCGGGACTGTATTTCCCGCACAGACTGTTTATAGGAAGCATCTGCACTTCCTATAAACGCTTCCTATATTAACTGTGCGGGAAATAAGCTTATTGTGCAGGGTGTGCTTATTTTCAAAATCAGGAAATTTAAGATTTTATTTACAAAATAAAATGCTTCCCTCACCCCCAACCCAACAACAGTGTAATTGATTTGCATGCGGATTTCACATTTCTGTGTTTGATGAGCTAGTGGGCCACAAAATGGCCGTGTCTTGATTAGATTAATTAAATATTGTCTTTATTTTTAATTCAAATTAGCTGCACAAATTACGGTCGCATGTCTTTGTGGACTGTGGCAGACAAGATCACTCACAACACCATGATAACAGGTATCAGGAGTTGAGTCTCTTCAGAAATACGGATCATTTAAATAAAAGCCCAGATTGGGATTCCTAACCTATACTCAGGATCTCAGGATATTTTTGATGTGAATATTAGACATAAGTCTTATAGCAATTTAAATTAGTCAATTTGAACCCACTTTTTAAGTCATGACATTTTTTATATTATAAAGCTGCTACCTTATAGAAACCAAGTTATGGTGTTTATTTTGCCAGGGTTGGTTAACTTCTTAAACCACACTTTGTCTGTCTTCAGGCGAGTGGCTCAGTGGCAACTCCTCCTCCTCTAGTGCGAGGCAGCATGACATCCAGTAAAGGACCCCTTCAGGTATCGCCTCACCTCGAGTACTCATTCTAAAACTTGTATATTTTTTCCTTTTACCTGAGAGTTTTCTTCTCTATTATTTATAAATATCATCATTATTGTGTTTGCAGGTGACAGGTCGCAGCTCAGGCACGGTGATCCCCCCACCCTTAGTGCGGGGTGGACAGCACATCCCGTCCAAACACAACTCTCAGATCGTGATGCCACCCTTGGTCAGAGGAGCCCAGGTTGTTGTCCACCTCTTTAAACTTTATGCTGTGAATGTCTTTAATGTGTTTATTTTTCTTGTTTATATTGTTGGGGACTGTTCTCTATAATTGCTATATCTGTGCACCTCCCCAGCCTATTGCGGTGACCCCTCAGCAGATCGCTAGCCTGCGGCAGCACCAGCAGCACAGCGGTTCAGGTCCGCCCCCACTGTTACTGGCGCCCAGGGCTTCTGTCCCCAACGTCCAGATCCAGGGCCAGAGGATCATTCAGCAGGGACTCATTCGAGTGGCTAACGTGGCCAACAACGTCATGGTCAGCATCCCTCGGGTTAAAACCGCACCTGTGGTGATTTCTAAACCTCCTCTCCGTTTGTGTGAAATTTAGATTTTGTCTTTGTGTTTTTAGGGCTCTTCTGGTCTTAAAGGCTCGTCTCCCAGCTCCAGTGTCAATGATTCTCCGGCTAGCAGGCAGGCGGCCGCTAAGCTAGCTCTAAGGAAGCAGTTGGAGAAGACTCTGCTGGAGATTCCTCCTCCGAAACCTCCTGCTCCCGAGTTCAACTTCCTGCCATCTGCGGCTAATAATGAGTTCATCTACTTGTTGGGGTTAGAGGAGGTGGTTCAAAAGCTACTCGAGATGCACGGCCGGGGTGGGTAATTGTCTCTGTGGTTACGATGGCAACAACAGATTGTAAAGATGTTAAATAATCAATATTGTCTCAATATTATTCCATATCTAGGTAATCTGGGTCCTGCTGCTTCCATGGCCAGCTCCAATTCCAAAGACCCATACACCTGCGCCCAGTGCAAGACGGACTTCACCTCCCGCTGGAGGAAGGAGAAGGCCGGCACCATCCTCTGCGACCAATGCATGTCGTCCAATCAGAAGAAGGCCCTAAAGGCCGAGCACACAAACCGTCTGAAGGCAGCCTTTGTGAAGGCGCTCCAGCAGGAGCAGGAGATCGAACAGCGTATCCTCCAGCAGACGGCCTCTTCATCCTCCTCCAAAACCACCTCGTCCTCCTCTCCCTCGCTGTCCAAGAGCGAGGTGCTGATATCCCCGCAGTACAAGCAGATCAGGTCTGACTTGCAGCACCGATCAATGTCTGCACACCACTCCATTAAGCAGGTCGGCACTCCATTTACTTATGTAGCGGTCTCTTATTTGCTCCTGCATTATGTTTGTTGATGTCCACCTTGCTCAGGATTTCACCCGCGTTGTGTCTCTGTACAGAGTCATTTGGCGCACAGCATCCAGTCTCGTGGCGTGGCGCACTCCTTTACCTCCTCCCAGCTGCAGAACGCGGTGACGGCGGCCGCGCTGGGCAGCAGAGCAGGGAAACACGCTGCCGCTCTCTCACTGCAGCAGGGAGCAAAGGTCAGCGCCAGCAACAGCGGTAACCAGGGCAACATGGGAGCCTGGAGGAAGCAGGGCAGTGGGAATGCAGGTACACAAATGTGACAAAGTTATGCAGAAAATGCACGCCACATTTTCTTACTTTGTAAGAACACTACTTTGTACACTGTGTAGTGTGATGTACACAGTGCATTTTACATTTTATTACAATGTTTCTAGAAACTTCAATGTATTGAGATTTTGTGCAATATGCAATAGTTAATGACTGAAAAGGAAGGGAAATGATTTATGGTTTTCAAAATGTGGATATCAAAAAGAGTTTGGCAAGCCTCCTTAGGTGTCTATACCAGATTTGCACATCTGAAGTCCTTTTGGGTTTTTTTTTCCTTTCCTATTCTTAGTTTCAAAACGACTCCAGCTCAGCTACGTTAGACTGCATCTGGAAACATTATGTTCAAGTCTCACCAATTATTTTTTTATAGGAAGTGTAGGTTTTGACTAGGTCTTTAACATAAAATCCCAATAAAAAAAGATTAAAGTTGTGGTTGCATGCATGTGCAAGGCACAGAGTTCTAATGCTCCTTCTGCTCATAGACTTTAAAAGAATGAATAAACTTTTTTTTCTCTTAGACTCTATAATCTTTGATTCATAGCCATATTCAATGAATAAGAATATGCATTCCAATGAGACCTCTTTGGCAGATTAAAGGAAGATTAAAAAAACCTTTTCACAGTCCACATTTCTGTCTTTACAGTGTGTTTTTATTGGTAACAAAAAAGAAAGGCTGTTTTAACTAATCTATATAATGTTTCTCTTAGCAAATTAATTAAAAGAACAAATTTTAATAATGTACTCATTTATCACACATGACTATGCGTTTACATTTTTTCGTGTGTCCTTTCAGGGGTGACGATGGCCTACGTCAATCCCAGCTTGTCTGCTCATAAGACCTCCTCTGCAGTGGAACGTCAGCGGGAATATCTGCTGGACATGATTCCTTCCCGCTCCATCTCCCAAGCAGCAAACACATGGAAATAATGCAATCTCTCCCCTCCTCCTGATGCCACAGCGTTTAGCCCTCCTAATATCAATAACAGCCATGCTCATTATCATTCTATTGTTTTCTATAGACTCTGGCTCGGACGGCCAGGATAAGAACTCTTTTTCTCGTTGATCAGAGGTGTATTTAAACCTTTTCTCGACGCCTTCTTATGCTACCTTGTTCCTTTTCCGAATCACTTCCTTAATGGAGTTGTTCTCCAGCAGCTTCAGGGATGCAAGGAACATGTCATAAACATCTTCGGGGTACCTTTTGCAAGACTTGGGGACTCGGTGGGCGGCACTTCGGCTCTTCCAACTGTTTACTGAAGAAAGTGGCAAAAAAATAAATAAATAAATAAATAAAAACAACGCTGAGCGTTCCTCCTTATGGACCACGCAGGGATTAGCAATGATCATCATTATACACACGATTTGTCCTGCATCCTGCCCCTCTGCCACCCCTTACCCCCTCCAGCCTGAGCCACTCAGGCCCGTGCGCTGGCCTGACCGAACTCTCCTACGGACCTCATGACGGGGATTGTTGAGCTTCGAGGACCATTCGTAAAATATTAACTGCTTTAGCTTTGCAACAATGAATAAGACAAACATTAAAAAAAAACAACAGACTGACAAGGAAAGAAAAAAAAAAGAAAAAAGGATCTATCTGCACACAGACTGCCTCTTCTCACCAACCTTCGGCGTGTAAATTAGAGAAGTTGTCTGTTGAACTATTTTGTATGGCTGAATGTTAGGATTTTGTCTTCTCTTCTGTAAGTCCTATGCTGTGTTTGGAATATCGTGCTCCCTGACACTTTGGAAGTGGCCTCTTGTTGAGGTCTGAATATAAAAAAAAGGCTAATGTTACTGTTGAGGTGGTTTTACATCTGCTGGTTTCCATTATTGTGGCCTAGTTTTAAATACTTTTTTTTTTGTCTTTTTGGTAAGATGATGAGGAAGAATAAAGATTAAGGGTTTCATTGACTCATGTTAAAAAAAAAAAAAAGCTTAAAAAAAGAAAACGGAGCATATTTGGAGGACTATTCTTATTGAATATTGTAAAATAAACCTTCCAAAGAACTAGTGGAGCCCAAATGGAATCCCTTCTGCTAGAAGGTTTCTAGTTTATTTGAACCCTCTCTGGATATGAACATGAATTCATGCTAAACTGAGTGGGTGTAAGGAATGTCAAGATTTTGACATTTTAATTTTGCTTTTTAGTCATAGGTTGTGGTGCATAACTTTTTTTTTTTTTTTGTTCCTTCTACAGACAAAACTGTCTGAATTTATTTATAGGGTTAGTAAAGACTTGCATATGCCCTACGTTTTGAATGGATATTGGTTTAAAATGTGTTTTTTTTTCTCCCTCTGTGTCAAGCGGCTCTCACAGAACCTTCGACCGGTTTGAGCGAAGCTGGACAGCTTTCAGAATGTAGTCATGCAAAAACAAAAACTAAACCCTTCTGCAACAGATGACGGACTTCTTAGTCTTTAAGGTGTGTATGATTTCTGTAAAGTCGATTCTTGCATTTTACATGCGCTACAGTGTGTTTTAATCAGATTGCAGCAGCACAGGCAGACGTAAAGTGTCATGGTATAAAAAAAAAAACAGGATGTTACGGTCACAACAAGAGAAAATGAGCTGCTTTTCTTTTATCAGCCAGCAGGGCGGCCCAGCTTATGTACCACTTATGAGATGGTGTTCTCTTTGTCTTACTGGAAAATTTACAGTAATAAAAAAACGAGAGAGAGGCAGAAATGCACGATCGGGCTGTAACGGGTTGACACACATTTTTTATGTTTTTTTCCAGTCTCACCTGCTGATTCAGATTTTATGTTTGTTTTTCTAATTCAAAAGGACTATAATGCATGAGAGAAATGTGTGTTGCGGGTCTGTGATGGAGGCAGTAGTTTTGAGTCGAAATAAACTCTCAGATGTTCTAAGAGTATCCGTCTATGCATCAAAGCACGTCCTTAACCTATGACTTTTAGAAAACTCCACATGCTGTTGATTTAATGAAAATGGGAGCAATCACAATTTTCATGCATTTAATGACTGAGGGGAATAATAACTCACTAGAAGTGACTTTATGTCCAGCATCTATTTCAGGCAGAGCACATATAGTCATGTTGTTAAAACCCCCCAACAATTTCTCAGTAATTAAAAAATAAAAAAAACGGAAGCTCTGTTCTGATCTGTTCAGTTGATTGCTGCATCTCCCAAAAGAGTCAGTTAGATTCAATTTAGTCAAATTGAATTAAAAGTTACTGCCTGACCCGATTGTTGTGTTCAGTCTCACATTTTCTAACTCTTTGTTGCACTCAAAGATTATGTCCTTATAAGCTCCACTTCTTGAAGCCTAATGTCCTCACTTCAGATAACATGTTTTTTTGTTTTTGTTTTATGTAATCCAACGGTTGGACAATTACTTTATATGTCAGTGCCTCAAGTTGAAAAGTATCCCTTGATTTTTGGGCTTTCATAAAAAAACCCAACTAAATGTATGTTGACATGTGCAGATGCCTGGTGGTAATGCAAACATTCAGAAATTAAGGTAGATTGCTTGTGAAGTTCATATTTTCTACATTGGCATAGAAGGGGAAATATTCCAGGTTGTGTGTACATTCCTGATGAGCAAAACAAAACAAAAAATAACAACCCGTATATTGTGGGAGCAAGAACTAGCAACCTGGAATGAGCCCATGCCTCTTTCGTTGCCCTCCTGGTGCAACCCTGTGCTGTCCTGACGACTGCCTGCTGCTGCTGTTTGGCAACATTATCACCATTCCGTTGTTTGTCTGTGTGTTTGGGGTCAGCTGCTGACTGCAGTGAAGCGCAAATGGACAACAATGTATAAGGTTTTTGGTTTTTTTTGTTGGCTGTTTTGGATTTTTTTTTCCTGCTCTGTCAAATAATAAAACTAATTTTAACCCCTGTTTCTTGACTTGTTTGTTTACTGGCAGGGTTGCATGAAATTTGAACTCTTGCTTTGCTGGAGGAAAAGATACAAAGTGTTGACAAAGGCTGAAGGAAAGTGTTTTAACTTGACCCAAGGTATAAGCTGGTTAATACATAAGGGGTAAGTTGAGCCATATACCCAAAAACACGCACACACCCTCTGTCCTTGCACCAACTAGACTCCACCCACCCACCTTGTCCTTTTTTTAGTAAGAGCCACTTTTCCCCAGCACATTCAATTTTTTTTTATACACAATTCATCAAGACTCAACTTACTCCACCTCGCATAAACATCAGATGTTGCCTAGTATGTTTTGTCTGATTTCTAGTGCAAATATCTTAGCACACTTAAAATAAGAGAACTAACTTATAAGTAACTTTTCAGCAAGAAATAGGAGCTTGTTTAAAGCAAATTTGCTTCCTTACTATTGAAAAATGACTAGTTCCATTGGCAGATTATTTCACTCAGGAAAATGTTAATTGTTGTAAGTATAGTATTTGCACTAGAAACAAGACCAAAATTACTTGGTAAGATTTTGTGTTGTTGCAGAGCAGTCTCCCTCAGAGGTAATTACACAAAAGGCCAGTTATACAAGTTTCTTTTTAAAATGTTTGAGTTAGACGACCTGATTTGCATTTGCTTGTTGTGGACAATAGATGGTAGCAGAGTCTTTCAGTAAGAAAATCTTTTTTTTTTTTTCTGAAGGGATGCCAGAAGACGTTTCAGTGAGAGCCACTGTAATGAGGAATGGACAAAACTACACTGATAGATAATGAAAATAGATCGTCATTATAGTCACTCATATATGACACATTTGGAAATGAGATTTTAAGAACCCACAGGCACAGAACACACAGCTTCCTTGAGGCTGTCTTTTATTTTATTATTTTTTTATATGACCTTTTAATTACAATAATGCTGTTTGGCAATGATCCCAGTGTCCGGTTGCTAGTCCATTAGCATTTTGTCAATTTGGTCTGGAACATTCCCACTTTGACCTATAGGACTCTAATTTGTAGTTATTTTATTTCCTGTCCAGTAGTTTTAAAAGCTAACATTGAAGAAGCAAAAATATTAGATATATATGTATATATATGTATATATACATATATATACATATATATATGTATATATATATACACACGCACACCCCTACACGTATGTGGGGGTGTGCGTGTGTGTGTGGATCAAAAAGTTACTGGGGTCAGTGTGTCAAATACTGCTCTGGAGTCTTTCTGCATAAAGTCTGAATGTTCTCGCTTCCTCCTACAGTCTAAAAACATAACTGATAGGTAATTTCCCCTTAAGTCTAGCTATTTGCAGGGTTGTGTGTCTTTGTGTGATGGACTGGTGACCTGACCAGGCTGTACTCCGCCTCTCACCCAATGACCGCTGGAGATGGATAAGTGTGTGTACTTAGAATCCCATTTGCTGATTTGTCATATATTAGTGACCATAGTGCAGTATTGCTCATGTCATCTTTTGTTATAAGAAACAAATGCCCTTATGTCATGTCAAGAGAAAAAAAATGCAAGTGAAGATATTCCTCTTAGTTTAGCATTTATCATCCATGACCTGTTCAGGGCTGAGGAGAATGTGTTTAATGTGTGGACCTGTCTGGTCAAATTTTAGTGATGTGATGACCAGTGGAGATGCTGATGACTAAACAGCCACGACTGGGAGCCAATCAGCCGTCAGAGCACCGGGGCTCCTGCTTCTTAATTGGCTGGATTTCCGTGTGAGAGCTACGGAAAGCGCAGACCTTTTTTTTTTTCTCAGAGAATGAGCCGAGGGGACCCTGCAGCTGAAAAAACAGACAGAGAGAAGAGGAAGGGTTATTGAGACAAGAAGCTGTGTGTCTGTGTGTGTGTTTGTGCGTGGGCGTGTGTCTGTCGGTGTGAACGGGCGTGTACGTGTGTGTTTTGAAGCAGCCAGTAATTACCTTCCAGCATCTGAACCAATCAAGAGCTGCAGAGAGAGAGAGAGAGAGAGAGTGTGTGTGTGTGTGTGTGTGTGTGAGAGAGAGAGTCCATTTAGATTTCAGTCTATTCCCAGGAAAAAGACACTCGCGCTCTCACACACGCCCGCACACGCACGCAGTCTCACAGCCCGTCCATTCAACCAGAGTCAGGGAGAAGGGACGGAAGTGTTTTCTTTGGGGGAGCACAGCTTATCCTTTCTCCTGTTTACCGACTCGTGGTGGGTGAAGACAGATGGACAAGATGAACCACAGCTCAGCTGAGGCAGAGCCTGAAACCATAGAACCGCTGCGTTACCTCAGGTAGGCACCATTCTATTCTATTCTATTACCACTTTGATTTTTCACGCTGTCTTGAGCTGTTCCGGTTCCTTCCACGCTGAGCTACAGTTGCTCCTTCTCATGACTGCTCAGATCAGTGTGGAGAATTGACAGACAGTGGCGGGCAGATGGAGACAGGAGAGACAGAGAGAGACCTCAGCATCTTCTTACATGCTGAGGTCTTATAGGCAAGACAGAAGATTTTATATTAACTTTCTGACTAAGCTACTGGGATCAGGTAAATAATAATAGGAATAATATTTAGTTAAGAAACACTGGTGAGTAATATGATTGGTCAGTTCTTCTGAGGAACTTCTTCCGCCCTGCGTCTTAACTTTTTATTCCTGTCTCTTCTTCTCTGCCCTGAAGGCACAAATTGAATTACCAATTTGATCTATGATTAAATTAGGATGTCCACGGGTTATCTGACCTCATCACTTCACACATTACCAACCAAGCCAAGCATCTTGTGATTCTCTGGTATTTGGGAATGAGATGGGAGGGCTGTGGAGACTTACAGAAGCGAGGTCGCTTTCCTGGTTGCCTGTTGCTCTCGCACACAAATGTGTGCATCAAGTGCCCTAAATTGTTTAGCAGTAGTTTTGCTGCTTCACATAGAACCAGTCGAACATGACGAAAGCTGTTGACAAAGATTTATTTTTCCACTGGCTGCCGGGTTAAGAGAATACGCAAATATGTGTATTAAGTGGCAAAGCTGCACTGATTAAGCTTTTAATGGTTGAAATTGTTTTCTTCGAAGTCAGATTCTGGTTTTGCTCCCCTGAGGACCAGAACACAAGAAACACTGTGAGGTCTCTGACAGAGGTCGTCGTTTTGAGTCCAACAGAAAATGAACGAATTACAAAATTATGTCTATGTACTGTAAGTATACATAGACATAATTTTATACATTTTATATGTAATGCAGCTCTTTGTTTCACAAAGTATCCCTTAAGCTGGTTTATTTTTTATCATTTCTTTAGTATCTGAAATTGTTCATGAAATTCTGGTGTGACAACATGACTATATGTGCTCTGCCTGAAATAGATGCTGGACATAAAGTCATTTCTAGTGAGTTATTAACAAGCTTATAGTACAGTTTGAATGCATAAATCAAAGGGACTCATGGGTTTGTCAGCTTGAGTCCCACCTAAGATTCTATGATCTGTGAGCTGTCTGAAACAGACATGCACACACAGAGAGAGCATGTTGTTGAAAATTATTTTAGAACTAATCTGCCCACAGCCAAAGACTTCAAATAATAATAAAAAAAGCCCACTAGAAAATCAAAGGAAACAGTCACAAGCTAGAGAGCAGAGCGAGTCTGGCTCATTAATTGGTTCGTTTCACTGATTAACATGAAGGTTTTCAACAGCTTTCTGTGGGCAGGTGGTTAAATTCAGAAAAGATTATTTTTTCATAAGCTATTTCACTTAAGTAGTTTGTTATAGATGAACTGGGTTATGATGCAGATGTTTGTGAAGAATATTTTCTCTTGCTCATTAAATCAGAAGTCCAATAACTGTGTGTGTTTTTTCTTGCAAAAAGTTCAGACAGATATTAAAAAAAGTTGTGCATGGCAGTGGCTCCTAATGCCTCAGCCTTGTTTGGTGTGACTGATTACTGCACAACCCAAAAGTTTTCAAGAGGCAACAACATTTCAAATAATGATACATGAAGCTGCCAGCAAAACTATATACTGAACTTGATCCATTTTATATTTTGTCAATTTATTTTCACAAATTTCTGTGTTTTTTTTAAAATTATTGGATTGGACTGGGTTAGACCAACTCAGCAGGGCACGATTGTAAAGTGAAAGGAAAATCCTGCATGGTTTTTGATATTTTCTGCAAATAAAAATCTGCAAAGTCACAAGATGAAAGCAAAATGTACATCTTTGACTGACATGCATGCGAACTGGACGTTTGTCAAATTACACCAACCCCTTGTTAGAACACGGTGGCGGCAGAATAATGCCTCTGGATGCTGTTCTTCAGCAGAAGCTGGTCGGAGTTGATGGAAGGTGTGGATGTAGCTTAGGACTGGGCAAAAATTATTACAAACAAAACAAATGCTAAAGTGGTGGCGTTAATCAATTTCAAAATTCATGAAATTTTACTATTATGTTGTGATCATACTTTTGTCTTCTTAGTTGCAACCCCTTTGTTTTCTCTTTGAATATATATATAAAAAGATGGCTGGATAAAAATGGATTACCCCGTGCTGCTGTGGCATATTTCACAAACGTCATTTAGAGACGGGATGAAATTTGCTCCCGTGAAACTGACAAAACACTCTTGAGTCACAGAGATTGATTCAACTTAGGAGGAACTCCCTGGTTTTTATCATTAGATTTATTATTAGAGCACTCTCGTGGAGCTTAATTTACACTCCTCGTAAACATATGTAATTGCAGCCTTCACAGCGCCTGCGCTTGCATTACTCACAATATGTCAGCATTAGAAAAAATGAGGCTGTGAAAACGGAGCCTCGCTCACGGGTCTCTGCTGGCACTCTGTTAATGGATATTATTGTGGAGGGAATGCTCATTAGAAGCTGCAATTGTCCTGCTCAGATTCCATGCATGTCTACATGTGTGAAGTCTAAGTGAGGATTTAGGATGAGATGATAATTAGACAGTGATAATTCCTCTCTCTCACCTCGCCGGCCTGGTGAGATCATATAGAACTTGCATCTAGCATATGTTGCCAGAGGCAAAGAGAAACCCCTTTACGTTAATGCATGGAATGCAGAGCGATATCAAAATTAAGCAAAATAAATCCACACACAAAAGGGCTGCCGCGCACATCTGTGTATTCAAATAATCAGATGGAAATGTGGAATAAAATGCTCGCCCCACAATCTTTCATGAGGAGCGGAGTCCTTGCTCTGGCACTTCAGCTGATGTGACGCCGCAGGCAGCGAGACCTGAAAATGTTGTTCGCAGTTGGCAATGACTCGGCCTCGTATCTGGATCCGGAGCTTGTTGCTGCAGGTAGCTACGGAAAGTTCAAATGAGTAAATCGCAAAGGGCACGCACACACAAAAGGCTTCTGTGAGAGCGTTTTATTCAAGGAAAGAAAGCAGATGACTAAATATCTCAGCTCCAAAGCCTGCTCTGTTTCTCTACATTTCTTCTTTTCTTCTTCTTCTTCTTTCTGCTGCGACTGCAACATATTTTCATTGTGGAAAAGTTTTTTCTCTGTTTATTTGCTGTGTATTTTTAAATGACATGCTACAAAACAAATTAATATAAAATATAAAAGGGCTTTGAAATGGCTGTCTATCTTTATTAGCCACTGCCCGGCTCTAACTTCATGCCCTTCCAACCTTTGCAAAGATTAATTTCTTCCTCATTGTTATTCCTTCTGCTCATCTGCCTCCTCTCAGCTCAGTTCTCAGGTTGGCAGCTCCATTTGCTTGTGTGGCAGCCTCTGTATTTATTTATAGTCCGAATGTAATGACTGGGGCATGGAGGTGGAGAACCGAGGACAGTTATGATTTGCAACCAGTACGATGTTTGCCCATCATTTTTCCCCTCTTTGATTAAAATCAGGTTAGCTGTAGAGAACTACATTTATCTCAATTTGTCATGTTAAAACAACAAACAGGATGGGAAAATGCAGAGGGCAAGGTGAGCTTCAGTGTTTTTTTTATATGAAAAATTTGATGTCGGCAGCTATTTTTTGTACTTTAGATTATATACCTATATATATTAAACAACAGAAATATCTCTGAATGATGTTAGGATTTAGTTAGAAACTAAAATGGTTGGAACAAGAAACGTATACAATTACTATCTGACCTCAACTCATCACAGATAGCCAATTTTTTTTTTTAGTTTTTTGTTATTGTCCTGTCACACTATTGCACATCTGCCTTGTGTTTTTAATAGTGAGTGAAGATACATGGCTTTAATTCAATGCTACTCTAGCATAGTTTTCATGTCCATCTGATACTGTGGTGTATATAATTTGATCTTGCATCTCAGAGATGTTAAATATACTGTGCACATGCTAAATGTACTTGAATAACATGCAGTTGTCGCAGCACTAACCCAGGAATAACATTAGTTTTCTCGGCATGGTGAATTCTTGAAGCTGCTTCCCCTGATTGCGCTGTGACCCATTTTGAGAAACTTTCTGCTTAATTTCACTCAGGACTGAACTTTAAACACACACAACCTCCCTTACACAGCAGCAGACTGTGCATGTCGCTCACATTCATGAGATTTGCACAATCTCATGAATAGGCTGGCATCATAAGTGACACACGTCATGTTTTGCGAAACATGTTTTATTTCTTCAAGTTTAAAACAAGTTTTTTGATAGGCAAATATGAGCGGAAACGTAGGACACAGTGTGATAACAGCGTTAGCGTTTATTCATCAAATACGCCAAGATGTTGTAGAGCGTGTCAGATCCTGAACTGTCTGTTAACCCAAATATTCAGTTTTTAATAGCCGGAATATAGTAACCTCTCATCATCACAAAGCATTGTGTGATAGGAGCACATTTCAAAATGAGGACAGAACCAGAGAACTAGGCCGCACGATTGGTAAGGTCGCCTTACTAACCCGGTAAACAAGAGCAGCAATAAAAAAAAAGTTGCCCTTGAATTTAAATTAAAAATGAAACCCAGATATTGCTTTTCAATAATTAAACAAAATCATTTGGATTCATTTCCTTTCCATTCCAACTGAATTAAAGTATTCAAGAGGTTGTGGTCATTTTACAAATTTCTAAGATACTATATTACACTATAAAGACAAACACTGTTTGGGAAAAATACGTACACAAAGTCACAATAACAACTAAATGGATTTTGCTCCAGCCAATTTAATATAGATATATATGATTCTGTCACATTTTAATGCTCCATCTGAAAAAACAAATCTTATGGGACTATTTCCATGTGATATAATTGTAACAGATGGGCTGGGAACATGAAAACTACAGAAGCTTTATGGCTGCTCCTGAGTGCCTAACGTCAATATTCTTCTGCTTCTCTACAGCATGCATTAGTCAGACAGCTTAGAAATACACACTAATGTTCAGCTCACAGTGTTGTGTATGTATGTAATTCACGAAAAGTGTCAAAAACGTCTCCTTTACACAGACTAAAACTGATCTAGTTCACTTTCATGTTGTATCATTTGAAAGCCCTGACATAATTCTGTTATTTATTTATTTTTAAATTGCGTAACATTTGTGGATAAAAGGTAATAGATGTAGGCCGATACCATTCTCTGTAACATATTTCATCAATGCGTCATCTCACTAGCGGCACATTTTGCTTGTTTGGAGCTCTTCTATGAAATGTAAGAAAAAATGGTCCAGTTATTTGAAACAAGGCCTAAACACATCATTCAAAATTAGTCTCAATATTAAGCAGAGAATGCCTCTCCAACATTTGATTTGTTGCTATTATTGGACCTAAAAGAGAGCTTACCTCAATAATTCATAGTTAGCGTTATAGTAGAAATCAAACATATGTAAGCACAGTAATTAGTTAATAAATGTTAGCAAACATGCTAACATTCTAGTTTATTGCACTAATCGATGCATATTGGTGATAACAGCATGTCACCTAACTTAAGGTCAATGAATAATCTTTTTCTCTAGTGGTGGGGGATTTCCCTTCTTCCTGTCTGTTAGATTGTTTTTATGCAATTAACTTTAAAATAAAACAACACAATTAACAAAAAAAAAATGTGTCAATTGCCCCATGTCAAGTGGTAATTTGAACACTACAACAGTTTGTTTTTAAATTCACTGTTGTCTTGCAACAACAACAAAAAACCCCATTCTGGTTTTGAACCTCGGCTGAGCCAATTGTACATGCAGTTTGCAGGTTCCCCCTGTGCATACATTGATTTTCTCCAGGCATCCCGGCTTCCTAATTGCTCTTATGATAGTTGAATAGCTGTTTGCGCAGTATGTCTCCTTGACAGACTGGTGCCCTGTTCAGAATGCTCCCACCTCTCGTCCATTAACTGCTGTAAATAATAAAGCCACATGCTCCACTGCAATCCTGCAGGAGTCAAGCAGATATCATTTTCTTTTCTACCTGCATCATGGCAGAAATTGAATAGAGTATTGAGGACTGTCTATATGCAAATGAAAAACTACAAGCAAAGTAATTTTGCTAGATTGTTGTTTAAATCTGATAAATTTATGGTTGTGTGTGACTTAACAAGAACTAACTACGTAATTTTAAAAATGCTTAATCTACTAGGAAAGTGCTCCTACTTGCACAAGTGGGCCCTTGGTCTTACTTGCTTACTTGCAAACCACAGCCGTTTGACAGAGTCCTTTCAAAATTATGCAAAGAACAACTTACTTAAGTATAGCAGGTGCCATAAAGAAGATGTTTTCTAAAAGTTGGACTTGGCAGCTAGTTGACTCAAACGCATCCATTTGGCAAGAGAGAGCAAACCAATTCCAAGCTGCCAGCAAATAAGGACAGAAAAGAAAATGCAAAGAGGCAGCAACAGCTTTTTCATGTTAATTAATTTACACAATGCACCTCTCTTGAGGTTGAGGTCTGTTTTAGTGGAGGTTTGTTAGAATTTGTGTTCATTTGCCAGAACATCACAACGGCCCAAAACAGTTCAAATCCAGGTTTGAATTGGTCTCCAGGCAGCAGCCTTTGTTAACAAGGCACACAGGGGAACCATTCGAAAGAGGCTGAGTGGGACTCAGTCCACCTCTCTTTGCCCACACTGTGAATCATTTAGGGGGATTTCAGTGGGTATTGGGCGGCAGTACAGAATGCAATATGTTCTCAAATGAAACGTCATTTCTTCTATAAAATACACACACACAGTGAAAGATTTATAAAAAACAGAAAAAAAGCTATCATCCCTTATCAGTTTCTGCTCGTAGGAGGAAGAAAAACAGAGGAAAGGTCAGACATAGCAGGCAGAAATGATGGAATGACTTGTTTACATTCAGTTCAGGTTTGCTCTGACAAACCCAATATAATAAATTGTCCTTTGGCTGCAGTCGACTATGGTTTGCGGAGACTGCTAATATTTCCATCTTTGCGCCAGGAATAGTAAATTTATATAGCCTGGATGTTTCCTGTTTCCACAGAGTGTTGTTCAGAAGTTCAGGTGCAATGATGTGGTATTGCATACATGCTAATTCAATGAATTTTAACAAGAATAATTTAGTGCAGATGCTTGAATTTATTGTGATTTTTCTCTTATCAGTGCATGGTTAAAACTAAATATGCTTGCTCATGTATACATACATATGTGCCTATTAAGGCTGGGTTAAATTCCCCTTAAAACATTGCAGAGAAACCACGTGCTGTTTCAAGTCTTCAATAAGGTTAATGTATAACCTAGCTGGATAAAAGACCAATGTTTGAGTTTACGTCAATAAATTGGTTCCCTGTCCACTTGAGGTCAAGACTTGTTGCTTACTCCTACCAGTTTTAATGTGAGTTTGGGGTATTTGTTCTACTAAAACCCCAGTTGTGTCCAAGTCTTAAAATCTGACTCAAACTGCCACACTAGGATTCAAGAAGAATTGCTTGGACACAAGCGGATGAGTCAGTGTTTACAATGAAGTGAGTTTCACATTACCATGGGCTGGGAGAGTGTTAGCTAAAAAATAAGCCACTGCTCCAAAACCTAAACAATTAAGAAAAACAGAAATTTTCAGCTTCTCGCATGTATGAGCAAAATGTCTTTTCTAGTGGGGAAACATTTTATTGTTAGACAAATACAAGATTTTGCTTTTGGGTTAATGGCAAGAAAAATCATGGAAAGAATCAAGATAAGGCTTTAAAACTGCACCAATATGGTGCAGTTTTCAGTGTTACTGTTCAGTACAGTGGTCATGTCGTTGAAAGAAATTAGCGCATCCAACAGCAAAGTGATTCCATAGACACATCTAAGCTGGTTTTGGAAAAGATAAAAGAGTTTGAAAAACCTCAGGGTCAACTATATCAAAAATATTATGGACTATGCTTCAAAGCTGAGCCCATGCCAAGAAACCCACCAGTTTGAATTAACTCTATCAGTTCTGAAATAAAGATCAGACAAATATTCAGTATGAATAATATCAGAACATTAAATTTGAACATGTGAACATTACTTTGACACTGTTAAAGAAACCCTTCAACAAAATTAAACTTATGATCCAAATTCTTAAGTTAATCGAAAATGTATTTTTCCATTATTCCATCGAAAACCTCCCCAGATAAATATGCCATTCATCCTCATGTTGAGCGTATGTAAACATTTTACTAGCATTGTACATAATTTAACCTCTTTTGCTCAGTCGTTTTCGTTTCTACATCTGATTTAGTTTGTCTACCTGTCCATCTGTTCCCTGTGTCTGTCTAGAATAGCAGATACAGTGGACTCGCTAATGAGTTTCTTTCCTCCTACTAGTAATAGTACTGACCCAGATAGTTAGACAGATTGGAGCTGTGAGTGAGTGTGGATGCTTCAGCAAACTTTTAATGGTTAGCTTCGCTCACTCTCCTTCCTAAATAAGAGACAGCTCTGTGCCTCTCTGCTCTCCTCGTCTCTTGCTGTCAAACTCTGGACTCTGGGGCAAACTCAGAGAAAAGTGAGCGGAGGACGTGGCTTTTTGTTTTATTTATTCCACCGATGCTGCCATGATTGAGCATTAAACCTTAATTGAGAACTGAAAGGTGGCCCACTTGAGTCACATAAAGCCACAATGAGGAGTTGTGGATACTTATGAACATGTTTCTCGTAAGTTCGTGAGTAAGTGTTTATGCTTGTGAGATTGATTTGATGGATTTTAGAGTCTCTCTTGTGGCAGATAAGAGCAATTGTAGCGTCTGCCAGGAAACTCTCAGCTCGGTCCCCCACCTCCGACACCTCACTGCTAAATTCTTGTCAAATATTCGCACCTACAGTACGCATAGAAGTGCTGAAAGAAAATCCCACTGATAGATTTCTGGAAAGCAAGTTAAATACCTCCACATATTAAAAGCGAGGTAAGTCTTACTACATTTTCAGTTAGTTTTTGCATTTGCCCAGGATATATTAAGACATAATCACTGTGAAGATTATGTCACAGGTCTGCTATGGAAGTGACAGACATGATAGAGTGAAAACAAAAGCTTATGAAGGGTAGACTACATTTTCTGGAAGAGAAATAGATGGTGCTCTGCTTGTGATACTGTTCTGTTTCAACAAGAGTTGTCACAAAACTCCCGGGCTCGCTCTGTGCTGTCTAAACACTTTGCAGGCAGTCTAATCAACACATCCTCTTTAGTACGTCTTCGTATTCCAGGTAATGTGATCATCTAGGAAATCATCAGAGATTTGCGTTGTATAATTGAGTTTACCTACTGCTGCCTGTGTCCATGCATTGGGATCATTTATAAAAGAAAACTACAATACCAGGAAAAGCACTGAAACGTACCATCCTTTTATCTTTATGATTGAGAACCCAACATGAAAATATTTACCCCCCTGTTGGTGGACTAATATTAGAAATCATTGCTGATGAAGCGGATGGACATAGCAATTTCATGCATTAACATGAATGTTGTTCAGATGAGAAAACAGCAATAAACTTAAAATCTCTAGTAAATCTAAAGTCTGTTAGCACTTGCAAATACGGTGTGTATGTAAGCCATCCTGAATGTCTAAGTGGACCTCCATGGAATCGCTGTAATTCTGCCACCGTTTACAGCAATATGACATCTTTAAGCTGCTGGTAAGACAACTATTAATAAGAATGTCACAGAGCCAACCTCACAGATCCATATCATAGAACTGTTTGGCTTTAATTAGCCAAACAGGCTAATTGTGTAACTACAATTCCAGAAATAACGCATCTAGAATACACCACTACTAACACCCTACTGTTAGAAAACTGATGATTATATTGCCAGGAATAATTTATGCTGTTTTGAACATAGAGTTCAGTTGAGATTGCTTTAATTAGCCAAACAGTTCTATTACAAAATACAAGAAGGCTTATAATACACAAAAGTAAATTTGTAATCTTACTCAGTCTTATGATTCTTGCCAGAGAATGGACTTTAGGGTTCTGTGTGGGACCCCTTACTACAGGTTTGCCACGTCTGCATTAGGTGGTGTTCTTTTTCAGACGACAGGTTGAACATCAAACTCAAGCTACTTGGCCAGGGGAGCTTCAGCATGTTCCTCCCTCTCCACCAGACTGCGTGGAAAGCAAGCATGTACATGGCTAACAGCGGTTCTTCAAGGTGATGCTGTCAGAGCGTCACCACAGCCCCGTTTGGTTCCTTCTCATTTCTTCACCTGATTCCCCCATCCTAATTGGTCCTCTTCGGTTCCATGACCACATGCATGTTTCCCTAGCAACACAATACCCTCCCTACGGTAACCGTGCATTGTACATTTTCCCTGGCAACGCTTTCTTGGTGCCTGTTTGTTTTTCTCACCTGAAGAAGGCAGATCCTTCCAGTTCCGATCAGATTGAAAAGCCACAATGCCCAACTCATCATTATGACTCCATATTTGTTATGTAATGCGTATTTCTTTTCTATTCTTCAATATATACCTTATATTATCTGTCCATGACTGCAAGACAAGCTGTGGGAAGCTGTCATAGATATGTTGCTAGAAATGATGCTGGGGATGTAACCAGCGTTAATAGGGTAAACTCTGGGTCAGTTACCACAGTAACAGATGAACCCACAGTACTCTTGTGGCGGAAGGTTAAAAAAAGATGTTCTCCTTATATCCTGTCTCCTGAAGAGCCTGAGGGAGCTGACACACACGAGAGGTCCTTGTTTTAATTACACAGAAGGTTCATTTTGAGGTCAAATTAGTTTATGATGATTTCCTTTTCCCTTTTCTTAGTTTTAAGGAACTACAGTACTTTATAAAAGTTTATACTCCCATTGAACGTTTTCACATTTTGCTACATTACAACCACAAACTGAAAGTAAATTTTTGTATTTTATCTCATAGAAAAATGCACAAAGATACCGTAAAAATAAGAGTTCTGCATGTTTTGATTTAAACAAATGGTACATTATTGGATTCTTGCAGGACCTGTTGTCACCCTATGGAGAGAATTCAAATATAATGTGAGGGCTGCTTAATCAGTGACAAAATCAGCTGGATACTGGATCCCAGAGGACCAGAATTGACCATCTTTGGTTTAAATCATCAATTCACACCTGATGTATTCAAAGCAACCTACTTGCGTGGACATCAAGTGAGCCACTTAACTCTGGCCCTCCTCCTTCTCTGCAGCTTCTGCCTTTTGAAACTGGGAGTACTTAACCCCCTCGAAGCACATTATCACCTTGTGAGAGAGCATACAGTTCAGTACTCTGTGAGCTTAAACAACCCCACAGTGGACCAAACTGTAATGCACAACGAGAAATACTAGACTTGCAATTTTATGAAATACGGAAGTCAAGATCATAAAGGATGTTATTTAAGCCATATGATACAAGTTACGATTGTGTAACTACAATTCCAGAAATAATGCACCTAGAATACACCACTACTAACACCCTACTGTTAGAAAACTGATGCTTGTATTGCCAGGAATAATTTAGGCTGTTTTGAACATAGAGTTCAGTTTGAGATTGCCAGTACAGAAAGTATACTTTTCCATCAGTTTTGTGTGTACACACAAAATTCAAGAATTTGTCAGTCTTTAATGTCAACATACAGTATGTTGAGAACGTGATAATGTTAAATTAATAGGTATAATTATCTTATTGGGCAAGCATTCATTTGATTTAGAATTTAGTTAGAACAATTCATTTGGTTTATGACTAAATACGTATGTGCTCAAACTACTTTATTATTTTTTTATTTCATAGATTTCTGTCATGATAATACCCCTTTAAGAAGGACACAATGCATGATGGGAGTTAAAAGTTCATGACCTGTGGATATATATGAAAAGAGAGAAAACTACACATGCTGTATGGTCGAACCGTGGATTTTGTTTAATAAAGTTGCACAAAAGCGAAGACCTTTGAGTTTTTTTAGTTCTTTTTAAGGGTGCAACACATACTCTCTCTCTACATATACTGATGAATATAAACTCAACTCTTAATTGTTGAACGAGCTCCAACGGAAGGACAAGCCAACCCTTATTTTGAATACATTTAGCTACAGACTACTTGAACTTTTATAGGCATTGATATGGGTCGATTAATTCTCTGCCTAACATGATCAGGTGGTTGTTAAAATAAGTAACTTGATTATTGTTGTTTTGAGCCAGTTAAGCCGTTGCTTATATCATAGTACAACTTCCTCTCAAATAGCAGGTTTTCCTAATTTAGTGTAATTTTTATGTAAGTCCACCCTTTATAATAATTTGTCCTCTGAACTCTTCTGAAAGTTTGCTTACAGCGGTCATAGCTGCTCAGGACACCGCAGAAAGAGAAATGTTCTCATGGTGACAGAATGGGAGCGATGCCTACTAGTAACTCATCATATGTTGCCTTTGTTGGGGAAAAACAAAACTGCAGAGACAGAAAGAAAGATTTAAATAAAGAGGATATAAGAAGTAAGGAGTGGGTAAATCTCCATGTAGAGGATAGAAGTAAAGAATGAACAAGATGCAGAAAGCTGGTAATAGACTCTGGAGGGAAGTTGATTTGTGTATTTTTTACCAACTTCACTTTCATGCATCACTCAAATATTTGTTTTCCCCCCTTTGTCTGTTGTAATCGAAGCCACAGCTACACCTTGAAGCAAGATGCTTGCATTAATATGAGCTGTGATGATATGTTTGTCGGAGATATTTGGTGACATGCAGCTTATGGACAAATCTTTGGATTTTGTGCCCCAACACTTTTTTTTCCTAATGAGCGAAACACATTTAGCAGAAAAGAGCAGAACAAATGGCTGACAATAATTCTTTTTTGCAGATGGATTTCTTCTTCCACACATCTCTTTTTGCCCTCATGAGTTTATTAAAAGATCATTATCATGCATTTGTTTGTGTGTTCAGGCTCATTTTGCTTTAATCCAAATGTTTGTGAGCATTGCAGGGCCCACGCCACTGCTCCCAGCTGAAGGCTTTCCCAATTCCCAGTAATTAGATTCCACTGCTTCGCTCTGCTAAGTCCTGATTGTGACTCTGTTTTGTTTCTCATGCGAGGAATGCTGTGACAGGATTCTGATTATGTAAATGACTTGTCTTATGGATTGCCCTCTGCTTTTGTTTACTAAATGATCCTAGTGCATTCATGGAAATTAAAGTTATTTTAGTCAAGAGAACACAATGCTGGAATGTAAGAATGAAACAAACTTAATTAGCATCGCTGTTGCCTGTGTGTTGATTAAGGTGCATAAGTAGCTGTGAAAAGCATTACATGCACATTCTTCCCGTTCATTCTCTGAGAAATTATTAACATTTTTCTATTGTCAGAAGGCATCTATAATCATCCCTAGCGATGTGGAGGCTCTGCCTTCTTCTTTGCCTAGCAACACGTGTGATCCTCTCGATAGCAATCAAGCCAGAGGTGCAGAGCCGTTCCCTCCACATGCCTGTTTTGATGGACAACTGAGAGACAGTACGTTAACATTGTAGTGTTGAGAAGAAGGAGACAGCCAGGCAGAAGGACAAGCAAGCATTCAGGTAAATGTTCACACAGAAATGGGAGACTGAAACCCAAGAGAGGTGAGAGAAAATGAGAAAAACAAAAAAGGATATAACCGAGCAGCTGGTTTTGCTCCCTCGCTGCTTGTTTTATCATTCCCGCTGTCTGTTAGGTTTTTATGAGCTCCAACGCATCTGAATCCAATTTTTCTGCAATCAGATTTCTGCAATTGCACTAAATGAGTTTTATGATAATTGCTGGGGTGACAAAGAGCTGGACATAAGGGAAGGGACTCAAGCTTTTCTATCTTTTGCATCTGTCACCTCGCTGTAGCTGACGCATATAAAAACCCTCGAGTCTACCAAGATTATGAGATGAAATGGGATTTCAGCATCACAGCAGTTTCACATTGACCATCCTTACATTTGAATGTAGCAATATCTCAAGACGCCAGCCAAGAAGCCAAAGCTTTAAAAAATTTTTCTTCCAAGTGGACTGTGACCCGAAGCATAATGGCAAGATTGGTTAAAAGCTGGTTTAATGACGGTAAAGGGGCTATCAAAAATCCCTGATCTAAGCTGAAACTGTATGCATATATGCGAACAAGGCAACATATGAACACAAATGTCATGTTTTGTTTACAGTAGGACCAAAATGCAGAGATGGACTAGGGATCAGCAAAAGTAAAGGTTTAGTGGTAAAACAAAATAAAAACATAGAGGTGAGCATGAGGAGAAACAGGACATGGAGCACGAGCAATGCAAAGGAAGGAACCAGCAATGAGTAACGAAACCCAGGGAGATTATATATACAGTATATACTGGAGCAAGAGTGGAGAACTACATTAGATCTAGGGAGCATAATTAGAAGAAAGTGAAAGAGCTGAGAGAAGAGAGCTGAGCAGGGGAATTGTGGGAAAGGAAAGTAATTGACCTCGTGAACACAGAGGGATCTCACTTAAAACACAAGGGAATCACAAGACTAGCACTAACGGTGAAAAATGTAAATGCACAAACAGAACCCCATGATCTAAACACAAAGCAATGATGTAGAATGATATAAACAAAAATAACAAACACAGAAATGAACTGAGATGTAAAAAAGTCTGTATCAAATCATGACACTGACTCTTTAAATTGTATTTTATAACCGCTAATTAGCAGTCATGTTACATCCATAAAATCCTATTAAATTCAGGTTGACAAAATATAAATTAGGTCACAATGGAGTTAGTTCACCTCAAAAAATTGCAGTTTTTGTTTAAACCCATTAGCCAACAAAATTTTCAGTCATAAATTTAAAAACATCGCGGTTATTTCTTAAAATTTTTTGTAAAAGCTGAAGCTGCTCTGCGTATCTTTTCTATAGCAAAAAAAATAAATAAATGAATACATAAAAAAATAAATCGGCAACAATAAACCCTTCAGTGTCACCTCTTGAAAAATAACATCACTCATTCAAAGCTCTCAGTAATGTGAACTCTACTCATGAATGGGTCTTATGTTTAATATCCAACTCTTGTCGGAAAAACTAACATAAGGAGTATTGTCCCTACATAATATCTTACACATTTTTTCTTTTTTGTTCATTTTGGTCAAACACATTAACCTGGACTCTGTTTAATTCTTACCATTCGTCATAACTCCAACAACAAAGTATCTTCTTTCTCTTATCACCTTCTTCTCCTCGTCTTTTTTGCTAAGTCATCTTTGGATATTCGGAGAAATAAAAATAGTTTTTTTTTAAGTCAAAATAACACTTCAATTATGTTGATAGGTCCACATTAAGCCTGCCAACGTCGCATATCCCATTATACATACTGTGTGCCATTGTCACCCTGACAGCTCCTCCCTGATTAAAGGCAACACCTCTTCATATCAGAAAAAAGTTTGTCTCACTTCAAGAAATAAAGTCCAAGCACTGTTTGTCATATGTCAGTAGACTAATAAGCAGTGGGGTGGACAGACTCGACACATCCTGTCACCAGGGAAAAGTTTTGTTGATTGCGCAACATCAGGAAGCTAAAGGACTAAACCTTAATTCTGCCTCCCAAAATAATAGTATTTCTAAAAAGTTATCAGGAACAATGCTGTCATGAGACCAACATGAGGGAATATACTCGAAACTTTGAGACCTACAATGCTAATATGTCATTGTGTATATAGTTATTATCTTAGTAGATACTTAGCAAAGTATATTTACTGTATTTGCTGTAATTATTAATCTTCTCAGTGGTCTGGTCAGGGTTCGTTTGCCTGAAATATCACTGAGTGACATTACTGTGTGAGATAATCATTAGCAGCTCTATGTTAGAAACAATTTTGAATAGTTTTTTTAAGCAATGTTTTCCAAAATATATGAAAAGACAAGGAATTAACAATTAAAGATAGGTCAAATTAGTAAATGTAAGACTGTAAGTAAGGATGGCAATGAGAGGTGCTAGTGGAGAGAAAAGAGGTCATTTAGCAGCGCTAGCAGCAGAGTACTGTCAAGTGATTTCCCCCATTACTCAGTTTCAAGGTAATGAGATTAGTCAGCCTTGAGGAGATTGAATAATGTTCTTGTAATTGGTTACACACATGACTGCAAGAAGTATTGCTTTTAAGGCCAAAGCTGAGACATTGGGTAATTGTCTTGACCGGCAGTAGCTACCGGAAGGGAGATAAGGACTCTGTTGACGCTGCGTATTGCTGCTCCTTTTAATTAAGACATTAAATGGAGGCGATACATCTTCCCTGACTAACGTTGCTGACAGCTTTATCGAACAATTCAATGTAAAAGTCAGACTTGTAGGTTTGCGCAAACACGAACGTTAACCTTTGAATAGAGACGGCTGCCAACAGGCTGCACGGTTACAAATCAGAGGAAGAAAAACTGGGCTGACGATGTTTGTGTAGGCAGCAGTGACAGACGCTGGCTTTGCTTGATGGCTCCTCCTTCACACCTCCACATCTTCTCAGCTTGCAACTCAAGTGTGGAGCTGTATTTTATTTCCTTATAGCAGAGAATAGCAACTCCATGTGTAAGATGTCCAGAATAATGGGAGCCCAGGCTGCTTCTAGAAATGGGCCACCACCCTGCTGGGCTCCTCAGGCTGCACAGCTTGTGTGGCATTCTATTGCTAATGTATGGGGAAAATGCAGCATGTGCGTACATTATGCAGACAGGAATGTCAGTGCAAAAGCGCTAGTTGCCGGAGGTTACAGCTTCATGTATTAACATACAACTAGTGCATTGACTTCGGAAACTGAATTTACTGGTACTTAGTGTATTGTTCTGGTTAAAAGTTTGCATACACTTATCTGAAATTATTAACTTGGAGCTCCTTAACGTTGCTGTCGAGGCATTATTTTTATGGGCTGAAAATATTATATCCTGGAAAGCCTTAAGAGATTCTTAAAATATGTGAACAAGCTTGAATTTAAAAAGCACAAAGGAGCAAACATACATATAGTAGTTGGATAAAAATCCATAAGGAAGTTGCGCTTCACACATTTTGAAGGGAACAGCTAGCTTCTGGCATAATCCTGACTGAATATTTAATGACTTCTCATAGAAAAAAGGATGGGAGTTTGTATAAACGTACTGATTTACTTTCACAGATCCTGTTTTTAAGCACAGTCCATACATTTCCAACATGTGGCTTTCGGTGGCCATTCCAGTTTGTTTATCTGAAGAACTTTAAGTGATATTTATCCAAATATTATTTAAGTGTGTGTGCGTATTTTTGACCAGGTGAGAATTGGAGAAAATTCACAATAAATTGAAAGAGTGCGTCCACATTTTTGTTTTTAACACTCACAGAGATTGTATTGTATGTTGCATTATCAGCCCCAATTGATTAACAATTCAATTGTTCATTCAATTGTTAATTCAATTAACAATTCAGTTAATCAATAAAACCTCAAACTAATATGACTTAATGTCACTAAGGAGCGTGTGTAAACTTATTCTTAGACATTAACGTAATGAAATAATAATAATTAAAAAAAATCCTCACAACAGACAATGCTGTTTCACATTTGCACAACCGACTCCCAAATCTCCAACATTTTTCCAGCCTCTTTATCTGAGGTGAAGTTGACACATGCTCTTATTGGATGCAACCCTCATCATCACCATTCCTGTTCTTCATCAAAGCTCCACAGAAGAATCCTCTCATAATCGTCTCTGCCATCGGCTCCTGTTCTTCGCACACATTTCCCTCCGCCACCTGCCGCCGAGGCATTGTAAGCACACACACCCACCCTCACACTCGCGTCTACGCGCACGCGCACAAAGACACGCCGGGTGAAGCTGTGAAAGGTCGGCCGAACGCCAGTTGAAATGCGATGGCTCTTTGGTCCCTCTCATGCTTCTCCCTGCTGCTGGGCTCATTAATTATGAACAGCCTTCACTTTGTGTGTGGGTATGCGTGTGTGTGTGTGTAGCACACTTGTGTGAAGAAGCAGCTACGTCTGAAACAAAACATTGCTGCGAGTGCGTTTGAGGATTTCTTATCTTTCTCACGTTCTCTAATACCCAGCAGCTGATTCACTGGTCTTTTCCCCGTGAAACAGTCTCCATAGTTTGCACCGTAATAGCGAATGACTGGCGAATTCATACACGCATGGTACTCGAACGTTCATTCTGGACGATCAGGTGGGAAGAAAAGCAAGAATTTATGTGAGGAGAGTTCAAAGGAAGTGCTGGAGAGTTTTCAGTGGGAGAAAACTCCTGCTCTTTTATGTCTTCCCCGTGATTTGCCTGGGGATTTTCTCTTCTTGGCGTTTGCCGGCAAGAGCTGCAAACTGGAACTGTAAAACGCGCAGGCAGGAGGGAGATTATTCTTTTGTATTCCGACCAAAAGCTGAACTTAGCCGAGGCCTGGAATTTTTCTGCTGGGCTTTCAAAGTATGCAAATGGGGACAGTTATTTAAAATAAAATAAAACAAAAAGCAGAGAATTAAAAATAGCTGCCTAGTTTATGTCCTCTCTGTCGCCCTCAGAAACACTAAGCCATTCACTCCTCCTCTGCACCTGCATTTTCAGATGTGTTTGTGTTTATGTGGATAAAGTGGACCTCTGCATATTCATAATTCTGCATTCGTGGACTCTGACTTGCTGATTTTTCTGTGGAACTTGATTCCAAATTATTTGCAGAAAAGAACATTTTCTTAGAGCATACCTGAAATATTCCAAAGAAGATGCAACTTTGAAAGCTGAAATACACAAAGGTATGGTTTGAGGTTCGCAAAGCAGCCAATTCAGGAGTGGTATCAAGTTTCCTTGGTGCTGATTGGCTGTTCCTCGATGAGTGCAGATAATAAAGACTGTAGATATTAGCTGCTGTGATCATGCCACTGTGTAAAACGAACTATTAAACTATTAAAATAGGCAGCTGTAAGAATTTTTAGACGGGCTCTCAAGTATATAGCGGCTCTGGTCCCTAACGCCCACGAATACTTGGGCTGAACATGTTATTACAGTTAATGTGACAAACCAATAGGCCAGATCTCCAGGTTTCAGGGTTGTTACATCAAAACAATACTAAGGCAGAAGAAAGCTAACAAGATGGCATCTTCCAACAAACTGGTTCCAGTGCTAAACTGAGTAAAACTATAGTTTGATGTGTTTGCGAGGAGACTCTGGCAGCAATATTTAGCACAAACACTTTGATCAGAGAAATGTTTTGATAGGTAGCTTAAGGTGGAAACTGATAACCAATGAAAATGTTAAAAGCACCATGTTTAAATCATACGGCATGTAAAATGTTGCCTCATAAACGATATAAAATTGGTGAAGGCTTTAAAAGAGTTGACTCTTTTAAAACAACTTGGTTAGCCAATAACCAATTATTGTCTCATTTCATTGCCTCCAGGATATATGGGAGCCTGCTCAGGACTAATAAAAATAGTTAATACTGTCTTTATCAGACTAAATCATGTTGACAGCAAATAAAACCAGGAATTTCATTATACAGAGATAAATAATTCTGTTTGTGTAGCTAAAAGTGTCTCCCAGAACCGTGATCATCCAGAAACTCAGAGTAAACCAGATGACAGGAGGAGACATTTTAATGATGTAATAACATGGAACCGTGCTGGTTATCTGGATGTGGCAAAATCAAAATACTTCTTACATGAAAAAATAAAACAGTAGAGGACGGGCTTGCTAATAACTGAAGTTCAGTAAGTGAAATAAATAAATGAGCCCAACCCCAGCATATTTTCATGTGAGTAAATTCTAATAAAATGCTGGCATGCCTCTGTTTACTGTCTGACACAGAGACAAGTGGCCTTTAATGTGTGTGTAATTTGATGGCATAATCTGCCCTTCTCCCCTGCCGAGGGAGAAACTAGCTGCGAGATAAGACACTAAGAGTGAGATGCAACAGTTACAGTAATCACGGCCTGTTTTCACCTCTCAGATTTCTAATTTTGCACTAGATGTCAACTTAAATGGAGATTGTAGACTTCAACACAGATGTCTAATCTAAAAGAAAAAAAAAAGAGACGTAATAAATACGTATCTGTTCAAAGTTAATGTCTACCAGTCACACTGAGGTCTCCCCAGTCAACTGGATCATTTCCTCTCTGCTGCTGATTCTGATCTTCAGGTTATATTTGAAATACAGATAAAGAACGCTCTCATGTGGTTTACTTCAGATCTTTCCAAGTGAATTTTAAAATCTTAGTACAAGAGAAAAAAGTAGTCATGCTATTGAAAGCTTTCAAAAGGCTTTTTGAAGATTATTAGACTCTATGCTTCATTTTTTTGGTTGAGAACAAACATTTTTCATTGTATTTGTCTACAAAAAACATATCAGTTTGCTTCTGATTTAGTAGATTGCAAAAACTTGATGTTTGGTATTATACAGCGTACACAATAAAATTAATTGTGTCAGCTGATTTCAATCACACACACACACTGTATTTAGTATAAATTTGGACATACTTTCCTGAAAGCAAAGGTTTAGAAATGTTTGACCTTGACACAAAAATATGTTTTTAATTGAAAAAACTATTTATCTTTTTGTATGTTGAAAATTATTTAGAACTTTAAAAAATATAAATATATATTTTGCCACAATACAACCACAAACTGCTATTTATTTTTGGGGATATTTTATGTGACAGACCAGCATAAGTGGAATGACAATCCTCCATAATTTTCAAATTTTTTACAAAGTTTTGCCTGGATTTCTGTTTGTAATCATCTTTATTTTGATGTCCCTAAATGAAATCCAGCAGTTGTCTTCCGCATTCACCAAATTAATGAACATAATTCACATTTTTGAAATGTAATCTTCTCACGAGTGCAGCCAAAGGGTAAGCGGTAACAGCAGATAAACTCAACAGCTCAGGTGGGAAAATTTGTTGACTGGACAATTATTATTTCAACTGTACACAAATAAAGCCTTTACGGCTGAGTGACAAGGCGATTGCTTTTGTTAAAAGAAAGTCATAAAAGTCCCGTTGGAAGTTTGACACAATCAACTTGTGGAAGAAGATGTTCCAGTCAGATGAAACCAAAAGTGAACCTTTTAAAGTGCATAAAAAACCCCATTTATTTCAGAAAACGTACACAGCACTTGCTCCCCGTAGTGAACCACTATGGTGGCAGCATCATGCTGTGGGGAAGCTTATCTTCAGCAGAGACATAACATTTTTCAAAGCCTATGAGAAGATGAAAACCTGTTAGAGGATCCAAAAGACTTGGACTTGGGAAAGAGGTTCTCCCCCCACTCTATATTTTTTATGTATCCGAGTGGCCTAGTCAAAGTTCAGTCCATAGTCCAGTTGAGAATCTCTGGCAGTGCTATCTAATCATTTAAAGCACTTTGGCTAGCCTTGTTTCTGAAAACGTGCTACACAAATGAAATTCCTTTGCCTTAAAAACCGATGTCTTCAGACGCTTTCCATTCCAGCTGATTAAGTTTGAGCTAATCAATGAGCTGAAATATTAGCATCTGCAAAGTAGGTAGAGAAATAGTCCGAAGGATTTGCATCTATAATTGGAACAATATGTGATTTTACATAATATTGTATGGCTCTGCATACAATGTGTGCCATTTATTTATTGATAAAAAAATAGAAAGGTACCAATTATTTTTCTTTCTGCATTTGTCTGTCACATAAACACCCCGATGCAGTTTGTGGTGGTGCTTGTGACACAATGAGAAAAAGCTCAAGGGGTCGGATTATATTTGCAAGGAACTGCATTTCCGGGAAGACCTGAGGCCGCAGGAGGACTCATTTAGTACATTAACAGAAAGCTTTGATCGAAAGAAAATTCAACTGAAAGGAAGATTATCTTTGTAAACTGAGTCCCATTGTGGCGCTAGAACTGATCACAATTAGTAAAACTCATGTATGCAGTAATAATAAGGTGGAGTGTTTCCATCTCTTGTAGATAAGGAGAATGAAATCCTTAAAAAAAAAGATCCAGAAGGCAAACCTTTTGCCTGATCATCAGAATATTGAATGTTAGAAGTAAATCACATGATTCTTTGCTTACAGCAATTCTATAAACACAGGATTATGTATTTTTGCAATCAGCAGATTCCTCAGAAAATCTTCTAAGGATTGACAAACAGCAGAATGTAATCTTATTGTCTGTTGCATACACACATGTTGAATAAAATATTCAAATGCACTCTCTAAATCCCTTCCTTCTGTTTTCGTCTTCCTGTTTCTTCCGCCGAAAGAGTTCATCCGTTTGCTGTTAGTGTCGTCCCGTTGCTAACCAACTGTGACATCTGCAGCCAAATAAGTGTGCAGACAGAGGCCTGATGGGGTAAAAGGCTGGCCTGGAATACAGCAAACAGTGGATGCTCCCTTTTTAGTTGGTGTCACTTGTTCCATCCTTTCCCACAGTCTTAATTTGCAGCCTTGGGAGAAAAGGGTTTATTTGGCCGTATACAACAGGGAGAGATGTCGTTAGATTGCCCTCTTTGTGGCAGGGTTTTATTAGGTTGACTTGCTTCTTTGTGTCCCGCTGCTGCCAGCAGCAACTGCTCTAATTACGCTGCGGCTATTTCTCCTCCTCTGTTATTTCCTGCTTTTTCAACTTGTTTGTTTATTTCATTTTCCTGATCTCTCTATGTAAAAATCAAATTTTTATTCACTTTCAGTCTCTCATACTTTACTGCGCCCTATGGTGTCTCTTGATTAATAGAATGGGTTTTTAGTTGCTCGTTGTTTCATTGCATTTGTGGAATGGTGCTTTATTATTTCCTTCAGTAACCTTTGTGCTGTTGGTTGGCCAAATGCAGATCCATTTATTCAGCCCACAAACCACATGAGGACAGTATTCAACTTCTACAATCAGTCTGGGGCTGAAAACTGCCTAGACTGCTGCTACTGCAAGTGGCATTATCAGAAGAAAAATAACTGAATACTATTGCGGTGTTCTTGTTGTATCATGATGGGCACAACCACCAACCCTTTTCAAGGGGATGAAACATGAACTTAAAGATAAACATTAGGTTTTTTTTATTGGAAAGAGAAAAAGAACAGAAGTTACGTCACTAGTTTTTGGTGAGAGCAACAAGTCAGTGGTTTGTTCCTGATGTCAGGAATGGGTCCAAGTAATTTTGCCCGTGTTTGATTTTCTTTTTTGTTTTTAAAGTTTTGGTCTTTCCATAACAAAGACCACCATATTCCTCCAATACTTAATGGAGGGACAATATAGTCTGTCTGGGCTGGGAACGCCTCCGAATCCTTCAGCTCGTGTGGATGAGCTCATTCACATGGTTTCATCCTGCATGTTGTTACCCTCGCAACTCAAGATAATGGATGGACACAGTGGTGAAAACTGGTTCTGATTTATGCAAAAATAAAGGAATATTAGTTTACTTGGATCCTGTCAGAAGCAGTACGTATTGGCGACAATATCTACTTTGTTTTTCTTCTTTTAAAGATTTCTTAGAGAATGTTTTTTTCCTAAAACACCCAACAATATTTACTTTTTTGTCCTATATGAGTTTATGTAAATGTATTTCAATATATGATTATAATATCTTCGCATAAACCCTGGTCTGTTTTCCCATAGGACAGAAAAATCCTTCCTCTGGTCATTGTTCAGGATTCCAATGCCTGTTTTTGTTGGGTTTTTTTGTGTGTGCAGCTTTTAAGTCTAGTTAAGCACAAATATAACAAATGCAAATGTATTCCCACAGGTATGCAACAACCTTTTCCTTTCATTAGTGTGCCTTTTATATGTTGCATGTGATTCGGGTAGCTCTGTTGCTATGATACCAGGACTTTGTTAAGCAGAGAGAAAGTTTACTGCTTTTTGGGGGGCTAAAGTGACATATGATGCAGACAAGATAGCATGATATGAACTCATTTATGGATACCTTGAGAATATGTACAATAGTGTGGCTCAATCGCCACAAAAAAAGAACATTACCACTGATATTTTATTGTCTGAAAGGTCATCAGTCTGTCATATCTTTACTATAAACCTGATATAACATCTTAGTCACGGTTCTCTATTTGCACTACCTGGAAGATAAAAAAACAACTTTCCCTATCTGAAGCAAATGGAATGTGGCAATAGATAAAGCGTACGTTGTTGATGGCCCCCAGCCTCAAACCGAGGTAAGCTGGGTTTAGAGCTGAAGCAACGGTTTTCAATGGATACATTATGCTTAAACAAAGGAGAGGATTCACGTCCGTTGAGGTAATACAGCATGATGTGACCTGTGGGCATGTGGTTGGGCCGTAGTTTATATATGTCCCTTGTGCTTATTGTCAAGTTGTGCTTCACTTCATCTGCTCAAAAATGTGTGTGTGTGTGTGTGTGTGTGTGTGTGTGCGTGCATGAGAGAGGCTCTTTGTGCATCGAGATAACAGCCCTTATTCTTCTGCAGTCACATAGCATCTAAAAATGAGGAATAAGTACCTCACTCTGACGGACGTTTTTAGCTCATGAGACCACTCCAGCCGACTCTGAGAGCTGAACACAGATATGAAGCCTGCTAACACCTATTTGTTAAATAAACACAATTCCTTGCAAATAAATGATTTTTGCATGACAGACCAACAAAAAGTATACCATGAATATACATTTGAATAAAAAAAGTGATTTATATATTTTTTTATTAGAAAGAAAAACTCCAGAAAGTGCTTGCTGCTCTGTGAAAGTTACAGAGGTTCATTAGAGTCTATTAGCAAACGAACAGCAACAGGACGACTACGGAAGACTATGTCAGGAATACAATTGTGGAGAAATTCAACCCTGGCTTTTGTTGCTGACTTCATATCGCTCATAATCAAATTTTAAATATATGAAACAAATTTAAAAATACCAATTATGGTCTAAACACGATTGTTATGAAACTCATGATAGACTAAATTCACTTTTAAGAGTGAAAATGGTTTCTTTTTAATAAAAGGATCAATGACTTTATCAATGTGGTTCTTCCCTCTGCAGACTTCAAAAAATAATGGCTACCTCCTAACTATTTGGTCACATTATGAATGTTTCTTTCCATTTCCTATCAACAGGGGGTCACTCAACTCATCATGTGGCTCAACTTTCCCCAAAAATGGAGCAGAATGTGGTTGAACAAAGAATTTAGAAAGAGATTTGGGAATTAATACTAGCATAAAATATAACTTAAGTACCATTTTCTGTTGGTCTGTCACATAAAAGCCGATAAAAATGCGCCTGTGGTTTTGGGGTGACAAGATCCAAAGGCCAGACACTGTCAACATGATGAGAGTGTGCATGACTCCTAACAGGAACTGCAGGATGATCAGATGAGTTGTGAGATCGAAATGGAGGAGCCACTGATAGGAACTATCAAAAGAATGTCTGTCTCCTTGTAGCGGATATGAGGAACTGTACGCAGGCGGATAAACTGATTAAGCCTGATTTAGAAGGATGATGGCGTTGGAGACAGTTGTATGCATTTCCCACACATACACACGCGACACGAAGCCAAGTCCTAAATGATTGCCCCTAGAAGACTGGGACCAAACTAAATCACGGCATCCTGATTTGATAAGAACTGAGCAGCATGACGGTGTGCTCATGCTGGGCGGTTAGAACGAGACCATATGGAGGCACCGGGTCAGCTCCCTATCTGCCAGCTGAGGCTGTTTATGAGCCATCCCCATGGCTTCGGCACCTGATCCTCTCAGCCGTCCAATTATGTGGAGGGGAAACGTTTTATGTGTCTGTATGCTTCCAGCATAAAGGAGCGTAATCAAAGTGCACATATTATAAGTCATGCGCGCTCTTGGTTTTTTGGCTCGCTCCGATGTGATTAACATTCACAGAGTGTGACGTCGGATGGAAATACACAACAACCTATCAAAAAAACCAAAAAAACACAGACAAACTATATAACTCTCTGTAAGGTGATGTCTTTTAATTTCAGATAATGATAATTAATCGTTGTTTAATGACACAATTTGCTGCTGATATTTCATTTCTCATTTCTCACAAGCAGCTTCACTCTGATTTGCTTCTCGGTCTAGAGAACCATCCTGCTTCATTTTTAATATTTTTTGTGTAATTTGATTCTGAGTCTGCCTTTCTGTTGCTCTCCCTCCTTCACCTCGTTTACATCATCTCCTGGCTGGATCCTGCAGGTCTTCCTGGAGACACTCTCCAGGGGATGGGAGAGAAGATGAAAGGTCTCCTGATCCGACAGATGCTGCATTAGATGCAAACTTACTGACATACTTCCTGGGAAAGCCCAGGTTTTAATTAGAGAATAATTACAGCAAAGAGACCACATGCGTTTCAGCACTGGACAAGCTTTTCTTAAACCGGACGAATTAGGACCTAAAACTTTCTACTGATAAAGCGATATTTATCAGTAGAAATTATACAAATTTAAAACAAGAGTCTAAAACAAAACTGTTAGAAGCTCCATGTTTAATCTGATATAAAGTCAACTCTTTATACTCATTCTACTCTTTTCTGTCACTCCGGTGATGTGCAAATCTTTCTTGTGGTGAGTGTGAGGGAGGGCTACTCTGGTGAGGGAGATAATCCAAGGAAAGAAAATGGAAAAGCGTAAACTGGGAAAGCTGATAAGGCAGAATTGGAGATCAAAGGAAGGAGCTGTGAAAGGAAGGTGGGCAAAGACATAAAAAACGAAGGAATAAAAAAAAAGGTCGTTTGGTGCGAACACAGTGTTCACTTTCTTAATACACGTACATGTCTTTCTTTTTTTTTTTATCGCCCCACAAGGGGTCTTTTTGTGGGCTCTAGTGTCCCTTTTTTCAAAGTAGGCTGACAGGAATGGGGGAAGGAGAGGAGGGAAGACATGCGGTAAATGTCGTCGGGTCGAACCCGCGACAGCCGCGTCGAGGCCACGTTTTGCCTGAATGTGGGTCACGCTAACCCCTCTGCCACCACGGCACGCGCCTTAATACACGTACATAACTGAGATATGTCTATAAAGGAAAGAAGAATCTCAAAAGTCCACCAAAGTCTAGTTTGCCTCTTTTTCTTTGTGATTGAAAATCAGAAAAGCAATATATTACAGTTTAGAATTACCATGGATGCATGTGTAAGCAGTGATGTGACTGCTTTGTTGTTTTTAATTTTATTATACAATTCAAAATTTGAAACCACAAAGACAAGGAAAACACTTAAAAGGATAGGAATGTAGAAAAGCTTAAAGTTGAGTTAGTTCACAACGCATTAAGCACAGCACACATTCTGACAATGCCACCCTCACCGGGAAACATGGTGGGGGCAGCATCATGCTCTGGGGATGCTTGTCCTAAACAGGGAAGCTTGTTAGAGTTGATGTAAAGATGGATGCTGGCCAGAGGAACAGAAGTCAGACACAACCAAAAAAGATTTGCAGCTGTTCTGAAAGGTATTAGCAAGGCTTCGTACGATGCCATTCCAAACTGTAAGAATCATGTTAAATTTGAAATGCCGTGTCTTCGTTTTCTCCCACTTGCAAATTATGTACTACTTTGTGTCGGCCTGATACATAAAACATAATTTTTTACTATCTCAGTTTTCACACTGCATAGTGCAGATGAGGCATTTTAGCAAAAGAAGCCCATTGATACCAACTACATAAAAAAGCATAAATAAAATGAAATGAATCAATGAAATGAACTCTGTGTGCTGAATGATGACCATGTTTTATGCATTGGTAGAGAGAGAAATATAAAAAAAGTATAGACTTGTAAAAGTGTAAAACGAGGACATGAATGAAGATAAAAGATGTGCTTCTTTTTCACCAACATGCTCCTCCATGATGAGCTTCATTTATTTTTAAGGACTGCGGTATCTTTAGGGTGTGTGGAGTAATAGGCGGGCCAGGAGGTGGACAGGATAATTAGTGAGAAAACATGTAGGAGCTTTGGAACTGATGAACTGTGTCTTTTTATTCCTCCTGTCCTCTCTGACTAATTATTACCTGCCCTTTCATACGCCACAGTAGTTCCAGTCACACTCATGGCTTTACCCATCTGGGCACACTTCAGTTAATTACAAGCAGTAAATTTAGGAGCACCAAAAGCTCTATGCTCACTTTTATAAAGCATGCTGATGAGCTGAAAAGATCTTAGGATCTCACTCCCCTTTCAACATTTGAAGCAAAACGTGAAATGAATAACCCGGAAGCCATTCATTCCGTTGTTTCTTGATTTTGTAGCTACAGAACCAGATATTTATATACACTGTGTGTAAAAAAAAACAACAAAAAAACCATGCATATTGTTTTTCCTCAATGGCTGATTTTAAATTAAATTTATATTTTTCTAAAGGGTGAAAATGTTTTATAATTTATTCTAATTCAGACATTTACACCAGAGAAGATTGCTGTACTTTGAAAGTGTTTCTCAAAAATCCTGCACTTGAAGAAGTCTGTTTCAACAAAAATGTCTGATCTGAGTTTAACTTTTAAAAAGGCAATTTTACCAAATACTGAGGACAGGCATGTGAACGTATGATTTTGAAGAAAGTGAAAATATTCTGATTACTCTGCCATCAATTAAAAAAAAAATGTTGGTCCTCATAACTGCAGTAAAACAGGAACAATTTAGTGTGATTTAAAATCAGTCAGAAAAAAACCTGACTGTTTTGTATCTTTCAGTAAAGTGCATGAAAATATCTGCTTTAATGGATTAAATGGACAATAATACCACACAAAACACATCCACTGCTGTTTTACTCAGCCTTTTTAACCCATTTTCAATTTGATGCCAGGAGCAAGTTTACAATAAATTGTGTCAGGTGTGTGCTTTCCACTGTGTTGCATCATCTCTCCTTTCAGCAAAGCTGTGCTCGAGAACAAGCAGAAGGGGGAGAGCAGGCTGTGTATCTGTTTTCACCCATGTTTAGGATTTAGGGAGCTCAACAGCTGTGTGTTCACGGTTATTGCTCGGCTGGGCGGCGAACCCTCAAGTCTTTTGCAGCCTTCAACCATTTTCTCTTCCAGTATTGTCCTGTACTTAGCGCCACCCATCTTCCCATCAACTCTGACTACTTTCCTTATTCCTGCTAAAGAAAATAATCCCAACAGCTTATTGCTGCTACCACCATGTTTCATAAGGGGGATGACATTTTTAAGGGCGACATGCAAGTTTCTGCTTCAACTGTGGAGATGTCTGTGGTGAAAGCAGGAACTCAAGCTTTGCTGTTGCTTCGTCACACATGGTCTTTCACATATATCAAACTTGCCGTAGCAGTTTGGGTGGTCTGGTCTGGTCTGGTCTGTTCATGCGCTGCTTCCGGCCTGTTGCTGCTGCCGCTTTCTGCTTGTTTCTCAGGCCTCTCTTCGGGCTGTGAGGTCAGAGCTTCTCTCTTCTTGACATGCAGAGGAGACTTTCTCAGAGGGCAGATGAGCTTATTTCTTTATGGCCATGCCATTTGTTAAAACAGCCGCTGGAGCTGGCTGGAGTGAAATAGTGCTTTGCATGCAGACCCCAGGAAGCTACGTGTTTGTTTCATCTCCCCAGTGTATGTCATATAACCTGTGACCAATGTCACATGAGCTGCTTGTTTCAACATCTTCCGTTTTGCTACTCTTCAATAAATGCCGGGTTTATTGATTCTAAATTACATGGTTAATTATTATCTTGCCAACAGTTTCTCCTACCTCAGCTGTGGACATCTGCAGCTCCTCCAAAGTGATCATGGGCGGTTTTGGCTGCTTTTTTGATTAATGCCTTACTTGCTTGGCCTTCAGATTAGGTCAAAGGTCATCTCAAAGCAGGTTTAGAGTGGTTGATTCATCTTTGTGTTCAGTGGGATGTTCACAGCTTGGCAGTCGATTTTGTTTAAACTTCTGCTGAGCTTTATGTCCTTCACAGAACAGCTGTATTTATATTGACTATAAATGACTGAATATTTTAATTACGAATGGCAATAGCAGGGACTAATTTCCAATAATTAATTTCAAGCCTACAAAGCACTAGATTGAGAAAAAAATAATTGTTTTTAGATAAAAACTAACATTTTTATCTTTTATTTTTGTGGCTAAGAACAAATTGTTGTTGCCATGTTTTGGTTAAAATGGCGTATTTGGGCCATGACAAGAAAATAAAAAATACAATTAAGAGAATAGTTATAATATTACGAGAATAAAATCATACGAGATTAAGATCAAAATAATGTGGGAATAAAGTCGTAATTTCACGACAAGTCATAACATTATGACTATTCTTGTAATATTATGACTTTATTTTTTTTAATGTGGCCCTAATATGCCACCGTGTTCATTAGCGTCTTGTAAAATGACATAATTATGTCATTTTAGCTAAGCTCTTGCAGCTGGAGTCATCAGAATGTATCAGCATGAGCTTGCTGTTCTCATAGTCAAACACAGTGTTCGCTTTCTTAATACCATGGATGTCAGTTTTTGTCATTCGGCTGAAAACAATCTGCCAGTGTGATAAATAACATAGCTCTGCCAGGAAAGAGAGAGAGACAGAGAGAGAGAGAGAGAAAAAGTGTGCTTGTTGAAAATTTCTGTCTCTGGAAAAGTGGAAATCAGTCAGAGTGAGAGTGGGGGTGGATTGAGGCTATTTCGGTCTTCCAGTAATAAGGCCTAGAAAAATGGAAGCCCCATCTGACATTCAGAGGTGGATTCATCTCTCATCAGATGCGGATGCTTCACAGGTGGAGGCCATGTACAATGTTAAAAGCTGTTTCTGTCTCTTTTTTGTTTTTTGATGTGAGCAGGGGTTGTTTGAATCTACTGCAAGAGTGATATAATGATTTACTATGTTGATTGTTGTTCTGCAGTGGGATCATTTCAAACATGTGTTGCTGTCATGAGTGCTTCTCCTCCTTTTTTTCTTTTGTGATCACATTTTTATTTATCTTTGCAGCATACACAGCCGGTTGTTGCTACACTTGCCTAAATTCCCCAGTGTGGTCATTAAAGTTTCATTTTACCTCATTTCATGTGTAAGGTAAACAGACTCATTAGGCAGGTGGGATCATAGTTGAGTGGATTGACCGAAGGTGACACATAACAGGAGCACTTCACGCGCAGCATGGGGAAATTAACTTTCCCTCCAGAGAGAGGCGACTGGCTGAGGCTGCAGGTGCAACAGAAGGAAATACTCATGAGGGAATGATATATATTTATTTCTTTAGCTACAGTTTGCTTATTTGCACATGATGATGCTGCGGCTCATTTTGAACAACCATTTGGAAGCAAATGTGGTGCAAAATCTTAAAGAGATGTGTTCAGCTTTCTAATAAAGCTACTGTAAAAATGAATTGTTTCCAGTTAGGATTAGCAGAATGTGAACTGTTAATTGAAAAGACATGCAGTTCATGGCGTAAAGCAGCCATCTGTCTTGAACAACATGTGCTGTTTCCTTGCTAAAACTGGCAGCTCCTGAGCAGCAAACCTACAACAGTTTGTTCTGTCAATAATGTATGCGATCAATAGTTTGCGGGTCGACCAGCAGGACTTGTTCTATGATCCAGCAGCACCAAACCGAGATGTTTGCCCGTCCCACAGCAAGCCGAGCTGCTTATTAGACTCTTTCTGAATGTACAGCCTGATAAGGACCAAAATAACTCACCGTGATGCAGAACTGCGCAGCCTAATAAAATCAGCAGGGCACGCTGGCGCCAGTGCGTATGGCAAAACGGAGCAAACCCTGTGGACTGAGGTGAACTTTCCAAAGATCAGCTTGTCACAGTGGCTCAGGAAACATCCCTGAAGTGAGCCGTGGGTGACAGCTGCTGCCGCTCCACTGGCACAGGTAAATGCCAGGAGCCCCACTTGGATACATGGCGTGCTGACACACAAAGCGCACAGACCTTCACACACACTGATGCCTCAGACAAACCCAGAAGGAGCCAAAAGAGGGTTACAGTCTTCCCACTGTCAGCCTACAGTATAGAGATAAAGAGAAAAAAAGATGTATGTACAAAAAGCCTAGCAAAAATATTCCTGAACTTACTTTACTGTAGAAAAGCCTTGTTTTTATTTTTTTTTTTAAAACAAGTTAAAAACTGTGGCATGCATATGTAATTATTCCCTTTCACTATGATAACCAGGAATACAACTCAGTGCAATAAATTATCTTGAGACGTTATCTCCAGTGGCTCTGTGAAGGTCTCACATAATTATTAGACTTTAGTGAACAAACAACATCATTGATAACAGTACACAGGTTAAGGATGAAGTTGAGGATATATTTAAATTAAATGGCCTTTACTTGTACAGCACTTGATCTAGTGCAGAGGACCCCAAGGCGTTTCACACTACATTCAGTCATTCACATGACAAGAAGCCCTTAGCAACTCTGGAAAAGAAGAATCAGTTGACAGATTTTTCCTACAGCTTTTAGTCATGCAACTGTTGAATCTGAAGACTTGCAAAAATAAGGTTATTGCTGAACGAAAGGAGAAGTAACATTTAAAGTTCTGTTCTTAATTTATTTAAAAATGTAACACCATGTCCATAGTGACCCATGGTGGTAGCATGATCATGTAGAAATCTGTTGGATTTACGTTTGTAACTTCAAAAATGTTTTTAATGATTAGGGCTAGTTTAAGACAAGGCAGTGTGAAATAAGAGCTAAGAGAAAAGACATAAATTTAGTTTTTCACTTTAACTCTTCAGCAAAAGCAAAACAATTGACCTGCTTCATCGTTGTGTCCTAGATTGTCTACAAACTAGTGGAGCTGATTGAAACTTCTGAGAGCATCAGCACCGATTTTAAGACTACAAAATGTTTCCTTATGGCTACTTTTGAGCAATTAGAGTTTTAAAGGGACGAGGGAATCCCGCTTAAATTAAATAAATATCAATGTCTTGCATTTGCATTGCTGGGATATTTTCTTAATTTGATTTTATGTTGAAATGCCTGGTAATTTGAACCCATTTTATCTACTGCATGTATTAACGTCACATAAACCTCTGATGTGCTGTTATTGCTCTTGTGTTTTTTTTGATGAAAACATGATGTAACAAAACTGAACATAACTGATGTAACACAAAGAAATATGACACGCTTACAGCACGTCCAGAGGTGCTCACACAAAGAGCGCTTGATCTCCCTTCAGCTTCCACTGAGAGGTAAAGGTTTGAAGCCTAGTGCGGCGGCTTGCTGAGTAAGTGCTGATTAGATACACGTTATTGATTTCCTGCATTGATTCTAATCTCGACTGTTCATATTAGTTTGGAGCATCCATGGCAAAATGAACGGCTTCAGTAATGTCACTTTAATCCCCCATGCAGTGGCCCCTGTTAAATTCCCCTGAGGAGGATCTGATATCCCCCAAAATTTAAAAATATTAAGCCGTGGTATCGCTGTCTTCTGAAAGTGACCGCTTCATTAGGGGTTTGTTTTTGAGATGGCAGTACTGAGAAGGGCCACCAGGTGTCTGTAGAGTAGAAGGGAAATGCATTCTGTTCACAGACGCTCAAAATTAGAGGGTAGGGTCTTTGTCATTCCTGTTCTGCACACTGAGGATTAGATGGCAGTGCTGTGCTGCTGCTGCGTTGCCTGATCTGCTTTATCTAGCAGGAAATCCTACATGCCAACAGGCTTTATCAAGAACAGGAAACCCTTAATACCAGCTTGAGGATGTAAAACAAACGTGTAGTCAGAGAGATGTTCTCAGTGAATCCCAAATGCATAAAGATTAAAGATGCTTTCATATGTGTGCATAAAGCAAGAACCGTTTGTGAAAGATCAAGCAGAGGGCTCAGTCTTGAATTTCCTGACCACATCGAACTGAAGATGTCGAGTTTTCTCACAGGAACGTCTTCACACTCAGAACTGATTGAGTAAATCTCGAGAAGCTTCTGGAAGCTCTCATCTTGCAACACATAGAATATGCATGCACATGTGTTTGAACAGCATATGCATATGCAACTCATGTTATTAAGTCTGCTCTCTCTACTCCATCATCTACTTCAGCTTGACATCATTCCAGGGAAGGAACTCAGGGTGTTCGGGTTCATCTGGGTCAGGCCTCTATACATTCACTGACTTGACTCTCCAACACAGACAGATAAAACAGATAAAACCCCAACTAAGAGTCACCAGGTATCTAAAAGCGCTCCTAAATCAACAATCTGGAGAAAACCTCCATGGCCACGGAAATAACATTACTATTGGCTGTGCAGACACAAATTACAAGTATTGTAGAAATGTATTTATGAGCGGGGTTATAAACTTCATGCCTTATCTTCTTTTTTCTTTCAGCAAAGGGGATGCAGCAGCTATCGAGACAGAACTACTGAGAGACTACAAGTTTGGACAACAGCAGCTCATAGAGCTTTGGGGACAAGCATCTGCTGTCGCCATCACTAAGGTATGGATAGAAAAAGTTTTGTTATTAATTCATAAATCTGCTTTTCTTCTTTTGTTTACTTTCATTCTTTTACAGGAAGCATGTGAATGACAGTTTGAGAATAACTGAACACCCATTAAAGCTGCAGTATGTAACTTATATATATATATATATATATATATATATATATATATATATATATATATATACATTGTTAAAATTATGTTTAGTGACAGAATAATATAAGACAGATAATCTGTGAAAAATATTGAGCTCCTCTGCCTTCTCCCACTGCTCCCAGAACTACCTGCAGAAGCACACCACTCAGTAAGAAACAACAAATCAGAGGCAGGGGGAGGGTCTTAGCGCTGTCAATCAGTCTCGCGCTCACCCCATCCTCCTTGTTCTATGCTACAGCCGGTTCACCACGAATGCTAAGGCTAAGTAGCATAGCCTTCAGTGATGGCGGATAAACGGTTTTCCTGGAATGGTAAATTATTTCTCTACCGTTAGCACATTGAGCAGCGTTGATTGAGAGCGCTACAACCCGCCTCTTTGCCCTGATTGGTTGTTTTTGACAGGGAGCGGTGCATTTCTTCAGCTAGGAATAGTAGCTAAGGAAAGAGGTGGAGGAGCTGGACCTTTTCCCATGTTATCTGTCTCTTGTTATACTGACATGACAGGGTGACAGTTTAAACAAATATGTAAAAAAAAACAACAATTTTTAAAAAAAGGTGGGGCAAATCATCTGTACAGATGATCTTATTTGCATAATAGTACTACATTAAAATACACACACATGTTTTGGTTTTGTGTCCCACCTCAACATTGTTCGAGCCCCCCCTCCTCCAACAACCTGGAATGGTAGCAAAATAAACTTGGGTCCTTTTGTTCTGCCTTTTTTTTAATCACAGTTCTACTTGTTCATATGTTTGAATGATTTGCTTTGCCTATAGATTGGACTTGAGCGTAAGCAGACAGCTGTTAGGAGACATTTTAGCCATATTTTAGCTATTTTAAAAGAAATGTGCCTCTGAGTCATGTCGCATTTATAGCTCAACGGATGGAGCAGCAATAAGTTACTAATTCAAAATTTTTTGAATTTGAATTTTACAATAACTGTCAATGTGTGGCATGATTGTCGCACAAATTTCTTAGTTGAAACACTAGATTATTTTTTCTCCAATTATATAAATGTGTTTAAAGTAACAGTTGGATTTTTATTAGTATTTTTCTAGCAAGAACTTATGCTTCCTCAATGAAAGTCTTATAAATCTTACAATTTCCCCTTTTCAATCTGCTATACTTCTTTAAGACTTTTTCAGTCATGTTCCTTCTCCTGTAATGGGAAACATAAATCCAGTCCTATTTGTCTGCACAGACAAAGACAGACTTGGGGGGGGGGGGAGGGGGGAGTAACATTTATTTTCAGCAACAAAAAAAAAAACACAAAAAAAAATGAAGATGGATTAAAAGTTCAAACTATCCAGAGAATGCAGGGTTGTTAAATGCAGTTTTATGCAAATCTATTAAAAAAGCTCCACTCTGCATCTTAGCAGACCACTTCTAAAGGTCAGCAGTTTCTGATATGCTCTTCTCAGCCTACCAGTTTAAGCCTCCATAATCAACACAAATCTCAGTGAGTCCCCTGTGTGTCCATTTGATTGTACAAGAGGGTAAGAAGTCACAGCTGCTGCTACTTACATTCCCCTATTTGCATCCACTTCCACACAAATGTCTGATTGTAATGTAGAGCGAGTGTTCTGAAATTTCTGTGACATTTACATCCAAACATTTGTGCGGTTCACCTCAGGGCAGAACACCTGAGCTAACTCTTTGGCAGCGCCTCTTTACGACAAAACCACACGGCCACTGAAACGGCGCTCCTCTTCTCTGGTGTGGCGGCGCTTTCATTGCGTTGCGATCTGGACTTTTTCAGGATGAGGTGTGTGTGTCAGGGAGAGCTGGAAGGAACACATGTGGTTGCCTTTGACTGGACCACGGAGTTGGTCAATTGCCACGCCGGATTCCACTGTGGGCTTTCTCAGTGGGGTGTGATGAATGAGAGTCCGGGCTACAAGACACATGAAACTCTGCTTCACTGGGTAGAGAAAGAAAAGACACACAGAAACACACATTTATAGTTTAAGGGCAACTTAAGTCAAAAGGGTCGGTAACAGCAGCTTCCTCATGCATCTTCCACTATACTGGGTTGATGGTGGAGACGGTGGTAGGATACCTACCGATTCAATTCCCGCTCTGTCTTTGGGCAAGAGACTTCACCCACCCTGCCTGCTGGTGGGGGTCACAGGGCCCGGTGGCGCCAGTGCATATCAGCCTGGCTTCTGTCAAACTGCCCCAGGGCAGCTGTAGCTACTGTCCAGTAGCTTGCCACCATGTGAGCATGAATGACTGAATGCAATGTCAGCGCTTTGGGGTCCCATAGACTTGATAGAGCGCTATACAAGTACAAGTCATTTACCATTTAAACAGGGCTGTGTGGCGGTGGCATCAGTCAGAAGCAGAGCCTTTATGTTATCCCCTCATAGTGTGTGATTTAACCAACCACATCCACTTCCCCTCTATTATCATCAGCCGCCGTTGGCCTCATGCCTGGCCCTCCACCAGCAGACCCTTCAGCTTAGTGTTACTAGACAAATACGGCCTGGATGCGGCAGATCACGGCTACCCACTGCCGCCAGCAGCGCTTGCTGCTGAACATGACATCACTGCTATTTAGGGAAAATTACAGTAGAAGGAGCAGCAGACAGTCTGATTTCACTGATTTCATTGCTGGCTTGCTCCCACTGCTCCTGCTGGTGCTGGACACCACACAAACAAGCGTTTGCACACTCTCGCTCTCACACACACCTACACTCCTGATTGCCAGATAGATTATAGGTTCTCTGAAAGTAATCCCTTTAGTGTTCTAACAGCAGTGGCCACAACCACCAGCTCCAGACTGAATGTTTCTGTATCAGTCTGAGGGTTTTCAACACCTGAATGGAGACAGGAGACATTTGTGTTGCCATGCGCCAATAAATTATTCTTGGCGCAGGAGGCCCAGGACCACTGTTTGGTCTTAGTGCAAATCTACAAAAAAGTTCTGTTTTCTTGTGATTTAATTTGTGCTTTTAGGCCCGCTTAGGTATGGTGTGTGTTTCAGGACAGTTTGGAAGGATGACTTGAGAGCTTTTTAAAAATTTTTTATTTTACTTGTGTTCCCTTTGAGACACTATTACAATCAGGAAAACATATTTTGAACAGTCTTAATGCTGCTGCTCTTGCCCTTTTAGACATCTGTAGACTCTTTCTGGAGTCCAGCAGACCATGACTATATTTATGATTTTATAATAAACCATTTATTTTAATGAACTGCTTCCTACTGAACAAGTACGGCATAAAAATCTTGCTTTTTTCAGCTTGAGCAATTTGGGTCACACTTTATTTGAAGAGGTGTGCATAAGACTGACGTAACACCTGTCATGAACATGTTTACGACTGTTGTCATGAAGTGTCATTTGGTAAATAATGACACTTTAAATGCACAGTTGACACTTTTCATTGTCTTTTAATGCAACTTTTAGCGCAACTTTGCCCTAAAAGTGTCATTATTTACCAAATTACATGAAGACTCCTTCATGTTCATGTTTATGACGGTGTTTTGTCAGTCACATGCAGAACCCTTCAAATAATGTGTTACCGTAATTTGCATAGGCAACCACAGCTGCCGGTATTCTACCGTAAATTAGAGACATTTTCAATTTCTTTACAGTGTGTAGGTCCTCTGTGCCTTTAAGTATATTCAAATCAATTCAAATACTGTATGTGGAAGAAGGTGCTCTGGTCAGAGAAGCCAAATGTGTAACTCTTTGGCCTAGATGTAAAAAGCTGTGTGGCAGAAACAAACTGCACATCGACACACCATTCCCACGGTGACCCATGTTGGGGCAGCATCATGTTGTGATGATGGTTTTCCTCAGCACAGGCATGGAAGCTGGAGCTCAAAGATGATCTGAGCTAAAAGTAGGACAATTCTGGAGAAAAAGTGAAAGTTTAACTTTCAGTAGGACACCAAGACTTTTTTTTTTCTCCCCAACTGGGACAGGAAAGCTGGGGAGATTTGTGGAGCTATATTCAGGACAATCTTAGAAGAAAAGCTGTTAGAAGCTGCAACAATCATGAGTATGGCCCCAATAGATGCGCAGACCTAGATGCTGTTAAAAATAAATCTATAGCCACAGTTCCTCTACGTCCAATGCGATCACGTGTAAACTGTTTTGTGAGAAAGAACGGATGCAAATTTTAGTCTATAGGTTTACAAAACTTGCAGTGAGACAACCACACGAACACAGCTGTAATTGCATTTATAGGTTTTCCTAGAGAGCATTGATTCGAGATGCTGAATACAAAAACACACAGGTTTCTTTCCAGAAGATCTTAGAAAAATAACCATGCATCCGTTTCCTTCAACTTCAAAACTTTTCATTACATTGTTTTGGTTTATGACACGAAATATTAATAAAGTAAAATTAAGTTGGTGGTTGTTGCATTAAGTGTTAAGTTATGCACTTCATCCTAAAAAGTAAAAAAGTTACAAAATACTGTAGACTAAGTACATTTTATTTATATAGCACCTTTCTCAGGCAGTATTCACAAAGTGCTTCACAGTAAAAACAACTAAAAAAAACTGTAGAAGCAATAAAAACATAGAAAAAGACATTTAAGAAGTTCATCATACCAACAAAAAATTGTTGCTTGTTTAAAAAAGAATGTCTTAAGTCGCTTTCTAAAAGCTTCAATATTGTTAAAACGATCTCACTGACATAATGAAACGATAAAACCTCCTAAACATCCAGAAACTAAAGGCATGAAAGAAATATGATGAAAATGTCTAGAAATTCTTGCTGAGGTGGTTTGAGTTGCTTGAAGGTATTTTGGAATAAAGCTCTCCAACATATTTCCCAATACAGGAAGCAGGCTTTTATTACCGCTGGATATGCAAAATACATTAAAGAACAGAAAAACTGGGTCGGGCTTGCAAGCTGTACCTCACATGATGATCAAAAAAAAAAAAAAGAGCTGGAGAATTCAATATTTATGTGAAGATCACTCTGGCAGTCCCTCTTTTCTCATTAAAAAGAAACATTAAAAAAAGCACATAAACAAAGCAATTGGGCTCTAAGGCTGTATTAAACATGCCATTTATGTCCTCTTCTGGTATTTTTTCTCAGTTATTTGGTGGTTTGAGAGCCCTAAATCAGAATTAGTGATTCATTTCTATAGATTTATATCAGAATTATCAAGCTTTCCTTAGCAGATGAAATTACACAGATGCTTGATAATGCATTACACCTTTGCCTGAAGTGAGCTGCGGTTTCATGCAGCGCTTTACCCTTGTGGGTTCTGCAGCAGCAGAAAGGACTCCAGCAGTGATCGTCGTGATCCCTCTTAACATTCACAAAAACAACTCTTAAGCTTGCCTTTATTAACAGGAAATGTGGTGAGTCCATATGTAAATAACATTCTTGCTTAAATCATCCAGTTTGAAGAAGAGACAGGCAATTTTGTTCCTCATAGATTAGTGCAATTGTTATTATTGCTGAAATTCCTCCTTCCCACAGAACCAGCAGATACAGAGCGTCATTATGAACAAATGTATAAACGCAGCGAATCATCTTCTATGTTATTGCTATATAACCTTTTATCATTATGTCTCTTTTTAGACATGGCTGAAGGGGTGCGCTGCTTTATTTTTTGCACTGACTTATCACATATTACTCAGCCATTTTTTGTAAATTTATACTTCCAAAAAAAAAAAAGTTTTTCCTCACAATTGTGCTCATTTGCCAATTGTTGGACAATTTGCCTCTGAGCAATTTAGTGGATTTGTCGGAAGGAATATAGCTGCCTAATGGCAGCAATAGTCAAAAACACGCTTTGTTAACAAGAGTATACACTGTTTTGCAAGGGAATGAATTCCTCTGAAATTTCCCCCTATTTTTACACCGCAAATACAAACTTGGGATTTTATAAATCTACTTCTACCTTCTACTTCTTGTGAAGCAGAAGGAACATTTGAAAAGATGAAGAAGGTGTCCCTGAACCTAAAATACCAATCTGTTTGAAAAACAAACACTATGCATCACCCTGAACACACAATCTCAATTTCTAAACACGGTGGTGGCAGCATCATGTTGTGGGTGATTCTTTTTTTTGGTCAACATTTCTTTCAACAGGGATGATCAGACAGATCTAAAACACTGGTCGATTCTAGAAGAAACCCTGTTAGAAGCTTTAAAAGAATGGAAACTGGGGCAGATGTTTAAATAGCCAGAGGTCCAGTTCAGCTCAAAGCATATGCATGTGTGAAAATGGCCCAGTACAAGTTTCAACACAGATCCTACTAAGAATATAAGGTAAGGCTTGAAAATTGATACCCACAGTCTATTAAATCTGCCTCAGTTTGAACTTTTTTGCAAAGACTAATTGGCAAAAATATCACACTCTAGATCAGGGGTGTCAAACTCCAGTCCTCGAGGGCCGCAGTCCTGCAACTTTTAGATGTGCCTCTGCTGCACCACACCTGAATAGAATAATTAGGTCGTTAAGGCTCTGGAGAACTGATCTACACAAGGAGGAGGAAATTAAGCCATTTAATTCCAGTGTTTTGTATCTGTGGCACATCTAAAAACTGCAGGACACTGGCCCTTGAGGACTGGAGTTTGACACCTGTGCTCTAGATGAACACAGCTGTCAGAGGTATTCCCCCAAAGACTTGCAGCTTTAATTGTAGCAAAAGGTGATGCTAAAAAGTATTGAGAACTAAAAATAGGCCACACTATTCATTAAATTGACTATTTTCTTTATCAATATCTTATTTGAGCAAAACCAATTCTTTTGGCCAAGTTTAATTATCATCGACGTGGGCCTTCATAATTAACTTACTGACAAACAGAGAAGCAAACAATCACACTCCTTTGTTTCTACAAAGTACAAAGAATACTTTCTGGTTTTTATTGCTTGCTGATCTCAGTCATCACCCAGACGCCCAATTTAACGATCGATCCCACATGGCCCACGGCAGCCGAAACAATCTCCCTCAGAACTCATTGAGTTACTGTGATTATTTCTCCGCTGAGCTGTTATGATGGAGATAACAGCCGGTTTCCCATATTCCAGATTCATCGCTCTAGTTAATGCGCTCAGAGTCTTGTTATCCATCCAATTATCCGACGTGGACGACGGCCTGTTTCCCCCGCATGAATGTGCTGCGGTGCTGAAAAACTGTGTTGAAAATGGAGGTAGATGAGTTTTATACACAGTGGAGGAATTTTAGTCTACGTTTTATTGCTTTTGATGGATGAGCGCTGCTAACTGGGCCACATACACTTCTTGCTCAGCAACACATTTCTATTGCTGAAAGAGTCCATCGACTTTAAAACAAGTAACACTTTTAAAGTATGGATGTAACAACTTTGAAGTATAGATTTAACAATTATATTGAAGTGAATAAATTCATGACTATTTTTGATCCGATATTGAGAACTGCTACGTCAGAGTGTGCATTGTCAGCCACAGTCACCCAGTTATAATAGGAGCTAAACTAGGATAATCGGTCCCTTTCTGACAGGCATTTGTTGACCTCTTTACAGATGAGATTTCTGTAAAAACGTGGTCCATAATTAATTCCTTGATCTTATTTTAGTTCATATATCAGTGAGTTAGAACAGTCACTGTGTTTTTCTGTCCATAGTCAACATTTTCAACATATATCCACACTATCAAGTTTTGTAAGTTGTCATTCATTTTTGTTTTTGCTGATTATGTTTTATGATAGAACAAAGTAGAGCGTAATTGGGAAGCAGAAGAAAAGTAATATTTAGATTTCACTTTTATTTATCCTGCACCTTTCCTACTCCTTCAACCTGACACCCCTAAATAAAATCCCATGCCTCTTACTGTCTTCAGAAATTATAGAATTAGTAAATAGAAGGGGCCTGTGCTGTAATCATAAAATAAATCCAAATGTTTTGTAAACTCTTCAGACGTTTGCTGGATCATGTTTGTGAACAAACAGCAACATCAGGATCAACATCTGTCAAAAGAGGCACTATTAAGATTTTAGGGAAGACTAGCAAGAAGAAAACTGTATTTGAAAGAAACCCACAGGATGTGAAGTAAAATGTAAAACAGAAAGTTATTACATTTTTGATATTATAATAAATCAATATTTTGCTTTTCAATTTTTAGTACTTTGAAGAATCTGTGGAAAGTCAGAGTGAAATGAATGGGGACCATTTTATTGTAAGTGAGTGTGTACATACGCTCAAAGACACAATCGCTAACATGGCAATTTGGTTTATTTGAGAGAGACGGAAGATTGGTCTCTCAGGAAGACTGCCCTGCAGGCGAATACCTGTCTGCTTTAAGAAGGTGCAGGCTGATTTACAAGGGCGACTGAAGCCACTAAACAAGACAGATGCCAGCAGCTCACAGCAGTCGGGATGGAGACAGAAGGTGTGTTATATACAGAGGCATCCCGTGAAGAGTGAACTGGAATTTTTTCCACTGTTGCCAGGGTTATTTTAATGATAATAGACTGTCTCTCATAGACACAGTGCAGCTTGTGCCATTTTCAGCCTCCACTGGGAGCAGCAGCATTCTGTGGCCTAATATTTAAAGAATGATGAAGAGCCTGAGGTAAAGATCGGATAACCCGTACTGAATGAGAACCACAAGTCTGAGTGCCAGAACCGAGCTGATGCTACAATTTTGAACTATTTTAGCATTTAGCACCAATATTCTTGAGAATATTGGCTGCATAGCTAACTGCTGCTTTGGAAAAATGTAACATTCTTAGTACATCTGAATCAGGACTATTGGCGGTCAATTAAAAGAAAAGGTTCTGCTCAGAGTCTGAAATAATGTTCAGCTGTAAAGTGGAACAGGGAATCGAACTGTTCTGCTTACCTAAACCTTTCATACAAAAGACCACCAGATATCAAATCACTGATTCCATGTGGCTGCTTCAAATCATAGGTCTTCTTCAAACTGATTTCTCCGTGGTGATCCTCACGGTTCTGTTTTGGGGCCTTTGTTATTTCTTGTTTACATGTTTCTTCTTTAGCTCAACTGCACCAATGTGGAACCCTCGATTCTACTCAATTCAACTGATTCAATTAAAAAGTACTTTTTAGTTAACACAATTGCTGTTGTAACTCATGCTAACCAAGTTTCTTCAGAGTTGAGATGGTGATGACTGAGCTACGTAAGAGAAATGGCACTCCCTTGCTTTACTTACAGTATCTTTCACATTTATGTGTCTCCCGTTCAGGCCTATCCACTGAGTGCTTTATCAAAGAAGCAACCAACAGTGCTGGTGATCTGCGGTCCAGATCAAAATGGCTCCATTGGCCTAGTGTGTGCCCGACATCTCCGCATATTCGTAAGTAAATACAAAGCAAACATATTAAAGTGAATAATACGGGTCTGAGAAATGATTCATTACAACGGTCTTAAAAACAGCCTGGTGAGTCATTCAGACAAATGAAAAACAATCTCCAAACTTTAACGTGTGTCACGACTAACAGGGGATTCTGTATACAGGCCCTAAGTGCTTTACAGAATTTCATTTCAGCTCCTGTAAACGGCTTGAAGCAGTTATCCCATTACACTCTCTGCAAGGGCACTCAGACAGTCATGATGATATCATGCCATTGTTACTCCCATTAAAAGCTTCTTGAAGCTTTGCCTCACCCCCTCGGTGCGACGTTGGAGTTATTTCTGGAGCTCGGGACGCACACTGACTGACATGTCAAGACAATATATTTTAAGAGCAGTGATCCATCACTTTCATATATCACTGACCATTTTAGCGTGTCTCGTATCAAATGTGCAATGTTATTCTGTTTTAGTCCTTGACTTTATTAGTGGAGAAATGTCAGAGATGTAGTTTGAAGATCTTTGGCTTAGTATGGAATCCATTTATTCACTTTAACGCAAGTCTCGGATATGGTAGATTTACTGTGCGTGGATAGTTTCGAATTACAAACATGTTTGGGGGATTTTGATTTAAGCAGGCAAATTTGTCTTTATGGAGTCTTCTCTTCTAAATCCTCTCATATGATTTCCTCAGAAGACTATGAACAGGGTAATGAATTAATAAACGAAGATTTTCATACCATTATTTTTGAAAACTCTCAATTTTGGCTGAAGCAGTTAATTGGATTAATCGTGTCCAATTGAATATTAAAACTTTGAAATAATCATCAACTAATTTAGTAACTGAATAACTGTTAACTGGAGTATACAGACTTTAAAAAAAACAACACCCTCAGAGCAATAATTAAGCCAAAGGTATACAACAAATATGTACATTTTGCATTAAAGACATAAATCTATGTAAATATGTTCATCCCAGAACTCCTTAAGCAGAATAGTTTTAGTTTCATCTGTATGATGTATCAGACTCCCGTGTAAATCATGAGGTTTCTCATTGATATGAAAGAAAACACAATTCAGCACAACAAAGTACAGATATGTTTTTATTAAAGCTAATACTCTATGAAAGAAGAAAAAAACAAAACAAACAATTAATTCTACAGCCAGTGCAGTTCACTATTCAGTGAATTATATTTCTTCATTGAAATTTCATAATATTAGTCACATAATAAATTATTTAAATCCCTATTTTATACATTAATTACATTTTGATGCTGGGTTATGGAAATGACAGAAGGTTGCTGATAGGTATTTTCCTTTCGAACCTAAATAAAAGAAAGAACCACAGACAACGTATATGAATTTTATGTAGAGCTTTTGCAAAAGGAGAACGCTCTATCAAAACCTCTCCTCCGATCAGTTCTACAGAGCGTTCTGACCTGTTCTCACAAAAACTCCTGTTTTTATTGTCAAAGAAGGACAGGCAAGGGGGCAGTCAGGAAAAACAACAGAGATCGTAAAGCATCTAACCCAAACATCTAACAACCCAGGTCCAGATGTGATATCTGATCAAAGGTCTGAGCCCGGTTCAAATCTCGGTCAATACTGTCAAGAAAACAAAATACGACTGATTAAATTAGGAGGTGTTCTTGCAAAAGGGTTTAAAGTCTGAGAAACTCAGTGTTATCTATTTCTCGTAAAGTTGAACAGACAGTAGTGACCTCCAGGTCATTTAAAGAAGAGAACACTTTAAACAGAAAATCACTTTAAACAGAAAATCACTTTAAACAGAAAATCACTAAGATCTATAGACTTAAGGTGAACTAGAGTAAGAATAAAATGATAATACCAAAAAATCTCTAACAGTTGCACACACTATTTAAAGAAAAAAACATTATTACATGTGGAAAATTTGATTGTTTTTACAGAAAAATGAGTAACTGTTACTTTTAATGTTGTGTGTCATTTTAGTTTGTCATTTTTTACAGGAAAATGACAAACTGTTACTGTTAATGTCATGTGTTTAAAAACTAAACTCTATAAAGCACCATCATCCCTCACGGGCTGGAAGCTTGGCGCTGGTGAATGTGAACGTTTACGGGAAAATAGCTTTTCTGCACCATTTTTCCTGGCTATTGTCTTAATGACTCTGCAAACAGTCATTAAGAGTTCTTCTTCAGTTTCTCTGAATTTGCAGCTGCTACTTCTGTTCAGGTCAAACAAATGCCAGGTCCAGTGACCGACCTTGACAAAATCTATTCTTTTCTACTTTTTCTCCTCACCGGTAATTCCCAGCAAGGGGAAAGGGAAAGTTAAACACGAACCGACATAATTTAACTCACAAAATAAATTCTTTTGAATTCATTTTCAGCAGAAAATGAATTCATATGGAAAATTTCAATACATTGGGTAAAAAGAAAAAAAAGAGTTTTGGTGAAAATATGCATTGGGAGCTGTGAGTGCACATGAACCAAGCTATATTTGCCACAAATCAAAATACCAAATCAACACTCACTGCCAATTCTGGTTTTAGCTCAAATAGGAACCACAGACACAGATTAAGTGTACTTGCTGTGAGCATACTGGCAGATATATCGAATCTGTTATCCTCAGAACAAACATTAAGAGGGAATGGATTAAGGGACCATTAACACAGAGCCACGTTAACAGGAAAAACCGTGTTGCGGTTATTCTGTGCTCTTTTGCCTCATTTCCACTGTGCACCACGGACCAGTGTGACTCAGCATGCTGTTTTATGGTCTGGTGTACTGACAAAGAGCATTTCCACCACCAGCTGGACTCTCGATGGGCAGATGGGGTTAAACCCAAACACCTAACAGTCACAAGCCTGTAGCTCCATCCTAACGGTACCACTGTCCCCCAACAGAAAGGAGTCCAGCACGGGTCAGTTGTATGGGCCGCTCTGAAAATGAAAACAGACGTGATAGCACACTGAACCGCACCAACCTGTGCCATACAGATTGGTGGAAATGAGGCATAACGTGTATTTAGCTGACAATTAGTTTTCAAATTATACATCTCTGCAGCACCCACATATCCTGGACAAAACTGCACCTGTAGGTTGTATAAAGAGCTATTTGCAAAAACCAACCACCACAGAAACAGTTTCTTGTCCTAAGCTTCCTCTCTGATGGACACAATGAACACCTTTTTGGGAGAGTAGTCTAATCCTCTACCTGTAAACAAAAATATGCAAATTTGTGCTATTTAGCCAGCCATTTAAAAATAAGTATGTTTTTATGTTTTTTGTCTACTGTAGAGTTTACATATTTCTATGTCTACATGCTGTGCATGTGTCCAATTCCTTTATAAAGCTGACTCTGATACTCAAAATGCTCTTGAAGTCTTATAGTATTCTGTAGAATAATGGAATTAACATTTGACAAAAATATAAGCTGCCACGTATTTAAATGAAAGAAAAGTGTCCATATGATGCTTTTCACAATCCACATATTCTTAGACCTAAATTGATGTACTTTAGAATTGCTTTTGTCATTCACCTGAAAGGCCTCAGTGGATGCACATCATAGGATCCTTGTGTTAAAAGTTCACCCATGTTCACTTCTCAGTGAAAGTAAGATGTCGACAAAGTCACCCTTAATGTAAAAACAGCAAGGGGAAAGGGAAATTTAAACACGAACCGACATCGTTTAACTCACACTCATTCTGCTGACTCCTAAAGATTTATCTTTGTGACTGTGAAAAATTCATGGTCACAGGTGCTTCCTGCTGAGCATCACACACCTCTCAGACAGAAGGTGTCTGGATTTCTACTCTTCTCAGCTTCCAGCTATAACGGGAATTTTCATACAGGAAGCAGACTGTTGAAACCACAACTTCTGATCATGGTGCAACAGTATTTTCCCCCCACAGTGAACTGCTGGTCAGATGTGCACCGAGACATTTTCCACACTGAATCCTGTTAGCATTTGCTGAAAGCATTGGCAAGGACCTCAAATAAAACCTTTGTCTCTCTTGAGGCGACATTTTCTCCATCTTCATGTTTTTCTGTTTCTGATGCAGGATTATGAGCCCACCATCTATCACCCGAAACGTTCCTCTCACAGCCTGCACCAGGATTTCACAATTCAGTGTGAGAAGATGGACATCCCTTCCCTTTCCTATCTCCCTACAGAGGTCAGTAACCGTTTAACAGAGTACATTTTACAAGATCTTCAACCTTGTCCTACCAAATTGTTTTCTGTTTGTGGAGACCGTTGGTTTAGTTTGAAACTTATTTCAAATCCTGTGCATGTATGGATGTTACTGATGCTGCCATTGTCCAAAACTACAACTATTATTACTACCGCTACTATTACTGTGACTACTACGAATACTACAAACACTACAACTGCCACAGCTCATCACTTCTCACTTTTCTTCCTTCTTATATTTTTGAATTAAAACTTTAAGCAAGTTAAAGTATTTTTTTAAATCTGTGCTAAAACATTTAAATCAAATTTAATTATATTCTCATTCTCAAAAAAACTAAACAAAAACAAATATAAGTATTTTTTATCTACCCCCCCTTTAAATCAGCCATCTTACTGTGTGAAAAATAACATAAAAGTTAAGGGCCATACAAAACAACTGGCAACATGCCCACATCTGGCCATCTTGAGAGCAGATCAGAAGATGCTAAATACTCTCTTAAAATCCCAAAAATGTCATCATGAAACTAACTGAAGGTTCTTGCTGCTGTTGATATGATATAAGAGCATAAAAAATTAAAGCTCAAGAAGAAATGAACATGACATTACATGACAATTATCAAAAAAATTTTTTTTTAAATACAAGTGGGACCACCAGTACCTGGATGAGAATTAAGAAATGGAAAGTCCTGGAGTGATATGTGAAACTCTTAAAACATCTCACAGCTGAAAGCGAGAACTGGAGTGAACATTCCTCAAACTCTTGAAGATGGTTATAAAAACTGTCTCACTGAAGTTATTTCAGCCAAAGGGGATTACAATAGCCAGTGGATAATTAAACATGCTAAAAACCCCCCAAAAACATGCATTTTTAGTTGTATTTCTAATTTAATCTTTGAAGCAGGACTAATGGTTTACCTGCGATTAAATTATTCTCATACCAAAGCATAGATAAAAAAGACATATAAACAAAACATAAAAATACCTTAGGAATGAATGGAAAATATTTACTTTTATCCCGCCAGAGTGTATGTGTGTGTTGGATTCCAATAAGCAACCTTACCATTAGAGGATGGAGTTGTAAAAAAAATTGTTTGACTTTGGCTAAATGTTCTGTTTGAACTGTATGCACAAGAAATATATATTATTCACTCTGACTTGTGCTTTGTTCAGGTGCAGCTTATCAATGATGCCTACAACCTAGTGATCGATGCCATGCTAGGCCTGGAGGCAGACTCATCCAATATTAAGGAGCCATATTCTGGTATCCTGGTCACCCTAAAGCAAATCAAGATTCCCATTGTCAGTGTGGATGTGCCCTCAGGTAAGGTTTTAATAATGTGCTTCTGACTTGAGGCCAACAACAACAAAGCAGGATAAATGAGCCACAAGGCACCCAGCTAGGAGCCCTGGCTTCCAAAAAGGAGTTTTCCAGGTCTGGTTTCAGACGTGAAGAATAAATCTTTCCTTGCTGTTAGCTTAGTCTGTGTTCATCAAAGTTCAACTTCAGCACCGCTTGAAAAACTTTCATGCAAATACTGACATTTTGTCTTTCCCAGGTTGGGATGCAGAGGAACCAAGTCAGGATGGGATAAACCCAGAAGTTCTCATCTCACTCATGGCACCAAAGAAGTGTGCATTAAACTTCTCTGGAAAGCATTTCTTGGCTGGACGCTTCCTGCCCTATGACATTCAGAAAAAATATGAGCTTAATCTCCCAGACTACGCTGGCACGGACTGTCTCCTGGAACTGTAACACACGGAAACACAGGAGCTGGTATAACCACTCTACCCTTGGTCGCGTTTTATAGGTTGTTACTCTAATTTTACTTCAAAGTCTCGGCTGTTTAGATCCAAAATGCACATTAGCCCAATGTGTTGTTGAGCTGCTGTAAAAGGTTGAAGCTTAGAGCAATGGCTTCGAGTCGTGACTGTTTAGGAAATGGCATGAAGAGTTTGTTGTCAATCGACGTGTAAGAGCTGTAGCATTCCACCGTTTTCTAGTTTCCAGAATTGGCAAAGAAAAAAACCAGTTTTCTATCATTAAAGTCACTGAATTTTTTTTCTTCTTTTTTTTCAAAAAACCCCGAAGCTTTTATGTTCTCATGTACTCCTTCTGTGGACCCTATTCCCTCAGTGTGCTGCTAAAATATCGTGGTGTAGGTTGGCGTTTTGGGTATAAATCTGTAAAGCTATATATATTTGTGTTCTTTTGATTGTTTGGTCATTTTTAAACTTGCCACTATGTTCTTTTAGTTAATGCATTTGCTTTTACAAAACGTTCACATATTTCTGGTTGACCAATAAAAAAAAAAAAGATCTGACCAATTTCAGGAAGCGCAACGTGACTGGTGTTTTTAACTTTTTTCACTAATATAATGATAATAATTCAAAATGTACTTGGGTTTTTTTTCAAAGCTACCTCTAAAAACAGGCGTAAGTGATGGCAATACTAACTTTAAACAACACAGTATTTAGAAGCACTGGTCCAAATTATGTTTAATGTCCATTCAGTACATTTGCTTATATACTACAAGATTTATTTATTTTTGGTTTTCACGAAAGACCTACAAAGTCAACCACACAACTTTGAAGTGGAGGAACACAGTTGTATTTACACTAATTAAAACATATATTTAGGGGTAAAAGAGTAAAGAGGACTTATATTTTTATACAACTTTGGAAACCATTAATATTGTTTTCTATCACTAAGCATTTACAATAACTTTGTGTAGGTCTATCACAAAATTCCCAATAGAAGATGTCGAAGTTTGTGGTTCTGATGTAACAAAATGTAAAAACATTCAAGCACACAGCACAGTACGTCTTCAATTAGGTTGCTCTCCCATCCCCATGTGGGGAACTGACTAGAGTAACACAAGCACTGAAGTAATCAGATATTGAAGTAATGTGCATTCAGGCGTTTGAATAATGGCCACTGATTCATTGAGTTTGAAACAGAAGCATATTGCAACAATTAAAGTCGGGCTTCTTTAAAAGAACTCATATGGTTGCACTGCTTGCCTGCTCCCAACTGGATTTGGTTTGTTAATATAAGCTGTAAACAGGTGAGATCGGCCTACAATCAGCCCAAGTAGACGATCTGTCCGTGTGGAGGTTAGCGCTGCAGCTTTCGGTGGGAATGACTTAAGACGGAGGTTACTGTGCTGTTTACGGCTGAGGTAATGTGTATTTATACAACCTTAGGAGCTTCTTCAGCATACTAATGCACTAATGCCTGGTGAGTATGCACATGTGTGAGTGGGTGTAGGCAGTCAGTGAAAAGGAATGTTTATATGTTGTTCACTCTGCACTGTCCAAAGCAATTGGGAAATGACTGTGGAAATATCTCTGAACTGTCAGTGGCCAAGTCTTTAATGTCCGTCCAAAACTCTCTCAGGCAACAATGGGTCTGTCGTTACAGTGTCAGTGGTGCTCATCACCAGAGCGGGTGAGTAATTAGCACCAGGATCCTTGATTGATATAAATTTATACAGTCAAATGTAACGGCAGCTGTTTTGCAATGTTTAGGAACAGACTGCGCATGGTGGTTTTGGCTGTAGACATATGGGTAGATGCCCAGGGTGGCATCAGAAAGTCACTTGGGGTAACCACAAGCACTTGTCATTTCACCTCCAAACACCTTGAAGAAATTTTCTTCTGCTTCTGATACAAGGTGCAGTAAACTGCAACCCCTGCTTGCTGCAGAGAATAGAAAAACTATTTCAAACACTGCAGTGGAAAGTTAATCCTGTGGCAGGATTTAGATGATTTTCTGCATTTTCATTGGCTGTGGGTTGGCTGAAGGAGAAGCTAATTCAAAATCTTATTTGTGTAAAAAATTTAACTGGTCAAATACCTAGCTTCTGGCCTAAATCTTAATGTATTGTAGCATTTCAAAGTCAAAACGGTCAAAAGTTGATCAGCAAGAAGAGCTTGTTTGCTGTAATGATGAAAGCGTTTGTTTTTGTGATTATTGAGAAGGATATATGGAAAAACACATAAATATTTGTATTTTCAAAATCAAAACATATTTTAAATTTTTTGTCGTCTTCTGTCCAATTAGAAACAACCATCTTGCTTACTAAAAAGTCTTTAATTCTTGATTAACCAGGAGAATGAATAATTCGTAGCACTTGCCTCTTGACTAAGAGATTTAAACTCAACATAATGAATTGAATAAGCCATCATAAGGAGCATGACAAGGTATACCTTACACAATTTTAATCCAGACATTTTGTACCCCACCTCCAAAAAAAATTTGATTGTGGTATTTGGTCCAGTTACAAACATTTATAAACATTTTTTATATATATAAGGATTAATGTTGAGTAAATCTATGAAGGGGTCTTTTGGAGGGACGAAAAGGAAAACACTAAAACGTCATGGAAACAGTTTTCAAAGGAATAACGTTGCCATAAGGGGAAGTCCAGTCCGTCTGCTGCAACCCTTAGGAAAGCTGCACGCATCCAAGTGCCATTCACTGTCACGGAAAGAATCAAAGCTTCCGGGCAGGGCATTGTTTTTTCATTATTGATCAAGAGTATTCACTTCATTTAATAGTCTGTTAAATTTGGCTACTGTACATAAACATTTATGTGATTTTGGTTGTTCTTAACTGTTTGCAGTAGCCACTACAGTGTTTAATAAAAATAAAACATTCAAAGGTGCTAACCAGAATGTATATTTGTTGGACTCAACACTGTATCATGATTACCCTTCTGCTTTTTGGAAAATAGCCGATAGTGCATATTTATTTATCTATTATAACTGTGCTCTACAGCTTTACACAGAACTCAAAATTTTCCCGTTTTTCATTAGAAAATCAAACATGAATTTTCCCTGAAGTAGAAAATCCAAGTGGGCGTGTCAGCTCATTAACAGAGTTCAAAATGTAATATACCTGCCTCATATTTCAAATGTAGTGATAGCTTTTGAAGTAAAGTGTTTATTTACACTTTACGTCTAATCCTACTTTATGTTTTTCTATAGATATTTTACACACATAGTTTCGTACATATTCATTAAGGTAATTAAGTATACATGCACAATAGTATGTTCCCTATTTTTCTCAAAGTAAGGAAATTACTCAATAAAGCCAACTTTATCATTGCTGAGTAAAAAATATTGAATTTATTACAGTCTCTATTTATTGCACATAATTCTATGAAATATTGGTATTTATACACCAGTCTGAGAACCGTCTTAGACAATATGCACAATAGCCACAATCAAGTTAGCTGCCCATCTGGGATTCATTTAGCAATAAAGTTTTCAAAGGTTAACATCATTGTGCATTTCTACTTTCAACTGTACAGTTTTCTTTAAGCTTTATCAAGCTAAAACCAGTGGAAGCATTCCTTCAGCTGTTGCTGCTTAACCCGGTGTTAATGTCAAGCCAAGTGGGATTTATAAAAGAGCTGAGTTAAATTAGTATTTTTAATTTCCACCTCTTTCTCGAACAAATACACATGTTTAAAACGAGCCCAAGTACATTGCACCTCATAAGCACGTCTCACGTCTGTGCTCTCAGGACTTTTTCCTGAATGGCATGCCATATGACGACACTTCCACTCTCTGGCAGTGCATCACCGCGCAATCAGCAACTGTTAAAAAGTTACAAAACTGAACCAGAAGTCGAACCAGAGGGAGGCAAGAGGGGGGAAGCAGCAGCATCTGGCTGTGGCGAGAGTGAGTGGAGGAGATGGGGGCAGTAAGAGCGAGCCACAGTGACAACTAAAGAAAACGTAGTCTTCACGTGTAGTTAAGTAAACCACAGTTATATTTAATGATGGACATTGAAGCCCTTTTGTACATTTAAATGCAATAAAAAAAAAGCAAGATGAGATCATATTAAGCATAGATTATTAAAAATTTTTTTTGGATGTGCTAATTTTAGAGAATGCTTCACTGTTTGACAAGATGGAGACAGAAACCAGAATAGAAGTTTAAAGAAGGAACCAGACACGTGCACACACCTGTTCGCAGGACAAATATAACAACCCTGTTGCAAAGGAGGCTCGAACCCACAAGCAATAAAAGAGCAAATACCTAAATTAAGCTGCAGTTGAGTCAGAAAGATGAAATATGAGATATGGATTTGAACAAAGGGGAAAGCAACCTCTTAGTTTTTGGCAACTCCAGCCACTCAAACGCCCACTGACTGCGTTCATCTTTCTCCTCTCTCCCTCTAGCAGGCCCTTGTCGTTTCTTTTTTTCTTCTGGACAATGATATGGGGGACCCAGATGTTAAATTCCACTAACCAATGGTAAAGAGAGAGGGGCTGGATTGGTGTGCACTCCTGATGCCCCTTCTTTTAAAAAGCTCCTGTCTCCAACCCACATGAGGAGGAGACACGGCGAGACTCTGCAGGACCGGCAGCATCACCCACACCTGAGGATCTGAAGCCCACTTACCCTGACCAAGTGCTGCAGAACCAGTTGTTTGCTTCGTCTTCATCTTGTATCCATGCCGACTCCGTGATCACACCATCAGCACAATGTTGGAATTAACTAAGCTGCCACTACTGCTCTCTTTTCTGGCCTCAGTGGCTCTAGGTCAAGGTAAGAGAAGACTGATTTAACTTTTGTTTTGCATTTATCATCACTGTAAGTTAAAAGATGAAGAAACTTAAAAGAAGACAACGCTGGGCAGCAGGAAAAAACAAACAAATTCTGGGTTAAACATTTTTCATCTCCTTGTCATGTCTCATAATAAACAACAACAACCGGTTTACGGCATCACTCACATGTGTGGACCAACTGAGAGCAACTGTAGAGGTTTTTCTGGCTTAGCGACATTCCCTTGAGGATGTCAGGGCAGGACTGCTTCAGAAAAAGTGTCTGGAGGACGATGAGATAAACTTTGTGTGTGTGCGCGTGGACGGGTGTGGGGGTGTTGGTACGGGTGTGTGTTCCAGATTGAAATGCTGTGGGGACACACTGTGAACCTGTAAACTTATACATTAAGAATTAAAAGCATCAAACATGTTCATGTAAACAAATCAAGAGCAAAGCTTGTCCAATTAAGAGAGTATAGATATTTGGATAGGTAATGGCTGTGGAGATCTGCAGGCAAATTTGTGAAAGTTATTTACAGTCTTTCAGAAAGACAGTATTGGACTCTGTGGTTACATTCATTACTCTCCTCATTGGCCCTTAATTGCTCGTGTGAAAACAAAAGCTGGTTTCAACCCCAGTGCGATTAGCAACATGTGGGGATGAATGAGGGGATCAGTAAAACTTTCTCTGAGGTTTAACTCACAGTAAAAAAAAAAAAGCAAACAAAAAAGGCAAGCTTTAGTGTATAACAAATTTCCGCAACAAGACAATTCAAAGTACTTTACACCATAAAAATGTAATAGAGTAACCAATTATGAAACAAGCAGTAAACATTGCATTACATGGCCCAAACAAACAGCTGTTGCATCATGCTTTTTTTCTTACCATCCCAAAAATCAAGTCTCAGCTCTGTCCCGTTCACTTGTTCATAATAAAGCGTACGATCATGTGGGATATGACATGCAGTCATAAATGTTGAAAAAAAACAATTGTGTGGAAAAATAGACAAAACGTCACCAAACTTTATGTTTTGATACCTACCTGTTTTGCAACTAGGGGTACATTCAGCTCAACAAATGGGACAAAACTCGATATTGGGTTCACAAAAACGGTAAGAGAGATTAATTTAACAAGATGCGAGGAAGTAATAATGCAATCACTTAGCAATGCTCCTGTGCAGATTTGACAAAGCAACGTTTTGTGGTGTTGGTGGTTGTCATATTTCAATGCCAAAAAGCATTGCAATTTCCAAAGAATAATGGTTACATAAATCCTAAACTGTATTTTGGAGAATCTCCATTCAGTGTAGAATCATTCAGTTCAACTTCGATTAGTCGAAATACTTTGGATTTAAACTAGGGTTGATTGGATGTGGTCCGAATTTATTTTAAAAAAATGTCTAAAACCTATAGGAAGCTCTGAAGCAGAGACCAACTTCTTGTTGCAAGATATCAAACGTTGTTCTCACGGTGATTGCAAATTATTTATGTCTTCTCTGTCTTTATGTATCTTTGTCTGTTTCTGCCAAATGTTGGGTCATATTCAATGCCTTTGCTGTCAATCAGCTCACCAAAGTATTTATTAACTGACTCTGTGAAGACAACAGGTCAAACTGAGAATAATTGCCTACTCTCTTACTCCAAATGAAAGTCTGTCAAACATAAGGATACAGTTTCTCACATTCATTTCCAGGTCTCATAAAAATAGCTTGAGCTTACTTTACCAGGCCAAGTCACATGATGGCAGCAACCCGATAATGCTGCCACCATGATAAGGCTTCACATTGTGGCGTTGTGACCTCGTGCCTAAACACATCTTTACATCACTTCCTGTTGTTGTTCCACTTTTTCCCAATCTTTGGTCCAGCTTGAGCATCTGGCCATTACAATGACCACCTAACTCATGAACATCATAAGTGCTCGCCCCTGAATTTCACCTCCTGTTGTTTTGAAAACTCACTGCTCTTCCCAAGTGTCACTTTCTTTCCACCTTCCATCTGTTTTCCATTATTATTATTTTTTTAAGAGAAGGCGCTGGCAGTTCATAAAGGCAATCGAGTGTGAATAGACCATAATAGTCTCCACATCTTGTGGGACTTTCAGGCCTCTGAGTCGTAAATGTCTGGCAGAGGGGTTTGTGCCATATACTGATGAGTAAATCACAAGACCAGCCGACAGAGAAAGAAGATTTATAAATGGTTGTTCACATTGATCTTGACTGAGCAGAACACTCTGACCCTAAAATGGATAATAAACTTTTACGTTTTATGCCACGCTTCTTTAGCGGTACATCCCCACATCTTGTGAGAAGGTGGTGCGTCTTGGCCTTATTTCACTCTCGAATGCTGCGCAGCCAGGCCATCCCCAAAGACATAAACCCGGTCACCTTGGAAACAAGGTGCAATGATCACATAGCAAGTGGCCCTTTTTTTTTTTACACCTGCTGGCTTCGTACTTTCCTAAATGAGAAAATGGAATAAAGGGGGAAGTGAAGGAGCGCAGGTAAAATGGCTTTAGCGTTCTGTTTTCCAACTTTGCTGAAGCGGCCAACTTGCTGACCATTTTATGCCTCCTTTCTGTGCGTTCAATCTACTGCTGCAGCATTGACTTCGCAGAACGTCTCCATCTGTCTATTCGTCTTCATCTGCTCTCCTCTTGTTTCTAATCTGTCTCTGCTTCAGGTATTTCTCACAAATACTTTCCCCACCTTTTTTCTCTTCTTTTTCCTCACTCCATCAAATTCTGGCCTTCACCTTTCTCTACTTATTCCTCCGTCCTACTCCATCAAACACTATCCTGGCTTTGTTCTCTGTCACTCTCTCCATCCACCCTAAATCCTTGGAGATTTATGGCCCATTTTTTCCATTTAAAGGTGGCAGCTGTTGCTGAATGCCCACCGTATTAGAGGAGTGCTCTGGAACTACCACCCCTTCACATGAATCTTCCAGTCCTCTCTTCTCTCCACATAACTTTAGGCAGACACCAGGGCTACTTCTCCAGATGCTGACCACTGTCTGTTCCAAACACGAAGCCGTCTGGCCAGATGAACTAAATGACTGAGACAAGGACGTCAGTGGATCAAAGAAATATAAATAAATTCACATTAATCCCAAACTGGGTCTGGCCCAAGCACCAGCCTGATGGTGTTTTACAAACAGCCTTCTACTTTTACCATTTGAAATATTAACAAAAATATTAACTGAGACTGACCTGATATGACCTGATATGGGCAGCTGGGGAGTTAGCATGGTGTTGAATAACTATGCCTTCTGATATAATTTCTGTATTTTTATAATCTGTTTTTGTGATTACTTACAGTGAATTTAAAAACTCATCGCTTTGTCTCTAATGGGAAAAACGTTTACGATTGCTCAAAAATGCACATGTGCCGTTTCTCTGGTAGGAATGTTTGATTGTCACTCTTCCTTCTGTGATGTGAACAGGATGTTATTTGGTTTTGGTAACTGTCTAGTTGCGGCGATAAGACTCAGGAGATTGAAACTACTGCTTTTCTAACTTAATGCAAATGCTAGCTGTGCTACAATGCTGGAAATTCAGTCGGTTTCAGCTGTATTTCTATTTCTACCTTCCTCTTTAATTGTGCTATGCCAACTTCATTTATGTTATGTACATATTTATCTCTCTCTCCATATAAAATACCTTATTTGTGCTTTTACTGTTAAATAGCCTTGTTCTTTGTCCTTTCTCTGTCACATGAGAGAGTTGGGGCCCCTGGCATTCCTCTTTTCTCTGTGCAACTGCATAAACAACTCTCATATGAAAACATAAACAGAGCATTGCATGCACAGGCTCACACAGACAAATCACTCTCAAGTCGAACATAAAACACTTTTGTACAAACAGATTCACCAAGTAGGATTTTTTTTCAGTTCGAGAGTAGTTATTTTTTTAATCTTCTCCATCATGTAGGGATTTTTAGAATTACAAACAGAATCCAGACAACCTATTTAGGCCTTGTCTGTCTGCCAACATACATCTGGCAAAGACATACCTTCCCAATACGAGTGAAAACATTCTGGGTGCAATTTTAAAAAGTCTTTCATTTTCTCTCTTTGGGAGTTTTTTTTTTCTTTCTTCTTTTTTCTTTCAACATAATACAAACACTGGAAACTCCCTCTCACAAAATGAATGAAAGCAAATCTTCAGAAAGTCACAGGTGATTACTAATAGAAGAAGTGCCTATGTCCAGCCAAGCTGTAAACCCCAATGATGTATAGTTAGTTAAAAACAACAATAGGCTCTGTGGCTCAAGATGAATCCGCACTTAGAAGAAATCCAGTTACTAAAACTGATGTTTGGTGTTTTGTAGCCAGCCTTCTGTCACCAAAGGATCGTGTTACCTAGTCGATGTTTGCTTAGGGTCATTCCAAGATTGACTATGGATGTTTAGGCCACTAGAAGTACTTTAAGTGAACATACCAAATGTCACTGTAAAATAACCACGGTTGTTTGTTGGTCATCTTTCATTTCCATAATCAATATTTGTCCCTAATCCAAAAAAAAGTGAAATAAATGCAACACGGATCTTTTATTACAAAAGACACTTTTTGTAATGTCTTCAAACACCACTACAAAAAGTGGTGTTTGAAGACATTTTGAATATGTTCCTAATGTAAAATAAATGTATAATATCCTAAAAACACAAATGAAAAAGGACAAACAAGATATACTTCAGCGGTGAGGCACCTCAAAATGTCATTTTCTAATGGCTCCGACATACTTCATAGATGTCCATGAGTACGTTTACAAGAGCGTACCATAGCAAAAAGCTTGACTGGAAACAATGTTTTCATCAAACTGTTGCGTGTGCGACACTGAGCTGATAAAGTTGAGAATCTGTGCCACCTTGTGGATGAAATGGAGTCCAATTCTGAAGGGTGTCGGACTGAAGAAATTAGAACAAAAATTCGCAAGATATATCAATCAGAGAACAAAAGGACTTCCAGAGAAGGAAAAATACTTAGTATTTTTACTTAATAACTCAGACACTGAGTAAGGAAGGGTCACTGTGTTGAGCTAAGTCGAATTATGGAAAATAAAGGAATTTGTCACGAGAAATATAGAAAACCAGTAGGCTTGACCGTGAAATCTCAACCGTCTGTGGACAGTGCACGCGGGTTCCATGTAGAATCTACACGGCTCACAAAATATGCACAGGACACCCGAGTATGTGTGAGCCTGAAGCAGCAAATAGGAAATCATAAATTGTAACATTTCTCCTTGGGGTTTGAAAAACATGTGTTACTTGCTTCTTGGTGAGGTTAATTCACTCACATACCAGCCACATGAAGCAGTAGCCCATGGCCTTTAAAAAGTGTTAATATGTCAGTCAAAAGCACAAAGATCCCAGTGCACTGGGCCAAATTATATACCTGCCATAAGTGAGGCCAGCACTCCAACATTTGCCTTTCTGCTGCACCTAATCTGTGTTCCCTCTCTTAACTTCCCTAAAACTATCAGACACCTTGTAAAACCAGAAGACTTGTTTTGGTGTTTGGTTTTCAATGTGAAACATCTTGAAACGATAATCAGGGGCCAAGAACTTGGCCGTAAATTAACTTGGAGTTGGTGTGAGGGGGAGTAGCGCTGTTATGTAACAAGCCGAAATGCTTCTTTAGAATTTCTTGGAAACAAGTCTGAGTGTGGAGTTGAAAGGATCATTAATGGCCGTATGTCCGGGTCTCCGAGCTAAGAAGCTAAGTGAAAAGTTGTTTATGTATTCTAAGCTACAGTATCGCAGAGGGAAGAAAATGTGTCATGCATTCTGCAAGCACTTGTTAAATTAGTGAAGACCAATACATAGTGTTGATCATCAGCGAGCATGTGTGTAGGAATGCAATAGCGACATACAAATCACTGCAGAAAAAGAATGATGGGGAAAGTATTTGATTCCACCCACTGAACTCAATCTGCAGGCAGCAGACACAGCTGTTGAACACATCAATCTGAAGGCATTTCATTGTGGTTCTCAAGTCAACCCAGTAGTTCGGAGACACAAAGCCATATGGAAAGTGTACAATGGCTTTTTAAAAGCTAAATTAAAAAAAAAAAAAAAAAGAGCACCAATGTTGGTCAGCTGGCTGCCCATGCCAACCTAAAAGTGTACATTATGCAATTCCTAACATCATTTTAGAAATGTAACGAAAAGGTTTTAATGGTTGAACCAAAAGAGCTGGCACGACAATAAAGAGCTGAAGCATGCAATAAAACCAGAAGGGACATCGATCAATACTAGTTAATGTGCTGGGATTCTCTTCTCATAAACTCAGCAGTGCTTGTGCCTAATACACACACACACACCCACACCTCCCCCTGCACACACATGCACACGTGTACATGGTGAGAGGCAGCATACGTAACTTTTTGTTTCCGTCACGCACCATGATATATATATATATATATATTTTTTTTTTTTAGCGGCCCAAATGTAACCCAAAAAAGAAATGTCAAGCAAACAACTGACGTCTTTTGCAACATTAAAAATTAGTGGTGGAGAATAAATGAATCATTACACATTATGGCATGGAAGAAAATATCACTGAGTCCCATTTAATAAATCAAAGAGCCAGAAACCTCATATTTCATGTGTTGTTCTTATTTATGACACTATTGCAGCAGGGCATAGAAACAAGACGTTATGAAACAGTGACTCTGAGACGTGTAATAATTGCTGCAGGTATAAATGTATAAACGTAAAAATTAAATGTGTTAATGTTTCTTAAGTTAGTTAATTTGCATAGGTTTTCTAATGAGCTAAGCTAATGAATGGCAAAATATATAACTTTTGGCATCAAAAGGTTTGTTAGACAGCAGGAAAATAATCAGATAACGAAATAACATATTTCCACAGATAAAACATTTTTCCAACACAGTTTTTTTTTTTTTCAGAACAACTTCCAGTTTGATACATATCTGAGTTACAGTTTTCATACCAAAAAAATCACTGCTATGCTTACTTTGATTTACTCTGGGGTATTTCTGGATGTTCTATCTTTGTTCTTTTATAAACATACATCCATCCATTTTCTAACACCCTTGTCCGTAGTGGGGTCGGGAGGTGCTGGTGTCTATCTCCAGCTAACGTTCCGGATGAGAGGCAGGGTCACCCTGGACAGGTCGCCGGTCTGTCGCAGTTTATAAACATACAGAAAACAATAAAGAATTTTAACTAATTAGAGTTCATTTATAGCGGTTACATCTGTTGATGTACAAGGGACCAATGGGACTTTATGACATATTGGGGTATGTTGGGGTATTGATATTAATTTTTTAATTTTTTTACTTTGTGTGCAGGCTTATTAAGGACCAGGAACCCATCAGACAGGAGCAAAAGAGTGGTTTTCAATACATTCACGGACTCACAAACAACAGGTATCATGGCTGTTTTTTAAATAATTTTTTTTGTCATAAAAAATATCTCTAACATCTTCTTGTTTGAGATCTGTAAAGATATTTATGGTTTAGCATGCGACATCTGGGAGCAGCCCTTCCCATTTCACTAATGTGAAAATTTACATAAAACTATAAAATTACTTGTACTTTTCACAGGCCTTTTGCAAATCCAAACGCTTTTTACATGCTTCACTTGATGTTCACGACTCCATTACAAGCAGAAAAGTCTAAAAGTCAGCTCAGCACATTTTTAATGGTACTAATTTCCTGTAAAATAAGCAGCCAATGGCTTAAAATCTATGCCCAGAAAACACTTAACCAAATATGTCTTATGAGCAACAACAAACCTACAGTGAGCATGAGAAGAAATGAACAATTGCTCTTTTATTAGGATTCCTCCCTGCGTGGGACTGATTGAAGATGACAATAATTGGAAAGAAATCCACTTGCGTCAAACATTAACTTCATGCCTGTATGAAATAACACAAGGCTCTAACAGACATGAAATTTTATCACTATTCATTTCAAATTTAACTAATCCCCAATGTACTGTCATCTTTAAGGACTACAAATTTTTAAACATCTACAAAGAGTTTTCCTTCTTTTCAACATTCCTGTTGTTTTCTTTTGAAAGATCTTTTTAATGGCATAGAATAATTTGTTTAAACTATGTTTATTAGGAAGTGCACTGGTTTTATTCCTTATATTTTCCTTGAACAATCCGTTAGGCTTAACTCTATATTCCACAGCGTAGAAAAAACATTATATACTAACCCCAAGACAAATTTTGCACAAAAGAAAATAAAATTGTGTTATATTATCAATTTTTTTGTCGTAGTTCTTCTTGTAAATAGTTGTAAATGTTATTGTACTAAATAGCCTGATTATGTTTCCTTAAATGTCGTCACACTTATAAAAAAAATGTCTTTGTGGGTTGAGCTGATGAAAAACGTCCTAAATCTAGAGTGAATGGAGTTGCCTGCATGCAGTCCTCATGTCAACCCTACAATCACTTGTGGGATCACCTTAGATATACACGGTTTGTACCAGACTGAACAACACATACACACTGGGTGATTTGAAGCAAACACTGGTGGAAGGACTGGATGCCTTCTCACAGCAGCGGGTGACCAAGCTGTTGACCAGTATGAGAAGAAAGTAGCAGGCTGTTCTGGTTGTTTATTGCTCTATCTTAATCAATCCTTCTTTGAGACATGAATAAATTGTTATACCACAAATGTATCTTCTTTTGTCAAATTCCTACCATTCAATCCACTAAGCAACACAAAACAAGAGCCATTAGCTGAATAACGTGAACAGAATTGGCAGAAAGGATCTGACAAGTTTTACACGGCCCATACCTCATACTCGACTTTGCTGCTCAACCCTCATATTGATTTTTCTTATGTTTGAAGGGGAACATGCTTTCTAGCGGTTTATGATTTATTTCTAAGAAGGCACTGTTACAATAACAACAACAACAACAACAGTAACTGATCAAAAACAAATGCACTTTTGTGTGTGAAGTATTCCTGCTTCTTTAGAGTAGATGGTGCTTTCCTAGCCATTTCTGGCCAATTCAAACAGTTGGTTTCTATCAGTTTTCTCTGCGTGCCCCCAGGTGTGACTGAGTGGACATCTTGGTTTAACATCGACCATCCTGGTGGGAATGGAGACTACGAGCGCCTGGAAGCAATTCGTTTCTACTACAGAGAGAGGGTTTGTGCTCGGCCCACGGCCATGGAGGCCCGCACCACAGACTGGGTGGCAGCTGCAGACACTGGTGAAGTGGTCCACTCCAGTTTGGAGAAGGGCTTCTGGTGCATCAACAAAGAACAGCCATACGGTCGAGTCTGTTCCAACTATCATGTTCGCTTTCAGTGTCCTCCAGGTAGTCCTGATAAGAGCAGCCTGTTGCGGCACAAGCTGTCACTTAAACATGTGATGTTATTGTGCACTAGTTGTCATATAACTAGCCTTTTCTAGTACAGAAACTGATGAATGATTTGAAATCCTAAGATCTCTTGTGTGTGCAGTGCAGAGCTACTGGACCGACTGGAGTGAGTGGGGTCCCTGCTCCACCACGGTTTGCAATGACGTGGGAATCCAAGTTCGGCAGAGGAAATGTGTGAGCGCTCAGCCTATGCCACTTTTGTTCGTACCAGCATGTATAGGACACCATGCGGAGAGGAGGGAGTGCTCCACTCCACCATGCGCAGGTCGGTCAACTGTGACGAGAATTATCCTTACACCTGGCTAAAATTACTGAGCAATTTTTAGATACCAAAATGGATTTGGGTTTTTGATTTAGTCTGAAATGAGACTGTATGATTCATCTGCAGGTTAAACCTTAACACTGTCAATGCAGCATATTGTTGTTCCCTTTATCTTTAACATTCTGACATCCAAAAGTGCTTTTAAATGCTCTGTTGACTATCCCTTTTGAGTGGTATGCTCCTAAAAAGCTGACAGACTTTACTTCAAGTAATCATCCATGATATTAATACTTCAACTGTAGCTATAATCAGCTTAATGCTCAAGATACAACAGATCGAAGTGAAGTGTTTTCAGCCAGCAAACACCAATGAATGACTGACAAAAGTACTGAAAAGATTTACTGAAAATAAAGTACCACAAATCCCTCTAATCGCCCTTTTCTTATAGCCAAGTGGAGTCCTTGGAGTCCCTGGGGGAGTTGTTCAGTAACTTGTGGTGGAGGTCGCAGGACAAGGAGAAGAACTTGTGTGAGAACCTCAGAGATGGTGCAGTGTCCTGGACGACCTGCTGAGGTCCAGAAATGTGGAAGAAGTCGATGTCCTAGTAAGCTCAGACTTTTTTAGATATTGTGTAAAATGTCTTTACACAGTTTTATGTTAAAAGTTCACTTTCAAACAGCAAAAAAGCATCAAAATCTCTACAATTTTGTTATGTTTTTAAAGTCAAACAACACAGTTCAACTCTGAAATTGAGATAAAAATTGACTTTTTATAATATCAATCAATCAATCAATCAATCAATCAATCAATCAATCAATCAATCAATCAATCAATCAATCAGTCCTATTTGTTTAGACACAATAATGGTCCATAAGGGTTAGGGTTAGGGGCTAACCCTAAAGCAAGAAACAGACAAAATAAAGAATAAAGTATTATCATGTCATTCCAAGAGGGAAAAACCTCCCTGAGGCTAATTATGTAATATTCACATTTCAAATAAGTTCATTTCTTATAAAAGTATTTTGGAAACCTTATGTAATTGACAATTTGTTTGACTTACAAAATTATATTTGAGTAATAGGAGCTGGGCATGTTTTTAACAGGAATGAAAAGGATAACAAATGATCTTCTGGGTTTGGTTAAGTTACCAAACTGTTGCTAAAATGCAACAGCTGTTGCCAGGAGTCAAGAAATTGGACGAAACAACAGCAGCAGACTGTCTGATAATAATATATATATATTTACAGTTGTTAATCAGGAGCACACTGACTCTGTTGTTATTAAAGCCATGGGACCTTGTTGTGGTGACTGACATGCCAGCACTTCATTCAGGTCGAGCACAACAATCGACACTGTGTACAAGTCCAGAAAATACTGCAGGCCCTTTCTCCAAAAAGTAGTCAGGAGTTTTTGTTAGTTAGGAGAAATGAAGCTCGTTTGTTGTGGCAACGTTTTACACAAATAATATTTTTTTCATCCACTTGGCAGATTGCAACTTTTCCTCTGAAATCCTCCCACTTAAAACCAAACCATTTCCAGGCCCACATCTTGCAACAAGCTCCAAACAATAAGCTGTTATGATGACTGCAAAGCTGCTTATTTTTAATAAAGTCGTTAAGCTGAGGTGCACCTGTCCATGTGAAATATAAACCAAGTTGCTATAAAGTAAAAATAAGAATTTTGATATGACTGACAGTTTATTACTATAAACAAATGTTAATGTGGTATTGACAAATATGCATAACATCATCACATTTTAGATTTTTACTCAAAAGAGGTTGACAATATACAATCATAATTAACTAGTTTGGCTATGTTATTGAATAACCAAAGCATTTCTAATTGTAGTTTAAATTTCTATCGCCCTTATGAGAGTGATGGATGGTCCTCTATTAGCGTCCATGCCATGACTGTATGTGTTTTTCATAATTAAAAAAAATTTCCATTGAAGCAAACTTGCTTTTTTTTTGGAATTAAGGGAAACGTCAAAGAACTTTCTTTCAGCCAGCTGACCGGCACTATGCAGCAACAGCTACAATAAGGACTCTGCTGCATTCCTCTCTCATTAGAATGACTTTAAGACATAGAAACAATGTTATGGAAGATGATATTACTAACCATAAACCATAATATTTTAACACTGTGATTCCAAATGTTTTGCATTTCTATTCTTCAGCATATTTTTCACACTTTACGTGCTGTATGTCTTAATGGGTTTATTACAACAGCCACATGCAAGCTGAAGTGCTCCGAAGGCCAACCCAGTGAGGACTGCAGCATTTGTGTCTGTGAAGGCCACATGCTATTCGGAGACATCCAAACTGTGACCGGAGTCCCTGTGGCAGGGGCCAGCGTGGCTCTGACCAGCCACCCTAAAGTGATCCGGACTCTTACAGACGTGAAAGGGCAGTTCACACTATCAGGAGTCTGCTCCTCCGGCTCCACCTCCATTGCCATCAACAAAGAGAAGTTTGTGCCAGTGGTCGTCTCCACTTCCAGTAACGCTACAGGGATTTCCTGGCTACGGGCTGTCCTCACGTCAGCTGGTGAGTGCCAGTAGATGGAGTAGATAGATTTGATTAGGTGTTGACGGATAGCCATGAGAAAACATTTCCTGATGCTGATTGTTTTTATTGGGCAAATCCTACTTTCAGACAAATAAAATACCACAAAGTCAAGCCCAGACCACCTATATAGTTGTGAAGAAACCTGATAATGTTAGAACTGTGCTGCTTTGAGACTGTAATTCCCTTAACAGCAAGTTTTTTAAAACCCAGAGACCAATGTGAGAACAAAGTGCCTGTCGGGCTGAGTTTTAAGAGCTCTGTAAGCTTCTGTCTCACCATGCACAGAAAACAGGTGTATAAGGTTTGTGCTTTTACACCTTCCACAGAAAAGCCATATGTTGTGAAGCACCCAGAAGACAAAGTGCGTTACGAGGGAGGAAGGGCGCTGTTGTGCTGCTCGGCTACAGGATCACCAGCTCCAGACAAATACTACTGGTAAGAAGAACAGCAGTTTTATGCAGTAATACACACAATGGCATGTTAGGGGTGAGAGGAACGGGTCTTTTTTCAAAGTAAAAATACACTGAAAGGGGAATTTTTAAAAAAATGACATGCTTCATAATAGTTAAAGGAGACTAAAAATACAGAATTAAATGTTAAATGGTCTGAATTTATATTACATTCATCATGCTTTTCTGAACATACCAACCATTCAGCGTGTTTTTAACTTGTCATGTTCATCCAATCTCTCTCACACATCAATACAGAGATCAGGTTTAAATTCCTTGCCAATGGGTACATCTACATGTGGTAGGGAGAAGCTGGAACTGAACCTGCAACTTCCAGTTTGCAAAAAGTCTACTCTTCCAACTGAGTCACAATCACCACAGTGTAAATGTACATGCAAAGTAATTGTAAAGATTTTAAGAAACAATTCTGAGTTTAAATTATTTCAGTTTTTACAGCTGATGTGCCGATAGATTTCTCTTCCTGGTCCAGAAGAAGCATTAACAAATAAAAATGCTAAAATTTAACCAGAGTTGAGCATTACATTTGCAAATGAATGTGCTTGGTTATTATTTTCATTTCATTGGATATGGTCACATACAACAGGACTGAATTTATTTGGATTAAAGTAAAGTTTTAGGCCAGCCAGACTTGTAGTAAGAATCATTAATAAAAACTTACAAAACATGTAGCCTTCACCTCCACTAAGAATTGCATGTGCTGACTTAAGGAGCTTTATTAAGAAATCAAAATCTAAATAAACTTAAGTAATCTGTGTCCTTTGTATCTCTACATTTCTATAAAAATAAACCAGGTACCACAATGGGACGTTGCTGGATAAGAACATGTATAAGTATGGAAATGACCTTGTGCTACGAGACCTAAAGCTAGAGCAGTCTGGGGAATACTACTGCAAAACCAGCAACGCTGCAGGCAGCATCAAGTCGTCTCCAGCTCACCTTACTGTGATTGGTACGTACAGACTTAAGGAGAACATAAAACATAAAACCTCGTATCACAATAAAAACGTCTTTCTTCTAAATGCAAATATAGATTCATGCTGCTTTTTATTCTTTTCAATTTTTTTTTTTTTTTATCAATTAAATCACTGATGTCAAAGCTGACCAACAGTGTTGATTTTCGTAAGCAAGCAACACACAGCATTTTCCGCCAAAAGCAACACTTTGTTTTTGCTTGCAGGTAAAGCAGATTTATCATATATGCAACATTGTTTTTGCAATAAGAAGCCAATTTTTCGTACATTGCATTTCCTCTTTATCAGCTCCAAAGGAAAACATTTTGACATGATGATGGCGAGATGCTAGGTGGGATTATGACTCAGGATGACTCTTATCCTGGTGCATTTGACAATGACGTATTGAATTTTCCACAGGCTCAAGTAAAACCACTGACAGAAACCAAACAACCACAAATAATTTGACTGTATAAAAAACAGCCGCTGCTAAAATTGAATACACCCTTTGAGAGGAATGCCAGACCTGGGCTACATTCAAGTCATCCATGAGGCATGTTGATGCATTAAGAAGAATCATACAAAACCACAGTGCTCAAAAACCCCAGGAAAGAGAGAGTCACCTCACACCAAGTGGAAAAAGCAAAAGAAAGTAGAAATAGCAGGAAAATCTAACTGAGCTAAGGGATTAGGTTTTATTTTGTTTACATTTGTTTGAAATACAGTCGTCTCATGATGGATTTTATTTTTATCGTTTGAAGTGGCTCTAGGTGCAGAAAACCCCAGACGGCAGTTTTTCCTCCAACATGCAGTGCATAAACTAAACTCTACATGTTCCTCTCTCAATCAAGAAACAAAATGTTGCCACATCAAGGAGGGAGAACTACAGTGCCCTCTTTGCCCCCTTGTATATTATACTATTCTTTTTAATTTTTGTTTCACATTTTATACAGTCAAGCAAGTTTTATATCAGACAATGACAACCTAAATAAACCGAAAAGAGTGACTTTAAAAAGATGATTTCATTTAAGAAAGCCAAAAAAATGATGTATATCCATCCATCCATCCATCCATTTTCTGTTCACCCTTGTCCCTAATGGGGTCGGGAGGGTTGCTGGTGCCCATCTCCAGCTACATTCCGGGCGAGAGGCGGGGTACACCCTGGACAGGTCGCCAGTCTGTCGCAGAAAAATGATGTATATGAAACACAAATTACCCCTTAAACCAGTTTTTTTTGACCTACTAATTCTATGTGCTACTCTTTAAGACAATACCTGCTATCAAACATTTCTAACAACAGGCATTAAGTGTTACGCTGGTGTGGAGGAATTTTAGCTCACACTTGCCACATTGAAGCGTTTTCAAGTAAGAGCAACCTGTTTACTGTCCTTCCACATCTCAATTAGATAGAAGTCTGGACATTTTACCAAGTCAGTCCAGAACTATAATTTGACTCTTTTTGAGTTATTCAAAGGTGGTTTTCAATTCAACTCATAATATTTATTCCAAAAGGAAATTATATGTTGTTATAACTCATATCATCCAAGTATCTTCAAATAGTGGTTGGATGGCGATGTTGTGGGCAGAAAAGATCTCCAGTAGCAGTCAGTCTTGCAACAAATCTGAAGAGGCTTTTAACTGAATGGTAAATTGCCTGTACTTGTATAGCAATTTATCAAATCCAGAGGACTCCAAAGCCTCTACACACACTGATGGTGGCAAGCTACTAGTTTGCAACCACAGCTGTCCTGGAGCAGTTTGACAGAAACAATACTACCACACACTAGCTCCATCAGTGACCACCACTGGCAGGCAAGACAGGCGAAGTGTCTCGCCAAGAACACAACAAAGGAGATGGATGGAACAGCAACTCAAACCAGCAAACCACCGATTATGGGATGAACTTCTAACACCATCACCACCATTGCACCAGAAGGCTGTTGCTGTATGATAGTTCAGTTTCCAGGCAGTAGATAATATTCCATACTGAAATGTCCTGGATGATACCATCAGTTGTTGGCAAGCACTACTAATCCACCTCATTTGCTTTTGCCACTTCTCTTTAAATATTTGTCTGGCCGAATGGTTAGAAAGCCGGGTAAAGAGGCGTTGGAGTCGAGGATATGATCCTTTCCCGTAATGATTGTTGGAAGAGACGGTTTTAGCTTCCCACTCAAAGCCTCTTTTCTAACTCGTCTGGGATTTGGGTTAGGAGTTCAAGTATTATTTGGGCTTTTGAGATGCTAATCAGCTGCTCTCAGTTGTAAAAACAATATGTTGTAGCCACAGCTATGCATCATAGCAACTGTCTGGAAGTTTAAAAAATGCAAAAAATATTTCCAGCTGCACAGTATCCAATTGCAAAGGGAATAATTGCCCAGACATTCAATGCTTGAACCAAAGAAATTATGAACAAAGGCCTCTAACAGGACATATCAGTAATGTAATGTAACAGAGTTAATGTAACAGAGCTACTCCAACATGATGCCACCATTAACATAAAATATTCTTCATTTATTTATTGTGTATTTAAAAATCTCCACATTTTCAGGTTTCTATTTAATTAAAATTTTATTTTATCTGTAGGTACTTTATTTATATGCAGTTGTTTATGTTGTTTTTAGATACATGTTTTACTCAATGGGGTATTTTTTGATAACAAGAGAATTTCCTCACTGTGGGATTAATAAAGGACTATTTTATTAGCAAAGCAATCCAAGATCTAAGCTCTAGATTCTGATGTTTGCATTTCTATAACTCAATTCTAGAGCTTTCTAATTTGCTTTATATCATTGTTATCGCAACTACATAACGGAGACCCACATGAGCTTTAGTCTGTGACCTGATGGCTAGACATTTCCCTCCCGGATTGTCTTCTGCAGAGCAGAACTGATTGTTTTTTTTAATAATGGGAGATCACTAAGGTTGTGAAACACAAAAGCAACCCTAGGACATCATTCTACTACCAACATGTCTGACTGTTAGTTTCATGTTCTTTGGGTTCTTTTTAGTAAACAATGGTTTCAGTATCAGAGTGCTCCAGAATGCCATTTTTTTAATGTTTTTTTTAATCAGATCTGTTTCTTATTGTTGAATCAAGAATACTAACCTTAACTAAGGCTGGAAAGGAGTTTTATGGTCTTCAAAGACCTTTGGTGACCTTTTGGATGAGTCGTTGATGAGCTCTTGGAGTAGTTTTGGTGTTCCAACCATTTCTGAGAAGGTTCACCACTGCCCCACATTTTCCCCATTTGTCAACAATGGTTCTCACAGTGGTTCACTACAGTCCCAAAATCTTAGAAATGACTTTGTAACTTACTTTGGACTTGTAGATATCAACCTCTTTTTTTTCTAATTTGTTCTTGTGTTGCTTTATCATATATTTTACTTGACTTCATGCTGTCAAACAAGTTCTGTTAAAGTGAATTCTTAAATCTTCACTTTAGAGTAGTTATGCCTTGGTTGGATTTGCGAAATTAAATCAAAGAATGTGGTAAATCATAATTAATTTGTGATTAAACAAGAGAACTGATGGCTTTCTCATGCAGGGTTTAGTTTTCCCTTGAAAAATGAAAAATGGAATTTGAAAAACTGCTTTGTATTGACTCCATGACAAGAAACATTCAAGTGTGACAAAAAAAGTTAAAACAGTTCAAATCTAAGAGGGAGCAAATACATTTTTACAGCACTGTAGATAGAGCCTATTCTCCATGGTTCTTGTTAGGTAAGGCACAAGACAGAGCAATTTCCCTCAGGCAACAAATAAATCCCTGCAGCCTAAAGTTCATTGTCACAGGAGACTCCAGCATGCGAGAAGAATAACATCTCCACCTCAGAGGAGAAGTACATGTACTAGTCTTGAGATAAATAATTTGTTTTTGTGTTTACATTTTTAATTTGAACACTAATAAACTATCTTAATCGTAATCGGAGCTAGCTCAAGACGTAAGTGAACTAAACTGCTAAAACCTCAAAAAACATTTGAGGCCCACATGAATCCTTGAATTTTAGATTTTAAAAAAATGTTATTTGTTGATTAGGAATGAGAATTCTATTTTATTTGATTTGATTTGCCGGCTTAAAGTTAAATATTTAATTTTTTTTACAATGTATATTAAAATTTAAAGTAACTGACTATTTTCCAAACACTAATGTTCATTTAATTTATTGTTATTTTAACATGGTTATAAGTTGTTGCCACAAGTCTTATCTCTCTTGTGTTGCAGCTCAGTTTTTTTCACAAATACATTTCATTAAATAATAACTAATTATTTGTGATTGCTTTTAAGCTCAGCTAATTCAGCTTGGCCTCCTCCCCCGAATCCACCAGATCTTTATTGAAACAATGTTGTTGGTGGTGAAGTTCTTAATATGAAAAGGGACCCCGAATTAAATTCAGCATACATAATTAGTTAGACAGGTCTCATATTAGGAAAAGCAGCAGAAATGCAGCGTTTACATAATCATATGCCAAAGGAAGCTTATCTTGTTTTGCTACGTCCACCAATTATTTGGAAATTGAGGGGTACCTAACAAGAGGGTGGTTGAATTTCAGGATATCAAGTGCAGTAATTGTATTTATATAGTATCTAGCTAAACAATTACTGTTTGAAAAAAAATTTAATTTAAATGATCTGTAAATACATGTTCACTTCATGTGTAATAATAATCTAACCCATGCTTCACTCTCCTAGTTAAACACGTTGATGCCAATTTTTCTGTGTGTGCTCTACAGAATAGGTTATGTGACTTTCTTTGCAGTTTGAATAATCAATATGAATGTAAACATGTCCATTAATTTTATTTTACCATATTAGGTCTAATATATGATTCCAAACAGAATGTCTGTCAGATGCTAGCAAATGAAGAAACTGAAACCACTGTAATTGTAGCATTCTTCTCTATAACATTTGAGTTGTGAGGACTGCATGTCAATATTGTGCCACACATCTTAACGCTGGATATAATCTAATTCACAGCTAACGGATCACCAGCATGCAATGCCACTCCTGAAATGCACCTCATCAGATTACCAATGGACTGCGTTCAACCTGGCACTCACTCCAAGTACTACAATGCTGGTCGATGCTCTCACAACAAATGCCCGGGATCCCTCGACTTTGACATGCGGTGCAGAGACGGAGCTGGATTCTGCTGTGGTGTACAAGAAATGGAGAGTCGAAACATTGACTGTGGTACCTACAAACTCCCCATACGAGCGGTGAAACAGTGCAGCTGTCAGAGGTGTGTGCAACCTACCGTGCTGGTTCGTGGCCGAGTTGTGGCAGCTGACAATGATGAGCCTCTGCGATTTGGGCATATTTATATTGGTAAAGGTAGAGTAGGCACCACAGGATACCAGGGAGGGTTTACATTGCAAATTACTCCAGATACACAAAGATTGGTGGTAAATTTTGTTGATCCTACTCAAACGTACATTGACACTCCAAAGGTGTTCATTTTTGACAAGAAAAGTGGCTCCATCTATCATAATGTGAAAGTGATGAGAAAGCAAACACCAGTTGATATAAATCCAGGAGAGACCAATTTTATAGACCTTGGGGAAATTAAAGGGGAAGATCCCATAGGGCAACTGGTCATTCCACCCCACTCCTTCCTTAAAGACAACGGAGAAATCTATGAGGGGACAGTGAAAGCCAGCATCACATTTATTGATCCAAGAAACATAACGACAGCAGCAGCAGCCCCTGGTGACCTCAACTTTGTGGATGAAGAGGGTGACATGCTGCCATTAAGGACCTACGGCATGTTTTCAGTTGACTTTAGAGATGAGACCAGCAAGGAGGTTCTTGGGACAGGGGCAGTCCAAGTTCTCCTTGACACGCAGCATGTTAAAATGCAAGAACACATTCCCACAATGAAGCTGTGGTCTTTAAACCCAGATACTGGTGTCTGGGAGGAGGAGAGTGATTTCTCCTACAGCACAACTACTGGTGATCATGGACGAAGCAAGCGTGAGGAGCGCACCTTTCTAATAGGCAACATGGAGATTAGAGAACGTAGGCTCTTCAATTTAGATGTGCCTGAAAACAGGCGCTGTTATGTTAAAGTGCGTGCCTACATGAGTGAAAAGTTCCTTCCTTCAGAACAATTGGAGGGAGTTGTTATCAGTTTGATAAATTTGGAGCCCAAACCTGGTTATTCATCTAATCCCAGGGCATGGGGTCGGTTTGACAGTGTCTTAACCGGACCCAACGGGGCTTGTTTGCCTGCTTTTTGTGATGCCATGAGACCGGATGCTTACACTGCTTATGTCACAGCCATACTAGGTGGAGAGGAGCTGGAAGCAGCTCCGTCTTCCCCTAAGATGAATCCAAACATCATTGGAGTTTCCCAACCTTATCTAGATAAGTTAGACTACCAGCGTTCTGATCATGAGGATCCAGCTCTAAAGAAAACTGCATTCAGAATTAATTTGGCAAAGCCTAACCAGAACAATTTTGATGAGACAAACGGACCAATATATCCTTATCAGAATTTATTAGCTTGTGAAAATGCTCCTGTGGACGCAAACCATTTCAGATTTTTCAGAGTGGAAAAGGACAAGTATGAATACAATGTGGTTCCTTTTGAGGAGAATGACTTGACAACCTGGACGGGAGACTACCTCTCTTGGTGGCCTAACCCCCAGGAGTTTAGAGCATGCTTCATCAAAGTCAAGATTCACGGCCAGAAGGAAGTGATGGTCCGGTCAAGGAATCTGGGAGGAACACATCAAGAGACGAGGGGCAAACTTTATGGTATTAGAGACATTCGCAGCACCCGTGACATGCGAGAGGCTAACACCTCAGCTGCATGTGTTGAGTTCAAATGTAGTGGCATGTTGTTTGATCAAGCGGAGGTGGACAGATCACTCATATCATTGATTCCACAAGGTAGTTGTCGAAGGATTAGTACCAATGGCCTTCTACAGGAATATCTCATTAAACATCCGCCAGTTGCTCAAAACAACGAATCACATGCATTCACCATGTTAGCCCCCGTTGATCCATTAGGACACAACTATGGCATCTACACAGTCACAGACCAGAATCCCAGAGTTGCCAAAGAGATCGCCATTGGCCGTTGCTTTGATGGCACCTCCGATGGTTTCTCAAGAGAGATGAAGTCAGACTTTGGTGTGGCACTGACCTTTAGCTGTCCAGAGAAAAAAATTAACAGAGAGAGCCTCTTCCAGCGTCTGCAGACCAATCCGGGTCAAACATTGTCTCAGATGGCAAGGGACATGAGGGAAATAGAGGGTCTGCAGGTGCAGAGATCATCAACCCAGGTCGTGGCTTTTCCTTCAGAGCAGCGGGGAAGGACCCAAAGTCGGCGAGCTAGTTCTGCAACCAGAAGGAGAGCATCCATGCGAGCACAACAGCGCCAATAGATGTGTTATGAAGTAGGTTATCTACAGTATGTTTACCATGATGGTAATGTTGAAATGGTCAATGCCTTCTTTTTTTAATTCCTTGCACACTAGTGAAGACTAATTTGAAGGCCCTACATCTAGACAGTAATGGTTGCCTGTCTAATCAAAAGTATGACTTCCTGACAGAAAAAAAACAAAAACAAATTAAAAGACTGAGACATATGGGCAAAATCTAGTGTAGATCATTTGTCTTATAGTAACTTGAATGTTTTGGTTTTGTTAAATTTGCTTCATTTCTCTTATAAAAGGTAAATATCACTTGACTCTTCATGACTTAGTGCCTTGTATTTATTTTTTTGCCTATGTTCTAATTTTATGAATGAATATGCAATATTAACAGTGGACCTAAGAGCTTTTTATGGGGTGCATATGTGGGATTTTATTTCACAGACATCTTTCAATGCTTAATTTAAAACCAAACTTTCAAACATAAATACTTTAGTAAACCAAAGTACTTCCTAACTGTAAGCTGCCAATGCACTCATACTTTCAAGATCCAACATAAGGTCTTTGCTGACAGATACTGGGCCTGTTTTCCGCAAATTTGTAAACTCTTTCCACCGACAGAAGGTCAGTTCAAATCAGTGTGGTATGACATGCCAAGATGAGTAAGAAGTATCATTTTAGACATACTCAATAACGTTTCACCAAAAGTAATTCAGCCAAATGTTTGTCCCCACCTACTTCAAATGTGCCAGACCACAGTTGTCACTTAGACAAACATGGATGTCATTAGAGGCAATTCATGAAAGGAAAATAAATTATTGCTAAAGTATGAAATAATTTCCTATGCACATTCCAGATAAACATACAAACAAACTAAATATAATCTAAACAATGAATTTGTATTTCTTTCCTCTTGCAGTAAAAGACTTAAACAAGTTTTGCATGGTCTTTGATTTGTTGCTGGGGTTTTTGAGCTATCCTAATGTTTGAAGTGTGACAGTAATAATGAAACATCAAAACTGGAAAAATTCACCATGTTTTAAATTACAGCACACAGTGTTGAGTTAGTAGGTAAATGAAACCACTCCAAGAGTATGATTAAAAGTTAATGAATCCTTAAGAAAACTCATATGAAATAACGACATAAAGAAGGATATCCATCCATCCATCCATTTTCTGTTCACCCTTTGTCCCTAATGGGGTCGGGAGGGGTGCCGGTGTCTATCTCCAGCTACGTTCCGGGCGAGAGGCGGGGTCACCCTGGACAGGTCGCCAGTCTGTCGCAGGGCAACACAGAGACATACAGGACAAACAACCATGCACACACACACTCACACCTAGGGAGAATTAAGAGAGACCAATTTACCTAACAGTCATGTTTTTGGACTGTGGGAGGAAGCCGGAGTACCCGGAGAGAACCCACGCATGCACAGGGAGAACATGCAAACTCCATGCAGAAAGACCCCGGTTTTCTTCATGTTACTCTGTACGAAAAGCTAAATATAAAATATGATGAATTTAATTATTTAACACATCAGGTTGGGAGTTTAATGCCAATGAAAACATGAAGAGATATTTAGATTGTGTTTCAGCTGGCTGGGAATCAAACCCAGGACCTTCTTGCTGCAAGGCAACAGTGCTACCAACTGCACCACTGCGCAGCCCAGTTTAGAAGAATAGAATAATTAAATAAGAGACAATATTTTGTTTATTCAGTTTATTTTTTTTTTCAGCTTTGAATCTGAGTATTTTTCTTACAGCTTTCTTCTATCAACAGTTTGAGAACAGCAAAAACTCAATATTAAAGGTTTGTAATTAATTGTCTGTTTTCTTAAAAGGAATAACTAAACTACATTGAAAAATGTTGTGAACCAACTAATCAACAAGCCAAATCAAATTAAAATGTGCTAACAAGTACAGCTTTAAAAGACTCTTAGTACTAGGAGCAACACATGACTTTTCTGGAGATCAGCGCTGTCAAAAAATTTAAATATGGTTCTGCAAATAAAGGTTTTTCCAGAGGTTAATAGAAAGGGTTCAAATAAACTTTAACATACTATTCTTTAATAGACAGATGCCCAACTTTTTTCTAAACTGATCCTCCTTTTAGTTGTGTTTTATCCTTTCAGATGTGGCTATTCCACTTGCCGGCAGAAACAAATTATTGAACCTGCCAGGGATATGGATACTTTTGGGCTTAACTTTTCATTGTATGAATGTTATTATATTTCAAGATGTAATGAGACTGGAACTTGGTATCAACACATGTATTTTCCTATGTGACTGTGATCAGTATCAGGGACAAAAAAATTTAATATTCATATAAACAAGTGACAAAATAGTTTTATAGTTACAGAGCAATTGTTCGTGGTTCACAGAAAATAGCTCTGAACTGCAGCTCAGTCCTGGAGGCCAGGGATTTCTTCAATTGAGCTTCTTGAAGGATACATTAGCTTTAAAATAACTAGCTTAATAGCAAGTAGTGTGTCTGTACAGCTGGGCAAAACTTGCATTATATGTTTTCACATAAATTATGATGTTTTAATCTTAGTCTTTTTGAATTTGCCAATATGTTCATACTCAGCTTATGTTGTTTTGTCCACTTGAATCTCTTGCTTTTTTTGCATCAGAGTTTCATTTCATTGGTAAGGCTCACAATTCTCAGTAGACCATTTCTTTGTTTAAGTAGCACATTGCATTGCTGAAACAAAACAAAACAAAAAATTCACATTGGTCATGGTGTAAGTGAATACCGTGAAAAACAAACACTTTTGGAGGCTTTGGGCATGGAAGCTTTTTGACAAATATCTTTTTAACTTGAAGTCATTATTAGTCTTAAAATTACATGGAAATACAAGCCCAGAACTTGTTTATCATTAGTCTAGCCTTTTGTAAGCCCATGGGATAATCTATTCAAGCTGAACTAATTTGCATCCAAATAGAAATGGGAGCACCATTGCCCTTGGGGAAACAGGAAGAAGTCGACAAGTAAATACAGGCTTAATGTTAATTAGAAACTAGGACTGGCCTGAGGTCTAGTGAAACGGTTGTAGTTTTGCAAACATCAAAACAGGGTAATTTTCTGCAAACTAACTCAAACTCGACTTTATCATCAACAAAACGCTGGGCCCCAGTATTATTATAAATGAGTACACCATACAAGTGCTAACCAGCACACTAAGCATTTGTTTGTTGTCAGTTTTGGTATCACATTTAAACATGCTCTGCAACAGAGTGATATAAAATGTTTTGAAAATGGGCTATAAAGAGTCTATCTAAATTACAACCATATAAACCTACAGATACATTTGGCAGCACTTTACAGATAGCCCTCGTTTCCAGAACTGCACTCACAGTGACAGTCTGGGGCATCTTCGCCATTATCACCACTCTCACTAACCACAAACCTGTTTGCAGAAACATGTTAAGACTTCCAGATGAAGACAAAAATCTCCCAGCTCCAGATGCTCGGTTCGCCCAGTAACAAAGATGATAATTGAATCCATGTGTCAAAAGAGATAAGTCTTCTAATGCAGTGGTGTGTCAGGTCAGTTGAGGCCACTCAACAGATGTACTGCAAATAAAGGAAATGTCAAACTTTAGACTTCAAAAAAGAAAATAGAAGTGAGATTATCTCCTGATGGATTCAATCATTTCGTTCTTTTATTGAAAAGGGGAATGTGGTCTTTGGTCTCACTGTCTGTCACTTAAAGGATCCTGATTTTGAAAAAGTGGTTGCAGCTGAAGAATGCAGCTGCTTTTTTTTTTTTTCAGAAAATGCTTTGAAAAGAGAATTTGCTTTGTCAAGAGATATTATCCTGGAAAAAGCCAACTGTCTTCTCCAGGTCCCTATGTCTTGAGAGAATTTAAACAAGTTTAAGGGACCTTTTCAATGTTTGTCTTTAATGGCGTGAAAATGTTTCAAATGAATAAAGTGAGCCTGTTCACACTAACATGGATATTTTGCAAAACGAGCTCACATGTGTGTTGCGCTTACCTATCTCATCCACAGCTAGCAGAATTTTGTCTAAAACTATACATATATTTTTTTAGCAATACACTAGTTTTTGGGATGGACTTGACACCCAACTTTTTGCCATTCTACTACAAAAAAATAAATGTTTTTAAACTTTTAAAAGAAATATATTATTTTGATCGAGTCAGACTGTGCCGCAGCAGTTGACTTTTTTTACATTCATATTCTACAATTACTGGTCAACCAAAAATATTTCATAAGTTGCTATTCAACTCATATTTTGAACATCTGAAAGAAACCAACTCAAGGTCCTTTCTGACAGACATTGAGCCTGCTTCCCACAAATTGGGAAACTCTTTCCACTGAAGATAAGCTAAAGAAAACTATGGTATGGCATGCCAACATGGGATAGTTTTAGACACACCTTATAATGGTTTTTACAACGGTGATTTAACCAAATGTCCATCTCCACTTACTTTGAATTTTCAAGACCACAGTAGTAACTTAGACAAGCATGGATCTCATTTGTAGCATGAAGTATTTGAAGCAATCAGTCTGGTGGACAATGTAGGGAGGGAGCCAAAGATTAAGATGAAAGTAATCAAAGATGTCGACAAACAATAGGAAAAATAATTTTCCTGTTGTTTATTGAGAAGGGTATATATATTTTTAAGTTTTATTTTTAAATGGAATGCATATAAAAATGGACATGTTTTTGTTCATGTTGCTTTCACATTGTCTTTCTACCTTGAGAGATGCATATCTCACTTTCAAATCAAAGATGTGATGATTTGGGAATAACTTAAAAACACATTTTAAAGATTCTAATTGTAAAAAAATTGGTTCCAACAAAAAAGAAATCCAAAGAGAGATCAATTTCCAAACTTCTAACATAACATTAACAACATAAGAGAAAATTCAAGTGTTTACTCTGCCACTAGTGTATGAAAAAGCTATCAAAGTGAAATGGGAGCATTGCGTTGGTGGAGATATGAGGCGTCATGTATATCTCAGTTATTACCTGAACATTTGCGTTAGCTATGGCATTTAGACATGTTTGGAATATCATTCAATGCTTTTGGCATTTCCAGGTGCTAATGTTGTGTTTCCTCTGCTAAGCCAAACTGCCATGTTTAGGCAACATATAACTTTTTTTTTGTCTTTTTCTGTGAAAGTAAACTTCTTGCTTTAGTTTATATAGCAAAATATCTTGATTTAGTTTACCCTGCAAAGCCACTTGACCAGTGGGACATATTGTACTGTATTTGCTTCATTAAGTTCACAACTTATGCAGAACAGAAAACTGGGCTGCACTTGACAAGGAACTAAGTGTGCTTCTAGGAACATGCAAATAATCTATTTTTAAAGAAATGCTTTCTTTATTTGGGTCTGGTTTCATGAGACCCTCTGGTTCAACCCAGACATAACAAAATAGGGTTTCCAATAAAAAAATTTAGAAAAACACAGTCTCATGAGAATGATCAGTGAAAAGGAAAACGACCATGTTTCTTCTCTGTTGGTTATGTATTCCTTTAAGTTTTAAAGCAGAAATCCTAAAAGTTTGAATCAAGAATTTGTCAGCAAGTATGAGCAGATTCAGCTCATATCCTCCTTGCATAGCACAGGTGGTCTCAGTGAGATCATAATTTATTTAGAAGATAAACCAGGAGCCCTTTCTTCAGTAAATGAGGCTAAATGTGTGTTGGTCACAGGGCCCTGGGCATGGCATAGAAGAAAACATAAATAAACCACTGAAATCTTGACAGCACTCTGTATTGTATAATTGATGCATGATAATGCTGACTGCTTTGTTTATTTCTGACCTACATTTTAGTGTGTAAATTGTGTCTTGTATTGAATCTATAATTAAAGTATGAAACTGTAAATAAAGGTGTAAAATGACTAATGTTTGTCTGAAGGAAGCATTCATTACTAGATGTAAATTACACCCTGGCTGGGTCACCAGTCCGACACAGAATCAACACCAAATACACTTTCACACCAACTAACTTAACATGATAGCTTTGGGAAAGTGGGAGGGAGCAGGAGGAACCAGATAAAACCATGAGAACTTCTGAAGTCTAAAACGAAAAGGCCAGAGACAAAATCTGCACCAGATACTGTCTAGGTCTAAATTATGTCCCTCACCTTCCTGCTGTGCTCCTTAATCTTCATAATACTTTTTCTTCATATCTGTTCTCCAGTAAACCTCCAAGGTCTTTACAGAACAGCTGTATTTTTAGTTTTGGTTCAGTTACAAACAGGTTGACTGGTTGCTATCAGTTTATTTAGGAGAATCAGGGCTCCACCTTAATGACTTTTATTTGTAAAACATTAAAATATATAACATGTACCTTTAATTTTAAAATGATGTACTGCTTTGTACTGTCCACTTACGTGGCATACTCATTAAACATATTGAAGTTTTTGGCAAAATGTGAAAAGCTGAGAGGGGTGTGAATACTTTTGGAAGACATTGTAAATAAAAGGGATAGTTACTGAAACATTATGCATCTGCATGAAATCTGTGAAGTGACAAATTCTGCCCCATAAAACAGTAGTTGTAGTATTAGAAATAGATTATTTCTTTCGTGATAAATCCAATATAATGTGCAAAGCCCTCATGAATTGGTCAGACACAAATATATTCAAAGATGCAGACAGAGATAAACATGAAAAATACTTCAGATGCAAAGTGTTTTCTTTTCAAAGGTGCCGAGCGTTTGAAACATACTGAGCTGATACTTGGGATAGTGCAGTTTATCTTCAGCAAACCTATAAAACAAATCTGGGCAGACATCAAGTACTTTAGCAAGCATTTCATTCTTGAGAATTGCATACAAAGCACAATAAAACAAAAAGTGCATTTCTCTTCCAGTTTCATATTTTAGTCACACAGAGAACATCTTCAGTCCTCCTCTGGGACTGAGTGACATCATCCAGTTTCTAATACTAGAGGAAAAGTGAGAGGTTTTGGTTTTCACACACTCGCCTCTGTTTTTTAGTTAAGCTCCATGTCACTTAAAGCTCTGGACCATAAACATTCTTTATTACAATTTAAGTTTGTAATTTTGGTTTATGTAAAGTGTCACTAACCCATTCATACTTACAAGTTTCAAAATAAAATAATTCAATTCGTTCAATATTACACCTCTCTCACCAGTTTTGGGGTGTTTCTACGCACACCCAGGAAATAGAGCACAGCTCCACACATGTATTTTTCAATATTTATTGTATGTTTATATATAATAACATAAAGAATTCATTAAAATGGAACACATGAAAAAGTACATTGCACTTGTCCAACCCTTTTACCTATGGGGCGTAAGTTCAACATGTGGAGCTGCAGAAACCATTCCTACAAGTTTACTTTGACTTCCATACCCATACTGAACGGCTACATCCCCGGAGCTCATTACCCTCCAGGTGATGACTTATGGCACAGGAGGCTGACACCTCTGGTGCACAGAACAGATATTTTTAGCTAGGAGAATAATTCTTGTCATAAAGTTGCACAACAGGGAGCACAGTGGGGAGGAAAACCAGAGTGTTGAGACATGCTGTCACTGACACCTTTATGACTGGGCTCTGCATTTGCCAGAAAATTGAGCTGAAAGAAAATACACGGACTGATGGCGGTCACAGCTAAGGAATAAAAAACACACACTGGCATTGGTGAGCACAGACATATAAAAATGGTTTCTATGAGCCCATGGTGCATTTCAGGCCATGAACCTCCCTGCTGTGTCTGACCAAACCACTCTTCTTAAATCATACTGGGTCAATAGAATAAAAGCTTGCCTGTAACAAAGCCAGGAAAATATATATATATATATACTGTATATATATACTGTATATACTAACACCTCACAAATTAAACAGCTACTAGTTGCACCATTTTCATTGCTTCTTTTGTTGGGCCACAAATTGTCAAGTAACAACACTGTTTGGATTGTGAGATGAGCAGAATAAGTGTTTATACGTGCTCTAGTCCAAATAACTCAACAGTGAGTCTAACAGTTTCAGACCACATGTAAAGTTTGTTGATGAAAGGAAGAAAATTTGTGGGTTTAATGAAACCATTGTGGGGATGTTAGACACTTCAGATAATGTTACATAAGTGTTGAAGGAGAAGATTATGCTTAATTCATTACTACTTGATCACACATGAAGCCAGTTGTTTTTTTTTTTATAAAGAACATCACAATGTCTTATAAAGATAACATAGTTTAGATCTTAACAAAAGGAAATAGCTAACCATGATGTAACTCCTTGGCTTTTGTTTGTGGTTTGAATAAGCGAACAGTTTTTAAGAAGAAGTTATAAGAACTGACTGATTACCAGCTTGTTTTGATATCAGATTGACCTAACCAAGCAGCAGCAGAGATCACACAAACATCTGGGGAAGTTTTCATGAGATAATTGATCAAATAAGAAATAAAAACAAGACGTTTTAGAGTTTTATTTACAAAAACTAATATTGAAAACAAATCCTCTTTTTTTTACACCTCACAATTTGTTCTGTCAGATAAAGTCTTAATTAAATAAATGAAGTTTGTGAGGCCAGACAAACGGGATACGAATACTTTTGCAAAGAAATGTATTTGTTGTATTTTGCTGTTTCTCCATTGAGAAAAACATGCAGTAAAATGTTCACAACTCTTCATCTTAACAGCTTGTGTTAAACTCTGAACTTTGCCTGGTATACCAACAAGAAAAACGACTTCATGATGTCATGTCCTCTTCAAGACGGTCTCCTTAGTCCTGAGTTCTCAGCAAAGTAAAAACAACTCTTAGAACAACAGAGATAAGGCTTTGGAATGTTTTCGGATGACTTGTGGAAAAAGTCTTAAAAATAGGATGAACCAGCTGCGCGGAGATAACTCAGGTTTTCTGATTTGCTGGAAAAGGCCTGAGGGAGAGATGACTTGCGTGCTTCACGTACACGTCGCCATCCACCAGCTTTACTTCATAAACTTGTTGCTGTGAAAGTGAAACCACAAGACGAAAAGTCATAAGTGCTCGAAAATGATAAACAGCAGTGGAAAACAATTATATCTTAATGTGTGCAACTGATGTCATCTGTGAAAAACCAGACAATACTGACAAAAACCCAATGTGCCATCTGATCTAAAGTTTGCTTTATCCACCTCGGACCGCAGGGCAAAAACAAATTTTGAAACAATTTATTGAAAACAATTACTTTGCACTGGTGTTGCTGCCATTTTAATTAAATATAGCTATGCAAATGGAAGGATTAAAGATTATGCATTGATTCCTAAATAATTTTTTTGTCTGCTGCTGAAAGCTGGGATTAATAAAATAATAAAACATTTATTGTACCCTATGATATTTTATTATTACACACTGCAGGTCAAATTCATATTTTTCATTTCCACAAAATACATTATTTGCTCATATAATCATTTTATATGGGGATTTAAGCACATGGAAAGAATAAGGACACAACTAATAAGGCTTTTATTGCATCACTGACCTCTAATAATGTCCCAGACTTCCCAGTTCTGAGATCATAGCCATAGTCATGCCAGGGACAGAAGACCTGCAGGACTCCATCAGCCTCCTCAATGTCTCCCTCACACAGAGGACCCCCTGAGGTTAGTGCAGCAAACAGCTAAAGTTACTATGGTGGGGAATTTTTGTTAAAAACACAGGTGGATAACAAAGTGTGGGTTTCCACAAAATACAATACTTTTTGAGAAGCACACTCAGAAAAAATAAGAATAAAAAAACAACGCCTCCACCCCGTCTGCTACTTCTGTTTGGTGAGTTTTAGTTGATGACATCACAAGAGGCACAAGAATCAAGGTGAATAACATTGGAGGAGATTATAGCTTTGGACAAACTTTGAATCATTTGAGCTACACCCAACGTCATCCTGGTTTCTATTCCTAGAACCACCTTCACGCATTTCATTATTGTCAAATGTTCCTAAATAATTGTTGTGCTCTGAAACACTGCTCAGGAGTTTTGTTGTAGTAATATTTGCTAATGGCAAAGAAACAACCTAATGTTAATGTTTATCCATCGTCATCAGTGGCCATGCCAGCCTGGATATTCACGGCAGGTGCAGCAGAGAGCAAGGAAAAGAGTGTGAGCAGCGCTTACATGAGTATGATTAACAATGCTAAGACCTTCCTTTTAGCTGCAAATGGTTGTTTTTCACAGAGGTTGTTTCTGACATATTTCCTCGTATAACATGAGACAGATTATCTGTCTGATTATCCTCATATTATACTATCAGGATATAGTGACAGTTTTAACAAAATTGTAAAAACAAAACAACAAAAAAAACTTTTTTTTTAAATAAAAAAAAAGCTATTTCATAGTTTTAATCTAGTGTGTCTTATCTAAATTATTCTTCTTTCGAGAAAAAGTGAAGGTGACAATTGGTAATTTCTGAAAACCAGACGGCAGGGGGCAGAATGCTCCCCCCCCCCCATTTGTTTCTATCCTTCTAGTCTCGCATATTCATATTTGATTTTGCAAAAGAAACAATCGCCACATATGTCAACATGGGCTGCATTCATCATACACTGAGCAAAGCGCTGCTTTCCTTTAAACTAGGCAGAAATTAAGTGTGTTTTTACCGGAGTGAGCACAGCGGGCGTCCATGGCAAAAAACTGTCCCCTGACATAAAAGAGGCAGACATCGCTGTCGCGGCCGAGAGGGGAGTACATTAGACGGCAGGGCTTCTTGGAAAGCTCCGAGGCTCGGCCTATAAGTCTCCATGAAGCGCCCGTCGTGTTCCCTTCATCATCCTCCGAGCCAGAAGCCATAAATAACTGCGGAGTTATATGGTTTTGTAATTTGCGCAGCTACAGCCTTGTTTTTTTCTCACGGGTGCGCACGGTGTGCTTGCTGTTCGCAGCATGTAAATATTCCATATTTAACCACCAGACTATCACAGCTCTCATCCAGCAAGGAGCTACTGCAATCTGTGTCTGCCGAGCTGCTGCTGGCTCAACCTCAACCTACCGTCATAGAGCGGGATTACATATATCATATATGTATATATCTAACGTTTAAGCTATTTATGCTCCAGCAATCATATATATATATATATATATATATATATATATATATATATATAATGTATATAATACCAGCTATATAATGTATATATAATATATATATATATATATAATGTTTATATATATATAATGTGTATATATATATGAATGGATGGACCCAGACAGACCCCTCCTGTTCTTTGATTAGGGTCAGTCTGTTTCTAACAACACAGCTCCATTGTGTATTGTCTAGTACTTTGTTGGTGGCCTGTTGAGTTAATTAAAGACAGATTCTTACCAGATTCCAAAGTTGTGTGGTAAATGTGGAGCATAGCTTTTCATGTTCTCTATAACTACTTGAAAAGAAATCCTCAATTATTAGACAAGGAGCTTAAAACTGTTCTTTCATGGCGGCTAGGCAGCAGTAGTTGATTACTTTCAATTTCTTTCTCTAAAGTGATGGGAGTTATTGCTAATTATTTCAGTCATTTATTTATTTATTTTTTTAAAAACCAAATTCCATCTCAACTATTTGATGTATTTTGTGGTATTTTATTGAGACACTATCAAATTAGAGACAATACAATAGGCAAAATGTTTGTCAACTGTTTAATTTATGCTCCTGCAATAATCTTCAGGAATATATGGAGCAACTGACTTTAGCACCAAAATAATCCTGGCCCTGTTCCATAAAAACAGAGACACAGCTGAATTTGTGCAGAAGAAAATCTATTTGAAAAATGAAAATAAACGGCATTAATAGTGATATATAGTGATTAGGCATTAGATCATGACCACTGACAAGTACAGTGAATTACACTGATTATTTCTGCATCATGGCACATTACAACACATTCATCAGAAGTGCTTCGTGGAAGGAGCATGGCTGACCAATGCTCATGGATATGAGTAGGATAGCCTGGCCATAATTATTGGTATGTGAGGGAGAAGTGTCAGAATACACAATTTATTGCAACATGTTCTGTATGAGACAGCCAGGGTACTCATGCTTACTGCAGAAAGTGCATACTGTGATTCTTTATTGTTCCATATAATCCAGCTGAATCAGGTCACTAATTTGTGGTCACTAGAATGAAGTTTGGGAAGAAGCAGAGAGAGTGTTATGGTTTGGGCAATGTTCCGCTGTGAAAATTGGGGTTCCAAAGTCCGTGTGAATGACGCAGACCATGCATGCTCTTTCATGAAAACAGCGTTACTGGCTGTGGTTTTCTTCAGCCAGGATAATCCGACAAACCAAAACTGGGACAGTAACAGCTTTTGGAGCGCTGCAGCACATTTGGGAGTTTAAATTAGCTTCCAAATTTCTCAGATCTCAATCGCCGTGGTATGTGCTGGGCAAACAAGTTTGGTCCACGGAGCCCGCACCTCACAACTTGCAGGATTTAAAGGATCTGTTGCTAACATCTTGGTGCCAGATACCACAGCACACCTTGAAAGGTCAAGTGAAGTACTTGCCTCAGTGGATCAGTTCTGTTTAGAAATCAAAATGGGTCCAATAAACGTTTAGGCAGGCGGTTATAATATTATGCCTCATATGTGTATGTTGTTTTTTTGTCTCATCTGTTGTTTCTACGGCTTTATTAAATGTGAAATAATGAAACAGGACGTTCCGCCTCTGAGTAATGAAAGGTAGTGTCTAGACTGGTGTGATCTACAACAGAGGCAGCTTGTTCTGATCTGTGACTTTGAAAAACGGAGTCATGTAAGAGCGCAGTCTGAGCACAGAGAACTACAACACTTTTAGAATCCCCTGCAGGCAGGGGGAGAAAAAAAAAGAATGTTTCTGTAACTTGTCAGAAGCTGGATCTCTACAAAAGTAAATGAGACGAAAACAGAAGGCCAAAGTAAAGAAATCTAAGCTAGTTGACCAGGTTCTTAATTATGTTTTGTCCTAGACAGACGAAGTTCCACTTGTGAAATTTATGGTGTAGCAGTGAAAGTAGTTTTACTCTGACATTCTGAGTAATGATGTTTTGATATTTCTTTTTGTCCTTGTCACCATCGCAAGCTATGAGAAATTACTACCATTGAACACAAGAAATTGCAATGCATGAAGGTGTAAGTCACTGAGATTCTGAACATTGTTCAACAGCAAATCCTGGTAAAATGTTTGTGGAAATAAAGTAAAACACAGAAAAAAGAAAAAAAAACAGGAGTGGAAATCAGCTGGGGGGTTTTTTCACCTTTTTTATGACAAGTAGGCTTTGCTAATGTCACCTCCTGCTGTTCAGTGGTGTTAGACTGGAGAATAACCAGAGGTGTTTGTTACCAGCTATGCTCCAAGCAGTAAGTGTGTCTTATGTATTAGACTTTAGAGTAAAAGACTCATGAAATATACGATGAAGTGGGATTTGTGCTAGTGGCACTGACATCTCTGCTTTTCTTCGCACTGAGTGTTTGAGTTCACATGAAGATTTTCAATTGTAATGATCTCCTAGAGATTTGGGATTTTCTGGAGTGAAAAAATAAATAAAAAATACCACAGAAATGAAAATAATGCTTTGTGGAAAATCTGAGTCGGCCGTCTGGGGGGAATTAATAAACAAAGCTGCAGACAGTGAAAAGGAACTGGAATGATCATAGGAGTGTTGCAGTGTCCATAAATTTCTTTGACTTCTCATTCTAGCACTCTGGCCACTGGTCAGTGTAACTCTTTGCATGGGACAAAATATGGTGTGAAGAAAACATGGCATAGAAAAGATGTTAGGCTGAAAATAAAGCCAAAACTCATCCATCATTTCATCTTGTCCACAACCAAGGTGCTCTCAAATGGCTCCTAATACATCTGGAAGAACAGTTCTCTGGTCAGTATGGTTTTTATTACCGAGGCAAATAGTTGGGCCAAGCTCAAAAAAACAGTTCCTACTTGCACTGCCACTTGTTCTATTAAAGCTTGTCATTCACAGACAGGATCACAGTATGATTTACAGGAATTTTAATTAGTTTGGAGTACAGCTTCATCTTGATAAATTGGAATATCATTTAAAATGTAATTTATTTCAATAGTTCAAATAAAAGCAGACTTTCTCCTATGCTGTATAATATATGAAATCAGTAAAATAAATAAATATTACACATGTTTATTTCTGTTTAGTGTGTGCATTTGTTCGTAATACCTTGTGAGGGACCATTTTCCTGACACATACTACTTTGTGGGGACCTACTGCTCTGTTTTTGGGTCAGGATTTAGATTTAGGACTAAGGTGTGAATTGAGTTTTGGATAGGCTTAGGGTTAGGTATGTTATGGTTCAGGTTAGGATAAGGGTAAGGTTTAGGCTGTAGAAATAAATGGAAGTTAATGAAAAATCTCCAGAAAGACAGCCACGCAAACAGGCATATGTTTGTGTGTGTGGTGGATATGTGTGCTAATTTGTCACCTGGAATTAAAAGGAAGGCATAATATTAAGATGGGCATAAACCTTACAGTGCTCAGCACCTAAGAACACCATGGATACGTCCTGTAGCCCCAGTTAATGGAGTGAAAGGAAAATGTGTGTAAGGATAAAGGTGCACAAGCAACGTAACCCCAACCTAGATGGGATTGTGAAGCAAAGCTAATTCAAGAGTTGGAGGAGATTTATAAGATTTACAAACTTACACTAAATGCAGGTTTCCCTTGTAACATCACAAAGTCTGCATCTGGGAGTGAAAAAAAACAAAAAACAATTTAAAAGATTTTGGAGACTTTATGCCGAAAAAAAGCCATGTTTTTATTGATGAGAACTGTCACCTTGTTATTTTCAGAGAGGAGGAATGATGCCGCTTAATGTATTTTGTCACTTCTAACTCATCTCTCAGGCCATGATCTTTCACACAAAGAGGATTCTGAACCACATGAGCCATAGTTTTCTGAGAGATGCTTCTGGCAAATCAAGAAAGACAAACATGTTTCTAAGAGTTGTCTTATAATTTATTTAAAATTAAATTCAATTTAAGTAAGCAAAGACAATTGATGGACAAAGAGGGACATAACGTAATTACTCATATTAATTTTGTTTCATTAGAAAAAAAGATAAATGAACAAAAAGATTAATGTTGGGTTTATGAATTTAGGTTAATAGAGCTCATAACCTATTCACAGAATTCAATTGCTAAAAAAATGCTTACTATGGCTTTCATTGCTGCTTTGAGCTCATTTTTCCATTCTATTCAAAATGAACAGCCGCAGTGTCATTATATCAGTACTAATACAAATACAGACTCAGCATTTATGGTTGTTGAACTGGACACTAAAACCACAACAGACTCTTCTGCCAAGTTCCAGCATCTGCCCTCGGAGTCTCACAAAAAGCCTTTCATTAAATGTCAATCCATCCCTCATAAAATATTTTAAGTCATGGCATTGGTTTTACTTGGCTTTCTTGGTGCAAAGCTAGATGAGAGGTCAGAGCAAATCATGATATTAATATCTATGATCTTTCTATTTCTCTCTCCCTCTCTCTCCAAAACTAAATTCAAAGCTTTAATGCTGATTATTGCCATTCATTTTCACGAGCTCAACCTTTAACAAGACTCCTGACTTCTCCACGTCTTACAATCCAATTGACCTCAAATTAAGAAAAAAATAACACGAATATAACTTGGGAAGTTCAGAATAATAATGATAATAAAATTTTTGTGTTAATATTGGCAAAGTAGTGTAAAATCTTTTTGAAGAGAGACAATTTCTTGGCTAAGATGAGTTCAGTACGGATATTGTATATATATATATATATATATATGGGCACATCACGATCCTGGAAATCAAGGTCATGGTTAAGGAATGGCATGCGACTCCACCTGCATTCGTAAAACAGTCTCCTGTCCTGGCTGGTATTTGCGTGCGCACTGCAATAATCATATCCAATGACACGAGATGGCTGCTCGCACCAATAAAGATTATTAAACAGTTGGCAGGAGCTAGGGTGAACCGAAGACATTCTTTAGCGTTTTCCAAACATAAAGTTGCCTCGGTGCTGGAAAAAACAAGTGAAAGTCAAAATCAGTCATCAACCTACGCTCTGGTTCCAAATTATGGAAAGTTTAATAAAACAGAATGAAGCACATATCTTTTGTCATTCTGTGGATCGATATTATTCAGTTTCAAAAGAATCTGAGAAACAAAAGTTAGTAAATGACCATGTTCGGTCAGATATTGGACTTGATGTGTGAAGAGGCCCTTCTTTCAACTGGTCTTTTTCTGCATATGAAAATACATTTTTCATGCAAGCCCAAGAGAGAGAGGCCTCTTTATTTTGCTCTGACATCTCACATTGACCAAGATCTACATTTAAATCTAAAAGGAAAACCTTTTCTTTCTACACCGAATACCGAGAAATAGCATGAAAGCGTGACACCAGTGAGCAAACTGAATCTCATTTGACAGCTAAGCCTCTGTGTTCAGCACACTCTGAAATTTTGGGATGTTTTCCTTCATTCAGTTTGAAACGGAACAGCATTGTTTAGTTGAACCCATGAACCACTGAGTCACTCTTGCTGCAAAACCCGACACCCCAATTCACCTTCGCTTCCATGGCATACATGTCTGCAGGAGAGATCAGACTCTGCTGCATTCCTTCCATAGTGTCCTCATTTCTGATTATAACCAGACACAATACATCTTGTTCTTCAAGGTGCACAGCTCAGCAGATGGAGTGCTCAGGGAGGTAATGTCTGAAATGTAAGAAGTTCATCATCTGAAATGTATACATGGAATTCTCATAGCTTGCTCTATGATGATGGTTTTAAAGTGTGTTGCATAGTCTGTGTTGGGATTTGTTGACATTTATGCTGACTCCTAGAAAAAAAGAACGGGGATATGTGTGTGTGTGTGTGTGTTGTCTTCCAGAAGCCTGAACAAGTTGGATACTTTGTTCTGAAATGGACACATGACACATTTATTCTACTGTATCTGACTAAGTTGGTTGTAATAAGCGTTCAACAATTTAGAGGGGGATTTAATAGATCTATGAACTGAAATAATCCAGAAGGAGTTATCTAGTGTCGATAAAAGTAAGTGAGTTATTTCCTTTTAGTGCCTTTCACATCTTAAAGGAAGCAAAAAAAAAAACGACATGTTTTTTTGGGGGGGGGGGTTGGGATATGTATAGTCATTCCCAAAGACTTGTCATTCTCAAAGAAAGCAGTAAATTATGTAATATGGCTGGTTAAAATAGTAAAGGTAGCAAAACTATTAGTAAAAATCTTTTTTTTTTTTGTTCCAGAGGTACTAATTATTGCTAGTCATTACATCTTTTCTTTCAGTCTAATTTTCTCTCTTCTTTATGTCTCTCTCAGTGAAATAAAGACTCGTACAAATACAAATTTTTGCAATTATTTTGTGATTGTTTTTATGTGTAAAATACATTAATTTGATGTGTCTCTGCTGAGAAACTTTTAATTACATATCAGCAAGAACTGCATATGAAAGTTCTTGTTTGACTGTGTTTTCTTTAATATTAAAATTTTGACACACATTTGTAGAATACAGCTCAGACCTAGATGACATGTTTTACCACAGTTCTAACATTACATAACCAATCAATCTAAACCACAATGTATGTAAACTTCTGACTATACTTGGCAAAACATGCTCCACAATGACTCTGACAGACCTCACCAGAGTCTGGAGGACCACAGAATTAGTTATGGAGGGCCACATTTGGCCCGCAGGCCTTGGGTTTGACACACGTGTTTGTTTTAAGTACTTAACATTTCTATTGATGTTTATGTCTGTGCTTTTGACTAGTTGGTAACGTTTCATGCTATTTTGTTCACTTAAGAGTTAAAGTGAATTTGTTCCTCGAACCAAACAGAAAAAGGAGGAAAAACGATGACATGCATAACGTCATAAAGGAAAGAAAGTAAAACTTATATAGCTTTCATGCTTTCACTAATACATGAAAGTGCTGCATAGATCATCCCTCAGTTCTACCGAGACAGAAAGGTAGACAAAGGCACTCCAGTCTGACACGGTTAAAAAAACCACATGCATGACATCTATAAAAGCTGCTTCACCCCCTCCAGCAGACACTGTTCTCCTTACAGCCATGTAGTCTCTTGACCCTGCTGATCATTTTATAGATGGATACACTCCCGGTCACTTTCACATCAATATATTATTCATGGCCAGTCTGAAGAAAACACAAGTCAGGGAATTTAGTTTAAGATTTACAATCCTAACATCATGTGGTCTGTGAGTCATCTGGCTATTTTCCAGATTTACCAGAGGACTTACTGCCCTTAAATGCAATGATGGAAATCTTTTTCGCTCATGGCTATACGGCATGTCAAAAACACATTTTAAGCTGAAGGAAAGAACATGAGACAGGCCTCTTAAGGGAGAGAAAAAGAAAAAAAATATTATTGTTGAAATTTCTGTTTGAAATGGGCCCTCAGAGATGTGTTAGGTATGCTCCATTTCGTTGCCATCGGCAGCTTTTGCTGTGCCTTCTGTTGCAGGATTCAGGAGTAATTGTTTCTCTAAAGATTACTTAAAGCATCAATGAGTTCCAAGTGTCCCCATAATAGTAAACTTATGGGGTTGTTATGCATTATCTGGACCTCCAAAGGAGAGGAAACCTCTTGTGAAAGGCTATTACCATTAGACAAATAGATCTCACACTTGATAACAGAGATGGTGGCTTCTGTTCAAAATAAACATAATGATTCTATCACAGACAGATTAAAACTGGTCCAGAGTAGTAATAAATATGTCTGAGGCTGTGCACTGTTTTCTTGTTGCTCTGGAGATCTTAGGTTTTGTTTCACATAAATTCTGAGTATTTTTTACATTGTAGCTTCAACAGATCTAACAGGTTCCCCAGCTTCCTCCTGAGAGGTTAGCTTAGTGGCTTGTGGACATATGAAAGTTTACTAAAACAACATTAATCCCAGCTTGTCTGTCAGACTTAGTGAGTGTACGCTATCCCCGATGCAAAGTATTGAAAGGGACATTAAGCTCTATAACAGGCATATTGATAGAAACTGAAAGTGAAAGATGAAATGTGTTTTATCCCACAGCTACCACCCACAACACAACATTCAGTCAACTTTGTCCCCCACTAGGTTTCTTTCGCTTCTTAAAAGAGTCCACATGATTCGCATGGCAAAGGGATTAATTTGTAGTGGGGTACCGATCTATCTGGAATAGTGAGCTTTTGGACTCAAAGGAGAAAATATTCAGCATGGTATCTGTTTTCACAACATCATCAGGGAGACTTACGCAATGTTTTTGCAATTGGTGATACACTGGAATTGGAAAACATTGTTTTCATGATGAATATGATTCCATCTGCTCCAGACTCCTAAAGCCTTCTGGATATGATTTTTGCAGTTGCTACAACAGCATATAAACTGAATGTTGGGAAATGACCTCTGGACGAATCACTCTTTTTGTATCTTTGCAATACCCCTCAGAGTTAGACTTTTACCGTTTGATGTCATGTTTTGACAGAAGTGTTCAATATCGGCCCTCGGGGGGCTAGTGTCCTGAAGATTTTAAGTGTTCCCCTTGTTCAACACACCTGTTGGGAAGCTAATTAAACCACCTTGATTCTTCCTAAATGCCACCCAGCTGATTTAAGCAGAAAACTGATTGAGTTGCTTCTGCTCTACATGACAACATACTCCATAAATCCATCCTTAAAGGCTCATGTCTGCTTTTATGGTTTTAGAATAGTCTCAAAGTGGATGTATCCTGCTTTTAAATCCTCCCTTTTCACATTTAAATCATTCAATTGTGGTAAAGAGGGTTATGTCGTCAAGGAGCTAAAAGCGAGCACACAGCCCTAACACAAGGCACAATGTTACTGCTATCAAAACAATCAAAACAATGGCCAGGACATCATGTCAACACACAACAAATCCATGTCTAAAATAAAGCTCATTGTTGTAATTTTAGCAATATTTACAGCTCATCGCTATGCTGTGTCTTACATTTCCGCAGACGGAGACCTCACATCTCCATCAGATGAAGTATTTTGAGAAATCCTTCTTGATACTGGCAGAGAACCTCTTTGAAGAGATTGGTTAAATGTTATTTTTCTTGGAAATGTACCCACGCCAATGGAAAAAGTCCTTTTTGTTTGCATGAAGCACTTCAAGGACAAGTGTTTCAGCAATCTGATGCAGGAGGACAGTAGAGTGTAATGCATTTTGTGGGATAATACACCCAATGACCAAACATTTTGACTTATCCACTTGTAGCTTTGGCATCCTTGAACTTGGACTCCAAAATCACTGAGAAATGAAAATGCTTGATTTGCAAAAGTGGCTAGCTGGAAGTCTATGACCTTAGCAGTTCTACAGCAAATACTGTGACATAATAGTTGAAAAAAAATATCACTAGGTAGTAGAGAAAAAGAAGAGCATGAAAACTGTGTCATAAACAGAATATAAATATATTCATGCAGCAACAGGCAACACTCAACTAAACTTTTCTGCAATCCAGGAGCCTCCAAGTATCAAACAAAATGTATTTAAGGGTTAAAAGATGGACTTTGCATGATATACCTTCTTTAATAAATCCAAAGGAACCCTTTGTTCAAAGGTACCAAACAATATAACAAAGTTGACTTTTAAAGTTATGTATTTGTATTTGACTTCTTTATAGGCTAAAAACTTTGTTAGGTTTAAACTTTCTTCTTTGATAAAACGCATAATGTGATGTTCTGATTAGATTGTGCTGAAGTGCCTGTCAAAAGCAGACATATTTGATTTAATCCCTTTCATGCTCTATGATAAATGGGTAAAGGGCGATAAGGTTGTGATTGCATCATGATGCCAAAACAATTACAAGAATTGTTTTTTATCTCTAAAGTCTGGGAACTTGAAGACAAACATAGCTCTTTTAATGCAGTTTAAGCTTACAGCTTGACGTGGAATTTCTTCCTAAACAAAACTGAGCAGTGATGTAGGAACATCAGCAGAAGACATGTAAGATATAAGAAACATCCTGTTTGAGCTGATTAAATACTGATGACTTCAATGTAACCAAGTTGTACCACAAGTTGGTTACATTAAACCAACTTCCTTACATTAAAGGAAAACGTGTTTGTTCATTGCCTGCTTGTTGAAGCTACAGTGTTTGGCTTGACCCTTGACATTGTGCTGAACCCCAAAGCACCATCTTCTACTGACATGCAGCAATGTGTGATGCTGCGTGAATGTGAGCATGCAATGGAGAAACACTACTTGCATTTTATCTTCTGCAGCTAACATGCAATCAGCCCTGTTATCTTGCTTAGAGGTTGCTTGGTTGGTTTGCAACTTTGCCTCGCAAAAGTATTCATGCCAGTTGAACGCTTCTTACTTTCTCACGTGACAATGAAAATCATAAATGTGAATGTTTTTATTGCGATTTATTTCAAAGACTAACAAAAGGTAGAGCAAAATTGAAGGTGGAAGGAATATATTTCAAGGTTTTCAAAATGTCTCACGAATAAAACTCAGAAAATTGTGTCTTTCATGACTTACGTCTACATAAAATACAGTTCAAACGATTACTTCATCAAGCTGCTGCAACTCTTTTCTTTGGATGGAATACCTGGACAGAGTTAATGCTAACTCGAATGGAAAAAATGTTAAACAAATATTTTACAGTCAGCAAAAGACTTGAGAATTAGTCAGAGGTGCCCACGGCGCAGTCAAAGTCCAGATCAAAATCCAGATACATAAAAAAACCACTGCTTGGAAACACTCTTCATTCAGTCTGACTGAACTTATTTGGCAGCATACAGAGAAAAATGGGCAAACAGACTTGCTGCTGTAGGTTTGCTGAAAGGTGGTTCTAAGTATCGATTCAGCTGAATACATATAACAACCACATTTCATATTTGTTTTGTAAATCACAGTTATGCACTATGTTGTACTGATTTTTCATGTAAAATCACAATACAACACATTATAGTTAGCGATTGTAATGTGCTAAAATGTAAAAAAAAGATCTGGGCTTGTTGATACTTTCACAAAACCTGAGAGTGTTCCCCAATACGGTTCTATTAAAATTAAAATGTGTGAACTGATTCAGCACAGTCCTCTGTTTTGGCTTTTTACTACATTGGTGGTTAGTCCAATACGTGCCACTGTGTATTGTTTTTTATTTTTTTAATTGTAAAAAACTGCTTGCCACTTTTCAAGCTGACATCTTTCATACAAAGTGTGTTGTGTTTGCAATAGGCACAGATCAGTCCCCGCTTCCTGTGGTGCTAATCTCCACATCATAGTGTAGAGATGGTGGTACATCTGTGAAGACATGCATCTCTGGTAAGACAGAAACCTATTTAAAGAGAGAGTTGAATGAGAAACTTCACTGCGGATGTTTTTATCATGTTTATTTCACTCTGACTCATCAGATTTCAAACAAGTAGCCAACACAAGTAAACATGCATTGACTACTATACTAGAAATATGAATATGGTGCCCATTTCTTCCTGTTTTCTTTAGATTTTGCTTCAAGAAGTGTCCTTTCCAGTAATTTAAATTGATCAGAATAAAAATACCTTTTGCAGCATGTAATGCGGTTCATATCTTTTATTTAGATACACTGTCTAAAACAGAGATGACCTTTTGTGCCTGAATCAAACTATACATGATATGTTTCAGCTCAGTTAGGATTGGCATATATTTCTATTTGCTAATGCCAGAGATGTTTTTGAGATTTTTTTGTAACGTTCTCCAAATTTTGTTTACTATGCAGCTATTTTGATACACAAAACTAACCTAAAGCTAACCTATTTAGCATCAGGATATGACATAGTGTTGGGCTGTGAGGAAGACACTTTTCATATAGTCAAGTAAGTGTAACTTCTAGGCTGAAAGGTTGTGTGTTAGTACGTTTAAACATCTGGATTCAACTGTAATTTAGAAATAACGTCATTTTATTTACGAATAATTCACTCGGTTTTACAAATCAGTCATGATCCACAAAATGTGACTTTTTCGTAGCCTTTATAAAAAACCTTAAAAAAATAGCAAAGACTTTAACAACAGCAAAATTAAATCAAAGTTGTTTTTTTTAAAAAAACAAAAAACATATTTCCAGAAACAGGCTGGGAAATGAGGTCACTTGTTGAACAAACCCTTAGTAGTTTTTTGTTGGCTTTATGTAACACTCAAATTTAAAAGTTGACTTGATGGGAAGAGATCTTAATAGAAAATACGCCCTGAGAGTAGGAGTACAAAGAAAGGGTTACTGTTTAACAAGTTTCAAGGTGCTTTTGATCTGAGCTGCTTGAGAGCTACATAATATGTGCAAGAAAGTTTCTGTTGTTCGAGGATCTTTTATCAGATGACAGATTATTTCCATGCCAAGGCTTTGATGATTTTGAAATGTATGTCAAAAAAGAACTCATTTTCACAACTAGCTGCATTTTGAAACTATAATGCCATCCAACAAGTTGCTAATGTCCTCATTATTTTTCACTCACCATGTATATGAAAAGAACAGATTTTCATAGCCTATAAGCAATAATTATATTATAACACTGTGAATTGCCCTGGATACAACATTCCTGTGCTAAAGCATAATGGTGGCAACATAATGCTGTCAGCCATTTCTGTTTTGTCAGATGAAGTGAATCACATCCCAGTACAGCCAGAGTTACAATCAAATCGTTCAGACCAAAGCACATTTGTTTGAATGGTCCAGGCAAAATTCGGGTTGAAAAAACTTTGGCAATACCTGTAATTATCTGGCTGAGTTTGAGCTATTTCAAGAAATTAAAGGGGTTTTTGCCATTTCAGCCCACACTTACTGTAGAAAGGATAAAATCTGTGACTGATGACTTGGTAACAGCCATTTACTGCAGGATGACATAATACCAAGAGCTCAAAGAAAGGGTGCACTGATACATGCCATTGTATTGATTAAATCACAGAAGAATAAGCTGAGATGTGCAAACCTGGTGGAAACAACCCCCAGATATTTGCAGCTTTAATTGCAGTGTGAAGCAACTCTAACTATTGACTCATACTGACTGAAGACAGGTGCACAGACTTTTAACAGTTTTTTTTAATGAAAACATTTGGAAAATATGTATTGTTTTCCTTTCACTTGACAATTATGTTCCACCCTGAGAAGGTCTGTCACATAAAATCACAAAAATATACACTAAAGTTTGTGGTTGTACAGAAAAGTCTGGTTTATGCAACAATTGTGCAGCTGATTGTTAATCTCTTCCTTAGAGGGAAAACTAGTATATGACTCCAGAATGATAAAATAGTGATTGGCCCATACATGTGCATCATTTCACCATGCGTTTGGCCACATCACAAGCCAGTTAAAAAAGAACATAATACAACTACTGCCAAGAGCAGAACTTTCTTAGACATGAATCACTGAAGTAAGCAAATAAATATTAATGTGTATTAGATTCTAGATAAAAAAATGTTTTGTTTTTTTGTTTGTTTTGTTTTTTTTTGCTGCGGTTCATTCTTAGTCATATTACATGCACAGTATATGTCTTCCTATAAAACCATGTTTCAGTAGCAGATTTATTATTTCCACATTAACTTTTGTATGCAAGTGATAGTTGCCTCTATTCTTATCTTCCTACTTGTTCAGTTTTTCAACAAAAATAAAGAAGCTTGCTCTCCCGGAACAATGATGCTTTCTCTGCTTAGTTTTTTCTAACGTTTCCAGTTTTGTCTTTCTAAATGGTCCTAGTTTGCATTGCAATTGCTTTAGAGTTGCAAGTCAATGGTGCGGCATAAGTATAAAACCAGACATTGCATTGTTGAACTGATAATAAAAGCCCATTTGTTGATGATCAAAAACTAAATAAGAACTATTCTGGGAAGTTTACCACTCACTTCTGTGTTTAAGCCATGAAATATCCAGTAATAATCACAGACTTAAAGGAGTATCATGAGAGCTTATTTATTTCTAGCTGAAGAAAAATCACCAGAGAGCAAACCATAGTGGCAGGAAGAAAATATTAATCATAAAAACTTATAAAACCACACACAAATCATGTCCCCATACAGACCCATAAAGCCTGAGCAGATATATACACTGATCTGACCTGTCGGGAATCATTAGATAAGAAGGGCTCATCTGTTTTCTACATTTAAAATTCTTCTTTAATGGCAAAAACAGGCTATCTAACTCTCCCTGCAAAGTGGGCCAGACGAGTCTAAAGATACACTGTGTATTGTTCTCACCCTCTTCCTCTTCATCCACATTCTGTTGATCTACTCTCACTATTAAAATACTTTCAAAAACCTGCTTCTTCTTTCCCCTACTCACTGCCAAATACTCAGAATACCAATGTCATTTCCCATCTGCTGGGACCAATCTAGTAAAGGCTTCCTGCATAAAGGGAATGGGGCAATGAGAAACTTGGCGACAGTACAAACCATTCATGGTGCAGGTATTCCTATTTTGCACAAACAGATGAGAGAAGATCTTTTTTGATGCGTCATAAATGTCTTTTATAAGAAGCTTTCATTGAATATCATAACAGAGGTGATCTCTGAATAAGTTTAAATGTCTGGCCTGAATCAAATAGTGCGTGTGACTTAGACACTGAATACACATTGGATGGGTAAGGTGCCTCTTTAATGAACAAAAATAATTCATAAACACAACATTTCAAAGTGACACTCAAGCAGTCTTTTTGGCAAACAGTCAAAACCACACAGCCTCACCCTAGCCATAACCTTTACCTAAACCCAAAGTCAAACCCAACTTTACATCATGTCGCTCTGTAAGAGTTACCATGTGTTTTATTGCCTTTGTTTACATTCAAACTGAAAAAGTTTAAACCAGTTCAGTCCACTACAACTGCATGAAAAAGCAACACTAAAGCACCCCTACAACTTTTCATCGGCTCTGGACTTCATAAAGGGCTGTACAAGTACATACAGTATATCTGACTCCTAATTTGCCACATCACAAGAAGGCCTAGTGTATTTGTCGTATGTTCTCACAAACCTTGTTTGCAGTTCAGTGAAAACCTACACAGCACCGTTTTCATCTGCCTGTTTTTCTTTCCACACCATTTGACCAGTCCACTCGTATTTCAGAGGCGCTCCCTATGGGCAGAACACTAGATCTTTGTGCTGAGACGGACCGATGAGGAGACATTGAGCGCTGAAGTTCTGTGAAGGTTCCCACGTATTCAGAAATGCACGTGAGGTTCATCTGGTTTCCTTTGACCCTGTCAGTCTTAACGTTCACTATGTCATATGTCAACAAAAAAGATCTTTATGATCGAGTATTGCTCAATAGGCAGATAAAGATATATGTTCCCACACTCTAACAACTTTGACAATAAAGCTTTACATGTCTTACAATATTAATAGATCCATAGACCTGTCAAAAAGCTGATAAAAACAAAGAAAATACATGAGATACTTTCAGTCGCAACTTATACCCATGTAAATGAGAATTCCAGGATAGGTTGACTTGAAATCTCTAAGAGTTTAACTTATACTTTACTTTAAAGGTTCACTCAAAGAAGAATGTTAAGGATACCTGTTTTATGCACACTGTACTTACTGAGACTTCCTGTAGTTTTTTGGGGCAAGATTTGTGGCAGCACATGACCTTATAAAGAAATCCAGGACACGATGACAACAACTTATCTCATAAATCTTAAGCAACTGCTGGTAATACACTTTTCTGAAAAGTCTGCCTTGCTCTTAATTCACTCGCATAAGTTATACACTTACTTATGTTAACCTTGTTTCTTGAAGCTTTCTCTGGTCTTTGTGCTATGAGTATCAAGAGTTGAGGAAGAACAGGGTAAATTGTGTCTTGAAGTACTGTACTCTGAAATAATATTTGTATCCTTAAAAAATTCTCTGTAATGACATCAGTCATTTGAGTATAACAAAACAGAAATAACCTGTAAGAAAACAGTTGCTTTTCACAGTTCCTTTGTTTGCTACATAGTGTTCTCACTACTGAAATTGACTTCAGATGAGCATATGTCACTGGTGGTACCATATTATTTTGTAAAACTCCACAGAACATTGCTTGATTTTAATTTCCCCCCCAACAAATTCCTCCCATATGAATCTTTCTGTTCTGAGCCTGTGAGGGCCTCTTTCAATAAGTCAGAAAGTCCAACACACGTTTTTATTTACCTAAACCATTCTTTGGTGTTTTTTGGGATCAAAACCAGCATCAGTCATCAGAGCAAGTTTCAAGCTGCTTGCCTCACATCGCTCCTGAGGGATTTTGATTTGGTTCAAACTAAAAGAAGAGCATACAAGTGAGTTAGGAAACTAAAGTAGCAGGAAATGAAACTGCGATAGTCTTTTGTCAAATTTCTGCTGTACAAAAAGTCTGGTAATTCAAGATGCTCTTCTTCTTCTTAAGCAGAGAGAGTCAGACAGTTCACTGCAAAGAAACAAGTAATTGTAATGAAACGTAAAGTCATTCACCAATCACGACTTGATTTGTTGCATTTCCTCACTTTTAATAGGCTGTCTTTTAGGGACAGCGCAGAGGAGCTTGAGACACAGAATCTTTGTGGCCATATCACGTTCCGACAAAAAATGTGGCTTGTTGTGATGGAATTCCTGTCTTCTTATTATACTGCTTTAAATGTGATACATCTAAATATGAATTCCATCTCCACAGTGGAGACACAGCATATGTTTTTTGAATTGAAAAGATTCAAGCAGAACAAAAAATATTCACAGCGCCGACATAACTTAGGCCATTCAAAGCTCAGTCAAATGCTTTCTTTTTTTTCTTTTCCTTTCTTTAATGCCCTTGTGAAGGACCATGTTATGACTGAAAGACTTCTACATCCATAATGGTCAGCTATGTTATATTTAACATAACTCTCATATATGAGAGAAACTGAAATAGAGAACTTACAGAAATATTGGAGTATTTGGAGTCTTAGCGTGAGAAAAACTGTGGTATCTTACTAGTAGAGAAAACCACCACTAAGTAGTACATAAGCGAAGCACTGTACATCACATCTTTACTGATAGCTGTCAAAGAAAAGTGAACTGAATGGATCAAATTCAGATCACAAGGGATTTAATCAAAAATCTCACACCACATACAACTTGCAGCCTAACAATTAAAATATTTAACAAAATCTGGCCTCAGTAATGCGCTGGAAAGACTTACACAACCATAAAAGCCTGGCACCTCTTCCTGGTGATCACTGGTTTGGTCACTCACTGCTGATAGGTGACATCCAATTCTTAACCAATATTTGTTGCCAGAGTGTTTGTGCTGGTCACACTGGCACAAACAGCAGGAACTACGTATCTCCTAAGTAGTTAGGGTCAGCACTGCAGTCAGGCCATTCTATTCTGTCCACTCCCAAAATTTTGGGGGTCTTTGACAAACCCTGCTCTGTGCACGTGAGAGCAGGGTTTGTCTCTCACATGCATGATTGGCATCTTGGTAGGATTTAGTCCAGTTCCAAAAAATGAACATATAGGATTACCACTGGTTTTAGAAGCTAATCAAAGTGGCAACATTTACCACTCTCAGACCCAGGACTCTCAGACACCAGGGCGCTGGTTCCCACTTTTACTGTGATCCCAGCAGCCCATCTTCTGTTGCTCTAAGCTGGCAAGAATGCCGTAACCAAGTTAAATGAACCTTTTCATAGCCTCTAAGCTATGAAACTCACGGTTAGCTAGTTCAGGAAATTGATATCTCAGTTAATCAAACAGTTTGAGAGCATTCATCCACCTCAGACCTCCTCAGTTCCAACACTGTTATGAAGGATTTAGACTTACGTTACTTTATAAACATCGTAAAAGGCTCTAGATGAGACTTGTTTCTGTACAGTGCTTTAAATGTGTGTGGGTCATCCAAGGGAAATTATTAAGATGGCACTGCATACTGTACTCTCATTTCTCATCTTAGTATTTTTAGACAGACGCATGTTTAAAATCCCCTTAGAGTTGATCCATCTTAGTTGTTTTTTCTTACATTGAGCAGTGACTTGTCAAACAAGCTTGCAAACCCAATGTGCAGCCAATTAATAAAAGTCCTCTTCATTGGTCCTCACCTTCCTCCATACTTGTTACTAAATGTGTTGTCAGCACTTCTCTTTGACGGCCTATAAGGTATATTTTGCATCCTGGAAAAACGAAAAATTCTTTTGGTCTTCCAGCCTATGCACAAATTGGAGTGTGAATGTGTGAATCTCTTCAGCTCAGAGCCTTAATCCACCTGGGGCATGTTACACATCAAGCTCTTTTTGCAATAGACATGATCATTTTACTGCATTAATGCAGATATTGTGGTATGTTTGTTTCAGGCTCGTCATAAGAATTTCCACTTATGTTTTGTTTGCAATGTTACCAGGCACCAGATTTCGTCATACGATTCACCTTATTTAGTTTAAAAGCAAACATGCAACAATCCACATTCAGGATTCCTAGACTTTCAAATGTTGAAAAACTGTTGCTATATCTGTTCATCTTATACTGATAAGTTGCTGCACTACGTTCTGTTTAACCACATGCATACGTGCTCAAGTTGTTTGAGCTGTTTCCTTTGCAGCTGAAATCAGATGAGTGTCAAGATCGAGGCTGAAATGAGGGCAGCAAATTAGCTCATTCTATGAAACGTTGTAAATTATAGAAACATTATAGTTCTGTGTAGAATTATCACATTCGCAGTTATTTTCTCAGTCCATAGAGGTAATTTTTGAAGCCGAGTGTTTTCCCGACTTCTTTGAATATATTTGGAAGAAAACTATGAAAAGTATGTGTAGTAAAGTACTGGCATTTAACCAAGTCACATGAGCATTTACGCACTATGTAAAATCTCCAAGTGTATCTCATTGAATAAAATGCTCATTAGTAGGGTCAGGGGGAGGTTATTATGCAATTAAGCATTATATAAGTTTTTAGATTTTATGTTTCTCAGAACAGCAGGTTTACTGTCTTTTGCAGATGGTTGTAAGTTAACCCTAATCATTTTGTTAATATAAGTTTTTATTTTGCCTCTGCTTTTTTGCCTTCTAGGTTTTAAAAGGTTCAGTGGCGATAACTCCAGAGATAAGGATACGTGCAGTAATTTTTTTTATAGTCAACTTTTGAATTTTTGAGAAGAGATAAAGTTCAGATGATATCAGGATGATTGCAAAATAATCCAGTCAGTATCACGTCAGCACAGGTCTCTTCTGAGCATCCACATATGCGTTTTCAGTTAAAGACACGGTTTGATATATTGCAATTGTTCCAGGAAGTTCTGTTTCTCTGTCCATTGGTTTTAGTGTTGTCATTCTTTCTTTCTTCTTAATAAATATGTAATTTTGCTTTGATTAATGGCCACTATCATATTTCCTTTTACCTTGTTGGTATGTCCAATGGATAAACCAGCCACTCTTGTCAGCCCCGTGATCCTCATAAAAGGGATAGGCTAGTGGTAAAGACCCCGTTCTACCAAACAAGCTTCTCTTTGGAAGTCCTTCTGTGATTCCCATTACAGCCCTGGACTCCAGGCGCTCACATCCTAAAACCTGCTTACACAACTCCTTTACCCCCTCCTTTCTTCTTTTTTAAACATTAAAACTTTTTTTTTTTTTGCTTCGCTAAAACAATTACATGAAGGTTTATGAGAAAGATATAAAGGGAAAATACTTGTGTCTAGACATAGGAAGTGAAGTAAAAGACATATTCATACACTGTGGTTAATAAGATGCATTCCTTCATGTTTGATCATACTGCCAAAAAGATGAAAAGGAAGTTAATGCCAACAGTGGCCTCAATACTTTGGATCTTTTGGTTACTTAGATCTGAAGTATATCATACATTCACTGTCCAGCCAGTGCTAAGGTATCCATACTCATTGGATTTTTTTTCCAATGATATTGTCAGAGTCTATGATGTGATAGACCTCCACAAGCAACTTTGTGGAAAGAAAAGATGCATGGTTTCAGATTCCTCCTTATGACCTAATTGTTGCTTGATTTGGGTGTGTTGAAGCAGAGGCGCGTGGAAAAGTTGCAGGACAATTCCCCTCAAGAAAAGAAAATTGAGACCCCTGGAAGTGAAAGGATTTTCCATGAGCCATGGATCCTTCTGCTTCTACATGTTTGTCTTCAATCAGGAGATGGTGGTGCTCGCTTTGCTCCGTGGAGAGAATGAGCTGCAGGCCAAGGCTGCATGTCTAGTGGTGTGAGCGCCCCAGAGTACTGAAGGCCTGTGCAGAGGAGATCTGTGGGATTTTACAGCACCTCTTCAACCTTGGGTTGACCCAGAAAAAGATTCCAATGTTGTGGAAGACATCCTGCCTGAGTCCAGTACCAAAGAAAACAGAGCTGTTGCCCTTATGTCCCACAATATGAAAGTCATGAAGAGCCTAATCGTAACTGGGTAAGCAAAGAATTACGTGGAGATGGAGTTGAAGATGCCGTCATACCCGTTTTAACAAACCCACTGTCATCTGGACAAAGCAAGCAGCACTGTGAGGATCATGTTATTTGATTTCTCCATGCATTTAATACAATTCAGCCTGATCTTCTTTGTCCAAATCTCCAAGACACACAGGTGGAGGCCTTGACATCCAAGTGGATCAATCACTACCTGACAAACAGTTTGAGGCTTAACTGTGTAAAACTGTATGTCAAACTAGGTGGTCTTCAGGACAGGAGCAGCACCAGGGACTGTACTCTTACCGTTTCTTTTTACTCTGTACCCCTCAGTCTTCCATAACAAGTCAGACACCTGTCATCTGCAGAAATGCTCAAATGACTCCCTAATTGTTGGGTGTATAAGAGATGGTCAAGCAGCTGAGAACTGAGAGCTGGTGAACCGTCCTGTGGCGTGGTGTGAAGCAATCACCTCATCTTTAGTGACTAAATATGAGATAATTGTCAACCAAACACCAGGTACATCAAAGGAGAAGAAGGAGAGGTGATGGAGGTGTTTAAATACTTTGGTGTTCACCTGGACAATAAACTGGACTGGAGACAAAACAGTGTAGCCATTTTTGAAGAAGAGACGGAGCAGGCTGCACTTCCTGGGGAAATGTAGGTTCTTTGTTTTTTCACAAGATACTTCTGATATTCACAATGTGGGAAGTGGTTGTTGGACAGTAGCAGCATCAAAGACAGTGACTTAAATAGTTTAACCATGGTCATAAAGAACAATGGTTCCACTGTAAAATCTCTGGAGATGATTGTGCAACGGAAGATTCATCATAAAACAAACAAACAAAAAAAAAAACATTCTGGCTAACCCTGAGGATTCACTTTATCTGTCTTTTGTACAACAACGGTGTCTTCAGCTAGAGGCTTCTCCAGCATCATAATAACACAGATTGCTGCAGGATATCCTTCTTGCTCACAGTAATCAGCATCTACAACAACTCCTTGAAGAGCCATGGATAACAAACAACATTTAACTTCCTTTGGAATTACAAATAATCTTTTAATTTTGAGCTATCGGTAGGCTCAACTAATTACATCATACTTCTCCTAATAAAAAGTGATTGAGGTTTGTTTTCCCGACCCGAGAGAACAACACTTCCTCTGTTCTTGTAATTTATAAATCTGCTCTGTTCGGCCTGAACTCCTTTTCTTTGCAACTCAATTCTAATCATTTCTTCATTCCTGTAGTTCCATGGGTTAGATTTCACCTCAAGTTCCGCAAACCACACTGTGAAATAAATTATATTTTTATTCGCTCTCTTATGACATGATAGCATCAGAATAATGTTACCTTTGAGGGTGCATGACAGACACAGAGTCTCCTCTTAGAAGCCCATAGCTTTGATCACAAAATGTCAACAGAGCTTGTTGAATCTTGTGAGTAATACCACAGAAGCACTGGTGAATAAATTATGACCAGCTATATTACAGCTCACTGAGTCGGTCTGATTCATCCTGAGGCATACACTATTTGAGTCAATTACAAGTTAACTTGCACTGACATTTTTAAAAAGCGGGTTTTCATGCACTGCAAATTTATGGAAATGGCAGTCTAGGCCAAGGTATTTAGGATACATGTACAAAATAGTGCATTTGTTATTTGACTCTTCTTATTTTAACTTCTGAAATAGGCAAGACACCAGAATAAAACATTCTGTGTAAAATGTTTATCTCCAAAAATATGCAAATTAGATTTAGAAAAATCAAACATTTCAGCAGTGAGATGGTGCCCATGCTTTTAAAACTCAAAATATGTCGGTTGTCACCATGTAACTACTTCTAAGAATTCATTCTATCTAAATCTCCCAGATGACTTCTTACTCTCTCGCTCTCACCTCAACTCTGTTATCTATTTAGTTTTCTTCACATAAGACCACTCAGAAGCAGTTTGAGAGTAAATGTTCTTTTTCTCTTTCTTTAATAGTGCTGGATCTTGAAATGACTGATGTGCTTTTCTTTTCTCTCCAATTTCACAGCCTAACAATCAGGCGCACTCACTGAAAATTCAAAGGAAGAAAAACAAACTGATCTGCATAAATAAAACAACTTTTCCCCCCCCAATACATGCATTTCTCTTTTTAGCAGGTCAGCAAATAATAGCAACAATAATAAAACCAGTCCCATTCAGAAGACATTTGAATGAATATGCTTTCAGGTCGGTCTATATTTTCAACTCTAAATGTCCCAACTACCCACAAAAAAGGAAGTTTCTTAACAGTATACAAATAATGACTAACATGGTGACTAAAAGTGTACATTCACATTCAGGTCATTCTTTAAGGCTGTTGTCTTACTTTCCTACACAAGAAGGTCACTAGAAGCCACATCATCACACAAACAATGTGTTGCCTACATGAGCAATGCAAGAACTTTTCTCTCTCTAAAGCAGGAAAGAACGACTGGGCGCTTGAACTCTACTGCTCAGCTCTGCAGCTCAGCTGGACTGCGGCCGCGTCATGTTTAGCTACAGCACAGTGGCGGTACTATTGGTTGTGCTCACGTTGTTTGGTCCAGGTAAGGTAATTCTTGATTCTTGTCATTTAATTTAAAGAAGGCCATATATATATATATATATATATATATATATATATATATATATACATATATTTTTTTGTAAGTAGACAATGTGCCGATTACACTGTGAAATGTCAAAGGGCTTGTGTTTACCTGACGTTAAAATTATTTAAATCAAACTTTTGTCATGATTAGTTATGAACCCAGTTGCAAAGAGTCAACAGATGAATTTTCAGAGTATTTGAGGAAAATATATATAAAAAATATTTACAATAAGGAAGAGCAAAAATACATCGTTGGAGGCAAGAAATAACTGCAAGGGAAACCATGAGGGAGACAGCAGCAGAGTCCAGCGGTTAGTGAATGAACAATGAGGAGCTTAAATAGGGAGTTTGTTTACTGGACAGAGAACCGGTGGCTGATTGGTAATGGGTTGAGGCCAGACAGGTAGACTGAAGAAGGAGAGAGAAAGTCAGGAGAGGAGCAAGGAGTAAACATAAATCAGCAGACTGAAATAAATAAATAAGTTGATAACAGGGACAAAAATGAACTAAATACAAGGCATAACAACTCAAAGTCAGATCCTATCATAATTAAATAAACAGCTTTAAAAATTATAATCTAATTAGGCAGAAGGAGGAAGAAAAAGAAAACTCACCTAAACACATGATTGAAATGCAGGGCCAAAAATGATCTGAAATAACCCGAGATCCTGAGTACTTTAGGTTTAGAAATTCTGCAAATAAAATGTCCAACATGTTTAGTAAACAAATGTTGAACCAAGATGAAAGTAAATTTCAAACTGCTTTATGGAGATAAATATGTAAAAGTCATATAATCAAAGGGCATGTACTGTATTTTGAAGTTGACATGATATTTCATGAACTACTTTATACAGAGGGTCCAGAAATGCATTCTCAAATGCATCGTGCTGTACGGGAGGAAGTGAACTCCTGTGGTGGAAAAGCATGATTTTGAACACTTATGTTTAGATTTTTTTCCAGTTTATTCAGGAAGACTAATTGGAGGTCGGGAAGCTGTGCCACACAGCCGGCCCTACGTGGTGCTTGTGGAGAGATGTGTCAAATGACATAAGAAACTGTGATGAATTTATTCTCAGTGAGGACTTTGTGATGACTGCTGCCCACTGTCAATCCAAGTGAGTCGTTTTTTTACTACCTTTTTTTACTGACATGAATTGTGCTTTAACTGGCATATGATGCAAAAGCAGATTTTTCTCCTTTTTTCCCATTACAGGGATTACTTAGTTTATATTGGACTTCACAGTACGTGTCATTTTTAAGTGAAGCTCATAAAAGTGGAACAAGCATTTTCACATGTACATCAATAAAACCTTTAAGAATGATGTCATGCTCCTCAAGGTAACAATAGTTGTAAATCTTATGTATTGGCTGCTATCTTTCTTTTTCAAGGTATCACTTGCAAAGATCTTGATACTACAAACCATGCATGCTACCATGATACTAACAAACTAAAATAACCACAAAAACCAAATCTTAATGCTGATTATACTTCCTTTTTTTTGCACTATTCTTAAAGCTGAGCTCCAAGGCAAACTTTAAAGATAACGTGAAACCTATCAATCTGGCAAGCCAGGATGATAAGGCTCAGCTGAAATCATGCATCGTCTCTGGCTGGGGTCAAACAGCACCAGATGGACTGCTGTCCCCCAAACTCATGGAAATCAACGCAACACTGATCGAAAATGCAAACTGCAGGAAGGAAAACTTGTACTGTTCTGAAAACCTGCACTACAGACCTGGCTGATAGGTGTCATCTAATTTCACATGTTATCTGACAACCAGCTGACGCAATAACTGAGAGAATTGCAAGTGAATAAATTCATAATACTGTCAGACCAACACAGGCAATGGCTTGTGGACTTATACATTTGTGCTGAATCATGAGCAAACAAATAAAATTAAACATGTTTTCTATTGAAGGGTGTGTGTGCTTTTATTTTCCATATGTACTGATACACTGAAAACATAATGCTGCCTCCTTTTGAAGATCATGTGTAATTAATAAAGAAAGTCAGCTTTATTGCCAAAATGTTCTCACGTTTTCGAGCCTTCAATCTAATTTACGCTCGTTCTTTAGACGTGTGTCATGTGTTATAGAGTCCGAGGAGGAGTGCAAATAATTGATTGTGTGGCATCATACGTCACAAACAAACTTGCTTCCAAATTCATTATCATTTAAATAAATTGATTTTTTTTTTTTTTTTTTGTTATTGCAACAAGAGATTCTTCAGTTTGCTAACTGGAAATACTAGTATAAATGTTTTCCGTGCAGCAAAAACACAATTGCAGGATTGATGGGCATTTTTACACATTGCCCCAAAGTTCTCTTTTAAAATCTGTATTTCAGTGAGGCTCTGTCTGAGTGTGTCTCTAAGCCACGTCATTTGCATGTGCAAGTTAAGACACATCCCCTTTTGGTTAAAAGCCAGGAGATATGAGGGTTTGAACTTGTCAACTATTCGTGCCTCGGCTGCTCAGCACCGTTGCTCAGCTGGACTGTGATCACATCATGTTCTTCAATAACAAACTGCCTGTACTGATGGTCCTGCTGACTCTTTATGATCAAGGTAAGAAAATGCTTCCATAGCATGAAAACCATCAATTTGAGGAACAGCTAATTTGTCTTTTTTGAGTTCCACAGATCATTATAATTAAACATTATACAGCTAACCTCAACTGTATAAGAAAAGGATTTTTGTGCATGTGTTTATATTAAATCTATTGTATCAAATAATCCCTGTAGGCCGAACTGAAAAAATAATTGGAGGCCATGTGGCTGAGCCACACAGCAGGCCGTACATGGTGTTCATAAGAAGGCACCTGGCCAATAATGAAGAATCATTCTGTGATGGATTTCTTCTGAACGAGGATTTTGTGATGACTGCTGCCCACTGCCAAGCCAAGTCTGTCTAAAACCATCATTTTTATTTATTGACAATATTTGTGCATATTTTTGTGCATATATTTGTAATTACTGCCTATACAGAAGGAACCTGAATGCTTGCACTTTTTATTATTGTGGTATTTCGTTACAGCAATTATACAATTTACCTTGGAGTTGATAATACAAAATCTTTGAAAAATGACGAAATACAGGATCGAACTGTGGAAAAAGCCTTTCCTCATGAAAATTACGACAAAAATGCATATATCGATGATATAATGCTCCTTAAGGTAAAAACGAACAAATGCTTTATATTTTTGCCATTTGCTTTAGTTTTTTCTTCAACACACATGCCAAAATCATAATGAGTTCAGTTCATGCTAGAAAACAATTCATGCTAGAAAACAATTCATGCTAGAAAACAATGCATTTGCAGGAAATGTGCATAGTACAATATGAGTTTGGATTTTTATTTATATTTCATTTAACTCATCACTCTTCTAGCTAAGCTCTAGAGCGGTGGTGAACAACTTTGTGAAACCCGTCGCTCTGGCAAGCCAGGATGATGTGACTCTGCCCAAATCTTGCATCGTCTCCGGCTGGGGTCAAACTCGTCCGGATGGAGTGATCTCTGACAAACTCATGGAAATGAATGTCACATTAATTGAAAATAGCGATTGTACTAAACTTAAGTTATACTGTTCAAATGGAAAAGCTAGACCTGGTAAGGTATGTATTTTTTTTTTTCAGAATGAAGCAAACTATTGAGATGTTACTGATAATATAACATCTCATTGTCACTCAAGTGATCTCTACATTATGTGTATGTTCTTGCAGGGGGATTCTGGAGGTCCACTGGTATGTGGACAAAACACCGCTTATGGAGTTGTGGCCTTCATGTCTCAAAGCCCAGATGGTCATTCAATGGTTGCTTACACAAAGATACCTTGCTACGTTGACTGGATCACCTCAACAATGAAAAAGGCTCTTAGCAAGAAGTAGAAGACCTTGCTAATTCAATCATGTTTAACTTTACTTTTAGTAACTTCATTGCTAAAAGTTACAGCATATTATGAACATAGGCCATCCACCCACCCACCCACCCTAATGGGTTCTGGAGAGGGGCAGGGTACACCCTTGACAGGTCGCCAGTCCATGAACATAGTCTGAGTGTGAAATTTGATAATATTCTTCTATATTGAGTTTGAGAACCTATTTTGACACTGATGTGAAATTTCAGTTTGTTGAAGCTAAACTTTAACAAATGTTTGATAACACCTAGATAGTTGTAAAATGATTGGAGATTCAATGTGTGTGAAAAGATTATCCATGATTGTCCATAATTGGCTCTCCTCTATGTTTGTGCTATATATATACTTTATATATATATATATATATAAAACAATAAACTTGTCTTCTGAAACTTGTAGTGTAGGCTTTTATTTTCAGCAACTGATACACTAAAAAGAGGACAGCACTCCCTCCTTGTGAAGAATGTGTGTCATTGCCGAAGGAGGACGGTTGCCATACTTCTTGAAGTTATAACAATAAACCTTTCATAAATCAGCCTTAAGCTCTAAAAGGGTGTGTTGTCTTTCAGCTCAAGAATTGCAGTTTACTGATTTTAAATTCAACCCTTCATAACTGGATCATCTCAACAAGATAAAGCGCTCTCTGCAAGAGAAAATTAACAAGATATGTGATTAATCAGATCATATATGAGCAAATTTAATCTGATTTAGAGTCACTGTCCGTTAACCATGTTCCTATTTATTCTAAACTTTATCTTTTCCTCTCCTTTGAGTATGTGATTTAGTATTTAGCATCCTATGCACAATAAGTCGTAGGCCAGACAAAACAAATGAATTTTAAGCTGATATTTTAATGGTTTTATGGTGCAAACAATGCAGATGGAGCTAAGCTATTCCACCGTCTGCCACAGCAAATGGTCCTTCACCTCTAAACATTGAGGATAATTTGGTTGGCTGTTCTCACAGGTGTGTGGATGCTAAAGAGATCACCTAGATTGGGCTAGCTCATTTAAACTTTAAACAGTCCTGTCTTCTAGGCAAAATATGTAATAATGCAGAAGGAGGTTTACCAGTTCTTAACGTTATAACTCCGCATCTTGTCATTAATATTTTTTATTTCAGTTCAGTGATTGCCAGTTATTGATGTTAGCATGTATCACTTATAATGCGGTGTCTGTGCAATTAGATTAAAATCAGCAGAACGAATAAATAATTACTAATATCTGGAAAGAGAAGTTTTGACCATCCTTCATCCTTGGTGGGATTCTGTACTCTGCTATTTCAGAACTTGGCAAATTGTTTGAGAATGATCTATTTCTTGCATAACACAACCCAACAAATAGTCCACTTGGGAATTTTCCCCAGCGACCAGGTAATTATTAAATATGCATGACTAAATCATAAATTAATGTATGAAAAACTATTATATGTGCCAGTTTAGGTCGTCACACAAAGTTGACATGATATGTTGTGCAGCTACTTTAAGAAGCGTTAATCAAAAGGTTTAAAACAAAACAAATTCTGAAGCTGTGTGTCTGGACGTTTGAGTGTTTGAGTCTACAAATGAGACATAATCTCCTTTTTGTGACGAATGTGTATTATTGCTCATGAACCAGGCTTTCTAGACTTCTCAAAGTTATGATCACAGTCTCTTTTCATTTTTCAACTTTGGATATATTAAGGCTACTTTCTTCTTTTTTTTTTCCCAAATGCATTTTAGTTTATCGACTTTAATGGGATATCAGGCCTTTTTGATTCCAGTACTGCCACAGAAAATACAAATAAACTGTCACAATTTTAAAAAATTCAACTTAGAATATCTTAAGGAACCAAACTGTTTAAGATCGAGACTAAATCAGTTTTCTTCTATTTGTTCTTTCATAACTTTAGCTGCCACTGTGTAATTTGCAAAGGGTCTCATTAAAGTGAGATCCCACACACTGGATAAAAACATGATGGTTTTTTAAAAGAAAAAAAAAACAGGAAATACAAAAGTAATGAAAAGAAATTGTGTCTCTTTTGGGGGGAAACTGACTGGGAAAAATAAATGTGACTGACAAACTCATGGAAATCAATGTAACACTGACTAACATTGAGGAGTGTGTAAAATAAAACTCTCCCTGCTCATCAGATGAAAAAACTGGCAGATATTCCATAATAACTGCTTTGATAATTGGTGAATTTTTGCTGTGTATGTGCAGAAATTCACAAAAACAGCTGTATGTATGCTGCATATTCTGCAGGACACTGGAGCTGTGAAGGTGGTGCAGCTTATGAAGTGGTGTCTTCATTATTTGATGAACCCTAATGGACCTGCACCATTTAAGTTTGCCAAAATTTCAGACGGTTTGAAAATTATTACATTATTTGAGAGTTGGTTTCATCTAAGTTTGTCCTGTGTTGTGTTTAAAATCAAGAAAGCCTCAGTTCATTGATCCTAACATATGAACTACCTCAGCAAATTGTGCAACACTGCCTCCTTGTGAGCAGAACCACTTAATGCAAGAAAGATATTTAGTGTTTGTCTTGAGGATAGAAGCACTGTGTCCTCTAACATATTGGCTTTAAACCTGAACCTGTTCACTTTGAGGAGTAATATTTGCCATATTTTGTGTTTTTCATTGAAAGAACAATTAAATAAGATACTGTCAACAAAACCGGCTGATCTTCTGTCAGTTTAGCAAAAACTATTTGAAAAGAGGATTGTCATATGCGTATAACTTTAAGTCATGCTTATCTGGATAATATTTGGTCATTTATATGACATCATATGACATTTAGACCTTTGATCATTACATTGAAGGGGTGATAAAAACATTTATTTTTTATTTGTGAACACCATCAACACTGGATAAGATACTGTTTTCCCTTACAGAGGTTTATCAAAGATATTCCCCAGGTATCTGCAGTTTCTGAGTTAAATGCGTATGGAAGTTCAGTATGCAATTTATTGACTTTAGCAGCTATCACTGAAAATTGACCCCTGTGTTTATTACTACCAGAACAAAGCAGACGGACTTTATAAAAGAAACCTCATTCAAGGCCTCATGAAATGGTAAAACTTGATGCAACTCTCCCAAACCAACACAACCCAAGCAATCCCTGTTGGATCTAGATTTGATGATTGTAGAGGTTGCTGGGAAACAAAGAACTGATTTTCATATTTAAAAGAAACAGTTTGATATAATTTGAGCTTTCTGACATGGTGCATTATTATGTTGAATGCAGCCTGAAAAAGAGAACTTCAATTATGCAGCGCATACATGTTTTATACAATGGATGACATGAAACAAAATTACAATGATTGGTTGTAATCTAACATATCTCTGTTTCTGCCTCATAACGTTTAGTTGTTATAATTCAGTCATTGACGTAGGATAAATTAATATGATTATTAAGATACTAGTTGCCAAATGAGTTTACATTGTTCTAAGAAATACAATGACTCAACATGCTAACGCTTGTGCGTGTGCATGTGTGTGTCCCAGATGAGTAATTTATATTTTTTGCTCAGATTTATCAGAAAAGCTCTCTGTATGACCTCATGGGTGCTGCAGTGTCAGAAACTGTCTTACACAAATGCAGTTGGCTGCTTTTTTGTCATTTTAATGAATATTCACACCTCACCGCAAATGTACACATCCTTCTCTGTAGACTACTGATTTTTCATCCTACCAATATTACAAATTATTTTAATCATACATTTATTCTTTGCGTTCTGAATCAACATATTTCCCTTACAAATAGGTTAAAAATTTTTGTTTTGCTTCTTATGCAAAACAGAGATTTTCTTTCTTTTTAAAAGCAGGAAGAAGGAGAGCATTCCAAACTGCGGTGCGTTCATATGGATATGACCACCAGTTACTGCTAACCATGAACTGTTTTAATTTTTAGACATCTAACACAACTTTTGGGATGATTTACTTGAATTTTAAAGTTGATGCATATAAATTTTTACTGTTTTAATATCATAAGAGTGAATAAGTGTAGAACTGTGGAACTGTGGCACTTATTCCTTTCAAAACATTTTTATTCTATTAATGTTTTAATCACAAATCCTGCCAGCTGTTGCAGACGATTAGAGGAAGCATCTTGGTGAGTAAGATTTTGTTTTCGCAGCACATGTTCCTCTTATGGAACATATCACAGTATATGTTCCTCTTATGATGGCATAACTTTTAGAAAGTATTTGCAAATTTAAGAAGAGAAGAAGTGAAATATAATACGAAATATTTCAAGCACTGATTTTTAAGTTACTCTTCTATCCAGAAGTAGGCATACTAAACACATACATGTTGGGAGGATTATTCTAAAGTCCTAAAGAGAAACTACAATGCATTTAGAAAAAAAAATGCTTAAACTAATATGTACATTTTGTAACATAATGTAGTGAAACATAGTGAAATCTATGTTACTAGGGACACTATTACATTATATTACATTATATATTTGATAGTGCTTAAATTGTGTTTTATATTTATTGAACAACATCTGGCTGTTTATATGTATTTTCTTCTTTTAAACAATTTTACCAGCTGGGTCTGGTATTACAGGTGGAAATTAACACCTGGCACAAACATGTCCAAACCATGTGACTGTTCGGCTTTGGATCGAGTATGTTGGAGCCTTAAGACTGTCAGGTGTTGTTGTCTTTTACAAAGTAAGTCCACAAAAGCAACATTTGGGCAACAGGGCAGTGTAACCCTGCCCCTACCACCCCTGAACTCCTAGACCTTGGGGGCATAGCAGACTGTTGACATTAGAGATTTGATTGGGCCTAAAAAGCCCAACCCGAACCAACCAGAGCCCATGGAAATTGTGTCCAAGCCCAGTCTGACCAAAATAATAATCTTTCATTTTAAGCCTGAAGTAAACTCTACGTATTATTTTAATTAAGATTGTACTGCTTTCATTTTTAGACCATCATTTGGCTAAGCAGCATCTTCCAGCTCCATTCAGTCGCTTGTTGTAACTGCAGGGTGAGTCAGGTTCAAACTGTCGGGGATGTGATTGATAGGAGCGGAGCAGGACGGAGCTGCAAGCGCTTTTATTGTGCAGTGAGCTGCTTTTGTTACAGTCTAGCTAATTTCTGCACCTTTTTCCCCACCTTAACACAACTTTATATCCTGAATTACCAAATGGTTTTCTCTGCGGTGCATGCAATGTAAGCATGCCACAGAAGCCCAAGCCCAACTATCAATCCAATAATTTTGGAAATTCAGGTCAGCTGTTGTGTAACGTTAGAAAAGTGTGGTAAAACACTTCCATCCCACACAACAGCCATGCAAGCCAGATCTCGTCACAGAAGTTTTGAGCATGCTGAAAACAGTTGGAGATGGTGAAAGATTCCTCATAGGTTACAAGCACTGTCACGAGAATTAATCATTTCCTGGCAGACCACGATGTTCTTGCCGGAGCATAATATTTATCTACTCACAATTTTAATTTAGTTTTTCTTAAGCAAGACTTGGGTTTTCCCTCACGATTGTAGAAACAAAAAGGGTTTGCATGTTTAACCATTGCATTTTTGAGACGGTCAATGGTTTAGAAAGGTACAAGTTCTCTTACTATGCCTACTCACAACAGAACTCAATGTAAAACAATCAGAACTATCCCTTTGAGCGTCTCGCCCTTAAATTATGTTCATATGCGGCCAAGTCACAAATGCATTCTGAACTGTACATCAATTTTCAGTAATGATAGAAAACTGGAGACATATCTGAAGCAGGCAGGTCACATAGCATTTTAAAGGGACATGTCTAACCTCTTCTTGTGGGTTCATTAGCTTATCTTAGTGTCATCTGCGCAGTAAGTGTGAAGAACGTTAGAGGAAGTAAATTGCTAATGCATCAGATATGGAATTATGCATTTTGTGTTACCATGCTCAGAAAAATGATATGTGCTCTTTAATTTAACTGCTGTTTCCGTGTAATGATAAGTGTTACCTGTGCTGGACATGCTTAATTTATTTAGATGTGGAAGATAATCACCTTAAAGTGTAGCTGCAAGAACCACAGATGTTTTGTTTCTATGAAGCATCGACACTGTGTGCACAGTTATTAGGCAAGTTTTAGTTTTGACTATATCATCATTTTTGCACATATTTTCCAACTCCAAGCTGTATATAGTTGGATGCTTACTAAATATAAACATATCAACTGATATGTATTTGTTTAATGAGGGATTGAGGGGCCTAAGAAGATCAACACCTCATGGCAAAGTGTGTATAATCATTAGGCAGCTTTTCCTCTGGAAAAATGGGCCAAAAATAGATTTAAGTGACTCTGAAAAGTCCAAAATTGTAAAAAATCTGTCAGAAGGATGCAGCACTCTTGAAATTGCTAAGACATTGGGGCGTGATCGCAGAACTGTAAAGTTTTGCTGCAAATAATCAACAGGGCTGCAGGAAACGTGTTGAGAAAAAAAGACATAAATTAACTGCCAAAGATTGGAGAAGAATCAAATGTGAAGCTACCAGGAACCCGTTATCTTCTTGTTCTGTCGTATTCCAGAACTGCAACCTACCTGGAGAGACCAGAAGTACAAGATGTTCAGAGCTCAGAGACAAGGCCAAGGCAAGGAAGGCTAAAACCCGACCACCACTGAGCAAGACACATCAGCTGAAACGTCAGGATTCTGCCAAGACAGATCTGAAGACAGATTTTTCAAAGGTTTTATGGACTGATGAGATGAAACTGACTCTTCATGGACCAGATGGACGGGTCTGTGGCTGGATAAGTAACAGGCACAGAGCTAAACTTCGCTTCAGATGCCAGCAAGGTGGAGGCGGGGTACTGATATGGGCTGGTATTATTAAAGATGAGCTAGTTGGACCCATTTGGGTTGAAGATGGGTTTCAAAATCAACTCCCAAAAAACTGCCAGTTTTTAGAAGACACTTTTTTTCAAGCAGTGGTTCAGAGAGTCTTCATCTTTCAAGAAGACCATGGTTTTTATGCAGGACAATGATCCATCACATGCATCAAAGTTCCCCACTATGTGGCTAGTCAGAAAAGGCCTTAAAAGAATAATGAAGTGACCCCATCTCTGAACGACATGTCTGAACAGTGATGTGGTTGCTGCTGCACACAAAGTTGATCGTCAACAAATCAAGAAACTGACAGACTCCATGAATGGAAGGCTTATAACTGTTATTGAAAAGAAGAGTGGCCATATTGGTCAGTCATTTATTTTTTAAATGTTTGACAGTTTTGAGTTGCATGTTTATTATTCCACTTTAACAGATGACAAGTGAGATGTGAAAAATTTCAGCTTTAATTCAGTTGCATAATAATTCTGCACACTAATAGTTGCCGAGTAATCATGTGCACATAGATATTGTCCTAAGAAAGCCAAAATTTCACTTTTACTTTCTTAAATATTCCGGTTTGAGAGGTTAGTAGGATCTTTGAATTGACCAAGACCGTTGTAGTTGTTAAACAGCAAAATAAAGCCTCAAAAATACTACTTGCGTAATAATTGTGCACAGAGTGTAGGCATGATTTCATGAACTTGTTCCAGCATAAATCATTTCATGGCAGTTTCTTATATTCAAAATACATTTGATCATTTTTTTAAATGTCTTACCCTACTTACAAAGGGTTCCTTTAACCTCTTGTTTGCAACCCATTTTAACTGTATGGTTAAGGTATAAATATGAGGAAAAAGTGAGAAATATTTATTAATGTATTCCTCCCTTGCAGGCATAAACTCTGCATGAAGTGTTGGATTGATGCAATTTATGTTCTAAGCAAACCAAACTTGCACTCAGTTATAATCACATTATAATCTTAAGGTACGAAGTCTATCTTTCATAACAGTAGGTTGTGTAACTCCTTAAATGCAACAAATCAAAACCACAGGATGTTCATAAAAAACTGCTTATAGAGTGACCTCTTTGTAACTTTTTGGGAAACTCAATGCTTTGCAGGATGTTGTTGTAAATGTTTCCATTTCAGCAGTGAAGACATCGGCACTGCAACTTCGGCCAAGTCGCCATAAGATGCAGCTTCCCGATATGAGTTTTTAGAAAAAGGTTAATGAGAAGTGAGCAGAACAAGAAGTACAAAAAGCCCCAGTTGCTGATTATTAACACCCTGGATGATTAATGCTGCAGGATGAATCAAGCAGAGGCGCTGGTGCCACCACCACCTGATTAGATTAACTAAAATAGTTAATGGGAAATAGGAAATGGGAAAAAAAAAATGCAGTCATCAAACTGCAAATTGCTTTCAGAATAAGCTCAGCATTTATTTCTTGTGAACATATATTTTAAGGGGTTAACATAAAAAGCCAGATAAAATACAGCAGTCGATTCTACGGTTAGGGCCACGGGTTAGAAATTCATTTTTGATAAGACTTAAATATAGATAGTGATCAGGCATGATCTGTGCTTACAGAGTTCACAACCATAAGTTCACAACTACCACTGCAAAAATGATTTCTCCCCTGATTTGCAATGGATGTTTGAGCCTTTTGAAAGCATCCGATCTGCAGACCCGACTGAACAAAATGAAGCTTTAGTACGACAGATTGAAACAGAGTTACTTGGAGAACAGGAAAAAATGACACTATTATAGCAACCTACAAGCACAAATGAAAAAACAAATGCACCATACATCAACTTTAAAATATGAAACTAAATATCTAGGACAACATAAGATCTGCTGTTGCTGCCGGTTGCACTGGGCCACAATCGTAGTGGTACGTACGATTCAAATGGGTGCAACTAGGTTGCATTTGAATGCAACTGAGTTTTCTTAAATGCATTTTTATGAAGCCTTTCCATTTTGGCTTCTGCTTAGGAAAAATGCAATAGATGTGTGGTAAATATTGGTGATGAGGAACTAGGGCTCCTCATCACCAATATAGAGTTTGAAAAGAACTGAAAGTCTTAAGAAGTCTTTGAGAGAAAATCAGAGGGGCACATTAGTCTTTAACATTTAGGAACCTAACCAGAGGAAGTGGTTGCTGATAGCAATCAGAAGTTCCTGTTGAGCAAAGTAAAATAAAGAAATAGCACAACGTTACCCAGACACACACAAAGGAGTCAGGCTTAAAACAGAATCCAAATATCATCAGTGATCAAGAAAGACTTTAATAAACTGCATAAAACATAAAAATCATTTTTATGCTTAACCACTCTCCTGTGGTTAAGCATAAAATGATCAATATCTGTGGCTTATCAGTCGGGGAGGATGACTTTTTAAAACCTTCAAAGTGTTACCTGGAAAGTTTTGAAACAACTGCAGTTTTCTAAGCTCTCACACAGTTAAGAAAAATCTTCTGCACTCTGCCTCCAGAAGCAGCTGCTGCAACAGGCGATGAAAAAGTGCCCATTTGACTTTTAAACCAACCAGTTTTTTAAATGTATTTTTCTGCAGGCTCGGACATAATGTCAAATCTGGGTGAGTCCAATGATCTCACAAATATAAAATCCAATTTCCTTAAGGTCTGTCTGGACTAGAATAGGTAGTTAACTAAGATGATTTAGTTGTCTTTCTTCTAAATGCTTCTTTAATGCTGCGGTATTTTCTTGATGCTGATCTAAAGCAGAGTTTAAAACATGTGCTAAAAACCAAGCTGGAGGTTCATATCTTCACCTTCTCTATCTTTTTCCTCAGAATGAAAAAAAAAATTCTCCACCATGTTTCATTTAGGCATGCTATAACTGCGCTCAATCCAATTCACAATTGTCGAAAGACATTGTGAATTGGATGGAATGTGAAATGATCTTCGAGATATTGTGTGGGGCAATGTGAGTTTTCACCATGTCATCCAGATCAGACAGTGGTTCAACATCAACCAAGAATTTCTTAAATATAGTATTTTTCTTTGCATCGCTAAGCATGCATCCACACGCTGAATGTGGATGCATGCTTAGCATGAATTTGGCAAACCAGGAGGTGTTTTCCATACTGCTTGGCCACGGAAAATAGACGAGGTCCTGTGGCCTGACTCAGCATGCCGACATGATGCTGCAGAGTGAATTCTGTATGATAACACAAACCATATTCTGATTTTTTTGTTTATTTTTTCACTACAAGTTCTAAACTTCTTCTTTTTGTTTCTATTTGTTTTTTAATCACCCCGCAAGGGGTCTTTTTGTGGGCTCTAGTGTCCCTTTTTCAAAGTAGGCTGACAGGAAAGGGGGAAGGAGAGGAGGGAAGACATGCGGTAAGCGTCGTCGGGTCTGGGAGTTGAACCCGCGACAGCCGCGTCGAGGCCACGTTGCCCCTGAATGTGGGTCGCGTTAACCCCTCCGCCACCACGGCACGCCCCTAGACTTCTTTTTAAGGAAATGCATTATATTTGTGCACAATAAAGGTTATTTCACAATCTTTATAATCTGATAATTGTATATTCCTTATTTTATGCTTTGTTCAATAACAACACTGTTTAGGTTCGAGCTCAGTTTGAACAGTTTTGAGGTAGTAGTTTGATTTTGCAGAAACCAAACTATAGGTTTAGTGAAAGTAATTTATAATTTGGGTTTTGTGTTTAGAACTGAGAGAAGTGGATGGATGGTGTTGAGAAATGTGTTTTAACAGTGGAGAAAAACTGTAATCTTAGCATCAGTAAACATTTTTAAAAAAAAGTAGTGTGGTCTGGAGCCACATGATTTGCATCTGCAAACAGATATAAGGAAGCATGTAGAGCAAAAACGGTCAAAGGTGTTTGTTGCTCCTCCTCAACGTCTCAGACTGTGATCTCACCATGTTCATCTACTGTGACTTAGCAGCGCTGGTGCTTGTGCTTACTTTTTATAGACAAGGTGAGTATCTTTTACAATATCTTACTGTACAGTATATAAGAACTATGCATTTATGTGCTTTATACAATTGCCATTATTCATCTGAATAACTGGGGGCAGGTGTAGTTCAGGGGCAGCTATCTTGTCTTCTAACCAAACAAGGGCAGCATATTAAAGTGAACTCAAAATGGGAGGAAAAATGCTGTTTTGACATTGACCTTCCATAACAAAAAGCTTTTTGAACAACCTAGGTTGTTGAGGACACACTAAAGTATGAATAATTTACCCCTTTATATTTGATGTTGAATGTTCTCTCATGCATGTATTGGTCATATGTGGTTTCACATTTGCTTTTATCATGACTCATTTTAATGATGGTAATAATCCTTGCTACTAATTTAACATTTAACAAAAAGTATGTCAAACAGCTCATGCAGGTAAAATCATTGGTGGCCATGAGGCTGCACCTCACAGCAGGCCGTACATGGCGCTTTTGACTTGCCGCGCCGACAATGGTAGCGAAACATATTGTGGTGGGGTCCTCGTGAGTGAATATTTTGTGATAACTGCTGCCCACTGCAAAGCCAAGTAAGTTTGCTATGAGTTATTTTATACCGCATTAAACTCTGCGAATCATTTAGAATTCATTTTCTTCCTTTATTTCATTTTTTTCTTTTCTCTCTATTTTTCTCTTTTTAGGTCTTATGAGGTTTGTCTTGGACTGCACAGTTACGGCAAAAATAGTTCATGTTTGTCTGTGGAGCAAGATTTTCCACATAGGAATTATGATAACAAATATTACACAAATGACATCATGCTTTTGAAGGTAATATAGGTCTGGAAATGTATCTTGAATTATTAAAATGAAAGATTATTTTTTTATTACTTCCAATAATACCATAAATGATCTTTTCTTTAAAATTCACTTAGGGTGTATTCAGACCAACGCAGGATTAGAGTCCTGAATCAGACTCCAATCCGTTTGTCTAGAAAGTCCGAGTTTTGGGGAGGTCTGAATGCAAATTTGAATTCCAAAACAGACTTAAAAACCGAACTCCTATCCGCCTAAAAACCTAGGTCTCAGTCCAGTTGAAGTGGACTCTAAAACGGTAGAAAACCTGTCTGAATGCAACCTGACTAGAAACCGTTTCAAAAGCAGGAAAGTAGCTACAGTGCAGGACATTCTGGTCAATATATCACTCTCTGCTCTGCGGGTTAACAAAGATGTTGTGTCGGTTGTCATATCAACGGGTTTGCGTGCCGCACTAAGCAAGGAAACGCAGAATATAAATGGTTTGAAGTTGTTTTACAACTTTTTATCAGCCTATTGCCGCATTGCTGCGGCGCTCTGCAGCTGCTGTAATTTTTAAACCTTTAATAAATGACAAAAACTGAACTAATTGCCTCATTTGTTTGAACATAATCATCAAGTTGGATGGAGGAATTTGCTTAGTCCTCTCTTCATCTTGATTGAAAGAAACTGCTTATAGATTTACATCAAGGGAGAATACTGACAAACATCAGCAATTTTCTCAGCTTCAATTTAAGCCATGTTTCTAGAAATCAGATAAGAAATAAAGGCGCTGCGATTATTTTTGTGATTCCTGCTCATCCCGCATTGGAACAGCCTGGTTTAGTGGACCGACTCACCGCGTAGTAACGGCGCCTGCAGGAGCGTCGCTAGCGTTAGCGGCTAACAGGCCATGTCCAAACCAGTAATGTATATCAATGAAGAAATCCTACAACCGCTAAAATCTGACACGGCTCTGTTTATGATTACTTTTTGTGAAGAAGAAAGTTGTGCTGGCCTTTTTCAGAGGTTTTGTGTCGATTCCTTCAGTAGTTCTTGGTGCAGCGCCCCCACAGGCGAAGGGGGGAACAGGTTTTTCAGTTAGTTTTATTTGTTTGACACAGTGCAGTGTGAATGCGAACTAGGTTTCTGAAAATGTAACAAATGTTGCAATTTTAGTCCCCAATCGAAGCGAGTCTACCGGACTATCCAGTCTGAATGCACCCTAAAGCAAAAGGATTAAAAACACCTGCACATTGTAAGTTAAACTGTCTTTTAAATATTTTCTGTTGTTCCTTTAGTTGTCTACCAAAGCTATTTTCGACAAGAACGTGCAGCCTATTGTCCTGGCAGACATGTGTGACAACAAACTTCCCAAAAAGTGTGTAGTATCTGGCTGGGGAGCAACAAGCGACGACAATAAAAACATGTCTAATGAGCTGAGGGAAGTCAATGTGACGCTCACTCATGGTGATTTCTGTACTGAGAAAAATGAGTACTGCTCTAAAGGGGAGGACGGACCGGCTGAGGTAGGTTTTTTTTTCTGCTTCTTCATCTTTTGTTATCTTTGTCTTATGACAAACGCAAGAACCGATCTCTTCCATCTGAACAGTCATCACATGCTGTGTCTGTGCTTTCAGGGAGACTCTGGTGGTCCGTTAGTCTGTGAAGATGGAAAAGCCTTTGGAGTGATCTCAGCAAAGAGCCTCACTTTTAAACTGACCAAGTACGCTAAGATACCCTACTACAGAGAGTGGATTGATGAGATTATGAAACATAACTGATTAAATACTGTTCAGATATTTTTCAACTACATAAGAAGAATATCTTACGTTATTTTCAAATGAATTAGTTTTGTGTAGCTTCTTGCTAATTGGAATAAGAAAATTGTTTTTTTTTGTTGTTTTTTTTTCCATTTAGCTTGTGATCCTTAATAAAATCAAGCTTTCTGGCTTTCTTACATAGAAACGTTTTAATCTACTTTGAATAATTACTTGAGCATACTGTACTATTTGATAAGTAGGACCAATTGGAATGTATAAGTGATTGAATATATATATACAGTATATACAGTATATATACATGTATATGCGACTTAGAAAGAGCTCAGCAATGTTGGATATGCAGAGATAGCAAATCTTAATAAACTATAAGACTGCTTCTGAAATCTAAAAAGAATTTCCTGTTTATTAATTTCCGACAAACCGGATGCACTTAAAAACAGCTTTGAAAAGCTAAAATTCCTATTGTCAAATCATTTTCAACATGAAAGGAGTGCATTTCAAACATCTTTTTTTGTTTTTTTCAATTTTTCATTGTTTTATTAAACTTTCAAATTGCCACATAAATCAGGCACGTTTTTACTATACAGAATACATATTCAAGATATCAGTAATGTCATTCTGTCTATAGTCAGAATGTCAATTTAAGACATATTAAATAGAAAAGCTGTGTATTTCAAGATATCTATAATTCATTTAGAGATATTTTGACTAGTCAGAATTATAATTCAATATATCTTTATTTTAGTTTTTTCTAGTCACTATTTGCTTTTAAGATATCTATAATTTAGTTTTCACTAGTCAAAACTACATATCTCCTATCCAAAAAAACATTTTAAGATATCTTGAATTATGGAGTCATTCTAGATATCTTTAATAAGAAACATGGGTTAGGGTTATAATCAAATCAAAACTAAAATCGAGATATCTAGAATTTACTTTATGACTAGTCATAATTTAATTGTAGATATCTGAAATGTGTATTTCAGATAGTCAGTAATTCATTGTAGATAAATTTGACTTGAATTCTCCATACAAGTCAATGGTAAATCTAACGTCATTTTGACTAGTCAGAATGTAATTAGAGATATCTGAAATAGGTATTTTGTCTAGTCAAAATATAATTAGAAATATGTTAAATCACTAAAATGTTTAGTCATAAAACATTTTGAGATATCTGGAATGTAAGGGTGGTAAAAATGATTTATGTTAAAACGGCCTGCCATAATGCCACCAGGTTTGTCACAACCTGGTGGAGAGGGACAACAGAAAGAGCAGGCCATTGGTGAATTTAAAGCTAAAGCTGCACATTAAGAAAAAAAAAATCAGCAATCAATTTGAGCATGATTCAGAGATGAACATTTGCTTACAGGCTGGATATCAATGAAACCTTCTGAACCTCCAGGTTGATGGGTTTGACACGCTTCTCCCAAATGTGTAAAGTGGAGCAGGGAGGAATACAGGCAGCAGCTGCAGGGCTACATAACCTTCTCTCTTGTCTGTCAAACATAAAGTAGTGTTAATATGTTCCAGTAATTAAAAAGCATAAAAACAGTTTAGAAAACATTTCTTGAGCATCAATATCTTGGGGGATAAAATTAATGTTGTGGAGAAGATTGACAGTCCTTGCTCTCCTTGCCATACAAAAGATCTTCTTCTTAATTTGCCATCAGTTTCAAGTCAGGATTCTGGATGTGCTATTCTAAATAAATTAAATCACTTCCTCTCAGAATAAATGTGTTGATAAATCAAAAACTGTTACTTTAAAATAAATAATATGTATGAATAACATGGGAATAATTATAGAGAATTATATAGCTGCAGGGGAAAAGAAATCTCAGTTGTGTAACATCATCAACTTGTCTTTAGCGCCACCATGTGGTGGTTTTGCATTTCTCATGATAAAACTAATGACATAATTCAAGTTGATGTCTTAAGTTGTAAACACAACATACTCTAAATCAAGCCTAATCATCTAAATTAATTAACTTGTTAAAAAACATAAAGAGAAGATCAAGATATTGTTTTTAAAGATCTATGCACCCCTGACTTCATAATCCCAATATTCAACTACATCTTTTTCTTTTAACCGTTTTTCATGACTTTTAAGTTTAATTTTAAAGAGTACGCTGCCATTTTAGAATAACAGAAATTTATCAAACAAGATATTAGCAACTAAAAAAATCTGTTCAAATGTTAAACTCCTCTATATCACAGAGCACAGCAGAGGGCAGCAACCAGATTTCTGCCCCCTCAGAAAATGTCTTGTTAGTAATGCTAAAGGTACAATATGTGAAGTACTTTGAAATATAACCCCCTCCAAAAAGAACATGGTTATTATGGGAGGTAGCAGACAACCAGGAGAGGATTCATGGGATGTCAAGGAAGGCTGGATCCAGGAAGGTGACATAAAGGAGAAGGTGGATTGCAGGCAGGTAGACAATCACCGAAACAAGCTCACTGCACTCAGGTGATCTCCATTCCACTCACTGTAAGCCTCAAGCACCAATTGGCTCTATCGCCACCGAATTGGGTCAGTCAAAAAGGAAGAAAGTGTCATGATTCATAACAAATCATATGAAAGTCTATCAGTTTGTAGAAACTGAAAGAAAAAATCAAATCCTGAACATAAAACTACAAAAGCATTAGATTTACAGGATAAATCTTTTGTCATAACCATTGCAGTTATGCCAAAATTTGAATAGAGTTTGTGCTGTGTATGAAGCGGGCAAAGTAAAATAATAGTTGAATAAAACCCTAGTTATTCATTCCCTCTTTTTGAAAAAGATTCAGAGCCACTTCCTAAAGATGTGCGTGATTAGTTTGAGCATTTGTTCTTTTTTGTTTAAAAATAAAAATAAATCATTGCAGTGTCTGTCTGTCTGTCATAAATAATGATAATAAATAACAATACATGATTCCTGAATAAAATCTGACATCTTGGAAACAACAACATTTTGTTTATACTTATATACTCAAATTAAAGTGAAGCAGAAAAGAAATGATACTTAATATAGACAGACAATGCTAGATAGACCATAAATTTTGCATCAAATGGCAAACATGTGCTATCACTACAATGAAACAAGCATTTGTGCACACGAAACCTCTTACTGGCCAGGTGTACAATCACAGCCAGCTGTATCTTAACACGTGTGATGCATTGAATTTTTGTCTATTATGGCTCTTGGGAATGACTTCACAAAAGGTGTAGGACGAAATAATTTGTCTACATAAATTATGTATACACATATGTGTATAATAAAATATTGTTTGAATGTATCCTCTGTGTGTAATTATTCCCAAAATAGTAGTGTCATGTGATATGGCATGTTGTGTAATAAAGTTTTTCTGTGACTCTAGAAAAATGGCCTGGGCTTAATCAGGCAGAGGACAGTGAAAGTGCTTGTGGAACTAGGGAGAGGGTAGTGAATAGGCTAATGCTTGTGTAACCTGGATGATTTCATGCATTTTTATTAAGAAACAACAATTTCTCCACAGTTTTTGGTTTCAAACGATTTCTCTTTTTTGACACTACATGGATGAGGTGTTATTATTGTACCCCAACTCCTTGGAGCACAATAAACACCTCACCTTTACAGAAAATAAGAAACAGTGAAAAATACAGTTCCTCATAAGCAAACATAATGCATCTGCAAATGTTCAGTTCACCTTACCTTGTTAGGGCTTATCAAATCAAAATGTTCCCACATAGGAGAAATCCTCCTCTTTCTCGCCGGCTCCATCCTACTCCTATCCTGTCCTCCCGCTCCTAAATCTCTATCTATCTATCTATCTATCTATCTATCTATCTATCTATCCTAAACTCTCCAAACACCAAACTAACTGTCTCAAACTAAATAACCACTATCCAAACTTTGCTATCCAAACTATCAAAACTCTTTCCACTCTCTCAACTGACCGCAACTCGCCTACAACAACCCACATTTTGAATGGAGCCTGTGGGGTTTCTAAAGCTGTCAAACCCCGCGCCAAACTCTGAGCCACTTCCCGAAGCAGTCACGTGGTACAGCCGGGCAGCGAGGCTTCGGACGTCATCGTTTTCGGCTCCTCCCCTAAATGAAGCAAGCCTCGATACGCGCTTTACGGAAACGCCCCCTCCATTACTCGACACACGCCTAGAAGCCTCGGCACATCACGTAACATCACTATGCTCATCTGTGCCGTCTGGATTATTGAGACTTTCATTGTTAAATCATCATTGCCTTCACTTCAACCTGGGTCTACCGCTTTTCTCCTCACATCTACACCCCACTTCATGACACAAACTAACAGAGAAACAAGAATGAAAACTTGCAAATATTCAGATCTTACATGTAGAAAAAGTAAAAAAAACAACTACAATCACCCCACTGTGAACTAATCGGTGGGAAATATTGTGTAACATTGTGCAAGTCAAGAAAAGGAAGCAGATCCTGATAGCCATCATCAATATTTGCTGAATGTATTTTTTTGCAGAGATGCAAAGTCTTCAAGCAACCAGAGAAAAAACAACAACTCTGAGCTGTAAACAGAGTTGCACACACAGGCCAACTGTGAAGTCATGGTGCTTTAGAAGCCAAATATTTTGTTTCCTAATTCAAGTTCATGTTTCTAATCAGATGTCAGCAAATTTGCACATACATAGAAAACTTTAGCGAATTAAGCTCTTTGTAAAAAATTAAATGCACAGAGTATTTAAGTATTGAACAAACTTTTTGAAAGAATCTTTTGCTTGTGACAAATTCAAGACATTTTCTATATGGATTTTAATTTTGGTTCTTCCTCACAAACTGTTTTCACATCTAAAAGGTTCCAGGGGATATTTTCTGCGTCAGGACCTTCAGTGGTGTTCTTGTATCTTTAATCAACTATGAGTCAAGTAAATAACTTGGACATTTTAAGTTTTCTTTTTAAAAAAAAAAAAAGCACTAAGTGTGCATTACTTGTTTTTATAGTAAATTCTGTACCTGAGTACATCTACCTTACCTTTTTCAAAAACTTCAACAATAAGCACAACGGAATGACATAAAATTTTATTCTGTGCATGTTTACGTACAAAAAATGTTTTGCAATAATACACCAACTACTTTTCCAGTAGTTGGCATATTGAGCTAATTTTCAGTAAATTCTTATTTATTATCACCTTTGTCATTTTCAAGTTATTTCAGTGATCAATATTAATGTATTCTTCATTTACAGAAGGGTACCAACAATTTTGATCACTTGTATATCTTGGGTGTGTAAAGAGAGACAGTATTGGGCCTGTGCCAATAGTCTGAATCACTCAATGTTTGACGCGGCACCACCAGAGATGAGGTGGCGCAGTTCAGCCTTGCATCCTTCCATCTATTTAAACAGGCAATGTGCAAACTGAGCAATTTTGAACATAAAAATGTTAAAATCATACAGAAAACAAACTACACAAGAGTCAAGAGAATGCATTGATTTTCTTGTTCATACCTCTACTTATGATGATGCTCATCACTGGATGAACATGATGAAAGTTCATTCTTTTCTGAATTGCAGGACTTCTGAGGTGCAAAAACATCCATGGCATTCGTTTTTATTAATTGGTTTGTTACATGTAAACACTGTTTAAGCTTTTGACGTGTTTTAGTATCAGATTGAGAGTTGGTATCAGAAAGTACTTAGGCAGTTAACCTAAGTAATTTAGAAAAAAAAAAATTCTGAAAGCAATTGTTGATTGTTATAAAGTTTTGAGAAACAAAATATATTTGGAAACTTTTTTTTTTATTGCCTTCAGAGAAAAAAGGTCATTTTCTTACCAAATGAATTGTTTATCTGAAAGTTACTTTACTTAATTTACATCTCTGTCTTTCTTTCTTTGTTTGCTTTGGGTTTATTCTCACACAGAGCACTTGCAGCAGCTTGTGGTTTGGTTCTACGGTTGCAAGTTTTCTGTTCCTACTGTTAACCACAACTTATTTCTGTGTTTTTTTAATAAAGTAAAAAAAAAATCCCCATTCACCCAAAGCATTGTTACTCCTGATCTGTTTTTTTTTTATTTTACTTAAATTTATATACAGTTGTGTATATCCTTGTAAAAAGACAACAAACACATGATACATAGTGAGAAATCAGCATTTTGTTTATCTTTTGAAATTACGCACATCAATCTATAAAAGCTCAAGCTTCTATCTAAATACCATGAACAAAGCAATATTTTCCTTAAGGCTTGTATTGGTAGCAATAATCAAAATTACTTAATATAACACCAACATTTCTCTCAGACATACACTATTAACTATTCATTCAGCATTTACTACAATGATCAGAGCATGCACTTTAAGAACAGCAGATCTTAGTATAAAATACAGAATTATAACACCGACAAACTTAACCAAATAAAACAAATTATCAGACCATTACTTCTGCACTAAAAAATTTTTTATTGTCAAATTGTTTGATCAAGGTGATATGTGGCTTAGATGCTGTTTCAGTTGTCCTTCAGGATGTTATTGATCCAGTCAGTGGTGTCAGGTACGTTTGTGTACTTATACAGAGTGGAACCATCGATTGGTTTGCTTGCTGACACCACTCCATATGCCATTCCATTGCAGATTAATGGACCTCCGGAGTCTCCCTATAAGCACATGTACAGAATGTTGGGAGTGAATTAGTCAAGCATTGAAATTAATATTTTATTTTGAGTGACAATTTTTTTCTCTTATTAAAAAAAAAGAAAAAAAAAATTACCCCACTTGTTCCAGTTTTTCCTTCAGAGCAGTAAGCACTTTCTTTGACACAATCCCGATTTTCAACAAGTCTGACATTGACTTCCAGCAGTTTCGAAGGCAATTTTGTAGATGACCGCAGTTCCCAACCGCAGACTGAGCATGGATTTGGCAGTGAGCTACTTTTCTCCTTTGCCGGCTCAATATGTTTGATATGGAGGGCCGAGCTTACATTGTGGGACAACTGAAGGAAAAATTGGAGATAGTATTAAACAATAAAAAAATGTGCAGTCTGTTTTTTTTTTACAAATTTTGTACATATGAAAACATATTAAAATAGATACAAAGAACATGTTTTCCTATTCGTTAAAATAGTTTCAGATAAATATAAATTATACCTTCAGCAGCATTATGTCATTTGTGTAATCACTTTCATTGTAGTGATCATGTGGAAAATCTTTCTTCACAGACATTTTTTTATGGTTTTCACTGTGTTTGTCAAACCCATAAAAAACGTCATAGGACCCATGATCCCTAGTAAACAGAAATGGAAGAAAAATTGTTTTTTTTTGTTAGTTTTTTAAAAATCTGTCTCCAAGCATTCATTTGAATGAAATCTATGATCATGTCACACTGACTTGGCCTGGCAGTGAGCTGCAGTCATCACGAAATCTTCTCTAATAAGGAATCCACCACAGCCTTTCAACTCATCAGCCTTATTCACCAGCCGCAAAAACACCATATACGACCGTTTGTGTGGATTAACCTCATGGCCTCCAATGATTTTCCCTGCATGAACTTGTTTTTTGGTAAAATACAAAGTTAATGGTGATGATAATGACACAACTATTAACATCATCAAAATTAAGTCACTGAAAAGATAAATAGATGATAAAAACCAAGAAATATTTTAAATATATATATATATATACAGTATAACACATCCATCAAAGATTAAACATGCACAATAAAACGTTGACACAATTAACATTTACAGACTGCGGCAGAGACTCACCTGGACTTTGAAAAGTCAGTAGAAGCATCAGTGCAGCGAGGTTGCAGAAGATGAACATGATGGGGTCACAGATGGGGTGAACTGCTGAAGGGAAGTGCCAACAGCTCTGAAAACATCTGTTTTTATATGCTTGCTTCAGGGGAAGGAGATTAGGCTGTCAATGCAAATGATGTGGCTTTCTATCACAGTCATGACGTGAAAACGTGCCACTAGGTAACTCAGTTTTTCTAATTCTGAACAGTCAGCAAAACCTGAAATTCTGCATTGTTTCTGCTTGAATTATGAAAAGTCTTTAAGTTAAAACAACGGACAATTTTTAGTTTTAAAGTAGTTGAATTTTGAACTTTTAATCAGCGATCATCAGTCGGTGACCAGCTTGTCTTTTTGAGAGAAGACAACCTGATCACCCTCCTGTTTCAACCTTATTAGGAGCAGAGTATTGGTTTTGTTGTAGGAAACTGTGCAGGCCTCTTTATGAAAGTTTCTCTGCACGCATCACTTTGATAAGGATACCCAGATGACAAGGTTTTGTGGCCTACAGATCCTTCAACACATCTGATAAAGATGAAAAAACAGGAAGGCATGTTTCTGAGAACTATCAGAATGGATTTTTATCTTTAGGCCTCTTCCATCATGCAACCATTTTATGCAAGCTTGCAGATAAATTAAAAAGGACAATTAGTACAGAGGGCTTATTAGAGCATAGAAATAAAAAACTGCTAAGATCTGATTGTTTTATTGAGTAGCTACACTGAAGCATTTCTTAATGCCCAATTTTGTGATACATAAAAGTTTCCAACATCGTCAAGTAAATACGCTGCAAACGTGTCAAATAAGTTATAGAACAGACTTGGCTTGTCTATGAAAATCTACTAAAAACAGACATGTTATTCTGTCATGCAGATTCCAAAGAGAGCTGATTAGATTTCAATATTTTCATAGCATTATTAACTTTTTTTTTTCTTTTAGGATTCCAATTTCTTCCTATATCTTGCAATTTTGTGAGACATTAAAAAGATTGCTCTGACTGCTGCATCTCCGGAAGAGTGAAAAGTAACGTGCATCTCTGTTACTTTCGAAGTGACGCACATTCCTGCTCTGCATTAGTCAGATTCTTTTTCCCATGTTTACTTTCATAAGGACTGTTCAAATAGTAATTCTTAAATTACTTTTTGAACTATTACCTCTAGATCCTCTCCACAAACTAGTATGGTATATATATACAGTATATATATAAAGATGTTCATGAACATCTTTTAACAAATAACATCTGATGAGGTGCAAAAAGTGTGGCAGTTAAGGTCTTCAAAATAAAAGCTGTTTCAGTGTGTTTTGTGCATCTACAACAAAATGACGGGATTTATATTTTTACTAAAAACTCACGTGCTGATCACAGTGTCTGATGTGATCCTGAGGCCACAGGTTGAGCTCTGAGTTCATTTTAAGTCAGAGCCATATGCAGACACTTCTCTGTTTTTTACTTGTTAGTGTTTTTTATGTGACCACTGCCAGTGAGATTAGAAATGGAAATCAGACACCTGGATATAATCGCTTGTGTAGAAAAGGCAAGTGCTCAACAGAACAAAACCAAAGCATCTAGTAAATTACAAAATTAACCCTTAATGTTGAGATCCTTAAAACCAAAGTCTCAGACAAAGTATGTGATCACAAATGCAGAAGCAAATGCCAAATGCTTACCAAGAGATCCAAGGGAGGACATTCAGTAATAGGCCGAGTAAACATTCCCAGGACATTTTCAGAAGTATAAAAAAGGAAAAATGTGAGATGTAGAGCAGAAACACCTATCTGATAAGATAACCCATAAGTTTTAAAGTAGTCCTTTCTAAGAAGATACTCGCACCTTAATGTGCCTAATGTTCACCATGGTAACTTTAAAAAACTGACAGAGATGATACCTGCAATGATCTTTTTAGTTGGATGATGATGACAGACAAGTGTGGCAGTGTGGGGCAGAAAAAAAACAAAACTAAATGCAGAGGGGGCCACTGGCTCGACTTCGAGTATAGACAGCACCCACAAGGACCACTCAGCCCTCACAGAAGACCTGTTGATACAGAGAAATATGTTTTAACTCTCAACACTCCTTAAAACAAGGCCTCATATTCTATTACTTATCTGGAGTGTTTTTACCCTTCATGTCAATATGGGTCAGAATCTCTTAGAAAAAGTGTTTCTGACATTTTGCAGAATCTATGCCATAAGGACAAAGGAATTTCTAAAAGAAAAAAACAAGTTTATTGCAGTACCAGCAAACTGTGCCTAATAATCTCCCTGTGGGAAAATAACAGTGCATTTTTGCTGGTACTGTAAACCGCATTTGCTTTCTTTATTTATATTTTAGTCACAGTCTTGTAAGAGTTGAAAGTAAGAACAAGCTCAGGGCGGTTTAAACCATGACTTGAATATTTCATATAATACGTACATTTTATGTATTATATACATATAGTATGTATAACATACACATGTAAATTCCCAGAATTTACATGTGTAACTTTTTAATTTATCAGATGTTGGTAGATCTGTTGTCACAAAATTCCTACACTATCTCTCCCTCTTTATCATAGTGGAAAATGAAAAAAATTACCTTTTAAAGCCACATGCAGAGTTTCTCACGTTAACATATATCCAGTTTCTAAAATGATTCTAAGGTATCATGTCCTGTGTATGATAAGAAGCAACTTCATCATGCTGCCTGATACACTAGTATTGCGTAGTCACATTTTATATGTTTGTTCAACAACATTTTGCACTTTGCAAGCTGCTTCTGAGCTGGCTTTAGGATTTAATGCTTATCTGCGAAAATAAGCAGTTCTGAAACACATTTCTCCCATGTATTGCTTTTTTATAGATCTTTTTTTGTCTTTTATAGATGATCTGTTATACAAATTTCACTTTCTCTTGCAAGTTTGTGCAAGAAACTTGCAAGAAACATTCAGCCTTTTTTCAGCTGAAAAAAAAAACCATTCAGCCTTTTTCTGGAAATAAGTTCATGTTTTTGGTGTCTGGAAAATGAGCCGTTTCAAAAATCTCCCATAGTACCATTGTGCATCTGTTGGTAGCCATTTTCACGTTATAAAACGAGAGCGTAAACCAGTGGTGCCTAAAGTCGGTCCTTAAAGGCCGGCATCTTGCATATTCTAGTTCTCTCCCTGGTGGTAGAAACAACCTTTTCAGCATGTCAATGTTCTTCTGAGGCCTCTAATGAGCCATCATTTGATCCAGGTGGGTTAAACCACGGAGAGAACTACAACATGCAGGATGCCGGCCCTCGAGGACCGACTTTGGGCGTCACTGGCGTAAACATTGAGTTGGCGGGGGACGCAGACAGTAACAGCTTATTTGATAAAGATGAAAGAGCAATAAAAGAGCTAATACTGAAAGATTAAAATAGGCAAAACTCAGGAATCTCATTCTCTTAAGATTGATTTTGTGCAGAGAATGTAATGAATATGTTTTGTATTGCACATAGACCCATTGTCACTGGCTTAAAAGGAAGCATAACATGTGTTATCTTTAACCAACACATTATACACACGAGAATCATTTTACCTCCGGGCTACTGTAGCAGATCTTTGGCCCCAGTGAACATGTGGTCATTTTGGCCCCTGAGGGAGATGAATTTTCCTGTCTGCTCCTTGGTCCCTAAATCAAAAGGGCAAATTAGTATAAAGCAACATGTCTTGCTTAACATTGAAACTGAGCTTAGCCAAATATTTTTCCTGGCAAAGAATTAGATAAGTTTAGTTATTCCTTTAAAAATACCAAAATATCACAAGTGCTTTGTTTTATACTGACATTTACTTACATTTCTATGTTTTTAACTCTTCATCACGTTCTGTTGAGAAAGTTGTTCCAAAATAATAATAATAAATTAATATTGCTATACAATATTATAAAATGTATAAGACATTTCTACAACAAAGAATAAAAGAAGTGATTTATTCATTTTCAAATACAATCTTCAGGAAATGTATGTTGTATCTTTCAATACAGCATATGTTAACTGTGCTTAAATATATCTGTGTTTATCTTGCACTCATTCGTGAAAAGCCGTATGGGTTTTCAAAACGATGTGTCATGAGTCATGTGTTTCCTCAATCCCCCTGCCAGCTGATTAGTGGAGCTGGCTAGTAATGTAACTGGAACAGAGATCTCCGCAAATGTCGGAGTAATATTATAATTAAGAAAACTTTTGATAAACCAAGCAGATATTCTTATTTTAAACTGGTACATTCTCACCTAAAAAATTTTTTAGAGTAAATTGTGTGTCAATTAAAAAGTAATGCACACAAATTTACTTACAGCTTTCATCACTTTCTGGGATATGGTGGGCCGTGAAGGTATTCGGACAGGCCTTGTCGTCGCACTATGACATAATCGGCCTACAAATCCAGCCTTTGAATTCGGACACTACTAATGTTTCGTAAAACATTACAAAGAAACGAGCAGAGAGTTCTGAAAGAGCGCGAGCAGACAGGTTTGAGTACAAACATTACAGGTTTTGTACAAATTCCCTCATACAGGTTCCAGACATCAGAACCAGACATCAGTCTCTTTATCCCTCAATCATTTCCTGAGAATAAATAAATAAATATTGTGAAGAGAACATTAAAAACGTTTGTCAGGATTGTGTCGGAAAAACGTTTATCTTTTATAAATACAGTGTTTTGTGGTCAATATTATTTCACCATTTTATTAATGTGGGTTGCCAGTTTGGATCAGGCTTCCTATCAAGCTATAAGAATGATAGAAAACATGCTAACAAAAAGCCTCAGCCCTGCAGCACACAGGCGGTTCTAGAGACAGGCTAACAGAAGCAGCTCTTTGGCTCAAATATATTAAATTATGAAATACTGCCCTGTTTTTTGTTTCATTCTGTTTTAATTGCCCTGTAGGCAGCAATTTATTCACATATATGTACATTTATTATTATTGATACTTTAATTAAAAATGAGTTGTACAAGTTTATGTCGTTGGGGGGGATGATATGTTCGCATACACCTCAGAAAGTATGTAGTTGCGCCCCTGCAGGTTCAACTGTTCAAAACATTTAAGAAAAGGTTGTTCCTTTTCCAGCCACTGGGTGTCTTTGCCCTTAGACAGGGAGATTGGCAGAGAGAAAAGGGACATGCAGTAATAGTCCCGGGTCCAAGAATTGTATTGGGGTCAGTTGCTTTAAAGACTTAAGCCTCTATGTACGTTGTGGCTTTTCTGCCACTGTACTATTACGTGACACTCAAGGAAATCAAGCTTTAATACTTTCAGTAATTTCTAACCTTTCCTGACAACTCTTTTGATCTGTGGTGAATCAGTACTGGCCTTTATATTTGATATATAATTGATTTGACACTAAATTTTCACCATTAATCTAAAACGTATCTGGAAGTTATTTGGGTCCATTGCAAAATAGCCTGCTACACATTCTGTTTTCTCCATAACACTACTTATTAAACATGCTCAAGAGTCAAATATAATGTTGGTTTTCTCTCCTTACCATCTGCAATAAATGCATTCCACATAGGTATATTGAAAACTATTTGAGAATATCTAATATATTTCCTTATCCATGGCAAGCTCCTCTTCTTTCTGCTTTCAATTCTTCAGTAGGACAGACTTTGTTGTAATGTCAATATGTATGCAAAGATTTGCTCATCTAAGTAGAGTTAGGTTTTATATTTTTATGAAAGCAGTGTTAACTTTAGTACCACTTTTTCTCTTTGCTGTAGTTTGAACTATTTAACTCAGCAATTTAGAATGTTTTACATTTTCTATAAATAAATGACACTGGATGTTGTAACTTTCTGAAAACTTCTAGATTTTGATAATTCACCAGTAATTCAGGAGGTTCTGAGGTTAGAATATTACAGGTAAATGCTCTAGATAACTTTAGCCACCTCACTGGGATTCTTTGTGCTTACACAACACATATTAAGTTTATATTGAATGGCCAGTGGTAAATAGATACTAACTTCAACTAAGCTATTGCTATTGGCCTTCTTTGTTAAGACATTGCCAAAACCATCAACGTTGTGTTCAGATGACAATGTATTTATATTTATCATTCACTGCCTACCAGCTATTTATAAGAACATTCACTGTAAGAATTAGATATGAATAGGAATTTTTTTTAGCTTCTTTTAATGTATGAAACAATTTTGTGATTTCATTTTATTTGTATCCAAGTAATTTATAACCCTTGTCAGAACAAAGAAATCTCAGTAACACCACACTGTCCTATTTCCTTTTTTTTTCTTCTTCATTTTTTTTTGTCTTGATGTAGTGCTCCTGTAGTCCACTAGGCGTCAGTCTAATTCTTTACACAATGTTTGTGTTTGGAAGTCTGCACAGAGCTTGCAGAGTTGTTGAAGTGCAACTGAAATGCTGTCTAACGCTCATCCGTAACTTTCATGGTGAGAAGAAAAAGCTTAAATTAACAAGTTCTGATTGTTTACAGGTTAAGGCTTCTAAAGCATCCTACACCTCTGCTCTGATCTGTTCTGATCTAGAGAAGCAAAAAACTCTGAGAAAAAGATTACAGTTTGTTTCTAAATCCCTAAGAGCAACATTAAATCCATAATTTGAAATACCCAATCAATAATGCACTATTGAAAATCTGGTTGCAAAACAGGGAAGATTATTGAATCTCCCAGACAAGAATGAACACTGAGATATAGCTCTGTGTTTGCAGCGTCTAAGTTTGGAGATTTAACTCTTTGGAGTTAGTCTTCAAAGATCACTGAGTCTGTATGCACTAAAATGCAGAGTTTGAACTCAAAATAAAACCAATATAATTTAAAAATAAGTTAAAATTACAAAAATGTGTTTGCAAAAATGTATCTACTGTAACATATACTTTCCTGAACCACTACACAAATAGGAACTGTCTTCTCGATTGGCTTTCATTTAATTCACGTTCTAATAATTGCACATTAGAGGAAAGCAATCCAAAATAAAACACACATTCACACTTGTTTGAGGAACTGCAAATGTTAAACAGATTAAGTATGCAGAAGTTTCCACATGGCCGATCTGTAAACAAAGCATGTTTGTCTGCAGATAATTAACATTAGAAAGCTAAAGACCACACTGGGGTTAAAAATAGCAGCAGATAGTGCTGCAGTAAGCACGCTCTAACTTCTGAGCTACCCCTTTTTTTACCTCAGCACCTCCTACACAAGTTCACCTCACGGCTTCCTGTGCAACACCACGGTTTTCCATTGTGGCAGTCTTCGGCCTGTCAAGCTTCACTGACACCTTTAGTCAGGTGAGTGCCTGCAAAATATCCTTGCAGAACTTATTCAAAGAGATTGCATTAAACTAATTGGTCTGCGCCGATTTAGTTTTTTTTTACTGTCTTATTTGTTCACATGCACGTGTTCTTTTGCCTTGTGCCTAAAATGATCAAGTATTTAGTGCAACATTTAGTCAACATGTTGCCACTGAATATTCTTAGTTTGTTTTTTTTTCTTTATTTTCCTTGATCTGACTGAAGGGGGCACTATAAGCAAGACTAGTGCTGGGCTTTCTCATGCAAATTTGAGTATGGCCAGTACCCTCCCTGAGAGCTTCATTGACTGCATCCTATAAGTGCTGTGTCCTGCACTTGACTCCCTGTTTGATTCTGATTGGTATTCCAAGGCTGCCGCTTTGCAGAGGCTTTAATGCGATGATGAAGCCTGCATTGTTTGCCTCAAATGACTATTTTGTACAACATATATAAATCCTTGTACGTTTTTAATATCGCCGCTAATTTTCAAAAACTGCTCTCCATTTGTATGAACATACTTGAGAGACACTTCTTTACTCAGTATGAGTACTGTGAGGATTTTTTTTTTTTTTTACTTTATACCGCAAATCCCAAACAACAAGATTATGCTAAAGCCTGTCTGTGTACCTTTAAGAGGCAAGATCACATTGTTATTCCGGGTTTGTCCACAAGCTGACTGTGGAGGTGGACAGATAGCGGTTCTGGGGGTGGTGTGTGTGTGTGTGTGTGTGTGTGTGTGTGTGTGTGTGTGTGTGTGTGTGTGTGTGTGTGTGTGTGTGTGTGTGTGTGTGGAGGAGGGAGAAGGTGTGGGAGGGGTGAGCGTAGGAGTCTCCTAATATGAGTCTCCGGGGGCCAGTATGGATTAGAAAGAGACGGGGAGACACTGCGATGTGGATAAGATGTCCTTTAGATGCATCCCTGTGTTTTACAGCATGTCCAAGGAGGCAGGGATTGATCTTGAGTTCTCTCCTCTACAATGGCAATGCAGGGCTGAACACTCAAGGCTAAGCTGCCCATTAACAAGCCAATAATTTGTGTCATTATGTGAGGACTGCAGCTGGTGCTACTGATGCGCCGCTTCTCACATGTCAACCCTGAAGACTGAAAGGAGTCTTAGCGCTACTCATTATAAAGCCCCAGCCCCTTCATCCTAGCTTCCATCCTTTGTCCAGGAAGCATGCATGGTAGTGTGAAAGAAAAAAAAAGAAAAGCATAAAGAAAAGGCCTGGTCTGGATGGCATTATTTATTTCCTCCCCCTGCTCCCTTTTTTTGAAACACAGCATGCTCAATATAAAATCAATGTATTAAGTGTTCTCAAGTATGTAGAGTGACGCGCTGCCATTCCCACTCTCTGCCTTTGGCTGTGATTAAAGCTAATTTGAATGATTGAAATGCTTCCATAGAGGAGCCGGAGTGAGTGAAGTGAAGGGCTCACACAGATGAAGGGGGAGGAGGCGAGAGAGGCTTGGCTCTACTCCAGGTGGAGGAGGTGAGTCATTCCCCGGCAACAGATACACAGTCTACAGGCGTGCACATGTGTGATTGTGCACGGCCCAAATTGTTGTCGAGAGAATAAAATAGTGCTCCGAGCAATAGAGTAATAAAGAATGAACGCGGCGGCTGTGTACACTGAGTTTTTCTGATTTTTGTGTCTGTGACAGTGGACTTCTAAGGGTGTGTGCAGGGCGGAAAAATAGCCAGTGTAGGCTATTTCGGTTGACTGAGTCCACTTTGCAAAAGGATGAAAGATGAAGGTGGCTCAGCTTTAATAGTATCTGGGTAAGATAAGTAATAGTATATATTTTGCACATTATTTTTCACCTTATTTTGCAGAAACTTGGTGCATATTATTATTTTATTGCTGAAATTAATATAATTACTACTAATTATACACAATAACGACTTGTTACTGCGTACTACTTATGCAATAACAAGATGCAAAGTTAATGCAAGGAAACAGTATTTTATGTCATCACAAGTACAAATATGTAGAGTTTGTTGAAATCCAAAGGGACACTATGCTTTTGGTAAAAAGAGACTTAGCTTAAATGTTTTAGCAACAACACAAAGGATGAAAAACACATATTTTTATTCCCATTGTAAGGACCTGTCATCCTGTTTACAATCTAAAAGAGAGATTGCACAAAAATGTTTTTGTATGCTAACTTTGTGAGTGAAACATTTTCTATTTTTTTTACCTAATTTCCTCAAATTCAAGGTTGAATTTTCTTAAAAGAAATAACAAATTTGTTCAAAATTGATTTTTTTCTATCTTACCTCTTTCGAATGGGGTGAGGCGTCAATAAATTTGTCCACTTAGACGTAAAATTATGTTAAATGCTGGAATTTTCTGCTTCATCTTTGTTATTTTAATGTTTGTGTTATAAATAATGCATTTTGCTGCTCTGCATGATTCGTGGTAATAATGGGATTTTTTCTGTTGCATTATTTCTTCAATGTATAAATAGTTCGGATATGCATGTTAAGTTGGAAAGATACCAAATCAGGTACTATTAAAAGCACTGCAAAGCAATTTAAAACACTCAAAATGGAGGTGTTGTTATTATTTTTTTTTTTTTTGATTACAGTACAGGTGCAGACCACTTAGCGGAAATAAAACCATACGCTAGCTGTTCTAAAATTGTAACCCTGGGCTATTTGAAGCTTGTAAGTTATTGAGGGCACATTCTACATCTTATGTTCTTGAAACAAACACCCTCTTTCTTGCCACGTTTCTGCAGTTATGCACACTCATGAGCGTGAAAGTCAATGCATTCCGCTTCATTTGCGTGTGTGTGTGTGTGCGTGCATGCTGCAGATGCAAACCAACTGTGTTTTGGAGCCACCCGACTACTGCTCAAGGTGGGCGTCAGATTCGTGTGGCTTCAGCATCAAAACTAAACAAGGTCAACAAGAAGTTCCACTCACACATCTTTGAGTTGTTTTCCGCTTGAGGCCTTGCATTTCATATATTTAGCTCTATTTCATCCCTCCAAAGAAAAAACTGAACTTGTTCTTTTTCCCCCTCCTTTTGTCAATGTGTGGCAAATTATTTAGATAAGAACCCGTCAAAAGTACACACTCACATGGACAAACACAGTCACGATTTAGACGTGAAAGATTCCCATTGTTTCTCATGCTCTTAAGAAGCCAGCTGGAAGACAAATATTTCAGAAGGATCCCACAGTATTTCTGGATGACTACCTGCAAGGTTCTGATTACCTGTCCTCCAATGAGGGAGAGGTACACACAAAGAGACGTTGGGTTCAAAACACAGCAAACCAGAAGAAATGCAACTCAGCTGCTTCTCTGTCTCTGCCTGTTGACCTGTCGCTTCCTTATCTATCTATCTATCTATCTATCTATCTATCTATCTATCTATCTATCCCTCACCAACGCCATTGACGAGAGCAAATAAAAGTTGTTGTCATGGAAACCTGTCGTGCCTCTGCCACCCCCCTCGGCAGGCTCAAACTTGTGCAAACACACGCCTGCACACCCCCCCCCCCACACACACACACACACCAGTCTTTATCATTCTCCAAACACTAGAGAGACGTAGACTTGTTCAGGAAGCAGAGCGGAAAGAAAATTTGTCCCACTCTTCAGGAGATAGGCAGATTGCAGAGATCCACCTGGAAGGTGCAAAGCACTACAAAATGGCTTATAGTCGTTGCAAAAGGCTTCATTATCTCATGCATTTGTTTAACAGGCCCTTCTTTTGTAAAGGGTTTTACAATATATGTGTAGTCTGTTGCAATATACTCAGTAAGCCATCCAAGCTATTTGTAACAAAACAAGCAAACTCACACTTATGCAATTATAGGTAATACAGATTCACAACATGAAACTACAAGGAGGATTAAAAGTTGCTGTTTACATCTGCTCAAATATCCATTAATTGAATAACTGATGCTGATGCTAACATAGAATACAAAACACACATGCCTAGACTATTTAAAAGGTAGATGTAGACATTTCTAATTATAGTTTATAATTAAACAATATCTTGTTGTCATCAGGAACTTTATGAGACACAGCCATTCAATTGTTTGTGAAAACTGAAATCAAATCAACCAATCAGATAGCAGAAACTTCAACTGTTTAGGCAGGTAATATTCCAGAAGTTAGTGGTCAGCTGGATGATCATACACCCCGATTTATTGGACCTAAAAAGAGAACAACAATATCCAAGTCTGAATCAGATAGGCTTATAGCCACACCATGTGCCGCTCTTGCAGCTATGAGCAGAAAACAGAGGTTACAAATCACAGATTCTCACAAAAACTGGACAATAACAAACTGGCTCAACCCATAATCAACCTGTTATCTGAAATAGCACAAAGATGCATCTCATAAATCATCTATTAGCAGTATACAGTGTATCTAGCTAGATCACAACACGATGTTACATTTCTAACGGTGGTCAAGGATTTGGATGCCGCAACTCTCAGCAAGAAGAAGAAGAAGAAGAAAGGGAAAATGAGTGAGGATGTTACAGAGGAGTTATGAGGCAAATCAGAGGAAGAGGCAAAAGAGGCCCAGGACGTATACGTTTCCATCGCTCCAGCATAATCAGGCAATGGTTTGCAACCCACAATAGGACGGTGATTTGGGTCACCATCCCTTCACCCTGCTCCTCGTTCCTTAGCCCCATTTTTCTCAGCATGGAGATGGAAGTTATTGGAAGACTGCACTGTAATTACTACAGCACTGCATGTATTGTTTTCCTTAAGAGGATTTTATTATGTTTCCATTTCTACTTTAGTTTTTTTCCCCTATTGAACTCTGCATTGCTGTCTTTTCACAATTACAATTTAGAATATTTGTCATCAAAACTTTACCAATAGCTAACAACAGAACATTCCTCCAGAATACACCACTATATTGACAAGATGACAAAGCAATTTGACTGTCTTCTGCATGCACAATGAAAGAATGGCTTGTCACACTGTAGGAACTGACATGTTCATTGACACGAATACCTACTTTTAAGAGACAAACTGGGAATTTTGGGAAGAAACTGACTTTTGTAGCTTGTATTTTGCTGTTTGTATGAATTGTTTTGAGAAATGCACTTACTGTTATGCAAATCTTGATGATGATTTGAGAAATGCACAAAAGCGACTAAGAATTTTTTTTATAACTGATTAAGCATTGTTTAAACACTACACACCGTCTGAGTATTGTTGCTGACCATGCCCATGCTTTCTTGACCTCAGTGTACCTATATCTTCTCATTGTTACTTCCAGCAGGATAATGCACCATGTCACAAAGCTCAGATGATTTCAATCTGAACATTACAATGAGCTCAGTGTACTCCAATGTCCTCCACAGTCACCAGATCTCAATCTTGGAAAGCACCCTTGCGATGTGGTCAAACATCATGCATCATGAATGTGCAGCTGAGAAATTCAATTTATGATCAAAAGTGTTGCAGAATCTATGGCAGGATGGATTAAGAATGTTTCAGTGATTTGATATTTCTGTTACCTGAATGAATAATTGAAGTTAGCAGCAAATTTATACACATTTAGTTAATAACTTTGAGGCCAAGGCCAATGCTGATGAATAGAATCTGTCCACCCCAGAAATAACTTTCTGAAAAGATAAGAAAAATAAAATCTTAATGGCATAACTCCTTGATGATTTAGTCCCCTTAGTCATTATGCAGACACCAGCTACACTACTAAATCTGGTCCATTCCCTCCACTTGCAAACATAAGCACAAAGTCCCCAGCTGTTCGTAAGACTGACGCACTGCACTTTGTGAATCCCCCTTCCTGATTTCCGTGAACAGCACACGTCCCGCATCTCTCCATTCACTCAAGGTGAGACGCATGTAACATGACAAGTTGCTGCCATGACAACGGCGTATATAGGGTACAGCACATAACAATGAGCCTATGTGTCGACTGACAATAAAGACACTCTACTAATGTCATCTTACTATTTTGGTTTAAACAAATAAGATCTTGTTTAAACCAATTTTTTGCATTTTTTGCAGTTACACTTTGAGTTATTATAATTATTTGTACTGTGGGTGTTGAGGACCTGCAAATTCTGGTCAGGCGTCTGGCTCCCCTCAATCAATATCTAATCAGTTCACTTGATGTAATTGCTCAGCTGCTGATTGCTTCTTGAAGCTGCTTCACCTGAAATGTGTTTTTCTTTTTGGTTTTTACCCTGCGATTTGTCTATTTTCAGATCATTATTGCTTTCACAATCTGACGCGGTGTAAATTCAATGCTGGCTTGCAGAGGATGGGACTTTCTGAGAATGATTGGCACTTGGTGAGAGAAAGGAAGCCTGAAGAAAGAAGAATAACAAAGCGCTTGTCAAATGAGTCTATCATCTTTCCCCAACAGCTAATGTATTTGATACAATAATCATGTTTGTTTTTTTAAAGCTACTTGTTACACTAATCAGACTTTATCAGGCATTATTGAGAAGAGATCTGAACTAAATTTAACAACGAACAATTTGTTGTTATTTTTGTGCATCAGAGAGCTAATTCTGATTGGATTTATATCTGTAAATGTATATTTTTAACCCTCATCCAAAGTATGTTGGATGAGTATTCCAAACTGCTGTTATTTATGTGAATTTTGATTGTATTTTTATAGTAGCTGGCTCTTGTATTAATAGATGTGGAAGAGAGCTGTTGATTATTATGGATGGCTTTGGACACAGAACTAGTTATTCTGTGTAGAAGAACTAGTTATTCAGATGATTCTTATGAATCAGAGAAAAAGAGGCAAGATTTAAAAGTTTCATTGGTAAAAGAAATGTTGAAAGTCATCGTTTTATTTCCTTGTCACAGTTATGCTGTAATTTGTGTGGGTCTACCTCAGAAAATTGCAAATTACATTCAAGTTTGCAGTCCCACCAAGAGCAGATGTTAAAGGTTCACGGGATAGTCCTTTTGCAAGCCTCTGTGTGTTTGATTTTTTTTTTTACCCCTCCAGGGGGTCTTTTTTGTGAGCTCTAGTGTCCCTTATGTGACAGTGGGCTGACAGGAAACAGGGAAGGAGAGGGGGGAAGACATGCGGCAAATGTCGTCGGGTCCGGGAGTCGAACCCGCGACGGCCGCGTCGAGGACTCAAGGCCTCCAAATACGGGTCGCGCTAACCACCACGGCACGCCCCTGTGTGTTTGATTTTAAATCACATTGACTGACCTGACCCCAAGCAGGTGGAAATCCAATGTCCATCTTTTTAGAGCTGACTGGATTAGAAAAAGAAATCTATATTTGAATGTGGCATATGTGACCTTTCACCTAGAGATCATTGTGTTGTTTAAAAGACCTTTTCTCCCCATCTATTCCAGTTCACTCACCCTGCTCTAAGTATTGTATTCAGACAGACAGCCACCTCAAGAGGTTGCAGATGAGAAGATACATTGCGAGTGACATTTAAAAGAACTCGCTACCTCACTAACCCCTCATCTGCTTGTCTATTGTCAGCATCCTTTGGCCTATAATGAGTACATGCACGCCCAGGCCATTATAAATAGTCTGTGTCCTGGTTAATGTAACACCTCTCTTTGGGTGCTATTTGGGCTGCATGATTCACTGTGATTCATGTCAACATGTGTTCTCTCTGTTCTCGCACATGAGCTGGATGACCAGGGGGGGGAGGAGATAAGAACCGCAAGGGAAACATGGATCATGGGTTTGTGTGTGCCTGTGCGCAAATAGCAAACAGGAAGCAAAACTGAATGCTTCGCATTGAAAAGGCTGAAAAGTGCCAATTTCTCCAAACCACTTTCAGACACGCCAGCTCTTTTACAAGGAAGGAGGGAATACATGCTAAACATATACTTTAATGCACTACTGAAGTTTGGAGTCGCCAGCAAGGATGAGCCAAATGTCCGTTTGAGAAATGTCTTACAGTCAGGAAGGACACATGTTGAGCTTTCGGCCATAATATTAATAAGTTTAATATTGATATAAGTAAGGCTGTCCTTCCAAATTGCACTGCTTCAGCTGTCACACACAATAGTGGCTGCATCATGCTGAGCTTTGGTTTTATTGCATTTTGCCAGTATCAATGACATGGCAGGCTAACATTTTGTTTCTGAAAAGGCCTGACCCCATTTCCAAAATAAAATGTATGCACTAATTTTGAAAGACAGTTCCAAACAAATTAATTTAAGTCCAGCAATTCTGATCAGAGTAGAGGTAAAATACATTTTAAGTAGTATATCTAATTCTTCCTTAAAAACATTCAAGTTTTTCTTTACAGTTAACAGTTCAAATAATCATTAGAAGGGCAACATTAAAATGTAATCTATGATGAGGATGACAGTATGAAAACACCTGACCACGACTATGTAAAGAATGAAAAACTTTGATATTGTACTTTATGCTTAATCCCCTTGTGGATGCATACTGCACATTATGTGACCTTTGACTGTAATTAACATGTGATTAAGTGAAGAACATCTATTTAACTATGACCTGCTGTTGCTGTTGGCACCGACAAGCTATGAGGGTGATGCAGGAATTAATTCGCTTTTAGAAGAGTCTACACATCGGGGGGACATACTGCTCTGGACACTTTGCAACCTAATATACTTGCCTGCTTGTTTAGCTTCTAATTTATTTACCATGATATCACTTGGCATCCATCGCTTGGTTTATTTTTTATGCCTGTGTATTTGTGCGTCTGAGATTTCTGGAGCAAAACAGCTCCCATTGGCCACGTGGGTGTGTAGTGGGTAGCTTAGAGTTACATTAATAGCCAAAGGGCAGTCAGGCAGGGAGCGAGGACATAGACAGGAAGGGGAAATACAGTTTGCTGTTCGCCCACCACTTCCTGCATGTCTCCTACACTCACAGCCCACGGACCAGAGCTGCTTTTAAAACCAGCTTATTTGCTTGCAGTGCAACAATGATGAGATGAAACAAACTGGTGTAAACAGCATCACAAAACACTTTGGAACTGCAGTGTTGCAACAGTGACTAGATTACAATTGCGTGAGGTTTATGCAAGTGAAACTCTTAAAGTTGAACTTTGCATTTTAAGATTACATAAAAGCAAGGCGATCTTGAGAAAGCATGAGTCAAATTTCACCATTCATAATAATAGCTTTGTATCATTCAGCAAAACCTTAAAATTATATTGTCAAACTCAGTGCAGACACAAACAAGAAACTCACTCTAGCTTAGAGATAAAACAAGGATTGTAGCACCGAGGCATCACCAGCAGAGGTCCTTCTCTCATTAACTGTCGTCTGTCGTCAGTGTCTGTCTTTGTCTTAAACCAGGGAACAAAAGGTGACTGGGGTTAGCCATCATAGTTCAAGTATAACGCAATAGATGCTTCCATGTCCACATACCAAAGCAGGTTCATCTATCATGAGCTCAAGGAAGCTGCAGGTGTTAAATATGACACATATTCAGGCATATCAGACCTTTCACCTCTCTGCCTTCACCACACCAAGAAGCTTTCACCACCACTGCAAACACAGCGTAGAGGCAGTGGGCTGCTGCTGACCCATGGCAAAACCGAAGAGGAGGATTGGCCTGTCGGATAAGAAGCCCCTGGTGTTGCACGCATACCGTGCTCTTGTGAGAGGCAACCCCCACCCCTGCCCTTCTGGGATCCCACATCCCCATTGAACTTTCCACCCACTCACCAAGGAATGTGGAGAGAGGGAAGGGAGGGTGCTAGGGGGACCAGGAGGGGCAGAGGTGGCGGTGGTGGTTTGGGTAGGGGACAGAGAGGGATATAAAGACAAGGATACAAGAAAAGAATAAAAAAAGATGGCAAAAGTCTAGGTAAAACAAATATTAAGATACAGTAATAACAAATAGTCCCCTGCAATAACGCTCAGACTTCTATTAGATTACATGTGTCTCTTGATTACATTAGAACAGAAGAAGAAGCCATTGCATTGTGTTGGTCCACTATGCAAGGAGTACAGTGAAGAACATCATCAAAACAAAGTAACTACTGGCAGATATTTACATTTTAAACAGTCTAGGTACAGTAAGAAATAATTCAGCATTTTTAAATGAGTAGTTAATTTCTCATTTGCAGTAGATAACTATTTTCAAATCTTTTTTTTAATATACATTTTGATAAGCAGGTTCTCAAAGCTAAGTGCTAATCTTTGGGTGTTTTCACACCTGACACTTCTGGTCCGTTTTAACCGAACCAGAGATTTTTTCCCCACTTGGTCCGGATATTTTGTCCAGGTGTGAATACACTAATGAGAACCCTAGTGCAGACCAAACACCAAACAACCTCCGGCTGGTGGGGTTAGCTTCTGTTTTGGTTCGATATGAACCAAACACAGGAATCTGTTTGGACTTTACAAGCCATCATTCTGGCCATTATGGTAAAAATAAGCCCTTCGGTGTTGTACTGAAATCATGCCTAATCAAACAAGTGGATCTGGTGTGAATACACCCGTAGGGAGGACAAGATTGTGCCATATCAACCCCAATGTTACAAATATTTCAGGAATTTATCCAAACATTATTTCATAAAGTTCCAGACTGACAGGGCTTTGAATGGATGTTTTTTCTTTCTTTTTTTTTTTTTTTTTTTTTACAAAATAATAGTATTAGTATCTACAGACAAAATGGATGTAGGCGGTCATACACCACCAATTTTCTTCTTGTGTTGAGCACTAAACATTAGTGTTTCTGGACAGAGCAGCAGCCTAATAGAACAGTAAGGTACTTTAAAAAACAAAAAGATGTATTTTTTTTTATTATTAATGAAAACAGTAATATTTATGTTTTCTTTTTTTTTTTTTTTTTTTACCCCATGTAACTATTTAAATGTTCCGATCAGTGGCACAACACCTTCAACCTTAATATCCTGCTTCTGCTTTACGAACTTCCCAATGTAAACTTGACAGATTAAAAGTTAACGGTGGACCGGGGCGTGCTGAGGTGGCGCAGGGGGTTAGCACGCCCCACGTTTGGAGGCCTTAGTCCGCAAAAACTCTTCGGAGAAAAAAAAAAAAAAAAGTTAAAGGTGGACCAACAGCTATGACGTTTTTGAGACTGTACTTTTTATAGATGGTGGAGTTGATCTTTGATCATTAGCTTTAGTCTCAAAGACCAGTTAATCTGGTTCTATCCTAAATGGAAATACCAAGAGAATTTCCTGCTGCAGGTAAGATTTTAACTACTACCCCTTTAACAGAAACTCATTTGAAAAAATCTTAACTATAAAGGTGAAAAGAAAGCAAAATAATGCAATATCTTTGACGTTTCTCAAGATTTAAAACTACAGCTGTGTTTTGTCCTTGCCATTATGCCACCAGGAACTCCTAACACTGTGTTTTGACATCCAGATCTTGTCAACAAGTTGCCAGTCGTCTTTCCTTTTCTCTCCTTCCGCAGACTTTCTCAGCAGACGTGCCCTGACGAAAGCAGGTGCCTTGAAACTCCTCTCGTTGAATTAGGAATTCCACAGCGTAAAGTGGCGGCATTATTGAAGAAAGGTTAAAGCTGTTTCAAATTCTCCCCCGAAATGAAAAGGCTCTCTCTCCGGCGGTTGTACAAAAAAGAGGGATGACATTTTGGTTGCATCAGCTGTATATCTAAAGTGTCTGCCTGCAAAATGCCAGAATGATCAAAGCCAAATAGGGAGGATAATGCATACAGAGAGCACCTAGCCTCTCTTTGTTAGGTTATCTACCCTCAAACCTTAGTCAGACCTCATAAAAAGTCATTACGCCCCTCACTGACAATTCTGTGAATACCACCCATTTAATGATAAACATTTACATGGTAACAGTGAAAGAAATTTATCAGGTCTGTACATTAGGGATTAGATTCGGCGGTTGAATTACTTGTCTGTTCAAGGGCAGGATGGATGATTGGAAACTCAGTGGGTGGACATGAAAAGATTTCATAAGAGGAGGCAGGTGGTGCTGACACAAGACATTAAAGCTCTCTCTTTTCCTCAGGATCAGTCTCCGCATCTCACACTTCCTGTCTTTTCTTCTGGCACCTACCTCCAAACACACCTCAGTGGCATGTCAAAGATGTGTGCGGACGCATCCTCTTTGAGTTGTGGGCTGGACGACTTGAGGCTGTTGCATTTTCAGAGATCAGAGAGGAAGACGCTTGATCTGTGACCGTCTTTGTTGGTGCCTATCATTTCGTTAACCCATGTATTAGTCATCATCTCTTTGTATGGTTCATTGTTTAAAGAGGATTCAGGGTATCTGCCCCAGATGTCACGATTGTAGCTCAAATGATGAGTCAGTGGAGATCGAGCCCTTCATGTTTGCCCCCTTCTCAGCCAGTGACATCCCACAAAAGGGAGTCATCAGACTTGAGATTCAGTCATATACAAGCATTATCAAAGGAGCATGATGTTGAAAGGTAAACTTAAACTCTGCACCCACCCAACGAGAAGCCAAAGCTGGGAGCCAGGCCAAACAGAATGGATGTATTTGCTTTTCATGTGAAAATCAATAAGCACAGACAGATGGCAGTTTGTTTTCCTCACTATTTACTCCAAAGCTTCATGACAAATGTCCTCACTGCCCCTCTTAGGTGGCGCACGGGTAAGTAACAGCAGTCCCTACACTTATTTTCCATTTCATCTTTTTCTTTTTGGTTGCTGACATATCTGCACCTTGCAAAAGTATCGATTTCCCTAGAATTAGTTCACTTTTGTGGTACATGCATTTTTATTTAGCACGATTCAGCCATTAAAGATAATGTCACGGAAAAGCTGAAAAAAAGTCCAGAACTAAATCCAGTTGGAAATCTTTAAGGAGAACGCCATCGTCATAAATATATGTCCCTTGCTGTCCAAAGCTTTTGGACACATACTCCAGAAGACTAATTGGAGTGGAAGGTGGTTCAACAAATTATTAACTCAGAGGGAGTGATTACACAACAAACTCTTTACATTTTTATATGAATTTTTTTTAATAACCATGTATCATTTTCCTTCAACTTCATAATGCTATTGCACCGGGCAAGATTGAACCTCGTTGTTGTAACGAGACACAGTTAGAAAAAGTTCAGACATGAGTACTTTTGCAAGTCATTGTATTATGTTTTGTAAGCCACTTTGTCAGATTATCTTTATGACTATCAAAAGCCTTTACTAAGCATCAAGGTGAAAAGGTTCTGCTGTATTGACAGTAAAGACAGAAAACGTCACTCAGCGGCTTACTCGTTTTGTGGAAAAGAAGACACAACACGTATAGTGATGCAAACAATGAAGAGGGTGTCATGCCAAGGTTAGTTTAAAAAAAACAAAAAACAAACAAATGATATAAGAAAAGAAAACTTTCTAATTGGTAGAACCCAGTGACACAATCAGTGACATACAGCCATTAAAGCAGGAAATGCTGGGCCGGCCCCTCCCATACACTTTGCTCAGGCTGCAACATCTGAAATGGACAAACAATGGTGAGTAAAAAAGAAAAACAATCAATTTACCATAAATGTAACTTGAAACAAAAGAAACATTCATATTCATCCAATGGTCCAGAAGTGTTAGCTTGAACTCAAACGGATGTAAAGTGCAACATAATTCTACCACAAACAAACTCGGGATAGGGAGTGACGGAAAGTTGCAACAGTTTAAATTAAAGCATTATGACCAACTATAAGAGGATTAAATAAATCAGAATTATGAATAAGGGACAAGTGGTAAACACAAATTGAACCACTTTGTCACACATCTAACTGCAGGGAGAAGATTGTCTTGACATGACTCTGGACGTAAGAGTACAGATAACCAACAGATGCACTGCCTTTTCCTTACTGTACCAAAAAACTGGATGCATATTGATGTATGACTCAGACTGAGTACACAAAAATTGGCTCCATGTCAGTGCCATAACAATTCAAGTATGCTGCAATCCTTCTGGAAAGAACTGCAGCACTCTCCAACCATTGTCTCATAAATACTGACAAATTACTCTTTCTGGAATCTGCGCCAAAAGAGACGACATCATGTTTGTTCACTTTTCTCAAACACTATAAACTCTAGCACTTGAGATGAAAACAATCTACACAGGAATCAAACTTAGGTCTGCGTTGCTAAATCTATGGTTTTTAATAGGGCCTCATGTGGAATCAGGTTTTCCTTCTGCTGCCCCAAAAGATATTTTTAGTCAGACAGTGGTTCATCTGCTTAAAGTACACTGCAGACTGCAAATTTTTCTGACTTAGTGTTTTATTTTTGGTTCGTCTCTGGTTTTTGATAAAACCGTGATTCACATCCACAGGCTGGCCACAAAAATCTGCAGCTTCCCACTTCTCTTTCACTATTTTGCATAGAAAGGCATACAGCTAAAGAAATTAAAGGGGGCTGGCAGGGTGGGAGCAGAAAGTCGGCATTCCAGCCCGAGTTAAGTGGAGTAGAGGTTGTACGGATAAAGAGCGTGGGTAGAAGTGTGGGTGTTGCATTGCAGGGATGTAGCAGCGCAAAGAGCAAAGATCAGTTCCTGATTCCACAGCCCTGAGCTCACCTCCTTTACGCCTGCTGCTAGCCACTCCTTTTCTCCTTCACACCCTCCTTTTCCTTCTCCTCCCACTCTCTGTCTCCACTATGTCTCTCCATCTGAGGTGTTAACTCCTTGTCGAGCAGTTCCTGCGCTGTTGGCATCGATGTCAGCTTTTAACGAAGCTTGGGCTGGGGTGAGAGGCAGGCGTGCAGCTCCTTACTGGAATTGAAGCCGTGCATGCCAGCAAGGTTCAAAATGAGTCACTCCAGAAATGTTGTTATCCATTTGCAACAACTTCATAATCTTCACGGCTATTCATTTTGACCTGGCATGACGGACACACACGCTCGCGGCAGCGGAGACACACATGACTGACTGAGGAGGGGTGCTGGATGGATCGTGTTTGTGTTTAGCCTAAAAATGCCGGGTTTAGTCAAGCTCCTCTAAATCACGTTGGCTCTATGAGCATTATAAACAGCAGATTAGTGATAATCTGCAACAGAGTCGTCTCACTGAATATCCCAGGCTACTCCACAAATAAAACCATTAAAGCAAATTATGGCATCACGCATTAAGCCAGACTGACAGGTGAATACGAGAATAGAACAAGTACAGGGAACAGTGATATGAATGGTTTGCCATTGGCGGGGTTTGGAGGGAGACTTGGCAACCTAATATGGGCTGTTTTAGGTGAGGAGGTGGATGGGCTGGGAGCCTCTTGCACAATAGAGTACCTGGGATGGACTGGGTAGGGCTTGGCAGACACATGAGATCACGCTGTCCTTCAGCTCCGTTTCCTCACCTCTCACAACTGCAGTGTGTATGCAGTGAAGCGAGCAAGACATTACACAACACACAATAGACTGTGACATTTGAATGTGCTGACTGTCATTTGGTAAGTAACGCTTGGGTGATGTTAATGCTGCGGAAAGAGATGACCTCATGATAGATAAGGTGTTAAGGCCCTTTCCAGTCTTATACTTGTTTAGCCTCGTCTCTTGCATTCACCCACTTCCTCCGCCCTTGCTACCTTTTCCTACCCTGAACTTTTTTCTTTTAATGAAATAATCACAGCTCACATGGCTGCATATTGTCCTCTGGCTGGTGGAGCTATAAAAAGACTCAGTTGGCTGCATTTATTTATCAATGAATGCTGGACTGAGCCTTCCCTGCTTTCACGCTGAAGGATCAGACAGTACATGATTAAGGGCGCTATTACAGTTTGGCAGCTCTTGACTTTCGTCTGTAACCTCCTCTGGCATAATGTACTCTAATGTGTTTGAATTCCATTTGAACTTTCAGCTTCCCCACTGTCCCTAGCGCATCAATGAAAAATGTTAGAGTGCACGTGTAAGTGTAATTAGTGGAGAAAGAATCAAAGGGGTAATAGATTATTCAGACATAAAGCATGGTGCTCATGTTGCCGCCATTTGCTTTCATTCATTATTTTTTTTATTACGTTTTCTTTGGCATTTATCTCCTTTGTGTGCGGGATGAAGCCCTGGTTTGTCAATCGCTATGTGCTTCTGTGCCTTTGGGTTTTCGACAATACGGTCCACGCAGCGAATAGAGGATGTCAATGTAAACACAACTAGTCAGTGCAAAGGAATGCATGAGGCATGTCAAAAAACCCCTGGAGACAAAGTCCAAAGTTAAGAGGGAGGGGTGAGACGAGGGGCGAAGCGAGAGGAAGATGGAACAAAATGTAACAAAGGGGGTACAGAGAAAATTGGGTGCAAGGGGGAGAAGAAGAAAATATGACACAAGGTGAGAAATTAGCGAAAAAAAAAAAAAACAAGCCTGGAGGCTTGAAGAGAGACCATATGAGAAACAGAATTCATAATTAGGGAGAGAAGAAACGATGACAAAGTGAAGACAGAGGAGGTAGACTTTAGGTCTTACTAATAGAGATGCTAGGAGGACTGAATATTGGATCAGCAACAACAGTTTTTAACAGAACTCTCCGTGAAGTCATGGGGTTCATTCAGTCTGACAGATAGCTTGAGAGAGCAAAACAATCAGGAAGTAACAGGAAGGTTGGGTGAGTTACTTTCAACCTCTGTCTCTTATGGAATAAGCTAGATTAAGAAATGTTGGCAGCCATTTAAACTAGGTGTCAGGAAAAGAATCCACATTCTTATGGCAATAAACATAAAAAGTGTTTTGTAATGCTAATTGCACTTACCCCACTAATCACTAATAAAAGACAATAAAGTCAGTTTAAAATGTAAAAACATTTTGTCTTTTAATAAGACAAATTAAAGCCCTGTTTTTAAACCAATTAGCTCACAAAGTGGGGGTGACGTCACTTACATCTTACATAATATTTAATGACTATTCATAGCAAGCTGCTTGAAAATAAAATAAAGTAAAATATTTTCTTATGTTCTGTTATGTTCATAGACATCAAAGGGAAATCAGAAATGACTAAAACAAGTTTAGGTCAAAACTTTTCAACAACCTCAAACAAGCCGCAACATTCTGATTGATGTGTCTGGTCTGGCTGCAGAGGATTGAGGATGCTGGAGGTGTAAACTAAGGGTATCCTTTCATTCCAAAGGAATGGATTAAGAAAAAGGAGGATGAGAGGATAAGGGAGGTTCTGTGAAGGGCAGAGGTTGGGGGTAGATTATTCATCTGTAGTAGCCGTGAGAAACTTCAAAGGCCTTTGGGAGGCCTTGACAGAGAGACGGGTCAGAGTTCTGTAATCCAAAAAGAGGTTACAGAGGCCTGCAACTCTGGTTCCCGGTGCTGCTGAAACTAATTTAGCCAACGGGCCCTGGAGGCTCCCCAGAGGGGCCAGGCTGTAACCAGAGGAGCTGTGAGTGACGAAGTGCAGGAAACTGCAGCCAAAGACAGGCTCAAACACACATCACGTAGAATATTTTACCAGCCGGCGCATACATACGTATACTTGCAGATGTGTCATAAACACTGCTCCCGTTAAGATGGGAATGTGTAAGATCATACATATTAAAATAAGCAGATGTTTTATTTCTTAAGGGAAACAGTGGTGAATATTACAGCAAGGTCAAAATATATGAGTTGTTTCTTTTGCCAGGTTTTACATTTATGCTCTGAAGCAGATAACGTCATATTTTCAGCAAGACAAAAAACAAAAAACTAAGGAACATCTCCAATTACCCAACACTTTGCTGTTCACAGTCAGGGAAAGTGGAGTTTTTTTTGTTTAAGCAATTACTTTTTTACAGTCACCCACACTGAATTCCTCCGTTGCTGACACATATGGAATTACTGTACCGACTCAGAACCACCCAAAATGACAGAAGACTGTAAAATACAAGTAGGCTCTGTGAAAGGAGACACTGTGGTGATGAGGCTTCAGCTTCTGGTGCGTGTCTTTGAAAGGACTGAATGTCAGCTATACAGGCTGTTTATAGTCAGAAAGAAGATTCACAATTACAGCTTTACACTTAAACCGAAGAGTTTAACACCTGGCAAGAATTGTTAGGATGGTGCTTCGGTATGCTTCTACTATTTGTATAAAGTGGATATTCTTCACATAGACTCCCATTAAAAATATTTTACTGTCTGGTGCTATTGTGTCAAAAAGGAGAAAAAAAGAGTTTTAAGAAGCATACACACTCTTTCTATGCACATTTCTGTTGCCTGAGAAACCACGGAAAACTGAGCCTATGCCATGTGATTGTCATATGAGAGACTTGTGTTTGGAAAAGTGATAGAAGAGATCACACAGGAAGAAAAAAAAAGCCGCTGAATGGCGTTTTAAAAAAAGAAAATTGATGATCTTGGTGGGCAGGAAAGACACAGTGGGCGTCAGAAGTTTTGTGGAGAAAGAACACAAGAAGTGCAATTAGAAGCTGCAGGTGGGTGCTTCACAATGCATGATTGCAGACGCGCTTGTCTCAACAAGATGGTGTTCGTTTGACTTTCAGCTGTATGTGAACGCGCATGTTTGAGTCTTCTCACATAGTCCTCTCATTTTCACTTCTGCTAACATGAGCTAAAGCACAACAAAGAGGTTTAAATGCATGCCTAATATAACCATGCACTCATTTTCTAACACACGTTCTCTACTTGCATACACTACTGCCTTCTTCAGACACAGAGGTTCAGTCTATACACAGCATTCTTATGTGATTCTAGGCAGGCTTTGACATATTTTGCTTTAAATTAAGAAATTCCATCTATGATCATATTACTTTTATGAAATATTACAACATGCTAAAAATAATATAAGGACAACAATCAGCTTTCTGGTCTTACAATCAATATAATGCAATAAAAGTATGAATCTGTCCCAACAAAACCACCCTTTATGATTAATAAAGTTTGATATAGATAAAGATTCAAATATAGATTTTAAGATGCTAATTTTTGGTATCTGTAAATAGACTAAGCTTGCCGGTGACGTCATTGTTAATGGTGGCGCTGTATTAGGTTATTCATTACTAGGTTAGGCACAAAAACTTAAATAAAGAGACAAATATTGTAAAGATGAATTGTTAAAAATATAGCCAATCCTCATATATAATATAATTCATTTTTGTATTATCTGAAAACTTTGTATTAAACTGTACTACTATGACTTTTTCCTCCCATTTGAGTTAGATAAATCTTAAAAAATACAATGTGAAAAGGTGTAAGATAGCAATTCTCCCTTACACAATCAAAATAACACTGAGTAAACTCCTGCTGGTAAATATTATTCATTACAGAGATGACCAATTAGCTTACAGCAGACAATGAGTAGTTCATAGGAAATTTTACAACATGTCCCACTTGTAGGAATGAATTGACACATTGTCTGCCATGTCACACGTAAGATGGCTCCATTTCTGTACCTGAAAACTGTCCTGTGGTCTAACAGTTGGTCCACATTGTTTTCTAAAGTCGCCAAATTTTCTCCACCAATTTTACTAATGGCTAAAAAATTTCATTGTTTAAATCAAACCATGATTTGTCTTTAAAGATTCATGTCTTTATCCCTGAGTCCCTTTTCAACCTGTAAATTTTTGTTTCTTTTAGAGTAATGACCTCTTCATTCCTGAATTAGTTTTCTGCTGAAGTTGGTACATGACCCATTCTACTGTAAATAATAATCTCTTACCAGCTTTAGCCAGTAGTCATTTTTTTTTGTTTTTGTTTTGTTCTATGGTCTATAAACACTTTTTGCACTAAAACATGTCCATATGAAACAGTACTTGTCTTCTTCCTGAATGGTTGGATGGCTGGACATCCCCATGCAATTCCTGCATATAATTGTTGAAACAGATGGATGTGGCGCCCTCAAGGCATTTGAAAAATGGATCATGGGATAAAACAGACTTGTAGAGCTCTCTATGTTTTCCTTCCTGATTTCTGCCTGGTTCACTATGAATTTTCCATGATGTCACACAAGGACGTACTGTGTTGGAGATGTTGCCATAAAACATCTTTAACAGGCATTCCTCCATATAACCTAACAACGTAGCATTTAGCAAGCTGAAGTAATTTAAATAATCCCAACTGACCTGAAACAGGAAAAGCTGAATCAGATTTAATAATGTCGGAATATTAAAGTCTATTTAAATATGTGACTTCCACTGTGCAAGTGCTACTGAAACCTATTTTCTTTTTTAAGTTTTTTTTTATTTGCATTATTTTGTTACATTGTCAATCTTGTCCTGTTTTCTTTAGTTTCTGAAAAACCTTTCACTGGGCTTTAGCCTTATTTCCAGTCTTTTCCCATCTGGCTCTGCAGCATAATGGGCCACACTTTGTCTCTCCTCCACAGCGCTCTCTTCTGAGGGTTCAGAGGTTTCCTCAGAACAGTACTTTGCAAGTTTACCATTGAAATACTTTTCACTTAATTTAATCTATAGGGATACAATGGCCTATTTTTTTTAAAAATAATCCAGACAGCAAAATCTGAGGTGAAATTACACATTTACCTTGTGAAATGGACACGCTAAAAGAAACATATATGTGGTTGTAAATATAGGACATAATAATCAGTATACGGGACAATATAAAAGTGGACATGATAAAATGAAATTCCTAGCATGAGGAGACGATGACCTATCTTTGAAAAGTGCAGAACTTAACCAGACCCAAAGGTCCTATGGCGTCCTAGTTTGCGAGTCCCTGTGGTAGGTTTTAGTAGTTCATCTGACAGGCTGACAGGCTTGTCTCACGTGTGAGCAGCTACTCCACCTCCTATCTGGCTCTCGCATTGCTTTGGTGCTTTGCTTCATCTGTCCAGTTTCACCAAGCAGAAAGAAGGGCTCACCTTACAGCTACCCGCCTCTGTATGTGAGGAATGTACGACATGCAAAGATGTGTGGGCTCCACATGCATACCGTCTTTCTGCTTAAAGGAAGCCCTTTTTCTATGAATTGTTTATTCAGGAAGCGCACTGAGGTCACAAATGGGCAGGTGAGTGTGTGTGCCTGAGTCTGTGTGTGAGCTTCACCGGTGAGATCATCAGATGACGACTGTGGGGGCCTGAATGTCACCGCGGGGAGAGCTGTCACGAAGAAGGAACACCATCTCTCGCAATAAAACGTGACAAGTTTGCTATGTCCCTCCTCTGTAGCGCGCTGTCTCTTGTTGTTGCATGATACAGAGGAGCCACTCTGCTCCCTCAGAGGACAAAAAATAAAAACATAAAAATATGCTGCCCAACTTATAACCATTGCTAACCACTGTAAGATATTCTCTCGTGGCAGCATGGCTCAATTGCAATCTAATTTTCTCACACAAACATTCACTTTTTCATGAGTAAAACTGAGAAATTGTTCACGTTGCTTGCAGAAACAGAATGTGCGACAAGTTATTTCACATGCTCTAAGAAAACCGGGCGTATGTCGGCATATCATGCAACACATTGTCTTCCATGAGAATCGCAGAGGTGAAAGCATGAGTGGGTGGAGGCAGCTGTCAATTGTGGGATGTGATGAACGACAGACAGCCAAGGGTGCCATGGGACGGTGGAGCTGGGGAGGTGGGATGATGGTGCATCCTAGAGCTTTGTCGTGACTCCTGTCCTGACCCGACCGCTGACCAGCAGAGTGGGAGGACGAGAGAGAGAGAGTGGTAAAAAGAAAGACATGGCCTGATGTGGAGGAAGAAGAAATGAGGGACAAGAGAAAAGCAGGGAAAGATAACGTGGGTTGACCTGTTTTAATTTTTCTCTGAAGCGAAATGAAGGACACAGCAGCAGGGGTAGGTGGGTGTCAAAGTGGGAAAGAAGCATCATCTATTTGTCATCTGTACTTCTCACTCTCATCCCGCTATCTTGTTTTTTTGCCCCCCCACCATTTCTCTCTTTCCACGCCTCTGTCCTGCTGTTTCTGGCTTCTCGTGGGAGTGCAGCAAAGGCAAATAAACAGAGGAGACTGTTTATTTCTGCTGCTGGGGAATAACTGTGCATTATTGCCCTTGAATTACCTTGCCTTGGGTTACCTCAGCCCACTAATTTCTTACGGAAAACATACCATAATGATTTATTTGTCTACCCTGGATGAAACCTTGGCACAATCTCAGTTGTCTCGCCCATTGTACACTTGAAACAAAAATACCTTCCAAGAACCTTTTAAGGCTGCACATAAGGACAATGAGGGATGCATCAGAGAAACCCAGGTAGGCAAACAAAAAAAATACAAATTCAATCACTCAGATTCGCAGAAAGCATCTTTTTCTACATCACACAGAAACACACACAGACACACACCCAAACACATGCACATAGATTATTAGCCTCCAGTGCCAGATGTGCCACCCACATACAACAACACACGGCTCCATCGTTTGTCCTCAACAATCACAGGAAGTTAGTCAGCATTGCTTCTAATCCCCCCACAGAGGCTGCGTTTTATCAAACATACATCCCATAGAGCATATAAATAGAAAAGTATCTTCTGCAGTTTGTGGTACCAAAATGTTCTCCCCTCCCGCCGTCAACTAGTTTGATCACTAAAGAAAAGCTTCAGCCATAATTGTTTTTGAAACATACAAGTTAAATTGTATAAAGTGATAGCTTCTTTTTGAAAATAACTACACAGCAGGTGTCTCAGCAGCGTTCCCTTTAATTCTTTAAAGAGACACTCAAGCGAGGTTCTGATAAAAGGTTTTAAGTAGCTAATATTTATGCCGAAACTTTAAATCGAGATTAGGTCACAAAACCTGAAGCTGTGGTTCGTCTCAGTCTACAGTCACCCACACTGAATTCAGACCTTTGCCATATTAACAGTGTCACAGAGATCTATGCAACAGCAATATTGATAGCCCCGATTTTCATATTAGTGTATCCATAAAGACGCTTCTTGACTATGGGGTAAATTCTGCATTGGATTAATGTCTTGATTTTACCATTTACCTTCAATTACATAAAAAACAGCAGCTATACTGAAGTCTGTTTATGTATTCATTTGACCTGACAGGCTACTTACTAATGTGTCAGTCAGTCTCTTATTGTGGTTTTGGAAATTCATACTTTCCTAATTGTGTTTACAGAGTAACACAAAGAAAACCCCAGGCCATATACATGTACAAACAACACTTTACAAATCCCTGTTGAAAATATATCATGAGAAAGGATTAAGAAATGTTTGTAATTACACAAAAGTATTTAAAGGATCATTGCAAATTTAAAGAAAGTCTTTCACAGGTCACATTAAGAGAGACAAATGTCACATAAGCTCATTCTACTGCAGATTGCACTGCCATATTTCAAAATTATACTGAGGTCAGATAGTTGATATCTCAGTCTATGCACCTACATGAGTGCATTCTAAATGCTTATTAAGGAATAGTTTGTAACAATCTAATCGACTCTTTTGTACTTTGGAAGGAGATTTAAAAGTTTGGAAGTGGGGCTCTGCATGTTTAAGGCTTAAAGAGGGAATCTTATTTTGTGTCCTTTTTAAAGCCACAGCATCCTACCGAACATTTAATTGCTCATAATTTATCAGCGACATATCTATTGCATGAATCTTCCAATGACCACATCCCCAAAATACTTTATTCATTACATCCAAGAAACCAGCCATGTTATAGTTTGTCACTCGGTTATTAATGCTGAGTGGTAGCTGATTTAGCTACCAGAAGATGGGCACACAGGGGCTTTTAAATAAGTTTAAATACATTTTTGAGCTGTGTCTACTTTCATCTCTGTCTCAATTTAAAGTACCGTAATATTTTATAAGCCAGTTTGTGTCTATGTTTGGCCAGATTAATATCTGATTACAGTTTATTTTGACTGTGTATGCCAACAAGTATCATGTTTTTTACATATATATCCCTTAAAGAAGATGGTTATTTATACATATGGAACATTGAAACAGCATCTTGCATTTTGCATGACAAGAAAAACCACAAAATATTTCTTGCAGGTAGGCTGAAGGCACAGCATAGGTGATAGCACTAAAACACAACATCTGCCTCAGACATGTACCATTATATTCACTGTCATCTCCAATTTTACTGTCATTCAGTGAAAACATATTTGTATTTAGGAAACGACTAAACAAACCATCCTCCCCCAGTTTGTGTTACTGATTTACATTTCCACCTCCTCAGTATGTCAGCGCCAAAAATGTCCGGACCAACTAACCTTGCGAGTCAAGTGTTTCCAAAAACATTAATAAACCAACCCTGCCCACACAGGCTTGCTGCAAGCTCCCGGTATTTAAATTGACTGTGCTAAACAATCTGACAAGCCATCCGTGCATGGAACGAGCTGAGATATGAGAAGACAGATGACAGATTTCAGCATTGTCTTTAAACTAAACTTGGGTCTCTTGTGGCTTAAGAGGGAGAGACAGTGCAGCAAGACAGGTTGCAGACGTAGAAAGAGGGAACACCACGTCGAGTCACAGCGGTGTGTCTGACATTCTGACACGAGCATGTTGACACAAATGCACACGCGTTTATGCGCAGGGTGTGCACCTTTCGTTGTCTTCAGGCAGCCTCATACAGAGGTGATAATTATCTTCTGATGTATGCCTGTTGACTGAACACGTCAACCTCACAATGGACACGCGACCACGTCAATGCACTGCTTTTGTTCGAACTTATGAGCAGCCTGTTTGTCTCAGCTTTTGTAAAGAGCGTGCACGCAGATGGGTGTACGCTTACATGCAATTGTGCTCCGCTGAGATTTGCACCTCCCTCCACGTGGCGTCTCTTCTGACTCAGTCTGGAGGTGACGAGGCTAAAGCAGCACTGCTGCCTCCAAGGGATTTTGAGTGATACAGTGCAGGAGCTGAGGTCCACCTTGGAAGACCATAGACAGAATCCCCTACACACATGGCACAAACAAAGAAGCATGAAGTTTTGCTGGGCCTCTACTCTTCATCCACTGCCCCCCACCCCCTCCGTCTTTTCCCTCCATGTAAGCATGACGATATGGGGAGTGAGAAAGAGATAGAGAAAGAAGAAAGCATTGATTTTTGCTTCATTGTTTCAGAAAATCTGTTTTTTGGGTGAAATGTGAATTATTAATCATCAACATTAAATTTTTATGCTTTTCTGTTGCTGTAAAACTTGAAGTTCCTGAGTAAGGAGGCTCTGTGTAACCTCCTGAGTGCACAGTGGTGCTGCTGCAGCTCCACCACCTCCACCCACATCGACACACATGTCTGTCTGTCTTTCACCTCCTGGCACTCCTTCCATCCTCTCTGGCCCTGTGTGGGGCGTGTGGGTGTGTGTGTGTCTCTCTGTGTGTGTGTGTGTGTGTGTGCTGGAGAAAGATGGAGGTCGGGGAATGAGGAGGAATTAGATCATGAAATGAGAGCTGCTGGCAGTGTGTCTAAATTGGCTAACTATAGCTAACAACATTACACACTGTCCATCTGGGGCCGAGCTTGTCCTCCCTCTGCTGGTAAAATCAGCCATGTAAAGGACTCCCACTGCCAGGACCTTCTTTGTGGAAAATAAAATGTAGGCTAAGCAAAGGTAAAAGAAATACAAGATTGTAACAAAGATTTGTTTGCTAGATGGAAATCTGGCAAAGTCAAATTGCAAAGAAATACTTTGGAGATTTGAAAAACCTGGACTGTTCCCTACTGGTTGGAGTTCATTCTTTGCCTGAAGCAGAAGAGTTCAAGTATCATAGTGTCTTAACACAAGTGGTAGCATTGGGAAGATGGATTGATGGATTGAGGCCTTGTCTGCAGTAATGTGGGCCTTAACTATAAGTCTTTGTGAGGAAAGAGCTGATTCCAAAAGTAAAGCTGTCAATGTATCCATGTCCGTGGAGCAGCTGTCTCTGCGTGCATCTTGAGAAATGCATAATGTCTGAAAGAACAAGGTCCTAGATACACTGAGCAACCTCTAAGTCTGATCCTCTGAGATGGATTTATAAGCTTTATCAACTAGGGGTGACCTCACTGTGGAGCCCCCGAGGTCTCACATGGCAAACTTACCTCTATTTCCTGTTCAATCCCTTAATATTTATCTTTATGTATCTTAATGACATACGACACCAAACAGACACTGGACAGCAATGCTCGGAAGAAATACAATCCAGCGACTGTAACTCAAACAACATGTTGACGTCAATAAATGATATACGCACACATATCGTTCTGGCACATGAATGCAGACAGCACATTCGGTTCAGCTCAAGATGTTTTCTTCTCAGACATATGACAGAACATTGAATCTGCAGCTTATGTCAAAGTGACTTCATGTCTTTCAAACCAAAACACTGCTGACATAGTCAGCGTTTTGTTACTATAGTGACCCAATAATTTTGGGAGTTATTTCAGCCACTATAATTCCAGAGAGCAATTGTGGCACAGCAAAAAAAAAATGTTTTTTTTAATTACATGCACTACATGTGCATGTAGTGCATGAAAACAAAGATGCACTTTAATATCTGGAAGATAATAGCTTGCATGGTGTGAACTTATCAAGAAAAGAGTTGATGTGGTGATCTAGATCCATCAAGTTCTTAGCAAGAACTTGATGACTAGTTCATGATTTAAGTTTACAGAGGATGATTAATAAGATGGAGTCTGAGCTGACCGATAGCTGCTTTATTGCTAATGTTTGTCCCTTTGCAACTTTAAGTACAAAAGCAGGATGTACTATCAGAAGCAAGATATTGCTGTGGTTTTGCTTTTGACAGACTCCATGATAATATCTCAATCAAACTGGATGAAACCTTTAAAATCCTCCCAGTCAGTCAACAAAGCTGTGGGTCTACTGTGAAACCTGTATCATGATGCTGTAGTGACTGTTTGAGTTAAACTGAGGGAGTAATGTGGTCGGGACGTCAAATAGTGAATATAAAATCTCTGCTTGCCAGCTAGTAGACAGACATTGATGTCAATGACTACTTATCCAAGTTTCCCAGCAGCTTAGTCATCAAGATATTTAAAAGGTGCTCTTCTGGTCTCATCTGCTGTTTGATCTCCTACATGGAAAGATGTCCGTCATTAGTAAATTCATAATATACTTCTAATAGACGTGAAATTAAGCATAAATAACTTATTTATTGTAGTGTATATTTTACTTACTGTAGTACCTATGACTAATCTTTTCTTACTTTTGATCAGTAGAAAGGGTTGCCAAAACACTGGGCAAAATAAAACCAGTCAAATCCTCCACCCATTCTCAGCACCTACTGGGTGTCTTTCCGTGCCCATAACTGGCAGTTTGCCTGAGTAGGTGGCCAGCGCCAGGCAATCTGTGCTCAAGCACCTATACTGACCTGGCATCTGCTGGACACCATGTGGGCCCAAGAATGTGGGCACAAGGCAGATGCTATGAAGGAGGGGAGGATGAAGGGATGTTACAGGAAGAGAAGAGTTGGAGGAAGCAGAAGTTGCTTTTCTGGCCGTGTTCCCCCCAAAAGTTACTTAAAACTCTCTTGACTCAGATTCGGAAGTCTTTAGTGCTTAATGTTAGCATAGCATGGCTAGTCTAGTAAGTCTTGACTGTTACTTTGGAGGAAAAGCTGATGGAAGACAGGAGTCAACAGTGGTAAGAGCGGATAACACAGGTGAAAAACAAATACTAGGGGAAAGAGAAAGAGAAGAAAGAACGAAACAGGGCTAATGGCCAAGGAGTTATAGCACAAGCCTTGGAGGCAAAGATGAAATATTTGCAATTCCACTGGGTCCCTGAGCTGCAGGCTTTCACTCCATTTGTATGGAAATGAGTTTGTCTTTCTCTTTTTCCGAGTGCAGAAGGGACCAAAAGGGAAGGAGAGAAGGATGGAGACAGAGAGAAGGTGAACATTGTCAAATATTTTGTGATTCCTGCCAATGCTCCTTGAAAAGCTGGGACCTGGTTTGTTTTTGTGCAGCACATGTTATGTTATTAAAAGAAATCTATTTTGTGGCAGGCGGATCCATGCACCTAAAGCACAATGAGCCGGTTTTTCTTGTTGAAGAGCTCTTTGCTGATATACTGTTATTGACAGTATATCTTGTACAGTTCCGTCTCTCTTCTCACTCTCTATTTCTATAAGTACCATCCTCCAGCCTAGGCCCACAGCTGGGACTACTCTGATCCGAGGCCCGGGACTGCTTTCTGCCAGATAATTAACAGATGTTGTGGAAGGCCTCTGTTTGGCTATTTTCAGCTGCTCCAGAATGTCTGTATGTATCAGTGTGCACTCTGGGTGTGCTGAGTGATGCTGCCACTCATCTATTCATGGCCAGCTGCTCAAATCTGCAGCCCAGGCTGAAGGGGAGAAGACATTTCATCTCTGACACTCTCCACTTTGCTCTCTTTCTACAACCCTTCCCTCCCCCCCCAATGCACTCTCTTCCCCTCGTCTCTTCTCCACCCTCCTTTTTTCCTTCCTTTCTGAGTCACAGCTGCCAGCCACAAGTCTGCATAGGTCTGAGTCATGCCTGGGCTCTCGTGAGATGGGCCCTGCTGTCTGTGAAACCACAGACATGAGATACGAAAAGTGGGAAATGAGAGAACAAACAAACACTAACAGCCACATGAACACACTCACAAAAAGCACACAGTACAAACAGAGATATAATTTAGATGTTAGGAATCCTCTGGTGATTAAAAAGACGCTTGGGGCCAAACTATGGCACCTGTCTCTCACAATGAGCAATGACGTCTGAGCTGCAGTGACTCAGGTTTTGTTGGGCAAGAACTTGATGGCTCATTCATGATTTAAGTTTAGAGAGGATGATTAATAATCTCTTGTTCTATTAAAGAAAAAACCCAAAAGCCTTAAATGTTGAATGCAATGCCCCCCACACTTACTGGTACAGCTGGTAGAGATGCGTGAGACAATTTAAAACAAAATGATCATTTACTGCAATTGCGTAATCTCAGTTTTCCTCTTCTGAATCAGCACTGTAAGAACGTAAAAAAAAAAAAAGAATAAATGCATCTGCAGCATTTCTACTATTCATAATATACTGTTTTTGTTAATCGGTATCTAAGTAACAATACATGACTTCCTTTTCTGAGGGCTATAAATATGACATTACACCAAGGTGCAAATTTTGCTCACTGTATGTCATATAGCTAGAAGAAACAAATCAGTAGGGTTATTTTTCTCCTGACATTTTTTGGGTGTTACATAGCCAAACGTTTGAACAAAAAAGTACTTCCCCGCTTAATAATTACTTATGTTCTTGCTTTCTGTCACAAGTACATGTTTCAGATCATCAAACAAATTTCAACATTAGACAAAGATAACATGAGTAAATACAGGATGTGAGAAATAAATGTCCCCTTGATCCTTACCAGTGGTGCCACCTTTGGCACAACTGCCACTGCCACCAAGTTTTTACAATAATTGGTGACATATCTTTTACATCTTTTGTTCTAAGTCAGCGACATTGAAGGGTTTTTGAGAATGCGTCATGTTGGTTGAAACTGAGACTCTTGTGCAGGCAACAATTAACAGATGCAGATGTCAAAGAATAGTTAAAAAGATTTATTTGAGAGATTGTACAAGATGGGGGACCTCAAGGAGTAAGGTTGCAGTCCAGATCTGCTATGTTTGTTGGTTGTAATACTTTAAACTCTGCTTGCCAATAATCCTTTGGGTGACGTTGATGGATGTTCAATGACCTCGCTAAGATTAGAAAGGAAGTGAATAATCATGAGGGTGTTGTTGTGATTATGGAAAAGAAAGAGTCCTAAAGAATGACAGTTATAATTGATGTCTTCATTGCACAATTTACCAATAATATCACTGCAGCTTTTGTTCTGCAGCGTAGCCGACATGTGCTTCAGCTAGAGGTCAGAAACAGAAAACTGGACATTCTCCTTATGGATTGTTTGGTACAGAGCACAATTCATGGTTCCTTCAGTTACAATAAGTCATCCAAGCCTTACGAAAAGAAGCAAAGCAACCCCAGGCCATTAAACTACCAACTTGCAAGGTTAATTATGATGCTCTTTCTTGAAAGGCTTTGTCTGAGTATTTGTTGTTGTTTCCTTGTGTTCTTTTCATCTCAGCCTCCCATTACCTGTCCAACACAGTCTTGCTTGGGCATGGTCTCCCGCTGTGAGCTGTCCCACCATATGACTATTAGCATATGACTATTAGCTGTAGGGATTTTAGAATCCAGAGCTCCTGAAATGTTGTGCCTTTACTGTATATTGGTTGCAGTTATTAAGCCTCCCTGTTGTTTCTTCTCATTATGCTAAACCATATCACTTCTATTAATTCAGAGAGTTTCTGTGTACTTTCCCCGATTGTTTCAGAACCTACTTTAGGTTATCTTCTGTGCAAGTTCTGAGGTTTCTGACTTCTTTCAAAACAATGAACTTGACAATAAGGTTTTACCTGAAACTCACATTGAAAGAGGAGCTGCAGTAGTCACCTACCTACCTGCATGTCTGCATTCTTTGATACTGTCAGTGGTTTAGCCTGGAAAGGCCATCCAGCCATCTGTTACAAGAGAAAGAGGGAGAAGTATCGCCCAAAACTCATCCACGTTTCTGTTAGCCTCATGTTGTTGTTTTTCTCATTGTTGAATGGTAAACATGAATCATAAACACTCAGATTAATTGTTGAGGTAACTGAGGTGAGAGTTGTTCTGGGTTCTTTTGAAACTCCATAGGTAGTTTTATGGATTTTCTCCATATGTGGATAATAGTTTTATCATTGGGGTTTGCTGGAATATTAAAGCTTTAGAAATTACTTTGTGACTCTTTCTAAATAGTTATCTTTTAATTTTGACTTGTTTATCAACTTTCAAGGTTGAGGTCTGTGCATTAAGTTGATGATCGTTGGCATACAGTCAATGAAAATTTGCAACTTTCTTAAAACAAAAATCTCTGAAGCAAATTACTATCATTATGTTTGGATTGTTTAATTTTTAATGCCCACTTTTGGTTTGATCTGGGAAAAAAAAGTGCTATTTAATTAAAGTTACTAACTTCCTAAAAATCATTGGGAAGACTGCTGACCTGACAGTGGTACAGAAAATAGTCATTGATTCCTCTACCAGGAGGATTATTGGCCAACGGTGGCTCGTTATTTTCAATGTGCTGTGTGCAAGCATAGTACTATAAAGTTGAGTGGCTGGAAAAACGGCCAAAGGAAAAAAGTAGATGAGCATTGAATTCTAGAGAGGATTGTGAAACTAAGTCGATTCAAGAGTTTCAGATATTCACATGCTGTGTATCGCAGCAGCAGTCAGTACTTCCAGAGCCGCCAAATACAGATATGTCAGGGATATGATGTAATGACGTGTACCTCTTTTTGTAGGTCTTGGCACCTGCCCTGCTGCTAAAGGTTTCAAAATTAGCTTTTATATGATAGTGTTACTGGGGTTGATTGACCAGCAAACTGGCCTGAATTAGACCTCAGAGAGAATCTATGGACTATAGTCGAAAGGAAGATGACAAAGATAATCGGAGGGCTGCTTTAAGTGAAACCTGGGCTTCCATTACACCACAGGCTTCTCGCCTCCATGCCACGCCGCACTAGTGCAGTAATTTAGTCCCAACCAAGGGATACCTCAGTACATAGACAGACAAACAGTACAGACCAAACGTTTGGACAAAACTGTGTGTCCAAACTTTTGGTCTGTACTGTATTTATTTGTGAACTAACATTTCAGAATGAGATCGTTTCTTTAATTGATTGTGTAACATTACCATTTTCTGACGAGCATAACATAGTTGCTAGAAGTAATTCTGAAACTGAAGAGAGAGAAAAACTTGAAGGAAATCACAGTGTAATGAATGTCAATATTATGATTTATACTTTTTGAACACAACTGCTGAAGTTAATGAACTCTTCAAATGTATTGTAATTTCTTGTTGTTTACATATAACAAGGAACTGTATTTAAAAAACGAAATTCAGTACAAACCTCTATTTTTAAGTCATGATTTAGTATGTTATCAGCAAAGTCACATTCTAGGAAGCAAACAAATATGAGTGATTTCAGCTTTATTTAACAGTCAACAAAGCATCAAAATGAACCTAATAGGTACACCTACACATTACCTATTAAGTTAATGCAGTCTTTAGCTTTCGTTTCGAAACGTTTCATTTATAAAGACATTGTCTCATTTGCTTTTGTAGTTTTTAGAGCTGTCCCACTTAAGTGAAGACTGTATCTCTTTCAGTACGTTTGATGATATTTAACAGCCTTCCTCATATTGTCTGGTGCATATATGCTCTCATAGATGAGGACACATTCAGTTCTGTTATGCTATGTTGCTGATGATTCACTGCTGTTATAACACCCTCAGCATATCTCTCTGACACCCACTGAGACCTGCTGTGTATTTATTCGTGTATGTTATGCCATAGTGATAGAAGGTGTATATTGAAACCCAGCGGTTTCAGTCTAACTTTAGAAAAGAAATGGAAATTGTCAAGTAGGAATAAGGATTTAAAATTCTGTTTTTTCTAAGAAGAATAATGATGGAGTCTCTTGCACTGGCAAAACAAATGCAAGGAGGGTTTTAGTCTGTAAAGCTCCTGCTATGCATGGCAACGTCTCAGAAGCAGAAATGGAGCTTCTCCAATGCAAGATCAAAGAACTTTACCTTGCTGATTAGGATGTGAGAGCAGCTCAACTTTCTGCTGCTCCACCATTCTAACATAAGAGGATTAATGGTCTGACTTGACACACTGCACAACAAAAACACAATAACTATAGATGGGAATGTGAAATGCTCTGTGTAAAGGTATCCATGTATTAAAAAAAAAGCAATATGAGAACTTGAAAACATTCCAACCTCGAGTTTCTAATGGTTTGCTTTAGATTTTAAGGTGGATTTTGACTAGATACAATGCTGTGAAAAAGCATATTTGGAGTAATTGATAGAGGCATGAATTCTGTTTATTGCCCAAAAAATGCTGAAAGTGAATGTCCGGCCAGATGAAGAGGTCCTGCTTAAACAGTTTGTTCATGCTTGTGTGAATATATATACATAAGTCCCACAAATACTTATTGCCACTCACTAAAAATACTTAATGGCAGTTGCAGGAGTCAAGAGTAGCACAACTGATCATTAGGTTTAGTGGGAAATTACTTTTTTTACATAGGACCATATTGGTTTTTCTTGCAATCAGACGTTTGTAGGTTTTATTTTAGCTTCCTCTCATCACATGTCGACGTGCCAGTGGGCAAGGCTTTTAACCCCAAGTTAGTTACCTACTGATCTGTGTAAATGTTTGTGAGTGTGAATGTGTCTATAGTTCTCTTTGTATGACTGGACTGGCAACATACATTTTTTAAAACCTTTTTACCATTTCTTTCACTTAAACATTTGCAAGCAAAAACGAGAAAACAACAAAAAATCTGTACGGGTACAAAAAACTTCTCATAGCATTCAAGAAGCTGTTTTAAAGGAAAATAAACTTTAGATATACAACTAAAGTATATCTCCAGCATTCTCCTTCCTTTATTAGATTCAGCTTAAATAAAGATCTCCTTCATCATCAGCTGTCTGTGACCTCACTGTTTAGGGTCACCTGGTTCTCTGAGCCAGCACCCTCCTTCCACCGCCTCTGCAGCCCCTCCATCTCCCTGAGTACTCTGGCCAAGGGCCTGTGGCAATGGTCAAGGGCCATTGATCCTCGGAGGTTATAGTTCACATGGGGGCATCATTTCTAAGGGCCAGGGGTCACAGCTGAGCGGGCCAAGTGAGATTGAACGTGCCCACCTTGTTGCCAGCAGCCACGGAGGTCAGATGAGCCCAGTTCATTCCTCGACCCTCGCTGGTCAATAATGCCTCCCATTGATCAGTTGAACTCTGAATCGTCATTAAAGTTTTTTTTAATTCTCAGCCAGTTCATGTTATTCCCTTGAAGACAGAAAATGGCAATCCAGGTGCACAAAGCACTCCCTGGGATTGATTTTGGATGGAAATCATCTTGACCTGCAGACAGGAGGCTGGCAAGGGATTGGCCCTTATCAATGGGAAACAATGGCTGCTGATTGGATGTTGTTTGAGAGTATACTCGGTTCGGCTAAACTACACTGCTCATCAGCTGGGTCAGGAGGCCAATTGCAGATTTGCATGGAGACACAGCGTTCATCAAATCCTATGGCTTTGGTTTGAGCTGAGAGCAAGAATGCTTTCGTTAGCAGTTTTTTTTTCTTTTTCTACAGCCATAGGTATATACGTATATATATATATATCAAAAAGAACTTGTAAGAATCTAAGACTGATTGCTTTCATTTAAATTTACATTTTGAGGATTTAGTTTGGGGGATGCCACATGCAGCTTTGGTGGTGCTTTGTTAGGTTTGGTACAGATCAGAAAACAGAAGACAGACTGCAAGCATGTGTTGTGAATGTGGGAGGAATATTTGTGAAGGACAAGAGTAAATATATATTTAGAAAAAGAAAAGACTTCAGAATTATTTGTGCACACAGACGGCAAAAAAAAATAAAATTAAATAAAATTAAATACTGCAGACTTGATCTGTATTCCGGCAGACTCGGTATTCCGAGCCAGACATTAGAAACACTTCACAGTGATAATTTACTCCTCTAATAGCAAATGCAGTGCTGTTATTAAGCAAGTTTCAAAAATGGCAATAGTAGACATTACAGATTGGCTTAGTTATTTGTGTCACATTTCTTTTTCTGTGGACATTTCTTCTTTCTTTCATCTCGCAGCATTTCTTCTCTTCAGATCTTTGTTCATTTCTACTTGTGGCCCCCGTCTTTCCTCTTTCTCCTGCTCTGCCTGTCACTGCGAGGTGTGTGTAGGCAGCATTGTGATAGGAATAGATGTTCCCCCTAAGCGAGACCTGCAAGAGCCATTTGAGAAAAAAATCTGCTTAATGGAGAACAGTCGGTAAGGTGTGGGCAGTTTGTACTTTTTTTTCCCTTTCTTTTCTCAGCCTCTCTCTTCTATTCTTTCTCTGCTGCTCCCACTGTCTGTCATTTGCTGAAGATCTGTGTCTTTTTGTGCTTTCCCCTCCCTTCGCCTCCGTCTTGTTTCGCTCTCCCGTGCCCTCATTTTAACCCCCGTCCACGATGTAAGCTTGCCTTCCCTCTCTCCAAAGCGTTTCTCTCTCAGGTGGCTTGTTTCCTCTCTCATCCCTCTGCACCTCATCCTCACCTGCTACATTCCCAGCGTGGCCTCTCTCCGTCTATATCTATGTCTATCTCTCATGCTCTCCTCCCCCTCTCTTTGCTCTGTTTTTCTTTCACTTTTCTTTTATCTGGGCGCACATTCCTCTCCTCCCACACTCGAAATTCTCACTAAATGATTCCAAGTGTCTGGGCCCCGTGCCTCTCCGAGCTGGCAGCACAGCAGCCACATACACATGTATGGCTACACCCACAAAAAAGATATACGTAAGCACGTACTAGCCTCCTTCTGAGCATCACAGGACGGGGCTAGCAAAGTAAACAAAAGGCAGCGAAATGGGAGGTCTCTTTGTTGTATGTGTAAATGAAGTCATCTGTTTATTAGTTCATCTATTTTTCAGAGATGCGCTTTTATTTTTAGCGATTACAAAGATCTTCCAAACAGCTACTGAGTCTGCAGTTAATTTGTAGAGTAGATTCAGATGAATAGTACATGAATGCTGTAGCAAAACACACTCTTGAGTCTTTTGTCGAAGCACACTTCTGAGTCACACTACACTTCTCAAATGTAGGACCCTAAAAATAACAACCAACCTTGAAATGGTGGTTATGAATCCGCTCGCTTTCTCACCTTGTCTCAGTTGGTTAATCAAGCAGCAAGATGGGTGTGAAAGTCCGATAGCTGGTTCCAGAGGCTTACAGAAAGTGATGACTCCTAATGTCACGAAACAGCGAGGGGAGGAGGTTTCTGAAACAGCGCAACCTTTTTTTTGATGAGCACTAATGTCAGGTTGAGCCCACCGCTGCAATGCATGCAAACAGTCGTTTGTAGAGCTGGGTTACTAATTTAATGGGGATCTGCAATGTAAATAAAGATTCACAATGAGAAAATCACCAAAAGCTAAAAAAGTTGTGTCCGTCCACACTAGCCACTAATTTCCACCCCCAAAAGAATTTGATGAATTTTAAGAAATTAAACGTCCTTATATGGGAAGTGAAATTATTTTTTTTTATGTAGGGGACAAATCTTTTATTGCAACGGTGATGCCATAGTACTACATCGAAAGGTAGCATTTAACCACTGATTCTGCAGATGGCTCTTGTCATTCCTCCACTCATTGCTCCTGAAAAATATCAAACTTCAAGGACCGGATATTGATCAGTGCCAGATAATATTTACCAGCTATGTTTTTAACTGAAATATACAAAATACAACAAAATGTGTGATTGTTGCTTACAAGAATCCTGCTACATGCAAACATCAACAGTGTACGACCACTAATGCTGTCAGCAAAGCAATCATATTGCAGTGCCTTACAAAATTATTCATAACTCTTTAACTTTTTTCACATTTTCTCACATTCTAATTGAATGTAATGTATTACCTTGGGATTTTTATGTGACACACCGACACAAGACCAAAAACTTGTGAAGTGGAAGGTAAACCATGCATGGTTTTGAGTTTGCACAAATAATCTGAACAATGTGCCGGGCATTTGTTTTCAGCTGTCGAAATGCTTTTGGTAACTTGGCACGGCTGCAGAGATCACACTGCTCTGTCTGATGAACTTTTTGACGTGACAACTTCTGTTCGTACTCCGCACTATTTTATGAAAATGTGGACAAAGGAAAGAAAGCAAAAAGAAGTAAAATTTGCAAAATTTGTAGCTGGAAAAAAAAAGAAAAGGTAAATAGTTTTTAAATCTAGTCACAAATAAAGAGATGAAGTGTGGAGTGCACCTGCATGCATCAGATGTCCTGGAGCAGGGGACACTCCAGGACTCCAAACACAGCAGAACAGAGGCCCTAATGATCAGGTTTTATAATTTAGCCAAAATCATAAATAAGCAGCCAAATGTAACTTCTGTGGTTTCGATTCTTCTTTTGTCTGATTTTTCAGTCCGTTTTCCATTTGGTGGTGACTAGCTCATTTAGGAAAGGAACTGTAAATAATGATGAAATTCCTTATTCTTTTCTCCATCTTGCATCATGTTCCCTCCTTCCAGACTGCTGTTTTCTGCTGGCTGTTTCTATAATCTTTCAGACATCAATAATTCAGGCATGAAGTAGAAGATGAATTATTCACGTGCTGATGTCAGACATAAATGCACCACGCTCATACTATAGGTCTGCATCCCCTTCCTTTAAGACCAACTAAGGGAAGAGCGGGGTTACGGTGCGTGTGCACCCACCGTGAAGTCAGCGCACATCCAACGCGCTCTCTCCCTTCCCTCCGAAGTCTATTCCACAAACCTCGCCACATTCTCTTCTCTGTCAGCTATCCCATTTTCTCTCCCTTCATACACAGTCAATTCTCTTTTCATTCTTTCTTGTCACCTAGATTACATGCATGTAGAGCGAGGCGCTTCTGTTTGAAAGAGACAACACAGGGACAAGGATAAGTAGTGGTGGCTGAAAAAAGGATTTCACTGCCTATCCTCTCAGCACACAATGCAAAGCAACAATCCTACAAACTAATCCCATCGCTGCTTAAAACTCGGGGTGTATAAACGTTCAGGAGAACCGAACAGGAAGGCAGCCGCTCAACCATGTATGCATATAAAACACTGTGTCATTCCACAGTGTCTTCCCTTCCTGCCCTTCCACAATATTTTTTTTTGTGACGATTTCTGCCTTTTTCTGCATTACTGTTGAGTCACAGGCTCTTACTGTATTATCCAGCCTCTGGCTCTATTTAGACACACACTGCCTCCTTAACAACTGTTCACATTAATCATTTGATTCAGCATGACGCTAATTAGGATTTGTCAATACTATTAATCTGCTCATCCAGCCCTCATGTGGATCTCAATATCTCAGTGATTATGTACAGTAGGCCAGCGTTGGATAGAATATTACCTGTTTCCAGGCCCAGACAGAAATATGCAACAGAAAAGAAAAAAAAAAAACTGCCTGATGGCAAGCATTTATGAATGTATTCAAGTGGGAGATTTTGGATTTGTTCATATGATAACAAGGACGGTGGCCAAGACTGATTACTGAGCACGCAACATAAATACGGAGATATTAAAAACCAAATTAAAGCAAAAATATATCAACTCGTCATCTTCAGAGTAGCTACCGGCCTCGCATTTCTGGTGTTTTCGCGGTTAACAGCAGCAAAGCTTGATAATGTTTTTCTCAGCTGAACTGACACATTGAATCAACACCAGGTTGGTCAGAGAGAAGGATCACTATCATTAGCTGTGTAGCATAGAGAATATAGAATATCCATGTGATAATAACTGTTAAAACCTCTGTGAATTTAATACGTGCGCTGAACAATTTATTTGAAGTTTTATGCTTAATAGCAATGAGGATTTAGGAGTCAGAAGATATTACAACCTGGAGGTGAATAAACCTTTTGTCAGTCTCGTCTAAGAACTGTACAGCTTTGGTTTAAACTGCTTCTCTAACAGTTTCTGCTAGTGAGTGCTATCCCCCTCTACCCATGAAACCTCAGGTGTGTCACTCCCAAATTTTTATTACATGTAAACAAACAGTCTCTCACTCAACAAATACAAATTAAAAAGTGGGGATTTTAACTGTTACCACTTGAACAGAATATTACGACTATAGTGGCACATTAATCCCTCAAAAGTTGGGAGGATGGCCAGAAGAACTTGACTTTGACCATGAATACTTGAGCTACTTCATCAGGTTTTCAAAACTAAATGGAAACTGTGACTTAAAGTTTATCTGGTGATTTTTATGCTTTGAAATCTGCTGATAGTAAATCATTGCGTATTTCAATATGTTGCAATTTTCCACTGGACAAAGGTTGAGAATGGGGCCAGGAATGGAAAGACCAGGACTTAATGTGCATGATAATTACTATCAATCCGAAAACATAACTTTGTAAGTCATTATTTCTAATAAAATAATAATAAACATAACAGTATACCAGTTAAAACTTTTTCAGAAGCCCAGGGTTTCTCTCTCCTGAACAAGATTCTCCTCTTTATGTTGACAAAGTGAAAGGAGCAAGAAAGGAGGGCTGTAAGTGATTGCTTAAGATTTAGATGTCACATATTTCCTTATTTCCTGGCCTGTTTGTAACCAGTGGAAAACGATCTACTGACTGCAGGACAAGTCCCACCTGTTCAAACCAAACTTAAGTTTCATCTGAACATAGATGCCGAAACATACAAAAAAAAAAAAAAGAAATTTAGCTTAACTACAAATCCATTCACATGTCAACATGTTATAATAATTAAATTGACTTAACATTGAACAATTCTGGAGCTACTGCAACCGTTCAACGAGGTGTGTAAATATTCACCAATGCAGGTGAGGTGTCCCTTTGTGCATACTGTTTCTTTGACATATCAAAGCAAGCTGCCTGAATTAGCTGGAAATCAAATGTTGCATGTTGTAGTATCGGATAGATTTACAAAGCTTAGGCATTATTTACTTAAAGCTGCAGCTCTCTTTGCACACTGTTGAAACAAAAGTCAAATATCCGATTGTAAGAGAAACTGTTCCGTGTGCTGGTTCCCAGAAAATCGAGTGAAACCTGGATGTAAGATATTGTTTTATTAGTGTGAGTTTATGCTATATAGTAAAAAAAGAACTTTACAATGTGATAGTAGTTTGCTTTTAGAGTAGACATTGCATGTTTTCTCTGTGTGTGTGTGTGGGAGTTTACTATGACTAATCTCAGAGACAGTATGATTTGTAATAAACAAAGTTAATCAAATGTGTTCTCTACATGTTGATTTAGTCTCAGTTCCTACCCAAGCTGAAACAGTTGTTGATAGTTTTATGTTAAAAATGACACAGTGCAACAAATAACTTACGGCACTTAATGAAAGTAGCAAAATTAAAACACCTATTAAAAGATGGTGCTGTGGAACACTTGGAGGAAATATTGCTGTATCATATTAATATACGATTACATAATCATTCCCTTGTTTTCATATCTGACAACATTTTAATAAAGACGGACAGGGTTAACATCAGCACATTTTCCCCATAGGTACTGCACCTTTCTTCTAGTGATGTGAATAGAAATCATTTGAAGTCATAATGACAACACAAACTGCACCTTTATGCACCTAATCATAAACATACAGATCACAAACACATCCAGTTTTTGCTTGTCTCTGTTGAAATTGAGTTTTTTCTCCTTAACACTGAGATTTATGATCATGGTTGAGTGAAATATAGGTCATTTATGGAGCTCAGCCAAAAAGCTATTAGTAAATACAAGTCCTAGACAACAAAAAAGTTATAGCAAAACAAAGACCAGAAAAGCTCGAGAAATGGAGCCAAAGATGCAGCCAAACCAAAACTGCCTGGAGACAAAAGGCCAAAAAAAAAATCCTCACTGGTGGGGACTTCAGTATTGCTTCCTTTTGAGTTTGAAATGCACTTCTCTTCACAGACATGCAGATCTCGAGGGAGTGGGCCGAGGTGTGGCAGAGCCAGACATTAAACAGAAGCTAGGCCAGGTTACCGGGGCCAAGCGTGGGAGACAGGAGACAGCCTGTGGGATAGCGCCCTGTGTAGGCACCATGTTAACCTGCCCCCTCCCCCTCATCGCCAGTCCTATCTGCTAACCCACGCACTCTCCTCCATCCCCACTCCCCCGTCTCGCTGCTCCTCTTTTTTTTTTCTTCTCTCTATTGTTTTCATCACCCTCTGCCCACACTGCAAACTCCACGCCGAGACAGGGAATGAGAGCTCAGCTTGTGCTTAGCTAAAAAGTGACATACAAGAATGCGCTCCAGCACCAGCCCCCACCACCAACACCACCAACACAACCAACACCACCCGTTGCAAGCTTTTCCATTCCACACAGAGGACAATTTGAAGTGGTCTGCCCTCCTCTAAACAACATCAGCAGACATATACAGAGACGGCCAGAGAGCGCAGACAGGGAGGTAATCAGTTCCAGGCCGGTGTTTGGGAAATGCACACATTGAGAGGTGAGAGGAGGCAGGTCTGTTAGCCAGTGGTATGATAAAAACTATTCACAAAAGCACTTGGAAAATGTGGGAGTAGCAGAATAGCCAGGAACATTTCCATGTGAACTTGTGGATCAAGACCAAGAGTATTTTACAAGCACTGCTTTTTTAAAATACTGATCATTAATCTTAAACCAAAGACCTCAAAATCCTAAAGACTGATGGCATACATCGCCCTGCAAAATTACACGACCCTTGAATTTCTCCACATTTTGTTAAATTACTATCACAAACTGTAATTTGTTTTATTGGTGTATTATCTCTTAGACCATGTATCTGCACGTCTGTTGTATTCTAGGAAGTGGTAGGAGGATGATGGTTTGTTTTTGTTTCTTTTGGGTCGGGGGCAAAGTGCTTCTGGCTCCACCAGAGCTCTCACAGCATCACACAGTTCATAAAACGTTGTGTGTCATTTGAATGTGTTGAATCCATAACTCTTCTGAGAAAGGGGCTTGTGACTCCAACAGATTAATAAGACGCTGACGTCTCTTCTTATGGCTGATAGATGACGAGTGCTCTGGTTGTGGCTAAATTATGAATATAATCTCATGTAACTGATTACATCCATTGCTGCCATGATTTTTAATTACTTATCGCATGAAAAGTTTCATTTCTTATTTAATGGAAACACCGCAATCGCAAACTTGTGTTTTGTTTTTTTTTCCCTTTTTTTCGTTAACAAAATATAGACAAAGATTTCCAGACATTTGTATTGGAAATGCAGTTTGTGATGCCTTCACAGAAAAGCAATATCAGACATAGGCTGATTCTGTTTACTAATACTTTGATGTATCAAAGCTTTTGCAAGACACTTGTCCCGTGTTTTCATTTTTCTGTAAACGAATAGTCATCCTGTTTATCCCTGACTAAATTTACAGTCAGCGAGATCGTCCGTAAGCACAAAGTTTAGACTAAAGTATAAAATTGACATAGCTCTTATAGGTGTGTCATACAAGTAGGTGGTCCTACAGAACAGGGAACAAGTTCTGCTCAGAAGAAGAAAAAACACAGCAGCTACTCTGTAGTTTTAAAGAAAAACAAAACTTTCTCCAGTAATTAGAAAACAATTTAACATGCAGTTCATCATTTTCTAACGCCAGCATTTAAAGAATGTGATTTAAAAAAAATTATTGTTGAGTTAGCTTGGAACTGAGCATAATAAGGTTCTCTCCCTTTGTGAAGCTTTTTACACTCTAAAGGGTTTTAGTTTTACTTTGGCATTTTCCCTTTCTAATGAACTCCGGACACCAGCTTTAAGCTGCTCTAATGTGAAGGTCATGCAGAAAATGCTTGCGCCGAAAGTTAAAGGCCTGTGGTTGATGTGGTCAGCAGTCATTCCACCTCCTCCAAACCAAACACAAAGGGCAGCGAGCGCTCTTTCCCAGAGGGGACAGTACCTCTTTTCTCTCTCTGCTCGGCTGTTTGTGCAACACAACCGTCAACCTCAAAGAGCTTTGTACAGGTCCGGGCTCCTTGTTCTGCTCTTGTTGTGTCTCTTTATCATTTCTGCTCTGGACTTTCAGTGCATTCAAGTGCACACACCGGTCACTGATTAATGAGGTCTTTGCTCTGACTGTGGAATCCGTTCTGTATGTTATCGTATCTGTCAAAGAGATAAAATAATAATAATAAAAAAAAAGGCACAGCAGGAGAAAAGGTCAGAATCAACAGGAAATGGCCCTGAGACGCAAGTACGTCGGTTAGATGAAACACTTCTCAGCCAAATTTAGCACAAAGCTCAGGAAATAACCTGAAGAGTAAATGTTTATCTTTTCTAATCTCCGACTGGCATCTCTGTTGTGTGTAATTACGCGCTGAACTCGTAGCTGCACGTCACACCTGCTTCCACCAGCCTCTGTTTCCACAGGCAGACGCTCTGGTGTGGTGTTTGGTGGCCAGGGGCAGTTCTTTTTGCAGGCTGATTTGAATGCGTGTGTTTTTGTGAACTCTTTGACCCGCCTCACTCTGTGTCGGAGATTTCCCCTTGCAAAAAAGACCGGGAAGGACATGCATGTGAGTGTGACAGTTCTAGCAGACATGTTTGCTTGAATGTTTATCTGTGCGTTTGTGTGCAGAATTTGCTTGTCCGAGTGCAGAGTGGGTGCCGCATCCTACTCTGATCCCTTTCAGGGCCTTAAGCCAAGCCTGCGGCAGGTCCAGCAGCTAAACTCATAGAAGTAGGTGTGTCTCCCAGCATAGTGAACATGGACTGACACAGGGAGGAAGAGCTGGCAATCCTCCTGCTCACTGGTACTTTAACCTTCTCCTACAGTCAGGTGGCGGCTTTCACAGCACTTTCCTTCTTCTCTAACCATCAGTGTTCATGAAAATCATTTCATTTTAAACTAAAAAGATGACACAGCTGACGGCACACACCTACAACACAAGAGATACTATGTGCAACTGATGTCACATGATGAAGCACAACCTCCCATGACATGCTTTCTAAAAACACGGCCTGTGCCAAAACCGCACACAAAGTCACCCACGTCAAAGCCCACAACACAGAGAACAGAAAAGCAGGCCTTGTCCCCTCTTTTCGCTGCATGTGAGCAGAGAAGAATGACAGTGTGGAAACACAAACAGCAAAATCAAGAGGGACCAGGGGGATGAGAAACTTACTGGAGGAGGGAATACAAGATGCTTTGTTATGACACCAAACAAGAGGCGGGGTGATGAGAAAACATACAAAACGTAGGAATGAGAGACAGGAAAATGTTCAAATGAAAGGCAAACAAAGCCTTACAGCTAGAATAACATCCCACCGCGGCTCCTTGACCATACGGTCCCTTCATGGGTGGAGAGTGTGCATATCAGTTTATGTTAGCAATCCGTGTAGGTGGTGAAGGGAATATTGTCCAGTCTCTCCACCAAATATAATGAGCGAAGATGATTATGGTGGCCTTGTGCAAAAATTTCAAATCTTTGGCCTGGTTCTAATTCAGTCGGACAAAATTCACTAAATAAAAACAAGCATGACAAAACACGGCTTTAGCCATACAATACAGCTGCATTTTAAATGGAGAACACCATCTGCATTTTAATGTCAGATGGTGTTCTTAGAATAATGTTTTAAGGACTCCAGTTAAACCCCAAATCCTTCCCCCCTCTGGAAGATTTATTTTGTAATATAGTCTTTTAATTAACCAATACTAGCATTTTGGAATGGCTCGGCCAGAGTACTTGAACTAAAACAAGTATAAATGTAGGCTATTTTGAATTACTGAAGGACATTAACTACTAATCTTCTTGTAAACTGTATGAAGTCTATCTTGTTGGCGCGGACACTTTGAGTTTTAATGAAAACACTGTTTGGTATTGTTGTAATACCAATGAGACCAACCCTTAACATTTGACCATTGAAATCTGCCCGGCAACAATTAATGCTGAAATGTTTGCTATTGCACACCGGCTGTGTCATTTACCATGCATTGCATTCTCTCTGGATTGATTGGAACAAAATCAATGTTGTTCTGGGACTGACTGCCAGCATTTATAGAGTTGTCAGCGAAGCCCTTTAATGCCTGAGGGGAGTGGCGTGGTGTACAATGGATGTGTGGAAGATTTGTCTAAGGCTGGAGGGCTGTGGGTGTTGACACAGCTGCCAAGGGAGTGGAGTGGAGATGAGATGACGGAGACAGAAAACTTTGGGTAAAACTACTTTGCAGCATCTGGTCCACGACTTGGAGGTATGAGGGGAAGCAGAAGTGTCAGCGTTCGAAACTGGAAAATGCATTTGACTCTCAAAATAATCTTTTGGTTCCTGAAAATACTTTAACCACAGTTTATGTGCACAGCAGATAAAAGGTTTCTAAGTGTGTCACACATATGACTGTGTGGGTGTGTAGAGCTATATTAAAGAAGGACTGTTCTTGTCATTATCAGCAGTTACACATCAGGGTGATCCCTTGCACTGTTGTCTGTTAATTATGTTTTCTTGTATGCAACTAAAGAGGTTTGTCAGCAAGTTGTTTGTCCTCTGAAAGACTGTGGGCTCTTTTCGAGAGAGGAAGGTTAGCAAGACTTAACCCATCGTGCCTTAACCCCGCAGCCAATAACCTTTGTCCTTTTGCTTGTTGTCTCCCACAACAAAACTCTTTCCAGAAGCTATAACAGTGTCCCTGAAAAGTTAAAAAAATAAAAACTAAAATAGATCTTCATTTTTCATGTGACAATGACCCAAATGGTCAAAATAGACAATGACTGCTATTTTTATTGCGAAACACCGTTCAGTCATACTCAAATACTCAGTCACAAAAACAAAGTACTCCTTGTGAGTGAAAGGCTTTGAGGAAAGAGAGAGGATTGTGCCTTTTCCCAGATGATGTAACTGCTCTTTATCATGTTGTTAAATCAGCTCCACGCGCACACGCACAGACACGCACACACTCGCCATAAGCGCACAAATAAACACACAATAAAAAAGAATGCAGTCACAGGAGTCAGACATTTGTTGCGCCAAGTACCAGGGGGCAGAAACTCCTGCAGTGGAAAGACCAGTCAGACCCAATACACTTACGTAACAAAACTCACAGACAATGACTATCTTCAGCCACAGCGTGCAGCCCTGTGTTAGGAAACCGAGGCCAAGTCATCTTATTTATTGCAGGCTGAAAACATACATAGGTCAAAGCATTTGTGAGCAATAAATGTGCAATGCTACATGGCATTCAAATATGCTGTTATTTCTGTAATTGCAATGTCATTAAAGAGGCATAAGAGAACTGGCGGAGCCATAAATTACATTGTTGCTCTCTGGGTAACAGCCCCTACAGAGTAAACAGTGACTGTAAGAGGCTCACAGCATTAGTCATTAAACAGACAAAAGAGCCGTAGAAGTCCCATTGTTTCCTGACAGATAATGATGAATATTGTATCAGCAACTCTTTGATTATGTCTATCCACTATCTAGTCTCATTTACTGAATCTAATCAAAGTCTAACTTTTACAGGATTCATTTGATAATGAACTGCCAATTTTCCTTACATCATGTATTTTTTGTATGGGTAGTGGCAAATTTAAAATGTTAGTAGATACCTCTAAGGATTGTTGTGCACATCATTTTGAAGAACATGAATAATAAATATTGAATTTACTACCAAATTATTGCATTGTAATCAGTAAAAGAATAACTTGATAAACAACCTCGACGTTTTCCACTCCTGAGCTTTGCTACAAACTGAGCTTTGCTACAAATTACATCAAAGGAGCGAAGACCACAGCTCCTATGATGTCACCCTCACGGCCCACCCACGTTTCTACCCATATTCGTGCCCATGATAGTGAAAAACACACTGCTAATGGAGACACATCTAACTTAATTAGAACTGAACCAAATTTGAAACTTTGTAGAGTGAGGCTTGGCAGGGGAGACGGGACTTTAACTTTCTCAAGCTGATGAGAATTTAAGAAATGTCGTGCAATGAATGTAGGCGTGCATGTTATTGTGTACCAGATGTTGTGTATGTATGTGTGTGCAGTCCTGCTTCACTATGGGGAATCTACTGCCCTGCAAAACGACTCATACCACCAATTGCATAAAATGGTCTCTAGTACAGAAATCTATGGAGGTTTTCTGGCACCAATAAGTCTATAATTGGTGCTAGACACAAATATTAGACCTAATATAAAGAAGGAAGCTACCTGATACATAATCATTTGGTGGGAAAAACAAGACACATACCACAAATCTACAAGCTAACTTTTATTTGAGTCTCTATTGCAAACCATACTTTATTCTCCCTTGTCCTTGCATATAGCCAGCCTGTATTCAAAGAACAGTGTTGGTAACTTGCTGAAGACTAACATCGTCTTTTATGTACATTACAAAGGCTTAAATGAAAATAGCAAGATATGATTTCTAATTAGATATGATCTCTAATTAACTTGTAAGGATAATTAAACTAAATTGTGTTCCTCTTCTGGGTAGGTTATCAATGAAGTACTATTTTCCCTCCGATGTTAGGAGGGCACACAGCACTTGGGAGGAGAACATCACATGCTACATCTGTTCATGCCAAGAAGCATTGAAAGTTTCCTATGAACCCATTGTGACCCCTTGGTTAGCAAGGTTACTCAGAGAGCTTGCATCCAAAGTTTTCATGTTCACAAATCACCTTATTAGCTAATAGGTGATGTGAGTCCAAACCAACCCCCTTACTGTCTCTGGTTTGAAGTTCTTGCAGATTCAAACCAAACCCACCACTTTGTGGACAGAGAGGCATTAACTTTCTAAATTTAGTAGACAACTGGAAAATAGCTCACGCTAAATACATAAATGCAGGTATTAACGATGAAAATCTGCCAAATTAGGGATAGCTGGATATACCTTCAACAGCTAGATGGCAACAAAGTGTTGGTATGTGTTGAGTACAGTATCAGCAGTCATAAGTGGTATATAAAGGCCACACTTTACTATGTTGTTGGTTCAGGTGAATTTCCATCAGCAGTTTAGAAGGAAAGGGTTGAGCTTGTGATGGTTGACTTCACTCTAGGACATTCAGGACTTTAATTACATAAACTGTGTGTCAGATACCAACTATAACATCATAGGCCACTGGTTGTATGCTGCAACACTTTTTCTTTTTTTACATTGCTTACACCGTCCCATCCATGATACACACAATAAAGCAGTAAAATAATCATTCAGGGCTCAACTGAACTGAAATTAAAGATGTTCTTCCTTTTCTTTTTGACTCATGCCAGCCAGTATGCACTGATCTGAGCAGAAAGTAATTATACATTTTGCCTTTTAACTGTCTTTTGAGGTTTTCTTTGTTCATTATGATTAATCTTTATCACTTACAATAGGAGATGTTGCCCAACTCCTTGGACTCATAGCTTGATTGCAACTCACTTGTCCAAAATAAATGCCTTTCCCCCCCCCTTATGTTTCCTAGTTCATAAAAGATCAGAGGCATGCAAATAATAGTCTGTAAATACATCAGTATGGCTGCTGTGACAACTTTTTGTGTGAAATACCACGAAACCTAGATAATTGCAGGTCTTAATATCTGCTGATGACAGACATCAGCAATGGCATCATTAACCCTGCAGGTACTTCACGCTCTATGGTCATGATTATCACCCGTGTGCAACAACTCAGTATCCCATGGTTCATTTTCATGCACCGATTTACCAGCACAAATGTATGAAAACAGCTCTGGTGAAATGAGACCAGCAGTATTGCTCTCAGTCAAATTAGCGTCTGGAACATAATGTAATTATTTAGCACTTCAGTGGGTCATATAGGTGTGGAGAGAAGGGAGTGATGGGGTGGCATGCTTCAGCTGATGTGCTTTCATGTAGAAAATTTATTCAATTGTCAATATCGTTTAGATCTGTGCTGGTGAGCACTGGAGGCTGCATGGAGGGGGGCTGACAGACTGCAGCTCAATCATAATGATATTGTCTTCAGTCTTCACCTCTCTGATGTCAATGCCATTTCCGTATGGAATATGTATGTGTTTCTATATGTGCAGAAATAGTTTTGCAGAGGAGGTGCTGGAGAAATAAGGTAATTCGTTCAATATGATCAGTGTAAACCAAGGAATCCCAAATCATTACATTTACTGGTTTTTATTTGGTACTCGAAAAGCAGTTCTCATTATATCTTGTCAAGGGATTGATTAAAATCAGCTATACGCCCATCATCTTGCGATTCCATCTGTAGAAGGTCAGGGGTACTCCCATCACACCACCCCAGATAACACCCCTGTGGATCTTTATTTATTCCTGCAGTGAACTTGGTTTGAACCCACGCCTTTGCGGACGCAACAATATCACAACAAAGAGGAAGAAAAATGAAAACGATGAGGAAGATTTTCATCCAGAGTGGTCAGTGACTAGGTCAGCACTGGCTCGCTCTCTTTTTTTTTTTTTTTTTCTGCTTCGTAACTTCAAGGCATCGCAGCCTGAGCAGTGCGAGAGACGCATCAAGAGAAAATTGAACCCGAGTGTAATGTCGGTCTCTTCCCAATTCAGTTGAAGCTCGGCCTCTGAAGCATCAGAACAGACGGAGATTAAAAGTCGGAGCATTGACAGGGAGTGGAGGAGTCGACAAGCCGACTCTCTGCAGGAGAATGGGTTCTGTGCATCATTTGCATGTTCAGGCTTGAAGCGTTAAAACCCACAAAGAGATATTTGCATTCTCTTTACACTCATTTGCAAAGGCAATTCAGGAATGACAAGAGGGACTGCTGCTGAAGCTCTCATCCTTTGTCACAGATGTCTTTTTCAAGGCTGTCTCTGTGTTGGATGTGTCGGTTCGCATGTTGAGTCTAGTGTCAGTTCACCACTGATTGTGCATTCCACCAATATGAGGGCCATGTCAGGGAGTTATGTAATGCACTGATGAATGTGTCAGTGAGTGTACGGCACTGAGTGCAGTGGTTTGTTCCCTCAGGTTCTGTGGGAGTCCTGACAATTATATCTGTCTCACTAGGTCTGCAGAGAACACGCGGGGGAGAGGGGAGGAAAAACGTGGAGAAGAGAAAGGGCAAATGGAGGGAAAGATAAGATGCAGATTAAAGAGCTAGCTCTAAAGATCCTTTATGAACAGACAGGACTCTGCATGTTAATTGTACACCTATGAACTACAATACACACTTAATATTAAACTGATTACATGTAAAAGTTTTGCAACATAATAAAAAAAACAGTTCATGAGGACAGTTTATGAAGTAAGACTAACCGTACAAGTGAGATGATGCTATGTGTAACCTTGTGTGTTTTTCTGAATATTTATTTTCATAATTCATCAGAAAACAAGACAAATAACCAATAAGTTCAAGCACATTGTTGCGAAACAGTTTGTTTACATGTATTGCAAAGTTATTTTGGACAAAATAATGACCGATTGATAAAAAACAAAAAGGGGGAGCAAAGTGGCCCAAAGTTTCCTGTATGCACTCCAATAAACAACCAAATAAACAAAGTAGCAAGGTTTTCAGATATGTGCACAATATTATTATGATTTTAAGATTACTTTTTACTGTAGATATTTGAAAACATCTTGCTTCTCTAATATCCTGAAAACCCTTCATCAAAAAATTATTTCATCTTTGAAAAATATGCAAAAAAGCTCTTTTCTTCATTCCTACATTCCTAATCTTCTCAGATCTAATAATGCGAGCAAATATTTATCTAGATGTGAGGGTTACAGTATACAATAAACTTCACAGTTAGTGTGTGATTTGTGTTTTGGAAATTGCATTTTTATAAGTCAATTTTGTCAAACTTCTTCCAATTCCATATCTAAATGTTCCATTGAAAATCTACTGTCCTGGAAAACTGATGAATGTATAACAATTTGCAAGTAGTTCTTTAAAGTAGTGAAAAAGAAGAACATTTTAATTATTAAAGCTGGTTTGTGGTAAAGTGGTGGTAAATTAGGTTAAGTCATATGCATAGTATGACTGAGAAGCAAATTGCACTAATCACAAACCTTGGACTTGTAGACATCCTGAATCTAAAATCGTGTACTTGTTTTGATTTTTTTATGTTTCTGATTTATCCTAATTGCTATTTTGTTGAGTGGTAAGATTTAAGTTAGGAAACAGCCCTGCATGTCCCCCAAGACTCCTGTTTTAAACTAGCAAAAAGAAAATAACAAAAATTAGCAAGTCCTTTTTTTTGTAGACCTGATAGAGCTTCACATATTCCACCCTTCTAAAGGTCCACTGTAGGCCCAAGGCACATGGTATCAGATGCAACATGTAAACTACATGTTCATCCATGTGGTGAGTCATTCCTTTGTGGTGGCCACAGCAGCTTATAATGTTATAAGAGCAGACTACCCACATTGTGATGATAACAGCCGTTTGGGAAATCCTTTGATTTGTTGTTCTTGTTTAACACCCACCCTTATAGACCTTAAGCAGAAGTCAGTAGTGTTAATGTCATTGCTGCTTTACTGTAATCAACTCAAAAGTACTTTTTGAAAAGAAGTGGTTACTCATGCTTCGCATTTTGTAATAGCTGCTGGTTGAAAGGTGTCCGATATTTTAACTTCGATAGCTTGAGGTATAATAATAATAATAATAACACTGACACGGACTGACATGTACAGGTCTACAGACATTGATACAGTCATTTTTAGTTATTAGTATCTGTTTAAGAGGATCTTTCCCAATAGATTAGTAATTTTATTAATAATTTAATGCATCACAGAAAGCTGGTTTTAGATATTAATAAATATTTGCTAATAAGTAAACTTGTTTCTTGGGTACACAGATTTAAATATGCTCTGTAAGAGGCATTCCCCAACTACCCAATAATTCAATGGGATAAGTTGCACAAGCTCTATACTAGTTATTCTTTCATGTGCTTTTTCTTTGTGGAAAGTGTTTCGACTTGATTCTTATCCACCTACCAACAGTCTAAGCTGTCAGTCAGGAATACTGTAAGCTGAATACGACCAGATAAAAAAAAAAGCCCAAAATGTTGGCCGTTTAGGAGCTCCTAAATTCCTAGAACTCTGATATGGCGCATCAAACAATTGATTCAAAAACAACCACAATGTCTAAGACAGCAATTAAGACTGGGTCAAGTAATTCAACTTGTAATTCAACAAGACAGGTCTCTTGAGTCTTTTTTAGAATTTAATTAAAAGGATACATTTACATCCAAGTGTTGGCTATTATGAGCAAAAGTTGTGCCATGGCATCAGTCACAAAGTATCCTTTGTGGATAGTTGTCTTAATGGAAGAAAATTGTTAATAACATAACATTATGTTGGTTCTGAGTCTCAGTCGGGCTCGAGCTGTCCATTGTCCACTCTGCATCATCCACCCTCTCGTTTGTCCACCTGAGAACATTGTGGGCACTACTGCTGAATGCTGCCAAGCTTGCGTCATTTGAAGGATGAAAAAGCAGCGTAAATGTCAGAGGAATTAGCTGCTTTGCTGGCGCCCACAGGGCCCGGAATGACAATAGGTGGGAGAGGAAAGAGGACAGTGGGTACAGTAACTGTAAAGCATCAGTAAGCCATATGAATCCACTCTGCTCACATTTCACCTCCACTACTCACTCTCCGTCCTCTTGGTTTTTTTTCTTCCTTTCTTTCTATACTTCGTGTGTCTTGCCAACCACCACCCCCCAAAACTCTATCCTTCCCTTGCTTTCTCTCCATATCACTGTCTCGCCCACCTCGCCTCTGCCCGCAAGCAGTTTGGAGCAGATTATAGCCTTACCACCCCCACTCGCCCATATACACAAACATTCAGTGTGACTCTGACACGCACACACACACACACGCATGCATACATCACACAGATATGAATGCACGTAGACACACTTTCAGACTTGTGTATCTCTGCCACCTACAGTGGCACTACATCATCCTTTCCCAGAAGCCCTCGAGCGCGAACTTGTTTAGAACATCCTGTCCGGTCCAAATGTGGTCAGACCTGTGAAAAAAAAACCCCGGCGAGCCAAATAACCAAACAAACCCATTATCGAAGTCACACACACCTCCTCGGACAGTTAGGATTAAGGAAAGTGATATCAGGGTGAACCGCAATACAACCAGTGATTAGACGTCCAGCAGAATCAAGCTGTTCTTATAATCACATGTTTACTGTGTTTAGTGGTAAAGCTAACCCGCAATTAGGACCTGTGGACTTTTGTGTTATTGTGGCTGCACATTTTGTCAGGGAAAAAGAAAAAATCAAGGTTTTTTAAGGTAAAAGGAATCCAATCCTAAAATAGGTTAACACAATGCAGTTGTTTATTTTTTTCTACTTCGTTCTCACATTAGACTCCTAGGAGACCTTTTAGACGACTAAAACAGTTTTCTCTCCATCTTTTTACAATGCATACCTTGAAACGTGTCCCTTTGACTTCAGCCAAGCAAACACAGACATTTTTTCTCAAGGTGCAGTTATATTGTCTCCAACTTAGAGGGGGCAGTCACGTGGAAGAGATAAGAATATTTTCTGCCTTTGCTTTTACTTCCTTTATGTGCATGTATGCAACAGCTACTGTGTCTTTGTCTGCCATTCAGGCCAACGCATAGTCAGTGCAGGCTGCACACTATACGGCTGAAAGAGGGCTGCGTGGGCCTGACCTGCGATCTACCCACCCACTACTCGCATACTCAGAGAGACCAGGAAACTGCCTCTGTTTTAGCCTGCGAGAAAGAGTGTTCTCCTGTCTAAATATTCGTGGGGTGAACGCAAAGCCATCTTACCCCGTTCCCTTATCCTCTTTCCCCTCCAATATTTATGTGTGTGTGGGGGTGTGTGTGCCTCTCCCTTACTAATGCTGTTCTACATCCTCCTCAGGGGACAGTCAGGACTGCTGCTGTCCCTATGACAACCTCAGTCTTACTGTCAATCACCAAGGGTTGCCTTATTCTCTGTGACATGCATTCTATACATGCACCATGCCTTAGCTTTGACAGGTGTGCAGATGGCACGTCAGACAACTGTATAGCTCAAATCAGCTAATGCATGGCACATTTCAGCTGCACTTATATTAGCCCATTCACGCTGTGAATCCTTAAGTGATGTTGTCATCTGCTTGCCACCTCTGATTTAATTTTTGTACTCATTGTTCTGAATATGGTATGTATGCTGCATTGAGTCTATAATCATAGAGCATATAAATGGCTCGATCTGCCTAAATAAATGGAGGTGAAAAAAGAAAATACAGTAACAGATAAACACTCAGGAGGATGCTGTTTCTGCATTAAATGGTGAAAAGCGTGTTAGCGTGGTTTCTGTGTCTGTGCAGTCCCCAAACCCCACTGTTGGTCTGTTGGTAATGAGCGCCCTGAGTGCTCCCTACTACACCTAACTGATCCAGTAATTGCTTTTCCTCCTCTGCATTTATCATCATCTGCCTGGCTTGTCATGTTAGCTGAGCTGAGCTAAAGAGGACAGAGCGGAATGGTGGACTTTGTGGCGGTGGCGGTCGGGGGAGACAGTGGTGCAGCCAAGGTATTGGTCCATCCCCTTAGGGTGGGAGGCGATGTGGAGGTAGAGGAGATACAGGCATGGCGCAGAAAGAGCATGAAGCGAGAGTTTCATCTGTCATCAGAATGCGTGTGTGTTGCTTTTCTAAATAAGCAATCAACCAGTAAAACACTCCCAAAGAAAACTCCAGAACAAGGGAATCATATTAATGGCATTCAACCCAGGAATACGTAAAACTGAGACGATACAATGGATTATATATTGGTCTTCGTGAACAGCTAGCACAATGCTGACTTCATAAAGATGTGAGCTTAACAAAAAACCTAGTACGTAATGATTTACGTATCTTGAACATACCTAGCAAACCAAACATAAGGCTAAGTTGGCACCTGCTACATCAATTCCAAACAGTGTTAATCTAAAAGGGTTATTTCACTGTCATTTAATAAGTCTACACTGAATTTATTTACCTCTGCTTTAACTTGTAAATACCTTGCCAAATCAAATTTAAGTTGTAGTCCACCTGCAGTTTTAGCAATGGGAATGGAGGAACTGAACAAAGCCGTTCAGTCACGTTGATAGTTGTTTGGAAATTTCCGGTAAGATTCTTAGTGTTGAACTGGCACATTGCATACGTCACGAGCAAAAGTTAGCAATTGGGTAAAATCAACAGAGTCCACAGTCATGAACCCAAGATTGTATATTGTGTCAGGGACTAAATGTAATTTTTCAAGTCAAGTCAAATCATGCTCAGAACCATATTATGCTGCCGATCTGAAGCATAATATGGTTCAGTGGTGTCTACAGGCTACATTAGATACATCTCTACTTATTTATAACCACCAGCCCAGAGCAGAACTCACTCAGATCCAGATGCCAACCATTTACATTTGACAAAAATTCAGATTATAAAAAAAAATACTTGGCTGCTTAACGTAAAGAGAAATAATAGGGTGATATTAATAGATAAATGTGACATATATATGGAAGTGGTATTTGCACACATATTCATGAACACAGTATGCACTCCTACGGACTGGCAAGAACATTTGAACAAATAGCCTCCTTCTTCAAGATCTGTCTATGTGTGTGTGTGTTTGTGTACATGAGAAAGTGGAAACATACTGTATGTGGGGGAGGGTGTGCTACTGCTGCTGCTTGTAGGGATTTGATGCTGATGAGGTCTGTAATGGGAGAGAACAGGGAGCGTGAGGGGAATAGATTGGGACTTCATTGGCAAACCCACTTTCCCTATGCACTGCAGTAACGCTCGCCTATTTATTCCCTCCATTTTAATGCGCCTTTGCAGTGACCTTTCTCCAGCCAATGACAGTGAAATCACACTGCCACTAGAGAGCTACACATCAGCAACAGAGCAACCCCCTCACCCAAACCAACATGATTTTTTTTTTTTTATTCCCCCCGTATCGCTCCCTGCAGACACAATGAAGAGCTGAGAGGGGGTTATGAAATGAATTGTAACTATACTATCATGTAAATGATCTTGGCTTTGACTATGCAAATGTAGGAGTTGAGATAATGAGACACAATTGAAAGCCAGAATAGTGGTGATTATGAAAAGACATCAGCAGATATTCAATTTTGTCCGAGTAGTGTGAATAAAACACAACAGAAAGGGTCATGTGGCGATAACTATTTTAAAACATGACATTAATCTGTCATTGAGGAAACTGAATTCCAGTTGAAAGCCTTTAAGTTTTATTTTCATTCTTTCAGTTGAGCCAAAAAATTATTTTTAGTCTGTGAAATAAAAATGTACCCCCTTAAAGATTTCTCCTTTTTTTTTTATTTTGCTTTTTTGTCACACTTCAATGTTTCAAATGATTAAACAAATGTTAGTATCATACGAAGATAAGGTGAGTGAACAGAGACTGGAGTTTTTAAAACAATTATTTTATTTAATGAAGGGGAAAACTTTTCAAACTAACTTGACCCTATGTGGGAAGTAACTGATCCCTTGCTAAATGATAAATCAACTCTGATTTAACCGAGTTAAATGTAACATCCTGGCCCAAAACAAGAATACATCTTGATCCAATGAGTATAATCCAGAAATCACATACATAATTTAAAAGATCTTAAAAAGCAACACATGGGTTACATTTTAGGACCCGGGTCTTCCTGCATGGAGTTTCATGTTCTCCCTGTGCATGTGTCAGTTCTCTCTTGGTACTCCGCCCACAGTCCAAAAACATGACTGTTGTCTCTCTAAATTGCCCTCTGATGGTGTGCATGCATAGAAAGGTGTGTGTCTGATTTGCCCGGTGATTGGCTGGCAACCTGACTAGGGTGTATCTTGCAAAGTTCACCCAGTGTCAGCCACTATCCCCCTGCAACACAGCAAGAACCAGTAGGTATAGAAGATGGATGCATGCATGGAATATCGGGGATATTTAAGTGTGACAAAAAAGCAAAAACAAATTAAATTGATCCAGACTTTATGAATATTTCTATTAATATATTTTTTGTAAAAAAAAAAAACAACCAAAAAAACAAAAACAAACAAAGGAATTGCACATCACGTTCTGGCTTTTACTTTCTCACTCTTTGGCCACTGCAGCACGGAAATACAAAAGGTTGTCCAGAAGAGTATTTCAGTGTGATGTTTCTTTAAAACTAATCTACGACTATTGATGACATATAAGCCTGCTGACTATGTGTTTTATTCGGAAAGATGTCAACCGTCCCTCATAAATGACCGTTTTTGGCAAGAGGACACTGAAAATTGAAGGGTAGGTGTAAATATCTCTGAAAGAAATAACAGGTGTGGGAAAATTATGTTTTGTTCATTTCCTTCTTTAGCCTTTGGAAAGACATGCTGCACATTTTGCAGTCACTCTTACCAAGAATAGACAAGAGACAGTTAGTAATATGGATGGCCAATTTAAAATAAGAGTTTAGTTTTGCCGTCTAAAGCAACCCAAGATAAATCTAACAGACATCTACGCAAAGACATTGCACACATCAAATCCACCACTCTCTTTTAGTAATAAATTTATGGTACAAGAAGAACTGACTGACCAGGACTTAATGAGTCAATTATTCAGTGAACTTCTAGCTCATTGCTTGTTTTGGGCTCCTCAAAGATTGAAAATATCACAAATGTGGCTTTATTTTTTTCCCCTGTGCATCCTCTGAAAAGAGAAAAACGTTCATTTTGATCCAAAAACTATCAACCAGACCGTATTTCTGCATAAACACCAGAGGACAAAACATATATGCATGCGCTATTAAATCTAACATGAGTGTATGAACACAGCAGTCACAAATATAGCATAAACAGGGACAAAGGAAATGTTCTGTATGAGGCCACAACCCAGATGGTGAGATATCCAGATTAAAATACAAAACATGCTGCCCAGCAAACAAAAAGACTGCATCCAGCCAAAAAAGCAGATGGAAAACACTCCTTCTGTCTCTTCTCCTCCCTCATTCTCTTTCCTGCTGTCTTGCATCCCCTCTTACGCGCTCCCTTTTACACATTCATTTAACAAATACACACACACTCTCAAGAATCCTCCCCTTTGGTTTTCCCATGTGGTTCTGTGGAACAGATGCAGGCAGCACAGCAAAAATAGAAAAGGGGGTTAAGCAGTGTCTCCCCCCCGCCCCCTCCCCTCCCGTACGAAGGGACAGAAAGCTGTAGATGACGCTAAAAATAGTTGAAACCTTGGATCAGAGAGAGAAACACCCAAAGCTCCCAAAATAGCTGGTCAAACAAAGGCATGAATAAATAGGAGTGAGAGCGTTTTATTTTTTTTAAAGGAAGCCCCCTCCTCTCTCTCTCTCTTTTTCTATGTGTGTTCTCTCACACAGCGACTTCCTGGTTGCTAGGTTACGACACTTGTGGCCACCATCCCTCATCTGAAGGTGCATTATGAATTGGGCAAAAGGCATCCAGCTTTTTCCCTCCGTCATTTGAAATTTAAAAGAGCAGAGATTGAAACATGTGCATAGACAATTAGGGAAACACCAGGCACAGCATGGGGGACGTTGGACAGATCAATTTGTACAAAGGCGTCCTGTGTTTCAGATGCACCATGGAAACGACGACAAGTTGAAATTACCCCCACTAGAAGCCACAGCAGGAGGAGTCGGAGGGAAGTGGAACATTTCAAATCCCACTTGTGTGTTTCTGTGTCTGTTGTCAGTAGTAAATAAATAGCAAGAGGGTTTGGGCTAGTTGGGAGTTTTTGACAGTGTGAAAAGCTTGAGCGGAAAACCCACCAGTTTTACACAAATATATTCCTGTACTGTCTCCAGCATTCATCTTAAGCAAACTTTAAACAGCAGAAACCTGCAGAAGGATGACTTTCTAAAACGGAGGCACAACGGTTTCAAGATGGTACCTAGAAAACAGAACTTGCTACAGCCTAGTATTCAGTTTGCCCTGCTATTCGTCTGCAAGCCAAAACTATATTTATCATGTTATAAAGTAGCTTGAAGTTAATAAAGGTTGAAACCAAGTTTAAATTTATAAGTAGGTATATTTAACAGTAATTGAGCCTTAAAAAAACAGGTAGGAGAGAGAAGAGCAGCAAATGGCCAAAGATGAGGAATCAAACCAGTTTTGGGAATTTGCAATATTTTCTCGCAGTACATTGAAAATACCTCCAAAAGTGAGCAATTGTATATTGCTTGTGCAATTTATAAGAAATAAATTGTATGGTGACACAAAATGGCCATCCTAATCCTAAAAATACTAAAACTTTAACTCCATTCTTAGCTTATTCAATAGAAAAAGAGAATCCCTTAACATTGACTTAAAAACGACTTATCTTCTGATAAAGGTCACTGTGTTGGATGTTTGTTTGCTTAAAAGAGGCAGCAGAGAGAAGGGCAGCAAAGAAAGCTAATGGCATCCCCATTAGCCTTCGCCGTGACAATGGCTACAGAAGCTGTGCTTGCTGTGATGGATCGTGCACCAAGTTTCACATTTAATATGAGTGCGAAGAGTTACAACACTCAAGTATGACACACAATTCATTTCCTGGAACATTTATCAAAGAGCAGCAAAGAATATGTTGTTTTTTTCCAAATGAACCCACTAACTCATTCTAGTCATAAAAAAGTTTATTACATGTCTCTCGCCAGCTCATAACTGTGCAAACATAATCAACACATCGGAATAACAAAGGGATGAACTCCCTGATCTGCGATCCTTCCTTTCAGGACCAAAACTGCTGTGAAACCATTACATCAAATGAAGCAGAACAATAATCGAAACATACATTCCAGGAGCGGTTATTGTTTTTCAGTCGTGGCTTTATTTTCTTTAACTCTCTGGAGTTGCACAAAAAAAAAAAAAAAACATGCATGGAGCACAAAAAGACACGCACAAAAGAATTGCACAACCTTGCCCATTAGAGACTTGAGTTCAAACAAGCTTACACCACAGGGCAAGGTCCATATTTCATCAAGGGAGGAGGGTCAGAGTTGAAGTCCCAAGGACATGCCGTTTCCTCTCCCTCCCTGGGTTTCCAGAGCACGGGGCGGACGTTGTTTACCGGTCTCCCAGTCTCTTTCTGATCAGGCGGGAGTTGGTTCGTTCTTTTTTTTGTTGCTGTTGATTTTAGAGCTCAGCCAGTCAAGGTGATTTAAACCCACCCAAAGTCGGAACCTTACGGAGCAGGCCTGACTCCTCGTTTCTCCAGTTCCTGCCTCTCATTCATCCCCCCCCAATAAAAAGATCACAGCGCTTGTATTCCTATATTTTCGGGGGGTTGTTATTGTGTCCTTGAAAGCTGATTTACAGGGTAACCTCTTGCGCTGGAGGCTGCCTTCACTGTTCTGTCTTTAATTGAGAGCTCCAGTACGCTTACCCTTTAGATGCAAACCACATTGCGGCGGCATTAAGTAGGGAGGTTTGGGGCAAAAATCAGTGAACATTGCAAAAGCATGAAATTATGTCAGAGAAAAGTAGTGATGGTTTCCACTTGATTGGGGGCATATGATAACATATGTAAAAAAAATCTTGAACTATTAGTGTCGCACAATTAGAGGCCCTATGCTAGATGATGACACTTGTCACAAGTTGATTCACATTGGTGTGGCATCTTTTGTTTTCCCAATCGGTACTTTGTGACCAGGAGTCACATGCACACGTGGCTGGAGCAGCTGCCACAGAACTGAATCATAAGCTGCAGACAAAACCATAATTCCTGTAGTAAATAGATGTTTGTTGCAGAGTTGTGGTTCGTAACATTGCACTCTCAACGCTTAAGCTTACTCCAGTTGCAATAAACAAAAAAATCTATGCTATTAATATTTGCCCTAGTTTACGAAACACCTTTGTCTTTTTGTTTTGTCAAAAGACAAGAGACTCATGTTGTTCTTGTGTTTGAACAAGGATCCTGGTAACATACAGTAGCACATTTTTTTCCCCACCAGCAGCAGTTCCAGTGACTAATAAAGGCTGGCGCTGGAGCCGGTTCTTTATTGGTCATATAAAAGAACCAGCTTGATTTTCCACAGCCTGAGAACCATCTTGGTGCCATGATATTACATCACTAAAATTTCTTGGTTGCCTGTCTATTTTAGTTTGAGTACTTGTAGGGCATTGAGAAAGATTGACTTCACAAACATGATTTTTGCTCGTTGTCCATACAAACAAATGTTTTAATATCAGCAGCTTTATAGTTTTAATCAGTGGCTCTGGAAACTTACCCAAAGCACTTGAAAGAGGATTGTTATGTGTGAGGTCTTTGGATTTGTTTCTGGTAACCATGAAACCTGCCTCCAGCTTGTGGTAAAAATTGTTTCCTCTCCAGGGGCTAGGAGTTGGTGATGAGACATCACCAGATGAGTTATCCCAAACTCAGTGGAAATTCCTGGATTAGCACTGCGGCCGGTTTGGTGTAAAAGAAAAACTAAACCCATACAAGAGCCGGAAGCGATTCAGATGATCCAATTGGACATTATTTTCTTTTTCCAGGCTACACTAGTTCATGACTAGCTTGTTTCTTGAGCAGCTCGTTCCCATGCATCGTTCCCGGTCTGTTAGTGTAAGCTGGATGATTTTGAATCTAAAGAAAAAACAAACATCTGCATCCTTATTTGTTATTACAGCAAAAATGTAGTAATATTAGATTTCTGCATACACATTCTTTTGTGTTTGATTTTTTTTTTAAACTGTGTCCTGTCTGGCAGTATAACAATTATAATTGTTGTTCGAGTGCCAAAAACAAGATTTACAGATTTACTTTCACAAGTGGAGAAATACAGTTACTATGCGTTTATGTTTTTTTTGTTTGTTTGTTTTTAAACAAAGTTCACATACAGTGCTCACCGAAGGCGTTTCAGCAAAGTGGCGTGTGTGTGTGTGTGTGTGGCAGGTAGTACTGGTTATGAAATCTTACTAAGAAGTGAATGAAAACCAGACGGGTCTGAGTTGAGCCAGGCCTTCTATTAACCTGTCCTTCCAGGGGAGAGGCTCGTAAACAAGGCCAAGATGGCAGGAAACGGCGGAGGGGGAGGTAACGAAGAGGTGGAGGTAAACCAGAGGCCTTGATGAGGAACTGAGAAGGTCAGAGTGAAGGCAGGGGGTGTGGTGGTGAGGGGGCTGGGGAGGTGCTGCCACAGGGACAGCACTTGCTACTTCAAAGAGAAGAAACGCGAGCATTGATCTGCGTGATCTCTCTGATGTTGCAGGCATGAACACAAAAAGGTACAAATGAGTGGAGATGATCTGGATGACAAGCTGTCACACTCTTTTAAGTCTCAATGATGGGAGATGTTTTGTTTGAGGGGGTGAAGCGGAGATGAAATCATCCTTTTAGCCTGCGGCCAGGACTTTTTAGGCCTCATAAAAATCACTCCATCGAACCTGTGACTGATTCCAACTTAGCTGAAATGGCGGCTTGTCAGCATCGCCCCTGTAATGCAGCCGATTCTTAGCCGTCTTCTCAAGTATGCCAAGAGTGCAAGGAAAGGTATGAGACTCGCATGATATTTACAGCAAAATTTAAAACAAGAATCTAAAATATGAGATGATGAAGTGAAACTCCTTCTGATGTTAGAGCAAAATGACATATTACTATTATGATCACGTTACCTGTAACATATCCTCTTTTATTTTGACAATAGTTAAAAAAACAGCAATAAGCACATTCACCTGGAGTCAGCTAAATTTCTCAGTTTCATTTCAGACTGATTTATGTACATAATTATTTAGTCAATACGCACAAAGAGATTCAAATTCAATTAAGCACATTCCTATTTGATGCCAATTATTAAGAAAGGAGACCCAACCATCGAGTCTTTTTTAACATTGCTGCAATCGCATCTCCTGTGTCAACATGTTGTGATGGTGGACAGTTGACTTCCTCAGTTCAGTAACTTTGCAACAATCATCCATTCTGGGAACACATGTAGTCACTGCTGGGAGGAGAACCCGTGGCAGACCCAGAATTTAGTGGTTCCTTTCAAACGTTGATTGAGCAGAATGTGGCTCTTCATGCCATTCTGCTTCTTTTGAAGTAACAAAGGCATAACCAGCTGCCATAACTGATTAATTAGCCAAGCAGCTAGCCTGTAGCCGGGTGCTCGACACACATGAGATTGTAGTTTACCAAGTTTACTTTTAAAACAATTTTACCTCCTTGAGTTTTCATGCCATGAGTGCCTGTGTCAAACAAAAGCCACTTCTTCATCATCAAGTCTACTCGGTCAAAACGTGGCATCTGTCTACAGTTACTTAGAACAGCAAAACCCAAATGCCCACATCAACGTTCACACAGATCCAACCTTGTGTGTTGAATTGAGACTTTTTTTTCTTTTCAGTTCTCCTTTTTAGCAGATGATGGAAGCAAACATGGCAGAGCCCAGAAATTTTGATGGAGCGTGCGTACGGGGAGCCGGGAGGAAAATCAGGACATTGATGGAGCAAAATGGAAAACAAAGGTCTTCTCCTCCTCTCCTCTCTCCGCTCTGCTCCTCTCCTCTCGCCCCCGCAGCCTCCTGAGCACAGCTGTCTACATGGCTGGGCTGTTTTCACTGACAAGCTGTGAGAGCCATGAAACAGGAGGGCACCAGGGACCCGGGCCACCTCGACAACATGCGCCCCCTCATTCTGCCCTCCTCCCCACAAACCCCCTCTGTTTCTTTGTTTTTATCCACACTAACAATCCTCCTCACTATTCCAAGCATTTCATCCCAGTCTTTCTTTCTTTCCTCTCTCATGCCCGCTCCTCTTTTTTTCTCTCTCTCCTCTCGGTTTCTATCAGATTTTACTGTTTGTGTCATTCTCTCTCCCCATACTGTCACCCTTTCCCACTCCCACCTCTTTCTTCTACCCCTTATTTCTGCCCTCCAGTGGCCTTCTCACACTGTCACATCTGCATGTTTTTGTTGCTGGGCTGTCATGTCCCGTGTTTTTGCCTCAGCCACACATCGCTTCGTACAAAGATGAAAAGGAAGGAAAGGTGGGGGGGAGAAGTGGAAAGTCCAGGCTGATCATGAGGAGGTTAAAAAAGCATCTGGGGTAAGAGGGAGGCAGGGTGAAAAAAACCCAACAACAAACAATTTCTTATTTTGACTCGCTCCGCGGCGCAATTGCAAGGCTGCCTGGGATTTAATAAGCACTTCTTTGGCATAAGGAGTCTCCTTGTTTTCGTTGCTGCCGAGGCGGAGGCACCGAGTGCCCCCCCAACCTCCTCCCCACCCTTTCCGTTTTCAGCTTTAGACAGAGGAGTCGGCAGTAGGGGGGTGGTAGAAGAGATCTCTGCCAGGGGCTAGGAGAAAAGGAGGAGAGTATCCCCTCTCGCCCCCGTTTGCTGTCCTCCCTGGCTGGGTGGAGCTTACGTGCAGAGTTTAGCTGAAGGGTAGGTGCAGGAGCTGAGGTAGTGATGACGGGGACAAGCTTCCCTGGAAAGCCCTTGAGGGAGACATCTTCTCTGCTGTAAATAAACAGCCCACTCTCCCTGCCTGCAACTGCTCCTTTCATGAATCCCAAACCCTCAAGGACAGCTAAATATCACCCCTTCCTTTTTGCTTTTTCACTGTCCCTTTCTTCCACTTAAGATTTTTTTTTATTTCCTCCCCCAACTCTCTAAGACAGTGTCACCCTTACACACACACACACACACACACCCCTTCTCTTAACACACCAGATCAAGGAAGATTAAAATGTGATCTTTGTAATTCCATTTTTGTCCCACACCTCAGCCCATACTATTGTGAAGTTTTTTTTTCGTTTTTTTTTAAATCTTTCATTTCATTTTCAAGGAGAAGCAGACAACAATGAACAATGTGGGATTTGTTACATTCTTCTCATGAGAGAATACTTCTAAAGGCATCTTCTGGGGCAAAGAACAGAGGAGGGGGAAAAAAAGTGGGGGAACACCCCCGCTGTGCAAATAAAATCAAAGTAAGAGCTATAACTCAGAACTTAACCATGTTATGGTATCAGATTTGTTTTGAGTTTATTGTTAAACACATCCTGATTTCTGTGAGCGTCAGAAAGAGAAACACTCCTGCACTTTCCAGCACAGTAGTCTGTGGCAATAATCTTCATTTAAGTATGAAATAATTACATTTACATCTAATTAAACTGGATCTTCCTGTCAAGGTTGTTAGGTAATTCAGAAAAGTCAAACTGGCGGTTCTTAGATGCAGAGTGATGTATTTTGAGCAACATCACAATTTTTGGGAGGATCTTTTCGCAAACAACATAGCATAATTTGGCTTACAGCTTGATCTCACAGAAATGAATTCATGTCATGGCAATTTATTCACACTGAGGAAATATACGATCAATCACTTCTCTATGAATTTTTAACATAAAGAAGGAAATGAATTAAAATGAATATAAAATTTTGAATCTCACTGATGCAGCATAGTAACACAATTCACCTGTAATTTAAAGTATTTTAGTCACATGATCTGCTATTAAAACTATCAATGAATAATCTATAATTATGCATACAAATATTAATATAAAATAGGCAATCAATGAAAATATCATGAAATATAGCATGTCTTGCTTTTCAGTACACACTTCTTAGGCCAAATTCAATTCTTTTCAAAAAAGCTCCATTTGGGTTTTCATTATCTGTAAGCTATAATCACCTAAATAAACAAAAAATAAGTACTTGAAATGCATCTGTGGGATAAATCTATTTCATTAATGTACTTTCGTCACGTTTTTCTGCTAAATTGATTGACTAAGTTTAGTTAAATTCCCTTGATTTTCTCTCATTTAGTTAGATGCTCCTAGAACACAAAGTGACAAATTTGAAAAATGTTATTTTCTAGATTTATCAAGTGTTTCTACATCGGGGCAAGTTACACTTTCCAGCTCTGGAGGGGTTTTGCCCTGTCCACCCTTTAACTTGTCCTTCAAAACATGTCTAGATCAGCCCTCGTTTGACAAGTCGTCGATTGCCACAGCATGAAAGTGAGATTTAAGGTCAAAGACAGCTTTCCCACACATTCTCTGAGCAGCCACGCTCTCACCCAATACACATCAACACATCTGATTAGCTCGTTGCTCAGTCCACCCACATAGGGAGCACGTGGCGTACATGCTGCACGCACGCTGTATGTTTTGCCTCAACTGTGATGCTGCTTCTGATTCACTGAGGTCTGCTTTCAGCCTCTTCCTCCTCCTTTTTCTTCTTCTTCATCCCTCTGCTTCTCAGACCTGTCAATGCTCGACTTTGCACCGTGGGATTGACCCACTTCTTACATCAGTGGTCTCAAGTGAAGGTCCCCGGCAAAACCAAATTGCATACACACTCAGAGTGACACATGCAAATGCTTACACAGTGATATTACCATATGACATTCTTTATGGCAGCAGACATAACATAATATTTAAAGATAAATGCTCAGACGGTGGCTGGACGCACTCATGTTAAAAACAGAACATGCGAGTCCCATTCTTAGATTAACACACATACACTTACATTAAAAGCTAATGCAATTTTTTTCTCTACTAGTGATAGGACTTATGGCTCTTTGAAGGGAACCCAGTCTCTTCTAAACGACCATTCAGAAGATCCATTTCTGAAAATGTAAATTTTTCTGAGTATAAGTCGTTTTATCTTTGATGATGTTCAATATTATTATTATTATTTTGGGTGAAGTTCACCAAAGCAGTTGATTAATCTGTATTAAGTATCTTCTTGAAAAATAACTAATAAATTAATTAATTAATGTACATATTGTATAAAATATTAAATTTCGAAATATAAATTTCAAATGCCCATGTAGTGTTTTACAAATGCTGTGTGAACGTAGAACATTTTAGCACTACAAAATTTAACTTCAGTTGCTTTGTCAGAAAGAGAAATCCTCTGTGCTCATCCATCGAGCCCATTCTTGTATTTTATTCATTTGCCAGTGAAATAATATAATTTTAAATTAAAAAGCCACTGTGGTGTATGCAGAGCATTGCAAAGTTATACAGAAATAAAACAACGAACAGCTCTCATTAACTGAGACATGGATGGATGGATGAATGGACAGATGGACGGCATATATCTAAGTATCTAAAAAATTAATCAGAGTTAGGTTTAACAGAGCAGAGTTGGCAGATTGCATTGCAGGTGGTTATTTTTCTGAACAAGACCAAGCTCTTAAGCAGGCCACACGTTTTCGGTAGGGTTGAAATTGAGGCCGTTACAGAAGGCTTGTGTTCAAAAACACTTTTGATGTGTGTTTCAGCTCATTGTTGTCTTGTTGGAACAGTCACTTCAAGGTTCAGCAGTTTATCTGTCGATAACAAATGAAAATAAATTTGGAGGTAGGCCACTGTGGTCATTCCTGAATCTGTTCCACATATGGAAAAAAAAAAAAAATCAGTTTGATACTTGAGATCACATTGCTAAAAAAAGAAGTCGGTGAGGAGCTCTACATTTGTTTGTTGTAAAAATGCTTTATTGCATGCTTATGGCACGCCCCAGCTTTTCTCTTTTGTGTTTAAACATTTGTGCCTAAATGACTGGCGTTCTGAATGACATTAGGATGGGACATGACACTATTTCCTGTGAGGGCGTACTACAACGCCTAGCCTTGTGCAAAAGGAAAGTTATGCGTAATCAGACCTGCAGACACATATGGAAGGCCATGGGGTTACGGTCTGCTTCCAGACTTGTGAAGAGGCCAACATATCAGGACAACATACATAGAATCTGAATGATGATAGCATCCCTAGAGCACTAAAGAAACAAGCGGCACAAGTCCAGGGTCAGACTTACACAGGAGGATATGTGAGCCCTCCTGCTTAAACATTCATCAGATGCTTTCACAAGGAATATACCAAGACAATCAATAGTGATACAGCTGAGAAATACTGCTGTGAGTGAGGGTGCTGTAGCACACCTTTAATTTAAACAAAACATATGGCTTCCACATGGTGATAGCTCATGTTTCAGTCACATACGCATAACAACAAATCTTGTTCACGTTTTATTTTCCGATGTATCTTTTATTTGGAAATGGATATATGTGCTGTTCTTTCATAATTAAAGCAGCAGCCTAGCTTGGAAATATTTTCAATTTGCAAGCTGGAGGAGGCCCCTGCTTTAACACGTTGGCAGTTTTTTTTTCAGTAGGTAAAAATACAACACACCAATTAATTCTTTTTTGTTCATTTCGGTGTTGTCTGCTTACATTCAATGAAAAATCAAGATTTCTTATTGGAATATTCTATCACATCAATAACAAAATGTTTTTAATATAGATGTGTCAGCTTGATGAAAACTATGACTACTGCCCTCTTAACGTTTGTTATTTTCAAAAGATAGGTTTTAATCTGGGCTCATTAGAATAAGTATTCTAGTTTATTGACTATGATGACGTCAATAATTGTGTGCCTATATTTAATATTTGGATTTACAAAAGAATGGCAGATTTGCTCCCTGAAAAATATGTTTAACCAAGTTTCTTTTTCACCAACAAATTAAATGCAAGCTCCTGCAAGCACAAAAACTGACTGATTATAGAGAGCATTGCAAAAATATTCCTTTCCAGAAGCTTCAGAATTTGTGAAGTTAAAACCATAATTGTTGGTGTGATGAAGTGGGATTTTATGATAGAGCAACACAAAGTTTTTTTTTTTTTTTACAAATAACTAGAGTTTCCTAAGTCAGCAGGTTTTAGAAACACTTTGCTGTGATTAAAGCTGCAAGTCTTATTTCGTATCTTTGTCCATCTTCAGAAGAAGGTGAAACTTTTACCTAATTTTATTTTATTTTATTGTGAAATTGCTCAAGCTTAATAAGACTGCCAAGAAAACATCGGGAAACAGCAATTTTCAAGTCTGGCCACAAATTCTCAATTGTTTTCAAATCTGAACTTTGATTCTTCCATTGCAACTCAAGCATAAGCTTTGATCAAAATCACTGCAGTGAATTGAAATTCACGTGCAGAGTGCTATCTTTCACATGCATGCTATGTCCTCTTCAGAGTTTGTTGCAAAGTGCAAACCGGATTTCTTGCAACATCACATTTTCTGCCAGTCTTCCATTAAGGTCAGATTTATGTCTGGCACACCCAATGCTGTCCTGTCAGCAACAGCCTACTACTGGTACTGCAGATCTTAACAGCTCTTCCAGAGTTACTGTTGTTCACATGGCTGCCCTCATTGCCCTACAAGTCAGTCATGTCTTGGTGTTTTGCAGCTGGGTCAAACTCTTTTGACTTTCTGTAAATCGACTGAACAGTGAGACAATTCAAGCCTTGGGATATTGGGATTAAATCTGCTTTGAAATTCTCCACAACTTCATTGCTGACCTATGTGCAGTGTTCTTTGGTCTTCGTAATGATGCTTATTTACAAAAAGAAGAAGAAGATGGCGATGCCTTATCTGAACAGTTTAAATGACATACATAGGATTTGATTTAGTGGTTTCAAAATAAATGGGGCTGAAAAGAAAAAAAAATGCACAAGCATGCAACACTTCAAAATGAAGCACTTCTTCACGTTGGTCCACCACTTAATATCCTGACCACTTAATATCCTGATGCACCGAAGCTTGTGGTTGAAACATGACACAATTTTAAAAAGTTCAATGAGTTTAAAAACAGAAACTTCCCATTCTTCTCCATGATTCACACAAAACACTCAAGGGAATAAACAAAACCAAAAAAAACATCCAGTAGTCAAATATCATTTCTTTCCCAACACATCCACTAATATTTTATTGTTGCAGAAAAGCGATCATTAAAGAGAAGGAACTCCCAGACCTTAAAGATGATTATATGTTGGCATCCAACCTGCGTCAAGGCAACATTAAAACATAAGCTGTAATTTCTGGAGGAATGTCTGTGATTACCTGAAACAGGTAGACAGACAAAAATAATTATTAAAATTGAACCTGTTTAAAGGTTCAGCCAGCGCCTCACATTTAGCTCACAGGGCTTTACAGACACAACTTAATAAGAGAGCAACATCATCTTGAAACCTTCAGCAATTGGAAATGCGACTCCAGAGTATTTTTTGACACTGAAAAAACTGTATATTGAACACACACAACCGCAGTTTCAAAATGATTCTGCGAGGCATGTGGAAGACGAGAGTTGGAGAGAGAGACGTGCGCCGGCAGAGGAGAGTCGTTGCCTGCTTGACGCATGTACATGCATGTCGGTAAACCCAAACATATGTTTTGAAAAATGAGAAAAAAAGTTAGTTTTTAGAGTAGCAGTAACTCCAAGGAGGGGAAAGCAAAAAATAATAATAAATAAATTAAATGAAAACTTGTGGAGTCATAAATAGTTTTTGACTAGTGGCATTATGAAGAAAATTCCATCCAGTAATTAGAGATGTGTGCAAAAACCTCAGATTCTGTTCAAGTTAATTCAGAGATTGTAGGGGGAAAAAAATAAATAAAAAAAGACTGCCTATCAGTTACAGCTCACAGTGCCTGTCAAATATCTCTGCAGCTTTGCACACCGTATTGTCATTACACTGTAGATGTAATGACATCTACAGTCATTACATGGACAGCTTAGGGTTCCAGCTTTCCATGAACCCTAAAGTATGAATGACGAATGTTCATACAAGTAGATACAAACATTCACAGTGCATAATTGTCTCAGCTTAATCTGCTTTCTGTTGCAAACAGCTCGACAAGTAAAAAGGAAAAAAAAAATCCTGGTAAGGTGCAAACAAGAGAGACAGCAGTGAGAAAAAGAGGAAGGAATGGAGGACACAGGAAATGGAGTAAAAAAACAACAACCCTGTGCATCACTAAAACAATAATGACTTCCACTAATTGTGTTTCCTATGGCCAATGTGAGTGTGGTGACATTTCAGCTTGGTGTTTGTCGGTCAAAAGATGAGCTAATTAATATGGTAATTCAGCTCCGACGCCTCCAGTGACAACCACACCCCCTTGTTAGGAGCTACAGGGACACAGGGTCGGATGCACCAGGAGAGCTGGAGGAACAAAGAGATGAGCAGGAGACGACAGAGAACCAGAGAGGTCTTTTTCTGGGCTTCCCTTCTCAGCATCAGCCGTAGTCGCACACAACTCTATGACGGGAACAAGTGATTATTTCTAAAAAATGGGGAACTTTGTCAAAACTTATCCCACCCACTCTCTTCCTGGCGCTCTCTCTCTCTGTCACACACACACACGCACAGACGCACGCACGCCTTCACGCGTGGGCACACACATGCACTGGTGGATATAAACACACACAGCTGTGCAAATATGCAAACGTGTAGTCAGATGTGCACTGATACACAAAAAGAAACAGGACTTACAACTCAGAGGCATGTTTTTTTAATTGATCCGAGGAAGCCAGTGGGTATCTCTGCCTGGCAGGATAAATGTGACATGTCTCCAACAAATTGCATGATCCAATGAAGTATTTTTTTACCTTTCACAAGAGCTGAACTAGACAAACATCTAGGTTAAAATTCAGGGTTTTTTTTTTTTTTACCTCAAAGTATTGAATTTTCTAGATTGGTTAACCCTGTAAATGTTTAAAGTGTTTAAATCTAAATCCTGTTGTGGTGTGCATAATAATTACATCACAAGTTGTGCACATCATTTCGGTGACTAAATGGGTTTTGCCTGACAGTTTTAGTGTTTTCCAACATTTACAGTGGCATTCAGTGAGACTGTGTCATGTGAGCCGCTCTGCTAGCTGTGCTCAGATATCCCCAACTGTCCACGTTTAAAAGACAAAGACCAAGGTCAGGAAGCAGATAAGCTATTTTTTCAGAAGTTCTGTCAGTATACGATTACCTGAAACTGTATGTGTGAAGAGCTGAATTATCATAAAGCCATAGAAAAACAAGGACTACACATGCTAGCATTTCAGGAAACTAACCTAGCTTAAATCATTATCAGCAGAACCAAAGAATGAGGTGACTTAAGACAAATAATGCAGGTGACGTGTGGTCACCACACCATAGGATTTCCTAACCTAGTTAACTCTGTGTTGAAACAATACATATGCTGTGGAATGTCCTGTTGGGACAAAAGTTTTGAAAGAATTAGAAAATTCTCCTCATTTGGATGCAATCACATTACACATTGGGCGTATACCAACTGATGAAATGTAGTGTTTTACTGTAACGCACTTTAAAGCAAAGAGATTTTCAATAAAAAATAATGAACTGAATTTACTGAGGGGAATTTTATCTGCAAACAGCAATTCTTACGCAAATCAGATTGGTATCACAGAGAAACTAACTTGATCAGAACATAACTAAGGCCTTTTTACTCTTTGGAAAAACACTCAAAATACATTTTTTTCCCCCAAAAGAGGACAAACACCTTTTACTGCATGACTGACAGGATTCCCAAACTGATTATTTTTAGGTGGTAGATAATTTTCTTGTTATCAAAGCTGACTTTCAAATCAGCAGTTTTGTTTCTCTAAGCTTCAAGAAATACACGCCTGGGCCGTAACGTTGCCAAAAACCCTTCACGTATTCTCTAATACAAACAAACTGCTCCTTCTCTGCACTGGAAATCTGAGAAAGGACATACAGTATGTGTTTGCATGTATGCATTTCAAACAAATGGAAGCACAACATGGGTTGTCAGATTGGAAATGTTATCTAAATTTCACAGGTGGAAAAACTTTGCTTTGGAATCAGGTCAGAGTAAGAGAGGCCAAAATCAATGTTTCATACTCTGATTTCCACTGTGGCTCCTTATTTTACACAGATGTGTCTATCTTTCTAAATTTTACCTTTGAAAGTTGCCAAATTGTGTAAATACTGTAGTGTAAATACGCTTTTCATTGTAAAAGTGTATTTAGTGAGTGCTAGTCCAATTAGTACTCGCTGAATGCTAATTGGGCTATTGCTATAACGTAGTGCTATCCATCGCTGCTTTTAAATGGTGAATGAAATGTTGTATACTGTCTCTGCGTAAATAAATATATAAACAGCATAGGGAAAAAGTAATATGTGGGAGCAAAAAAAAATGCATTTATTGAGACAAAAAGTAGTGCATACCAATTAGGAAAAAAATAACTCAATGCATGTTATAATGGAGCTATTGTTAATGTTTCCATAGTGTTAATGGAATATTGGGCTGGGTATATACCAAAATATACCAAAAACAATATACAATTGTTTTTGGTATATTTTAAAATATTCCTAAAACAAAAATTCTACTATACTCCAAAGGGCAACAGCATCACAATTTGAGGTAAAGTGGAAATTCTAGCAGCATAAAAGGCTGTTTCTCAACTGCCGTTTTAATAGGCCAGCCTTTTCCTCTACCACCCACCACATCATTCCTCTTTACTGCTGTTCTTTCACCTCGCCTTAACACACACGTAGAACTATCACAAGGACGCACACACACACACGCGCGCAGGCAAACATTTGCCTGGCTCATTAATTAACAGTACAAACAATTTACCGAAGTCAGCTCTTCCAGTTTTCCAGAGGAAGGAGCTTTTTTTCCCCCCCCATTTGCAGAGGAATGTGAGGTGATCTAAACTGTCTAGTTAATGTAAATAATTTACCTTTACCTTTATCCTGAAGGGATCTTAATTGTGACTCCCTGGCTCAGCTTGCTGTAATTTATCAATGTCCTTCTTTGCTGGAAAAAAAAGATGCTCTGTCTATCGATGGGAGGGGTAGAAAGAAAAAAAATCCTTGGACTTTGAAATAAAGTGGAAGACATTGGAAAAGCACAAACACAATACAAAAGAAACATGCATACACAGTGGATTAATGGCAACTCTTCGCCAATTAGATGAGAGTTTGTTTGTTTTTTTGTTTTCATCCGATGCTGCTGGTCATCTGCTGTCTTGGGATATTGATCTATATATCAATGGAATAAAGAGCAGAGGGAAGAATATAAACATTATGGACTGGGGCCATTCTAGCCTGAGAACATCTGAAGCATTGTCTGTGAATCTGCTCACTCCAGTTCAAGATATGTTTTATTTCTCGAGACTGAATAATGCAAAGATGAGTTGGGGCCGTCGGCCATTCAGAAGGTAGGACAGTAACTGGAGCGCATGTGTGTATTTGCAAAAAATGAGAGTCAGAGTGGTGGAGTAAGTGAACGGAGGGAGGGGGGGGCTGCCTCAATATTTTTCATTCTCGGCATATCAGCCTTGGAGGGCCTCGACGGCGGAGTAAAAAGCCATGTATCTTGGTCATGTGACTGTGCAGAGCGTAATTGCAAGTCTCTCCAGTTGAAATGAAAGTAGAGTTTGGCCATTTCTCAACACAAGGGCTAAAAAGAGACCGCAAAACCTAAGCACTTCCCTTAGCGAGAAATGTCCCTGCACACCCACAGCCTGCGCACTTTACCAGAAGCTGCAGCAGCTGACAAGGCAACCATGGCAGGGTGTGTGTGTGTGTGCGTGCGTTTTCACACTCAAACTTTACACTGGTGTATGCTGATTTATCTGTGTTTTATTATGTTGCAATGATTAGTCACAAATCGGTTATTTGCCCTGTGAAAATCTTCTTAGACAGTTCTCAGCAAGTATTAAAAAAAAGGAGCTAGTTGAGCTTCAGAAAAAGTGAACAAATGTGCTGTGACCGGATTATATTTGACCTTCACAAACCACAACTGTACAGTTTCAGTCATCTTGTGATTTTATGAGCATGACTGGTTTGAAGCGAGATTATTTTAAGTGCAAAACTACAGCCACCACCCACTTTTTGGGTTAACATTACTAAAACCAGTTTGGGTCCCTTTTTGCTTTCAGAACTGCCTTAATTATTTCTTAAATTGATTCAACAAGGTGTTGAAAACATCCTACAAAGATTTTGGTCCAAACTAACATGAGAGGATCACATTTCTTGAAGTTTTGTCTGCCATGTCAACTTTTCGTTGCACCATGTACCAAAGGATCTCGCGCTACAATTTGGTCACCATGGAGTCCACTGGATTTAAGTAACAGTAAACAAGTTTGAGTTGATTTTAATATTGTAATAAGATGCTTTATCTTGCAGGCTACATCATGAGAAGGCTACAATGTGGTCATAAAGGCATAAACATGGCATTGACATTACTCAGGTAGTTGACAAAATGCTTGATTGGCACTAAGGGGACCAATCAAGTAGTAAAGCCTGACAGACTTTACTAAGAAAAGTCCACCAGACCATTACGTTGCCTCCACCAGTTTGTTGATAAAAGGCCGCATTTCAACTCTACCATCCAAACATCACAGCTGAAATCAACACTCATCAGAACAGCCCTCATTTGGTGCAAATTGTAGCCTCTGCTCCCTGTTCTTTGCTGTCTGGAGAGGCACCCACTGTGGTTTTCTGCTACTTCAACGTTCAATCTGTTGTGCGTTCCTCACACCTTGCAACAAGTGGTTATCGGAGCTACTTTTTTTGGACCATTCTCTGTAAATCGAAAGGTCTGGTAGGTGGCTTAGAGCTACTTAAATCCTATTCCTTCAACATTCTGGTGCTCAGTCTCTTCTAGCAAGCCACCTTTACCGTTGTTAGATGCCCAAATGCATTAAGTTTGGTTGATTTGCTGTTTGTGTTCACTACTGATAAATGTGTGTTCATTTGTACACAGAACATCAGGCAAATTTTTCTATATGTGCACAGGGGCTATAAGACGAGCCAAAGCTATGGCGATGATAAGGGGTCAGCTAAGGGCCACGCTGATCCACTTACGCTCGTCATTGATCCCTTTGATACGCGGCGCTTTCTATATTGACATCTAAACATTCAGGCCGATGCTGGAAGGAATACAGTCTTCCATGTCTGAGCTCTTTATTGAACCCAGCGAAAGACTCTAATGACGAACATAGCTTCCAGTAAGACTTGTGCGCTGTTCTCCTTCACCTGCTGCGACCCCCGTTCTCATCTCAGAAGCACATTTCTGTCTTGCGGACTTTTATCAATAATTACCTCTGTCTTAGTGTATTTTGTTGGATTTCTTTTGCTCTTGTTTTATTCCAGTTTTAGTCTTTATTTTCATGCCTGTCTGCATCTCTGTTCCTACCCCCCAACCCCTTTCCTGTGTTTCCCCACCCAGCGCACCTGCTTCTAAGACCCAGCCCTGTGCCTCACAGCCGGGCTGGGTGGAGAACAGACGGGGCCCTGTGTTTTCTGATAATCATCACATAGCTTGCATGCCTGCTCCTCTTCTGTGTCTCTGTGTTCTTTATCCTCAGTGCCCTGCCTGCCATCTTACCTCAGACGCCCAGCCCTCTGCATCTGTCCCGCCATAGATCAGATGCCTGACAGGCTCACTCAGCACCCACAATGCCTCTGTTTCATTCTTTTCTCCTTTTGTCATGAATTGCATCAATTGCAGCTGTCAATGGCAAAGCACACATGTGGGATAAGTGTTCCCTTCTCAGCAAGTATGAGCAAGTTGAAAAGTTGAAGGATAACTTTTTTTTTAAGCAACAGTTCAGGGTTGTTGTTTTTTTGAAAGCCGAACATATTTAATTTTATCTCGAAAGACCCGCATTCCTTCCCATTCACGCCTCATGCTTTCCGATTAAAAACCGTGACGTAATACAACCAACGAGTCTGAACTGCTTGGCTCCACAATTGCATGTTTGAAAAGGACGATCTGATAGAAAAGTATAACTAATCTCTGTCAACTGCCAAATGAGCCATAAAAGTAAACTGTAAAAACTATGCTAAGCGTCTAGTTTTATGACTTAATGTCAGCAGCGGCCTCCGGTCTTTGTCTTGCAGGTACGCACAGCACATGAGTGAGACAAAACTGGAAATTGTGGACCCAAGAAAACTGAAATGTTTACAAGAAATGACAACTAAACTTGTTATTTTAGGCTGATTAAATCTCTCGAAGGAAGCATGACGTTACTTCTTAGAAGAAGTGCTGCGTCATGTCTTAATATAATTTGCTTCACAATGTGGTTTTTACGCCTTATAGTTGTAGGAGTGTAAAATGTATAGGTGGCTTAGTTGATTTTGGCTCACTGTCTCAAATATTGCATAAATAGCAGACGCAGGGAATGTAATGCACAGGGAGTGGAGCCGTGGAGAGGATTCATGTAAAATACCCACATTCCTAAAACTCATAATCCTTTGCTTGAATTCTGTGGATGAGTTTTTGCATTCTTGTATGTAAACAGTTTGTCTTTCACAGAGAAAATGCAAATAAAAAGGAATATCAGCTTTTATAGTTTAAATGGGATAAACTCATAGTTGCTTCATCTGCTCCATTGCTACAAATGTGAAAAGGAGGTAAAAAGATTTCTTATTTTGACATCACATTTTCTATCCATCCATTTCCAATATCTACTTGTCCTTGCTGGGTCACAAGGGAGCTGGTGCCCATGTCCAACACAGAAGATATTTTCTATGTATTAAACAATTTTTAGAGGTATTACTATTGTTGTAAATTGAAAAAACACTGGAAGACTCTATCCTGGCTACTACTCGACAGTGCTTTTAATTTTCAGAAGCCAACATATTGAGTCTAGCGAAGAGAAGAACCAAAATGTGGGACCAGGATTTTCCTCCAGAACTGTTTTAGTAATGTAAATGGAGAAAACAAGCTTAGTTTAAAAATTAGATGTCATGTTTGTCTTAAGTTCATGTTTGTTGGTAAATGATAAATCATCCAACGCTGACAACAAAAGTCCTGATTTACTTGTGCGTTTTTAGCACGCACTTGTGGAAGGGACAGGACAGGAATACATATTCTCCAGTACTTAAATTGCTTTAAAACCTTACATTTGGAAATGTCAGTGGGTCGCTTAAATTGTACCAGAAACTGAAGCTGATCAGCTGTGTTGACTTTTTACAAACCACACATAACATCAAAAAAAAAAGAATCTTTTTATATGGAAAGAAAATGCAATTCTGCCTTTCTCCCACTTACAGCATATTTCCAGCTCTAAACCACCCTGACACTTCTTTTTTCTCTTTTTTTCCCCCTGCAAGTCCTTTCGCTCCCCCTGCCTCGCCTGTCTCTTGATGCAGGTGTTCCCATTGCTTGGGTTTGAAAAGCAAAGAAGCTAGTGAAAGCTGAGGGTATTGAGCTAATGGTTCCTCATCCCCCACCCACGCTGCTTATTAGGACCTGCTTTAAATAACTGGAAAAAAAAAAAGAGAACGAGAGAAGCGGCAGCCGCTTCCCTCCGAAAAAACCCAATTCACGGATCCCCACCCGTGTGTGTTACTCCGGTTGGCGGCATGAGCGAGGATACCATCTTTCGGTGTCATTATGCGATCAAGTGGTTCTCAGTCATCCAGCGGCCTGCGCAGTTTGTACTTGAGGGAATGAAAACCCCCGCGGGCCCCTTCTAAGTATCTATTGTGTCTGTGTAAAGAAACCCAGATGGAACAGGGGGCCCCTGTTGTAGGCAAAATTGCTCATTTATTAATTCATGCTATCAGGTTGCTGGGTTTCATGTTTTACAAAAAGTGCCAGCTAGGAACAGATTAGCTATCAACACCAGCTGTTCAGGATCGACAGGCTGGACTCTCTGTCCCCCTCCAGCAGCTCCTGATGTACCAAACGATCTGCATTCGTATGTGTTTATCTGCGCTCTTATTTTCTTTCCCACCGAAATTTCTCTTCTCTGCGAATGAACTTATAGCGACATTAGGATCAGGCAGATGGACAGCGACTCAAATCAATAGGGAAGATCAATACTTCGCAGACTGGCTGAAAAAATCCGGACTGACTGACAGACGTCCGATCCAGTCTGCTCAGGTCTACGGGTTTGAATCCTGCCTGGTTTTGTTCAGGCTGGACATGTTTAGATTTCACTTTGAAATGTTAAACAGTTTGTGGATGACTTTTGTTTCCAACTCATCAGTCAGAATTTCAAAAGCTGCAAACAAGCTATAAATCTAATTTAAAGTATATTGAAAGCCAGTTTTTTTCCCTACCCCACTTACTTTCTTTTGTTTTTGAACAACCTTCATTCGCAAATATGTCTTGGAAACAGAAGTCTGCAACAAAATGACACATAGGTGCACATGAAAGAAACATACTTCACCACTTAGTTCTCTTCATGCACAGCACATTAAGTGAAAAAACAGCCCTGTAAAATGTCAAAAAGCTGCACAGGAAAGCCACAGAGAGAACCCGGTTTCATTGTTTTTGCTTTTTGATTATACACAGGTTGAGTGGAAAGTCTATCTTCATCCACTGAAATAACCTTTTCTCTTGGAAAATTGGCATGTGCAGTTTTTCATAATTGCCATGCAGAAAAAGAAAAGAGGCTTGCAGATGAATGAGACCACTGTAACCACTTGACACCAAGTTTGATCTTCTCATTTTCCCTCTATTTATCTGTCTTCAGACATGTCTGAGCAAAGCAACATTCTTACAAAAAAAGAAAAGAAAAAAAAACGGTCTGTATATTAGCTTACATCCTTTCCCCACCTGCCTAACACCCGTTTGTTCTGAGACTTTTTTTTTTGTTTTGTTTTTTTTGATGATAGACAGTGACAGACTTTAGCAGTTTCATGGTTCCTGCCTGTCTTCCGGCTGCAGCGTCTGGTGTGTGTTTGATGTAATCCAGGCTCGCTGCCGGCCCCATCTCTGACTGTTAGCCCGTGACACCAAACTCAGACAGAGCTGAAGTCTGAAGGAGAGGAAGGAAGTGAGAAAGGAAGCAAACTTCCAAAAGAAAGAAAATCAACAGTGAATCTTCACCGTGTCAGCGATGTTATACGCTGTCACGTGGGTTAAGGATTTTCATGAGTTTCAAAACATGAAATGCTACAGAATGAGACTGAGGACTCCATTTCATAAAATGCTTAGAATATAACTAAATATTTATTTATTATGTAACTGTGACTTTTTGTGTTTCTCATTAATATTTTTAAGATAAACGCCACACCAAAACCGGGACTTAAATTCTCACTCTATGCCCGATTCTTCAACTTGGAAGAAATTGCAATCTTCAGCATACGCTATGTTGCCAAACCTATTGGCTCACCCTTAAAAATCATTGAATTCAGGTTTTCTAATCACATCCAAGGACACAAGCATATAAACCCAGGCATGCAGCCTGCTTTTGTAAACATTTGTGAAAGAATGGACTGCCCAATAACTTGCCTGCCTGAGAGTGTTGTAACATGATAGTATCCGACCTGTGCAATGAGTCCAGTCTTTGCTCACTCTTAAGTATTTCACAGTCAGCTGTTACTAGCATTATCACAAAGTGGGAGTAGGAACATCAACAACTCAACAATGAATTTGTAGACCACATCAGAATCACAGAGTGGGGTCAGCGGATGGCGAGGCCTACAGTGTGCAGAGATCGCCAACCTTCTGCAGCATCAGTAACCACAGACCTCCTTCGTTTTGCCTTCAAATGGGCTCAAGAACAGCCTATACAAAGATTTATGGAATGGATTTTCAAGGCTAAATGGCTGCAAACATTACATCACCAAGTACAACTCGCAGTGTCTGATGCAGTGATATAAAGCATGCGGTACCGAACGGCAGTAGAGACTTGTTCTCTGAAGTGGAAAATCGTGCCTCTCTGTTTGGCAGTCCACTGGACAAAGTCCACTGGCCGTTTCCAGAAGAATGGCATTTGCCTGATTGCATTCTCAGGAGTAAAGTGATATGCAGAAGGGATTTTGGTGTGCAGATGTTTTTCAGGAGTTCCAGTAAAAGTAACTCCTAAATCTGCAGAGTTCTGAGATATTTTGGAAAATTTTATACTGCCAACTTTGTGGGAACAGTTCGGTTACGGCTTCTTTCTGTTACAACTTGATTGCGAACCGGTGCAAAAAGCTATCTTTATAAAAAAAGATAGCTTCTAAGTGGAGGAGCAAGATTGGGGTTGATGGACTTTACTGACCATCTTTTGAGGTGAATTAGAGCTGAGACTGTATGTCAAACATCCCTGTTTGACCTTAAAAATGTGATTCTGGAAGAATGGTCAAAAACTCCTTTGAACATTTTCTAAGCTTCATTTTACGTAAAAACTCTTCTAGATGCAAAAGATGGACTGACATCATATATTACACCCCATGGAATAACAATGGCATCTCAGTTTTCCATTGTGTGAAGACAGATAAGCAAATTCCTTTGAATTTAGGTCTGCTTTCAGTACTTTTCGGTTTCAAAATTTTCTGTACATTTTACAGAGGGTGTAAATTGTGTGTGTAAACTGCAAATATGTTGCACTTACAAATATTTAATCTTGATATTTTAAATGGTACAATGCCAGAAACAACGTTATATCTTAAAGGGGCTGATCTCTAAATAAAATCAAATAAGCCAAATGTCTGGATTTAAAAGAAGTGCAATAAAAAATAATCTTTTGTTAATGAAAATTCAAAATTTTCTGCAGTATTTGTTTATATCTCAAAACAACATGTAAATGAGACAGAATCAAAAGCAACATCAAACAAATTGCAATTTATGATTTTCTAATGTCCAGAAATCAGTGGGCGTAAAGCAGTGAAATAAATTGCCAATTTGTATGTTTGTCTGTTTATTCTGACTACCTCAGTCACACACTGGCAATGTAGGAAAGCCGCTGTTTGCTTGAATTACTGAGTGGACTTGTAACTTAGTTTATTGAAAGAACCAACTTACAAACCATAATGGTTTCCCAAACTTTAAATAGAACATGCTCAAATTGGCTCTGACACAATTCCCAGGTTTGAGTTTAAACCTTCGAACGTAAATGGAAAGTGGCGTGCGGATTTGATGAGAGACGAAAAACAGACCCAGCCAAGTCATAACTGAGTCAAACAAGTAAATACTTTTCAATTTAAAAAAAGAAAGACACAGTCTATTGTGAATTATTTAAAATGTAATAAAAGGGATAAACTTTTCTCCAGGGGATGTGGCTCCAGATATGCACGACTTCCTATATGAAAGAGGAGAGTGAAACCAGGCTACGACTGTCGAAGCGAATAGGTTTGCTTGAAAATGTTGGGCAGGTCATAAAAATAATCTACGTCTACTGACACAAATCCACAAAGGTGTTCTGTCAATAATCTTTTCATATAGAGTATTTATGGATGGGCCTGTCCAAAAATGTACCATTTATTTAAACTTTGACAGCAGAGGAATAAATTTAGTTCTTAATGACAGCTGAATCAGCCTTAATTTGCCATGATTATGGGGAATTATGGGAAAGTAATTTTATAAGTGTAAAAAATTACTCCTCCCAAAGACTGATGATATTGCTTTCAAGTGAATAACAAGAAATTAGCAAGAAATTATGTTTTAATGCTTGCCAGGGGTTTGAAAATCCACATGTGCTGATATTGGACTGTGATGGCTGAAGTTATTCATTAGGTCCATAATTAGCGTCGTGCGTCTGAACTGCCTGTAGCACTAACCTTTAAAAGTAAGTTACTGCTCTGTAATGTTTTACATAGGGTTTCTGGGAACTCTTCTCAAAGTGATCTCCACTTCGATTTTGCTAGCTAATTGAAGACTCATTTATGTTTATTTTTGTAACGTTTAAGAGTTTTTACAAAAAAGATATTTTATCTCTTGTTATCACATTTAAAGACAGTGTTTAGCTACAGTATGATAACATTGAGCATTGCTCAAAACTACATTTGTTTGACAAGTGCATGCAAGAGACATTACATGCATTAGTTTAAAAAATTATTGTAGACCAATTTTACAAGGCATATAGTGAGGGCAAAGTTTGTCATTCTGCCAAAAAAGAAGCAAAAAACAGAATATCTAAGCATTGTGGGGTTCCAAAAAGGCTTGGCTTTGGAAAATTTAGTACCAAGTGAGAGCTCCCAAACATTTTGATGATCTCAAATGCTTGGAAATGCTTGTATGGAAATTATTCTGTAGTCTTCTGAAACAACAACAGAACATTTTGAAAGGTGTGCATTACATGACATGATGCTGCTTTACTCTTTCAGAACCTGGTGATTCTCTGTGCTCTAGCAAAAAAATCCAGATATGTAGGCACAGTTTGAGTCCTTATCGATGGTCTGCCTCTTCAGTCACAATAGTCACCATCAAGTCATCACATTTAAATCCACAAATCTCTTTACCTTAACCTACTTCGTGCAGGCACTGGGCGAGAACTTAAGGTTACACACTCAACATTTCTTAACATGTGCATTTTTACACCCAGTTCCAGGAATTTGTACCATCTGATATCGTTTATGGGACATGCAAGGTGTCACAGTTTTCATGGAGGAAATGACTAACCATGTGACTCTACTTTACATGATATCTCTGCTGAGACTAAATTTATTCTGCCGCTGTGAGGTTTGAAGAAGTATGGTGAAGCAACAACAACAAAAAAAAATTGCATTGTGTACTCTGAAATGCAAATATAAATACAGTTCCAGCAAATGCATCCGTATTCCTGGCACATTCCATTTCCTCTTTGGTACTTCTAAAACAAGCATGTGATAAAGGGTTCGGCTGGAGGTCATGGTGAGTCACAAAACAGAGCGGGCTCGTGTTTCCTCTCAGGGGAGTCACAGAGTGTTTCATGCTTCCTTGTTGGCGGGATGTGGACGGGTAAGCAGAGGGAATCCCACAATATGACGAGGAAAGTCCACAGTGCCTCCCTTCAGACTGCCTTCTGTCTTTTCTCTGTTGCTCTCCTGGTTCGAGCACACATCCACACACATCCACACACAAAAGGCATCGACGTGTGCTCCTCGCATCCTCAATCTGGGACCAAAGCTTTGAGTGCAAAGTCTTAGTGGATTTAAGAAGCAAAATTATGGTTGCTCTTTATAGATTATTGCTTCGTTCTACTCTGTAACTTTGGAGGATTTCCACTTTCAAGCTTTGTTTTCGAATGCGCGACCATGAAGCGTGGTAATTTAGATATGTGTTTCTTGGGACAGCTGGTGCCTCTTTGACAAAGAACATTACTCGCGCCTAGAGTAAACGAGCTTCAGTGGAAAACACAGTGATATGCTTTGAACGCGATCACCGTTGTGATGCAATAATGTGCAATGTGCCCTTTCAAAATTTTCTGGGGAATTAGCCTGGTCTGCGAAAATGTCATGGCCATTGCTCACCTTGGCGTTGCGCTTTCTCCCCCGTTAGCGCCTGACCTTATTTTCCTTATCAGCAGCAGCCATGCAAAACCTCTGCTCATCTGCTTATGTGTCGGATGTTTGTGGTACTCCATTATGAATTTGACGGGATCCAGGTCTGAGGAACTCTTTCTTTTCTCTGTGGTGACATGCATGTGTTATATGAATGGGGACTAAGGCAGTGAATGTTTCCATATTTTGACACCTTTCAAACCAGAAAGTATTTTACTCTGATTTTATGTGGCCGACCAACACAAGGTAGCACAAGCTAGTTGTGAATCTGCCTCCTCTGATACCCCTAGATAAAACTCGACCAATTACATTAAAAATGGATGCCATTGTCTGTAATTTAGACTGAACATAAATACAGCTATTGTGTAAAAGCCTCAGAGAGCCTTAACAAACGATATCATGCAGATCACGGAACACAACAAATATTTAATGGATAATGTACAGTAGTAGTGTATTTTAAATCAGGCCTTTATTGCACGATTCAATCAATCCACCTAAACCAGGGATCAGAAACCTTTACAATCCAGTCAGATTTACCCTGGAATTCTGGAAACTGAATTTATAGGGACACAATATTTGCATTTTTTGAGGGAAAAAATACACTTTTCACATTTCATAAAAGGACTCGACAAGAAAACCTTTTACCACTGGTTTAGTGTTCCTGTAAAATCTGAATAAATCTGCTAAAACAAGCCTCTCCACCTGTCTTTGTATTAAATCAGTATTATTTTTGTATCATTTCTGGTTAAAGTTATTCAATGGATGGCTCTGGAGTCTTGGCAGCAGAACCTTGACTTAAATCAACTAAACATTCGTAATAAGCTGGTTGGAAAATGCTATTAGCTTTGCCCTTCATACTTCTCGTAAGAAGAAAGGCATTTTTTAAGTAAAGTGATGAGAAATCACATTTTCTATTTGTCACAAATTACGACAAAAACATGTGGAACTAGGTGGTCTGATAAAATGTGACCAATTTTGAAATCTTATGCCCTCTTCACACTATGTTTCATCCACTTTAACAGTAAAATGTGGTGCTGGCAGCATCATGGAGTGGAGATGCTATTCTTTGATAAGAACAACCTCAAAAATACACACGAGGAGACGCCATTTACTGATCAGGTGACTTCCAGAGTCAGATGGTTGCAGCGAATTTATTTAAAGTTGTCAGAAAGAGAAAAGGCTTGAAAAGGTTTGGATGCAATGAAATTTGTGATATCAAAGTGACGAAACGTGAACAAATTCAAAGGATTTAAATACTTTTGCTGGGCAGGTACTGTTTTGTTTTGACAGCATTGTTGTTTCATGATCTATCTAACAGCAAAGTGATCGAGCCTTCTGAATATTTGATGTAAATGTATTAGGGAAAGTCATAACAGCTCTGCAGATCTTAATTTATCCAGATGGAGCACTCATTGATTTAACCTGCAAATTTATGAATGGCAACTACCTTCCCCTCCCTCCACCGCTCACAGCAGTGTATGTCATGCTCATAAATCTAACATCCAAATTACACTGAGGGCTCCCCCCCCCCTTGCAATTTATTTTCTGGGGGGTTTAACTATCTCACTTGAATTATTTAGTTGTGGATTTGATAGAGAGACTGGGGAGCAGCTATTGACCCGAAAGATTTAGATCCCGTTTTTCAGCTAAATGGCAGCATAAAACCCTTAGTGGAAGAACTGGGAGATGAGATTATTTTCTCTCAATAAAAAAAAATCATATATATATCTATATATATATAGATATATATATGGCAAACAAAATAGCACAAGAAAGCAAAAAAAAATGCTGATGTTTTTCTATATTCTTTTTACGATGTAGAAAAATTATATAATCGATCACAAAGTAATCGTGTTTGCTGTACAGCTTGTACAGCAAACAAGCTGTGCAAATCCAAATCTTAATGGGAATTTTGGCCAGCAGATGTAACAAAGGGTCACCAGTAAAAAGCCGAAGGCCACCAATCCCAACACTGGCTCAAACTGCCACACTTCTGCGACGACGATGATGATGACGATCCGAGGAATCATGCATCTGGGTCAATATGCTTCACTGCCACAGCTTCACCGAGGGCTGGGAGGGACACAGGACAGAGCACAGGGATCAATACATAATATCTTACAAATTGAATTTGACCTGGATCGACCCAGAGGGTGTGTGCGTGACCGGCTGGGACTTGTGGTCGAGCGCACGGTAAATCCTTCTGATCAGGGCAGAAAAGGCAGACGGGGAGGGGTGGGGTATAAGGCGAGTGGGGAGGGCGTCCTCTCAGAGGGGCGTCTGTTCAGGGGGAAAAGAGGCGTGAAGAGCTTGGGTGATGGAGGACAGCGAATATGGCTGAGGAGAGGTGATGTAGTGAGGGGGAAGAGACAGAGGTAGTACCGGTTTATTACCTCCAGTCAGGGCTTCGCCCACTTCTCCCAGGCATTAGCTTCAAGAGGCTTCACCACCAATCCATCTCTATAACAGTCAACTTGTTTGGACACAGTCAATTTTATGCTCTAATCCTGTGTTCTTCAAACGTTGTTTGTGTCTGTGTCGGTCTGAATGTTTCCAACCACAAAGTCTTTGTACAGACAGAGTAGAGAAATAAGTTTTTGAAGCACATCCTGAGGAAAAGGCATATTTATTTAAAGTCAGCGGTCCTTGTATTCCCATCATCCGGATGAATCTTTTATTATTTGAACGATTCTCTTTTTAGCTTACCGTCAGTAACTTTTCTAAGAATTGGGATTTTATTGTGGATTTCTTCTAATCAACACAGAGTCTAATGACCATGGTCAAATATATGCTTGCAAAATTAGTCAATGTACCTTGACAAACTGTTAACTGTACATATGTGTAAGTCATTAAATTGTACTCCAATGCGTAGACAAATAGCTGGCTGAGGTAGGTAGTTACTTTACTCTTTGTGTTACTGCACCATGTTATTTCATCATGCTTCTGATTAGACGTAATATGCATGATGTTGACATGTACTAGTAACATGTGCAACGACAATACAATTTAATCTGAAATTGGTCAGGTACCACAATGACACACGAGAATGTGTCAAAGTTTTGACAACAAGCTTTCGATTTATGGTAAAAAAAAAAAAATACACAATATGTTATAATCCTCCATCTTTATCATTCCATCCAGAATCACCAGGACCCCCAACATGTTGCTGGTGATCAGAGGGCCTGATGGCACTGATTGATTGAATGCCACACTTCTGTCAGTCCGTCCCAGGGCAGCTGTCTCTACAATGTGGCGTACCACCAGTACACCAGCATTCATGTGCGTATGAACGAGTGAATGACTTGAAAGTAGTAGAAAAATGTTCTTTGGAGTCCTTGTACTCGATACAGCACTGCACGGGTGCAGACCATTTAACATGTACCAGGAATTATACGCATGCTTCTTGTTCAGGAAATCATATTGTTTTTGTTATTTTCAAAGTACTATGTGTACAAAATGTGCGTTTAAATGATCTGACTATTTGCTAAGTCAGTCTCTGGTTTCAGACATTTTTTGTTTTTATTCCAATTCCACGTTAAAATTTCTGTGCTAAAAAGTGATATTAGATTATTCATGCTGTTTTTTTATCCCATCGTATACAATCACTACAGCCAGGCAGCACACATATATAAACATCTTAGATGTCTTGAAAAAATAACTCCTTGCACTGTTAGATAAACGTTTTAGCAAGAGAGAAGCTAAAGTTTTACCCATAAAAGGTAACTCGTCGACAGGACGTCCACAGCGTCAGAAATATTGTCTGAAATTTTCTCAGGCCAGTCGTCGGGTCAAAGTGAAAAACAATCTGTGCAACGGAAAAGCTCTTGGTCAATTCTAACCCACGGGGCCCTTTGGCTCCGGTGACATGGGGGTTGATGTGTGGGTGTCGTTTACATGGGAGCCTCCTCATACGGGCAGCTCGCTGAGGTTCAGGGCACATTTATTTCAGTCTGTCTAATTGACATGTTGAGATCGATGGAGGAACAGAAAGCCTCTCTACAGAGTCTGCCAATACAGAGCCGCTCCCCTGGGCCTCCGCACGCTGGGGCCCCACCATCCTATCAGTCACAACTATAGCACTAAACTAAAAGACACAGCAACCCCCTCCCAGCATCACTTAACTGCACGCCCAGATGGAAACACAAATGCAGGCTGGGTAACAGAAACCGACCACTGCAGACACATACGCTCGCCGACAAACACACTAAATCCCTATTGATCAAGACCCCCACCCTGTGCACCAGAGGCCCCCCACGGTTCTGGAAGATGAGGCTGGGAGGGCGGCATGGCGCGAGAGTCTCGGATGATCTACTGATCCCACCACACACAACTGGATCATAACCAGTTGTAGCCGCTGGATGGCTTGTTTGTTTTCAGATTACCCTGAAGAACAACGCCGACCATCTTGTATAAAACTGTTTATTTGACGTTATGGCCAGTTTGGTGAATCATACACCTGCTTTTATGGTGGAAAAAAAAAACTTTACCTTTTTTGAAATTTTAAAATGTTTAAATATTTTTATTCATTTTATTTTATTTATAAATAAATAAATTATATTCTTTGAATATGGATGTACTTAGTCTGATTTTTCATGATTATGATAATTTTTCTTAGGACTATAACTTACAAAATAAACAATTTCATATATTTAATAATCTTGAATGCAACTGAAAATGAAGCAACATGGTAAGCTTTATCTGATTTTTATAGAACTCTTAAAAAAGTACAAGACACATAATGTTAGCAAATTCCTTTAAAGATCTAAAATGGTAGGTGTTCATGGATTGATGCTTGCAATGAAAATGACAAAAAAATAAAATAAAATTCTCTAGCCAACTAAACGGTGCATTATTTAGTTGTTCCCTGATATAAAATATTTTGTTGTGGATCTGTTCAGGATAACTCGTACATGTTCATAGTAGGGGAAATTTACAAGAATAATAATTTTAAGTAGGAGGAGATTCAGCACTTCTGCAGGAAACATCATTGGGACTTGAAAACCATCTTGATGTGTCACATCAACCAGACCATATGTTTTTTATATAGTTGGTAATTGTTGCTGTAGATTTTTGACAATAAATCTTCCAGTCTTCTCTTGTCTTCTTCTCTGGATATTTCTAGGTATTTTGATTTTGCCAAGTTTTCCTGAAATCCAAGCAGTGTTCTCCCACAGAAGTAGGACTTCTTTACTGCAAGAGTCGTGTGCTACCAATTACAAATCTCTGAGTCCAGTTGTTGAGAAGTGCCATTGGCTTTCTGTGACGTCATAAAGTCACCTGTAGATGAAAGTTTGCTTTACGGAGAGTATATTTTATCTGACAAGTGCATTTTATAACCAACTACCAAAAGAAACTGACAATGACATGTCCCATAGGTTAAAAATGCCAAATGTGAAGCGACTTTGCATCATTTTACAGAAAAGCCAGGCCTAGTAGTTTTAATACCCGATGATCTGTACTGGGGAATTTGCTCCGAAGTTCAGCTCTTAAACTGATTGTAGAATAGAGCAGATGTAAATGCCAACATAACATTCTTTCGAGAGATTAATTATCATAATCCAAGACAACTATATGTTCACAGTAGTCCAATATTTACCAGTGTAGGTGTGTGCATGTATGTGTGTTCATTTTAGCAGTGTGTAAATGGACTAGTAAGGTCCACAATCTTCCAGCACCTGTTTTTCGTCTTTTATAGGGATATAAGAAAGGGGTGAATAAAGGGAGGAGGGACAATAAGTCATTATTGGAGCAACAGGCAGGTGTTCATTGCAAAGTACTCGTGTGTCTCAGAGCACATTTAAAACAGTGGCAGGACCTCCAATCATACAAACTCCATGGCGTCACAGTGCATGCGGTGGTGGATTTGGGGCTTACTCCATTTGCATTTCCTCAGGCCTTCTCTCTTAAGCCTCCCTGTCTTGTTGCACGTGTCTCATTGTATGAAGCCACCCCCAACAACATGCACAGTGTTGTGAACCCTCCCCTTTCCCACTATTTAAAAGAGATTTGTTGTCTAGCGATTTAGGCTTGAGGGTCAAACAAAATGGTATCACCACCTTTTCTTTAACACGTTGCTGCAACAGACAGCAGATGTGTTCAGAAGTGCCTACCAATGTTTGGAGATGACACCCGAAGCCCAGTTGGGAACTTTGAATGACATGTGAAAATGTAAAGGAGCAATACCAAGTGAAATATTGTCTATTGGTTTGGATTTTGAATTAGATATTTATTATATTTAATCACATCAGTAACTTCAGTGTAGTTAACGGATGTTTTAGAAAACCTCTTCAGCTACAGTATGTGAAGAAACTTGTTAAATACTTTAGAGTAAATAAAGGAATATGACTTGGGACCCTCAACCATGCACAATGCTGGTATGTGTTCATAACAACTACATGTTCACACTCATCCGATATCGAGTGATATACAAATGGGCAAAAAATTTATATGGTGGTGATGTTTGATCTATGGTCTTTGACCTGCTGACACAGATTTAGGCTGATTTTTTTAAAGATTATGCGTAATTGGACATAATTTTTCCAAGTCTTTCAGCGGAGACTGGTTGTTATCTATCTATATTAACAGCAGATGCTACTCCTTGCCGCTGAGTAACAGAGCACTTACTGTCAAACAAGCTCAAGGACAAAGTCAATGTGCAACAGACAGATCAGTTTTAACATCTTACGGTAGCAGTTTGTCCAGTTAGCACAGCTATCATGTAAAAACAACTCTCTGTGGAGAATGTAGATTCCCTAATTCAGAGATTTCAAAAATGCTCTCAAATGTAAAAATCTATCTGTTAAAAGGTCTTTTACCCTGAATGACCTGCAGAAATGTCTGAACGTGCTCTGAAATACACTTTCCCTTAAATTAGCTTCTTTCCATTTGAAGTCCCCTTTGATCTTTTTTGAAGTTTAAAATATAGTTCATTTTAAGTTAACAGAGAATCTGTATATGCTCATTCAGGTTGGTAACATCTCATAGGCACTAGGTTATTTTTTAAACCCCGAAGAGCAACTATGTGGTGGATGGCTTGCAAGAAAAACAACTTCATTTTTATACCACCTGATCGCTAATCTAAAAAAAAACAAAATACAGTGCATTACCTCAGATTGGTATGATTAGAGTCCGTGCAGTACCTGTTCAATACTCTTGATGCTGTTCAGGATCTTCATCACTCATGAGGCAAAGGGAAAACACACCTTGGCCCCAGTCCATCGTATGTCCAACACAGAGGCACTGTAACATAACCACACACAGACACAAGGCAGATTTAGGACCAGGCAAACCCCTCAAGTAAGGCCTGAATGGGGTTTGGAGTCCACTGCTTTCCTGCTACAAGGCAGGAAGGCGTTGCTAACCCATGAGCCACCATGGTGCCCACAGAGTCCAGCTTTGTTACAAAGAATGACATGTTTTTGTACTTTCCCATTATTTCAAAATTGATGTTATTGCCAAGTAGTAATCTATTGATTATTCTTACGATTGTAGCACCCCACTGCTCTGTCCGCTAGTAACTAGTAACTTAAACTCACTGGTGGGGTGGCTCTATGGGTTCGTTAAATTCTGGTAGATACCACGCAGGTTTACCTATTTTGAGTAATTCCTTACTCGTCAAATTACCTTACACTCCTTTGTGGTAACATAAATAACTCCAGTGTGTTATTTTATAACACACTGGAGTGTGTTATAAAAGCTACCTGAACAGTTTCTTTCAATAAGAACTTGGAAAAATAAAACCTTAGCTCCCCAATTCCTCAAAATAATCAAAAAAACTTAAACATAGAAGGTCATCAATTCCTCACACTAAATGTTTCCCAAAATAAAATAAACCCGATAAGGCACTTCTTCTGTTCAGTCCTTTATATTTTACTCACTTGACTTTTGTGTTTTTTGTTGTTTTTTTTAAACTTACTTTTTAAGTGTTGTTTTACTATAACCAGAATTCCAATTTTGTCACTAACAGAACTCCATACGTTTCCCGAAAATGTACAGTTCTAAACACAATATCACACATGGGCCCATACTCCCTCACACCCACATACTGTCCGGTACCGGTTCAAGTTTTCGTTGCAGGCCTGATGAAGCTAGGGTAAGATGTCGCTACGACAATCCTCGTCTCTCCGTTTAAACAACGAACCAACTCATACCTGTTCGCTCAGCCGACGTCCCCTCCGTCAAGGACGCTTCGCGAGTCCAATCTCTTTTAAAACTCCACCACGCGAGTTGCAGGACTACTCCTCCGTCGCGCTGAAATCAGTGTCGCCATGTTGACATGTTCCTCTCGCCCGCGTTCTTCTTGGATCAGCCGCAGTTTTTCCTCCGTGCTTTTTACTTGCGCAGATATCCCACACACCGTGTGCGTAACACGCCCGAAAAACCCAGTTTCTTCTCGCACCTCAACCTCTGCGAACATTAGCAGCGGTCTCCATTAGCTTCCTCCTTGTCCTCTCCCGCGTTCTTCTTCTCTCTTCTTCTTCTTCCCATAATTCCCTTGTCCCGTTTTTTCTCTCTCTGTTGAGTTCACTTGTCCCTCGTTAACCTAAACTACTTTCATAGATAGGAAATTCAATACAGTCTTTAAACAAATGAGATAATTGATCACACAAGAATACACTTATTTAAGTATACAAGTCACCTCCAGAAAAGTTTTGAATTTTTTCCCATCATTTATATAATCACTCGGATTAAAAATGTACAAAAACAATAATACACATTTCTCACTTATCCCTTTTTTTCTTTTTTTTTTTTTACATAAGACCAACCTCGTAAATATTTTGTAAATATTAAAGGGCCTTAAGTGCATGGTTTTTTAACCTGGGGCTACACGATTAACCAACATAACAGCAGTATTACTATCGCATATCAACATCAGTCCAATTTTTCACAGTTGAGCTTCCCTAACAATAACTTTTCTGTAGTTTTTAAAATTAACTAGTAACATTAATGGCTCACTTTCCAAGTTAACCTGAAGAAACGCTATTCAAAAATCTGAAATTATATTCAATTCAATAACAAAGAAGCAGGCTCACAAATACGCTTATAAAAAAATGTCTATAGTCCAGCTTTTCGTTTATGCATTCATCTTCAGTCAATTTAATAGATGAACTCTCACCTTACCCATACATTTATAGATTTAGTGTTCAGGTTTGCGACGGGATTTGATACCTTTGTTCGTCACACACAGAAACATCTACCAGCTACGTGCCGCCACGACGCGCTACGCCACCCATTTGTTGAGGCCGGGATGATGAGAAATACATTTTCCGTTTAGTCCGTAAAGCTACCCTTATGTTAATTATCTAACAGACATCAATTAATCAAATCCTCCCAGGCCGAACTTGAAAACTGGACTTTATGCTGCTAACACTTGGCTTTCGTCAACAACTCAGGCGGAATAGAGAGCTCCGCGCAACCCAAGTAATAACCCGGGCTGGAACACGATAAATAAATAATAAATAAATAATAAAATATAATATAATGAAGCTTCGAGGCAGATAAATTTTCCTTGAGGAATTTTAATAATCGAGGTACTCGAATCACTGGAGGAATCGTTTCAGCCCTACTGCCAAGATAGGGCAATACTGACCTATATAAGAAGAGGTCAGGTGATTGTCATGAACTAAAACAAAACTTCATGTTTTGTTTTAGAAATCCAAAGAACAACAACAAAAACAAAACATAATGAATTGTTTTATCAAAGATCTGTGCAAGTTTAGTAATATGTGGGTTTGGCAGATTTGAGAAAGTCAAATCAATGTTTTGAAAATATGCACATTTGTTTTGATACTCAATTCCATACTGTGGTACACTTACAGTTATGATTTTACATAAGCAATTCTTACTGACACGCACAAAAAAAAAACTGTTATTATAATTTGCGGGAAAGTTTCTGAGCAACAGAGACACAGCATCTCTGCAGCGTCACCAGTTCACTTATGTCTCATTAGCATGTTGCACATGATGAATGCTTTCTTCTAAAACAGCTTTTACTTGTTTTATGTGTCACGCACATGAAGCAAGTGAAAGAAACTAAATGATACATAGTTAATTTTATTTATTTATTTGAATAAATAAATACCAGCCTTAAAAGTGTGGCAGGATTTTTTTCCCACAAAGTCGATACTTTGTACTCCATGTTTTGCCCTGGAGTTCGACTGAAGGGTGTCAGAGACATTTGGACATTTCAATACAAATTGAAAGCTTCTTTTTTTTCAGAAATGTTCAGCTCTAGGTTTCTTCGTTTGAAAATAAGATGGAGTGGAGAGAGCGGGAAAGGACATGCTGCAAAGCACTGTGCCTCCGCACAACTCCTCAATTCACCCTTTGTAGCTGTAGCTTTTCTTTGTAAGGAGCTGTATACATAAATAATATGCAAACATTAAAAAACAAACTTAAGCTCAAGGGCCGTGAATAGTTTTGCAGCATGCTGTGTGAAGTCTGATTGAATAATGATGTAATGGTTGTGTCCAGGAAACCAAAATAGTGGGAAAGAATCTATGAATAGATTATGCACAAACATTGCCATGTTTTAAACAATAGGAATGCAGACTCAACATAAAATCCTGCTGGCATTTTATTTGGCGATGACTGAACACGGGAGTCTAGTTGTGTCTGGTTGTGTGAACAAAGGATCTACACTTGGTTCACACACCACAAATCTGTAAAAGCACTATTATAGTTTAAATATATGCCTGTAACCGTACTGTTAACTTGGCGCTTTAATATTCATCAGTCGCACTTGTGTGTTTTTCTCGTAGTTCTCATGCCGCTTTTGCATTGTTGTCGGTGAGAGTGTTGAACATATGGGGGATTTTCCAACACAGTGCTCTTAAAAAAAACAACTTTATCTATTTGCACAGCTCAGCACAGAATCACGATTTTCAAGAGAACTGCCCTTTCTGTGTTTCACTGCAAGCTTTCAGAAAAAAAAAAAAAAGTTCCCTGCGCCTTTGTTTGCTCTGCGTGCGCCCTGTGGCTGTTTGCCTCTCGGTCGTAGTGTGTACTAGAAATGACGTCAAGACGGTGAGAAAGGCGAGTCTCCCTCACCGCTTCAGGTTTCAGTTTGTTGCCATGGCAGCGGCAGCCACTTCCTGCCAGAGTGAGCCTTCCTGTGTTCATTCAGCTTTGTGTGTATGCTCAGGAGGAGTTACGAAGCGCACTGTTTACATTACCATATATGGGCTTTAATGAACAATGGGCAAAGGGCTTCCCCCAAAAAGCTAAATAAACACCATTAATGGTAACCGCACACGTGCATGTTTGGGCCCAGGCGATTACACACTAACACACACAGAAAGCCATGAGCGCTGGTTCTTATCCTACAAAAGTGCACCCATTTGCACACAATTATCTCCATTTATAGTTAAATGGTATGAAAATATGTGTCGGGCTCAGTGTGAGGTTTCTAGGGATGGGAGCAAATATTGCAAGCACTTGGGGTGAGGTTTGAGTTTATTTGATTTTAAAGTTTTTGTAATGTACAATTACTTAGATCCTGACAGTTAATGTGGTAGCTTTTATCAAATCATCATGCATGCACTCCAAATGTTTTTTGTTGTTGTTGTTGTTGTTGTTGTTTTTTTATGGTTGCACGCCTCTTACTTGGGGAGGTCTTAAATACACCTTTTTCTCAGTGGAAACTTTGTCAAACCCACGCATACAACTGGTATTTCCTCGCTAAGTGCTCTGCAAGGCAAGAAAAAACAAAAAAAAGAGGCAGAAAAGGAACAAAAACACAAGAAGCGGGGGGTGCAGTTGTCAGAAACAGTTTGTGTTGGAGAAGAGCTGAGACTCTCACTCCCTAAGAGGGATTTCTGCCCTTTTACTCAGTGTTTAATGCTGACATCTCTCACACACAGCTGTACTCTTGGTTGATTACCAGGATCTTTGCCCTTCCTGGTGTCTCCGAGGGAAGGGGGGCATGCTTATCTCTGCTTCGCTCCCGGCTGGAGGAGGGACCGTCTCATTGACATTCAGCACACAAGTCTTCACGCCCTCTGTCTGTATCTGTGGCCTCCGCTGTTTCGACACACCGCCACGCCGTTCCATAACTCGCAGGGCCATGCTCGCTAATGTGGGGGTTAGATGGAAGGGCGGCCGAGTCGAGACAGGGCAAGGTGGATCACAAAGGTGAGGCCGATGATGGGTGCTGGCAGAGACAGGGCAGCAAATATGCCCTGACTGTTCCAGCGGCAATGAATACCTGTTGGAGGGCATCCAAATTGCCGGCCTGCCCTTTTTAGATTATGTGCTTAGTGTGAGAAGTCATATTGTTTGTGGATGATGAGTAAGGAGTTCGCTTTCCACAATTACCGTATTTTCCAGACTTTAAGTGTTTGGCTGGTTCTACAACTTTCAGATTTTCCTCTTCATGGCGCTTTTTTTTTTTTGACTGATGCGTTAAATGTTAATGTATATTTACTGACATGAACCAAGGATTAGACATTACCGTCTGCAGCCACTAAAAGCAACATGGCCGAAAGCTGGAAGGAACAAATCCATAGTTCACAATGCCTTTTTTTTGACTGACGCAACATATGTCCTGGAGCAACTTATAGTCTGGAGAATACGGAAACTCTAACACAGGCCTAATGAGGCAACGAGACTGATAATCCCCAGAATGTGAGGCTCAGGAGACCTCAAAGTGTGTCAGGTTACAGAGGAGACCCAGTTAGAAGTACGGCACTGAACTGACATATTACACATCCTCAGCCCTGACTTAAGCTTTCCTGCTATACCATTCAGCAGCGTGTAATCATAGAGGAGGGGTTAATACCACATTGTCAGGGGTTTTACTGCATGTGGAAAAACTGTGCAATTAGCTCCTGTCATGTACTGAGAAGAAGGTGTAAAGGTAAGAAACTGTGCTACTACCTTACAGGATCTAAGTCAGTTCCTACTATGCAAATTGGTTAGGTGGTGGCCCTGTAACTCAGAATAGTGTGCTTCTGCAATACATAATGCTACAGACGCACAAAAGCGTCGCGACAAAAACGACCTTCCTAGGCAATTTCACCGCTACAGCTGCTAAAGGTCACCAGAGCAACTTCTGAAATGTGCCTGATCTTGTCAGAGGAAAGAGAGGTGGAGGACACCAGCAACAAGAGCATTTGACATACGGCAGCTGTGAGAAGCCTCCCAAGAGCTAAATATGTACCTGCAGCACTGAAAGTGCACGTACACTTACACTGACACTTTTTTTGTTCCTATTTCTACAACAAACACACAATAAACTGCAGTAGCCTGTTACTTTAAAGACTGAAGATCACACAGCATGAACAGATGTCTTTCAAAAGTTTCATTTTGTCCACGTTTGGCCATGTTCGAGCAACAAGCATGGGCAAAAAGTTCAAATGTTCTCTAAACTGACTGGGATGACTGTGGCTCTGTGGGTGGAGTAGATTTCTCGCAATATATAAGCTGTGAGCAGCTCTGGACAAGAAATTTAACCCCAAGTTGCCTACATGAGTGTATCAGTCCATGAATGTGTGTGAATTTGTGATAGTAATTGCGTATATGTGGCTCTAGTATGATACTCCTACTAGTCGGTATCACTATGAACTTGCATTAGAATGGAAATTCAGTCTATTTACCATTTTGCACCTTCCACTTGTCTGCTGTGTTGCCAACATGGCTTGTGGGAAGCTCCAAAGAGGAGTTCCTGTTTATGTATCTACTGCCTCCATCTCCTTCATAGATAGACCTTCTTGTTGCTTAAAAATCTCCCGGTCGTTTAGATTATGTGGATGATCTTACATTGGTAGGTTTGTAATTGTGCCACTCTCAGTGCCATGTAAGAGTTGTAAAGTCTGAGATTTTATTTTTTTCCGTGTGTTTGTTCACCAGTGTAATCTGGCCTTCACACTTAGATTTGTGCTAAAGTTAAATTTCATACCAGTGGACGTACTTAATGGGGTGACTTTTGAACAAAGTTGGTTCTGCTGGATTTTATTTAAGGGTGTTAGTAAAGGGGATTGAATTTTATTAGCAAAAAAAAAAAGTTATAACTTTGTAACATTGTCCTTCCATCTAATAATTGTGCTTCTTTGTGTTGGTATTTCAAATAAAATCCCAGTGAAAATGCATCAAAGTTTGTAGTTGTAAAACAACATCTAAGAGATATAAATACACTTACATGACACCACAAGACAAGATTTTGTCCCTGAGTCTTATTTTTGCTTGGAACATTTATAAAGAAATCCAATTTAGCTCTTTGACACACACACACACACACATGCACAAAATACATATTTCTTTTAGCGAGGTCTGGTTTTCTCCAGTTGCTAAATTGTTGCCCACATGTTTCTGATTCATCCAGTGATTCATTTTCATTTGATTTGTCTCAAACTGATGCTGTCTCCTGGCGGTTAGCAGCTTGAGTGACCATTCGTTTCACGAAGGATCGAATGGGATGGAAAGAGCGGTCCTGTCTGTAGCGATCACAGCTGGATCAGCTGCACGTTCGCAAAAGCAATATGGGGAAAAAAAAACCCAAAACTGACGCGCTAGTCCCTCCAACTAGAGTGGAGGAGGTATTAGGAGGCATATGACTAATGGGCAAATGACAGAGTTGTTTGCACCTTCATTATCGGTGCACCATGGTTCTCTGTGATTGGCTGCACGAAACCCTACTTCACTAAGTAATACTTTGACATTTCTGTTCATTCTCACAAGTACAGCCATAGTCTTAAAATAAATCGCAGTACATTCGACGGGGAGCGAGTCCTCAGTGAACGTCAGGAACCGGTTTTGTTGCTAAGCAGCTCGAACTATTATATAGCAGAACAGAACATTTGTACTAATACTCTGCGGAAATATTATTTAGAGATTGCTGGGTTTTTTTTTTTTTTTCTCTGAGAGCAGTGTTTCATGTGATTGCTGAGTGTCCTGTTCCTGGGTGGGTGCGCGCATCCTGTTTACCCAGTCTCCAGGATTTATTTTAACCGCGACCTCTGCACCAATACCACCCCCGGGTCGCAAAGTCGGACTCTGAGGTCAACTCCTCGCTGATGGGGGATAGACAGCTGTACAACGTCGAGTGCAACTTCTGCTTGTGTGTGTCGTCTCAGCGCGGCTCCGCCGAGAGACTCTGCTCAGGCTTGTGTTTCTGTGAGCCTCAAAAAGATATCAAAGGTTCCCTCCACTGCCTCACAGCTGCACAAATATCCATCAGGTAACGTCCCGAACAGAAACCATTCTCCTCTTTCAACTACGCAGGGAACAAACACAAATAGACAAAAGACAACAAGGTCCCTGCTGACCGAGCGAACGGCCCCCCGGGGGTCTTAGAGAGGAGGAGATGCGAGGACGAGAACCGATGTCTATGCCCTGACCAGCAAGAAAATGCATCTTCAGCGTGCGCGTTGGAGTTCGCTCCATTACTCTCGAGTGCAGATGGGGCTTTCATCAGAGCAAAGAGGATGTTTGTTTTTCTTATGTAAAATGATGAAAGCGTGCCCTTAAACAGGGAGCAAAATGCCTGACAGAATGTAGGAAGAAGGAGGGGGGAGAGGTAGTTATCTGACAGCAGCCCTGGTTTAATCACATCCAGTGCAGCAAGTGGTTATTTTGGGAAGTTTGTATCAGATTTGAACACATTGCACTTCCTATCAACACATGCTTCAGTTCCAAACACCTGAAAATGGCTCCGCAAGACTCGCTTTTTTTTCACCCCCTAACTTGCAGAGGGCATGCATTTACGATATTACTGTTCTCCACTTTGCTATCTGCAAAATGTATGATATTTTACAAAATACTGCTCTGCGCCGTCTTGATCACAGGAAGCCATTGTACTGCTGTATGCACCTCTGGGTCTGTGCTCGCCTCACCATGCTGTCTATCCTTGGCGACATTTGGGTGGATATTTATTTCTATTTCACATTTTTCTACTTTTACAGTGCAGTTGCTGTTCAGCGAGGTTCTGAGATGTATTTTATGGTCAGAAATACACACAAAAAAAATCATTGTTGTAAGAGTCATGTCAGTGCATCCTTAACAAGACCTGGTTCTATATTCAGCTCAGCCAGTGTGAGTGAGCTGATTCATGGTCACAGCTCCAGCTGACCGTTCTCAACCAAGTTCACAGCTCCAATTTAGTTGATGATCTCATTCACAAATTAAAATATATATTATGCCTCACATTTTTGATTACATAAAATGTACAGTATATCATAATGGACAAATTTCAAAGACAGCTGTTTCTGTTCACTAATCCTGGTGCTTTACTGAACAGAAAACATACCTTTTGACAAAAAAAAACGTGCTCCATTTCAACTACATTTGTACATGGGGTCATATTTTAACCCTCTGACTACTGGCACTTGACAACGCACCGTCAAAAATCAACAGCAGTGCACAATAACGACAAGATAGTAAAAACTATCATGTGATCGCTCATTGAACTTTTCTTTTGTAATTCCAGAGTCAAAAGTAGAAAAAGAAATCTCTATCTGACTTGAGTATAATTTTGATCATAAGGGAGTTACGAGACCACAATGCTCCTCTACAATGAACGTTTGGCTTCATTACAGACTTTAGCTGGCAAAAATCTCCTGCCATGTAAGTTAAAGATATTTGGCAGTTACTTCAGTTTCTTACCTGTAAGATGGTCTAAAAAAAGATTTTAAAAAACGTAACAGAATATAGCTACATATTTGTTGGCCCATGGTTACTCTTAATATTTAGGTTTGGTGCTTGAGCCTTCAGTAAATATTTTTGAATATAAAATTAAGTCAAAGCCAGCGAAATCAAGCTTAAATCTTTTGATCACATCAAATACATTATCGTTAAGACGACATCAGGATAAGCTTGGCTCACGTAAAGTTCATCATGTAAAAAAACAACATTGTTCAGTTCAAAGTTCTCAAAAAAGTTAAATCTGTTCATGCACGCTTTCCGTGCACGATGCTGCGGCGTGCATGCCGGTGACATCGGGCCTTTAAGTCTGAGAGATGCAGCTTTACCAGCAGTCTGTTAGTTTGATTTGGTAAGGAGACAAATAAAAAAGTTAGTGCATCTGCTTAAAGCTGCTTGTGCTTTTTAGCTCATTAACGAAATTACAGGACTAAAAACATTGCATTTGAGATAGACTGGGAGCAGTGTTTCCTGTGTGGGGATAATTACTTCCTTTTCACTTCCTCTTTAGTGCAAAGTATATTTGCAGCCTATGCAGTGTTTCATGCAGTGAATGCATGAAACACATTCACTGGCAAGCTCAGGAAGCACAAAGGGGGCTTCTTTGACATTCTTAGCTCCTAAACTCACACATCATGCATGCAGACACATGGAAAAGCAGATTAAAGTATTTATATATCAACTTTGAACTTTCAGGGTGTACTACAACTGCTTTCTTGCGTCAAGACATTCTGGGATATTTTCCGTTGTGCTCGTGTTTATGTGCGTCTGTCTTAAGTTTAAGGCAGGATACAGCTGAAGCAACCTTATCTCCGATCACACGACGACGTGTGAAACACCACTGCTGTGGAACTCCTCTCAATCCCGAAGCCACAGGGTTTCAGTTTGCGGTGGCAGCTGACTTCTTCTGTGCTCTCTGAAGGAGGCAGTTAAATCCACCGGCGGCAAGAGCTCGCTGCAAAAACGCTGCGGAGGCTGAGAGTTGAGACGCAGTCAGAAATAGGCAGCGACTTCTCAGAAAAAGGCTTTCGGTAGTTGCAGTATGACTGGAAGTCATGAGAAGAAGTTGTCGGTGCACTGCTGCGCAATTGCGCTCGCGTTGTATCCAGTAAAACGCAGAAACAGCGAGCACTTATGAGACAGAAGGCAGAGGCTCGGCATTAGGGAGTCTGTTGGCTGCACCTGTAATGCTAACTGTAAATGTGTGTCAACATTCACACTTGTGGTTTTGTTGTGTTTGTGTCTCACCTAACTGACAGAAAGAAGGGTAAACCGCTCCTCGGAGCAACACACTGCCGTGATAAATTTGGTTCTGTCTATTTTCAGCCTTGTCTCGTTTTAGACTCGACACTTTTCTTGGAGTAGTCCACAACCAAAACTCAGTTGATCCCAGTAAGAAGAAGAGGAGAACGAAAAACAGAACTGGCTCCATCAACCAACAGCTGTGGCAGCACCACATGCTACAACAGTCCCCAGGAAACTCACTTTTTAAGCTGCAATACAACTTAGCAACGGTACAGCAGGTGGTGACTTATCCATTATGAATAAATCTGTATCAGTGGGAATAAATGTTGTTTTTACAGAAGTTATGACCCAAAGAAAACATGCACAATGTTAATAAAACTGCCCCCAACATGCATCCTTATGGAACTCCATAATTAACATGGTACTGTTGAGAAAGATACATTTCCATATCAAAACCTGCACTGGGACCCATTGAAATCACAACATTGCATTACCAACTGTCTTCTTGTCTGGTCAAGAGAAGGTCATTACAGACGTTTACTGAAGCAGGAAATCTGTGTTGGTACTTTGTGTGATATATCGCTGTCATATCTTCAGCTGACATGATTAATGCGTGGTAATGCTCGTAAACTGCTGGAAGACTGACTGGTACCAAGTAAGCGTTTGTAAATCACTCAAATAAATGCACCTTTATTTGCAGCAGCATAATCTCACGCCAAAACATCGTCCTCCATTTAGCATTAGCATGAAACAAAGGATGACTGTGCAAAAAAGCAGGTCTTCCCAGTGTGGCAGATATGTGATGATGTGATTCCCATCCAAAGTTGCTGGAAACATTTTTAGTGTGAACTCTTTACACCAGGATGGTCTTGTGGATTCCACAATACAACTTACATTTAATTTATTATTTGGTTATTCAAAAGGATTGGATAGTGATTCAAACATACAGCCAAATTAACGTGGAAAAGGTTGATAAGACACAAAGTTGAACTGCAATAAGCCAAGGCCAAGTGTTGACCAGTTTGCAGAAAGGGATTGGACAAAGTATTGATTGTAGGGGTCTCAGTAATTACGCCACCATGAAATAAATTAAAATAAAAACACAAAAGAAAGAAAAGACTAGTATTTCTTAACATGGGTGTTTCCTGATTGAATAAATGTACAAAATTTCATTGATGGATTTTTCTCAATTTTGTAACGTGGAACTGTGCTGTCGCAATTTAATGTTTTTTGGGTTGTTTTTTTTTTAAAGAAACATCTTTTCAAATGGGTGCCAAAATGTCTGACAGGCACTGTACTTTGGAGTTTCCAAAGCATAGTTCTTTAATGAACCATCACAGATACTCATCTCTGCTTGGGAGCCACACCTTGCCACAGGCCATGAGCCAGTGCAGATAAGGAATAGAAAAAGGGACAAGAGCCAGGTGGAAGAAAAAGCCAAAGGATATAGCAAGTCCTCAGCTGTTATCAGGAAGAACAAAAGAGTTCTGGCTGGTCTGACAAGAATTTCTTCATGTTGAGGCGCAAGAAATTAGTGTGAGGGCAAAGACGATTTTGTCTTATTACAGGAGAGCTAGTTTCAATATGAGTTCATCTGTGTTTTCATTTAAATGGCAAGCCTATCGACCCAAAACATGCTGCAGTTTCTCACTGCCACATCGTCGCCATTAGAGCTCTATTCTGACATGTCTTCTATTCTCTCATGCTCCTTTTCTTCCTCTGAGAAAGTTCCAGTGTCAGTGGATCAAAATGCATAAAATCTGATGGAGCGCTTCCAAACATGTGATGCTGTTGGTTTGCATATTTAAGGAGACAGGTCTTTCTGCTTCCCAGGCCTACATCGTGAGCGATGGGATGCTTTGAGCGTGTGAGGAATTTTATTAATTAATTCTCAAATGGAGAAGAGAACGCATGCAAACAGTATCGTTCTGTACACATGTATGAGCCAACATCATTTCTATCAATTGGCTTCAAAGATCAGCAAAAACAGCTCAGATCGATCATCAGTTGCATCAGCTTTTTATACATGGAAGGGCCATATTTTATTGATGCAACTCGAGGCTTCTTTGCGTTTCGAAATGACTCTTATATTGAGTTACGTTGTGAAATAAAAGGCAGAGGAGCTTGTTTGATTCAACGTTATTGAATGAACACACACGAAGACCAGCCGATGTTCTCATTTTGCTTTTTATTTATTTATTACCTAAAAAAAGAAAATGTTCTATCACAAGTCACACTGAAATGTATTGCTTAAGAAAAAAAAAATATATTCATGTCTTTTTTGTTTTTAAACCCTTTTTTCTCTTTTTTTGCGTTTTTTTTGTTTTTTTTTTACTTTTCCGAAACAAGTCTCGGTTTCCGTCATAATCCACCAAAAGAAACAAAAAGAAAAGCTTGTTTTCCGACACGAGCGTGAGCTGCGGCCCGTGCCCCGACAACCTTCTCCCCCACCGATTTTTTGTTTTGTTTGTTTTTCTTAAAAATGCACAAAGAAATACATAATTCACAGTTACCATTTTGGTTTCATAAATTAATACAGTCACACATGTGCTACACCGGTCTAGAGCTAGAACATTGTAAATTGTATTCTTGAAACCTGTTATTTTCAATAGTTGGCTACAAGAAAGAACAGGCAACTTAAATGATCAGGATTTCCACCAACGTACTGTCTCTTATTTATCCTCTCTGTAATGCTTTTTGTCATCATTTTTTTGTTTGTTTTGTTTCTTCTTTTTGAGTTTCACACAGAAGTGAGGCACACACAGAGTATATTTCATACATATACGTAAAAAAGAAAGAAAAAAAAAAAAAATCAGAATAAATAAAATTTGGGAGGGGCTCGGGGTTCATTTGTCTTTTAATAATTGTCATATCCATGGAAACAGGAAGTGCATGTAGTCTGGAGTCCTTACAGGACCTTTCTCATTCTGAGTCAGGACTGCTTCTTTCCGTCTAAGTACTGCTCGGAGGGACATGAGGTTCAAATAACAGAGCAACAAACATGGCAACACAATAAAGAAACGGGACAAAGCCCTTGTTTGAGGAATAACACCCACCACTGAATAGTACTGGCTTCGCTCAAACAGGATTCACCCCTAAAATCTATGACCGTCATGGCTGCGAATACTACAGTCACATATTAACCAATGAAAACGAGCTTCAATCGACACTGACACTGCAAGGGCAATTTTTAAGGCACAGAAGCCTTGACATAATAGAGACTCCACCAGCTAAAAGCACTAAACAACAAATGCCCAGTGTCCTCAGTGACAACAAAATGGTGCCTTGATGAAAAGTCCAACGACGATATCCACAGAAAGTTTAAAAAAAAAAAAAAAACAAACAACAAGAAAGAAAAGAAAAAACATTCCCATTGTCCCCAAATGTCTTTTTTTTTCTTCTTTTTTTTTAGTGAAAGGTAAGGCCACTTAAAAAATAAAAATAAAACAAAAACAAACAAAAACTATGAGGTTTACCCAAAAAAGGTAATCTCTCACTGCAATCTCTCGGAGTGCAATAGTGGTGTAGGGCGGTCAGTCAGACAGGCTGATAAACGATGCTTCTCTCGGGTGGATTTTGACAGACAGTTCTTTTAAATCCACCGGTCTGCTGGTTCCCCGCGGTCTCCACGCGAGCCTGTGTTGGCGATCGGGCTGGGAGGAGGAGGAGGAGGCTTGGCTAAACAGTTTTTGTCGGCTGTCTGGGTAACAAAAAGAAAAAAAAAAAAACAGTGCTTGGGGCGTTGAGAGAGAGAGAGGAAGAGAGTCATTTGCTCTTTTGCTCATCATCATCTTCATCATAACATAACAGGAATGTTCGAGGCCGAGCCACAACACGAGTTCATCTTCATCTGTTTTGGTTTTGCATTGTCACTCTTTAGCAGGACACTTTTTTTTTTTTCTTTAAACAAACATTAAAACGTTAGGTTACAAAAACCTAACCAACAAAAGCAGCATTGTTTCTTTTTTTTTTTCTCCACAAATTCATGCATGTTGTTAACCTTCATTACCAAAGCACCGCTTTGTATTTTCTCTTCCATCAATATATATAAAAAAGGATCTTTGTAATTTCACACCTTTGCATGCAAAGAAATGTCACCTTTTTCCCCCTGTAGCTTTGATTTTCTTTTTTTTCCCTCTTTTGTGTCGTTTTAAACTCCCATGTGTAGCAGCAAAGCTGTGAAAGGCCTAACCTGATATGACAATGGGTGTACTGGTCCAGGCACTAGATAATGATGCCAGAAAAAAATGACGCCGCTGCTCCTCCCTCTTTTGATAAAACTAGTGATAAAGGGCCTCAAACTTTAAGAGAGCCGCTTCGGTCAACCCACGCCTCCGCTGCGGCTGATTGACACGGCGTGAGGAGATCGTAGGATTTACTCAGGAGGTGACAACAAAACAATGGAATATTCTAAAAAAATAATAATAATAATAATAATAAAAATAGAAGCCAAACATACACACACACCCTCATAAACATTTGTAAATCATCACAGTTATGTACACAAACTCCCTCGGATAAGTCAATTCAGGTCTGCAAGACGTCAACCTGGGGCTGGATGATGGGGATCGCTCTGTATGGTTTGCTGTGGCGAGACGAGATAATTCCACAAATGGGCAAACAAATGGTTGAATGGATGCACATATTTGCTGACAGTCAACAACTTGATCAGTCAACAACGCAGAGGGCTGCTGTTTTTAGAAAACAGCAGATAGGAAGAGAAACAAAAATAGAGTTTTCTATCATATATTTTTTCTTTAAAGATTTTAAAATCCTCTAAAGCACTTTGTAATATTAATTCATTTTGTTCATTTATTAATCGTTCCTATCGATACCCTTTGTCACTGAGGTCAACATCAATACTTCAATAGTCATTTTCTTTTTTTTTTTTAAATTATTATTATTATTATTATTATTCTATTTCAGGCCCCAACACCACCTCCTCCCCCTTGCACATATTGACCAGCTGTTATAAATCAACATCATGTGCAAATAAACAAGTACTTTGAACTGTTATATGAAAACCTGAATGCTTTGTGAACAATGCTACATATTGTTGTTTTTTTTTGTTTATAAAATATAATATGCTTAAAAGTGGAAAAAAGAAAAAGAAAAAAGTTTAACCACTCCGTAACAGAGGAAAACAAAACTGGACTCCGATTGATTGGTTTTGAGAACAATAAGAATGCCCATCGGAATATTTCCACAGTCTCTGGTGCTCCTGTTTTGTTCATAAGTCCAGTGTGGATCTCTTCATTTCTGCCCAGAGTGCACTTAAAAAAAATGTAGGGAAAAAAAAAAATGTCTGAAAATACCACCACCACTCACTAAATTCTGCTTTGCTCAAGTGGAGATATGATCTGTGATATCACACCTCAAAAATAAAAGTCTTGTACACTGTAAAGTCCAGTTGTTTTGCCTGTAAAGTCCAAGCATCACACTGAAGTTCCTTTGCTATTGTTGCTGCTTTTCACAAGGTCAGCTGTGAAGGACAGAATGGGATTAGCGTCTGCAGGGGGGGGACAGGGAAGGGGTTGTTTCTCCCATGTGGCAGATAACAGTCACAAGGACAACTTTTCCTCTCCCCTCACCTCCTGCCAAGACACAGCCTTCATAATATAATTCCACATTAATCCCAAGAAACGCTTCACAAATTCTACGAATCTTCACGAAGAATGGGGGTGGAAAAGGTTCAGGCCATCACGTACTCGGACTTTAAGTCGGCTTTGACGTCGGGCTTCCAGACCGAGTCGTCAAAGTCCAGATCCAGGGAGCCCTCGCTGGACATGCTGCTGTTGCTGTTGCTACGCCCGGCCTTGCGGTTCGGCAGCCACTGGTAGGGCCCTCGCTGGTCCCGCCTGGCCTTCCGGCGCAGACGCTTCTGCTGCATCAGCAGCTGCAGACGTTCCACCTTGCAGCGAGTCGCTCGGTTCTCAGTCTGACGTATGCGGTCACCTGCGCAAAACAAAGGGGCACGTTAGTACTTCTGTTTGAGACTTGTATTGAGTAACTGGTGAAAAAAAAAAACAAGATCATGTAGTTTTTTTGTTCTTTTTAAACTGCTCAATAAATGCATTATAAGCGGAAGGTAGTGGTGCTCATTTATTATGCTGTTTGTCATTTATGGCGAAAAATTCTGGGTGATAAGAATTTTGATCCAAAACTGACAGAATGACTGGAAATGTTATGTTTACCATTTTCTCCACTTTGGTCCACAAGAGCATCAATAAATATCAGTAATTTTGGCAATATTATTAAATTCAGTCACTCTGTGCAGTTTAGTGATATAAGTCACACTTTTTTTTTAAGTAAGTGGTGTCATGAGGGCACCTATTTCAAATGAGAACGTTTTTCAAGAACAATATTTGTGTTTGAATGCTGTTCCAAGAACCCACAGCCATACAGTTACCTAAAAAATGAGTTACACATGGTTTTTTATAATACTCTTTATCGTTATCACAATAGTCCCACAAAATATCAAAATAAAGTCCAGATTGCCCAGCCCGATGGGTTATACACACATTATAAAACATATCTTAAAAGTTGTACAAAATTCTTGCACAAAACCAATTTCCTATTTTGAAATATCTAAAAAAGCCAATCCTGTTTTTTGATAATATTTCGTTAACATGTTTCGCTCCTTCCCTGTGTGTCTCAAACTTAAAAGCAGACACTCCATGGGGCTGACTGTTAAATCTTTTGGTTAACTTCCCATCAGCTTCCTCCCTCTGAGTGGGGAAACCATCCCCCCCCCCAGAACAGAATCTCCTTGAGAGCCATAAGCAGGGCCGATAAAGGTAAAAACACATGAAAGAGCCAGCACAGGCTCGTGGCTCCCTATGATATTTGCAAACACAATTAAGTATGACATGCTTCAGTGGGTGTGTGTTCTCCTAAGTGCATTTCTAGCTGTTGATGTGCCTATAGGAGACTCCAGTCTCCAGGGAGAGGTCTTACATTGCACTGCGAATGCTATCCCAACACCGGCCAAGTTGAGCCTAATTCCATTTATGCGTATATTCGGAGGGCTTAGAAGGAAGGGAAGGCAACCGCAATCTATTAGCTAGCTTCATTAGTATCTGTCTTGGAATTAAATAATTAAATATTGGGCTAGGATGTCAATAAACCGAAGCACAGCGGCCATCTCTGCCGTGCACGAGAACACACACAAGGACACACTGGAATCCGCATTACACAAACACACACACGCCCCCACAAGCCCACACGCACACACACACACACGATGTGTACTGTCATGCATGGCTATGGATGCACACAAGCACTTTCTCAAAAGGTCCACACACACCCCTACACACACACACCCATGGACACGGCACCAACAGGCGCAGTAGCTTTTAACGTGGATCGATGGCAAATTAAAAAGACCTATTGATTAAACCTTAGCTCTAGTGCAGTCATCCATCTCCAGCCCCGGACAACGCTATTGGCTTTCAATAGAAAATGCAAGCGAATGGAAATTGTAAGCGATGAGAGAGCGAGAAGCGAGAGAGAGAGACTAAAATAGTTCTTTTTTCTTCTATTTCTTTATTATAGCTCTAGCTTCCAAATCGCAGCTCGTTGAGTGCCCCCCTCTTCCTCCAAACATTGCGCCCTTTTTACCCCTTGGCTTGCCCCTCCCTCTCCAGTATCTTGGCCCATGTCTCCCCAGAGACAGCTAGGTAGGGCTGTGCGGAGAAGAGAAAGAGGTGGAGGGACGCAGCGAGGAGGGACAGCGGCGTGGGTTAAGGAATTCCTCCCACTGAGCCCGGGGGGATGGAATAAACGATGGAGGAAAAAGATGGAGGGTAAAGGATCAGCCGTAGGTGTCAGTTTGCAGAATCGATTATGGCCTCCTCTGCTTTCCCCCTCTCTATCGGAATGAATTCCGGTGTGGGCTTCATTTACCTCTTTTCTCTGATTTGCTTATCAGGTTGAGCAGTGCAAAGCATTTTCCCCTTCCGGGACTATTTATCATGCTATAGCAGTGTACACTTAAGTAAAGTGGTGAGAGGCTTTTGGAAAACTAGAAAAGGAGGCAACGAGTCAAAAAAGGTTAACGTCTTTACATTGCATTAGTCATACCATTTTTTTTTTTTTTATTCAATATGGTCAGCCCTGACACCAGCATGCATGTGCATCCAGATGCTGCACTTTGTCTGAGGACAATGTGTCACCCCTCGGGAACGAAGCCAGTACGCCAGAGGTGAGGGGTGGGTGAGGGGGGGATGGACGGCAATACATCCATTGTTCCTTCTGCACCATGTGATAGCCACAAACGTTGCTGCGAGGCTTTGTTCTCCTCACTGGTTCTCCCTTTGCCTCCTTATTATGTGCACAGACTAGTCTGAAGAGAAGCTGGCCGCACATAATGAAACAGCAGAAAGCCACTGTTTGCCTATGGACTTAAATCTGTTTCTCTGCACCAATTTGCTTCCCTTTACCTTGACAAGATAGTCCGTTAGTCTTCATCTTGGTTTCTAAAGGAGGGGGTACATCTGCTCTCATCTCAGCATTGCAGAAGGAAACACACACACACACATACACAGAGGGCAGTTTGGTGGGGCGGCAGGAGGTCTTGGCCTTTGGCTTGGCAAGAGTTCTGGGAATGTGCTTGGAGCACCACCAAACTGGTGTGTGTGTGCGTGTGTGAGCTTGGCCATTCATGAGCGTCACTACCGGAGCCCTGGGCGGCTGGGCCGGACACAACTGGCCGCAGGGATCTCCAGACTATGTTTATGACAGTAGGGCTATTATTAGGGCTGAATACAAAAAGAACAGACAATCCACGTAGCACAGGCACACACACACACACACGCAGATTGGCTCAGTCTGACTGGATGGGCTGGGGTTTGACGCAAGCACAATTGCACCCACAGAGAGATGACATAGGGTATAAATGGAAAGGAGAGATTTAGGGAACCCTTACCCAAACACAACCTTGTGTGACACAGGAAAGACAAACAAGGAAGCAACAATGGTTCCTTTTTTTAGAAATGCACCACCGGTATCAAACAGAGTACAGCTCAAGGGCACAGAGGAAGGAAATGCCAGTCTCTTTCCCTCTTTTATCATAACACCAGCCACACCAAAACCCCCTGAGCGGTCCATTCTCCCTCTCCAAAATGATCCTAGCCCGTCCCTTTGAAGCACGTTTCGTAAATATGCCAGACGTTGCAGAAAAAAATTAGAAAAACAGTCAAAGAGCAAAGAGGTGATCTATGAATAATCAATGCATCAGTCAGTTTCCCTTGCCTTTGAGCCCAGCCCAGCAACACAGCTAGGACTGAAGAAGGGGGGGGGGGGGATAGATGGTCCAGTGGGTGGGTAGAGTGGGTGGACGGAGGAGTAAGCAGGCAAAGAATGAAGAGAGAAAGGAAGAATAAAAAAAGGAAGAGGGCTGCAGCGTCCAGGACACAGAGGGAGATTAAAGGAGCTTCTCCTTCTATTGATTGTGTAAAGATTGGCCTTCATTTGCAGTTGTCTTATTGCTGTTGTTTGTTTGTTTGTTTTGATAAGTCTTGTGATCTTGCACAGAGAACATTGTGTTTGCTGAGCATCCAGGAAACCAGAGGAAGGAGCGAGGGAGGGGGGGAAGACAATGGAGGGGGGAAAAAACGAGGCCAGGAAAGGAGAGGAAGGGAGAATCACACTGCAGCAATATCTGCTTTGGTTTCAATCTAGTATTACTGACCGCACTCTCTCCATTGTAGGTGCAAATAAAATAAACAATTCATTTTCGAATTAAAGTGGTATAATAATGACCAGTAAGACATACATTTAAATGTATCTTAGACTATTATTGTAAGGGAAAAAAAACAGAGATGGATAAAAACAAACAAACAAACAAAACAAAACAATTGTTGACCACAACAATTACTTGTCAGGTTTTCAGATTAGTCAGCCTTAATTAGTCAGAGGGCCAGCTAAAAAAATATTTTAAAAAAAAATGTTTTTTTTTCTTTACCTGTGAACATACCAAGTATAAGTGCTACCAGGTTGAGATGGACTTTCTCTAGCCAAAAACAAAAACAAAACACTGGGACTACTGTTTTTGTAATGCTAGCTAGACATGCTGATAGTGATAGTAACAGAAGATTTATTGGTTATTAGTCAACATTGCTCCTACTTTGACGTGACAGGAAGCAAAAAGGTATTTTGAGCAATGTTCTTTGAGTTTCCTTTACCATAGTTCCTAAAAACCAGTTGAAATCAGCCAAAATCTCTACCAGAGAGTGACAGCTTTACAAAAAGCAGAGTTCAAAAATGTGCCTCAACGGTTTGATAATCCTATATGGAACTAAAAGCTATAGTTGGTATACCCAGTTCCACTCAGTAAAAAACAAAAAAATACTCAACCTGCAGAGATACATACTGAAGCAACCAATCAAAGCAGAGGTAATATGAGCATCCTGACAGCCAGTGAAAGGGCACTGACGGCCCTGCAGGGACACAAGCTCTTCAATGACTTTTAGACTTCATTTGCATTCCCTCCTTCTTCTCCTCTCCTTCCCGACTATGAAAGGGCAACTGATGTGCTTGGCTAGCTTTCCTGGATACCTCTGTGGCTGTGTAGAGTCGCTGGGGGCATTTGGTGAGTTTTAGTGGCGCATGTGCATCCCAGTGAATATTGGCTGGCGATGAGAGAGGAGTCAAGTTTGCTGGCAGAATGAGTACCATGTGGGTCATGGTTTTAAGTATAAGACTCAATAAGGTTAAGGGCAAAGAATCTTTCTCTGTCTCTGCCTCATTCACAGTCACCCTTCCTTTTCCCCTGCCTTGCCCTGTCTTAGCCTGCACGAAGTTAACATGAACTGACAAATCAAAAGGAGACAAGGGCAAGTTAAAGGATGTGGAAGACACACATGAGGGGGAAGGGAGCTGTTGGAGAACCTTTTAGAGCCAACTTTGCTTCTGCTTTGCCCAGTCTTTGTGTGCTCAGTTTGAACGAAAGCAGCTGTAGGGCTAAAAGGTACCATATAATCCCATGGGCCTCCCCTTCTCTGACCCACAATGGTCCAGCATGGTGCTCTATATACACCCCTCACACAATAGGATAGGGGGTGATCGACACTGAAGGTTGCAGGGCGGATGGTGGGGTCAGTCCATGCTACATAGCAAAGGAATTTAGCTTAACAATCAGTCTGCTAGACCATGCTAATGCCCTCCTGTTCAAACTCAACATGACTCCCATGTTGACAAATCCTCACAACTCAGCAGTTTTACACAGCGAGAGCGGAAAAGCTGGCTGCTTGTGTAAGCCCTGGGACTAACTGCATGTGAATGTGTTGAGATTTTTTTTTTCTACTCGTGAACTTGCAGCAGAAAGGGTAAAGACTCAAGAGACAGCCGAGCTAGGTGACATTTTCGAGAGGCTGCCTCAACCTGAGTTCGGCTATGTGCACATACTCGGGCAGATGAGAAGTGCACTTTTTCTTTAACTGGAGCTGAATGAATGAAGGTTCCTCTGAAGCGGAGTTAAGCTGGAGTGTTAAGTCCAGTAAGTCCTCCATCAATTGTCGAGTGATAAGATTGTCCTACAGAGCTCAGTCATTGGTTTGCTTGTAGCTTGTTATGTAGAATAGAAAACAAAGAGGCACATGGAGTCTGCCATTGTGTCACTAAGGTTTGTAATACTCAGCAAGTCAAGTCTGGCTCCTATTTCACCCTTAGCCTCTGGTTAAAACTTAACATTTGATATGGTTGATGGCAGAATATAAACACTCATAGGATAAGTAGCTCGGAGCTGTGGATTCAACAACCCTTGTTCTCCAGTCTCTCCTCCTTCTCTCACTGCTGTAGAGCTCACAAAGAAAATGCTTCTCAGGGCTGATTTTTGGAATAAGTCTATTTTTAAAGTCCAAATGAACACAGACAATGTATTGATGCACAACACAGACGTGGAAAGAGACGGGGCGAATAGGAGACGGACAGAGAGATGGATTCTACAGTCGGGGCTGTTTTTGTCAGCTAATAGGGAGAGGGGGCAGTGGCGTGGGTGGTTGAGTGCAGATGAAGTGACATGGCAAGAATAGGGAAAGGGGGAGGGGAAGAAAGGGCGGGGTGAGTATGGACAAGTGGGGAAGTGAAGGAATGGTCTTTTCTAAAATAGGAAAATAAGCCTGTGTTATTACAACTGTTCAGTGAACACTTCTGAAGGTACTCAGAGTATGGCAGTGGAATAGTGGTTAATCCCACTGATGCTGGGTTCAGTCTTTACAATAACTTTGAAGGTTCTTGTACAGCTTTCAAGCAGGGAACACACAACATGGGACAAAGCCAGAAGACAACAATGAATATGTATGTGTTTCTTTTTCAGTCAACAGAAAATATTAAACACTAAGCACTTTCTTTTAGGGCCCACCCAAAGAGGTCTATTCCACAATATGTGGTCATTGTCCACAAGATTCACTAGTGTTTCACTATGGAGTGGTTGAATTTCCTCAGCAGAAGATAAGGAAGCATTAGAAGACAATGCAGTTTTTCTCCACACAGTCAGTCTAACCTCACAACACTGCCTGAATGTTATCAGTTCTGGACATCTGTCAGACACTCAACATCCTGAGTGGCTGCTCAGAAAAAAGGGTTTGAAAACATCTAAGCTGTGCACCAGAATCGTATCATGTGCACTCCAACACCTGTCCTGGCCCAGCCCTCTTAAAACGAGAACCTGTCAAGGTTTGTCCGGCCCATGCATGTCCCAGCTGCAGCTCTTCTTTAGGACACAGGCTAAGTAACCCAAAGCCTAATCTAATCTAAACATAGCCCAGCCCAGGCTTGAAAAGGTAAACCTATCTCCTTAATGCACAAAAACAAAGCCAACTCTACTGACTGACAAGTGGAGCCAGACTGAACATGCCTGGAGAAGCTTGTATTGCATTACTAAGGAGACCCCCATCTCCTTTATTCACTTCCTCTTTTTGTAAACCCAAGAGACATATATTATTGTGTGTTCTTGTTCTTTAGTCAGAATTTTCAGTTCAACTACTGTCAGTATTTTAAAAGATAAAAATAAGCACATGAAGCACAGTGATGTAAAATCATCCCAAACAAACTGAGATACCCATGATGAGTTATGAGAACAGAAACAGAAAGACAGAGATGACAATGGATTTTTCATTTGATTGCGAAACAAGAACAGAGCTTTGCAAAAATGAGTGGCTGTATTGTCCATTTAACACAAATGTGCACACAGACATACTCCCCCAAAGCGGTGCCAAATGCAAGAACATCTGCTTCGTGAGGCCATTAGGGCGTTAAGGGACTAACAAAGACTCAGAGTAAGTAGGGGTGAGGGGTGTGCTTCTGTTTGTGTTTTTGACATGCTTAGATGAAAAGGTGTATGGAGAGGGCTCACTCACCAGGGGGTTTGCACATGCGGATCTGGCTCTGGCACTGCACCAGTGGATGAAGAGTTGGAGGAGGGCTGCCAGCAGGCACAGAGGTAGCTTTGGCAGAGAGGCCCGTCATCCCAGCAACTGGGGGTGAAGGAGGTGGTGAGGGGGATGGGGAGGTGGGCGACCCACACTGAGTCTGGTAACGGAGCTGGGTGAGGGAGGGGGGCATGCCCTGGTAGTGCCGAGTGGCACTCAGGAGGTCGTTGAGGATCTGCAGGATGGTACCGATATCACGTCTTGGACGCCCATTGCTGTCTTGGCAGTTAGGGTGCAAAGTGCCTGAGAGAGGAAGAAAGATAGAGAAAAGTTTTACAAAATGATGCACTATAACTTGTTTGACTTCATTTTGTGCAGCAAGCAAGATTTTCAGTGTGGAGCTCAATGTCTGTTTACCTGAAAAGGTCCCTGAGAAGACTCCGGGAGCATGGTTGACAAAGCTCTCAATAATGGCTCCAGGTTTTCGTGAGCGTGCTGAAGGACTAGAGCCACTGCCAGGGCTGTTGGTGCTGCAGTTAGCCTGAAGCAAAAACACAATAGAGACAAAAATTAAGTGTGAGTGTTTGTGAAATACACTTTCCACTTTATTACACAAGCAAATGTTTATATATGGGAGCTGTGAAAACCTTTTTAAAAATCCCTATATTTACATCATGAAAGCTTAGTTTACTATTCCACACAGTACCAGGTTACTTCAAACTTTGGCTTAATACATCTTGCCATTTTTTAGACGCCACCTTAGCTTTATTGCAATTATTTAATGCAAGTGAAACTGAACTGCTGACAAAAACCCCTTTGTGTGTAGTTCTATTTAAGAGAATGCATGTTGTACCGTAATGAGGAATAATCATATCTTCTTCCTTTTGTTAAATAGACATTGAGTTCACTGATATTTGTTTGCTTTCACTTTTCACAGCAGATCGCATGCAGGTCAAGAGAGTATGAACAGCACATTTCGCTGTTAAAGATTTTCTAAGTTAAATAAATTATCATAAAAGTTTATGACTGATGACTGACGGCAAAAAAGCGGTTTACTAAGTCACTCTATCTTTAGCCCTACAGCAGTTTGACTAAGCCAAAGATTCCTCTCCATTAGTCTGGTTGCTACATTGGAGAATTGAATATTTGTGTGCATGATAAAGTTTGTCTTACTATTTAATTATGACAAAATATGGATGAATTTAGTGTAGATGTAAGATAAGCCATAGATCTCTTCACAAAAAAATACTTAAATATAAAAGGGAAGAACATGCATTTCTTGGGGTCTTACCTCAGGGCACACAACCGGGGCTACAGGGCTGACCTGGCCAATGTCATGGCTGGGTTGACTGGAGGAGGGCTGGTGGTAGTGGTGATGGTGATGATGATGATGATGGTGTTGATGAGACGGAGAGCGGAAAAGTCCCCCGGGGATGTGAGATGGGCGAGGGGAGTGGGGTGGCGGAGTAGGGGGGCTACAGTGAGGGGAGGAGGGCGACTGGTGGTACATAGGAGGGAGCGGCTGGTGGTGCGTGTTTGGCAATGGGAAGGAAGGTGAGCCTGAGGAAGAGGAGGAGGAAGGGACAGGTTGGGGGCTAGGGTGATTGTGTGGTTGCTGGGGGTGGTGGTGGGGGGAGAGCGGGTGAATGTGGGGAACTCGGGATGGCTGCACTGTGGGCTGTCCTGTGGCGGCCTCTGTGTTTCCCCGGCTGATAAGGTGCCGGTGCTGGAGCTGGGGACCCCCAGATTGCTGTGCTGCCAACTGAAGCTGAACGAACATCATGTGGTCCCCTACACGCAGTGCCAGGGTGAGCGGGGAGCGGCCGGACAGGAAGTCACTGACCTGTATACACATAAACATAAAAACAGAAATTACTTTGAGTAATGTTTGCATTTTATGAGCCCTCTCAGTATGTTTTTCTCAAGTGAAGCAAACTGAATTAAAGTCCTTCATGGTAAATGAATATTTTTTTTGTCATAGATAGCATTTGAGTTAAACACAAAAGCGCTTTGAGCCCCTCTTCTCGTAGAGACACAGGCATACCACATTTAGACCACCGTCCAATCATTCACAGTTCTGTAACAGTGGACTATTTACTCCTGAATAAGGAGACCTATTGGAAAACACACAAACACACACAGACTCCACTCTTTGCTCTCCTCTAACTGCCTCTGGGTCCACTCTTAGTCAGCAGTGTCATTCAGCTCAGAGACAAAGGCCACCCTTCTGTCTGGCTTGTTGCCTGAAAAATCTGTCCCACGTTCAGGAAATACACCCCGCCTGCCTCTCAAGCACAGAATAGTCAATTGTCTGTGGATCTGCAGCGGATCTGGAAGTGCTGCCCATTTTTGGAATTCTGGCAACGATCAACAAGGGCCAAGTGTCGAGGTCTTCACTGACCCACCCATGGCCCGGATAGATGCACGCAACGGCTGATCTGTTAGGACTTGGCTTGGAAGCTTCATGCTAAATACCAAACATTCTGTGCTGAATGTGGCTTTTAAAGTCTGCGTCTTTTCAACGCGGAGTCATAAGGGGTCAGAAAGGTTCTTGGTCTTGAAGATTCAACAGTGATGACATCTAAAGCTGTTCCCAAACTAAAGCAAACAGAAACCACCCTTTACTAGCAAATACAAAGTGACACATTTATCCAAAAATATTTCAACAGTCCTTGCTGCCTGTGTGCTTTTAGGCCCAAGGGGGAAAGGAGTCAGAAACAACAATCTAAATAAGGGCAGAAAAGAGCATGGATTTTGGCAGGAGATGGAGAGGATGAAGGGCCATTCATTCTTGCTTGGCCTTTGTACTATGTACATTTTTCAACGTTACTTCTAAGATCTTGGCAACGGTTAACCCCAAAATCACCAGCCTGTCCTCAAAAAGAACTCTCCATTTTCTTGTGCTTATTTATTTCTCTATCGACCGCGACTCCTGTATTGCCAGGGTGACCTTTAGACATCGCTATTGACATGGTGAGGGGGAAAAGCAGATGGAAAACGAGAGGATAGACAACTAAAAGATCTGAGCGAGTTGAGATGATATGATGGCTGAAGTTCAAATACCAAAGTAGCAAAAAAAAATTATTATTCAGGAGGTCCCAGTACAAACATAACTAAGGTTTCCTTTCTTTTCTGAATGCAAACTCAGCTGCTGATGGATTGTTGATATAGTCCACACCCACAATGATTACCGCAGCATGGTAAGGCAACAAACTCAGCAGGCGTAAGGTGTGGTGTGAAGTGAGGAGGAGGGCAGGGTGGGGCAGGGTATTGCATGAAACTCTCTCTATACACCAAAGGTTGCCTGATAGAAAGGAGGCGTGTGTATGTATGCGACTCAAAGGGGGAGGCAGAATCCAAAGGTCGTGGGGGGGGAGGGGAGAGAAAGAAAAAAGAACAGGCCTGACTAAGGCAGTGACTGACAGCTGTCAGGAGAGAGTCAACAGTCAGCCAACACTACGTCAAAGACCCCAAGGGAGACCACAAAACAAGCACAGAGAAAAGCATGTGGGGGGTTGGTGCTATTGCTAATGAGTGAGTATTTCTCTCTGCTCCTGATCACACCTCTCATTCTACACATGCATACAGTATTCATATTGATTCTAAACTCCACCCGAGACATTTAATTGAGAAATCAGAAAAACTAACAACTGTTACTACAAAAAACACGTGCAAAACTCAGTGCTAAAGTAGAAGGTTGTGAGAGTAATGAACTTTACCTACACCTGTATCTGGGTGTGTGAGCATCAGACAAAAGAGAGTGCATTTGGCAATCTCTTCCCCGAAAGGATCATGTGAAATTAGGACTCCTACGTATTTATCATGACAATAGCCTATGATTTTCCAGGCTCATATTTTTAGAGATTGGAATGATTTTCATCCAATTACCTATGTACACCAATACAAAACTTTATGAGTTTATGACAGACTTATAAAGCATGGATGTATAAACACAATATTTCTAAAATACGATAGAGTCTTAGAAACACAAATTTCTAAACTCTCCCAGGTCTGGAAAATATTTCAATCCAAAATCATTGTTTAGGAACATTTAAAGGTGCCAAGACTAAACAGGGTATTTGCTTTAGAACTTTGTTTTTTCTGTGTGAGGGTGTGCAAGCAAAGGCAAAAAAGAAAGTGACAAAAAAGACATGACAGTGAGTGACAGCAGGAGAAACAAAGAGGAGGCTTGATTACCCTTATAATAACTAGTGTGGATTATTCAAAACCACCAAGATGAAAATCATGTACTCCCACTGAGCTCACAATACCACATGGCAGGCTTCAAATTAGCCTCCAAGCGAGGCAAGCTTTCTTCCTCGCACCTCGTTAGTTTTTTCCTTCTTCTCCTTCTTTTCCCTCCTCCATTCGATTTTTGACACTCACAAGTCTCAGCCATCAAGTCATGAAGTCAAATTAGAAGTCGCTTGCACAGCCCGTGTTAGATCTCACATGCATGTGAGCTAAATGTGTGTAACACTGAATGTGACTCATTTGGGGTCTCTGCAGATACAAATGCCACCAACCACAACCTCGGCTTCAGGCAAGCAACTAAAAGGCCACAAACCCACATAAACATCCACGTCTCATTAGAAGGGAAAATGACAGGGAACATCTCGATGACTATCTGATTGGCAGCTCATATCTCTGCGGTCATCTTCCACATTCCCCCAGAAGATAAACACAAAGAGCCACATTGAAACCTTCAGGTGTGAAATTCCTCTCCTGAAAACATGCCGTTTCCCCAACAATTCTTAGACCCCCAGAAAAGAAAATATAAGAGAAGGGCAAATGGTCTGTGTTGCGCTGAGCTGTGGAGTGGAACACCTGAAATAGTTCTTATCTCTTAAGGGATGGGAGGAGGCGGAAGATGTTACAGCCTGCCTGCCAGAGGCTAGATTGGCAAGCGATCGTGTAACAACAAGCCTTTTCCAGACGGACAGAGACTAAGAGAGAAACAAGAGGAGGAAATGTGTTGGAGAGTATGTCTATATGTCTGTATGAGAGAAAGATGGTAGATGGGAGGGAGTGGGGCTCTCTGGCGCTGGAGAGTTGGCTAGTAAATGATTCCCAGTGGTCTCGGCTAGCAGCTCAGCTCCAGTCCAAACATGCCTGTCTGCTCTCTAGAGCCCAGCCAAGACAGCTAATGTAGCTGGCCACCGCTGACGTCAGGACCAACACTAGATAGGCTTTCTAGACATTACAGGCAAACAAAAGAGAGTTTTGTTTTTGCTGGTTTTTCAGCTTCTAACCATCCGCCACCTTTCTTTTAGGTTCAACTTTTGCCATTTTATAGGAAAGGCACAATGACTGCTGGTCTCTTAGCCATTATGTAACTTTGAAGTTTTGGTAGACCCCTATTTCTCTAGGTATAAAGTGAAGACATCTATTGTTGGACTTTTCCTATATACCAAATATGAGTTAATATCCACCAGGGGCATGTTCTGTACCGGTTTGGCAACTGACAAGTTCAAATAAATCTCTACACTCCACACAGTGTTCTGTAAGTGTTCAATAAATAATATTTACTAGCAGGAAGAATTGGATTAGAATGAGAAGAATTAGAATTGTTCTGATTTAATCAGGGTTGCTAAAATTCAGCTGGTAAGAATGGTCACCAGAACCAAGATAAATGAAAATAGAGTATTATGAAGTTTTCAGAAGTCATTTTAGCTGTTTATAACTGTTTACCTCCACAAATTATAAAATGACATGGCTACAAACAAAAATAAATTGATATATAGAGGTTTGAATACACAGCTATAACATGACATACATGTTTACAGGTAAGAACTGGAGACAGGAAGTGCCACAATGACCAATTGGAGGTAGAAAATGTAGGTATAAATTCGAAAAGATAGACAGACTTTAACCACTAAAAGACAAGGAAGGTGGAGGGCCCCTCTGAGACAAAGGAATCCATCATCGTGCTCAAAAGGCTGCAATGACAGAAGTGGCATGCAAAAAAATTAAGGAGCTGGCTACCAAGCCAGTCCCATCAATCCCTCAGTTTCATCACTGCCGGCCAGAACGACGTATTTTGTTTAGCAGGAGGCGTTGGTTGCCATGCACCGAATGGGAAGAATATGATAAGGGGCAGTTTGGAGGGATGAGTAGTGGAGACAAGATGGAGGAGAGGGAGAGGAGGGGAAAAGGTGGTATGAGGGACAGACAGTACCAGGATGGTGAAGGGGGGATGGAGGATGCGGGCAATGGGGGTAGGGTGTCAGAGTGGTAGAGGGTGATGAAATATTCAGCGAGAGTGTGCCTCTGGCTCCCACCCCCTTTTTTTTTCCCTTTCGACATCTCTGCCTGACAGTTTTATTTATTGGGGTCCCTGTGGTTCAAGGAACTCATTTGCAGTCGTTCTTCCTTTGCACACTAAGCGAAGTAAGGCAGAGAGATAAGGACTGAGGGAGGAAGAGAGAGGCTGAGAGTCTAAAAGAGGCTGGGAGGGAGGTGGTGGGGGATGGAGCGTGCTGGCAGCTCTGAGCTGACATTCATGAACAACTGAGCAGCTTTGTGTCAGAGAAAAGAGGATAGAGGATTGGAAGGCGGGACAGGAGGGGGTTGGAGGGAGGGAAGTCACAAGAGAAGGAAGCCGGTTTCTCCAGCCACATTTCGGTTCCAATCCAGCTGCTCACCTGTCGAACGACAAGGTGAAAGGTAAGCTTCAAAAAGCTGCTTACTAACCTGCCCATCGGCCTAGATGGTTTGATCGCACCAGGACACTATTGATAGTCTCTGAGCAGACACACAAGCTAAAGATGCAATAACAGGCTCTTGAAAGAGACAAGAAAAAAAATCAATGAGTTGCACCATGCCCTAAATCCTAAAGGTAGCCAGGAGGGGGTAGAAGGCTCCTGAATGGGTATATTGGAAAGATAGCTGTCTGTAATACGGTCTGATAAGAAACAGACAATGTGATCAATAAGTAATGTCCAGCTCACTTCCAGAGAATTTATTCACCTGAGTTAAAAGAGAGCCTAGACTGGCAAAGTTCAAAACAATCAAGTTCATGCAAATAGTGCACCATATACAGTACTTGATTTAAACTAACCACGACCCTAGAATTGACAAAACAAAATGATCACAATTGCTGTTGTGAGGATGTGGATACAGTTAACAACAACATATGCTGCAAATGAAGGTAAAGATACGAAAGAAAAAGTTAAGGGAAAGACAGTGAGGGAATAGGGATACAGGAAGTCAACAAAGCAGTGCAGAAACAGCTGTGATGCATCCGTGAAGAATGCTTAAGTCTTTCCAAAACTTCCTCTTTCAAAATCTCTTCGTAAAAACCTCAGTCACTTTGACCTATGCTTGTCTGTTTCAGACTGGGAGCTTTAAATATGGGTGGTGGCTATAAGACCTGATATTCCTGGCCTCCATCCTCCCACACAGTAGCCACACTAGTCACGATGCCTGCTACTCCAATCACAAAAGCACCGTGTCACAGAGGAATGGAAAACAATGACAGTCACGACTCGAACATAGGCAAATAAGACTCCCCTGGCCGCTCAACGAGGGAACACACAAAGATAAAGACATTAAAAATGAATGTTGGCACATGCGTACGCCCACATAAGCCCAATGCGACCAGATGCATGTGTACAATAGGACAATGAAATTCACAGCAAAATCCACCTCTCTCTTGATTGCCCCACAACACACCTTGATTCCCTAAGCTCATTCCAACATCTTCCTTCGACTGTGTGTTTAAGCAATACAAAAGGGATTACACAGGTGCAAAAATACTGTGTGATCAGCTTATTAATGCAATTTTCAAGGCCAGGATTTACATGAGAAGGGACTGAATGGGCCTTCAGATCAGCATTGTCTTTTCTTCCGTATACAATTTGATTTAGACATCCAGTAACAAATTAATTTCTGTAGCTTTCATTGATAGAACAAAGAAAGCAAATTATCATTGTAGAGACCAAAGACTCTTTCTCTTAAGCTACAGGCATAAAAAAATGCTTCTTTTTTTTACTTCAATGATGGCAAAAGGACACGGGGATCTTGTCACACTGGCCATTGGACTCAGTTGGTAATTTTTCAATTCTTTGCACTCAGAAATCCTCAATGCAATTACTCTCCAATGATTTCCAGTAGAGCCAATAGGGTTGATTAACTAGCATGTAGATAAGGTGGTGCACAGGTAGCAAGACTGGAAAGAGAAACATATCGACCATGTGCATTGAGCTGTTTTACAAACAGCCTCGAACCGAGACATAAACAGTCACAGGTACACAAATCTTTCTGTATGTTACGGCCTTTATTGCCCAACGGCATGTGTAGTCATCTCATCAACTATCCCCAATATTCCAGGGTATACCATACACAAACACAGCTGGACGTATTACTGAATGACTCGTCCAGACCTCTTCCCTTTCATCTCCCCTCCACCTGTCATGTCGACTTTGGCACTCCCTGAGGGATGCAGAGCGCAGGAAATTAGGTAAGGGTGACTCAGAGGTAACTGCAGACAGATTGTTAGGTCTTTTTAGTTTGCATCTGTCTGATTGCAGGGACAATGGCAAAGCTGAGCTCCATCCGTGGTTACTTGAGTGAGACAAAGATGAGAGGGAACCGTGGGTTTGTGGGGAGAAGGCGGGGGGAGCATAAGGACGAGAGGTGCCTGTCAATGGGAGCGAGAGAGGAAAAGTAGAGCAGATATGTAACAGTGTATTCTACTGGGACATATGGAATGACAGCACACAGCTTCCTCCTTCAGCAATCTGTGCGCAAAATTTTGTCAATTTGCAGCCAGCTGAGCATCACTCCAGTTGGGCAGGGCATTGATTCTGAAATCAGGATGCACCACTCTCGCTTGACTCGGCGACAGCAGCCAATGCATGCATGAAGTATAAGCAAGGACCGTGGGGTTACAGCTCATCTTAAAGAGTGACTCAAGCATTGATGGTTTGTGAGCTGGGCAGTTTGGTGCTGATGCTTTAAGACAGGGACAAAGAGATGACTAAATGGGGGAAGTGCATTTGGAGGGGGATGGTGAGGGTGATGGCTGCCCGCCTGGTTGGCTTTTATTCGAGCATCAACGTGCATCAATGAGCAAATAGTCTCTGTGTTTCAAAAGTAACACAAATTTTTTTTTGTTTCTGTCAACTGCAATAATCAATAAAAGATGAAATTATGTCACTGCTTGAGCTCCCTTCATGTTACTTGACTGGCTGCTATACAAGTATACGTTCGCTTTATTATATGGTTCAGGTTTTTTATTACAAAGATCGTAAATCCTACTAAGTACATCCTTTCAATTCAGATCTGTGAGTGTAAATATAAGCTGTACACACAATGTCTCCTTAGCAGACAGAAGGAGAAGAAAGTAGTGCAGGCGAGCGTATTCTGATGGGCTGTCAGGAGTCAGTGGCTTAATACAGCTTAGATGTCATGAAAAAAAGGTCCTAGTTGATGCCAGACGAGGAATTAAGGCAGCTAAAGAAGCCAGCCATCATGGCCAAACAGAGGCAGCTACAGCCAAACTTGCAAACCGCAGCACATTTAAATTATAGGGCCTTGAGAGAGCTGTTAAGCAGGAACAAGAGAGGGAGAAGGAGAAAATGGGGGACACTGGGGAGAAAAACATAATTTCGATAATTACCAGATCTCGACTTCCATAAAACATTTTCCCTATAACGTGACACACACACACACACACATTCCTCAGACAAATCAGCATGTTCTAGCAAGCTGCTTTCCTAGCGATATAGCCGCTAGCCGGGGACATCTAATCCAGATAAAGGAGAACACATGAGGTGATCCACCCAGTCCATATTCCATGAACACACATTTCCTGGAAAAACAGTCAAACTTGAAACGGGACCTCACTTAACCAGAGAGACATTTAGAAAGATAAGTGCTTAAATAAAGGGGGTCTGCGGGTTTATGTCCACTTCATCTGCGACTACCAAAAACCACTCTGAATCACCCGGAGGCTATTTTTAGGTGTTTAGGGATATCAGTTACCATGTCAGACACTTTTAAAAAGCTAAGTGCATTGATTGATTTTTGATAGCCCGCCCCCCACCCCGAGTTAGAAGGAAGAAAGGAAATGAGGGAGAGCTTTTGTGCTCCTATTTTCTAATCTTACCCCGTATCACTAATCTCCCCACCATCTAGAGCATTCCATTTTGCTGCATGAATTATAAATTCAATCAATTTCTCAGGATATGAACACACAAAAGCAGTGTTAGGCCTTTTCGTGAACTTTCCCACTCATTTTAATATGATTCACACGCTGCTCTTTATTGTCACAGTCCTCTTATGCAGGACTACAATCAGCATATGAATCTGGAAGTAATGTAAACGGTAAGCAGTTCTTAAGAAAAAGTGTATCTGACTCATAACGAATCTTAGCGAAATAGGGTTACGACTCAGACGACAGGCAAAGTGAGGAAGTTGCTGTTCTGGGTTGGCAGTTGAATTATCATCTACATCTGGTAAAAAAAACATATATATATATATATATATATATACATATATATATATATATATATATATATATGCGTGTGTGGGGTTTTTTCTTCTTCTTTTTTATTGACGGGCAAGGCTTACTTCCAGCACACCAGTGCTAAAACAAAAAAAAAACACCACACACACATAGAGCGACATGTCCACACACCTACACACATGCAGTCATCTGCTGTCAGCGCTACGAGGCGCATGCTGAGTTCACACACAGACGACGAGGCCAGGATTTCCATCATAAAATTATCAGGGAGGCCATAGTGAACCACAGCTTGCTATCTCTGAGCAGTCTGCATCCTCCGATAAAAATTCTGACTGAGTGCAGGTCGGCGTCGTTCACTGGACAAAACCTTGCACACCCGAGTGCTCAGTTTCACCATCGGTTTGACATCACACTGATGCAGTTACGTACGTCTCACCGTTGCCCAACACCGCCAATAGGAAGTGGATGTGAGTCAGTCAGTCAGCTGCACACAGCTTCACACGTCACAATGTTGTTTAAGTGTGTTCGGCCTTATCATCTCTTTTCTCGCCAAGTTTCTTTCTGTGGCCGATGCAAAGCCTTTTTTTTTCTGCTTTACTCTCACTATTGATCATTTCAGTGAGTCATATCACACTGACTCAAATACATACTGTATTTAATAAGGCCTAAAGAGCTGTTTCACTGTAAGTGCAGGGTGTGGGCCCATCTTAGGACATATATGCATGCGCGGCTTCCAGGAACCCTATGCTAATACAGAATGAGAAGGCTGCCATCTGATGATCCAGCACTCTGTTTATGAGTGAGTGAGACTACAGTATACTCAATTGCCATGCAGCCTCAGCACACTTCCTGGAAACTAGCCAGTATGCGTGCGTGTATGTGCGCGTGTGCATCTGTGTGTCTGTTAAGTCCGTGAAATACAGAAGAAGTGGAGAGAGAGATTGTAGAAATAGAAACATGAAAGTGAGCATCAGGCTTCTTATGCGCTCACAAATAAGTCTTTTTGTGTGTAGTTTACTCTCTGATAGCCTCTCGCAGCAGCGTGCATGCACACCTCAACGCACACGCGCACACACACGCTATCGCAGACGTTACTAGGATACAGAAGGGTGTTGCTGCTTATTATATCCCAACAGCTCACACAGGACGCCTAGCTTGGCTTGTTTAGGGGGCCAAAATTAAACAATTGAAACATCATTGTGCAGCGTTGCACAGCTTGTATCAAATTAAGTAATTTCTGAACACAGCTAACTACAGTTAAAACTCTTAAAAAAAACAACAAAAAGAAACAAAGGGGCACAAAACATCCAGATTTTGAGAAAGCTCATAAGCAGAGAGAACAATAAATATAAAAATCTGTTAATTTACAACGTTCTTATAATTCAAAGCAAACAACTTCCTTACCTGAGTTTCTGTTAGACTCTCCAAGGCTTGCATTACTGACTGCTCTGGTCTTGATGCCTGAGACTGCACAGAAATAAAAAAGACATTTATGATTTATGTAAGCAGATGTATTTTTGCAGCTTTTAAATAAACTGAATGTGCTTTCTCTAATTTTATTCCAAGCTAAACCAAAATAACATTAGGACGAGGCTTACCATTAATCCTGCTTCGACTGTTGGTACAAGTGTTAACTTGCTCCCATCAGAGATGCCTAGATCCTGGAGTTTGCCTGAACTTAGTCGCCTGCAGGGTTACACAGATCGAGATAATTAGACTGTGCTGACAGTATCTTCTCTCTCTATAGACACCCAAACACCCCTCAGCAAGGAGTGCTTGGGGGACTTCGGGGGTGTTAGGCAGACTTCAAAACTAGTTTGGAAAAGAGCCGTGGGTGAAAAGCTTCATGAAAGAGATGTATTGATTGGGCTGTCATTTTTCAATTTCGACTATAGTGCAGCTTGACAAGTGCTCGCAGTGGATATTTGGCACTGCTGCCACTTGCCTAAGTGGAGGTAAGTACTTTCTTCTGGCTGTGCGAACAGGCAGAACAAACTGCAAAAGCTGTGACAAGAAACAAATGGCTCCACAACGCAGTTTTATGATTGGTGGCTTAAACAATTTTACAATTTTAGATTTTAGACAACCACACATCCCAAAATGGGTTTTCTTCATTCTGCACTTTGATGTTTGTTGCAGAACAGGAGCAGCCATACCTGCTCCAAAATATTGTTTCCCTGTAGATTGCGACACCCCACGAACACACTATTCATGTGTTGCTCTTCTTCTTCCCCAAGCAAAGGATACTTAGGACAGCCTGCTGCACATGCATAACCCAAATGTTACCCCGTGCAGCTGAACAAAGGCCGGCAGAGCCGGCTTTGCAGTAGGCCTACACTTCTGAGGCGCAAGAGGAGATTAAGAAGGGGGTGTTCAGGTTTTAAAGGATGATGTGATTTATAGGGTGATTACAATAGGTAGGAGGGGAAACAGATCGAAAAACAATGCCAACTGTTTGCATGTAAAGCAACCCCCCTTTCCAGTTTTGAAATAACGCCACCTGCGCTGCCTTTCGCTTGTTTAAGTTGCAGAGCGTTTGAGAGCTTTAGTCTTAAATAACAAAAGGGTTAACTATTCCTTCTCCCTTGCAGGCCTGCTTTAATACTGCTATGGCTGCAGTTCCTGAGTATTCAACAATACTCTAGCCAGTCGATCCCACTACATTATTATCCCAAATGTGAGTGTTGTTAAGCATCTTATCAATGTCCGCTGCCACATACGTGAAACTCCTCTTATGAATGCATGTTTTGATTCATACAGCAGAGCTACAGAGCCATGCTTTCTGCATTTGAATCAATCCAACTCTGCAGATTTCATCTCCCAACAGTCCTCACGCAGTTTTAGCAACGTTGTGCTAAAACTCACTCAGCAGTTTAATATGAACGCTTTTCATGTACAAGAAGACCACCGCAGGCAAGGTTACTCCTGCTATTCTTTCTGTGTGGACCGGGCAAAAAAAAAAAAAAAAAAAAATCACCTGAGCATGAAAGGGTTAATGCAACAAATGTGCCCATCTTAAAACTGCAGAATACTGTTAGGGCTGGTGATGTCAGTGCGCGTAAAGAGAGGTTTCTTAAAGGAAAATACCACATAGAAATCGCGAGATCGTTATCCTACACAATGCATTCTGTTAAAACACCACCGTCCACCTTGCACGATTTACTCACGTTTCTTTGTGCAGCAGAGCGAGTCTCTCTTTGGGTACTTTGAGTCTTTGCGAGAGCCTTCTCTTCAGTCCCTCCACGGTCTCCTCCTGGGGCAGGGAGAGCTCGAAGCGTGTGCCGGTGGTGGAGTGGATGTACAGATTCATGGAGGGTTCAGCCGGGACGGCCTCGCAGGACGAAGTCCCGCGACTGGTGCAGCTCCGGGCGCTAGGATGCTGGTCCATTCGATAACCTGTGCTCGGAGACGGCGGGGGGGAAGGGACGGGAAGGGAGGAGGGAGGGAAGACAAGACGAGCAAGAGTCGGGATGAAGAAAGGGTTTAGGAGGAGGAAGCGGAATCCGTCGCTTCGACTATCGTCTCTTGGAAGGCAGCATTCAGAGCTTTCTGTCTATTAACTCTTCCGTGCGTCCTCCGGGCGTCAGAATAAAACCAAGTCCGGTCGATTTCATGAGAACGTCCCCGCAGGAAATCGACTAACACTGCAGAGTGGCTTTTCTCTTTTTTGCTTGATCTCCTTATTTAAATCTCCTTGCAGCGGTTTTTTTTCTTCTTTTCTTTCCAAGTTGCAAGCAAGTCTTCCGAAATGCTACATTGGGCAAAAGCCAAACAGAAACGGAATTATATTGTCAGCAAAACAAAACAAAAAAAAATGTAGGCGATCGTATGTAATAACCTTGAAAAATGCGAGGTTTGATTAGAAAAAAAAATTACTAGTAATAAACTCCTTCTGAATGTTAACTGAGGTTGCTGCAACCTTCAGAGGAGCGGAGCTGCAAGCCCTGTTCGGCTTAGAAGCGAGAGGCTCTCCGCAGCGCTCTCAAACCTACAGCAGCCCCAGTGGATGTACCGACAATGAACATTGTCACAAAGTATCCCACTTCCACCATCGACGAAAATCCGCCCACAACCCCCGGAGCGACCGAGCCAATCGCGGCAGAGCTCTTTCAGGACGCTGCTGATGTCGGCCAATTAAAATGTGAGATCCACACCCACGTGGAGGGCAGACGAGTTTAGGCCATTCATAATAAATTACAGCATAGAACAAAGTATGTGCCCACACCGCAGAAGCTCAAAGCTGCTTGTCCGTGTTCCTTTAAATCTACCAAGGCAGAGGAGGGTTGGAATAATATGTTTATATCAATGATTACCGGCTTAACTAACTGGTACTCACACTTTCTATTATTTTCAAATTTCTCAGCATTAATTTCTAAACAGACTGCGTGTGAGGGGGAACTGTGCGACACGCTCAAAATTGCACTTCTCAAAAATAACTACTCATCAGAGTGCAGACTACTATTCTGAAGCACCATACTGTAAAAGTATCAGTATTAAAGATAAAGTTTCTGGCAGTTTTTGGGGTTTTTTTCTTTCAGGTAGCGCTATCTACTTTAAATGTCTGTTGCAAACCGTAACGACCTGTTTTCAGCAAGTCTTATCAGATATACTGTAATATTTATAGAACTTCCCCCATGAGCCCAGAAGCATGCAGTCGTGCGGCATCACTAAAACGGCCGAGAATATTATGCAAATGTCCACATTGTAAACAATCAGCTATTCCCGTAGGGAACAAGGATACCACGTAACTCATAATGGGTCCTGTATTTATCCCACGTGTTCCAGCGAAAAGAAACCGGAATACGGCAGCCAATTGAGCATGTTCGTGCAAGATGTTACATCATGCACTGCTCCAATCACCTTTTGTGATCCTCTACTCTTAATTTGAAAAAAAAGAAGGGAAATGTGTCATAGAACACTTGGAGGTATATTTACTTAAGAGACGTCGACCCGCCTTCAGAGTAAAAAGAAGATCTCTGGGCAAACTGACATTAAAGAAGATACTCAGTCGCCCCCTAGTGGAATAGGCTTCCACAATAAAAACCTGCAGTCGTGCCATTCATTCTTTAGTAAACTAATATTATCAGTAAACTTATCATATATATATATATATATATATAGTTTCCTCCCTGATGTGTAGTGTAGCATACTTAGTTTTCACTTTTAAGTATCACGATACAAGGAGACAATTATCCTTCTATGTGCATGATGACACATCTCAAGTTCAAAGTGTAATTTACGACGAAATAAACTAGTTGCGTTGTTAGAATTTACACGAGGAAGGTTGACCCTTTCTATATAGTACAAAGCCCGAGTCAAGCTTTTCTGAAACTTCTCAACCACAGGCAAACTTTCTAAAAAATGTTAGAATTGCGTACTTACCAATTATTGTGGCGAAAACTGTAAAGCTTCGCTGGGAATTGAGCTGAGTTCCAGTCTGTTCCCCCAGCTTTGGTGTGTACGGCAAAACCAAACTCTTAGATAAATCCAAAACAATTTGAATATCCTCCACAACAGTTTTGTATCTCTTAGCTCTCCGTATTTCGCTGGCTGCTGTGTGTCCCAGCGCGCCTCTTCACGCACTTTAATAGCAGTCCGGGAAGTCTTGACCAATAGCAGCGGATATGTCCCAATGCGTCCGGCTGTTCTTGGTACGCCGGTGTGTTTCTCGGTGATAACAGCGTAGCCGGGAAGGTGAGACTCCTCTTTAAACCGGCTCCGTTCGGATATGGGTGGAGAGAAGAGTTCTTGTTGTGTCAACAGTTGATTTAAGGTGGAACTCCATCCTCGCGCCACGGCGGGATCACGGCAGTGGTGTGGGGGAGGGTCCACGCAAAACAGCAGCTGACAGAGGTATTCAATATCCAGCTGCGTCAAAAGCCGTGACTATGCCTCCGTCTCAAAGAGGGGGCTCGCAACTGAATGTAGACGCTATCCGGTGAAAGTGAATTCTCCAAGTCGGTCTCATACCACCTTAAAAGAACGTCAATGAAATGAAGCCTTCGCGTCAGGGGCGTTGCCAACCACTGACGACGTACGTGTCACCGGGCAACAGAGCAGGTAAACACCCTCCCCTGGATACTGGCCCTGTTCACCGGTAAACAAAAAACTCTGCTGGCAGGGTTCACCGCTTTGTTTAGGGAAATAATATACGCGCTGTCAAAGCTTCATGAGCATAAGCAAAACAAACAAATCACCGAATAATTAGTTAGACGTAATCAGTAAATCTCAATCTGTTAAAAGCATTATTAAGTAAAATACCCGGAATCAAACCGTACTATTCTGTCTTTATGACCAGATTGTATTGGGATAATTCGATTATATATTTCTGAATATGAATTGAATTTGTGTGTCTTGTGGGGTGCTTCATTTGTTGTACAATAAACCAGTTTGAATAGAAACCTTTAAAAATATTGGTGTTGTATTCCAGTCAGGCACAACATTATGACTTTTGACAAGTGTAAGAAATAACACTGATTACATCCTCTTCGTGCCATTAGCTGGTGAGTGTTATATGTTAGTCAGCAAGTGAACAATGTGTTCTGAGGAAAAAAAGCAAGCAAAAGAATATGAGCAAGTTTGACAAAGGACAACTTCTGATGATTCAGGACATCTCGAGAACTTCATGTCTTGTGGGGTGATCCTGGTTTGCAGAGGTCTTTACACGTATCTGTCAAAGGTGGGGGGGAAAGTGGTGGGGAAAACAATGGCAAAAAGGGTTTGATGTTTGTTTGATAAGGAGGGTGACAAGTTTGAGGTGCTGAATTTCCTTTCATATTTCCCCAGATCTTAATCCTACTGTGCAGTTGGACAAGCAACTCTGATCCATGGAGGCTCCATGTTAAATGAGTTTTTTTAAAAATGTTGACTAAGTCACAGATTTAGACCTTTAACATACTTCTCCCTACCATAACCTTTTGCACCTCTCCGACAAGTAGGCTTCTGTATTCATACAATTTTTGGGTGTGTTCCACCACAATGTTCCACTTGGAGATATGCAGTTTGCAGTTCAACCTAATTGTTAAGAAAGTATTATTTTCTCATTAAGTTCAATAGAAAGTTACAATATAAAAAAATCATTTTTTTTTTTTTTGTCTTTAAACTGAACCTCTATACACTGTAAATGATGCTAAGACGTGGGCTGTTTCCAAAAAAAATGTTGATATAAAGTCAGTCCATTGTAGCCTTGTGGAGTGATTGCTTCCATCATGATAAAGTTCACATCAAGGACACAAGCAACATGTGATAGTAAAAAAATAAATAATTACATAAAAATGGACTTGACAAGAACTGTCCCTGCTTGCTGCCTCCGGCTCAGGAGCAGCACAGACTGTCTGTCTGATAACAGCAAGCTACACTCCTCCCCACTTTGCAGGGGACACTGTGCCCCACCAGCATGTTATCATGCTGCCTAAGAACTGAATCATCCTTTTGTGCATCTGTGTGTGTGCGCGCGCGTGTGTGTGTACAAGGGAGAAAGAGACAGAAAATGCAGTGTGTGTTCAAAAGAAAACACTGGTGTTATCTCACAGAGGCTACATAAGCAGACAAAGGTGGCTGTCTTTTCGCAGCCTAGGCGGCTCCCTCTTGCTGCTTATCTGCCTCTGTGTCTTTATTCCTCACTGGAAGATGCTGACTCAGTGAAAGAAAGTGAAAGGAGTTGGTTCGACTCCTACTTGAAATGAAACCCCCCCTGTTGGAGTCGAATGCTGCACCTCATAAGCTTGTTTCGATGCTTGTCATGCTGGTTTGTGAGAACCAGCTAACTGGTTCTGATGTTTGTCTCTCCGGTCACTCGAGAGTCAGTTTCTTTCTTGGCTGCGCTTGTCAGCATTTTTGGCTGGGGTCGAACGGAATACCCTGACCTGGTTAGACCAGATTAAACCCTGCAGTTGAATTGAAAATCTCACAGGTTGCCTGACAAAGGCACAGTTCCCGCCACATGTAATCTAAATCTTGCCTCGTCTTCTACATTTCTCATCCTTCAGTCAAGCAAGGATTCGGGGTTCCTGGTGGGGAATTATGCTTTCTGTGTGTCATTTGTTTCAATATACAAACACCTGATGCAGTATGTTTTCTCATTCTGTCGCTGCTAATGTGACAAATGAAGGTGAAAAACAAAAGTTAATGCTCAGATTTGTCATCACGCAGCCCAAGAACCGCAGAGTTACTTGTTATTTGCTAAATGGGTTTGACGACGTTGCACCAGGATGCACATGGTGAAGCCCGTGATGAAGAACACAGGCGCAACCCCCACAAATAGCCATCTACATGATCATGCATCACACATACTTCTGGGAAGAAGTTTATTGACAGAGAGGAAGGCCATGTGGGCGGGTCGTAAACAATTCACACAGAACGTCAGATCTGCTCGGCGTGCGTGCGTGCGTGTGTGTGTGGTTGAGATTGTGTATCGGTCTGCGAGTTTGTGCATCAGAGCGTTGCTGTTGTGAGTGTGTGGGACATGTGTGGGCGTGTAAGTGTGTGTGGGTGAGCAACATTCCTATCCATCAAAGTCAGCTACGGGCCGCCCAGTGCCCCAGGAGAAAAATGAACCGTGCCCGGCGCTACTCAAGCCGTTGCTGCGGCTGCCACCATTTCCTCCTGATTCATCCTGAGTGGCTGTGAGTAGGACGGCCACACCTCGCTAACTCACAGCATGGCCACAGGAATCTGGCACATGAAGTAAGGATGCTCGCTTGTCATGCAGGCTGATGCAGACCGGATGATAAGACGGATCATGCAAGGTGTGTTCATTTAGAAAAAAATAATTTCTCGAGAAACACTCGCACAAAGAGAGGAAATAACGAGGAAAGCAGTCCTCGGAGACAAAGACCTACGAGCTTCATCTAAAAAAAATAAATAAATTCTTAATAGAAATTATGTAAAATATACTTAAAGCAGTTAATCTTTATACATTTTTTTTTTTTACAGTTTTCTTAGTCATTAAAATGAGTTAAATCAAAAATGGATGAAACAATTTTTTTTTGAGTTTTATATTGACTCAAAATTTTAACAGAACAGGCAATACTTCTCCATTTCCCTTTTTGTTATTTGCTAAATAAAACTGGAATCCCTATATCCTTTTATTACGACACTTCTGCCGGATTCTCCTTGACAGCAGAATCATAACTCATCTGAACTGTTCCTTTTAGAAATGTATCTAGTATTTCCTCCATGGTAAGTATATTTAAGTCACAAAATATTACTGAGATAATCACACATTAGGTATTTGAAACATACGTAGATGCTTTTTGGTTTTATTCATCTATTATTTCCGTATATCTGAGAAAATAGCATGTACGTGTTTTCCTTTAAGACTATTTAAGGCTAAAGCAAAGATGAGCAGTTTCTTGGCAAAGACTGCTTGAAGATTAAGAAGATCCCCTTGATCATATTCAAGGGGATGTTAAGGGCATAAGTCCTGTCGCCTGCATATTGAAATAGCAATAAATTAACAACTGACTAAGTAAAATGTAAATGTTTTTAAAGTGTCATGCAGAGACGTCAAGAACCCAAATGCAGAGCGAAGAAACACAGAAGACCAGTGAAAATGATATTTTAATTAACATCCATCCATCCATCCATCCATTTTCTGTTCACCCTTGTCCCTAATGGGGTCGGGAGGGTTGCTGGTGCCCATCTCCAGCCACGTTCCGGGCGAGAGGCGGGGTACACCCTGGACAGGTCGCCAGTCTGTCGCAGGGCAATTTTAATTAACAGAACCAAAAAATTACTTTGTGTTTTTTGTGTTTGTTATGATGCAAAGCACTTTGAAATGCCTTGCTGCTGAAATGTGCTATACAAATAAAATTTGATTGATTGAAAATAAATTCAGCAGGAGGACAACTGGAGGATCTGACACGAAGGGACTGAACTGAGGAGTACAGGGGACTTTATTACTGGATGCGATTCAGGTGAGTGACTGAGCAGGTGGAAATCAGATGTACAAGGGCAGAAAACTGAGACATTGAGGCCAAAGTAACACAATCACAGAAACAAAATGAATCATAAGATGGAGCAACATATTGAAAATAATTAAACCAAACTTAAAGTCCAACAGATCAAGAAGATTTATGTTTCCCGGCCTCGTTGTTATTTGTAATTTGTATAAATAACATCCACAGTTAATCAATAACCATTTTGAATGACGAAAAATAATATACTTGGTTGAAATTGAGGTTTTTATGATTTTTATTATTTGGTAGATTTGTTAGAAAATTATGAATCATGCTTAAGAAGACTAACAAATGGGTTTTCAAGATTCTGCAGACAATGAGGGATTGAGATGGTTTTTCTCTGTCAGCTCTGTGATTGCAGATAACTTATCGCTTAGTGCAAAATAAGACACTTGCGATGTGGAATTTCTACAACACAATAAAAGGGATGACATAAGAGTTAGCACACCTCTCCGATGAGTAATGTTGAAAGTCAATAATAAACTGCTGATCCTCTAAAACAAAATGTTTTAGCTGCATTATACTCGTACACTCAGCTCTCTTATGTTTCTTCATTGTTTGCTGATCTCTGTTGTGTTCTTTGAAACCTGAGATACGAGGAGGACAAAGCAGAAAGAGACAAGAGGAAAGATTCTTCTTTCACGTCTTTGATTTTAAGTCAAGACGCTGCTGGTTGACTACTCGATTTTTTTTCTATTTTGAAACAACAGGGACAATGTGTTATTTTTACAGGCTCCTTACAAAGCCTGTAAAAGTAAAAACAAACAGTGCAGAGGCTGTCATGGATTCGTCTCATCATTTCGGACCAAGCCTCCTGAGCTCCTACATGTGTATGATGTGCATGTACTGACTTGTGATGATGCACAACACTTTTATGTGCATATGATTCAGAGAAATTCCCAAGAGTTTAGTATTATGTTAATTGCAGTAATAAATTTTAGTCTCCCAGTGAATTCAAGTGAATTGCTTAAGTAACAAATTTGATCAGGCCTTTGTTAACTTTTTCTGGTACTTATACATGATTTTTACTGGAATCATGAATTTTGTCAAGTCAATTTCCTTCCAGGTAAGCATTTCTATAGGGTTGTTCAGATTTTCTCAGGGTAGATGTAGTTCCTGATAAAATTCAAATTGTGATGCCTGATATTGGTGTTGATTGTCAGTGTTACCCCCAGTAAGTCTTCGTATAGTGTGTTTTTAGTACAACCTATTACACTGTGTCATATTGTTTTTCAGTGTCAGTTCTCTCCACATTGCACTCAGATACCTTCGGACCAAGCAAAGTCCTACATTTATAAAGGTAAACCTTCTTCTCTGTCAGTATTCTCTGCACACAATAAACTGTATCTGCACTGACAGGCATTATGAGCCAAATTATCAATGAGTCATATCAGAAGACATTAGCATAGCACTTCACCAGACTAATCACAATTACCATTTATTTACCAAGCTTATACATAACAGCAAGGAATTTGACTTCGGTTCTTCTTTGCTCTTGATAAAGACAAAAAAAAAAAAAGCAAACAAGAAATTGTTTCGTTAATTTAAATACTTACAACGAGGGAAGGTCAGTCCTGGTGATCCTCTCTGCAGAGTTACTTGTTTGTTGCAGTTTAGACCTGTCCTGCTGAGGTTATCCTCAGCAGGACAGGACGAACACAGAACAGGCTGAGTAACGACTAAACTTTCTCAAGTTTGTGCTTTCTTCCAAACAGTGTCCATGTGTGAGGACCGAAGGGTGGCTCCAAGGATCCAGTAGTATTTGAAGAGTATTTAAAAGTGTATGTTCTTTTGAGTAATTCCGTACATTGGCTTCAATAATTTTGGTACAGCGATAATAATTAAAACGTGGAATAAAAAAAATTATTTAAATTGTTAATGTATTTATTGTGAACATCTGAGAAAGCTTGGATTTTGCCGATCTACCTAGCTTCCAGTGGAGGTTAAATAATCTCATCTCTGTTATTCCACAAACTCTGGATTACATAACCCAAAGATGCCTGGTCATAGTAGTAGCGAGTAGTAACAAATGTGGTGTAAGAAGAGTGTTACTTTTTCAAACACAGCACAAAAGAACACAAGGTACTGTGTTGGTATCTGAAAAGGTGTCACATGAGCACACAGTGGAGAGGGGCCGAACAGGGAATGTTTTTAGTGCAGACGGGCCCTTCGATCCCACACCTGCAGAAAGGCGCCCTGTTTGAAGTTCGGCCCGCTCGCCCTCCCGGCTCACAGCACAGATGATTGGTGACACATCCATCTCGGAGTTCTGCGGCCTCGTACACCGAAGCAGACACCGCGCCAGGGCGAGTGTCGGCGAGAAAAAAGGGAGAGAAACTGTGCGGAACATGCGGTAACAGTGGACAAGAAAAGAAAGTGTCACTTTTTAGACTACGATTTAGTCACAATCACAGTTTACAGTAACTGCCGAACATCCAGGCCAGGAACATTCTCCACCAGAGCCCCCATTTCCAGAAACGCGAGTCACGACATTTCTTCTGGGAAACTTTTTTTTTTCTTTTCTTGTTGTTAAAACTTCAGCGGAGACCTACGCATCCACTTCAATTCAAAGCAGAAAGTTCCTCATGGAGATGAGGGCATACATTAAAGCACGATACTTTTCTGTTGCTTCAGACTGAGCGAATACCAACTGGACCCGTCAAGATCTGTTGACCGAGCGGCTCGTACGAGTGTGCTGGATTCCTTCCAAGGGTTTCGCAATTGTCCTAACTGCATTCAGACTTCACAGATGGTGCATTCATCATAGGGTATGGTATGGAGTGTTTATATGTCCCTCCACAGTTATGAGTAACAACATATACTGCCTGTATTTTGTTTCTATAAAGGACTTAGAACATGTTAGTCACTCCTTCCTTAGTCAACACATTCCCAAGTGGAGGGTAAAATGATGAGACGCTGCATGTGAGCCAAGTGAGTAATGACAATGCCGTTCCTCATATTTTGGTTCGGGGGTTTTGCAGCATTCTAAGTATGCTCTGACTCTACAGTTTACTCACTTTTTCTGGCTGAACTGGAAAAGAAAGGAGCACTTAATTAGCTGCCATTTTATAACAATGGAAGGGTGATTTGCTTGGTGCAAAGTGTGGAACACATCCAAGAGGAACGCGTACTTGTAAAAGTGCTTGTTCCTCTTGAGCATTTTTTTAACGTTACAAATGCAGCCGAAAATCTGTTTTACTGGGAGCGTCTGTTAAAGTGGCAATTAAGTAAAGCATGACTGTGACACGGAAGAAAAATGATACATGGTTTCAATTCGCTTTACAAATAAAGAGAAGTGTGTGTTTGCATTTTTGCTTCATGCTAATAAACATAAATCAATTTCAGTGCAATAAATTTACTCTAGAAGTCGCAAAATCCCTTCACTTTGTCCATCTGTTTGTAATTTAATCTCACAACTGTTTTATGGTGGCCTCAGGGGTTTGTTAAAGAATGTGATGAACATACAGCATCACGAGGACAATGGAGCACAACAAAGTGGTCAGGGACAAGGTTTTGGAGATGTTTAAAGCAAAGCTAAGTTCAAAACAGTATCCCAAGTTTTGAAGGTCTCTAACCTAAGAAACGGAGAGAGTATGGGACAACTCCAAACCCATCAAGACATGGCCATCCATTTATTCTGGCAGGCCAGACTAGGTGTGCATTTATCAGAAAAGCATCCAAGTGACTCTAAATTACTCCACGTAACACCATGGTACACCGCAGAGATCCAGAGCTGAGTTGTGTTAATCTGCTGACAGGGAAGTTGAGCATTCCACCTATGCTGTCTTCATAGAAGAGTGGCTTGAAGAAAACCATTGTCAAAAATAAGAATTGGAAAGTCCCTTGTCCCTTTTAGCAATATACTAATACTAAACCCACACAATGAGCGAGAAAGGAACAATTTATATTGTTTGTGGTTGTTGTAATGCGACTCAATATGAAAAAGTTAAAGGGTAATAAATACTCCTGCAGTTCGACATTCAGAAGACTCGTATTCAGGAGGCAGTTTTCACATGATATAAGATATATATACACACATAGAAGTTCTTGTAGTCCGTGTGCAAAGTCTTCACAAGGATGTTGCATTTACTTCCATCCAATTTTCAATCATTTCTATAACCAACCCTGATGCTAATCTGAAACCAAACCAGTACTATTACATGCCTAACCCTAAACTTCACCTAAGCTGAATTCACACCTTTGACCTAAATCTAACTCCCACCCCCACATCAGAACATCTCCAGGTGTTTTTCGGTGGGTTCTTATAACATAGTATTTGCTGGAAGAATGGAACTTACAAGGTGAGAAAAGCTAAAACACACAAACACATAAGTTCCCCCCTAAATTCCCATTTATTTACTACGAAACTCAGTGTCCTGCAGGAGCGTAATAGTCATCTTTGAAAATTCAGCCTCCTCATGTCTCCTGTGAGAATACAAAGTCCTGCTATGACTTGGCCTTTCACGTTTGTAACACAAGGCTTCACACAGCTCGGCATACTCTGTGCGTGTGCGGCGAGACATTTGTCCCGTTCACAGTCTTTGTGTCGTGATTCCGTGCTGTCCCAAAGTCCTGATCTGGGCCTGCAAACCTCTCACTGTACAGCCTATTCCAAGTGGTATAACTACAACAGCCCCCGCAAAATCAACCTGGTAATTGCTGCTTTTTACAGAGCCGGTCTGCTCTCACTAAAAAGGCCCACAATAGGACAGCCGGGAACTGGACCGAATGTGTTAACTGAGCTAATGAAATCCACCCACAGGACACAAGCCGTCCACGATAAGAACCTTTTTAGCTGTGAAACTCGACCAAGCTGGGAGGGTGTCAGCTCTGCGTGTTTGTTTATTTGTCTGTTTGGCTGCCCACGGCTCGGTGCTGGAGGGATCCGTGGTCCGACAAAGGTAAGGTGTCAGCGCGGAGAGGAGAAAATAGAACAGAGCAGAACAAAGTGGAGAGATAGATGGGAGAGAACAGGAGTAAAAGAGGGAGGAGGAGGAGAGAGAGAGACTCAGGGCAGGAAGTGTGGGTGTCTGGGTAGGTGGTTTTGGCAACACAGAATGGACTTCTTGCGTATTTCTTCTGGTAAAACAAAAGATATGGACTTTCGCAGTGGCTCTGCCCATTCACCAAGCGGCATTAGTTGTAAATGTTCCGCTCTTGGAGGTCAACGTGAAATGAGGGGGACACCAATTCAGCTCACCAGCTCTGTTTTATGAGCACCACTACTCCCAGAAGTTAAGCAGCGAGAAACAACTGATAGCAGATAATAGCTATGAATGTATGCAAGCGTGTACATGTGCGCGCGTGTGTGTTTGTGTATTTGTACAGTACACACTGGTGATGAATACCAGATGCAGGCATTTCCTTTGTTAGTGCAAGCAAGTTCAGAACTTGCCAAATCGCCCTGCTCCCCACCCACACAGTTGAAAACTTCCACACACTCCCACACATACACACACACTCACTCTCTCTCCCGAATCCTAGCCCACTAATCCTCCTCCGTCCCAGGCTTAGGGGTAGCCAAAGCTGGAGGCTAATTCAATCTTGGCTGGTGCGCCTCTGCTCTGTCCATCTCCTGTTGTCTCTCTGTTCTCCACCCTTGAACTTGTGCTCTTTCTAATTAGTTCTCACTTTTCTGCTTTGGTACCTCACTTTTTTCTTTTTTTTTGAGGAAAAGATCTCTTCGGGTCTTTGCTTTGCTTTCTGTATTTCCCCCCGTTGTTTGGACCAGGCCTTAAGCCTGTAGCAGGTCTTCGCTCTACAGCTGACACAGAGTAATTTAATCGTGGATTGCGAAGGTCACTCCAGGTCACATGATCGAGGCGTCAGGTCGTGCTGAGCTGATCTCATTTGTGACGTCAACCAAGAGGAGTATACAGCAGCCCTCTCCACCCTGTCTCCCCCTTTCACCTACCACAAATAGCCCTCCGTCCCCACTGACAACGTCATCCATTTCTGTAACCCTCTGACTCCGCCGCCCCCTTCTCCTCTTATCTTTTCTGCGTCTCTCCTTCTCTTCCCCTAAACCTTCCAACCTTTTGTCCCACCCACCACTTCCCCCTGCCCATTAGTCTTCCCCTCACTGCCATCGCTCTCCGTGGTTCTGTTACGATAACAGCAGTAATTCCATAAAAGAGAGAGTTCACTGGACTTTGGGTTCATTGCACTTTGGCAGACATAGTTGCTGCTAGCAGTCCAAATCAGGGAAACCTTCCAGGATTCCCTTCTAAAAAAAATAAAAAATAAATAAAATGCTATGAAAATGCTGACAATTTCATACATGTGAACCCAGCCTTCTGCTGCCTGCTACATTTCTACCACTTCAATAAAAATCTTGTGTTGTCGCTGAAATCAATGAAATGCTGCAGAATCTTGAACTGAGAACGCCACCAATGACGCGGAGTTAAATATTTACTGTGTATGGGTGGATGACAGGGGAAGCCAAAGTGACTCACAGTGGAAAGGCTGCACTGACCTGTGATGTTGTGTAGCTGATGATCAAAGAGAAGGCTTCACTTTAATCTAATACATGACGAAAGCAGCATTTCCTGTGTTGTTTCAGCTGAAATGCCCACTTAGTGGATCCTAGACTAAAATAGCTAAACTGGAAAACAGCTACAAACAGCAAGATAATATCAAGCAATTCATTGCAGCTTTAACACACAGAAAAACATCTACATATTATTAATAGCTCCAATTACCAATAGTGCCTTGCCAAAATAGTCATAATCCCAGAATTTAAAAAAAATATTGCAGCTACAACAACAAATTTCAGTATATTTTGTGTGAAACATAAAGCAATGCATAATAGTCAAAAGGAGGGCGGGGGGAATCCCATTTCCATTTGCTAAATATCTTATAAGAGTGCATACATTCTCAACCACCTTTGTTCTGACAACCCTAAATAAAATCTTGTCCACCGATTGCCTCCACCCTTTATGTGTAAATTAATACAAGTGACTTGTATATCGGTGGATAAGCATCATCATATATAATATATTTACATTCAATTGTGATTGTTTTGTAGGAATCCATTCTCACTTTGATAATGAAGTTTTTCTGTAAATATTTTTTTGTCAAAAAGAAAAAAAGCCAAATTTTGTTGTGATCATGAATAATTTGTAAAAGCAACCAAAGGATAAAACATCCAATGGTCTGGATACTTTTCACAGGTACTGTATGTTTATCTTCAAGTATTAACCAACATTGGTGTTTTCTCTGCGTTATTCTACTACAACTTTTTCGAGCTACTACTTTCTCTTGCTTTTTGAGCTAAAGCAGTTTCAGAGTCTCGGGAAGGCCTGGAGGCAAACGTCGGGCAGCACGTTGGAGGCAAACGTCGGGCAGCACGTTGGAGGCAAACGTGCTGCCCGACATGAGACATGTACGCATGTCTCATGTCAGAGCCATGAGACATGCGTACATGTCTCTGAAATGTACGCATGTCAGAGCCATGCGTACATTTCAGGAAGAAAGTTGTTGTCTCAGATTTTGGCTGAGCTTTTTTTCTGTCTCGTTTTTCCCAAGTTCTCTTGCGTATGTATGGGTTGTCTCCACACATTCTGATTTTATCATAAAAAAAAACATGCATTCTAGATTAATTATAACTTATCCATTGGTGTAAGCACATGCATGCATGCTTGTTCGCTTGAGTGATAGATAATGTGTAAGAGCCAAATAACCCTGTTTTGAACACGACTGCGTTTGTATCAGTTGTTGGTTTGGGTTAGGGTTACGAGCTCATCGACTCGTGTGTGTTAAAACGCTAATGGGTTCCATCAATATACCAGGAGCGAAAGCTAATCTACTAACCTCTCTTTCTCCAACCAGACTTTGGACTTATCTATGTTTAGCCATGTCTACTCTTTCTTCTCCACGTTACTTGATATAGCCAGGGAGCCAAAAATGAGTTCACAGTTAATTAGTCAGTTGTGTCTATTTCTGCCACGCCAGATGACGTGTCTGGTGTTGACTGCTTGTAAAGGATGTGTTTATCGGGCCTCCGCTAGTGTTTGTCACACAATAGCAAGAACATGGAGGAGAATTTTACATAATCAGACACATTACATGGTGGGCTGGCTGTGATGTGCCAAGTTCAGTGCCAGTTTAAAGGGTAAATTGAGACTACAAATGGGAGCGGAGGCAGGAATTGACTGGAACACAGTGTGTTATAGCTAAATATGCAGCAATATTACAGGCAGGTCAGGTTAATTTGGGCTTCTGCTCTCCGTGGGTGTAAAATATCTGGTAGTCAACACAGTTTATGAATAGCACTGTGGGATGTTTCCGCTTGACATGCTCAGGCATTCAAATCAAAGTTGGGAATAATAATTAAAAGCCACGGCCACTTCAGTTTTCGAAGGTAATCAATATTTTTATGATCTTTTGTCAGATGACATTATGACTTTGACCTCTAGCTGATCACATTTCCCCACTGAAAGAACTAACATTTACTCTGTTGGTTTGTTCTAGTTTTACCATTGTAAACCTGTATGAAAATGGAAGGAACAATCAGTACTATACTAGTGTTAAATTCATCATTTGAACTACTATCATCATTTGAACTACTATCAAATGAGCAAATGACCAGAATGAAATGCAGCTTATTTAATCTACGTAAATGTTATTTAATGATGGATATGTAACTTAGTAAATTGTCATTTTAACTAAGAAATAAACTGACTGGCTACTTTATTTAGTCCAATATCTTATTAGCACACATAATCAACAATTCAATGCATTTAGGTTTATCTTTCATGGTGAATATGTTACTTGACGAAGTTCAAACACTGTGAGCAACAAAAAGAGTTTAAGTGACTTTGAACGTAACTTGACTGTTAATGCCAAACGGGCTGATCTGAGTATTTCAGAAGCTGGTGATCAACTAGGATTTTCAGACATAATCTTCTCTCTAACTTGCAGAGAATTATCAGAGAAAAGGGAGCATATCCAGTGAGAGATAGCTGTGTGGATGCCTGGGGTTAGAAGCAAATGGGCAGACTGGTTTGTATTTAAAGAAAGGCAACAGAAGTTAAAATGTAACAACCTTTGTTCCACATTGTTGGGACTGTGAAGAAATAAGGCAATTCTGAAGGCAAAGTCAGCAAAAAGAGGCAGACGAGAGTAAATAAATCAATAAATGAAAGTTATTGAATTTTTTTTTGATGACACTGAGAATATTAAACATAAATAGAAATATACAATATTAAGATAAACTTGTCTTTCAGATCAAGTCATATCATGCTTTGTCTCAGACAAGCCGTCTGCTTGTCTGAATGACACATACCTACACATTTACACATAGTTACCATATGCAGAAGTGAGCCTACTCTGAAATCTGACCTTTTCAGAGGTGTTTACAGTAAAACTTTGGCTTGCCATTTGGAGTATTGGAACAGATTCTTTTGGCAACGCTCTACTTGAGAGAACTGTCAGTAGCTGCATTCAGAGCATTTCTGACCAGGGTTGAAATGATGTGAAACATTCGATAACGGCTTTTTGTTACAGACACCATACGCTGCAGTGCAGCAGCACACTGCCATATAAAGCGCTTTAAAAAAGCAGTGATGGCCGGTGATTTGTTTTTTACATTTTGTCATGCTGCAAACCACTGTGTTTCAGTTTAGTATATTGGGATTTTATATGATTTCTCCTATCTGGCCTTTATTAAACTCTTAAGGGTGTCCTGTTTGCACACCAAAGTGGAACATATCCATGAGTTAGAATGCCCCAGTCAAAGTCCAGACTAAAAATCCAATGCAAAAAAATTGATTTTCACAGACACACTCATAACAAATCTGTCCTACTGCGGACAAAAATTGATAAATCCCTAGATTTTCAAAACTGATACTATGAAAACCACGCATCATTTCCTTCCACTTCACAATTTTTCATTGAAAATCCATGAAAATGAAAAATGTTGAAGCGATCTGAATGCTTCTGCAAGGCGGTTGGTAAGTTGGAGGCCGTAAATGAGCGATGGATTTCTGTGGAGTAATTTACACTGCACACAATTCACATTCACATTCACAGGATTATTTAAGCCTCGGTCGGTGAAGAGACCCCGGAAAATCCAAGAGGGACACTCTGGAGGGTTCATTCAATGAGACGGTGGAGGATGGTGGAGCTGAAAGAGGAACACAGCAGGGGGACGGTTGGAATCCACTTGACTATTTCCTCATTTGCAAGAGAAATGTGAGAAATATTTTAAAAGTATTAGAAAAAAATTCCACCCTCAAGAGAAGTTTGAACATTTCTGAAAACATTTACTTTTCATAACATCAAATATTTCTATATGATCAGTTGCAAAGGTGTAAAAATAATCTTGATCACAGGATTTCTTTTTTTTTTTAAGGCTTTTTCAAGTTACAGTTTTCATCTCATTAGTGACTTTCCCCTCTAATTATATCCATCACAAGCAACTCAGGGACATCAGCAGAGGAATCCAGGCCAGAGGCAAAAAGCTATTTCTGCCAGCTTTGGGCATCCTGAGTGGAAACTAGCTTATTGGCATATTTTCCAACGCTGCTCCACCAAAGAGGCTTGTGACCATGAAGCCTCGGAGAGTTTTCAGTCACACTGGGCGCAGCAACAAACGTCAGCCGGCACAAAAAGGATTAACTGGAAAGGCAAAGGTCAAAAGGGGTGTCACATTTGCAAGTCACAGTGCAAAGCATTCAACTTGTTGCACGCTCTGCTTCTGCAAAACTGTGACTTATGCGAGCACGTCTGGAAAGTCCTTCGCCAAAAGAAGAAGAAAATTCTGAAAGTTTTCTCTGAGATTTGTTTCTATATTTACAATTTGCACAATCTGCAAAAAAAAAAAAAAAAAAACGAATTGAAGGGATTTATCAGTCAGTTGAAAAGTTTCAAAAGAGTCCAGGTGGCAGAAGACACTGAATGATGCAGGAGTTTCGACACAAGAGGAAGGAAGAGAGTCCGGAGGTGCTGCTCTGGAGTTATTTACGCGCTGCCTCAGTTCCCCTTTTCTTTGGCATGACTGGGCGCACGCATGAGTACAACAGAACACACCATAGGGCCGTCACCTGCGCTAAGCGTGCCATTAGAAAGGGACAAATAAGAGACTACTTCTGCACAGTGGGTGTGTGCTCATTCGCACTCATGCGTGAATGTGTCATCTCGTGCCCAGGCACATTCAGTATGTGTTTTGGAAAAAAGGAAGGGGAGCAGATCAGCTGAAGACAGACTGTAGGAAAAGGCGCGTGAACCGGCCCCAGGAGGCAGGGGAAAAAAAAAAAACACTCAGGGCCTGATGGAAAAATCACATGGGACTGAGGGATGTGACCTGAGAAGAACGGGGGGAGAGAGGAAAACTACGTTCACTGCAGGGTTGGCTTATCCAGAGCAAACAGATGTTAGCCTTGTTTGGACAGAGCCAAGCGTCGTCTGCACCGGGATCGCTCGTATTTATCTGGTTGCGTTTGCTTTGCTTCACGAGCACTCGACCACCTTCCTGCAGGGGGGCTGCATTGTGACACTTACATAATCCGCGACACACGTGGCAAATGTTCCTCCTGTGTGTTGGCAATCAGTCACCGTGTGGCAATAGGGCCGCCAATCATGTATGGGAATTTTCTTCAGGTTCCTCTTGATCTACGTAAAAGTTGTCAAAGTCAACTGTCTCTGTCATCTTGTGGACAATCTACCTGATTTTATAGTCCGTCACGTGCACAGCCGCATATGTTCAATTTTTGCAGCGATTCAGTTCAATAAGGGAAATGTATAAATAAAATATATTGATCGCACACAGAGAGAAAAAAATTGTTTTATGTTCATTTTGAAGCTTAGTTTTTTCTCAAATTTGTAGTTTTACACAATACCAAGGAGAGGAGTTCAAATATTTGCTACCAATATGGAGGAGGCAAAAAGGTCACAGTAAAGAATCCAGCTGTTCACAAAGTGATGCAAACTAATGGAAAGTTGAGAGGGAGGAAAAGTGTGTTAGGAAAAGGGGCGGAAATAGCCTTGAGAAGATTACGTTGAAACTGATTCCTCACGTAGAGTGATATTTTTAAAGAGTTAATTTAGATGACTATGGTGAACAGCTAATAAAAACTAGAAGATTTCACTGCTGTGACTGAAATGTTAAAATCAACAACAAATTGTTTATGCACACATAAATGTTGATCCTTTGAAAAATGTATGACACACTTACAGTCTTTTTGAAGGATTACGCAGACTATCTTCTGTAGGATCATCAGTCTTATCCTTGACTATGTAGACCAGGACAAAATCCCTTTGTTGTTGATCTTGCATCATATTGCAACTTTCTCAAAAACAGAGATTAGAGATTTAATAATGTGTTAGCCATAAACATCAAAATTAAGACCTGCGATACACTGTACAAATACTTCCAGTGATATTGTAATTTATTGAGATGTACAACAGAATTATAAACTTATTTCTGTATATTATTCATCTTTCTGCACAGAAGTGGCTACAATGATACCCTGTGAAATGCACTACCGCATGTGCTTTCTGCTTTGTTGATGACTTAGGACAAATAATGAGAAACATATAGCCTGAAAGTGCCTCTTCGTTGGCCTCATAACTAAATATAGATCTGTGAATAGTGTTGCTGAGGTCACAAAAGGCCAAGCGTCTCCCTTCTCATTTCCTTGAACAGAACCAATATCCTATAAGTGCGTCGCTCGACCTTTGACACAGATTCAAAGAGCTCTCCATCCTCACCTTATGGACCTGACACAAATATTCACACTTCCTAAATTGGCACTGTACATACTGTACGCTGATGATCGGTTCCACCCTGCAGATACACACCGCTGCAGGGCGTCTAGCTGGAACGTCAATGCTCATTATCAGGAACCATCTTGGCCAAAGGTAACTTGGCATCGGCCCAACATGCCATGGACAGATTTAATACATGCAAGAATGCAAATTAAATGTCCCAAGCAAAACTATTCACCTCCAATTAGACCAGGATGTGTTTACCAGGATGCAGCTATAAAGGCAAAACCCTCATCACTTTTTGCTGAAGTGATTTTTTTCTTAAGCAAACGACGTGTTGGATTTGTATTGTATTTCTTTGAGAGCGATTGAGCCGTTTACTCTCGCTGTTCCGAAGCTGTGTGTAAAACATCTCCTGCTTTCTAATAGGAGTCTTAAATTAGCAGTAAAAGGAATTAAAAAGTGTGTGCTGTTTATCAGTAATGAGTAACCCAGTTGAGTTCATCAAGGGACCGCTTAATGAGAAACACATTAAGGATGTGGAAAGAAAACTCTGATGTCGATTCAAGCAGATGTGTGGCTTCAACCTTCCATGTAAGCCTACTCAACCTGGGTTGCTTTTGGGGGACAAGGATTTGCCTGAAGATTCTCTTCTTTTACTATCATTTTCTGTTTCATGGTTAAACAAATGTATTCTGAGGAGATATATATATATATATATACACAGTTTTTTAAAAAGACTCTTTTTCTTGTACGGCTGACAGCTTATGTGCTACAGCGCTTGCAACCGGCTACCCATTTGGAGTTCTTTTATAACTGTGCGCGTTTGAGTCGGCTGCTCATTTTCGGAGCGAATATGCCCAGACACTCGCATGGAAAGGACGGAAAAAAGCACTTTCCTCCTCTCCCACAGAAGCACTCAGTGCAGTGATTACCTGCCTTGCCACTCAGGGGGCCATTTGCTGCTACCACAAAGCTGATTATCTCACCCCTACAGCAGGCTGTTTGCGGCTTTGCGATTTTTCTCCCAAATGCCCACACTGCTATTTGTAGAGAAATGTTACCTAGCTGGCACAGGTTAAAATCTGTTTTTGTTTTGTGTGTGGATGTTTGTGTCTGGCTGAGTGTTTTTGCGGCGCTGCCTGGCTCTTCGTCTCTGGCAGGTGGATGGGTGGGTGTTAATGTGGAATGGAAGGCTGGAAGAATGCAGAGATGGATGACACAAGCAGGGCAGAGTGGTGGGAGGCTGGTGTCAGGGCCCCTACTCCCACTACCAGACTGGATGCAGTATCTGACAGCTGACTGAGAGTCTGCAGGCCCCCTCTTTGCACGGTCCCACCAAAAGGTCAGCACTTCAATCAGCTCCGCTCCCTGGATGCCTCTGTTTCTCTCTAAAACCGCCTTTCATGCAAACTTGGACTCGCTTGACCGTTTCTCACAGGTGAAAGAATTTCTGCGCATAAGAAAGCCATCCGAGGAATGTGTTTATGCAGCTGAACCACACTGACATCTACGGTATAATAAAATTTCGAAGGCAGATAATTATGCACGACGGATCCTATGTGTAATTTTGGAACACTCCGGCTTGTGGAAAATTGCAGTCCTCAAAGTCATAACCGGCTCATTGGTGAGAGCATTTAAATTTTCCAGACCTTTAATTTCCTCTTCATTCCTCTCTCAGGTCTCTTATTTGCCTTCATACATCAGGCACTCCTAATATCCCGTAGCTTGCCACCTGCTATGGGAATACACAGTCATTTGCAAAACTTATTCACAACCATTTTTTATTCACGTTTTGTAAGGTTACGGCAAACATTTTGTATTTTATTTGGGTTTTATGTGTTAGAACCACCATTCACTTTTTTCTACTTCATGTCTAGAGAATCTATCGGATCCACAAACTCCAACTCCTTTTGCCAATTCTTCTCCAAATTCATTCAAATTGGATGGGAGCTGTGTGTGAACATTTGCTTTGCATAGGTCTTGTCTTCAGTTTGTAGCTAGATTTCAATCTGAGCATTAACTGGTTCATTCAAACATATGACCGTGATTGAACTAAATTTGATCTAAAGCATTCCATTGTAGCACAGACTGTATGTTTATGGTTGCTGTTTTGCGGAAACCTCTGGTCCAGTCTCACGTATTTTGCTACTTCTAACAGATGCTGCCACACCCACGTGTCAAGGTTGGGATAGTATAAGTAGATCTCAAATCAATCAATTGCACTGGATTTTATTTAGGGGCACTGTGATAGAGGGAATTGAAAAATACATGTCACTTTTTTTTTCTTTTTTTTAGATATTTGTAAAGTGTTTTTGAAAACCATTTGTCATTTATCTAACATTTGTCTACCACACAAAATGACAATAAACTACAATAAGGTTTTTGGTTCCAACTTGATGCGGAAAAGTTCAATGGGTACGAATACCGGTGAGAGTATTAGTGAGAATAAGAAAAAGATTGTAGATAAATCACATTTTGTCACTGGCTAGACGTTGAATTCAAACTAGAACTTGAAATCCTCCTTCTTAGATTTGAAGCTCTTGGTAATTAAGCGCCGTCACAAATTATTGTTGTAATTTTTCCATATGTGCCCAATAGAAAACCCACTGGCTGAACAGAGCACTCACTGGCGGTCCCTACAGTTTGAAAACGTAGAACGGGATGCAGATCTTTTAGTTAGCAGCCTCCTCTCCTGTGGAACCAGTTCCCGGTTTTAGTTAATAAGACAGACACCCTGTCTACATGTAAGACCAAACTTTTTGTTAAAGCTTATAGTTAGAGTGGATCCACTTATTCTTAGCGATGCTGCTATAGGCTGACGCTGCTGGAGGACATACCCCGTTTTCTCCACCTGCTATTTTTCCCCTTCTGCTCTCCATTTATGAATTGCCTACAATTACAGCTGCCTGTAACTCAATGTTCTCAGTTGGCTTTCCTTAGATAATATTTTACCCTTATGAATTATGAACCAAGTTATACTGCATTGTAAAATGGCTGTATAAGATACAAATAGACTGATTTGAATGCATATTTCTGCATCTGTTTACCTTAAACTGTCTTATAATTTAGCACCTTATTTTGAACTATATACCTTTGCAAGACACTAGATTTCTTTCTGTAAAAGTGTAATGCAGATATTATCTAGGGTGCCAAGACTGCATTGATGTTTACAGAGTACAGCCTCCAAACAGGACGAGCCAGAAAAACAGATGCACCGGTCCATTGTTCTGTTTCCTGCTCATACATCCCATAAAAACATTACATTGACTTCAAGTAAATAGAAATTCAAATGTGCAGTCTTTTTTTTTTCTTTTTTATGGTATGCGCATGTAGCACTTTTTTACGAGTCACAGCATGCCAGTTAATGCATCATCTGTCCCTCTCTCATTTTGTTTTTACCCCGCCACCCTTCTTTTCAATCATTACACTATTTTATTTGTCCCGATTGTGACTGATAAATCCACGTGTCGCCAACTGCTGTCAGCTGCTTGAATTATCATTAACACCAAGTGTGAAATGTCAACGTGAGTGTGCATGAAGCGTGTCCAACGGTGTTCGTGAGCAGAATGAGAGCACTGATGTAAAAGCGGTGAAGAGGATTTTTGGTTCGAGCGTCCACTCAGAGACTCTGATCTGCATTTCAAGGCTGGGGAGGTTAAAGTTGGTCTGCTTGCCTCAGATCCATACAAGCTGGTGACTAAAGCCTGCATGAAAACGCCCCAAAGAGACACAGGAAAATGTTACACTGGCTCATAACGAGAATGTGTCATATTCCAGCCTTTACCCACATATAAAGACAATCTTATGCCTCAGTTCTATCGGCTTTGTGATTAATTTTATTGCCCTCTGCATCCCTGCAGAAAGCTCAGCCATGCTGGTTTCAATGCTTTATGTGATTGTCTTTGTTCTCTGCTTCAGAGGATGTCATGTCCATCAGAGAACTGAAAACTGTTGATCAAAGCCAAATGTCAATCCCACTGTTAGTTGTCAAAGGTATTGCTTCACTTTTTTTTTTTTTTTTTTTTACAGTCAGTTGTTATGAACTGGATTACAGAGACATTGCTTATCAGAGGGCTACACATTTGTATTCACAGTGGTGTAGCGATACACATGCATCAGAATTGTGTTACAAAAATCATTTACTGAGGGAAAAAAATACTCAAATCGAGCTGTCACTATTTGAAAAAAGTAACAACACTGTGTAACTGTATTTATCCACATTTTCTGATAGTTTCAATAGCAATTGCCATGTCTCACTAAGCAGTTACATATACTGAGCATGTCTCGCGTCACAAAGTAGGTGAAAGATCTCAAAAGGAATGCATCAGGTTACTCTAAAGAACTTCAAGAGCAGCTGAGGAGTTGCTCCAGGAAGTCTTCATATACTGTATGCACTTTCACCTTCTTATACCAGGAGCAGTAGATTTAAAACCTTTTTATAACTGAGTTTTTCACGTCATTATTTGATACCGCCATTTTTCACTGAAAGCATCCCAAGTAGCACATTTAATTAAACGCTACAATACCGTTTTTAATTAGCACAAACCACTTTTCAAAACACATTTCTTGAAACTGAAGGGCAAAAAAAAAAAAAAAAAATTGAACTCTTTCATGTCTGTTTCTGAGGTGACATCATTGTAAATAAAGTGACTCACATGGGCTGGTCTCCTGTATTCCCCATATGGTTTATTTAATAAACGTGCTACGCTACGCTTTCCCAAAGCTGTGACTCGCTTCGTTATGGAGTACCACTCAAAGATGACTCTGTGGACTGTCATAGCCTGGATGATGTTATTCACTCCCGGGTGCAGACGGTACAGTCTTTTAATTACAGTACATGGGGTATAGACAGTGACTTATTATCCCAGGCCCTTACTCAACTCGAAATGGCTCTCCAGTAAGGGCTCTCACTCAATACTTATCCCCTATTATCAATGTGCAGCAGTTATAAAGCGGGATGCTTTTTGCTGCCATGCAGCACTTAGACACTCGGGTCTGAAAGCCCATTTATGAGACATTCACTTAATCTGGATGCGCGTCTGAGGAAGACAAAAAGAAAAGAAAAAATTTTAAAAAGCACACCATGCCCTCACCTCACATCTATCCTGTTGACTAAAAATACATCCATAAGCAATCTGCACTGGAAACGCCACAACCTAAAAAAAAAAAACAAACAGCTTCCTCAATTTCAGAGTCTTTATTTTTCACAAACACCCAGCAGAGTTTTACACACCAGAGCCGGTCACTGTTGTGGAAAACACAAGGCCGCTTTTTGATGAAGAAATCAGAAGAAAAAAAGACAAAACTATTTGGTTTCACCTTGCCTCAAAATAAATCTGGATTGATGATGATTCCCTCATATACAGCCGTTTTTCTCTGAAATGCCACGTGCCGTGCATTGTGAAAAACCGATGCACGAGGATGAGTCTGCACTCTTTATAAATGTTGTCAGTTGGAACGAGGTTTTGATGACAGATTAGAAAGAAGAACAGAGAGAAGGATGTGAAAGGTGTCGACCACTGCTTTTTTTAATCCAACTGCGTTACTCACTTGGGTTCCCATCTGTGCCTTACTTTTTCTGATTAAAATGGATGACTTTAAAATAAAAAATAACCTAAATCTGAGAACGGCTTCAAATGAATGTGCAGCAATTACACCGCATAGTGGTGTGTGGAAAGCAAGGCTTTCTACACTCAAACTTACAAACTTCAATTTGTTTTAATTGGATTTTATGTAATAGACCAACACACCCCTGACTAAAATCAAGCACTGCCGAATACAAAGTATACTATAATCTAATCATAAATACAACTTTTCTATTAGGGTCTCAGAGCTCTGTTAGAGAGCATAACATGACAAAAAAAAAAAAATCAACCTTACACTTACTGTGGGTGTTGTGTTTTTAGAAAGGTTTGTGGTTCTTGTTCTGAGAACAATTCAGCACGTGATTGAGGTCACTGCCTCAGAGTGAATGAGAGCTGGACGCTGTGGTTGCAAACCAAGCGTGAGGCTCCGTTTTCCACAGAACAGACAGTGGAGACATTTTACTATCCTCATCACCGATGCTTTTGTTATCTCTCAGAAGCGGGCACTGCCAGCTCAATTTTTTGGGACATAGGATTGCAAGTAATGCTAACCCACACATCTCTTTATGGCAAGTCACAAAGCAACAGCAGTTGATACCGGGTCCCAGAACCAAAGAAATTAGAAAATTCCCAAGTTTGGGGGGTTTACTGACAACATTTAGGAATGGCATCATCATAACTTTAGTGAGGGATGTTTCATTTGTCATGACAAACAAAAAATGGGTCAGCTTAAATAAGGTTAATTACTCTCTGCTGCCATCAAGTGGTAGTAATTGCTGCTGCATGGAAAACTGCAAGCGATTGTGATAAAAGGACGCTACTGAATTGTATAAACAGATATGGAGGTTAATCTGAAACAACGGCACACTTTGAGCATCAAAATAACAGATTTAGGAAGCAGTTCACAAAGTAACTCCAAATAAATTTATTGTTAACTTCATTCACTGTACAAAGAAAGAATGGTATTTTCTGGACACTGACAGGTCTGAGCTGGAATCCCAAGAGGACAGAACATTTTCATCCAAGCAACAGGTTATCTGAAACCAAAAAGGAGAACAAAAACACAATAATGCGTCAAATGTCCAGCTTTTTCACTCAAAATTGATAAAAAGGAGCTGAGAAGTTGTACCGCAAGTCTACTCCAGAGCCTTGACGATGGCCTCGTTGGCTTCTATGCTGACCTGAACTTCTGCCCTTGCTGCCTCATCAGCTGCACCGACCAATTCAGACTGGGCTTTTTCAAGGTTGGCCTTAGCTGCCTGAAAATGAATGGAAGAAAAAAAAAGGGATGGAGCGATGAAACAAAAAAGTGAATTCAAGCTCTGCAATCTGGAACATGCATCCAAAGTAGGAAAATAATTCAGAGATCGTGCAGCTTTATGAGTCTGTTTTTTCTTAAAACAACAAAGGAGGATTTTTTTTTTTACAAACCCAGACTTTGTGCTCTTTTTTCTATCAGTTTTTACCATACAAGTAAAATTACAAAAACAAGAGTTTAATTCACATTTCAACAACAGACACAGTTTAAACTGAAAAAAAAAACTATAGGGAGGGAGGAAGGGATAGATGGACGATTCAACATTTTTACAGCTGTGCAAGAAATACGGTCCAGAAATAAATTTTTCTTCCAGACTCTCTTCTCCTTTTCCATATGTGTGTAGAACAGGAAAATACTTCAACTCCAAACATTTCGAGACTGTTGGCGTGCATCTCCCAACGGGGATGTCCAAGTTGAAATAGCCAGACCGAGCAAGAGTGGAAAGTGAGGACAAAGACGAGTGGAGAAAATCCCCACCGTCTCTTTGCTCTGAAAGCTCCATTTGTCACAGTCGCGATTAGAAACGAGAAATGCCAAACATAGCTGGAAGTTAAAGGTCTCCCAGTAGGGACTTGGCACATCTGCTATAACTCGACAGTGACTGACCTTTCCCGCCTTATTAACAGTGTGGGCCCATGTGCATTGTTACTATGGAGTGAAAGACAACCAGGAAGGAAAGAAAAAAAAAAAAAAAACTCATTTACTGCGACAGAGTCAAGCTGACAGACTGTAACACTGCCCAGAGCGAGAGACTGACAACTCTATGATGAGTGGATGATAACACGGCCCACCATTATCGTGACCAACATTTAAGCTGAGCTTCACCTCCAGATTGGTCAGATGGATAGGAAAATCTAATTAGAGTTAGAGGGAAATTAAGCCAATTGATTTTGCTTAGAGAACAACTTAGAAGAGTAAAACATAAAAGCTCCCCTCCTTTGTAGAGTTTGCGACTAAACGCACTGGACGTATACTTTAAAGGGAAGCTGGCGGCTTTGACAGCTTGAAGTGATAAACTGTGACATCGACCTCAGTGCTGCGGGTCTCCTCCTCAGACACACGCCATCACATTAATATCAAACAGAGATTTGGTCATCTGTGAAAGTCAAAATCCAAAGTCAGTCAGAGACACCTCCCTCAGAGGAAACCAACTGATTAAATTTTAAATGAGAACTTTATTAAAAAAAAAACAAAAAAAAAAACAGGAGTTGTTTGAAGTGATGCTAATAGCATTAACACATGTCTGGCTTAACCACAATGTGGGCTATTAAGCAGGTTTTCCATTTAATAACAGGATCACTTACATTGTTCCCTTTGTGTGAATGAATCCAGCGTGCCAAGGAGAGGCATGGCAACAAGCTTCCCGGTTTTACAACCCGCTAAAATATAACATCTCACAGTACCTACGGCTTAAACAGTCTAACAGAAAGGCAGTAGCTGCATTTCCATTGACCTTAAAATTGCACCAACTGGAATTATGGAAATAAATTTGCTTTATTTTCATAAATAAATGTAAACAGACCATTTAGTTATGATTTTTCAATAAAAGGTTTTTGCACAAGGCTGAGGTGCTTTCTCAGTTGTACAGACATTAGTGTATTTTGCAAAACTGCAATAGAAACACTTTTCGCATCACACAAGTCCTGTGATAAACAACCAGATGTTAGTACTGGTGGAAAAAACGAAGAAGATGACAGGTAGGTGTAGGAGGATGATGGCGCGGCATGTTTTCTTAATCACTTATCAGCTGGACAAACTTAATTCACGTGCGTTTTTAATTGCCTTTCTTATTTCATGGAGTCACTGCATTTGAGAAATTCTGTTTTTCGACATTACAGGAATATGAAAGGTTTGTCCACATTTGTAATGTAAACGCAGCTAGTAACAGTAAACAAATAACTAAACACTGCTCCATGTAAGCTCACGAGTTCCACTTCCTGTGTCAGATCTTCATCCTTGTCAAATGGACCGACTGACCCCGATGGCGTTTTCTGGTTTTACAAAACATATTCGTTTTGTTCTCTGAAGCTTGGAGCGTAACAGACTAAAGTTATTTTTAAAAAACACCCACATCATAGCTGAAATACGTTAGACATGCTCCAATTACTCCTTTTCTGGACAATACGCATTTCCAGTTGTGTTTGAAGTCTAACTTGCTGGTTCAGATTTTGAATGTGCTGCAGGTTTCTTGATGGAGGTAGTAGTTTAAACCCAAGAGAAAAAAAGGAATAAGAAGATTATTTCCTTTAATTCATCTGTAACTCAAAAAGCTTTAATGCCATCAAGCTTTTTGGCAGGAACCTTGTTGCTGGTGGTTGATGCTGCGCAGAGAGTTAAGTTAAGTTTGAGAGTTAAGTTTTAATGCATTTAATACACAAATTGCTTTGTTATGGTATTCTTTGGAGTTTTCAATAAAACAATTCTATCATAATTATTACTATAAATTTGATATTCCAAGTTATAATACTGTAAGAGTCTTGAAAGATCATAGTATGTAAAGAATTGACGTCAGTGCCTGTTTAGAAAGGAAGGAATGTGAAAGCAGGGTATAGATTGAAACATCACATTTATACAGTTATTTTGCCCATTTTGTTTTAATCATAGAGTATGTTAAAGACAGATTTTAGACCTTACGTCAATGACTTCATTTGTTCCTTGTGGTAATCTTTGACATAATTCAAAATATGCGTTCATGTAAAATAAGTCACAATTTAGCATTTGTTTTAATTTTTACAAATGTATGAACAAAACTGGATTTTACTCGAGCTCAGAACCTTCGACTGCGATGCAGCAAATTTCCATCAATTCCTGATTTTAGTGAGGCATAAATGATATGAAGCCATGTCTGAAGATCTGGGTCTTTCACAGAGCACAAACGCCTCTTCTGCTTGGGCTAAACTTTCGCTACTTCATTTGGTGCCATTTTTCATCCAGCCCAGTGTACGCCATGAACAGCAGAGTATTGCAGAGCTACTCCCAGCACCAGAAGCACCAGTCACACTGTTTCAAACTTTGTTAAGCCGACAGAGAAGTTCTTTCAGAGCAGAATGCACATGATCTGAGACTGCAGGGACAGATAACCTTTTACAAAGAGCTCAAGAGAAAAGCTTAATTGATGTGAAGGGGGGGAAAAAAGCTGACCGAAATGATGCCAATTGTGAATGAGTAACCAATGGCACAACAACACAACAAACTCTCCTCATGGCATTTTGTGAGTTTTGTAGCTTTAAAAAGCACCAAATATTCAGTTTACACACAAACGGCATTAGTTTTCTTATGTCAGCAAATTTGACATTAGAAAATGTCAAATTTTGTAATTTGACATTTTTTTTCTTATCTTATGAGGATAAGAAAAAAAATCCCAATAAAGCCTAGCTTAAACTTTGTTTTAATTCAACAATCAGATGTAAACATTCATTGGTAAGAATGTGCTGCACCTTCCTTGATATAGGCAGTAGTTTTTAATCAAGGACAAAAAGGAATGGCTTATAATATTAGAGTATGCCCTCAATGTCCCAAAAAGAAATCAGAGGACATTCCGCTTCTAATTAGCTTGAATACTAAAACATGGTGGGGTTGGTTAATTTAAATGCAGTTGTTGTGCAGAAGAAATTGTGATTTTTCCTAACTGTCTTCCTTATTCTTATTTAATTAATCTTCTAACTCTGGTAAACTTTACTGTCTCACCAAAAGAATGCCTAAATTGTTATGTAAAACATCTAGCAAATTAATTTGATAAACTGAAACCATACGTTTTTACTTGATTTATATTGGTATTTTGAAAACTGCTATTACCTAAATGTTGCCTGGAAAATCCAACAAAAGTTCAGACGATATTTGTGTCTGAGCTTCTAAAATCAACTGCAAAATGCTCATTAAACATTTAGCTCTAATTGTAAACTTGTGTCTTTTTCCAGTTACCTTTATGACAAGAAGCAACTTGTGAAAGAGATGTGAACTAGTATGTCGTAGTCGTAAAGATTTATTGAGCGCAGACGTAAATACAAAATGTTAAGTGAAAAACTTTTGAGAAACGTGCTGTAATGGGCATTACAAGTTATGCAAAGTGGAATAAACTGAGGTGGAATTCCAGAATAGCAGAGAAAATTGTTTTTAATGTAGTGTATTAATTTAATTAACACCTTACAGCACAGGTGAGGAATACAGCAGAGTTTATACTCACTGCTACGTCCAGCTGGTCCAGGGGAACAGCCTCTTCAGCAAGCAGCTGCACGGAAGAATCAGCGTTGACCGTTACTGATCCGCTACTCACTGCAAAAACACACACAGTGTCTTTTAGTAAGAACTTCTAAATGTGTGATTCTAGATGTGTGCATGATAGGCAAAAAGAGCAGTATATGCCCAAATACATGTGGTCTAATAGAGTTTAACAGGATTCCGACACATTTCTCCTGCTCAAAAGTCTTTGCTTTTCCATGAATCAATTAGCATAGTACTCGGTGCAAAAAGACAAAATCAAAGTTTACAGTGAAATGTAAATGTAAGATGCCATGCTAGGACAAGGTCATTGCAATTAACGGATTTGTTTTGGTTATGCGTTTTTGACGTTTACGTTCGTCTACCGGACGTCTCCCCCCCCCGGACTGTCCCCTGGTCTATTTCCTCCTCTCCACCCCCATCTTACATTCATTCGTTCGCTCGCCTGCCCTCCACCACTCCACGACATTTCCCGTATTCTCAAACCCAAAGCTCGACAGGTATGGGGCAAGGTGAGAATTCATCTATTAAACTCACTGAAGATGAATACATAAACTAAAAGCTGGAACATAGACATTTTTTATAAGCGTATTTGTGAGCCTGCTCTTTATTATTAAATTGAATATAATTTCAGATTTTTGTATAACTTTTATTCTTGTTAATTTAGAAAGTGAGCCACTATTATTACAGGTTAGTTTTCTAAACTACAAAAAAGTAACTTTTAGGGAGGCTCAAATATGAAAAATTGGACTGATATTGATATCTGATAGTAACACCGGTGTTATGCCAGATTTACCAATATTTTATTTTATCTTTTTTTTTAAATCCGATTACTCGATTAATCATAAGAATATTCAATAGATTACTCGATTACTAAAATATTAATTTACAACAACGCTGATTTGTTCATTTAAATTCAAACTGGTTATATTTGAGGTTTAAATATAAATCACTAAGTACGTGCCTAACATTGTAATCAAATTCCACATTTTGCCATAGTGTGATGTACATGTTTATGATACAGGCAAAAGTGCTTGTGTAATAGCACCAGAGTAAGATCTTACCAAAGTATTTGGCAGAGGAGCCGTCGTCATTAAAGACAGTGACGACACCGGGCCTGAGCACCTGCAGGGTGGGTACGTGAGCCGGGAGGATACCGAACGCACCGGTAAGTGTGGGGACGTCAACCTGTTTCACACTGGCCTCTCTGAAGAACACCTGGGAGAGAAAACACACATATAAAACAACATTTATTTTTGTCAGATGGGGTTTTTTTCCCAATTATTGCATTATTTACTAGTCCTTTAATTATTTGTGATCTCTATTTTTTATTTTTATTTTTTATGTCTAGCTCTGTTTCTCATCAACAGCACGGTTGTATTTTCTAAGTCCTGAAAACCAATTTCACATCTGTGATCCTAACCCACCCCCCTGCATATTTATTGCAAATATAAACTACGAGACATCTGAGTGAATTTGTTACCTTGGACATAAAACATCTTTTATTTTTTTAAAAGGTATTTTAAAAAATATATTTCTTAAAAACCTGAAATCACCCACAACAAATTGCAGGTGCTTTTGCCAAGTTTGATTATCTTTTTGTAGACATTTATGGCAACTTTAGTTTTATCTTTAGAGACTTGGTTGCTACATGTCAAGCCTTTTGAAACCGTCTTTTGTGCAGCTGCACATCTCGGCCAGGACACTCCTGAAGAAGAAATCTTAGATCTCAGTAATTCCTTTCCTTCTCAATAATAGATTAAAGGCTTATAATGAAGAAAAGGAAAAGCACTAAAGAAAAGTACAAACAAATCATAAGTGTCAAATAAACAACTGGTTTGAAGACTACTTTAAATCCTATGCAGAGAGAATTACATATTATTTTGACATCATATCGAAAATCAGCAATATGAGCTTAACTTTGTCAAGTGTAAAAGATGTTAGCACAACAACTCTAATAAGTACAAAGACCTATGAACTAATGTTTTAATTGAACGAGATGTTGATTTGATTCCCCAACTCAAACTGTAAGAGCTTGAGCACAATCACGCTGCACAATGAGATTTAAATGTAAAACCATACAAATGCACTTTTTTTTTTACATTCTAAATTCAAGCTTCTAAGTCAAATTAAAACTGTTTAATATATATAAACTTCCAAGGTTACAGTTTATCAACAAGCATTTTTTTCCTGTTGGTTAAGGTTTATCACATCAGTTAAACAAAGATAAGTATTTAGGGTCGGGTCAACATTTTTGTTGTTGTTGTAAAAACAGGTAAAAAAATAAGTTGGTTAAATTAATAGAAAGGGTTCTTCAGTGATAATGATTAAAGAGAAACGACACAGAACTGGCTAAAGCCACTGAATGACAGCCAGGCTAGCTATCGAAGCTAACCTCATCACAACGCTAACTTTGACCTAAGCCGCGTTTTTGACGTATTCTACATCTGATGCAATGGCAGAAAATGTGTCCAATTGCTAAAAATCTGCACAACACCAGGGATATGCAGGTTAGCAGCCGGTGACAATGCGTTTTAATTGCAAAAAAGTGCTGTAAATACCAGACAGGCTAAGCTAGGCCTTGAGCCTAGCTAACATCTACAACCAATACCTGTGTCGGAGAGGCGAAAGTGAAGGACATTTGCGGGGCACCGGAGGCGGCTTCAGCGTAGGAGCGAGCTTGCCTCAGCGCAGGGAGAGTCCGGCGGAGAAACCTGGCAGCCATCATGTTTGAAAGTTTTTATTCTATTCAAGTACAGGTAAATGACAAAAAAAATCCCCGGACCGAGCGTGAAGGCAGTCGATGTGCGCAAGGACAAGGACGTTGGGGGTTACCCATAAGGCTTTGTGCTCGCGCAAAGACGCAAAGGACGTTGGGTAGTGCAGTTTCTTGAATTCCTCAAAAAACAATATGCAGCTCTGGAAAAAATTAAGAGCCCACTGCACGGAACTCCACTGGAAACCTCATGGTTATTGCACAAAATATTGATTTCTGAACTCTTCCTGAGTTAAAGTATTAGTGTTGTTGTTTCTAAAAATAATATGAACTTGTTTTCTTTGCCTTACTTCAGGTATGAAAGCACTGCATCTTTTACGTTATTTTGACCATTCCTCATTTGCTGTAAATACATGCTAAATGTTTGCTTGGAATTTGGAAGACGTGTTGTCAGTAGTTCACAGAGTAAAAGAACAATGTTTATGCATTTGCAATATAGATTTCATTTTCACTATATTTTGCAAATGAAATGTATACTCATTTGCAACTGCGAATCTACCAAGAGACAGGCCTATCCATTTAAATCGACCGGTCAAATAAAGGAACTAAGAAGCCCTACGGTAAGAGAAGAACCTGCAGAGATCCTTAACCCAAAAGCCATTATGGACACAGCATAGCATAACTCATAGCCTCTCGCTGCCAGGTGATGGCGCCAAAATTCCTTTGTTGGCAACACAAACCATGGACCCACAAGGTTATTTTTTTATAATTGAGAAACACAGTTGAGTTGGCAGATACTGGAGCATGTTTTGATTTACTAAAATGAGGGGGGGGGAGTCATAATTTTATCTTATTTTTCCAAATAATCTAAAGGCTTTGTTTATATCTGTAAATCAAATGAAAGGAGCTATAAAAAAAAAATAGCAACAATTCCTTCGCTATGACGAAGGTGTGTAAAATATATTGTTCTACATATAGTTCAGCCTCCCAGGCTTTCCTCTGGCTGTGCTCCAGCTGTGATGCGCTTCGGGATGATTTGAGAGACCCTTCATCCCTCACTCCCTTTACCTCACTCCCTACGTCACGTGGTGCGCCTCTGACGGGGCGGTGGGCGTGTCCCAAACGGTGGCGTTTCATTCATAAATACTTTTAAGCTTGAGAAAGAACACATTGAAGTGCTCAGAGGAGTGTTTTGTGTTGCTGCCTTCGACCCCTCTACCTCCTGTTTGGACCGGGCTGGTCGAGTAGGTGAGTGCTGCCCGTAGCCGCTTTGTGTGTGTGTGTGCGTGTGTGTGCGTGTTTAGGTGTGTGTGTGTGTGTGTGTGTGTGTGTGTGTGTGTGTGTGTGTGTGTGTGTGTGCAGCCAGTTCAGATCGTGAGCCGTGCTGCTGCCTTCGCTGAAGCTTTGCCAAACGCCGGACAGATCAAAATCAAAGGCGCCTGTGAAATATCAAGATGCCTCGCTGCATCCATTTGTGCATTTTTTTTTTGTTTTCCAATAATTTTCCAAACAAAAACATACGGGATCAGTCTGCATTCTTTCAGAAATTATAAATCAGAAAAAAAACAAACACACAATCACAAAGAATTTTTTTTTTTCTTGAAATCTTGCTGCTATTTTTCTTACTTTGTTGGAGGCGTTAAGATAATTGGCGCTAAAAGATGGAGCAAAATCTAAACGCTCTGTGTGACACCGGTAATGCAGCTGGTAGGAATTGAGATTTTAAGTGTGAAAGGATACGGCACTGCTGGGTCACCCGCGTCTCACCATCTGCTTTGGCAACTAATCAGCAGAGCTATTTTCAGGGCTTACAACACAGCGAAACCTGACAGTTCTTTTACAAACTCATGCCACAGCTCGCGTTCATTACGGCTCCACCAGACACTGAATATCTATCATTTTCATGTAACCATTTAGACCAGGCGATGAAAGTTATTGTTATTGTTATCATGCTGTACTTAAAGTAGTTTTCGTTCCTTCACATGGTGATGCACCAATCATCAGTTTCTTGTCCGAGACGCCGCTTTTTCATTGGCCGGAAGATTTAGGCTTCAACCAGTCGCAATTTCTGTTTCAACCAGGACTATAAAACTTCAAGGAAAATTAGCTGCAGGTTCTTCGATGAAGCTAGCTAAAAAAATAAAATAAATAAATAAAAATACAGTTGTTCTAATTTTCACGTCAAAGTCTATGTCCCTAATCTTTGTGTTTGTTATTAAACTAAGAAAAGTATCAAAAATACTTGCTGTTGGTAGGTGCAATGATAGATTAAAAATTGCAAACTATTATGATTCATTCACTGTATAGAAATAATAATAATAAAAAAAAACAACAACTCATTTTTAGTATTTAATTAGCCAATCATAGCCAGAGCTGATCAAGTTCCAACCCTCCACCAAGTCATCGGGAGAAATAAAAGAAATCTTCAAAATAGTCTTACAGTATTTGTTGAATATGGGTAACTGAATCATGTCAACAGTGTAATAACATAATAATTCTCTTATTTGTTTGCCTGTTGCCAGACATGCAGCGCTTTCGTCCCGTTGCTCCGAGGCCAGCGGGGCGGTCCTGAGGGGGAAGCACTGCTGCTCTGCTCTGGCTCAGTCGGCTGAGGATGCAGCAAGGGAGCCGAGGAGAGTCCTGAGCTATACAGCCTAACACACACACACATACGCACACACAAATCCAGAGCTGCTGCTGCTGCTGCTGCTGCTGCCGCTGCGCGCTGCCCTCCATCAGGGTAAGATCACTGGGCTGGCAGAAACAGGATGTGGTGCAGCAATATACTGCAAAGCAAACCATTCTTTCTTAGATGGCTTACAAGTGTATGGAAGTCAGATGGGAGCTAGGTAACAGATTAAAGATTGTGTTGCTGAAGTTGAGTGCTGCAGTGATTGACTGGCAAACAAGAAGAGCTGAATGCTGCTGGCATGTTGCTTCTTCCTCGCTGGGTGAGTAGCATCATCCGTACGTGTGTATATGTGTGGGTGTTTGATGCAGCAGTAGCAGTATTAAAGGGTGTGATCTGGAAGAGCAAATACAAGGCAGCAGTGCTGAAAGAGCTGGTGTTTCTCTCTATTGTGCGAGAGGATATATGGGGAATAGATTCAGTTGTCAGGCTGATCCAAAACTATGTGTGGTGGTGTACAGCCGAAGAGTTAATGGTTCAATTTACAAAAGCCATTTCAGTGCCTGGGCACTTCCAAAACCCCAAATATTTAGCCCTTTTTTAAAAAAAAAATTTTTTTTGCAGCGTCCCTCTAGTTTCCAGGATAGATTTTGCTTTCAGCTGTCCTTAAAATCAACAAATTATAGCACCCAGTTAGATTCTAGGGAGCTAATAAACACCATTCTGTCAGCTTGCTTTTTGGCTGACATGCCTGGGTTTATTCCCCTGGACAAAACAGCACATTTGGTGACTGACTTTGTGATTTGATAAACAGCTCCAATGACAGGCGCTTCCTTTGTGCATTTGTGTGCTTGCGTTGTCTCTCAGGGGGACTCTTTAGCTGGCTAGGACCATGAGCAATGAGTCTGCCGTCTGGAACATCCTACCAGAAAACTCCACAGTAAGTCTGCTTTCCACCACTGACTTTGTTCTCAAACTTCCTGTTAAATGCATGTGTGTGTGTGTGTGTGTGTGTGTGTGTGTGTGTGTGTGTGTGTGTGTTGCGTGCAGATCAGCACCAGAGCCATACTTTCCCCTCATATTCTCTTCTGGTCGATTGACTGGCTAATAGAGAACATCCTGACCTGGGTCTGATATAATTAAATCTCTGATCTAATCTCAGCTTTAATTTCCCTTTGCAGAGAAATTATGGCGTGACGTCAGACATTAACACTTGTTGTGTTGTCTCTTACAGAGCTCAAAGATTGTCAGTCTGATATCCAAAAGTCTGCCATGTTTATGCAGGTGGACCTCAATATTGAAAACATCATTTAAAAAGTGAGATTTTTGTTTTCTAAATCAATTGAAACTCTTAGGTAGTTTATTTGCACACCCACGTGTGCATCTTGACAATTATTTCTGTTAATTTTTAAAGAATCCTGACATAGGTAATAAAAAAAACCCCAACTAAAGTCCGTTTTCAATATTACATAAAATAAATAGACGGGCGTCTTCCATACAAAAATGTTATTTAATGGTCATGTTATAACATAAACAAATGACAAGGGAGACAAAAGACAAGAATTTTATTGGGAAGCTAAAAGGGAGGAAAAAGTATGGTCCAAAAGAAACTAGGACAATGAGCAAAAGCTTATTTATGTGCTTGGTTGAGATTGACAAGAAATAGATTTAAGGTGCAGTCAGCACTTCAAGGGCCACCACATGCAGACATACAGTATTCAGGGCCTGAGCTACAGCTGTTGCATTTCCTGAACCAGAGTCAATGTCATAAGCATCTCACCTCGGCTAAAAAGAAAAACGTCTGAACTGTTGCTCGGCGGTCCAAAGTGCAATTTTCAGATGAAAGAAAATTTGTCATTTTACAGTGGGAGCATTCCCAATGCCTCACAGGCGATCCACAGAATCAAAGCAAAGTTTCTTTAGGTCTAGTGTGACGTTTCCACAGTCAAACTTAGAAAGTCATGTCACCTGCTGGTGTTGGTTCACTGAGGTTTTCTCAACTTTAGCCAATTACCAGCAACGTTTATTGCACTTCATGCTTCCCTCTCCTTACTAGAAGCTCTAGAAATCAGCTTTTACAGAAGCTGATTTCATTTCATAGCAGAACTTAATGTCTGCCCATACTGCCAAAGGTACCACTTTTGTAATTTATGCAAACGAGCTCCCAACCAAATATTGAGTGCAGATACTGAGTTCATGCATTTCTGTTAAAAGAAAAAAAAAAGTAATTGTTACGTAAATTTTCAGAGAAACTGAAATTCAGTTTTTTATTAGCTGTGAGCTATAATCATGTTGGGAAGTCTTTCTCATAATTGCTGAAGTAACGACCTACTTTATGCTGTGGCTTTCTGCAGAATATCACAAGTAATAATTTTTTTTTTTCACATTTCTCTTACCTTGTCATGATTCTGGGGACATTAAACCTCAAGGCTGTGTTGAACAACTTACTGACAAAGAGGAAATGTTACATATAATGCGAGAAACAATCTTAGTTGCTAACTGTTTTGGTAGATTCTTTAGCGCATCATTGCTTCATCTACGCTCTTAATGTTCTTACTTTAGATCTTGTTTGTCCTTTAGACTTCAGAATTCAGTGTGAATGCAAGTACCGGTACTTGAAAAAATGTATCAGTTTTACAATGTCTCTGCTTTTTATGGGCACATTTGGACATCTGTACTGAAGTATTTTACTGCACTTGTCCAGACATTGAGTAGTGTAATGTAGCATAGAGAACACCGGAGAAAAATAATTAAAAGACCACGATGATTTCGGGTTTAAACGGGAATTGTTTTGTCCTTCTTCTTTAAATGTGTGTGAAACAAAAAAACTGCTAATTGTGGCATCCACCTGTGCTGTGGGTTACGCCCTCAGCTGTACTCCTTCTTCTCCCATTGCTAATGTGAATCTTAGACAGGTTAATAGATCCTGGAGTTTATTGATCATTCAGACAGTTGTATATATAGATTTAGTTTATGCAAGCCAACCAACCGGTGGGCTTAAAATCAATCTTTTAAACTGCATGGTGCTACTGTTATGGGGGAAGCAGCCATAAATCGGCTCTATTGTTAAGGCTTCTCATGTTGCAAAGTAAACAATTTTGTGCCGTTCGAAGGTTAGCATTTGTTTGTCACCTTCTAGCTTACTTTGCAGAAAATAGCAAAGCTATGTGGTCTCGCTAGCTAAAGTATTAAATTATGGTTTAGTTTTGGCGAGTAAAATTAAGAAGACAAGTTCAGTTATCCCAGAGAACGTCCAGAAAGTTATCTTTTGAATCTAAAAATATGCACTGCTTACAGAAGGCAGGTGGCTGTCTTACTGGACTTATTGGACATTGCAAAACGTTGCATATAAAACAGAGCAACTAAAAACACAGAAGTGAAGTGGAAAGATGATCTATATACAAACAAAAGCATTCTAAACAATGCAGAACTAAATATTACATTTTTTTCATGAGGCAAAGGCAGTGAATTCAAATTAAAAATGCAATAGAGCCGAATAATCGTACAGTAAGCTAAAATGTAATCAATTACTACAATACACTAAAAATAACTACAAAACTGTAACCAAAAGCAAGGATAAAAAGTCTTTAAATTGCTTTTAAAAACATAAAACTCTAAAGCTCTACTCAGGTCTTTGGGAACGTTGTTCCAAATGTCTGTATTTAATGGATGATGCCTCACTGTGAGTTGAAGATTTAATAATAAGCAGTAAGAGAGGAACTTTCTCTGAAGGCATCAGAAGTCTAGAGGGCTTCTAAAAGTAACAGGTCAGACCTACAACATATTAATACCTTCAGTAAACTATAAAACACCTTCCTATAATACCAAAATACACAAGCAGGCTGAGCAGAGCTTTTAAATGCCAGCTTGAGGTGAGCTCTCTTTGTGCTCCTCTTCTGCATTTTAGAAAGATCTCGCGTTTTTTGTAGTGGAGCTGCTCTCTGGCAATGTTCTCCAGATGATGAAACTTGTCCTTTGTAACCATTTTAATGTGATACTAATTTTCTTTTCATCAATCTGAATGGCACAAGGTCAGTGCTTGAAGCAGGATGAGCTGTAGATTTTGTTCCCTGATGGTCTGCACAAAATAACATTGATTAAAAAATATGAAGATAACAACCCACCCAAAAACAAAACAAAAAAAAACACTGTTGTATGTAACATGATTATGTCTGTTATAACCAATATGTCCTGATATTATTTAAGCAACTGTAGGAACATCTGCTGCTTTTCTGGTTTAAGCCAAATAAATTATGTTGTGTCATTTAAAGTTTTTTATACTTTTTTTTTGGTATCATGCTGCCTCACAGCAGAAGAGCTCCTCAAACCCCTAACAGTTTATCAGTCCAAACACTAAGTGCAATCTGTTTAAAAACCTCAAAAAGCAATGTACAGGCCCAAAGCGACAGTTTGCTACAAAGACCTGTGGTGCTGAAAAATATGAATCAACGCAATTTTAACTGGCAACAGCAAGGATTCACAAGCTGCTGTGCTTGTTAATGTGTGACATTACTGAAAACATGGACTTTTTCCCTCTAAAGTTGATTTGTTTCAGACAGACACAAGCAGCATTGTCTAGCCTATGAAAGGCAAAGATGTCGTTTTAACATCTCTGTACCTTTTTGTGTTTTTACCTCAGGAGATCCCAGTTGAGCCCGAGGAGCAGCCGGATGGCTATGTGCTCCTCCTGGTGATCCTCTCTGTCTTTCTGGTAGGAACGCTGGTCAGCATCTCTGTCTTCCTCGTCGTTTGCCGCCGCTGCTGCCGAGGAGGGCGCTTCTGTGACAGGTGCGGCATCGAAACAATGTGGTAGACCTACAGTAGGTCCACCATGTATTTTATTTGTCGCTCAACCGTTTGCTTACGCCCCCCTCGTCTGAAGTTATATAAACCTTGAAACGACATGAGACCGACAGACTTAACTGATAAAAGCAGAGAACATAATAAAAGCAGCAGCTGTATAATCTAATAACAAGAGCACAGTAATAAATGGTAACCTCATAAAGCCCCTCAGTGCTCACTTTTTGTTGACCATGTTTCAGCGAGGCTGATTGAAGTCTGCCGCTGATGTTGAGGCTGTAGGAAAGGGCCGTTGTATTGATTTTCGTTATATTTTATGTTATTGCCAAATGTCTCGGTTATCTACCCACCAATCCCCCTCAAACCTACTATAATGCTCTGCCGCACATAAAAAACTCCCTAAAATTCATGCAGTTTGAGGCAAAACCACAAGTTAGGCTACAAATCCAGAAGATTTGGGAGGTTCTTTACAGTCTGTTGTTACTAAACTCAGATGCAACATTTAAGGAGAGTCTGGCGTTAGACCTAATATGTACAGTATAGACCCATTATGGAGCTGATCGTAATTGCAAAATGGATGTAACAAGACTCGCGTGAAACAAGCAATAAGTGAAAGTGAGACATACAGCAGATTCTAGAAGTCTACAAACGCCCAAATTCATGCAAAAAGCATGAGATCATTTCAAAACTTTTTTTTTTTTACCCCTCCAGGGGGTCTTTTGTGGGCTCTAGTGTCCCTTATATGACAGTAGGCTGACAGGAAACGGGGAAGGAGAGGGGAGAAGACATGCGGCAAATATCGCGACGGCCGCGTCGAGGACTCAAGGCCTCCAAATATGGGTTGCGCTAACCCCTACCCCACCACGGCACGCCCTTTTCTTTTTTTTTTTTAATGTGACATAAATCCTGTACAATTCAAATAAATTCAACTGAAAAACAAAACAGTTTGGAGAGGAAAATAAAACAGGAATTCTTAGACAAAAACGTTTTTGGACCTTTGTTTTGAACTGAAGCATTTAGTCTTCTGAGAAACTCATTTGCATCCTTTGACTACATCATCGTTTTCAGAGAGGTTGCAAAAAATAAAAGGGATCTAATGTACAAAGGTATCAGTCAGGAGAAGGCAAGACCAAGACTGAAAACTGGCAAGTACAGGTTGTGCTCTATGTGTGGTTACAATCACCTGTATTTGTTATTTGTTTTTGTGAATTAAGAGTTAGGATTGGACCTTTCCTCTAAAATAATAGCTAAAATATCTAACTTTATTTTGAAGAATGTGTAATTGTCTGTTTAATCCAAGTTTTTGTTTTTGTCCACTTTTCTACAAGGTATGTTTGACATTGAAAAAATAACACTGTGCATCATCTAAAGAACATCATACCCTCTGTAGACTAATGGTCTGAATTATTTCTGTTGTTGTTGTTGTTGTTGTTGTTGTTGCTCAGTTCGAATTGGATTTTTTGTCCAGTTATGAAATTATCTTCACTTCTTAATTCTAGTTAGTTTTGACCCCAAGCTTGACTGTTTAATACACAAGTATGGAGAGGAATTTCTTTGTCCAGCACCACACTAAGTCACAGCTTGTTCGCAACTTCACAAAATTAGAAAATTGTAGCCAAAATTTCCAAAACTAAATCTGGCGGAAGGTCTCTCAGCTCACTCATGGAAGACTGTGAACAGGAGATGTCCTAACAGTCACATGGATTTGGAAAATATTGGCAAAGTTCAGCTGGCAATGATGTGGGACAGTGTCTCAGTAGTGAAACTCAATCAACATGTTTGCTTAAAATGTGGCTACTTATGCTACCAGGTTGTTACAGTAACCTTATTTTTGTAAACTTTTTCTTCTAATAAAATAGTGATTTAGCTAAATATTACAGACGTCACACTAAATGTAAAGAAAAAAAAAAGATGTAAATTTTCAATATCAGGTCAGGGGTGTGCAAACTTTTGACAGTCCCTGCAGTGCAAATAATAATAATAAAAAAGCCTTTACCGATATGCTTTCATTGCTGGATTGTTATTGCTTGCAGGATTGCCAGCCTACAGAGACGTGTAAGCATGTTAAAGCGTGACAGCGCAGCGTGCTCGCTCATTCTACATGGCTGCTGCTTGAATGTCAGGACCTCCTGTGGTGCTGTTATGAAAACACCTTGTTGGAGGCACTTTCAGTATTCACGGCTATTTATCTGTGAATCATCTGTGTTTATCCACTGCAGAAATGGCTGACCCCTCCCTCTCCCGCCGGTCCCTCCTCCCCCAGAACTCCCCACCCCTTCCCGCCATCCTCACCCCTCGGATTCTGTGGCTCCGTCTAACGGCAGCACTTGCACAGCATCGTACACACGAGCACACGAGAGCTCTAGGTGCAGATAAACAGCGAGCACACAGGCCGAGGCGTGAAAACGAGAATCGGGCCGACTGGTACAAATGATGAGGGTAATGAGATTTCATAGCAGCCATCGGCGGTGATTAATGTTGCGTCTCAACCCAGCACTGTGCAAAGACTCCACACATACACACATGCACACATGCCTATCGGAGTCACCAAATCACACTTGTACGGCAAAGCAGGAGCCACAGAGGAAATGAAAGACAAGGAAAAGCACAGATCTGGGTGGAGGGAGATGTCCCTCCAGTCACTTCACACCCACACTAGCACATGCATGCAGCTTTCAGCCCTGCTCAGTGAAATAAAATGGAGGAAAATGACTAGGGAGAGCTTTTGGTTTCTTTTTCTTTTTTTTTTTTCCTCTCATCTCATCAAGCAAATCCTCTGCATGGGATTTAGGAGGCACTATAGAGGATCAGCAGCTAATAAGGATGATAAAACAGAGAGGGTTTTAAGAAAATATCCCAAATGTGTAATAAACTTGTTGAGAAAGAACGCAGAGCAACTGGTGAGTAGGTGTAGACGTTCTGTCGTATTGATAGTACAGAATTTAATACGAGTTTTACCTGCAACCTAAAAAGTGCGTCTAGAATCTAATAAGGCATGAGTAAGCTCTGAAAGTTATGTTATTTTTGGTAAAAGTTAGGCTTTCACTTAGCATAACCACACAGCTAGGCACACAGTGCAAAGGTTTTTCTACTCCAAGAACTTCCTCATAGTTTTGCATGAATTGATTTTAGCACATACACCTCCACAAAGGATCACCTGCAGTGATTAACTATGGATGAAGACTTCAACCTGGGGTACAGCATCTTCCCCCAGGAGATAAACAACACTAAACAAACAGTCAGAGCTATATAGATTTAGACCATTTATCCATTTAGATTTATGCACATACATGAATCTAAATGGTTAGAATGACTGGGTGTCTTTATTGTCAGAAACTTTGTGGATAATTCTGTCACAGCAATAATCTGCTCTTGTGTTTCAATCCCAGGGCCAACGATGACCCCGAGAAAACTGCCACTTATATGGAGGAGTCTCAGCCCACCCATGGTAAGATGGGGATGCAGAAAGGAAGAAGGGATAAATGAGCAGACACTTAAAAGGAGGAATTGACTCTGATGGAAGCTGTTTTTTTAACCCTTGTGTCGTCTTGTGGGTCAAAAGTGACCCACTACCATGTTTAGCTGTAGAAAAAAAATACCATAAACTATCTTTTTCCAACTTGAAGTTTTATTACTTTTCCTAAATGGGTCCCATCATTAGAAAAAGGGACACTTTGTTTTTGCTTATATTTCCATGTGGGCTGCACACCACTATGGTACAAAGATTGTCTTATGGGTCATTTTTGACCCTTGAATTATAAAACCATTTAAACACCAGAAAAAGAGTTCAAAGGCCACACACAAACTCTTTCTAAGACATACACACACACACATAGGCACCCCCAAATGGCTGCCAAGAGAATTTCTCAAACATGCATGAACGAATCAAACAAACACTCCAGGTATGTTTCGAAAGAGCATTATGGCATGATAAAAAGCTAAAGTTGAGTAGATTTGACATAATATAGCCTCCAGACCCCTTCAAGATATCAGAACAAATGAAACAAAAATTTGGCAGCCTGTGCTAAAACAAAGTTTTTAACATAATACTTTTCCAAAGTATATATCCATGTATAAAATCTGTAATTTTTTTCATATTTCTATTCTGTTCTCCTTGTTTATTAGAAATGTAATTTGAGGTTGCTTTAATATTGACAGTCTTTTCCGTGAAGTGCTTGCGATTTTTATTTGTTATATAAATAAATTATACTTGTTTCCAAAAATCAACCCTTTTCCATGACCAGCCATACTAAGATTTAAATTCTATAAAAGAAACTATACGGGTCAGCAACACCGAAGCCACCAATTAAGGACAATCTGTACAGTATGCTCAAACCTTGTGAAATATTATAGGAGCTTTAACTTTTGAAAAAGAAGCTATTAAAAGTATAGACAGCAAAGAAACCGATCATTTTAGCACTAAAATGATTTTTAAGTCAAATCATTTTAGTGATTTGATGTAAAAATACATTGTGAAATTACACAACAGCTAGGGAACATATAGGAAATGATTTGGCACCACTTCATTATAAAGGCATTGAGAAACTTCATTAACTTACGTTTAAATCAGCATAACTGGGTTTCAATCTTTTGGGGGCATGTTGAATGTTGATGGACCTCCTGACCAGCTGCCCACCAGTCACTTTGAGTGCATTACTATATACTGTAGTTACTCATTCTTCTCCTTTTCATCTTTTATTAAAACTCTTCTTCATCTATCAGCCTGAACATCTGAGTCTCTCTGACTTCCCTCTGTCTCTTTACGTTTGGGCAGAAATCACTATCAGAGTGGATGAGTCAGACTGCCTGTCTATGGCCAGCTCTCACAACCAAGAGACAGAGCGCTTCCTGTCCACCGGCCCCACAGGCCGCCGTGTCTCCTTCAATGAAGCTGCTCTCTTTGATCATGGCAAGAAACCCCAGGAGAAGGGCCGCAGGTCAGATAGCCAGCGTGCGCGCACACACACACATACATTTGAAAAGGGATTTTTACTTTTCGTTCAGCACTCGACACTTGCACTAATTGACTGCTGTTTTCTCAGATCAAAGAATGTAAACAATTCAGTATGTCCAACTTCTACGCTGGTGTAGCATTGAGAATGACCGCAGAATCCATTATATATGCTGGGGGACACAAAGAGTTTTTTTTTTGTTTGTTTGTTCTTTGCTGCCCTATTTTTCTCCTGAAGCCCTGCACATTATTCTATGGGGCCTAACCTTGAGTTTCGTGAGGCGGTGATGTCTCTGAAGTCAGAGATCTTCCCTTGATTTGGTTTCTTATGCAACAATAAGACACACCAATGTGAACTTTATAATACAAATGTGTGCCACTTCCATTGGGTTGCAAAAGTATTTCTACATGTTGAATTTTTTTAACATGTAGAAATACATGTTAAAAATGTATTAATGTTCACTAAAGTTTGTGGTTACATTGCAACCACGAACTTTACTGATTTTTATTGTAATTTTTTTTTGTTTATCTGGATCTTTTTTAGAATTTTTTCAATTAATAAAACTGAATCCACTCCTCTTTGCAAAAATAGCCTAAAGTCATTCACATTGGCTGGACTGTGTTTTGGACCATTGCCCTGCTAGAAGGTAAAATCTTTTGTAAACAAGGTTTCTTCCAGGATTGCCTTTTACTTAGCTTCAATGACTTTCCACATTTCTGCTGAAGAAAAATGCAGGACTAATAGTTGTTGAGTTGACAGATCCCTCCACCAGAGATCCATCTGGATCTCTGCGGCTTCTCCAGAGAGTTTCAGTAATTTTCTTAATTTGATTTAAGTCTGGACTTTGTTATATCGTTGCAGCTCTGACTGTATGCTCAGGGTCTTTTTCCTGCTGGAAGCTGAAAATCCTGTCACTTCTCAAGTGTTATGCAGGTTTTGTTTTTTTTTTTACAGATGTGCGTCTCATTAACCTCCTTCCATCTTCCTATCAACTGCAACCAGTTTTTATGTCCTTAATCCCACTGCTGCTACCATGCACGATGCATTCAGGGCTATGTGCAGTGTCAGTTTTTCAAAACAGAATAATCAATAGCACATTTATGTCAAAGACATGGCTTGTGGCAATCTGCAAATGGGACTTCTTATGACTTTATTTTAACGCAGTTTTTTCTCTCTCTCTCTTGTTACTCTTCCAATAAAGTCAGAATTGCAAAATTAATTGATTAGCCCTCTCTGTCAGGCTTACTAATCTATTTCTTAGGTTTGTAATTATGTCACACTCTTTCCCTTTTCAAATGATGGACTGAACAAAACTCTGGAAGGCTCTCATAATTGCTGTTTGTCTATTAATGTTCTCCAGCAAACCTCTGCGATCTTCACAGAACACATCCAGTCTAACTGAGATTAAAATATGTCTAAGTGAACTCTTTTGCTAGTTGTTGATTCCTAAAGTCTGTTTGGTTGCACTGCATTTATTTTGGGTTTACCAGAGTAAAGGGGGTCTAATTCAAATTCATGCCACACTTTTCAGATCTTTCTTTTTAATTTGAGGTAGTGGTACCTTTGGAAGGCACTGCACATCCTCTGCCTCAAACACGCTTTCACCTGTGCACCTCAGGTACACTCTGACCGAAGGCGACTTCCACCACCTGAAGAACGCACGGCTCACAAACCTCAACATCCCCCCGCCGGCACTCAAAATTGTCACGATTCACGAGTGTGACTCGGCTGAAAACACCATCACATCAACGACTCGTCCTGTGGCTAAATCAGCTCTTTCCATATTCCAGGTCAGAGACTACAATTCTTCTGTATGATTTTATTAGATTTTTTTTTTCCAAAAAGCCACATTGTCAACAGATGAAGCCTAAAACGCGTCCTTTTTTTGGTTTGTTCCTCCCTTTTTAGCCAATGCTTTGCCCCCTGCCACAAACACCGCTGATCAATTTAAGTGTGAATCCCAGCTGTGCCCTCCCCGGGGATGCTCTCAATTCTGTGGTTGACACCAGCTTCTGTGAGATCTCTGCAGCCCTCGGAAGCTCAACGAAGTCGACCTCCGGCTCTGTAAGTGACTTTACCTAACATTATACCTAGGAGTAAACCTGCAATTTACCAGAAAGTACTAAGTAAGGATATAACTACTGTCCAAAGACAATAGAATGAAACTAGAATAAAGTATATTACCAAGTTCATGATGATGCAAACATGGATCACTTGTCAAGTGGTGCATTTTCGGCCAGACTTTGCACCTAAAGACATCTCTGCAGACATTAGATTAGAGCTCACACGGAGTGAAAGAATGATGGTTGAAGGGTAAACGCGGAAACGCCACGTTAGAGACGGACTGTCAGAGATATTTCCACTCAGACTACTGCTGTGGGGAGATTTTTGCGCATGACCACATCTCTGTGTCTCTGCTTAGATTGAGATGATGCGAGCGAGGCCCCGGGACAGGGGCAGCAATGTCAGCGTAGGAGAGACAGCGCCGATGATGGGGAACAGTGGTGTGGGCCCCACCGGTGGCATTGCGGGAAGTCCGAGGCCCGTCTTGCAGTTTCTCACCAAACTTCGGCGCCATGCTAGTCTGGAGGGGGCCAGCCCCTACTTCAAAATAAAAAAGTGGAAGTTGGACAGCAGCCAGAGAGCATCCAGTCTGGACACAAGAGGTCATTTCTGATACTCTTTCCGTTCTGTTCCATCATTCATTGTTTTCTTGTTGTTTTTTTCCCTGTAGATTTCTCTTATTTTGTGTCTTTGCCAACATTCTCTCATGGTAAACAGATAACGGTTTAGCAGGGAGCTCCAGCAGCCAACTGTGAGCCGCCTTTTGCCTGAGCTGGATGTAAACACACAAGCATACAAGACAGATGGCTCAATGACGTAAAGTTTGGTTGTTCCAAATCATTTTGAGCCCTTGACTTAATCCTCCCTGCCGCTCACCTCATCTACCATACACACACTACCACCGATTCCTCCCAAGGCTCTTCTATCCTTGCTCCAAAGAGATCACAAAATCCCAAACAGTCGGACAGAGATTTCAGCTGAATTAAGTGTAACTTGGCTCCTGCTGCCTCAAGGCTTGTCGAACTCATTGCTCTTTCTTTGTGTTTGGTGTGTACCAGGCTCCCCCAAGCGGAGGCAGTTCCAACGCCAGCGAGCCGCCAGCGAGAGCATGGACCAGGACGACAATGACGCTCACCACATAGACCTCATCCAGTACATTGCCCGCACCCAGGATGTCCCCTACTATCAGAGCCAGCCCACCACACGCCTCCTGTCACCCCCATCCACACCACCCCCCTCCCTCGGCAGGTATCTTTAATTCCCTTGCCATTCATCCCGTCCACTGCTTTGCTGCCTTGCAACCATGTTTTACTGCAACAAGAAAGCTATGGTAACACTGTACAGAAAACTTCAACTCTGAGTCTCAATACTCCCTCACTAATCCGTCTAGTAAATTCTTAAAAAGAATAATAAGAAATTTCTCATGCCCAGTAATTATTGCAATAAATGATAATATTGTTTCGAGACCATTTTAATAATGATAATGGCATAATAATGCAAGTTCCCTCTCTCAAAGACCAATAAACTTTAATTTTGTTTAAAAAAAACCCACTTAACGTTGAATTATAAGTTATTCTAAATATCCAAAATGAAACACAGCAACCAAAAACAAATAAAACAGAAATAAAAATCCCACACAACCAAAACACATATTAAATGGATAACAACGTCTCTAAAATCAAAACTGCCCTTCAGTATATCAATCATCAGAATGGAAATTAGAAAGCTCATTTAAATTTTTCATGCAATAAATTGATTCATTGCTTATTGCGACAGACATATAGGTTCAGCAATCATTGTGTTTATTCATCTATACATTAAACGATCCATCTGTCTATCCATAAACTATCCATTCGGAAGCATTCAGTCATTTTCCGCAAAATGTCTTTCCATCCATCCATCCATCCATCCATCCATCCATCCATCTATAAATTCCTCCTTCTTACAATCTAGTTTTAGCAGGATGCACATTTCATCTAACCCTACAGAAATAACTGCTATGAATCCACAGCTAAATTCTTCATTTTAAAAATTGGATAAAAATGACAGAGTGTTCCTGATCTTTTTTAGAGGAATAGTTTTTCTGTGAGATGTAATCAGTTCCCAACACCATACCAACTTAGTGTGAAGATGCGATTTCGCCATAATCTAGCCACTTGTGTGACAAAGTTCCAGTAAACAAGAGGTCTTTTAAACTCAATTTCATGTTTTAAGCAGGATGTTGGGGATTCCCGGAGTGCTCTTCCCTTCCTCCCTCCCCCGGGAGTGGTGTGGAGAATTGGGACACAGAGTTTATTTCTGGCATAAAAACCCATTCCATTGCTGACATGACTGGGTAATTTCACAAGGTCCTCAAACATTAAATTGTTTTCTAACTTTTTAGTTTCATAAAGTAAAAACTGCTCAGTATATAATTTTTGATTTTGCTAGTGCTGAACATTAAATAAACATATAAACATTAATGTTTCCTGTGAGTGCTTGACGATATTGGGTAATATGTAATTAACTTCTCGGAAGCGGCAATGAGCAAAATTGTTTTATGAGCCTCTTGCTCAGTTACTCAAGTGGATTTATTCTTCTTGGAAGATTTTTTTTCTTCCTTTTTTCCAAACCCGACAGCAGAATATTAGTTCCTGTGGCTTCAAGATTTGGCTCTCAGAGGACATTCAGCAGCAGCCATTGCAAGTCATAAAAATCATTCTGTGCTCTGTGAACACAGTAATGTTTCTCAGGTCAATGCTCTGACAATGGCACTTGTGTCCTTATTTCTCCCATTTTATTTTATTATTGTGTTTTATTTTGTCTCCCAACCCCTGTGTGCACACTGCAGGGTAGAGGTAGAGGTGATGGTGGAGCCCAGCTGCAGCCATGGCGGACCAGGGGTGATTGGCTTGTCCCCTGATCCCCAAGAAGAGACCCCCTCTGTGGTGAGGATGGAAGGCGGCTACTCCTCAGACTCCTTCCAACCCCAGGATTCACAGTCACTTTACCGAGACATCTGGACACTACGTGCATCACTAGAACAGTACGCTGCCTCTGACCAGAGCAGCAACAACGACAGGAACTCGGTTTGCAGCGATGCTGACAGTGTTTGTTCACTGAGTGTATGCACAGATGCTGAAAGAGGAGGGCTTCCCAGTTACCTGTCCCAGGACCTAGGTGATGAGGCAGAGGGTGGAGAGGAAGACAAGGACTTCTTTGCATATGCAGATGAGAAGTTGGGTAGGCAAGAGTCAATAAAGAGAAAACATGGTAGCACAGAATCAGAGCGTGGGGGTAGTGATGGAGAATCTGGGACTCGTAAACTGTTACAGATGGACAGCGGGTATGCGTCAATAGAGGCTCCGTCACGAGGTCCAGAGGACCTGAGGCTGTTTAGCAGCAGCAGCATCACTGACAGCCCTAAAGACAGAACTGCCCACGAGAAAAGGCATCATTTCACCAATGCAGGGCGAACAGGCACTATCGGTGAGAGTTTCGAGTCTCATCTCTTCGAAGAGGAACCTGAAGATGAGTTGTTGCTGGGTGCCAGTGGAGGAGTTCCCATGGAAATATCTGCTAGTGCTTCAAGCTGGCTGACATATGGTCAGATGCTCAACCCTCGAGAGGCTGTGCAACCTCCAGCTCAACCAATAACCCTTCATCGGCGTGACTACAGCATAGACGAGAAAACAGATGAGCTCTTCCATGAGTTCCTCCGCCACGATCCTCAGTTTGACCTGCAGGAGTCGCCAAGAAAACACCGCTCTCGCGTTCACCTTCGTAAGCAGTGGCAGCGCCACAAACAGTGGAGTGACCCCGGAGTAAGACACTTCCAGTCCTCCTTTGAAAGACACCGTATCCCACTGCGGAGGGGAGAAAGTGTAAACTACCCCTTGGACACAAGCTACCACAGTACACTGCCCCGCATCGTCAGCGCACCTGACGAGGAGACCAGCGACGGAACTGGCAGCACTCCTGACACCCCAAAGGTTGAGCCAATGTCTACTGGGTCAGAATTGAGGAACAAGAAACTTACGGTCACAGATTCAGAGGAACACACATCTTCCTCTCTTCCACCTGTTCATCCCTCATTATTTGAAAAAGATGGAGGGCTGGTTGAGCAACTTCACACTCAGGAGGATAGCAAACAATGCGGGCACCCTCCTGAACCCCCGGACGAGCGTTCACCTCCTCACCCACCTAACTCCTTGGGTTACGGCCCTCAAACTATCACAGCAGAGCTCACGGACAAGCTGTCTTCTAACCTGGACGAGAGGCTGTACACGGCCCTTCGCCGGACCAAGGACACACCCACCGAGTGTGTTACCGTAACAGTCGCACATGCCTCCCCCGACCACAGCCCAGTGTAGCAGGGCTCCAGTCATCGACATCGTCAGCCTCACTTTTCCTCATACACAATTTGTATTGGTTTTAGTTTGTGTTCTTTTGTGCATGGCTTGAGTGGTGAAATCTAGAGCCATGAATAAAACATACAAATTACATGTTGAACCAGTCCACAAATTAAGCCTACAGACCAAGAGATCTAAAAGAAATGTACTCAATGTAAGCATTTTGAATGTATTTCATGTTCACATTTTGTAGTTTCCAAATGAACATGATTGATTATGGAAAACAATAGATAAGCAGAGAAACATGTCAAAACATCATACCTGCTTTACTGATAACTGCATCCTTTTTGGCCTTTTCTATGTCTGGATTCAGTTTGTGTTGCCAATTATGTCTTTCCAGTTAGAATACCTGAAGCTGAACGCACGTTCAGCCTCTGCTCACTGATCCACTGTGAAACCAGGTGCTATTAGACAAGTGAAAAGCTCTTGAACTGAGTACAACAGTTAGCTGCCAGTCATAATTAGCTGAACTAAATGAAGGATTAAAATTTGAATTAATTTGTCAAGACCATATCAGACAAATTAATCTCCATGCTGGTAGATTCTATGTCACTTTAAACCTTGCAAGAAAAGGTTCAAATTGGTTGTTTAAATCAACAAGCTTACAACCTTCTCTGAGACAAGGCACATTTCTTGTAAAATGTATCTTTTGAAGGGAACCTATTTATATTTCTCTTTGCTGAGTCCATTCCTCAACTTTGTTGCTGATTTTTTGTTTGCTTTTGTGTTTTACTTAATGGGTACTTCTACGTTTTAGAACACCTGGATAGCTTAAAGAACAATTGGTGTATCTGTTAGAACTCAATAAGCTCTTAGCACTTGGCACAGCACTGACACAACATGTCTCTGTCTTGGCAGGAAAAATAGACCTTTTTGTTCACAGGTTTACAGCTATCTTTTAGGCAGTTACATAAAAGCTACTGAACATGATGGGTATTTATTGTGAGAAATCTTTCAAAACCACACTAAGCTCTCAAAACATGCTCTGCCTTTCAGCATACACTGATCATAACGGTGTGACCTCTGGCAGGTGGTGTGAAAGGAAAAACTTCAAAGTGTGGGATTAAGACACTTTTTCACCATCTCGTTGTGTTTTGCGAAGTTAGCCAATCGTGGGTTCTCGCTTGGCTCACCAAGCGAGGTAGGCAGAGCCCAGTGTTAGATGACTTCTGAAAGAATAAACTACTTTGCTTCTCCAGAATATGAAGAAGTAATTATAGCTGTGCTGAAAAAAACACTGAGTCCACTTTTATGAAGTTTGATGGCTCTGATTTTTAGCCATATGCACACAGGACAAGCTGTCTGAAGTGTGGCTAAAGATATAAAAAAATAATCACTGGATTTCAGCTAAGTGTAATGTTTTCAGGAACAGGTGCTGTGGGAAATAGAAAACACATCACGAATGTGATTTTTTTTTTTTATGTATAATGGTTGATGAAATCTCAAACCTTTAGTCGTTCCATAATTCTAATGTGAGTTTTGAAAGCTCAGACATGCATGGGCCATTGAATGACTAGTGGAATCCCAGAGAGAGAAAGCTTGGTCAATGTGGGCTTACAATGGAGCTTTTTTGCAAGGAAGGCTTCTGATTATATCTTCATCATGACATATGTTACTGTATGGAAAGCAGCCTGTAAGTGAAGAGTTTGTCCTAACAATTGACGGGTTGTAAAGAGTTTGATCAGGGGGAAACTGGTGTGTCTTGAGAAAGGGGTCATAGGATTTCCAAAACTTCAGCTTTTGTTCAGTAAGCATCAGTATCTGTCAAACATGGTCCAAGGAGGTGAATTGGCAACAGGGAAGTAGCTCATTTATGCACATTGGAGTGAAGGCCAGACTGTATGAGCCAAACCACCAAACCTACCAAGGTAGACCATGTACAACTAATTTTTCAAAGAATTTAACAACAAGAAGTTTTACACTTAATTTGGCCTCCAAATTCTCTAGATTTCTGTCCAGTCTGTCACCGGTGGGATTTGCTGAACAAGCAAGTCAGATTCCAGTAGCTCACACCAAAAGCAACTGGAGCAAAAGATTTAGGGACGTTGTGGAGTTGGTGGCTCTATGGTTAATGTGTATTTTATCTGGAAAAAACGGGAACCAATACATTATAAAGCATGTCGTCATTTTAAACTTGATCTGTATATGCAGCTGTCCTTATTGGGTTTCCTTTGTCTTCTGCTAAAAAAAACAAAAAAAAAACTTGAACTGAACAAAAATCAAATCGATTTACTCCTTGTGTGCGATTCCAGGAAACAGGAGCTGCCATTCGAGTAAAATAAGAACATTTGATTATTTATCAGGAGTAAAGCGAGGACGCACTACAGTACGTTATTAATCTTCAGCACCTTTGTCAGCTTGATCATAAACTGGTTATGCTCAATAAGTTTTCCTCAGATGGGCTGTAGAAATCCCTGCCTTTGTAATGTGGAGCAAGGGGATCACTGCAGACGACGGGGATAAATATTAATAATAAGAGGAGGAGGGAAGTCCTCTTTGCATCCCCCAACTCTGTCATCTCATCCTCTGAGGCTGTTGCCCTGCAGTAAATGCAAAGGACTCTTTCTCTATTTATTTGGGTGGATGATGATGATGGTGATGATAATACCTCTCTCCTGTCTGCCCAGATTATATCTTCTTCTTCTGCATGAAAAGAGTCTTCTTTTATTGCAAAGTGGGCAAGAGCTGAATTCCTTCCCTGACTCAGATGAAAGGAGGTGAATGCAAATGAGAGAGACTGGAGAGCCTTATGATTGCTGCTCTTTCCTTTCATTCACGCCACATGCATATTGAACCATTATGGCCCAAATATCTGATGTCATCAGCAAGAGGGTAATACGATATACCAGCAGGATAAAAGGTTTCTTGTGAAACGGGAGGACAACTGCTTTCCCTACGCACCGAGAGCCTGAAACATCCGTGACAACAGTTTAGAAACCACAGAGAAAATGGCCATATTTATTAAGTGAAACAGTGCAGATGTAAAATAAAATATATATGTAATACAGTTTGCTGTGCACTCCAGCACAATATTGCAAGAGCTAGGCTAAATCAATGTTCTTCATTAGATTTAGACTGATACTGTAAAAGTGAAGTAAACGGTGTTTGTATACAATCAGTAGCCTGTCAAATGCATTGGTGCCATAGCCACATGTAGGACTGCATGAGAGTTCACATTAAAAAACAGAATCTTTATCCTTTCTCAGACTTAAGGTAGAAGAAAATAATCAAGTCCATAATTTATAATTATTAGTTAAAGGCAGAGACGTTTTGTATGTTACGGAATTCACTTTTAAAGAGTCACACTCAAACGGTGTCACCCATTAGATTCTGTGCAATTTCTTTAAAAAAAAGTAAATCTGTATTATTTGCTTGTTTGTGAACTTCATTTCTTTTGGGGAAGAAATGTGATGAGCTTTCATAGCAGCTTAGCTACTGTTGAGTCGAACCTATTTAACCTTAAGGGACCAAATTGTTTAAAAAAAAAAAAAAGTGTTATTTTAGGCTTGTTTTACAATCTGTCAATAAATGAATGAAGCGAAGCTGGCCAGAGTGTGCTTTATTCAGAGGGAATGGTAGTTTATCAACACATGGGAACGGATCGCAGCTTTTGTTGCCTCTTATGAATCTCATTTCATTTTTCTCTCTGCTGCTGCGGCTCACATTGATTTCTTTTCATGCCCTTATCACCTCCCCCCAAATTAACTGAATAGAAAACCCAAATCAAGTCTGTCATCTACATCTACAAAGGGGAGTTGTCAAATGTTTGTCTTCTTCATGCCTTTTAGGCCGCCCCTCTTGTCAGACAGAGGGTTTAACACCTCACCACGATGAGATTTTACCCAAATGGAAACAGAATTTAATTATACTGGGATTCACAAGCAACACCACAAGTCATCATAACCCTCTGTAACATTAAACAAGTTTCCATGCCGCATTGGCTAAGCTGCATCTACATCGTCGACTGGGATTGGGTGGTGAGCTGGTCGTTGAGCAAATAATGGGACCTCATGAAATTTTAAAAATCACCTACTAGCTTGCTGATTAATTAATGTAGGACATCAATCAAATTATGTCTCCTTTGCCTCCCGGCACCACAAGATTTTCCACACCGATGCGTCATACAGCTCAATAAAATTGCAAATTTGGTACTTGCATCTCAATTTGACTTTTTTAAACTGAACTGACAAACCTTTCTTTCTCCCTCAGACTGCTAAGATGCACTTTGCCACGTAATTCTGTAGATTCTGTTCTCTTTCCTGGGTGAAACAACTGCAATACCTCATGCTGCCATTGACTATGTTTTCACTATCAGATTGTTTTTTAGGGCTTATAAGTTTAACTTTGTTTCTTTCTGAGACAAAAGCAGATTTTTAGGGGCTTTAACTCAATTTACGCCAATTTCCTTTTGATTAAAATTTCATCCTAGATAAGTGAAACTATGTCTTCTTTCTCTGAATTTTCTGTCCTCTCATTCAAAGTCAGCAAAATTTTGTTGGAGATTTCTGCCTTTTGTTTCTTTGCCTTGCCACCACCACATGCTTTCTCTGGATAAAGGATTGCTGCAGAACAATTGACATGAGGAAATCTGCATGATTTTCCTGGATAATTAACTTTTTACTAATTGGTATTATATGGTTGACTGACTCTGATAAACGGAGGAATAAAACAGCAGGGATCAAACTAGACTGTGTGTAATGGGAGCTGATTGGATTGGATTGAGAAAAAATAGATTTTTATTTTTTAATGAAAATTTTGATTCCAAAAAACAAATTGCACCAGCTTGTGCCTAGTACCTTGGGATGATATTTGCTGTGATTTGGCGCTAAGCAAATAAACCAAATTGAATCTCTTCAGTCCTTAGAGAAGTGCTTAAACCATGGTCAGCAGTACAGTATTTCCCAGTTTCTATTGATGGTATGTCCTGTCACTCTGTTATGCATTGTTCCCTCTGGAAATCCAAAATGTTGCCAAACGAATGCTCTACGAGTAGTAGAGGCATCTTCTATTACAACCTCATCAGGTGACGCTGACCTCACTTGGCTTGTGTCTGGAAGATAGCAGTCACCTCAATGAGAAATACTGTGGTGTTTTGTTATGGCGAGATCTTGTAGGTCTAGATCCCTACTGCCAACAGTAAAGTGAGAGAGAGATTGTATGGTAGAAATTGGACTAAAACAGATTAAAAGAAAGATTATTTCTGCACCACGAATCTGAAGTCACTTGTCTCAAAAGAAGCCAAAAATGTGCTTTTTAAATTTTGCTGTACTGCCATTCTACAAGTCAAATCTATATGTCAAACGTGAGGTGAAGAAAAGTGCAGTGCGATCAGCTGAGATGGGAGAAACCACAGGAAACAGAGGAAATGTTATGACGCAGAAAAGTTCCATGAATTGATTTAGCACAGACAGACAAAAAAAATATGTGTTGCATTCAAGTGTTAGTAGCTCATTCCAATTAAATGCCCATTATTAAGGAAATGGCAAAAAATAACAATGACGTAGGAAAAGGCTTGAAAGGATATAAAATGATACTTTCACACTGATTTGAAATCTATACCTATCTGCCTCTGGCTGTACAAATACATGCAGCTTGTTTCTAACACAGTTGCTATAACAGGAAATATTTTATTCTCAGCAAAATAGCTGCCAGCTTCCTGGTTTCAAACATTTCTTTGTATTACACCCTGATGGACAGCAGGATGAAAAGAGCAGACTAGTAAAAGCTGCATTCATTCTTTAAAAGTGGAGGTGATTGTAAGGCTTTGGGGAGTCCGACATTAATCTTTCCTGAAAGAGGGAGACAGCTACAGCTACAGCCTTCCGTGTGATTTCATTTCACTCTTTTGCATCATACCGAGGCTTACCTCCGCCACAGTCGCCATTGTCTGCCAGCCAGTAACCGGGGCTGACACATCGGCAGGCAGCCAGTGGCAAAACCAAATTGGTTTGTCCTTCGCTATGTGTGTAGACGTCATCATTGTCATCATCAGAGTGTGGAATGAGTAATAACTTCTCAATAGAACCTACAAGGGGGGGAAAAAGAATAACAGATATGAATAGTGAAGATGATGGTCATTTTCTTTCCTTCAATATTGTGTTATCTAATAATGCAAACTAAATTAGCTGTTCCGTCTTCTCTCAAGCAAGTCAGATTTTATGAAATGATCAGAACCTTGACTTTGATCTGTGTATTACATCCCTGGATTTCTCACATACTTAAATTTTGGTCAGTTGGTGGCAATAGCAAAGATTTGTATGCAAATATTATTCTTATAAAGATGTAAAAGATAAATCTGTAACTCAAAAAGATATTCATTCCATTAAATTCTTTGCATTGTTCTTAGTGAGGTGTAAACAAAGCTCTGTATTGGGTCAATAATTTTTAACAATGTACTGTATATAATTTAAGTCTGGATCTCTCCATCTGTATGCAGATGACACAGTTGTTTACTGACAGGAAAGCTGCATCTACAGCTGCTTTCCTGTCTGACAAAGAAATTATAGACATAAGAAAAATAGAAATATAGATTCTTCTTTATGGCAAACTTTAAGAACTTTCCTTCTGGTTTTGATGTCATTCAAAACCAGAAGGAAAGGTCTTTCGCTTTTGACATTATTCTGTTCCACCTCTAACTGGTTGCTAGCAAATCTAAGGGTCACTTTTAAACCAAAAAAGGATCCCGGCTACTTTTATTTCTGCACAATTTGCCCTTACTAAATCATGGTCATGAATATTAAACATATTAAGCGTCTCACATTGAACATCTTATGTCTGACATAGAAATTGTAGACATAAGAAAAATAGAAATTATGCTTCTTTTATTATGGAAATATGAAAAATACATCCATGAAGAAACAATTTCTCAGGGCCACCTTCTTACCTCACAGTAATTATGGCAACAAAATGCATACAAACACCCCTGATGGTTCCTTGCAGTTGTTGAACACCATTTGTCATGGACACAAACTTTTTACCAACCATTAAATACTGTAGTCTTTGGCTAAGTGGGTTAAGCTTTACAGTCCACACTTCAAATGATCATAACTCAAACTGGGTGCCTGTTGCATGTTCTTAATGCTTGATTGTTACCGTCTTTGTTTTCACTTTTTAAAATTTGTTGAACAAACTGCAATGACTATTGTCTGTTGTAGCAGATTGTTTTGTATGCATCTTTAGAACATCTTGGTCTTGAAAATAAGACCTTATGAGATTTAAATATAATCTCCAATTTTAAAATATAGTGTAACATAGATTTAAACTCAGACAAGAAATATTTCAGGGCAGCATGGTGGTTACGAAGCAGCACAAGGCTTCCAAAATAACCCAAAACTGGGTCAGTCATTGCTCAGCAGTTTTAGAAAATGTGAACCCAGATTTCTTGGATCGGTCCCTTTAAGTAGGAGTTCTTCATTCACAATTACATGGCCTCATAGAGTCTAGGACCTCAAATAGCCATGGACTTTTTTGTACCATTTGTTCACAAACCCACCCACGAGTTGCACATTTGAAGTCTGCCCAACACACATGAATGAACACCCCTGCAATCCCTTCCGCCTCTCCTCCATCTCCCAACCTGCTCCACCTAATCTGTTGTGGAGTTACTCAGTATTCAGGGGATGCTTCTGATAGGAAAACCCCGTCTCTCCTTTTCTCTCTCTCTCGCCTCATCGCTTCCCTTTACCACGATCACCACCTGCTCCTCCGCTTCCCCCTCCGCCCACACATTCCCCTGCCTCTCTCCTCCTAAACTCCAGATTGCCTTTTAGAGGAGCAGCATCAGGCGCGGTTTGAACGCGTAAGAGATGCCGATGAGTCATCGGGCTACTCTTTGCTCATGATCAGTCGACTCCTCTGTTTCTCACTCATTATGTGAAACTAATTTAATGTGACGCCAAAAGCTGATAAGTGTGAAATAGGATTGACTGAGAAGACCCGAGCAGAATGTTAGATAGCCACAAAAGCTATAAAAAGATTTATTTTGTGAATTGGACTGGGGAAAAGCATAAAGACAAACCACTGGTCCTACTGTTTTTGTATTAGTTTCCAGCTTACCCAAATAGTTAGCATGAGGTGTCTTGTCTCAAGACACAAGCAGAGACTACTTGAAATTAGCTTTTTTTCAAATGAATTTCCAAAGGGTGAATTTCAAGACAAATATTAACACATCTGAATTGGTGCTGCTAAATGGGTCGTTCTTGGGGAGGGGGGGGGGCAGCGAATGTAGACGAAAGGTGAAAAATTAAAAGAGAAGAGAGACGGCCATTTAAAAAAGGAAAGGGCTGACAGAGTAAAGAGGAGAAGCAGAAGAAAGCCCTAGAAAGCTGATTATGCAGCATCTCCTTCCCACGCAGTCTGCCTACGCTTCTTCTCCTCCACCTCCTCCTCCTACTCCTCTCCTTGTTGGGGATTCTACTCCATGCATCCCACCCTTTCCTTTCTTGGCTGCGTCATTCAGCTCTTCATTGTGCATCCCCACCAGCCCCCTCCCTCCGCCTACCTCTCTGGAGATGGAGCAACCCCCCAAACATTCACCCCCTGCCAGCTTTTGCTTGTGATGTGATATACAGACTAAAGCTTTCAGGCTTTTTGCTACAGCAGTTATGCTTCACGATGGGGCTGGAAGACAAAAATACACCCACACATATTCAGACATTATTCCAAACAACTAGCAACTAGCCTGTAAAATTCCTTGAATTTAGCTGTAGCAATTTGTCTCATGCTTAGCATAGGATCTCAATCAGATTTTGAGACACTTCAGGGTAATATTTAAAAATGTTTTCAATGGCCAAGAGACACCCAAAGCAATATTTATTGAGCAATGGGTCCACATTTGCTTAAAGACATCTTTGTGTGTGTGTGTGTGTGTGTGTGTGTGTGTGGTTGTTATGACCATGTCAATCACTTCAATCTACCTCGGGCAACCTGGGGTGATGCGTGGGTCAGCACCGAGGTAAAGATGAGTGACTCACTCCATCTTGAGACATCAAGCTGAAAGTATCTACCCGACAACAAGGACATGACTGGAAAGTTATGTCTCAAAACAGACAACGAGATTCTATTAAACAGTGTCACTGCTTTTAAATTCTTTTGTTCCTATTGTTTCACACTTGTGCATATGTATTAATTAGTTTTATTTTGTAACCAGGTTGCTGTGTACTGCAGACTTCTGCCCAGGTCCCTCTTGAAAATGAGATCTAGATCTCAATGGGTTTCACCTGGTTAAATAAAGGAAATAAAAAATAATAAAATCCACATTATCAAAATAACAAAACACGTCCAGATAAGATAGAGCAAGAGTGACTGAAAAGGATATGATATCGGCCAACGTACTTTTAAAAACCTATACAACCTACCTGTAAATATCATCTTCAACCTTCTTTCGTCAAATTGACTAATTTAAGGTCTAACCTCCAATTGTCACTGAATTTTTATTTCAGTTTCAACAAAAAATTGCATGTCTGCAATGGACGCCAGAGGGCATAAGCGTCGTCATGATGAGTCGCAGTTACAAGAGCAACTGACAGGCAAAATGATGAGTCAAGCTCATCAGATGCAGGTCATGCCTTGTAGACAGATTGCTATAAGCACTCGACAGAGTTTGTCAGGGGTCAAATTGTGGGCTCGCAAGGCTGGGTGGTCAATCATGCCAGTGCTCAACATGTGCATTGTCACAGTGACTCAACTTACCAAACAGTGACCATCCGAGGATGCATTCCGTTGTCTTTCTGGTTGCCCAACACCATCACACCAAGTGAAAAATGTCGCATTATGTGCCAATGATTACTCAAACACATACCATATGTGACTGGACTGAGGTATAACTATGACTGGCATCAGCAAAACTATTGGTTAACTCTACTGTAGATGTTACCAATTTTGCTGTTATTAGCAGCATAGACTACCAATTTCAAACAAAACTGGCTTGCAAACACTCTTTTTATTTACTGTTCCTAATGCTTCAGTCCTCTGGTCTGAGATCTCAGGAGTTGTCTATAGCATCGCCCCTGTAGTGGTACTGCTCATTGACAGTACTGACACCGGGACTTTCCATGGCTTCTCATCTTTAAGTCCTCAGTAATTATCAAGCTCGATTTTCCTTCTTCTCGGATTTTCTCTTTTTTTGAATTGCCACATTTATCATAAATACTAAAATCAAACTAAAATTCAGATTTTAGAGCAAAATTTATTCTCCATTGCAAAATAAAACAAGTTGTAGAATGAGGGGAGCTTTTTCTATAAGTATAGATAAAGAGGAAGGAAGGCAGCACGGTTCGAAAAAATGTATAGATATTAAAAGCAAATTTTGTGTGAGAAATTGCGGAAAAATTCCTAAAATTATATATTTTGTAACCATAATTGGATTTTCCAAAGAGCCTGAGGTTGTAGACCCCTGCCCTATATTTTTGTATGGTTGGGGGAAACTTGTGATCTTACTCCGATTTGCAGACCTGCATATTGGTGTTTGAGTGCAACTGAAGGAATGTGATTCTAGTTTTAAGGCACTTTGAGTGGTCTTTTGATTTATGTCAGCATAGCCTTCTTTTCAGATATTGTCTAACGTGCCAGATCTTGGCTTCCATTGCTTTTGTTTTCTGTGCTGTTGTCTTGTTCTTGTGTCATTTTTGACTGGTTTCTATCTCCTTCTGCCAGAACAAGAGGAACAGGGCTCTTTGTGCAAGATGTGGGTGGTAGGAACTGTGCTATACTGCCACCCACCATCTGCCTCTAAGACCCATTGGGCAGTGTCCAAGTCTTGGGTTTCAAGGGAAAATAGTATTGCAAACCAAAAACTTCAAGGAAGGTTAAGGGATGGAAGGAAAACACTAGAATATAAAGCAAAGTTTGCTTCCTCTAAGTATTACTTTTGGTGGAGCTGAATTCAGCTCAAAATGCAGACAGGAACTCTGGCTCATCAAAAAGTACAAATATTCATGAAATAGGGAGGAGATGCTTATAGGAGAAATGAAATTGGGGGGGCTATGTATACTGAAAGAATGGAGAGCGACACGAGAACCAGAAGGACTGATCAGGGGAAAATATAGAGCAGCTGAAGGAGAATGAAGGCAGAGGGAAAGTAGGAGATGGAAAGTAGCTGGGAGGGGAGGTGAAAAGATAAGACAGATCAGAAGGATGGCAGACCAAAAGGAAAACCTGAATCTAACAAACACAATGTACACTAATCTAAGGAAACAAGTCAAATAAGAAACGAGGAATAAGAAAAGAAAACAGTGACCTGATTAATACCCAAAGTTAAAACACTTATGGATCATAACACTAACGACTAGATGGATGTATCTATAACCAGCACTTTTTATATTTGTTTTCTGAAACTACTATGATTAGCACATTGGTATGGTAAAGGTATGAACTGGGGTTTGTAAAGTCTGAATACTGCTTGACGACATCGTCTGAGGCAGTTTTCGACTGGACAGTAAAAACTGAAAATGGGCCTTTATCCATAACTGAAATGTTTGGCAACAGAAGGCTGCGTAGTACAGCTGTTCACACCTTAGTTGTAACTGGATTTCATAGTATGACTTAGAAATTCTTCACAATCCTTACCATCTGTACTTACAGATATTACCCCTACGGTGAGAGAAATATTGTGAATTCTCTGATTTTAGAGGTGTTTTTACCTTTCTCTACTCTGATTAGCTGCTCACTTGAGTATAGGGAGGAAACAAGTATGTTTTCATGTGTTTCCTCATATAGCTCATGTGCATTTACTTGATTGGGACTTTGGTGAGGCATGTGGCATGTTGGGTGTGTATTTTGTCACATCTGCACTCAACCACTCGCCCGCTGGCTCAAGGGGAGCTTCTGTTCACCACACGCAAGCCGCTTTTGTTATATCCTTTTGTGATTTCCTATAAACATGTTGGACTGACTGAGTTGAAGTTGCTCTACACATTTTAGTTTCATCATCACTTTTCTTCCATGTAGCTTGGAAAACAGTAACTCCGGGCATTTAACCGCGATATTGACTCTGTTGCTAAAACTAATTTCCAACTATTCAATCTAAAGTTGTGGCAGGCGTTAGCTGCGAGGGGTATTTTTCACTTCCTCGTCATAACAAAACACTGTCCAAGCTCTGTGACAATTAAGCAACAGTGAGTTCTCTGATGATTCCCTTCCAAAGGCAGAGGTGTGGCGTTGACATGCGAGCTCTAAACGTGCATAGTCCTTTAATGGGCGAACAGGAAGCAAAGAGTCACAGTGTTAATCAAAAAGAAAAGAAAAAGCACCACAAAGGGGGTGATCAACTTTAAAATGATTCTCTTTAAATCAGAGCTAACAAGTGTTGTTGGAAGAGAATGAATGTTAGGTGCCCCCCTGCCTCTCAGTGCCTCCCTCATCTCCTCTCACGCCTCCCCGTCTCTTTCACAGCGTGCTTCTCAACTCTGGGTTTACTGATTAGCCTTCTCCATAAATAAGTAATCAAAGGGAGAGCAGAGATATTCCGATCGCCCTTATCATCGCTCGCTTGCACACATCACAAACTCGCGCACATTCAATTGATCTCAAGATACCAGCTGTCTTGTTCTTTACGCAAAGATATAGAAAATTTTTCTAATAATAATCAGAAGAAGAAACATGAGCCAGTTTTTAACCTCGATGTATGAAAACATACACACTCTGGGGAAAATTTACCATGAGTGTGTTAGCATGTGTGTGAGGGACAGGAAGCCATAGGGACGGCGAGATGGAAAGAACGGGAAGAGAGGGAAACATACAGTCGGTGTAAGTGTGACTAAACTGACTGCAGCAGAATGACTCACCCTGTTGCCACAGCAACCCAAAGACACACTCTCCTCTCCTCTAATGTGCGATTTCAACAACTTGTCGAAAAGGTGGCTGAAGGGGGAGAAATGTACATTTATGGAAATCATTAGGGGAAGGGAGGGGGTGGTGGAGGCCAGAGCATGGGTGCACACAACAAGCATTAAAGCCTTTAAAAAAAAAAAAAGAGCAATAACAACAAAAAAAAAAAACAAGCTTGCAGCCCCATTACAGAGTGCGTGTGTGTGTCTCAGCAACACTGCAGTATAGAAGCCAGCAGCACCTTCTTCTCCACCGGAGTGGATGAATGTGTATGTGGGAGTTTAGAAGGACTTTAATAAATAATTCCTGTGGGTAAAAAGTGTAATGTCTGGCCTCTGACCACCAAACTGAATCCCCATTTGGATTTCATTTGTTGCAAAGATTGGCCACTTCCAGTTTCCTCGCTTTCATAGGATTCAGCTGCAATTGATGTTCATTTTTACCAAGTTTATTTATTAAATTTTTTAAAGATTTCTCACTCTGCTTTGGTGAAATGACCACTGGCACTTTGCAATGTTTTGAATGAGCTTCATGAATTCAGTAAAACATGACATTGGTTGTTTGTCACATCTTTTGCTGAAAGGGGAAAAAAAACAAAACATGATTGCTTCAAAATATTTTTTTATTGAACACAAAAGTATGTATGCTTCCACTTTTGTCGTTACAGTGAAATGTCTCAAGAATACCAAAACCAGATTTTATGTTGTGGCATTCAAAGCAGCAATAATGAAGTAAAGAGAAATGCTTTTTAAGCAGAGGTGCTACTTTATTGACTTAATTCTCTTGAACGAGCGTTCAACGAAATATAGCCAAGCAAAAACGATGGGGATGAAAATGAACATACGCATTACTCACAATGCAATTTCCACAGTGTCAGAAATGTGTTACTATCTAACTTCAAAATAAATGAAAAGAGCAACTGTGTTACTAAACCAACACTCAGTTATAGAAATTAGGTAAAATTGAGCATAATTAAGTAGTAAGTGGATACAACAATCTGCAAAGCATCATGGGAACTCCATCCATCCATTCCCCAACATGTTACAATATCAAAGATAACCTGAATAAATACAAAAAACAGTTTTCAAATTATTATTTCCTTGTTTAAGCTAAAGTTGATGCATTGTATCTAAATATGCACTGTTTCTATAACCAGAAATGAGGTTTTCCTTTTTTTTTTTCTTTTTTAGATCACTCTTTTGCAGAACTTCAAATTCAAAATGAAGGCTTCCGGGTTGGCTTTGGACCGTTCTCCCTCTCCATGTGACCAGAGGGGTTAAGATAAAGTTCACAAAATGATGGATTGCCCACTCACATGGCACCTTCTGGGTTTTCTGCTAAAGAGCAGAATTTATGGTTTCATCACTTAAAGGGAAGTTAAATGGTTCCCAACGAAGCAAAGTAGCCCCAGACCATCATGCTCCCACCAGTTTAAAATACTAATATAATACTATTTTATTTTTAAAATGCTTCGTTGGCTTTACAGTAGTTCATTTCTCCCCCCCTCCCTTGTCAATAATCACTTTTCCTCATTTTCATTGTGATTGGCTGGATTCCCCACAGCCTAGAAAAAAACTTCGTAACCCTTTAGAGACCAATTAATGACAAAGATTTGATTCTTTAATTGCTTCAGATTACTTTTAGATTGAGAAATGAATGTTTGCCGCAGGAGTTGCGAACAGGAGTTGGGATATTTTTTTTTACCCCCCATTTGCATTTTGGATTTACAGTAAAATTACCTTCATCTGAAACATTTGATTGTAGCTAAGTAGCAGTAATAGAATACTTTTGTAAGGGGGAAGGCCCTACTCACAGTACCGTAAGCGTGTCTTGAATTTGGATGTGAAAAGAGTTGATTTAACATCCCACCATGCATAAGCATTAGCCTGACATATTTAACCTGCAATTAGCTGGCAAGTGAAAATGAATCTAGCCGTGTACCTCCCCACGTCCTTCCACTCAGGAGGCGACAGGAACACCAAACACACAAGTGAGGGGAGCGAAGAATGATGGTCTTTATACTCCACTTAATTGGGTCCTGTGTGGACACATTCTCAGTTCAAGGCAGCTCATTAAGCTCCTCTGCAGAAAAAAAAAAATGTTCCAAATAAAAGAGTAACACAATTACAGAAGATAAGCTCATAAATAAATAGATATAATTTCCCCCTAGACTCAAAAGACAAGTTTATCTTCAGGTTGTGTTCTGTAGAGCAGAGAGAAGATCAAATAATAAAAAACAAAAAACAAAAAACATTTTCTTCAGCTTCCTTCTGCCGGCAGTGCCTGTGTCAGTGATTGAAGGCGCTTGATTAAAGTTCGGAGGTGACCACCACTCCGTGGCCTTTTGTTATCACATTTGACTCACCAGAGAGTCAACGCAGAGAGAGTGGGAGGAAGTACAAAGTTGTTTTACACCAATTATAAAAGGAAATCTCAAAAACTAAAACAACCACAACTTTATACACGCTATAAAAATACACTAACGAAAGCCACAGAATTGAAAAATATTAACGTCCACTCCTTAACTGCTTTTTGTCCCCATTAATACAGAATAAGATGAATAAAATACAGTGACCTGAATAAAATGAATCTGATCTCTTTGCTTCCTTTCCAGTCACAAATTCCCTGTCATTCATTGATCCCCGTGACATTCAGCTGCTCTTTCGCATGTTCACACAGCTGTCAGAAAACAGCAGATTAACAGGCCTCCCAGTTTGGAAGGCCAGTAAATAGATTAAATATTTGACTTGTTTTGACAGTTTAAACATTAAGTCATATTTGATATTTTTAACCCTTAGCTATCAGCTTGTTCCGTTGATCTGTAGGCTTCAATGAACTTAGTGTTTTTATTTTCTAGTAACATAGTTATCAGTAAAGCTGTTTTGTTATATTCCGGTGACTTTGACAGTCCGAAGCTTTTGCTATCAAATTAAAACCTATGAGCACAGAAACTAGCCGCGAGATCACACATTGTGATTCAGTCATGATGGACTGATATGTTCATTGCCGTGGGATGCATGTGTGGGAATGTGTCCATGGGTGTGTGAGTGTGTGTTTACGAGTGAGTTTTGGCTTGCTGAAAGGTTGACACCGGCACCATGCTGCAATTAACCAAACAAGAGACAGTGACATATTGAGCACTGCTAACACCTTCTGTTAGTCAGCCTGCAAATCTCTCTTCAGACCTTTGCTACTGCCTCAGCTACAGCATCATTTTACATCCTGCAGTGTACCAACGTTAGGTCAGATTAAAGTTTTATTCAAAACGTTTCCCAGAAGCTACTAAGCAAAATAAGGAACGTATTGAGTACATAAAATGTAAAACCACAACATTGTATCACTACATATATAGAGAGGGAGTCAGTCACTGTTTTTTTTTGTGTGTTTTTTACATTCCTTTAGTTGAAATAACTGCAGTGAATGACATGGTTCCTGTAGACAGTCTAAGAAAAATTAACCCACTCCATACATTCACCTTCTAACTCTGAGCAGTTTTTTTTGCACGTAGTCGTTTTTATGTCACATACTTATTTTACAGAAATTTTGAGAAGTCTCACATGAACTTGAATTGATAAGGTTTTCATAGAATGTTCTATTTTTTCACACGACTGAAATTTGAAAAGTGTACTACAGGTTTAGCACTTCAAAAAGAGGAATGTATTTGTTATGTAATAGTCAGTTTTAAAGGTGGGATCATGCTCTTGTTATGAAAGCCTCTTTGAAACTTTCTTCCTGCACTAATATTTCACATGTTCATTGGTCTGTATTTAAGGTAGATCAGAGGATCTAAAAAAACTCAACACAGAGATTTTATAACAAATCCAAAAATCTATAAATGTACAGATGTGACATATAATGAATTAAATCTTCGATAAATCTTCCTAGCTTTTTTATTATCGTGATAAGGATGCTATTGCCTGACATTTTTTTGTTTTCATTCATATGTTCCTCTGTCTCATCACCCTGCTGGGCTACACTGTGTGTGCACATCTACACACCAGCACACAGTTATGCAAAGCCAAATGGCATCATTCTCCCCAGAGAGGCGCTCATCCTCCTCCTCTGCTTCCCTCACCTCACAGCACCGGAAGAAATAAGAAAAATAAAATGCTTGCAAATCAGTCCATACCCCCCATCCCCCCCAAAAAAAATTATTCAGTATTTTCTAAATTTGAAATTCTTTCTTCATGTAACAGTTTTTCAAGCTCTTCAAGGAAGACAAAAGGGACAAATCTCCCCTCTGACAATCGTGCAGGAACAACAAGCTCACACATCCACAACTTATCATCATACGTGGGATAAGTATGCTCAGGTGTGTGTGTTGTGGAAATGCTAGCTGCCTCTCACACATACACACACACACGCCTGCACGCGCCTACAAAAAGATTAAAAATATGATCGTTGTCGGGATCTGTGTTTTTCTGTGTATTTAGAGTTTCTGTGTCCCTGAGTCTTCGTGTTGTCCTGTCTTCCCCTTGATTGTTCCCAGGTGTGTCTCGTTTCTGTGATTACCCTCCCGTGTATTTAATACCACCTGTGTGTCTGCGTCTCTGTCGGGTCCTAGTCATTGTTTCGTCTGCTGTCCATTCGTAAACCCTGTTGCTACCAGTGCTGAGCCTTTGTCTTCCGCTCCGCTCCCAGGATTTTGGACTTCGGATTGTGTGCTTCTCTCATTAAAATCATAATTTCTCACTTCAACCTGGGTCTGTACAGCGTTTGCCTCACCACCTTCACCACACCGTTTCATGACAATCGTGACCACTGTCCTGTTTTTTTGTCAAACATTTCAATCAGCGTAGTTGTGACGCAAGCACTCAACCACAAACACGGTTACAACTCTATTGTGGCCCCAATTAGGGCTTGATGGAAACAACTGGCAGCCACTCAGATTCTTCTGCCTCAGCCGCATGAATATTAACAGTGTCATTCAGGAAGATCAAAATCTACTTGAAATTCTGTGCATCATTCAAACTGCTAATCTGTATTTGTTTGTCGAGATACTTCTTTATGCATAAACATGAAGTGATGAACACATTTTTGCAACTGCCTTTCTTTCAGATCTGAATAAGCAGAGATGTGAATTTGTGCGGCCTGTTTAAATCTCAGACAGAGACTTCATCAGGACCTTGAAATGGCCGGTCATGCCCTCCAATGTGAGGCAATTAAAACAACTCTGCCGAACTCAAAAGTTGCTCTCTAGTAATGTGAAGGAAGATTCTTGATGGCGATTATGATCAAAATCATTTTTCTATCAGAGGCAACAAAATTAAACACAGAAACAAATAATATTTCACAACACTTCGGTGACATACAGTACAGACCAAAAGTTTGGACACACCTTTTAATTCAATAAGTTTCCTTTATTTTCATGACTATTGACATTGTAGATTCACACTGAAGGCATCAAAACTATGAATAACACACGTGGAAATATGCACTAAACAAAAAAGTGTAAAACAACTGAAAATACCCCTTATACTCTAGTTTCTTCAAAGTAGCAACCTTTTGCTGTGATTACTGCTTTGCACACACTCTGCATTTTCTTGATGAGCTTCAAGAGGTAGACACCTGAAATGGTTTTCACTTCATAGGTGTGCCCTGTCAGGTTAATAAGTGGGATTTCTTGCCTTATAAATAGTCATGAAAATAAAGAAAACCCATTGAATTAGAAGGTGTGTCCAAACTTTTGGTCTGTACTGTATGTGTTTGAAATCTATAAACAAATTGAGAAAAAAACCCAGTAAGATTCACATGTATGCCTCGTAATAGGTGATTTTACAACAGATAGATCTGCTGTCAGTGACATCATCCACGTGGCCTCAGTAGGTGGCTCACTCCTGTTTGGACTGCCAATCAGCCAACAATGCCATGTGGATGTGGCTTTTTTCTCTTATCACACAGGTTGCATAGAAACACCTAGTAGATGCAATAAGCAGCATCCTCTCTGTGTGAGTAATGTTCAGTGATGGAAGGGCCATTTGTTTTGTAACAACTCAGAATGATGCAAGCTGAGTCTCTGGAGGATCAGGCATGTAGCTTTCAGTGACTCTGCATGCGTGTGTGGGGGGGTGCGTGGGGGCGTGTGTGTGTTTGTGTGTAGGTTTGAGGGAGCTCTTTTTTTAAAACCCAAACCGTGTGAAGGCGTACGTGCATATGAGTGGGCACAAGCGTGGAAGGTGTGAGCGCGGTGAAGAGAGCGCTGTGTGTGGGACATGCATCCATTTTACCGTACAAGGAGCTGCATTTGATGTGAAATATTGCATCCTTTGTGCTCCTGTCACATGCACAGCCCATGTTTTCCTGCCTTGTTATCGTCTCCACTTTATTTCTGTTTCTCCATTGTCAATACCCATTATTTCCAGAAATTACTCTCCCCTCTCCCTCCCCCACACCACCCCCTTTCCTGAGGGTAAGAGCTCTTCTATCTGCTCCCATTATCCAGCATTAAACAGCTCATCTTACTCCGCCACCTCCACCGCTGCTGTTACACAAAAAAAGCATTAAAAGAGGCAATTATTGGGAGACTTTGCACAAGCTCAGCAATGAACTAAAAAAAGGATTTTACCAGAACGACTTTTGCTCTCCTGTCTTTCTGTGCCTAGCCCTTCAATGTTCAGCCGGGTTCCATTCTTCTTTTTGTTTGCTTCAATGGTCTATTTGAATAGCCATGAAATTATTGTTATGACTGTGTCTTTTCGATGGACTTATTAACATGTTTCAAGCACTTTGTAATATGTTATCCTAAAGATGCCAATCCTGTATGTTCTATGTGAAGTTTGCATGTTCTCTTTGAGTATGCATGCACTTTCTCTGGGTTCCACAGTCCAAACGTAATGTACACATGTTCACGTTACATTGCCATAATGTCTAAAAGTGTGCATGCTTGCAGGTTTGTCCCAATGTCTTTGTATTGGACCCTTGATGGACTGGTGCCCTGTCCAAGATGATCACCCACAGCTTACAAAGCATTTTACAAAACCATACTTAAGTCATACATTCTTTCCAATTGATCCTAATCGTCAAGCAGAGTGTCAAAATCAGTTTATCATTCAAATTAGCTTAAAAAGTTTTCTGCCTAAGGAAAGCCAACAGATTGCATTAATGAATTTCCTTCCAGCACTATTTGCAAAAGCCACTCTAGAGTCAGTTTCTTCCTCCAGGCTCTCGTTCATCATAAACATCTTACAGAGTACCCAGCCAGCCTACTGTAATATTTGCAGTATTCCGAACAGTCTATTAAAAAGAAAAACATCACATGTAAATGCATAAATACATACATATGTGCATTTTACAGGACAGATATTGATTTACACAGGTTTATATATAATTTTTATCTTCTCAAAAGTTTATTTACATTTTATGTCCATACTATGAAATGTGGGAGTTTGTGTAACCAATGTTGAATCCCTTGTTTGGATGCTATAACTTTGGTAATAAGTAGCATACCACCATCTTGGTAAGTCATGATGGGTAAAACAAAAGTGTCAATGCAGACTGCTGGTATATAAAAAGAGCCTAAAATTCAGTGGCTGCTTTTTGGCTTGCCGGTGATAATACTTGGTGCTTTTTCGTTTTGGACTTGTTTCTGACCCCAAAGTGAGGCCAGTTGTTACCTTTAAAAAAAAAAAAAAAAGAGACATTTCATTGTCTTGTATTCAAGGGAAATATTTCCAACAGGAAGTGATTTAACAACAAAGGCCTCCATCCCTCGCCCAGTGAACCTGATAAACTATAAAAGGTGAGGCTCTTTAATACTGCATGGACTCCAGCATGGTTCTTTAGCTCATGAAGTCAGTCATAGCATCCATATTTACTCTGAGAAGGGTAATTAATTTTAAACACTCATCTGCCCTTTAGTTTGTTTAAATATTTATACAGCATTCAGTCTTTTTTTCTACCTGCCATTTATCACCATCCATCGTTATCCTTTCTGCCGAGCCCTAAGAGGAAACAGCTTCTATATATGGCAGACAAATTGATTTAAGTCTCTGCAATAATTCTTGCTTGTTTACGAGCAGAGAAGAAGAAAAAAGGAAGCTCATTGATCAGGTTGTCAGAGAGTGTTCTGCAACAACAAGCAAACAAAAAACGGACGCAAACGTCACAAAGCCGTTCAAATGAAACTATTTTGTCGCCGACAAGTTTAGAAAATTATATCAGCGAATGGATTATAGACTCACAGATATGTTTGTTTTTGTGATTGATTTATTGTCGGGCCGATGCAGTGAATTAGGGTCTCTAAGCTGCCACACAAAACCCAATTCTGAAAAGAGAATAATGAGAATAAAAGCTCCCCCCACCTCCTTGTTTTTATTATATTTATCTGTTTCTGACAGCTTTCAGCATTACACTGGCAACAGATACACTTCAGTCATTTGTGGCCATGGCAACCGCTGCTCTTGTGCAGTCAAGAGTCTTTAAAGGGCCAGCGTGCAGACACAGGCTGGGAAGTTGGAATATGACATTTTGTATCAGGTCCAGTGTGATAAGTGAATAGATCATAGTGCTGGATGAGACGTTTATAACCCCTCTATCTTACAGATGGGAATCGTTGAAATCTGATGAACTACAAAAATTGTGTAAACAATTAGATCTTCAAAACTCACATATGAGTTATCACAGAGTTCTTTGCATAGTGTGATATGAGAGGACATTTTATCTGCAGTACTGACATATCTGCTCTTGACATAAAGCTAAAATCCAGGCAAAACAGAAAAAAAAACTTAAACATGAAATATGTCAAAAATAAAAGTCATTAAGGAAGAAATACATCAAGATTTATTGCCACTCAAAATGCCGGTCTAAGAGATAAGTCCTCAGCTCCTTCTTGAACAAGTTCATGAAGGCCACAGAGCATAAAGAAAAGCTCACAACGTTCCAAAGCATAGGGGCTACAGAGCGCTGTTGCTTTTAGCTTTAAGCCTTGGTTTAGGAACAGATAGAAACTTTTAATATACTAGGATTTAAAAGTTATAAAAAGCTGGATATCATTTGCATAGCAGTGATCAAATATATCATCAGTTGTAAGAGGTTGTATGAGAAGCATGTGAAGCACCAATAAAACTGGACCAAGAACAAAACCTTGTGGAACTCCATGATTAAGTGTTAATGTACTACAGTCTCCGAAAAATAAAACTTTTGAGGTTTGTATGAGCATGCATGTGCATAATTACATTCACATGCAGTGTGTTGTGATGTGTTATTTTAAAATCCTGCCTGAAGGATCGTGTTCCTGAAACTCTAGCTAGGACTTAATGTTTGGATGAAGTATCTAGAGTGAAATTTCAGCGAATGTTTTGTTTATGAAAGAGCGAGACAAAACTCTGCCTCTAACAAAGACAGACGTTTCCGAGTTTTAATTGCCGTTTGGCATCAAGCAAGATGTGTTTGTGTTTTCTGCCCATCATTTCTACGTTATTATCTGTGTTTATATCTCAGCATGACTTTTGAGACTACTTATGTAATTTTGCACCACCATTTGAGGTAGGTGACATACAGAATAAAGTGACTGGCTGCCTACAGTAAGTCAATCATATCAAGTTGAATACCAATTCGCACAACGCAATCTGGCAGCTTTAAATGAGGTCTGAGGAACGCTGTTTCTATAAGTGACATCTCAAGGCGACATAAGGTTGCTTGAAGTGTGAAGACAGCAGATGGTCGTTGGCAAATGTCTTGCAATCACAAGATATACCGGGTAGCAATAAATATGTCTGAAGATGTGTTTGTTATGCAACTGGAATGTTCCTGAGGCAAAGAATGTTTTAGTAAAAAAAAAAAAATCCTTGATGTTGCTTTTGAGTTTTTGATTTCGTTGATGGTACTTTTGTCTCCAAGGTCGTGTGGTGACGTTTAAAGCAGCAGATTGATCATTTGGGCAGAGCTCTGCTAGTTAACTCAACTTTTGATTGTACTTCTCTCCGGTCTTGTCACATTGTTTAACATCAGACCTCCAGTTAACCTAAAGTTTCTACAGATAATACTGACTGAACAAAGATAGTGATAAGTCTGTGCGATATTTGTACTTAAAGGTAATAATTTCCAAGTCCCAAGTTGAACTTAAAGCACTCTCAATTCTGTTCCTTTCCACTCGTCAGACTCGAAGGAATCCTGATTTCTTAACTTTCATCTGAAATGGCATTGGGCCGTTATTATACTTTTTCTTTATACTGAGGGCTGAGATACTGCACTCTATAAACAGTCAGCTCTCTTAAAAACCACCTCATATGGCCTTCCCTTCTTGTAAAAGGTATAAATGGCTGTTTGATGCATAACTACCAGGTTCAGAGTTTCCTATGGTGTAGTAGACAATAACATAATCTCTGTGTTAAAAATCATTTTTATTTGTCCTTTGTAATGTTTTCATTTTCATATGAAATTTTCAGAATTGTGCTGAGCCATATTCACCAAAATTAGCAAAGAAAAAAAGACAATAAAACAAAAACATCACTCTCTGTATAATGAATCTGTATCAAATATGAATTTCTTAATGTCAACCGATCCGAACTGGTTTCAAAAAAAGATTTTTCAATGCTGTTCTAATTTGGATGGACAGAGAGATCCTTTCTCAGAGAAAATCTCATTTCCTGCACATGCAGCACACATCCACTTATCTTAAAAAGGGAATTATTGGCCTTGAATATTTAATAACTAATGACTTAAGCTACTGACAAATTAGTTACTTTAATTAGGCTATTATGAGATGCAGATATTTTTTGATTCCCAAAGAAATCTGAAATTTGGCTTCAGTTGTAACATCAGCATGTAGTTTAGACGTCAGAATGTCTAAACTACATCTGAGAGATCACACTATAAACATTTTAATGATAACTATTTTAGGTCTATCTATATTCATATGCGAAGATCTTAAGGAGATGCCAGCTTGTCTATCAAGTTCACAGGTTCACTCTTCACAGCTTTCACATGTCCTCCCAAATGCAAACCCATGAGCCATCTTTGGAAAGATGAACACTAGGGGTTGTTACCATATACACTGGGGAGAAGAAGGGCGATCCGGGGCAGAACTAAGCAAGAGCCTCTGTGGGAGACCCTTAGTCACGACTGCATTGTTGTCCTGCTCTGGTTCTGGAGTGAGAGCACAGAGAGCCCTTGGCAGTGCGGAAAAAGTTACACCCGGCTAGAAAACGAGGGTGTGGGGGGCAAGTGGGGTGGATGGAAGGAGAAAGGTGAAGTGCGAAGGTGTAGGCTTCTTTTTAAATGAGTGGAGCATGCACGAACATCAACCATGCCCATTAATGAACTGCTGAAGGGACTTCACGTCTGCAACACTAAACACAGGAAGGAAGCAGAGAAAGAAGAGGGGGAGAAGGAGGAGGAAAGTTGAGCGCAGAACAACTGAAGGGGTGACTCTTTCTGCCCTCATCACTTTTCCAACCCTCATTGCCGGTTCAATCAGTAACACACATTAGGAGTAAATTGAGTGGATAGATGATGAAGCTGCTTTCAACCAGTCTAGGGCAGGCGCGCAATTACCACTGCTCGACTGTGTTTAGCTGTGTGACGTGCTAAACAACATGGCTTAAGATGGGTAACAAGTGCCTAGACATGAGGCATACGTGATTTCTGCTTCCCCGACTTGTCGAAAGTAATTATAAAAACAGACCAGATGCTTTATATTCTTGATTAGCCCAGGGGAGTGCAAGATCTTTACTTTGGAAAATGTCAAATAGATGAGATGCAAATGCAGAAAAAATGTCACTGTTGAAGAAATCGGACTGAATCAGGTCCGAGAAGGGAACAAAAGAGCCGTGTTTATCAAATAAAAAGAAAAAAACATATACATAATATTTCAGAGACTGTAGACAAAGGTCTTGGGCAACCTAAGATAAACCCTGGCAACAAGGGAAGGAATTTGAGAAACGTCGTTTGAGCACCCTCATGTGGACTTTTTGGTGTACTGCAACTAAATATCTGCCATGAAAATGCAGTGTATATCATCCTCATTTTGTGTCAAATATGTGCAATTAAGCCCAGAATTATTTGTACCCTTGGCAGAGTGATATTTAAAGTTGTTTTTCATTCAGCGAGGGAGATTGTTACTGATTAATCCAGTAGATTTCTTCATGCATCTGTTTTCTGAAGATCTCATTGATGATGCAGCACACAACACAAATGTTTATGCTCTTTAGAAAGGGACACAAACCATGTCCATGGCAACTGCTGCATTGAATTTGCTTTAAAGATCAACATAATGCTTTTGCTATCCATGCTTGCACTTGAGGATGGCCTTCTGTTCAGATTATTTGCAAACACCATGCCTGTGAAATCTGGGTTACCTGCACTTTAAGGATTACTACACCCAACACCCAGAAAACAACAATAGACTCTTCAATGTAACACCAGAGGAGAATGAAACATCGAAGGCAGCAGCAGACTCTGAAGAATTTCAGTCAACTGAGGGGCAAATCATTCCCAACTAAGGCGTTCTGTCTAATAAATACAAAGAGCCTAATCTAGTTGACCAATACATCTTCATAGTTGTTGTAACAAGCAGAGGTACATCTGAGTGTTTGGATGTGACCGTTGGCTTCACTTGATGTCTGTATTGGAATAAATGCATTTCCTTCTCTTCAAAGCATCTGTAGGACATGTAGGTACTCCTCCAACTAAGCAGAGGAGGAAAACCCTCCAAATCCAAAGAAGCAGAGAATAATCTTCAGAGAAGCAAATGAAGTATGTTTAGCACTGGTGATCTATGGTTCCAACTCAGTAATGTGAGAAATTGAAACCGATGCCCCCTTGCACTAGAAAGTCCAAATACATATCCATACAATGCATTCAGTACGGGTTACTTTGCCTAAGTAACCTGTACTTAAGCTTAAGTTTGGTGAACTGACATGCACAGCATATTACATTAAGTTATTTTGTTGTTTTGTTTTTGGATCAATATAGTCCTGCAACTGTTGGAAAAATATGGTCACCTAAATATGTGCTTCTTATTTTACAGTTGCGAGTAATGCATTTTTTCTTATTCAGGTCACATACATCCTAAGCCCCTTTTTAAAGAAGGGGTTTAGGATGTCTGTCTAAGTTTTCAAATTTAACTCAGACGTTCATATTTCAAGCATTAGAGAGATATAGTAAATGTTAACCCTAATAATGCTCAACCTAATGCTATTACTTATTTGCCAAGCAACATGTTTTAACGAATACTTTTTTGAATTATGTTGACACATGTGTTAAAATGTATTCTTATTATTAATAATATTTTTATCAATGTTTTTCTACACATCATTTCTTGAATTATAATTTTTTATATATATTCTTTTTATTTCCTGGAAATATCTTGCTAGCATCTGCCAATGTCAGCTGATGCTCTGGGATTCGCTGTTGTACATGACAGCCCCCTCCACTAGATGGCAGCAGGGACTCGTGCAGTAGCCTATAACTTTGTCAGTAACATGTGAGATGCGACGTATTGGATGTGTTTAATGCTACTTGATATACAAATTAAATATGTTTAAATGTCTTCAAACTGACACATGACAACGTCTCAAAAAAGTCTTATATTTTGAGGTTGGGCCAAAAAAAAAAAACATGCTACATTAATATGTACATCTTAACAGATATTACCTAGACCATGATGAACTGAGCAGATCTGCCAGAGACCCAGAGAAGAAGCAGCCAACCACAGTCTTCGCTCACCGCTCTCTCTTTTCGTCCGCCCTCACCACCTCAGGCAGCATTCCTTTGTCCCCCTGGGGATCTCCGCTGAAGAAGGCCAAAATCATTCGCAAAACACAGATACTGCACCATATGCTACCTTCATTTGCCTCTGCGGAGATCAGAAGGGAGCATTAAAAGCAGAAAATTAAAACCAGTGATAGACACATGGGCAAGACTCACATAAGTTTGTCATCACTGCACGCTGCAGAGTTGGGAGGTGAACGAGTGCAGGAGCAGGGAAGTCCAGGGCAGATGTTCATACACAATAGTAATACAGATTATTTTTCAGTCACCTGTTGTGTGAGGCTCTAACAGATGGATTGAATTAAACACGAACGCTCGTCCCGTTAGCTGACAGGTGCAAAGTACACGTTATATTTAATGTTTGCATGTGCGCTCCACATGTGACAAAAGCCTAACAATGGGGGAAAGAAGCACTATCCAACAGGAATTCTTAGTGAGTGTGACTCTGGGTTTCTGCTTGCTCTATAATGTTTATCCTTGATCTGTCTGCTGTGTCCCTTTGTCGTCATTGTGATATTTGTTTGTTAATGTTCTCTAAGAAACATCTAAGTCTTAAAAAATGGCTAAAACTAGGACTAAATTACACAAAGGAGTGCTTTTGTAATAAATAGGTGACTTTTTGAGCCACTGGATTTTAGTGAAACGTATTAGAGTAAAGGGAGTTGAGTACAAATATATCTCCTATGTTCAGATTTTAAATAAAAAAATTGTAGCAACGCCATGTGTATTTTTCCCTCCAAGTGCCTTGTAACGTCACAAGACAAGTTTAGGTATTAAATCATACTTTAGCAAGGCACCATAAGAATTGAGCTACAGCATGAAAATAAATGTGGAATACAGAATATTGAAGAATGGCATACAGAAAAAAAATAACCCTGTGAAGTCAACTAAGAATAAAACCATAAAGTCCTTTCAGTATTATGCACTGAAACACACAAAAGGTTGAAATTCCTTCCAAAAAAAAACAAAAAACCCAATTTTTTCTTCCACCTAAATGAGTCTAATGTGTTATCAAAATGTTTTGTGAGGTCGCCTAAGGGCTCTCCGTCTGGAGATGGAGGGCATGGATCATTTCCCGACTGGAAATTGAGTCAGAGTCAAATTGTCCTGCCCTGGCTTATTACTGGCTGAGAGGATCGCCCATCCCAGCAGCATAATTCCATCTGGGCTAAATATTTATACAGAGGGGGAACGACATCACTTATCCACAACACATCCACTCACTTCAGGGGAAACTACTAGCTGGGTGAAGTTTTAGAGATCTGCTCTGTTCATCAGAAGAACACCACGTCTTTTTGCTGACGCTTTCTGATATTTGTCTTTTTGGTGAAACCTTTTTTTTTTTTTTTTTTTTTTACAAAAACGTTTTTTCTTTGGACAGTTTAGACAATGAGGTGTTTGATATTTGCTTTGGTCGTGATTCTCTCTCTGTGTCAGATTGGAAGAAATCCAGTTGATGGTGAGTGGACTGTTTTTTTTTTTTTTATACTTGTGAAAACATATTTTATAAAGTTAATCTGTCTTTCAGGATAAAAGACCTGCTTCTGTGAAAAACAGAAAACAATGTTATCAGAAGCCCGTATGTTAAAATCACCTCAAAGTCATTTTTTTAGATTGTACTAGATAAAAACTATAGACAAGAAAAAAAAATAGACTACTACTTTGACAGATTGAAAGTTATTTAATAATACGGAATATACATTTTACGTGCAACGTAATTCATGATGCCGGTTTAAATGTTTGGGTTTTTCTTTTTACGACATGTCTCTTTATGAACTATTTTCAGCGGGGATGTGCTGGCTGCAGCACGGTCCAGATCACCGGTGCGACATGGTGCTGATGAGAGAGGTGAGCAGAGAGGAGTGCTGCGATGGGGGTCGCCTGGACACGGCGTGGTCCAACACCAGCCTGCCGCTGAATGAAGTCAGCCTTCTGGGCTTCCTGGGTATCGTCTCCTGCAAACCGTGCAGAGGTAAATAAATTATCCATGATAAATCTGCCACTCATAAAACAGAAAACAAAAGAATTTTTCGTTTAACATAAATTATTTGAATTAATTACTTCAGAGAACTATGTTGGGAAAAATGTGAAGCGTCGTAATGAACCTGAAAGATACATTGAAATTTATGTATATACATAATGAGTGCTGAAATATGAAATAAAACTAAAAATTGCAAGTCTGGCAGCATTAGATAAACTACATAGAATTTTAGTCAATAAAACTCTCCTTCTTGTGCTTTTCTTTTTTCTTTTTGTATTATAAAATTTTGGAAATTAGTTCCCGATGTGGCTCTTTAACAAAATGCAGACCTGGATGGCTCCAACGGTTCCCATAAACTTCAAACGTTACTCTCATCAGCTCCAGCTAACTTTCTTTAGATCAAGCATGCTTGTGCCAAATGTCAGTAATAACGAATTCACCTGCAAATGTATAAAAGCACATTTTACCTTAGAACAGTTTTTAATTAAGTATATACAGTACAGACCAAAAGTTTGGACACAACTGTGTGTCCAAACTTTTGGTCTGTACTGTATATGCATATTTTAAAAATCATGTTATTAATGAGTAAGAAAAAAAAACTGTTATTTGAATTTTCTCTCCACTTTGCAATAACATAAGTATGTTTCAAACAACAAAGAGTCCCACAGCCTGGAATTCCTGTTTCTGAGCCCATGTCTGGGAATCAAATCGTAGGAGGAATGCATTTGGTATCATAAGTTCTGAATGAACAAAACCCTGTCAGTTCGGTACAAGTACATCAACATAATCATGTGTCGCGACATCTTAGACAACTAAAAAGTTACAGCTGAGGGTTCCTGAGAACAAGAACCAAACTTTGGATTTATCCTGGACCCCGAAGTGGTCCAGCTAGCGACAGGAAATACGTTTGTGATTCTTTGCAGGACTCCTCAGAAGCTTATCAAGCCGATCTCAGTCTGAAAAGTCCTGTGGGCTTTGATTAATGCTGACTCTGCGTTCTATAGGGTTGCACCTCCTCCTGTGCACTAACATTATATGGAGTGTTAGGAGGGCCTGTGGGGGCTTCCTCATTTGTCAGCCAGTAAACTTTTCTGACAGCTATTTGAACTCAGTCTACCTCAGAGCCCCCGCCATCTCCCTGCAGGAGCTCAGAGCCAGTCTGTGTGCAGCCCTGCACATAGTTCTGTTATGAAAACACGCCGGCCTTGCATTCCACCAGACGAGACACCTTTGTGTGCAACAGTCAATAAAGAGATGTGGTTACTGTAAACATTGTGCAGGGTGAAAATCGTCCCGCTGACAGGGAAAGCCCCACATTTGGACTTTCTTTTGGATGAAAACACCACCTCATGTCTGCAGACTTGTTAATATAACAACATTACATTGATGCACATTCTGTTTTTTTTTTTTGTTTTTTGTTTTATTTTTCCCAGACTCATGCGAGGGAGTCAAATGCAGTCCCGGGAAGGTTTGCAAGATGAAAATGGGAAGGCCTCAGTGCGTGTGCTCTCCAGACTGCTCTCACATTCCCAGGAAGCACGCCGTCTGCGGCAGCGACGGCAAGTCTTACAGGGATGAGTGTGCCCTGCTGATGGCTCGCTGCATGGGACAGCCAGACCTGGAAGTCATGTATCAGGGAGAGTGCAAAAGTAAGCAATATCTTGCAGGAAGGTCAAAAGTCACCAGTGCGTCATGAAAACTAAAAATTTCTAACAAAATTGTAAACATGATCTAATTCCTTATGTCGAAAGCAGAACCGCATGAATTATTTTGATAACTGATTAAATAATTTAAGGTATTGATCATCAGAACCAAATAAATGCAATGTAACATTCATTAAAATTTTCTCGAATTTGCCTATGAAGCTGTTGCAAAAGCAGCAAATTAACCCCTGGAACATTTCTTTAAGTTTCATGTGTGGTCTTTTGACGTTCTGCTGTGACATTGACAATCTTTACATCTATAAATCAATTTAGAAATTTAGAAACACATAAATACTTCTAATTCCTGACTCACTTATTTCCATATGCAGTGGTCTTTCTTCAGATTTCTATACAACAGAAAGACTATAAAATATTTTATTTACTTTTTTCTGCATCTCTTTATCTTGTGCCACGACTGTTGAGGAAAAGTGGAGTCTCAACCCACTTTGGAAGCATTGAGTTGTAGAAATAAATTCTGGTTGCTTTCAAGTCAATTAATTGTTCTAAGGTTGTCTTGTGAGAAAACTTTTTTTTAGGTGGCTAAAATTTTCAATCATTGTTCTAATTCTTTTAAGGATTTCTTTAGTTTTTCGCAACAGAAGATTTTTCTGGACATCTGAATGAGTAATTTCTGTAAGCAAGAGTAGCATCAAGTGTAAGCAGCCTTCCTCCAGCCAGCTGTTACATTATGCTGTATGATCCTTAGAGTTGGATAAAACTCTGGTCATAATGACACTTTCTCTTGCATCTCACTGAACAAATTCAATCACAGTACGATGGAAAATGTTGGCAGTCTTGTAACTATACACCTGAAGTAAATTTGTACACATAAAAAAAGATGATTTTGAGATCCATACAAAGATGCCTAATTATGTTTTAATGTTGTTTAAATGTGGCTGCTGTTCAAGAAGGCTAACCAAACCCAATTTCATCATTTTGCTAACTGTGATCAGAAGTCTAATAAATGCCAGTTTTCTACATTATTTTAGTTAAATAACAGTCAAGCACTGACCAGCCTTTTAGCAGCCATAAAATAAGATGTCCACTGTTGGAAACATAACCATGTAAGTCTTAGTACCAGTAACCAACCCCTGTCTAAGATCTAGTTCAGAATCCTTTTTAAACCTCTTTGTCCTTCAAATTCTGACGCTGCAACTTCCTCCTTTATCTCTTTCCAGAGTCATGCTCCAATGTTGTGTGTCCGGGAACCCACACCTGTGTGACAGACCAGACCAACAGCGCCCACTGCGTCATGTGCCGCACCTCGCCATGCCCCGTGACATCCGAGCAACAGATCTGTGGCAACGACAACATCACCTATCAGAGCGCCTGCCACCTCCGCAGGGCCACCTGCTTCCTCGGACACTCCATAGGAGTCCGCCACTATGGCCACTGCAACAGTAAGACCCGGATTCTGTGTCTGCTGCCTTGGATGTAGTGACAGCTGCAGCCACTTCAATTCTGATCCGGTTTTTTCTTCCAGGTCCACCTCGGAGCTCTCACAAATTCAGGGCCAGCGAGGAGAACGCCGTGTAGAATTTCTTTCTTCCACAAGATATGAGTCGATCGACCGAAATTTCACACCTCCAGCTTCCCAAGATGACCTCTTGAGTTTGACAATCACTTCCAATCTCCTCACTGTGCACAGAAAGATTGTAGGAAGACACACATTGTGTTATCCCTGTTTTGTGGGAGGCAGATAAATGTGTGTCTTGGCATGAGCTCTTTGGGAGATGTGTGCATATTGTAAATAGATTACCAATACTATTTATTGGAGAAGGTATAAAACTCTATTTATGATTTTATTCCAATAATTAATTCATTTAACCTTGGGGAAGCTAATTGTTTTTGTTAAAGGTACATTAGCTGTCATAGACTTTGGTATTCACACCTTCTTTACATCATTTTATAGTCCCCATTCCACACAGACCATCTTCCATAGTGGTGGTTGAAGACCCAAGAGCCAATATGTTTAGAGAGGTGATGTCACTTGATGGTCAGTCAGTGTGGCTTCATTTCACCAAGAAAAAGCACATCTGCAGTGCTGTTGTATGTAATTCAGCTTCAGTTTGTGTGCAGAGGAAGAGACTCAACCTTAAGAAACCTCAACAGTCATTACAGTTATCGCCCCTCCTCCTCCAAGCACACACACTGTTATTGTTACTCCAGGTCCAAGCTATTGGCCACCCGCTGCTGACTAAAATTACCAGCCTATTTTTTCTTTTTTTTTTTGTCGACTTGTTGCTACAAACCCCAGCCATTTACAATACCTACTCTGTTTATTGCTTGGCTTTATTTTGTCAGTGCATTTTTAGAGTTCCATACAAAACAGCATCTGGGGCAAGTTTGCCCAGATGCTGTTTTGCCATTTTGATTTTGATTGGACTCTTTTTTTGAAGGGCCGACTTGACAGAAAAATGCTATTAGTGCCATCTGACTTGGAAGAAAATTTTATTTGTCTGGGAATGCCCAACAGATTGAGCCAATTCAGTAGATCTGATTATAGTGTCTTCAGCTGTTGTTGACACTGGTAAACCTGCGCATACCAACACGTACCACTGAACGGTCCAGTTAAATCTTCTAAACTCAAAGCAGATGGCAGAATGCTTTAAACAGTGCTTGATGGGTACTGTGAAACATTTTAATGATCCCTCTGTAAGTATATGCCTTTTTCTGTATGTACCTGTGTATCTACTGTGAAATCTGAATGATGACTGCAACAACATATTTTTGTATTTTTGTACTGACATTTAAAAGACTCATAAAGTTTGTGATTTATCAGCAAGTGTCTTATTTTTAAATGGGAACATCTTGTTTCTGTTTTTATCTTACGACAATACACAATGGCCGCAAGTATGAAAATACAGTGTTTTCCCCAGTTTGTTATCTTACGACAAACCCCAAATCCCACTGTATTTTATTGGATTTTAATTTGACAGACCATCGCAAAGTACTGCATAATAATACAGAGGATGGAAAAGGATACATGTTGTTACAAATACAGTTTACAAGTTTGATACATGTATATTATATTATATTATATTATATTATATTATATTATATTATATTATATTATATTATATTATGGATGCACAAATACAAAACTTTGGGATATCAATATCCGATATTAATATTGCTGTTATGGCCGATAATCAATATGAATCAATATATATTTCAACACTTTTGGGAAAGACCCCAACCAGAAACAGCTAAAAATAAATATTGGTTGTTCATATCGGAGCAGTGTTTTTATCAGACCTATACAAATATGTAAAAACATGAATAATATCAGATTATACCAATGCTGATACTAATATGTTGCGCATCCCTATATTCTATTCTATTCTGTTATTATGTAGGACGTTTTCTTGAATACCCCTAAATAAACTTATCCACTGAAATCAATTGCCTCCAAAGGTCTAGTACTATTGGGTATAGAAAGTGCACACATGCAGCTGTTCAATAAACTCTTTAGATGGTTGCTACAAAAACAAAACAGTTAAGATCAAGAAACACATCACACATGTCAGAAATACAGAACATATCAAGCCGTCTCATAGAGCACAGAGAATTGTAAACCTTCATGATATGGTCATCCCTCTACACTGATTAACTGGTCAAGGAGCGCAATAATCAGAAAAGCTGAGAGCCAGGGATCAGGTGAGAGAGTGTTGCATGGAAATGATATATTTGGTTTAGAGTGATCTATAATTCTGCTGGGTTTCCTTAGAGAGAAAACTTTTAAAACTAATTTGAATAATGAACTGAACCTAATGCCTTGTTTGATAACTAGGATCATTTAGAAGGTACGTATGATTGAACTAGAATTACCTTTTTTGTAAAAGTGCTTTGAGATGATGTGTGTTGTGAATTGGCGCAGTATAATTGGCTGATGAGCAAACCTCTAAGTATGACAGAAAACAAACACTTAACATTTCCCTTAACACAGGCAATGCCTTTCTTCAGCGGTAAAGGGAAGAAAATCTGCTAGAGACAGTAGAAAACCTGAGCTGTTTCTTTTTGAGTGTGACAGCAACCCTGTGTCATGACGTTTGGTAGTTTCTTGTGGGATCACAGTCAATAGCAGTTCTTAAAAGAGAATAACTTATTTTACAAGTCAGAGCAGAAATGTTCAAACACTGAGAGCTCAACTTCTGGTTCAAGGGAGTTCTAAAGGAGGAAAGAGTGGAGATTAATTGATGACCAAGAATAATGAAGTTGATGGTACAAAGAAATGAATGGTAAAATTCAATGAGGGGTCGCTTGCAGGGGAGGAATTTGTGCCGATTAGGTAGTGAGTGATCCATTTCTTCCCTGAACTGGGTAAGTTGGAGAGCAGCCAATGGAAGACAGAAAGTGGTGGAGTTGAAGAAGACAACAGAGAGGATACAGAGGTAGGTGAATCTTAGGGAGAATTGGAGTCAGCAATGGGCAAGGAACCATTGGGAATCCAACCTGTGAGGTGTACAAAACGAAGGGTGAGTCGTGGAACAAGGAGATCATAGAAACAGTAAATTGCTTAAAAACTCTGGAAGTAGCTTGACTCTCTACCAGTGGCGGCGAAGCATCAGCCGCTGAATGGTCATCTGACAGCTCCTTAAAAACCCACACCAACCAAACGTGTGCAGGCTGAAGCAGGTGGAAGCCATCTCCAAGCAAAGATTTCTGCTCATGACAGGTCACACACTCGCATGAAAAACACAAACACTCACACAGATCCTGATACCCTACACACTGAGCCAGAGCTACACTGGAATGGTTTTGATTAAAGCTTATTTATATGTTTGAACGGTCCACTCAAAGTCCCAAGCTAAATTCAAGTGCAAATTTTGGGGAAATTGATGTTCACAAACACAGTCATCCAGTCTGAATAAGCTTGAGGTAATTCTCATTCTCATCACTTCATTCTACACATTTGATTGTGTGGTTGTGATGTGACAGAAGATGGAAAAGTTCGAACAGTATGAAATGTGCTGTGTATAGCACTCCGTATATTTAAGTCAAACAAGCCCAATCTCACACCCTGAAGGAGATCAAGCGTCAACAGCTCGCCAAATGCTGCCAGCATATGTGTGCGGTGGTTACAAGTCGCCTCCTGTGCGTGCAGTCGCTGAGTCGACTCTCCAAGAAGCCTGTCAGGGCGTCGTGCGAGAGGCTGCTGAGAATCTAATCCAGCTTTCCTGCCCTGTCTCCTCAGGGATATCCCCTCCCTCTGGATTAGACTTTGAGGGAATGGAACTTGGGAATAATTTTTTGTTCTCTCTATGGCGAGGACTGGGTACTGACTCACTTTTCTGTGTACAGTACCTCCCTTGTTTTTCTGTCTCCCAACTCTCCCTGCACTCAAGCCAATTCAGCAGCATCTGGTTCAACTTTAGGGAGATGTTTATATTCCTGTCCAACTACCCTTTTATTACACTGGGAATGGAATTAGATGTTTTGTTAGTTCGAAAGGGGCAAAACACAATGCCAACAAGGGGCTGTGGTTCACTTGTAAAATACATGAGATTGCCTCTTTTTAAATATTTTTGTCATACTGATACATTATGACAGAATAATATTTCTAAAGCTGCCCAATGCCAGTAACACAACACAAACATAATGGTGAAATTTTGTCATCAGGCATGCAGACATGATTGCAGACTGACCCAGGGGATTTTTGTGGTCGGGGAACAACTTCTGCCTGAAGCTGCAAAATACTTGTTTTGTTAAAGACTAAATTACTTTTTGACTGATCAATACAAAATGGATCACATCCATTTTTGCATTCTTATGTAGTGCTCTGCAGCATGTACTCAAAACATTTAAAGCCAACTTTTCTGACATCTTTACCATCTATAAATTCCTCCATGATCCACACAGTAAATTCACCAACCAGAGGGATTTTTTTTTTTACGGTTTAAAGGGTAAAAACCCCACAGGAATTTAAAATGAACACATTCTGGAATAAGAAATTTGCCAAATTTGGAGGTGCATATTATGAAAATGGTTGTTGTCTTACAGTAAGATAAACATTAAAAAAATAAATGAATAAATAAATGCTGAGGCAGCAGAACTGCTCCGGGTATTTTTAATGCTTTACACACACTTATTGGCACACTTGGTTACAGTCTTTAAAACCCTTAAATTGAATAAATGCTTAATTGCAGTTACATAAAAACATTCCACATTTCAACAACAAAAAAATTATATTTTTATTAAGTCACTTTTCTGCCAAACCCTTTCTACAAACCCCCTTTTGCCAATAAGAAAGCACTTAGTCTTCTCTTCTAACATATTAACAAGTCGGGAGCACATAGTGAGAAATCTTTGACCAATCCTCTGTGCACAGTCTCCAGCTTGTCCTGAGTCATGAATAATATTCTCTTCTGATCAACACACTGCTTTTCATTTCTAATGGAAAAATCAGATGGCCATGAAAAGGGTTGATTTTCTTTCCTGGTTGAACATTTCTGAGTTGATATGGGTATATGTTTTGGGTAATTATTTTGAAAAAGGCCCAATGATTACCTATTTTTATTTTCTCTCAGAAACTCAAAGTCCAACTTATTTTTCAGGTCTTACAATGAGACACAGACCCACGGCATCACAGTACCTCCACCAGGCAAAGACCACAACCTAAATTCAACAATGCAAATATTGCTTATTGATCAAACAGTACCACAATCTGCAAACACCATTGGAAGCTTTTACACACATTTGTCTTTTGTGTTGCACAATTTCACATTAGAGAACTCATCTACACAAGGAGGAGGTAATTAAGCCATTTAATTCCAGTGTTTTGTTCCTGTGACACATTTAAAAACTGCAGGACAGCGGCCCTGGAGGACTGAAGTTTGACACCTGTGACTTAGGGGTAAACCACAGTATGTGAATAAACTATCAAATTTAATCCCAAGGTGATCAGTCGATTTGCCTTGAAACATTGTACACTTTTAATCCCAATATGTATGTACTATTTACTTCCAAAGTTATTGATACCTCTGGCAGATTTAGTTTTAAATTATGTTTTAGGTTAATCAATTTCCTTCTTGTAACTAAAAGCAGCATTGGATCTTGGAGTGTGCCAACCAGTGCCCTGCCTCATACTGGAAGGAGAGACTGTGGAAGGAGCTGAAGATTAGGGTGATGGAAAGGAGACTTTATAAGGGGGTACTAGCAATTGTCCCATAAGTAATCTTACTGGGAATTTTCCTCATTCAATTAATGTATTCAATATTTGCTTTTGTTTTTTGTGTGAAACTAGGCTATGCAGGTTTTATTTATTTTAACATGGTAGTCAATAAGTGTACAACCTCTGACTTGCAGGTAAATGTTGATCAATACAATGAAATACCACGTGCTGCCAACACATCATGACTGTGTAATGCCTTCACCAGGTACAACATGTGAATAATTACCATATCCTCTGACTGATGTGTTTCTGTTACACCAAAGGTGGTAAACACACAACCAAACAATCAACCGCTGAGCCATTTCAGAGCTATTTTAATTATAGTCTGTGTAAGACCTCAAGAATTCTCTGCCCACTTGGACCCTTTTTTTAGATCATTTCTTATGCATGTTGCAGTTTATGGTCTGCCTCACTACCAACAGGAGCATGATTGTGAGTGTGCACCGTTCATGTTGTCTGCCATTTGTTGCAACTGCGATTGTAGGACTCACCTGCTATGATCATAGAATTAGTCACAAACATTACATCACAACCTCTGGCTGAGTTGTTTGTATTTCTAAAAACACGTGTGACGCCCACTCTGACATTTCAATGGTGTGCAATCATCCTGCTCTGATATGTTTCTTTCTCAACAACGTCCACATGGTATCGTTTCCTCCAAAACCTGCTGCCGTTACTTCCAGTAAGCACACCAGTCAGCTCCTACGTCTCAAACAGAGTTGTGATGAAACCAAGTTCTGGAGAGTGTTTCGGAGACCACCCAGCCTCTGGATCCCGCCACTGGATTGTAAACAGCTCTGTCCCACAGCTGAAACTAATAGATGTCAGATCTATCACTCCATCAGGGGACATGATTTTTCCAGTGTTGCTATGTTACAGAGCAAGCCGTGTAATTTTCCAAATGTGCTCAATATTTTCCTTTGACAGTTGATCACTGTGCTGACACAACTGCCGGCACTTCAGTCTAGTTCATGATTTTACACATGACGTTTTATGGGTTTCTTGGAAATGCTTTTTTTATGATCTCAGATCAGCATAGGTATGCTGTTACATTACTAATTGGAGGAAAGTCCGCACTTTCAGGGACTCGGATTGAACGCCAAGACGGGTATTGTACATCAAAAGACAACAGCAAGTAATTTTTTTCAGACGCTTAAGCTCAGAGTCAGCTTACCCTGTCACGGCCTTTAGCTAGGGTGTAAAATCCAGGCAGGTTGAATAAAAACATGATGTTTTGGGGGAGTACTGGATAAACACAAACTAATCAGGAGAAATGGGAAGTTGTTTAGAATGCTAATTGTCCCATACTATTCTCCATGATTTGTTTCACTTCCTTACAGTGTCCTTTGGGAGACTGTCTCTGTGTGGCCTCTGTGTGTGGTCTTGCTTGAGGAAAATGCAGCTGACAACAACAGCAACCTAAAATCAGCAATGCAAATGTTGCTTATTGGTTTAATACAATGCTCTTTGGAGTGTCCCCTGAGGAGCATTACTTTGCCTCTCCCCTGCCTTTGCACCTACCTAATAGGGTTATTAAATTAACTTTAGTTTGGTTTTTACAAGCCATATAATTTTGACTTTTGATCAACACTTCCCTTCCAGACATATTCCAAATTGACTTTAACTGACCTATTTGAGGTTTCAAATTTTGCAAGTCTATGGCCACTTTATGAAAAATCAACTTAAGTGGTTCAAGATAGTAAACATTTTCTTTTTATAAGGCTTTATATAAGGAAATTTTATTATCGTGGCACTGCATGACCAATATGTTTGCGATATAATGCTTTACCATAAGTGCTGTAGATTTAGCAAAGAATTTGAACAGATTCTTTCCATTGAATAGCTTTAGCAGCTGCCATACAGTCCGTGGGACAAATCTAATTAGATAAAGTACTGGGAGAGCTTTGGCAAGTCCAATTAGAATGGTTTACCACAAATAAACTTAGAAGGCCTATGTGGTATCCTTCCTCGCAGACCACAGTGCTGCACATCTGCTACTCTGTAGTTAGACACACTAATTCAAATCTCAAAATGATGAGTTTCAGTTTTTCACAGTGTGTGTTGCTAGAAATTGGCAGCTACATAATATTCTCACGTAGCGACAGATCATTTGTAATGCTTCAAATCAAGTATTATCTTCAAAGAATGATAAAGAAAGACAATAAATGGCACAACACTCTTACTTTGTTAGATTTGAAACTTTTACCCCAGTCAAAATTAAATACTTTAGTAGCCATCCAGCTTTGAGTAAATTATACTGTGCAGCTGCGTGACTTCAACTCACATGGTAAACATGTGATGCATCTGAAATGACCTGAAGAGAAGACAGAAAATCTGAAACTCAGTTTCATTTGGAGCAACAGCTTAACATGTCCCCATGTCTTCTGTGAAAATTAGAAGTCATATAGGAAAAGCCTGCTGGTGATTATTGTGGAAGGAACAATCGGATTTTTCCACGTCAACCTGAGTCTTTAATGTTTATGTTTGTCATGATCTCATCAATAGTTTTCAGTTAAAGTTATGATTTGAGTTTTTATTTAGATCAACCCACGTGCGTTCAGCAAAAACATTGTTCTAAAGACAAAATGTACTTAATTGAATTTTCTTACTTAAAAAAACAAACAAAAAAACAAGTTCTGAATGCCTGATCATTCTAAAAACTACCTACAACGAGCCTAAACGGTACTTGAGAATTATTTTCTGGTTACCAACAAAGTAATAATAGACTCATCTTAATAGGTACTAAAAAGTTTCTCAGAGGTACCCCAGAAAGACTACAACTAGAGCTCTGGGAAAAACTCAGAGAACACTTTAAATGATCAATTTCTCCGATTTTACTTTTGATAGGCATATTTTTGAGTAAAATGAACCTTGTTCTTTTATTCTATGAACTACGGACATGTCTCTGAAATTCCAAGCAAATATTTAGTATTTATTTGCAGAAAATGAGAAATAGACAATGTAACAAAAAATATGCAGTGCTTTCAGATCCCAAATAAGGCAAAGAAAACAAGTTCATACTCATTTAGAAACAACAACACGAATGTTTTAACTCAGGAAGAGTTCAGAAATCTATATTTGGTGGAGATTTTCAATGGGGTTCAGTGCAGTGGGCTCTTAGTTTTTTTCCAGAGCTGTATATATATCACTCTTTTGTACATTGATATTGCTGTGGATCTCTTAGGTATTTAGTAAATACTCTGTGGGCAACGTGTCAAGTTATATTGCGTGTTGCTACCAACTAAGATTTATTAAATTATCATGAAGTCTGGAACTCATGTCTGAAAAAGAAGCAGCAAAATCCCATTAGTTCAATTTGTTGTCATTTCATTGCACACCTAATAGCATTAAACAAAACCAGACAGTGTTTCAAACCAGGAGTCTGGACGGAGGACAGGTGTACTCCAGTGACCTTCTCAGATGTCCTCACTATGTGCTACCAGGCCCTCTTGTGTTCTGCAATGTAGAATGAGAATCACACAGAGATGGAGTATAACACACAATTACAATCCTCAAGAATTTGTCTCTACAGTTTAGTCAAACATACAGAGTATTACGGTGTTTCCAATTTTGTTAAAATTCCAAAGTGCTTGAGACTTGAAAGGTTGAGATTAGGATTGATAATGTTCTAACTTTTTACTTTTTAAACGTGACACATATCCTGTATAGTTAAACTGAAAAGCAAACAAGTCTGTCAGAGGGATGAATATAAAACAACTACAACGGAAAATCTGGTTCAGTACATTGTGCAAAGATGTCAGTCAGGAGGGTACAAAAACATTACAGAGGACTGTTTATGTACCGTATGATTATTTTGGTAAAGTGAAGACAGTCATCAGTAATTAGAGAAACTCCGGATCCAAGTTACAAAACCTTGAGGTTTTCCAAAGCTGAATTTACAAGATTTAAATTGGTCAGAAAGATTGCTATGAGTCATTTCCAACAAGCAGTGCTGGTGTTCAACAGATGACAAGAATGTGCTGTGTTCTCTGTATGTCTGAACAAACAGGGAGGAAGGAAGTAAACTGTTAACATGGAACATAGAGGTACACCTTCATTTTCTGGGGTTACACTTCTTCAAATGGAAGTGGATTTTTATCAAGGTGGATGAAATTATCAAAAGTTCTAACTACCAATAAGTTTGACCTAACAACTTATTACTATTTCCTGCTAGAAAGATGAAGATGAAGGATTTGTGTCATCAGCATCGCACAACAGTCATACCAAAAATCAACAAAAAAGTGGCTTCACCAGCAGAAAATTCAAATATCTGAATGGTCTATTTAAAATCCAGAACTAAATCAATAATCTTTTTTTTTTTTTTTACCTGAAGCAGGCTTTGGACAAGAGATGTCCTCACAATCTAATAAATAACATACATTTTGCATGTTACGGTGGGAGAATATTGCCAAGACAAAATGTGGAACGCTGATGAACTCGTAGTATGTGCTTCAACAAAGTAATACTAAGGTAGTCTGCACACTTATGCAAGCAAATTATTCTTCTATGTATTTTAACCCTCTAAGAAAGTTGAATTATATAAGACATACATTTGATTAAGGAAAAGGTTTTGATATTACTTACTATGCACTAATAAAATGTATTGTGGACACTTGGGGATCCACTGTATTTGGTGGTTTCAAGAAAAAATCTAGATTGTTTCCTTTGGATTTGAGCAATAAAGTGAATCTAGACTACATTGTGTGTTTTTTAAGCTCAATGCTAAGAATACTAAGTTTACTGGCTGACTTCAATACGTTTCTACTGAAAACAAGTTTCCGTGTTTCAATCTTAACATTGAAACATATTAAGATGTTTCAACTTGATGTCAGTGGTACAGTTATGCTGTTTAAAGGATGTTTATAAACACCTTATTATTCACATTTTCTTTGGTTGCACAACCCTGTATGAATTTAATGTATTTTAATCAAGAATTTACACACATTTCAAAATTTTTTTTTTTTACAAACAATCTGAAAAATGTGCATTTACATTCAGTCTCCTTTACTCCGATACCCCTAAATAAAATCCAGAGCAAACAGTTTCCTTCAGGAGACTCCTAATCAATACAAACATATCTGACAAAAATGTTATGGATATTTTTGCCAGACACTGCATTTATCAACTTAGTGGCTCCTGTTTTTTGATAAAAATTCTGTGGAACGTAATCATAGTTTCCATTTTTGTACGCGTTCCTAAAGAAATATTTCTAAATCTTGTGATAATGAATGGAAACGATGCAACAGAAATTTGATCTTTGCTAAGTTATGTGTCATGCCATGCATTTTTTATGTTTTTTATGTTTTAAAGAGATTTAGGTCTGGGTTAAAATGCCAAACAAAAGGTCAGGTACATGATGTGAAGAGGAGTTAGCAAAATTTGGGTGAAAATATGAACAAGTCATTGCAATCCTAAGAATATTAAGCAAACTGGCTTGACTTGAACAAGTTTCCACTGAGAAACATGTTCTCAGTGGAAACCGTCTTCAGAGTTTCAATATTAACATTGAAACATGTTAAGATATTTCAACATGCTACCAGTGCTACAATTATGCTGTCGGTGCATAGTTGTAGCACTGACAGCATAACAAACAGAGTCAATCATATGGTTTACTATAAGTCAATGAAACAAAGGGTCAGTGAAAGCAGATTAGGTCAAGTGCTGCAGAAACATCTGCGGTGAGTAACCACAAACGCTCCACTACAACAAAGGCGACTCAACCCAAGTATATAATTGTACACTGATGTTCCTCCAGCAACATCTATATTTTGTTAGGTGCTCAGTGATGTAATCCAAAACATTTAGATACCAGTGCCATGCCGTTCAATTTAGATCTGGGGAAACAAGTAGAGTAGAAAAACATCTTACAGGGGAGGATACCTGCTGGGATTCTGTTATGAGGATATACATCTCCATAGATGTGAATAGTTTATTTTCTTAAAAACAGCTTCAACCTTCACCAGTGTTGATCTTTCCATGCTTTCTTGCTGTTTGAGCTGGGATCCTACTTATGTGTGTGTATGTGTGGGGTGTGCGTGTGTGTGTGTGCGTGATGCACAGGTCTTGTGACACATGGCCTCAGACAGAGAGTGTCTGAAGGGAGAGAGAGTCTTCCATGGGTTGGACTCAAAACAAGTGACGCATGACTGAAGAGGCCCAGGAAGTTCCAGCAGGCAGCTGTTATTGCCGAGATTGTGTATGTATGTGTGTGAGTGGGTGTCTGTGGGTGTTTGTGTAAGTGTAAGTCGGGGCCCACAGGGGACAGCATGAGGCAACACAGGCTGGAGTGTCTGGGAAAAGTCTGCAGTGACAAAAGCAGCAATGTCGCTTGCAGCATATCTGTCTGCGACACTTTACTCCCCTCGGAGTGTAGCAGAACGTGATCTATCACAACTAGGTTGCAAAAAATTATATTTTTTTTGCATAAATCTAAGGGAGTGTGAACACACTTTCGGAACTCGTTTGTAAAATGTTTGTTACTTACATTAAGGAATCCAGTTTAAAAGTCTCTCAAACTGCAGACAGATCAAATTATTTGCTGCTTCTCACATGTTCTCTCCCGTACCAACAGCCAATCTCTCCCCAGACTGCATTGCTACAATGAGCATTCGACAGGAGTGGCTGTGACGCACTGGGCGCAGGGAAACAAAAGCTTACAGATACAGCAGACTTCAGGGCTATCAGCCGCGCTCTAATCTCAGCCCCATGGGACAGACGCAGCCTTGTTGCTCCCACATGGCCAAATCAGACACAACATCAGGACAGAGCACATTAAAACCCTAACTAGGTTACACTGTGAGTTCTGTCGCACAGACACGGCCAGACATGATTGTATTCTATCAGAAGCATATTATGTATTCCAAGATAGCAATGCAACAGATGATTATCCTCCAGAAAAAATTTTGCTTCCAAGAAGACAGATTATTATTATTTTTTTTTAAATGGCAATCCACTCATAAAAGACAATTTCTCATTGGAAAGTATATTTAGATAATGGACCCAATGTCTCTGCACTCGAAAACATGATTGGACTTCAGAGCAAATTTGTACAGTTTGTATCTTTAGGGGAGAAAATTATATTAAACAGAGATGTTGAAAGCTAGACGTTTAAAAGCATTCAAACGTGCCGAAATTTTTGACGTCACATCAAAAATTTCCCCAGCAATAGTTGTTGAAACTCTGGCTTAGTTCGATTGTTTAATCAATCCTACTAACTTTTCAGACACATTTGAAGAGGCTTGCATTTTTGAATGGTTTCTCAATAACCAAATGGAAAGTTGAGTGGAAGAAAAAAGTGCCATTACTATTTTTCAGGACATGGAACTGACATCTTTATGTGGGCAGCGCTTTACCTTTTACATTTTAATCAAATTTGCAAGTTGCTTAGACAGTGGGTAAAGTCATCTTTTTATGACTTCGCATCAAAAATTCACTTGGCGGTGCTTTGTTCACATCTTATACACAAGTTTGAAAAGCAGATGCAAGAGAACAGTGATCACAGTTCCTCAAGTCATCAAAATTCTTTTCCACATAAAAGAAACTTAGCAAAAGTTCAAAGTATAAAACAAATCACAATTATAATACTGTTTAAGAAATGTAATTGAAATCCCTAAAATTAGCATGTATAAGGAGAGAAACCAATGAAGCAACATTAACCAGAAACCTCAAATACCTTGACATATGTTCTTTTAAAAAACTGGATGAGTGATACAAGGAAATAAAAACATTCAACTGACCAAAAAGAAAAAAATCACGTTGTGCCAAGCGGGTAAATTTTGTTCCTGTGTAATACCTTTCTTAAGGACATATTTAAACATATTTAAACATATTTTTCATGTTTTTTTGATTGCACAACCCTAATGAATTTTATATATTTCTGTCAAGAATTTACACACATTTCAAACATTTTTTTTTTTTTTTTACAAATGATCTGAAAAATGCATAATGTGTCCTTTTCTATGATACCCTTAAACAAAATCCAGAGCAAACCGTTACCTTCAGGAGACTCCTAAACAATGCAAACATATCATCTGCATGTAATTTTATTTCAGTATGAATGCAACTGCACTGGATGTTTACACTAGCAAACAATATCATGAAGACAGGGGACAGCAAGGGACAGATAAGAGAGTGCGTTGCTGGCCATTTTAAGGCAAGATTATGTTTAAAAAAAAAAAAACATTCCAAGCTTCAAACATGTCATCATCAAGCATGCTAAACTCATCAACCAAAACTACAAAGAGCATGGCACAAAAAAAACCTTCTAAGGCAATCCACCTTAACTGACAGCCTAAGCAAGAAGATGATCATTCATAGAAGCTACCAAGACATCTTTGTGACCGGACCTGCCAAGATCCATGGCTCTGCTATGAGAATATGTTGGCAGGACAAGTATAGGTTATTTATATGCCCTCCACAAATCTAGCCTCCTGGAAGGGCCTCCAGAAGAAAGTGATAAAAGAAAGTCATAAGAAATCACATTTGTAGTTTTCCACTTGCATGCGGAGAACAAGGCAAACCTGTGAAGTAAGATGGCGGACAGCAATCCTAAACCTTCATCAAGCTCTACAATGGAATGGTTTAAATAAGTGACTTTTATGGATTAGAATGGTCAAGTCAAAGTACACGCATGGATCCAACCAAGGAGGATCTGTGTCAAGATGTGAAAAGTGATATTCCCAAAATCTCATTGCATTTGCAAAGAAGAAGAGGAAACATTTCAGTCTCTGGATGTGCAAAATATATGTCCAAGAAGCTAACAAATGTGATTTCATATTCTTATTTCATCACCTTCCTAAAATAATGGCCTAAGTCATTTTTTTGCCAAAATTGATTTTTTCCCCCTCCAAAATCACTTTTGGCAAAAATGACTTAGGTCATTGTTTTAGGAAGTTCACAATTTGTAAAATGGGTTTTGCAAAACAACGTAATTTCCTTCGTTTTCACAATTTTGAACTAATTTGTGTTGGTCTATCATATAAAATTGCAATAAACAGATTGAAGTACATTATTATAACATGATAAAAATGTTATGGATAATTTTTCAAGGCGCTGTGTATATCAACTTTGTGGCTCCTGTTTTTCAATCAAAATTTTGTGGAATGTGTTCATAGTTTCCATTTTTGTACATGTTCCTAAAGAAATACTAATAAATCTTGTGATAATAAGAATGGAGAAGATACAATAGAAATTTGGTCTTTGTGTCATGCCATACATTTTTTATGTTTTTTTTATGTTTTAAAGAGATTGAGGCCTGGGTTAAAGGCCAAACAAAAGGTACGTACATGATGTGGAGGCAAAATCCATTAAATTAGCAAAAGTATAGGTGAATATATGCACAAACTGTCGAGGCGTTAATAAAAAACTATCAAAAAATAAAAGGTGCATCATGGAGAAATTACCTGTGGCCATAGGAATCAGGCTGGGAGGCTCTTGAGCTCGAACGGCTGCAAAGGGGTCTGATGACAATTCCAATGTTGTGTCAAACTGTTCTGCCAAAAACTCACTAGATTTGTGAGACATGTTTCTGGATGTCAGCCTGCCGTTATAGGATAGTTTAATTTTAAGATATATTGGTGACAGCTTTCATTTACAAAGTTAAAAATAACTCCAAACCCCAAACTGAATAACTTCATCATGCACGTCTTATGTAACCAAGTGATCTTTGAACTCTTCATTGCTATCTCGCAGCCATCAGACAGACGCCAAAAAGAATCTGGCTCCCTCAGAAACAGTGAAGGATATAACCCATGTGCAAAGCTTCTTGTTTGCTATTGGCTCAGGTTTGACTCTTGATAAAAAAAAATAATTTGAATACCTCCTGTCAAATGCTCAAGGACGACATACAAATTCGTTTCTGACTAGGTGTATTGTTCCAAAACAGATGCTGCACAACTTTCAAAAGATTAATGGATGCTCCTTGGGCTCTGGGAAAGGTTGAAAGGAATCCAATGGAAAAGTATCTTGTCAAAATAAATCTCATGTGGTGCCAAATTGCATACGCACACATCTGGGCTTCAAGTGAGACTATGCAGCAGAGAGAACCTGCAGGGAGAAAACCTGAAATCACTGATAATACACTGCGGTGATGCATGTTTGTTGAGGGGGTACTACATTTACCACTCCTAATTTCTGTGAGACACATGTCTTTATTATTGTGATTTGCTGAAAAACTGACACGGTATCTTGATTGGGATTTCCTTTCTTTCCACCCATGAAACAAGTTAAAAGAAATATTGTAGAGATGTAGTGTATCTTCAGAAACTGGCTATCAAAACAACCTTGCAACCCCACATCGAATGCACAACACCACCACCATGTGGTCACACTGAGCATGCACACTGTGTAGTTTGTTGCATTAAACTATTATGTTTAATTTTCTTTTAATATGGCAAACGTGAAATTAATTATAGTTAGTTACAGTGGAATAGTCTAGTTCAAATGCGACTGTTTTGTTTTGTTTTAGCACAACACGCCAAAGGTCCATGCCTAAATTCTGTCGAAAATTTGCTGAAAGACTTCAAAATCCTTTTGAAAAGACAACAGCAATACATTCTTACGAAGTTTCAGCTACAGTATTGTAGAGGGGTATGGGAGGACATTTGTATATATATAAATATACAGTACAGACCAAAAGTTTGGACACACCTTCTAATTCAATGGGTTTTCTTTATTTTCATGACTATTTATAAGGCAAGAAATCCCACTTATCAACCTGACAGGGCAGGTTGACCTATGAAGTGAAAACCATTTCAGGTGACTACCTCTTGAAGCTCATCAAGAAAATACAGAGTGTGTGCAAAGCACTAATCACAGCAAAAGGTTGCTACTTTGAAGAAACTAGAATATAAGGGGTATTTTCAGTTGTTTCACACTTTTTTGTTTAGTGCATATTTCCGCATGTGTTATTCATAGTTTTGATGCCTTCAGTGTGACTCTACAATGTCAATAGTCATGAGAATAAAGGAAACTCATTGAACTAAAAGGTGTGTCCAAACTTTTGGTCTGTACTGTATATATGTGTATAGACGTGCAAACTCCGTTTTGCAGATTGAAGTTAGTATGCTTTCTAAAAAATTACGGTGAAATTTATTATATTTGCCTTTTATAAAAAGAAATGAAACAACCATAAATGGAAATCACTGACGGTCTAAAAAACATGTTTAAATTGCTTCATATACATACACACATTTTAGCAAGGTCGTCCTTTCCACGGGTCAGCATTGTCCTTCACGTCACTCCGTAGTTCTTCCTTTTTTCTAACTGTATAGAAACTAAAGATGGCTGAAGCTCCTCCATGCACCAGCCGGTTCTTCTGTCACAGATGCTCACTGGAGATTAGTCCTCGGCTTCCCGTGAGTAGTGGGAATAAAGAAACATTGAATACGAAAACTCTGCCAAGGAAAACACCACGGGGTTGTTTTTGCTTTCATACACTTCGGTGTAGCGACGTGACAGTCGTTAGCATGCTAACACTGCTAACAGCCTCCTGAGATGTTCCGCTTATCATTCACCTCAACCTACTTAGCTGATTATCTTTGTTATAATCAAAACATAAACTGCGTACTTGCTATTTTCGCTTATATACCACTGGTGTTACACAACTTGCAACAGAGTTTAATTAATTTCTTATGCATCCAAATGGCTGTGTTGAAGCTAACTGCTAGCTGTTTTGATCAGTGGTGTTCTATTTAACGTCCAAAAATAACCGCGCGGATTCTTTGATTAAAATATGTATATGATTTACATTTAAGCAATGCTTACATTTGTTTAATATATATTTTTAATGCATCGTATGATTTATGTAACTGCTTTAAAAAATGTGTTTGGTTAGCCGCTCAGGTAAAGAGCAGAGTTGTGCTTGCTTTCCTCTGGTAGTCTAGAATGATCTGTCACTCTGTAGCCATGCTCTTTAAATCATTTGCCGTCGATCTCCGCAGCCACTGCTAATACAACTACGCAACACATACGGCAGATAAGACGTTAAGATTATTTTGCTTTTACCTTAAATAAAGACATAAAATGCAATCCCCTAACTTTGCCAGTGGCCTAAAAATGTGACAGAAGCATAATATGTACATATAATATGTGGTTAGAACTTATTTAAACGTCTGCTTAACGTCTGCAATGCTGGAGGAGGGTAACTATGGGGGTAACTATGGAGGGTAACTATGGAGGGTTACTATGGAGCTAACAGCAGAAGGAACTGTTAGCTGCTGGATTTTCTATTTTAACCATCTAACCATAAACCTGATCTAGCATTTCATTGATTTCAATGCTATGATTTTGCTAATTGCAACCTATCTATACCAGAATTGTAATGTCCCTCCTTACCGATATATAAAATAAACACTAAAGTAGTTGTGTTTGTACATTTTTGTGGTATGTCAAAACAATGACGTTTAAATTATATCAGGTTAAAAACTAAAACTTAGAGCAAACATGGATGCAATTGGATTGTAATCTGTGGAAAGTTGTGACTGAAATATCACTAAAGCGTAGCTCAGTTTCCAAATTATTTGTAGATATTTCCATGTCTAGTAAAGAACCTATAATTACATTTTTCATGGTTAGGACTAGGATGGGAAATGATTGTACTGTGTGTGGTTATTGTGAATAGTTATTTAATCTTTGTAATACTTAACAGTATAATGTTTGCAAAGTTCAAAAATCTAAATCTAGTGTTGAGATTGTGATTTTTATTTAATTTCTCCACTGTTTCTTCTACAAGGGCAGCAATAAATATCAATATCTTTAAACGTATATTTATACTCGCTGATAGGACATGCGCATTACAATGTTTTAAGCGTCTCTTTATCTTGTTTTGCATTGATCAATAGGTTGCTTTAAGTTTTATGTTATCTCTTTAAAGGTTAAAATGAATGCATTTTAGAGATAGATGAAGTTTCATTTTGAATTTGACTGGATATTCTCTATAAACAGTTTTGACCATAAAATTGTTGTCTGATCCATTTTTGCCGATATTCACTCAGAGGATGTTGAGCTAAGACTATGGTTGGCCCTGTTTATACACAAAAAGACTATAAATGTATTCAAGAATGTATTTGTATTGATGGACCTGTTTCTTGATGACTATATTTCATCTAGAATACTGGGTTTATTGTGTAAAAGGTGATCTTGTTTATTGCATTCACTACATTATGTCTTTTAATTCTTGGATTTATTACAGATGTATATAAAAACGCTGCTTTTATGTGTTGCACAAAAACAAACATGTGCCTTGAAATTGATCTGACGCCTCTTTTAGGGTACTTGATTAAATTATCGATAAGCAATTTTACCCTCTCGTTAGTCTTCATCTCAAAGGTAAAATCGTTACTGCTTAAAAAGCTTGAATGATCAAAAAAGAAGAAAACAGAAGTCCGTTATTCAGACCCATTTGTTATGATGGTCTTTGACTTGAAGTCACCTCTACAAATAAAAATGTAAGTTCTTCCTCACGTAATAAGAAATAGGCTAGCAAGGTTTCCCCCAGAAAACTTGCTAAGCCCAGTGGTCGGGGGGCTCGGCAGTCATTCATCCAGTGGCCCGCCATGTTTTTGAATTAAAAATTTTTGAAGTTGACAGGAAATTTGAAAATATCACTTAATAATTATGTGTAATTGGAAGATTAATATCTGAACACCAACTACAAATTCTTAAAAATGCAAATATTTAATAAAAACTTCAATAAATAAGCAATCCTAAGTCTGGTGGGGGCAAAAGTAAAGCCTTGTGGCCCACCAGGCTTATAATACTCTGGGGGGGAAACCCTGGACTGGGAAATAAAATGCACTCTGTGCTCCTATGCTAAAATTTGTAAACATTAAATTGTGAGGGAATCGGGTTTTTTGATTCAGAGATTTCAAGTAGGTGATTTAAAGTTTGGCATTCTGCATTACACTGCATTGCAACCACACAGATTATTACAGCTGTTCATAAAATTATAGTACACAGTGTCTGTTGTTGAACTTTTTTTTTTAATCTACCCTTTTTGTTCTTCACAGGAATACATGTGTCCACAATGTGAGTCTGGATTTATTGAGGAGCTGCTGGAAGAGAGAAGGTGCATGTAAAGTAGTAACTAAGCACAATGTACCAGAAATCCTGAATTGTTTAAATAAATAGGTGTGATTAGGCCACTGTTTATTGTTAGACATATTTATCCATATATTTTTGTCTTTGCCAAAAAGAAGCTTAATTTACCTTGGTGACACACAATTACTGACATTAGAATGTGAGGCCACCTCTGAAACCTATCATGTAGTTGATTTTAATCATATTTTCAGGACATAGCTTTTGAATACTTAGATTCAGGTAAGTTCACAACATTTAGGTTTTATGTTGTGCATAACAGAGTCCCTAACCTTTGTTTGGGTGAGTCTTCCAGATAGAAAATTAACTGTGGGTGTTAAATATCAACTGGGTTTTATATTTTTGCTTTAATATTACACTTTACCTAGTATTATGATCATGTTAGCGGAATGGGCAAATATTTATGGAACATGCTCGAAGGAGTGATAAACTTGGCAAGAAGTGACAGCAAAACCTGCTAATGTAGATATTTTTAAATCATTCTGGTTTGAAAAAGTGGAAAAACAATGTTCCTATTAGGCTCCCTTGTAACTTTGTCAACAATCTGCTTCCCTGTCTAGAGCGGACAATGGGTCCATGTCCACCATGTCCAGCGGACCCCAGAACCAACAACCATTGGAGGTTTTTAACCTAATCTTTACTCAGATTCTTGTCTTTAACAAGGAGCTGCCTGTGCCTTTTGACTCCTGTGACTCTGTTATGCACACTGTTGTGTAACAGAGTCAGCAGTTCTTAAAACTGCTTTAGCTGACATTTTTGTTGAACCTATAGTTGACATGATAGAACTTGTCATAGCTTTCAGTTCTGCTTTTGCACATTATTTTTGTCTTTTGTGAAGTTTACCTTAAAAATAAGGCATTGAGTTGTTCATTTCTTTTATTATGCTGTTGTTTTTTTTTTTTTTTTACCAGAATATGGACCAGCAGTTATCTATGTTCCCCTCCGGCTTTGGTCAGTTTTCCGTTAGCGTCTTTGATGACACCTTTGACCTTGGGCCTGGACTAGGGACAGAGGACAATCAGGATGCTGAAAACCAGTCAGAAAGGGACATGTCATCTCGGCAGCGATACGGTGCCAGGCAGAGTAGAAGTCGTCATGGTTCAAGACGGCAAGCAGGAAGGCACGACGGAGCTCCAACTTTAGAAGGGTGAGACATTTAGACATTTCTGCTTTCCTAATAGCACCACCCTATTTTTCTAAATGTTCTTTTTGTCTCATTCTTTGTCATTTGTTTTTTTCATAGTATCATCCAACAACTTGTGAATGGAATAATTGGACCTCCTGCAAATATTGGTGTTGGGGCCTGGTGAGTCTGTGGTACTGACATTTGAGAAGCAAAGAGATAAACTTGCAGCAGTTTCTTTACTTCAGTATCTCTTATTTTAAAGGGGGGTTCTCCACTCCAATCCAATGGACTATGCTTGGGGTGCTAATGGACTTGATGCTATTATAACACAGGTAATAAAAGAATAAGTAAACCACAAATAAAATGCAAGTTGTGTTTTTTGCAAGTCTGAAGTATAAATCAAGTAATTCAATCATGAATGTTTTCTTTTCTGTTTAGTTATTAAACCAGTTTGAGAACTCAGGTCCACCGCCTGCTGACAGTGACAAAATAAAAAGTCTTCCTACAGTGGAAATTACCGATGAGCATGTTGGTAAGTAAAAAGGACTAAAAGCAACAAACTTTTAGCGGCTAAAACTCTAGACATTCAGAGCACTGCACTATCTTTGCACGGTGGGTAAACGAATTTCCATCCATCCATTTTCTGTACCTTAGAGGGGTCAGGAGGGGTTGCTGGTGCCTATCTCCAGCTAACGTTCCGGGCGAGAGGCGGCGTACACCCTGGACAATTCACATAAACGAATTTCCTGGATGTTTTTATCCACACAATTACCTTGACAAGATGGTGTAAACATGCTAGCATTAGGCTAGCGCTTCGACAAGGTTTTCCATTTCCAACAGGAACAAGATTTTGACGTTTTTTTCAACAGTGTAGCTGTTTGTTTGTGACTCTGACATTTTATCAATAATGAATACGGTAATTGCCCAACAGAGCATCCAGATAATAGAAGTTCATAATACTGTATTTCTGCGGGCAAATCTGGTAAAGGGTCATATTCACATACTCTGTCTACCTGACGTTTTCACACACTTCTTTTCAGCTTCAGGACTGGAATGTTCTGTGTGTAAAGAAGATTACAGTGTTGGAGAAAATGTGCGACAGCTCCCGTGCAATCACATGTTTCACAATGATTGCATAGTCCCCTGGCTGGAACAGGTATTTCACTTATCCTACCCCATTTTCCCTTCTGTTTACTGTAAGCATTCACTGGTTGGTGTTTGAAACAGGGTCATGAAGGGTAAACATCCATAACACCCCTGTGTTTGTTTTCTGCAGCACGACACTTGTCCAGTATGCAGGACGAGCTTGACTGGACTGAACACGGCAACAAACCCTCCAGAACTCTCAGAGATGAATTTTACATCCTCCCCTTCTTCCTCGTCCTCATCGTCGTCCTCCTCCTCCACCTCTTCTTCCCCTCCGTCCTCAGATTCCACCAGCAACGAGAGCTCCACTGATAACTCGTAGGCAGGGTATTTGTATCCGTCACCTCATGAGCCGGTTTCTGCTCCTCGGCTGAGCAGTGACCTCCAGTCCCTCCCTGCTGTAGGGCAGAGGCCTGAGTGCATATCACCAGGATCACTCAGGCCTGTTTCAGGGGTAAGTGATACATGTGTTTATGTATTTCTGCCCGCTGTGTCCCCTCCCTGCCCCCACCACCACCACCTTCATCAGGAATGTGAACAATGGAAGGGTAGACGCCTGCGGTGCAGCTTGTGACTGGGAGGAAGTGGAAAAGCGTGAAAACTTCAAGAGATTCGTGGAGGTCAAAGCACCTCTTAAAAGAGGAGAATCCAAAGGTAGAAGACCAGGAGCGCCAAGACAATTACCAGTGTTTTTGTAAACCTCCAGCCTTGGTTGATGTAATATGACCCCCTTTTGCGATAGGCAAAACGTATGGGTATTCCTTTTTGTAGTAAGTTGCGTTCAAATCTTTGAGTGCGCAGCTTCAGTGTGCATTCAAATGTATCTATGGTGTGAATGAATATTACACTTCAATATCTTTCCAATTAAAATTTACAATAGTTTGTAGGATTGTTTATTTTGAACGAGCGATTTTGTCTGATGATTTACAGTGGTTGTTTGAATAAAACTAGTCTTTCTTTAAGGTCCAGTCCGCGCTAACCTAAGTATTTTTAAAAACTGAGATTTCTTTTAATCTCAGTTGCTGCAGTTTTTGGTGACAAAATCTAAGCATTAAAAAAAACAATAACAAAAAAACTGTTTGTGATGTAAATGTACTCGCTCGATGTATGGAGGTTTTTAAATGCTAGCACAGAGGCCCGCTTTGCACATGCCCAATTTGCCTTTTTTTTTTTTTGCAAAAGCACATATGCAGTGAGGCAGTTAAAATTTTTTCCACATCTGCCTTTTGTCCTCACCCTGTTTCCATGTAGCTTCAAACTAAAGCTGCTGAAGGTATTTTTGCTGTGTTCATGTTGTCTTGGAAGTTGAAACGACTACACGCTCTTGATTGAGAGGGTTCCTGTTGCAAGTCAGAAAACACTGGGATTTGCTAATAGTTTTGGTGCCAACATTTTTTTTTTTAGCAATAAACACCTATGATACATTTCTCATAATCTTCAAACTCAAAAGGAACCTAGATTCTTTAGAGCACTACAGGGAATACAAGCCATGAGAATTGTTTAGTAATGTCATTATCTTCTATCTGCATCTACCCGTGCAAGACACTGAATTGGGAGCTGCTCTACGAGCTCCTTCTTTATCAGCTGGAATACTGAGTGGATAATTTGCGAATTTGAATTGGTGAATTGTTTTGCTAACAGAGAACTCTTAAAATCTGACTTCAGAGAACAGAGAAGCGCTACTTAAAAAGACTAAAATGTATGTTAGAGGACAGAAACTAGAACTGAATCTTTAGCCCAGTTCTGTTTTTGCAGTTTTATGGATCTTTGGGGTAGTATTGTTGTAAATGTCAACATTTTGCTACTTGCTGGCAAACATAGGTCTTAAACATTTTCCAATTGGAATTTGAAGATTCAGAGATAAAGTATAAGTTAAAAAATATCTATAGCAAAATAGCTAGGGTGTAAAAAACTCATTAGGATTTATGAGAATCATGTTTAATTCTTGCATAGTATTAAAAAATATTTTTATTTTATTTTTTTAATAAAGTTATTTACTAATGTCTTCAGTTTTAAAAAATTCAATTTCAAACATGACTATGTAAGTAAAGAAAATGAGCACTATGGATTTTAATACATGTATGCATATGTTGAGACCAAGTCAAGCATGCTTAATTGCTATATTCTAAAATAACAAGCAGCAGTACTAGAAGAACACTGATGTGGACAGATTTAAAGTTTTCTTTGAGGTTTAATCTGTTTCAATTTTAGTCATTTTTTTCCCCATAATATCTTTAACACATAAAATAGAAAAAAGTTTGGGTTTTAGGTTCTTTCACTAACACTAGTGATTTAAAGCCAGCAGAAACTAAGAAACCACGAGGATGTCGATATTTACTCATCAAAGCAGAGCCCCCCCTAAGCCTTATCTAGTTTTACTTTTGATTAATCTCAAAGTGCATCAATGTGCAATCTATTTTTCGAAGCATCTCTGAACAGTACATACAAATAAAAACTATTCCATGTAAACTTCTCATAAACTAATGTGTTTTAACTGCTGTTTGGTTGGATTAGTTTGTGGCATTGTGAGTAGAAACCTTCTCTTTATTTAACATTTCTAAGGTGTGCAAGATGTGGGATGGATGGAATAAAAAAAAAAAAGATACTGTGGTGATTTTTAAAAATATATTTAAACATGTTGAGGTCTTTGGTTTGCAGTCTTAATTTATGTGTTCCTTTCATTGTTCTTTGCACTTTCAGAACAATCGAGGAACAATAACCCTCATTAGCTAAGCTTTTGAATCTCTTTTCAATGCATAATAAGGCTTTGAGATAATTTTGTACTTTCAAAGTGATGACTGGTCCAGTGGGATGCAAACCGCAAACAAACTGTACGAAATCCTTTACTTCTGCACTTGCCTGATAAATATCATCAATAAGCAAACTACATTCTGCTTCCTTTTATTGTTTAGCTATAGGTGTGCATTTCCTCTACTTTGTACCCCCCGTTCTCCTCTGGGATGTTGGGTTCTAAGGCTTTAATCGGAAGGGATTGTTGTAGTGGACAGAACACTTGTGTATAAACACAAATGAGCACATTTGAATTATATCTTTGAGATTGATTTTACAATGTGAAAATTAATCTATGTTCAATTTCACATTATTGTGGATGCGAAGTGTTTGTGCCAGACATTGCACCCTGGGAGGCTAATTTAAAGTACAATTACTTCAGGTTCAGTGCTGCAAGTCAGACTCTTAATACCAACTGTATTATTTTATTGGGTTTGCTGAAGCTTGCAGATCCTTTTCATATAAGCGAAGGTTGTTAGAATTCAGTTTTTTGCAGAAAATTAGGAATTCTATGACAACATCTAAAGGGCAGTCTTAAATAAAAGTCTAAATTAATTTATTTTTAACTAATCACTTTAAATATGTTGTGAGATTTTCTTCCTGAAAGTTGAAATTACATTTAAAGTGCCTGCTCTAATTATTTACCGCCATGGTAAAGATGTTTAAAACCCTTTACATTTATTTTATAGCAATAGCAAAAAGTTGCCCTGAAGATGTTGGAAAAATCCAAAACAAAATGTTGACAGAAATGTTTTTTTCAAAATCACTTGGTGGTGCAGTTATTGATATGTAGTGACTCTTTTAGGCATCTGATGGATTTTCTTACCTTGCATATTTGAGAAACTTTTTAGTAATTTGTTTGTTTGGGTTTCTTGTTGTGTATACAGCTAAATTGAATGAGGACCCATATTTATCTTTCTCCTCTCAGTAAAGTGAATGTTAAGGGGTTGGGTTGGGCCACAAAAGATTGCCATGACAGAACTGCATCAATGAAGCCTCCGCAGCACCCATTAGACACCATTTACATACCTACCTATTGTGATTCTAGAGAAAAGGTTTTTTTTGTGGCGTTCCAGCTTACACTCAAACATGCAAAACCTTGCTCGAACTCTATGCTTTGGTCAGGGCATTTGAAGTACAAATTTGGTGGCTTCTGCCAGAAAACTGAAAATGTCTACAGTAATAACTGGGTCTTCCCACTGTATAATGAACACATAGCCTAACCAGCTCAGGAATTATTCACCAGACAAAAACCTTCTACCATAATTATCCCAGTCCCCAAATGTAAATCCTCCAAAAGAATTAGTGACAAGCTGAAAATAAGAATGCTGAAGAGAGGGGTCCAGGGCTAGGGATGATATATCGATCTGTCAAAATTTATTTATGAAGCACTTTTCAAAAGGCCGAGTTTAGCACAAGCTTTTTAAAGAGGTTAAAAACAAAGTACAAAACTAATAGAAACACCCATTTGAAATGATTATACTAAGTAACAGATAAAAACAATTTTATTGATAGTGAAATTATGAATTAGGAAAGGGAGATGAGTCAATCACTGGGGAATGAGTAAATGTAGAAATTCAATCATGTGCAATAAGGAATGATCAAACATATTTGAACTGGCTTTCTCAAGATAAATTTCTTGAGAAAGCCCATGGCACTCCTTGAAATCGGAAATTAAAATCCTGTTGATGAGAAATATGGCTGTTTCTATAAAATCATCTTTAAAAAGGACACAGTTATCATAAAGCGTGGCATTTGATTCAATTTTGAGTTTTACCCCAACATTTTTGGCATGCAACAAATTTTTAGTGTTGTTTGTAAATGCCAGAATTACAAAAAAAATAATAATCTGGCAAATTTTCTTTGTAATTATATTACAAAGAAAATATAATTTGTCCTAGCAAATTTGTTGATTTATGTCCATTTTGTATATCTCTAAAATGGTGTCGATTATAAATCAGGCCTTTAGTTTCAGTAAATTGTTAAACATAATGGAACATGTTTGCCACGCCCATTTGTTTTACGTCATGCGTACGTGCTGATTAAGGGCGTGTGCGTAGAGGACGACCAAGCACATCAGTTCATTGTCGGCATTGAAGATTCGGCTTCAGGACCAAGGAGGCTCGCGGGAAAAAGTAGACTTTTCCCCGCAAACAACCTCGCATCGTGTTTATTCGTGGCGAAAATCGTTAACAGTCGTCAGCCATGAAGTTGCTGTGGGCTCTCGCTGCCCTACTTTTGTGCTGTTGGCGAGCCGACGCGTCCACAGGTAAGAATTGTGTCAGCCATGTTGGCTCAGTGTAGACTTTGCCCCGACTACGAACATTTTGTTTTGCTCGCCGTCCTCAAACGGTTTTCGTAGTAAAAACGTGCTATGGCTATTACAAAAAAACAAAACTAACAAACAACACAAAAATAAGTATTGGGACGTTTGACATCCTTGGTTTGGGAGGTTTGAACGGGTTGCGTCTTGTTGCTGTGCCGTTGAAACGTTTAGCTAATTTGCTGTAGAGGAGGCTAAAGAGCGTTTTATGTAAACCGTCTTAATGACGCGCCGTGACGCTGGAAAATCTGCGTTTTTGTCGCTTTAAAGACACGTCTTAAACTAACAAACGTATGGCTAATCTAGGAAGAAGATGTTTTTTTTTTTTTTTTTTTAAAAAGGGGGACATTAACAGCGTCCTCTGAGTAACGTGCGTCCTCTGAGCTGTGGTAAAATTAACCTCGGATTGCGTAACGTTTCAGATGATTACTTGCGTTACTAACCAGATTATCTGTCCTTTTTAATTTAATGGATTGCATTGGGCACCATCTTGTGTGTTAAAAGATCATGGTCCTCAACGAGTCTATTGCTGTAAGCTTTACGGTGCGACTCAATTCTTTGACACGATGCTGACTTTCGTTTACAATCAATACAGGAAAAAAAATTTATAAAATGACACAAACATGTATTATACATTATTAGTTACTGATTCTTAGTTTATCTCGCAGTCACTTTGGCTTCCATGATGATGTTGAATCCAAAAAGACACTTTAATTACCCTAAATAGCTCCCGAAACTGTTAAAAAAAAATTCCAGCAGTAGCATTTTCTTGCATTCAAAAGAGTTTGAACTTTTTCTTCAAGGTAATCTTTGAAAAGGCTTGATTATGCTAAGATAATCATTTTTGACACAGTAATAGTTGACTTTATCTTGGGGCAGCACTGATTGACTTACAGTAACTTAATCGAAATAATCTTTATTCTTTTGTGTAATACTGGTTGGGAATTCTTCCAAACTCGTTTACATAAACTATGAGCTTCTAAAAGATTTAAAATTTTTTCGGTGTGTCTATGGCAGCATGTTCTGCTGGCTACCTTTTTTTTTAAAAAAAAAAACAAAACTTGTTTTAAAGGGGTTTGACTTTGCACCAGTCCTTCAGCGTAAATGTAACACAAGGGCTACAGATTTTAGTTTTGAAGTGTTGTTTTCCATGGATTTAAAAAGGTGAAAAATACATTTGGCTAATTAAAAAAAATGTGTGTATATATGTGTTTTAGTCCATTGTTTTATTTATATATATTTTTTTGCCCTTCCTAAAAAGTAATCTTTTAAAACAACTGTTGTTTATTTCAGAGTGTAACCTTTTTGAGGCACATTGTCTTTGCTGCCCTCATTCAAATGTCAAATACTAATTTTGGAAATCTGAACTTTTAAAAGAACTTCAAGCACTAAATCCTTAATCTAATGTTACAGAACATATGGTTAAAATAGAAAATTACATGCAACCAAACTTTACTGTAGACGAACTGCTTAATTTGAACAGCCATGCTACTCAAGCTCTGAAGGTGACCTTTGGTAATGGTGGAAAGTTGCAAGATATGTACAGCGCCTGAAGCTTTTGTTGACAACCAGAGATCCCTCTTGTGACCTGCTGACATTTTGCATTTTGTCAAAGGTTATGAAGACAGCTTCAGTCAAATGTTTATACACGGTGCTTTAATATTAATAGATAGTGTGGTTTGTCAATAGCATATTCTGTTTGGGAACATGTTTTTTGTTCTGCTTGCGTGTTGAGCAGCCATACAGCTCCGCTCTGTAAGTGTACATGGAGGTCAGCTATACTTGTGGAAAGGACAGGAATCCTAAATCACTCCAGCAGGCCTTTATTACTTTGGAGCTCTAGTTGTCATACTTGCTAGCTTACCTGGCATAATCCTTGTGAGTAATTAAACCTGATTTTCTGGTCTTCACAAAATGGCCAAAAATATTTTCTTGCTTCTCCAACTGTTTGTTTGGATGAGCAATTTGAATGTGCAGTAAATAAAATAAAATTGATGTGAAGATCAATGCACGATTCTTCAAAACGTTTGCTAATGCAGTAATTCTAGTTTGTGATATTTGCGATTCCTTTGTTGTGTAATGATGTGTGCAAAGCCTCCATTAAATCAATGGCATGATGGCCTAAAAATATCTAGCGTTAACCTAGATTGACAGTTACTGTTGTTGAGCAAACCTGGCAATAGCAACAAACGCTATTGGCTCTAAATGTCTTTCGTACATTTTCACTTTTTTCTTTTCTTTTTTCATCTTGATTTCATCTGCATTTTCCACCCTCATCTGCTTTTCTATTTGTTCTCTCACATTATACATTGTGTTTTAGTGCAAATGCTTTGTTTTGGTGTCTTTGGAGCAAACTTATTTGGTATTACATTTGCTTTATGGTTCTGTCTTAATAAGAAATATCCATGTGATCTAGTACTGCTAAAGAGAAAAGCCCTCAACTCAGTTTTTTTCATCTGTCTCTTAATCATTAAGAGGATTAAAAATTTACCAGTAACAGATTAGGTTTTAATCCTGCTACTTGTCAAGTGTAAGATAATTTAATGAAGTTAGTGGTTTTTGAAAAATGTCTTAAATATTAAACTATATTCTTTTTACAGTAAAAGCTGTGCTGTAAATTTCAACTTGACTTGACATTAACACTGAGATTACTACCAAATATATTGACCTACAAGCTGACTTTAAACCAAAATGCCTTGTTCCTTTAAAAAAAAAAAAAAACCTGGATGTGAGCAAGTATTTTTGTATAAAAGAGCCTAGAAAGCAGTTGGCTTTGAATCTGGGTAAGGCAAGTTTATCTTCATAGCGCAATTCATACTCAAGTGCATTATTTGACATTAACATTAAAATACATTGAAGTACAAGTTGCAAACCATTAGAGCTCATCTGTAATATTCTACCTTCTTATAACACAAGGTTTCTAGTCAAAATGTTGCTGCCCATTGAGCTTTGGTCATCTACGGCTGCCTTTTATGTTGCATTTATTTTAATTGATCAGTGTTCTAAGTGTGATCAACAATATTCCTAAGAATTGGCTGTAAATGTTACTCTGATTTTTATATGTGCATGTTTTGGGCTTGCTGTCATATTTTCATTTCCTTGGTTCTTATTAACTTTTTTGTCTCTTTTTTTGTATGCTTTTTGTTCCCTCCATCTTTATCAATCATTCATTCATCTTCTTTGCTTCTAACACACTTATTACATTTCTTGTAATTCGCTGGGCTGGCTGTAAATTGCACTCAGCGGGTTTTATAAAATCCCCCCTCTCTCAGATCAAACTAATCAACGACAGTGCGGAGCTGCACTGTGAGGTAGTAGGGAACCCCATTCCTGAGGTGCAGTGGTGGTTTGTAGAAGGCGAGGAGTCCAATGAGACGCTCACCCAGCTGTTCGATGGGGCACGAAATGAGCGCGTCAGAATAAATGCCACATACATAGCTCACGCCGCCAGCACCATTCACCTCCTCAGCCTCACTCTTGACGACACGGGCACATACGAGTGCCGCGCTTCCAACGACCCCGACCGCAATGATCTGAAGAAGACGCCCAAAATCAAGTGGATCCGCTCGCAGGCAAACATTATTGCAATCGAAAGTGAGTGGAAGAGGAGGGAAAGAAATGAGGAGACGCTCATCGAAGTAGCTATTAGCTCCTCATTAGTGAAATCCTGGGCGTCTACTTCCTGCCCCGTTTTCCTGGTTCAGTATCCTCTCAATCCTGCTCCATCTAGTACATGCTCTCCCTTTCTCTCCTAAGAAACTCCAAGGTTGCCCTGTAGTTGACTGAACCTGGTTTCAGAGCATAGCCCAACTGCTCCTTTAATCCTGTACCACCTGATTGCAAAGTATGCATTTAATCTGATACCCCCCTCACCTCCTCCTCTTTCAAGACTTGGTTAAGTGCAATTATAATCTTGCTCATAATACTGGTCATAAGGCTTGAAATTTGCAAATGGCCTCAATAGGACAATGACTGTGGTTAACTAGGATAACCAGGTTTAGAAAATGAATGGAAAAAAATCTTTACTCGATTTCAAAAGGGTGTCAGATTACTTCATTAGTGCTGCTTCTCTGTAGATTTGGCATTATCCTTAAATGATACTAACATTGTAAATGCCTCTTAATGCTTGTAGACATTCTTGTTGCTTATAGCCCACTGGACTATAAGCACATAAGATGGCAGCAAGTTATTAAACAGGCTCTCAGCCATTGGGCAGTGTTCTGCCTTGAGGCCCAGTATTATGTCTTGCAATTGAAGCAAATGGAAACAAAATGGTACAAGTATTATATGAATAACTACTTATTTGGCAGTGAAACTTATACTCCCAAATGTTGCTTCTTCTGCATGTATTTACCAAAAACCTTTCTCCCCTTGTGACCTTATTGTAGTTTCACTAAATGAAATCCAATATTTCTTGGTGGTTGACGCTTTAACCTCCTAATAGTGGTTTTTATATTTGTGAGGAAAAAGTTAAAGGATTTGTCTTATTCCCTCTCTTTACTTTGCAGGCCCACAAATCAATGTTGAACCTTCTGAGGTCAGCAACCAAACCTCTGCCATTCTCACCTGCAACTTAACGGATTCCACCCTTTCCAGTAAGGGTTCCTACTGGACACACAATGATAAACCCATTGAAAAGTCAAGGTCCTCTTCTTCTAACTATGCTTCATACAAGTAAGAAACTCTTCTTCCTAAGATTACAGAAATGGATGTGTCCAACTGTTTTTGATTGACGGTGAAACATTTTGCAATGCATTTTACTGTCATTTACTTTTGCTTATTTGTTTTTTCCACCTCCCTCCCTCTGTAAGGCTTCCTGTATTGGCGGCAGTGTTATGGGTTTCAGTCAGCCATTCACGACTCTTGATTAGTGGGGAGGTGGACCGTGCAGACATGCAGCTTTGCTGGCGCTCTTGGCGGCAGGGATGAGAGCCGCTAGCAGTGTACTCTCTTGCTCTGACCTTAATTCTCTATTTTAGAGGGAAGGCAGGACAGTAGCGCCAAACAAAGCGGAACTTTGACTGGAAATTTGAAATATTTAAGCAGACAAGCGGCTTTAGATTCTCACCCAGCTATTGAGCATAAACTGCATTCTGTTGTTTTTTTTTTCTGCTTGGCTGAGTGGAAAAACTAATCATCATGAAAGTAGCCACAGCTTTAGTCAGTTTTTGCTTTGATTCCCAGTGCTGGAAAAGAAAATGCATATGCATTTCCATGTTTAACAATCGGTGGTGTATTATTTGGTCTCTTAGTTTGGAGAAGATCACCTATCATCAGTCTGGACGCTATGAATGTGTGTTTGAGACTGACCCACTAGTGAAGCGGGTCATTGAGGTGAAAAGTAAGTGAAAATAAATGCATCAGAATTGGTTCAGATGTTGCCAAGTTGATCTACATAATCAGGGGTAAATGACTATATTTAATGCTTTTTTTTTCTAACAGCACTTCCTTATGTTGGAGCCTATAAGCACTCGGAGCACGGTAATGAGAATGACAAAAGTGTGCTCACTTGTGTTGCTCATGGTCACCCCCTTCCCACTGATTGGATGTGGTATAAAGAGGAGGGCAGCGAACTAAAGGTGGGAATACAGTGTTTTAAAAGACTCGATGTAGAAAGAAAATTATTCCTTTAGATTAAGCTGGTTTTTATGAATATTTGTTCCTCTAAATATGGTCAACAGGCTATTGTTAATGGCACTCAGAGATATGAGATCAAGAGCACCCCTAACAAGACCATGCTGACCATTGAAGACCTGAACATTGAGTCTGACGGTGGATACTACTTCTGCTCTGGAAACAATGAACTTGGCCAAAACAAGGACAAGATCTTTCTCCGTGTCCGGAGTCGCCTGGCTGCTCTCTGGCCCTTCCTGGGCATTGTGGCCGAGGTCATCATCCTTGTGACGGTCATCTTCATCTATGAAAAGAGGAGAAAGCCCGATGACGTCACTGATGGTATGTACTCGACTTCTTCTACAAGCTCCCATAAATTTAAATAAAATAACCTGCAAAGAACAGAAGTATGAGGCTCCTAGTCTGCTATGGTTTTACTTTTCTAAGAATTTAGAAGAGAGATGGTTTGTAATTTTTCCCAGTTAAATAGCCCTTCAAATTATGCCTAGTAATTTCTCACTCTTTTTAAAAAATATTTTGTTTATTCTTAATAATGACATGTATCCCATCCTTTAGGTTTATCCAAAGATGTTCTACTGATTTTTTTTTTTTTTTGACAGTCTATTTTTTAAAGAAATATTCATTTGTTACTTATAGGTATAGTTATACCTTAACTTATAACTACTCTGTGGTTAAATCATCTTGCCTTTCCATATTAATTGAGCACTATGAATAATCGGGGGTTAACTTTATGTAAAAACCAAGCTGAAGGGAAAACGTAAAGAAATTCCAACAAATAACCAAAAAAATCAGTGCAGTGAGATTTTGAATAGGTAAGGAATTGCCTTTTTGGCTTTCCACCTTTTTGCTCCAGCAGTCTTGTAAAATTCCAAAGTAAATATATTAAGATTTATTTGTAATTTTAACTTTTTGTTTGAAAATGTGTGTTATTGATTTAATGTCTATGGTGACGTGTACTGGACCCTGAAGGCAGCTGAACATGGGAGTTTTATATGCCAATTTCAGATGTTTTGTGTAGCTAACACTGTAGTAGGATTTCTCAGTTTTAAATATTATCAAACCTATAAGTTACTGTCTCTTGTGATTCTATGGGCTTTCCCAATCCCTGCAGAACTGGGGTTTAGATGGTGTTTAGTTCAAGACAAACTTTCAGGAAGAGGGAAGAAGAACATGCTTTTTAATTTGACAATGTTGTCTTTAGTTTTGTCATTATTTACAATTTCAATATAGCTCAGGAATTGGCTTCTACTGCTGTGTAAACAATCTGTTATAGAACCTTTTTTTATTTTTTTTATTTTTTTACATTTTTGACTTCTCTGTTCGCTGCTGATTTTGCATTTTGGTAAGTGAACAAAAACTGCATGTCAGACTGAAGTGGTTGAGCTGAGATGGCCGCGTGGGGGACAAAAAAAACCTATGGAAGTCTGAATGAACTGCTTTCATAGTAACCACTTCTAAGAGGAATGTGCTCAAAGATTTGGTCACTCTTTCACTGGCGCTGAATGTTATATACAGAGCAAGCTCCAAATATTCACTTTCACTTTTTTGGTTTTGCCTAAACTCTATTGTTTGTTTGTTTTTTTGAGCCAATGAAAGAGTCAGATGAGACACTTGAAGTAGTGTATTGGTTTGATATGACGCCGTGTTGGTTTAAAAGTAAAGGAACCAGCGACTTGTTTGCATGTGTTCTGCATCTTGTACTTAATGCATGTCAACTGCGAGGCAACTCTTGTAAGAACCGGTCTATGCCATTCGTCTCATTCACCGCTCGGCCACAGAGGAACCTTACTCTCTTTATTTTTTATTTTTTTATCTTGTCAATACATGGTGTTGCTCAGGTGTGAAACTTCACTATACATTGCCAGGATGTGTGTTGAGCTGTTTCAGCTGAAGAATACAACTGTTGCAGTGTGTTATCTCTTGCTTGTATTGCATGAGCGTCTGTGATGCTTAGGGTTGCATTGGGACGGTGCATTAAAAGATGAGTGCCAAATGATGTGTTTAAATGTTGTTGGAGATTGGCCGAAGCAACAGAATTGTCAAAATTACATTTGATAAATGATGTTTTTTTTTTTTTTCTCCAACACAAATGATTTCAGTTGAACTGGTTAATGGATCACCATTGTATGATTATAGTTGCATCATTCATTGTCAGAAATGCTCCAGATGGGCATGTCTATTCATGTGTAATTGAATCCGGTCATGCCATTGCAGTCATGTTGGAGGTTGTCATTATTACCACTTGCTACAGTCATTGGTTAAAATGGTGTAGACATGTCTCTCACTACCCAGCTGTAAGCTGCTATTAACTTTTTTTTTTCCTTCTTCTTCTTCCCTTCCCTCTCCTCAATGACTAACACGCTGCTTGTTCAGACGATGACTCAGGAGCTGCTCCTCTGTAAGTACAGTCACAGCTTGCTGTTTTTTTTGTATCTTCAGCCTTTTTTCTAGAAGAGAGCTCATGCTTGTCTGTCTTCCAGGAAGAGCAATTCTACTGCAAACCACAAGGAGAAGAATGTGAGGCAAAGAAATGCAAACTAAGAAAATGAAGGAGGTATGTGGAATTGTGTTTTAAGCAACTTAATCTGCAAAGTTTTTTTTTCTTTTTAATGGGAAAATATACACCATCTTGCTAAAGCACTCTTACATAGCTGTGAAATAGAAGTGCATGTGTTAAGTGTATAAACTTTCACCAGGTCCTACCAGGAGTTTGCCATTTACAATGCACTATTCATGGTGCATTATTAAGTTGCACAGAATTTTATTTTGGGGTATTAGTCACTGTTGGCCTGCTTCATGGTTATGGGCTATTTTCTGTTGCTCTGTCATCAAATTCCCATTAACTCGATGGAAGGTTGCAGTGCTGACATCAGAAGTGGTACAAAAGTTTACAAGGTTTGCAAAAGCATTAAGTGGCAATTTCAATAAAACGTTTTTACTTTTTTTGTCCCCTCTTATTTCTAGATGGATGTCAAGTTGGCACTCCAGGATTCAACTGTTGTGTGGCACATTATATTGTGCAATACAATTTTTAAAGTACCTTTTTTGTGCTTGAGTGTTGATGTTTTAGGAGAATAATTTTCCTTTTTTTTTTTTTTTTTTTTTTTTCCTTTTTTATGCTTAAATTTTTAACATTGTGCAGGCAGGATGTAGTGTGAAACAACCCTTTCTGCTTGAGGCCATGAGACAAATATTGCATGAGTTTTAAAGCTGTTCTAGCCAAGCGTGTGGTGTAAAAAATTACATGAGAATGCATAGTTTTGTGATCTTCAGTTTTTTTTATGCTCAAGCTTTCCTGCACAGGACTAACATAAAGCCACATTTCATTCTCTGATTTGGAACACTCACTTGTGAAGAAGCACAAGTGAGTGTACTTTTGATCCAGATAGTTGCCATCCTTGTTTTAAAACATACAAGTTTACTGGAATTCATGTATGATTTGTTGCAACCCCTCAAACGTTGCTCTGCAGAGTTTTACTTTGCCTTAAACTGCTTTTCATGTGGGTTCTTTTTTTCTTTCCTTCATTCTTTAAAAACCTGGAAACATTGGGTTAGATCTGAGGCTTTAAATTTACTTCACAATTTACTAACATTCAATTTGTGACTTTTTATTTTTATTTTTTTAAAGAACAGCATTTAGTAATGTTTTATTTTGTTTTCCCCTCAGATTAAAATTGGGGCACATGTTGTTGCTCAGTTAACCACCCCAGTATAAGAGGATTATTTTGGACCAAGTGCAAAATATTTTAGGTGTTGCACCAGTGCAGTGCAACTTCAGCAATGTGCACGCATTAAAAAAAAAAAAAAATACTACTGAATTTTTTTTCCTCTTTGCTTCTTGTGATCTGAAACAGTTATCTGATTGTTGAATGGTTTTCTGTCCTCTTCACTGTGTAGATAATCCAGAAGCCATATATTCCATTTAACCTGAACAACGTGGTGATTGAATGTTACATTATAGAGTTTCAAGATTTAAAGACTTAGCCAGAATTGTGTAAAGTGCTGTACCTTCCATCAACGTGGAATACCATTCTTTGTACAACTTGCACAAACTGAAATAAAGATATTGAAATTTAAAACTGTCCTTTACTCTGAAAGTTTTAATTTAGCTCTCATTATAAGCCGCCTCCTTTAGATCTGTCGTTGCTATTTTAGTTCAAAAGGTATATTTTTGACATCTCACAATTTGCCATTAATGGCAAATGTTAAAGTGCTGCTTTTACGTTAATGCTGGACAGTAAGACGTCAATTTCTGCACTGTGACTGAAGCTTCCCTCAAGACTTGCCACAAGCATGAGCATTTTACACATTCCAGTCTGTACTGAATGGTCAGCTGCTGTCATGACAACCGAGGCTCACAGGACCAGCTCTGTCCAAACCTCTAGATGGACTGGATGAGATTCATGGGAAGCCTGGAGTCGGTCTGCCTTCTGAGAGGGGCTAAAACAAAGGTAGGCTGAAGGGAGGCTCTGTATTGGCAGACAAAGGTCAAGCTTGATTGAGCTGGTGGTGTGGAGACTAAATTATGATGTGGATCAAAATGCAAAGTTGACCAATGCTGATGAAATTGAAGAGTTGTTCAATCCACTTGTAAAGTAAGCCCTTAACAAAAAAACCAAAGGTGTGATGTGCATGTTAAAATTAATGCATGGCTAAAATGAACTCTGAGGGAGGGGTGTATGCATTTTTCCAGGCCCGTAGAGCCATTTTATAGTAATCAAATAATTGTTGCTTTCAGTCCAACAAATGCTGCATATATAAAAAATTAAATAGTAGGGGCTCTACAAGACTTAGTGGTTTTCCTTTGATTGTTTTGCAAAAAAGTTTATTTACATATATTGGGATTTTTGGAGCTTTCACCTGATCAGATCTGCCTATTTTGAGTTCCTTTCAGAATGAGGATCTTTTGTGACTTTAAATCCAAATAAACTTGGGGTTTGGCCCAAGTTTTACACTCTCGCTTCATACGCCTGAAAATGGTACAAACAGACGCATTACTGTTTAACAGTCCATCTTTGACCCTGAGTCGGACCCAGAAGTGGAGCCTGCCGCGCAATTCAAGAACACAGCCAGCGATTTCTGAATATCAAGTCAACAATAAAACACTTGCTATTTCCAGATGCCATTGTACAGCTAGGGCTGGCCGTAACTATGTGCCAATACTATTGATGCCAAGGTGAATATATGATCAATACTTGCGTGATGAGATCAGTTTGCAGTTTCTCCACATAATGTCTACTTGAATTTCATGCCAGCGAGTATGCAGGAAAACACTAAATATCAGAAGCTTGCATTTTGAATTTGAGAGCAGGATTTTATACATTTTGTAAAGTTTGCACTGAACGTCTGCTTTCTTTCAAATACAGTTTAGTTCCCCCACAAGCACAGCTTCACTGCTTCACAAACATTGTGCAAATGGTGCATCTCTCAGCTCTCTCACTGAGCAATCTGTGATCAGAGGTGCAATTTTAGCATACCAACTGAACTGTCCATTCAGCCACCTGAAAAGATAGCTGAAAATATACACTTTTGTAAAGATGCACATACCTCAAACCTGACATATTGACATGGCTGGATATAATGGCCTGTTTGTGTTAACTATTAAAGGGGAAATTGTATTCCTATATAGGTCACCTGCAGATTACAATTACAGACTCAGTTATCCTAATAAATTAGCCAGATATTAGCAAATACCTGATGGAACCGCAAGTCTCTTGGGCTCATCATACAAACTACTCAGAACGTTTGTAAACGGCATAATGAGAAGCATTGTTGTGATGACGTGAAGAAGGCGGAGTATCGCTAAGAGCAAGAGCTACTTAAAGACACGGGCCAGTCTCAAAGAGTCAAAATACAAAGTCAATTTTAAGTCATGTTTGATATGAAATTAATTTTTATAACTGAAGGTAGCACAGTGTCTGAGAAAATGTACCAGAAAATACATAATACTGCCCCTTTAATAATCAGGAGGTTTTTGAAATGTCTGCTTTTTTAGATGCTGAAAAACATTATTGATAGAAGACGGCTTTTTGGTTTTTTAAGCGTTAGGCTTGTTAGAAGCGGAAGACATCCAAGTGGAAGTACAAAAACATGCAAAACGTGAACTTTGCAAAATAGGTCCCCATTAAAAAGTTTAGTCTTTTCTACAGTCGTCTTCCTGTATGTCATCATAACAATGCTCCTTCGTTTTTCTGCTTACAGTTTTTTGGAGCATTGATCTGAGAAGTACTTTGCATGATGAGCTCAGCAGTTTCACAGTTGACTATTCATTGTGAGCTTGAACTATAATAACCACTATAGCTTACGAGAAGTCTCACGTCTGTTTTGCAAACACACCTCTGAAGTCTCTTATGCATCAGACAGCAGTTGTGTCTCTCATGTCCACCTTGATTTAGCCCTAATTCATCAGAGGTAGGTTGCTGAGTGAATGGCAGCCAAGAAAGCATGGCAGGAATCTTCTTTGATCTCATGCACTTTGCCGTGCATCAGCGAGCTCTTTGTTTTGCTGCTGTCTGTGGTGTGACATTTTTGAGGTACATTTTAAGTCTGATGAAATACATGAAGATCTGTTGTTTGAGAAGAAGACAGAAGAAATTCATGCTGCTGTATGTTGTTTTTTTTTAAACGGAGCTTTACAGTAATAGTTCTCAGGACGCTCTTGTCGGCATTACCCCCAGCTTATGGTGGCGTTCACTTTCAGCAGTTAAATATTAAAATCAACCTTTGGATTTCTGCATTCTTGTCTTGGCATATGCTGCTTAGCGTCAGCACCTCCTTTTTTAAGGACTTTGCCTGTTGGATGCTGACCGTCCAAAGGTCTCCATCTCACTGTACAGACAAAAACACTAATTGTTGCACATTGCTGGAGGTATCCTATACCTCAGCTGAATCCATTTGATTAGACAGGCACCTTCTTGACTTCCTTATGCACTTTGACTTGCCCTTCACAGAAATCTAACCTCTCTCCTTGAAGCAGCTAAATGTTTGATAATTTGTTGGTTTGATCTTTTTTTCTGTTCACGTTTATTTTTTTTTTTGTCAAAGTATTTTATCAAAGTTTCCTAATACATGTTGGCAATATAGATGTGTGCAAACTTGTGTCGCTCTTATTAGAATTATTTTACCAATTTCACTCTTATTGGGCCACTGTGCCAAAACAATGGCATGATGTGCATTCACCCTGCTGCTCAACAACGCAAGGCGAGTTTTTTTGCGCAGCCCAAATCACACACAAATTGTTTCTGTTACAAGGAAATAAAAGAGCAAGGGTGAGGAACATTGCATGAAAATGTAAAAATAAATTAAATAGTAACATTTAAGTATCACAAAAAGTGTAGAAATACAATCTAAATAAAATGCCAAAACATGATAAAGATTAACTAATAAAATAGACTTTGATCTTCATGACTTTCACTAATCACCATTTATGCAAATGCATTTCCCATCACACTACTACTGCAATTTGATCTCTGTATTTTCCTGTTGGTAAAATCATTTCAAATTATTTCTAACCCAGAGGAGATGGTTTTCCCTGTAGTTTATATCTATTGATGTTCAGCTGTTTTTATCTTCTCACAAAGAATATACACTGCTCAAAAAAATAAAGGGATCACTTAAACAGGTGTTTAACACTTAAAGTGTTCCCTTTATTTTTTTGAGCAGTATAGTTTTGGTTCAACATTAATGTTTCTCCCAGTTTTTGTCATTCGCAGACTTAAACTAACATTGAAGGGGTTAAACATTCAAATACGTCACAAATATCAGTTTTGTAAGAAAATAGATTTAAGCTTTATGGATAGCATGGATAGGTGAAAATTGGGGGTAAAATATGTTTATGCATAAAAGTTCTAAGGTAATGTTTAAAATAGCTTTTTACTGTCGAAGAAAGAGAGGCAGTGGAGTTTGCGGAAAATGTGCTAAAGCGATTCGCCACGAATGAAGTTCACTGGGGTTTCAATTGTGCAATTTCCAGGTTTGTCCACACGGTGGAGTCATTGGACCGCAGCAGCGTCTCTGCTTGGCGAAGGCTTTGGTCAGCCTGGAGACGGCAACAGGCTGACGCGATTGTTGCTCTCCTTCTGGTTTACTGTATAGTTTAGACAGCCTGGATGAGAATGACTGGCATTGTTATCTGTGGTTACATGGTCTATTGATCGAATGTCGTAGTTTCTCAAATTAACAGCAAAATAAGCAGAACTTTGTTTTTGAGCCCTTTTTTGTCACATTTATCCTGCTTTACTAAAACCAACAGAGAAGATAACTTGGCATGTAATCATGTTAAGTTACTGCTGCTTTTTATTTATTTTTGGAGTTGTTCTCCCTTCTTTCGGTGAGATGGCGCCTGGGTGTGGTTAGTTTTTTTTTTTTTTTTTTGCAGAAGCTACCTGCGTGTGTTTGTTTCCCAAGGCTGACAGTCTTGTCATCATCTTTCGGTCTTTATTGCAGACATATAATAAAACAGCTGACAGTGTGCAGCCATAGTAACGCCACGCCGCTCGTTCCCTGAAGTGATGTGAATGGAAAGTGGAGAGCTGCTGCTGCTGCTCCTCCTCCTCTCTCCAGGTTCAAGGTATAAAGGGAGTCTCCTCCTGCCGGTGTGATGGACGAGGAGGAGCCCAGATTCCAGCAGCCTCTGGCGCCTCCAGTATCTGCCAGACTGAGCGGATGCGCGGATGATGGGAGCGGCTGGGGGACCGAGATGAAGAGATTCACGCTTGGAGGCGGGGCTGCGCGCAAAAGCTCCAGCAACAACAACGAGCTGTGGCTCCTGCAGGACGAGGATTCCTTTAAGGAACCTCTGGGAACCGCTGACTCTGCTTTGTTATGCCCCGGGGAGGCTGCCGGTGGCCGGGGCGGCTCAGCGTCAGAGCACCACAGAGGGGACACAGTTTCGGAGGCAAGCGTGACAGGAGCGGGGCCCGTCGGAATGATATGCAACAAGAACGGAGACTGTAGAAGGGACCCGACCAGTTCAGGGAGCCTGTCTTCTCTCATCTCCAGACAAGAGAAGCAGGCGGATGGAGCCGTAGGGAGTGAGGACGGAAGGGGGCAGGCCGGGGGGATGGACGCCTCTGTCACTTCCGCGGGGTCTTTAATTCAGGGGCCCGTCGGGACTGAGGTCAAGACCAGCGCAGCGACGGAGAAGAAGGACTCTAGAGTTTCCTTCTCCAACGCCCCTACTAGTAAAGGTCAGATGCCGCCGGGCGTGGAGTCAAGAAACTCTGTCACTTTCACTAAAGCGGAGGACAGTTCTCAGATAGTTCCGGACGATGGGGACTCCAGGGGGAACCAGACGTACATGCAGCGGCAGTTCAGCTCCATGCTCCAGCCTGGAGTTAACAAATTCTCCCTGCGCATGTTCGGGAGCCAGAAGGCGGTGGAGAAGGAGCAGGAGCGCGTAAAGTCTGCGGGGAACTGGATTATCCACCCATACAGCGACTTCAGGTACGGGACGGTCTGCAAGGGGTTCACGAATAGTTCATCCTGTTAAAGTTTTATGTGAATGGAAGTAAAAAAAAAAAAAAAAAACAGGACACACAAAAATAAATATTTATCATTAAGCATACTTAGTTCTTTTTATCTTTCTCATTTGAAAGGACACATATTGAGATTTATTGAGGCCGCCGGTCAATGTTTTTCATTGTCCATTTGATAAAACGCTGCGTTCACAGCAGTACTTTTTAATCATCTGGGCTCAGGCAAGCCGTGTCAGTTTTGTACAAGTTTCTTCGGAATGTGCGGAAAAAGTCGATTTCAGCACCATGGATAGTTCGAGCTATCGTCCATTTGCTTTACTAAACGCCCTTCTCTCATACAGGAATGTATCAATAAATTAGAATATCACTAAAAAGTTCATTTATTTCAGTAACTCAGTCAAAAAACCCTGCACACAGTGATGTTCCAAGATATTATTTGTGTTTATTTAATTGTTAGAACGTAAGCATAGTTCTTGGCATTTAAGTGATGTTTGTTTAATATAAAGAAGTTTTGAGCCACTGTCAGGGTGGAGAATGCAGACTTCTCATTTGTCCAGGAAACAGTCATTGACAGCTTTAGCCATAAAAGCTACCACCTAATTAAGCTAATTGCTAACAGGTAGTTAGCTTAAATACTAAGCTATCTGTTGGCTTAGTAACAGGTAGTTACTATGTTGAAGACAACATAAGCAACTATGGAAGACAACATTTCTATATTGTCTCCAACCTATAATGTTTCGTGAAATGAAACAGTGTGGCGCCAGAAGGTGACAAGCAACTAGAGTAACAACAACCTTATTGGGTTTGTGAAGCAGCCCAGAAATTTTAGAACACTGTTTCCCTCCTGCTGGCATATTTGATGGAGATGCTGGTTTCATTTTCTAAGAGGCCTACCAAGTATCAATACCCGATTGAATGACCATGCTACCACTGTGCTGGGCAGAACGCACCTGATATAAACCCAATTCAGAATCTATGGACTGCACGCCAGAGCCAACAATGCAAAATGGCTGAAGGCTGTTATAAACGCATGGTTAACCATGCCATGCTGCACTGATACAGTAACACAAAAAGAACCACAGTTGAGTACTGAGTCGATAATTTAATGGACATATTCTTCAGTGGACCTGTGTTTCAGTATTTCAGTTCTTAGAGCATTTTAATGTTGCATAAAATTATTTTTTTTTTTCACTACCAATAAGCCATAACCATCAAAATTGATAGAAATACATGCGTAAAGGTTATCACTCTGCATGTAAGGAAACTACACAATAAATAAGTTGCACTTTTTGAATAATCTAGTAAAATAAAAACAAACTTTTCAATGATTTCTGAATCAAAAGTTGGTGGTGAAAATGCTGAAAATGAATAAAGTGAGAAAATTAAAGTAATCTCTACCAGCTTATATCTCTGTTGTAAATGTCAGCACTGCTTTCTAAGCATGTCCCCATCAAGGGTGATTTGCTTCATGCTGTCCCAGTAAAAGTTATGAATGCTGCTGAACGGCATCTTTGCAGGCGTGTGATATCAGCTGCTAATAGCAGCACTGTGTCCAGGCAGTTCAGATTTTACTGTGCCTTTAATTCTTTTTCACAGCCATGATAAACATGTGTAAACATCCTTGAAATAAGATGTACCTTCACAACACTGAAGCATTTAGAAATGGTGGGCTTGTAATTTGAATACCTTCCTTTAGAATATATAAAAAAGTCCACTTTATGAGTTTTTTTTTGTTTGTTTGTTTCTTTTTCGTTTTATTTGACAAAATCACTGTCACTGTATATTTTATATTATTTATTTATCCATTATTTTACCAGGAAGTTCCATGAGATAAAATCTTACCTGACCAAGTGGCACACCGGTGTATATTATACAAAACTTTATCTGTAGCTGTACCTACATTAACACTGAATGAGATTTTTAAAGAAAAGCTCCCTGTTTTCCAATGAGTTCATGATGCAATGCCCTCTAACAGCATTCGTTGGGGCTTTGATAAATAATCCTAAGATTATCCTTAGTTCTATCTGATGGAAGAACACTTTGTCAGTTACAGTCCCAGAGTTTTTGGCAACTTCCAATTATTTATCGCAACGCCTTGACAGAAAAAGCTTTTTAATGCCATGCTTCTCTAAAAAGGCCTGCCGTGTTACATCTACCAGTTTTTATGGCCATTTTGAGTTCCCAAGATGCCACTTTTTTGCAGCAGTAACAATGAACTTTGAATGGTCTTTCACTTCCCTTACCTTCCTGCTCACTATTCACTATTGTTTTTCTCCCAACTACCCTTATTTCTCACACCTGATGTAATGGCAAAGTAACAAGATTTTTAAAAAAGCTGAGTTAATTATAATCAATATCACCAACTTAAATTTTCATATTAATTTTATTTTATCTCTTCCCTTTTTAAGGGATCTTAGAGAAACAGGCCTCTGTGTCCCATGCTGTAATAACTCAAGTGTCTTATTCGAGCAAAAATAAAAGACTCAAACATATTCTTCACTGCATATATTTTATTTGGAGGCCAAACAAAGACAGTTATTTCTAAATATTGATTTTATTTTCTCCACAGAATAAATGTACTGAAATCAAAGAAACATCTAACAGATTTTTAAGCTACTGCAATTAAAGACGGATATATTTGAAAGATTTTTACCACAGATCCTGGTAGCTGCTCTAGATGGCTTTAGTCAGAGCAAACACAGAAATACATATTTATAATGTATCATGTTGAAAACTTCAGCATTGGCCCTGGCACGGATAAATCTTTGCTTGAATCATCTTCTGCTCAGGTTCTATTGGGACTTCACCATGCTGATGTTCATGGTCGGCAACCTGATCATCATCCCGGTTGGCATCACCTTCTTCAAAGACGAGACGACAACGCCCTGGATCATCTTCAACGTGGTCTCGGACACCTTCTTCCTCATGGACCTGGTGCTCAACTTCAGGACGGGCATCGTGTTCGAAGACAACACCGAGATCATCCTGGATCCCAAGAAGATCAAGAAGAAGTACCTGAAGAGCTGGTTTATCGTGGACTTTGTTTCCTCCATACCTGTGGATTATATCTTCCTCATTGTGGAGAAGGGCATCGACTCGGAGGTGTACAAAACGGCCCGGGCGTTGCGCATCGTTCGGTTCACGAAGATCCTCAGCCTGCTGCGCCTCCTCAGGCTGTCCAGACTCATCCGTTACATCCACCAGTGGGAGGAGGTACGCAAATATTTATGTTTTGTCCTTTAAGTAAAGGAAAAGGAAGATGGTTTGGTACTCATCACCAGTGAGTAAACAGTCACTGATGAAAGCATCGAGGTTTTGTTTCACTTTACTGTTTAACTGCAACAGCATGCAGATTTCAGCTAGAAAAGTGCTTTATTTGTTTAAGTGTTATAATCAAAATGACAAAATAAGTTTCGTTTTTCAGTTGTAAACAACTTTGAAATTGAAACTTTTTGTCCAAAAAAACTGGGAATAAACAAACAAGTTCTGATTTCAGAAATTTGCCAAAATCCTACAAATTTTCTCTTGTATTTTTTTGTTACAGTTTTTAGGATGCTTTTTAACAAATGAATAGTTCAACTAAATTACGCACAGGAACAAAAGGTTGTCACACCAAAATCCAAACAGAGCGAGTGACATGACTTCTACTTTTTTTATTCCCACGTGCCGCCTGTGCAGACAACGTCAGAATGTGCAGGATGTAGCAAAGTTTTCACGTAATCAGACATTTTTCAACCTCCATTCCTCCACCACTTGGGCTTTACAGCACAGGCGCTCATCGCTCTTACATCGGAAGCCGCTAGAAATGTTCAGTTTAATCAACATAATCGTAATAAAGAGGTATCGGCCTCTCCCAAAAGCGAATGCATTCTGACCGTGCTTTAATAATAAAAAATTGGATTTCTCTGTAGTAGCTCATGCAATTAAACAAGTAATTGTGTTTTGCATATCTCGACCGTGCATCCGTTCATAATGGCTTTCCAACAGGTGGATAAATGAGGTTTTACAATGCAGTATCAGAATAAACCCGGTGGCTGGATTATAGATCACTGTAACCCAGTTTACTGATGCAATTAATTAAAGCGTAGTGTGTGCTTGTCGGTAAGAAAGTGAAAAGGCAGTGTCATGGGAATGTGAACAAACATTTCAGTGAAATTAACTGCATTTTCTTTTCTCTTAACACAGATTTTATCTTTACAGTTTTATGAGATATGACAGACAAACAAGGCATGAAAAGGAGCTGAAAGACTAACTGAACGAGAAAAAAATCAAACAAGCAAGCAGCTTATATGCATCTAATAATGCCCAGAATTTTTAATTCCCCTGTATTAGCTTGATCTAAAACAGATTTCACCAACATGTTGGGTCTGAGTGGAAGTAATATTAATGTTTTGAAATGGCCCAAACAGAAACCCAAGTTCAATCTGATTGAAATTTGTGAAAGGAGCTAAAGATTAGCATGATGGTTAAAGACTAGTACAATGATTTATCACCAAGGAAACATGCAAAAAGCTGGTTACTGTTTGTAAGAAAGGGTTGGATTTTTCCATTTATACATATATATATATATATATATATATATATATTGTGTGTGTGTTTGTGTGACTAGGACATGTCTATTAAATCCTATATTAAACAGGTTTCCAGGACTTTAATTTTTCATCTCAGGAATATTTCTAAAATTAAAATTATTGTTATTTTAAGGGTAGGTTCTTAAAATAACAATCAAGAAGTCCAAAAAGTATTAGTGAACATCTTTCACCTGACCCAAAACCTTGCAGGGAGAGTTCTGATGAAAATAAAAAAAACAATAATATTTTTCCTACTTCTGCTTCTCTTCATTTATTCCCTGTTAAAACAAGTTGCTTTAGTTTCTTTTCAGTTCTTTCCTTTGTTCTTATTTATTAAACATTTAGCACATTTCTATTTATTGTGAAACTTGTCTTTAAATAATCAGTTTAGCTGGATAAGTGGAGGACAAATAGAAATGAGCCAGGCCTATAATAAAAGTCCAAGCAGATCAACAGCATCTAACACAAGACCTACAAGATCCATTAACCTTTAGTTGCCCTGTCTATGCAAAACAACATTTGAGAAGTTATTTTATTTTGATTTAACACTGATTAACCTTTGGGTTTTTTACATTCAGATTAAAATGGCCACAAAAAAAAAAAGAAAAAGAAAAATGAATGAGATATTTGAAAAGTCACAGAAAATCTTAAAATAATGCAAGAAAGCAAAAATAAAAACAACTTATGGATGACTCATCCTTTTGCAGAGAAAATAAGCTTCATCAATGGACAGATGCATTATCATCCATAATATGCCCCGTCCTGGCTGCATTATAACAGTTACTGCCTGGTTTACCGGCCACATGTGCTTTTATTAATTTGCGCACAAACAGATCAGTCTGACAAACCAAACATCTACCATCCGACGTGTGTGTGCTCTCGCTCTGAAGAAGCCGCTGCTCCTCTGATTACAGAGTGGTAATTTAAGTTCAGCGAGAGGCACAATTACCGATTCAAACACAGCAGCAAAAATAATGGCTCTGGCCTGAACTGCTTAGTTCAGGCAAGCTCTGCTCTGCTCAGCTCAATCCAGACTTGGACCCACCCCCAGTGATCAGCTTACTTATCTGCAGGTGGGCTCTCTAGAAGATCACCTGGGCGTTGTAATGATTTTAATGACCTTTTCCAGGTGAGGACTCAAATAGTTTTTTCTTTTTTTACATGGTTAGAAATTTGAATCAGCACTAAGGAAGTCATGAGCATCAGTGAGAACATAGGGGGTAATTTCCTGGTGCAGGAACCACATGATGCTGCTGTTTTGCTTTCAGGATAATGAGAGTCTGAGTCTACGGCCAGCATTCACACAGTATGAAGGAATGGATTATTTTTTATATACCTCCTTCCAGTTGTGGTCATGGAGAAGTGCTATGATCCAGATTGTGGTGTGACAGTGACACATAGCCAGGCGCTGTTATGGTGTCAGGAGGAGCATTAGTCCTGGAGACTCATTAATCATGATGTGAATGGCGCCTAATCAAAGGGTGAGCTCCACATCTTGTCCATCTTGCTTCTCCTTAACCAACCCAAGTCATCAAGTCAATGGACATTTTTCAAACACAGACGCTAAACAACAAAACAAAAGGGAGAAAAAGCACCGGCTTTGGTGGTGAATTATGCATTTTTATACGTACAACAGAAGAAGAACTTTGTTCATTGGAGATATTTGCAGAATCTAAAAGTGTTTCTTATTTAAATAATTTATTCTTCTGATCTGGTAAGAAAAGCCCGCATTACTTTGGAGCCAAACTTACAATGCACTTTACTTGGGCATGACTATGGCAACACAAAGCATGTGGTTTTAGTGCAGGTTCCTGAGGGCCATTTATTCAAAAACCAGTGGATTTTATGTATATATTTGAGCCTGTGAGTATAATTTCCAGCCAATGCAAGCAGCCAGCAACTTGTGCACTTATTTTTAGTAGTTACAGAGAATGTGTTTTGTGTAATTGTTGCTTCCTGGAAAAGAAAGATGACTCCAGTGCATCATTAGCAGCTAAGATCATGCTCAAGATAGGTCTGTGTCTGAACGTCACAGCATGCATATCGCGAATGGAGTATAATATGATTTTCAGTTTTAATGTTCCAGCGACCTCCCAGTTGCTGTCGGCAGGGTCTCTGATCCTGGAGGAATTACAGAATATCCCGACCTCGCTGCTCCCCAGCTGTAAAATTCCTGACAGTGCCTGATCCTTTACATCTCCAGACACTTTCGGCCTAGTTCATGTGTATCTTGCAAGAAATTAGCATGCTCTGGAATAAGAAGCCATCAGCTGGGCTCTCAGAGCTGGGGCTCTCAGCCACACATAAATATATAAACTTATAGAGCAGACATGCAGTGTCTGGCCTACTTCGCCTGCCTGTTGGACACTTCTCCTGTCCCTTTTGGGGAAATACACTTTTACTTATGATTTAGTGAGGCCTCCAGTTGGCCCAGTTAAATAAGGATTTCACACCATGTAAAATATTACCCCCCGCCACACCTCCCCTCACACACAGACACACGCACACAATGGCAACCCAACCTGGCTGACTGCCAAGGAGACTGCAGTGATTAGTGTTTACCAGGCTGAGACCAGACTCTTACCTTAAGCAGAGAAACAGCACCAGCAAATCGCCCAGATGTTCATTTTATCAAAATTTCTTCTTTGAACGTTCACAACATTTCACCTGCGACTTGACTCTAAACCTGTTGTAGTAGACCTTTGAATATACCGAAGCTACTGTCCCTATTCGCAGATGAGTGTGCCATGTTAAATGTGACATGTAGAAAAAAGCACTAGATACGCATTTGTTTGTTTAAAGCACATTCTTATAAGCTTAGATCTAATTTCCTGCACCAATCCTGGTTGATTTTTAGAAGATGTGAATGTCTGGTAATGTGTAAAATCAACTTAGAAATGATGCAACTGTATTGGAACATAATATTTTTATCTGGTTTCTGACAAATAATTGTTTGCTTTTATTTTGCTCTGTTATTACACATCTTTAAATGGATAGTCCTCCACTGATGAGGGATGGATGGATGGATGGATGGAAGAAAGTAAAAAAAAGGAGAGAAAGAAGATGTCTTGTTATTCAGACATGTAAAATACCTCAATCAAACTTTTCCAGACATTGTTGGTACAGTTGTGCCATTGTACCATTGTTGGTACTTTGTAAGAAACTCTACTGTTATTTATAATTGTACCTTTGGTTGACTAAATCTACAAACAAGACACAATTCATAGATGTTGCATCTTATTTTTGTGTCAGCAGCCCATATTAGTTGAACTCCGGTGGTCTAAGTCATCAGCTACAGATTTTTGCATGTGATTTGTTTGACATGAAGAGTATTCAAAACTTTTCTATGAGTCAAAGACAATTCATTATTGTACCTCACCTTATATTTCACTTGTTCCCCCCCTCAAAAAAAACAACAAAAAAATCACCCTTATGGCTTCACAATTAGCTGCTGTCTGAAAAGCTTTCCGGTTAATGAAGACCTAGTCTGTAGAGTAGATTGGTCAAATAAAAGCCACATCTTCCAAAACAAAGCTTGAAAATCTGTTGCCGATGAATGTGTTACACCATTCTGGAAGGGCAGTGAAAGCAGATCTGACTGTGTTTGCCATTCACCGAACTGTGACTGTGCTTGTTTAAACAATGATTGTTAATTCAAATCACACGGATAGCGCCGCTTTATCCCTCCCAACTCTCCGGTTGTGTAACCTCTCTTTCCATCTCTGCTCCTACTGACAGATCTTCCACATGACCTATGACCTGGCCAGTGCTGTGATGAGAATATTCAACCTGATCGGGATGATGCTGCTGCTGTGCCACTGGGACGGCTGTCTGCAGTTTCTCGTTCCCATGCTGCAGGACTTCCCGTCTGACTGCTGGGTGTCACTTAACAAGATGGTGGTGAGCAGAGCGCTCTGTTTCTATGGTGCTTCTTAATGAGCTCGTGCCGGAAATTGCAGATGACAAACGTTGGGCAACAAATCAGCGACAATCAAAACATGGAACACATTCTCCGCTGGAACAAAGTGGAGAGTTAAAGGCAGTCACATTAGGAAAATGAGCTTCACTCAAAGAGGAGCTTTCACACACACGTGTGTGCAGGACTGCTCTCACTAAAAACATGGAGAAAAGGAGATGCTGAAGAAGAGCTTTTCTTGAAGCTGTCTGTTTGGCCATGTCCCCACAAGGCTTTCCTTCAGAAGTATTACACAGAGATAAATAGATAGACCTTTTAGTTACTTGAAAAGCTGTTAACTAAAGCTGTAACTGATGAAAAACCTTATTAAAAACATTAATATGAGAGTTAGTGACACTAATTAATCTCTTAAACAGGCAGTTTCTCAGTTAACATTTCTTGTCATCATAGCTAATTTCCGCAAAACAGTCTGTTTTTGTCCGTCTCATCAAAAACTAAATCAGCTTCAGTTAACCAGTAGAATGTCACCATAGACTCCCCATATGTCCTGCTTCACCTTATAAGCCACTGGACACATAAAAACACACGAATTGCAAATGTTAACGCAAATGAAAACGAGAGTGCAAAAACTACAAAGCCTCCGGAGTTGTTTCTGACTTTTAACATTTGTGACTTAAACAGAACTCAATCAGATTTGTCATTCTGCCTTGGAGGTAACAGATTGGAAGCTGATGGCTGACGTGGCTGGAGGCCAGCTTAACATCGGGACGTGTGAACCGTACACACCTGCATGGCGTGCTGATGGGTTTGTAGCATTAAGAGTTTATTATGGAACAAAAAAGCTACGCGGGCAGAAAATAGAAATCATTATATCTTTAGAGCTGAGAGAGTACGAACCTAATATTTCTTCTTGGTAAAATCCAGTGCACCTCCCTAATTAATAACTGGATTCAATTGTTTCATTATCACCATGAATACAGGCAATGCCAGCATTAAGCTGTGGAAATGATTTTTTTTTTCTACAAGGAACAGGGAATCAGTCAGAAGTGATGACTAGACACAGGGAAAACGTTGGAAAAACTTTAGTTAAGATAATATTAACGACAGAGTGCACATGCTGGAAATACATTATCAAAAGAGAAATCTCAAGGCTTTAATTGGCAATAGTTACTTTAAGCTTCATCTAAAATAGAATAATGGCCCTTCTCTGTTCATTTCTGCAACTAGAATCGTCCTATAATTGAAGGGAATCAGACAGAATAATTCCTCCTCTAGCTTTTGTCAGATCCAGGCTCTTTTCACAGCTGCCTGACTCCGTTATCCCAATGTCCTACAGTATTTGCTAAGACACAGTCTCCTTATTTTGGCACACAGATTCAACACAATCAGGTTGTTTAATCCTATGACATAAAAATCCTTATATGGATAGGTGTATTGTCACAGTTTGTGTAAAAGAAAATGAGAGACTTCCTGTGATGCACCACGTCTGCATCCTCGCTGACCTTGAAGAATATCATCATTGTATCTCTGTCAATCCATTTGTTTTTTTTCTCCTCCGTGTGTGTGGCAAAACAGAGTACATCGCTTCCAACTCTGTACAATACCTTTGTCAGATTATAGACTTTGGCTCTTGGTTTGTCTGGAAAACCAAATTTAGAATAGATTTCATGCCACTTTCTTCTTCCCTGTGTTGTCCTTTTACAAGCCTCGTGCTTTAGAATCTGACGATGTTGTCTCTGTTCATGTGGCTGTGTTCGTATTTGATTTCGATTGGTATTCAACTCCACTTTCAGTATTATGTTTTGCTGATGTGCCGGTTTCCCTGTATCAGAGAAGGGTCAGCTTCCACATGGCTCGGTGACATTTGCGTGCCAAATGTCACTAAATGGTGCAAACACTTTTATCTGCAACAGCGCATATAGATCCTTACAAAAATACTTATAACCACTGAAACTTCTTTCCACATTTTATGACTTCAAACATCAAGGTTTTTATTGGGATTATATGTAACAGACCAACAGAATTCAGTGTAGGAAAAATCGGCAACGGTTTTCTACTTCTTTTTCCTGTCTCCCTGTGGTCCTCATGGTTCAACTTAGGACGTCTGCCAACTTAGGACGTCTGCCTGCCTCTGCTGGACATTTGCTGGACTTTGCTGGACTTAAACCTGCGTCTCCTTTCTTAAGCTCTCTCCGCAGCGCCATGGTGGCTTGCTTGGCACGTCTTTTTTGCTACGTGCAACTTTGGAGCTTTCTGTAATGTGTGAACATCGGCCTCTTCACACTTTAAGAAGCAACTGTTGATTTGTAAACAGTATATGAACATGCAGGACTCAACAGCTCACAACAAAGCAGATCTCCATGGTCTGTTACATAAGTGACTCTGTATTATGTGCATGATGACAGGTGGGTTTTCCCCCCACCCCCAGTCAACATTACCTCAGGCTTATTGGCTGCTCAGTCAGTGACATTAGAATAAAGCTGCTGCCTCCCCCCTCCTCCTATCTGTACGCTCCACTTAGAATTCAACTTATTTTACTGCATTGGAAGACGAGTTGTTGTAACAGCTAATTTGTTTATGCATTAATGTTTTATTCAGTCACCCAGAGAAACACTTTAAAAACACTCTCAGGCTTTCAAAGTTAGTAAGAATATCCTCGTTTCATTCAGTTACTGAGGTGATCTGAAGGCCTGGGAGGCCTGTCAGGGTTTGTGTGAACAAGTAGAAAGTGCAAGATCAGTTTGTGGAGGTGTTGCTGTGTGTTTGTGCAGATGACCACCGTAGTTATCTGGCCAGGATCCACCAGATAACAATGATACTATAGTTTAAGACAGACTTCTGAAATGCTGGATGCTTTCCCTGCTGTAAGCTGCAGCAGTGCAACCCAGTGAGCCAAACTAAATAATTGGACCCTAAATGTGTTTAGATAAGTCATGAATTATATAAATGATAATTAATTAGGAGCTTATCTGCTGTTCTGTAAGGACTGATTGAGACTTTATTTATTTATTTACTTATTTATTTATTTAGCACTAAGGACACCACTCCAAGTTTGTTGTGCTCTAGAAACTACAATGCCTGTCTTTGCCTATAGAAAGTAAATTTTACGTTAAGGTTGTGACATGTCCTTAAACATATTCTGAATCTACAGAGAACACAGGAGAAGGCAATGATCTATTCAGCAGAACTGATAACTCAATGAAAGGTTTTTCCATCTGGTCAACATCCTGCATGCCACATGGTCAGGCGCTATAGCAGATTATGTTTGACTGCAATGGTAAAAAAAAAAGATTATTCGTGGCTTTTTCGGATCAGATACTTTATTGTCCCACAGTGAAATTTGTCTATCAGTTTATCAACCTTTTCATCTCTGGAGAGACTTTCCATAGTTGAACATGAAAGGTCTTCTTCATTCTTGGCACAACCAGATTTGAAAAGATGCTTTGAGCTTAAATCATATGATTGCAGCTTACTTCATCAAAAAAAACAAAAAACAAAATGGAGATGGTTGCACTTCAGCTAACTATTTTCCACTTCTGTGTTTGGTATTTAACCCTTTATAAGGCAGAAGTTACGGCCAATAGAACCTGAGAACACATATTAACCAGTTTACTTTATAGAAAAACCTCTCTTTGTGCAAGATTAAACCTTTGAAGCAGTTTTTTTGTTTTTATATCTGGACTACAAATAGTCCTACTTGCATGGGTGGAACTACATTTTGCTTAAAGTTCACAAAATGACAGCTGTGATGTGCCCTGCTGGGTTATTTGCCAGACTTGAACCCTTTAGGGCTTAAACAGATGTGAAGCTGTAAAATGCAGCAAGCTAAGCAATATAAAAAAGTCTGTTTTTAAATGTGAGTATGTATATCAGATAATTTCAGTTTAGGCTGCTACCATTTTGGTATCTATACAATAAGAATTTAATGTTTCACAACATTTAGAATCTTTTAGGTTGAATTTTTTGTTTGTTTGTATTTCTGGTTACACGTATTACCACATTTCCAACAGAAAATACTTTTCTCACGGGTTTATTAGAGAACTTTAGTGAACAATCAGCGTTACGAGGAACCAGGAACACAGTAGACAGGTAGACAATGGTGAAGTTATAATCACGGTTAAGTTATAAAACAATATGCGTCTCACATAACACTGGATTTCAAGCCTCCTGTTCAAAATGCATCATTCAGATCGGGTATTTAAATACATGACCACATGGATCCTTGATTAGAAGAACTATTCTGCTGCTATATTGTTTACTGAATGTAGGCATGTTGTACCCTGGCAACATGTTGATACTGAAATCTGATTGGACAGCACACCAATAACCCACATGCCCGCCAACTGTTTCTACAAAGTAATGACACAAGTTAGAACAGATGCATGCAATGGATTTCAACTTTCATATTCACAAAATGAATAATGAAAATTATGTATACCATTCCTTCCATGTCACAATTAAGCACAACTTTGTGTTGGTTTACTTACAAAATATGCATACATATACAAAATGTATTCAAAGTCAAGGCTTATAAATACTTTTAAAATGCACTATATCACAATATCATTGTGTTTTTCTCATTAATTTAATGTTTAGGTTTGACACTGAAAGTGACACCAAGTTATTACTGTGATGCTTAAATCAAAGTTTTTTTTTTGTTCTCTGCAACCTTGTTAATTTTCAACACACTCCAGCAGACAGCAAGCTATCTTAAGATGCTGTTCCCATTTAGTTTTGAATTATAAACTCAAACATGGACCCCGTGGCTCTAAATTATGAATCTAAACAAGCTATTTTTATGGATGTTTACATATTAAAATTCTAAATGTGTGTCCTTTGAAGTAAAACAAACTCCTCGTGTCGGTTTTAGACATTCAGAGTGAAAAGCTGCCCACCTTAACTCGGAGTAAGCACACAGTCGCCTACCGACATGAGCAGATAGATCCAGAGAGTCGAAGAGCCGCCACCCAGACGCGTGAGCTGGCGTGCACGTACAGTCACTACCCGACTGCACCATGCATTATCCATGTCCCAAAGTCCCTTTGTGTTCCTCCCTAAATGTATTATGTACAATTAGCTATCATCTGTGCAGCTCAGTGAAGACCGATAGCAAATAAAATGGAACACAAGAACTAATTTCATTTGTTTTTTTCTGCCTCCTGGCTCGCCCCCCCCGCCTTCACACAAGGTAGTATCTCTGTAGAATTAGTTTATTGTGTTACTCTGAAGATTGTAATTTCCTACAGTAAGAGACAGCTGTGCAATCTGTCGGTTTTAATCAGCTGTTAACTCAAACTTAGACACTAAGGGACTCTTCAGCTGTTTTCTCCTGCTAGGAGAGTTTCTTCTGTATAGAGTTTTATAATCAAACTGCTACAGGTAAATGAAGACGTCAGTAAAATCTACATATGCATATTTGTCGTGCTGCTGAGAATTAATGAGGTACTGCTTTCCAGAAGGCAAATCTTTAGACATCAATTAAATTGTTCACAATTGCGACTATAGTGCTTGACAGTGAAAAATATTTCAAACGATCTGATCTTTGCAGTGTTTTCAACAAGGTAACCTTGGAAGGATGGCCACATCGGAGTACATTTTTGTGTTCATGCGACGCTGTTCTACAAAACTGAGAAAGAAATCTTAAAATTTTCGAAATGCCTATTTGGCCTTAAAAAAACGTTTAATAGGAACGCAAAAAACGACAAGAGGAATTAACATTTGAACTGTCAGCGGTACGTTTGTGGAAGTAGAAGCTTGGTGGAAATTTTTCTGGAATCTTTTTCAACTGCATTAATTTACAGAAGAAAAAGTAAAAAAATCCCTGCTGGGGTGTAAAGATTTACAGTAGTAGTTCACCATCCTCCCCAATTAGCAGTACTGCTTCCAAAGATGTGCAAAAGTGTATTTATTATCACAGTAGCATAATCACACAGTGAAACATTTAATTGTAATCTTTCACTCTGCAATGTTGAGCTTTGTAGATATGTTTGCCTCCCTACTAAGCTCTATGCAAAAATAAACTCAGTTCCTCCTCTAGATGTTTTAAGCTTATAGGGTAGACTTTAGGCACACCAAATTTAGCCCTGCAGTTATTTTCAAGGAGGTATTTCCCCAGTGTTGAAGATCACTTACTTTGTTTACAGGTTCTCAGTCTTTCCCATTTTGAACAATAACTCAGAAAAATTGGCCTTAGTGTCATGCCAGGGCTGCAGTAATTCAGGTTGCTAGGCCTTCTCATTTAGCAAGTATTTAATAAGCATTTTTTTAATTTTATTTTACATTTTTTTCAGAAAAGTGAAGTAGCTCATAATTGTAAATTGGAAGCAAATTTTATGGCTCTGAAGTTTTCTTTCAACCAAAACTCTGAGAAATTGTGCAATTTTATTCAGTTCCAGAGCCAATACCTTGTAGAACTCTACTCTTGACGTACAGTACAGACCAAAAGTTTGGACACACAATTGTGTCCAAACTTTTGGTCTGTACTGTATGTCTCTACCAGCTTTGTATGCATTTTACAGCATTTCTTCTGCGTCTCGACTTTGTCTGGGCCAGGTGTAACAAATGAATAAACTTTGCTTTTTATTATTCCACTGTAACTCTGGCTGTGTGTCTAAGATTGCTCTGGAGCCTGATCCTCGGCCTCCAACTCTGACAAACTTTTATTTACTTTCAAAACAACAACAACACAAAAAAATCCCTACAAGTTGATGCTGCCTCCAACATGGGTCACTTTGGAGATGGTGTTTTAAAGTGTTGGATTTTATCCACATGTGGCATTCCTGCTACTTTGTGTTGGTTTGCCACTTCAAGTTTGTGGTTGACACAAGACACGGTATGAAAAAGCTCCAGGAGGCGGGACATTTTTTGCTAAAAGTTGCATCATTCTGCAACACTCTCTCTCATTTAGGTTGCGTGCCATGTTTGGTAAATTTAAATCAGATCCCAGTGGAACAAAAACGTTCAATGAATTACTGTGCACTTATTTGTGACTGCACTTTGCTCCTAAATTCAGTGCCGGACAGTAAAATCACAAAGTCAGAAACAGAGACAGACAGATTTAGCCGATTGAATCAAGAAGCAAATTTCTGTGACTTCCCTATGTGTAAAAGGTTCCTAATCCTGACATTTATCCACCTGCAGTGTTGCAGCATGCTGATAGCAGTTTTACATCTTTTCCCAACTTGCGTTAGTCTAAGTGAGCCTCAGTCTGGTACAGGATGCCTAAAATATGTCTGAAAATAGCAGCACTGTAAAACAAAATAAATGTACAGATAGAGCAACTAAAACTAATATGTTGTTTATTATGCTTTTAATTCTAACTTTCTATTTTCTAATAACAGGATGACTCAGCTTCAAGGCACAAAACATACCACTATGGGTTTTTGTTGTTGTTGTTTTACAGAAATCTAAATTGTTTTTATTTTATTTCCTCACTTCATCTCAGATCGCTTTACTAAATGGTAATTTTCAACCATTTGCACTTCTGCAAACATATTTTCCTCCTCCCTCTTCAAAACCGAGCCCATTTGAATTTCAAATTCAATGCAAATTAGGCTGGAGAAACACAAATCAGATAAGAATCTATCCAATCAAATAGTGCCTTCAGGGCTTGTGAGTTTTTGAGGAAGCACCCTTCATGTACATAGGTAACCTTGAGGCGGTTTGCCCACAGCAGCTGTTTAAGGAGGGAAAGTGGGGTGCCAGTGAAGGGCCGTCTAATGAGTCCAAAATGAGAGAATTAGGGCCAGCTGAGTGTTCGAGCACCAATCAAAAGAGAAACGGAGAAGGCAGTTAAGACTCTTCATTAACAACTCTCTCCTCATTAACAACTCTCTTTTTACCTCCTCTTTCTCGGCCGGGACGAGGCAATTCTGCTTAGTGACGATGATTAGACCCTCTACAAAACCTGAACCACTCAGCAGACACAGAGCTACAGACTTCGCTACAGGAATTTCTCACCCATAAAACGTCTCAAATACATCCTCTTTCACCACTTCAGTCACACTTGTACATGCTGCTGCTGCTGCTTCCTCGCTAGAGAATAAAAGTATGACGCCTCAACAGATTGGCTCTCTTGACATAAAACCAAAAACCGCACCTACTTGCCTCTAACCAGCTTCTTCCGCTCTCCAACAGAACGACTCATGGAGCGAGCTCTACTCCTTCGCCCTCTTCAAGGCCATGAGTCACATGCTGTGCATTGGATACGGCAGGCAAGCCCCAGAGAGCATGTCGGACATCTGGCTGACCATGCTCAGTATGATCGTGGGAGCGACCTGCTACGCCATGTTTATTGGCCACGCAACTGCCCTCATCCAGTCTCTGGATTCATCAAGGCGGCAGTACCAGGAAAAGGTAGGGATGTTGTTGCAAATCAGTTAACTAACATCTTAAACAACCCATGTGTTTGTGTTTAGGTTAATACTTAAGGGCAAAGATTCAGCACAGAGCCCCACTATTAGAAACTGAAAGAGATATTACTTAAAAAAAAAAAAAAAGCACCAGATCTGCCTAGGTTGCTTTGATATTGGTAATTAAAGCAGATGTAACTTTATTTCATCTTTAGGGTTTGTTGTCTAGTTTCCAATTTGTTTGTCAAATCAAGAAAGCAGGAAGCGAACTACATTCTGTATTTACCCAGTATTCTGGGTAAATATAGCCTAAAAAAGAGCGAGTATAAGGGTGCTCATGTTTGTTTGTTTTGTTTTTTGTTTTACTAAAGACTAAAGAGAAATTCTACAACCAGTAAAATCTGACAACACTCCAATTTTATTTACATTTAGCAAAGAAGTTAGTTGTGCTCATGTCTTCTTCGGAGGTTTTCGTGTTGCTTCCTTCTGTAGTTCTTGGTGTAATCTCACCACCAGCACTGAAGTAGGCAGGCTTTTCAAAGGGTTTGACACAGTGCAGAGTGTAAATGTTGCAATTTTGGTCCCCAATCGAGCCGAGTCTATGGAACTGTGAAACGTGAAAATTCCCTTTGTGTATCATGGAATTATCTCTGCATGTTGTTTTCTGACTGATCAGTAACACCTAAAACATACTTGATATCAGGGGCTGTTAATTTTTTCCCCTTCTGCATTTCATATACATGTACCATTTGTCGTCTCTAACTGTCTTCGACATTGTATATCAACCAGGTGGGACATTTTGTTCCTGCTTGGACAATTTAAAGCGATTTCTCTGTTTTCTCATAGTTTCCTGTAAGAAATGTGACTAAATAACTCCAACAAGTAATGTCTTTTGGCTTGATCAGACATCATGATCTGTCTTATAAGAGCAATCTGACCCAAACAGGGATTAGAATGAACAAAAATTGAAAAAGGGAGTCATATACCAAGAAATTAAGAATGTTATTCTCCAGCCATTTGCTGTTGGGATTGTTTTATCAAATTATTCATTCGCTCAAGGTGAAGATATTTCTCAAAACCGGCCAATGTCTGAGCTAATACTATGTTGTAATTAGTTTCTTTGTGAGAAATAAAAACAACTGTTTACTGCAGTCTGTGTGTAAAGGACTTAAGATGCAGATCAGGCTGTAACCCCCCAGTACTGCCCCCGTTTGCCTCTATGAAGACATTACTTTCTGTTTATTTGCCCAACAGTGTAAATAAAGTTGTGACATTTGATATGAATAGAAAGAATAGTTTATTTGATACCAATGGACTTTGATGGAAACAGCATCTGCTCCATTAGTCCGATATTCATGGCTGTATCGTGCCGGACCAGCGCACATCTGGCCTCTTTGTACAGCAGAAGATCAAAGCTTGTGGAGTCTGCAGGCTGGAAAAGGGGGCCGTGCTTTTGCTTTATAACCCTGCTGTGTCAGGGGTGTCCTGTGACTTGTTAGCTCCCTCAGATCCTGGGTGATGTGGAGATCCTGCAGTCTGTCCCGTCTGCACGTCACTGTAGAGTCCCAAGCAAACACATCAGAACACCAGGTCCTTTACTCTGAACCCTAAAAAGCTCAATTATGTCTTTTCTCTCTGAATTGTAATCATGTTGTAGATTTATTTTCCTCATTTTGTTGTTCTCGATTGATGGTGCATCACGTTCAAGACAGTCTGCGGCGATCCCGTTTTGCTTTTTAAGGTTATGATATCACCCCGCATCCACAGTATTGTTTAAATACAGTGCTGACTCTAGTGGCTGGACTGGTTTTTAAAATTAAACAGATTACCAATGTTTACATTATATAACATTTACAAGCATAATATAGTTGTGACCAGAGTGTAATGGTAAAAGCAGAATCAGCCAGAACCCAAAACGCAGCCACAACAAGAGGATGGTAAACCAAAAAGTTTTATTACTAAAGTAAATGGTGTAGAAGGGTGTGGTCACACTAGTGGGTCAGGGATGAGGAATCCACAGGGGTCAGGAGTCCAGCCGGGGGAGGGGAGGGTGAAAGGACAAGGGGAGATCTGTGGGGGTCTCAGGGGACAAACAGACGACAGGGACAAAATCCACCAACCAGAGGCTGAGTCATGAAACGGTCCAGGGTCATGCACGGGAGGGTCTCAGGCAGTGAAAATCCAGAATCCAGAAGGCAGGAGGCAGGGTCAGAAGCAGGCAGGGTTCAGCAACAGGACTTTCAACAGCAAAAGGATAAGGCAAAAATCTGTGGTCAAAAACAGGCAGGATCAGAAACCAGAAAACACTTTGAGACATGAAACAAGGCTTGAAAGCTGTGACAGTGGCAACAGACAATCTCGCACTGAGCTGGTGACGAGCAGCTGTTTAAATAGGGACCAGCTCATTGCAGGTGAGGGCAATGAGCAATCAGCACAGCCAAGGCAGAGCTGAAGTGCTGGAATCATGACACAGAGTTCTTATAATATTCATCAGAAGGAGGGATGGCATGAAATTTACGCTCATCAATTCTTAAAATTAAGAATCATATACATATCCAAATATTTATATACACCTACAGTTTTATCTGGTTAATTTGTTGAAAAACTGGCGCTTTTTGTAGCTATGAATGAAGTTCTGTTACAATTCTGGACGAACGTTTGAAGTCTTGGCAAAAAATAAACGACACAGTTGATTTTAATTGGCTGTTTTCCTGGCGTGGATCCATCTTTTAAACACAACTCACCATATTTTAACAGGACTGAGATCAAGGATTTTCCAAAAGGTTAACGTTAGCCTGATTTTCAGTTTCAAAGGTATTTTTGATGTTTATTTGTCTGACTGTGTCCAAGTTACAACTATCTACCTGCCGATTTGAAGTGAAGTCTAATACTGTGAATGTAGCCATCCACCGTCACCATTCCATCAACAGCACCTCCACCAAATAATCCCACAGCATGCCACTTCCACCACCGTGCTTGACAGCTGATACAGTTTAGCCTCATCTTTAAAAACTTCTTTCCAAGTCCTGTTTTGAGATAATAAACCTCAAAATATCTCACTCTTTGTTTCCTCTGACCACTCCAGAAGTAACTTGTCTTTTTCACTAGCAATTCCTGAATACCCTACCTCATTTCCTTTCATCTGTGCCAGGGATGGGGATGTGGGGAGGGTTAATACATTTAATGCAGTCTAACAGGACAAAAAATAATTTCAACTGGCTTTGGAATGAAAAATAGACAAACCTAGCACTTCTCCAACCCCCTTCCTACCTTAATCCTCTTGAAAATGTAAGGACTATGATTAAAAGATGAGTAAACATGGGAACCAACCTATTTAACAGATCCTTTTCATGTGTTAGAGAGGTGATGTGAAATGAATTTCAACTAATTCACCAAATTTTCCTCCATGTTTGTAAATTTTTTTTACTATTTCACCCTGAAGACATAATGGCTCAAATTAATAATAAAAAAACCCCCAAAATGAATAAGACAGCCATTCCCAGGATGAGTGTATGTAAACGTCTGAGCAGTACTTTAGAAGACGCAGGTCAAAGGCAAAGCACATTTATAAAAACTTAATTAACAATTATCGCTAATTGTCTCCAATCCTCCTTTCGGTTTGAGTCAAAGACAAGCATTAAATTCCCACAGTGCAATTCACAGAAAAGCATGAAATAAAATCATTTTAAAAAAGATGCCACCTGCAAACCTGGAGGCAGTTTTTGGTTTGTTTACCACCAGCTTCTCAACTGTGACTTTTCAGGAAAGAAATGCGAGTCACAAATTTATCATGACTTCTCAAAACAGTCTTAGTCTCTACCTTTAACCTTACTATGCTTGCTTGCGCAATTTTTAAACCAACCTAACTTTCCCTTTCATCTTGCCCTTTATTTTAACATTTTCACTTTACCCACTTGTAATATAGTATCTTATATTTTACATATTTATTAGAACTAATTAGCTCTATAAACTTTGTGTGGTCAAGGGTTATTTTAAAATTTGTTTTACCCCTCCAGGGGGTCTTTTGTGGGCTCTAGTGTCCCTTATATGACAGTAGGCTGACAGGAAACGGGGAAGGAGAGGGGGGAAGACATGCGGTAAATGTCGTCGGGTCCGGGAGTCGAACCCGCGACGGCCGTGTCGAGGACTCGAGGCCTCCAAATACGGGTCGCGCTAACCACTACGCCACCACGGCACGCCCAGGTCAAGAGTTATTTTAAAAGTTCCTCACTATATTTTTCATATTCTCTTTGTACGTCATATACAGTATTTCTAAACGGCAGATTTGTTTTAGATTTAGAATCACAGTACCTAAAACTGCTCTTGAAGAATGCTCACTGTTTCTTTAATTTCATAGCTTTTCTGTCACTATGCCAGTTAATCCATTTTTGAAACCTTTCTTTGGCTTCATTGTGTGAGCGAGGACAAAAAAAAAAACAATCTTACTGTACAATAGCAGTATAATTGCTTTCCAGTTGAACACTTTGACATTAGGGCTGTGAGCCTAATAGGAGGTCCTCCTGCTGTAGGCAGAGTTCTGTGTTTAATAAAGACTCAAGAGAAAATGGAAAGGAGGGGCGAAAGAGCTGCTGACTCCGAGCTGGTGTCTGTTTTCTGTCAGTTTCTCGAGGCTCTCCTCTGTCAGCGCTGCGGCGTACACAGCCGTCGGTTCCTGTCGTCCATCCTGTTTCCTGTTCTCTTGTGGTGCGCCGCAGAAAAATAATGAACAGAGATGCAACACCCTGCAAGGATGAACCGGCACAAGTCATTCTCGAACCTATTGATCCCTGATGCCCCGCGGCTGTTTTCGTCCATCGCTAACCGACGAGGAACAGCACGCAGAGCGGATCTGGATTGGAACTGAACTTTGTGGGGAAACAGATTAATTATATACAGTAGTGTAAATGCTAATGACAGCGCGGACATGTGTTGACTCAACACAAAGTAAACAGTCAGCGTTGTGAGCCATGTTAAGACAGAAATGTAATAACAGCTGTGATAGTTACCATCATCTCAGGCTCAGAGCCTCCGGATGAAAGAATGAGAGGGTTTCTGCGGTTTACTGCAAAGCTGGTTTAGACAAACAAGCCCATAATTTTCCTGCTTTTTCAGATTCAGACGCCCGATTTACATGGTTAGTTTGTGATCAGAACAGAAAGAGGAACAGTGGCAGGGAGAGATTACTAAGAAGGTCGAAGATTTCCAACCGATATTTATCTATTTTTTATTCTTTGACTACTTTCACAACTTTTTTTTATCAATAGCTGCCATATTGGATTCCTTGGGTTTCTCTCTGATGTGATGGAGACATTTCATTAGTTTTAAACTAAATGTCTTTATTTTTTTCTTTTATGAAACTTAGCTTTAATGCTTATCTTCCTAACTTTTGTAACTGTTAAAACTATTAACAACTCATTTCAGTAACTTCCTCTGATTCCTTAATAGGTTTAGATTTTGGTCTGAATTAAAAGCTAATCTCTTAAGCTTATTACATAATTTAGAGCACTGGTTTTCTGTCAGTCTTTTCACTTTTTCCTTGGTATTGAGGTTTAAGTTTTGTGTTCTGTGCTGGGTTTAGGCATGAGCTAGTTTCCCTAACCATATAATCAAAGTTTTCAATTGTTTAGTTTTTGCTCAAATTTTGTCTAACAGGCCCTACTAAATAACCACTAAATATCAGGTCTAGTAGTACAGATGACTCTTAACTTTTCATAATTTATCTTATGGCCTTTGTTCACTGCCCTTCCTTCAGTGATGGTTTCCCAGCTGGTTTCCACCCATGAAGCACTAATTAGTTCATTTTGCTGCATATGATATGAACTAAAAGCACAGCTCCAGATGGTCAGGATCTTCCTTGAGTTCTGTAAATATGTTATTTTGCGAATTAAATTTTTTGTCTCAGAGCTTTACCTTTTAACAATTTTCACAATAAATCCTTTTTAGTTGGGAAAATTATTTATAAAAATTCTACTTAATAACAGGTTCTGTTGATTCTTTTCAGCTGTCTTATCTAAAGACCTTTTTGGATATGTAAATTGTCTGGTGTATTTTGTTGAGCTGACAATATGGCATTGATTGTTTTTTTTTTTTGACAAAGTAAAGATTTGTTTTTGTTCAGTAACAATTATGGGACATATACTGCAAGGGTTGTTATAAAGTTAGCAGGTAATAGTACTTATCTTTTATCACCTTGTATTTGTTTGTGTTAAAGTAGCATTCTGAAGTAGTGCTACAGAAAGAGTAGTGCTACAATTAGCACACCTTATTGTCCCTCTGTCATCCCTTCCTTCTTGTACTGGAGACCAGTTTCCTTCCTGATAAATTTCTCCACAACCCTTGTTCCATCTCCAAGCCACCAGCCCTTTCTCGTTTCATCTGTCACTTTGCCCTTGCGCTGTTGGGCAGTACACCAGCTGCCAGGAACACCACACATGTACAGGGGGCATTAGCCATTACATAACTGCACTCCTGCTTCCACTCCTCCATCACTCTCTCCCCTTCATAGTTGAGAGACGGGAGACTCGGGTCCCCCGGGGCCTTCCTTGATTAAGATGAACACTGTTTCACTTTTCCTGGACGCTTAAAATTTTAATTTAGAAATTGTATCTTTATTTTTTTCCAGAAGCCCGAAACCTCAAAGGGATCTGGGTTAGGTTTTATTGATTGCTGTGTCATCTCCCCTTTTGATCAAAAGTTCACTGATTTTAGCTTGCAACTGAACTCTTCACTAAAAACCGCTCCAAAACAATTATTTGGAAGTCGTTCAAATGTTTACTTTCCACTGAGTTTAAGTGAAGGATGTTCTAAATAATCAGTAAAAGTAAAATTTTAAAAACTGAATCACATAACTTTAACAAAAATAGCATTTTCTCATGACAGAAGCAGTGATCTTGAAAAATAAGTTCTACTTTAGTTCAGCAAAAAAAAAAAAAAAAAGTTTTTACTATTTTTAGTCTTCACCAATCCCAAATTACACATAAGCAAAATGTATTATTGTCTTAAGAACCTTAAAATTAATTTGTGCAAAACTATTTAAAAATGTTAGAATTTCATTGGCGAAATCAAAATAAAATCACTTTATATATGACGGTTTTAAAACTGTGACTTACCTTGACACTAATAATCAGCATCAGCTTATTGTCTGACTCCTGTAACCCTTTGGTTGTGTTTAATTAAGGGAGGAGAGGAGGCGTCAGACTCATCAGGACGGTCAAAAACTCACAACCACACTGTGGAATATTGGGAATTCCACAGTGTTGTCCTTTCATAAACACACTCTTCGCCAGCCTTACAAAGCCCGGTTGCACAGCCGCTATATTTTCAAACATGAAAATGAGCAGAGTCCAAACGACCCGTAACGTTACTAAAAGTTAGGGAGCTAACATGTCCGTCTCAGTCCATTTGTCCATCTGTAGCATGTTTCTCCCACGCTCTCTACAGAGAAGCAGTGGCACATACTTGTGACATCATTAATTATACTAGAGTATCTTAAGGAGACACAATTACGGCTGTTACACTCCCTCTAGAAAAACGTACTTCACGCAAATGTTTCTCCCTTGCAGCATTTATGACACCACACTCTGTATGAAATCTCCAAATCTTTCTGACAGTTGCACCTTTTTATCATGTATTTGATCATGTTTTCTTCCCAGAGTTATTTTCGTGGGAAGAACATTCCCACGGGATCACACTTCCACCATCATGCTTCGGTAGGGATAGTACTTTTCCAATCACATAAAGTTCACACATAAACCTCAACCCCATAAAGTCTGTTACTAAATCATCTTAATATTGCCTTGAAAACATAATATGAATAGGAATTTCCTGTCAAAACTGAAGAAGAGAAAACTGGTGCATGCTTTCGTTTTCAATAGGTTGGATTAATGTAACTGTGTCTTCACTGGTCTCAGTAAAAAATAAATCAGGCAGTTGCAGCTCATCCAGGAAAGTGGATCCTCCCACTTTGTGTTTTGTGTAGATTTCTTTGAAAGAAACTCAGTTTTGTGTGAATTTATCAATACGGTTCATCCTAAATTATTAAATCAATTAGACAATTCAGTTAAAATTCCAGGAAATTTCCTCACAAACTAACACACAAACACGTTATATATATGTCACTTCCTGAGCCATGATGCTCAGAAGCATGGACCGTTAATAAAATTCCCAATTCAATTTATACTTCTCCCCTCTGTGGCAGCTCACAATGACAGCCATGCATCATACTTACAATCCACCGACTCAGGGGTGTATGTCCCATAAAAAACCCTCTTTGCTGCATCTGCCTCCTGCTAAGCCCACAGGCTGAGAGGGTCTGATTTAATTTCCCAAATATATTAAATTGGTTGGTTTCATACAGCGACTGCGGAAAGCTTCAAGTTCACTTTATGTTCATTTTGGGCCACAAAGTTATATTTCATAAGACGTAAACTGCGTTGATCACAATAATCTCCTGGATGATTTGAACTCTGCCATTTACTATATTTATAAAAATGCTTAAAATGTGAGGTCATATGAGTCTCAGCCTCATCCCCTTTGCTTTGAGTGACATGGCCACTAATCTGAGCCTCACGCTGAGAAACCCAGCGGATTGCCTCTACTCCACCAGCCACTGAGATGCCAGTCCAGTTTAATTGAGACTGTCACACTCTGAATCCTGTGGCCGGAAACACTTAATAGAAGTCTTCCAGCTTATCCCCATTTTTAACTAAATGAGGTGGATGCTCTGCAAACTTGGCCACATCATTATTGTTACTGACACACAGCAAGTAGGAAGGACTTTGTTGAATATCTGAAATTTTAAGGTCCATGTAAATTCAGTGTCCCCAAACATAGCAGACTGAACAAGATGCAGCTAAACAAGATCCATCTCTGAGTGTAACAAAATGTCAGGCGTGCTTTCAAATGTGATACGGTTGAGTTTATCAAATGGACCAACAAAGCCAAATAAATGAAGTCCATTTGAAAATCATAAGAAACGGAAAATCTGCAAAGCTTTTTGCAGATTTTCTGCTTTTGGCAGACCCAGTTACAGTTACATTTTCAGCATGTGGTTAATAAAGAATTAAAAAGTGTTTAAAATAAAATGAAAATTCTACAATTTTTTTTAGGTAGTTCAAACACTTCGTTAACTTTATTTTTTCATCTGCACTTTGAATGTGCAAGTTATTTTTGTGCACAACAACTAAAACTCAAATTATAATCAAATCTTGCTGTTAATGCATTATTTGTGAGCCAGTGATAATTTAATGATGGTTATGAAAACGTCCTTCTGCCTTGACTACAGTTTTTGCCTGAAAATACTGTAAATTATATTAAGGATTCAAACCCATATTTAATTGACTATGTTTTGGGTAATAAGAGCAATTAAAGTATTTAATTGCCCTTGCAAAAATAATTATATTATCTAAAGTTACATGGCTTTAGCTATATGTGGATAAAATGTAATATTATGAATCCCAAGGCTTCAGAGTTAAATATATGTGACCCAGAACTAGTTACTCAAGTCAAATTAGATTTTTTTTTACTTTCTATTTTATATGAAGTAAAAAAAAAAGCCACTGAATGATCAACCAAATGTTGCACAAGTTGTGTAATAGAAATATTAACATATATTTCTACTACACAAGTTATTTCATATATTTCCGTTACACAAGACATCTTTTGTATGTCTCTTCTATCATACAAAAAGAGACAACAATTAGAGTAACAGACCAAAATTTGACAAAGTAAATCATACTTTATTCAAAATATTTGTTCTTTTTTTTTCATTTTTAAATTGCAAAAAATAATCCATGGTAATTGAAGCTGGTCCTACAGAGAAAGAAAATCAATGTCTTTCTGAGTCGGTGCTATAATAAGGATATTGTGATTTGAACACAGGGATCAAGTCTCCATTTGATTCTCTAAATCATATGTCACCTTGTAGTGTGGATAAATGTAATTTTCTAGTCTCTGGTTCAAGACTGAGTGCATGTGTCAATGACTGTTGTGTTTAAGGGGAAAGGACCCCACCACCACCTCATACACAAACACACACTCACACACCGAGACCGCTGTAATTCTCCTCTGTTTTTATAATGTTATCTTTTCTAAAATAATTTAAAAAAACAAGATTTTTTAAAATATCTTGTTATTGTGATTTTTGGCAAATCTGGTGGACTCACATTGCTTCACACACCAGACACAGAGAGAGAGATAAACTTTATGTAACATTTAAAACAACTCACACTTTAGGGTCATATGAATCTGTTGTACAGATTGTCACCTCATTTCAGCTAATAGTTTCTCTAATATTCTCGAACAGAGGTTCTGGAAAGAAGAATGTAAATCTTGACTTTTGCTTCTATATGTGAGGCATTTTTATGAATATTCAGCTGGTGAGTTTTCTATAATGCACTGTAAAAAAAAGTCTCTAATTTATGGTAAAATACCAGCAGCAGAATTTTACAATATAAATATGGATTTTACTGTATTTATACGGTAACATTTCTGCAACCACAGCTGCTGATATTTTACCTTAAATTAGAGACGTTTTTTTTTCTTTACAGTATACAGTGTAGCACAGCTGAACATGTTCCAGCTAGCTTCAGTTGTTGCTGTTGTATATCATGCAGTCACATTTCATAAACACACATTTTTGTGATATGTGAACCACAATAATATTTCATGCTTTCTTGCATTTACTAGAAGGTGGAACACATAAAACCGCAAGGACAACACACACATACACACACACCCCCACCCACACACACACACCCCCAGCCCCACACACGCCCACACACACACTCCTGCTATAAATAAAGCATATCTTGGAGCCATTTGTATGCCAAGAACAAGCAGGAATGGCACAATTCTTCCCCCCCAAATGACACCAAGCAGTTTTCCCCTGATGTAGGAAGCCTCAGAGTAGATTAAGCAGCAGCCCATTTCCAGAAAGTATTCAGGCTTGAAATGTGATATGGTCAGTTAGGAGAGCTAGACATTAAGGTACCGCTTGATGCGGATGAAAGTAACAGTGGTCAGTATGTGATCCATTGGGTTTAATTTGACCCTCCACTGAGATTTGTTCACTGCAGGGTCCTGGAGCCAGCTGCTGAGTTCAAGTGAAATTAATACTTTTGCAAGACCATATATATATGTATATATATATATATATATATATATATATGTATATATATATATATATATATATATATATACATATATATATATATGTATATATATATATATATATACAGTACAGACCAAAAGTTTGGACACACCTTCTAATTCAATGGGTTTTCTTTATTTTCATGACTATTTATAAGGCAAGAAATCCCACTTATCAACCTGACAGGGCAGGTTGACCTATGAAGTGAAAACCATTTCAGGTGACGACCTCTTGAAGCTCATCAAGAAAGTGCAGAGTGTGTGCAAAGCACTAATCACAGCAAAAGGTTGCTACTTTGAAGAAACTAGAATATAAGGGGTATTTTCAGTTGTTTTACACTTTTTTGTTTAGTGCATATTTCCACATGTGTTATTCATAGTTTTGATGCCTTCAGTGTGAATCTACAATGTCAATAGTCATGAAAATAAAGGAAACTCATTGAATTAAAAGGTGTGTCCAAACTTTTGGTCTGTACTGTATATATATGATCCATTTTTCAACTCCAGCATAAATAAGACGTATCTTCATTTTTATATGGACATCAATATATTAATCAGGATAATAACTTTCTGTTCATCCATCCATCCAACCATGATTATTTTTGCAAAGTTTCAGGTTCTGGTTCCTATCTCCAGCAGCCGCTGGGCGAGGGCGAGGGGCACCCTTGTGACACACACAGGAAAAACAACCTTACCAATAGCAATTAAATAAATCCCATCATAGATTGTTTGCATGTATGAAAAGAAGGATTGTCATTATATTTTAATGTGCATTTGTTCTGTAAAAAAGAAGAACTTGTGCATGTCACTGCCATCCAGAGAAATTGTGAGGTTGTCTGTGATTACCATGTACAGTCACAGCTCACAGCTGATTGCTCTAAACACAAGCTAGCAGAATAAATTCTCAGGGGCTTCACAGCGCTGTCGTGATTCCTTAACACTTTTATTATAGCTTCTCTCCATAACACATCTGGGTCATGCGGCCCTCATGTGAGCAGGAAATTATACTCACCAATAAGGGAAAAATGTAGTTTATAGTTATTTCTTTTTTAAGGGGAGAGGAATCTATTTCATGATCTACTCAATTTTCAGTAAATGTCTGTGACATGCTTTTGGTAAAATGCCACAAACTGATCATACGGTGACAATGGTTCAGTCCATTGGAAATTCAGATTTCCCAGTTCTAAATCAGAAAATAAAACATAACATTAGGACATTTCTATCTTATGTTAAAAAAATTGTCATTTCTGATGCTGACATTGGTAAACACACAGCAAGAGCTGATGAGTGTAGATGTATAATGTTGTGTTTCAGCACAGACTGCATGGTTTGAAGTTGAAGTTGCGTAGAGATAATTGCATGAAGGCTGATTAGCTAATTAACCAACTTGACCATGAACCCGCAAATCATAACAACTTGATTTAGAAATCAAAACCTCAACAAAATTGCCAAGGTTTATTTACTTATTTATTTTTTATGTATTTACTTCATTCATTTTCAGCTTAAAGTGATCATGTTAGCATAAACAAAAGTACTGTATTAAAATAAGTAGTTTGAAAAAAAAAGTTTTTATTTAGTTTAATTGATTGGTAGTCAACAGAACCCATGTTTATTCTTCCAAACAATGATAAGTAATCTTTAAGCAAATGAAGGTAATAAGTCCTCATACTTATGGAGGCAAAATGGCCGTAATGCCAGATAAACCTCTCAAACTGTTAACAGTTGTGCCTCTAATTCCTGTTCACATTGATCCAACCATCTGTTTTTCCTCTTTTCAATCTCCCCCGACTCTCACCATCTTCTAGTACAAGCAAGTGGAGCAGTACATGTCCTTCCACAAACTGCCGGCTGACTTCCGACAGAAAATCCATGATTACTACGAGCACAGATACCAAGGGAAGATGTTCGACGAGGAGAGCATCCTGGAGGAGCTAAATGAGCCTCTGAGAGAAGTATGAGAATACTCCAATTCATCTCTATATCTACAATTATTACACACCTTCCTCCTTTCTGATTACTGGACTACTGGGATTGTTTTATTTGTAGCCTTCTGTCATATGTGAATGAATTTCCACAGTAACTAATCTTTAAATAAATACCTGTCAGTAACTTAATCATGCATTTGTATGATTAAGTTATTATACTGTCTGGGAACAGACATTTTTTAGATGTCTGTTCCCAGATATCCAAAAAAAAAGTTTTTCAGCCACAAGACCAGAATAGCTCGAACAAACTTTAAATCTCTATAGATGAAAGATAATAAGCTGAATATTCATTGCTATTGTCATAGAAGGTAATGAAACCAAAAGTGTTCCTTTTGTTTGTTTCAGCAGTTATTCGGCCGCAGTTTCCAGGCATTTAATTAAAACTAAATCAGATTTACTTTTTTCACCCCAAGAGAAGTTTGTATAACTTGCTTCACACTGGCATAATGTTTGGCATTAAATATGTCAGGTTTACAGAAGGAGTTGGCAATATGCCCGACGTCAACCCTAGTCAACCAGAAATGGCCAAATTATGATTCCTGGTATAAACTTTGATAAATGTGGACCTAATAATGGTTGTTTTTATCTGTGAGACAATCTGTCACTCTAGCTTTTATTTTGTTTTTTTCAAAACCCCATTCAAAGATCAAGTTGATCTGAAACAAAATAAAATTGCAGAACAGGATGTGAATGCTTTCATTTCAAAATAAAAACTTGTAAGCAGCTTCTGGGTCTTTTAAGCCAGCTGGTAAGCAATGCACAGCAACAGGTGGAGCACCATACAGCTAAAGAAAGTTGCCCACTTCTCTGGCATCTTTATTAAAAAGACTAAGCTGGAGACTAAGACTAAGCCAAGATATATTTTTCTGTTTGTGTAAGTCTGCAAATATTCCTCTTTTTATGTATACAAAGGCATGCAGAAGGCATGTGTGACTTGAATTTTTATAAAAGGAATAGGGTTTTTTTTCTGCTTAGCTGAAATGAATGTTGGAGACAGTTGAAATGTACCAGGTAGATCTAATTTGGATCAATTGTGGTTTAACATATTAGATAATTAATTGTTATTCAATAAAGGCACCGTTTAGGTTTTGCTGCACTTTTAGACATGCCTTGTGATCTCAGTTTCTCCGTCTTCACCTTTTAGGAAATTGTCAACTTCAATTGCCGTAAGCTGGTGGCCTCCATGCCACTGTTTGCCAACGCCGACCCGAACTTTGTGACAGCCATGCTGACCAAGCTGAGGTTTGAAGTCTTCCAGCCAGGAGACTACATCATCAGAGAAGGCACCATTGGCAAGAAGATGTACTTCATTCAGCACGGGGTGGTGAGCGTCCTGACCAAAGGAAGCATCGGCATGAAGCTCATGGACGGCTCCTACTTTGGCGGTACGCCACTTTATCGCATCATTGTTGCTGTGACATGCTTTCTGAATTCTCTGCACCTAAAATTGATACTTCCATACTTTGTTATGAAACAAAACAATACCCTGTAATTTTGAAATGCTAATACATTAGCCTTCTCCAGCTGATTTCTTATTAAATCATTCTTCCTTAACTTTACCCAACATGCACATGCTCTAAACCGATGGTCACATGTACTTTTTTTTAACACACTGTAGTTAAACTCTGTGTGCTGAATTGTTAACATTGGATCCTTACTGCAGCAGATCAGAGTTCACTGATGTGAAAGATGCCCTTAGCACTGTTGCATTAGCCCAAGTTCACAGCATGCTCTTGTGCACACACATCCAATTAATAATAACTAATTAGCTTAGAAGAACTGTGTCTATGGAGCCACGTGTAAAGTCTGATAAAAGGAGCTTAAGCTGTGCCTGTCAACAAAGAAGACGTCACATTTATCCGTGGATTGGAGGGACAGCAGGATCACCATGTACTATGTAGGGTTAAACCACTTTGTGGAAGTGTGCAGAAATGGTGAATTTAATGCTACAATGTAACCTGTGTCCTCTATTACCAGTTGATACCAGTAGATTATGGAAAGTAGGTAGGAGAGTTAGTTAAGTGTAAATTCAGTCAAATCTCCAGATTTAGATTTAAGTAATTTTATAAGCTTACTAAGAAGTTTCTTATGACAAAATATTACTAAATAATATTGATGTTTTAGAGTTGCCGCCTTTTAATCCAAGTCTTTTGCTAAGTACTGAATTTTTTTGCAGAAACACCTTAGCAAAATCACTGAAGCTCAACCAGATTGGATGTAGAGTATCTGTACAGCTCCATTTTTAAATCTTAGCAGATTCTAGACTTGGACTTTGACTTGGGCGCAGTGCACAGTGGCGCAGTATTTAGCAGAACTGTTGCCTTGCAGCAAGAAGGCCCTGGGTTCAATTCCCGGCCCGGGATCTTTCTGGCATGCATGTGTTCTCTCCGTGTCCGGCTTCCTCCCAAAAACATGACAGTCAGGTTAATTGGGCTCTCTAAATTCTCCCTAGGTGTGAGTGTGTATACATGGTTGTTTGTCCTGTCTGTCTCTGTGTTGCCCTGCGACAGACTGGTCACCTTGTCTTGGTCATCCTAATACGTCAATAAGATTGGATCAAGGAGGTTGCTCTGTTCTGGACAGAATGAGCCACAACAACAATACCTTCGTATTAACAACTCTTCAAACTCTACACATACTAGAAAGCAATAGAAAATGTGTGCAGGTGAAGTTGTATTTTTTTGTACCACCCACCCCACCACCACCCTTTGTTTCTAATGCCTCCCTGTTCAACGGCCCATATGGGCCATATCAAAATCTGCAACCACTAATTGGACATCTCCATATGCTACAAATAACTCCAGCTATAAATCCTTTACACTAAAAGGTCCCAAAATAGCTGCTGCAATTGTTCTGCAAAATATCAGAGCTACCCATTAACTCTGGATTCAAGTATCTTTAATAGAACTTTTGCTTTCTTAGTTCCCAGTATGCTATATATTATGTTTACCTGTCATGACTACATAAAGATAATGCATTGGTCTTGCACAAAAAACCCCCAAAACAAAACATAGAGCCTCTTGTAAAGGAATAAAGGTAATGGGTCCAAGATGTCCTCATGAAAATTCATGTTCCTGCTAACGTCCACTCTGAATTTCCAGTATTTCTCTGCATTCATTGTCATCTTTAAGGATGGCACCATGAACTACAACTGGCCAGCTGGTGGTATGAACAATTTATTCAGCCCTCGTGGTTTCATTAGCGTTATTATCCTTTCAATGCACTGCCCACTGGCCACTAATGATGCTGGTAATATGCAAATGTGTGCGTTATGAGAAACCACAAAGATCCCAGGTGAGGGTTTATGAAATGATGTCTTGGTCAGTTTGCGAACAGTAACTCGCACAGAAAGTGGAGCGCCAAAACGTTCTCACTATCGTGTCCCTGAAATCTTCAAAAGGTTCTTATTAGCGCATGTCATGCAAAATATAGCAAATGCGGTAAATCAGCAACCTAACTGAAAATATGCTGAGATTTATCTGTAGCCATTGTGCTACAATATAACCTGGGTAACATCCAAAGTGATCTTTCTGCATCTTTATTGAGTAGAGTAAATTGTACACATTTATTCCCACTAAATATGGCTCAATTTACACACAGGCATATCACATGAGGAGTACATGTTTAGAACATTGTAACTCTGCATTTCGGAGGTGGTCTGTCTAGCTTAATCTTCAGACATTCAGTTTGATTTGCTCCTGGCTGTTGACGTGATGGGGAACGCTATGGTGAGATTGAAAAAGCTCTCTGAGGCCCTTGGGCAGCAGATTTCAACAGCTTGTGAGTGTGGGATAGATTTTAAAGAGCTCTCAAGAGAATATTTGGAAAAAATATTCCACGAATGGATGGCATTCAAATCAATTGCCAACACATCTGGATGTGGCCATCCAAGCAAGTTCAGAGACAGGTAGATTGTCACAGGAAGCGTCTCATTAAAGTAATTTCAACCAAAGCGCTACCACACTAGCAAGTAAGGGGCAGGGTGTCCTACTTTTTCTCATTTGACAAACTTGTTGTATAAGTATATTTTGTTTCACATCCAAACACTGTTACATTTTGGTATTAAAGTGCAGATAAATCACTTTTGTTTCAAAAGACAAAAAAGGAGATTAGGTACGTGACCATTTCTTGAAAATACAAAATATTTAAATAAGGTATTGTGTTGTTTTTTTAAAAAATGATAGTAAATGAGAACAGACACTTGTGTAAACTCTATCACATATAAAAAGTGTATTTATTTGCATTATACATGTCATTTATGTGAAAATTCACTCTTATAAGACAATCTAAGATGAAACATTTTTGATTGCAATTTTAAATTAACGTTTTTTATCATTTTATCAATTGAATGAAATGAGCCATAATGATTATGTTTTTAATTACATGGGCTTTCTGTGGATAGAAAAATGTTAAACTATTTTGAATAGTTAGCTGAGCTTCCTATACTGATTGATAACTAAGATAAATTGGAATTTGTAAAGTGCCTCGAGGCGACATTTGTTGTGGATTAGTACTATATAAACAAACTGAATTAAATTTAATTTTATAAATTTTGCATAACAACCTGAGATTAAATGACTGTGAATTTACTAAATGTTGTCAGGTTGAATTGGGCTGATATTTTTTCCAAGGTTATCAGTCCAGATTTTTCTGGTAGCTCAAAAGGTTTGAGCTCCATGAAACTGAAAAAAACTCCATGGACTGAACGCTTATAGCCAGCAAAAGTTGTCAAATTTTAATTTAACTTTGCTTTAACCAACCAAACACATGAGCTAGCTGTGCATCTGACTGATTTTGAAGAAACTCATTTGCTCCCATCAGAGAAATGCGTCACCCTGTGTGCTATAATTTGTAAAGTTTGATCAGTTGGTCGGTCTGCAGAGAATTCATTTGATTTATTCAGCAATAAGTGAATCTAAAATGTAGTTTTTCTCAGCAGAAGATGGAGGAGTTACGCACAAATAAATAATATTAGATTATTGCTCAGTGTTTTGGCCTTACTAGGGTGACTGTGGCTCAGTGGGAAGAGTAGTGTTTGAGAGCTGTGGGTTTGATTCCAGCCTGCTCCTGAGTCCTGCCACATGTCAACGTGTCCCGGTAGGCAAAGTACTTAACCTCAAGTTTCCTAATGACCTGTGTATTGGTTCATAAATATGCAGGCATGTTTGTAAGTGCGATTGATTTGGTTAAAAGCTGGATCAGTTAGAGACATTTTTAAACTTGGCCGACATTTGTCAGTCAACCTCTCAGCGTCTCAGAGCGGAGGCCATGTTGGTATGAATTTGGTGCTGTTTTTCTCAGACATAGTTATTGTTAAATGTTTTACTAAAACACTTTACTGTAATATGAAACTTTCTCAAACTCCTCATCTGTTGAGAGACAACACACGTTTTCCAAAAGAACAAACAAACCTCTAAGAGACAGATTGTTGTTTGAAAAATCACCCGATTGCTAATGGTGAGTAGGGTTGTGTTTATAAAATGATGTCAAAATTCCTCAGGCACTCACAGTTAATTTTAGTGCAGAACCTTTATTTAGTTTCTTAATGGAGTATTCTTCTGATTTGTTATTCTCTCCCTTTTCCGCTGAGAGTCAGAGGAGGTCGACCTTTAAAGGCGAGGGAAAAGGAGGGCATGTGGTTGTCAAGACAACAGTCAGCCCCAGCCCTCAAAAAAAGTAGAGCTACGGGTAAAAAAGAAATACTGAAGGAAAGGAGGAGGAACAAGTGAAGTAATGAAGCTTAGCTGCACATCTCTAAATATAGTGCATCCTTAACACAGCTGTCAGTGCAGTGCAAACACACAGTTTTGTTAGTTGGTCAAACTAATTATGCGTAATTCCTGCAACGGAAAATCACTGCGATTTGGATCACATATTTACGCACTCCCTTCATTCTTCTTCAGCGGGGAAAAAAGGTTAGCATTTGTTTCAATGCGGCGCTTCACTTTTGGAGCCCTTCTCACTTCCTGATGGCCTAAAGTCTGTCAGTCTGCAATTTTCTGGTTTCTAGTCATGCCTTTATGCTTCCTTTTTCTCCCCTCCAGAGATCTGTCTGCTGACCCGAGGCAGAAGGACAGCCAGTGTTCGAGCTGACACCTACTGCCGCCTGTACTCTCTCTCAGTGGACAATTTTAATGAAGTGCTGGAAGAGTATCCCATGATGAGGAGGGCCTTTGAGACAGTTGCCATCGACCGACTGGACAGGATAGGTAAGACCATCATGTTGTTGGACGAACAGAAGCAGTGGACGACTTCAGCATTCATTTTCGTCAGCAGTAATAACAATACATAAGGTTGTTTAGTAAAGAAGTGTGAGTTCAAGGCTTTAAAACTATTTTTAAAAATATATGATTATGCACCTCATATTGACATTGCTAAAATGTATGTAATGAAAAAACAACTCTACAATAATCTAATGGGAAAATAAAAGTGAGTAGCAGTTTTTCTGTCTCTTCCTTTGACAAGAAATGCTTTACTTTGGAACCAATTTTAAAATGATACTAGGCTGATTTGGTGAGTTTACATTAATATTTAGATCTGAGTCCATGATACCAGCTGTTTTTTGGTAGTTGTTAGATGCATTAAGTGTAGTTGTATCTGAATGTGTCTGCTCAAACAAACTTTTGGTCAACAATTCTTTTACACAAATATAAAAAAAACAAGTAAGTTGATCTCATAAGATTGATTCATAAAATGCAGTGATAGGAAAAAAAAGGTATTTTTTATTTATGAGATGTCTGTTTCAAAAACACTGGTCTGTCTGACAACTGTGACAGCATTGCAGGAAGTGACACTTAAACATTCTTTGTTTATGTTGTCATGTCTCAATGCTTTCAGGGAATATTGCCCTCTAAAGTTAAAACACACACACGCCTACCCGCACACACACACTCTGACACTCTGTTGTTATTTTTCTTCACAATGTGAACAACGTCTGCCCACCACCTTCTGGAGGTCAGCTGTGCTGCTGTTTGTCGCATGACCACATTTGACATGTGTACCAAAAGCTCCGCAGCCACCACCTGTCAGGTGTTGCCATAGCAGCCAAATTTTGTGCATGAGTACCCCATCAGTTTGACAGCTCACTTATTTGGGGAAAGACTGTTTCAAGGCATAACCAGCAGACAAACAGCTCTTCTAGGCTCCACACATGCATTTTGCGAGTTAAACAGTAGTCACACATGCTTTTCTTTTTTGTTTCATCAACAGTATCTTAAAATAAAGATAAATTAAGAGTTTATCTAAAGGGGTGACTGTCTGATATATTGCTGATGCAATATGTGTCCTTCTATTTTAATGGTTACCAGACATGTACCAGAAACACTCACTCATAAGCTGCAGGCTGAGCCGAAGAAACTATTTTACAGTGGCGGAAAACTTGACGAGAAAGTGTTGTCGCGAAAGCAGTGATTCAAAGATTGCGTTACACTGTAGATTTCCATTAAATTCTATAAATGAGGCAGCTTTGTTGAACCAACTCATTCAAAAGAGTCATAATCCTAGTTTTAATCAATTGTGGCATGAAAGAGTGCTTTATTTATAGAGCGCTTTTCACAGTCATACTCACAAAGCACTGTGTATCTAATTGTATTTCATCACTCCTCAGCAGAGGGCCTTTGCAGGCAAAGGACTACATTTTCTTTTTAATTTTAGTTTTCTAGGGTGTATGAACAGACATACTATCACAATAGCCTGGAGAAAAGCTGCTTTTTTATCACACCTTTGCACATCAACCTTGCATTTCAATGGCATATAGTGATACACAGCATTAACCAAGTAACACTTCAGCATAACCTCTTCATCTTTTACTATAGCTTACATAATTTGACTTCCAGCTATAAGGCAGGCTGCCAGAAACCTTTTAAAATATTAAGAAAATGTGGCATGAGTGCTGTTACTCGGATGCAACATATATATTTCACATATGATTTGCAGATTTTACTCAAGTTCAACAGAATTGTCACAGTGATGACCTAATGATGAGCTTACACAATTAAACAGGGATATCACCACATGCAGTAGCACCTATACATTTACATGACTGTATGGTGTAAGATTAAAAATGTATTGGTCTGACAGCAGGATTCGCTCTGTAGCCAATTTTCTATAGGTGACAGTACACTATGTATGGATTCATTTAGCTTTCGCTCCATATTTTAGAGAAGTCTGTAGCACTAAGTTTACATTTCATCACCTTCTTAAAATAATGGCCTAAGAAATTTTTTGCTAAAAGCTATTCTCCTGCCTAAGTTATCTTGAGGCAGTAAAAAAAGGGGTGATTTGTTTTGCCAAAACGAATTTTAACAAAAAATTACTTAGCTCATTATTTTAGGAAGATGACGATTTGTAAGCCATGAATTTTCAGTTTTCAGTCCATGCTATATGCCAGGCCAAAGAATTAAAATCATCATCTATCTTGCAGTGTTTTTTCTCACAAAAACCATTTGGATCAGAGAAGAACAAGGCGTATTGACCTTGATGTTGTGCTAATATCTAACCTTTCTATTCAGTTTTCTAACACGTTTTCTGCAAAGAGATCCAAGCTGACAGCCACCGACAACACATCATATGTGCTGCTGAAGCTCAACAACAAAACTCAATTCAAGTCTAGCTGATGTATGTTCTTATAGTATCTAAAATATGACAAATTTTAAATCATTGGGATGCAGCTAAGAAGGCTAACAAGTCAAAATGTACAAATCCCACCCTTTGTCCCAGTCATTCATCCCTCCCTCCTTCTTTCCACATTTTACAAGAAAGAAACGGATGAGGAAAAGATGGGTATGGGAATTGTTAGATGGATTAGTGTGGTGTCTGCAGTTATGCAAGCGCTGTGCAGTCCTGTTGTGGTGAAGAAAGAGCTAAGCCAAAAAGGTGAAGCACTCAATTCGCAGGCCAATCTACATCCCCACCTTCATCTATGGTCACAAGTTCTGGGTAGTGACAGAAAGAATGAGACCGTGGATACAAGTGGCTTCCTCCGCATGGTGTCCAGGCTCTCCCTTAAAGACAGGGTGGGGAGCTTGGATATTCGAAGGGGACTTAGAGTAGAGACACCAAGAAGAGCCAGTAGAGGTGGCTCGAGTATCTGGTCCCCTCCTGGTGAAGGGCTCCAGCCACCTCCCACCAGGAGGACATTCTCAGGAAGACTTAGGGTACTATGTTTCTCGACTGACCTGGGAAGGCCTTGGGATTTTCCTGGAGGAGCTGCCCCAAATTACTTGGGACAGTGAAGTCTGGACTTTTCTGCTTAGGCTGCTGCCCCTCGGACCCAATCCTGGATTAAGTGAAACATAATAGATGGATGGATGGAAAATCTTCCTTTCATCTGAATCTGATTCTCCTTCTTAAGCAGCCAGCATGTTTAGTTTGAGTGCTTCGTCTCACCACCTTTCCTCAGTTCTAAAAGCATCATTTTCACTAAGCACCTGGCTTTCTTGTTAAGAAGAGAGTAAAAGCTCTTTTTTCATCTCCATCACACTTTGTACTTGTTAATTGACAGGAAACTCAGACACATTCATCTCTAACACACATCTCAGTAAATTGGCAGTGTCTTGGTTAGTTCCAATTATCCTTTTATCTTAATTGCCACAGCTGCGGCTTGACCCTGTCGGAACCTCTGCTCGAACTCACACCTGCTTTCACGAATTTAATTGGTACAGCTTTGTAGACAGCTCAGCAAGGAACTCATTCCACAATCACCTGCTTTCATTTTGATCAAAACCAAACTTAAATTTGACATTTATTGAGGCCCCAGTTGGGTTGTTGACGGTTCATGACCGACTCTTGTGTGTATAGTGGAAGCCTAAATTAGTGGTTCCCAAATGTGCCGTTCTGCTTCTGTTCCACAAATGACAGTAGAAAATACTAGTTACCCCCACTCTTTGTTGACTCTGTAATTGGTATGTAAATGGTACAATTTCTATATAAGAAAGCATTAATAGCCTAAGTATTGGTTACTTTTATCTATTGTGGGATAATTTTAGTTAAAAATATAATCTACAGACAAGTTAACATTTACCAATAACAATTTTTTAAATGTAATTTAATGTAATTTCTGAAGAGGATCTTTAGATCCAATACTCATTCATTTGTGATCCCAAACTTTGCGTGCCTAGGTTGCTTCAAGATAAAAGACTTCTTGCTGTCTTTTGTTTTGAGTTTTCTCCACCCCCTCTATTAATACTTCATGTTTTGTTTATTTATTACTGTTTCAGAGGACATTTTTAACATCCCCCTGTTGGCAATGCTACTGTACCTATCTGTTACACAGCATCGCATGTCTTGAATTTTATAGTGATGCTATAAATATCTGCTACTGTTAGGCCATCTACTATAACAGTTGCCAAAGGTTGACTTAAGGAATTAAATCTGCTGTCCATCTGCCTCAAAATTCATGCCTTTGCACCCAACTGTACTTTGTATGACTAACTTTGTATCTGTTACCCTGTGCATAATTATCTTGTCCTTTAAATTTTCCTGTGCATCAGGCCACCTCAGGAATCTAGAAGCTGATCAACACCATGTCCAAAGGGGTTGGATTTAGTTTCTATTTCAGTAGGCTCCAGTTTGCATAGAAACATGAAACAGGCTTTAGATATGAAAGTTTCAAGGTTAAATTCACATATCTTCCCATCCTGGCCCTATAAAAATACTTTTAGAATGGCAACTGCTTTGTATCATGGACTTTACTTTGGTGTTGCACCTTCATGACACTCCTACAATGTATTTCCATGCTACAATGATGTAGGCTAATGTTCTCTTCTGTTGCAACACAGAATAAATTTCAACTACACATAAATATTCTGTGTTCATGTCTTGCAGGCAAGAAGAACTCGATCCTGATGCACAAAGTTCAGCATGATCTCAACTCTGGTGTTTTCAACAACCACGAGAATGAGATGATTCAGGAGATAGTCAAATATGATCGGGAGATGGTTCAGCAGGTGGATGTACCACGGCCACGGGCAATGTCCTTGACCCCTCCGCTCCCCGGCGGGATCTTTTCTCCTCCTGGTTCCTCCACTCAGCCTCGAGACTCGGCAATCGCCACCCTGCAGCAAGCTGTGGCGATGAATTTTTGTAACCCCATGCAAGGAAACTCAGTGGGAGCAGGGCCCTTGCAGTCTCCTAGGATGGTGAGGAGATTCCAGGTGATGCAGAGTGTATCCAGCCCAGTCTCTGCTTCTCCACTCCAGTCACAACTCCTTGCCTCCGGTGCCTTTGCTCCAGTCTTGGCCAGTCCCCCTATTCAGAGTCCACTGGCTGCTGGAGGACGATCATTCCAGTACGGATCCAGTGTGCTGACTGGTCCGATATCAGGCTCCCAGCTATCTCTAGTTCAGCAGCACATATCCAGTCCTGCACACCGGCCCAACATGCATAAGAGCACCCATTCTTTGCACCTGGGCAGCCTGAGCCAAGATGTCAGGGCCCTGTCAGCATCTCAGCCCTCACTACCTCATGAGGGGGTGCAACCAGCTGTCCCCAGTCCACCCCAGTCAATACAAGTTTCTTCCACTTCTATTGGACCCCCTCAGACGCCAATAGGCCCCTCAAGCATTCGGAGTGCAGTACCTCATAAGGTGGTACTCCCCCACCAAATGTCAGTGGGGGCCTTCCCTGTAGCATCTTTGCCTGGTTCTGCGCATGGTTTTGCAGCAGGGGTGGCAGTGGGTAGCATGGGAACAGGTCAGGGGGACACACTACCACCTAAAAAGGACTCAATAGCAAGCCTTTCAGAGACAGACCACATGAAGGTGAGATCTAGGCTATCCTCAAACTTGTGATCTTAATCAAACTGTTCTAGGGGGAATGACTGAACGAGGAACACGATCACAGGAACATGTTCCTCTTCTTTTTCCAAGTTTGACTATCTGAATGTATGAATGTTGAGCGAGCAGGCAGCATCCAAAATATATGAATCTAATGACATTTGATTCTACAACACTGAGATGTTTCTACTCACAGGTGTAGTTGCACAGATAAGTAAAAGTAAAGTAGCATATTTCACATCATAGCTAACAATATATTCTTCAGTGTCCTCCCATTCTTCTCATACAATGTACACCTGAGGTCAGATGGTTTAAAACTGTTATTCAGGGAACGGCTTTAGATATCAGACGTTGGAACTTAATTTGCGATTATTTACTGTAACTTCGTAATGTGCCAGAGCTCCTTTTAAACTGTTAAACTTTTTTGCTTCCTTTCAAGATATCTTATCGACTTATTGGGAAGCAAAAATAACAAAAAAAAGAGACAGTTTTTGACTACCTTACGACAACGGTAAAAGCCATACTTCAGATAAAATATTATGATTGGACTGCTGACAGTATTAAGAAAATTATAATTTTACCGGCATTTCTACTAGCAGAGAAAATGTAATACACAAAACCCCCAAGACTCTTGAAAGCATAGTTTGGTTTTCAGTAGATGCCTATCAGAGGAAATTTAGATTAAAGAAGTAACCATACACGGGAAGAACTGTTCCTTAGGCTCCATTCACACCAGATTGAGACTGACTTATGGCCTCCAGACCCTCCATGACTGTTAGAAGGTTGCTGAGTCAGGTAAAATCTCAATTTCAGTAGGCAGTGATAATCCTGCTGTGCATTTAGTACTCATCAATAATTCTCATCAAATATGATTTTTGTTTTCTTGCAAACTTACAGCCACAGGTGTCACATCTTCTCTAAGGAGTTTCTTATCAGTTTATAAAATGAGTGCGTAAATATTTGACACCATCAATTTCAATCGTACTATGGTTTTCTGAATCCTTTGTACTGCTGGCATCCCGAGTAATAATGCTAACTGGGTGCAACGCTGTACATACTGGTAACTCTCTTTAATGTTATGGTGTGGGCTTAATCTGGAGTGATATGATGTCATCATATCAATTATCACATGGTATAATTGTTTTGATAAGGTAAAGACTACTCTTAAACTCTTCATGTAACCCCACTATGACAGAACCAAACTATTCAGTTAAGATCACGGGAGATGTTATAATCCATACTGAAATTACAGTGGTGGGATGAATGTGTTTTTTTTCCCAAATAATTGATTTGTGCTCTAGTTATCCCCATGTTTGTTCACTTTATAGTTCATAAATCTAACGAGGGTGAGTTTTCAACCTTACATCACTATGCACCTTTCTGTTTTGTTTTTAAAGAAACATTTAATGGTTCAACAACAACTTTTCAACCACATGGAAATTCCTACTAGTAGCCAAAAATGTAAATTATGCAAAGTTCAACAACTGGCTGATCTTTTTTTTTTTTTATATAAAAAAATATATATATATTAAACTGTAACTTACTAGCCATGGTGAGAAAATTATTATTGACAACAAAGAAACATGCTTATATCTGCTGGATGTATCCAAAACGTTAAACAAACAAAGTTTGCTTTGGGCCTCTGCACCGACTAATCAGACTCAAATGCATCCCAGGAAGCAGTTCTTATTGCCCAGACTTGAACTGTGATTCACTGCCATCTACAAACTAGAAACTTATTACAAGTTCAATTGTAAACTCAGGCCCCTATTATTGCAATGTATTCATTCTTTTCTAATACTGAGTTTTCACTTGCCTTTAGTGGCCGTTTAGGCGATGCATCTCTATGCCAAAGTCAATTCTGACAAATAATGAATCTCCTGTTACCGCCACAATTTAGATAAACAGCCAAGGACAGCGCCGATCCTTCGCAGGACGTATATTGCAGTGTGCCTCTGTCATTGATGCTTCGGTAAGAAATCATCGAATGCCACTGATTTGTGTCCAAGAGCATTAGGAAGAAGACCCTTTTCTCCAGGACCTGACATTCTATTCACCTCAGCTCACGATTGGCTGAATCATTACAGGGTAATGAGAGTGGAAAATGGAATCCCTCAGGCCTGTTTGGGTCCGTTATTATCATCCTTCAGCTGGATTTTATTATACTGTGCCAATAATGAGTTCCTCTCCTATGATCATTTTGCATTTGCGTCCTGTTTAGTCTGTGTTCTTGCACAGTCATCCACCTTGGGAGTTTCAAATTGGACAAAAAAAGTAGACGGTTTTAAAGTTGTTTTTTTTTTTAAAGATCTATTGTGTTTTTTTGTCTTGTGATTAAATTATGCCCACAGGAACTCATTTGGGTACTCCAAAGTAATTAATACAGGCTTGTTATGAGAATTGTGCTCATTTTACACTGTGTCCGGGGGCCATGGTCCTGGGATAGAAGACGCAGTTAGTGACCAAATTAGTTTTGGACCCATAACCAAGACAAGAGCAATGGTGCAGGAAAAAAAAAACTAAAACAGGACTTACCATATAGCAATAGTAGTTTATGTATACATTCACTGAGCACCTTTTTGGGCACATCTGTTCATTTGCTTTCTTACATAAATAAGTCAGGCAAAGACTTGGCAGCATTTCAATGCAATTAGAAATCTAGTTGGCTTCAATACGACTTGAGTTCAAACCAATAACTTGCAAAGGGGGAGGGGGTTTAAATAACTTTGGGTTTACCATAGATGTTGGTGCCAGATGGGCCAGAAACAGATGATCTACAGGGACTTTCACTCACAACTATCTTTGGGATTTCCAGTGACTAGTCTAGTTGTGTAGAAGAAACTCTTTAAGGTTGCAACTGGTGCATATGTTTTCTTGGCACACTTTGGACAACTTAGTGCCAATTGAGCATTGTAGAACACCACAATCCCCCTGAGTAGTGTCACTAACCACCTCTTTTCCTTATGGTGGCAGTGTAGCCATCTTCTGTACCATGTCATAAAGCTCAATCTTAAACTCATTTCTCAGACACTGTTCACTGCGGTGAACACATTTGAGATGTAGTGGATTGAGACATTTTAACTAAATGTTCAGCCAACAAATCTGCAGCAACTTTTGATCTGTCATTCCAAAATGTACCAAGACTTTGGAGAGATGTTTCTGACACCTGGTTGAATCTATGCTACTAAAGAATTAAGACAGATCTGAGGGCGAAAACAGGGCTGGAACTAGAACTAGCCTGGTGTACCTAATAAAGTGGCCAGTGAATGTAACTTCAGAGAACCATCACAGAGCTCCGGATATTGTACGTATTTTTTGACCAATAAAAATTTTGACCAATAATAAATACTTTTCATGAAACCCATCAGTTTAGAATTAAAGCAAAGCTACAAATGATGCAGCTTTTGTACACAAAACTCGCCTGACAGATCAGATATCAGAACATTAAATGAATCCAGTCAATTCCTATGAATGTGACATTTGTGACAACAAGCAATAATAAAGACTGAGTGGTAATCTTATGCAGATGATACTCAACTATACCTTTGATTTGTCTGTGGAGATGTAACATTTTTAACCTTACATTGGTTTTTGAAACTTTACTGAAAATTTTGTGTTCGTTGTTTCTTTTTGTAAGCAGATAACTCAGTTTAGACCACCATCCTTACTATGAATAACTTGACTAATATGGTTATTCCTATGTGTAAACATAGCTTGCATCATGTAAACGAGACTATTTATTTATGTAACCTGGTTCACTATTATTGTAGACCTATTAAAAAAGGACATGTTGAAATAATTATTGTTTTACTCTGACAGAATCATATTATGATCTGGACGAACTGACCAATCTTAAAAATTAAAGCAAAAGGAAATGAATTGACATGACAAAGGATATATGACTTTGTTTTCTATACTTGTTTGCATTCCCACCAGGAGTTTGTGTAAAAGTTATTTATCTGTCTGGTTTTCGTACCTCAGTTCAGTTTAGAAACTTCTTTGGAGCACTGACTCTCGGATTTCCCCCAAAATTTTGGAAATGTTTTGTTCAATATCCTTTTTCTCTTTTTGCAACTTTGCAAACATATTTAGTGTTATATAAATGTTACAGAAACTCAGCTGTTCGACCCACAGGGCATCAGTACAGATAACATCTGTGTTATGCACACTTTCACACATGGCTGCAGTAGCATTTTGACATCTGCATTTGCAGAGCTGTGGACTTTGTTGCATGATTCTGAGTATTTCTACTTTTTTTAAAATCATAAATTCCAACTTTCACCTTTAAAATATTAATATAAATCTTTCCATCCATTTAGATTTTTTATGATCAGTGAACACTGAATTCCTCATATTGACCAATAACATCTGTCAAAAAAATACATAATGCAATTTTGTACTTATTCAAAATCAAACTTTATGTACCTATATCTCCTCTGTGACATCCCTGCTTTCTTTATGCATTTGCAGAGCAGAGTTTCTAACTCTCCTCAAATGAAATTGCAACACATCTCAGCAAAATATTGATCCACCTATTATAAATCCAATAATAAAACCAACCAATATTGCATCGCTACAAACAAACAAAAGCCTTGGTGAAATAAGTCATTAGCAGGGAATATTTTTGACTTTAACCCCAGCTTTTATTTTTCCATATTTTTTTTAAAATTCTGTCAATCACAGAAATGTAAACAAATGAGTTACATTTTAATATTTTACTTTCCTTTTCAGTTATTACTTTTTGGCTGTCATGTATTAAATAAAAGCACTGAAGCTTAAGTTGGCTTTTCTAACGGAAGCAAAATTTCCAGTGAGAGCATTTCATGGTGAATGCCTCTGCTTTTTGACAGTCATGATGTTATTGCTTTACTTTCACAGCCAGAATTTAATATCTGCTTCTTCAATCTTTGAAACCAGCACTTCATCGTGTTAGAATAGCATCTGTTATGGTGAAATACCGCCTTTATTACATTTTAAGTTTTAAATGTCATACAAAAAAGAAAAATGATATGTTTGTCCATCCATTTAGGCCATTTTACATCATCTGTCTTGGCCCCATCCTGCTACTTGGAAATATCAATAATTTACGAGGAACCTATTCTGCCTTCCTGACAGCGACGGTTGTATCGACTACACTCTCTTCTGCCTCTCTGGTTACACATTAGTCTTAATATGCAACTATGCATGAATCTATGTTTGGGCAGAGGTTTAGCAGAGTCATCTCAAAAACAATTAAATGCACGGGGACGTGCATTTAATTGTGGACCCAGCACAATGGACCCAGATGCTCCTATCCTGCTGCTGCTAGGAAGAGATGTCCTACGAGTGCATAAGGTGAGAGAGCAAATAAATGGACCTCATGATGCTCCATATGCACAGCGACTTGACCTGGGTTGGGTTGTAGTAGGTGATGTTTGTGTGGGAAGTTTTCATGGATCTACAAAGGTCAGTGCCTTTAAGGCAAACGTGTTGCAGAGTGGGCGCACATCCTTTCTCAGTCCATGTCCAAACAGTGTCCGAATAAAGGAGAACTATGGCACCTCACAACATCAGATCCACCCCCTTGCTCGTGAAGACATTATTCAACCTATGTACTCAGAGAATCACGAACATGCAGTATTTGAAAGAACCAAAGATGATAACAAATCGGGATTGTCTGTAAACGACAAAACTTTTCTGAGCATTATGGATAAAGAAGTCTACCAAAATGAGGAGCACAGCTGGGTAGCCCCTTTACCATTTTACTCTCCAAGACAACTTCTTACAAGTAACCGGGAACATGCAATGAAGCGCCTTGACTCACTCAGAAAAACTTTGGAGAAAAAGCCAGACATGAAAGAACACTTCAAGGAGTTCATCCAGAAAATGCTCGATAAAGACCAAGCTGAACTAGCACCCCCCTTAGAAGAAGGTAAAGAGCATTGGTATCTTCCAACATTTGGTGTCTACCACCCGAAAAAACCAGGACAGATCAGGGTGGTGTTTGATTCAAGTGCTGCATATGAAGGAGTGTCTTTAAATGATGTACTTCTGAAGGGACCAGCTTTGAACAACACTCTGATAGGAGTTCTTCTGAGGTTTCGAAGAGAACTGGTAGCTGTGACAGCAGATGTGCAGCAAATGTTCTACTGTTTTCTTGTCAGAGAGGATCATAGAGATTATCTCCGTTTCCTCTGGTATGAAGATAATAACCTTGACAAGAACATTGCAGAGTACAGAATGAAGGTCCACGTGTTTGGAAACACACCATCACCTGCCGTTGCAATATACTGCATGAGACGAGCTGCTATAAAGGGTGAGAATGAACATGGTTCTGATGCAAGACAGTTTGTGGAGAGACAGTTCTATGTTGACGACGGACTAATTTCAGTTACCACACCTGATGAAGCAGTGGACCTCCTGAAAAGAACAAAACAGATGCTTGCAGAATCCAATATAAGACTGCACAAGGTAGCATCAAACAGCAACCAAGTAATGGAAGCCTTACCTAAAGAAGACCGAGCAAGTGATTTGAAGGAGTTGGAGCTTGGTGCAGATCCCCTCCCTCTCCAGCGAAGCCTTGGACTTTCTTGGAATTTAGAAACCGACAGCTTCACATTCCAGGTTTCAAGTGAACCAAAACCATTCACCAAGAGAGGCATTCTATCTACAGTAAATAGTCTCTTTGACCCCTTGGGATTTGTGGCCCCAATAATAATGCAAGGAAAAGCTCTTCTGCGTGAACTCTCATCACAACAAGATGAGTGGGATTCTCCACTACCTTCTGAGAAAGAAGCAGAATGGAACGCATGGAAAAACTCTCTGACAGTCCTGGAGGATCTACACATTAGGAGGAGTTATTTTCCCATGTCACCCACATCACTGCTAAGGAGAGAGTTATGCATTTTTTCAGATGCATCTACACTCGCGATAGGAGCTGTAGCCTACATGAGAGCAGCTGATGTTGATGGAGCATACCACGTTGGCTTTGTTATGGGTAAGTCCAAGCTGGCTCCAAAACCTGCACACACTATTCCACGCCTGGAACTTTGTGCTGCCGTGTTGGCTGTACAGCTGTACGAAGTGATCCAAGAGGAAATAGACATCAGTGTGGATGCAGTTACATTTTTTACAGACAGCAAGATTGTACTTGGCTACATCCATAATTCTTCAAGAAGATTTTATGTGTATGTGTCCAACAGAGTGGCAAGAATACGGCAATCCTCTTGTCCACACCAGTGGCGTTATGTTTCCACAAATCAGAACCCTGCAGACCATGCCACCCGGTTTACTGCAGCAGAGTGCTTACAACAGACCAGCTGGTTTACTGGTCCCAGTTTTTTGACATCAGATTCTGCAGAAAAGCCCCCTGAAACCAACAACTTCAGTCTGGTGGAACCTGAAATGGATGTTGAAATTAGACCCATTGTGACAGTTCTGACTACCCATACCTCATCAGGTCAGTTAGGTTCACATCGATTTGAGCGATTCTCAGATTGGACAAGACTCTGTAACACTATTGCCAGACTCATGAGTGTCGCCGTCTCCTTTAAGAAGAATCATGAGGATGCAAAACGTGAAACAGGAAAATGTTTTGCCAAAATACCCAGTACGGTGGAGCTCAAAAAGGCTGAAACTCTAATCATTCATGACATCCAACAAGAGGCTTTCAAAGACGAATTTAAGTGTCTTGAGAAAGGAGCGACATTTCCTAAACAAAGCCCACTTCAGAAACTTAACCCCGTGAAAGACAGTAATGATTTGCTGAGAGTTGGAGGTCGTATTTCATCTGCAGGGATGTCAAACGAAGAGAAACATCCATTGATCATTCCCCGAACATGCCACATTGCCACATTACTTGTGAGATTTTTTCATAAGGAAGTGGCTCACTAAGGTCGCCACATAACAGAAGGAGCTATTCGAGCTGCTGGTTATTGGATTATTGGAGCTAAGCGTCTAGTGTCTTCTGTAATCCATAAATGCGTCATCTGCCGCAAGCTACGTGGACATCTACAAAAACAGAAAATGGCAGATCTGCCGACAGACAGACTTACACCTGAACCTCCATTCACAAATGTGGGCCTTGACATCTTTGGACCATGGACCATTAGTACACGTCGCACGAGAGGAGGAAGTGCTAATAGTAAACGGTGGGCAGTACTTTTCACTTGTATGTCAACCAGAGCTGTGCACATAGAGCTGGTGGAATCCATGTCAACAGATAGCTTTATCAACTCTCTGAGGAGATTTTTTGCTATCCGTGGTCCTGCTAAACTTCTTAGATCTGACAGGGGAACCAACTTTGTGGGTGCATGCAGAGAACTGAACATCATCTCCAAAGAGGCAGTGGTTGAATCCTATCTCCAAAGCAAAGGATGCACATGGATCTTTAACCCACCACATTCATCACACATGGGTGGTTCATGGGAGAGACTTATCGGTGTATCCAGACGCATTCTGGATGCTATGTTACTTCAAACAGGACACACTCATCTCACACACGAGGTTTTGAGCACTCTCATGGCTGAAGTCATGGCGATCATGAATGCCAGACCTTTGGTGCCTGTGTCTAATGATCCTGAGATGCCAACAATCCTCACTCCAGCCATGTTGCTTACTCAAAAGACAAGCACAGTGTCAGCTCCTTCTGGTGAATTCAAGATGGGTGTTCTCCAAGGTAAACAATGGAAACATGTCCAGTGTCTTGCAGACACTTTCTGGAAGAGATGGAAACAGGAATATTTGTCCACTCTACAAGTGCGCAGGAAATGGACTCGGCAAGAGAAAAACATAAAGGTCGGAGATGTTGTTTTGCTTAAAGACAGTCAAGCCCACAGGAACGATTGGCCCATTGGAATTATTGTGAAAACCTTACCAAGCAGTGACAAAATTGTACGCAAAGTAGAAGTGAAGACTACAAAAGGGGGACATGCTAAGATTTTCCACAGACCTGTCTCAGAAATTATTGTTCTGCTTTCTGAAGGCTTTTGAAGATGGACAGAGACAGTTTTCTATTCTTATGGTGTCAAAATAATATTTTGCCAAGCGGGGAGTGTGCTGACTCCATCATTATGTTTTGTTTGGTTGGTAAATTTTAAGTTAAACTATGGACCCTTACTGACACCTAGTGGACATTGTTTACAAATTTAATTTGGTCAGTGAAGCAGAACTCGTCCAGCTGTACGGTTGGTGTCTTCGTCTGTCCTTCAGACACGTTTGTTCCTTGGACACCATTTGTCTGTAAGTTCATTTTATTAATCGTTATTCCAGCATTGTGTAATATTTTGTAGAAAAGTTTTATGTTTCCCAACCAATATTTAAAGCTACATCGTTAGCTAATTGGAGAGAATTGGGAGTCACATGTTTGCCTAATTGTTTTCTGTATCTGTAGCTGATGTATACTTTTGTGTTTTGTTACAGTTTTACAAAAACTAAAAGAAAAGAAAAGAAAAGAAAAACAAACCAGCAAAGAGTTGCAAAATAAAACAAGAAAACTATCAAGGACTGGATTATTTTCAACAACTCAAGTGTTAGCTAGCTGTCTAGCTTTGTAAGAGCAACACATTGTGAGGGCAGTATACTACCTGTCAGTCAGAATAAAGGTCAGAGCAGCTCACACCGATGTGCACGCGCACACACCTGCCAACACTGCATCACCTGTCTCTGTTTCCCCCACTGCGCTGCCTCCTGCTTCCTCTCCCCTGCCGTCGGAGAGCTCTGGCCCAGTTCCCCCCCCCCCACCTCCAGGTCTGTCTGTACACTCCGCTCCTGCCTGCAAGTGCTGCTGAGTGCAGGGCTCTCTCGACACCACCGGGGCAGCAGATAGGCCGGGAGAGCCCAGGAGCCTGGCAGGAGAATCAAAGTCCTCTCGGTGAGAGTGAGTGGTGCAGCTATCGCAGAGTGGCTTCCATCTCTGGCATGTCTGGCAGATAGCGGCTAACACTTGCATAGTGTTCACTTTCTGATGGTGCTGCCGCTGGAATAAAGAGCTTCCCGAAAGCCCCACACACGCTGCTTTGTGCTGCGAGACAATACCTCTGCTGTGGAGGCAGGCAGCGCTGAGTGAGTGACACAAGAGTGCTGGTAAAAAAGTATTTGGTCTCTTAAGGGCGAGTTGTTGTCGCGCTTTCGAAAGTTTGTGTCGAGCGCGCGTGAGCCAGCAAGAGGCGTGGTGTTTATGGTTGACGCGAACTTTGGTGCCGTGTTCTCTGAAAATGAGCCTCCATAGAGGGATTATATGAAGTCTGAGCGAAAGGTGGGTCGCACAATCTTGGCTGAATTATAAAGATTCAGATTCGCACAATTAGGCGCCGTGACTGCGCGAGGCCAACGCGTTTGGCGCGCGCCCCCTCGCGCCTGCCTCTATACGTCAACTATAAAACCTGATGAGGGTTTTGTTCTGTTTTTCACACATATGCTTCTATACTACACAGACAACTTGGGTGAATATGAAATACTGTTTTCAAATGATCACTTCATATATTGAGGGGAAAGCCTGTCCCAACAAACCAGGTCCATTGTGGAAAAAAAGATATAAATATTGTCTCCTAAATCTAAACTGCATGTGTATGGCATCGGTAAATACCATCGAGCATTAATTTGAAATAACTACGAATGACTTTTAGATCACAGTTAAGCCGTTTTGACCCAATGTTATTGCAGAATTGTTTTAATTCAGTCACATTGAAGGGCTTCCACGCCTGAACGGCCTTTTTAAGGTCATGCCACATGAGCTAAGCCACTTTAAAATCCTCACTTAGATTTTTTTGAGTTATTCAGAGGTGGACTTGCTGGTGTGGTTTTGAGCACAGTATCGCTGCAAAACCCAAGTGTTCTTGAGAATAAGTCCATGAAGTGATTGCCAGTGAGTCACCGTCAGGATTTTCTCGGAAAGAGGAGAATTCGTCATTCCATCGGGTCGTCTCGGTCCAGTAAAGCACGCCAGACCATCACACCATCTTTTCTGACAGCGTGTTTGACACCAAATGTGACCAGGATCACAGCTTCCAAAAGCGTTCTCTTTTGTCTCATCTGTCCACAGAATATTTTACCTAAGGTCTTGAGAGTCATAAAGATTTTCTTTTTTTCGGATACTATGAGATGTACGATGGGACTTCGAGTTTCTGTCAGCCAGCATTGATTTTTGCCTTGAAATTCACCCGTGGATGCCCAGTCTCTTTCTAATTATTGAATCATGAACACGAACATTAACTGGAGTGAGGCCTGCATCGTTTTACATGTCCTTACTGGATGAAATATCTCTTGGAGATATTTTGACAGGTTGGGAAGGTGCAGCACTTCTCTATGTTTTCTCTATTTGTTGTTAACTCTCACCGTGGTTCCCTGTATCCTCAAAGCTTTAGAAATGGCTTTGTTGCCATTTTCAGACTTCTATATGCCAATGACTTAGTTTCTTATCTGTTCCTTTCTATGATCAAGGTATGATGTGTTGCTCTTGAGACCGTTTTGGTCTGCTTCATGTCAGAAAGTTCTATTTGACGGGTTTGTTGATTCTACTCAAATAAAAGGAAAAAGAAAACAAAGTAAAGGTGTTTTTCTAAGTTGTAACTTAGTTATTTCTCTCATCTAGTATTTCTTTTTGTGGTCATAGTTGGCAGTAGATTATCGCTGCATGCTTTGAGTGTGAGACAGGGAAACACCATCATCACGTTCTTACTTTATCACCAACGAAGACACTCACACTCCTGACCAATTTAGAGTCCTCCACTTGACTCACATCCAGCTTCATGCCAGCAGAAAGTCAAGCAGTCAAGCATAGTAACTTCAAACATACACAAAACAGCCTGGCAGCTCTCTTCCTATAGAAAGACAGGCTACATTAAAAAACAACAACAAAAAAAGCATCCACTATTTAAAGAGTGTAAAGGCATCAGAAATAAGTTGTTACATGGTGTCTGAGTCAAACAATGGTATGAAATAACCATTAAACCTTAATAAGCAATTAAAATAGCTGCCATTTTTTTCTCTTTAAAGTACGGAAAAAATAATCTGGTATCTTAGAGGTGAATCTCCTTAACTGGAGATATTTTGACAGACCAAAGTTCTGGCCAGAAAGTCCAGCATTTACAGTATAAATAGCAAAACAAGGCACATTGACTCTTTTTTTTTTTTTACCCCTCCAGGGGGTCTTTTGTGAGCTCTAGTGTCCCTTATATGATAGTAGGCTGACAGGAAACGGGGAAGGAGAGGGGGGAAGACATGCGGCAAATGTCGTCGGGTCCGGGAGTCGAACCAGTGACGGCCGCGTTGAGGACTCAAGACCTCCAAATATGGGTCGCGTTAACAGCTACGCCACCACGGCATGCCCCTGGGCACATTTACTCTTAATAGGTTTGTTATGTGTATTGATAATAGTTAAACATGTCTAAATGTGGAATTAATTTGTCACCAAATAAGAGTATTAAAATTAAAGGATGGAATTTGTGTAAAATTTTCAGAATAAAATTGCCACTACAATAAAACAAACGTAAAGTATGCATTGAATAAGTTATTCATGGAGCTGTTGTGTGCAAGCCTCATAATACTTTCAGTTGGTCATTCGAAGCCCTAAACTTTAAATCAGTTAATATAATTAAAACAAAAAGCTCACATTTCAGTCATAAAAATTGACATATATTTTTTTAAATACTGTTATTTGAGGAAAGATCATTAGGCTGCATTCTCCTGAAGTCTCATGACCCGTCAAGCTAAATCGTAGCTGCACTTTGCGCCAGAGATTCCCTCAGCCGATCAGCTGCAGGTTAAACCAAACACCATCGACTCCCAACAAAAACCAGATGTGCTGCTTTCACACCTGACCTCTTCTTTCGCACCAACCTGCTCCTGGTTCGGCTATTTTAAATACTGCAGCAGGTTTTTCAGCTGATCGACAGTCACCAGTTAACTTTCCGTCACGTGTGAGCCACAATAAGACCCCAGCATCTCTGCATCCGTCCAGGAGCGAGGTTGGAGTGTTGAGGTCGTGTCACGGTATGAAATGTGATGCATGTTGAGCGCGTGTGGTACAAGAGAGAGGTCAGACCTTGAAAGCTAGCTGAGAAAAGAGGCGTGCATAGCAGAAGGAGACTTTGGTTTATAATAGCATAAAAAGAATTAATTTGTTCATTAAGGCAAAAAAGAAGGGAAGTAAAAAAAAACAACTGAGGATACAAATTGATTGATTCTCCTTTTAAGATGTATCGAGGTAACTGCAGTCTTTTTTGTGAGGTTATTGTTCATGTAATTAATATCTAAACTTTTCAGATTAATACTGTGACATAACATGTAAATCAATGCAGTACGTTGTAACAGTATTCCCCCATTTTGAACTTTTCCCCACTTCGTCACGCTACAATGTAATTGTAATTAACTGTTAGTGGTGCTGCTACCACCTTGTTTGCCTAAAGTGATGACGATTGTTTTCTGTCACACAGCATTTTGCAACTCGTCGCAATCGATTTTAGTGGGGTTTAGTGAGGGCGGCTGAATCAAAATGAAAGGCACACTTTTCTAGATTTTTATTTATAAATAATTTGGAACCTATGTCACAGAAAGTCCTAATGAAATTGAAGCTTGTGGCCATAAGGTGACAAAACGTAAAAGAAAGTTTAGAGGTTATGAAATGGACTTTGTGTTACATCTGACTGAATGAAAGACTAAATTCAATCTTATTGACTGAATTGTTGTTTTCAAAGCATATTAAGAATAGAGTTCTGCTAAATAGCGTCTTTGAACCTGTAGGTCTGTTTTTAACTAAGGAAAAAAAAATCTTGCATCTCTTGTTACAATTGTCTGAGACTCCTTAAAAACAAAACAAATATCTGCATTCAAGTTTAGTGTGGAATTTAAATAAGGGGAGAACCGATTTATCGGCTCAGATTTTCTTCATTTTGAGAAGTTGGTGATCCAATCTTATCCACAGATCTTATCTACCTTGGCAGACTTCCAAGGTAATCAACCACTCTCGTCTTTTGCTCTGCTGTGAGAGAGGTTTGACCGACAGACCAATCGGCATCGGCGCTACTTCTAGTTCCAGTCTTACTTCTTCCAGACGAACCAAAAATAGTACGGTGCTTGAAGTTACTAAGACCTATCAAACACCAGCATCAGCCAAAAGAAAAGGCAGCTCAGGGCATATATCACTGTTGACTCAATCCAGCGGGTGAGGTGTCAGATAATTTGGACCAGAATAAAAAAAACAACTAATCAAAGTCAAATATCCCATGTGCATCATAAAATATGAAGAGCCTCTCCGCGGAGAGGCATGCAAATTTGACAAAAAAAAAACAAAAACAAAAACCTCCACAGCGTAATCAACACACTCCAAGATCATTTCCATTTCATTACATTGTCACAGGAGCCGGCTTTCTTTGGCGGTGCGGCTGCCTTCGCCTTTGAACGCCGGCAGCACCTTTTGTCTGAAAGTGCTGTAACGTTTGCAGTAATAATCAGATAAGCACTCATGCTATTTTTACATCCAGATATGGTTCTGGCCCTGAGAAATAACATCTGAGTTGATTAGTGATGCCTTGAAAGCCTTTGTGGCACATCAAAAAGGGGAGGCCTTCCTCTCTCACAGTGATATTTAAATATATCACTAAATATCTCTCATTCATCCTGCTTAAGGACAGTACAAACATCAGCCTTCTTTTGATTCGAATAAATGACAGGAGATTTTAGAAAACACATTTATTTAAAAGCTCAGTTCTCCAAGGTAAGAACCAAGAACACTTTAACCTTAAAAAAAAGATCTTCATTTTTTTCTGCTGGTTAGAGCTCACTGGTGGTCTTTACAGCATCTCACACACATACAAACTCATAGACCACTAATCGGCTCCCAATGCAGTCAGTAAGAAAGTTTCTTGTCAGTGTGATTGAGCGACAGAAGTGTTTCTCACTTGTGGACGAAAAGACACAGCTCACATTCGATTCAAGTTTTGCAAATAAACACAAATACGTACCTAAATATACATCGGACAAATGAGGTATGTTTCTTTCGTTGCTCAACGTTCACTACCGATGCAGTTCCCCTCATTTTTCTCACCTTGATGCGCATCACGCCCACCTTCGCCAGCAGTCTGAAAGCCAGTTAATCAGATGAGTTCACTGGGTGTGTGTGTGTGTGTGTGTCTGTGATCGCCTCCAGTGGCAGTTTGTGGGCCAGGAAGGCAGGCAGGGCGCGGCTAGATCAATGTCCTCATGTCTGCGAGAGAGACACAGCCTGTTGAGACTCCCGGGCCAGCAGCAGCCTCCCTGCTGCACTCTGTCAATTCCACTCATCTCTTTAAGCCTGCTTCGCCCTCGCGGGCCTCTCAGCTGAAGAAGTAAGTGGACTCTTTCACCCGCTGCAGATCAAAATCACCTGGAGAGACAAGAGGCCGTGTCAAAGCAGGTTCGAGTCAGCGGGCAGATGTTGCAGACCATAAATTATGTACGCAGTGCCATATTCCTCCTACTAACAAATAGTCGCTCAGGTTACAACTAGAAACCTGACGGTATGAATAACGTCATGTTTTACTGTGACCTTGTCCTGTAACTCATTTGGACATGGAAAGTGTCTAAAAGTCAAGGAATGCATCAGTACTTTGTGTCTACAGAACCAATCAGAAATTGTGTTCAAAAGCGGTCTAAAAATAGTACCAAAGGTCAGACAACAAAAAACAAAGTATTGTTCTATCAAAGGGACTCCCACTGAGCTAATCACTTGAGGGAAGACTCTCAGATCACAGGCCTTATAACTCTTGATTTATCTTCAACATTCCTTATAATTTAACACACACCTGCCCAGACCATTCCATAAGGAATGGACTGAAAATCTGTGCAAAAGAATCCAAGGTCAAAGAAAAAACTTGATCAAGTTCACTTTAAGAACCTGCCAAGCTCTTTAGAACCAACATATATAAAACTAACAGCTGGCTTAAAGCACTTTGCAAACAATGCATTTATGATGTTGTTGTTAAATATTGCAATTATACTAACCCATATTTCTGCACTGTTTCTTTTCCATCATCACAGTGTTTGTGAACTTCAGCTAATAAAATAAACATCAGTTGCAGGAATCAAAGGCGGTTAGAGTCCATTCAACTCGCCAAACAGATTATCAGACAGTAGAGTTTGAAATGCAAGGAACTAAAAATACAATTGGCAATTAAATACTGAATCCCTTCATCGTGTATACTGCTATATACTGTGGAGTCTTTAGTAATCATATTAAATAGTATGAGCAACCATCAATCCATTATTTACACGACACAACATGACTGACACTGATTAGAGAAACAAAACATCTGTCAAAAAAGTTGTGGCTTTTTTGTCACATGCGAAACAACTTTAATTAAAACATTAGTTTCAGGTCTTGGTGAAAAGCTGAACTTTTCCTATGAACTCTGATAAAGCATCCAAATGCTAATTTTAGCTCCACATGAGCGCCTGTCCTGCTCTGTGTGCTTTGCCTGGTTTGCTCTCTGACAGCTGTGCTCACCACCGGGAGCTGCAGCGTGAATTATTGAGGAACGAACATTAAAAAGTGAAGACTGAAATGACTAAACGGAACGGTGACATGGGTGCTTTAAAGCATAAACTCACCTATGACCTGTGTGTGTTGCTGCAGCCATGGTACGCTGTATTGATATTCTATAAACCAGAAAACTGCTTCTGTTTGGCAACACGAGGCTGCATAATTTACCTTCCCAACAGGCAATCCAAACAACGGTCGACCACACAAAGTGTTTTTGTAATTGCTTTCGATCTTATGTTGTGCCATCGTTGAGGACTCGCCATCGCCGTATAATTTCCGGCGATTAAATCAAACAACACTGTTGTGCTTAGACTGAGAGGAGAACGTTCAAAGCAAACTGAGCTAATTATGAAAAACATATTAGGTCATCAGCCTTCTGCTAATAGTATTCCAAAAAAATCCTTTTTTTAAAAAATGTCATCACGTTACTACAACAAACGTTAATGTATCGTATTAGTTATTCGGGAGATATACTGATAAAAAGCAACGATTAAGCAAAAGACAACAGGACCTCGACTCTAAATATTTTCCAAATAAAAATCTGAAAAGTGGTATGGTGGTGGCAGCATAATGCTGTGGGATGCATTCTTCAGGAGAGACAGTTAAGTTGGTTTGGTAGAAATTCAGGGGAAAATATGTCATTCTATACTTATACTCCACTTTGTGTTGGTGGATCACATAAAATCCCAATAAAATTCACATTAGTCTGAGGTTGCAATGTGACAAAACATGAAGAAGTTGAAAGGATTTAAATAGTTTTACAGGAACTGTCAATCCACCCACCAATCTGATCTTCTAGATTCCTCACAGAAACCAAGTTGCTCCCTCGTTCTAACAAATTCAGATGCCTAAATATGATAATAAATTTCAGTTTTCACTGACTCTGTTGTGGCAGAGACACACACAAACACAAGCGCGCGTGTGCGCGATGAGGGAAACACCTGACCCGTCTCGGCAACATAAGCTGATTACGCAAGAGAGGGACACAATTAACAATAATCGATTTATACAACCCCGCTGTCAGTGCCAAGCAAACAGTGAAGGTACAGATGGAGACAGAGAGATGGGGGTTGTGTAACAGGAAAAGCCTGAATCCACCTCAATGACAGGAAGGTGCTGTCCTAGACAAAACCCAGCGGCATCAAAGGAGAAAAAAAAAATATGGATGTGTCTGCCATCAAACCAAATTTGGCTGTATTTGCTATAAAGAGGAAAAAAAATCTCATTGACAACAATGATAAGAAAATACTGTTTAGAGAAATCGCCCCAGATTGAATTGCGGTTCAACTCACAAACATCTTCAGAGGATAAATATGCAGCCATCCTTTTACCATATAAGTAAGAGGAAAAAAGTAAAAGATAGGATGCTGTTTATTTCGGATCCCCTTTAAAGACAACCTGATCCTTTGAGGAGCCAGTTGTTTCTCCGACACTGACCTGTCTGGGGCACTTTGGCCAGCAACAACATCAACCTCCTGTACTCCTGGTACTTCTTGTTCTTGGCTTCCCTCCTGTCAGGAAAGAAGAAGGAGAAGAAGAAGAAGAGAAAAAATGAGACTTGAAAACAAACAGACAAATGAGTTTGTGTATTAAAGGAAGTTTGAGGCCCATTTCAGATGTTATCAGTGCTGCTGTTTGATAGTGAGAAACTCCATGTCTGGGTGAAACATTTACAGCTGCCAGCAAAATACAAGCCGTATGCATTTTCTATTACAAACAAAACATTATTTTTCTAAAGTTAAACTGCTTACATACTGCTACAACCTTTAAGCGTACAAGTGCATCTCTGTAATTTGCAGTACCATCAAGAAGCAGATTTATTTAAATAATTACATTCAAAAAGTGAAACTCACAGACTCCAGCTGCAGCCCACACCTTTCCATTCACCAACAAATCTCTTAAATGCGCTTCGCTTCACAATCCTCTCAAGGCTGTAATCTCCCCTATTGATATTTCTTTTTTTTTTCTTGCAGCAGTTTTTCCTTCCACTCAACTATCCACTAATAAGCCAGCTTCTACAGGAATGACATTTCATGGCTCATGCTCCTTGTGGAGGTTGTCAGTCTGCTATAGTAAACTATAAAATAACATTTCTTTGTTAAAACATTTTCTAAGGTCTTATGTAACTTTCAAAAATTGTTTTGTTTTATTAGTTGTAAATCCTAAATATCAAAATGAACAGAAATGAAGACTAAAAAAAATGCTAGTTCCACTTTCTAAACTGAATAACAAGAAAAAAAGATTTTTGGATTATATCTGGATCTCCAAAACACTTTAATGTAATTTTATAAAGAGTGCTGGAAGGATTTTGTCTTCTGCTAAAGGTGTACCTAATGTAACAAAAACAAAACAAAACAAATGCATTCATTTGGTGTCTGAAAAACATCAATTTTATGTTGAAAAAGATGCAGAAGCTTTGTGTCCTTTTCCTCTGATGTCTTTCAAACTCTGTCTGTGTAGTTTTCAAACAGTGGTACTGACAGAGTTTAAAAGAAGGTGAGATTTGTTGTTGCTGATGTGGAGAAGGGCCCGATTACCCCAAGGAGAGAAAACACAGACAGTCGATGACTGTAACCCAGCCTGAGGCCAGTAAGGCTGGCACAAAGAGTGGAAATCGTTTTGGATCCAATGTCACAGACGACTGGAGGGAAAAAATAAAACTCGCCCTCGCCACCTTACATGTTCTGTTTTGTTTGTGCATGTTTGCGGTTCGTGACAGCCAATCATGAAAGAATAAAAAGATCCATGGCATTGATGGTCTCTTGTGTGGGGACAATCCAAAAAAAGGAGGAAAAGGCATAAAAACCTGTAAATATATTTTGGTTTTCTGCCTGAATGTTATTTCTTTGTACCAATCCATGGCCGCATTGATCCTCAGGAGACACATCTCCTAAGCTTATAAATCAAATGCGCTCCTGTGCAAACTTACTGGATTGTGGAGCAGTATTTGAGCAGCAGGAAGTTGGACAGCCCTTGCAGAATCGGCTGGCTGTGCAGGGCGACAAACTGCTCCCGGCAGATCTGACAGGAAGGAAAGGGAGAGTGGGGGAGCGAAGCGAGGAGATGTTAGTTTTATCTAAGGACTTCATCAGAAAGAAACACAAACCAGCTGAGCAGCTAACAGGTGGGCAGAGGTGAGACAGAGCAGAGTGGAAGTGACAACAGAAAAAGTACTGCTCTGTCAACAAAAATAACACACTTTTACTCTGTGCTGTCTCCACAACCTATTGCTTAAATGTTTTTTTTTTTCCTTCAGTTTTTGTACTGCAGACACTACATGGTCACGCCTGGAACAAAAATACTGCATTTTCAACAGGGTACTGACGGATTCTATGTTTTGAAATTTAACACTTTCCCAGAGGAAAATTTCAAAAGTTTTAAATCTCGAGAGAGACAGAAACTGTGAGGACATGTGTGTGAAAACACTGACAGCCTATGATTATCACCAGTTATAACAGTCATAACTGTTATGTGGTATGTGGTTATGTGAATGAATGTAACCTTTAGACAATGCGGACAGGAAATAACGTCTGGAAATGCAATTAGTTTTCCTGTTCTTATTTTCCATATTGATCCTTTTCCATATAAAGCACTTTTATTTATTTTACTAATAGTGGAGATTGAATGGTACCCATTTCTAGCAGTCTTTGGGAGAGACAGGGTGCACCCTAGACAGGTTAACAAAGAAGCAGAGAAACACAAAAGACAAACAACCACACAAACACACGCCCACACACACACCCCGACACACATAATGACAATTTAGAGACACCCATTAACCTAACAATCATGTGGGAGGAAGCCGGACAAGGAAGACATGCAGACACCATGCAGAAAGACCCAGGCTGGGATTTGAACCCAGGACCTTCTAGCTGCTAGGAAACAGTGCTACCACCAACCATGCAGGCCTTTAATGATAACAAAATCTAAAATACATCTGAATTTGTTAAAATCACCTGGATCATGGATAAAACTATGGCCAGAACATCAAACACTGTCTGACGTGTGAAACGTTTGTTCCAAGTCACGCACTGTTCCAAGTTTATGAAATCAACATTTATACACAGAATAAAGATTTGAATGACATGTCTTCAGTTAAGAAATATTTAGCTCATCAAACATAGTTCATATTTATTAAAAGGAGTGAAATAGCCCGCTTCAAATACGATGCTATCTTAGATTAAAAAAAATATAATAAAATGCATTTAAATAATAATAATAATAATTTTTACTTTATTCATCCCAGCAGGGAAATTATTTCGCAGTTACAGCAGGAGCTGTGTCTGCAGGCAGCCAGCTGAGCCGGCGCCATTAAAGAGACACTTGACAATCTGTGCAGTAGAGAGGAGGAGGTATAAACATTCCCATTACTGTGGATGTCTATAGTTCACCCCCTAATAGCCCCCCAACCTGCAATTCCAATTTAATCCCTGGTTATAACCATGCTAACCCCAAAGAAAAACAGACATTTGAGAAACTCTCATTGTACCTGAATGATTCATAAGTCAGAATTTCTGCACTCAGGTCAGATTAATAAGCAAACAGCAATATGAGGGCAAGAAAAACATTTACGTCATTCCTCAAAGCATAAAAACACAGCGCAAGTCGTCTCCTAACCATGCAAAGCCGCCCGCCACCCAATTAAAATCCACAGCTGTGCCCACATCTCCGGAACCATCAGGGAGGTCTCAGGGAAAAAAAAAAAAATAAATTCTATGCATTATTTGAATGATTTATGCAGCAAAAGTCAATTTCCTCATGAATTCTGAATTTTTCCGATTGGTCGGTCTATCATGCAGTAAATCCCGCTCTTGATTACATCCTGGGCAGGCTGCTCACAGCCCCAAAGTGAGTAAAAGAGGATGGAGAACAGACTGGTTATCATTTAAACAATTGCTTTAGATGATGAAGATATTTGGTGCCCGTTTGCTCTCCGGCTGTGTTCAATTACCTGTGTAACGAGGAAGGCATACGCCCCTCCAATCAAAAGATGGAGAACAAATGCAGTGAGAGGAGCCCGCCTCAGTGCCTTTAACTCCTTGGAGATCAGGCAAAGACATAAAACCGCGACTTTGTTCTGAAGGCGTCGCTACAGAAAATTGGGGCTTTGTGATAATTTGATCCGTTTTATTCCGCACCGTGTCTCAGTCTGGATCTGCTTTCGACATGCAGAGACAGGAAGGTGTTTATTCAGCTCGACATGCTCGGTTTGCTCCCTGCAGCCTGAAAATGTATGAGCCGGCGACAACTGGAAGTCTGTATCAGTGGCATCACTTAGCTGAAGTGTCTGCAATAGCAAAAGTGCCAGTCGCAAAAATGGCACAAATTGATTCGATTGCCTGCAACCTCAGTGTCTTGGTACTTTAAAAAAAAAAAACTCTCATCTTTCCTCTAACATCGAAAACAAAGCTCTGAGTGTTGAGTCACTTTTCGCCATCTTCAGCTTCAATAAAGCCCCCCAAAAACATCCACAAATAAATCATCAACACTGACGAATCGAGATCGGACAGGAGCAGCTGTGAACGGATGATAAGGTTGAGGACACAGGAGGTGACTGTAACGTAATACCTTGTTCATGGTGTCCACGGTGAGGGCGTGGGTCCAGAAACAGTCATGAACCGAGACGAATGTCAGACCGGCACTGAGAGAGGATGAGAGCAGAGGCAGTGAGGCGTTAGAAAACGTCTAAAAACCAGCCATAAATGTCAAAACAAAGCCAACATCAGTTGTGACTAGAAAGATCTCATCTCTCACAAATCTCTAACATTAACAAGGTCTGTTTTATGTGCAGCCATTGCTCTGACATTATGTTTACGCAAAAGTAAAAAGCTGCATATGTGAAAAATGAGTTTTGTGAGTAATGCCAGGACTAGATCTTTGTTTTTCCATGTTATGTTTTGAACAGTAATACCTGTAGCAGTGAAGTGAAGTCAGCATCATGTGTGTGGAATCCAGAGAGTGGATGAAGTTGGGCGGGAATGCATTCTTCTGTTTTACTGTGTCGGGCCTCCTGAAAAGCCACAGGCAACCAAGAGAACATGAAAAACTATTTTGTAGTTCAAATCCTGCAGTTCTTACGACGTCTAAGGATATCTGAGCTTACTATTCATAAACATTTGTCAGCAAATCTTTTTTTTGTTGTTTTGAGGTCATACAAGGACAGCGCTCGGTCTTACCCCATAACATTTTACAAGGCTGAGGCATACAGGGAGAGCATTTCTCATTCCCAGTTTCAGTCTAGTTTGACAAACTCCACATGCCTACTTTTAATTTCTCTTTTCATATGTTTATATTTTCAAGCAGAATCAAAGTCAAACTCCTTGATTGTGCGCACAAAGTTGGCGAATGAAGCCGATTCTGGTGTTTACAATTATGATGACAGGACAGAAAAGGCCTTTTTTTCAGGAATCACTCCTAAACAACAGCTCAGCATGTTGTTTAGGGGTGTAATGTTATTGTTACCATGGTGACCACACTATTTGCTACACTTCTCACGGTCACACGAGCTTTTTTCGTCCCGCTCACGCTGGGCGGTGGAAAGATAAATGTACGTCCTTGTCCACACTAGCAGCCAGTGGGTGGAAATGATGATGTTCTATTCGTGGCCCATGCAAACAAAAAGTCGTAGGCTGATGACAAAAATAAGAAGCAAAGCATAAAGACAAAAAATGATTTGGTTGCAATTATTTTATTGAGGATTTTGGTACAAATAATTGGGATTTTGTAAAAAGATTTTTTTCTTAACAGGATTTTTGAAAAGTAAATGTGATTAAATTAATGGCTGTGCGTCTTCAATGTGAAACTATATGATCGTATTAAAAGATGGATATTTTATGGATTTTTACACATCTTTAACAAGGGCACAAACTTTTTTCCATATTAGTATTTCATCCACAGTTACAAAAATTAAAAGGTGGATTTAAGAGTGTCTTGGGTTTGGTGATACATTAAAAGTCGGGACTCACTTCTATCACCAATAACGTATTGTGTCTTGGTATTTTGTTACCAACTTGGTATTTCGATTAGCTTCCTTAGTCAAAGAGCTAAACCCTTCTCTTCAAATCTAGCTCTCTAGCAATGGAGAACACATTTTCCTCCAAAATGTGTTTGTAATCCAAACCAACACCCTCTGCTACATCCCTTGTGTCTCAGCAAATACTGATTCAGTCTTTGTCTGTCTCTCTCTTTTATTATACCGTTTCTCCCCTTGACATTTTCTGATGGAGCCCTACTCACTTCAGTGTGCAGCGTCTGCTACAGTGTATGGTGCTTGTTTCAGGTCAGACTGAATGTCTCTCTGGTTCCTCCGTTTGTTTTGTTTGAGTGTGCGTCAACCTTTGGAGACGTCTCTCACTGCTTTTATAGTAAGGACACCTTCACGGTCAAATATTTACCGATATTCACTGTAAAATGTACCCTCTGTTATTTTGGAAAAAACTTTTCTAAAGACTTTATTGAAAAGTTTTGAAATCCTGACCTCCAAGAGATGAGTTCAGATCGTCTTGCAAATCTGAACTCATCTACTTCATTTGAGTAGATTCTAGAAATATAGCTCATGTGTGCTCACATTGTTTTGTTTTTTTAAATGTATTTATTTATTTTAAATAAAAAATTTTATATCGCTGCTTCTGGTGATGAAACCTGCAGCAAAAACAGCAACGTGTCAATCTTTCCCTTCCTGTATTCCCATTACCCGAGCCTGAGCCATTCAAATCCTCTGGGCTGCCACAGACCAGAACATTCCTCTAATGGAAATGCAAAGAGAGCAGAGAGAGCCAAAACCCAAAGCTGAAACACAAACACACAGGCAGGAACACACCACGGCAGTCTGTCACTCTCGTTTTTCGTCTGAGCAGGTTTTGTTTTTTGTTTTTTTCTTCTGGCCTGGAAATGTTAGCCTTCTGTCAGAGTGCTTTTAGTCCTGCTGTTCAGGGATCGAGCTGTGCGAAAAAACAAGACACCTGGATATTCATTTAAGAGCACGCTCTGCTGTGAAAACATGAGAAGCTTTGTCTGTTTTTCCTGATCCTTGGTTTGAGAGACACAATGCAAAGACACACGCGTAATCATGGACGGTTAAGAGATTTTCACTGTTTGATGGCTTTCTCAGTCTCAGCGCATATTAACACAAATATGTAAAACAAAAATGCATCAAATGAGAAGCTAATTTTATTTCTTCTGGGGCTAAAATAATGTAAAGCGTCATTATTCCATTTACAATAATGTGATGCCAAACTATACAGCATTTTAGCCTAAGCTAATTAGTGATCAGAGTCCTGAGTTGGGCTTATGAATACATATAAACAAACAACATAATGTAGAGGTTTAAACTTTAGACTTAAAGCCATGAATAATTCTCAAATCAAGCTTTTATCAAGATTTTAATCTTTATCTATTGCAGGCTTTTCTCTTCCAATCATGCTGCATTTACTCCACCAAAGATCTACCAGTAGAAATACCTAATAACACTTTGCTTTGCTGTTTACTGTAAAAAAACAACACAATGCATTTACTTCAGGCAAAATCTACCGCATGTTGCTCCGTCAGTACATAATCTAATGTTCTGCACACATTATTCATTACAAGAAGAAGAAAACCAATGAAAGGAGTCTTTATGTACGTCGTTTATGGAAAGTCTAATGAAATTGACTCATGAAGCAAAGAATTTATGAGGCTAATATTTTCCAGAGAAATTACAACAGCAACACGCCGCTTTCATGAGCTGGAAAAGTCTCCTACATGACAGGACTGATGAATAAAAGATTACTTCTACCATCTACTATAATAACTGCCAACGAGTTGAACCAGCAGATTCATAACTTTTAATTTTGCTGATTAAACACTCCTTATGACACAGACAATTTTCCATTTCAAAATATTTTTTGCTAACTTAATTTTCTTGGTATTTTCATCGATTTGTGGGACATCATGGGAATTTAAGTCCAGACATTCCACAAGTTGCATCCCCCCCCACACACACAAATCATGAAACAGCCCTGAAGGTTGCTCCTGATTCAGTGTTTGTGCTGTTATTTTGAACTCTTGACAAGCTAAAAATTGTTAAGATCTGGATCATCTTGATGACACCTTCATTTCACTAAATGGCCACCAAAATGAAATGTCAATGCATTGTTTGGCATTTATAGGAAACCCAATTCAAGAGCCATGCTTGATCCAGGTTTAAACCCAGAAGTACAAGGAAAAACTGCAGCTGCACAAGAACAATCATGAGGCAAATATGAATAAAATTTAAAACTCACAGTTTTATTTCTAAATGTATGTAAGAGGTACATTCATAAAACTTTGTTTTCCAGACTTCAGACATGGAAATTGATAAAAATCAATCCCCAGGAACCCTGCACACCATGCGGTCTTAACTCAGCAGCTAAATAGATGATTTGATACCCTGAGCTTTAGTAAGCTCTCATAATATTATGGTGGTTTGTAAAGACAAGAAGATACGTTTTTAATGCGAGACCAAAGCAAGTTGTAATGATGTTGTCAAGTTCCACTCAGACAGTGATGGTTTTGCTGACAGCAGATCTTCAATTTTAGTTAAAAAAGGCAGAGCTGTCTCCTTCCTCTCAACTCTTGACTCCCACCGCCCTCCTGCTCTCCCTCCACTCTGCCTGTTGTTTCATATTCACAAGGCAGGATCTGCAGAGTGGTGGATGTCAGAGTGAAGAGGACAGCTGTCAGTCTTTCTGGGCCATGTCTCCATTGCTCTGCCGCTGTCATTACTTCATTTACCATTCCTGTCTCTCAGTCTGTCTCTCTTTGTTGTGTTTTGCTCCTCTCACCTCTTATGACTCCAGCTTGTTTCAAACTTTCCCCTCAACACTTAAGACATTTAATGCTCATCAAAGAGGAAGTAGACTTCATTTTGAAGCTTCGTCTTTAAAACTTATCTGAATCAATGCGGTTTAATTCATATAATTGTTTTGTTAAACTTATTAATGTCTAGAGCAGCTGCTAGCTTTAGCAGCTTTAAGCCAACAAAGATTGGAAGTTTAACAGAGCAGGCAACACGTTAACATTCCCTTGTGATTACCAGAACAGATCTCTTTTAACATCGATATGAATTAGTTTGTGTTGCCGCTACAGAGCTTTTGCTTTTAACCCAATTATTTACTAAAACTGTGCGTAGCAATCACTAATGCAAAATGCAAATGTTTGTACCATGTCAATGCTATCTGGAAGACAAGTTGGAAATTATAGACTGGTTTATTTTTTTTAGGTCACTGGAGTCGTTTTTTCCAAGACAAGTTTATCTGATTTGTACAGAAAGTGAAGCTCTTTTTTCCACAAAAACGGTAATATTGATCCCAACATAACATAAGTGTGGTACTGAACCAGTGTGCTACTGTTTAGGGTTAGTCCACCAATAAAACCGTTGTGGGCGCACATTTGAAACTGCAAAGTTTAGTTTCATTTTTTTTGGTCTAAGACGACAATGCTTTACCAATCATAAAAAACTGTCAGCTCATCCAGCAGATTGCACGAGAACCCAGAACAGCAACAAAAACACTGCAGGTCTCACTTGCCTCAGTTAATGTGGGTCTTCACAATTTAAAAATAAGAGCAGGACAAAGCAAAAATGAACATCTTGATAATGATGATGATCCCCGAGACTTACTCTGTAGACTGTCAAGACTAAAATCGACCTTTTAGGAAGGTGGACAATTCTCTTATGAATGGTGCAAAACATCATCATAACAATCAAACATGGTGATCAGAGGTTGATTTAATTCTTTCAGCGCTGGAGAACTGAACTGATTGAACCATAACTTCTACAGTACAATGATCCAAATTGTACTGGTAAGTTAATGTCTGAATAATAAAACGTAAATTACGATTTTGGAGTGGTCAAGTCAAAAACTGGGCATACATCTGATTCAGATGCTGTCATACAATCTTTCTGCTTAAACCCCCTAACTGACTGTTAGGTATAATAAACACTTGATAGGAGTTATTGTTGGCAAGGGCAGCTTAATGTTTAATGAAAATTACATTTTCTACATGGTTCTCCATTGGTTTGGATTGTCTTTACCTTGAAATATTCTGTCTCTATTTACCCATTTTTGTCAGAAAAACTTGTTAGATGGCCAGAAACATGTTGGGGTCCCCAAAAGATAAAAAAATAAATAAGAAATTAATGGAATCAGTGAGAGCTAAAACATTTTCCATGGGACAAAAACCAAAGTGTGTCCTGGAACCTGGAAGCTTATTCAAGCTGCATTTTGAAAACTTGTAGCGATAAATTCTACATGAAATCAGAAATCAATGCAGTAAACACCAGGTCTTTCTCTGCTCCTGTTCCAGGTCACTACGATCAAACTTACTGGTGACATTTTAGTGACAAATGTCACAAAGTGCTACAAGAGAGGAATGTGGTCTCACTGTATCTGCTGGGTCAGCGTTTATATAAGATCAGACAAACTGAAATAAATCTACAGAGGGACTTACTCTTTAGTGTCGTGGCTGATTTGGAGGTTTATATGTTGCATGGTACTCTTCAGCTGGAAAACAAAAACAGTGAAATTAATTTAGTGGAACAGTTGGTTAACATGGCCATTAAAGTATTAAGTAAAGAATAGGATAAATAAGGTCAGAATGTATTTATAACTACAATAGAAACTCATAGCACCAAAGCCAATCCCCCCCCCCAAAAGAAAAAAACCCATATTTTTAAACATCCCAAACAAAACATAAAAAGTGAAAAAAGATAGATTTTGTTTTCACTGCCATATGCAATTTTTGTAGAGCTCAAAATGTGGTAAATAAATGTTTCTTAATTAAAGTACTATTTGATATTTTGTAAAAATAAAACATGAACATGGGTTACATTGGCAGCATTTCGTTCAGGACATCATGGAGAAAATGAATTCCTGCTGCCGTAAAGACAGCAGTCTTTTGAGTCAATAATTTTGCACACATTGATGCTTGTTGTTCTCCACAGGTCACATCCTCCTTTATTACACACATCACCTGATATGTCTAAATCTAATACGTACTCCACTTTATACAGCTTGAGTTGGAGATTTTATAGTATACAATATAATGATGATATGGTCAAAATCCTCTCATGCCATTCCTGATAATAGTGTAAAAAGTGGTGTTTTCTACTCTAGGCAATACGTTAGCACATTTATTGACAATGCAGTTCCATATTGGCGTAGCACTCCTGAGAGAAGAAGTACGGGAAGAAGCGAAGAGAGCGCTATTATCCACTTGATCCCTATAACAAACCATCAGTAGAAGAGAGAGGAAAATTGACCAGAGCAGGCCATTTGCTAGTACATGCACACCGAGCTGGCTTCAAATAAACACAATTTAAATTCTGCTGTTCGTCTTCATTATACTGTGTTTCCTTTCTTCATTTCCAAAAGACAGAGGGCTCCCCTTGTAGCTGTACCAAGAATGAGTTTAGCCTAAACTCGGCAACGCTGCGACTCTCATCTCTCATCTTTTAGGCGACTCTCAACCCATAGATAAAACTGGCAACAGATAGCATACCTCCTGTCAATATACGCTCATGCTATTATTGTGTTTACCCTGAGCCGGGCCAACGGTAATGGATCCTAGTGTTTCCCTCTCCATTACCCCGCCTGGGCACATTTTAGTGATTTCACTGACGAAATGGAGCTTCAGCACTGAAAGGTCCAATTAAACTATATTCAGGGTGCCGCAAACACAGTTATCTGCACTGTAAATAATCAAAGTGCTTTTAGACATCGGTAGCAGGCTTCAGAGCTAAATTAGCCACAGTAAATTGAATGAACAGAAAATGTGTTTGTTTGTTCCCAGTGATTAATGAGGACTAATTTGCATCCATTTCCTTGATTTTGAGGTCAAGTACAAGTAGCTGCATCACAGACAGCCAAGTGATGATAATTAATCCATATTAAGCAGCATGCTGGATCCCCGGTAAGTTACTGCGTTGGGTTCCTCTGTTTGTTTCTCTGAGGGGAAATTGATTGATAAACTCAAATTATTTACTAAGCGGCTACAAATCTTAACTGTTGTGGAGGAGAGATTTTTTTTTTTATTCTAGATCCTTTTAAACATAATCCAGTATTGAAAAAAAAAACTACTGCCATTATGACTTAATGAAAAGAAAAAAGTAATTTAAATACATAAACTCAGTCGTGATCCAGATTGCTTGCTTGTTGGATAAATCTTCTTTCCACTTTCACATTTATTCTGGATCTAAAACGACGTCCCAGTAAAAAAGAAACCAAACATTTCTTGTTGTAAGCTCTCTTCTGTGTTGTAAAGCTTTTTAAACGCATCCCTGTCACCTGAAGAGGACATTTAAGGGGAGAACTGGACCCTTCGTCAGAAGTACACTCAGTGATCCTAAACATCGATTGTAGCCAAGTAAGCATTGAAAAAAAGGGTTGAAACTGCAGGATCAATACCTCTGGTTATAATAACATCTGATGAGGCTTCTGTAAATTGGTCACCCTCACACAAGCTTTGTTTGAGGAATTATTTCTAGATGAGTCTGTATTAGGTGTGAGAATTAACCACAAACGAGAACCATGCTGTTTTTGGACTTTTGACATTCAATGACAGTTTCAAAGCCCATAATGGAAATTTTTAACAGAGAATCGTACAATAAGAAACATTTAGGCATAAGCTAAATGACAGAAAAGACTTTTCTACATATGCGTTTGTTGCTTTGGGCTCCTTTTGTTTTCACAGAGCCTAGAAAAAAAACAACTAAGCTTTAAAGTATTTCTAAGGGATAGACCAAAGGAAAGAACTGGGGTATAACTCTTACCACATTTGTAGATGTAAAGATTGATAATTGTACTCATTATTCATTATGAAATTAATCCCAGTGTTGATCCCAGTTGGGCTGAATGGAGACTGGATTTATGTCCAGATTTTGAACTGGTTGTCCTTCAGAACTGGAGAGCTCCTTCAGTAGCAGACTGAAGGTTTTTGACAAAGTAGGGATGTATACACAATTATTTTATGACATATACTCCAACATTAGAGATGGTTATATTATAGTATATATTTTTTTTAGACAAATACACATGAGCAGACTATACTATATAATAAGCCATGCAGCTGAAAGTGTGTGCAGAGAGCATTAAAAAGGGAGAGCTAAATATAACATTGCCACTAGTGATGCTTGTCTAACATTAAATTACATTTTTCTTTTCATTATTTTTCATTTTTTATCTGCCATCATATACACTCTTGTCCAGATTATCCATTTCCTCTGACACCAGAAACCACTGAAACAGAGGTAGCTACTTAAGGGTTTCTACAGGGTTTACTGCTAACAACTTTCTTTATCTTTTTTTTTCTATGAAAGAAAAGACCACCTGAATACATTAAAGAGGGAAAGATGAACATAGAGGAAGAGAGGTGGGAGCAGCTGCACAAATGAAAGACCATTGAGCCTAGCTTTAGGGGGTCATAACGCTTCTCGCTTTGGTGGTTCTAGTCAATTGGTTAAAGGGGGCTGTGTGTTGATTGACAGATTCACACAATCAGAGAAAGCTTTAAGAACAGAAGCAAAGGAAGAAGGATAAATCCCATCACTTAGTGACATGGCTGCCATCTTAACAATCATGGATGTAGATGGACTGATGATGAGACAATCTGCCTTTTTCCCTTTAACATCCAATCTCCGGATGGACTTGCGTGAGAGGTATAAGGAGAAGCTTTGACTTTAAACATGGAACAGGTAAAAAAAAGTGATTCTTTTTTTAATGCGAATTATCATCTGCCATACTGTAAATCAAATCCCTACCTTGTATTATAATGTATGAAAGGGGCGTATGATCCGTGTAGGGAGTTGATTGAATCCATGCTGCTAAGACAGATGGAGACCTTGGATTGCCCTACGGTCAGATATGGGTTTCTAAAGTCAAAATCACTGTTAAGCTCCGGACGGTACAGATGCTCACAAGGTAACCGGGTAAAAGATAATTACTTCCACTCATCAGAGGAAGGTGAGCATCACATATCAATTATATATTACAGCAATATTTTTCTATTTTCCATCATCTTTGTTTCACCTAGCCACACCGCCGCTGGCCTATAGCTGTTCATATCCCCACTAAACATAACTTTTCTAGGGTGATACCATTACAACGCAAACCGCATATTTAGTTCGGCCCAAAATGCCACAAGATTCTGAAAAAGTCAGAAAAAAACCATGTAAGGCAACCGAATGGAATCACATTGACATTTACAGATACATTTCATGAATTTCAATGGAAAGCCACACGAAGAAAAAGCGCCATAAGGATGGAAGGAGAAGCATCCATCCTCTTAGCCTCTTAGTTAAGAGGCTAAATTCAAACGCACCACTCTACAATCTAAAATGTGGTTGTAGCATAATAAAATTTGAAAAGGTCTAAGGGATTTGAATACTTTTGTGAAGGAACTGTAAGCGATAGCAGCTTTTACATATGTGTCATAAAATCCATCCAAGGCTGGTGAAAGAGTCCGTTCAACTTTTGCGACCTCAGTGGGCTTGTGACACCAATCAGGCAAATTATACAGGCCACCAGCAGCTATCGTGTATTTAATAAAAACTTTTCCACTAGAGAGGCCGGATCAGTGAAACCCAGAGGAGACTAATTCTTCTCACACAGAGGACATTAGATCACGAGCCTTTAGTCACACTATAAACCCACAAATCCGGTCAAATCCAGCCAATCCATCTGACGATTCCCTCGAGTTAGCATCCGCTGAGAAAGATTATACTACAGCTACCCTGGGTGGAGGGGACAGTATATATATTTATAAAAAAACATGAGCCAAAGTGACCTCTGATTGGATTAGTGTTTTCTAGTCTAGTAAGGGGCCCTCTCCAAAGTCTGTTCATGGCCTTTTTCATCTTTTTCTAATTTTCCTACATTTCCCCTCAGATATACACAAACAATTCTCCTGCGACAAAACACCCGCTACTTTCACCTTATTTTCTGTTTTTTTCATTTTTTTCCACACAGCATTAATCTCCACCCTAGCCTTCTATCTACAGTGTAATTACTGATAACCCACAGGAACGCAGCGGCCCTGGATTTCAGATGCAGCGAGGAGACTGAGAGATTAAATTTAATCCAGCTATACTTTGCAAAGGTGACCTTTCTACAAGATGGTCTCATTTTTGTTGCCCAGTGATGCAACTGGATTAGAGAATTATTGAAGCAGATCAAGAAAATTATCAGTAAAATCTCATTTAACCTATTTGTTTGTTTACTATTTTGTTTATTTTTAGGCCTTGAAGGGAAAAGGAGCATCTTTCTGGTCCCTTTTGTAAATCAAAAGAAGGAGGTCAGATCAGGGAAAGAAAATCACTACCAACAGCGAGAGAGAGAGAAGCTCTCTCAGGGGATTTACCATCTGTCACTCTAAGTCATTTGCACCTGCTACCGCGGTGGCATTTCCTGTCTAAGACAACCTTATGCTTGAAGTCAGACTAAAAGAGCAGTTTGTATGCTGAGCAAGCTCATGAGTTACTTATCTGATCGGCAACATGTCCGCCTCCGCCCTTCACGTCATTAACAATTAAGAAGTTAAGAGGTTACCGTTTTTCCCTATTCATACAGACAGGAACACTTCCCGGTTTGTATAACACACACGAAGCTGTGTTATCTGCAGACACGCTGGCACACAGTCATCATGTTATATCTCCAAGATGTGTTACTGTCAGGATCTCCATAGCGACAAACAAAACAGGTCATGTTGCTGAGGTCTATTAAAGTTGCACCACTTAAAATAATCGCAATACACCATCGGTGGCGCACTCCGGCAGCAAACCCAGAGAGATTCGGAAAGCCCAAGACGAACACGGCATCTACAAAAACACAGCTTAAAATCACGGATGAGACACTGATGCAATGGGAAGATTAAAACTTGTATTGATTGAATAATTTTGTGAGTCTTATTTCCTCTGGAAAAAAAGCTGCAAAGGATATAAAATAAACAATTGTATTTCTTTTGCTTGTTTTAGTTTTGGTTAGTTTTGGTACTGTGCTGTTTTTGTAGTACTTCATAATAAAGCTGGAATGGAATGGACAAAGCAAAAAGATTTTGCTCTGACAAGACAGTCAGCACAAATTTAGACTTTCAATAAAGGTTTAGTTGAACAGGTTAAAAGTGTAGAAATACTTTTACAAGAAGCAGCACCTGACTGACTACTTTCAAATATCTGTTAAATCAATTCTCTGCAGTGGAAAGTCAGTACTATGGTGAGACTTACCACTAAATTGCGTGTGCGGTGATAAGGCTGAATGATCGGTAAACCCAGGGGTGTCACCCACTCCACAGTGTAGCCACACTTGGAGATGAGCCTGGCACTTTCTGTCAGCCAGTCCTGCAACAGAAGGACACCAGCAGTGGTAAAAACAACAACAACAACAACAAAAATAGAGGATACATACTGATGAGTAAACTCAGAGGACTTTCAGTACCCGGGATCCGCTAAATATTTGCTATGCGCATATGGTCGTATCCATGCTTGCATGTGCGTGTTTGTGTATGTAAACTTGTTCAAATCACTGAGTTCACTGAGATAAAGCTGTCATGGTCTGCTGGATCAAAATTTAATAAATCAGACCCATAAATAGATCCTCTGGTACATTTTCAACCACAGAACACAGAAACGTCAGCCAGCTACTGCGTCAAGAAGCGATCTTTGGATTTCAGCCCTAAGTCTGCTGTTCTGCTTTAAAGACAGGCCAACAACTGTGGCGGGGTTGTTGTGGAACAGGTCAGAAGCTGACGCTCGCTATAAAACCTGCAATCCTGCCTGCACAAGTGTCTGAAACCATTTTCCAAAAAAGGAAGCTTTACTGCCTCACCACACAGATGCACACAAACAGAAAGATTTGTGCTACAACCAAGAAGTAGAACTTGAAGCAACTCAAGTGTTTCTGCAAAAGAAAGTATTTGAAGCAAAGACACTAAAGTAAAAGAATAACTACATGGACATCTGTCAGTAAATTCATGGAGGCTAAAGGATAATGAATGTGGGGACTGGACACATGGTCAAAGCAGAGTTTAAAGCAGAGCCAAACTCATTTTCATTTTGGCCCATATAAAGGTCACAAATGTCATCTTCCTAACTTTTATGTGAGTGATATTAAACTCACAAATCTTGTACAGTATATGACAAAGTACATACTGTTGGTTGGCAACAAAAATGTTTTTTTGTTTTTTTTTCTAGGTTTGATGCCTTCAATGAAAATAAACAAGGGGAAAAAACCACATCATTTGTATTTGACCCCCACATCACTGATCACAGCCAATTGAAACAGACAATTGGATTGGCAAACCAACTAAATCCAAAACATTGAAATTGTTATTTTCACTCACCATCTCCATTTTAATGAAACATTACCTAAATCAATTGAGTTTTTGAATATAAAAGGTACCAACACTAGGATTTAAATTAAGGATAAATTTTAAAATTAATGTTGAGTTAGTTTGTTGTCATAGTTTTAAACATATTTCACAATGAAAATTGACATATTAAAAGGCAAATGTAAGATCTCACAAGGTCTAAATAAAGCAATCGATATGTAGCAACTGACTCCCAACTGAGAGGTAAGAATGATTGCAGTATTTATAGCAGTTCGCAATATGAATGCTGATTAAGTCCTTCAAACTGCATAAATTTAAGACGAATGCATATTTTGTGTAACTTTTCAGCTAAATTGAAGCTCTTTATTGAATAAAGCAGTTTTTCTAGTTTTGAGTGATCCAAAAATGATCACTCAAAAATTATGAAGTAACACCTTAGGAAAAAACACCTCGTAATACAGCTAGGTGCTTTTTGCAGTTTATGTAAACCAATCTTCTCAACAATTAATTAAGCAATGTGTAAGAACAAAGTTGAAAAACAAAGATTTTAAACCAGGTCAATCAACAGTGGACCCTGATTGTAACGTCTCCCCTAGCAACACATTATGCGTCGACATAATGTCTTCTCAAGAAAACCCCTATTTACAAAATCCTCATGTCAATCTCATTGAGCAGCCGGAGGATGTGCTACATCAAGCCTCATCCACATGGGATTTAACTTGTAGCCCTCAGGACCTTCGAGATCCACTGCAACTACGTGACTTAGAAAGGTGGACGGTGGATTTATTTGGAACCGTTTCTCTTTTGTCTTTTTCAGTGAGGGAAAAGTGGAGAAACAGATGGAGGCACAATGTCTAACAACTGTTAGACTATTGGAATAAAATACCAGTTAAATGTTTGCATGGTTGAAACTGGCTCACCTGAATCTCTCTGGTTCCCGTAAACATCTCCTTCAGGCCACTGAACACCAGGCGCACAAGGTAATGTGACGCATCCCATACGTGCTCCTGAAACGCAAAAAAATAATAACCTCTTATTCAAGCTACATCTAAATAATTAATGAAATTAAAATTATTTTCTTTTTGGCTCATAGTTACTATTATTGTTGAACTTAATGTAGCAAATCCAAAGTGTAATGGAAGTAATGGATATAAATTGCAGGACATTGGATTGCATTTATCCTCATATTACAGCAACATGATCTCCACAGTAGGTGCTACCTCCTGCTCAAAGCACATCCCCACCGTAATCAGTCACAATTATAGGCCCACCCAATTCCCTGTTAGAACCAATACAGGATATTAAGCAGAAGTCATTTAGAACACTGCTGTGAGGCTTATGTGCTGAGAGGCGTTCTGCTGATGCCCTCTATGTGAAATGTGTCATTTCCTTCAAGTATTTTTAAGATTAAGTTAACTGTAGGACAGATAATAAGCATTGAATGTCTGACAGATAACCATTCCCCTACCCAGGAAGCAATTATTCACATGAAATCCTTTTATGTCCAAAGAATAGTGATCCTGAACTAAAAATAGATTTAACGTAAATATATAGACACAATATCAAGCAGAAGAATTGTTGGATGAAAATCTTAAACAGTCGAAGTGCATAAATGTTGAAAACAACACGTCTGACTCATTTTGGCAAGATTTGATTTGTTCATTTCTGGCCTCAAAACATCAGTAAACAACAGGCGCAACATGCTTGCATACAGCAGACATTCACTGCACTGTTCAGATTACCCTTTGTCTTACTACAAACTCAAGCTTCAAGGGAGTTAATTGGGAGGGAGAATCACTCTGTGTAACCAGGTGAATATACTTTTCCATGTCAGAATGAGCGGACGGGTGGAAAAACCTGGAACCAAATGTTTTTTTCTACTCTTATTTCACACATTTCCATATTTTCCAGACTATACAGAAACATCAGAAATTCAAAGCAATTATCAAAAATAAAAATAACAAAACTATTGCTAATTATAGGACCTGATTTAAACAAGATCATTTGCTTGTTTTCTTTGTTTAATTTGTTGAACATGAACCATATGTAGGAGCATTAATCTCAATCGGAAAATGTGCTTTATAACAGATTCTAACTTCTACAGCACAAAAAAACTATACAGAGAAGCTCGTTTTCAATAGAGATATTGTACACATGATAGCGTGACATAAAAAAATGCTCAAGATATTGTGCAGCATCAAAGTAAATGTCAGATTTTTGGTCCATGCATCCAAGTCTTTTAAATGTTCCTTGGTTATAATTAGTGCAGGTGCTTCAACTATTCTATTCAGATTAATTGATTAATTAATTACAGAAAAAAAATGTTACAAAACAAACGCTTCTAATCTCCTCGTGCAATGTAAGATTACATGCCATTTGGACTTTTAAATTAGTGAATATTAGTTGTCCTTGTTAAAATATTTGAATTTTTTCTCCGACATAATTACATGAGTTTAGAATTACATGAAGCACAAAGCTGTTGGTTTCTCAGTGAATATGAATATGTGTGTTTGAACGAACTATAGAATGAAGGCACAACATTTTTCTGATTTAATCACTAATGAATTTTAAAGAAATTACAAAACTTTGATTGTTGTGTTAAATACAATTCAGTTAATTAATTGCAAAGCATCAAAGTAATTAAATGGATTTACGGTAATTAAATTGAGTCCCACATCTAATTTTATAGCAGGTCAGATCACAATGATAAAAATGACTCAAGTTGCAATAATACTCCCTGTGTAAGTAAAAAAAACCTGGGAGGAAAAAGTAAGAGACCCTCATCGTCACATCACATTGATTAAAGGCTAAAAATACAAGTGAACAGTGTGTTCACTCATCACCAGCTCAACCACTACTGTACCTTGGGAAACTCATCAATCTCCTTTAGCCTCTTCTCTATCTGCAGGCGCCCTCCGTAACGAGTGACTCCGTACACCACAGTCATCACCGTCTGTTTGACCACCTTCCTGCTGATGAAGCCCTCCAGAACCTGGGCGATCTTCAGGCCTTTTGCAGCATCGCGAGTTCGCAGCTCTTCGACCTGAAACACATTTTTTGGAGACAGAAAAATGTCTTCTATGTCAGTCAAGCTATTAAAGGGAATTTGAGAATATCGTGCTTTGCACATAGCATTGTAATGCTTTTGTAATTTTAACCCTTTGTCTTACTACAAACTCAAGCTTCAATGGAGTTAATTGGGATTTTATTATAGACATAGTGGATGCATTAGATGCATCTTAATCCCCTGATAATCCACATATTTGCACATCTACATTGCAAGAGAACACCAGGTAATGATATTTAAAGAGATCACACTAAAATCCTGCTCAATGCCTCACGTTTTATTTATGTTTGGTATCTAGTCAACTCTAAAATATTTCATATATTCAAAATATTTCACAAACACATCCTACCATCTGAGATGCATAGCACTGAAAAATTGATTAATGGATTTAGAACCCCATGCATAAAACTGCTACATCTTAAGTCCACAAAGTAGTACTATAGCAGATCCTTCCTTCCAGCAGCTGTAAAACTATAACCAACATAGCTCCAAACTCAAGAAGTTCTTATATTCCTGTTGTTTTTTTGCACATCCTTGTTGTTGTTTTTTTCACTTCTTGTATGTAGTATGTTCTTTTTCAATGCACAAATATGTAAGAATATTTTGTTATTTCTTCAAATGATCAAACTCAGTTTCAAATTTTTTTAAATCTTGGTATGCTTAATAATAATTGTACAGTATATTTCTCCTATGTTGTAAATTTGTCCTCACTGTACAGTCTCTAGTTCTTATTTTTATGTACTTTTTAAATTTGTATGAATATGCATGCTTCTACTTACCGTTAACTTGCTGCTGTTACATCTGAATATCCCCACGTTAAAGAATATTTTTATTCTATTCCATTCTAGAAACTGAATGCATTTGAGACATGCAGCTCTCACTGTATGTCTCAAATTACGTGGCTATTACCAGAGAGAGACACAAACTTGCCCTCATGAATAAGAAAGATTTTTTTTTTATTCCAGTATGGTCGTTTAATGCTTGATGTCATGAACAGTATAATCTAATAATAACTGCAAAGCCCAGATGAAGACAAAGCCCACCAAAACAGAGTTCTGCAGCAATCTCAAATGTATAGAGTTTAGTCTGAAGTTACAGTCACTGCCCTTAGAGAAGCAGAGGCTTGGCCTTGGTTCAGTTCAAATCCTGTTGTTCTGAAATGCCAGAAAGTCACAACTGGGACCAATTTAAGTGTTTCTGCAACCTGGGTGCTTTCATGCATACACATACATAAACTTTAAAACTTTAAAAGAACAACAAAGTGTCTTCTCTCTCCCTCAACTCTGACACAGAGCAAGAGAAACTAAGCACTTTTAAATGCAAGACCTAAACTTAGAAACCTAAAAAATATTCTCCATGCTCAGCTTGTCACTCACTTTGGGACTTAGTGAGTCATCTGAATAATAACCACTTAGCAACTTCAGCGTGCCTCGTAAAATCCAGTGTCCTGTTGTGTAACGTCAATTTTTTGCAGTGTAAAGACTGGAACTAAATGCTGGTAAATTACACAAAAAGCCCACCACTGCTCACCTGCTGTGCTACGCCGCTGTATACATCCTGGGGCACCTCGCAGGGCATGAGGTTGACTGAAGTCGCACCGATAACATCTCTGCCAAGAGCAGCATAGTGCTGGAGACCGTTGCAGGAGCCGTCCTGAAAGAGAAAAGGCTCGTTGATGAACAAGGCAGTGAAGGACTGAGTATTCATTCATCCACTCATTCAACCTTTACTTAACCAGGTGGAGTATTAAGAATGAGTTCTTATTTACAATAATGACCCAACAGGGAAGGGAAACATATAGTAAAGACAAATAACAATATTAAACAATTTCACAGTCAGCAGTCACATGCATTTTTAACCCTATTTATGCCTCAAGCAATAACCAACACGACCACACCAAGTAGAGCTGTCAAAATAAAATAATAGGAAGATTTGGTAAAGATAATATTTCCTCCTTTGAGACACCTGTTGGAATTTCTGCAAGTATTTTTTATTTTATTTTATTTTTTTTCTCAGTACCTGGTGAACAGGAAATTGAGAGACAAACTTAGTTGGATCGGGTGACCTGACGGCGTTGGCTATCTCCATGCAGCAGGCCAGTGCCTGCCATGGCTCATCGGCCTCCATCCACCATTTTTTACCCTAAAAAGAGACAAAAAAAAGACACACACATTACAGATTGCTTAGATAAACATATGCAGAAAATATCGGTTACTGTTTGTTCTACACAATTCGTGTATTTAGTCATTTTAAAGAAATTTCTACCAGCAGGATTTCTGCATGTTTCACCAACTCGTATTTAAGACCACTATGAATGAAATTTAAGACCTACTGTATATCTCCAAAAAAACGTATGAACTTTGTCCAGCCAAGTGGCAATAAATTTGCCAGTTCGGACCCATAAGAGACCCCAAAAGTCAACTTTTGGGTTTATCCCATGACAGTTACCCATAATAGATCTAAATAAAAAAGCTAGCTAGCCAGCAAGGGTATGTTGGCAGTGAGTTAGCAGTAGCCTCAACCATTTTGAGTCACAGAACTTAACGAAGATGTCCGAGTGTGACTCAGGCTTTTGTTTGACAGAAAAGTCCCACGAGAAAAAAAAACAGATAAAATATTCCTTTCATACATGAATTATGATCCTTTGTGTCAGAATTTTTTTTCCATCCATCCATCCATCCATCTTCTTCCGCTTATCCGAGGTCGGGTCGCGGGGGTAGCAGCTTCAGAAGGGAGGCCCAGACTTCCCTCTCCCCAGCCACTTCTTCCAGCTCCTCCGGGGGAATCCCGAGGCGTTCCCAGGCCAGCCGAGAGACATAGTCCCTCCAGCGTGTCCTGGGTCTTCCCCGGGGCCTCCTCCCGGTGGGACGTGCCCGGAACACCTCACCAGGGAGGCGTCCAGGAGGCATCCTGACCAGATGCCCAAGCCACCTCAACTGGCTCCTCTCGATGTGAAGGAGCAGCGGCTCTACTCTGAGTCCCTCCCGGATGACTGAGCTTCTCACCCTATCCCTAAGGGAGAGCCCAGCCACCCTACGGAGAAAACCCATTTCGGCCGCTTGTATCCGCGATCTCGTTCTTTCGGTCATGACCCAAAGCTCATGACCATAGATGAGGGTGGGAACGTAGATCGACCGGTAAATCGAGAGCTTCGCTTTTTGGCTCAGCTCTCTCTTCACCACGACGGACCGGTACAGCGCCCGCTTGACAGCAGACGCTGCGCCAATCCGCCTGTCGATCTCCCGCTCCCTTCTTCCCCCATTCGTGAACAAGATCCCGAGATACTTAAACTCCTCCACTTGGGGCAGGACACCCCCCCTGACCCGGAGAAGGCACTCTACCCTTTTCCGGCTCAAGACCATGGCCTCGGATTTGGAGGCACTGATCCCCATCCCGGCCGCTTCACACTCGGCTGCGAACCGATCCAGCGAGAGCTGCAGATCACGATCTGATGAAGCCAAAAGGACCACATCGTCTGCGAAAAGCAGAGATGAGATCCTGAGGCCACCAAATCGGATCCCCTCAACACCTTGGCTGCGCCTAGAAATTCTGTCCATGAAAGTGATGAACAGAATCGGTGACAAAGGGCAGCCCTGGCGGAGTCCAACTCTCACCGGAAACGAGCCCGACTTACTGCCGGCAATGCGGACCAGACTCTGACACCGGTCATACAGGGACCTGACAGCCCGTATCAAAGGGCCCGGTACCCCATACTCCCGGAGAACCCCCCACAGGGCTCCCCGAGGGACACGGTCGAACGCCTTCTCCAAGTCCACAAAACACATGTAGACTGGTTGGGCGAACTCCCATGCACCCTCCAGGACCCTGCTGAGGGTGTAGAGCTGGTCCAGTGTTCCACGACCAGGACGAAAACCACACTGCTCTTCCTGAATCCGAGGTTCGACTATCCGACGGACCCTCCTCTCCAGGACCCCTGAATAGACCTTGCCAGGGAGGCTTAAGAGTGTGACCCCTCTATAATTGGAGCACACCCTCCGGTCCCCCTTTTTGAACAGGGGGACCACCACCCCAGTCTGCCAATCCAGGGGAACTGCCCCCGATGTCCATGCGATATTGCAGAGTCGCGTCAACCAACACAACCCTACAACATCCAGAGCCTTAAGGAACTCCGGGCGGATCTCATCCACCCCCGGGGCCTTGCCACCGAGGAGCTTTTTAACCACCTCGGCGACCTCGCCCCCAGAGATTGGAGAGCCCAACCCAGAGTCCCCAGGCTCCGCTTCCTCAGTGGAAGGCATGTTGGTGGGATTGAGGAGGTCTTCGAAGTACTCTGCCCACCGGCCCACAACGTCCCGAGTAGAGGTCAGCAGCACACCATCCCCACTATAAACAGTGTTGGTGCTGCACCGCTTCCCCCCCTGAGACGCCGGATGGTGGACCAGAATCGCCTCGAAGCCGTGCGGAAGTCTTTCTCCATGGCCTCTCCAAACTCCTCCCACACCCGAGTTTTTGCCTCAGCAACCGCCCGAGCCGCATGCCGCTTCGCCCGCCGGTACCCATCAGCTGCTTCCGGAGTCCCACAGGCCAAAAAGGCTCGATAGGACTCCTTCTTCAGCCTGACGGCATCCCTCACCGAAGGTGTCCACCAACGGGTTCGAGGGTTGCCGCCGCGACAGGCACCGACAACCTTGCGGCCACAGCTCCGATCGGCCGCCTCGACAATGGAGGCACGGAACACGGTCCACTCAGACTCCATGTCCCCCACCTCCCCCGGGACGTGTTCGAAGTTTTGCCGGAGATGGGAGTTAAAGCTCCGTCTCACAGGGGATTCCGCCAGACGTTCCCAGCAGACCCTCACAACACGTTTGGGCCTGCCAGGTCTGACCGGCTTTCGCCCCCGCCACCGGAGCCAACTCACCACCAGGTAGTGGTCAGTGGACAGCTCCGCACCTCTCTTCACCCGAGTGTCCAAGACATACGGCCGCAGATCCGATGAAACGATGACAAAGTCGATCATCGAACTGCGGCCTAGGGTGTCCTGGTGCCAAGTGCACATATGGACACCCTTATGCTTGAACATGGTGTTCGTTATGGACAATCCATGGCGAGCACAGAAGTCCAGCAACAGAACACCGCTCGAGTTCAGGTCGGGTGGGCCGTTCCTCCCAACCACGCCCCTCCAGGTCTCACTGTCGTTGCCCACGTGAGCGTTGAAGTCCCCCAGCAGAACAAGGGAGTCCCCAGGAGGAGCACTCTCCAGTACCCCCTCTAAGGACTCCAAAAAGGGTGGGTAATCTGAACTGTCGTTCGGCCCGTAAGCACAAACGACAGTCAGAACCCGTCCCCCCACCCGTAGGCGGAGGGATCCTACCCTCTCGTTCACCGGGGTAAACCCCAACGTACAGGCGCCGAGATGGGGAGCAACAAGTATGCCCACTCCTGCCCGACGTCTCTCTCCCTGGGCAACTCCAGAGTGGAAGTATGTCCAGCCCCTCTCAAGGAGACTGGTTCCAGAACCAGAGCCATGCGTCGAGGTGAGACCGACTATTTCTAGCCGGAACCTCTCGACCTCACGCACTAGCTCCGGCTCCTTCCCCACCAGAGAGGTGACATTCCACGTCCCAAGAGCCAGTTTCTGCAACCGAGGATCGGACCGCCAGGGTCCCCTCCCTTGGCCGCCACCCATCACACAGTGCACCCGACCCCTTTGGCCCCTCCCACGGGTGGTGGGCCCATGGGAGGGGGAATTTTTTTTCCATATTTTAAAATTTTTTTTCCATTTTTTAAAAATTTTTTCTTAAGGCATAAAAAAGGTAGGAATTTTTTTTTGTAAAAATAATTGTTTTTTTTATTTTTATGTGATCAATTGTAATTTTGTCCAAATACAAAGTTGTTATTTGAAAAATACATCAGTAGTATTGTTCCTTAGGGGTTATCTGATGTCACAATATTTTTTTTACTTGCAAGAGTCGTCTACAGTAGAAGGAGGGACCGGGTCTGTTCTCAAGCTTTTTTGTCTGTCGGCCATATTGTATTTAACAAAAATAATTTCTTGCATTTGCAGCTGATGGCCAGTAGTTGATGGTATATTTTATGATGTATTAGTGTCCACTTCAGTGGTCTGTGTGCATTTATAACATAAAAATCCACAGGAAGCACAAGAAAATGGCTTTTAGATAGCTGTCCACTGTAGTGACCACTATGCATGAAAGGGATATACGAGACTAAATAGACCTGTCAAGACAAAATATAAGAAATGTGATAAACATATTAAGGGCCAACATTTTTTCAAATTAATATAAAGTATTTTAAAAACTTAAATTCATTTCAAAAGTAAGTTGGCCTTTAATATGTTAATCACAGCTCTTAAATGTTGTCTTTGCATTACTGTTTAATCTTGTGTATTACGTATCTAATACTAAGACATTTTAAAGACTTAATTTTACATGCATTAGTTTAAAACTTTGTGAAGCTGCGCAGACACCCTCTACCAAGCCAATTATAATTTAACACACTTTCTGGGAATAGTGATCAAAAAATGAAGGTGAACTAACGTTCAGAGGGTCGTCTGCAGAGTCCAGGATGTCCTCCAGGATGCTGTCGGCGTATTCCAGACGTCCCTGCAGTGAGCTCCTCTTCTTCAACCCCGTCAAATTGACCAAGTGAATCTTCAGCCAGTCCAAACCTTTGGGACCAAGAGGCTTCCCCTCAGCGAACATGAGCGTCGCCCGAGTCACATCACTTCCCAAGTGATTGAAATACGGAGGACATGGGTAGGTGCGCCCCCTGAAGTCCATGTTGTGGGGAAACCAGAACAGCTTGTCCCGCATGTGGTGGGCAATGGAGAGTTTATAAAGAGCGTCCATTCGAAGGCTGTGCATCTCGCTACACTTCTTCTTAGCATTAATCACCTCTCGTTTCATGTGTGCCTTCTCGCTGGCTAGGTAAGCGGGGTCTTGAGGGTTGAAGTGGGGTATTTTAGGGGCTTCTGACAGAGGCGGAGGGATGTCCAGCTTATCACTGCCCCGGTCGTTAAAGATCGAGATGATTATGTCCAGAATCGGTTTGTTGATCCTCCAGGCACAATTACTCAACTGGTTGAGCGAGTCAAAAACTGGGTGGAGATTCGGACACTTTTCCAGCAGTTCCTCGTGCTGCGTGGCCCCATGCGTGGTGCGCATCAGCTTAGCCGGGGTGAGCAGGTAGGCGCCAAACTTCTCCGATGTCCATGGCACGGGAGGGCATAGCATCGGCATCACTGAGGAATCAAAGGTCAGCGTGGTCTCCATGGCTTCCTGTTGCATCTGTGTCAAGATGGGGTGTGGCTTGATGAAGCCAACCTGAAGGGAAAACCAGGTGAAATGCAAATGAAGTCTGAACTGATATGTTTGGATCAGGAATATTTGAGTTGTTCATAGGAAAAAAAACTGTAAATAATAAAACATTTTAAAAAAGAGCTTGGGACTTTATTGCTTCTCAAAAGTTTAGCAAATTGTTGTTGACACCAATCAGTTTATCTTTTCCACATCTATCCAGGCCTGGGAAATACCTACACTTTTATCAGACTTTCCAAGAATGCATAACACCCTTTTTTTAAAATTATGTTACTCATATAAATATTCCCTTAAAGTTTAATGTAAAGTACCTTTCAGAAGTCATTGTTAGAGCAGATAGCTCAAGTAAGTTTGCTGTTATGCATATTGTGTCTAATTTTACTTAACATGCATGAAGCAGTGAATAAAAAGAGCTCCATTTGTTGACTGTAACCTGACAGAAACACCTCAGCATCACTCCAATGAGTCAAACCTTCATGCTGTGCAGTAAAATCATTAGGATCCCCCCTGATGGGTTAATCACTATGAAGAAAGGGGTTTGAAACTACAAGAATTAAACTTGACTAGAGTATGTCTCACTGTCACAGCGCATCAAGCTCAACAACCCACACATCTGCCCGTTTCTCCGAGTGTGGTCACCTCAGCCTGCTGCAGGCTCCCACGGCAGTAAATCAGCGAGCCAATTAAGGGGACACTGAAAAAAAAGGGATTAGGCTGGGCCCTATTCATCTTACTCAGCTGCTACCACCACCATTCCCCACCAGTGGAAAGTGGTTTTTATAAATCACCCTCCTAGGAGCTTCATGCTGGATAGAAGGGCGCTCAAGTGTTCAAGGTAACAGGCTTTCTGAACAATCTTTGCGACAAAAGTGAAGGTCAAGTCCTTAAAGGTTGTTCTTATTGTTTCTACTCCTTTTTTCTTTGTTAATGAAAAGGTCAGCTGTAAAGCTAGTTCACCAATAACGTTCTCAATTATTTAATGTAATTGTGTATAGTGACACTATCCCTAATTTAGGACCTAATTTGACGAATTGGGAGGGCTAAAAATGGAAAAGTTTTGTTCATTTGTTCCTTTATTTTTAATTCTTTGGAGAGTTTTTTCAGATAAGTTTTCAAAAGCTTCTTTAACTTTTACTCTGAGCCACTAAAATGTAAGACAAAAAGAATCCCAGCAGATGCAAACATCTGCTCCTAAACAGTAGTGATTTTAAAAAAAAAGGGTCATATGGCTCTATGCAGCATGGAAATGAGGGTGACGCAAACCCTTAAGAATTAACCTATACATTTTTTGATCAATTTCCAACTAATAACGACTAGTATAGTGTAAATCAAGAAAGTTGTCAGCATACAAATTCAAATGTTTGACACTGTGAATGTATGAATCCAAACAGATTTCCTTTATATTTCTCATTATCTATCACAACATAGTGACATCTATGAGTATCACAATTTTTATTTTATTTTTATAAACGTTACATACTGTAGCTTGAAAAATTGATAAACCTAGGCAGATACACTGTCAGGGACTGGCTCAGGATCAACTGGCACAGTCCTGATCAGGTTTTGGCATCCTGCTAAAAAACTGAGTGTGTGTCCAGCAGCTTTATAGTTACAGCTCCTTGCAGCACCGCACTGCAAGACAGGATGTGGTTCTCAGCATAATTTCAATATGATTCCTTTGAAAATCTAAAATCATCATAATGGGTCAGTAAATGCTGTTGGTCTATAAAAAAAATTTTCTTCACACTGCCACATTTGCAGTATCTTCTAATAACAAATACAATTCCTAGTTTAACCACTAAGGGTCACTGATAACTGTTGGAGTCGGGCTGTGCACATTTCCACAGTCCCTTAGGCATTCATCTAAAGTTTTGTGTGGAAAACAACCAACACGTTTTGAATCCAGTGGTGTTCTGCTTTGCGTAAGACTGACTCATTTGTTGTCCTCCATTTTGTTTGGTTTTGAAAAGTCAAATTTGCATTACAAACATCAACGCTTTGCTTTTATCAAACGTAATTGAAGGCGGTGGTGAAGCGTTCTGTATTTTTTGTCCTTTAAACTTAGCCCTCGTGAGTTGAAGAACAAGTAATTGTCTTTAAATGCAGAAAGTTTGAAGCTACAAGACAGTTCTCTTTTTGTGAACAGAGTGGAGTTGATGCTTTGTGAAGCTTGCCCAAGTAAATTTCAAGTAAGGTACAATTTTGCTAACAGTTGCAGGGAATTCTACACCAGAGGGGCTGCACATAAAAACGTGGGTCTGTACCTGTCTGGTGCTGCGGAAGGTATACATGTGGTAGAGGATGGGGATGCACTTTCTGTCATAGGCGGGGTTCAGGATGTCACTGTTAATTTTAAGATTCTTCACCATTATGTCCACAATGAAGGTTCCCAGCTCCAGCATTAGAACATATGGCCAACTTGTCTCTGCACCCTGGAGCGTGGGTCCTGAACTCTGCTCCATCTCCAGTTTACACCACTGCTCCCTTGGAAGGACATTGTACACCTGAAGGAAAACACCAGAACCTTTGTAAAGCTTTTATTTAAGTAATCTACATAAAGATTGCTAGCTTTGTTACACATCTACTGGCCTCAAAATTGGTGCATGAAAAAATAAAAGTGAACTAATAGCAGAGACAAGTAAGCAACACTTTTAGATGAGCTGCCTTAAAAAAATTATAATTGGCATTGTTTTAAACAACAAAGTCTGCATATAAATGACCTCAAATGGAAAAACAAGCACCTTAACAAACTTCCTGTCTTGCTAACAGCTAGAGTTAAACAAGCATCCGGCTTGTTATAATTGTGATAATTTTAGCATCTTCCCAAGGGTGTATGAAGCCATCAAAATACAGAGTTAGGGACAAGAGTGCAAACTCACATTAAAGCAAGACAGAAAGTCAAATAAGCTTCAAGATGTAACAGAGCTACTTGGTTTGCAAAGACAGAAAGATACAAAACTTTATAACAATGTTAGATAAAAAATAAATAAATACAAAAACATTTTGAATTTTCAATCAGGGCTAAACTGAAATCCAGAGTGCAAGAGCAGAGTGCAGTCCAAAATGCTATAAAAAAGGGTTAAATATGACCAATAAACCATAAAACATTGTTTTGTGGTGGATATGGTTAAGAAGCAAATTTTCTCCAAAATCATTGGGAATGTGCAATACTAATGAATGCTAAATGAGCTGCACTCAGAAGAACAATTGATATATATGTGCGATATGCAGCGTCACTACAAACTCACAACTGTGAAAGGTTTAGCTGAAAAGAGAAATTTCACAGAGAAGAAATTAAATCATGTCTACACTATAAGAAGATTGTAACAAAAACTGATTTTTTAAAGTTAAGCCTTGTCCCAATGAACCATTAACAACAAACATTCAGCAGCAGCATGTTGGGTTCCTGATTCAAATTTACTTTGAATTTACCACATGTACTAAATTTATTAAAAGGAAAGGTCAACACATAATTTAATTAACCTAAAAACTTTGCCAACATAGCTTAGACAATTTTATTTATGCATTTAAAGCTAAGTGCTGCAAAGCACAGTGATATTCAACATTAGTGTCTAGTTTAAAAATATTGTTTTTGAAAACAAGAACTCCACCTACTCCTGTTATTTATAGATAACAGGAAATATTATCTGTCACAGCTGGAAGCGAATAGAACATTCTAGAGACATTCACCAGTAAAAACTGGTTAGCACCATCTTCAATGGTTGCACATTCCTGGACAAAACCTATCCACAATCCAGGATAGATCTTGAAGTACTACCATACTGGAATATGGCTACCCTGTTAATCTGATTTCGAACTGGTTGCTACAGAGGAAATTATATAGGTTCAAGGAAAATAACTAGTTTTCTCTGAAAGATTAACAGTATAAAAATAAATCTAATTCCTAATTTATATATAATTTGCATAACAAACTAGTCTTCTCAGGATTTAGGATGTATTTGGGACAAATGAAAAAAAAAAACCTGTAATATAAAATTATTGTTTCTTTTTTTTTTTACCTTGGTATCTTTGGCCAGCAGTTCTGTGTAGGCATCATAAATACTTCCCAGCTTTTCTACAATGCCATTCTGGTGCTTCTGTCTCACACAGTACTTGGTATAGATCCTGTTGCCCAGATCATGAGCTAAAATCTTCAAGGACTCCCCACTAGGAGGCAGGTTAGAAACACTCTGCAGAAAAATACAGCACAGTTCAAAGCATAAGAAACACCAAAAATTAAGTGAGTATTTAAAACACAAATTGGAAACTTTTATTATTATCTGGTACAATACAATGAAAGAAAAGGCCTTTTTTTCACTTTAAGTTTATACTACAAAAATGACATATTTTTCTCTGCATGTATGACATCTATTTCAAACCCAGAGAAGTCTTTTTGACATTTTGGGCTTGAAACATTTTGTTATGTGGTAGGTACAACGGGCTTTTATTACCTGTATCATAATGTCAACGTACTCCTTATCCTCCAGCAGACAGAGATATGGATAAAGGTTAGGCTTGTAGTCCCTGGTGTTGGTTTTGGTCAGGATCATCTTGTTCTCCCTCAGTGCCTGGAGGAGAACCTTCTGCCACTGTGCCCGCTGTTCTGCCAGCAGTTCCCTCTGAAAGATGACACAACTGGAAGTCATCCATCGGAGAGAGCAAAAATAAAATGAACCCAACGCAAGAGACAAAAACGCACAACAGGTATACTCTACCGGAGTCACTGTGTAGGTGGGATTTTTTTGAGGTGGTTTGGCATAAAGATTGTACTGATGAAAGTGGGAAAAACACAGTATGCATCTTTACAAAATATCGGGAAAAAAAAAAAACTGGGATAGGCTTATTCCACACAGACTCATGAATAAACAGACAATGCAAATGAGGATAGATTCATTTTCCTGGATATCTGACTCTGGACAGAGGTGATATAAGACAAACAAACATATTTGTATCCATCGGTTTGGAAAAACAAAAAAAAAAAGACTAGCAGACAGTAAAGCCTTCCATTTTATTTAGCTATGGTACAGTTAAGATATTGGATTTACTTATGTAGCAGCTTTTATAAATCTTAGACTACTGCAGCTTAATATCTCATCTAAATGATGCACAAAAAATCAATGTTAAAACTATTTGATTTGGTCTTGAATACATCTAAGGATGGAAAGTATATGAAAAGTGAGGGAAACCGATTGTAAGGGAGTAGCTAACAGATGAATGCAAATGCAACATGATTAATTTATGGATGTGTTAATTAACCTGTAGCAACTTTTCTGTCAGATAAAATATCTAGTATGACTATTAACAGCCAGTCAAGAGCCTGTGGACATGGCAGAAACACAAAAAAATTAAATTATGTTATTTTCAATTTATATATATACAATATAGACAACTGTGCAAAACTATTAATACACTAGAATGACCTTTTTGTCAAATTAAAGAGCAGTGTGTTTTAAATTAGACTTTATAGGTAGGCCATTACAAAGTAGTGCATAATTGCAAAGAGGATGGTAAACTGAACGTAAAAGAAATCATGAATTCATCTGCATAACGATTTTAAGTCTTGCCAAATTAAATTTAGGTCTGGTCATTTGAAGACATTCATAAACTTTAAATTAAACAACTCCATTGACTTTTATGTTTCTTGACTAATATTCCCTAACAAACTTTTGACAGAAGATGAAACTCTGCATGTATGAGTTCATGCAGAGTTTAAGATACAAGTGGAATCCACTTTACATTCATGTGTACATGTCGTGCTGTATGATATGAAATCCTGATAAAACACCCAGACGTTTGCAGTTGTAGCAAATTGCTGAAGAGCTGAAGGGGTTTACAAGCTGCACCCTTCATAAGTCAGAAAAAGTAAACATTTCTTTATCAGGTTTAATCCAGATGCCAGTGTTAAGTTTGTTAATACAAAGTTTGTTTTTTTTTTCACCAAACTCAATTTGTGTAAATTGGCTAAACAAATTTATCTAATCATTTTAATTGAGGGAATAAAAGTGTCCCACTTAAGCGGTTCTTTCTTGCACAGGTTTAAATGTCACAGAAGTTTGAATGAAGCAAAAACACTGGTTTAGATTTTGGAGCGAGAGGTGACTGCACGTTCTCTCCAGAGGGCTCCATTACAATGCATAATTATTCAGCGTTGGCAGTCTGTAAATGCTGCCAGACCACCAGAGACTCTCTGCCTGCTCGCTTCCCACATAGCCCATCTGCAGAGTCAGGCAAGCCAGGCCTGGCTGCAAATGCCAGAGTTGAACAAAAGGCTGAGCACAAGAATAGGACACAAGACACCAAAAGGCATCAAGTCTGGATATAAATTACAACAAGGATGACCCAAGAAAACTTTAACCCTAGGAGTTTAAGCTGTCAGTACTACATATGGGGTTTTTGTAGGTTGAAAACATGCAGTTGGGGAGTATAGTTACCATTTTAACCATGTTCTCAGTGACGGGCTTCATCGCCTCAACAGAGTCGATGGTGATGGTGCAGGCCTGCTCCACACTGAGCTGACATTGAAAACACCTCTGGAGCTCCTCCTGAGTGAAGTCAAGTTTGGGATAAATGTGATGCTCCCTCTAAAACAGAAACAAAATCCAGACAGACACACAAAATAATAATTAAAAAAAAGTTTTATTGGATAATATTATCAAGCCTAATTCCACAAAAATAGAATCTTGATGGTTCTGAAGTAAAAGCTTCACTGCTAAATAATTTTTAAAGTCCATTGAAATGGAAAACACACTCCCAGCTAACCTGTACTTGTTTGTGAACCAACTGGTCCGTTCATAAGGCTCAGCTGAGTGTTATACAACAGAGTAGGGAAACCAGCATCTTGGATGAAATGTTTGCCAGCAGACGATTGGAGGCTACCTCATTTAAACTCGCAGGTGCATAAAAACTGAGCCTTTACAGCAGCTTCACACCAGCTGTGTGGTGCAGCGTGCTGCTTGAGTACATATTGCACAATCAACATATCTGATGCACAGCTGCTGTGTCTCAGCTATTCTCTGTGCAATGTTTCATGATTGCTGAAAATAGGACTTTCCCAATCCATGCTTGTAAGATTAAAAGTTTAACAGTGCACACTTGACCTAGGGAAACCGAAAAGAGTCCCAAAAATGTTAAGCCCAGTCTCCTCCATAATGGCGAAATTGTGAATTCTGACCAGTTATTTTGGTAGTCGTAATCCAAGCTTTCTCTACGGCTCTCTACGGTTCACTAGAGTTTTAAAGCCCAATGTCCTCGGAAACATATTCTGATCTTGGTTTCTCATTTGTTCTTGAAATTGAAGGAGTTTGGATGTCTTGATTTCTGAGGCCATCGTTGGTCAATGCTCACTGATGCACACAAGGACAAAAAACTGGCTTATGTGGTCCGATCTAATATATGAGCAACAGAAGCTCAAACTGCTGAAGAGGTTAGTGTTGGCTTTGAGAGAAAAGCTTCAGAATACATATTGCATTTACATCACAGCTGGGTTGGCCAAGTTGACCCTTTGCAAGGGCTAAATGGGACAACAATAGTCACAAAACCAATTGTTTTAATAGGTATTTAGACCTGACATCTACCATGGAGCAATTGCAGAACCATGGAGCGGCTGTGATGTGTTCACATGGATAGGCCAGTCTTACCTGGGGAACACATGGCATCAAGAAAGAAGACAGAAAGAAAGACAAGTGTATAGAAAGAAGAAATAAGACAAGTCTGTGGAGGCAATGTCCTAAGTATCATATAGTATGAATTGTTCCAGACAACTATTTTAGTAAAACCAACCAACCTTTGAGAGCTTTAGAAAGCAGAGAAAATGGGTATTTAAGCAAAATAATTTGGTATTTAACTCTAAAAGTAATTTTTTCTTATCCAGCAAAGCAGACTCAAGTTATTTAACCGAGTGAAATAAAGTTTGAATAGGGAAGTAAGCACTATTTAGTTCTTGCATGGTTAGCGTGATTAACAGCAATGAAGGCCAAAATAAATCAATGAGAAAAAACACATCAGTCTCTGAAGACACGTTGAAACTAGATCAAACTGCATTTTGTACGATCTACAGCTTCATCAAAATTCATTTTCACACCAACAAACAATGTTCTAATTAGACCGAGCTTCTGCTGCAAACAGCGAATCAAAACTCTCCAGAGGCCGTCCGGGCTGCTCCTCTCTTATCTAGTTATTTGAACAGCCTTTAAGCTCTTGTGGCCTGCCAAAAAGTCAGAGTCGTGGTTGGATCATTTACCTGTACGAAGGATATCAAAGTCACCATTAAAGAAACAGGCACATTTAAACTGTTCTCATATTTCAGAAGAAGGAAGGGTCTCACATAAAAACCCAAAAATATTCATAACCCTAGTAGATTCAAATTTAAAATAATGCGTTAATTTGACCAATAGGTTTCTTCTGACTGGTAGTAACATGAATATACTGCTTGTTATCAGAAACAAAATTCTTACTTGAATGAAAATATTTTTTAATTCTGCTAAGTTTATGAATAAATCATTTTGGTTTAGCTATACATGTTTTTATGGTAATAGATCAAAAGATGCCCCTTTCAATTTTAACATCTTATAAGTTTAGGACAAAAAAATTAACCAGCTTCAGTGGTAAACAGTTCGCCAAGATTTTCATGTTGACAATAAAGATTTTTCTTTTTCTTTGTTTTTTTGTCAAAGTATGATTGACAGCACCAGACCCTCCTCATGGCTCCGACTGATTTTTCCTAATCAGTATATTCCTGCACAGATTCTCTGTTATACTGTCAGGAAATAGTGAAAGTTTCAATAAATATGTAAAAAAAACATACTGTATGTAAAATTTACATGCTACCGCTTTAAACCCTTTAAAAGTTTAAACAAGTAAACATTGTGTGAAATTAGTCTGAGCTTCTGTTTTGGTTTAAAATTTTCTTGAGTCATCTTAAATAGATTGAGCTAGTACAAATTTGCTTTAAAGTATAAGCCTCAAGTCAAACCCAATCACAAATGAAAATGAATATGAGTGATGACATTGCGGACTTCGTGAGCTGAATCCATTTTAAGAAGGCAAGACACAACTCCCTACAACAACAATGTAAGAGGTCATATAGAAGTGGATTACCATCCTGTTTTTGCTTATACAGTAGAGGTCAAGTGAGATTAGATTAGATGGCTTGTATTGATCCCAGGGGAAATTTATGGAGCTAATAAATCACATACTGATGCAACATTTTGGCAATATTTTTCTTTAAATAAATAATGACTGGGTATAATACATCATGTCTTGCTGTTCATTTGTGGTTGGATATACCAGCAGTAGCTTTAGCTCCAGGTAAAGATAAGAGGAGTTTTATTAAACACATAAAAGAGGGCCTACTTTCTTTGTACCATCACTGCATGACCTCAGTATTACAAAAAAAACACAAAAAAACCACATCACATGCTGTTAGCAGCAATCTAATACAATCAGGCCAAAAATATGACAATCAGTCGGAAGACAAGGAAAGATGGTAAAAATGGTGCATGGACACAAGCTAAAAATACAACAATTGTTCAAAAAGCTGTTGATGAGTCACGTGACATGCCTAAGAAGAAAGGGAGGTGAGAGTAATGTAGGAGAGGTGAGAGGAAAAGAGGCAACACAAGCAGAGAAGCCATTAGACAGCAGAGCTGGGCGACTATAAATAGGCCTGTGCTTTTCTGGTTGTTAAGCGGTGAAAATCAAATCTATCGTAGTCACACTGGAGTCTTCTGACAGCTTACCGCACTCTCTGGTGCTTCACCTGACAAAGCATATTGGACAAACTGCCACAAAATAATATACATCCCAGTTAGCTACCTAAATTTAAAAAAGCTAGATGCACTGATTAACTTTAACGAAGGCATCAATGTTTGTTCTTTTTTTCCATTTGGATTCTCATTGAACTCAAATCAGCAAAGTTGAAAGTGAAATATCAGCGTTTGTGGAAAATGTGCCTGCAAAATAACGCCGCCTCTACTGGCGAATGATCAGCCCCTGAAACACCATCCGACTTACATTTGTGTAGAAGTCCTGTACAAGTGGTGAGGAACACTGGCTTGCGTTCAGGGTGAGGCTGGGCTTGTAGTCTGGTTTTACAGTCTGAACTGCCTTCAGCAGCATGTCCCTTTCATCTTGTTGGAAAACACACTCCCTGAACAGATCATCCACACACAGCCCATCCTTCTTCATTTGATTCAGACACCTGGACAACGAGACACAGCCAAAGGGTGGGAGGTTATTTTTTTCCTGCAATTTGAGATTCATAGACAGTCGTGTTTTTTTTTTAGAGGCCGAACTGATTTTCAGTTTTATCTAAGGGTTTTAACGTCTCTTTAGAAATTGTAACACAGGCAAACTTAATTGAATAAACTTAGTTTTAATTCAGCAGTTAACTTTCACAAACTTTCACCATGAATCCAAATATTTATCAGATTTTTAGTGCATCAAAGAACATGACGGCTGCCAAAGCTTTTGCAAACTGAAAAAGTAGAGTTTGTTGCATTACATTAATCTGAAACAAGAAATAAAATTTCCACATTTCACCAGCAAGAGCTGATCTTAACCCCTGGGTTACTGATGTGTTCTGTAACTCAAATTCCTGTTGAGCTTCACTGGAAACAATCAGAAAATGTATGCAAAAAAATTTATTCAAATATAAGGTTTGACCTGGAAGTTAGGAAAAATATTGTAAAAGACAAAGGATTCAAATAATTAAAATAAACATTTCTTCTTAAAAATAGATCATATTACAACCTCTGGAAGTACAGGTTTAATGTTTTGTTAGTTTCTTTTGTGCGAGGGCGAGGGCATGTGTGTGTGTGCGTGCGTGTAATAGAAAATATCACAATATAACTATTCAGCACTATCGTGTTTGCTATGTTTTCATACATTGGAGAACAATATACAGAATGGCTATTTATTTTTTAACACAGTTCTATAGAAAAAATAAAACAAAACAAAATTAAAAATAATAATAATAATAATAGGTACACCACGCACCAAGATCCAATACTTGACATTTTCTTCATGACAGTATAAACTTTATGCAGGTTTTAGACCAATTTATGTGAGGCATTTACAGTATGTAGCAATGTAAAAACTTAAGAAATACAGTTAAATTAAACAACTGCTTCCAGATATAGTTGCACAAAATAAATCATCAGTGGCAATGGTGCTGGTTATATATGAATTTCCTTTAGAATATAGACTGATGTTTTAGTTTTTTTCCAATTCCTTTCTTGCAATCACAACAGCATTTCATGAAACAAAACATTTTTAATTGTATAGTAGACATCACATACTTCTACTTTAGAGCATTTTCACCAGAATACAGCCCATTAAAACACGTGATGTAAATTTTCAGAAGTGTGCCACTTTATGGTTGTTATGTCAGATCACAATTTGAAAGTTCATGACATCTGACCTCCCTGCGGATGCTGAAATAATAATGACCTGCCAACTATCTGATTAATTCAGATTTAAAAAGGAACAAAAAAAAAAACAGGGCAAAGTGCTACAGAATATAAATTTGGGCATTTGCATTGACGATCCTTCTGTCAGGCTGATCAGTTTGATCCAGGCCCAGATGGCTCCTGACAACATCAGTGAAATTTATATTTGAATAGAATCACCAGGAGATCTCCGCGAGGGAGAAAAAGTCTCCATTACTGAATCCAGATTATACAAATGAGCAAACGCTTTGTTGAATATAGATGAAATGTTTAATAAAATCTTCCTATAAGTGCAGTGCCTTACGAAAGTATTTGTACCACTAACTTCTCCACATTTTGTCACGTTACAACCACAAACTTCAAATGGGATTTTATGTCTTAGACCCATACAAAGTAGAGAAAACATCTAAAGCAAACAATGAAAACATGTGGTTTTGAAAATATTCCTTTTTACACATTAAAGACTGAAACGTCTGTTTGTACTGAAATAAAAGCATCCTCCAAAGCATGAACTGAAAACTGGACCTTACGGTGTGCTTTTTATGATTCTGTTTGTTCACCAATTTTCTTACAGAAGAGATGTATTGATACTACTCAGATAAAGTTACAGGCAGTTCTATTTACTAATTAGCTGACCTTTGAAGGTATCCATTTTTATTTTACCCTTAGATTTAATTTAAGGGTAACAGAGTGAAAGGGTGGAATAAGAATACCTACAAAACTGTATTTGGTAAACATTCAGAAAATCTTTATATTTCACTTCACAATCATGCACTACTTTGACTTGCTATACCACATAATATCCCACAAAAATACATTAAACTCTATAGTTTGAATGAGACAAACATTCATAGATCATCAATATTCTTGCAAGGCGCTGCAAATTAAATATTTGTTTTTCAAAGATAAATTGGTTTAGCTGCTCAAAAGATTTTGCTCTTTTTTTAATAAATTGTTTTACTGCCCTGCAAACATCTTTAATTTAAACATTTTACTCTGACTGCATCATATTTATCATGCTCACCCATTAGGTTTTCAACTGGCTGTATTTCACCCAATAGTTTAAAAATTAATGTTTGAAAAAGTTTCAGACGAGATACATACGAGATACATACCGTACATACAGTAGATACCTTAAGTATGTTTGCTTGCAGTGCCCCCTAGAGGCCACCAAAACAACAACACCACAAAGCCGAGAGAAAGGAGCGAGAAGAAACCCATTTATCACCAGTCACAGAGGACAGCAGAGCTCTGCTTCAGCCTGCACACACCTTTTACTCCAGACAATTATAAATAACAGTGAGCTAATTAACATCAGGAGAAAACCCTGGCTCAGCAGCTTCCACCTATTAAAAACTAATCAGAAGAGAGCTGGGATCTGTTTGTCACAGGCAAAAACAAAAGCACTCCACAGCTCGAGATAGCCGTACAGCGATGTAAAGGGGGTCACGGTATTTTCCCTCCCGCCTTGGAGACACTCGTGTTGAAACGTGCAATTTTGGTCTGAGCAAATGAGAAAGCCTCGAACAAAGGCAGGATTAGTCTGGGAGCTGGCAGTGTGGTCCAGAGGAACAAAGAGGGCAGAGAGGTTGACAGATAGAGCATAATCAGCCTGGTGACTGCTCTGCTGCACCCTGGGGAACGCAGAGCTCTGGAGGACACAGCACTTTCAAAAGGAAATCTTAAAGGGATGAGTGCGTATGTCTCTGTGAGAGAGTCGCAAACTATAAAAGGGTACATTCAGGGCGAGGATGTGGTGGAAGTGACTTAATAGGAGAGAAGAATTTGAGTGTGGGGGGGGAGAACAGTGATGGCAAAAATAAATAAATAAAAATGACTAGACTCAGGATGATAATGAGGAAGTTAAAATAAAGGAAAGACTGGGGAAAAAATGCAACGCTGCAGAACCACAATGTCATGTTTGGATCAGCTTACACTGATCGATGGACCAACCCAATCACACTGCCAACCTTATCGGCCTGCCACATGGCCTGCTATTGGACCGCACAGCATAGGGCGATGTTCCCAGTGTGTGTGTTCATAGGTTCCTGCGTGTGCGGTTACTGAAACAGGAAACATATGAGGATGTGAATAGGTCACAGTTTTGCATTACCAATGCAACTGCATCAGTGCATGGAACCCTGAATGGAACAAAATGTCCCATAAATCAGTCACTGATCAGGTTTTACATGTTAAAGATTGTTAAGCTGGGTAAAAAAGGAAAGCAGGTTTTATGTTTTACTGAAATGTAGGAGTCTGTTCCCCTTGATAAAGGGGAACAAATTCCTACTTTGTCTAATTAATCACATTTCAAGAGTTAAACAAGAAACTATCTAAAAGAATACACGTGGCCCATGTTAATCTACACCACGGTCAGTTTCCATTTATAATTCAGAGAGAACAAAGATGACAGATGCAACATTTACTGCTACCAATTTCTGCTTTTTTTTTATTTCAGCATCTTTAATAGAGGTAGCCATTTTAAACTCAATCGAAAATATGGAAATTATAATATTATATCTTTCAATAAGCAGATTTCTGCTAAACTTCAAATAAAGTGTATAGAAGTTACTTATGTGTTCTTGGACTGAAATGCTTGGAGTTATAGACTTGATCGATCTTACGAACAGGCAAAGAAAACTTACTGGAATAATGTATTGGTTTCGATTGCTAATTTTAGTTAGCAAGTTGTAAACAACTAGTGATAAACCAATCAGGCTTTGATTTGCCAACACCAATGTCTAATTTTCTTAAAATTTGGAAGACCTGTCCAGGATTTCCTGTATCTCTCCTCAGTCCTTTGTGCCACTTTCTAAGTGATTTCCATTTCCATAAAACCTGACCTTTGTTCAAGTCACAGAGAGATGACTCCCTCTGAATTCCTATTAGTCATGTTGAAATTGTCTATGGAAAAAAAACTCTACTTTTCCAATGCTGTCTCATTCTGATGACCCACTTTTTATGTCTTTTGTATTATATTTTCAATCTGTTCCCTTTGTTTGTGTCGTTATCTCTGTGCAGACATAATAAATAACCAGAGTCTAAGTAGTAATATGCATTGAGATAAATTAAAGAGGAAATCCACTACACCCTGCAACTACAATAACTCCAGACTAATCTTACGTGCAGCATAAAATACAAATAAAATCTAATACTGGGCAGCAGACTGGCTGATAAATGGCAACTGAAACAAAATGCAAACAGAGCAATTTTGCTGCATGGATTTTCTCTCTTGAAGCCACGAGTCATGTCTCGCAGATATCATTAAAGCCAATGTAAAAAAAAATTTAAAATGCTCAACACATGTAATAATTAATTGACAGTCTGGCAGATATTTGTATCACTTGCTTTTCTAAATTTGCAACAAAAACAAGATTAAAATAAGAAATGGATAGTAAATATGCACTTGTCCAAAAGATAATATTAAACAAATGCAATTTAATTAAATAAGTCAGCATTTAAGGTAATGATGAAGTTGATGAGAGTACCAAACAGCAACTGTATCTTCCCCCCAAAAAATACACTACCAGACACAAACAGCCACAGTACGACCCCTGGTGGCAAAACTCTGTTATTGTTACTACGGTTCTTTGAAACGAGAACAGCCTAGAGATATTTTTCTTACCCAGTTAATGTCAACATTTCTAAATATATCTATTAAAAAAATACAAAATGCTACAATAATAAACCAATTTCTTCATAATCTTGGTTTGCATAGTCATGTGTACATTCGCAAACGTACCTCGAAATTACTTTTGGGGGGCAGTTTGGATTTCGGCCCATACACTCCAGTGCAGCCGAGTAGGAGCCCACGTTTGGCTTCAGATCAGCTTCTTCCATCAGAATAAAGATACGACCAATCTGATTCAACGTGCCCTGAAGAAAAGAGAACCACGATTATGTGTTTGAGAAAAAGGTTTTCCTCGCTTTATGCTTGATAACACAAAAACAGAAAGGAAATTAAACCTAAAAAAAATAATAACACGGTATAAGCATTTTTCTTATTTCTGAAAGCCATACATAAATGTGTAAAAACATAGTTGGCTGAAACTGTAATATAAATACATGAAAGATGCTAATCTCCTTGTGACTTTATAACAACTGTAATATGCTTTCAAAGATGTTAATTCCCCCATGAATAATTTTTTTATTTTTCACAACCACCAGCTGTAGTGTAGTATCAGACCATATATTTATTAGACCAACACATATTACTACATCACTGTAAAGTCTAATAAAAATGGTGAAATACTTATAAAATTTTGTCCAAGTTAAAATCTAAAAATGTGGCATAGGTTTGGATCCATTGTCCTGTACTCTGGTAGTCGTAAATAAACTCCAGTGTAACCAATAATTTTAAATGTAGAGATTTAACTAGTGGAATTTAATGAACAGTCAGCAACACATCAAGGATGCAAAACGATGCAACCTTGAAACCTTAAAGAAGAGTTAGGCTACAAAACAACATGGACTTTGAACAACTCTCAGAAAATTGTTCAACCTATAATTTGGAAATGGAAAAAAGATATGAATAGAAATAGGATATGGTCAAGGAAAGTGGTGAAACCAGTAATCTTTTTTCTTCCACTTAACATCTACACTCTAGTCTGTGCAAGTTTCATTATATAAAATCCAAATAAAACCTGTAGAACTTTGCTGTTGTCAAGGAAACTGCAGCATATTAACCCTCTAAAATGGGATGTGGGACACTTACCTTTTTGGCCCACACCCTCATCATAATGTTGTAAACATCTGTGGTAAGATGTTTACGTCGACTCATAACTCTGTGCTGACTGACCAGGAAATTTTGCGAGCGCTCAATGTCCCCAATAAACACGCACGCCTCCAGGTAGGAGCGGATGCTGAGCTGGATGTCCCCGCATGAACTTCCTGTGCTGCTCTCCTGGAAGCTCTCCGTCGTACTCAAATGTATGCGTTGCTGTACTTGCTCATCAAGTCGTTTTTCAAGCTCCTCAATCTCAGCCAGGTCTCCGTCCTTTGTCTTTTTTGTTGTGTCCTTGTCAGAAACTTTACTTTTTGAGTCCCTCCACTTCTGTTTAGATGTTTTAAGTGCCTCGGCTGCTTTTGATGAGGTGGCGGCTGTTACTGTGGCTGCTGAAGAAACCGAGGAGCGGATTTCATCTGACAGCTTCGTGCCACCTCTCCTCTTCTTTGCGGCAGAAGACATAGTTTTATGTGTTGTACCTGTGGGCATTAAGCTACTTTTGCTAGCTTTAGATTTCCCCGGTAGCTTTCCTTTAGCGTTTCTCTGTACTTTCTGCTGGAGGATCTGCTGTTTCTTAAGTTTATTTATGTTCTCCTCAGATAATTTTTTCATCCAACGGCTCGGCTGAGACTTGGAGGCCCCTTTTGTAACCACCTGCCCAGATTTAGGAATGTCGCTTTTGTCTTTAGAGGATCCTTTGACAGTCCTTCCAGATGAAACACCTCCCCCAAAAGAAGGAGATTTAAGAAACTGGACTTTTGCATGTTGGACATCTAAAACGACGTCAGATTGGAGTTGCTGGATCCTGGCTTTAAGGACTATGAATAGGAAGGGAAACAGAAATATCACATTATATTGAAATGATGCAAAACACAACACAACTTCAGAAGGAAACTTAAAATATGGTTTGCTACTTGTCTGGTAAAACATGTATCAAAACTGGAGCTTGCCTTGCAACATGCATTGTGTGTATAAGTCCTCTAAAAAACGATTCTCCTATTTTTGTGTGTGAATTAAAAATGATAACTGCAATCTAAGTCAACGTACCGTCTAACAACTGAGACTGTTCATGCACACGTTTCTTTGCATCCTCTGATTTCAGGATTACAGACGAAATATTTCTTCTTTGCAGGCAGACAGGTGTTTCTGGAAAGAAAAAAAAACACACACAGTCTGGTTCATTTGTCTGACATAAATTCCAATTCTCAAAAACTAACATTTTGTCTTTCACTCTTGATCTCAAAGAAATATTCAAAAGACATGCATTTGCAAATTTTCTTTCTCAATCTTCTCGCTGTTTTCCATTTTCATAATGTCACTATGTTTCTCATTGAGCTTTTCATCTAGTCAGTAATATGCATATAAAATATGAAAGCATAGGGACAATTCAACTGAAAGAGTACACTTGATACTGTATCCGTGCACATCCTTGAGGTTGCAATACTGCATAGCTATTATACTGACACTGAAACTCTAAGGTTACATGTATGTTTTAAAGTATAAATTCAAAATGTCCCACAGAGGCATATAAAAGAGAAAACCTCGTGACGTAAACATGGATCTGGAACTTCAGTCTCTGGCTCAAGGACGAAGAGACAAGAAATTTTAAACCATCGACCATCAAGATACAGCAGCAGTAGTCATCCTCGAGAACAATAGTTGGTGATGAACTTTGTGTATTCGTTTGGAAACATGTGATTTTATCACTTTGTTTGCCTACATCAAGGTAAGAACGTGGAGGAACGACGAAGCTAACAAAGCTACTCATTGAAGGACGAATAATTGAGGTTTTGAGAAAAACCAGAGTATTAGTGGAATGAAAGCCAGAAAGTATTTTAAGGGTAAGACGAGAAGACATGAGTAAACGTTTCATGGAGGATAAACTGATATTAGTCAGGAACAGAGTTCCCTTCTGCGGCTTACCTGATATCCTTCTGACTGCGGCGCTTCTCACCGAGACACACAGCTGGCAGCGCTCCGCAAAACACCTGCGAACGTCCGCTAAACTGCGCCGACCGAGGCATTTGGCGAGAGAGCAAGCTCGGAGAAGAGACATGTTGACATGTAACAGCCGCGTTACTCCAAGAGCACTACGCTGCCATATTGGAATAGACGTAGCTAATCGGCAGCCGAGATATTGTCGCCTTCGTCAGGCCTGATGAGAAGAGATCAGATAACATCGAACAGCGACTCGGGTAATATGGACGTAGATATGTTAAAACATACTGTACCTCCATAGAGGAATCGGCGATACTTTTCTTTGCAAAGGTTCTATTTATGAATTAACAAGACAGCAGATTAACTAAAACAGTGGCCCCACTTTAAAAGGACATAAGATAATTAGCAGCTAGATTTCTAACAGAGGCAATCATCATCATCACATAATGAAAAACAGATACAACATAACAAATACAAGTTATTATTATTATTATTATTATAGTAATTTTTACTTTATTAGTAGTATTATTCACATTTTTTGTCCCAGTTGATGATTACTGTTGCTGCTGCTAGAAATAGACTATATTAATAATTATTATTATTACTATTAGTCGTTGTGGCAGTACAAGTAGTGATATAAATTAATTAATTCATATAGCTGCAATATTAAGGATTGATGTAATATACAGCGAATAATGACATGGATATGTTAAGATATAGCACAAGAAGCAATACCAATATAAGGGTGCTTTTATTGCCATTGTCCACTGCTAAGATAGTCGATCCCAGGACAGTTATTCTCAGGAGCAAGAATGCGGTGGCCCACACACCACAGCATGAATACCAAAGAGTCTCTAACATTTATCAAATTGTCAATCTTTCATTACTACTAGTAAAACTTAACTAGGATCCCAATACTTTAAATACTTGGTATCACGTGTGCACACGCGTCGCTTTCAAATAAAACTTACATGCTTGACCTCCAGATGGCAGTGTCCACATTCATTTGGACTTGCCAGAGGGTGAATCTGTCGTAAAGGTATGACAAATTTCATGTATTGTTTTAATTTGTTTAATTAGCTCATGTCTAAGACTTGTATGTATACAGAAATATACACAGAGTGCATTGATGTGCACATCAAACATATTCATTTGCTTTGTTAAAGCAAAAGTTTCCAACCTTTTATGACCCTGAGTTTTGGGTGAGGTTTTACAAACATTTTCTGGAAAAATCAATGACAGTGGTGGTCTAATATGGTCTTTCTTTTTTAAGGCATCGTATTTTATCTGTCATAATCATAGCACAAATATGCTTTAAAAGTGTGGTATCTGAAGAAGACCTCAAGACCCTATACTTATTGATTGGCCAAGCAGATGCCATGAAAGCATTTTTTTTTTTATCATACCAATGACTACGCTTTGATTGGAAGGATAATACAGTAGTTGCCACAAATTTGATTTTGATTCATTTTGTAAAATGTTTTAATATTGTTAATGTTAAATACTAGAGGAATCTTACAATGCCTGATATCTTTTTTCTGAAGACAGAAACATCTTTTTAACCCTGTTAAAGAACTAACTTTAAGTGTCAACTATCACTACAAAGCTAACAAACGTTGTAGGTAATCCAGGAAAGAGTATTTGTCGCAACCTGTTGAAATATATTGCCTCCTTTCACCCTGTGACTTTTAAAGTCACCACCCAAAAACGTTAAAATCAAGTGTGACTCTGGTTCAAATTGAGAGTAAAACTGTATTATGTTGTTCACATCCTGAACACTTTCTGACCTCCAGCAGCACCAGTCTTTCCTTCACATGGACTCATAAAACCCACTTTAGTAAGCCTTTGTGTGTCAGCAGACGCGAGGTTAGCACAAGCACTACTTGACAGAGAGGGGGGGAGAGACAAGGGAAGGTGGTGGTAGCTGGGAGGGGTGCAGTGGAGAAGGAAATGAGGTCCGGACAGAACATCTTTTCTCAGCGGAGGCAGTGGCTGGAAGCACAGCAGTGGGTGTCTGTTCTTGAGCTGTAGGTGAGGATCAGGAGGTGTTTGTTGCCACAGTTCACAAGCAGGGCCCCCTGACAGCTTCGTTTGATGTGGTCGGCCCCTGTCGACGGCTGGCTCTTTGCGCCGACGTGACAGTCATTGCCTGGTGAGTGACTGTCAATGCCCCTACCAACAAAAGAGAAGACAGGCTTTCATGGGGCCTGATAATACCCAGGCCGCGATGAGGCCGCCGTTCTCACATACTTTGATCATGGGGATTCTTTTGCACACCTTTGTAGGGGCTGCCTATTTGTTCAACAGATGGAGAGTAGGCTGTTGTTGAAACAGCTTCACCTGGCCAGGGAGATATTATGGAGATGCTTCTCTATGAGATTTGTGCACAGCTAACATGGCTTTTGACACAAGTCTGTCAGTTTGTCTGAACCTGCTGAGTGTACATGCAGAGGTGAACAGATTACCCCTGGTGATGATGTACTGAATAAATTAATGCTTTGATGACGTAACACAGTCTCACAGTAAAACGTTTAGAAATATCTCCTTTTTTGTTTTTAATAAAATCTGTTAGTACCCCAGCTGTCAATTTGCAGAGTGAAAAAAATGCCAAGTCAGCATTTTTAAATAGTTCACCCAACAACCTTCCCTGTCTGTCTCTACTTCCTTGTGCTTTATATAGACCAGATTGTGTGTCCACACAGGTGTAAATCGTTTTTCATCTCTTTCTATCAGATGCTTGGACCTTTGCTTGTTATCTTGCTAAAAGCTGCACTACATCTCTCAAAACTCCGTTAGCATCTGAACGATAATTCGCTTATCACAACACTGCTAACAATGAACAATGATCGTGAAGCAGGACATGCAAATGTCATCAGTAGATCCAAACTGTGGTGGTCTTGTCAGTTCCTTCAACTACATCCGTTTGTTTAGCAGCCAACCACAACTAGAGATATCTACCACACCTGTGCTTTGGTCTGAACTGAACTACCTGGTACTGTTAAGATCAGAAAACAATAACTGCATAATCACTGACTTTACATAAAATAAACTGTTTCTTGAATTATATGACTTTGGCATATTGTCTGCATAGGCACTTGCCTTGAACAATGTATGTATGTAGAAAAGTGATTATCTGAAAAAGGAAAGATTTTGTTAAAAACTGGTGAGATCCAAGTAGCTATGTTAAAAGGCAGCAGTCCAAGGGTACAAAGTTAGAAAAACAGCAAGAAAAAAGCAAGACAAGCATTTAGCAGGAACAGAAAACAATTAATAATAGGGAGCTTTTACTGAGGGATTGTCTGTGCTAGGAAGGAGGTCAGGTTTCAGATCCTTTTGAAGACTTTGATAGTACAAAACAGGCCTCATTATAGAGATATTATCTCTATTCAGATACTTACAGAGCTGCTTCGATCCCTGCTGGGAAAGATTAGGTTCCTCGACTCGAGAACATCCTCCTTAGGGTGCCTGGCTCTCTGCGTGCCTTTCTCTGTTCACGACACACCCACATTACACAGGTCAACACAAATCAGTTCAAAGCAGCAAAGCTCAACAAAACTCACTTGATACAGATTTGTCATATTCCAATTATTCTTGTAAGAGTGGGAAAAAGGGTCAAAAGGTTGGTCAATTAACCAGACATTACTAACAAACCAATAGTTATTTTGTCTTTTGCCGATGTAAGACCATTGTCCACAAAACGAAAATTTGTCCGGGTTTTAAAATATTTTGGACAGTATATAATATTTTAATCTTTCATTTATTGCATTGGTATTTGTGTCGCTTTAAGAATCAATAGGCTTTCAGTTCAGTCCAGTTTACTGGGGCCTCCACGACTATTTGCACCTCCAGTAAAGAGATATGTTCTTGAGTGGATAGCTTCGGTAGAGGATTCAACATGGTAGCGATTGCAAGCATTTGGGACAGAACTGTGAAAACTGTTAAAAACAGCAAGACTATTTTGCAGTGTGATTTTATTGACAACCATTAGTAACATTAACATGCCTATCAAAGTAACTATTGTGCTACTTTAAAGAATAGGGTATAAACACACATTGCAGTTCAGACACTGGCAAGGTAATAATTAAGAAATATTTGAATATCAAATGTAATCTTGTATTTATGCTTTTATAGTTTTGCTTTTATGTCACGTAGCTGTATGTTCACAAATCTCAAAAGATTACTCAATCTTTCAATATAAGACACTTGCTTTTGAGTTATAAACTAAAGATTGTGACATACATTTCTTACAGATTGCAAATGTGCACTTTAGGTGATGGGAACTTGACAAGACAGTTATGTGCCACATGTCTTGATCACGAAAGTAAACGAAAGGCTGTTATTTACAACATCAAAGCATAGCACTGTAAAACAGCAGGATGTTGCATGTTAGGACATTGATAGAAAAGGGACACATAAGACACTTGTCTATGGTCTGGCACTGAGCTCAGAGCCCAAACATTTGCTTCTAAGACACCACAATCCAATCTGCTGCCACATCTGACATTCACATGAGGCCCAAACTTCGTTGATGACCTCAGAAAGCTCTTTAATTTTTCAAAGAGATTTTAAGTACATAGAAGGATATATGATTTTAATTACAATCTACTTTTATCAAGGAAGAAACAACTGTGTCTTCTTCAGCTCAATTTTCCTCTGTTTCTCTTGTTCCTACTCTATGTGTTGTTTTTCTACAATTACAATTTTCGCAATTAAAGCACAAAGCAACAAGTGATTTTATACCTTTTAATCTTTTTATTATTAAAATTTGACCAACAAACTTGGTTTACCAGGCTAACCAATAAAATTGAGCACTTTTGAAATATCCAGGTTGGATAAGATGTTGCTTGTCAATTGGACCATGATAATATTTAGATGAGCTTCATTCAAAATTCAAAAAATGTGGGCATAAATGGCCTTAAAAGATTGCATCAAGCACTACCATTATATACTATTATATGAAGTGACTGAAGTTATAGCTGTCTGAAATACACACCATGTTTATCATGTTTATGAAGTCATGCTGTCATAATTTGAGCTTAAGATCATAAACAAATTTTTGGAACATTCCCATTTGGGAGCATCAAGTCATTCAGATTTCAAAGCAGCAAATGCAGCCTCAGACCATTTGACTGCAGTATGATGCTCTTTTTCTGAAATTCTGGGTTTGTTTTATGTCAGATGTGATGGAACATGTGAAGTCTTGATAGTCGTCCAGATGTTTTTTTTTGTTTGTTGTTTTTTCTGAATGTGACTTATGAATTCTTGGTATTTGTGTTATTTTTGGTTTGCAGGGTTTGAGGCCTTGAGGCTTCAATTCTCGCTTAATTTCTGTCTTGTTGTTGAGTCATGAACACTAACCACCTTTTGTCCTTATTGAGAATCATTACTGTATCAGATCAAAAACAATGATGTCATCTTCAAAATTCAGGAGTTTCCCGCTGAGATGAAGAGCTATAATTTGTGTACAGAGAACAAGGAGAGAACATGCATGGAGGGGCAATGGTGCTGATGGTGCTTCTGTGCTGAAGAAGGTGCTTCCTGGTCCCCATCTGCTTATGCCGGTCACTCTGGAAGCTGGTGAGCCACTGATAGGTGAACCTTGGTCCTATTAGCAAGGTTAGCTTCTGGTGGATGATGACTGGGTTGATGGTGTTAAAAGCTGAGCTGAAGTCCACAAACAGGATGCTGTTTGCGGGATGAAGTGCGGTCCCAAAATGACTACATTGTCTGCTAACCTCTTTGCTCAGTAAACAAACAGCAGGGGGTCTGTGATGTCCTTCAAACTTTTCAATACCAGTCACTCAAAGGATTTCATGGCCACAGGCGTAAGGGTGATAGGGCTCTAGTCATTTAACCCTGTGATGGTGTGTTTCTTGGGGACCCAATGAACTGACTTGATAAACCGCTTTTTTTTTTTTTTTTTATCTGGTAAATACAACCTGTCAACAGAGAAAGGAATGCTAGAAGATCTCGTAAAACAAAACATTTTGTCCTGATAAAAAGAAATTCAAGGTAAGAAACAGAATCACTGACCTCAGTCACTCTGGAAAGGAATACAAAGCAATTTTAAGGGCTTAGGACAAACTATATTGAGAGCCTTTATCTACAAATTGAGAAAACATTAATCAGTATTAAAGAGCCTATTGAAAATACCACAATCGCTTATCAATGACCCACCCACAAGGATCTACTGGTCCACCGGTGAGGTGAAAACTGCTTGGAGATTAAACGTATTTATTAACACAGTGGAAATGGCAGTGGGCTCCCACATCTTCTCCCCTCACCATCGTTAGCAACACTGTGTCTATTGTGGATCACTTCCTGTTGCTAGAAGCTACTTTCTCAGAGTCTAATTGTCCTTGTTAATAGACACCGTTTAGGAAAATGCCCAGCAAAGACTGTCCCTGCAGTATCAACTAAGGCTGGTTATGGTCATCTTCAACAACGCCTTTATTCAGTTTGTCTTGTGTACCTCCATCACTGTGTGGTTTGGCTAATCCACAAAACGAGGCAGGTCTAAACTACATCAAACAGTAAGGTCTGCAGAGAAAATCATTGGTGTTGACCTTCATTCCATCCAGGACTTGTGCAGGTCTAGAGTCAGGAAAAGGGCAGTTGCCATCTCTGCACACCCCACACATCCTGGACACAAACTGTTAAGACTTTTACCTTAATGTCAGCACCATAGAGCGATGTTTGCAAAAACCAGGAGCTCGAGAGACAGCTACTTCTGTGAGGCTGTCTCTCTAATGAATACTTAAAAGTACCCAAATCAATACCAAAAATTTCCACTAAATGTTGCTTTCTCTTTTGTAAAAGACTCTATATTTACATATAAACTAAAAATGTTTGATTTTTATTTCCCTTCTATATTTATATTTAACATCTCTTCATTGAAAGCAATTTGGAACTGATATAAAAATTGCTTCTTTTACTTTGTTTGATGATCTAAAATTTTCAAATGTGACCGAAAAGCAAAACCAGAATACATCCATAAAGGGACAACCACCACTGTAAATAAGGGTAACGAATTTTTAGTTAAAAACATACAAAACAAGTGACTGGTCTCGTTTTCCATCCTCTTTTCTTCATCTGAATGGTTAAAGGTTAGATATAACACAGATGGAACAGCAGGTCTGCAGAAGTGGTTAAAATGCTTAAACAGTATAAAGCTGCTTTCACACTTTCTAAGTACAAAATTCTCAAAAGCTCTTCTAGTGCTGGACAAACAGGACCCAAAAGTGGTACTTGCAAGTCAAGGAAGCCCCCCTCTAAAGAAAAGATGATTTATAAAGCTCACAAATGAATTTTTGCAGCTCTTGTTTTGTGTTTTACAAAAATATGCATGTGAAAGAAATTAAGGTATATGACTAGTTAAATTAGAAACTAAATCAAATAAGGCAATCTGAATTTCTTTGTTTAGCCTATGGGTAATTTGTTTTTCTACATTTTCTTGAAAGATGACATAAGGCTTAACAGGATTAAACAGGCCGGCCGTACATCACTGCCTCAACCTAATCAGGATTATTAAACAGCTTGTAAAAAACAGACAAGAGTGTGGGAAGTCACAAAAAATGTGCTTTTCATTTCCATTCCGCTCTGCTAAATTAAATGGTAAAGATCAGAGGGGGTGTTTCACTGAAATATTAACACAGGTGATCAAAACGTCTCTCTGGCATCCTCTGGAATAGCTCTGCTAACACTTCTTCAACCTGCAACAGGGAACCTGCTCTGTGTCTCTGACTGCTTGATGATTTAAACCAGAAGCCGTGAAAAAAAAAAAAAAAGCAAAGCCTTCCCTTAATTTGTCCCATATGCCTAAAGAGAAGAAATGGGCATGAAGGTGTCAAAAAAACTGCCTCCTAGCTGGCTCAGGGTCTGTTATGAGACAGTAATGGAGATGATTTGCTACAAAATGCTTCACATCAAGGGGACACAGCGGAGGTCATAAGATGGAACCGAGGTTTTCTAAGTTTTTCCAGGTGTTTGTGACCATGAAAGGGCACAAATGTGTGTTTCTCACACAGTGAACTCCTCTGAGAGGAGACTACTGAAAGGGGACGATACTTGGTTCAAACTTTCTCATTTGTATGAAATTGCAATGAATGGGCGCAGTGGCCTCCATCCCCCACCCCTTCTCCTTTCAACCCCCTAGACGCTGGCCCTGCCCAGGATAAAATTCACGACGGCTCAGTCAGTGCCGGCACAGGGGAGGTGGCTGACTGACTGCACACAGCAGAGCATGAGGCCGGTAGCTTACTGCTTCGCTGCCCTATGCTAGCTCTCACACACACTCACTGGCTTCTGCTCACCCTGACACACACACACACTTTCCTCCCTCTCTCACTGTCGCAGACTCACACTGGTTGGTTCCCTCCCATACTTGCTGCCTCTCTATTTCCCTCAGTATCATACACACACACGCACACACACATGGGAGCACACACACACAGAGTCAGTCACCGGCAACTCTCATTCAACTCTCTCTCAGCCACGGGTCAGCAGCTCAGACAGGCAACTTGTTTCTATCCAGCTGGAAAGAGCAGAGCAGCGCAAGGTGCACACACGCACACGCATAAAGATATACACTCATCCATTTGGACTAAACTCAAGAATTACACTCATGTTTATCCTTAAACATCCTTGGACTGTATCTACAGACCACTGAAGAAGACTTCAGTTCAGGGAGTCACCAGAAGGATCAGAATCAAAGATGGACTTGAGAGAGTGGACTTCATGTCAGGAGCTGAACGAGTGATTTCAAAGCTGAAGATGACAACCAGAGAGACTTGCTTTCAACCCAAAGTGGAGACAGACCATCAGTGACATCCAGAGGATCTGTTGTGATTACCATTCCCCTCCCTTCGCTGTCCAGGACTCCCACCCTCCACACTGACATCTCTTGATCACCAGCATGCCTACAGCTTGCACAAGGTGCACCTTGGGAGCCTAACCCACCATGTGCAGATGGATGACATCCGCAGCTCATCTTTGCCCTGAACTTACCCTCAGAGCAGCCACCACTGCCTCCTTCACTGGGACGCTCATCCCCCAGCCCAGTGCATCCTCCTTTGCCCTGGTATGCCTCACCCTGCTCTTGGTCACCGCTGGCAGCGGAGCCTGTCCTCCTCGAGCAGGGCATGAATCCCTTCAGGGGCTGGGGAGTGGCACCAACTGTTCATGGACTTTGGAAAGGCACACTCGTAGTTACAATCACCTGGAAGGTGACGTCAGACTGCGGCGGCTTTATTCTGCCAACAAGTTCTTCCTCTGCATTGACAAAACAGGAAAAGTGGATGGCACCAGGCGAAAAAACTATGCCGACAGTAAGTAGCTTCTGAAATTAGTGTCAGTGTACCCTGTGACATCCCTGCTTTTATGGCTGAACTCTGTGATTGATTTTATAGTTCATGGGAATCTACAAAGTTTATGTTACCAGTGAACTATTTCTGTGTGTTTAGAGCATGGGAGAGGCGTTGCTAAGTGAGAAGGGAATACCCTTGTGTGGAAATTAACTAATGGGAGAGCAGACACTGAGGAAAGACATTGAGCATCAGTTGGTGTGGTGCATTAGGGCTGGAAAAAAGTCTCAGTGTTACTGGCAATTAACTTGTCAGAAGTATGGTGAAAGTGCATCAGGTCTTAAGTAATCAGGTTTAAACCACAGCATAGTTTTTGAGAATTATAACCCAGATTAGATTTGTAGATTACAAATTATGCTCTTGGTAAACATCCTAATTTGTGCATGCAGGTAGGCTTCTTCATAAACTTCTTCCCCAAGTACATGTAGTGCATCTCCCAAGCATCATACGCCTCACCTCATACTTGTTAATACTGCAAGTCATCAAACTGAATGTGCAGTAAAGATACAACTTAAAAAATATGCTCTGGTTACAGGTAAGTGTACGGCTTCACCAGTGTGCACTCTCTTGCCATTTTGTCTGTTGCTACATTGCATTTATAAACCATGTATAAACATGCCATTCCATAACCAGGTTTGTTGACAGACAGACAGAGCTAAATAATAAAAAAACAAAAGATGCAATAGACTTTTTTAATTTTCTGTCATTTTGACATAGTCTATTTCCACACTATGCCATCACACATCAAGCAGATGAATACATGTAACCTTTTCTCCACGGTGACAAAAATCACTGACTGTGGCCTCAGTAACTACATTTAAACAATAAATTAAATGATTGCACTTAAATTATGAACAATTAACCTGCTTTTAACTGACTGCCCAGTCTCAAAAACTTCCTTTTGGTTTACTTGGATCTCTATTGTGCACCCTGTTATAGGCAATGAAATGTTTCAGGTGGGATTGCTGCAGAAGTTAGTGTAATGAGGTTTTGGACTTTTGCCTTGAACAGATGATTTCATAAGGCTGTTTTGTTGCTCTGGAGGCTGAATCCATGCTCTGCTGTCAGACTGGAGACTGGAATTACAAGCACCTCTTCAGCGAACATTTTGAAATCAGGGAACATATCTCCAATTGAAATGATCAGATGTCGGGCATAATCTCTGGTCAAGTGGTTTCCTGATTCTGCCAATACTCGCTTCAGCGAGAGGAAATCTTGAAGCATGCATTCCATCTCCACCAGGGGTTCAGCTGCACTGGTCTGTGACATGCAGTGGTCACAGCCGTGCTCCGAAAACATCCATAACTGTCCAAGATACTGTCAGCTTCTGGTTAGCAAGATGCATTGAGTATGGTATACAGGCCAGGGAGGATGTTCAGATACTTGCCTGGAAATCGGTTTTTGATTCAAATATATTTATTGTTTTCAACAACAAGTTATTGTCAACAGAGCAGCAGAGGCATCAGAACCATCATCAGCATACATTTACATACAACATATTGATCAGTCAGCTAAGTCCAGTCAATATAGATGGATGTTTGCAGCGCTCAGGCCTGGGAGTTTTTATTTGATTGACTTGGTTACCTCTGCTACGCACTCCATGTGCAAAGTGGAAAATGTATGCCTGACTGCACCAAGTGGTCAGGAGTGTGTATTGCATCCTGCCGATTTGTCAAACAATGTGATTTCAATGTCATCATTTAAAAAATGTTTAAAGGCAAAAAATATTAACTTGACCCCTGATCTTATGTATACGTTAATATGAATACGAATTGCTTCAGAAAGGCCATGTGTTACACCCTGTTTCTATTTATTGCAATTCTAATTTTTATATAAATGAGTTGAGTCTTACTAAATCTAACAGGTAATTACCCCTGATTAAACTGATCTGTTGAAGTCACATAATTGGGTGATTGGTTTGTAGAAAACTGGTTAAGAACATTGGATGTAAAATGGTACCAAATGCCCCTTCTGGTGGTATGACTTGTTCAAAAGATCCGGTCAATGACCGTCTCTCAGAGATTATTTAAATCTAGAAAAAGGGAAACTGGACATGATCTAACAACTCCTTTATTTGGTACAGACTGACTCAAGGACAAGACATTCATCTAATATGTGTGGAAGGCTGGAGCACAATATCCAGAAAATGTCTCCAGCCTCTTTTCTCCTTTGCCAGTCTGTAACCCCATTTAGCATCTTTGCATTACTGTTTTGCCACTTCCTTTTCCTATTGTGTATCAGTTTATTTAACCTGGTGTGTTTGATTAAATATATGGAAAGTTTATTGTATAATTTAATATAAATTTTATATTAGTCTTGGAAGACTTTATATAAAACGCTGCTTGGAGTATTTGTAGTACTGATCCTCCGATACTCCGAGATATCTTATGGATATATCATTATCCATAAGATAATATGGATAATATTTCATATCATCTTCCATATTTCCATAGAGGTAAACATGGAAGATAATTACCTCTGATCCCACCAAAGAACTCTGGGTGTTCTTGCTGATAGATAATATTTATAGGAGTCAAATGATAAGTGGATAATATAAATATTATATTAACCATTTATTGTTAAAGCTGTTCAAAACTTTCCTCCGTTGTACCAGAAAAAAAAATCAAAAGTGCAAAAGGAGGAAATAGCATCGACGTGAAATGACCAGCAACCATCCACAGTGCATCCTATAGTTCAGCAACTTTTCCAAGGAGCTTGATTATGCATGAAGCTGTTTCTCAGTAGACAGCCCATCAATGAGCGTCTGTTAAAAGCTGGACAAAGCCAGATGAACTAAATCTGGCCATGATCTGACCTCCCTCTCCATTAGTCATTGGCTGACCGAATGACTGGGTAGTCTTCGGAGAGACATTTTTTGCCTTTGACGGTAATATTTATGTATTTGGTAGTTATTACCTTTTTATACAAGTAGGTGAGTCAGATTTTCCATTCAGCTACTGAGGGAAGAGCAGCTGCTGGGTCGAGCTGACGGGCCAGAGAGTCTGCTTCCACTGTTTCACCGAGCAGACTGGCAAAGACTTGTTAACCTGTCAGTAACAGTCACCTGGCAAAGTCTTTAAAATCCTCTAGTAATTGCATAAACTCAAGCTGAGATTAATTACCCCTGTCTTAATTCTGGACCAGGTTGTGGCATTACTCTTTCATTAAAGGTGACTTATGTCAGCTACCGTAGGAAATAATTCCACCCAACTATTAAACAAACTTCAAACTAAACAACTGAAACAGAACTGTGGGCTGAACGAACTGTCGAATTTGTCAGATTTAAGAGAAAATAAGAAAAGAGGTTGAGATTTTGAAACTTTCTTCCAAAAATCATTTACACCTACGATGTTGAATAACATGTTGTCTGTTAACATGTTATTTCCTTATATTTCTCCTCCATTATCCTTTCCTTTACTGGAAAAAACAGATTTTTCTGTGCTCACACAGAGTTAAGGGATGTTTTAGCACCCTGAGCTGAGCACACTGTCAAACAAATGGTCATGAAGGTTTTGCTTGTAATTTACCAAAATGGAACTTGGAGTTAGTCTGTGGTTGTGCATCTCCATGAGATCTGGTTTAAGACAGATAGGGAGGTTTGCAAACTCAGTAGAGATTGAAGTGTCACTGCTTTGAAGTCTTTAGCTTGCTCTCACACCCTTGTCAACACCGCTACATTACCGTCTCACCTCCACCCCACTCAGTTTTTCCAGCTCCGACTCCCAGGACCCTCTCAGGTGCAAAAACAGCTGGAATTAGTCGACAGGCTCTTTGCTAATTGAGGGTGGAAAATATTGTATCAATCCCAGTGGAGCAGGGGCATGGAACAGCTGAGAGAAGAGACGAGAGGGAAGAAAGGCTGACTTAGATGGATGGAGGGATTATAGACTTGGACACAGTTGAAAGGAAATGCAAAACTTGTTTGGCACAGGAGCGTGCTTTTGTGTAATGCTCTTCAGTTCGACTCCAGCAGAAGTTGTGAGCATGATTGTATGAGTTTTTCCCGTAAGCAGTTTGATAGTCTTTCAAAGAAACCCCCTCAAAGCAGGGACAGAGGGGAGTCTGGAAACCCTTCTTGCGAAGTGATGACATTTCAGCACCGTCGCAAACAAAACAAAAATAAAAAAAACTAAAAACCTGGAGAGGACAGGCTAACATTTGTAAAATCTCCAAAGTGTTCCAAGAAAAATGTTCTGCCTTGAGAGCACACATGTGGAAATGTACACAATCACACACTGAAACACAAACACTAACTCCTCAGATAGCCATCTCTGAAGTTTGTTATCAGAATCAGGCCAGGTGTGAACGGTTTTATGGTAAAGTGTTTGTTAATAAAACCAAATAGATAAAAATCTAGGACTAAACATAGATCATAGTTCGTATGATTACAAACCACTTTATTGTACAAGTTATAATAAATAGATTTTCAGAGCACAAAAGTACAGTTGTTTTAGGTGCCAAAAGGGAGGACCTCAACATGTTTTCTTTTTAATCTATGTCTAAGACGAAAATGGGGAAAAACACACCCAAGTGTTTAGAAAAGCAGCAGAGGCAGGTACACATCATATCCTGTCCAGGGTCATCGGTCACCGGCTGCTAATTAGACTGAGCTGCAACACAACAGCTGCACTGGCACGCCCAGCGACTGCTTCATGATCAATTACAACAGTGAATGCTGAGTCAAGTTTCCCTGACAGATGAAATTGTGTATTTCAAACTAAGGCTTGTTTTTACTCATTCTTTTTTTCTGTTTCGTTTCATGACTCTTTTTCTGGCAGGTCTGTCTCTTTGCTTCATGTTTTTAAAATCCCATTTGAAAGGATGGCGTGTTGCATTTGGGTGTGTAAGACTAGTTGTATCAAAAGAAATAAGGTCACTAAGCCCAAGGTACTATCAGCAGTCACAGTTGCTTAATCCAGTCAACTGGAATGGTGGCTCCGTGAACTTAAATCCATATGGCGCCGATTGACAACAGTGCCACATTCATAAGTACGAATTATTATGTACAGCAGACGCAATAGATATTGATCAAATCGATATTTTCCTTAGTTTAAATATTGCTGATGGAGTCATGGGCATAAAATTCACACCACATGATTTCAGCAACTCAGATAATTCTCACATACAAAGAAATCAATGCATTTCATCTCACAAATAAAGTTATAGGCCGCAGGTGTACAGGTGTGAAACACACTTGCAGAAATTTCTTAAAAGGTTTACGGAATAACCTTTCTTGTTAATGACATATTCAAGATGTTTCCCACGTTTCCCACTCTTAATACAAAGGACAGGAAACTAGTCCTGTCCATTGCTCAGATGTGATTTTAAATTATTCTTTTACACGGCTCTTTGTCAGTGCTCCTCGGCCCTTTAACAACTCTTTCAATAACTCTTATGACTCTATTTCATATTTCTATCTGAAATCTTATGAGAGACGTCTGGTCTTCGCTGCTTTACAGTAAAATTTATTCTTTCCACTGTCAGATTTTTTTCTCCAGCAACAAACGTTTAAAAACGCAGCACCAATCACTGTCATTAGCATATTTTGCAACAGTAAGTATTTACTTGAGAATGAATCTTTGTGCAATGCTTTTCCAGTGAGAAAAATTTAATCGGCTTTTGATATTGAAGCAGAAATGTTTCTATTCTATTCTATTTTAAGAAAAATTTAGTTGTTGTCTTAACTTTCTATGTGTTTTTTTTTTTCACATATTATTCTGAATGCGTACTTTCTGTTTTGTTTCAGTTCTTTAAACATGCTTAATTTTTTGTGACAAATCCATTTTAAATTCTTTTTGGTTATGATTTTAACCTCTATATAACCTCTAAATTATTGTTTAGCCTTATGAAAGATTTACATAAAACTGTAGGAATTTAAATCCTTATAAATGAAAAGATGAATTCCCGAGGAGTTTCTGCCCAGGGCCTCATTGAACTTTGGACCAGCCCTGCAGCCCCCATAAAAGAGACGTTGCAAAAGTCATCATGGAATTACTTGAGCTCTCTTCTGCCTCTGCAGCTGCTACTTTCACAGCTGGGGTGTGTTGTATTTACTGACTTTCTCGTGATGTGCAACGTGTTCCTTTTTGAAGCACCAGTTTTCCCGAGTTCGAGAGCATGTTTGACTTGGAACAAAACCCAAAGGAAAAACCACTGCCGCACTGAAATATGTTGTGGAAATGTTTCAAGCCTGTTGTCGGCGGGGGAAGCTGTCTATCAAAAAAAGAAGAAGCTAATGTGAATCTGAGCCTCATTAAAGAAGGGAGGAGATTCAGAAACACATCGCTTTGCTCCACTTTATCTCAGAGGAGTAAGAAAGTAAAGAATTGAATTAAATCTTGAAAGAAGGAGGAAAAACGAGTTGATTATCATTATTAAATTTTAGGTTTCATTGCACAGGGTTCATGCAGAAGAGCATAATTCATTGGAATGAAATTTTGGTTCTGTGTGCTGCAGATTTTACAAGGGAAAATTCAACTTACTCTTAATGCTTTTAAGTGTATCTTGTTCAGACCCCTCCTTTCATCTTTGCAAGATTCTCAAAAGATAATAAACCTGAGTTTAAAATGAATTATGTAATATAAAGAGCAATTATCCCAACAACAAAAGGCCTTTTTTTTAATCATAATATAACATAAAATTCTTTTTAAATTTGTGGTCACCAGCCCATGCCCACCACTTTGTATCATGATCACACATATTGTCCCTTACATTACTGACTGCACTTTGAAAGTGATGCATTCATGTAGCAAAGCAACCTGTAGAACATCATATCTGTTCTGCTCTGCCTAACATTTTTTATGTGCAGTGAGGTTTGGCCTCTCGTCAGCCATAGCTTAATGTTAATTCTGGTGAAGCTCTGGGGATCACGTACAACAGTCCCGGAGCTAAGGAGGGAAGCACCTGGCTGATAAAAAAAAAGTGCTTTGGTTGTTGAGTCAAGAGAATATACATGTTAATGAGGCTAGCTGGAGGACCGGGGCATGCTCTGCTATGCATTGAGGTGGAAATTAAAGGCTAGAAGAGTGCTGGAGTGTTTCCCGTTGCTCATTAGTCATTAAGGTTCTCCTCTGGGTTGTTTCAACTGTGATGGCATTTTTGTAAAAATCTTGGATGCCAGCAGGGGAGAAATATCTTTTGGGTTGTGCTTTTCATATAGCTCCAAGTTACTTACTTCTTGTCAAAATCAAATTAACACCTGCCATATTACGCTGAATCTGAAAATGAGAATTTAATGTCAGTCACACGTGCATGGTTGCTGAATAGGAATGCAAAATCCTTCGCACAAATGCATGCGCTATCACTTTCCTGGGAACTCTGCAGGACAAGAGTGTCAGTGTCAGTCCAATTAGCCCAGAGATCCCAGATCAGTGCCAACTGGTTTCTGTATCCTGAATGGGTTCACAAAATGTAGCAATTAGTAGCTAACAACCTTTAGCAAGCATGGCTCTGGCTCCTCTCTTGAATTTAATGGGTTCATCAGCAGGTTTATAGAGTCTGACTCTGGCCCTGCCAGCTAATTTCTTTATAACATTACACATAGCCATGGATATCCTGTGGGCGTGAAGTCACCACAAAGACTTCACAGTGTCGGTACCTAGCTACTCAAACCCTAAAGCTATTGACCAAAGATGGTTGCACTGATGTTCTAGAAGCTTGTAAGAAGCAGACAATAACTTCTAAAGCACAATTTAACGTGAATGTCGCTGATTCAAGAGTAAAAGAGAAAAAGATGGAGGTCCCACTCTTTGAATTGGGCCAGAAAAAACAAGCCATGTAAGCCTGCCTCGGCATTACAGCGCATTCCCGCACGACCAGACTTTGTTTTCTGTCCAAAAGCAGCTGCTTTAATGATTTAGGCTTTAAACACCAGTGTAACGAGCCACTGCTAATTACAGTGGCGTAATATAACTCTGAGCATGGTCATAGCCAAGAAGTAAGTTTTGAAATCCAGAGGAGGAGAGAGAGTTTGATGTTTTACTCAATGGGAGAAATTTGGTGTAGTTCTTTGGTAAAAAGGATAGTTATATCTACCATTTGGAAACAGCTAGCATTACTTCCTGACCACTGCATGTGTACAATGGTATTCAAATGCTGGTGAAGGAATAAGTCTGCCGACATGTGGAAATACACCTGGTTATATATGCTGATGTAATCCCTTCAGGACCAGTTTAACCCCGAGAAACATTAATGTGGGGTAGTATATAATGTCCTATACCTGGCCTTTTGAATATAGCAGAGCACCTGATTTACACTCACTGTATAATATGGTCCACAGTATAAGGAAGCTGTGACAAAATAAATGCAGACTCTCTTAGGCAGCATATCTGAACTTCTCCTTTTTTCCCCAAGGAAAGCTATAAACCAGATTTGCACTGGAATTTCAATATACTTCAATCTGTTTTGAAAACCTCAGTAAAATATCCCTAGAGGTCTGAAAACATGGGCAGCTGATGATGACTGAAAACCTGTTGATTTTTTGGCAACAGACTTTTTGCAACTTCAGACATACTGACATGCAGTTAGTTATATCATTACACCTAGAGGAAATATTTATCCTGGAGGGAAATTGACTTAATCATTGATAACACATCCTACCTTTTCAACCCCACTCTCAAGTCTTTTGTAGCCTTTTAAGAGTGGCACACAGTGTGTCTTTTAACAAAGCTTGTCACACTGCGAGAGCAGGGTATGATAGTGGCTCCCATCACACTGCATGACTTGTTGCTGCAGCAGAATCATGTCAGATAAAACATACCAGTCCATCAATAAATGGATCGCAAGTTAGGCACATTAATCTGTTAATGTTGAGACTCATAACAAAGTCCTGTTATGAGTTTGAGGTGAAAGTGGGACAAGAGACAGTGGTAGAAAAGCTCATGGCAAAAAAAAGGATAAATATTAGATGAACACTATAGATATAAATATCAGATAACCACACTGCACCTTTTTCTCAAAAACATATCAGACAATTTTTGTCATAGGCCACATTTGGTTGAAAGAGAGCTAAATTTCTGGTTGGTTGAATCTGTCACGGTAAACAATCAAAGCTCACAAACTTTTTTTCTTCGAGGAAAAATACTGACTAACACAAATGGAGTGAATCCTTCTTAAAGGGGTTTCTTGTAGGATTGCCCTATTTGAGTTTATGAACAGGTTCAAAGACACTCTGCAGGGCAATTATTGTTATAGAGTAAAGGTTAGGATTACCATTAATCCTAACCAACTTATCTGAGAAAATCTTTCTCAGTTTGAGTTGATTTCTCAAACTGAGAAAGATTTGTTTTTTTAAGCTATAGGTTTTATCAGGTTTCTGATGTACTCATTGACTCTTACCATTATTTGTTTTAAATGCAAAAAAGTATGTTGCCATGAAAGTTGACATTGGCCCCTGGTGTAACTTTTGAGACAAATGCCTCATCTAGCCAAATTCAAGATGGGTTTAAAACTATTCATAGAAAAAAAAAACAAAAGATGGTTCTTTGCAACATGTTAACCAGTTACAAACTAAGGCTCCAAAATCAACTAAGTGACATGATGGATGTGTGGAAAAGCCAGTCATTCAACTAAATCAGCAAGTATTTGAACCAGTGTTGTGCCAGGAGCACATGAACAAGTCAAGACTGGGGGGAAATCTTTTGGAAACTGAGAGTCTGAAACCTGCTCTTGTAGCTCCCCAAAAATATATTATATATGCTTACCTCATAATTTGAAACTTTCCCCATGTTTAATATGAACAAATGACATTGCAACATATGTGTCAGAGAAAATAAGGAACAGCCAGTCTAATGCAAGTCCTGGCACACCAACAGACTTCTGAACCAGATTACACAAACCCAGACATACCTGCTTTTTATCTCTGAGGCCATTTCACTAAATGAACATGAGCAGGATGTAAGTATCATGTCAGAGCACAGACTGTGAGTCCTTGTGCATTCTGAATGCATGTGTCTGTGTTTATCCTTGTGCCATTGCGGGAGCACAAAATAAACCCTAAACTGAAAAAGATGTGCATTTCTGTTCCCTAAAGGCTAATATGAACCAGACCTTACCATGGGCTTGTCTTAGGCACATTCGTGTTTGTGTGTTTGCGTGCACGCTGACACGTGTGGGCTTGTGTTTATATGTGTGTTTTTCTCGTCTGGGAGGCCATGCTCCTCATTACAACTCAGAGGGTGGCACAAAGCAGTGACAGAGGCAGCTCACAGTGCACTTTATCTCAAATCGTTCTCTGTTAATTCTCACTTTGTAGTTCCAGCACTACTACTACAACACCTACTTTATATTGAATGAAAGAAAAGATCAATAGATTGGCCATCAATAGATTGATGGTCTAAGGAGCTGCAAGTGACACCTTAGACTTTTCTCAATGACTCTTAGAAGCTTTGGCTGTTTATAGATCTATTTTTCTTGTCAATAGATTGGAAACTATATGTTGTTTTTTTAACACACTTTTCTACAAACATCAAACATCCCGTAGCACAAAATGATGTCTGTCCTCTTTTTGCAAAACCACTGTTTTTTTTAGCAATAAATTAGATTAAGGTAAATAAGATAAGTTGTCTTTTTACAACTAGTCATGTAACATTTCTTGACTAAACCAGTTTCCTTTTGCTTTTTTTTGCACACCAGTTTAGAATTTTATTTGTAAAATAAACAACTAAGTAAATCAAACCATGTATCATTTCCATCTTCTCTACAATTATGATCTCCCTTTTGTTACGCTATCGCATAAAATTTCAAATAAAACACAGGAGACTGTGAAAAGATCAGGAAGTATGAATACTTTTCCACACACAGTACCCGATCAGGCACTCTGTCTTCCACTGTCTCCATTTCCCTTCTCTCCTCCCCTGGAGTGGATAGGATTAGGGTCAGGGCCCTTTGGCCAGTGGAGCAAATGACAGCTTTGGCAGGAACCTGATTTCACTCTTGTGCCTTCTGTCAACTTCTGTATGCCCATCTCATTTTAATAATGTAAATATGGGGCAAGTTCAGGCCACAGAGAATATTCTGTGTCCTGCTGCTCAGTCACTGGAAACTCTCTGCGCACCTGAGCCACACATGTGCATACTTAAAGTCCAATGGGCAGGGTTTGCAGGACTCTGCAAACCAAACCAGATTTAGTTTGCCTTCTGGCTGCTTTTGAACGGTACTACATACAGACAAAAACCCGAAACATTTTGCAGAGTTAAAAGCTCATAATGCACGAGTGGGATTTGGACTTTTATGGGAACGTTAGGAAACTACAAATGTATCCACGCTGACACAAAGAACTTTGATTTTGAATTATCATCTATCGTTGTGACTTTAAGTATCATTTCACTTGTCTGTTAGAGACCAAAATCAGATTCACTACGGTAGTATGTCTAGTGAATAAACATCCCCAGTAGTTTAAATGTTACTGAAATAGTCTTCTGTGGCTTTCTTGAATTTTATGCAGTGGAAACTGTTTCGGTCTATTTAAATTGTATTTTGCAAGCCAAAATCCTGTTACTGTCATTTTTATTGCTGTATTGGTCCACATGTGTTTTTTTATGTATTAACAGCATCTTAAATGTTTTGGATTGAAGCTACATTTTATAAGTTTCTCAATCTTCTCTAACTAATTGTGGTTTCATGACTAAGTATTTACAAGCAGAAAGTCATTTAGTGATTTAGGTTTTATGAGGGGTCCTCTACATTTCTTAAGACTCAAATGGCCTAAGTAGTTATAAAACCCAGAAATAAATAAAATATTTCTAAGACAATGTTGTGTAGAAACATATACAGCTAATTTCAGCTATGTACCACCTTTGACAGTGTTGTTTTGCTATGTATCTCAGTAATTAAATACTTAACTGCAAAAAAAAAGATATGCAATGGTTCAGGTACATGGGTAAATGGTTTGTGTACAGATGCTTAAGGGTTTAATGGGGGGTGAAATGGCAATGAATTTAGGCATGAATTGGCCTGAAGTTGATAGGAATTGTGAGTCTGAATGATTTTATAGCAAAGTTATTGAATTTATCAATGTTTTGTTTAATACAAGAAAGCATCACAGTACAGAGCAATGTCACAGTTATCTTTTCTGGCCTTTTCTGGTCTGAACAGCTGAGCAGACCTGCTTACTAACATTTAGTTACACAGACAGTGACCTCAGTTTGACGTGAACAATGCCACCATCCTTATTGCCCCTTTCCACACACAGGAAAACACAGACGTCGTGACTCACAGACTGCAGGCAGGTCTGGTAACTATGTTATGAATGTGATGCATGATTTGGAGGCAGTTTGCTCTCCGCTCCTGATTAAAGAAAAGCTTTAATGATCACTATGACTGTGCCCCTCTTAGAACCATGTAGGACATAGATGAGCTCGTGGAATTCAGACAAATGACTTCATTAACCTTTTTCACCTTGCTATCCCAAAGCTTACTACAGCAACCTTCAGTCCTGCTGGGTACCCACTTCCTGAAGTTATCCTCTTATGTTTCATTTTCTGGCTGGCTTGACCCCATTGGGCTTGTAAATTTGGGGTTTGATGAGTGGGGGGTCTGATTCAACATCCTGGAGGTCCCTAATGAACTGATTGATGTTCACTAACCTACAATCACTACTCATCGTGACCATGGAGGCTTGTGTTTTAGCAATGTACCAACTATGCAGTTCATGCCGTCAAAGACAGACAAGGTATCTTAACAATTATGCGGTCTAGCTGTGTGGTAGTGCAGAGAGATGTCTGGGATCTTTGTTTTTCAAAGTGAGATTCTCTTAATGGTTTATACTCACTACACCTCATGGTAGCACATTTGCCAGGAAAAGCAGTTCACCCACTCTCGCAGGACCGCACAGAGGTATCCAGATGTGGAGGGTGATTTTAGAGTACACGGGTCAGCCTGTCTGGGGATAAATCAGACAGACTAATCTGTCCTGTGAGGGGATGGGGGGTAATTGGTCACATTTGACCTCCCGGACTTGAGGACTGTGGGAACGCAGGCTTTATCTACCAGCGGTAATTGACTAATGAAACACTTCCGCAGCACCCTCCGCCAGATTGTCATCCACCGTTTGGGTTAGGGTGAGGCATGTGCATGCATGTGGTTGCGTGAGTGCGGTTGACACAACTGGGTAAGAGCAGTGTGTGGGTGTGTGTGTGTGTGTGTGTGTGTGTAGTTTATAGAAAATGGCAGGATGCGGAACTCCCCTTGGCCATCCACGCAACTTATCAGCAGCATCAGCCTCTTTATGCTTGCAGCACAGTGAGACTTTGACAGACCACACATTAATGATTGTGTGGTTGTCATTACAGTTTAGATTTAAATTTCAAGTGGAAATGGTTCATTTGCTTCCAATTTGGTTTAAACCCATCACAGAGGGCAACACAATGATGAAGTACTTTAGAACCACAGATGAAAGTTGGCATGCTCTGTTGGCCTGCAGCTTGTGACTTCGCTCAAATTTTATAGTCGCTTTGTGCGGATGCCCACATTGATTGAAAGACAAGAAACTCAGCATTGGGAGAGCGAGGTGCGGGGGTGGGAGGGTGTTAAGAAAAAAAAAGGCTAAAGTTACGGTTGCGAGACAATGTCTCTGAGGTCCCATCAAGTGAGCCATTCATAGATGCTGGCCTACCAGTTTGTGGAGCCAGGGAGACACTCCGATAGAGTGGGGCCCAGGGTGGCCTCGTCTTTTTGTCCCAAGCTGACCCCTGGGCTCTAGCCTGGCCTCTGCGCCCCTCACCTGGTCTGTCCCAGCGCACTGGTAAGTGGATACCTGTAATTTGCTCTAATGGCCTTTGAAAGACCTGGCTAGGCTAATCCCTGGAGTGCTTCTCCCGGTAGCACCACGTGAGAAACAGTGGGGGGTTGGGGAGTGGGCTGGGGACCAGCCTCTGGATGTGAGAGAATGTCACCCCTCGCAGCCTTGGCTGCTGCAGGAGGGAGTCTGGGAGTCAGCTTTCAGCAGATCACTGCTGAGTTGTTCACAGACTCAAAAAAAACGTTTCCCTGGCGTGTAGACTAGAATGTCATCTCCTCTTTACACCTTTCCTCATGGCTCAATACAACAGGAAAAGTGAACTAAAGACATGCACTAATCTGCGTTGGAAATGGTTTACTGCTTCTCCATGTTTCTGTATGTTACTGATGAATGTGATGTGCTCCACCAACAATAAAATATGTCAATATCCCAATGTTGCAAAGTTTCAACTAGGAAAGGAATTAAAAGTGACTTACTGTTAATAATTATAGTAATGGTAGTCCTTTAGCTAAAAAAGCAGGACAAGAGACACAAATTCCTTTCAGGCTCATCTTTGCTGTCATTTCTTCAGGGATTTAAAGGAATGTGGGAAGAGCAAGCGATACTTGGACAGGGAGGGTCAGTCTTCCACCAGTCTTTTCTCTGTCTTCCTGTTCTTTCCATCCATCGTTCTTCCTTATTTTACTAAAAGGGTGGGCCACATGCAGGGGTTTGCATTCAGTCGCAAACCGCTCCTCAAGTGTCCCACTTCTTCAGGTTGGTGGCCATTATATTGTACCCATAAAGCCAAGCGTACGGGCAGATTCAAAAAGTGACAGCATATTTATGTCTGCGAAATGTCAAGTATGCAGGAAAGAATGACTGAAGCCCAAAGTGGTGCAAACGTAATCCGGTTGCTTATTTACTTTAGTTTTATTTGATTAGATATGATCAAAGCGCACACTCTTTCTTGCTAAATAATTGTGGAACAGTCCTGAATTTCAGAGCAAAAGCAGTTAAAGGAAACATTGTTCAGACTCCTAGAGTCATAGGTGATGTGTGGAACAGAATTAGATTGCAGGAGGAAAAGGTTTTGGATGCTGGTCTGGATGTACCTCCTTTTACTAACATCCACTGGGTAAAGATTGTCCTACTGTTCTTCCCTCCCATGCATACAATTGTCTATAACTTCATAAAAAGTAAGAGCAGACTATCTTAATGTGATTTCTCTTTCAGTTTGGAAGTCAGGTGTTTCCAAAGTGCCCAACCCTTTGCACAAAGTAGAAATATCTCACCGCTGCTAAGGGATGAATAAATCACGCTGGTCCTGTGAGAGTTGTAAGGTACAATACATTTCCAGGTGGACAAGGGGGAGGTGGGGAAGGGGTCGGATTGGGGTTATGACCCAACCAGGAAATAACTAAACTGAAAAAGAGACTAAAACACATCAAGGACAGATGGACAGTGGACGACATGCTGACAGATGGGAGTCCAAATAGCATGGAGAAAGACAGATACAGTGCCCCAGAAACAAAGAGGAAGGTCGGCGTCGGAGGGGACGCACACATATGCTGCTTACATCAATGCATATGAAAACAAAAAACACAAAATTATTTCTAAAAATATAAAATAAGTTACCATTTGAAAGAATTAACAAATGTACAAATTATCACCATTCAATGGACAATTTTAGCCTAATAATTATGATAACAGTCCCATTTAATGCAAATTGTGATCGGCAGAATGTCTTACGCAAATTCAGATATATCCATGTTAAGGCAATCAATACAGATTACATTAATGTTCATTTGCAAATGAAGAACACTTTTTTGTACTTTATCAAAAACAACATATATTTAAGATTTTGTGATGACAGAAACCTAAAATAAAACAGACAGAGAGAAATTGTAAAGTTGTCTGTTGTAGAGGTCTTTAAATGATAATGGGCATGAATTATTTAGAAACATAATTTTTCATACCTTCCATTTTTGCAGTCAAACCAAATGAAGTCCCCTTAGTGATCTCTGCTGTATCAAGTCCATTTTTCTTCAACAATACATTTGAAAGTGTGCAAGAGGTAAAAATTGATCAGAAAACTTTAACTTAACAAACGTACAAATGTTTGGAAACCAGCCTAAAACTTTGATCATATTTTTCAAATACATCTGGTATTTCTCATCCAAGAGCATGTATATTTTTTTCTGAGGAAAATGAGTTGTATTTTTCTAGAGCATCGCCATGCAGGCGATTAAAGATACAAGATGATTGTGGGTGTTGCAAGAAAGATGGCTATATAAAACAGACAGACAAGAACATTAGCCTTATTTTTCCTTTTCGAATACACATTCCAGATATTCTTTATGCACACTCGCTTGCCAGACACGTTTACATTCACACGTTTGTTGGCACGGATGCTGCAAGTGTACAATTAACAGGCTTGTAAAATTTGCAAGGCAGACTGACACAGATGTGGGAAGATGATCATCATTTCGTGCCTTGTGGACCTTTACAGCCATGCCCACGTGACAGATGCGGGAGGTAATAATTTACCCTTTAGTCTCAGGGAAGTTTGTGATCCTTTCAGAAACACAAAGAGCTTCCAGATGTTTGGAAAATGGTTGCTGTTGTTCATCTGCTGAAACTTAGATTAATTTACCTTGCCAACATGTGAAGAAATATCTGGTTTTAAATGTCATTGAAAGGAAGTGCGATATATGATCTTATTTCATCAAAGAAGCTAGTATTAGCCAGAGGTCATGTTGAGGTCCATGTCAGCAAATATTGCACCGATATCCTTACAGCGTCAGTATCCCAAGATACAGTGATCATATCCGGTTATCATAACCTCCTGACAAGACTCTCCTTCATTTGTCAGTGAAACACAAGTGTTTGGATATGGGGAAATTGAGATAAAGAGAGAAGCTATTGTGTGTCCGTTTGCCTCTTTTAGACTAAGCATTGATGATATCGTGCTTCCTGTGCGTGCGCTGAGATACTCAAACAAGAACAGTGACAGCGAGGCATCTATTGATTCACTTATTACCAACAATCTGTCAACTATAATCACTGATTTGTTGTCAAGGTGTGAAAGTTGGTGTCTACCCCAATACAGTAGCAGTGAGATTTTAGACCTTACTAAATGAGTGTGAAGCGTCCATTTCAGTTCATTTAAATTCAGTTTATCAAGCGCTTGTGTCATCTCCAGGTAATTCACAAAACAAACCTATCCAATTAGATTAAGCATCAATATACAAACTCTATTTAATTAAATACAATCAAAATTCGATCCTGGTCAAGTTCACTTTATTCACCCACTGGTAAATGAAAAACTAAACTAAAATAAACTAAAATAAAGGACATATGGCAATAGGGGAAAGTGGATCACATCAAATTGTTAACTTCAAATTAATATCTAACAGGACATTGCTCAGTGTAAAAGGTCACGTGAAGCCATTGATCAGAAGTTTGAAAAGGTGTTGTTTTAATTGATTTCAGCTCAAACTGGGATTGTTATATACACATAAAATCTGCACAATATATGTACAAGTTCACAAATGATCATTTTTTATGTGCTTTTGACCACCAAACAACACACATTAGTAAACTAATTTGGCCAATTTCCACAGTTTAGTCAAATTACGCTGATCAGCTCAATATGTTGATTGCGTGTTCGCCTGGATAATTCTCAACTTGACGTGGAAAAGAAGCAGAAACACACAATCATTGCTGTTTTTGCACAAACAGACTGTAGTTAAATTGAAAAGGTTGCTCTAGTCTTTTGGCAACTTACCAGACCTACAAGTTGCAGCTGATCAGAAGAGCTTTTGTAAATTTAGCTGGCATTTGGAGGCAACATCCAATAATCGAAGGTTATAAACCTGAAAAAATAATTCATACAATTCTGACTACCTGGATTATGTTTAGGTTATGAATGTATGTAAATGTCCTTTGCCAGGAGTTCTAAATTGTGGCATTATTTTACATTAAAGGTTACATGCAAGTGTTCCTATCATTACACTATGAAGGCCTTCATGGGGTGCTGTTTCTCATGGTAATCTCTCAAGGTGTTTAAAGCCATAGTGAGTGATGCATCCTTTGTCCACGCTGATACATAGGCAGCCCTTTTTGCCCACTACCAGACCCTTCAAAGGGGTCGTGGCAGATCAAAGATGTTGGTCACAGTCATTAGGCCTGGCAGCCCTAACCTGACATGAAAAGCTTATTTTTTGAAAAGAAGGGCAGAAGAGAAAAAAGAAAGGAAAAAAAAAACACAACAAGCCCCTCTTCGTTTAAAAAGCAAGCAAACTGTGAAATAATTGAAAAGTTATGTTAATCAAGAGCAGGAACACAGCGGGATTCCCAAAATTCCCAGGCCTTTGCTCTGGTCGAGAAAGAAGCCATGGGCAGAGGGCTGCTCAAGGGGCAGTACGAAAAATTAAAGAGCTCGGAAAATTTGCAAGGAAGACAACAGGGACGAAAGAGCTGAAACATTTCAGCTTCCTTCTAGATCAACTGAGGCATTTTGCTCCGCCGTGGTGTCCTTCATTCAGAACACTTGTTCATTAATTAGATCTTGTCCAGCTTTTCACCTCACAGGTGAGCAACAAAGACTTGATAGGGGGGCGGTTTTTGGAGGCTCCTTCCCCCACCGCCAAACCCACCATCATCCAACCAGCACCTTCACTCTGTACTCCCTCCGGTCCTTCTCCCTCCTCCCTCACCTCCGTACTGTGGTTCTGACAAAAGGGAACCCAGGGAGAGTGTCTCTTTCGTTCCTTTCTGTCTTTTTTTTTTTTTTTCTTCCGAGGTCAGAAAAGGCTTCAATGATCTGACGATGGGCTAGCGTCCAAAATACGGGCGACAGAAAAAGAAGAAAGAGTAAAAGAGAGTCTGGGTAAAAGACTTTTTCTGCTTTAAAAATCTCTTAGAGGAGAAATAAATGGCAAGTCCACAGTTGACTAGACACGTATAGTGCAGGATTTGCTTGTAATGGCAGCTTGAGCTTATTGACAGTCCCAGCCAAAACATGTCAAAGGTTAAGAGATCTTGCCAATTGCAAGTGGGGAGCCAAAAGTGCCTTTTTTCTTTTGCTCAATGGGGCCATCAGTTGATACTTGCTCTGCAGAACGAGGCAAAGTGGTGACCCACGGATCCAATGGTGAAAAGAGTTATTTTGTTCTCATTGTTTGTCTTCCTTAAAGTGATATTTGTTCAAAACTATTGAATTATTTAGTAGCTTAAGAAATTGTAATAGTTTTTGAAATACGAGCATGATTTAATTAGATTATAATCAATGTCCCAGCTGTTTAGTCATGAGCATATACTACAATGGATATACACCTTTGTAAAAATTGATGGATTTAGTGACCATTAAATTGAGACCAAGATAAATCATTTTGGAACTTTTTCCACATTTAGTATATGTTTGATTTTGTATATCAGCTATGAAATCTATAAATCTTTTAGATGGGAATCTGTAAAAAATATGAAGTTTGATTGCTCTGGTTTAAAGCCATTAAAGTAATACTGTGAAAAAGCCACTTTTACATTATTTTCTGCATTCAGTCTTCTTTGGGACACACTTTCTTTGGGAAAGGAGGTGTGTCCTTTACACCTTACGGCTGAGCACACTTACAATCAGATAGATGCACTTTTTTTTTATTCCATCTGATTTTTTCCTGTTAAATTGTACTGCATAAACATCACATTGACCAAAATTATCCAGGCATAAATCAAACATTGTATGCAGTCATTAAATATCTGGCTTGATTTAAAAATAATTTAAGATCAAACTATGTGCTGCATTTTTGCATGTTTGTTATCAAACTGGCACCTTTTGTTTGTGTTAAATCCAGACTGAAGTGATATTTGAAACTCAACGGTTTGGAAAACTCTTTAATAGCTTAGAATAACTCACTCTGAACACAATGGTGTGACTTTTCAAATGGTGGCCTGTGAGTTATGTGGATCTCCCTGGTGTTTATAGATGTGTGGTCAAGCGTCAAGGGCCTAAGTGATTCCTTTAAGTGAGAGGGAAATTCCCTCTTGCTTGTTCAGATCTTTTTCTCATCTAGCTTAGCAGGAAGCAACAAGGATGAATAAAATGTATTTTTGAAAAAGAACCATAGCTAGCATAGTAATTTAATAGTGATCACGTAAAAAGAAGCTCAAAAATCTAAATTATTTTGCACCTGCTATGTCATGCTTTTTAAACGAACTTAAGTGTTTTTCTACACTATGTTTAAAACCCCCAAAAGACACATTACAATAAGCAGATTTGACAATTTACACAAAAATTCTAGAAACGTTTCTGATGTGACAAATTGGGTCCCATGCTGTAGCTTCAAACACCAACTGGTGGCAATTACTGCTGGCACCACTTTCAGGCACCAGCGGTTTTCACTGGCCTTCACTAATACCCCGTAAACCCTTGCAGGACCCTAAATTATCAACCGAGCCTTGGCTTATTGCTTATGAGTCGCTTGCACGCTTCAGGTGCCACCACAGAGCACACCCGGTATTTGTAAACACAGCTTGTAAAAGAAAAAAAATAAAGAAACCACACACTTTAAAGCATTAATGTTTCCTCTGAGGATCAGAGGCACCATAAGGGTGCAGCTGGGGAGATACCTGGATGAACGAAACCAAGACATTCACACCTTCCTGCAGCTGTGCCCGAGTTGAGACAAGGCATTGTTTACATGTTCCTGTCAGGGAAGAAGAGAGCTTGAGTGTACTTGCCTTGCTCTTCTTCATCTTTTAGTCTTTGTACATTTGTGTGGATGGCTGACGCAGATGATTTCACATTATAGGCATGACGATAACTAGGGATGTTGAGAACTGGAAGATGAAAAAGGTTTGTAATTAATACAATGATAGTGGTAAATACATATCAGTGACATGCGGTGAGGTTCATACCTGATGAGGCACTGACTTAATCATAATCATATTTACAAATATAGACCCCCTGAATGTTATTGTTTATTTAAAGAAATTTTGCGCATGCGGACAACGCTGGAGGGCAAAAAGACAATTATTTTACATGTCATCCATAGCCGCGCTGCCGCCGTAGAATAATTCCGTTGACTCAATCAAACTTGGACATGTAGGCATGATTCATTTCATGCTGAGCTCTACAACAAAGGGAAAAACCGTTAAAGTGCAACTCAAAACCACGTTTTTCACGCTCTCTGTATCAGAGCAGCTATGCGCAGACTCGCTGCCATAGCAACTGACAACAATGCCACAAAAAAAACTAAAATATTTCCCACACAAAGAGCAGAACATTCAATCTGTGGCAGTAGTATGGTTTATTTTATGATCATTAATGTTTATTTTGCGATTATTAATAAGTGATTGCTGTGGTAAGAGGAGAAAACTAAAACAAAAAAATTCCTGAAGAAATTTAACCGGGGCCTGCCAAAGTGTGCCTGTCGGTTTGGACCCAGCGTTCTGATGATAAAAATTAGCATTAATGCTAAAGAAAGCTGCAATGTAATCAATAGCACATGAAGAGTAACAAGCATGTTGACGAACCTGAACTTGCACCATTCAGTATGTTAAAATTAGTGTATAAACTAAAATTAGCCAAATGCTAATGTAAACCTAAATGCTGTCAGTAGCATGTGGGGTATCATTAGAATTGCTGCACAAGACTGTGCCCTGACCAGAGAGAAAAAGATAATGCAAGATAATATTATTATCATAAAAATATGTCAACAGGACAAAAATTAGCCGTCCACTCATAAAATCTTGGGTTCATGCTAAAGTGTGCAAAAAGAAAACAATTGTTGAAAGAGACCCATAAAAAAAGTCAATCTACAGTTTCCCATTGCCCACACAGGGGACACAGTGAACATGTGGAAGAGGCCTCTCTGCTAAAAAGATCAAACCAAAGTTGAACATTTCTACCTACATGGTAAACCTATGTGTAATAAAATACAATAAATGGCCATGGGCACACAATTCCCGCAGCAAAACATGGTGGTGTCAGTGGTAAGCTGTGTGGGTGCTTTTCTTTAGCAGCAACCAGCAAGTTAATAATACTAATAATAAAAGAAAATGATTGGAGCAAAAGTTTACTGTCCAACAGAACAGATCAAGTACAGGTCCAAAGCCAAATTCAATGCAATAGACATAGAAAACCTTTAAAATTGATGTTCTTTGACTCACTCCATCCAATATGACTTGCAAAAATTAGCATCAATGCTAATATTGCTCTTATGAGTAGAATGCATTGACATATTCTTTCCTTTATCTGTGCAAAATATAAATTTATATTTTAGATTTATATTTGTAAAATAAATCTAAGCATTTACATTATGTTCTACTGACTTTGTGTATAGATTCTACACACAAAGTGTAGAATCTATACACAAATATGCCACAGATATCAGTCTAGTTTTCCTGCAAGTACCTGCATGATTCACAGTAACAAAAAAGGTTTCACATTGATCATATAGGCAACCACATCAAGGTGTCTTTTGAAGGTGTAAACCGGCAAACAACCACTATCTTCTTCAATTAACTCTTTTTCAGGATGCTTGGAGCAACCACAGAAACCTTCCTATCGTGGCTGTGGCCGCTATTTTCTTATGCAGATAAGAAGCAGACCACGTGGCACTTGTTTGAAATCTCTAAGTGGGTTGGAGAGCCCACTTAAGTAGCAGAGACACATAGGCTTTATTTCCTTTAGTAAACAACACTTGCAGGAGCAGGATGAAGTGTCACATCCTGAGGAAAGAGGTTTTTATTGATGCATGTAGCAAAGCCACGTGGAATGTGCAGGTTCAGACTATGGTATGCTGCAGGTGTGTATTTGCTACAGAACTTGCATCATATCAAGAATCTTCCACGTACATTATTGTCTGTCCTACGGCAGAGAGGCTTTTGATTGTGGAACATAGAAAGCCTTAATGCCTCTAACCCAGACTCTTGTCCCTTCTTTTGTTTTTCAGGCTTGATGGAAATCCGATCTGTCAGTGTGGGAGTTGTTGCCATCAAATCTGTCAATACTGGCCTGTACTTAGCAATGTCCAAGAAAGGCACACTCTTTGGATCGGTGCGTATACAGCCTTACGACATTGCTTCTGGAGGTCAAGACTTCCAGGTCTAGTCATTGGGGAGGGTGGAAAAGGTACCCAAGATGAATTGCATGGAAGCATTTTACAAGAAAGCCAAGAAAGAGGCCAAAGTGTCACACCTCTATACCTGCTCCGAGACTGACAATACCTGCATCCTCAACCAGCTTGTTACACTGTCAAAATAGATGATAGAAAAAAGAAAAGAAAACATTGGACAGGGACAAAGAGCCAGCTGGGCTGGGATTTAAGTGGTTGCCAATTGTTGTTTGGCATAGCAAGGTTTCCAACGTAATCACCTTTCATTGTTAAAATCAGACACACGAAATGTGTGATGTCTACTGCACTAACATCTTAAAAGAAATATCAGTCAACAAGTACTGATACGGAAAAGGGACACACACTGCACTAAAACTTTATAGATTTAATACACTGGGGATTCAGAAACTTCAAGAGATTCAAAGAAGGTTCATACTAACCAGGCATCACAGTGAAGATCTTGTTTTGGCAGCATGATTGCAATCTGGAACATAACACCAGAATGTCTTGCAGTCACAAGAGGCAGGAAGTGCCCACATACAAGTGGATTGGATGTGGTCAGGATTTTGTACCAAAAGAACATCCTTCCAATAAAAAAGATTAGCAAAGGATTAGTTTTTTAAAATCCTCCCAGTGGAAAATTTAGCAGTCAGTACTCAGAAACTAGATCACAAACTATTGCTACCTACTGAGAAAGCAATGAACTGAGCAAAATAGGTTTATTGAAGATTGTTTTGGGTGGAAAATTAGCCCAGATTTTTTTGTTGGCACACTTTGGGCATACCAAGTAGGCATTTTTTAAGCATAGCCTATTTGAGTACTGTTGCAGCCCATGGATCTGAGATTGTGGTTTCTTGAGCATGACAATCAGTTTTCTATACTTCAGTAGTCCCAAAAGTCACCAGAGCTAAATTAAATACAACCAACAAGTGTGTTATGATACCGTTATGTCAAGATAGGCAAAAAATCTCTGAGAATTATTTCTGAATCTATGGTAACTCTATGCCACACAGAAGTAAGGAAGATCAAAAGTCCAAAAAGTTTTGATCGCGCACCAGCAAGCTATACCTGATGAAGTGGCCAATGATTGTACAATAATTCTTTCATTGATTATTATCACCAATGAGGCACATTTACTTGAGGACCTTTTAATTCTCACTATTTTTAATTTAAAAGTTGACATAATCAAGAATATCTACAATAGGAAAATACCCCCCCTGCAACATCTGCAAACACCTGGAAAATCTCTCAGTATAACAACAGACCTTGACCTTTAAAGGACTTCTTGGAAGCTGGCCTTTGATGGCGCAGCCGGAAAATCAGTCAACGTTGAGATGCAGACCTTTCTGTTAACATCCTTAATCGTCTTCCTCTGTCTGACTGCAGGTGACGTACAGCCCAAGCTGCAAGTTCAAAGAACGCATTGAGGAAAATGGCTACAATACGTACGCCTCGCTTCGCTGGAAGCATGGCGGCAGACAGATGTTTGTTTCGCTGAATGGACGCGGGAAACCACGGCGAGGTCACAAGGCTCGGCGAAGGCACCCGTCCACTCACTTCCTGCCCATGCTTCCCTCCTAGGCATGTCTGAACTCGTCCAGGCAGCTGCCTGGCTCACCTGCCCCCTCACATTAGTACTGATCTAGATGTGACAACAATCTTTCTGTTTTATTTATCCATCCTCATGTTGCATAAATGTACATTTGCTGAGCTCTGTAACATTTAGAGTTAGAATATCTGCTTCTTAAGTTATTTTCTGCATATTTTAATGAGGTTAATATAATACAGTGCAGTCCGACAAAAGAAAACAATATTGTGTTTTTCTTCACAGTTTCCACATTTGTGTGTGTGTGTGTGTGTGTGAAAACTGCATCGAAAGATGTGAGAGGCATTATGTCTACAGATAGGTATTAAGAAAATGAGCAATTAGAAAATTGTTTTAAATCAGAGTGAAAGGTGAAGACACTGGGGTTTTGCTCTTTTCATTTTCAAGCAGGTTCGAAGATATCAAAATCTTAAACCATACACATCATTCAGTTTTAGGGTTTATCACAGATTATGTGAACAACCTTCAGATTAAGATTATGTGAAACAATAATAGTCACTTCTGTAAACTAATCGAAGACATAAAATTCAAATTAAATAAAAAACTAAATAAAACAACAAATAAAAAAATTTGAAAATATGTTGCATATGAAAAATAACATCATAAGGTGCAAAATAATCCTACATATTGCATATAGAAGTAGTTTACTGTGTTAAGCACTACTTCATATATAGGTGAACCATTGTATTAAACCATTTTTATGTTGAGTTTGGTATTTCTTACTTTATAAGTCAAATCACAGTTTAAAAAGAGGATTGAGTTGAATCTAAGAGGTCATGGGGGAAAATAATCTGACAGTAGGGGTTTGGTGCTGGCCATTTTGCCCCTTTGTTATTTCATGTGTTTTTAGTTTTGTTCATTTAAAAATGAAAGAAATGGTGTTAAACAGAACATCTTCCATGGGATGTTTCATACTGACCCTACATCTATTTGTTCTCCGAAGGGATATTTTCTACCATGCTTGGGCCATTTTATTCGTGAAATATAACAGATCATGATCCCTAATCAAACTAAAATACTCAAATAACTTCAATTCAACATGCTTCGTTGCATGACTTTGAGTATAGAATAGAAAATTACTTTTAATAATCAAATTTAAGAGAGGGTGCCAAACATCCCCAAAGTGGGTACGGTTTGATGCACAGAGCATACAATCCTATTTTGTATCCTAAAAAGTCATGAAGAATTGCAATGACCAGCAATTCTCCATATATTAGAGAAGAACAGAACGTGAGGTAATCAAAGAGCTGATATCATTTAATACCCTTTGTATACGTCTGTGTATTTCTGTCAGACCTCATCTAACTCTCAGCCAATAGATGACAGTTTAAAAGGCAGGAACATAAACCACACAGCATGTCCCGAACTTGCTGGTACTGTACATGTTTGTGCTGCAACACAAACATGCTATTCCATATGGAGCAGACTCCATAAACCATATACCACCATAAACATTCAAGCTGAGTAGTAAATAGTTTAATCCATACTGCCTCTCTGTAAAGACTTGCTAACCCTAGAAAACACAACTGTTGCTGATAGAACATTTAATATATTTAACACTATTCTTACTCTTTAACTCTTAAAGTTGATGTATATTGTTATTTTTGACTCTTTTGTTGGACTCCAAGCAAAATAGCTATATTCAAGTTTTATGTTTGGCTCAGTTTGTATGATATTACTGCTGGATATTGGTACATTAGTGATCCACTTACTGTATGAAGCACAGCTTATTGGTCAGTTGTATGTAAAGTTGCATCCTTAGAAAACAATCCTAAAATCCATCTAAGCTAAGTCATTTCAGTGCCTTTGTGCAAGATGAGTTTGGTAAACCTAAATAAAATCTGCAAAACTCATGAGTCACGCTGACTTTCTTATCTCCCTGGTGACCTCTTATCTGGACCCTGCCACTGTCTGAGAAATGTTTGTAACATCTCCATCACAGCTCTGTGACATAATTTGCCCACCTCATCTTGATCAAACCTCACAGCATGAGAGGTCTTGACGAAGAAAACCTGCAGCTGGATGAAAGCTCTACTACAAATGATGAAATTACTCTTACACATAATTTACACACAAATCAACCATCCAACGGCATAGGGCATCACGTGGTCTTCTCAGCGAGCAGAAAGGAGAGTCAACAATACCTGGTTGGGGTGAGTGAAGACCAACCTGTAAGCCAATCATTATGCCGAACAACCCGCAGTGCAGCTTGTGGCCTATTTTAATATTTGTGGAAGGAGTCTGCAAAAAAATTTTTTACCACTAAGATATCTTCATTGTCATTAGGTCAAAAGAAAAGTGATCATCTGTTTCTGGTTGTAGAGAATATGCTCAAACTTCTGTTGATATTTGTGGACCTTCTTACCTAATATTATAGTTATTATGGCCATAATGCATATAAACTTGCCCATAGCTCTTTTGACATACAATGACGGTGAATTTAAAGGGTTTAGCTTTTACATGAAAACAAAGTATATCTGTACACCTCTGGAGAGAAACGTATAACGAGGCGTCGCAGGTACAAACTAAACCCTGCATTGTGCAACGTAATCTCATTTTCTGCTTGTACTTTGAACCGATTCTCCTCTTTGCCATTGTCCTCATTCTTTTTGCCCTGCTCTCTCTCTCCCTTTTAAGCCATTCACAAACTTCCTCTCTCTCTTTTTGTCCTGAGAATGCAACTGACTTTTGATGCCAACTACGGGCATAGCAAATGGGAGCTGTGGTTATCATTGCTCTACCACTGTCCTGTCAGTGTTATGCTCTTTGGCAGAGATTCTTTGGAAGTCCTCATCAAAGGCTTTGGTCTTTGATCTGGGGGCATAAGGAGAAACCCTAAACACTGTGCTGAATATAAAAGGAATGCCCCCAAAACAGGGCGCTGAGGCTGATGCACCTTTTCTCTGTCACGTTCATGTCACAGGTGTTTACACAGCATTACATCAGATCTGAGGTGATTCATGCGCAGATTGGGCTAAAGCTTTGAAAGACGGCACCTGGCAAGCTGCAAGACAGGCTTCATACGTCTGCACATACATACACAGCAGAAGGTTCCCAATCTTTAAGAAAACTTAAATCTGCTCCGACGTTTTCATCAAAACTCCACATGAGTAATTCTATACAAATCACCTAAAGCACCCTTTATAGAAAAGGATATTCTGAATGCTTTAACCTTCGTTTTGCGGCTGAGTGACAGAAGAAAGTAATAATAGAAACCCATTTTGAAGGCCTCAGCCAAAATCTACAGGGGCACAAGTCATGCTGCTTCAGCGACAACAAACCGCAGCCTCTGAAACCTTTGAAACCCTGTGTGGTCATTTTTCTCTCACAGCGGCTGAAAAGAACTGTGGTGGGTGGGAAAGAAAAAAAAAAAAAGAGAGAGCCCCTCACCACTCATAATACCAATCTTATGTATGTAGATGAAAATGGAAGAGATGGGAGGGGTTGTGTTGAGGGGGGTGGTGGTGTCTGACAGACTAAGGCACAATTTTAAAGCGCTTATTGAATTGCTATTACAGCTCCTGAGACTAATTGTGGCTGTTGTGTGTATCGCGGTGGCCTAGGGGGCTCTGGAGTGGCCCTGTATGCTCTTACTCAGTGGGGTTTTCAAACCGAGTGGCCCTGAAAGAGAACGGGACCACCGTAGATCAATGGCAAACCTTTCACTCTTTCACAGGCCCTTGCTAATCCTTCTCATTTGTCTGCCATTTGTTGAGGCACATTCATGGCTCCCTGAATTTAGGATTAGAGCTTGTTTTGTTACAAAAACAGCCCGAGCTATAATGCTGAATAGATGGGCTGAAGGGTGCGCCAAGGATGAGTGGGGATGTGAGTTTTTGAGCATGTGTGCATGTATGGTTATTAAGTTACACTTTGATCAAGTTCAGGTAAAAATATCAGTTCTTCATCATGTGAAATGATGTATCTTTTTGGAGACGATCTAGTGGCAAGGCTGAACTAAACATTAGTAGAGAACTGATAGAGCTGTTTGTAATGCTGTGTTTTACTTTAAAACAGTTTTTAAAAAAAGTACAAACACAAAAAAAAAAAACAAAAGCAAAGAAGCACAAAATATAAGAATAAAGGGAACACTGTCCTCCTTACGTCAACCAGGTCAATACAATGTTTTCTGTCAAAGCTGTACATAGCTTTTTTTGGCAAAATGCTTTCAAGTAAAGGTTAGAAAATTTTGGATTTTGGATCCATTCATAATCTCATCTAGCTTGACAAAGACTCCAGTTTCATCTAACAAAAAGACACTCCTCAGCATAATGCAGCCACCACCTTTACATGAGATGTTTTTACTCTAAACATACCATTTGGAGTAATGGTTCAGAAGTTCCTGTTTGGTTTCATCATACTCATTCTTCCATAAAGTTTATTAAATTCTCTTTGAAAGGGAACTCTTTGGCCAAACTGCCATAGTTCAGATATATTGAAAATACAGGATGTTTTTGTCACATGTACACAATCAGAACTTCTTCAATACTGCTCTCGGCCTCAGACACAAATCAACCAGTTTTAGGGTGAATCACACTTTGCAGCATGACAAAATGTGAAAAAAAATCAAGGTGTATGATTTCTTTTGCATAGTTCTGGTTCAAGTTTTTATTTTAAAGGAGTTACTTCAAGATCCCAATAAATAACTTAAAAGACAATGTCTTCCAGCAGAAACGACATAGTCCTTCCATTCATGTCTTTGTGCATCTCTCCACATTCACACAGTGAGAATCAAAACAGACTTTCCTGTCCCGACTCCCTAGAGAAAATATTTCATAAAAGCGAGGGAAAACATGAACAAATTGATTCATCACACATGAAGCACAGGCAAAGGAAATACAATTTTATGAAAACAAACGTTCCCTCCGGAGTTCGATATTATTATTATTTTTTGCACCGAAGCTGTGAGACTGTCCAAGCATAGTGCTGGAAGTCTGTAGCAGAGCTACCAGTTTCTGCAGCAGCCTCAGGGCATCTCATCACTGAGTGGATTAGTGTTCATGTCTGAGGCCACTTAGTGAAGTTTAAATGGGGCAGCTGAGTGGCACCTGCACCACGTTTCCCCCTAATCCCTGCCACACCATGCCGCAGGTATGTGTGGTGCCGACTGGTCAAACCCCACGTTGCAAATTCTCTGGATGCTTGCCGCCGTGCCAGATGCTGGGGGACTGAGGTGGAGGGATTAGTGGAGAGATGATTTTGTGAAGAGCAAAGTTGGACGTAAAGAAGGATACATTAGAGAATTTAACTAGGAATATGTGCTTTCTTGCTGAGAACAAGCTTGATATGTTTGTCTTGTTTGACTTTTAAAAAGGTAGAAATATAGAAACCAATTCTATATCCCTCTGAAGCAAACATAAAACATTAAAATGCACTTGAAACCAGATTTTTACATAGACCGGTCATGTTTCATCATTGTTATGCATAACTTCAAATTAATTACACTGGCCCGATGGCAGCAAAATCAATATTTTGGCGTAGCCGTCACAAAGCCCTGATCGATAAGCTAGTGTGACCGACTTATGAACCTGACACAGTTGTACCACTACTGTTAGAAGGAATGGGTCAAAATGACTGTTGTGAGATGCTTTTTGACAGGATTATGCAAAACCCTCTGAACCTGAAGAAAATTTAAAAAAATGATCCTTCTCAACAATTGTAGCAATAATTCTAACTGACTTAAACAGTAAAGGTTTATTCTGATTTAAAGTCAGACAGAGAGTCAAAAATGTTATGCCTTTTTGAACGAGTTCACGTAAACATCAGGTGTCAACTCACCTGATTTAGGGAATTGTAACCATTTTTATATTTCAGGTTGAGCTTTTTTTTATTGACAGAAAGATGATTAGCCAATAAAAAAAATGAATGGAAGTAACACAAGTGGACTCCATATATGTTGTTTGGTCAGCTGAGGCAGGTCAGCCTGGTGTTGGCCACCTTCCCAGTCATCATTGCGAGGTTGTCTTTGGCCATTAGTAACTGGAAAAGACCAAAGGCAGAGCGGCATCGCACAAAGCCAGAGCTGTGCCAAAGCCTGTCCACCCTGCTCTCTTAAGCCCCGCTTTATGTGAATAATTCTTTATGCCGGTGAAACCAGACCAACTCTGCGTTTTGTCACTGCGAGCACGGTGATATTTGTTTTCACTTCAAAGATCAACAGGTGGATGGTCCACTTTGACATTTCTGCACAGTGTCGAGTTCTGACCATTATGTTGTGGTTGGGGTTGAAACAGACCAGGTGTGAAGGTTTTTATTGGATTAAAATCAGACAATAAGCAAACGTCCTGTTCTGTCATCAGGTTGTCGACTGAGGAACCTAAACTTAAAGACCTCTGCTTCTAAATGAGTGTGCAAGGGAAGTCCAGACTTACGCCACTGGCACACCTTGTAAATATGTGTTGTCTATTACAGCAGCATATGTTATCATAACAGTTTTCTAAACATCCAACCTTAATTTGAGTACACCTAATCAGTGGTAAGAAATTTTTGCAAAAATCAGATGCAACTGAGGTATTATATTTCATTAGAATAAATGTAACAGAAAAATTGTTTCATTTATATTTTATTTTCAAAGAATATTTGAATATACAGAAAATCTTTCCTTAGTTATCTATAACTTCCTGTTCTCCCTTGTTGATGTGTTCTTGGGCAAGGCACTTAATACAAACTCAGCTACTTATTTCCATTTCAGTGTATGAATGTGTGCACATGTATTAATATGACTGACTCTGTCATTAAATTCAGTCCATTTTCTCTCTTGAAAATAGGAAAGGCAAAAACAACAATAACATGAATTTCAAGTAGGGCAGATGTGCGATTAACTTTATGAGTCAAGATGAGTCTACAAGAAAATGTACAAAAGTCTTAGCAATATATTCTTGTTGTTTCGGAAAAATGTTTTGACATTTTTACTACTGTGTTCCTTTTCCACAACACTTTGCATGGTTCAAAAGCTGGAAGATGACCCCAAGTTTATCCTACCACCAAGTACCTTCAGGGAGGTAAAAATCTTCCAAACTCACATTAGAGAACTGAATGCAAAGCATAGCATACTGAGATCACCAAGCTTCATTGGACGCTCTACTTAAGAAAAAATATGGATAAATACATTATTTTCCCTGTGGTAGTTATTCAAGATATAAACAGAAAACAGAGTTGCAGTTTGGAAATAATAGTAAAATATCAAACCAATAATTGTACCAATGTCTCAACTTGAAATGACCATTGCTTTCTTGCTTACTTCAATAATAATCAAAACACTTCTTGTAATTGCCACTGAAACAATTTTAAAATGACATAAGAAATTGTATTACTTAGTACAATATACAAAGCACATACAAGATACATATTTGGCTTACAGGTGTTTTGATTTCCTGAAATCTTCCACTCCCATCTTCCGGTTCACCTGCTTATCACTCACTGACTGCATTCTCAAACAGCTCAACATAGAATCATGAAACTTGAGGCAGACTGCATGCTGTAATTTATGCAATGAATTTATTAATAAGCAATTAATAGTTTATAAGATGTTACTCAAGTTATTTTTCAAAAAGATTATTATCTAAAATGAAGCAGTTTAGATACAGAGATCTTGTTTACAAACTGGGTTTGAGATTTTTCTCTGACGGACAAATGGCTCCCCCCAATGGTCAAAAAGTGAAAGTTTGGGGGGGGTTTCTAAAAAAAAAAACAAAAAAAAAACGTATAAAAAAAGAGGAATGAGAACTAATATTTCAGAGATACGGAAGAGGATTAGGGCCACTGGGAAAAAAAAAAAAAATAGTTCTGACTTTAATCTTATAAATCTGACAGGCAATGCCAGGCTGTGTAGTATGTAACTTTTATAACTTTTATTTAAAAAAAATATAACATATTTGTTAAAAGCTGGAACTTTAACATAAGACAGATACTCTGTGAAAAAACTCCTCTGCCTTCTCCCAGCTCGCCCAGTGCTAACTGTGAATATACACAGCTCGATCAGAAACAACCAGGTGGAAGATTTTAGTATGTTGTCAATCATGCTTGTGTATACATGCTCTCCCCAACATAGCCTGTCATGAATGCTCAGGCTATGTAGGATGACCACCAATGACAGCAGATAAGCAGTTTTCCTGTAATGGTAAGTTGTTTCTCTCCCATTAGTCCGTTGAGCAGAATGCTAGTGATGCATTTCTGCAAATTGCTAAAGTAGTGCAGGAAGGAGCTTGATTTTTTTCTCCGACTGTCAGTCGGAGAAAAATACGACTGATAGTCACGACTATCAGTCGTGACTAATATTATATTGTCACGACATAGCAACAGTTTTAACAAGTATGTAATAAAACTGTTTTTTTTTTTATATAAAAGTTACATGCTATTGTTTTAATGTGGTATGGTTTTCACAAAACCATATGGCAAATGTGGATTGCTATTTACTTTTGCTACTTCAAAAGTTTTAAAACAAATGTGTCCAAAGGCTAAAACATAAAAAACAAACAAAAAAAAAAAACAACAACTGGTGAACAAGAGTGTGCACCAGAACTGCAACACAGGAAGAGGGGGAAGTGTAGATGAATATGAAACCCACAAAATGAAGAAATGTTGTGCAAAGCGATAAATAATCTCAACCGCACATTTTGCTTCTATTCAAAGATAAACAATATCTTACCAATATCTCCACTTCCAGCTGCAGTACATTCAGGTACTGAATGTACTGATCTGACTGAACAGTCAAGAGGTTTTAAATACATTTCATTTACTTGTAGGACTTTGGATTAAAACCATAAAACTTCAAAGGAAATGTTAATGCTGCGCATAACTCTGCATGTATGCCATGCATCTCTAATTTTATGTACTTGGAAAATACATACAGGTTTGTGGATATTATTTTTTTGACATACCACCACATAGAATATAACAAATAAACCCAGTCAAATACCCAGTAAAAGCAGAAGTAGACGCTGACAGTAAGTGCATGAGACATAAAAGGAAGTCCTCGCTTGACAGTCTGTTCAGCTCCAACACAGAGAAGAGACTACAAAATTATTGAAAGCCATAATCACTGATGTGGCAAACACCTGGAAAGGGTGTCAATAGATTCATTTCGAGTAACAGTTTCCAATAAATTGCTTGCTCCTTTTTACTTCCCCATTTGCTTAATGTAATTTCTTAATATTCTTCTTAGATGGAAGTTGTGACATCTTACCAAAACAGAAGTAATTGAGGACATTGAAGAATGCAAAACCTGTTGAGCATACAGCTGTCGCAATTTTTTATTGTAAGCCTTCTAAGACTTTAATATGCTTTGACTGAAATAATTCGACTGTAGCTCTGGCTGAAGGTTTATCATCCAAGTAGAGGGTGAACTGTCCCAATCTGGGGTTTTATTCTAACTTACCTTCTTCTCATAAACTCTGAACAGCTTCTGTTCAAAAAGGCAACAATGTCACCACTAAATTTCGTAGTGGGGAAGGTGTACTCAGGGTGATATGCAGAGTCAATGTTCAGTCACATATAAAGTTTTAAATAGACCTGAGAGTTCAGTTTCAGTCTTCTCTGACTGCAGCACTTTCTTGCACGTTTGCATGTTTGTTGCATTTTCTGCATGATTAATGGCAAAGTTTAAGTGTTCTTCTTCATGTCACTCTTCCAGAAAAGTCTTGATTTATGTGCAATTATAAGTCCTCCTATTATTTGCTTATTAGGTGAATAATTAAGGCAATTGACTTCCCGGGATTTCATCGGAGATCAGGCTAAATGTTTGAAAACATTGCTTCCTTTTCCCCTCACTTCACTATGAGAAACTTTCTGTTGTGAGTTTGGTATGGTAAAGTATGGTAAAATAATATTCATGGAGTAATTTTGAGGCTCAACTTTAAATATGAATGGTTACTATTTGAGGACATGAATGCAATTGCTGTCATGAAACGGTGGTGTTGAAGTGGTGAGGCAGACGCTGCAGACCCAGGTAAAGTGAGAAATGACGGTTTTAATGATAAATAAAGTCCAAAATAGTCCAAAAACACAGGCAGCATGACTGAGCGGAAAGCCAGGGCTCAACGTCAGTACCAACTGGTATAACAAATGGACAACACAAAGGACTGAGCGCACACTAGACGAGGACCCGACAAAGACACAGACACACAGGTGACACTAAATACACAGGAGGGTAATCAGGGAATGAGAAACACCTGGGAGTAATCAAAGGGAGGACAGGACAACACAGAGACTCAGGGACACAGAAAACTCTAAATAAATACACAGAAAAACACAGAACATGACAATTGCAGGCAAGAGCCAGAATAGGTACAACCTGAAGAACTTAACGATGTGGGCAAAAATGTATTCATGAAGCCTGAGAAGTGAAAAAAAAGAAAATCCATAAACATGAGGTCACTGGAGATAATCTATGTACCATTAGCATAACTTTTCAAATTAACACCCTTTAAATAGGTATTCCACACTTTAAGGCTCAGAATAAAATTAAAATAGTTTGTTATTCTGAAATAATATAATCTTACCTGTTGTGTTTTTCATTTGCTGTAAGCAGAAAATCATTATAATTAGCAGAAATACAGTCTTGAAAACATAAATCTCTGTGCAATTATGAATCTCTATAAATGGTTAAAATGAACTTTTCAACAATATTCAGTAACACTTTCTTTGAAAGGGTCTGCATAAGACTGACATGATCATAAATATGAAGGAGTCTTTATGAATGTTTATGATCGTTGTCATGAAGTGTCAATATTTACCAAATAATGCAAAGATATATTAAAGGTGTCAACTTTGCATTATTTGGTAAATATTGACACTTCATGACAACAATCATAAACATTCATAGAGACTTCTTCATGTTCATAACAGGTGTTATGAGATGTTTATGACAATGTCACGACAGTCTTATGCAAACCTCTTCAAATAAAGTCTTACCCAATATTCTGTAATTCATTTCTTCATAAATGTGGTGGGACTTGATGTTTGTGTATAACTTTTTCACCTTAGACGCACCTGAAATACGTTTTAAATGTTGTTTCCCCAATGGAGACGAGTAGAAAACTAGAAATTTGAAAGGGGAGCAAGTCATTGGACGAATGACTAAGCAGAAGTCAGAAACCAGAAAACTGTAGTAGACACATAAAATTTCCCAGCACAAGAGTGATTTTCACTGACAATGAAACAGAGTAAGAGACAAGACAAAACAGGAAGAATGGTAAACACCATCTACAAATGGAGCAAGACTGACTGCCTAAGCAAACCAGGGAAATAAAAGACATGAGACTTCAAAGGTAGAATACCAATTCATAAAATTAACACAAAGTCCGTCACTATGGACTCTTTTCTAACCGTGAGTGCCCACCTGTCTCTGCTTGAGGTGGCTTCTGCGGATTATAATTTTTTACTGAAAATTATTTTCATTTATGGAGGAAATTAGAAATCTTAAAAACAATAACTAACCAAATACTGTGGTTTAATGGAGCTTTACCGGAGCATGTACTTTATTTTTGAAGATGAAAAACATCAAAGATGTGGTTCTGATGCTGAGTTAGACTGCTGACTTCATTTCACAACCGTGAGAACACGGAGAAGCAGGAAACTGAGGTTCCAGAGATTATAGGTTGTGGTTTTGAGTTTTGTCAGTAGATTTGTGTCAAAGAACACGGTGCTTTGTGGTTTAATTTGATGACACTCACAAGATAATCTTTCATTGCAAGGAAATGCAATGAAAAAAAAAACAAGTCCAGCAAATTAATAGTGTCAATGGAAACAAAACCAATGTTTATTAAAAGCAGCATTTTTTGCACGCTCCGTAATATTTAGTGTAGGTTAAACATGCAAAACCTTGGTGTAAGTGAGACATTTAAGTGTGTCTTGTTGGCATTAATCTACATTGAAAAGTGATTTTGTGTAAAGAGTATTAAGCTATGCTTACATGCATCCTGCATGTAGAATTACAGGTTAACAGGAGCTGTGTTTGATTCTCATTGTAAAGGTGATGTGCTGTTTCAGAACTGATCTCATTAGAATGCTTTGAAGAAATCTTCAAAAATATCATCTGATATGACCCAGATGAATCAGAAATAAACCCCTTTCTGAAAAATGAATACTTCTAAGGTTGTTGCACATCTGTCTGCATGACTCAGCAGGTTTGCTCTCACCCAGGCCATAGTAATTCAGATCTTAATACCATGCTTTCTGTTTGAATCCATGCCTGAAAGAGGTATTGATGATTGTCTGTTTATGATTTGATTACTCATGATATGTGCTGCTGACAATCCAGACAGAGCTCTCTTTCAGTTTGGTGGAAGTTTGAATTGAGTAAACCTTTGGGTTTTTTGATAGGCTGCTATTTCTGCTACACATACTTTTGCTGGGAGAAATTAGGAAAACCAGTCTTTAGACAGGCCTGTTCAAAATCTCACAATGTGGCTTTACTATTCCTTCTTTGTGCCAATACATAATCCTGCACCTTTGCTCTCACCCAGGCCTGATGACCCCTGTTGATATGCAGACATCACCGCTATGGCTGAGCAGCTTCGCATGCATATGTTTGTTTCGTGTAATTTTAGAAGTTTCTATGATTTAAACTGACCCTATTAGATTAGTTACCTTTTCAAAATGTCTGTCACTAACTGAGTCATATCTGTGTTTCGGAGAACAGACTTGATGAGTCATAATGGTCCTTCAGACTTCAAATGACAGCTTTGAGGAGGCTCAGTGAATAGGAGATTTAAAAAGAAATGGCTTATTGATAATGCCATTTGTGCTAAGACAGAAACAGTGTAATGGATTTTGTGAAATGTAACTTTATGAAATCACAGAGGCGTTTCGTAGATTCGCTATTTGCTCCACTGATCTTACTCACAGAGACTCGTAGCCTGAGACTGTGAAAACTATTGCGTCAAGGTACTCAGAGGGCAAGGGTGAAGAGAGACCTTTAGACCTAAAACCTCAGAGAGTGGTTTGAGTTTGTCATCTACTTTTTAAAAATTATGCTGAGCTGAGCTCACCCTCTAACTGCACAGAGCATGTGCTTCAAGTTTTCCATCTAGAACCACATACATTCTGTTTACTGTAACTTAAACCCAATGAGCTCCCATTGGTTTACTGACCACGGGTGCACAGTGATCGCACATAGACAGGGGGGGCTTCACTGACATGTTCGATAAAAACCACAGGCTGTATATAAGAGAATACTTCAATCCTCAGCCGACAATATACTACGAGGATGATGATAAAAATGATGGCGACATGGTGGGTCTTAATGCTCTTCCTTGTTCTGGCAGTCCTCAGACAAAAAGGTATTAAAATCTATATATTGTTCTTTGTTGAAATAGAAACCTATGCTTATTTGTATTCTTGCTTTTACAGCTCATGGGACTGAGATTATTAATGGCAAAAAAGTACCTGATCGTTTGATGCTTTATGTGGCTTCGGTTCAGAACAACAAGGGTCAGCATATGTGTGGGGGATTTCTCATCAGTGAAGACTTTGTGGTTACGGCTGCACACTGTGATAAACTGTGAGTTTTACAAGACTTTTGGTATTTTGACATTTTGTAAATGCTACTTTTATTCAAATAATAAAGACGAAATCTTTTCTTTTTCATTTAGTAACCCTATAAGTGTTGTACTTGGAACTCACAACCTCGAGAAAGTTGATGATGGCACAATGAGATATAATGTAACCCGGTGCAAGCACCCAGATTTCAACAGTGTTGCATCTGGCAATGACATTATGCTTCTCAAAGCAAGTTCCCTTACTTTTAAATTTTAGTGAGTATTCTGAAACCTTTAAGTTTTAAATCTCTCATTATGTTTTTCTTTCACTAAAAGCTGTCTAAGAAAGTGCAACTCAACAACAAAGTGCAGCCGATCCAAATACCGAAGGGTGAGATGAAAGTGAAAGATAAAGCTAAGTGCCGCGTTGTTGGCTGGGGCTACACAAGAGCTGGTGGTAAAGTTTCCAATGTGCTGGAAATGGCTGAAGTGACCTTAACAAATCGGAAGGAATGTAAAACTAAATGGAAATCTTTGAAGCTCGATCTTCCAAACAATGTGATTTGTGCAGGTGGACATAACGCAAAAGCAGGATTCTGCAAGGTGCATATGTCTCTAAAAGTATTTCTGCCAAGTGTTGCATAACAGACAAAACTTATCAAGCTCTGCTTTCTTCACAGGGTGATTCAGGAGGACCTCTAGTGTGTGGAGCGACAGCTGCAGGCATTGTGTCTTTCAACAGGGAGTGTGACCCAAATATCCCTAATGTTTATACAGATGTATCAAAATACGTGTCCTGGATAAAAAAGATTCGCACGCAAAAACAATGCTAAGTGGAACGCATCATGCACATATTTCTTGTACGGTTTCTGTGTCTGTCTGTGTTTGCTCTTTCATCTTGCGATGAAAGGCAATAAAACGTGTTTTAAAACTTGGGAGTTGTTTCATTTCTACTAAAGCAGATATGGAAAATGTTATATAGACCTTGGAAATGGAATAAATCTTTTGTAAATACTTTAAATTTGTCTGAAAAAATAGTAAACTGCTAATAGACTAAAAGCAAATATTCTAATAGCTTATCACTGGCGTAAAGCGCATTCCACAATAGATACTCCAATGAATAATAGCATTGCAAGTAGCATATATACTGTACATTTGAGTTTGTTGTTTTAACTTAAAAAAATAAAATAAAACAGGTAAAATGCCTATTGTGTGGTGTAATTGTTTTTCAGAGCACATTTCATATTGGACTGCAGTGGTGGAGTTGGTAGCACTGCTGCCTTGCAGCAATGAGGTCCTGGGTTTGAACCCTGGTCAGTTTGCAGGTTCTGCGTGTCTCTATGTTGGCCTGTATGAACTAGTGACTTGTACAGGGTTGACCTGATCTTGCCCTGTGACTGTTGAATGTGAACATCAGCTCCCTGTGACTCTCCATGGATAAATGGTGGATTGATTTTTCTATATTTGCATATTCACTAATGTATGTGTTTTAATGTTTAGCCTATTGTCTCAGTGGGGCTCACTGTAACATTACAGGCCATCAATGATAACTAAACTTGCTGCTATTAATTTGGACTCATAAGATCTGGGTTGGCTTTCTCAATAGCAGATTTCAGCCTGTTCTTTGGTCTTATACAATTAACTCTCTAGTTTCAAAGATGAATCTAGAAAGCTGCATAAGATTGTCAGAAAACCTTTTACTTCTTCAAATTTAGCATTTTTTTTAAATTTTTTTATTTTTATGTGCACCTACAATCACACATAACAAATGTTGAAGCTTGAAAAATGAAAAAAATAAGGATAAAAGGAAATTATTATGAAAAATTTCAATAGAAACACATTAAGTCCTCCTGCAAGGATGTTGTACGCAAATTTGCATGTTTTCTTGTTCTAGAGTTGCTAAAACTCACACAAAGGATAAAGCACAAACAGAAAAGGTTAAAGGTTGATTACAGAACACAAAACTTGACAGAGAGGTGTTATTCAGTTCCCATCTGTCACATATTTGAAGCCTGTGTGCCACCTTTGATGAGCGGATTTCAACAAATTAAGAAAGTAAACCTCAAAACATGAATAAATGTGATATATAGAACTTCATCAGAGGCTGTCATTCATCTACACTTTCACAAGTGTTCCTAAGGTTGTTTTCTCAAATAAATGTCTGTGTTACTGAAGTAAAGCTATGCTTATTGAGGCTGTCAGATCAGTCTAAGTCTGCCAAGGATGGAGTAAACTTTTGCAACTGCTATTTTTGTAGTCATCACAGATAGTTAATGTTGTGCTTTTTAGAAAGACAGATGCAGGCAGACTGATACAGACAGACTGATACAAGCAGGCTGATACAGAGAGACTGATACAGACAGACTGATACAGGCAGACTGATACAGACAGACTGATACAAGCAGACTGATACAAGCAGGCTGCAGACAGACTGATACAAGCAGGCTGATACAGACAGACAGATGCAGGCAGACTGATACAGACAGACTGATACAAGCAGGCTGATACAGAGAGACTGATACAGACAGACTGATACAGGCAGACTGATACAGACAGACTGATACAAGCAGACTGATACAAGCAGGCTGCAGACAGACTGATACAAGCAGGCTGATACAGACAGACTGATACAGACAGACTGATACAGGCCGACTGATACAGACAGACTGATACAAGCAGGCTGATACAGACAGACTGATACAGACAGACTGATACAGGCCGACTGATACAGACAGACTGATACAGACAGACTGATACAAGCCGACTGATACAGACAGACTGATACAGACAGACTGATACAGGCCGACTGATACATACGGCAGCCTCTGCCAGTGTCCCTTTACTAGAATAACATAAATCCTGCTTGGCTATAAAGCAGTAACAAATCTTAGAGAAGTCTTTTCCAACATGGCTAAAAAGGCTAAAAATGTTTAATGCAATACTGGACTCTGTAATCTAAAGATTTTCAGTACAAGTTGATTGAGGATTTCTTCATTTTTCCTCATAGAAAGATGACAGATTTCAACAACATGTTAGAAATAGAAGTAGTAGTAACTAAACAGAATCTGTCTTATCCATCCCTTCAAGATGCTGCTGGTTTTTCAGATTTTATTTCACAAGGACACAGTTACATGTTGGAGGAATTACATAACCATCCTACCACTACCTAAGCCCCGTGAATGCAAATATGATTTGATTTGTCTTATTCCAGAGGTTCAAAGGGTTTAAACAGATTCGGTCTGTTTCCTAAAAGTAGGTCATTGCTGAGATACTTATCTGTTGTCAGAGAAAAGACAGAATGAGTCATAATGGTACTTCTGAGTTTAGGTGGCAGCTATAGCGTGTTGCAATAGTACGTCAGTCAATTCATTGTTCTGAAAACCTTAAAAAATAGAGCAGTAACCAGAAGCTGCTACTCCAGAAATGCCACAAAGTTAGTTTTGTTTTTAGAGAAAATGACATTTCTGAGCTATGACCAACTATGGCAATCAGAGACAAAGATAATAAATGAAAAACGTTATCATTTACCAATTGGCATTAGTAAACAGGAATTATCAAAGTGAAGACAGTCTGGTGGTTATAAAAAAAGTATGGGGTTCATAAATAATTGATTAATCCCAATAGAAAAGTAGAGGTCATTGCACTTTTCCAAGATGTTGTTCTACTTAGGGGATGATTATGGAAAGGAATCGACTGCAGTGGTCAGTACAACAGTGGTGAAGCGTAGGCCTCTGACTGAAGACGCTTTGCTCAATCTCATGTAAAAGATTTCCAGGGTTGGCTCTGATGTTCATCATTATACGAAGAGTCCTTCTTTGCACAACTAGTATTTTGTATTAGTCCATAAATTTAAATTGCCAAAAATTAAAACATAGTCAGCAAGAGTGAATTTTTCATATTAGGCGCATTGAATACATGTTTACTCTGACGTAGTTTAATGACAAGTTGCAGATTTTCAAATTAAAAGACAGCCATCAAAAAGATTTCTTATTTTGCTTAAAGTAAAAGCCATGTTTTCCATTGTGCAGGCCACTGACAATTTGTTCCTCAACAGCTTCAGTCAGCTTCATTGAGAACAAAAGGCAGATCTGAGTGTAGAAAATGTTTGGTAAGGATTTTTATGGGTCATGTACATTGATCAAACATCACATTTTCTTTGAAAACCACCCATTGTTCTCTCAGTTACTATTTTTGATACTTGTTTTCTTAGATATTGCTACATGGTTGTGCTCGTTTCTTTCCAAATGACCAATCTGCATGTTTTGTGATGTCATTGGAAACACCAATAGTGAATAGAAGATAAAACAAGATTTAGCAAGTGCTAAAGTTTTAGCTTAGTGCTAAAGCTTGTTAGTGTTAGTGCTAAAGCTTTGGTTTCAGCACTAACATTAACTTTACTCAAATAACACTAAAAGTGATGAATTTCCTTCAAAAATACTAAGTTAAGGCAATACAGTACAATGGTTTTGTTTGGCTTTGATGCAACATCACCACAAAAAAAAGAAAAAGAAAAGAAAAGCTGGACATGAAGGACTATATTTTTATGCAAGAAGTTTTGGAGAGAAAGTAAACATTCCATGCAATGGTAAAAAAAAGGGGGGGCAAAGTAACTTAACTAGTAGTTAAATTTTCCTGTTGTATGTTTTTTTCACCGTTCAACAGAAACCGTCCACATCCGTTTACTCTACACCACATTTACTCATGTGATTGTTGTTACTTGTCTCTGTGCTCAGACAGAGAGGGGCTGCAATGAAGCATGTTCATAATTTAGATAACTATTCAACCCGCTTATAATACATCCGTATAGTAATAAATCGATAATGACACTGCAGGACTTAATGTGTCTTCATCTTCTCACATTTCTGTCATTTTCTGACAGAACGATGATATTGTAAAATCTAGTAATTATTAGTCAAAACATCCTTTTTTGCAGCACCAGCAGAGGGACTGAGATCATTAGCCATTTCAAGGTGTTAAATTGCGAACATCAATTTCTTTTAAGTTATGTTTGATATATTCAATATTTTATAACAACTGAAGTTACATAGTTGCTTGATTGTGAAGTAAAATGGCACTACGTAACTGGAAAGAACATAATAGCCCTCATTTCTTACAGTGTGTGGCCATGGCTGCACACTGTAATAAACAGTGAGTTTTATGGAATTACAGTACATAAATAGTTCAAATTATTTGACAATGTCGTCATTAATTTGACAATCCTTAGAGTGTTTTTGATGATGCACAACAAAATACAGTCAAATCTGTCAATGACATTACACTTCTCAATGTAAGCTTGTTTTATTTATTAAAGTCCTCGTTGTGTTATTCTTGTGCAGCCGACTCCAGCTAGCGAGGGGTCAGATGAGTCGTCTTTCTGTTCAGGTTTTGTGAGCTATTTAAAATTACAGACATATCTGAATTTGTACACAAAGTAATAACTTTTGTAAAGTTTTGAACTTGATGAACTTTGTTTTCTTCTGTTTCAGATGGGTCTTTAAAAAAGTGGAAATCCGTGTTGTGACTTGCAGCATGGACAAAAACTGTGACTATTCAAATGTTCTTAACAGCTAAACAGATGCCAGGTATTGGCAGGTATTTTACTTTAAAAAGATTCTCAAGTAAAAGCACTGTTAAAAGCTTAAGAGCATGAATGCATCTTTTATAATGCATAACTTTTTTTTTCCTTTAACAGATTAAATCAAATGTCTTAAAAGCTCTGCTGTGTTTCATATTGGTGGTTTCTACTAAAACACAAGGGAAATTAGATTTATAGTTAATAAGAATGGTTCTTTTCCAGTTGGCATAATTTTATTTCATTATCACGTTGGTCTTGAGAAGGTGCTCGAAATCTGGATTCCAAAAGCAAGAAAAACAACAAAATTACATTCTGTCTCATGTGAAGCAAGTTGCATCACAGAAAATGTAAAAGTTTTATAACTTGAAGCTTGTTGTTTTGGTTTCAGTGAACAGGAAAATAACCATTTACACTTCCACGATTTCATGTCTCACAGGTATATTTTTGGTGCACCTATACATACTGTGGTTAGATTTGCATAAACCCATATCACTCAGTTGAAAAAAAAAAGAAAGATGTTGTGAGCTTTTGGTTAACCAAGAGATTACCATATGGGTGATTTTGATCCAACTTCTCATGAAAGAATATAACCAAACCTCAGAATATTCTACCAGTGATATTTCTTTTTGTTGCTGAAAGTAAGATGTTGAAAGCTTGGTCTATGTGGTTTATGCATTTGGCGATGCAGTTTGAGCATACAGTGATGTTCTTGTATCAAGGAAAATACATATTACATATGCTTTTCTTAGTAAATATACTTCTAATCAGGCTGGACCTGAAATTTCCATGAGATGTTGGTAACAACCAAACAATTCTATGCAGAAATTAAAAATCCAAGCACATACGTTTCTATATAATATCCACAGTATTGTTTTTTGGGCATATTCTCAAATGAAGACTGAAATGCTAAGCCACAATAAATTAGTCCACAAATTAAGGTATGCATAAAAATAGAATTACAAATGAAATAAGAATTGAACAGACTTGCTGAATTTGAATATTAAGTAAAGTCTTTGTTGTTAATGGTAGATTCAGAGTAGATGTAATCTTGACAGATTCCTTCATAAAAAAATGTTGTGTTTAACCTTTTATACATGTACATGTCATGTATGGAAGCATGACATACAAATAAATAATGAGTTTATAAGTTAACAAATCAACAGCAATACTGTTAGCTGTCCCTTTTTAACTTTGCTTAGCTCTTTTTGTCAATGCATCACAACAGAAGATCAGAGAGCTGTGCTAAACATATTTGAACAAATCAATTGGTGCTTCCTGTCAGATGTTGCTTTGCAGTCTGCAGGTAAAGATGAACTGATAACAGTGTTCAAGCCGTGGCTGCACAGCTAAGATGTCATCTTTTGTAGCATTATCCAGACTGATCCTGATGTAAAGACTTACAAGATGCTTTTTGACAGGGTAAATAAATATAAAGAAAATCTAGCATTGAACCATTGCTCATCAAACAGGAAAACAGCTTTTAGCTAAGCTTTGTTAGCTACTGGAAGGCATGAAAGTCAGTACTTGGAATACCGAGAAGCTAACAATTAGCACCCTGAATTTCAATTGCTTAAGTCAACAGAAAATGCTCAAATAAAGTGTAGGTAAACTTTAATTTTTAGCAGTGGCTGTGAAAATGCCTCTAATTAACAAAACAGAAGAGATTTACTAAAACATATTACAAAAGTCTTGCAGACGGCCTTCGTTCAAGACGTCTCGTGGCCATCAAGATCGCTTATGTTCATCATGTCAAGATCATCATTAATAAGAGGTGAGTTAAAACCTCTTATAAGAACGGCATAAAATGTGCCGTTCTTTCACAGCACAATAAAAATTCTGAGTTTATTCATTTAAAAGTATTACTGGACTGTAACTCAGCATCAGCTGATGTCTATTCTCCAATTACCGGTACATGGATTGGTATTAAAAAAAAAATAAAAAATCGTGATCAGGACACTCTTGACATTTTAACACAAAAAGCGGGTCCAATAGTGGAAAAGCAGAAGAAAAAAAAGATGGTCAAGATAGTTCAGACAGGGTGTAAAGACAGAAAGTCTGTGGGGAAAAAATGTTTTGGATTTGTAAATAATCATCTAAAAGTCAGAAATAAGCAACATCAAAACTAAGTAGAACAAAGCATTAAAATCTGGACAAGAGGCAAATCAATGTGACTAAATGTGACAAATCCTCAAGACAATTAACATATTTACATCAGACTGACAAAAGTTCAAAGATCACGAAGTACTACACAGCTACAAACTTGTTAACGTATTCTGAAAGGGGATGTGGTGTAAAGATTGCCTCAGATATGCAAACATTAGCCATAAACTTTTGCATAAAGGCAGCAACTTCACCTTCCAACAACCTAAGGCTTTATTGGCTGACATCATGAAGAGTCTGGGTTATTTCCTGCTGCTCAACATTCTGTCATGTCTCGCACAAACTGGTAAGAGATTTTAGTTTGACATCTAGTCTTAAGATGTTGAATAAAGCCTCATCCTAATATTTGCCTTTTGAATATTTTTATAGTCCTTGGGAATGATATTATACATGGGGAAAAAGTCCAAGATGACTCGATGCAGTACATGGTCTCAGTGCAAACCAATGTAGGTCACGTATGTGGAGGATTTCTGATCAATGAGGAATATGTGGTCACTGCAGCACACTGTGGTGGAAAGTGAGTTTTCTCTCTTCTTGTTTGTATTTTCTGCTTGACTGTTGCTAAAACTAGTTTTAAAATCAACTTTTAATTGCAAACATTTCAGTGACCTGAAATACGTTCTTCTGGGAGATCACAACCTCAAGAGTTCAAAGATAAAGAAAGTGGGAGTTAATTCCACATGCAAACCCCGTGATTATGTGACCCTACAACATGGCAAAGACATCATGCTTCTTCAAGTAAGTATGCTTAGCGAAGCACACTTATTGTACACAAATACATCTGTATTTGCCTTTGAACTTGCTACAAAAAAAATAACATGTTAAAAAGTCTTAATGTTCTTTTTTGTGTCTTTTCAGCTGTCTGAGAAAGTTCTTCTAAACAATGATGTGAAAACAATTCCCCTTCCTTTGTCTAAAATAACCTTAAGAGATAATGAAGAATGCTCTGTGGCTGGATGGGGTAAAACTGAGTACACCGATTATAGTAATGAACTGAGAATGGTGAACGTGTCAATCATAAACCAACAAACTTGCCGAGAGCAGTGGGACAATAACCTTCCCCGCAATGTGATCTGTGCCGGTGGATTTGGTATAAATAAAGGATTTTGCCAGGTCTGCTTTTTGTATTTTGATCAGAAATAATAGTCTGGCCATCATGTGATAAATGTTAAATTCTTCATCTTTGCAGGGTGATTCTGGTGGCCCTCTGGTGTGCAATGGGAGAGCTGTTGGTGTTGTGTCATTCAACAGAGGTTTCAACTGTCACTACCCGGATATACCCAACGTCTACACGGATATTTCTAAATATCTTCCTTGGATCAACAAAGTTGTGAATGAAAAGAAATGTTTATAATTTTTTTTTTCTCACTGTCGCTGTACAATGAAGCAGAAATTGTGACAGTTTTGCAAATGTGCTGCTCTAATCTCAAGATGTTGAATAAACTCGTGTCCTAGTATTTGACTTTTGAATATTTTTAACTCCATGTGAGTCAGATTGCAAAAAAAATGCAGACGAAATCAAAATATTTTCCTGGTATAAAACCCCCCAAAAAACATTTAATCTATTTTTTCAAATAAAACTGAGACATGTACGAATGTCGAATATCATCACTTCGACATTGCAAGATGCAATGAATAATTACTTTACCTCAGCAAGAAAAATTAAATGATTAAATAAATAATGATTATATGCCTGATAAATAAAACAATATTTGTTTAAACTTTAAAACTACAGCTCCGTTACGGTGCAGTTCATAGTCAACCAGCTGTAAATACACAGATATATAGGGACAAGTGAATAAACATATTTACATTTACATTATCTTACACCATAATGTAAGATTGCAGCAAAAAGCACATATAGAACAACTTTACCGTGTAAGTAAGAGAAGTACAATTAACCGCACTGCATTATGTATGATGTTACGCTTTAGAAAGAATGAGCAATGTGGTTATGTTTTATGATCAGTAATGAATCATGAGTTCATGACATGGTCTTCCCACCCTTGACCACATTTGTGACCTTTAGCAAAACATTACCATTATTGGTTAAGAATTAAGTATTTCTGCTGCGCAGTCTTTGACCTTTCAATGATTTAGAGGGATAGAAAACACAAGATCAGTGCGAAATTATATAATATTTTCACAAGTGTAATTTATCTGTTGCAGTTGACAGAGTAGTTACATAATCTTCTGTACATAATGTCCATTTCTCATGTCATGCTTCCAGTGCTGAACAGATGAATATGTAGTTATGATAATTCTCCCAGTGCAATCAGTGCTGGTGGATGTAGCATAAATCACTCAGTAACAGAACCTCAAATCTTTTTCATCGTTTGTCCTCCAAAAAATACAATCAAAATCTTCCAAAAGGTTAAAAAGTAAGATGGTAAGAGCGAACAGGAATAGGAACCTGAGCACAATAAGACACAGTAGATGAACAGAACAGGAAGGTGTGACAGGAAAACAATAATTTCACATTGCTTTTTGAATCTAAATTTAAATTATATTATGACTTGACCTCCCAATATATTTTTGCATGTGTATAACCAGCAAGTAGCTGCAGTTTCTTATTTAAGCTTGATAAAGTTCTGGATAAAATCAAGGTTGTATGGATGTGTGAGGGATGGACTATTCAGAGCAGGAGGTCAAATATGGAGTTAAAACTTGTGTTCACGTGGAAACTGGGCTATATTAATACATTGAGTGAAAGAAAAAAAAAACAATGTTTTTCAGTGAAAGATGTCAAATTATTTTTATAAACAAGATACCTTTCCTGAAGTCATCACAAATAAATGTTTTTATTTTTATTTTTAGATATATAAAAAAAATAAAACAATCTTTTAAACCAAAATTTTTACAGTAGGTAATGCACGTTGGAACAGCGCGAAGTAGTTCCAGTGGCAATATTTACTGTTTTCTGTTTACATCACCTCAAAATGACACAATAGTCTGAGAAGAAAATATTCAAACAATGAATCTTATTAACAGACCGGAAGTCGCTTTAAAACAATAAATAAATGCTTCTGTCTGCTGCAATTTTGTTTAAAAAGTTGACTATAATTTCCAGAAGTAGCCGGAAATTGTACTCGAGTAAGAATGACTTTTCTTCATAACCAATCATTTTCAAGTTGAAGGAAAAACATTGGTACAGTAAAACTAGTTTTGTTAGTACATTGTTTTCAGAAAGTTACTCACTTATTGTAAGTGACTAAATATACTGTAGCTATAGTACTGCCCACTACCGGTAATGTGTACAACTGGTTGAACAAACTGTATCTGATGAAAATTGTGTTGCATTTCAATGAAAAACTATAGATTTTCAAATAACATCACTTTAACTTAGTGGCATTTAAAAACATGTGAACAAGAAAAATAAAAGTACAACCTATAGGGGACAGGAAATTACATGCAGAGCGATGTTTAAAGATATGGAGATGGCTAGTAAGAAACGTTTCACATGTTCGTAGTACATTGACTTCTGAGTATTCAAAGATTGTGAAAGATAATTCTAGTTGTCAAGCTAAAGTGTGCATTTAAGGGGGATGTGGTAAGATGTGAAGCTAATATAGATTTTCATAGATAATAGCATGTGCAAGGAAAGGAAACTGCGATATAAAAAGGTCAGCTTGACAAACTACAGCACTGCTAGAACAAGCTTGATTTGCTGGCATCATGTTCAGACTGAAGGAATTCCAGCATCTCCTTGTGCTGACATTTCTCTGTCAAACAGGTAAGAAATCCACATATTTTTATTCATAAACAACTAAACAGGCCTCTGAACTGGTTTTGTCCTTTACCTACCTCCTTAGTTCATGCAAGTCAAATCATAAATGGGGATAAGGCTGCTGTAAACTCAATGCCGTACATGGTCTCAGTGCAAAGCAATGGACGTCATACATGTGGAGGATTTCTGATCAGTGAGGACTTTGTGGTCACTGCTGCACACTGCAATATTCCGTGAGTCTGATTCCTTGTTCTATTGTTGCATCCCACTAATAGTAGAGTTTATTTGTTGCAAATGTATGTAGTAACCTACTTACTGTTAACACTTTCAGCAAACCCAATCTGGTTGTCGTGGGAAATCAGAATATCAAAAGTTCAAACATAAAAAAAATACATATTCAGTACAGCTGCGTATTCCCAACTTACCGGGAAGTTGGACTTGGCAATGACATCATGCTGCTTAAAGTAAGTATGTGTTTATGAAAGGTCCATAACACAAGTTTTTTTATGAATTTTATGTACAAACATACTATTATTCAGTGTAAATCAGTTATCCTGCACCATAAATATAATGAGCAACATAATTATTATCGCTAGCAGTTGTAGTAGCAAGTAGCAGCTGTACTTATACAAGTATTCATATTTTTTATTATATTTCCCAAATCCCATATTGACTTTTATATCAACCCACACAAAATATTCCAGTGACGTCCCCTTTATGGAATTACAAATGAGGAAAAAACATGAAATTTGTCATTTCTTTTCTTCTGTTTTCGCATTTTCAGCTCTCTGAGAAGGTCTCCATGAACAACGCAGTGAAGACCATTCCAATTCCAAAGTCTGACAAAATCTTAAAAGAAAATCAGATATGCATGGTCGCTGGATGGGGTAAAACAGAAAGCAACAAGTACAGTGATGATCTTAGAGTCGCAAAGGTGTCGATCATAAATTCTCAAGTCTGTCAGAAGGAATGGGATAATACTCTTCCACCCAATGTGATCTGTGCTGGTGGATATGAAACCACAAAAGGATTCTGTCAGGTACATCTTTTGTATTTTCTGTATATTAATAGTCCAAACATAAGGTGACATATGGAGGAAGTTTTCTGCCACAATCCCAGAGCACACATTTTCAGTTTGAAAGGAGGACTTCATATCACCTCAAACTTGTAATGATTGCACTCAAAACTTCTCCTCGCGCTCAGACTTTTCTGCTTGGAGCAAATCTTCTCTTGAAAAACTTTTTGTTCGCTTGGGGGAATTTTTCTGCCATAACACAAGAGCACACATTTTCAGTCTGAACACAGGATGTCATGTCTTCTGTTCTCAGAACCTTTAATACGTTTGCTTACATATACATTTTGAAAGCAGAACTTCATGTCTTTCACCTTAAAACTTGTAACGCTTGTACTCAAAACGTCTCCTTGCGCTCAGACTCAGTCTCTGCTCAGACTCTCTACTCACTTTTGTAAATGCATTTTGGCACAGTCGCCTGTGCGGATTGCTACAATTGATAGTAACCACACAGGTAAACCCGCTACAAGGAAACAAATGCACCCAGCACAACACTTTCATTCCATTGGCTGAGAAGTTACCAGGCGACTGTGTCAAAAGGCGTTTCCAAAAGCGAGCAGAGTCTGAGCAGAGACTAAGTCTGAGTTTTGAGTACAAGCATTAGTTTTGAGAAGAAAGACATGAAGTCCTGCTTTCAAAATGAAAATGCAAGCAAAAGTATTAAAAGTTTTGAGAACAGAAGACATGAAATCCTGTTTTCAGACTGAAAATGTATGCTCTTGGATTATGCCAGAAAAATTCCACCAAGCAAGCAGAGTTTTGCAAAGGAAGATTTGCTCCGAGCAGAGACTAAAAGTGTGAACGTGAGGAGAAGTTTTGAGTGCAATCATTACAAGTCTTGAGAAGAAAGATATGAAGTCCTGCATTCAAAATAAAAATGTAATCAAAGTATTAAAAATTTTGAGAACAAAAGACATAAAATCCTGTTTTCAGACTGAAAATGTGTGCTCTTGTATTATGGCAGAAAAATTCCTCCATAGCGACAGATATTAAACAAATGTACAAAAACTCCTCATCTTCACAGGGTGATTCCGGTGGCCCTCTGCTGTGTGACGGGGAAGCTGTTGGTATTGTGTCATTCAACAGAAATTCCAACTGCACCTACCCAAATGCACCCAACATCTACACAGACATTTCTATATATCATCAGTGGCTCAACTGTGCGTTGAAGGAAAAGAAATGTGGTTGTGCAAACCTTTAGAATGAAGCATTGTTCCAGCTCATAGTGTGTGTGGGGTGAAGTAGAGGCTTCTATTTAGGTCGATGTCGTCAGCTTCTGATCTTTAGCTGAATAAAAGAAAATGCTTTCGAATATCGTCAGCTGTCTCTTTAATTTTCAAACACCATAAACAAAATAACTTCTTCACAGCACTTCTTCACAGTGTGCTGTTTCTGTTACTGATTTGAGTCATGGTGGGAGGTATCTGCAACACATGCTGCTGAAATCCATGTTATAACTAGGTTGACTCCAGTAAATCCACAATGTTACCTCTGTCATGAAGAGGGAGGAAAATGGTCCATATTTTTTCAAATAGAAATCTGCAATTTCTGGCACAAAAAGTACCTTTTAGTTTACATCCCGTAGTTGTGAGGATTCCAGTGTCATATAGCCTTGATTGAAGATCCTGGCAAGAAGTGTTCAGATTACAGCTCTAATGTATGAATTTGCAAGTACACCAATGCAGCCTCCAGGTAAGAGGTGTTCAAAAGTAAGTCCTCATGGACCGGAATCCTGCATTTTTAGATGCTTTCCTGTTGCAGCACACATGAATCTATTGAATGGCTCATTAGCAGGGTTCTGCAGAACTTAAATCTGCTGTAGTGTGGCAGGAACACATCAAAAACATGTTGAACACTGGCTGTTGTGAACTAGAGTTGGACACACCTGCTCTAGGTAATGGTGTCAGGTGTACGCTTTTGTTCCCATGCGCTGCAGAGTATGTGCTAGAGCAGTGGTTCTCAAACTTTTTTCAGTGCTGTACCCCCTTAAAAATATATTTTTAGTCAAGTGCCCCCTGACACTGGCAAAACATTTTTGGAACAAAAAAGAGGTACAGTGCCTTCTTTTTCACTTTATCTGTACTTTCAGCAGCATTGCTGCTATGCTTTAGCCACGTCTCCATAGATACAGTGTAATCATGATAACGACAGATCGTTGACGAGTGCCCTGGGTCCGTGGGTCAAACTAACTTGGTGGGGGGGTCCGTTTTATTTTAAAGGATATTGAAACTAAATACTGAATATAAAATTCAGTGCATGAACACACATTTATATTTTATCAAACTTTTTACAAAATAATTTTTCCCAAGACTTATTATGAGGAGCCTACTGATTTTTTAAAGATATTTTGAAAAGCTTCACGTACCCCCTGCAGTACCTCCATGTACCCCCAGGGGTACGAGTACCCCCATTTGAGAACCACTGTGCTAGAGTATAGAGGGCAACACAGCATAGTGTAGCACCCAGCTTTTGCCACTCTTCTTCCTGTTTTTTGGAGTAATATTTTGGACCTCTGCACTGTCCAATAGTGCAGCACTCTATAAATTCCATTATTATGCAGATGCTACATAGAGGTTTGTCCTTTCATGATGGTTCATCCTACTCCTCTACTGTACTTTTACAATAGATTTCTACTGCCAGAGACAGTCAGGTAGGGAATTATTTGGGGGGCAAGCTTCCAAATATACTTTACGATTATTGCTAAGCCATCCTGTACATGGTTTTACCACAATTTCTTTCAATGCAGGAACTTTTACCATTTGTCCTGCATTGTCCTGAGCTTTTGGGTCTTAAAGCCTTTTATGTCCTCTTTTGGCAATGGTGTGATTTTAGAAGATACTTTTAAAGACTATTTTACAATATTCTTAGCCTTTGGCCTACAATGTTCTAAATAAATGACCAGCAGGTTAGGGAGAAAAGTCCTGAAAGTCTAAAAGGCTAGAGCTGACACATGCATGAAAGTGACATGAAAAAAATTCTGTTTCACTACTAGTTTCCAACTGGGAGGGAACACATGTAAAAGAGTGATCACTTTAAACCCCACTTTTCATCTTAAACCAGATAAATTAATAAAGCAACGAAAACACAAGTGTTCAGATTCAGCTGCTTGTCAAATACACTATCAGGCTGTATTGGGCTGTAGTTGCCACTATATACTGTATGTCTTGTATTACCATCTACTTTCCAATTATGTTATTATTCTTATCATTATGTATATGTTGCTCGTTTCCTTGGTTTGTTTTTTCTCCGCAGGTTTAGAGGCAGACTTTAAGGTGTTGACCTGTGTTCTCTTTATGCTTATTTCTCTCCCTTACTCCTTTCCTTTCAAACCCTTCCCTCACAATTCTCCCTTTCCTTCCTCCTTTCTTTTTCATCTCTGTATTCTTAAGTCAGTTGTCCTTAAGTTTTATTTATTTTATTTACCAAGTAGCAAAAGCCATAATGCTCCACTCGTGGAAGTAAATCTGTTGATGAAAGTAAATCTGTTGACACATTAAAAAATAATTAACTCGAGATATGTTCATGCAAGATTTCATGAAATTCTGATTAAATACCATACATTGCTATTTGGGCTTCATCAATAATACTAAAAAGATTAATGAACATTTCCTTTTTATTTTACACCCTTTGGATTCATCAGTCAAGGTATTTAGTTTGTCCTTTGTTGTTTCTCCTTCTATTTATGTTAGTTTGGTTCATAATATCTTTATTCAACAAATGCAGATAAAGACGTGCTAGTTTGATAGACGATAATTTCTATTTTGAGTCAATTGGTTGACAGATAGAATGAGTTTATTGGCTTTTTGAATGTATAATAATAATAAAAAATTCCATGAGAAAAAAGAAAGTTACATCAGATTTGTAATTAGGTTGATTAATTAGTGGTGAAATAAATGACATAGATTTGCTTACTAATTATACAGTACATAAGTATGATTTGGGTTGATAATCTAAATCACAAATGTATTTGTGTGGATCGAAGAAAATGGCTCTGTTTGAAATTAACAGAGTCCAAAAGAATCAGCTGTGAATTAAGTGGGAGAAAAGTTGTAAGCAAAGTAGCAAAGACAATAATCTCATGGATGTAACAGAACAGAAGACACTCATTCAGTCTGAGTCAAACTTGACTCAGACTGGTGAGGGCTACAAATGATGATACTGGTTGAAAACAGGTTACTTTGACGGATGTGGGTGTTAAAAACAGATTGCTGTAGATAATGACTGCCTGTAAACCAAACAGCTGTATAAAAGGCCCAGATAAGCAATACTTTAACCACAAGTTGGATCTGCTGGCATCATGCACCGTTTGTCTACATTTCTGTTTTTCAATGTTCTAGCATGTCTTGGACAAACTGGTAAGAGACTATCAGATTGTCTTTCTCCAACTGTCTCACTGAACCAATTGCTAATCTTTGCCTGTATTTTCAGTCCAGGGGAGTGACATCATACATGGAGAAAAAGCCCCAGCCAACTCGATGCAGTACATGGTCTCAGTGCAAAACAAATGGGGTCATGTGTGTGGAGGATTTCTAGTCAGGCAGGACATTGTGATCACTGCTGCACACTGTGCTGAAGAGTGAGTTCCTCGTCTACGTCTGCTTCTTATTGATGACCATAAAAATGTCCCCTCATAAGAATTTTAACATTTAATGTTTCAGTGAACCTGTGCGTGTTGTTCTGGGAACCCACAAGCTATCAAAGAGGAACATGAGCCCAGTGAATATTGAATACTTCTGTAAATACCCAACTTATAAATCCGTTGGACTTGGTGATGACATCATGCTCCTTAAAGTAAGTATATATTAATACAAGCAACATGCAATGTGACATTTGGTGCACACCTATTTATGTGTATTTTATTGATTTAATGTGGAGGTAGTTTTAAAAAGATCTAAGTTAGTATTTGTCATTTTGTACATCTTCAGTTGTCCAGGAAATTTCCGCTAAATAACAGGGTGAAAATAATTTCACTTCCAACGTCGTCCAATGCAAACCTTAGAGATGGTCAGATCTGCTCTGTTGCTGGATGGGGTCAAACTGGGCCCCACCATGCTATTGTGGATGACCTGAGAGTGGTGAATGTGTCAATCTTAAATCCACAACTCTGTCGGGACATATGGGGGGATGACTTCCCTTCCAATGTGATCTGTGCTGGCGGATATAACACAGACAAAGGATTTTGTCAGGTAAGTGTTACTGCTCTTCATATCGTCTAAAATATTTTGGTCAATGTAAAAATAAAACTAATATTTTTACAGGGTGATTCCGGTGGTCCACTGGTGTGCAACGGAGTAGCTGTTGGTGTTGTGTCATTCAACAAACGTGCCAACTGCAACTACCCAGATGTACCCAACGTCTACACAGACATATCCAAATATCTTCAATGGATCAACAACATTGTGAAAACAAATAAATGTGTGTAGCAAACCTGTTACAGAAGGTCTTCTTGCTCAGGGAGTTGTTCATCTTATTTCAATGCCTCTGTCAGCTTCTGGCATTCAACGAATTTGTTAAATAAAGCACAATGCAATCAAATGATACACACTCTTTTTTATATATCAACAGAAACATATATGTACATATATATATGTATTGAGAGAAATATACATATCATATATAGTCAGATCCTCTACTTTGAGCTTCCCACAGATGAAAGAGGTCCTCATCTCTTAAGGGTTAGGGTCTACAGAGGAAACTCATATCAGATGGTTATAATCAGGACCTCCTTCCTTTGGTCATGACTCCTTTCTCATACCTATGGACTACATGTACAGCTCTGTTGAACCCCACTAAAACGTTTTGATCACTTTGCAGAAAAGTATGGACCTACCTAGTGTTTACACTGTGTGCAAAATTTCATATATTGTAAAAAACTTTCCATCTTTTTTTTTCAAGAATTTCAAAAATGTATAATTTGCTGCTGAATTAGCTGTCGCCATCGGCTTTCTTATTATCTATGCAGCGCATTTATATTACTGACAATTAGACAAACAAAAAAACCCACTGCGCATGTCTTGGAGCGCCGAGTGCGAGTGAAATGTGGGAAGGGGGTGGGAATAGTAACAGAAACACGTAATTGGTAAGTCACGTTATTGCTTGGATTTTAATCGGTGCGTTTTGCATCCAGTGAAAACAAACATGTTAACAAATAAGTTGTAAGTTTAGTGATGTTTCCACAGTTGCGGTCTTGACTGTTCTTGAAATAAAATCCCGAGTCCTCAGCGCAGAGACCGAGACCATCAAAAAATGGTCTTGAGACCAAGATCGGTCTCGAGTACTACAATTGTAAGGATTTGAGTTTTTCTGTGTGTTTATTTTAGGTTTCTGTGTCTTGAGTCTTCCCCTTGATTGTTCCCAGGTGTCTCTCATTCCCTGATTATCCTCTGTGTATTTAATGTCACCTGTGTTTCTGTGTCTTTGTCGGGTCCTTGTTAAAACTGTCTGGTCTTATGTCTAGTCGTGGTGGTCTTGTTTATTTTGTCCTGCCTGGATTTACTGGACTGCCTGGACTTTATATTTCTTAAATTCATTATTAAAATTTTAATTTTTTCATTTCAAACTGGGTCCTAAGTATCTGCCTCACCACTAATGATGGGTAAATGAGGCGTCATGAAGCCTTTCGACCCATAGCAAATACTGACACCTGATGGACATTAAAAATCCCTACAGGCAATGTAGTTGACACACTGATTTGATGACCTAGTCTTTACAAATAAGATTTAAGTCATTGTATTTTACTGTATATTATATATTGTATTATGTCATATGTTCAATTAAATTCAAAATACATTTGATATTCTTAGATACAGTCAATAAATAATGTGAACATGTACCATAAAGGGAAAATTTAAGTGAACGTGTTTGGAATGAGGATGCTTATGTACTGGAGGGAGTGCCAAATTTCACTAAAGAGATCATAAATATCAAGAAGCTGAAAGTTTTTTTTAATACAGAAGTAAAACTAAAAGGTAATTTTAAATGCTACTAAGTGCCATTAAGACTGAGCTATCTAAGTTTCCAACCAATAGAGACTCACTCTGAAAGTACCATATTTTTATCTGAAACCTCAGGGTGGGGGTCTATTGATTGTTTAGATAGGAGTAGGAAACTTTTAGATACATATTTTTTTCACAATTATTTACTGGCATATGTGGTAAAGACAAGGATCTAGATTTTAGATAATGACTTTAGCCAGCAATATGCTATAAAAACCTCAGCATCACAAGCACAACCCATAAGAGCTGGCACCATGCACGGCCTGGGTACATTACTGCTTTTCCACATTGTGACATCTCTTGGGCAAAATGGTAAGAAATCTTCTTTTACTTTCTAACTAAAATATTTCTAAGCTGATTTTTTTTTTCCTACATTGGTGTTTGTAGTCCATGGGAGTGACATCGTACATGGGGAAAAGGCACCCGAGAACTCAATGCAGTACATGGTCTCAGTGCAAAACAAATATGGTCATGTGTGTGGAGGATTTCTAGTGAGCCAGGACTTTGCGGCCACTGCTGCACACTGTGCTACAGAGTAAGTTCTTCATCTATGTCTGTTTCTGAATGATGACCATTGAAATAGTCATAAAATGACCATAAAAATTGTGACTGATGACCATAAGAATTTTAACATTTAATGCTTCAGTGAACCTGTGCATGTTGTTCTGGGAACCCACAAGCTATCAAAGAGGAACGTGAGCCCAATGAATATTGAATACTTATGCAAATATCCAACTTATAAATCTGTTGGACTTGGTGATGACATCATGCTCCTTAAAGTAAGTACATATTAATACAAATAACATGCATTGTGCCATGTAGTGCACATTGATTCATATCAATTATATAGATATCATGGAGATAGTGTTAAAAAAAAAAGGTGAGCTAGTATTTCTTGTCATTTTGTACATCTTCAGTTGTCCGGGACAGCTCCGCTAAATAACAGGGTGAAAATAATTCCACTTCCAACGTCGTCCAATGCAAACCTTAGAGATGGTCAGATCTGCTCTGTAGCTGGATGGGGTCAAACTGGGACCCACCATGCTGGTGTGGATGACCTGAGAGTGGTGAATGTGTCAATCTTAAATCTACAACTCTGTCGGGAGAAATGGGGGGATGACTTCCCTTCCAATGTGATCTGTGCTGGTGGATACAACACAGACAAAGGATTTTGTCAGGTCAGTGTTACTGCTCTTCATTTCGTCTAAAATATTTTGGTCAACATAAAAATAAAACTAATATTTTTACAGGGTGATTCCGGTGGTCCACTGGTGTGCAACGGAGTAGCTGTTGGTGTTGTGTCATTCAACAATCAGAAAATCTGCAACTACCCAGATGTACCCAACGTCTACACAGACATATCCAAATATCTTCAGTGGATCAACAACATTATGAAAATGAAGAAATGTGTGTCATAAGCTTATTACAGAAGGTCTTCCTGCACAGAAAGTTGTTCATCTCATTTCATTGCCTTTGTCAACTTTTGGTATTCAACAGAATTATGAAATAAAGCAAAGCAAAATGCAATCAAATGCTAAAAGTGAGATTCCTTTTGTTATTTCTCAACAAAAACATATAAGTACATATTTAACGGCAGTAATTTACTGTATATATGGTCTATGGAGTCAGTTCTGCCCCGGGACATCCTCCTCGCGAGACATTCTGGAAACTCCAAAGGGAGATGCCCAGGAGAAATCCTGATCAGATGCCCAGGAAACCACCTAAACTGACTCTTTTTGATGCAAAACTGCAGATCCTCTCTTTTGAGCTTCCCACAGATGAAAGAGCTTCTCATCTCTAAGGTTTAGTCCAACAATTCTACAGAAACTTATATCAGATGCTTATGTCCAGGACTTCCTTCTTTCATAATTATAGATATCCTCAGACCCCTTTACGACTAAATGTTCCAGTACAGCTAAATCCCACTTAAGTCTTTTGATCACATTACAGAAATATATGTACATACCTGGTGTGTAAATGGTATGTACAACTTTTTTGTTGTAAATAACTTTTTTTGTCCAAGAATTTCAAAAATTGTGAATTTAAACTTTATTCCACAAAGACTTAAGGCATAGTGCAGAGCAAGAGATGCACTACAGTTCTCTTGATGTGATAGGAACCAAAACTAAAGAGTCCCTTTTTATTAAATGAGGGAATTTGAGGGATTTATTTATTTATTTTTTTACATTGGTGTAATATAAACAATGTTTTGCACACATTTGTGATGGAAATGCAGCTTATATTTCTGGTCTTTACTCCTCTTATGAAGGAAGTAGTTGTTTTCTAGTTAGCCACCTTTCTCAACACACTTTATGTTGAAATAGGAGGTTAACTTATGGTTTTGTAACCCTCTGTCATCCTTACACTTTTCTATACTCTGTTCAATAAGAACACAGGCAGACATATGAACAGCAATCTGACAGAAAACAACTTCAACTTGATTTTATCGCCAAACTATTGGTTAATAAGGAAATAAATTTGTCACCTGGCTGTTCTTCCCACAATGTTTCCTAATAGAACAGATATGTGTTTGTGATTTCCATTCAGCATATTAAAGATACAAACATGGGATGGATAGATATGGCGTCTTGAATTATTTTAACCATCTAGGAAAATCCAGCAAAAAGTTGACAGAGAAGGCAGGATATATCCTCATTTCTACACTGCCACCTGTTGGTGACTCTAAGGGAGTACTTGACTCCCTTAGAGTCAATTACTCTAAGGGAGGACTATTTCACTTTTTCAAATAGTCCTTTTTTAAGACCAATACATGTGTCCATGTGTTGGACCACACAATATTTTTACAGGGTGATTCCGGTGGTCCTCCAGTGTGTAACAGGGTAGCTGTTGGTGTTGTGTCATTCAACAAACGTGCCAACTGCAACTACCCAGATGTACCCAATGTCTACACAGACATATCCAAATATCTTCAATGGATCAACAACATTGTGAAAACAAATAAATGTGTGTAGCAACTTGTTACAGAAGGCCTTCTTACTCAGGGAGTTGTTCATCTTATTTCCATGCCTCTGTCAGCTGGTGGCAGAACTGTGAAATAAAGCAAAATGTAATCAAAGGATGCAACTAGATGGATATTCTTTATGAAAAAATACACTATCAATATGAATTTAAGTACCGTAAATGTGTCAAACACAAAAATTCTATCCTTTGTGATGTTTTTGTCAACAAGAATTAAACCTTGTTGCCCATTAATTTAATCTTACAAATGCATTTGAATGGGTTGGAGGTATTAAGTATTTTCTAGTTCATAGCACAAGCAAGTGACTATTACCTTTGTTTGATATGAGAATGCTGTATATATCAAAAATAATTTAAAATAAATTTGACCTTGCATAATTGCTATATCTGGTGCTCCTTTCCTTTCTCACACTTTCCTTTCAACACGTCGCACAGCAAGGCTTGTCCAAGATTTCAACCGTTTTTAGGAGATTTGGTAGGAGAAGTAGTTCGAATGACAAGCGCACACTCGCAGTCAGAGCCTACGCTCCCTAATTGCTGCTGCCGTTGGGCTGGCGGAGCTGAGTGGGGGAGCGGTTCTCTGTGAGGATGGAGCTCGACTGCAGACTGAAGCTCCAAAATGTCAGTAAATAGGCGGAGATTTGCATCAGCAAGTGTTTAGGCATCCCTGAATAGCTGCCACGGGAGATTAAATGATTTTCTGGAAATCAAATGAATCCCAGCAATAATCCGAGTAGGTTTTATGAGGAAATAACATTGTAATGTAGTAAACGCTCAAAAAAAAGTTGAGTTAGTATAATATCCACCTCTTCAGCCTCATAAATATGCCAAACATCATTTCACTTTTAAAATGTGAAATCATAGCTTAGTAGTTAAGAGTTAGGGATACTTTACACTTTTATTTAGTTTTCAATTACAAAGATTTCATGAGAAATGACAGCCTTAAAGTAACTGCCTGCTTCAGGAAAACACGTGATGAATTTTTGGGGGGTTTTGTTTAAACACATTTAAAATATGGATTTGGGCATATAGGTTTTGCCTGCTTTTAGTAGTTGAAAAATAACCTCATTTACCATCTGAGAAGACCACTATTCTCTGATAAGTGTTTTTTTTTTTAATCAACGCAAAGGATATTTTTCTTATATTTCACTCTAGCTAATTTCAAATTTCTTCATGTTGAGGGGCTTTTCCTTTGCAAAGCATTCTGAAAGTAACTGCAGTTTCTTTATATAAGCAGTGAAAATGATTACATTAGTAAAAGCAGTTTTGTTGAGGTTTTTTTATTTATTTTTTTTTGCAGCTGAGAAGTTAAATGAAAAAGCGAAGTGGCATTAAGCCACATTCTTTCCTCACAGTTTTTTCAACCAAACTTTGATGCAACAAGCTGAAAAAAGGAAATCGTTTAGCTGTCTAAAGAGGATGCGTTTTAAAAAAAAAATGAAGTATTAGGATTAAAACAAACCACTAGCAAAGAAAAAGTCATTTTCTCCCACCTCTATTTTTTTTCTGAACTGTAGATCACTTACTTCGGTTTTCAAAACCTGTTTTGAAACTTGCTTCAGATATTTTGTAAGGTGTCTTTTGTCATTTCACCAACCTAACAGAAAGATCACCAGCTTGTTGGCAAATAAGCTGCAAATAAGGAAGTTGTTTTCTTTTCTTCCGATTCTTAAAATGCTATAAAGCTAAGAGAGCAAAGTGTGGGTTTCACAGGACACCATGACCTTCGGATTCATACTGCTGCTGCTCTGTGCTTTCCGGGGTAAGCCACAACACCTTTATGCTAAAGCTAGTTGCAACCAGCACCAGGGTACAAAATGCAGAACTGTAGTGTTTATTTTTTTAATTGCAGGAGCTGAAGGCACTCGGATTGTTGGTGGCAAAGATGCTGTCCCCCACTCGCGGCCGTACATGGTCTCACTGCAAATCCAACGTCAACATATCTGCGGCGGAGTGCTCATAAGAGAGGATTTTGTGCTCACAGCAGCACATTGTGACATAATGATGTAAGTTTTGCTCACCGCTACAAATCTAATAAATTCAAAATAATTCTTAGGCAATGTGAAAACAAGAAACCTTTCAAGAATTTATCCTAGAAAGAAGATTCTGGAGAGAAAGTTAACAATGTTCACCATTTCTTAAACTTAGTGTAGCAAGATTAAAAATTACAAGAAATCTATAGATCTCCAGAAAATAAATTTAAGGATAGGTCTTAAACTGTGCCTTTGATGAAAGCAGAAAAAAGGCCGTAAAAAAGAACAAAATTTCCCTCATAATATACACATAAAAATAAACACAGTTGAACATAAGTAACTACATACTTTTTAAGAAATAAAACAGACTTGTTTTTAGGGGTGCGCCGGTTTATTGGCCAGCCAATATATCGGTGCCAGTTTCCTTCAATTAGGGAGATTAGTGATCGGCTGATGCTTACATGTGAAGCTCATCTTATCCCCTGAACTTATCTACCTCAGCGAAGGTCTACAAATCAACCACTGTCAACTTTTGTTCTCCCGTGAGAAAGGTTTGACTGACAGACCGGCCCACCAGGTCATGTCTGCATGTTTGCTGTTATCAATAGTCACCCCACTTTTACCAACTCAGTGACTTTCTTGCTATATTTAGTAACATTTCAGACAAAACAAATTGGTATTGATCAAATTCAGAATCGACAGATCAGGCTATTGAAGGATCAGTAATCGGCAATCGGCCAGAAATCTGCAGTCAGTGCACCCCTCCTTAGTTTTCCTTCTCACTGACAATAAATTAGACTACTGTACATTTTCATATTTTGATTGTAGTTATGTTTTTTTTGTTGTAATGCATGCAACTTGTGCAATTCTGTGACTTCTAGACCATTCACAGTTGTGCTTGGAGCAGACACACTGAAAGCCGATGAGCCAGCAAAGCAGAGCCTTCGTGTTCTCAGATCCTTTCCCCATCCAGACTACACTGATCTTACAAATGACATCATGCTGTTGAAGGTTGGGTCAAATATATTACATTCTAAATCTGTAAATCGTGTCTCTTTCTACACATAATTGAATAATCATTAACCTCTAACTCTGCTATTGCTTGTTTTCTTTTCATAATTCCTCAGCTTAGCAGTAGGGCAAATCTTACTAAAGAAGTGCAGTTGATCTCTCTGAAGTCTGGTAGCCTCAGAACAGGAAGTCGTTGCATCACAGCAGGTTGGGGGGACATATCGGACAACAGAACGTTGGCAAACAGGCTGCAAGAGGTCAATGTCACAATTATGTCACCAACTACATGTCAGAGAAGATGGGGAGAAGTTCCCATAGAAAGAACGATGGTTTGTGCCATGGGTTCACGGAACAGACAGGGCTTCTGCTCGGTAAGGCGGGTCAAAATGCAAAGTAATGTTCAGCAAAAACAAATATCACAGTGGCCAAACTTGAAAATAACCTAGTAATTGTTAATATTTCTTGAATTGCTATTTTGCAGGGGGATTCAGGAGGCCCCTTGGTGTGTGACGGAGCTTCAGCAGGTGTTGTCTCCTTCTCCGGGCGTCGATGTGGAAACATAAGGACTCCTGATGTTTACACACGTGTTGACTCTTTCAGGCAGTGGATTGAAAAAGTGCTGAATGAAAATTAGACAAAATACCTTTACTTGGTACTTTTTCTACTTCCAAAGGCAAAACGGACAAATTGTTCTGTATTTCAAAACTAAATTTTCTTCTACTGTAAAGCTCTTTAATCTTTAATTAACATTGTGATCAATAAAGTACTTTTCAATTTGAATTTGAATGAGACTTATTTCTTGGGACAACCATCCCTTTTGAAAATAACAGCAGGTATTAAGCACACTTTTCATTAAGCTTATTTTTCGATATAAACATGTTGTATCAAAAGTAATTGGCAGAAATAAAGGCTGGAAAAAATCAATGAAAATTATTTCACTTAGTGAAATGAGCTACTAAAATGAGATTTTCATTAATATTCTAAGTTATTGAGATGTACATGTAGGTGGATCTACATTACACAAAAAATGTAGATCCTTGCACAGGCTACTACTAGGACATATTTATTACTCTTTCTCAAGGTAAATGGGAAGCTCTAGCAGGTGATTGATCAAAATCAGACAGATGATTAATGTGCTCAATGTCCTTCAATGCAAAGAACAAGTCTTGGATGCAAATGTCTAGTGAATAAGAGGTTCCATAGAGATGAAATACATCGGACGACAGCTAACATACACACTAATTAAGTAAGGAAAGGTCTACTTGATCAGAAACTGGGCCTATGTAGTATAGTAGTGCAAGGCGTGCTGGATATGAAGTGCCCATGTTTCCTAGATTCTAACCAAACTGATAAAACAAAAAAAAATTAATCAAACCTCTGCTGCCCTCTGCTGGCACTAGCGCTCCATACAATCTAGCATGATGCAACTAAAGCAGGGGTCTCAAACTCAATTTACCGCTGGAGGTAGAGTCTGGGTGAGGCTGGGCCGCATTCACACACACGGTCTCCTCAGCCGAACCTTTCTGATTGCCTATTACCATATTTGGCCGTAGTCAGGCGCTGTAACAGCCGTAATTGTGTAGTGTCTCTTTAAGATACTCTAGTATTGCTAATGATGTCAGAAGTATGCGCCACGGCTTCTCTGTAGAGAGCGTGGGAGAAACGTGCTAGACGGACATGTTAGCTCCCTAACTTTTTAGTAATGTTACAGGTTGTTTGGACGCTGCTCAATTTTCATGTCTGATAATATAGCAGCCGTTCAACCGGCTTTGTAAGGTTGGTGAAGAGCGTATTTATTAAAGGACAACACGGTGGAATTCCCAGTACCAGTGTGGTTGTGAGTTTTTGACCGTCCTGACGAATCTGCCGCCTCCTCTCCTCCCTTAAACACAACCCAAGCGTTACAGCGCCTAATCTTAATTACGTTACACTGATCAGCAACTTCCGGGTCTAGACTGGATGCTGAAGCAGGTGAAGCGGGAGCGGTAGCGGAAATTGCATGTACTGCATGCAAATAATGACAAATAGAAAATGCAAATAGGCCCGGCCGATGTCCCGCCCCCGAGAGCAATATACTCCACCGTGATTGGTAAGTTTGTTCAGCTCCGCACACAACACTGAAAAGTGCCAATTATATCAAACTCGCTATTAAGGCGGGGGGGCCACAAACTATCGTCCCGAGGGCCTCAGTTGGCCCGCGGGCCGCGAGTTTGAGACCCCTGAACTAAAGCGATATATCTGATTGTTCCCAACCATCTTTTATTAATATACAAAATATTTTTCCTTAAAAAAATAATAATAAAAGGAAAAAGAATAAAAGGTCTGTCGGAAAATATTTTGAAATTATCATTGTCCATGTGAATTATAAGTGTGACAATGTGAATGCTAAGTTATCAATGTTAGGTAATGTCACGGTTTTGGAAAAAAAAAAGCTACAAAGACTCTAGTTTTGACATAAACTTTGCTGCATTTACAAATCAAAACATTAGAATCTTATCCAGCAGCATTTGTGCTGCCGGATAAGATTGATGTTTCTAAATGCCGGCATTTAGAAACATCAATACCCACAATTCATCGCGCAGTTGCTTACGTTTTTCCTTGCCGTCATGGCAACCTCCCCCCACGATCAACCAGCCACAGCTAACTCCAGTTTTTCCATAGGTTTCGCGAGATTTACGCGGGCGGGTTGGCGTGTGGCAACATTTATCCGCCATACAAACCGAACAGTACTGACATGAAATCTGCTTAAAGGTAATTAAGCTGTCTTCCACACTTAGAATACGGACGTAATAAACATCCATTTGTTGCTACCGCTTGTTAGCTTGTCAGTGAGACCGGTAAGCAGATAGATATGGCTGACTGAACGCCTCTGCTTACCTTCAGTAACATCTGCATTGGTAACGAGTGAGCAGACAGACGGCGCGGTGTTTAGTTCAGTAGGAATGTGAGCTAATGCAAGTGTATTTAAATGTTATTTTTTCAGACTTCCCCCGTGGCAATGATATGTTGGTATGTGAAATATTCATGTAAATACATTACACCCGCAGGCTTGTCATCCAGTTATACTGGCGTGCGAGCTAACTCATCTTTAGACGTGACCTCCATAGCTATGTCACCCGAATAAATTCTCAGGAAGTGGCTCAGTGATACCTGCTCATTGGTTGATGGAGTTGTCAGTCTTTAGACCAACACGTCAAGCCCATTTTCTTTTATTTTTTTTAGGATTATTTAAATTTCCCTCTTCTCCTGTGTCTGACTGTCTGTTCTTCCTGGTGACATAACAACTAAAGTACCTTCTTTTTCTTTCAAATAGTAACCTTTGAATTTCCAGAGGCATGTCCAAGAAAAGGGGCAGGTACGTGAAAGTGAACTGTTGGACAAGGTGATGTGTGAAAATCTGTTATTACAATCAAAACGTCTGGAACCTTTTTTTTCTTTTTAAATCAAGCAAACCTAATTTCACACAAGGAGACTGCGGAAAGGCACAATCTCCTGAGTTGCCTACCAGTCTGTGCTTTAATCTACAAATGTGAATGTGATTGGATCCATGTGGCTAGTGTAAAAGAAGGCATGAAGTGTAGGAACACAAATTTCGCTTGCACTACTCCATCTTGAAGGGGTCCTAGGGAAGTTTTGTTACACATTCTGGAGAGCCATCTGTTCTTTTTTGGGGTTTTTTTTGTTCATTTTGGCTTTACTGGAATCTACAATTTAATGTCCTTTTAATGTGATGCCAGAGAAGATGTTGGACTCGACCAGCCGTAACACAGCGCATAACCCACCAAACACACACACACCTGCACACACACAAATATAATTATTCCTGAATTTACTCAGTGTTTAAAAAAAGAAAAAAAAGATAATTTAGTTTTCCAGTAGTGAAAAACATGGACAAGACAAGATGTAGAAAATAACAGTTCCACCCATGTTCATACAAATAAAAGGTACAAAGACCTTATAGAGTAGATTATTGAATCTCTAGTAGTATGTTAAATTATGATTGCAGCAATAGGAATATTTGGTTTTTTTTTATAATTGTGTGATGTTCCGTTATTTGCTATAAGTTTATAAATATATATACCTAATGTGTGCTCTTAATTCCTTTTTTTGCACACAATCCTGGCCAATAAAGCTTATTCTGATATATTTTTCGTTTCAAATCTTAATGTAATGCTGGGGTACTAATAACTGCTTATAATATTGTCAAAATAATTTAGTTTGCTTAGAAAAATAACAAATTAGAAAAACATTTTAGGGGAGTATTAATAAACCTCTAATGTTGAAAATGGGTGAAAGGAGATCATGATGTCCTATTAGCTAAATTATTTAAGCACGAAATGCTTCATTTTCTTATAATATGCTCTCAGAAAAGGAAAAATTGGTAACACATGTAAGATGTGATCTCTTGCTCATGTTCTTGTATTTACATGCAGTACATGAAGTGAACAACACTCTCTCGCAGTAATACTAAAATGTACCAGTCTATCAGCTGGAGATCAGAATTATCCCACTTTTGTGTGAAAACATCTAAGGCTGTCTGTTCATGTCGGATATCAGAAAGCGGAGCAGTGGGGAACTGAGTGACGTGGCGACGCCGGACCCCAACTCCATCCTGGGATTGCGCATTCAGCATAACTGGCGAGAGAAGGGCAACCAAAGCAAATGGAAGGGAACGGTGCTGGACAGACTCAGCGTTAATCCCTCTCTCTTCATGGTGAAGTACGACGGCTTTGACTGCGTCTACGGCATAGAGCTATTCAAGGACGTGAGAGTCTCCAACCTGCAAGTCCTGTCAGAGAATATCGGTGAGTAGGTGTCTACGCTAAGGCTGGGCGATATGGTTTAAAAAATAATATCTCAGATGAACCTATTCATTCAAAAACCAATTTACGATTTTAATCTAATTGTTTTTTCTAAAAAAAAGAAATTTCAAATGACAGAAACTATTTTCAAAAAGTGTCTTTTACTTCAGTCAGTGTTAGGGCCAAGAATTTTTCTTTAATTATGAGAACAGTCATAATATTATCAGAGTAAAGATAATTTTAGCAAAAGATTGTTTTAAAATCACAAGAAAACGGATGTTTTAATGAGATAAAGCTTTAATAGAGTAATCAAGATCTGACCTGACCAGCTCAGTCCATATCCTTCTTTTTTCGAAATAGACTGTCGTATTCACAATTGTTTCAAAGTCCTGCTACTGATAACATTTTTATATGCTGATGTGTTAAATGAGTAAGAAGTTACTTATCTGTAAAACTGATAACAGAACCGATAAGTATAACTTAACCAGATGTTCAACGTTCCATTTTGTTATATTTTGTGCAGGAGGTCTCATAAAATTACTGCTACATTCTCCTAATTTGAGACTATATTCTGCTTATATTAACACTTTATTCTTGTGTTACTTTGGCGTTATTCTCATAATTAAAAAAATAAAATAAAAATTGTAGCCTCGCTCTAATACTCCATCGTAGAACTGACCTGTGAATTCAAAATAAACAGAATCCTGATAAATAGGATCTGTAAAACATACTTGTCAAACAAGATGGCGGCCCTGGGCAGGCTGACATTACTGAACTATGGAAACCTAAGGATTGCATTGGTGGGGAAAAAAAAAATCCCTATTTTCAATAAAATGAATATTTAAAAACCAAAAATTCAATTAATCGCCCAGCCTTAGTCCATGTACCTCTAATTCACAAGATAATCTCAGGCATTTTTATTAATTTTGAGCAACATATCCACTTGTGTCTCTGCAGTAAACAACAAAATAAAGATCCCAGCAGGGGCAGAGGAACTTGTGGGCAAAGCAGTGGAGCATTTGTTTGAAAAGGAAGATGGAGAGAAGAATGAGTGGAGAGGCATGGTCCTATCCCGAGCTCCAGTCATGACAAACTGGTATTATATCACTTATGAAAAGGACCCAGTTCTTTATATGTACCAGCTGTGGGATGACTACGCTGATGGGGACCTCAGGATTTTGCCAGAAGCAGGTACTGTTAATTTGTGTTTTAACAAAAGCTGATTTATTCAGAAAGAGTTTTATGTAGTGTTTTCCTCGAGGCTCCAGAAACGGGAACAAGAGATGTTACAGATATTGAAGGTTGTCTCAGTTATTGTCCACACAGAATAATTTGTCTCCTTTATTTCCAGTTTGAGGAAGGAAAACAAACAGACTTAAGGAGTACCTGGTTGATTTCAGGCAATTTTGAGTTTGTATGCTTTAATAATGAGTTGTACCTTAACATGTAACATGAACACCAGAAAGCATAGATGATCTGTTTTCGATCTAACTTTTTACTGCTCTAAAATTGTTTACACCCATCTACTGCATGCTTGATGTCCTGACCAGGCTGCATGTGAAAGCAGAAATATTTGCAACACTTACTTCAGACATCTGAAAGAGCTTATCCTGCTTCCAAACATGGCATACAAATATTAAAAACATGATAGCATGAGACCATGTCTGAGTACAGCAGGAAATCCTCCAGGGTATTTTCTGTGAGTTATGTTTGTGTGTGCTTCTGCATCATGTTCAAGCCGCATGCCACTTCTCTCTTGGAATATGTCTGTGTAGGTCCAAAGATGGGTAGAATTTAGTTTAGATGTAGTTTCAAAAATCTGGACTTTTTGTACTGTTCAGTGTTTAAAAGTCATATCCTGCATCATATTATGCCCTCCAACCTAATGCATCTTTGGAGTTCTTCCAACATGTGAAATCAGCAATTATTGATTTTATTTGCCTAAAAGCTATCAAACTAATGTAAGCTACAACTCATAAATCATGTGGTACTTGGATTGTTAAGCATCTTCCAGTTCTAAATTAGAATAACCCTTTGAATATGTTAACCTCACACTACAGTATTGGCAATTAGGGCTGCAGAGTATTATAAAAACTGGAAATTCTAGTGCAACTACTGGAACTGGAAGTGATATGTTTTGCAAGTTAGCCATTTTTGCCTCACATTTCTCTTTGTTTTCCAACATCACAATGCCCCAGAAGCCTGTGAACTGAACGATTTTAAAGAAGCTGGAAAGAAAGTGAGATATGTGCCCAGTGGTATTCACCAAAAAGACAACCAGCAGAACTCTGGTTGTAGACAAAGAAAAAGTCTACGTCTGCAGAAGAGTCGGACTGAAGTGTGCTAATAACGCGGAGAAAGACTAAGCATGCATTTTCTTTGGTCAGATGGTTATATATGGGGTTATAATTTTTAACTTAACTTTTATTTCTGAAATATGTAATGAGATACAATCATCAAAAGTGCAGCAAAGTTATTTTCCTACAACTATCACTATGTGTTAAACACTGGTCTGCTAAACTGGATATTAAGGGTGGGCGAAAAACCATTTTCTTGGAATCCAGACTCCAGCGAACCTTCCTTTTTCATTTTCTCTGACAATTACAACTTATAACAAAAAATGGGATGCAACTAAACTCAATCCTTCATCCAAACATTGAGTCAAAATGGATAAAAACCTGAAATCCAACAAAGTCAAATTCCAGTGGCCTGATTTAAAATGTCTGTCAGTATGGTGGTATTTAGAAGCTCGGTATTTACAGAGGTGGGACTTATAAAAAGGTGCCTGGGTTTGAGATGTTCTTACGCCTTTTGACCTGACCTGGTCGATATGACAAAATACTACCTTTGGACAGTATGTGGAAAAACTATCTGTAGATGTCACAATATCCTCAAGGTGAAGTTTGCTGATTTTATCTGTAAGTTTACTGCACAAGTTGTAATGTTTCACTCTCCTCCTTCAGAAAACAAGCACCTGTTGCCTGCGGACAGAAAGCCGGGAGAAGAGACTGAAAGTCTGGTGGGGAAACAAGTGGAGTATGTTACCGACAAGGGAGTGAAGAGAACAGGCCTGGTCATCTACCAGGTCCCAGCCAAGCCCTCAGTGTACTATATCAAATATGATGATGACTTTCATATTCATGTTTATGATCTGGTCAAAACCCCATAGACATAGTGAACACTTTCACCTCTGCCCATTTTCCATCTGCTTTTGTTCGGCTCATTGTTAAATTATTATTCAAAGCCATTCATGGTGGGTTTGAGGAATAATATCGCTTTATTCGTTAAGAAGCCAGTGCAATATTCATTTCTATGTACAGCAGAAAAGTAGCACTGCTATGCTTGTTTATTTTTTGAAATGGTGACAGTCTTATTCTATAACTTCATCCATGGACAGTTATAGAAGGTTGTGCTGTTGTCGGCTGTGCAGGAATTTTGCATTTACATTGTTGCCATCAATCAGTCTACTAAGTGGTTCTGACTTTGAAAGATGAGCAAGATGTCTTATAGATGCACTTTTCTCTGAAGTTCTTAAATTTGTTACACAAAGAGTGTCTAAAAATCAAAGCTTTAGTTTGCCGTTTGTACTTGTAGACATCAGTGGGAAGCAGCCTTGCAAAGTCACCCTTATCTGTCCCCTATATTGCTCAATGCCAATATCTTCTTGCACCTTTGCACTCTTATCTAGTATTGCAACGTTTATAGTTGTGCTATATTAATCGGCTGCATATTACATTATGTGAGTCTAGCCTGGCTGTTCTTGTTGGATGGAGATTTTAAAATATGCTTTAAATTCTAATTTTTACTGCACTTTTATGGTTGCAATGGAAATGCTGAAGTAGTATTATTTCAATTTAAATGCACAGTTATACATAAAGTGCCTTCACGCTGGTCACAATTTGGCAATATATTACTTACCGTTTCTCCGGACTGCTAATTGAAGTATGCTATTTCATTACATTTAAAGGACAAACAGTTTGAGGGAAATTATGGATCAGTTTGGAATGTCTAGCTCTTCATTGTAAGATTGCTATTCAAATTAACCTGCTTTATCATTGCTGTTGTGATTTCAGTGTTGATGTTGTGTGCAGCACTTTACTGTATAAAGTTTATGTGGTTACGTTATATAAGACGATATACTTTCTGCTAAATGTTATAAGGAAATACTACGCATGAAGGAAAGAAGAAAAAAAATATATGCTGCAATACATTCAGATGACAGTATTTAAGCTGGAAAATTTGTGTAAAAGCCCCTATAATGTTTTTAAAATTGTAATCAACAAAGAAAAAGAAACAATATACTAGTATCTATCTTTGATTTTGGTCTTTAAAATGCCTTGTAGTCATAAATTACATGCTTGCAGTAGAGGTTTCATCCCAAATTTCTCAAAACTGAGCTCTGTTTATCCTTCAGATAACTTTTCCTTTGGGTCAAAACTTTGGTTGCATCCCCCAAATAGTGCCTGGGAGTTTCTGAAACATTTACATAAGGGTGGGAGTGACCGTGTATGCTAGAATCAGTTCTGTTGTTGCATTTAGTTCAAAACGTAACACTATGCATCACTGTTAGCCGTGCTTTAGTGTGTTTTTTGTGCAAAATTAAATTATAGATTACTCTGCTTTAAGTTTTCTCTGGTTCTGAATTTGTGGCGGAATCTAAATGACAGTTTGTCATCATTCTGTTGTAATAAAGTTTTGCACATCCGTCTTGTGTTTTATTATAAGCTGCCTACTGCAAAGTTTTAGATTTGGTGTTTTTGCCAGCAAATAGTGAAGTTGGATACGTACATCAGACACACTCCTTCATACTTTATTTGCAATTAACGTTGATGACAATTTAACTTGCATAAACAAATTTTTAATTTAAAAACACTTTGCTTCCCTGCTTTATTTACAACTTCCACAAAATACCAATTTACATTAAATCCAGCACATTCCTCACACAGAAGTTTCCTTTTGTGTCTTCTAGTCTGGAGGGAGGGGGTGAAACCTTTGGAGTACTGTCATTTCTCAGGTGCAAAAGTCAAACAATAATGTGAGGACACCCAGGGTGGTTCTGTTCACTTGATAAGCTCTTTTACGTACTGCAGTCCCTGATTTGTATATTCAGATGCTCTTGTTGGGGCCTCTGAAAGGCTCAAAATTGTCCACCGCACTCCTGTAAATAGAAGGGAAGTAAGTAAGCAAACTACATTGATAATTCAGGCTCATTCAGAAGCCCAAACTCGTGATCACCGACATTCTGTTCAGTTCTTACCAGCGTTCCATGAATTAACCGGGGAGAATTCAATCTTAGGCATGGTGGGAAGCTGAGCCTAAGGACAGAGGAAAAGGTTAAGGATGTTAGATTATAAATTTTATGCACAATTTAACAGTGGCTTTAAGTATATCTATTAATCTATCCCAATTATGAAAAGAAACATGCATTTGCGTGACTTTCACAAATGAACCAAGAAAGGAGGGTTTTTTGGCTGTAATGTGGAGAACAGAGCAGGGCAGAGGCAGTTTGACCCAGTTTGTAGCCTCAACACTTTATCCGTCCTTACAAAAAAGACAAAGTCAGTTGTCTGGAAGCTTATGACACGTAAACTTGAAGTGTCACCCTCTACTGTTATCAAACTAATGCTGTGTTGAAAGTACCATGAGCAAGCTTTGAGGCACAAGTCTTAAACATGGCATCTATAGGCTAGCTACTTGAGCAGATAGCCTGACCAATGAACTAGTCAAAAATACCTTGTGATACTCCATGAAGAGCAAAACAACAATAAGATAATATTTGCAAATATTATATTTAGTTAAACTGCTATTAAATTTACAGAGGGGTTTATTTTCTTATCCTTTCTCTAAATATGTAACTTTTAAACAAAGAAATAATTTCAGTACATTTACTTCTGTAAATTAATGATGTTTACATGACTTAAGGCCATCCTTTGCCACTAAAATAGAGTTGAATCCTTTTTTGTGTTTTTAGCTGAAAGAAACATTCTCATAAATGCCTAAAATAGCCAACTGATTTTGAATACAGCTGCTATCGTCATATCTTTGGTCTCCTTCTCTCTGTGAATCGAAATCAAAATAGGAAACAAATATTATATTACATAACACAAATTGGATCACGTTAATAACCTTGAATTCGCTTGGTGTAATTTCAAAACAGTTACCTTATTTAGGATGGTGGGTTACCTTCATGTGAGTATAAGACCTCTCTTTGGCTAGAAGTAACAACTTGTGGAAGGTAAGCACTATGTTACTCAATCCTCCATACAGCCAGAGACAACTTTAGTCACTGTTATCGCAAAAATGACTGTAAGCCATTAAAATTAAAGAGGACTTTCACTTTGTAAAACTTTTGCTTTGCAAGGTCTCTACTACATAAAATCAGTCTATATGCCAACTACCTAAATGCCAGGTTATTTGGCCAAATAAGCAATTTACACATCCGTACCTCCAAACCAAAATACTTCATCCATTCTTCTAAGGCGGGTGGCACAGCTGCTTTGGCCTTCTCCAGGGCCGCTGACCCCTGTTCACCGCTTCCCAGCAGACCAGAGTCATAGGTGACGTACACTGCTCCTCCGGCAATGGTCACCTTGGAGACAAGCCTGTGAGTGAAGGAATGAAGTTAGCCATACTGTGAGTAAAAAAAAAACACATGCAGCCTTGTAATAATTAATGATTCCACACGGAAACAACAACAACAACAAAAAACGACACAATAACCTTCATTACAGTACACAACATAAAGGTAATTTCTATGATAGTAACTCAAAGCAGTTATTTAACAGCTTTGTCTAGTTTGGGAATTAAAAACAAACGTTCCAGTATATACAAGTAAAACTGTTTTAACCGTAAAATGCCGAGTTATTTTAAATAGTGTAACGTAACAACTAGAGAGTTCCTAGCACTACTACTGTTAGCTTAAGCGAGCTAACGGGCTAATCTGGTACTTAGCATGTCAACCACCAAGCTTTGAATGAAAAACCTTGAGTTGAAAGAAAAATACCAACTTTACTAAAGGCCAGATCCTTGCGGCCATCGTCCAGAATGTTATGTTTTCTCTTTTTGTGTCGCTTTTCAGAAAACAATCCTAGAAGAACATTGGCCGGCAGTCAGGAGCAGTGAAGGACAAGCGTTGTCTGCACTGTGTGCGCTGTTTTGTCAATAAAGTTGCTAGTTATTTCAGAGCGGCAGATTCGTTCGTCGTGTATCTGTTTTATGTTATATTATTATGGTTTGTTTAAATAAAAATGAAAAAATCACGCTTTCAAAGACAAAACGTTATCAATTCCTGTGACAATATATTTGAATTTGGTTAAAAATGCTTTGAATATTTTAGCCAGATATGGAGGGGTGGGTTTGAGTAGTAAAAAAAAAAAGGTTTACGTAACATGCACCTCCTATTAACTGGTATTGTGAAGTTCCGCCATACTTATATAAACCCTAAAAAAGAAGTTGTTTGAAGCTTTTACAAATCAAGTGGGCTAAATGGCAACATTCGTAAAAATTTTGATTGGGAGTATTTTGGTTGCTTATTTAGCTATGAAATGGACTGCACCTAGTTTTGATCCAGGTACGTAAAGCTAGAATGAATGTAAACTTTTCTTTTCTATGCAGATTTAGTTGCCAATGTTAATGTTCGAGTTTGTTTACTTAACTGCAGGGAATTAGGTGTATTATGTTGACAACTGATGATGATGATGATGACAGCAATGATGATAGGTGTTTGACCTGCAATGGTGGGATGATGTCTCAGTACAACTTCATAGTACATAAAAAAACTAACACTTAAAAATCTAAAGCCTTGCAGTGAATATCTACAAACTCGACAATATTGGACACTGCAGAAGACTTATGTTTTTAGAAAGAATCCCAGTTTTTCTATATCTTGTTGTTTCTATGTACAGTTGTTCTATGGAAATAATCTCATTGGAATCAGACCTTTTTCATACATTGAATATACGTTAGTTTTTATAGTGTGCAATTATTATTATTATTTTCATTATTTTAAATTCCCCAGCAAATATTTTAGCTACACTTCTTTCAAAGTGTTTTCATGTAAATTGGACCTGACTTTATTTTGCGTGTCTAACTACTGTAAAACTGTTGACCGAATTAGTTTTGAGTTCCCACTGAACAGTAGGACAGTTCACTCTCCTTTCAAACATGAGGGAGCGCCCTTTTTAAAATATCTTTTATAAAGCTGTGGTGGTGCATTGCCCTCCCACATGCCAAGGAGAGTCTCTGCTGAAGAAGTGGATTCAGAGCATGCAAAAGTAGCATATGCCCTTATAAATCTACAGTGTAATGCAAGAAATTATATTCTAACAAAACAGATTTTTTTTTTATTCTTAGGTTAAATACTTATGTTTAATGTAAAGCCAATTTCTCAATATCCAGTCAGTGGAGGATGGTGTTCTGTAACTAAAACGTGCATCTGGTTAATTAAACCTGAATCAAAGAATTTTGTCTTTATCCTGATTCTATATTTCTTTGATTCAGGTTCACCAGACCAGTGACACATTCAAAAGCTGTAGGACGCTGGCCCCAAAGACTGACATTTTAGATTTGTGTTGTAAAACATCAGAAACATTCTATCTGAACCTTTAAATACCACTAAGACAATCCAGTTACCAGAACTGTAGTATTGCTAGGTTTGTGCAATCATTCAGAATTGCGAACAAAAAAAAAAGATATTATCAATGGATTCCATTGCAGTCCATCCATCCATCCATCCATCCATCTTCTTCCGCTTATCCGAGGTCGGGTCGCGGGGGTAGCAGCTTCAGAAGGGAGGCCCAGACTTCCCTCTCCCCAGCCACTTCTTCCAGCTCCTCCAGGGGAATCCCAAGGCGTTCCCAGGCCAGCCGAGAGACATAGTCCCTCCAGCGTGTCCTGGGTCTTCCCCGGGGCCTCCTCCCGGTGGGACGTGCCCGGAACACCTCACCAGGGAGGCGTCCAGGAGGCATCCTGACCAGATGCCCAAGCCACCTCAACTGGCTCCTCTCGATGTGAAGGAGCAGCGGCTCTACTCTGAGTCCCTCCCGGATGACTGAGCTTCTCACCCTATCTCTAAGGGAGAGCCCAGCCACCCTACGGAGAAAACCCATTTCGGCCGCTTGTATCCGCGATCTCGTTCTTTCGGTCATGACCCAAAGCTCATGACCATAGATGAGGGTGGGAACGTAGATCGACCGGTAAATCGAGAGCTTCGCTTTTTGGCTCAGCTCTCTCTTCACCACGACGGACCGGTACAGCGCCCGCTTGACAGCAGACGCTGCGCCAATCCGCCTGTCGATCTCCCGCTCCTTTCTTCCCCCATTCGTGAACAAGATCCCGAGATACTTAAACTCCTCCACTTGGGGCAGGACACCCCCCCTGACCCGGAGAAGGCACTCTACCCTTTTCCGGCTCAAGACCATGGCCTCGGATTTGGAGGCACTGATCCCCATCCCGGCCGCTTCACACTCGGCTGCGAACCGATCCAGCGAGAGCTGCAGATCACGATCTGATGAAGCCAAAAGGACCACATCGTCTGCGAAAAGCAGAGATGAGATCCTGAGGCCACCAAATCGGATCCCCTCAACACCTTGGCTGCGCCTAGAAATTCTGTCCATGAAAGTGATGAACAGAATCGGTGACAAAGGGCAGCCCTGGCGGAGTCCAACTCTCACCGGAAACGAGCCCGACTTACTGCCGGCAATGCGGACCAGACTCTGACACCGGTCATACAGGGACCTGACAGCCCGTATCAAAGGGCCCGGTACCCCATACTCCCGGAGAACCCCCCACAGGGCTCCCCGAGGGACACGGTCGAACGCCTTCTCCAAGTCCACAAAACACATGTAGACTGGTTGGGCGAACTCCCATGCACCCTCCAGGACCCTGCTGAGGGTGTAGAGCTGGTCCAGTGTTCCACGACCAGGACGAAAACCACACTGCTCTTCCTGAATCCGAGGTTCGACTATCCGACGGACCCTCCTCTCCAGGACCCCTGAATAGACCTTGCCAGGGAGGCTTAAGAGTGTGACCCCTCTATAATTGGAGCACACCCTCCGGTCCCCCTTTTTGAACAGGGGGACCACCACCCCAGTCTGCCAATCCAGGGGAACTGCCCCCGATGTCCATGCGATATTGCAGAGTCGCGTCAACCAACACAACCCTACAACATCCAGAGCCTTAAGGAACTCCGGGCGGATCTCATCCACCCCCGGGGCCTTGCCACCGAGGAGCTTTTTAACCACCTCGGCGACCTCGCCCCCAGAGATTGGAGAGCCCAACCCAGAGTCCCCAGGCTCCGCTTCCTCAGTGGAAGGCATGTTGGTGGGATTGAGGAGGTCTTCGAAGTACTCTGCCCACCGGCCCACAACGTCCCGAGTAGAGGTCAGCAGCACACCATCCCCACTATAAACAGTGTTGGTGCTGCACCGCTTCCCCCCCCTGAGACGCCGGATGGTGGACCAGAATCGCCTCGAAGCCGTGCGGAAGTCTTTCTCCATGGCCTCTCCAAACTCCTCCCACACCCGAGTTTTTGCCTCAGCAACCGCCCGAGCCGCATGCCGCTTCGCCCGCCGGTACCCATCAGCTGCTTCCGGAGTCCCACAGGCCAAAAAGGCTCGATAGGACTCCTTCTTCAGCCTGACGGCATCCCTCACCGAAGGTGTCCACCAACGGGTTCGAGGGTTGCCGCCGCGACAGGCACCGACAACCTTGCGGCCACAGCTCCGATCGGCCGCCTCGACAATGGAGGCACGGAACACGGTCCACTCAGACTCCATGTCCCCCACCTCCCCCGGGACGTGTTCGAAGTTTTGCCGGAGATGGGAGTTAAAGCTCCGTCTCACAGGGGATTCCGCCAGACGTTCCCAGCAGACCCTCACAACACGTTTGGGCCTGCCAGGTCTGACCGGCTTTCGCCCCCGCCACCGGAGCCAACTCACCACCAGGTAGTGGTCAGTGGACAGCTCCGCACCTCTCTTCACCCGAGTGTCCAAGACATACGGCCGCAGATCCGATGAAACGATGACAAAGTCGATCATCGAACTGCGGCCTAGGGTGTCCTGGTGCCAAGTGCACATATGGACACCCTTATGCTTGAACATGGTGTTCGTTATGGACAATCCATGGCGAGCACAGAAGTCCAGCAACAGAACACCGCTCGAGTTCAGGTCGGGTGGGCCGTTCCTCCCAACCACGCCCCTCCAGGTCTCACTGTCGTTGCCCACGTGAGCGTTGAAGTCCCCCAGCAGAACAAGGGAGTCCCCAGGAGGAGCACTCTCCAGTACCCCCTCTAAGGACTCCAAAAAGGGTGGGTAATCTGAACTGTCGTTCGGCCCGTAAGCACAAACGACAGTCAGAACCCGTCCCCCCACCCGTAGGCGGAGGGATCCTACCCTCTCGTTCACCGGGGTAAACCCCAACGTACAGGCGCCGAGATGGGGAGCAACAAGTATGCCCACTCCTGCCCGACGTCTCTCTCCCTGGGCAACTCCAGAGTGGAAGTATGTCCAGCCCCTCTCAAGGAGACTGGTTCCAGAACCAGAGCCATGCGTCGAGGTGAGACCGACTATTTCTAGCCGGAACCTCTCGACCTCACGCACTAGCTCCGGCTCCTTCCCCACCAGAGAGGTGACATTCCACGTCCCAAGAGCCAGTTTCTGCAACCGAGGATCGGACCGCCAGGGTCCCCTCCCTTGGCCGCCACCCATCACACAGTGCACCCGACCCCTTTGGCCCCTCCCACGGGTGGTGGGCCCATGGGAGGGGGGGCCCATGTTTCCTCTTCGGGCTGAGCCCGGCCGGGCTCCATGGGTAAAAGCCCGGCCACCAGACGCTCGCCATCGTGCCCCCCCTCCAGGCCTGGCTCCAGAGTGGGGCCCCGGTGACCCGCGTCCGGGCGAGGGAACACCAAGTCCAAGGTTTTCCTTCATCATTGGGGTCTTCGGGCTGCACTTTGTCTGGTCCCTCACCTAGGACCTGTCTGCCTTGGGTGACCCTACCAGGGGCATGAAGCCCCAGACAGCATAGCTCCTAGGATCATTGGGGCACTCAAACCCCTCCACCACGATAAGGTGGCAGCCCATGGAGGAGGGTGGCAGCCCATGGAGGAGTCCATTATCCATTGCAGTCCGCTAATGAAATACCTATGGCTATTTCTCATTGTTGCACACTTCAGACCAGATTGCTGAAAAAATAGCTATACCCCTAGTAAGGTCAATACCCTTACTTACAAGAAAATAATTTCTGCTCGCAAAACACAGTCATGGGGTAGAAAGTAGTGAAGCAACACCACTGACCCATTAAATAACTCTGTTTTAATGCTTTATTTTGCAAGCTACACATGGCATGTCTGTAAAGCGGCCTGCTCCAGGCCGACTACCTAAGTAGTGACTAATAATCCAGCATTAACGTGGTATACTTGTTGCCATTCTATAAAGAGAAGAATGGCAAAAACGTCCTATATTCCTCACAATAGAATTTTATTCTTGTGCCTCATGATCTAAAAATATAAACTTCAACACACCCATATAAAAACAGAGTAAATATAAAAAATAATATTATTCATAAAATGTTTTTATTGTCGTGTCAGATGCTTTCTGTATGATGTTAAGCATCAGTCACATAATGTGTAGCTCTTTCAAATATCAACATTTGTTCCACTTAACTACTTGAATATAAACTATGCAAACACAATCATTCAACTGTTTTGACAATCAGATCCTGAAAAATGCCTTCTTCTCTGCCCTGAATAAAAATAATCAGTGTAAAAATAATGATTATGAGGTTTTAATGATTGCTTTGGGATAACTGGGAGCGGAATCGTGAACTGAGCAAATGACTGCACATAATCTGCTTTCCTCAAGTGACTAAACAGTTTTAGAACAGACAGAATACAGACATTCATTCATCCCACCAGGACAAACTACAGTAAATTTAACACAAATATTCACATGATTTAGCTCGACTTAACTGCGCAGTGCTGGTATCTTTAGGTGTATTGTGTATTTCGTTAAGCAACTGAAATGTCCCAAGGACATTTTCTGTACACTGAGTCCTTTGAGCGAGACTGGTTTCATTTTGCGTGAAATATTCTGTGAGGGACTTTGATTGGGTTTATGTTTTACAGCGAGTGCCCTAAAAGATAAGAATCATTATTCCAAAGGGAAATCCTGTTGTAGAGTGAAATACCTGTGTGAATCTGTGTTAGGACATATCCGTTTATACACAATAAATAACAACTGACGCCTTACTGTTTGCATCTTTTCAGTATGTTTTTTTGAATGTGTGGACTTTGTCTTAGAATCTCTCAAAGGTGCCAGAGTGTTGGTCACAGGGGCCAGTTCAGGCATTGGTGAACAAATGGCGTATCATTATGCCCGCTTTGGAGCCCAGATTGTCATCACAGCAAGGAGGGAGAAAGTTTTACAGCAGGTCAGTTTTGCTTAATTCTTTTCATTCTGTCTTTTGGAAATGTCAGGTGAGTGAAACAGGTTTATATAACCTCAACTGGGATATTGAGGTGACAATCTAAACTACACATCTAATCAGCAAGTAAGCCTGCATGGTTTGCTTATTCAGCACAAGTCTTTCTCTCCCACTGCTTAGACCTTATTTCTTTTGCATCATTCCTATTTCATCTCATTCTAGTCAATTTCACTCTGTATCACTTATCACATTTCTATTCTATTTCCTTTACTGCTATCGTTGTTATTCCTTCATTCACATCACCTCTCAACCTAATTATCTTCATTCAGCTTATTTTATTTCCACTCATTTTTATTCCTTCTTCCATACCCCTCCATCATTCCTCCACACCTTCCTCATCTCTCATTACCGCTCTTTCTAATTCTACTTAGTCTCCCTCATCCGCCTCATCTGCATCCCAATACATCTCCTTCCTGATCATTATTCCTAATGTTTTCATCCATCATCGCCACACATGCTCCATCATCTTCCTCATTTTCTCCCATTTTAATCTCGTATGCCTTCTTAGGATTTCTGTTGCATTACTTGCTTATCATTCTAATCCCAATCATTCATCGTCATTTTCTTTATCTCCATATTTTCATCTCCTATTATCTCCTGTTCCATCCATCCATCCATCCATCCATCCATCCATCCATCCATCCATCCATCCATCCATTCATCCATCATCTTCCTCTTCTGCTTCCGCTTCATTATTAGCACTTTTAACTAGACTAATCCTTCCTAAATGTTCTAATCTCTACCCCGTTTGATCTACTTCCTCCTGATCAACTTTTTCACCTGTCATCGATATTCCTTCCTATCACAATCATTTAGTATCATTCAGCTTGTCCATAAGGCACCAAATCACACCTAACGTCATCTCAACTGCACCAGGAGTTTTGCTAAACTGTTTTGCAAACTTTACTCCTTGCGGTTCACAGGTAGCTGAGAAGTGTCTGAGTCTGGGGGCTCAGAAAGCCCTGCACATAGCAGCAGACATGGCCAATGAGTCTGACCCTGAAAGGGTGGTCGATTTTGCTCTGGAAAAACTGGGAGGCTTGGACTACCTGGTTCTCAACCACATTGGCCCGACTACCTTTGGCATGTGGGAGGGAGATGTGGAACATACCAGGTGGTTAATGAAGGTAATGGATCATTTTGACAGTTTCTCAGCACATAAAACCAAGGGAATGCCTTGATGTTTATTTGATGTGTGTGTATGTGTGTGTGTGTTTTAAAGGTCAATTTCTTTAGCTACATTCAGATGGCCTGGAGAGCTTTGCCCTCTCTTGAGCAAAGTAAAGGATCTTTGGTGGTTGTTTCATCAGTTTTAGGTACGTTTGTCTCAATATTTGCCTTTACATCAAGCTATGACACATAAGTGATAAATGTACAGTTACAAAAGCATTAACTAATTCTCTTACACATTCATATTTTTGTTTAAGCTCAAGCTGAACATATAAGCAATTTTTTTGACTCAAGTGCTTGAGAAAGCTCTGCAATTTACTGGGAAATTTGTCTTTGGTTTGAAGGTAAAATGACGAACCCCTTCACACTACCATACAGCTCAACAAAATTTGCCCTAAGTGGATTCTTTGGGTCCCTTTATCATGAGCTGGCCATGAAGAAAAGCAATGTGTCAATCTCAGTATGCACCCTGGGGCTTATTGATACTGATTCAGCCATGGACAAAGTCAGGTTTGTCAAATATGCTAAAGTCAGTATACACAAAGGATTTTGAAAAAAAGAAAATCAGTTGCAAATGAGTTATTTTCTGGTTTTAGGGGCATTACAAAAGTACCAGCCTACCCCGCCACAGAAGCTGCATTAAATATCATCATCGCTGGAGCAACAAGACAACTGGACCTTTACTATCCATGGTTCACACAAGTCATAACTCTAATCAAAGACTGGTCTCCTTCGTTAACAAACTACATCATCCAGAACTCCTACAGCTACATTCCATGAACAATGTTCGTTTGCAGCATTAATGCTGTTATGGACCGATATATGTGTTTCATTTTGTGCTGCAATATCGGCATATGGTCATACTATAGGATTAATCAGAAATCTACCCTTATTCGCTTTCAGTTTTCACATTGTGTTGTTTTTATGCTCATATAAAAAATATTACACTTTTGCAAAACAGACATTTCAAGCATGCTTAAAATGTTGGTTTTGTTTGAAATTTTACACAAAGAGTATTAAATTACACCTGCTCAGTGTAGTTGTTCAATTTGATCCCTAAATGATGATGGGTATAGAAAAAAAAATAATTGCAACCTGAACCATAAGTGCAGAGAGACAAGACTTAATACAGTCAGAAAACTGCAGTCCATCACAATGAGCAAAAATATGAAAAAAAGACATTTGAGCCTGAAAAAGACAAATTTCTAATTCTACATGCAGCACTGCATGCAACGCAGTAGAAACGTAAGTATGTAAATATATGATGAACGTAATTACAACAAAAAAGGCATCTCCAACCATTTCTCTCATTGCATGTTTCATTTCTACCAAAAGCACCAGTTTTAAGCATTTAGATCCATCCATCCATTTTCTGTTCACCCTTTGTCCCTAATGGGGTTGGGAGGGTTGCTGGTGCCCATCTCCAGCTACGTTCCGGGCAAGAGGCGGGGTCACCCTGGACAGGTCGCCAGTCTGTCGCAGGGCAACACAGAGACATACAGGACAAACAACCATGCACACACACTCACACCTAGGGAGAATTTAGAGAGACCAATTAACCTGACAGTCATGTTTTTGGACTGTGGGAGGAAGCCGGAGTACCCGGAGAGAACCCACGCATGCACAGGGAGAACATGCAAACTCCATGCAGAAAGACCCAGGACTTTCTGCATGGACCTTCTTGCTGCAAGGCAACAGTGCTACCAACTGCGCAGCCTTGCATTTAGATCATTTAATTAATTTCTCATCTGTTACTTTCTCTACCTGACTGTTCAGTTTGAATTGATATTGATATATTCTGTTAAAATCATATAGCTTCCAAAATGACCCTTTTGATTTTTACTGGTTATCAAGACACAATTCTTTAATTTCCTTGTATGGCCTTATCACTGTGCGTGGACTTTAAAGAACAATAAATTAGGTTTCATTGTGTCTTCTTATTTTATGTCATTTTTTTTTCTTTGAAAATTTATGGAAATCAAATTGTCTGAAAGGCAGCTTGGAAACTTCTGGGTATGAGTCTGCCCTCTGCAGGTAAAAAAAAACAAAAAAAAAACCTTAGCTGCCTTTGTCTATTTTCAGTTGCTTTGTTCAAAACAATAAACAATCTCCCTCAAACCTGGTCTTATTGCCTGTTGTAGATTTTCAGTTTTATTTTCAAATTATTTTTAGATTAATTAATTCTATGCAGCACTGACTACACATAGAGGACTATATCTTCTCCTGTGACAAGCACCAATGTCATCTTAGAAATCTTTAATAGACACATCCACTGCACTGTGTTTGTTTAATTTTTAACCCTTTACCATTTCTACAGATTACTGAACTGTTAGCTTTCAGCTTTCTGTGGAATGTTTTTATTACTCCATTAAATAACATAATATTAATCTTTTCTTCAACCTCACTGTTTCTCTTCTCAGTATCCTTTTACAACATCCAAACAATCCATAGTTTTGTAAAAAAAAAAAAAAAAAAAGGGTTGTTCTTCATCTGAAACATATCTAAAACATTTATATACAGTTTATTCATTGTCACTCCTTTTCTAAATTCACTAAAATAACATAAAGGTAACAAACAATGCCACAAATAAAATGCACAGTAATAGAATGTGAAAATTGCATTTCTTTATTGGTGTTTCCCCAAGTTGAGAAATTTCCTCACTGCTTGCCACTGAGATTAGAGGTGAGAGGTGGAGGTTGGACTTTGGACATTCAAAATTCCTGGGCTATAAATATCAAATGAAAACCAAACAATGTTTTATTTTAATTATTAAATATCATCAATATTAGTGTAATATTTCCAGGATTAATATAATAATTTCACAATCATGATGCATATGGCTGTGCAACAAGTGGGGGCCAATAAATTTATTCAGTTTGGAATGGAGTCGACGTTGCTTTAGTAGTCAAATCTTATGACACGCATCCGTCTCCTGATATTACCGGGCCACTTCATACGCATGCGCACTTTGCATTCAGGTAGTCGGGCCTTTTTCCCCCCCGTGCGCTCACTGAGAGTCTGTAACATAAAACGTATGAGAATTGTCCTGGTCCAATCTTTCTCTGCCGCATCTAATTATTTCTCCACATTTCATGAGTTGGCTATTGAGATTATTTCACTGCCTACACAAGTCAGCTTTGTGTAGCCTATAAATAATTTTCCACCCGCATTACGCCTCTTTGTTTTCTCCTAAAGTATGTTAAAGAAAATGCATTGAAAACAGCAGCATTTTTTTTATGGTGCACAAACAGCCCCAGAAAAATCTGACTCAGTGTTAGCAGTAAAAAAAAAAAAACAGTCTTACTTGTTTTACAAACTGTTAAATATTAAACCACATTCAGGACTTTAAGATCACCGTTGTCTTTTTTCCGGCTGGCCAGTTTCCAGTTCTGACCACCATTTTTAACCAATCAGTAGTCAACAAAGCAACATAATGATCTTTCAGGGACAAGCTTTTGTTTTTTCTTTAAGCCAGAAGATAACTGATCATATTAAAACGAGTAGTTATTTTAATTATTTATTCATTTTTTGATATATCCAAATATAATAACAATTATCTATTTTTTTATGGTTCACAACAGTAAAGCATGAATTTCACCAGGAGACGGAAGGCAGGCCAAGTTCTAGTCCAATGAAACATTAACCTGGGAGCAACGCCCCCTAAACGTCCGGAAAACAGGGAAAACGAGAAAGTGCGTTATTACACACATTTCAGTTCACATGAAAGCTGAAACACACAGAAAAACATTGCACAAACAAAATGGGAGCCTTCGTAAAGATTGCAATTGCCAGCATTTGTGTTGGCTACTTGGCTGTCAAGTGGAATGGACCAAGTTTTGATCCAGGTAAGTTAAATGAATGTATTACTGCTTCCATAAATCCAACTGCTAATGAGTTAATCTTGCAACACACGCGCACATGTATGTTTGAGCATGACTGACGGATGTCAGATAAATGTGGTAATAAACACAGACTGTAAGCATCATGCAGGCAGCTTATCGTTTCAGAATGGAATTCAAAAAACAAATTTATTTCTTTTATTTCGAAAAGTGAAATTGTTTTTTTTTTCTTTTTTTAAATTACGCACATAGTAAGGTACCATTTAGTTTATTTATACGTGCATAAAATATTATGCTTGCAAAACGTAATTTAAACTAGAGACATTTTGGGGCGCAGAAACCATTGAAGTCCATGGCTGCTGCCCCTGTTGGTTTCTCTAAGACCTGGTCCAGGTGTCTGCTGTTGCATCACATGTGTCAGACCTCTCCTGAACCAGAGACGAGATCAGAGATCCTTAGACTGAGCCAAAGGAATAAAGGAATGAACTGATGTTCAGTAGTCCAAAGTTATCTCAGATAAATGTATTTTATTTGGAAATCGAGGTTCCACAATTTGAAGGAAGAGTCTAGAGACACGGAACCCAAGTTGACTGAGGTCCTGTGTAAAGTTTTCATTGTGAGATATATTTAGGGAATTCTCTTATTGTGTTGGTCCACTGTTTTATGAAGTTTAAGGTCAGCACTGCCATCTAGCAGGAAATTCTTTGCAGCACTTCATGCTTCCTTTTTTACTGACAACCTTTATGGAGATGTCAATTACCTTTTCCAGCAGGAGGACGTGACATGTTCACACTGCCAACATCTATTTTACTCGCGGTTCAATGACCACGATGTCACTGTGCTTGATTGGTCCGTGAATTAGGCTGAACTAAACCCCAACTATAACCTTTGGAATATTGTCAAGATGAAGATGAGAAACACCACTGAATACTATGCAAACCAGCTAAAGTCTACTATTGAAGCCACAGACTGAGCGGCGTCATGCCTTGCTGCATTGATGCAGTCATTCATTTAAAAAGAGACTTAACCCTATATTGAGTGCACATACTAAACATACTTTCCAGCTGGCCTTTCTGTTTTAACATTTTTATGATTAACTTAGTAAGCTAGCAGTGTCCCTGCAGTTAGCATCTCTACTGAGATGCTGCCTGAAACCTGGTAACTGTAGTTTTAATAGTGTTACCTTATTAGGAAGATGTATGATGCTTCTTTAGTAGCCATGATCATTCGTGGACGTTGTACTCCAAACATCTAGTTTTGCCTTTCTTGTGAATAGAGGGAAAATGTAGAAATCTTCTTTCAGCCAGCTGGCAAGCAGTGCACAGCTGGAGAAAACTCCAGTCGCTCCACTTTCTGGTGCATCTCCTTAACAAGATTCTGAAGCATATGAATAGAAGGATGGACATTTTTAGCTGTTATTAAATCATAACATTTTAAAACTTTGGCACACTGAATGATTTTCTAAAACCCTGATTATGACCCTTCCGTGACCTCTTTTTGAATTTTTGCACTGCAAGTTGAGCTAGCAAATACTAGTCATCTGCTTTCTGAAGAGATTATAGATGCAATACAATGGCTTGCTGAGATAACATTTTATTGTCTTCAAGGTTAACCGCTGTAGATGTGGGACTGTAAAAAAAAATTGCAACCAAGTATTTTCTGTGGGATGTACTTTATGCAATGTAATGGGAGTCTTGTGCATTTGTGGACACAGATAGTTTCTTGCTGTTGCTGTTCTTCTTGCATTTATTTTTCATAAGTACAAATAAAGGTTTTTGTTTTTTTAAATCGATTGTTTTTATTTCAGAATCTCTCAGGGGTGCCAGAGTGTTGGTCACAGGAGCCAGTTCAGGCATTGGTGAACAAATGGCGTATCATTATGCCCGCTTCGGAGCTCAGATTGTCATCACAGCAAGGAGGGAGAAAGTTTTACAGCAGGTCAGTTTTTTTTTCTTTTATTACAATTTCCTCTGTCCTTCAGTACTGTGTAGTAATTCAGCCTGTTTTGCAAGTAATAACAAAACAGCTTCCAAAAAGCACACATGTAAATGCAACACTTTTTTTTAAATGATCAATTTTAGTTTCACATAGAAAATGATCAGATGGTTTCAACATACAGTAGTCAAACTATATGTTAATGCTCAGGGTAGTCTCAGTATGTTTTCTCATATTTACTCTGTTTTGCTCACAGGTTACTGAGAAGTGTCTGAGTCTGGGGGCCCAGAAAGCTCTCTACATATCTGGGGACATGTCCACTGAGTCTGACCCTGACAAAGTGGTTGACTTTGCTCTGGAGAAACTGGGAGGCTTGGACTACCTGGTTCTCAACCACATTGGTGTGACTCGCTTTGCCATGTGGGATGGAGACGTGAATCACGTCAGGTGGCTCATGAAGGTAATGGAGCACTTTGATGGTCTGTCAGTGCTTAAAACGAAGAAGGTGCCTCTGATCTTTCTCGTTATGTCTTTTTGTTTTCTGAAGCCCAATTTCTTTAGCTACATACAGATGGCCTGGAGAGCCTTGCCTTCTTTGGAGAAAAGTAAAGGGTCTATGGCTATAGTGTCATCAATGGCAGGTAAGCTTAATAGACAGCAAAGTTAGACACATGTATACTTGTATTAGGGGTGGGCAATGTGGGAAATGGTGTGTATAAAATTTAGAAAAAAAATTTTTAGCAAATGTTTTAGAAATTTGATTTTGTCAACTTGTGTCTAAATGTGGAAAAAAAGGAGTATCACAAATCAAAAAATATGACTTACCCCATTGATTACTGACCTGTAGCCAACAGTGGGATGGTACTGGGTAATCCTAAAAGGAGCATCTGCTAAGACTAACTGGTCACAAAACACTATACCAAATGCTCATGCCTCTGCCATCAGAGGCCACATGGTTATAGGAGTACGCAACACGTCTGACAAAATGAGGGTGGAGATTCCATGAAGAGGATTCATTTATTTTCACCTTCTGCTGCAGATGAGTTATACAGGTTACAAAGTATTTTATGACAAAAAAAGAGGAAATAAAGAAAACCCTTCAACACTTTTCCAACTTAAAATATCACAAGTAAAAATGAGTGGATCTTAACACCATGGAGGTTCAATAGAACCAAAAAAAGGCGTATAGATGTTCAGGTAAACTTCCTGAGACCTCAGTTAAGTTTGGGTGGTTTTTATTTGGTTAAAATACAAACCCACCAGGAAACACATGAATATGTTGCTGTGTCTGAAGAGTTTTTATGGACATTGATTATTGGTATTTGTTTTTGTTTTTTTGGTTATGTTTAATGGAACATTTAGCAACAAAAGAAAAATTGTCATTACCACCCAAAGACAGATTCAAAAGTTTTTTTTATATTCTTTAAGTGGCTTTAAGTGATTTAGATCATGTGTGGAAAATTCCAGCATTTCTAGTTTCTTTCACAAAAAAAACTGTCACCTTTAATAATATATTGCATTTATTGGAAAACTATCAATCAGCGACAAAAATCTTAATTTTCCAATTTAAGTAACACCATATTCTATATACATTCTATATACTTTTGAGTGTGAAATTTTTTCAAACAACATACAAACTTCAGTTTGTATGTTGTTTTTAAAAAAAACATCTAAAATGTTTCTTGTAAGCTTTTAAGTAGTTCAGAACAAACTTGTGCAGCTCTACTGTAGGATCTGTTTTTCTTGCACCGTACTCAGATATTTATCTATGCTTTGTAGGGAAGCTGAGCAATCCCTTCACGGCCCCGTACTGTGCAACAAAATCTGCCTTGAATGGATTTTTTGGGTCCCTCAGCCATGAACTTGCAATGAAGAAAAGCAACGTGTCGATCTCTCTAATCACACTGGGACTGATTGATACCGAAACAGCTTTGAAAGCAGTCAGGTTTGTTAATCATGCAATAAATATGCACATTGTCTTGCGTTGTATTTAATGTTAAGGACTTTTTTATGCACTCCAGGGGAATCATCACGACACCAGCCTATCCTGCATCAGAAGCTGCATTGAATATCATCATAACAGGAGCAACAAGGCAGTTGGAGCTGTACTATCCCTGGTACACATATGTCATGAATCTCATCAAAGACTGGTATCCCTCTCTAACACACCATCTCATCCAGAACGCCCTCAACTACAATCCATAGGAAACATGTTGAGATGGGGGGCGGGGCGGGTATTGTAAGTTTTTGATGCACACAGGATTTTATGCCCACATCAAATATAGCTGAAAATATTTGATTCGGAAATGCATTTAAATGTTTCTCAGATTTAGACTTCTTAAGGAAAAGCACCTTCTTTGTGTCAAAAGATTGCACATCCTGATTTTTTCTGATTATCAGATTAAAATCACATGTGAATATGGTTTTTGATATCAGTCTTGTTATATATGTACACATTTCTTCATTTATTTTTTGTTATGACAGTAGGAAAAGTACATTCGGTAACAAAAACAAAACAAAACAAGAAAAATTACATGGAGCCAGTCAATACCTTATAGATCAGTTTATATCTAATGTAGAAAGATGGGTTCATGACAAGAAGCTTAATACAGGAAAAATATGTGGTGACAAAGAACATAAAATGGAAATCAGGTTTGGTTGCAATGCATGAAGCCATTTTAATATGTACTTGCATGTCAGAATGATAGCAGAACAGCATGTTTTTACAGACTAACGTTTGGCTGCATTTTTGTAACTTTATGACTCATTCACTAGTTAAGATAAAGTTTTTATTTTATATTTTCTGAACCCAAGAAATTTCACGTTGAAATGATAAATGTTGAAGTTTTACATTCATGACGGTACATTAAAAAATTAGGCTTTTTTTTTTTTTTTTAAAGTTTTCCTCATATTCAATTTAATTCAGCCTATTTATTTGGCACCATTTCACAAAATGTTGTCTCAAGGCAGAACTAAATTTGAGTAAATTTACTTCATGTGTTTAGACACTGGTAGCATATGTTCTCTGAATGTCCACATGAGGGCAGTAGTGCCTAAGTTGTAAAAGGAGCATTGTTGCGACTCAGCAGCTAGATTTCAGGCTCATTTATAAAATCGTCATGCATGTCAAGGGGATGAGGTAAACAACTGAACTAAAATTGAATTATTTAAAACAACCGATGAACACTATATATTTTTTTTCTTTTTATAACCTGAGTCATTAGACTTTTAAGTTTCTTTAGTCTCATGATTCTGTTTTCTGCACACCACATCTTTATTTCTATTCTTCTCTATAGTCTTTAGTCTTGTTCTCTCAAATGTAGCCGCACTAGGAGCAGCAGATCCCTCGCAGAGCTGGACCTTCTCACTGGGTTCCTTTGTGCCTTTGTTCACCAAACCCCAAAGGCACCACAGGCTCCCTGTGAAGCTCAATCCATCCCGGTGGTCTACTCTTTTTGTAGTGCACCCTGAAAGCTGTGACCTGCTGTTTGAGCTGTTTTCTTCTGTTTGTCAGGATGGAGTTGTCCTTGTTATAAAAACATAGTGCAGCTTAAAAGGTGTTTTCCCTCATACACATATAAATGAATTTGTAGAGGAAGAGGAAACCCGTGGATATGAAGTGAGTTGTCTTCTGACTGACATGATGATTGGAGGAAGTAATTGAAACACACGTCCTCTTTGTCCTCATGTCGACACTCTTAAGAGAATTGTTAAAATGATAGAAACCTTCCTGTAGGCACCACGGAAAGGCAGAAAGTTCTTCTTCAGTTCTGCCTTACTTACTCCTTTCCATCCATTGTTAAACATGCACAAAATGCCCTGGCCTCCTGGAGAGGAAAGCAGGGCTGGCCTGGGAGCACAGCCAGAAACACCTGCAACAGATTAGAGCTGCTAATGCTAGGCAATAAATCCTCTCACCCTTCTAGAGCATCTCTTTCTCCTCCATACATAGGTTTTCCTCCCACCCCCCAACACTTACTGGAACTATATGCAACCTGCGACACGTTAATGCATTTCTTAATGCGTTAAGTAAGGATATTAAGTACATTATTGAGGTTTTCCCCTGGGTCTGGCCTCAGGTACAGTATAGCCGGTACACCCAAAGACAGGAGCAAAGCTGAGGAAGGCCGACTACCTGTAAAACCTGAGATGTGGCATTCAGATTGTCTGTCTCTGAAGTTTCTAACTGAGTTTTAAAAAAGAGCCTATATACAAGATACACTTTATAATCTGATCTAGACCCAGGTAGATTTTGAAATGTCCAACTTAAATGCAATTACAATAGTCCTTATTCCTCTATTGCATTTTTGGTGATGTTGCATGTTTCTTAACTATGAACATTCTACGTAGTCAATGTCCATAGTCAAAAAAACATGCTATTTGTTCATTTTTGAGAACAAATAGCACTACTTCACAAATTTCTGCCTAACTTCATCCATCACATATTTTCTACTACAGACAGAAGAGCCCTGATGTGCACACTCTGTTTACTGGCTACAATCTATGCTCTGTGGATGCTAAACATAGCCTACCAATGGGTTGGGAAAAAAGTGAAAGATTTTTAGAAAAGGGAATTAAAAAGGCATGTTTGATCACACTGAGTACACCTTTAAATTTGATCTGTTTTGATTTTGTGCCAATCTTTTCTGCTGCCTTATAAATTCGATCATTTACTCACCAAAAAACATATGCAAGCAATCCAGAGTATCATGGATGACCTTTGTAAAGTTTATGCATTTGGTTTATTGATGGTGTTTTAGGCTGAGATAAGTTGCAGGTTTATTTCTGACTGAAGGAACACGTCTTTTCTGTCTTAGTTCTTGTAAAAAGGTCGAGATTTTATACTTTACAACTAAACTTTTAATATACATTTTGAGTAAGCATTAAGTAAACTTTATGTACAGTGCATCTTCCACTGATGATAATCATAAAGTACCTAACATTACAATAAGAGATTGAAAATGATAAATAAGGATGAAATAGATATAATGAAACAAGTAGAGTTTCATAAACATTAACTGATATCTTGTCTGGATTTGCTGAGTGCTGTTAGAATGTGTTGAATCCATCCAGCTTCTCTGCTATTAATTGTCTCCAGCTCCGAACAAAGCTCTGGAGAATGCTTAAGGCTCAAGAGTGGGCACATTTTGCTCTTTTTGTTTTGTGAGTCTTAAGTTTCCCACAGAGGCGCCGTATTGACAGCAACAAATAGCAGACTGAAAGAGAAAATTGGTGAATTTTACCATCTGTAAGACAGCTGGCCACTTCATCTTAAGATTTTGGATGTTATTTTTCTCTCAAAAGTATTCACACCCCTTAAATGTTTTACTTTTGTTTTTTCTTTCAAATTGCAACCACAAACGATGATCATTATCTCCAAACATCTCTTTAATGTAATCAAATCCCATGACATATCTCCAAAAATTAAGTATTTGTTGTTTTTTCTTCTGTGTGCATTTGCAAAGAGCAGTCCGGTGTCTTTTGGAGTAATGGTGAGTGGCCTTTCAGTCCCTGTTGGTACACGGCATATTTCACCGTTGATATTGACAGAATCTTACCAGCTTCTTCAATCAGCACCTTTACATGATCTTTGGCTTTTGTAACATCCTAATATGTTCAAACATAAAAATATTCATTAGACAGTGCGGGGCAAAAAACAGAACCAGCATTACCAAGAGTGACTCACACTGTCTTTTTCCACCAACTCTCTCCAATACTGCCCCCAAGTGGTTAGAACGTGCTTGACCACTGAGAAATGTGTACAACAACTACTGATCGAGAAGTCTGTTTTATGTCCTCAAGGGCAAAAAATTATTTTGCTTAAAATCAAAGAAAGTCATATTGGTCAGACATTGGGATTGTGTGGAGCTTGCAGAACATTGTATAATGTTGTATACATTGTTGTATACAACGTTGTATTCTTTATACATTGTATTGTATTCTTTTTGAATATCAAACATTTGAAATTTCTTTAAACAACATTACGCAGAGACAGTTATTACTGATGCTTTTATTATAATGTCCAAGCATTCTGACTGAGTGATGCAGAGGCATCCAAGAGTTCAGTCTGCAACGACAATGTATGGAACCTGCTAGTCTGAAATCGTACTGATCACTCCGGCCTTACAAGAGGGACAAAATGCAATGCTCTAATTACTGTCCTCCGTAATGACGATGTAATTTTGATGTTTTTTTTTTTTTTTTTTTTTTGGCTTGCCTTTTTCTCAAACTGTATTCAAAGTGCCAATGTTAATTGACCCACATGGTGACATAAAGTCATTAAAGTAGTGACGTGCGAATGAACCATGGGAAATAACATTTGGAGAAATGTCACAAGTCCTCTCATGCAGGCATCCTATTCAATGCCTGGGCAGCTGCCATTGGGACCAATCACCAAGACTGAAAATGTAATGCAAAGCTAATCCAGAAGATCAAGCTTTATACTGAGATTAAATAATTAGTAAGTGAAGGCCAACCTTTCTTCTTATTTCTCTGTTTACATCCTTTTGAGGTTTCTTTTGAAGCATTAACATACCTATAAAATGTGGGGTTTTTTTTACTGTTATGACCTGAAATATAATACAAAAAAGACAAATGAATGAACTCATCAAATTAAGTAAAGACCATCTTATATTTCTTTAAATCACCTTTGATGCAGGGGTAAGATTTTATCCATTTATTGGCTCTTTAAGTAAACAGCTATTGATCTGCGCAGTTGTGTGGGATGATTAATTTAGAAAAGAATGTTAATCTTCCCAAACAGCAAGCCTGTGCATGACCTCTGAAAAGTTTTCACAAAACATGGTGCTATAATAACAAAAGGAGAGAGTGAGCGAGACAGGCGGAGGAGGAGGACGGGGGATAGAGGACGCTTGCTAGATAAAAACCTATGAAAGGGAGCGTCAGGGTGAATAAAAAGTGTGGGTGGTGTGAAAGGTGGCAGAGATGGCCCTGTGACCCCTGACCTCCTTCCCCCACGGCCATTCAGAACGGCACAATGGTTGACACCTGTGTCCTTTCATGGCTGCTTCTATTATTATTTACATCAGGAAAGGGGGAGACAAAACGAGGCCAGAGGTGCTGTTGGCATCAGGCTGGTGCTGCCTGCTTCACAGCACCTCTGGCCTCGTTTTGTCTCCCCCCCCGTCCCACTTCTGCCCCTTGCTGTTTGAAAGACAGGTGCCCACATATCTCTGTGTTTGCGTGCGCCTGGCAACCTCTTCCTCGCTAATTATTTCACATAACTCCAAACACATCTGCGGGAGAAGAGGATCCACAGAGACAACAGTCTGGGTGTTTTCACATCCCGTGCCTAATGGTCTGACATTGTTTGTTTTCTGTGTTGCTGTGTCAGCATTTACACAGAGGACAACAGATTTGGGGCCAAGAAAACTAAACACCTTCATCCACACATAACAGTGCCATGAAAAAGTATTCGCCTCCCTTCAAATTTTTCTTGTATTTGACCTCCTGGAGATGCTGTCAATGTACTCTTGGAGTGATTTAGTTTGCTGGTTTGCCACTTTTCCAGGTGGATAATAGCTCTCCTTGTCATTCACATGAATCCCAAATCGTGGGATGCGGCTGTGAGACACTTTCTATACTAATAGATGTCAGTGACCGCAAGTTGTGTGTACATTTCTTCTTTCTAAGATCGCATACTTACAGACGTGTCCCTGTAAAGTTCAGGTGCATTCTGCATTTTTCAATGTTGCACGTTTGATTGCACAAAACGTACCTTGTGACTTCGATCAAACATGCAACCAGAGCGAAACAGGATTATTTCCATTATTGGTCAGCAACTAATGAGGAACCAATATGATTGGGGCTGAATAATATAAATTTGAAGTGACCACTGAAAATTCTGTACTTGTCCTCCTTTCACCTATGTAGAAGAATCCTTATCCATTCTGGTTCAGAAATGACTACAGAAGACATCAGTTTCTACAATTCTTATCAATCCTGCTAGCAGCAGATATGATATAAATATAAGTTTAATACCTATCAACTGACACATCCCTTTATACATTATAACTCCTCAGTGTATGACATCCCGATTCCTTTACAGGAAATGTATTCTTGAAAGCAGTCAAATACACAATTAATGTATGTTGTCTCCATAAGCCTTTCATTCGTCACATCAGGTGCCACAAACCAACAATTTCAGTCGAATCCCTGTAAAACAAACAGCATGTAAAACTAATGACGCTCACAGGACAAGCCTTTCGTTATGAGCTTGTCATTTATCGGCCTCTTGCTGAACAGGCTGGCGAGGAGAGTCACAGGGAACATGGGCGGTAGGCCGGGGGGATCCATGAATTCCTCCTTTTTCATTGGGGGAGAGAATGCCCAATTAACAAAGGATAAGAAGTGAACCATAAACACCCTCAACAAGGCCCAACAAACCTACAAGAATAAGGTCTCTCTCTCTTCCTCTCTTTCTCTATGCCCCTCTGTCTTCCTCCCTCACCTCCTCCCAAAGCCCTGCTCCCTCCCTCTTGCACACTCACTCTCTCTTCCACTTCCCTTTACAAAAGGAAGGCTCAGAGCTTACAAAGTGCCAATTAACACTGAATGTTTGCCCCTCGCACCTCCCTCTCTGAACTGCTGACAGCTCTGGTGTTTGGGTTAATACCAAAGGCCTGCAAAGAATTATAATTCTCTTTCTTGCCCCATCCCCCTTTCTCTCCCTATCCTATCCCTTTATTTTGTTTTCAATGGGGTGGTTTTACAGTTCAATGCACAGTCAAAGGGTGATATAAAATGACTTTCCAAAGAATTTCGTTTGGGGAGAAGAGGGGACTACATGGGTGGGAGGGGACGGACTGGGGTGGGACAGCCAAGAACAAGGTAGAAAAACTACAAATTAATATCTAAAGGACAGTAAAAACAATTGTCTGGATACGGTTTTCATTCCCTATAAAATTCCGATTTTAACACCAAAGGAGGATTTTTTTTTTTTTTAACAATTACAGATTTCCTTGACAGGTCTGGTTTTTTATTTCTTTCTTCACTTTTTGTAAATAAAAAATGTAAACCCAAACCATGTGTATTTATGTTTTCTCTTTTTCCTCATCCAGAGGAACTTTAGGACGATGAAGACAGCACTGCGGGTCATTTATCAAAAGCAGGGTTGATAGCAATACTATGCTTGTTTTCTCACTGGTAAACCCCAATAAATCAGCCTACTGAATAAAGGAGCAGGCTAACAGAAGAGGCAGCAGGGTTAAACTCCAGGAGCAACAGCAGCCACCAGCCTTTTGAAGGGAGCTTCTGCTTGTGTTCAGTTCCCTGCCTAAACTCGATCTTTCTCTACAATTTATGACCTCTTGGGACTGGGTCTTCTCTCCTGTTTCTTTACTTTAAATCTCCTGGCCAAAAATGGGATTCTGGGGGTAATGAAACAAGAAGTAGAAATGTTTTTGTTTTGTATTTTTTATGCAGAGAAAGGGTTTTGCAACGACACAACAGAATTTGAAACAAAAGAAAGTTTTTAAAAGCAGTTTGGAGTTTTTGGTAGATAATTTTGGGGAGTTTTGACTCTGGTATTTTATGCATCTCAAGTCTGAACCTGCAGTCACTTCTTGCTACACTTCTCCACACATGTGCTCCATGTCTGATACAGTCAGGTTAGGTGGCAACAGAATCCTAAATTACTGCATATGTGATCTGTAATATCTAAATCTAGAAAGTTAAAATCTATAGCAGACTTGGGGCACACACTTTAGTTGCTGTATTCTGTATTTACTACACAGTATACATTAGGATACGGTGTAACTTCTCTTCTTTTTTATATGGTATCTGTTACACTACACAGTATCCTAAACTTGACATAGTTTTGCAATCAATTTAGTGAAACAAATAATAATTAAAGATCCTATGGTTTCTTGGATAAGGGTCAGATCTAGAAGAAAAACTTAAAGGAATTACGTTGCAGTTAGATAGGGTTATATTTAAGAGCAAAATCTTTTATTCGCAATGGTCAGGCAAATTTAGTGAAAAAAACAAACAAAAAAAAATATCCATCATTAAAAAGGTTGATAATGAAAGTCCAAATAAAATTATTTAATGCCAGTTATTGCTAGTTAAAGAAAGAAACCTTTAATGAACAACACATGATAGATTGTTGTGTAAGTTCAGCTGAAGACTGACATTATTGAAGAACCACTGTCTTGCGTATGACTAAAGTCATTACTGAGGAACTTTAGTCCACTTTTGCTTATCACCTTGGGCATTTGTCATTACACAGGTCAGTCTAAATGTATATTTGAAAACGCTTTTACTGGACTACTGCAATACTTTGAATCTTTTCTTTGCCAGACCTTATATTTTAGGTTTGTTATTTTGCTTGGGTTCATTGTCTTTTTGAATGACTCAATTTGGAACAAGCTTCAATTCCTGACCAAAGTGTCTTAAGTTTCACTCCTTATAATTTATTGCCTACAATTAAAGCAAAAAAAAAAAACAAAAAAAATCCATCTGGAATTAGATGTAAAGCTTCCATCATTTTACTCTGAGTCTGAGTGAGATAGATGGGGTGCATTTGATGAAAGGAAGTTTATTTCAGTCAGACCTAAGATTTGGCTTTGACCTGGAGCGAAACATCTGAGATTTGACTTGGACTTGAGGAAATAACCTTTGAATATCTCTGCCAATACAAGTTTAAGGCTGACAAAATGAGTGCAATAATCCAGGTCCCATTGCTGAAAGAGCCAAACCAGATTTTTACAATTAAGCTAAAATGGTATTTACACAAATTGTTCTCTGTACCAAGCAACATGTGGTGCATCTTGGTTAACCGTCCTCACTTTGGTTTCTTCTGTCCACAGGACATTGTTCCAGAGGTCTTGTGGTTCTTTTCATTTACAACTCTGTTAACTTAAGCCATGTTGCCATGTTATTTTAAGCGGTTTTATCCTGCCTGCTCTTTTAAACGAAGGATGCAAATACTGACATGCAACTGAAGTGTTTTTTTTGTAGTATGCCACAATAGCCTGACCGACTGCACATTGTGCTCTCACTGTGGGATAATGGACTCCAGGCTGTACATGAATGGACTTTGAACCCTTCACAGATGAATGGACAGCAACATTTGTATCTGTAAAATAACAGCTGATGACTTTCCCATTTTGGATTTTTGATAACACACACCTGAAAGCTTTAGACCAGCCAAGTGCTACTGTATATTTCTACTTAATTGCTCACGCTTACTGATGATCAGTCATGCAAGCATATTTAATTTGTAATATTTAGCCACTTAGACTTTAACCATTGATTCATATTAATAGAGAGTAGTGTAATTTCTAATTTATTAAACACATTTTTGCAGGTATGCTATTTGAAGAACACTGTTAGTTGTTCATTTTATATTTTTGTAAAAGATTAGAAGTGAAAGCAGATAAATCTCTTTTTTTTTACAGTTATTGTACATCTGTGTGTTTTATGTATGTGCAGTATGTACACATTTCCTGCTGCTCTAAGATAATAAGCTACCATAAAGTATTATCTGTGAGTTGTAAAAATACGAGTGAATCGTGTTCAGTTCTCACAGGAATGGAGTAACTTATGTCTTCTTCGTTCAGTGCAGGAGAAACCCAATCTTTTAAATAGTTCCTTATGCTGAATCATATTTGTGTTTATTGTTGTTTTCCTCTCACCATCCAATCAAATTGGGAGTCTTGAGTTATTTCCTCATGGAAAAAGACTCTGTGTGATGCGTTTTATGTGTTTTTTCCTGAACTATATGTTAAATCTCTGCTAAAAGATGGTTGTCTTAAAGTTTGTTGTTCTTGTTGTTAGTTCTTCTAAGTTTTACTAAAACTGCTTATTAATGCTAAGAAAATGTCCTTGTTTGATTTTGATACCTGTGCCCTTTTGCAATGTTTGTCAACCCGAGTTTAGTCTCCATAGTAACCAATTCCTGCAGAGACTGTGGGTGATTGTAGCTCCAACACTTTCATTTTTAGATTTTAATCCAGATGTTTTCCACAGCATCAGAAGCCAAAGCATATCCATTATTCTGTTAGCTTGAGAAAAGAGTGTTTGCTTGTTGCAGTGCTAGTTTGTTCATGTAGATTGAGCAGTGTTGTCATGGAGCTACTATAAAGCAACCCAATCTCTTACTTTCCTCTTTCCTGTTTTACTAGAGAACAATGTTTTAGTTGTTTCATAGAAGTTCACTCTAATGATGAGTTGCACTAGTTGGAACTCAGAATTACAGACCTGCTAGTCGGATAAATCAATCGGACAGCTGTGAAGTCTAACACATCCTACTTTGCAAAACCATTTCTGCACAGATTGATTGTTTTTCATGGATCAATATTATCGACATTCTACAAAGCATATAAGTCTATATTTTTATGTAAAAAAAAAAAAGCTTTTTATCTGACTATAAAGTAAAATTTGGAAAATATTATTACTGGGTCATTCCTGCTCTTTTTACATGTCACTTGTGTCACTTCCATATCTGTGCCACATATGTGCTGTATTTGTGACACTCGTTTTTAATATGAATTTTTTAATATGTAGAAAAAATACATGTGTTTCTACATATGGCAGCCTGGGCTATGTGGTCATCAAACTATCAAGGCTTCAGTGTCAGAGTGGCAGAAAGTCAATATGGCAGTGCTTATTAACTAAGATAGTGTATCTTCCAATGTCACTGAAGTCAGAATTACTATCGGTGTTATTAATATGGAGGAATTATGCTTTGCCTTTAGTCCTGAGTGGCTTTTATCCCACCTTTATCTAAACTGAGATTTCAGAGAACTGCTGGTAATATTACTGGTCATAGACTTTCAGCTTAGCACCAAAATACATTGAAAACCTGTTGCTGTTGTATCAACCTTCCAGGTCTTCTGTTCTGAGTCAAACAAGGAGAAGCAGCGTTAATCCTCTGTGCTCCACAAATCTGGAATACATTTCCAGAAAACTTTGAAGCTTAAAACCCTTTTGTAGCAAGTGAAACACTGATCGACATATTTGATGTGTATTTGCTCGATGATTTTGATGGTTATCAAAAAGAACGTCAAAAATGTATATTGCTTGTTTCATAATTCATGACTTTATGGTGTTTTTATGATGTAAAGCCCCTTGAACTGCCTTGTTGTTGAAATGTGTTATACAGGTAAACCTGACTTGACTTAAACCCATACATCAAGAAATACAGATGCTACTTTTGTTAGCTTCTTTCTCTGAAAAATGGTTGGAGACAAGAACCAGGACTCAAATTACTATTTTCCACCAGAGAGCAGTTTATTTTAAAGAAAGAAAAAACTTTCCACTAAACATGTTAAATAGCTAAGGAATTATACTGAAAGGCTTTTTTTTTTTTTTTACCAGATGTCATCCTCCAATCTTGACAAATACTGGGACTGCTGGTGTGGAACCAAGCCAGACTGGCTTTATTTACTTTCAGGAAAGAGGAGCTGAGCAAGGAGCTGACATGACCTGACACGGTTCATGGTTCCACCAGTGAGGCCTGCCTGGGCCTCTACCTCATCCTTCAGACACCAGGGTCAAAATGCTCTGTAGCCTCCATGGAATAGAGGCAGCTGCAGAAACATGTGATTTGTTTGAAATACACATTTCTAAAACTTACCTAAGATAAGAGCAGTACGGAATAGGAACCTATTGCTTGAGGCGGTAGATGAAGAATTCACGTGGGAGTAAGAGAAAAGAAATACAAAGCATGCATGGGGTTGGGGAATCAGATTTCCACGTTTCCTGACACATGATGAGGCTACAGTGTACCATTTTTATCTGAAGATTTATTTGAAAGCAGGTGCTCCTGGTCGTCGGCTGAGCTGCAAAGAGGCAGTCGGCCCCCTTCTTTGTAACATCTGATTCACATGAGCCATGATTTCTGGCTGCCAATAAAGGAGCCAAAGGTCAGAGATGTGGCTGTGTCAGATGAAGTTCATGAGAAAAGCAGAGAGGGGGGGTCAAACCTGGAGTTTTAAAATAATTTCAGAATCAGATACGTATCAGCAGAAATCCCTCTAGATTGATCGGAATTGCAATTCTCTCTAAAATGATTTGTTACCATTTATTATAACATACTTCTGTCTAGCCACACTGTTGTGTGCATATCTGGAGTCTGTGTGACCCTATTAGGGCTGGGGCAAAACAGACCGATCCGCTCAATAAGCCCTGTGGGACAGACATTTTGGACAGCGATCCATAAGCTTTGTGCACCACCATGGATCCTGGGCTGTAACCCACCCTCACCCTCACTGTCTGTGATTTGGGATGTTGTTGAGGTCAGGGTGAATCGCAGGTCAGCCATGGAAAAAGCTTGCTTTTTTGTCTGTCTCAGAGAATGAAGGATGGAGGGATGAATGAGTGAGGCTGAGGGATGGTAGGAGAGGGCAGGAGGGTCGAACGCCGAGGCTGGAAGATGGACAGGAAGGTGAGAGAAAAACAGAGAGACTGTTTGGAATAAATTAGAAATTGGGACGGGAGAATATTTTTGATGTAGCGAAATGGAGAAAAGAATGAGCAAAGTGTTGGAGCACAGAGAAAGAAATGCAGCTTCTCACATTTGTTTCTCTGATCTTTGATTTTTATTTCATCCATATGGCAGGGTGAGAGACAAATTCCCAGCAGCAGAAAAGCTGCAGGGCACATGGGTATCTTTAAAGCTGTGCCAATGATCTTGATAGCATTAGCATCAACTAGAAAATCAAAAGCAACTATTTTGTTTTGTACTTGCTTTATTGCATAAAATGTCATGTGAACTTTAGACAGCAAAGTCTGACTCTTTTAACAGAGATGCACCGATGAGAATTTTGTGGCTGATATTCGATCTGCAGTTTTGCAAAGTCTGCAAATACCACATTTAGCTGATTCTGATGTTGCTTTGAGAACTATAACAAGATATAAATATATCATTCAAGCATTATTTTTGGCATTGTTTATTAGCTGCTAGCACACGTAGCATGACTAGCATCACCAAAACAACAGAAAACAACAGTCTGCTGTGTTTTCTGTTGTTACTTTGGATCTTTACCTTAACTTTTAAGTTCTCAGTCCCTTAAAAAAACTAAATAAATAAAATAGAACAATCCTTCTGGTGTCTTCTTCCCTCAGCAATAGCATTTACACTAAAGAGTGCCGCTGTTACCGCAAACTATTAACTAGCTTTTTAGGTGCGGTGCATTTATGGGGTGGCAAAAAGATCAGTTTTTCCTGTTGGCCACCAGTCAGTTCCAGGTCATGGCCAACCAAGTTGAAAATCTTGTGACTCTGGTCACCAGCCGATTTCTCTATCCATCTCTAGTTTCAATGTTTTGCAGATATAGTAAACAGTCAATGATGAGAATAGAGCGATATCACAGAGAATTGCAGATTTCTTAAGCTTATCAATTGAGGATATTTCCACCATGATTTGAATGTCAACGTTTTTTTTTGTGAAAGTGATTGATGAGTTTTCGATAATTGTCCATCGTGAGGAGAGGTCTGAGGGAGACAGAGTGTCACCTCGCAGTGAGAGTAAAAGAGCTGGCAAATGGAAGCGATTACATCTAATATTCTCCATCTGGGAGTGATTGCCTCAGAAGACGAGTTTCAAAGAGGCGCAGGGTAGAGAGAGAAAGAGAGAGAGAGAGAAAAGAGGCAGTAGTAATTTGCACGGGATTTACAAATCTCCTGGATCAAGTTCGCAAATCTTTGAGCGCATCTTGTTCTGTTCTTGAAAAATGGCCTAAAAAATCATGCACACACACACACACACACACACACACACACACACACACACACACACACACACACACACACACATAAACAACTCCTCATAGGACGGCTTCTTGTGAAAAGTCTTCCAAGGCTTGCAAGAACAAAGCTGAAATATGCACTGCAGCAAGCTAGGATTTGAAGACTCACACATCAATACTCAATATATCTTACAGTATGTCTGTGAGCAATCACAACCCACCCAAGGATTGGATGCCAGTGTGTCAGAGTTGAGCCAAAGCCAGGTCAGGAGTGATCAAAGGCTGCAGAGGAGAGACAGAGGGGGTTATCTGGTCCCAATTACATTCAATCATGAGAAAATTGGCAAACTGTAAAGCAAGAGAGATCTTCATGATGAGAGCAGCAGGCCAGATGAGCTAAGGTGGCCTGGAGACATTTCTGGCTTCATAGGGACAATTACCAATGGTGCTTTGTCATAAACCAATATCAGTGAAAAATAGTCCTAATGGGATGCCTAAATGCCAACAACAAAATGGTGTGTTACTGTCATCATGGAACAACTGGCATGTGGTGTTGGAAAATAGATTATCTTAGAGATGAAAATCAGAGTACTAAAAGAACCATTACATTTTTTTTTACATCACTGTCTGACATTTAATCATGTAAACCCTTTTTTCTTCTCAGTTTTAGGGTAATTTTAATTACCAAAATTAGTTATATTTGCCGAATGCCAGAATAATGAGGAAAAAAAATATTCAGAGATCTTTTTCTACTTCCTTTCAACCAATGCCAGACACAGAAGGAGAAAAATCATTTGTGTATTTTATTTCAATGTATGCAAAAGCCAGATTTTAACTGTGTTCAATCAATATTTTAAGTATTAATAACTTAAATAACATGACAGGCATGTGTGTTGTAGTTTCAATAAATGTCATTGTACTAAGTTGTATGTTAATGTTTATGGTTTTCTTGCACCGATTTAAAATATCCATCCAATAAACTGTAATCTCACTACTTAAATGAGGCAATAATATATAACTATTAATATTCAATTATTTGGTTAATAGAATACTGATAACATATGATGGTCTAATGATAAGTTAGGTAAACTGTTAAAGATGAACTAAGACAAACAAAAGCTTTTTATTCTACACAAAGGTGTTGACTAGACCCCACTTCCCCACCTAATGAATTCTGATAAAGACAAAGAAGATAACCAAAAGAGATTTCACTTACTGTGGGTTTCACCCTGATTTGTTAAGCTGTTCCTTCTCCTTTGTGATTGGTCAGCGGCTCTCGGCAAAGAATGTCAAAAAAGAAAAAAAGTGACCCACCACTGAGCACCTCCTTGCTCAAATCCCTCCATCCCCCACATTACTCCTCCCCCTTTCCCAACTATTCACTAGCCCCTCTCCTCTCTCCTCCCTTTCCCCTCGTTCTCGCACAGTTGCCTCACGGCTTGCTGTGACCCATCTTGCACCTCCCGAAGCCCACAACAGACGCTTGGTGTGTGAAGAAGGTCAGGAGTTCAGCCGTGGCTGAGGCTCCATTCCTCCCTGTGCACAGAGGAGGCCTGCCCTGCGGGTTTATAATTATCTGCCGTTGGCATTCAGCACAGGTTCAAGCACAGTGCAAGCATTGGCACCAGCGTGGGGGGATGCGCTTGGTTACACTCTTGGTGATTAGTTGTCCCTAATTGTCAGTTCCTTGTTCCTTTTTACCTTTCTCGCCTCTCCCCCTGTCCACATTGCTCTCACTGGTTCATGCATCTTCACCTTAAAATGCTTTGTTTTGCTTCTGTCTTCCTTGGGATTCTTTGTGTTCACCTTCAAGCATTTTATTCACTCAAATAAGTAAAAGTATCTCTTTCAGAGTATATGTACTCTTTCAAAGATTCATAAAGTAATTCTCAAGTTTTGGCTCCCTGGGTTTAGCGCAAACCTTTGCTCACTGAAAATCAATACTCTACAAAATTTTCAGCTGAGCTGCTCGTCAGGAGTTGGTTTAACAGACTGCTATGGTCCATAAAGTTTCAATATTGTTTAAGTTATTGTTGGCCATTCCAAAACTAGTTTTGATGAGAAACCATGTGGAGCTGTTTATTCACTTCACTGTAGACCACGACACTGGTCTTTTCAGCATCTTCCAGTTTATGACAGATATGAACATTGGTGGTTCCGGTTTTGTTTTTGGCATCATCACCAGACAAAAGCACAACAAAACTGTCTACGGTGTAGTCCATAAATATCTCCATTGACATAGACAGTCAGGTGTGTGCCAGCAAACCAAACAATCTGAAATAATATTAGTTCCCCTAAGAAGAGGAGTCAACGATCAACCCTGAAACTTGTTGATGGCTATAAAAAGGTTCCTACGCAATTTGTTAAAGGAGACATATGTAAATATTTAAACCCGTATATATGTATATCTTTTAGATTTTCTTCAAAATTAAAGTCAAACTCATGTACCTAATTGTTGTTTTTAGGATTCTTTGAAGTTGTATATTATATTATGGCCAACCCACCATCCAATCTCCAGAAAAAGAATGACTCACATTGATCATGATGAATAAAAGCCCAGAATCAACCTCAAATAAATTGAGCTGGGCATACTCACTCTGTGAACAAGGTAGCTGTTAAAGTGCTCTACTTTGGTTAAATTGTGCTTGTATGTAAATTAGACAGACTCCATATTTAGGGTGAGCTTGAAAAATAATTTTGAGAGTCAGAATGATTCTCTCACACACTTTATCTTGTGATTCACAACAGACATTCTGGAGCAACTCAGTCAGTTCCACTCAAAGGTGAATGTGTGCTTTCCATCAGGCATTTATATTGGCACTGACAGACAGCATGATAAATGACACTGGATGAATCCATTCTTCAACGACTTCAGAGATGTCTCCGCGCCATTAGTCATTCACACTGGAGATCTCTGCAAGAGTCCATCATTGCTGCTCTGGGAAACACATCTGCAGACCTTGAGACAGACCCTGAAATGGACTCGCAACTGAACCAATACTGCCGGGGCTGCTGGGATTGCTGGGTTGGGGGATGAAAAAGACGAACAGCAGTCAAGCAGATGTGTGGCCTGGACCCCTGCCAAGGAGTACTGTCAAAGCAGCTCCGTCATCCTATAGCAGGGCCTTCATCTCAATATGAGTGAGAGGAAAAGAGAGAGAGAGGTAGCAAACAGCAGGGAGCAGGTCTAAAAGGAGGACAAAGGCCAATGATCCACGGCAGAACATCAGGATTCTCAGAGGGGTGAAGGCACACTGCCTGGTCAAGCAGTACAACAAGCTGATGATTAAATGACAGAAAATATATGATTACATTTAATGTGCAAACACCTCATTGAATGCAGCACCTTTAAAGGCCTATTGTTCTTTGGCATTTCAGTGGAAAGTTAAATCAGTCCTTCCAAGGCCTTCACAAAAATCTATATTTATCACATGCACAGATGGTTGGAGTATGTTTTTTTTTAAAGAACCCCTTTCCTCCTCCCCCGTCCTGTTCCTGGTGTAGGAAAGAAGTTGAGATTTTTGCCAATTTCCAAGAGCCCTGCGAGATGAGACACGGACTTCTGACAGGTGTTTGTTTGAATATCAAACAGAGGAATCGAGGCCTACAGATGGCAGGCAGATTGCATTCCAGACAGGGGCTTCGGTCTGGGCCCCAAGCGATGGGAGTAAGCCCATCTTTGCTCCTCAGTAAATCTCCAGGGGAATCATTTTTCCAAATCCCTCCACTGTTACTATCATTACCATCATCACCACCTTCACCACTGCACCTGATGTCTGTAGACAGTTTGTCCACAGAGGAGCAGCAAAGCACTTTGTTCTTTCACAAGCTTTGAGCATAAAAATCTCAGAGACGTAGATACGAGAGTGATGATTGCTCTTGTGCATTGCCAGTGTCCAAGTTAAACTTTAAAGAACAGTTTTACTGTTCTTGCTTGAAGTGTTTTGTGGGAAGGGGTTTTCATTAAAGTTGTGGTATTCAGTCAGATGAAAATAAAGGTATGCATTTAAAGGGTCAAAGATAGATGTAACATTATGAGGAACATTTTTAAAATTCCCATCACGCTACTGCGGATCTGTCTTGTGTTTCTGTGACTTACTAAAATATGTGCATCTTGCTCAGTATCATTGGCTTTCTATGAACCTGATCATTTCTTTGGTGTATCTGTGGAGGAGTCATGGGAGAGACTTTCCTAGGATCAATACGTTGCCTGCAGTACTGCTGCAGGCGGTCCACAAAGTTTTTTCCACGTTTCACTCTGTTTTGGCACTGACCTAAGCTTCATGTTCAAATCATCTTAAATTTGTTTTGTCCATTTCATTGTTGGTGGATCCTTGGACTCTCTAGCATGCAGCTAGACCTGGTGCAGCATGTAGTTCATTCCCCGGATGTGGCTCAACCTCTGCTGCCTGCTTTTCTGGGCATGTTATTCAGTGGTCTGTCACAGCTGGCACCCATCTTGGATGTTGTCATTGGCAATTTAGTCATGCAAAGTTTAACATCTGTTCAATCTAAATGACACCAAGATACAAAAGCAGGCCCTTTCACAAAACACTTCAAGGCAGGATCTATGCCACAAAGGGCAAAAGTTGACCAGTCTCCATTATGCCCCTGACCGGCCAAGTGGGGTGGACTTAAAAGAGCAAGCCAGGTTATCTAGTAGAGAGAGGGATATAATGATGATGTAAGATTTATGCAAACAGCCAGCAGTAGGATAAGACTTTTCACAACTGCTACTCAAATGTTTAGGCCATTACTCTATAATAACACCATTCAAATTCATGCACCACTTTAGAGATGCTCACTCTCTACTCATCAAGGTTCACCGACATCGTCATGCAAAGTGCTTGGAGTGACTCCAACTGCAGGGCATTCCAACCTATTTTCTTAATTATTAATTCACTAATTACTTGGAGACCAAGAAAAGACTTTGTAAAGAGCAATAAACTTTCAGCCTGAAATGGTGAGGTGACCATTACGTATGGTGAAATAGTAACAAAATTAGCTTGTTCTGCAATGTCGTAGAACTGCCCTTTTTTAAAGCTTCATCTCAATACAAAAACGACACAGAAAACAGAGTGCGCATTATAAGTGACACCTTCTTTAGGCAGTATTTGTGACAGAACTTCATGTTGTGGCTGTAAAATAAGAATGGTATAAGGGCCTCTTTCCTAATTCCAATTTAAGACAATTTGGGATGGAGTTTCCTGTGAAAATCAGGTTTAATTTTTCTTATTTCTGATGGTGACAGATCTCTCCTTGCATTAAAGTGTCTGTTGTTTTTTGCCATATTTTGTTACAATGCTCAAGTGATCCCCACAATTGAGAGCAAATGATACATTAATGTATTGGAAATTACACCATTACTGGTCTACGTATAATTAGAGCATCACTATTTGGTTGCTGCAAAGTTTCCAAAAGAGCTCGCTGTAAAATCGAAAGAAAAAAGAGGTTTAATTTAGAAAATGAATCTTTACATATAAGAGAAATTTCACCTTTTCAATTGAATTGAAAGAGTAAGATATTGACAGTAAAGGTACCAGATGTGGTTTTTAAAGCTTTGGCAGATTTTGCATCGGGGGACGACACTCCCCTCCCCCTGTGGGTGGCAGGCTGACAGCATGCATGTAGGCAGATCTGTTTGATGCACAGGTAGCTTCAGATTCTCCCCACATTCACCACCAGAACTATTCAAAGAGAATAAATGTGGAATTCTCGCAGTGAACAACCCACTGAGAGGGATAGAGTCTGCTCACCCTACTGTTTCATTGTGTCCACACCACCCTGCTCCTCCCCCTACCGCCTTCTTTACTGTAACAATGACCTGTGGATGAATGCAACACCTCCCACCAAACCCTCTAGCCCCCACATCCCTGACCCCAAGCCATGATGAGGTAAAAAAAAAAAAAAAACCCTGTTATTTTCTTAACCCAGAGACTAGACAATATCCACTCCCTGTGTCTCAGACCAAAATTTGTCTTCAATTACGCAGACCATCGCCAAGTAGGGTACGCTGCCTGGAATGTGTGACTCCCATTTTTCCAGGAGTTGGGGTGCAGAGGAGCAGATGTTAGTCAAGGTAAATAGAGGATTTGTCTGTGTTTTACTGGCAGCCTCTTCTCTTTAGGTCAGACATCTCTAATCAAGGTTTCTGCAACTGCTTCATCCTGCAATCAAGGAAAGTTTTCATTGTACGTTCAGTCTGACAGAAACCACATGACACGGGTAATTGTGAAAAGCCAATAAAATTGCCCACATGCTAACACTGACTTGACATTAGGACAGCACAATGTGACCACATGATGTTAATGAGCTGCAACAAAACAAGGCGGCTTGTGACGCTAATCTGAAGTTCTTCAAAAGTGAGACTTTAGTCGATAATGTCACAAGATCTGAAGCGCTACAATGTGTTCGTGCCAAACTTGCCCAATTTAGCCAGCAGTTACTGGAACCTCACTCCTTCTGAAGCCAGTTAAGTCTTGCACACAAAAAGCTCAATGCGAGGAAAGCTCCTCAAATAAACTCGAACCTTGAACAAAAGAAGTACGGAGGAATCTGTGCTGAAAGAATGTGGGTCCTCTTTCAGCTGCTGGTACGCTTACGGCACCGCCTGTCGAGGAGAAGAAAAATTCCAGGAAGAAACAAACTGATGAAATGCAAAACAATTCCAACCTCCTGCCGCCCGCTGATTGATTGATTACGACTTGTCACATTTCTCTCTCATTCAGCTCGCTAAAGGCAAGAGTGAGTTCAGGCACCTTGTTTAATTCGCACCACAACAGTTTCAAGATGAAATTCTTTCACTTTTAATTACATTCCATGTGAATATGTATTTTTAGGACCCAACTCTGGAACAATTTACTTTATAATTACCGATGTATACACAACGTAAAGTGTTCTGTTGCTATAGAGTCGACTGCTACAGCTGTAATCCAAATAGCCACAAGCATGAGGCACTCATGGGAGACAGCTTTTAATGTCATCGCACTGACATCAGCGTCAGTGTTCAGTGTTCACTTGCTTGCAGCCACATCGGAGTTGTGTGAAGTTAATGCTAATGCAAACCAACCCCAGCATCTATGCCACCGCAGCACCGGAGGGACTTAAACCATGTATAACATCAATTATTCCGGAAGCAGTCACATGAGATGTGTCCCCATTATTAACTTCTGCTGTTGGTCAGTATTTTTATGAAACATTAATATTACTTGTTCAAAGAGTTATTAGAGTGAATTTAGATGTTTTGTTGCTGTAGCAAATAGAAGAAACTTCTCATCTGCCCATTATTTCACTGTGCTTTGGAAGTTTGTTTATATCTCTTGAACGTTTTCAAACTTCCATTCATTTTACTGGATGTTTTATGTGACAGTAAACACATACAAGATAGGATGGACTGGTATTATTATTTTGTTTAAAAAAAAGTTTTGCAAAAAAAAAAGCCGTAAAAAAGTGTCATTTGTACTCAGCCCTTTTCACTCTGATGCCATTAAATACAATTTAGCTCAAGCAATTGTCTTCATATGTCACGTAAATGTTATGTGACATATGTCCACTGTGTCACATAGTGGACACCGTGGGTATCTCAGTATAGAAACAGCTGTTCTGTCTGTGTTTCAGGCGTTTCTTACAGAATATTTGGGAGCAAACTTCATTATAAAAACCAGTAAACACTGCAGATGACAGGCGTGACACAGTCAAGATGTGTAAAGCAGGGTTATGTTAAAAAAAAGTGGTTAAAGTAAGACAAAGCTGCAAACCCACCAAGAGATGCTTACCCACCTAAACTAATAATCCAAGGAGGAACTTTGGAAAAACTGCAGAGATTCACAACTCTGGTGATTGGATCTGTCCAAAAGCACAACCAATCATTCATTTAAAAAAAAGGAACATAGGGACATGAAAGACAAAAGAAAGCAGCACAATTTGCAGATTACTACAGGGAATAAACATGTGGGAGAGGGCGCTCTGGTCAGGTGAAACCATGAACAAACCTTTTGGCCTACATTCAAAACACTATAGTTTTGGTAAAGAGTTCCATTTTTCAGTAGTAAAATACACAGACAGTGAGTGAAAAGGGAAAGCTAAAACAGAATAATTTTAATTAAAGTGTAACTGGGGGAAAAAAAATGTTAGCAGGTAGTCACCATGCAGTCTGACTGTTTTTGACCAATTATGCAAAGGTAAATGGGCAAAAGCAAAATCCTAAAGGCTTCAGCTGAAGATGTTTCTAGAAAGAACCGATTCCGAGGGGCTGAATATAAATATCACATTAAGTTACAGTTTTTGGTTGTAATGTTAACATTTTCAACAACTTCAGCTAATAACAAATGGCATTAAGGTAGTTTTGCGACTCTGGCTTTTTTAAAAAGAATCAGCGAATCACAATACATTGTCTCTTAAAGCAACCTGTTGTTCTTCTTTGTGCTTTGACTCTTTACTTGCTCTCCCCTCCTAAAGCTGCAAGTGTTTAGTCAGATCTTTGCTTTTACAGGTGAAGACCAAATGAGGTGATGGCTATTGACAACCATGTGGGACAGTAGAAGATCACGTTTTCATGGGGTTATTCTGTACTTATGCAAAAACACAGCTGGTCAGGGGGAGAGTTGATGATGCTTTCATCCTCCTTTTGTACTGATGTGGGATTTCACATCAAACTATAAGTGCAGCAGGAAAACCTCCCCTTAGCTGTACTTTTCTGCTTCCTGCATCCTGCTTTTTGATGGATGGTCAGGGAAGACTACTTGAGCCTTATTGACTTCCGTTGCAAATACTCAAGGCAGCGAAACAGCAGTTGGAGCGATTAAGCAGCAATCACATTTGTAATTATGATAATGTTAATTGAGCTTGTCAAGGATGAATAATTTCAGGGGAGACAGTAAATATACCTAACAAGGCTTTTCTCAGTGGTAAACACGGTGCTTTAAAAACTGTAATTAGCCTTTTAATGCGTAACACATGGCTTACAAGCCATCCCTGGGCCTGAACTTCCCTGCTCTTAACCACTTTTCTCCGACTCTCGGTAGGACACACTTTTCGCATAGCTGGAAATCTAACCACACAAATAGGAAGCTTATACTGCGGGTTGGGGTTGAAGCAAAGACCTACGCATGCCAGCAGTTGTAGGACAAATTGTTATTTTCCTGTAAGCCCACTATTTCTATACCTTTAGTTGCTTGCAGTTCTTTTTATGAATAATATTTTCCTAGATGTATCCTACTTTTGCTCACTAGGAACTGAAATTCCTTTGGAAAGGTTCAAATATAAGTGGAAGAGATTGGCTGAAACTAACAAAACAACGGCTTACCCTCAAGCACCGTGATTGCGTTCAACCTTTCGGTCTCTCTCCCAACTCCTCCTCATGAATCCCAAAGCCACTCAAACTGGTCGAGAATTCCCCATTTGGAGAGAGAGACACAGATAATTGGTCACAGATTTTTTTTTTTTGTCAGTACATCACAAAGAAACCTTCTATTCACCCCTGCACAGCTGTCTACTTCTTCCATCGCTGCCCCCTCTACTTGCAACCCTTTCAACGCTTCCTCACAATGATCTGCACCATAAGGGAAAGGCTGAGGAGCTGCTAATCGCCAAAAACACAACCCCTTTTCTGTGGCACAATAAAGCAGTTGCGACACATGCCTCTCATGACCCTGACCTAAAAGCCCCTCTCCAGCCTCCTTACGCCTTCAGGCATCAGTGACAGCGACTGGACATCTGGATCTGAACCTGATGCATGCCTTAAAGTGTTTTCACAATCGAGATTTTGTTCTTCAACACTCTATCTGGACATCAACTAAGCTGTTGCTGTTTACAACAAGCACAGTCAGACCAGACAAAACCGCCCACCTTGGAAGTGAGAGCCAACGAAAAAAGCACCCAAACACCAGGCAAAGCAGCTTTGATGTAGTATTTCTCTGTATTTAGCCAATTACGTAAAATATGCTAAAAGAGAATGCTAAAGATGAAGTGGAAGTGGAGCTTGTTCTCTGAATAGTATTTTAACATTTATATGACTTGGTTACAGATTTGCTGCAGATTTCTTTGCTTAGCATCCATAAAACGCACTCTGTCATTGAGGTGTGGTGGCTGAAGAGGCCTTTGGAGCACAGAGAGCTCAATATCAAGGTCAAGAAACCAGTTAGCATTGATCTGAGTTTTGTGACATGGCATATTTACCTGCTGGAAGCGACCACCAGGAGATGGGTATGCTGTGGTACATAATAAGACACATCCGACAAGGCAAAGTTCCAGCAGATCAGTATTTTATGAAATACTCATATCACCCTGTCTGAGCTAACATCAATTCCAATGTCAAAATCACATAAATGCATTTTCTCCCCTATTCTGAAATCACTAACTTGCTCTAGTTAGTGAGCAAGTTAGTGAATTGGCCTATTCACTATTTGTGTTAATAGGCAATTGCACAAATGTACATGTAGAAATAATTTTGGATGGCTTCCTGTCACTCACATCTATTTTGTCATTTTTCAATAAAGTTTTGGCTCAATAAAGTTAATGAAGTCTCACAGAAATAATAATAATAATAATAATAATAAAAATTCATTTTATTGTTAAATTTTATTTTTATTACATAATGTAGTGAGAAATATAGTGATTGTAAAAATATAGTAGTCAGACTTTTAGAAGGCATAGAGAGAAGAAATCTGTTCAAACAGGAAATGAGGGAGAGGAGAGCAACACGCTTCACCCTCGGTTTCCTGTACTTTCTCCTTTTTTTCCTCCAAGCTTAATGGATTGCATGTGCAGGGTCTGTCTCGTGTTAAACACAGAGAAGACAAAAACAGACACAGAACAGAGTGTGTGTGTGTGTGTGTGTGGGGGGGGGGGGTACAAATAAGACACTGCATGGCGGTGAAAGCAGGAAAAAAAAAGAATTCCCAAAAAAGAAAAATGAAGAAGCATTCAGGAAAATCACATGATTACAATTCCAGTCACAAACCAGCACAGCAGCCAGTGCGCTGATCCTAGACTTCTGGAGAAACCTCGCAGAGCTGTTCCCAAGGGGCTCGTGGGAAGGCATAGGTCAACCACCCCTTTCCTGACTAACCACATGTTAAAGGAATTCAGCAGTGCATTGTGGGATGTGACACCAATAACCTCCGCCATGGAGTTCCAAATTACAAACACATACACCCCCAAAACCTGTCGGCCATTTCAGCACCGGAGGAACAACAAATGATAAGCTAAAATGGAATATCATGCTGCAAGACACATGTGAAGCAAACAGAAATGTGATGCAGTGTATGCTTTGTTTCAGTCTTGTCGTAAGACGAATGTTGAACATGTGCCTCTTGCTTGTTTTTCTTTTTTTTTATCTCCCTAAAAGTTAGGACATAATCACCTAATAAAAAGATGATGGGGCAACCCAAGTGATTTTTTAACAACAGCAAATCAAATATCCGCTGAGCATTACAGAATTATCATTTTCTGATCCTTGTTCTTTTTCTAAATCACCAATTATAAGTAAACACAACTAGAGGTTATTTAGTTTGCCTCTCTGTTAGCTGGATGAAACCTGGGTTAATGAGAGCAGCAGAACCAAAAGACAGCGATTTAAAACCCGGGAGAAACATGTGTCATATTTAAAAATATCCATGTTGACCGAGCGTAAACAAAGTAATTTGATAAAAACAGACTGATCTGCAATCACATGGAGAACAACTGTGACAAACGAACCCGTTCTTGCTGCTGAAAAAAGGATAATCATCTCTGAGTTTATTATTCTGAAGCTCGTAATTACGGCAACAAATGTGTGGGTCTTTTTATACCCACTAAAGATCTCGAGAGTAACCATTTATGGAGTTTCTTTCTTTCCTAATGTACCGCCAGCTCCTTCTGTTCCTGCAGAGCATGGGGCGTTTGTGTGGGAGAAAATGAAGAAGTGGACATACATCTGTCTGCAAAAAATAAAAATAAAACACAACTTAATATGCAGGAAGACAACAAATAGCATAAGGAAATATAGGCTTTCCTTATAGTGAAAGAAAACTTTACCTTTTAACATAAACACCAACGATATATCATATAGGTTTGTCCATTCTGGGAGTGGTTCAGCATTTGCTCCACCATTTTGGAATCCCCAGGATCCCAGAGGGACTATTTGGTGCCACAGCAGGCCCCTGGGATGGAGCAACCACAGGTGGTGTCCAGCAGCTGCTACACGTCTGCACACAAAACACACACATAGGACTAATGCGCATTACCCCCGCATACTCTCACACACACATGCCGCCAGGGTGCATGTATACGTGAAGTATGCATGCACCCAAGGTGTGCATGCCTACATAATTTAATAACACGACTATATAAAAACAAGGAAGCACACGACACCAACGTGCTCTTACACGTTTTACACGTTGAGAATTTAACAAAGTAAATCAAAGAGAAACTGAATGTGCGCACGCAGAAGAACACACGCAGATAAAATATTCTTTGAACAAACAGATTTTTTGCTGCTGGTGCCAAATGATGCATACTGATCACACGCACGCTGACATCAGACTATTACTCCGGATAATGCTCTCACATCTGGGCTGCACATATCCAAGCGCAACCGCTGCATCTCGTTCAAAAACAAAGCAGGGGAAATAAAAAAAAATCCTTGATGACTCAATGAAATAAACATGAAGGCATCTGAAAAACACAATTCAAGAGTTATCTTACACAACCACAGCAACACATACAGATTATTACAAAAAAAGTAGCGTGGAGCAGCCATGTGCGACCAGCGTCACACCCACACAGATTCCAGAAAAGAGGAATCTCCGGTGCTGCTGTCCATCTTTCAGCTCCAGTGGCACACACACCAAGGAGAGAAAAAAAAAACACAAAGTTGTATACAAAGCCAACTTGATTTCTGCGTCGTTTCATATTGATTTCCCTGCAAACATTCATATTGTTTAAGCTCTTATTCTCTTTTTGTATACATTTTTTTGAGATAAGTGGGTTTTATAGCAGGTGTAGATATCAAATACAGAGCCCGAATTCCTTCTGTTTTGTAAGCAAACACACAGCATTTGCATAAACCCGGCCGAGCTCTAACTTTCCAGACAAGACTACCTATTTTCCAGGGAAGATGAACAGCAGCTTTTCCCGAGATTCCAGAGCAATGAGGCAACAAATTAAAACAGACATTAGCGGTGAATTTGAGCTCTCGAGGGGAGTAGCAAGACACATGACTGGCAGAATCGCTGTGCAAACCTTCCCACAATTGTCTCTTTCATTGGTCCCATGGCACAGACTTGTTGCCTTCCAAAAGTGTGACTCAAGGAATGGGGGGAGAGCCATGACTAGGTGGGTGGGATTCATTAAAAAAGAGGGGGAGGAAAAAAAATCCCTCACACAGACTTCTGATTCAACCCCATAATAACACCAATAGGAATCCACAGGTGTCACAGCTCCAAACTGACACCATATGATTGCATATTAACCTCCAACAGCGATTGTGGTATTGCACTAATTGTTATCAGTGCTTTCTTTTTTCTTTTTCTTTTTTGCTCATTCTTTGCTTGTTTGTCTGTTTCTTATACTTCATCACCCAGATCTTGTGCAGTTGTAGCCGTATATCAGGGCATACGTCTTTGTGCATGTCAGCAGTCTGACCTGCAGTCTGACATGTGAAGGGCAACAGCGGATGTCAAAAATAATGGAGCAGGACTCCAGGGGTTTTTGGGTTTCTACTCAAGAAGTTTATGCAGTTTATGAAGACTGAGAATGGAGGAAGCAAAGGGGGATTGAGCTCCATCTTTGGACCTTCTGTTGATGTAAAATAATAATAATAATAATAATAATAATAATAATAATAATAATAATAATAATAATAATAATGCTCTATTGCTGGTAAGAAAAAGCCTTACAAAGTAGGTAGAACCAAGGAGGTGTACAGAGTCATGCAAAAGTATTTATATTCCTTGAAAGTTGCACATTTTCTCACATTGCAAGCACTAGTATCAATGTGTTTTACTTGGATTTAATGTGATAGACCGACACAAAGCAGTGCTTATTCCTGACGTGGAAGAAACTGAAAACATGTTTTTTTTTTTTAATTTAAAGACACACTGGCTTGCAGTTGAACCTAAACCTTTTTACTCTGACAACACCACTGAGAACTCATCTGCCACCTAATGACTAAATGCTGTTCATCTGTGTGTCATTTAATCTCAGTATACATACAGCTGTTCTGCATAAGCCTCAGAAATCAAAGCAACATCATAAAGACAAAGGAACATAAAAGACAAGCAAAGGAATAATGCTGCGATAAAGTTTAAAGCACTGTTAAACAATATTCCATTCTGTCAACATCTCAAGACGCAATATTCAAACCGTGACCTGAAAATGGAAAAGGTTTGTCACAACCACAAACCTAACGGGACATTAATTTCTATCTAAGCTGACAGGACCAATTAAGTAGAACATTAATCAGACAAACAGTCAATCTGGAGGAGTCCCCAAGCTCAGGTGGAGCATCTGTTTTTAGGATGACTGTTAGCTATGCGGTGCTCTCTACGTTTGTTTAACAGTGGCAAGAAGAAGAAAAAATACACAGTTATGGACATGATCAGTACAAAAATAAACCAGCAAATACAAATTAATGATGCAGCTGTCAGATGATCATATTCCTTACACACAAAAAAAGTTTATTTTCATTCCATCATCATTTTCCTTCTACATCACACCAATGAGCTAAATTGGATTTCAAATCAAATCTGAATAAAACACACTGCAGAGACTTGTTTTGCAATGTACTGCACCTCCAAAAAAAAAGGGATGGTCTCAGTTTCATGCAAAACCTTGATGGTGAACCTGTACCATACGACATGTCTGCAGTGAGATTAACTGTCTTTCCTCAACTCATCTCCAACTTTGTTTTGGTTATCCTTGGAAAGTAAGGACGATGGATTAGGGTGAGTGAATGTTGTCAGAGGTTTTGGACTCTACAAGGAACAAGCAAAAGCATCCATGGTAAAAAATTTGATCAGAAGAGCCAGGAAAGCTTATGCATGAAAGTCAGGTGGGTGGTTATTTGTCAGTGCACAAGTCCCGTCTTGCCCTCTTTTTTCTCCTCAGACTGTACTGTATATCTCTCATCACGACTGCGCTGGAGGCACAATGTGCAGCAGCCTTCGTGGGAGCCTGTCTGCAATGATTGCCCTGCTCCTCCAACGTTTGTATATGTCTTTCAGGAGACACGGGCAAGACGGAGGGGGCGGGCGGGTGGAGGGTATAGGTGGGTGGAGCGAGGTGGGGGCTTCTCTAAAGTCTGACAAATTGCTGAAAATTGCCTTCACACAGCCATTCCTGTTTGGACACACTTGCCACATCTGGATGTGATCTGGCAACAAAAGTGCCGTGGCGGAGGGCTCAGCTCCCAGAGTGGTGCCACATATTACCCAAACCCCTCGCCTCCTCCGCCTCACTTCCTCCCTCTCCTGCTCCACCTCCTCGGGTTGGATCTGCAAACAGACAGCCGGTCACCCCCCCCATGCCCCCTAACTCATCTCTCTGTGGGAAACCAGGAGCTGATGGTGCCGTGTGCTGATGCTAAGCGGTCGCCCCACAGACAGGAGCATTCCTGAGCACCTCTCTGACTTTAAGGGTATCAGTGGGTTGTAATTGAGGCGTCTGCTAAAATAATTGCTGCACTGTGATGCTGCGCCGCTGCACAGCCTTTCAAAGGAGAAAGCTGTTTGCAATCTGGCAACAAAAGAATGCTGGGGGATAAATCATCTGTCTTTAACACAATAGCACACACTCCCCCGCAGATGCAATAAGACTAGTTTTGTGAATCATTTGTTGAATCCTGACCATGTTACTTCACTGTAACAACTTTGTTAGGGACTCCAAGCCTTTAGGAGTCAATGCTTAAAACAATATCTGCCACAGGTTGGCATTTTTTTGTAACGCGGTGATGCATTTAGCAAATTTCTGAATTATTTGCCTTTTTATGTACGCGTCAAATAAACAGGCCGCTGACTAAGAAGTAGAGGAGAGGTCATGGGTAAATACTTGCAGAATTTTTAGCAGTGCAGCTGTGTAGCTGGATGAGGAAAAACGAGCGCACAGCTGCAGACGGAGGCCTCGGCTTCTCAAATTGCCTCTGCTTCAGTTTCCTGTACTTTCCTACCGACCAGGCCTAAACGGGCCCTCATTAGACCCACCCCCAGTTTAATACTCTGTGATGTCATTGAAGTCTTTTTCTCTTTTTTTTGTACTTTTCAAAAGGGATTTTTTTTTCATCCCTTTTGCCGGTGCCTTTGCTGTCACTGGGCAAATATTCCCAGGTGTTGGAGTAGAGCGAGCGAATGAAGAGAGGTGAATGGGTATTTTCTTTCTTTTCTTCTTCTGATGTTCTTTACCTGCCCATCTGTCTGCTGCTATCCCCAGATCTGCTTCAGTTTTGACTTCCCCGGGTTTTGTTTGTCCATCTGTGTTTGCATCACCCCTCCCCCATGCTTTTTCTTCTTCTCTCCATCAGCAGAGGGAGGTTGAGGAATGATCAAGCCAGCTTTGAATCTCCATGGCCCCTGGCCTGACTTTTCCCAGTTGCAAAAGCATTTAGAACCGCTCAAGTATTACTCCATACATCTCAAGAATAAGAAAAAAAAGGGGGGAAAAAACAGACATGAGGAGTAGGGGGATGATGAGGATGATGAGGAAGGATGGAAAGGTGGAGTGGAACAAAACAAAAAGAGAGTGAAGCCTCTATTCTACCGAAGGATTTGTGGCTGATAGATGTAAAGTATCCTCTAGAGTGTACTTTTGAGTGCTGCCTTACACATGTGGCAAGCAGTGTGTTATTGAGCATGTGTATAGCCAGGGAAGATGGCGGACCCCTTTAAACCCAGGACTAATTAGACATGACTCTAAGGGAAGTCAGAAATCACCACATCATATGGTCAACACTTCCTGTCTTCCAACAATATAGGAGTTAGGTTGTTTGAAACTATTTGCTCCGCAGCTGTTGCAGCTTCCCATTTCCTGTCCAGAATGCTCTGTCTGTGTGTCTCTCTCTCTCTCTTCACCATCCGGTGAAAATAAATCAGGTGGATTTTGTGTCTGGCAGGGGGTCTGGTAAGATTTAGAACGAGTGGAGGACTCATCTATTATTTTTATGTTCATGACTTCGAGGTACTGCTTATGCTCCATAGATGTATTGTTTTTGTAGCCCCCAGTTTTTTTTAAGCAGTTGAAAACCAATCACATTGAAAATGCCATTGCTTAAATTGATATGATGATCAGTGGTTTTAGTTGTTTTTTATTATTATTATTTTTCATTATGGTGTGCATCCCATTGTGGTGAAACTACTAATGTGCAGAAAAAGAATATCGTATCAGCAGCAAAATAAAACTCCCGCCCTTTAAGGATGGCTGTTCTGATTTCACCAGAAAATACTAAAGGAGAATCAGTTTGTTACTTTGAGGATGTGAAACAGGACATTTGTCTGACAAATCTGCATGTTATTGTACAAGAATAAGTTTGGTTTGGCTAAGAACGACTAACAGTAAGTGCCCAATGCAATCATTAATAAAGTTTGTGTATGAAAATTATCAAGTTCAGGCACCACTTGATTATTAGGAAATAAAAGTCAAATAGTTTTATTTTGTTATGAATACCTGTCTGTTGAGGTGTGGTATTGTAGAACAATAGATGAAAGAATAAGGTTATGCACTGATGTTCTCCCTGCAAACAGAAACTACATAGGATAAACACTCAACGTCTCCCCAAAATATAAGAATTTATTAACAAAATACCTAAACAGTCAGGTCAAATACTTTGGTTAAGAAACTCGAACTAAAAATATAAGTACATTTTTAAAAATCACAGCAATATAAAGGACTCATCGGCATTTATGACAAATGCTCATTGGCAGTTCTTTCCACCTAGGGTTTCCCAATCAGTTATTAAAAGGAGTTGTTACTTTTTCACCTAGCTTACGGTTAATTTGGATCATTTTTCTATCTTAATAAATGATTTGAAAACTGCAAGTTGCATTTACTCAGTTTACCTTTGTCTTGTACTCAACCTTGTGAAACAGCAATCAGATATGAACCCTGCATGCAACTCCAGCCGTTCAAAGAGTGAATAAATTCCTACTTTACAAGTTACAAAAGTTTACATAAAAATTACAACCAACAGAAATCGGATTTGTAGCACCTGTCAAATCTAATTTAATCATATTCCCTAAATAACAACTGTATGAGCTACACTGGATCAAAAGCTGATGTGTGCAGCCAAAAGCTTAATCCCATATAATTTTCCAAAGCAATTCCAAAAGTGCACCCACATTACAAACAATAGAAAAGCTCTTCTGCAGACTGTGCATCGCCCAGCTTTTACCATGCAGCTACACCTCACACCTGCTGTGTGCTGTGAGAGGAGGGAACAACTGGAGGCCCAAAACGCCGGGTGTTAGTGCGCACATTTTGGGAGACAGAAGCACAAGTGGGTATGCGAGCTGTCGAATGAATGCCTGCTTTTACGTGCGTACGGACGTATAAGAATGCATCAGCGCTCGTGGCACAAAGCGTGGCCTCGGCTCGATTTAACCCTGTGCTGAATGCCACAGCGACGCCAGTCAGACTTTGTGTGGCCACATACCTCCAGTGAAGAAGATATGGAAAAAATCTGTGGACCAGTAAGTCTGGGAGATTACATGGCTCCTCTTGGCCTTGGCCTCAATAATGCCTCAAATATATTCTTGCCATGTCTATTATTTAGGGGGTTTTATCAATTCAAAAAAAAAAAAGAAAAGAAGATTGATCCTTCTCATTCTTAATTCGACTGTTTACGTACATGTATGGATGCTTGTGGAAGAGTTGGCATGTGTATACATAGAAGATTATTGATGCATGAGAGAGAGGATTATGTGCTGGAATAGTGGTGGATAAACTAAAACACAAGACTGGCTTTATTTTATTTTTTTAATTGCGTCTTGCTACGATGAATGGCCAGCGCAGCTGTCTGTGTGAACAGCTGCCAGGCTAAAAAGATTGGATCGAGCAGGCTCTGGGAGTGAGGAAAGAACAGCTCAGCAAGAATCTTGTGCGGACAATGAGGGATTTCGCAAGTTCACAACTTTAAAAAACGCATGCCGGATTAAGAATCACTTATTGGAAAATCACATCTGTTTCCGACACATTTTTTCCCAGGGAAAACTCACAAATATCCGTGCTGTTTGGGTGAAGCAGAAGGCAGCACGGAGAGTCATTTCATAAAGTAGACTGAGGCAGATATTGTGTGTTTTTTTTTTTTCTTTCACCTTTGCTAATGTGAAATTTGTGAGCTTACATAATACAATTTACAGCTGGGGTAACAAATAAACAACAACAAAAAAAAACAAGTAATTTCATCTGAGAGGTTTGATAAAGCGGTCAGTATGGAAGTTCTGCACAAAACTTAGTCAGACTTGAAGTAAGTGCTGTTGTTTTGCCAACTCCCTCTGTCTGCTTCAGCCTGGGGCTTTGTGGCTGATGGCTCCTTGTCTATAAATCACTGGGAATGCATGCTTTATATCCTGAAGCAAGCACAGTAAGACAGCATGGCAAATCACATTCGTTTTCTACCCTGGCCTGTTTGCAGAAGCGAACTGATAACCCGAGCAGACATTAATGGGGCATGATCCCTCTTGTTTGCAAATTCTGCACATATCATGTTTTAACAGTGATGCCACATGAAAGAGTTGGATGCAGATGAAGCCGCTTTGTTGATTGTTTCCAAGCACTCGCTACAGTTTCTCAGGTGTTCAAATACCAAAAGTAGAGCCAAAGGAGATGGATAATTTGAGGAAAACCCAGTGTGGGTTCTAAGCAGTGGACAAAATTGAGTCAACACAGGCCCGGAAGTTGCTTCGCCTATGTCATCTTAGTTTTTTTTTGTTCTGTGCTTGATTTAAGGCTGCCAATGTCTTTAAATATTGCAGTTCTATATTGCCTTACAAAAGTAAGAAAAATATTTCACTTTTGTGTATTTACAGACAAACCTAATTCTGTTTAATTGGGACTTTATGATATACGCAGATAGCAACAAATTTTTGCAATTGTTAAATTGGCCCAGCAAAAGTTTAGGTTTATTTTGAAATTCTGAATCAATCACAAGACGTAGCAGTGACAGATGTTCTCAACCCAGATTTTCTTCAATTGCTTTACCTGTACTGCACAATGATGGACAACACATTTAGTCACTCAATATGCGAAGCTAGCCCACAAAAAACCTCCAAAAGACAGTTGGATTTAAATGCAATGAAAAGTATTTATTTGAGAATAGATATAACTGACAAGCCGTTTTTAGATTTTTATTTTCGAAAAGTATCCGATGAGCATGTGTCCTCATCAATCCACTTCACAATTATGTGCTACTTTGTGTCGCTCAGTCCCACACAATCCCAATAAACACTTGAATTTTGCTTTGATGAAGTTGAAGAGGTAGGAATATTTCTGCAAGATGATGTAACTGTATTAAAGGAAGGGTTTGTGGTATGTGATTGTGCTTTAGTGCTTTTTTTTTTTTCCATTAGATGCTCTCACTTTGCTTTCTCTTCTCCGAAATGCCCTGCCCAGATATTTAGGAATCAGGCCGCATAGCTCACTATCATCTAACTCTAATCAAAGTGCCGAATCATGAAATGGACAGCTGTTGTCATATGCCTCGATTCCAAATGGCTATCTGCCCCTGCTAGTTGCCCGGGTTCTTAGTTGGCCAGCTGAAGTTGTAGGGGGAGCGAGGGTTAAAGGGTGGCTGCCATTTCAAGCGCTTGTCAGAAAAGTCCCTACAGCTCAGAAACTTATCCAAGGTAAGCTTCTTTTTTCCTTTTTTTTTGTGCTTCTCACTGGTATGACTCATAATGTTTCCAGATTGCTTCTCACCTGAGGCTGCTAATTAAGATTTTAAGATAATTCTGTGGTTTAGAGCAATAATTTCTTAATATAAAAGGCCATTCATTGTCACTGTTGGAGTACTTAATCCGCGGCTGTAGTGAATTTAATATGTTTTATGACGTGACAAAGTGTTGATAAGATTGTTGTGTTTGGGCTGAATTCCAATACGCATGACTCTCTATCACAATAAAAGGAGCGGCTCGTGTGCTGAGAATGTGGGAAACATCTGCTGCGATGGAAAGCGGAATGGAAACAGACAGAAAGACTTTTCCAGCACCTCACTGAGTTTTGCTCAGGATATACGACACTAGTAAATTGAATGTCTTCACTTTCCTCCAACCTCATATTGGTTTTATATGTGGGAAAGGTCAGAATTTTGAGTGATAATGTGCTATAAAAAAATATGGTCATACTTACACTTGTCTCTGTCACTGGCACCCATCTATTCCTGGTTCAGGACAGTTGTCCAGGGGGGAAGGGTAAAAACAATAGGCGACCAACTGTTGCCGACTAAAGGAGGGCTTTGACGCAACTCTAGCATAAGATTTGGGTGTAGAAGTCAATGCACGGAATGTGCAGATGGGTGTTTATGGAAAATAAGAACCACAGGGGCAAAATAACTGGAGATTTTTATGCACATTAATACATTGCAGAATAAGCAAATTGCTTATTCTTTTGTTAAATCAGAAGCAAACATAGAGTTGTAATTGTAAAGAGACTTAAAGCACCATCTACACTAATTGGCACTCCTGACAAAAAATTTGTGCAAAAGCCTTTAAACAATAGTTGTCATGGAAACATGGTGACTCCCAAGACGCCACTCTTCTCTAAACACAGTTCTGTCACTGTCACTGCAGTTCTCTGGTGCTTTCACACCTCTACAGTCCAGGCTATTTTTGTTTAATTGGGTGAGAAATGCTGAATATTTTCACACCTCCATTTGGTTTCATTCACACTGACACTGCAACTGAATTTTTAAATCTAACCAAACTTCTTATTTCAAATCATGGATCTGCAACAGTTGCTCATTTGGAGCGATATGAGACAGCAAGCAATCCAGCCTCTTGATCTATATGAATGAGAGGAATGCAGTGCTAATGAAAAAGACGGCAGAGCAGGAGAGAAGAAGCTTAAGTCCACGGTTCTGCTAATCTCCACTTTTGGGAATAGAGTCAATCAGTGGCGAGGAATATTAGAGGTATTGACTGCTTTGCAAATGTTAGCCAGTAGCATGTCAAGCAGCATTGCACCTGCTGCTTGACAATGCAGCTTAAGAAGCTGCATTTTCTTTCCAGTACTATGCTCTAAAAAAAAAAACAAATCTGCAAATGGGAACATTTTCCACAAATAATTTGGAGTTATATTCATCAGAATAATCTGTGAACAGGTGGTGGTCCACTGTACCTGCTTTGTCTTGTTGTTTGCTGAGGAGGATATGGATACAAATGTCCCTTTGGCGGAAGCAAACTAGGGGTGCTGATCATTTTCCTCCTTTACCTGAAATAACTGAATATGACAAAATGACTTTGCAGTTTTGGTCAAACGTAACTATTTTAGGTGGGAAATGTAGCCATCTGTCGCTGGATGTTTCATGTCCAATTATGTATTATTTGCACTCACCAGGAGGAGTATTACCCTAAAATATGTTTTTAGAAAAAAATAACTTAAGCAATTTTCTTTTTAAATATGTGATCATTGTCTGCTGTGAGAAAATGTAATTATATGAGTCTAATGGTATCCACAAACAGGAGGCCACTCAGTTTTTTTTTTGGTTAGAATTAAGGTGATATGGAAATAGAGCTTAATGCAGTTTACCTATAACTGTAGTAAAAAAATAAATTTGATTTATGACCTTTTATTGCCATAATTCATGAAAATGCTTGTTGACAATAAACAAATAAATTGTGCAGTGGTTAAAGTGTATGAGTATAACAGGGTTTGTTTATGGATAGAAAATGGAAGTGAGCAGACTGCAAACTGAAAAACGACGCAACTGACTAAGAGCTGCAAACTGACTTATAGCTCATTTAAACATCCCGTTAGCAAACATCTCCATTTTCTACACACACACAAAAAGTCATATACGAATCAACAAAACTGCAAAACTACCAAAGAGGATTGGCAAAATGATTGGCACCTAAAATTTTACAGCAAAACACCACTGACTTAACTTATATAACATGCACTGAGCCAGTTAAACCCAATTATATTTATACATTATATATAAATGATTACTAGCTGCTTTGAAACACCAGGGATAAATATGTTCTGATTTTTACATTAACTCTAACAGTCAGTAAATGAGTGCTGAGCTGACATGTTCAGAGGCGTGCAAGTATCTTGAATTCTGACAGTGAGGAGAGCTGACAGGAGAGAGACAAGGCTTGTCCAAACAAAGTAATGTTTTGGAATACGCCTGATGGGCTGCTTGTCGAAACCACCTTGAAGTGTTTTCCTGCTTGCTGAAGAAACAGGAAAAGAAAACACAGTAGAATAATAATGAGAAAAACCTGAGATGGTGGAGATCTTTAACCCTAAACACACACTCCCATACACACGCATACGCATTCACAATCATGTGGGTGTAGGTCAGAGGTCAAATGGCCCTGAACTCTCTCCCTTTAGGCTGAGGACATCAGAAGTCCCTCTGTGTGCTGCTCTCCATTTATTTTACTCATCATCCCTCATCAGAGGGGGGATGACCCTCTGACCTCAACGCTGGGGTTACCTGTCAGTGGACTGTCTATTCGTGAGCATGGGGCATGAAGCTCTGGCAACATTTGTCTTTTGTGAAAAAAAAAAAAGAATAAAAAAACTGTTTCTCGCTAGTGAAGTTATCTTGAAGTTACATGTAAAAATTCAGCATACTTTTGCATACATTCAGGAATGCCAAACACTCTTTATGAAGATGACAAACATGTGTTTAACCAAGAACAAAAGATCCAAAAGAACACAGTTAACAGATGCCTGTGTCCTGATACGTACCTTGGTTTACCTACAAAAACACTCTAAAAGCATCCTAGTGTGTGCTGTCAGCTATCAATCAGAGAGCCGTAAGTGGGATCCTTGAGTGAAGATGCTATCAGCTCTGCCTCATATACACTCACACCACAGTTTCCCTTATCTCTGCACAGATAACAGATCCCCTTTCACAGTGAGCGGCCTTAACCAGGCACACTCCTGTTTCTAGATCTCTGTCTTATTCTGTGCGTCAGCTGCGCCATGAGCTGCTTCATTTCAGACAGGGGCCCTAAAACAACAAAACAAAACAAAACAAAAAACTAGAGCAAAAACAGCCAATTTGCTCTGGTTCCTGTGTAAAATTCAATAAGTGTGTCTATTACATTGCTGCAGCGTGGTGCTTGCAGAGGCCACAGAGGGAGCATGCTACTCCCTGATTCCAATCGCTGATGCCATCAGCCACTGGCAGAAACATGATACATGTCTCAGTTGACAAATCTAGATGGCCGTGAAATTAAAGGAAAATCAGAGGAATGGAACATAAGTAGCTTCCTGCTCCTGTACCGTATTGCTATTAATTTCAAACAATACATTTCCAGGATAAAATGAAACGATCTAAAGGCTACCGTGTTTCTTTGTAACCAAACAGATGATTTTTAAGGGAGTAAAAGTTGGGGTAAAAGGTGCATAATGTGAACACTTGTCATGGTGAGAAATCAGTTCAGTCATTTGTTTTTTAAACATTTTCCTTTCATTTCTGTAGACAGCGAGCTATTAAGATGGTTCTGTTATGGTCTCGTTTTTGGGGACTTCCACAAGACCACAGCAAGTTAAGCCTAATAACAAAAACAAGCATCCTGGTGTGGAGCTGGTCCCACAGTGTGAGGACCTTAATGAGGAACATGTGGAGTTGCCCAGACACACTGTCAGAGGAAACCTAATCCCTCACTCCCTTCTTTTTTCTCTCTCTCTTTTCCACCACCCTTCCCCCCATCCCCACCATTCTTTCTTCTCTGCTCTCCTTTGGCTATGCTTGCCGTTCTCCACGTCCCGTCTTTTAACAATGTGGTGTTACTTTTAGCTCCTTTCTACTTCAAACATATCTAGTGTTTGCCCAAGCCTTCCTGCTTCTTTGAGAAGAACCTGTCCTTTTAGTCTTTCCAGACCGTAGATTAAGAGACCAAACCACTTTTTTAAAAAAATTATTATTACTATTTTTTTCATCTGATAACCATCCACCTGCTCTTGCTCTCTTTCCCACTTGTTTTAGCTTTAGTGATACATATATGCTGGCATGCAATGCAATCCGCTCATAAGGAAAGAAAAGAAGAAAGACCTCTTTCTCCACACATCAAGCTTGACAGGCGGTTCCTTTCATGTGCTGAATTCATCCTTACCATCCACCTGGATCAATTCACTGTTTGCTTCAGTGGCCATTGGTGCTGCAGTGTGGAACATCAGATTGTTCCGTAAAAAGCAGCTTATTGAGTAAAAACTACACCCTTAAGTATTTTGCCTTCAATTTTTTTTTAATTTTTATGTAACACATGTTTAACTTGTTTCATCTACCCAGTGGTATTTATTTCTAATCATAAACTCAGGTACACAATGTGCTTTCTTTCCCAGAAAATGTCCCATTGTGGTTTTGAAGACACACATGATAGCAGGTGAGAAAATACGTTTTTATTTGCTGTGAAACAACACAAATCTGTGTTAGTGCTCTGTCCACAGGCAATCAGTGGGAAAATTATGACCTTACCTTTTAGGGGGAGAGGGGCGGGGGTGAAAATAAGCCTCAAAATTAGCTGAATAAACAGAGTAAGGTAGATCCCTTAGGGGGGTTAAGATTGATAAAGCAGGTCCAGTCTGAGGCTGGCCATAGAAGAGAAAGATTTTTGAAGTGAGGTTGTGTTAACAAGTTAAAAGCAATGAGTGGTGTTTTCATTTAGTATAAGTCCAGAGTAGCTGAATTCAGATGCTGAAGTTCAAATGCAGTCTGAGAGGGAAATGACAAAAATAACTCCTCCAATCTGAAAACTGCTCTATTCTAAAAAAAAAAAAATGACAAAACGTGTCAGAAGTTCATAAACTGTCGCCATGTTATGTGCAGAGGAACCATTGGCCATGCATGTAATGAAGGTAGGAGGTGGTGTAACACCAGTGTATCTATGAAACACAAACTGGCAAATGAACATGGATAACATATTATTTTGGCTTTTTACTCTATATTTCTAATATCCTGGTTAGACACAACGACATTAGAACAGGTTTTGATCCTTTCTCAGTTTCAACTAAATCAGTCATTTTGGTCTTTTCTTGAAATTTTATTCTCAACACTAGTCAAGAGCACAGCTACAACATCCATTTATTTTTATTTTTCCAACAACTTAGTTTGAACTTTGCAGCTCCACTCAAATGCAAGTTTTCAACTTGGACAATTTGAAAAATTCAGAATTTCTTTTACTTTTTACAGCAATGACTACATTGTTATAATTACACCAATGTTCTTGAAAATTGTGTCACATTGGTTTTGATCTTTGACTTTATCTTACCTCCTGTAAAGTCTCAGTTTTGGTTTGGTTTTATGCTATGTGGTTCTGATTACAATAAAGTGTTCATTTGAAGATTTATTTTAAAAAATATACATATAGGTTTTTGTAAATTCTCCGATCAAAAGTTGCAAAGCCTGAAGAAGATCCTTAGTGGTGCAACACCTCCTACCTCCGCCTTCTGTTCTAATAACCTTTCATTGGAAACCAAAATGGAGAATTAAAGGTTCTTGAAATTTTGCATAAACCAACTTGATGTGCTTGAGAGTAGTTTTGTTTTAGAGCAGTAGACATTCACTTTAATCTCAGCTCCTCTCAGACTAACGGCTAACGTTAACCTCTGAGTTCAACTATTCTGTATTTTTGTGAAAACGAAGATGTAAGAAACTCTATATGCAGCAGGTAAGTTTTCAAATGTTTTAACAGAACTAATCTCAGAAACCTCCTGAGCATTGTCTATATATAGCAATAAGTAGCATTACTGAGACATTTGTTGTTGAAAGTGGAGACTTGCTCACCCCATCTATACCTGCTGGACATATTGGACCCACTCCAACATAAGCCTGTAAGGACCTTTCACAGGTCTGTCGAGCCACCTGAATCTCACAATTGTATGGCTGAAGGAGCCTCCTGCATGTGTACAGAAAACCCAGTGATCCAGTAACCGTCTGGGTTCACTTCTCTCTCATGCAATCCGGGCGAAGGCACAGAAGACGACCTAAAACTACAGTCCAAATGGTCCGGCTGCACCCAAACAAATCATGAGCTCCAGATTCAAGCACAGATATTTGACAACGTTTAAGTCGAGTGAGTAGGTTTATGCAGTAATTGACTTGTGGGTTGTTGTTGTGTTTTTTTTTTGCTCTTTTTGCTTGAATGGCACAAAAAGACCCACAATGCATTTCAAGCAAAGAAAAAAAGAAAAAAAAAAGACTGAAATCTGGTGGGTTTGTGTGCCTCACAGATGGTTCAGCCTCACAGCAGCTGTGCAAATGAAAGACAGAGTGTCGCTGAAGGAGAGAGGAAGATGGAAAGTTGGCCACGTAGGGAAAGAGTAACATACAAGCTGCTAACTGGAAAAGTAATGGAAAATTTTAGAGTGTGCCGATATTTACAGTGAGAAAATCTGTGAGAAGTCTGCTGTAGAGACTTCACTCTGAATCTTAAATGGTTCCCGATCTAAAACAAGACAGCTATATTTGGTATTTTGCATTCACAACTGGCAGTCCAACCCCAAAATTTAAGCTGAGTGTGGTGTGAGAAAACAACAGGTGACAAAATCCTGCTGATGCTTAAAACTCACATTTGTTATTGGTGGGAGGGTCTGGAGGGAGAGCCAAAAAAAAGAAAAAAAGAAAAAACGAGTCTTAAGTCTTCATGTGGAAAAAAAAAAATGTCACCTGAGAACAGAGCCGGCTCAAGGCATACGCAGAATGTGTGGCTGCTTGAAATTTCATAGGGTAGTTTGAAAGGTGTAGTAACTACAAAGTTAACAGGGGTTTAATGGTTCATGAAATGGCCCTTTAATAAAGATTGTAAGTTTGTTAAAGTGATGATTCGCACCCCCTTTTGCTCAGCAGCAGACCCAATTTTTCAGCCTCCAGGAAAATCTAATATAGAAAAAAAAAATCCAAAGAGCATGCTGTACCACACATAAGATACTATGTTTGGCAAATGTGTTGCATATGTACAAATAAAATGAAGCTGTGTAACATTTATCACCCTCAGAATTGATTACGTTTAATTCGAAGCAATTATAACTTCACACCGTCCTCCTCACTGTAGCTCAAACCACTTTTCCACCGTCTTCATCCCCCAGTAATCACTGCATGTAAATATCAAGTGGTTAGCGAATAATTAGTCTTTCATTGGCCAGCAATCACCTCTGGGCCCCGTCTACGCTTCAGACCCCTCCCTCGTAGAGCCGCCCTAAAGACAGGGGCCCCTTTTTGAATGACAGCGCTTGGGAAGGAAGACGAATTTTTGTCTGATTTCCCGCAGCCGCAGCGTCGATGAGAAGCAGTCGAGGAACTCCATTCTAACTGAATGGATTGGCATGGGGAGAAGCGGACCTCAAATCACGGCTAAGCGGCAGCTTTGGTACTGTTTAGCCTTCACGATGGTTTTACTTGCTCTGCTGTTTCGGCCAGGTAAGTGGAGCTTTTTTTTTTTTTTTTTTTCCCCCCCATTTCTTCCTGTCCAATCCATGCTCCCCCACTGCAGTGCTGCATGCAAAGCTTGTCTCCCCGGAATGGAGGTGGCGATGGGGAAAGTTAACTTTTTTTTGGTGTTGAGTTGTTGAATCTGAACATTGTCCTCGCTATGAACGCTTTGCTGTAAAGTTATATAATGTCGCCTCTTAACTAGTTGAAAAGGTTTCTGGGTCCGCGGCTGCTCCGGAGACAAAGTAACAAATGTTCTGCTGCTGCGTCCCAACACAGTCCGCTCTGTTAGCCGAGCAACACGAGTTATCCATCCTCACTCTTATTATTACCACGCAGTACTGTTTTCACGCCACGCAGCAACAATAAACAATCCTCTTCTAACAGCTAAACAGTCACCCTCCATCCCAGCTGACGCTAGTTTTGTCGCATTTCTTTATTTTTTTATCTTTCTTTTTATCAAGTTGCGGCTTAGCTTCCAGCTAGCATAGCTCACTAGCAACAGGCGCAGGAAACTTAGAGAAAAAAAAAAAAAAAACCCCACGGAAACTTTGTGTTTTTAAACCACCGCCGTGCAGCTTATCAGCTTCAATCTCTTATCACATGAAGCACAGCTGTGACTCTTCTACCCATCGCCTGTTGTTATTAGTTGCAGTGAAAGCTAAGCCTGTTATTTTACGTATTAATTCGTCATTTATTAACTTTGTTAGCCACCATGCTTGAGAACTTTCTGGCCTCTGCACGGACGCTCCTCAATCGCCACTTGAAGTTTTAAAAGTCTCTGATTCCCTCTTTGTTTGCATTGAGAGTTCCCCCCCCCCCCCCCAAGTTTCTTGAAAATCAAATTAAATGCTTAGCAATCACTGCCACGCTGTTTTGTTTAAAGCTCTTGCAATGTTACAGGTGGAAAAACGTAAGAACAAAACACTGTTTTTCTTCTTTAGATCCAAAATACCTTTATTAATGTTCCGGATAAAAGAGTATAATCTAGATGTGGATGGAGATTGGCTGGACGCGACAAAACTAAAATCTCACAATAGAAAGATGTCACACACAAAATAAAGAATTAATAATGGAACCACAATTCATATTTTTATTTATGTACGTTTTCACTTTACCACTGGTTGGTTGCTGCAGCAGAGTTTCAATTTTGCGACAAACGTAACATTTTTTTGAATTTTATAATTTTAAGTATGAGATTTCTATGTAATGCTTTGTCAGGTGCATGTGTGTGGAGGACCAAAACTGACATAATAAGAAATAAAAGCATAAATATATATTTAGTTTTTCCTTGTCCTTAGACGAGTTTCCGTCAAGAAATGTATATATTTTCTTTTTCCATTTCCCCTAAACAAGCATTTTTGTCAAGAAAAGTAGATATTTTGTTTTGTCTTTTCCTTATATAAGCCCTCCATCTTTTGTCATTGCCTCCTCTCCTTTTTCTGTTTGTCCTTTTTCTACTTGTCCTTTTTCAACTTGTACTTTTTTTTACTTGTCCTTTTTCGACTCATCCTTCTCCATGTGCATCTTTATGTTAATGAGGAGATCTGCTTTCTATGTCCAGCTCCTACTGTTGGCCAGTAGAGCTTTGGATCCAACGTCACTGCGTAAGACGTGGGGCGTTTACATCTCGCGCAGTTGCTCGGCGCCATTTTTACAGGCCACAGACCAAAACAAACTTTATCCTGGTGTTTTTATTGTGTTACCAACCGCAGTTAAGTTAGTTTCGAGTTGGATATTGGATATTCCAATGTCCGCCGAGCAAGCGGCATTTTGCTCAAGGTTGATCCGATTTATGAACGTTAATTTCGGCCAGCCGTTCTCAAGCTCCCTGGCTTGAGCCAGCTCAAGCGCTCGGAGGTTCACTTAGGGACTGTCAACAAATTTCCAAGCCAAACACTCCTGTCAAACAAATGTTAATAAATGCCTTGCCCTGTGACCAACTGATACAAAAAAGTGGTAATTCATGCTTTTACATGAGACCCTCTATTAAAATCTCAAGTCATATTCAATATTTTAAATAATTTTAATATTAAATAATATAATGTTTCCTGGGCTGCACAGTGGCGCAGTTGGTAGCACTGTTGCCTTGCAGCAAGAAGGTCCTGGGTTCGATTCCCGGCCGGGGTCTTTCTGCATGGAGTTTGCATGTTCTCCCTGTGCATGCGTGGGTTCTCTCCGGGTACTCCGGCTTCCTCCCATAGTCCAAAAACATGACTGTCAGGTCAATTGGTTTCTCTAAATTCTCCCTAGGTGTGTGTTTGTGTGTGAATGGTTGTTTGTCCTGTATGTCTCTGTGTTGCCCTGCGACAGACTGGCGACCTGTCCAGGGTGTACCCCGCCTCTCGCCTGGAACGTAGCTGGAGATGGGCACCAGCAACCCTCCCAACCCCATTAGGGACAAGGGTGAACAGAAAATGGATGGATGGATGGATAATGTTTCCTTCAATAACTTCCAAATTGTGTGCCACATTACTTATATGCTTTTATTTCTTATGTCAGTTTTGGTCCTCCATATATGTGTACCGTGGTATGTAATTGCTTTTATTTCAAAAGTGAACAATTGTCACCAATACTGTATTAGTAAGTAGGCATTAATTATAAAAGATATAGTGAGATTTTCTCTAAGATTTAGTAATTCTTATCTTTATGTTCAAACACAGATGTTGGCAGGAAATATCTAAAAAATATACATATTCAAAAAGTGTGTTTGCTTCTGCTGGTTTTTAACTTTTTGTTGTTTTGTTGGTGTGTAAAAAGGTAAGAATTAGTCAGGCTATCTGCTCAGGTAGAGCATCCAGTCACTTGCTTAATATTCATGTTCCTCTCATTTTGTAAAGTGCGCTAGCATTAATTTAATAAGAGTGGTGCTCCTGTAGCTTCCACACTGTTTGTTGCAATCAGAAATATGTTAACGTCATTTTATGCGAGTGAAGAGTGCTCTTTGCCTTCTTTGAGCCAGCTGACTGGTCTTTTGCAGCAACTTGTGGGGGAGGGGCATTGCTGCATTAGTCAGAGGAAACTCCTTTCACTCCAGCATTTGCTCTGGCATCCCATTAAAAACACTGCAGATGTAGGAAGTGTGTGACACAAAACTTATTTGCAGTTTTGAAACTTAATTTTATAACACCATTCTGTGCCTTGATTCCGATAACCACCTCTTTCTATTTCAGACTAATTTTGTCATTTGTAATAATTTGACGAAACTTGCTTGTTTTTTTGTGAAAATGGGGGTGTAGCATTACTTGATATTATGTTAAGGATAGTGCAAACGATGGGTCTTATTTGAAGATCATTAAAATGTACTTATCCCTAATCGGCTTTCAGATTATTGTTTAGTTTTTCAGCATCACATGATATAAAACACAAATTTTAAGTGCTCTAATCCCTACTTTGTTTTGAGCAAGACATTTGCTAGAATGAGTAATGATGGATTGATTAAGCAGATCATTTAGAAGAGAGGAAGTTGATTATCATCATTGTCAGATACCTATTTAAAAAAAAAGAAAGCTAAACCATCTGCATTGCAAGTAGCCCCATCCCTTAGCCTTTGAAATGTATTTTTACGTGTTTATTGCTGTTTTTTTAAGATTTTCATAAACTTATAAGATGACACTTGCGTGTTTACAGCTTAGATAACTTGTATATGTTTATTTGAACTCAACATTTCTGTTTCTTTTCAATATGTTGTAGTTCTAGTACATTGTCTCAGGAAAACAGTGAGTTTCTCTGATCTTTAAATTATCTGCCATCAGTATAATGATGGACTAAAACAAACTTTTATCTCTTTATATAACGGAGATCAAATTAAAAATTGCTGTTTGTTTCAACATTTATTTTGTGTATTTATTTATTTTTTGGTCCCCACATTTGTTTCCCGTGAGGTTTTCACACTTTCTGCTAGGTATTTAAGTGCCAGAGCATAAAGACCCTTCAGGGAGATGCAGGGTGAAAATGGCTGTGCAGGCTGCGATTGTCAAAAACTGTCAGTCACAGCAGACTCCAGTGACCTCGCAGCGAGGCTGGAATTCAGAAGAGGGATGCATTTAACATGACCTCTCACTCTGCTTCACAGAATTATTCAAGCTTGGTTTTAAGTGACTGTGAAATACATTAATATGTTCTGGTGCTCGCTGTGGCAGCAAGCGCGCAGACGCGACACGTCCAGTTTGCCGTCTTTGTTTGGTCTGTCGGAACATTAGCTGGAGCTTTGGGAGTGAACAGAGTATTCTGTTGCAGTGCTTGGAGTGCACCCTGTCAGAGCTGCCTCGAGCCTCGCAGTAAAAAGTGATGCATGTGTTTGAGATTCTGGCTGATTCTGTTCCAGAATGGAAATATTTCCAGCTCGCAGCTATCCCAGTCAGCACAGACATCTCCTCCAAAAACAGCCATAAACCTGAAATAACCCTGATAAATCTTTGCACCCTTTTTTTTTTTATTCCTCCAAGTAGTAAGTGTATTTCTTTGTGTCCTGGTAACAAATAATCAGTTTGTGAGCCATTACTAAACCTGAAGCACTGGATTTGGGTTCCTCCTGCTAAATATCACTTTATGTGCTTCCTTTCCTTCCCAACTTCCAGGTGGGACCCGGAGTTGCTGAGCTTTGTAGTATTCTTCTTTTGATCCGTTTAAATTTTGCAACCCCAATACCTTCAATCTTGCACTGCAACGTAGCTTAGTTTGATATATTTCAGTTACCAAACATTCAGCTGAAGCAACTTCAAACACCCCGAGGCCAACTAGCCTTGGTAAGATTCTTTCTGCAGTGAAGCTGTTTCTGTTGAAGGAAATATGCTTTAACTGAACTTGAAGCACAGTGGGAGTTCTGGGGCTTGTGAGCTCACACTTTTTGGATTTTACTGAAATAAGATGACAGTTTAGAAGTATGGATCTTTTTTGTGTCAGGCCTGGCATCAGTAAATATCAGATGATGATTGCTCTATACATTTATAGATTTAAAACACTTTTTAGGAGAAGTATTTCTTATGAAGAATCAACAGAGGATTTGTTTACAGTGTAATCACTTATTATTGTTACAGGTTCTATGATTAGAGTTTTGTGAGGGATTTCTTATCTTTGATTATTGTCAAAATCTGACCTGCCAATACCGGTTTTAGCAATATTTGCAAAGAATTTTCATTAGCAGCATTCAGCTTTTATTTTCTGCTATGAGCAGTACGTAATTATTTATATTAAAAGTAGCGATAATGTCACACTAGGTGTGTGAAAGAGCAGTCACCACAAAAGTATTTTATTATTATTATTATTATTTTAAAGCAAAGAAATCATTACAGCACTGACAATTTAAACTAGCTCCAGCATTTCCATTGTATGGTTATCATTACTAAAGCAAGAGTCTCTGTATATTCTATAAAGAAAATGCAACAATCAGATTTCCAAAAGAGTGCAGATCCAGCATGAATAATGACAAATGGGTTTGAGACTCAAATGATAAAACAGTAAATTTTATGTCGTATTCTGTTGTCTGTTCAAGTCTAGCCCTTCATAAATGCATTTTTTTCTTTAACAAAGTGCATTATCTGAATTAATTTTTAAACACTTCTTTATTTAGTAACAACTTCCACACCAAACAGTGTTGCTGTTTGCTTGACCTGAGTGTGCTCAGCCATAGTATGATTGGGGGAAAAAAAATCTGAAATTTTAACATTTCCAAAAACCTGTTCCATTGCGTATCAAAAAAAAAGAAAAAAAAACAAACAAAAAAAGTATGGTAGTGGTTTAAAAACACAAACGCTCCGCCTGCAAAACGTGAAAATGTGGTTTGCATGCAAGGCCTGTTTGAGCCAGTTAAACTTTGTGAACTTTCAGACCCTGAGGCCTGTTTTTGTAACTCTTTGCTTATCTGGTGTATGTAATCTATGGACCTTTGCTGACAATATCAATAATCCGCAATGAGCAGATTTTGGTTCAACACGCCAAATAATCTGAAGAGATCCAGACACAGATGTATGTCATGGTCGTTGTTGTTCTGTGCGCCGGTGAAAACCAAACCTCAGTGCGCAAACACAAGATGACCTGACCGACATCATCATTTCCAAATGTGTTTGGTTTACATGGAAATGATTCTCACTGTGTTTCTAGAAAGTCTCTCTCTGGAGCCTGATGTCAAAGCTTTGCATTGCTGTTTGGCAAAAACGCCGTTACTGTGTAAATGAGAGGCCAAAACACAACCAAACATTTACACTGCACTCACTCATTAGCCACTATTCAGGACAAATCAGGTTATTACTATTTCTTGGTAATTATCCTTTTTGTGTTTTCCAGCTCACTGCCAGCAGTGTCGAATCCAGCGGTGCAATGCAGACTACGTGGCTTCAACGTCACCTCCCAATGGCGTTCAGGAAGAAGTGGCTTTGGATATGAACTACTGCATCGCCTTGCGGGCCTACGCACTGTGCACCCGGCGCCAGGCACGCAGTTGCCGGGGTGACCTGGTCTACCACTCGGCCGTTTTTCGTATTAAGGAGCTATTCTCCCAGCATAACTGCTCCAGCGACGGCCCCACCTCCTCCGCCAAGGTGCCCAGCACATCTCGGCCCGGGGTGTCGGAACTCTGCGACTACGAGAATCGGGTCCTCTTGTCGGGCTCAGCGGGTCAGCAGAAGAAGTACGCCCACTGTGGATTATTTGGAGACCCGCACCTACGGACGTTTCGGGACGAGTTTCAGACCTGCAAAGTGGAGGGGGCATGGCCTCTGATTGACAACCGCTTCCTGTCGGTGCAGGTGACCAACGTCCCCGTTGTCCTGGGCTCCAGTGCAACAGCAACCAGCAAGGTGAGGAGGAGATTGGATTATTAGTAGGGTCTAAACATTTTGGTCTATAACATCCAGAAACGGAACAGTTGTTTTACTCAAAAATCTGTTGGATTCCCTACAATTGCAAATGTTTGGCGCCATTTAGAGAACCAAAGCTGGTGTCATTTGAATTCATGTAAATTTGAAACGACCTCTGTTAACGACATGTTTGAAAGTAAAGGCTTATACAAGCAGGGTGGTTTTCAAATGCTAGCATGCCAGCACCAGCACTGCCATTAGTGGCATCAAACATGTGTAGTTAATCACTGTTGCATTGTGCCTCTCTAGTCTGAAGCATTCCTTGCGTCTTGGAGCTCTTTTAGATTCGTGAAGGGGTGGAGGGTCTGAGAGGGTCTTTCACTGGTGTTGAATCACAGACATGCATGAGTGCTCTACCTTTAACACATGGGTGGTCATATGGTAGTGATTAACGCTCACTCCAACATTTTCCTCCGCCACCACGATCAGAAATGTTTTTTCACCCCTCTGGTCAAATAATTAACTTGGTGCTTTTTGTGTAAATATGGCATAATTTGGAAAAATAAAGGAGGAATTGACTGGCAGAAAGGAGTTTTTAATCTGGTTTTTAAACAGGCCATTTGGGCAATTTTTTTTGGAAGCCTTTAAATGTTCTCTTGCATCTTGAATGGTTGGACTAACTACTTTCTTTGTGGTTTTTAATATAATTTTTGTTGGGGGGTTTTTAAACAGATGTTAAAGGAGGTCCGATATGCAAAATATACTTTTTGCTCATTTTGATCTTACCATTCGGGTCTATGCAGCTTCTTGAAACAGTCCAAGTGCTTTAAAAAGAACCACCCAGCTATTTCCTGGCAATAAGTTAATGTTTTTTGGTATCTGGAAAAGGAGCCATTTTAAAAAACTGGCCAATTATTAAGTCACAAACGGCTGGCAATGCCTCGTCACTTAGTAACCCTAGCCTAGCCTAGGAAATTGCCTAGCAGCCCAAGCGGCATTTGAGCTCGCTTTTTCAGCTAGTTTCTCCTCTGTACAATGGCTGCTGGAAAAGACAAGCATGTCGCTGTCGACTCACCATGCAGATGCCGCTTGCTGCATCCTTGATGGTTGTGCAGGGGACTACAATTGCAAATCTTTGCAGCCATATTCAGGTGTATAAAGTGCACGTAAAGTGTGGCCACAAACAGCTTACATGGATTTAAAGTGACAAGAGGCCCTAAAGCAGCTCATTCTGCAAGGAGCTCAAAATAGGGAGAACTGAGTGGAATAAAATGTCATTATCTAAGAATGATTTTTTGCAAAAAACGCAATGAACACATTTTGTGTAACTTGGAGGCCTAAACTAACTTGTTCAAGGAAGCATAAGAAGTCCTTTTTAAAGACCCAACTGAGTAAAAAAATCATATTGCATAAAGGATTTTAGAACCACGTTATGTTTGAAATCCAATGCAGTTGTGAGGTACTGTTCTTTGTCTGTCATATTTTGTGACGCAAGTAATTTCTTTGAGAATCCTTTTCAGTTACCACACAGGAAATTATAAAATACAGTACTGCCAGTAGGATTGTCTTTTACTTCTAAACTTGGGGGGAAAGCAGTTTTTTAAACAAAAAATTGAAGTAGTTGAAGTTGTAAAACTTAATATTTTAGATATTTAAATGTTTTGTATTTGAGGCAAGATTATATCAGAGTAAAAAGCACAGACACTTAAAGTTTAAAGATAAAATAATCAGGCTTATGCACCAATGTAGCTGACTCAACCAGGAAATACTTTGTTTTCTGCTGCCACCTTGTGGCTTAGAATTTTCTTTTTTTCTTTTTTGAAATCTTTCAGAACCCTTTTCTTTCTAAAAATATACATTAAAAGTTTGACGGTGTTTAAATGTGTTAATTAAACAATCTACTTTCTGACCTCATTTTCAGATCACGGTGATCTTCAAGACATATCAAGGCTGCACAGAGCAGAAGGTGTACCAGGCCACCACTGAGGACCTGCCTCTGGCCTTTCAGGATGGAACGCGGAGCGGCGGCGAGAGCAGCAGCCTGACCATCATGGAGCGAGGCGGCAGCTCCGGAGTGGGCCGACAGGTGAAGATACAGGCCCGCTACATCGGCACCTCCATCATCATTAGGCGCGTGGGCAGCTACCTGACCTTCGCCATCCGCATGCCGGAGGACACCCTGGACTTTTCCGAGGACAGCGGCGGCTTGCAGCTGTGCCTGCACGGCTGCCCGCGCAACGAGCTCATCAAGGAGCACACGCTGAGCCGCCAGAGCCAGCAGCCCCGCCTGCAGGCCACAAACACAGAGCTGGGTCCTCTGCGGCCCCCGCACCAGGTCTACACGGTGGAGCGCGCTACGGCCAAGTGTAGAGAGACCCTGCAGGTGGAGGACCTGTACTTCCAGTCCTGTGTGTTTGACTTGCTGACAACAGGAGACCCGGAGTTCTCCATGGCGGCGTACGGTGCTCTGGAGGACTTAAAGGCACTGCCGCCCAGTAAGCTGAAGCAAAACTCTCCAAGGACTCCTCGGGTTCTTAACGGAGGAGCAACACAGACACTGGCTGCAACGTCCAACGGCTCCTTGCTGCCACTCCTCCTCCTTACTGTGCTGCTGTTGTAAAAACTCAAAAAAGAAGACATGGAAGGATAACCAGCTTGAGGAAAGAGTGACTATATCCACGATTTATAGTTGTCTTTTAATTGTCACAGGGGCGTGGGGGTAGCACTTTCAGGTTCTTCCATTTTTCTCTGAAGGATGTCAGTTTGAAAAGATGACACATTTCTGGGGGATTTATAGCAATATTGAGTCATTTGAAGAAAAAAAAAATGTTTTGCATAAAGGCTCCTATGAACATTAAATCCAGAGTTGTCTGAACTGACCACAAAGTAATAGAAACAGCTTTTTGTAAATATCTCATTTTCCTGGCGATGTTCTCAGCTCTTAAACACTCCACATCGAGAAAAGTTGAAAATCACTCCATTCGCCATATTTTTTATGGACGAGCAACGTTGCTTTCAAATCCTGTTTAATCCGGTTATCTCAGTAGCACTTACTGTATTAGCAACAATTGTTGGGAATTTAATGGGTTTTTTTTGTTTGTTTTTTAATGCTTTAATCTGTTGTTCCACAAATTGGCATACAAATACACAGGATCCAACAACTGTATATGGAAAAAACTACCTATCCTTAAGTAATATGTGATTTTTCAACACTCATTCTGTGAAACACTCCCTCTTCAAGCTGTTCAGCTTCCAGTTTTAAACAAATCTTTATAAAATAATATATTTAAAGAGTGTATATATGTCTTTTATATTTTGTAAATACTTTGTATAGATGTTTTAACTGTAATATGATTTACATTTGTTGTGTTTAAGTAGGTTACTTTGAGTTATTGTAAGAAAAGTGAACTAATATGTGTTGTGCTGTATCTTTAATTATCTGTATTAAATGGTTGAACACTCCATAGTGGAATGTAGCCTATTTCCCTTTGTCACTGTTGTTTGATTAGAGACAGTTGTCTTGGCATGAATTCAAAAAGTAAATCTCATATTGCGCAGAGGTATTACACATTGTGATACGTTTTAAATGTTCTTTTTAAAAGTTAATTTGGGTTATTATAGCTTACAGCTAGTGAAAACCCAAAATTCAGGCTGTTGGAAGATTAGAATGTCACAGTCATAAAACCGTCTACACCTGCCCAGGTAAAGTGTTTTTGATGACTTTGAAACAGAAGTGACTTAAACACCAAGAATCCAACTAATTTAGTTTTATTAGTAGTATGTAATTACAAGTTAAATTACTGAAATGAAGTTTTCAATAATCATCTTATTTACTGAGCTGTCATCATCTTGTTGGACATCACAGTAAAGCCACAGAATTAAAATGCAAAAAGAAAAACAGAATCAGTTACATAGAATTGTGGTGCAGTCTTTCTTTCTGTCATATTTTACTTAAGGCCTGTAAAGTCAATAATTTTTGGTTTGGTCTGAAGTTAATCATTTTTCTGCAGTATCCCCTGTGTCCTGTTGGAGTTCATAAAATCTGCCAGCTTGCAGTATAAAGACAGTTTTGACAAGATGACTATGCAGCTGTAGGATTATCTCAGTTGCTTTTGCACTCTTCCATTCATGCATTGTCCTTACACTATATCTTTGTAGGTTTGAGATCAACAGACATCATGGGATGAGGCAACTAATTATTCACACTTACACTAATTCCTAAGGGCAATTTGCAGTGGCCAGTTAATCAAAAATGCATATTTTTGGTCTGTGGGAGGACACCAGAGTACCTGAAGAAAATCCCCACATTGAGGAGGGGGAATGTTCTGATATCTGCCCACTAGGGGCAGTCCATGTGCAATTTTTGCAACCACATTTTTTTTTTCTTCCTCTCAACTTTCTGCCAATATGCTAACCTTCAAAGAAAGACTCAGGTCTCCCTTGCTCTCATGGTTTACTTGTATGCACTTTTTTCCCCTGCAGAACCGATTAAAACACATTTAATTTTGGATTAAACTGAACCCTTTTTCACACAACTGTGTTCTTGCAATGCCACCTGTGACCTGGTGGTGTCCTTAGTTTACAAGGTCTGCCAGCTTGCAGTGCGAGCACAAGCTTTGACAAGCTGGCTCTGTAGCTGTAGGGTTCCAAAGTATGTTCTCGGTCCCCTGTGTAAATGTTACTTTTGAATGCTGAGTTGGCTGCTGGCTTTTGCTTTTGTCTGCCGGAGCACTGCATGGCTCCATAAAGGATTCGGTCCACTGTTAAAGCCAGCATTGGAGTTGACAGCAACGGCTTCATATTTGCACTATATTTAAAAGCTGAGTGCTATGATTAGAAAGAGGGGCTGTGATCAGTTTTAATTTCCATTAAAAATGCAATTAAGGAAGCTCGGGCAGACTCCTTATGAAGATATTAAGAATTAATGCCCCATAACCCGCAGACGTGAATGTAATTCACATCGGATTGAGTTAAAGGTAACCTGATTCTGGTAATGCTCTTGATTGACAACACGTTTCATCACACATGCCGTCATTCTTTATCCCTCCGTGTCCTATTTAAATAAAGGCAACATGACGGAGAGGTACTCCGGATGTGGGAGATGGCCGCTGAAAGGTGTCATTTTTTACTCTTTCACACGTGAAGCACATTCCAGATGGCCTAAATAAGGTCTCTCTTGGGTGACTTCATCACCTGAGTCTTAATATGAGGAGGAAGCTGGAAGAAGATTGAGAAGGAGTGAGGTCATTACAGAAAAGAAGTGGAAACTGTCACATTCTTATACTGACGCTGTCCAGTGGTGGAAAGGGAGTAGATTCACTCAGATACAGATAGCCTCAATGCTAATACTCTCTTCATTTCTTGCATCTTTATGCTCCTCTGCTTTAGATCAGTGTTTCACTCGTCTTCAGTGACGCAGAGACGTTTACATCTCCTCAGCATCGGCATGAATGTTAGACTAATTAGAGGCTATAAGACATGGATTTGCACTATTCTTTCCCAAGTAGGAATAATTTATATAATTCTGGCTAGATATTCAACCAGTCCTTCAGGTAGAATTATGAAAGAGCATTTAAATTTAAATTCTGTAAATTTTAGGTTTGAGGTCAGCAGATTTCTAAAATAGCAGTTTATCCTATACAAGACCAGTTTCAATGTGTGGCATGTCGGGACACATTTGGGACCAAGATTCAAAACACGCGATCCACTTCGTCTCCTCAAGATGAACAGAGATTGGTTCGGATGATAAATAACAAACCAGGAACACGTGAAGCACAAGCCTACCAGGAACTAGAAAGTGCAGGAATGTCAGTGACACATTCCAGAGAAAAGGAAGATAAAACCTCAACTTGAAAAGTAACACTTTACCAGCTATCAAGCATGGCGGTGGTAGTGTCATGCTATGGGTGAATTTCACTGAAGAAGAAGGGTGACCTCTTTTCATTTCTTCAATGTCACTTTAAATTAGCGGCCACATTGTTGAAGCTTGTACACAACTAGATTTGTCTGGATAAACTGCTGCAATTGTCAGGATTTTAACACTGTAAAACAAAAATATAGACTATGGACTATATGGACAATTAAAACATAAAATTCACTTATGTACACACCGTGTAAACATAAACAGTTTTTATGAAGTTTTAAATTCATTCACGGGAATAAAAAATATAACTCTGCCTTTAAGACAGCATAATACTGCTATGATAGTAGTGTTTTAAACAGAATAATCAAAAAGGTCTTGTGTTAGTAGTTCAGAGGATATTTAGCTCCAATGTTGAGTCTCTTCACAATGATACAAAAGTGCCAGGTTGAAATTTTTAATTCTGAGCCGTAATTTCCAAATTCATTGATATTTTGGAAGGCTTACTTTAAACAAAAAGACACAAACCGCATCAATCTCTCACACACACATAAGCATCCTAACTTCGATGATAACATATTCTAATAGTTATTTTCCCCCCCATTGGCTGAGGAGAAGAGGAGAACAAAACTTAAAAAGCTGCAAGTCCCCCGTTCATGACTCATATCATCTGTTGAGACGCAGCCATCTGACAGGACTGTCAGGCAGCAGAGCTTTGTACAATAAACCCGTGTGAGAGCTCCCTCAGTCTGATGAAAGGCGGCGGAGCTGTCTGACAACTTGGAAACATTTCAAACTGAGGAGCCCAGATTTATTTATTTTTTTTTCCCCTCATCCATTTTTGAAAATTGGAACTGAAGCATAAGTCAAGCCGTCCACTCTGAAGCAACTTTAATGGAGTTCTTGCCTTTGTATCTGCAAGGCAGACGCAGCGTGTGCACATAGTTTTTGGAAGATTGCTTGTCCACCCTCTTTGAGCCATCCTGTCTTGACTTTTCCCCGTAAACAAGGACAATTACCTGGTTAATGAGTTGAGAGGGGTGTGGAGGGGGGAGAGAGAGCTTGAGTGATGGATACTCTCAATTGGGAAATTAATTTGATAATAATAAAGCACTTGGCAAGATAAATAGATAGCGGTGTGTGAGTCTTCTCCGTGATTGATAATACATAGATTGATGGCTGTCTTAATTAAAGCTGTTCCTCGGACAAAAATGAGGTGGCCTTGATGAGTAGACATAGTTGCAAGGTGAGATAATGAAATTGAAGCAGCAGCTTCTTCACTCCTTTTAAGGTATGAAGACGCCAAGCCTTCTCAGCCAGATCAACTTTGTCATGAAACAAAATATAGTTGACGACAGCTAAGTAGCTCAGTACTTGGAAGTGTGTAAAAAAAAAAAAAATAATAAAAAAGTAAAAAAACATCCACACAAGGTGCCTTTAGCACACCAGCTTAAATTATCGACGCTGAAGGATGCATGAGACGTTGGTTACCAAATTGCTGTCAACTCATTCATCTGCTCTCGCAGCCTTGTGTTTGCTCCTGAAATGATCCACCTTGCATCATCCCTGCACTCGTAACCCCGGCCCTGCTCGGGCTGCCGAAGTGTTTTGCTTAATGATGCACTAGTGGCCTGATTGTTGCATCGAGCAAGGAAGGCGTACGACGCACACATACATTGCACACGGTTACATGGGTCACCGCTGCGGAACAAAGAGTGAGAAGTTTCTCATTTCTCTGGAAAGTTTCAGCCCGTGTGCATGTGGGGGTGTGTGTGGCTTCTAAAATCTAGTGGCAGCAATCATACAGCTATCTCTTATACTGCAGCCTCTCTCATACTTGACCAACTCAATCTTTCTGTGTCTCCTCAATAATCAGAGTGACAGTGAGCAACCAGACATATCTCACCCGCTGGCTCAGTGCAGCACGCATATTGACCTACATATCGAATCACACTCTCCTAGTTTGTGTGATAGAGATGTGGAGGGGGGGGGAGAGAGGGCTGCCTGATTGACAGCTACTTTAGTAAACACATTGCATTGCATGGGGTTTCTGTTTTTGGCCGTGTGTTTACCGTTACTGCTCCTAGCAAAAAGTATTTATACCCGTTGAACCGTCATATTTTGTGGCTTGACAACTGTAATTTATAGGGGGTGTATGTGCTAAACAAGCACAACATTTGGGAAAGGAGAGCAAAACAACACAATTTTCAAAATATTTCCAAATATATGTCTGAAAAATGTAGTGCTTTTTGCAGTGAGCCCTCAACTCTGGTACACTGAAATAAAATTTAATGGATCCAAATGCTCTTAGAAGGCCCCTAATTATAAAAAAAAGAAAAAAAAAAGAAGACGATTAATGTATGTGTAATTTAAAATCAGAATAAAAAAACTGTTCAGGTCAGAGATAAAAGTTGTAGCAAGGACCCAGTCCTTGAACAAGGATTGGGTCCTTGCAATGAAGCACTATCTCAAGCTTTTGAACATCTGTACAAAATAGTGGTTCACCAGAGAGCATCATTCAGATGAACAGGCAGGAGGTCCATGGTAACTCTGGAGGAGCAGCAGGGATTCATAGTTAAGGAGTAATTAAACAATTAGTTCATGCAATCCACAAATCTAGAAGAACAAAGATGTTTCTGGAAGAATTTAGAAGCAATGAGGAGTGTAATTTAGTTTGCCAGGAATCTTGAAGTAGACATAGTTGAAGTTGGTGGGAAGATAATGGAGCTAAATAAAGGAAAAGACTGAAAGAAAAGCGTTTCGAGGCTTGAAAAGGACTAAAAATGGGGCAGAGGTTCACCTTCCAGAAGGACAACATCCCCAAACATACAGCCTAAGCTAAAACGGAATGGTTTTATATCAAAGCATATTCATGTGTTAGAATAAAGCCAGTGGAAGCCAATAAAAAATACAATTAAAAATCAAGACAAGACTCTAACCCTAACCCTTTTCTGTGCACATACAGATTCAATCCAACTTGGAAGTCAACAGAAAGGGTGCAAAAAAAAAGTTCAAAGATTTTAACTTTTCCTTCCACTTCAAAATGATGTGGTACCTTGTGCATTCCTGTCTCATAAAATCAAAATGATCCATTGCAGTTTGTGCTTGACAAAATGCTAAAACATTCAAGGGGTATTAAAACTTTTCCAAGGCACTGTACATCTGCAAAACTGAAGTGTGGATTTACAGTATTTTTTTCTTTTTCTTGCGAGCTGCGTCAGCCGGGAAACAGCTGGGAACACCTGGCTGTCTGAGTGTGTATTTTTATTAACGAGCACAAGTCACCAAACTTTTAACAAATGGCCCCCTTGCACCCTGACGCCCTGAAAAAAAACTCGTCTCGGAAATTAAGCATCTGCATCATAAATCTTGGAAAGTTACAATAATTTGCAATTCACTCCCTCATCAAAGGCAATATTACCCTAATTTATTATCTCCCAGGCACGGGGGGTGCGCAAAGGCCGTGGAGATAAGAGTTTATCAGGAGGGGGATTGATTTTCATTAACTGATTGTAATAAAGATGAACTGCCTGCCGCTCACACTGACCAAGAGCCACACTTTATTGTAATTGGGACAATTTATTTCATGAGCCAGTGGCTCTACTTTTTTCACAGTTTTTTTTTTCTTCCCCCCATTTGAAGCCGCTCCTCAAACAAATTATATATCTTGTGTCTCAGCTGCTGCTTTTGTTACAGCGACTCCTCATGTAGGAGGATGATGATTACAAGATGTATGTGGAGGGGCAATTCAGCTGTCAACAGATGTTGCATCAAATTTAGCTCCTGGCATCTAGGCGGTGCGCGCGGTTGACAGATACCCGCTGTCCTCCTTACAACAACTTATGCCCTGGTTTTTATATTTGGATGGATATTCGTTATCTCTTTCTTAATCTTACAGATTAAGAAAAAGATAAGTTAATCTCACATAACCCTTCCCCGATAATATTTGCCTGATGCAAGTTTTAAATCCAGTCCCTCTTACACATATTCCAGCTGACCTTCTTTCACGTAAAAAAAAGAAAGAAAAGCATTCGGTCTCCATCTTGACACAGTGAGTAAAATCTTCTCGGATACTACATGACTGAGCTTTAAATGAACATTAAATGGCTGCGATTTCAGCACTCTGGCTTTTTAAGAGGAGCCCCACAGTTAACTCCTTCTGAGATGCCTGTTTTTTAAACTATCTCCGTCATAAAACATTTTTAAAAATAACACATTAAAAATGATGTGGCTGCGGAGTTGTTTAAGGGGCTGTTGCACACATATCACAGCTGCAGCACTAAACACGAGCAGGGTGTGAGAGACGTGCTCTGAGGTGATGAGCCCAAGGAGGCTGCAGCATCTGCGTCCCCTGAACTTTCAAGGTCCTTGAGATGCTGGGTGGAGTGAGGGAGCAATTCCTTGTGCAAGGCCTCCCCCTGTCTTCTGAGTGTGGATCAGCACTCCACTCGGTCCAAATGAACTATAAGAAACAAAACCACCCAGTTTGATTTTTTTATTGTAAAATTGGAAAAAAAGGAGAGAACAAGAGAAAAGTTCCAATAACCATTTCTTTTTGACACATATCTTTATCTTACCATAACCATAAAATAAATAAAGTGACAAATTAATAAATAAATTAAATAAGTAGCAAATAAATAAATAAATAAATTGATAAATAAACATCAAGTTACACACTTGACCAGGTAATTAATTATAAAATTATTAAATCATCAATTATTAATATGAAGTAATCTAAGCAGCAAGTATTAAGAAATTTTAACAGGGGAAAAAAGTTTGGTTTCTCAGGCTAATACAGAACACATTTTTTTTATTCATTATTATTTAAATTTTTTTTATTATAAAAAGATACTGCTTTCCCTGTCAGTTAATCCATGCTGTACTGATGCTGCCACAAAAACAGGTGGCGCTCTGCTTAAAAAAAAAAAAAAAGAAGAAAAAAAAAACCTAAAAGAAAAACAAGTTCTACCTGTAAACAGCATTTGTTGTATCCTTCCGGTTTAAAGACTGGTTCTGAGATTCATCATACTGCTGCTTCTCTGTCTTTGTCCACTTTTGTGCTGAGAAACCAGAAAGTTAATGTCTTTATAAAGCGAGTCCCCCCCCTCTCCTTCCCCGTCTGAACCCCCTAACCTCTACGTAACCCAAAGAAAAAGGGTCCTGTGCTGATTTTTCATATTATACAAGATTTCATATTTATAATAAGCTACTATCCTCAGCATTCAAACAATAGGTAAAGAATCATATTGTTAATACGAGCAATACCATATTCATAATCTTCATCCCTCCCGGCCCCCATTGAGCATGCTCAGAAGATTAAAAAAAGGGCACCATGGTAGCATGATAAATATTAACAGAAGAAATGATTTTAAAAACAATGGATGCAAGAGTGAAAAGTATGTAAGAGATCAATTTTAGCTCAATCGCATGCAACTTAATTAGAAAACCATAGAAATCACTACTGCCAGTTCCCTTCTTATAAGCCATTCCCAGATGTTAACGACCTAAACTTCCCTGAAACTCACAGTAAGCACTGTGATCACTGACTGATGCACCTGTTCTTATCTCAAGGGGCCAAACTCTGGCAATATTTGTTTCTCACATTGTGGATTAATCATTCTTTTTCAAATATGTTTTTATGTCATTTTCCTTCTAAGAGTGTGCATCAAAGAACTTAACATAATTCAAAAACATTCCATTTCAGCTCCACCTGTCATCTTTAATTTGCTTTTCTCAAGCTGTTTTCAAGGCCAAATCTAATTTGATTTTAATAATTAAAAAAAAAAAAAACTTCTCTTGAGGAGAAATCCCATGAGAAAGACATATTTTGACAGGGGTTTATAAGGCTCTGGATGGCCTAGAGGAAGCAGGGCATATATCACAGCTTCCTAAAGCTGCTTCGCCCTGACAACGAGCATGGAAACTCACATTTACTCGCCGAGGGAAAGGAGCTGTCTTCTGGCAAATATATAAGAAATCTAACCTTTTCACAGGAAATCTATATTGTATATCATTTCAGAGGGAGCTGACCCTTTTCCTACAGTGGTATCCTATATCACAAAATCAAATATTTCAATCTGCTAAAGAGTTTTCTAAAATAAGTATATTTATAAGACTACGTTTTAAGGAAATCTGGCACATATTTAAAATCTGATGAGGAACTGCAATGGATATGCTTGCATAATTTGGCAATTCATGATGAGAAAAGGCATATGTAACAAAACACTTTCGTACAGCATCTACACACTGCTGGCAGCAGAGCAACGTACAATGAACAGCAGTGAGACCTACTAAGATTCCTGATCCCTCTTTCTTATAATAATAATAACAACTCTGATCCAGTGAAGCAGGAATCACATGAGGATAAAGAGCAGCTGAGCCAAAAGTAATCAAACGCAGGGGTACAGTCGTCAGGATCTGGAGAGTCGCTCTAGTGGAAACATTTTTGTTGTAACCAAACCACAGAGGCAAAGTCATCTCTTTTTGTCTGAAGTCTCTGCAGGACGAGTGCTGCGGTGCAGTGTCTGGAGTGCTGATGTGCCTAAAGTTTGGAACGTCGATGAAATCTCAGTGAGTCCTGAGGGGGCAAAAGGTTTCAAAGAGCAAACTGAGTCATGGAATGGCATTTAAGAAGAAAAAAAAGAGAGAGAAAGCCTCACTAAGAAGAGGAGGGGAGGAGTTAATCAGTCTAAAAGAAGCCTTTGAAGAGAAAGATTTCATCTTAGATCAACTGAATGCGTTTCTCAGATCAGGATGACTCTGGTTTAGTTGATAGATCGTGTCTTACAGAACATGCCGTGGCACGTCATCACCGCACCGGGGCTGTGTGTGACCATCGGTGACGGTAAACTGTCCTTCTGAAGAGGCAGCAGCACTTCTAGGCCTCCTGCTCTCTAATTGATGGATCATTTTGGTCTGAATTTCACCTGCAGTAGCTGTTAATGCCAAGCTGTCTTTCACTGTGTATGAGCTCTAACTGTGCAATTATAATGCGCAGTTACCTAAAAAAACAAAACAAAAACAGCTTAGGTGTCTTTAAATGCAGACTCCAATTTACAAGAAAACCTGGGACATCATCAAATATACAGCTATAGCAAGAAAATAATTATTTAGATAAAAATGTTAGAATGGCCCTTTCTAAGGTGAAGTGTGTGGTAGTTTGGGTATTAAGTTTTCACTTGGCGTCCCAACTGTGTCTTTTTCTTTTTTCCTGTGCTAGAAATCCTAAGCCTGTTTTAGCATGTTTTCATGCTATAACATAAAAATATGTTAAGACAAGTATGAAAACTTTTGCAAGCACTCTATGAAGGGAGACAAAAAGACTCCAGTGAGACTCGGATCAGCTCTGTCACTCAGCTTCTTCGAACTGCCAATGTGACAATCGATTGTGCATTTCTGGCCCCTGCAGTGCCGCTTCCATCTGATCAATATTATCATTATCGTAATTATGTCCTGGTTTAGTTTCAGGGCTCCCTCATCCACTGATGATCCCTGTTAATAGACAGTAACACTGGCACTTTGACGTGAAGGAGGAAAAGTGATGGGAGGGGGCGGGCGTTTCTGCTCTCACCTGCTGGAAGCAGCTGGAGCGGCTTGGCAGTGGGCGAGGGCTCGACCCAAGAGCGACCCAACAGGTGGCACTTTCACCACAGTGGTCCCTGGTCAGATCATCTGCCCTGTCAAGGCGTTTACTAATGCCATGGAATGATTCGCAGTGAAGATAGAGGATTTCAAATTGAACTGAGGTTGGTATTTGTGGTCCTGTTTGAGTTTTTTTTTCTGTCCTTTCTTTGCTTCAACACTTTTGTCTCCCCCTTTTGATAAAAACGTGACTCAAAAACACAAAGATCACGCTTCTGAGATGAAATGCTGGGAATGCTGATGTATCAGGAAAATAAATAAATAAATAAATAAATAAACATATCTGAACATGCCCGACACAATGCCTAACCCATATCTTCTATAGTGCTAAAATAGTACAGCTTCATTTATTTATTTTTTTTATACATTTTCTATTTTTGCTTTTATTCTTCTCCAACCTGGTAGCTATAAAGGTAAAAGGAAACCAAAAAAAAACCCTTGTTCTTTTTTTTTTCAACCTGAAGCTAGTATTTCTTCTTAAGTTTAACTTGTAATATTATTAGTAGTAGTTTGTAGTATTAGTATCATTAATACTATATATATATATCGCTGTTCAGAACAATAAAAATGTTTGGTCCTTTGGTCCCTTAGGGGTGAAAGAATTGCAGTTCTACTTTTGCTATTGGAAACCTCAGTGACCTCCAAGAGTCATAGTTCTGCGCTTGCTGAGAGATGGTGAGAGAATAAGAGAAAGAGGGAAAGAGAAAGAAAGTCTGTCAGTGGACGTGTAGAATTGGTTCTTTTCTCCACTGTTTTTTTTATCTTCAAGTTTTAACCCTCATTTGTCCAGTAAAAGCCACAAGCGCCTCTTTGTTCCTTATATATATATATGTATATATATATATATATATATATGTGTGTATATAATATGTATATAGAAATCTATTTGTTGTTGCTGCTTTTTTGTTTGTTGCTTACTTAACAATTCAAGTCTTAACAAGAAAAAGTTCTGTTGTTCAGTCCCGTCGTGTCTCTTTTCCAGTTTTTCCTTCTTCTCGCTGTTCTGTGCCATCTGTTGCTGTTAAGTCCCCATCGAAGCGCCGTTTTTCCACCTTCCTTTTGCCACACCTCCTGTTACTGCTCTAACCTGTATCCTCTTGTGTTGATAAGTGTTGATATGTCTCCCAAAACTCCTCACGTGTTGATTTTTTTAAAACATATGCTTGCTCTCAAAGAAAAAAAGCTGACCTCCTCCCAGATATCTTCACGTGTGTCCTCTAAACTCTGGGGAAAAAAGAAGCGAGAAGAAGAAACACAGAGAAAGAAGGGAAAAAAAGAAAGGAGCGATTTTAAATTTCACTGCTCATTAAACTGTCAATCTACAGATCCATTTCTTTAAACTTTGGATATTTCAGTATGGCTCCATTATATCAGTGTAATGGTCTGAAGAGACCATTACACTGAATCCGTCTTTGTCAATCACAATGATGACAGATTTTTCCCACAATTAATATGCCCACGATGTGCCCCATAATAAAATCAACCCCTGGACATAGAATTTTTGCACATTCTATGCTTAGCCTTACATTTACTGACAATACACATGAGATTTAAAATGATAGGACAAAATCACAGAACCCACATTGCGAAAAATGTCCCCTGACTTTAAATATCTTGAACCAAAATGAAATGGTTCAAGATAGTTTCCATTTAATTGGAAAATGAATGCATCTTAATATTAAATGCACTTCTGTCATATTTTGGGCCATAAAATATATAAAAAAGTGACATCATTAGGAATAATCTGCTCTAAATATGTCCCCTTTGCATCCATCAACAGTTTATATTTGTGCTTTGTCTGCATAATGCCCATGTCTTTCAAAATGTTGCTAATTGTAGAAGCTATCAGGGTTTTCTTCAAACACAAGGTTGTGCGGCGTGTGCATGTGTGTGTGTGTGTGTATGTTGGGGGGCGAGGTGACATAATTTCAAAGTGGAATGAAATTAACAGATAGCTTTCAAAGTGTATTACCACTATATATTTGAAGATTGCAGCATGCAGTTGCACTCAAAGCAACCAATTGGCTTCAGAAGTCACCCAATGCCTGGTTCACATGGCAAGATCTTAAAATTGTCGGTTGATTTTCAAAACCTGAGAGACCCCAGACATGACAAAAAGAAAATCAAAGCTCTAGCAGTGTGTGTGTGTGTGGTGTACAGCCACACAACAAAAACAACGCACTACACACAAACAGATTTCCTGCATTCAAACACGTAAAAAAACAAAAAACCTGGCTGCATGACTCACCAGAAAGAAACCATGTTTGTGGGCAATTTTTAACAGGGAAAATATACAAAAAAGTTGTCTGCAACTTCCACTTGACTTTCTGCAGTGGCAGTTGTTTCGTGTGCTGTCTTGCGGATTTTCCTCTGTGTTTCCATCACTTTGCTCTCTGATTGGCTACACATCACAGATAGCAGGCTGCATGCTCGTTTGTCCTCAGGGAACACCCCACACGCTGGGATATCAGGCCAAGCCAATCCAACAGGTTAAATATCCCCGATTTGAGGTCGAAGCGCTACTGATGCCCTTCCAAGCAGACTAGATCACCCCTAATACATCGCAGATGGTAGCCATCACGATAATCGGAGTGTCCTTTAGATATTAAGAAGGGGAAAACTGAGTCAAAAATCAGCCTAATTATCTTGCTGTGTGAACCAGGCTTAATTATTTAATAGAGCGCAATTAAATCTGTGCTGATATAACTGGTGGTACAACATGATGATGGCTGTATCATGCTTTGGGGAAAAGAAAACCTAGTAAAGACTTGGGGCCTGGGAAGAATTTCAACTTTCCACAAGACAATAAAACAGCAATATTTTGATATTTAGACGACAAAAAAACAAACAAAAAAAGTTTTGTTTTGTAACAGCCTAGTTGAAGTCAAGCTCAATGGAGAATTCATGGCTAAACATGAATATTGCTGTCTACGCAACTTTGCTCGGCCAATTGAGTAGAGCTCCTGCTTTGTTTGAGATACAATTGAAGCTGAATCTGAATCTATTGCAATAAAGAATAGGTAACAGTTTTAGTAGCCACAAATAATTTTCTCTGGTGTCTAAACATAAAGGCAGACCACACTGTTTTGATTATTTGTAAAATATTTAAGAACCTATATATAATTTTCTTTTCTCTTATTTACGATGCACAATTATAGAATTCATAGAGGGGGGTTGTTTCAAAACAAAAAGCTTTAACAGATAGCTTTCAAAGCTATCTATTAAAGCATTGACAGAGAGCTTTAACATCTGTCAAATGTTAAAGCTCTTTTAACATTTGCTCTTTCCTCTTTCCTTTTTTTTCTAATCTTACAGGATGAAGTGATATTTCCTTGGCCCATCTGTCAGTCAAATGTACCTCATTTCTTTGGTACATCACTGCTCAAGCATGTTTGATACCTGTATCAAACATGCTTGTACTAGAAAGTTAAGGATTTGTAATGATAAAAAAATTCTGCACACATATCTGTGCTTAGTGCAGACTGTAGGTTCTATTTTTACTCATCAGTTCAGATTCTGTAAAGCTTCTTTAGATGCTCATTTTTACATTCTGCTCCCGATCCTCCAAAGCAAAGTCACACTTTGTCAGGCTTCAGTCGCATAGTAGAACGTTACGTTTCTCTTGGAAAGTTTCCCTGACCTTTGTTTGACCTCCAGGACTCTTTTTAAATGTCATTTTTTATTTACATGACAAACTGGGGAAAGGAATTCCTGAAAGGACTTTGCTGCTCTTCTTTATCGCCTTCTCCTGCTTTCTGTACATACATTATTTACAATTTAAGAGTGCTAGGCGACTGTTTAAAGGTACATGGGTGTTGATGGTGAGATCTAAAGGTGTATTCACACTAGGAAAGTCTTTGGGTCCACTTCTTTAGTGTGGACCAAAAGCAGATTTATTTATTTTTTGCTCTTGGTGCAGTTTGCTATAATTGGTAAAGAAATCTATCCCATTGGACAGAAATCATGGTGGTGGGACAGAGCACAGCTTTATGACATAAAGCTAAAAAAAGTACATTTTACATAATGGCTCTCCTTTAAGAGTATTCACACCTGCACTAAAGGTGCAGACCAATGGACAAAATGAACTCTGGTCTTTTTAAAGCAAACCAAATGTGTCAGGAGTGAATACATCCCTAGCTTCGTATTTATAAACCTTTGAGTTTTGCAGTATTTTGAAACAATTACATAGTTTCATTACATAATAAACGGCTCCCACCATTTTCAGGGCTTACCTGTGCTGCTGCAGTGAATACTGAAGGTAGGCTGTGTCAGTAAGGGCGGCTGGCATCCTTCGGTCTCTTTAACTGGACTTTCAACCTCTTCATCCCGATTTGAAAGCCGTTCATGGCCTGAATAGCTGCCTGTGCGCTAGCAGGGTTGTCAAAGCTGACAAAACCTGTTAGGAAACAGATCAAATTTATTAAACTTACAAGAAGAAAGGGTCAGGATGATGCCCAAAATAAGCTTTAAGCCAAAAAAGTAACTATGTGAAAAAAAGAGCTTTTGGGACATGTTTGGAGCTGTTGCTGCCAAAACACATCACACTCCTTTGTACAGGAGACATGTAATATTAAGCTGCTCTGTGGTTTTTGAGGCACATGTTGTAGAGTATGAAAAGCAACAGCCTGTTTCAGTTAAATAATAAAACAAAACATCAGATTACTAATTCTTGCTAACAAAAAAATTCCATTAATGAGTAGATTTGAAAATTGGAAAATAGAAAATAATTACCAGCTAAAAGAGTTTAAGTAAAAGTGCTTAATATTACAGACCATGCTGACCATGATGCTTTGAATTTATATAATTTATTGGGCATGTTTTTACTTTATATCACATTACAGTAACAAATGTCGATATTTTAAACTATATATTAAACAAAAGCAAAGTGAAGTATATTAGTAAAGGGAAACACAAAAAATATATACGTGGAAGACGGAGCTCTGGTCAGATGAGAATAAAAAATACATTTTGATCAACACATAAGATTATACAGCAGGATGCTTTATTTAAACAGAGACAGGAGACTTGTTTTCTGGAAGAAAACTTGTCAGAAGCTGCAAATAACTTGAGACTGGAGCCGAGTTTAACCTCCCAGCATGACAACAACCAAAATAATACAATCAGAACTACAAGGAAATGGTTCAGATTATGGTATAGTAAGTGTATTAGAATGACCCAGTCAAAGTCCAGATCTATTTTTAATTGTGAGATCTGTGAATGGTGAGTTTTCACCATTTTGAAAAATACAAAAAGTTTCAGTTTTTAGATGTGCAATGCTGGTTGGGTATTATTACACCACCTAGCAACAAGACAGCAAGATTTTGTTGTTCAACAAAATATTGAATTGGGGGCCAGAATACAAACGTATGAATATTTTTAAACCATTTGCCACTTCCAACCCTCTTCAAAAGTAATTGCTACTTTGTCTTTGACATAAAATCCCAATTCTCAAAGTGTGTGGTTATAATGGGACAAAACCTCAAAAAGCTCCAAAGGCATGTATGAGCTTTGCAAAGCAACATATTTTAAACTCAGCTAACAAGTCTAGCATGAAACGGTAAAATAAAGTTCAATGTAAAAAAAATCAAACTGACAAGTTTCGAGGTAGACGCAAACCCATCAGCACATCTTCCTCCAAAACTCCCCACTCCTCAAACCTACGCTGAATATACTGTTTCCATCAAGTAGAAAAAGTAAGCTTTCAGATTTCAGGGACCAGAAACGGCATCGGAGTGTGTCTCTGCTTGATGTTCTCCCTTGTGTCTGCGGTGCCATTAGGTACAGTTAATGACCCGTGAAAAAAACAACAGGGGCCTCTGCGCGTCCACAGCCACCTGGGAGAGACTGTGGCTGGCCTTTCTGGATCTGGTTCGGCCCATTAGGGGTGAAAGCTTGGCAGAGAAGATGAGGCCAACATGAAAGTCTGAAAAAAGAACAACGGCAGTGAAAGGATGTGACCTCCTACAAGCCACCTGCAACTAAGCACATTTGGGGTGGTGAAACGAGAGCTGAAGCAGGCACAGACCCCACAGTCTCATCAATTTAAGAGTATTCTCTCTTCCTCATTTATAGATTAATTGTACCAAAGTGCTGCCGCCTTGATGTGAATGTCTATTGCAGCTGCTCGTCAATACTGCAAATAGATCTTCTTTCAGGAGTATCTAATATTAAGCCTCTCACTCAAACAAAAGCATTCAGCACTAGGGACACTTGATTGGGTTTCTGCGGTTCCCTTTGAGTAAAAACAATTGCTGCTCTACAATCACCCCCAATCCGATCCGCCCATGAAGCATCACCGTCCAGCTCTTCAGGTGCCTGTGAGGTGAAGTCAGTCTGCTGAAGCTAAATGACGACTTGAAGCGTGGAGGTATGCGGTTCGGCCTCAGCAGTTGCAGGTATCGACAGAAACGAGCGGTTACAGAACAGTTACGAAGATGCTGACACAGTGCCTGAAGGTTTCCGGGTCAGTCATCTGCCAAAATGAAACAAGGACATTGACTCTGATCGACTGCATCCAGGCCAGTTTGGAAACAATGCACTCGGAGCATCTTTTCCTCGGTCCTCATGCCAAAGCACAAGCAGTCGTCAAGATGCAAATTCAAGTTGGTTTGTCTGGGCGACGATCAATCCTCGCAGTCTGTGGGCTGTCAAATGCTGTCACAGTCAGAATAGGTTATGGAAAAGAGTGTCTTAAATGTTTTAATGTTTTCAAATTAGATTTTCAGTAAGCGATATGAGACATATGCATAAAAGACAATGATCATAACCATATAGCTCAACAAAAACAACTAAACACTTCTTAGCTCACCCCACAAGTTTTCTTTCTCCATGAAATTCAAGTCAGGGAGAAAAGGTCGATTGGGTATTTGGTGAAATATTTTTGTGTTGATATTATAGTTTTCCTGCCGGAATGACAAATCATTTACACTTAACTAAGAAAGTGCAAATGGATCAGTATTTAAAAAGTTCTCATGTTTTAAATAGTACATGATGCTCCGTTCCCAGGTTCCCAGGACTCTTGGAAGAGAAACAGGCCCAAAGCATCACAGATACTCAATGCGCATTGAAAGAAACAAGGCACTTTTTCACATAATTATTCTTATTCTTGTTTCATATCAGTCCTGCACTCTGGTCTAGAGTGCTTGGAGAAGAAGTGTACAATTTTAATTTTATCTGAAAGAAGTGTATTGTTCCATTTAAGTCCTCCAGAAAACCATGTTGTTGTTCAAATCTCCTTCTGTTCACCGATTGACCCGGTTGAAATTTATTCAAAGAAACTGAGCTCAGTGGGAGAAATCCCAGAAAAGAAGACGAGGAAGACGTAGACAAAAATGGATGAGAATCTTGCTCTGAAAACAACATTCAGTGTCTCATCCTTCCTTTGTTAGTGATTATTGGCAACACAGCTAACTCAGCAATCAGTTCACACTACCTGACTGTGTCAAAATTCAGCTCAAATATTCAAACATATTTAATTGACTTCAATTGAGGTTGGATTTGTGACTTCACCACTCACACAGACAGACATTTGTGCCAATTAGCAGTGTAGATAGTTCCCAACAAGAGGACATTAGTGCAGATATTTCCAAACTGGGAATCATGGGTAAAATCTGACAAAAAAACCCAAAAAAACTTGTGGTGTTTCCTCACATTAGCAGTTTGCTTTGGAGATTTTGCACCTCTATTTTTATTTCCATCTTTATATTATCTTTCCCTTTTTGTAAAGTGACTAGCTTAAAAAAATTAAAGCACAAATAAAAATGTCAGCTGCATTACATTCTTAGGCAACCATCAATTGTTGCAACATTACATTTCTATTATTTCTTAACATAATGTTTCTTTCTCCTCACTCAATAAATTCTCTAAAATTAAAGGTTGGATTTTGCACAGCTTTTCAGCGTGAGCTCATGCTAATGCAACAAAAGAAGCTTTATTTTAAGAATTTATACATATATTTACCAACTGTGAATGGATCTGTACATGCAGTTTGTAACTCACCAAAGCACTTGCTCTGGTTGGTTGCCCGGTCCATGAAGACCTTAGAAGAGATGACTGTACCAAAGGGCAAAAACATCTGCATGAGTTCATTGTCTCCAAACTCCTGCGGCAGGTGGTAGATGAAGAGATTACACCCCTCTGGACCTGAGCAGACAAAAAGAGGAACGCATGCCAACTTCTTTTCTCCAGTCCCAGCAAATAATACAATTATCTATTTAACTGATCTTCAGTGGTTTTTAGCATTTTATTTAAGACTGGTACTTGGGTCAAAACAGTCCTAAAGAATAGGTTTGCTTTATGTATACGTTCCTCCATTCTTTGCTACTCAAACTGCAACTCAAAGGCTTGTGGAATAAATTACGAATAATTAAAGATAAAACTTAGAACATCTGCCTCTCAACATGCAGACAAAAGGTCTAATGTTGTATTATACAAAACTAGTCTATGAATTTATAGTAATAGTTTTGGAAGTTAGTCATAGATATGGATGGATGGATCAATGGATGGAACATTTTGACAATGGCAATGGGAATACAAAAACACATTCTCCTTACTACTATTTCTTACACTTTTGTAATTCATGTAATACTGTACTAACTTATTATATTGATACTCCTTAGCAATATCTCAGTATTTCCGTCAGACAGTTTTTCTTTCTTTCTCCTCCTTTTAAACTTGTGCAGCAGGTGTGAGCAAAAAGAAAGAAAGAAAAAAAAAATCACCATGATCCACTTTAAATATTTTTATGAAAGGTGCCCCAGCTTTCCCATTTCTACATTTTCATAACTCTTGTCCCCCTTGGCTGCAGCAGCATGCTTCTTACAGGTTTATTACAATGAATTTTATTGTTACTTATAAAAAAAGAAAAAAAAAACATATGACTATGTTGATCATAAAACCAGAAAATTTAATACAACTGCATTATCACTGCTTTCTCTCTAGCTATACTGCATTTTTATGGTGTATATAATGTATAAGTTACCTCAGATTAGGTGTGAAATGTAATATTGTTTCCTCAACCTTTCCACTCTATTTACCCATTCCACAGAATTGAGATGTGTACACTGTAAAAGCAATATTGGTCTCTCATGCTCATCTCTGCTTTTTATATCCATTACAGAAGGATGGGATGGGTGAAGTGTGAAAGTAATAACGTTCTCTCACCCTCACCTTCTCTCTGCTGCTGCTGCTGGATGACCTGCGGCGGCTGGGGCAGTGTTTGGCCGATGGGAGTCAGCGTGGTGGCTGGGTAGATTGCTGCGGAAAGAAGGCGCAGAGAAATAAAGAGAGGGTGGTGTAAAAAACGAGGGGATCCTGCAGAGAACGGTGTCAAGGATGCTTAAGGTCGATCATACAGGCGTAACGTGTCCAATCAAAGGCGCTCTGATGTCGTGTTCTGATGCACTGTAAACACCCTGTGGTAATTAACTTGTAGCTGATAACACGGCTGGCATTTGTGAGCAGGTGAGATCAAGCAGCGACAGAAGCCTCGTCGTGTCCCACCTGTGTATTGCTGAACGCCAGTGAAAGCTTGCTGCAGGGTGTCGGCGGCGGTGGGGCTCTGGGTGGAGTAGGGCGGCAGGCCATTGGTGTACATCGTCTCCACGGCGGGGTGCCCATTGGGCTGATGAGGGATGCCGGTGAATCCGTTGACGATGGGGGTGACGATGCTGGGCAAGGCGGAGGTGGTGATGTTGGCTGGCGGAGAGCTGAGGCCTGCTGGGAATGAGGTACAACGTTACCGCATAAGGAGCAAACCATTCCTGTGGGCTTATTTGGTACTAAAAAAAACAACAAAGAAAAAAAAAACACTGCATCCAATGCAGGTGTACACAGTCACAAACAACACACACAGACACACATGATATAGTGCCTCCTCTCTCTAATGCAAGGACACGGGTGCGACGTGAGTCTGTCACATATCCGCCGTTTGTCGTGACACATCCTGCAGAATAGCTCGGAAGTCAACCTGTGAAAAATGAGCCTGTCTGTTGTGTTTGCGCGATACCCCGCTGGCTCCTATTGCTCAGGATGATGAAACCACTATGCAACTTCAGAGCAAAAAAAAAAAAGAAAAGAAAAAAAGAAAAAAGCAACCAAAAAAAAAAAAAGAGTGGGGAAAAAAGGAAACTGATGTGGTGTAGATAGAGGCAGATTACAGAAGGAGATTTGCTTGAATGAGCAGGTAGCTTATACTCAAATATGCCTCTTACTTTTATACATACACAATAAAATACAATAAAAAAGTTGGCAGTTTGACAAATGGGTCGGTCGTAACATACATAGTACAAGCCTGACAGGCTGCTGCAGAGAGGTTCATGAGTGGAATCAAAATTGCAAGCATCCTGTTCTCTGCTGTTCAATGCATTTTTAAAAGAACCCCTCGGTTTAGAAAGTGCTTCCAATTATGCCGGGGAATGTCAAAGTACCCATTTGGAGCGGATTCTCACTTTGTGATGGCCTCCCTCTAAAGGATGTTCTTCGTGGCGAAGCATTTTGAGCCAGCCGAGGAACAGCTCCCCAGAGGACCACTTCTCAATCTGGAAGCCCTCACACCCTGATTGGACAGACAACCCAGGTTGTCACGGAAACCCTTCAGCAGCTTGTCATATCCCCACGAGCCGGTACCTCAGCAAGGACCCCGCTGTGAGCGGCAGCTAAACAATCACATAAAACACGGAGTACACCCTGAAATGGACCTGTAAATAAGCTGAGGTGTCAGTAAATACAGCACATATTGTTACTTGTATTATTCTCTACTTATGACTCTTCTTTTTTTTTATTTCCTATGCTCTTTTGTCTTCTCCATATCACTTCTGTCTGAGCGTTTAAGCTATGGAGGACGCTGACAGTTAACAACAATGGCAACCAGGGGAATTTTCTCGGCCCAGTGAGACTTCTTGTGTCTTTTGCAAAGGTTTCCTCTTTTCCTTTTCTTTTTTTTCAGAAGCCTCCCTGCGATTGCATGTTTCCTGCGAAGTTGTGATGAATTAGACCGCAGCTTCAGCCCCATTCTCCTACCAGGACCCAGGAGACCGCCGCTCCTACTTTGAGGGCTGGAGGCAGCTATAGTGTACCCAGACCACACGCACTCTACTGTACCACCAGATAATGTATCCTCTCCATCATCAAGCAAATTCATTTTCCAAAGCTTAGCAGTGGTTTGGGAGCGCACACTTATGTATGTTCACCAGTTGCGACAGTGGAGGAACTAGTACTGTCCTGCAAAAGTAATAACACTGTTTGAACTTTTTCACATTTTATCATTTTACAACCAGATGCTTTTGTGGATTTTACTGGGATTTTATGGTAGAACACAAATTAGCAGATGATTGGGAAGTAGAAGGAGCATTCTGGACCATTTTCAAATCTTTTGACAAAAGACAAAAGAGAGAGGAGCATTAATTTTTCAGCACCCTCCAGTTGAATTTATTGAAAACCAACTCTTTTGGGTATTTTTGTGCAAGCTTTACAAATGTTTATACTGAATACTGTTGAGCTTCCTAATTTTCATAGCTTTTCATCCAAGTTTGCCATATATTTACATCCATCCATCTTCTAATCTATTCGGATCATGTTCCTTATCTCGGAAGAAAAGCATCACCATGGCAGCATCAGTTTTAGTTTTCCACCACACATACTGTTCGACATTTGGGCGCAGATGTTCTAAATTGGCCTCATTTGGCTAAAGCAACATTTTTCACATCTTTGCTGTATCCCCTAACATGGCTTGTGGCAAACTGCCCCTCCAGAGTTACTACGACCCTCTTGGCTGATTCTCGGCTTCATCTTCTCCTTGACAATCTTGCCAGTTTAGGTCAAGAGCCATGTTTTAATATGTTTGCATCATTGCCATCGTCTTTTGATTCTCAGACGATAAACTGAACAGTCTATGATGTTCCCAGAACTCTAGATATTATTTTATAATTGAACCCGGCTGCTTTAGACATCTGCACAGCTTCATCTCTGACCTGCCTGCTTGCTCCTCGTTCTTCGTGGTTTTGCTTTTTTTCTTCCACAACGTTTTTTCTAAAAAATGTCTGAAGCAGTTGGTTACATTGGATTTTTTTTCTTTTTTTTTTTACAAAGATTAATAAAAGTCCTGAATACAATATGTAATATGAGGCATTTCTCAAACTTTTGTTGAAAGCCATCTTTCATTTTTCTATCATGACAAAAAATTCCAACCAAATATTTCTCCTACTCTTACATGGCACAATTGAATAGCAATAAATATGAGAATCTTGTAGCATTGGACTAATGTGTAAAACGAGAGGTATGTTACATTATGTACAAAACTTTACAAGTTAACACCAAGTGTGGCCGTGCCAGCAGACTGGTATTTTTGCCCCTGAGAATTTGTTCATTTTTGTCCACCATATGACATCTTAAAATTGTGACTTGAATGTAAATATTAACAGTAGATGTGTAGATCAACAGATACTAATATTATTGCAGTGCACTATAGCTGAGACTGCTGATCCCTTCCATGCAACTGCTGTTTCAGCACAGCAGTAAATAGAACAGTACAACTTTAACATCTTTCAGACTTTCTGGTTAACTATAGAGAAGAAAAACTCAAATTATTAAAATGGAAATACATTTGTAACAATTTATGTCCTGAGGCACATAATGGGTTTATGATAAAAGGAAAGACAATAACGTCATGGCCATTAAAGCTATGATTACATGTGGAGGCCATTTATGTGGCAAATCATCATCTTTATCCTCACTGTCACCATGTTCCAATGACCAGCATGAGCAAAGCCTCCAAACTTCTCTCCTCAGCTGAAATGAAGAAGTATTTCCTACTGTCCTGGAATGGAAAATAAGACATTTCCATTTTATACCTCACTAGACATATAGTTTTGCTATAGTGGAAAATTGTATTCATAGCTTGTTTACAATGCACATGCAACAGTGCAGATCTACATGCGGCTGTCAGCTTGCACAGCGAGTATTGGTCCGTAATAATGACATGTTGTTTCCCACTTGGGCATGGTTGAATACAAAGCTATTGGGTAGCAGATTATATATTCTATACAGCTGGAGCTTTGCTAAGAATTCCTTCCTCGTGACTACGGCACAAAGGGAGTCCACACTGTGAAACAGTATGGATAAGTGTATGTCACATGCATTTATTTATGTCATGAATACAAAATTATATCCACATTACTGTCGGTTCTTCTGAGGAAGGGAAACTGTTGATTTGCTCTCTGCAGTGATTTCCTCATGGAGCAAGTCTTCGAATATGACAGAGGTATTTATTATGCTAATTACGCATTCAAATCATCGAGGAATGCCATGCCCGTGCTGTAGAGTGCAGTCATTACCAGCACAAGGACTGTCTTTTGCTGGAGCAAGTAATAAGCACTCAAAACAGATGCTTTCATCTAACTGATTTAAAATGTGATGCATTTACAGTCAAGGAGAAAATGTCTGGTGTGAATAATAAATCTGCGTATGGGAGAAAGAGCTTTTTTCAAAGGCTAGTCTGCATACCAATAAATACCATGTGATGTTAAACACTGTCCTTTAAATTTTTACGGCAAATCAACTGGGAAGTAACGCAACATGCATGTTCATTTAAATGAACATACCTGTAAGAATCATAACCATACAAATATCAGAATACTGTATATTCTGTTTATGGTGCATGATTTTTACCACTGCAGCCTTTTACATGTGATAATAAGGCTTTACACATCTGCCCTTGGGACAATAATCAGTGATATGCAGTCCTTCTATGAATCACATCCTTAAAACTGCTCCTGACATTGTGACCCCACTCTAATCTTCTGCTATTTATTATGTTTTTCACTGGCTAATTGGCCTTTTAATCACCAATTCACTTAAGTTAAATGTTTGGAAGTGAGGAGACACGTAAAACATGCAGGACCGAGACTGGCAACCACTGCGTTATTCAAATTTATGTTTATTTATATATAATTCAGGTTTTGTCAGCACACAGTTAAAAAGAAGCAGAATGAAATTGACTATGAAATAAATAATCAAAGAGTCATATCTAAACAGAGAAGAAACAAAAAGAAGCACCACCATTTTTAGTTAATCATTTCCAGTTATTGAGTGGTTATCCTTTCTTTCATATTATCCAAGAAAAATTGTACTAATTTTTAGATTTATTGCATCTTCTTGAACTAATCCCAATTCAGACTTTCTTATTTATTTATAGCCATTGTAAAACTTCACCAAGCAAATTTCTGAATGTATCAATCATTAACACTGGGCACATTAATTAAAAGATGAGGAACTGAAATTTTGTCATCTGTATAAGTGCATGGAGGTTCTCAACATTCTTCTACACATACTATTGTAAAGCTCAGATTTTTTTGGTCGTGTTGACAGAGTGTGTGCCAGGATTGCATGTACGATGATAAAACTCCGAGTCAAATGATGATGGCACATACAGAGTAAAGAAGGACATGATTCAAACCAGAAGCAGAGAAAGAAACACAAGAAAACAAGCTTTGATGCCTGCCTGAGGAGATGGCTGTAGCGTTGCTCCCCCAAAGACAGTGTGGAATACATGTGCATGTGTTAGTAAGGATATCAATGGCTTGTGCACAGGAATATGAAGAAATATGTTGAAGCCTTCACTTTGCCTGCTCCGCTTCTGAGGGCATTATGCATGCAGTGCTGCAACTACAGCAATGTGCCAGACTTTCCGATCGCCGAGGAGGCCAGCTTCTGAAGCTTTGCTGCAGGTGAAAGTTTTTCTTTCACAGCTCTGATCTGAGTAAGGAAAGAGCTGCGACTTTGGTTGTAAAAAGCATATGCACACAAAAGGACAAGGCCAATAACCTTTCGGCCATGTTCAATACCTCGAAGATAATGTCTTTACCCTTGAAGTTACAATTAATCTAATCTTTAATGTGCAATGTGTAGATGTATAGTAGGGGTCGTTCATGTTACTGTTAGCCTGGAGATAGTGAAGCCACGGTCATTATGAAGTGGAAAGATTTATGTTTTAACACTGAGACAAAGGACATCTAAATTAGAAAAGTGTTCCAGAATAGAAATTGTAATAATGAAAACACATGATGATCTCATACACAATCTAATTTTACCAATGGAACCCACCATTGACTTCTTGATGTCAACAATGATGTAAGCAAAGATGTGAGAGGAGAATAGCCTTCGCCACATTAGTTGGTTCCCATTTATCTTATAGTATCAAGGCTGAATCATTCTATTATTATTATTGCACATTAAAAGCTGCAGTCCAACAGTTTTTATCCATTTATCCAGACAACTAGGGGGTGCTTAAACACTTGTTTATCCACAAACCTCCTTCTAGGAGATCCAGTCTCCAGCTGACCTACCTCCTCACAGAGCATCTCTACCCTGTACCTTCCCCACTCAGCTCCACCAGACTAGCAGCAGCAGCAACTACCAAACACATGGTGAAACTACCGAGTATGCTGAGCTTATCCTACCAACTACTTCTCAGTCCAATGCTTCTAATAAAACTTGTAAATAGCATCGTGGAAATGAATTATTGAGTGCTGAAGGCAGTTTTGGAAAGAGCAGGAGCTTCTTAAAGAGATAGAGTACAATTTCAAGGCACGAAACTGCAAAGTCAAATTTCTTCTAAGTTATGTTTTATATTCAGCAATTTTATAACACCTGAAGGTAACAAAGTTACTTTACTGAGCTGCAAAATGGCACTATGTGCCTGAAAATACATAATACTGCCCATTTAAAGCTAAAAGTAAACTCTTAAGTGTTCATCTAGCCAGCTGTTTGCTTCGGTCCTGATCTGATGCATCTCTCCACTGTTAAATCTTTAGAATAAGCAGTCACAAACTTGTTAATTAATCCTTTATTTAATGTAAACCTCCAAACTAATTCTTCCTCATCACTTGCTTGTTTTAAAATTAATGTTTTTATAAACCACATGCCCAGAAGCCACAAAGGACAGGTAGTATTAAGAAAGATCAGCACGTCAAACAGCTCATTAGTTTGCTGGTGTTTGTCACCATGGAAGGGTTCTGCATCAGTGGGTTAACTGTGTTTGAATCCAGGAGGATGTCGTGCCACATTCAGTCTGTCTGTCAGTGGGTTGTCCCTGGCTCTGCAGCGTCTGCAGTACATTTCGTCTAATGTGCACTTGTGCATCTTGTATGTCTTCACTGCAGAACAGCACCATACAGGAGAACATTAGAGCGACTTTGATTACACACTTCTCTCATTCCAAACAAAGCATCCTTGACACTGCGTGTTCTTTGCCACATATACTCAGCGGGATGCGCATTTCTCTCCGTTTCTTCCTTCCTTTTACTGTATTTATCTCTCCCTCCTTTCTCTCTTTCCATATCTCCAGCTTCCCCCCTCACCCTCTCTCTCTCCTCGGTTTTGTTTAACTTTCTTTTCTTCTGCAGCACTCAGGGAGAAGCACCTGGTGAACATTATTTTCAAAAAGCATCATCATGCATCATTGTAAGGATACATTCTCTAATCAGCCAAGCCATCTGGCAAACGGCTTATGCACCATCAAGCCTAAATGCTTTGCATCTGTTGATCGAGTGCATGTCTTTTTTTTTTTAGAGAGACATCCTTAACCTCTGAACCTATCAAACAAGATTTTTTTGTCATAAACATGTTGGTTACTGGGTAATTTCAAAATAAGGTGAAGAGTATAAAAGTATTGATTGATGAGTTTAGATGTTACTTTCAAACTTAACAGAAAAAAGTCAAATACAAACTGATTTTAGAAACATAATTTGATTGATGAGACAACTTTAATGCATAAGTTAAGCTTTAGCCAAAGCGGAGATGCACTCTAAAATAAGATTTGGATATTACGATGAATTATTCCACTGAATCGTGGCAGGCATCCTACAGTCTCTCAGTAGTGTCAGAATTCCTTGCCCTACTTTCACAGACAGCCTTGCCAGTAATGTTATGTATTCCTTCAATGAACTCTAAATATGTCACAGTCAGAAGAAGGAGGTTTGTGTATGTGTGGTGGTGGGGTAGTGTGGGGGGCTAGGGGCATAAAACTCTGCAAACTAGGATCAGCAAGCTGGGGTACCGACTCCTGCAGCTGCTGCCCGCAAAATCAAATGAATGAATGAAGCAAAGGGAAATAACAAATTGAATATTTATGACTAACCTACTTCACCTGCTATTCTCTAACTCACTTTAAATGCCCTTGTAAAATTGTAGGTCTATTCAAAATGTATCTTACTGCTGTTAGGTTAGATGTTTATCCAAATACCAAAAAGCTCTTCTTAAGGTTGCTTAAGAAGAGCAACCTTCTTGTTTAATTAATGTTTAATTAAAATTGTTATTTTGCCAGTCTAGAAATTCAGAAAGCTTTAAAAGTATTCATAACTAACCATAGCATTAAATGCTGATTGGCATTAAATATAAACCTGTCCACCAGAATTAATAAAAAAATATATATTTGAATGTGAAAACAGTATTCGTTCACTGTCTCTTCATTTTTAAGTGACATTGCCTGCTTGTCTAACCCAGTTTTAAAAGCGATCCAACAAATGTACCTCCAGACATTCAGAACTTGTTTCAGGGGCACCAAAGTCCACCTGGTAATCTACAAGTACCATTTGGCATACTGAATCACTTTTATCTAGTAATCCAAACAACTCTTAAACCTAGCGAGACAGAAACAGTGCCTGTAAAACGTATCAACTTCCTTGAATTTTCTTTTTCTTTTCATCGTTTGTACAAATCAATCATGAACAAAATTTGGCTTTTGTGACCAAAAAAAAACAACAGGCAAAAGCCTTCTTGAATGTCAAAGTGAAAACAGATTTCTACAAAATAATGGTAATTAAATAAAAACAGATAGTCAGTCCCGGTAGTCAGGGGATGGATACAAAACTATGTCTGACACACTGAACATCCCCTGTAGTTCAGTTTAATTCATCACCAAGAAATTAAAGGAATGTGGCCCATGTGTAAATATGTCTATATCAGGTCATTTACACAAACTGAGTCACTGTGCAGGAAAAAGTCCAGTAAGCGAGGCCACTAGGACGCCAGTGAGTGCAAGGAAAGAGTTGCAAACTTCAGTAGATGAGATGGGAGAAACTCTGCATACAACTACTGTTGCCTGGGTTCATTACTACTCAAAACTTTATGGGAGAGTGGCAATGAAAAAGCAACAGTTGAAGAAAACTCAGCTAGGCTGGACTTAAGTTCACCAAGAGGTTTGTGGGAAAGTTCTTTGGTCCCCAGACAAGACGCTATGTTTGAAAATGGGGCCAGGTCAGCAGATCATCCAAACAGGTCAGGTTTAATTATTCTTAAGGTGGACATGGTGAAGAGAATCACATACGTCCAAAAGTAGCTTGTTTTTTTGTACATTTGTTGGATATTCATAAAGCCACATTTTGATGATATGATTGATTTGTAAAAGCAATAAAGGGAGGAAAACAGCAAAAGGGGTGAATACTTTTATAGGCACTGTAATCTAGTTCTTGTTTTTTAGTCACTGCATTTGTTTTTGAGTGTCTTTACTTAGTCAATAACAGGTAAACTGGGATTAATTTGACAATTTTAATTCTTGATTGTATTAATAATAATTAGATATTGTTTATTTTTCTTAATTCTTCTCATGAAAATGCCAAGAGATCTGAAAACTTGAATTTCACTTTTCATAAGTTGAACTTTTACAGATGACAAAAACAAAATCAACAAGATTTATTTTGGTTTGAGGCACAGACTCGGTTTTCTATAGACTGCAGCTGGCGAGATGCACTAACAATCCAAGTTGACTGGAGGACAAAGCCTTTCACACAACCCATGCACACACACCGACTGTGCTCCTTGCAGCGCGATTGCACTATCTTCAATCAGCACCATTGTGTTGCAAAAATACAGGTATGCATGCCGAATACAAAGCTCTGAATTGCAGCACTGTCATTGCTTTTACCCATCAAAAATAAGAGCTTCTCAGCAAGACTGAGCTCTGGTTTTAATCACTGTCTTAGATTGATTATGCCTGCCCAAAAGTGCACACTTTGCGCTGAAAACATCAATGTGAATATTTGACAAATGTCTCGTCTTTCCACATACATCACCTAGAGTTGAAAATGATACTCTGCCTGCCTACAACATGTGTGTCTGCTGGTACAGTATCACTTCAGGCACATTTTTTTGTTTGTGTTCAGGTGGAGACGTCTCTGACTCAGTCCTTTTTTTGTTTGTTTTTTGAAGGTTGTATTTTTAAATGTAATAATTGGGTGATTTTTAAATTGGCTGATGATTTTTAAATGTAATAATTGGGAGCAAATGTTTAAATGAATTGCAGATTCAATCTTGCCTTGCAAAAGTGCATGGAAGTATGAGTGTTTTACTGCATATAAAAAAAAGTTAAATATATACATACACACCCACAAATATAAAAGTAAATGTCATTCAGTAAACTACACCTTACAAATACAATTTGTAGACATCAAAAACTATTTTTTTCTTCACAGACCAGGTGGGCAGCTGCATATATCAATGGAGATTAAATTTGTTCATTTTGGAGCTAGGGTTTATTTCTTTATCCTTTACAACTGGACAATGATAGTGATCTCCCAGCAGGTTCCAGTACATAGCAGGTTTGAGTTTCTGTAGCTGCCAGGTTTTTCTGAACCTTTTTTGACAAGGTGGTAAAGGTGGTTGAAAACCTGGACAGAAGAGGCTGTAACATAATGATCCAGAGAACCACATCATTGTTTTTGACTCAGGAAAAAAAAAAAAAAAAAAAAGGAATTTACTACCTAAATCTTCAACATTGAAAATATTTAATATTTGTTAATATTTTAATTAGCTATTTGTTATTATGTTTTCCTCTTCTCTTCATGATCCTACCCATTGTTTTTGTCTTCTGCTGTGTTTTTGGTGTCACTCTCTAACAAGATATGTTTGTGCCTGCACGCACACACGGTCACAAAAACACAGACTTTGCGTTTGAGTGGACAGTGGGAGGGTTACCTACATATTATTTCATGTATGCATGTATTTTTGCCTGTATTCACCCAGTGTAGAACAGAAGAAAAAAAAACAACAAATCCAAGTCTTGTGCATCCAGTTCTTGTTTTTAAAATGTGTTGAAGCTGTTTCTTGCATCACAAAAAATACAAAATGCATATTCATCCCCCTCTGCTTTACTTTTTCCCCCTTCAAATTCTTATTGAAGGTGGGAATGGAGAGTGGGTAGACCCAACAAGCACATGCTGAGAAAGAACACAAATATTTTTCCCGATAAAAAAACACAGCTCAACAATAGTTTGATAAAGTGACGCAGGTTTTGTATAAACTGTATTCCTACGATGACTTTAAAGAGCATTTAAAACAAATCTCTCTGTGCTGCTGATGGCTGTGTCTCTCAGACAAGTAGCTTTAAAGTTACCAAAGACTTTGCAGTAGAAACTGAACACTGCTGAGATGACAAAGTATGAGAGTGGAGCACAACAAAGACTCAGATACTGTATAATTTATTTAGGCTTATGCTTTTGGTGAATGAAGAATCTTGAAGTTTTGCTTTTTTTTTCTAAAGAAAAATGAAACCCTGCTGAATAAGCAAATCTTCGGCAGTGGGTAGGTGTTTCAAAGTCCTTTTCTTCCCACTGTAATGTATGTGCATGGAGGCTGTTTGTTATGGAAAACAAACCCAACTGTATGCAAACCATGCACAAGTGCTTCAGAGCACAAGGTCAAAATGCTACGGGGAAATTAATGCCTTATCTGTACATTTAGTAATTGATGTTCTTTACTCTGTTGCTTCTACTGTAACCCTAAATCTCAGCAGTCACAAACAACATAAACATGCAAATCTCGTCTCACTTTCCCTTTTCCTCCAGAGGAATAATTTTGGATTACCGGTAAATAGGCACCCTTTCTTTAGGCCATGCTGCAGATCTAGCTTGTTACACACACACACACACGCGCGCACCCCAAAGCTACGCACGGCAACATAAACACAGACGTTATTAAAAGACGCTCTGGCTTGCTACCATGGTACAGACATCACATAGAGAAAGGGAATGAAACTGAGTGCTCACCCAGGGTTTGATGAAACTCACCCGACACCGGGGTCATGGGAGTGGGTGGGAGGCTGTTGATGTTGAGCGCCCCCATCTGGTGGATCTGCGTGGCAGGGAAGGCCACGCTAGGCGTGATATAACCTCCATGGGTTGCTGCCATGATGGCTGCCTGCTGCTGCATGAGCTAAAGAAGACGGACACGGAGAGATGGGTGGAGGACAGGATGGGGGAGAAGAAGGTGACGAGGGAAAAGATGGCAATGAAAAATGCAATAAGTGGCCGAAGAATCGGGAGAGGTTGGAAGAAGGGGAGTAAGAGTGAAAGATATCAAGGGCAGACGAGAGGGAGGGATTTGTGGTGATGTTGATGGATGGATAGTGCATGGAAGTGCAGAGAAAGTAGAGCAGAAGAAAAGAAAGAGAAGAAAAAGAAGCCTGTCAACCTATGTTTAGTGAATGTGCCCGTCCTCGCAGCAGGAAGCCTGTCACCAGCTGCAGAAACAATTTAATAGCTGTCTGTTGGGCTCATACAAATCAAGGCATTGACATGTGCACATTATCTCTGTGCTCAGGGGACAGACAAAGTTTGCAGAGTTACAATGCCTTTTTTCCTCATAATTGTCAAACTTCACAATACTTTGCTCGGCTGCATAGAAATGCCACAGTTGCCTCCCACTCTCATCTGCTTTTCCTCGGGCTCATGTTTAATTTTTTCCGATGGATTTGTGATGATTACCACTTGGAGCTTGACATTCAGTCATCACTTAACATCTTCTCTCATTTTATAATTTATTTGGCACATGGTGCTCAAACAAGAGTGCTTTTCTCTAAACACATTTTGCATAAAGAGTAAAGATTTGGGCTTGAAGATTCAACACTAAGCAAATCATAAAAAAATAAAAAAATAAATATCCCGTTACAAAATGGGCTGTCAAGGAATGTGTCAAAGATCAGATCCTGCCCAAACTGTTCTGGTAAGTGGAATTAATATTGACACACAATTCAAATTAGTTTGACTTACAAACATAGTCAGACGATAAATTATTTATTTTTACATTTTGTTACATAGCTTAACATTGCAAAGTATTTCCTTGAAAACAAACACAAAGTAACAAAACTGTAGATGGAAAAGTAAAGTCAGCATTTAAAATCTTTTCTAAATAAAAAATTGAACAGTGTTGTCACCACATGTATTCAGGTCTTTTTACTTTAATACCCCTAAAATATTCTGTAATGTCAATTGTCTTTAGAAGTTACCTAATATGTAAATACGGTCGACTTGTGCTTCCTTCTCAGTATAAATACAGGAACATGATACTGGACAGGATCTATGAAAGTGACACAGCAAACAAGGTGTAATGAGGGGTTAAGTATATATATATATATATATATATATATATATATATATATATATATACAGTACAGACCAAAAGTTTGGACACACCTTTTAATTCAATGACTTTCCTTTATTTTCATGACTATTGACATTGTAGATTCACACTGAAGGCATCAAAACTATGAATAACACATGTGGAAATATGCACTAAACAAAAAAGTGTAAAACAACTGAAAATAGCCCTTATATTCTAGTTTCTTCAAAGTAGCAACCTTTTGCTGTGATTACTGCTTTGCACACACTCTGCATTTTCTTGATGAGCTTCAAGAGGTCGTCACCTGAAATGGTTTTCACTTCATAGGTGTGCCCTGTCAGGTTAATAAGTGGGATTTCTTGCCTTATAAATAGTCATGAAAATAAAGAAAACCCATTGAATTAGAAGGTGTGTCCAAACATTTGGTCTGTACTGTATATATATACTATATATGTTAATTTTGACCGAACTACTATATGTGGAGGAATGACATTCTATACTCCTCTAAGCAAAGCATTCCCACTTTGTAGCATGGTGGTGACAGTATCATGCTGTGAGTCTGCAGTGTTTCAACAGGGATACATGAGCTGATGTCAGTTGATAAGACGGCAAATCAATATTACTGGAGGCTATAAAAGACCTGGGTCTAGGGGCAGAGGTTAATTAGGACATTGACCCTAAACATAGAGCTAGCGCTGCATCAGAAATCAAAACATAATCTTGGGGTGCATGGCTCAAGTGGCACTGCAAAGTATTAACATAATGCTTTTTTGTGTTTTATTTGCAAATACTTTGGAAACCGTGTATCATTTTTCCCACTTCACAATTATCCACTACTTTGTATTGGACTAAAAATGTCAAAATGAAATATACTAAAACTTGAGGTTGTAACATGACAAAATGTGAAAAACATCAAGGTATATGAATACTTTTGCAAACCACTGTATGTTCTTAATGTGAAACATTAAAAACTAGATGGCTTAGGCAAAGAAATTTTCAACACACACACACAAAGTAAGAGTTTAATGCATAAAAAATGTAATTTCCCTAAAAATGCCCTCACATGTCCTTCTCCTACTAAATGGACACATTAGAATAACATTTTTGAACCAAGAGTAGCTCTAGACTCAATTCGAGACCATGTTAGTAATACAACACCTTCAGTGAGTAAATGTCTATTTTCTCTTGCTGGACAATCCCGCAAAGAGATACAATCAATAGCCTTTCACTCCCTCTGCATTTTTGCTTAGCATGAACTGAGAAGTGAGAGCCGAAACCATTTTCCATCAAATGCAGCCCAAGGAGTGTTTATTCATATGCATAGGACATGCTCACATGCACCGCTGCCTTGAACCGCGCTCGCTAACAAAGACACACACACACACACACACACACACACCACATGCATGAAGAGTGATCGAGACTATTTGAGCCTCTGCACTCTGCTTAAATTCTCCTGGTGCAAAAACCACCCTCTGAATGCCTAATTTAGAAAAAATAAAATCCATCACTGTACAATGGCTTTTGCAGCTGGTGAACCACTGGTTTTATCTGGGGAATCAATCTTTTGCAGGCCATGTAGCTGCCCATCAGGCATGCGGACTTGTGTGGTATAGGAATACAAACACAGCAGACCCAACCTCTTGCCCCATGTCTCTGCATCTGTTTAATACTGCATGGCTTGTATGTGTCAGGGGAGCTGCTGATAGCTGTGGCCTGAGATCGCTTCGCGCGGGCAGAAATCAAACTGCGCTGCCACTTGCACTGATGCTAATGATGGCAGTAAAGGTACAGAACGGCTCTCTGGTTGTATTTGCATGTGGACCTGGCGACGGAAAAGCCAATTATTTTTCCCTGAGTGCCCCTGTCAGGTAACCTTAAAGTGGTTATCCTGTTGTAGAAAGCCCATTGTTGGAGCCTCATCCGTTAGCCACATGCCTCGAAACAGTTTATTAATGCCTGTGGTCATTTGCATATTTTATCAATGTGAAAAATGTGAATAATTCCTTTCTACAAAAAGACAAGTTGGACATTTTAGAGACTAAAACTGAAATATATATGGTTAAATCACAAAAATAATTATGCTCTACCAAATAAGTAAACAGAAAGGTCCAATGATGATTTGTGATTTGAGCCATTTTATGTTCCCGTTTCTATTTTGTCACAATTTTGTTCCACATGCTTATTATGAAAATGCTATATATATCAAACATAGTCTGAAAGAAATTTGACTTCACAATTTGCCTCCATCATAACAATGCTTCCCACTATGCCGTTTACAACCATTATTAGGAGCGTTGGACTGAGAAGCAGTTAATATGATGAGCTCATCAGATGCACAGTTTCCCAGGTGTTTGCTAATTGCTGCTAGTCTGGAGGAGATCTGCATGTAAGTAAAGTACAGGTTCTTTAATACAGAGCTTTAATTTGTGAAATCTGTTTTTTAAAGCCAAATGAAAATGCCACAAAAAACGAGAACAGCTTCTACAAAAATATCATTAAAATCTCTTTTCTTGTTTTGTTTTTTTTTTGTAAAAAAAAACAAACTACAATTTTGGTCAAATGTATATACATGCCCAGGTGGTTATTCAAATAAAACCCATCTGTCCCTAGTCAGCCAGGAGCCTTTTTAGTCTTAGTCTGCATGGAGTAATAATCGCAGTGGGAATAAATACTAGCATGACCAGAATACCATCCTCTCTCCCAGCTCCAAATGTCTTAGATAATGTGGCCCGTAATGCCATCTGTCAGATTGTCATGGATAAAAAAAAAAAAACCTCTCACATTAATTGTTGCTTTGTTCCAAAATAAAATCCAGCAAATTGGAAACTCAAGCATGTAATTATGTTGGAATGCAGCGGTTAACACAATCTGACTTCAAGAAAAAGAAATAAATAATCAAAGAGCAGCTATGCCGACCGAGGGAAACACAGTCACTCCGTTACACTTTTCATATGCTTATTTCTCCTCTCTCTGAAATTCAAAGACATTATATTCATAAGACCCCTTACCCCCCTGAGCTCCCCCCTACACCCTATTTATTTATGCACTCCCCGAGTAGATAGAAACCGTCTCTGGTAGAGAATGAGCAAAGCTGAGGAGTCTTCATCATCACACACAAAACCATTTCTAGCTGCCTTTCAAAAGGCAGACCGAAACAAGGGAACAAAAAAAAAAAAAGACAGAGTGCATCCAGATGAAAAGGAGCACAGAAAGTTGCCTGGGCTCCAGCAGCATTCAGTTAGTGTCAGACATCTGCTTTTTTATTGCAACCTGATGGCATTACTCTCCCCTGGTGCTAGCAGGCAATCACCTCTTTATCACATGGCAATTATCTCCGTAGTGCTGCTCTGTGACTCGCCGACTCTTAGTGCTGTCACATGTGACCCCTTACAGCCCAACCAGCCAATAACAGAGAAAAAAACGCAGTGGCTGTGGTGAGTCGGGGGGTGGCGGGGAAGCGTAGGGGGTCCAGAAACAAAGAAGGGCTAGCAGGGGAGCGGTAGAGAGAGGGTGTAAAAGGTTGGAAAAATTAGAGTGTCAAGGAGACAGTGGGTCACAGAGGTGAACTCAAGGGCCACATTTGTTACCACCGAGCCAGCAGGCTGCGTTTCTCAATAGTTTTCTCAGTTCTGATGCACTCCGTAAGAAGCGCGCATGCATTCACTCACGTGCAACGGCTGGCCCCTCGCATGCATAATGCAGAAAAATCAGGTCACACTCACACAGCCTGGCATGTGCATGCGTGTGGGCAGTTTACAGTACAGCCAAATGATGCTGTAATTTGTGGCCATCATTTCTCTCCCCCGCACAGCGTGGCAGTCTGAACGCAGAACCCTCCGACAGGGGGAGATGTTTCCTAATGTGAGCTTACAGCCGTCTTCCTCCTCCCTCTCATCCACCCACGCTCACTGTCACTATTAGCACCAATTCCAACCATTCCTTCTCTCTTCTTGTTTGTCTCATTTTGCCTAATGTATGTTTTCAGGGAGGCGCTCGTGATGCATTTAAATATTAAACATCTCACTTGTTTCATTTTCTTTTTTTCTTCTTCTTGTTTTGCCCTGTGACACACTTTGTAGTCATGCAGAGCTGAAATGTCTGGCTGAAACCATCTCAGAGGATAAGGGGGAAAAAAGAGTGTTCAAATGTGTTTGTATCTCAGAAAGGGAAAAACACAAAAAAAAAAGCTAATAAGTGGTTGCTTTAAGACCTGAACTCTGCGTTTCTTGGGAGAGCTATTATCATTCAACACCAACTCGGGATTGAAACATGGATTCGCGCTCTCTTGCTTTCTTTGGCTGAAATCGCCTTCTTTTGCAAATAGGTTGTCTCCTGTCAGAGCACGCCGGTGTCTCTGCCTGTCGTAAAAATGGCACATTTCTCACTTTTGGCACATGTTGTCAGTGTTGTACCCCTCCTCAATTTGTGTTCAGAGCCTCCATCCTTCCCTCCTCCCCCTCCTGGTTTGACTAAAATCCAATTTACTGGCTGTCAGCTCAACTCTATAATCCTATCCACTGCTGTAGTGGAGAGGTAGCTCTTTGAATTTTACCATTTACTGTATTCACTGGTTATAGCTATATATACCATCTTTCCCCGTGTCTGTATCCTATGCTTCCCTACCTCGTCTTCTCTTGGCCAGTGTGTATGGAGAGTAGGTGAGCGTGTTGTGTGTCTTTGGAGATAAAGTCCTTTTTCTGTCACTGCAGGATTTTCGTCTTGGGGTAATATGTGTAGTTTATCTTGCAGCAAAAAAACATTAATCGTATCACTTCAGCGCACTCTGGCTGCAGGGGAAATCAAGACTCCACAGCATGGGTGTGCATCCAGCTCGAATGAGTCTCACATAAACAAAATCAATGCACAAGTTTTTTTGTTTTTTTTAAATTAAGGCTATTTCTCTGTTACATAACAAGCAGACCAGTGTTTTGATTTATTAAATATGCACAGTAACACAGATGAAATGACTTTACTGAAAATCCATAGCTAAAAGTTGTGTTGAGTTTATCTCCAAAGAGTCCTTCTCGCCAAATGTTTCTGCAGCAACTTTCTGTGTTTTGGTGGATTCCTTACGTTTGGGTCTCCTTGATTCACACTCATAATACAAAAGTGACCGAATGTAATGTAATGGTAACCAATTCTCCCTGTGATGCTGATGTATCCCTCATGCCCTTGTGTCTTCTGCTCCGAACTCAATTTCCAAGCTCCGCTCTTTGTCATATTATATGAATGTATCAGAGAAAGAGAGAAAGAGAGAGAGAGGCTGGGGGTGGGTGAGGGTTGTTGGTGGGCGAACTCACTGCCCAGTGTGCGCAAGTGTGTATGCTCTTGTGTGCATCTCTATGAGCCGACACAGGTCTCTGCCACAGTAAATAAAAGTCATGGCCAACCAGAGCGGTGCACAATGGTCTCCCTGCAGACCGCCACGGCCTCCATCGCCCCTTAAACATTTGCATTTCTCCACATTTGCCGGGAAAGGGCTGCATTTCATGAATGGTAATGAAGGTGGGAGTTTTAGTGGAGAGTGCACAAGAGATGCCCTCGCAATTACTCCAGGATGGTCAATTTGCACATTTCACAGTGGGTCCCACGGCTGTGATATGAAAATGAGGGAAATGGATAGGCCCCCAAGACATCACTAACATCAACAATTAATACTGACATTTTGATACTGCTCATATATATATATACTCAGATAGATGATGAGAAACATTAATTCATACCACTACATTCCAGAAAGTGTATTCTGTGCAATGCATGTATTATTTTCTGCATTTATGCAGCGTCTCCTCACAGATGCCATGCTTCTTTATCTCAGTGCAGGATGGAAAGCTTTTCTTAAATTCATTTCACTGTCCTTCAAGCAGGCAGTCTGCAGGTGTATGCGTGTAAGCTGTGAGAATGGGGGGGTCTCTCCACATGCGCTTTTCTTCAGCAGGAAAGAAGAAAGTTTGTGTACAGATAAGTTGCCTGTGGAATATACAGGGTGAGCCCACAGCATATTGTGGGCCTGGAAAGAGGGGGCAGGGAAAAGCAATGTATGGGTGGAGGGGCATGCAGAGGGGTTCATAGGCTGTCTGAACTCATCAAAGTGCGGCGGTCTGCTGTGTGTGTATAATGTCACGCCTTGAGGGGGTGGGGGTGAAGTGGCAGGAGGGCAGGGGAGAGCTGATGAAGAGGTTGGAGGGTATGGCTAACTAAAGGTGCACATGCCGACATGCTGAGCCTATCGGAGGTCTGGGCGTAATGGCACTGCCGCAAAGAGAAGGAAATTTGTGAGAATTTCTGTAACAAAGTTTAATAAAATGGATTACTGCTAGAATCACAAAGACAAAAATCTATGTCACTGGTGTAAAGTGAAATTTTGCAGAGTTGGAACTAGTTAGTCGTATTGGGTAGTTTACGCAGCAACATTTATATTTTATTCTGATTCAAATGTAATATTAGTGTAACTATTTCAGTTAGTCAAATTAACATAATTAAAAAGAGTTTTTCTAAAATTTAAAACAATCTTTACTTTTGTGACTGTGTGTTTGTAATTGTAAACATTTAAACGTAACAATGATAGCAGTATTAAAATTGACATTAATCAAACCCCATCATTTCAACTCATTAAATAACATCAATGAACTTATCACCTATTTAATGATGACTAGACAATGAGCACCCCTTTACATGTTCACATTTAAATGGGATGCAAATTGTCATCCAACCGTGCGATAAGCCTTAAATCAAAAATACAGAGCGTATCTTGGTTTCAAAAGAAAGAAAGGAACTGGGATTTATTTGGATCTCAGTAGCTCTAAATGTAATAATGTCAGGTAGAAATTGAGGTAGCAGATAGATGGATGACACTGTAAATGCTGGGTATTCAAATTGTAGCTGAAAGACTTTCAGAGCATATGGAGTGCAGGTTTAATAGGTGCTGTATGTGCACGCTGCTGTGCCTGTATGAATGTTTTCATGTAAAACAGTTTAAACGAAAAGCTTTTGTGTTTCAGTAGGGGAAAAGAGCTTGTAATATTTGCCAAAGATAACCAGGTATACAATCGTGAGATGAGGCACAACTTCCATTCAAAGTGTTTGTGAGCATACAGCTTTGCTTTTTCACAGAAAATAATGTATATTTGATACATTTTAATTATGAATACTTCCAAAAAAAATTATCTATTTAATTAATTGTTTCATTGAGTAACAAGTTAAAGTTAGTGTTATTAATTTACTTAACGTCACTAGATATAACTACCTATAGTCCCCAACTGTGCCATGGCCTGACTTATGGCAACATAAATTGCCTTACCTAAATGGCATGTACTTTTGTCTCTCATTCTGAAAAGCATCTAAAAACAATAGTCACTGCATAATAATACTCCTTTAAAATAGGAGTCTTGCTGCTAGCAATCTGGTAAACTTCAAAAACTTAAGTAAAAATTGAAAACTCTTCTGTTACATTTATTTAAAAAGAAATGTAGTATGGCACTGTTCTTAATTCATCAACCAGGATAAGGCTGGTTAATGGCGCAAACTCTGCTTTCGTCTACAACGACGTAATTCATAGCTGGGAATTGCATCACACCAATGTGGAGCGTGTTCCAGTTGAAGGTTGCATTTTCCTTATTTCTTTTGATGCCAACTAATATTAGCAATGCAAGCCAATATTATATTGTTTACCCTTCATATTGTAAATTATCAAAGTGACAGCACTAAAGATTAAATGAGTGTTATATAAAGTGGTCTTATTCCTTTCTCGTCTCCTTTTGGATTTTCCGGACCCATGAAAATTAAACAAAAGGAGATAGTGCAGCAACAATTAAATCAACACATCATCTGACAGCTCATGTTTTGTACTTCTTAAATAACAGTCAACAGTGTCACAATAGAAGCCATGTGTTTCACATATCCAATACTATCTTTTGTAAATGATCATGTTTAACAATGAAATAAAACAGTGACCAAGTTTTCTGCTGTTACAAAGCAAATATTGCAAGACACTGAGAACACTGTCTGTTTTGCCACATTATTTACACGTTAAACTACATCTGGTATTACAATAGTTTATGACGACTGCACTCTGGTTTTCTCTAAATTTGATATTTCTGTGTATCGTGCTTTTTCCAACTCACCGCATGTGAGTAAGAGCTGTAGGTGCTAAAGGGAAGGGCGATGGCAGGATTAAAGATGCCAAACTGCCCCACCATCTGCTGCATACGTCTGATGGTGCGCTCCTTGTCTGTGTCGGCAAACTTGACCACCAAGCTGGAAGAAGCGCCCTGAAGGAAAGAAACGAAGAGGGAAAAAAGAATGAGGGGCTTTTCTGAAAATATCTCCCACAATACTTGACACAGCCAAGAAAAAAACTAAACAAAACAGTCTGTATTACACTGTATTTCCAACCAGTTTTATATGTCTGGTAATTGTAGAAACAGCTTCAAAGTACTGAAATGAAAAGCAACTGTAATGTCATTCTTACTTGAAATGTTTTAGGCTTTCATGTTTATTAGCAGCATCAACCAATATTAACATCAATTTGCTCATCTTCTTCTTCTTCTTCTCCGTCGTTAGTGAAGGAAGTCTTAGTTGCAACATCACTGCTCATTTTTATTACCACAGAGGTTTCTTTTTGGTTTTATCTGACATACAAGAGCATGGAACTATGAAATATGAGTAGAAATACAGTGTGCTTATTGAATGAACAGCTCTGTAAGCAGATGAGAAAACGGGAAGCCTCATTTTATTCCATCATAAAATCACTTGAAGCAAAGCAGCTGCAGTCTGGTTAACACAAAATTTCAATTTGACTCAACTTTCTATTCCTCTTACACAAAACGGCACAACTTCTGATCTACAGGGATCAATGGATAATTTTGTGCCTTTAATGATTCAACTGAACTGATTTTCTTTTTAATGTAACAATCATACAATTTACAACTCTGAGATAATAAACTTTTAATTGACTATTTAATTAAATACGGTTTTCATGAGCCACATTCAGACATGACATTTGTCGTGCACATAGAGTCAAAAACCACTGCTGACCAAACAGAACACAGAGGCTTTTCTTACATTTCTCTAAAACACCTTGCTGATCTTTATGACTTTTGGGGAAATATTCTATGAACTGAAGAGACAAGGGTGAAACATTTTTGAGGGTGTATGTCCTGTTATGTCCTGCTATAACTTAACACAGCATTTCAAAAAAAGATACCAATACTCAAACATGATTGTCGGTTCCTACTTAATGAAGCCATAAGCTTGACGCTATTTCCCCTTCGGTCCACTGGATGATGAAACGACAAAAACAACCCAGACTGGATCCTCTTGATAAAGTTAAACGGTTTACTTCAAAAATAAAAATGATACAAATGTTGCTTATCTACAAATAGATTAAAGAATAAGATGAAAGAGGTAAAAAAAACCCTGTGTGGCTCCACTCCAACTGCACAACTCACTATCTAGCCACACCCTAAAATACTTAACTGCAATTACATATCCAAATCTATTAGAGGACCTTAGTATAGTCTAATATAACAAATTTGTATGCATGAGAGTTTTAACTGGCAATAATTTTTATACTAATAAACAAATTATCATAGGAAATATAAACTTAATTTATCCAAAAGGTCTGAATGAACTAAAACTGAATTTAGGCTTCTACAATGATGGTGTTGGTGTGATTATCTGCGGTTACTTTGCTACTTCAAAAATTGATGGAGAAGAAAGAAAATCCCAAAGGAGAATGCTAAGCCATAAGTTCCTGGGTTAAAGGAGAAGTGTTTTCAGGTTATGTAGATGGACAGGACTCCAAAGCACACCACCAAGTTAATCTTTGAATGTTTAACAAAACTAAAAACACAACTGTAGTCATAAGGTCAAATGACATATTGTAGATTTTGGTAGAGTTGAGAGTAGGAACACTTTTGAAGCTTAATGTTTACTCTCATTTCATTCCAAAACCAATTTTGATGTTTGTTTGGAATCGTTGTGCTGCTGGAGCACCAAACAGTGTTCAAGTTTTGACTTTCTGACTCAAACCGTAAAAAGAAAAGCAATCAGTCCAAGTGTTTCCAGCACTACCAAGTAGTAGTGTTACATTACCAGCATTTACCAAACTGGAAAATGCTTTTACAAATCCATCCTTAAGGGCTCAAAATAACATGATATTCAAGCCAATGGTAACTCTGCGCAAACACTTGATTGGTACTTTACCCTAAAAACTGAAGTGCAATTATCACTAAAGGCACCAGGATCTGTTATGTCTACTATAGCGGTCAATTGTTTCTACACATCTGTATCCAATTTTCAAATGAAATCTTTTGTTTTAAGGGAACTCTTTTCTATCCTGTGATGTTTTTATTCCTTCTTCCCTTCCTGTCAGTGGCTCCAGCTATGCATTCATTAGCAAACTTCATCCTTCATTAATAATCTTCAAATGATTGAGAGCCACGGTTGACCTTTTGTGTACTCCGCCTTCTTCCTGCCCTCTACACCCCAAACTGGCCAATTGATCCACATAAAAGGCCATAATATTACTCTGTTCTGACAGTTTAGAAAGGTTGTGTGTCAAGCATGATAAGAAGCCCCATGAAATTGATGCAAGACTGTCAATAACAGCGGTTGGCCGCTGATATGCCGGAACTAAACTGTGGGTATTTGGGAATGGATGGAGTACAGCAATGATGGACAAACATGTCATTCCAAATGGTATCCATAATGTCAGGTATTAGTAACACCACATTCATGATGTTTTTAATTTTCCCGTCTGTGGTTTTTCTATCACACTAAGGTCTCCAGCTAATAAAGACATCCAGAGAGAGCAAAAGATACCCAAAGACAGGCACTGGACCTTTCGACTGTAGCTTATAGATTTTACGCTCTTCTTCTCTCTTTTCTCCCCACTTTGCTCAATATTTCCTCCCTCCCATCGCCCTCCTCCAGGCTTGCTCTGCTGAATCACAGGCTTGAAAGACTGCAGGTGTATGGCCAGTTGATTAGTTGGCTCTCTGACTAAATGACTAAATTGTCTATTTAGCTGAATGACTTACTGAATGAAATAGTATCTCACTTTTACATATATACAGTATATACTGTATATATTACAAAGTGACATTCAAAACAAAATGATTTAACTCAGAAGACTTATTAAATAAGCATGTGTTACCAGCACGATGTGGTATGTCAAGTTTGTGCAGGTTTAAGTTATACCTTTATTGATCCAGCTTCCACAGCATTTTGAAAAGTACAGAACGGAGCTGTGCATGACTAGAGTAATAATGAGATATACTATAACATATTAAATATTTTAACGCTGTCTCACAGTTAAAAATGTTATTACCCTGCTGGTAATGTGAACTGTATGTTAATTGTATCCTCCTCAAACTTTAAAAGGATAGTTCAGGATTTCTCAAGTGAGATTCTGGTAAAGGTTATTACCAGTTAGCATATCTTATCACTCTCTTTGCATCTTCATTAATGATGCATTCAGATTAGGTGGACTTTGAGGATGAATGTAATGGCCGGTCTAAGAAGGGACCATGACCAAAGCAGATTTCTAGCATGATTAAATAACTCCGATCTAAAAACATAAAATGTCATAGTGGTTAATGTGAATCTTATTTCATGAATTTTTAAAACCCAAGCTAGTTATTTATAATGAAACTGCTGATTATTTACTATGAAAAAAATCAGGCAAGAGTTCATGCCTCCCTTTTGAACTTCCTTAGTGAAACAGAGATCAAGAAAAGAAAATGTAAAGAGTTTATGACCAAAGTAAGGATCTAACAGAAAAAGAACTCATTGTTAAAAAATTATCAAATTGGTTTTAAAAACCTCTATAATACTGCTTACTAGCTTCATACACAATTTCACAGAATGTGTTTCCATTGTCTGTGCTCTGCCTCCAACCTTCACCTCCCATATAAACAGTCATTGGTTTTAGTGTTAGCCTGGGAAAAACCTGCCCCTCCTTCTACGCTTTGCTTTGTCCAGAGGGTCTGGACCATTGGCTATTGAGAAACAATTGCTTTCTGGAGGCGTGGATTCTGTTCAAGTTTTAGATTTTATCCAATTTTGTCCACAGCCATGATGTAGGTAATGCACCATGTTGATGCTATGGAAGCTTAACAGAAAATGCTCAGGATTAGGAAACTTCCTAGAAATTAATTCGCTTGAATGACTTTGTTCACTTCCTACACTGCCATTGGCAAACTACAGGTGGACTACCATTCTAAAGCACAGCGTAAAATTGACGTCATCATTCACAACTTCTCCTTCTGTCCCTTCTAAATACTGAATATGAAAAGAATATGTCTACCTCGAACAATACCTAAAGATAAAATTTGTTGTGAATCAGAACTCTAGTCATAAATTGAATTGAACCGGATATACAATCCTATACATTGTCTCGCTATCTGAATAGTAAGAAGAAAAAAACAAACATTAAAATAGCACTTACTTAATATTAGTGTCATTATATCATTCAGACACTATGACTAGAAATGCTTTGCATGCTCTGTCCTCCATACGTTTCAGAGAGTATGAATATTGGTGATGTATTATTGTCCTTGTAAGTAATCCGGCTTCTGTGTAAATACCAATGCTATCAATTTGATTGTTTTGAACTTGGTGTTGTTTTAACATGGTAGATGTCTGCTTTGGTGTTGGCCCCTACCTACTACCTTTGGCCTCCAATTAATCTATACTAGATTAATGCACCCAGACATGTATCCATTGCAGATGATCTATAACCTGCTGAAAGCCATTTTGAAGAATCAAACATCAAAAATCCAAAACTATCCCTTTAAATTACATGTGGATCATTACCCTAATTATCAGGTTTAACTAATACAAGATAAAAGCATGTGATCAATGTATAGCCTGAATGCATATTCAGGTTGAATATTAGAAATCTCTCTTACAGTTAAAATTACTGTCACTCTTTTGGTAATGTGAACTGCATGTTGATGATGTACCTTTCCAAGAGAAAAGCGAGATGCATAATCTAAACAGATTAAGTTGGAATCTGTGCAGTCAAGTCTATTCTGTAAACACTACAAGACAAGGATGTTCCTCCCCGAATAATAAAAAAACAAGGTTTCTTGTCAACTGACATATCTGGTTATATATTAGCATGGTGTGACATTCTCTCGTAGCATTTTTCTTTTTGCAAATCTTTTCCATTAGGAGCCGAGGACACTGAAGCTGTGCCTCCCACTGGCTCTCCTCGGGACACCTGAATCCCGGAGCTTGTTGGCCAAGCATCCATTGCCACATTTGTTTATCTCCGAGGTTTTTCCATTTAAGCCTGTCAGGGTATCAGCGTGCAGAATCTCCATCGCTATAAAGAGAAGAGGATGGAGTGTGAAGTGAAAGTCTCATTAAATTTTTAAGCTTCCAAGTGTGAGCAGAATCCCCCTGCTGGGCGGCTCCCAGCTGCCTTGAGAGCCACTGAAGGAAGGGGAGTTAAACAGGGAGAATAAAAAGGCACTACAGAGACTTTTTCTGAACCAAAAGGAAAGATGGGCTCTTCAGCAATCATCTAATTGCCAGCAACTATTTTTTGGTGCCTTTCCAAGCTTCACAATTTTATGAGAGTGAGGAAGATTAAGGTTCATTTTTGTGTATGAATTTCATTACTTTTAAATGCATGCAAGCATTTGTGCTAAGAAAAAAAATAGAGCTGGGTTAGTACCACGTCTTCTGTTGGCTCTCTTCTTGTTTTTTGTTTCTATGGAAAGTACTCCTAGCTGAGTGCTTCAGTGTTTAACTGTGTCTCTTTCCTGGACAAAGCAACTGATGGAACCATCTCTGTCTCTGATTACATAAAACTCTTTTAGTTTTTCTTCCTCATAAAAGCTAATTTTTACATTTTTCTTTTTTTGTGTGTGTGAAGGCATGTTACTATGATAGAATTTTTACTCCCATCTGCACTAGAGGTGAAAGCAAATGCTGAGGACACAGAAGGCATGAATACAAATTGTCTTTGCAGCTTGTGACTCAGTTACCACATAACGCACCTCAAATGGAAAAGGTAGAAATAATACTGACAGACTTGTTCAAGCTTAGTTTTAAAATATAGATGGAAAATATCAACAATTGGCAGCAAATTCTGGTTTTGTACTTTTGCTATATTATCATTAAAAGCAATTAAATACGGAGCTTGACGAAACTGCCAATTTTACAGAATATTAAATGTATTTTCTCTGTAATTAAGAAGATTCAAGGGAATCCCATCAGATGATTTCTTTTAACTCGTCTTCTTCTCTTCATTCTCAATCACCCAGTTCTCTCTGCTAAACTAGTCTCAACTTATTTGTTTTCTTTTGTTGTGAGATCACCCTTTTATCATCCTGTGCTTGTGTCAGCTATAAAAGCCTGGAATTCATACGACATGGATATAGAGTAAAAAAAATAAAAAAATAAAAACGAACATGGCTCGGTGGGCTTGACCCATACCATCACCCCCTTTCCTGTCTCTGTGTAAGTCTATCCTGAGACCTACTTTTTACACAGTCTAGCTGAATCTCAGCAAATTACTCAACAGCTATGGACGTAAATGTTTAATTGAGCTGCTCATACCCTGGAATGAAAATTTGTAAGTGTGTGCACACAGTAGCTAATGGTGGCCAAGGGATGGTTTGGAATATGAAGAAATTTCCATTTGTAGCATGGAGTAGTCGGGTGGAATGGAGATTCGGTGAAAGAGATTACACTGACCCTGCTGATGAGATTTAATTCCTAAATTTCAAGAAAGATTTTATTACTATTACAACTCAATTTTTTTATCATTTTGCTAGGTATCAATGACTAAGTCTCCATCCATGGGAGCACTTTTGAAAAGCACTTTAGGAAAGTATTTATAACCCTTGAAATTTTTCACCATTTGTCAAGTTAAAACACAACCTAGAAATTACTTCACTGGGATTGCATGTGACAGAAGAATACAGAGTTGTGTATAATTGTAAAATGGTGAATTCAAAAATAAAATCCAAGGATGATGCCTCTGTCTGGAAGCTGATGGTACTTTGGGATGCTGATTGTGGAAAAGTTAGAACTTTAGATGACACTGCATTACTGTTTGGACAAGACCGCCAAAGCACTTTGAATGTGCTGTAGTGGTCATGCCAGGGGTGCAGGGATTTTAGCATGTTGTTGATACGCACATGTACTTTGACCTTGTGTAGTCTACATATGTGCACTTTCACACCTGTGCATTACTTCACAGCTTTGCGGAGGTATTCCGCATATAAAAAGCTTTACTCTGTGATCTGATTTCAAAAAGTCCCATTGTCAGAGGCTCCAGTCACGGATGACCATTGCTTCTCTATTTTCAGTGGTTGTGCAACAATTTTACAGTGAAGCTGAAGTTCAGTGCACTCTGCACCTTTATTTCATAAATGTATGCTAATGTATGGTAGTTTATAGCACAAATCCCACAGAAACGCCTAAGGTTGGTGTTGACATGACAAAATACAAAAAAAGTTCAAAGGGCATAAATCCAAGGCACTGCATGGACATAGACCAGAAGCATTTTTCCTCCAACAAACACAGAGAACGCACATTACACCCACGTCCTTCTAAATGAAAAGCACAATGTATTCTGCTCAAGTCCTTAGAGCTGGGAAATAAGATCAGTCAGGGAATGTTTGACCCTGGTGAGGAGATGGCAGCACTTCTGTTTGCACACATTTATGTATGCAAAGATCCACATACACATTTGTGTGAATTTATGCACACTCATAAACTCTAAGGAGCCTATGCTCATGCTTTTCGGGACTGGCAGCTGATCTATAAACCTGCCATGTCTGGTTGCGGCGTTAGCATGCAATGCACTTTTACACCTTGGCCACAGCTACTATTGGCCGGACATTATTTATTCTAATCTGTTTGACTCTGGCTATCAGCCATAGCCTTGAAGTGGCAGCAAGTGCAGAGTGCACACACATACGGATCTAGCCGATTTAGTTTAGTGGAACAGTTTTATTAGTCTTTTGTGTGTAAGATTGAGAAAACAGCTTTTTAATAAGCCAGACAATCTGTAGTTTTTTATTTCTTTGTGGTGGTGTTTTTTTTTTAAGTTGCTTCTAGACCTATCTAAAGTTGAGATCAATACAAACTTTAATATTATGCTTGTGGATAAATACTTTGTGTGTGACTCAGCAGTCCCAATCACATAGGATGTGTGCTCCCTGAGTTTTCACAGAGTCTTTGCTACAATGATGGACATATTGCTGTGAATAGCGCTGTCCTGCTGAGGCATAATAGTCCACCGTTGGTCTACTAATCTCAGAGAGGCAGGCAACTATGCCCTCTCCTCCCCCATCCACAGGATATGAGATGCTGATCAGATTTCTATAATCAATTTACCAGGAGCAGGAGGTATAAATCTTGTCCATTCACTCATTCTCCCTCTGCCTCCATTTCTCTCGCCCTCCTGATTTTTCCTCCCCTCCCTTTCCTTCAGCACCCTGCTTATAGTTAGATGAATAATTCAGAAGCCAATGTGGTGAAAGGTGGAGTAAACAAGTCTATTCCTTAATATCCCAAGAGGCTGCCAAAGAGAGACGAGTGAGGGCAGAGCGCTAGCACAGATAGGCTGAAAACTCAACACAGAAGGAGGGTATCTATGGAAAATGGACATTCAGAGGCATTCTTTATGACTAGCAGTCATTTGCACTTAGATTGACTCAAAAGTTGCGCCAAGATGGCACAGCTGGCTTCTAGGAAGCCCCCACTCCACTTTCCCTGTTCCCAACACGCTACAACCATTAATAATGAAATCACACAGTGAAACACAACACCTGTGACACAGGGTCGAAAGAGTTCAGGATCTCTGAGAAGCTAAGGAAAGTAAGACCGGGACAAAAAAAAGAGCATACTGTACTTCAGCCTACTGTATAATACAAGATGTGACTCCCCCGTCCTCCTTCTAAATGTCACGGGGAGTAACTCCTTTCATGTTCTGGGTGCAGCGCCGGTAGCTTTTATTTTGACACCATCAGGTATATAGGGACCATGACTAAACACGAGCCACATGAAAATGAGAGCTAGAGTGTTTTTTTTTGTTTTTTTTTTGCGTTTGTGTGCTCACAGTAAATCAAATGCAGAGAGAATTTAGAGGACACAGTGTGCTTACACAACGAGCAAATGTAATCTCACACTGGAAATCTATTCACAGATTATGCAAGCAGAGCTGCTGATTGATGACTCACCCAAAATTCAATCATGACTCTTAACAGTTTTATCTGGATATAGGTTTAGGGTTTTTTTTAAGTACCTTGGTAATTAAAAAGACAGAGCAAAGGACTTTTGCATGCATCAGTGTTCGCAGATGGTATGCGTATAACTTTATGTGTTCAAATTGCATGGCTTGAGATGAATCAAGAAGTTTACATACACTCAAAGTGAGCATGAATGTCATAGAAATATTCAACTTTTATTAATGTATTTGTAGTGAAAGGAGGGATACTAGCTGGAATAAAAATGTGACTAACAGCTGAATTTTTTTTTTTTAAAAAACAAGAATTGGGTGAACAGGTTGAAATTTATTGTGGATTTTCTCTAATCTTCAAATTGTACAATTAGGCTCAAATATATTCATACATCAGAACTGATAAAGTGGAACCTCTGAATACTGATTTATGTACTGATCCAACAGGCATCTTTTAAGATGCAAACACTTGGAAACATCTCTGCCCCTTGACAATAGTTCAACTTCCATTAAGACTTCAAGGAGAGGCTTAATTGTGTTTTACACAATGACGAGTAACTTCAGTGTGACTGACATTCTGTACGGGAAGCGCTGGCAGAAACAGCGTCACTATCTTGAGGTTTGCAATTAAAACAATGTAGGTTCATTGACACTTACTACTCCCAGCACGTTAAAATGTTAGCAAAATCCTGTAACATTGTTATTGTGGAGATTGGTTGCTCAGAGTATGAGCACCTGTGCCATTGGATGATTCATGTGGCAGATACAAGAAAGGCAAGAGAACACTGGAGAAAATGTAATCTCACACTGGATTTCTATTCAGTGGCAGCAGCATACCATATTCATGCACAACAAAGCTACAGTCGCGAGAGCACAGAGGAAAGGCTAACTCTCTGGGTCGGATACTCACTAACTACATCATATAAAGTCATTTTTGGAGGAAGATTTGTGACTGGGATATCCATTTATTGTTTATATTTGGAAAAATGTGTCTGATTACAATGAAGGGATAATGGCCCTTGCTCTAAAATGGACACTTTCCAGCTTGAATGAAATTTGAAGCGTCCCCCCCTCAGACAAGACAAAATGGATTATAGAGATAAGTTCTATTGTCAAACAAAGCTAAGATTAACATATTTGCCCACTGTGGCAATAAGTAGTTTTGGAGCAGTCAAAATTAGATTTTCATACAAAGAACTAGTGGCACAATGTTTTGTTGTGTTTTGCACCTGAAAGGACAGAACAATGAAAATAAAGAAATCCCTCCACATTCCTCAACTTTACTTTAAGTCAACAAATAGATGTTTGAAACTCAAAATTTCCAATGATACCAAACATGCACATGGTGAGAGTTTCAAACTAAAGAACACTGCAGCTCTCAAGCATCACCATGTTCAAATTATGCACCGTCATAATTTTGATAGTGCAGATCAGAGAACATTCACAGTAAGTTTAACTTTGTGCATCAAACTTATGCAACTTTGTGCATATTGGAAAACAGATTCTTGTTTTCCAATATCACGAATGTTGGATCAACAATCTAGAGTGGTTAAAATAAATAAACATAAACTAAAATTAAAACATTCTTGCCAAGTCTAAGCGTATGTAAACTTCTGAGATGCATTGTAGCTATTATAAGCAATTTTGTGTTTTGTGTGAGTATGTCTGAAAAGAACAGTGCGTCTCTGTTCGTGCTGTACTCACAGGCATGGTCTGGCTGCCGTGCAGGGCGCCGATTGCAGACTGAGCCTCAGTGTGTGTAGAAAACTTGACGAAGGCGCAACCTGGAAGAAAGAGCGGATGCATATCAAACACACACACAGACACACCCATAACCATATTTACATATGTGGATATTTAGGATATTAATAAAAGATGTAGAATTAAATCTGACACTTCAGAAATCACTGGGCATTATGAGGCTCTCATTGCACCGCAAGCTTCCCCCTATTCTGGGCATTAGGCAGGCAGACAAGCAGAAGCTGCAGGCCAAAGATACCACTGATGAAGCAGAAAAGCTTGCTATTTAGCACCACATGCCTCTTTGCTCATATTAAATTGCAGTTAAAGAGAATGAAATCAAATAGAAAAACCATTACAGAACACGTTTTGATCAGTATTCGAAGATGTGAAAAAGACTTGAAAGCTTAGAAATCACAGAAACAATGCTCTTTGCTATAATGTCTTTAAAACGTATGATGGTCGTTGTGAGGAAAAAAAAAACAACAACTCCACAGCTGGACTTTGCTGATGAGCATTTGTAATTCTTCCCTGCCTTTGAACCAAAAAGAAGCATTACAAAACTCAAATCACCAAACAGCCCCCTACATCATTACAGAGAAACATGAAAACATGAGAAGTGATTCTTCTTGTTCCAGTGAAGCAGAGTCAGTCACTGATCCCCCACACTCTCACCCAATTTCATGTCATGTGAATTGTCTGTTTTTTAGTATTTCATCTTTTGTGCCTTATTCTTCTTATCGTCCGTCCTGCTTGACCCAGTCACCTTGCTATTCTTCTCCTGTTAATAGGCACACCACTGTGGACACCAGCCGATCAAGATGTCCATTCAGCTGCTAAACTGCTGCCTGCCTCCCTCCTACTGAGATGTGGATAGGAAAAAGCTTTGAGTTCCTGATGACCTGTACAAGGTCTTTGCTACAAAGGGGTCATGTACTGCTATAATTAGCCTTTTACCCCTCCATACATGGATTGCTGGTGTAGCTGTACCTAAAGAGGGATGGTGGTCTTTCTTCAAAACCCGAGTTCCCTACGTTAGATGTTATTGTGTCTCTTAAAATCAAATTCTAGATACTACCACTTGTTACCATGGAAGGTCATCAGAGATGAGGACTACTAATTATGATACAAGAGGCATCACAAATGAGTTCATGTTAATAAACATATTTCCTTAAGAGTATATTTTTGTGCTTAACAATAAACCAAAATATTTTAATTGAAGAAACTGAAATTTTGCGATTGAATTAATCATAAAATGTCCACTCTTGCAGTTGTACAACTTAAAAAAACCCAGATTGTTTGACTTTTAGTATTTACTGTAATTCTAATAATAAAAATAATAATAATAATAAAAGAATTATAAAATAATATTTGAGAAAGACAAAAATAACTTCAAAATGTGGTATCTTAAATATTACAGATCAACGTCCCTTGGATATTTTTGTTACCATGGTAACAAGCCTGGTTAGGCTAAACCTCATCAGAGCCTAACCAGTTTGACTTCAAACCATAAAAAACATATAATTCCACAACTTCCAAATAATACAGCTGATTTTTTTCAGCAATTTTTTCATTTTATTCTATTTACTTAAGGACAATACACATTTATCAACATAACTGCTTCAATCTAAATGTTCCATTTTTAATATAGGACATTTAAATATGTCCCATATTAAAAATTTGCCTTAGAGGCTCATTTTTGTCACGCAAGAGGTGAAACTTGTATTTCTTTTCAGTGTGCTGTTGCAAAAGAGCTTCAGGATTTAACAATCTATAGACACCAACGTGAAGCCAATAGATCCAGTCAAATATTTTCAACAGGACTAAGATCTTTAGGCTCTACAGCAGCATTAGAATAAAAGTCTGACTATTCGGGGCGTGCCGAGGTGGCGTAGGGGATAGCGCGTCCCATGTTTGGAGGCCTTGAGTCCTCGACGCAGCCGTCGCGGGTTCGACTCCCGGACCCAGCGGCATTTGCTGCATATCGTCCCCCTTTCCTGTCAGCCTACTTTAAAAAAATAAGGGACACTGGAGCCCACAAAAAAACCGGGGGTACAAAAAAAAAAAAGTCTGACTATTCTATAGAATAAATGGTTTAAATCAACCTTAGAAGTGAGTGTGAGTGACAGCATGTATGTTTGTTCTGCGTGTCTCTGTGTTGCCCTGTGATGATCGCCCCTATGATCTTGCAAGGGTTTGCAAGTTTAGACAAAGGATGAATGGATGGAAGTTCAGAAGGACTGCTGTTGGTAAACAGTTCATTAAGCTACATCCTGCAAACCAAAATTATTGGATTAAAATAAATAAATAAGATCATAGATTTTGCATCCGGAGGCAAACTTGGAGAAGCACCATACTGGCTGTCATCAGTGGATGGTTCAAGCCTCTGGGAGACTGCTGCGTTGTGTTAAGATACATTGCCTGTGCAACTCTCACTTTTTCGAATTTAATGGCACATTCTCTTTTCTTTCTTTGACTTTGTTTTTTTACTGAGAATCTGGATTAATTTAGATGATCAATATGAAGCAACATTCTATGTATGTTTGAAATCTTTGATATCTATTTTTTGTGGATAAGAGAACAGATTTGAGTAGTTATTTAAAAGTAAATGAATCCAGATTTTTTGTGGGAAATCCACCAACTTTTCTGAAAGGTGTAGCTGACATCATATTCAATAAACATGACGCCGCAAAGGCATTAATCCTCTTCAACCTTTCTGTGTTTTGTCACTATGCAACCACAAAGTTCAAAACATTTATGTGACAGACTAATACAAAATAAGATATTATTGTAAAGTGAAACAGAAAACTGAAAGGCTGAACAATGAGAGAAATAATCAGAGAAGCAGTTCAGAGGTTGGTGGTGGTAATTCTGGAGTGGGGAAGAGACAAAAGTGGGACAATCTGTTGACGGATTACTTGTGCTTTCTACAAATCCGTCCCTTTAAGGATGAAAGGCAAGGAAAAAAATGCTGTTTTTGAAAGCAGTTTGCCACAAATGATATACAATACAAATACAGTGGAGTGAAAAAGCATTTATCCTAAATTTTGCATGTTTGTTACACTTAAATATTTCAGAACATCAGACCAATTCAAATATTTGTCAAAGATAACACAAGTAAACACAAAATGCAGTTTTAAATGAAGATGTTTATTTATAAGGGAGAAAAAAACAGTCTGGCCTGTTCTCAAAAAGTGATTTATCACCTGATGAATTATACCTGAGTTCACTGATTAATGGCACACCTGTTTTAAATCAAGACTTCAGGACCTACTTAACAAAGGAAGGACACACGGTATTATTTGTATAGATATTAGAATCCACACTCCTTACCATGTGGTTGTGGTAATGCATTAAGTTGTTTGCCAATTGCCAATAAATACCACAAGAAGAAGAATGGAACATCATACCAACTGAAAATTGTGGTAATAGATGTGATGGTTTGGGGCTGTTTTCAGGAGCTGGATAACTTTCTGTGGTAAATGAAACCATAAATATGGAGTCTACCCAGAAATCCTAAAGGAAAGTGTCAGTCCATCTGCAAGGGTATGCAGATGGACCTCAAGATGAACTTGGGTTATGTAGCAGGACTTTTAAATTAGTTTGATGCTTTGAAACACTTCAGGTGTTCAAATATGAAAAAAAAAGAAAAACAGGAAATCAGGAAGGGGCAAACACTTTTCCACATCACTGTATATGAAAGAAGGTTATTTGACAAAATTGAACTTTTTGTCCCAAACTCAAACAATTGTGTTTGAACACACCATTCCCACAGTGGACTCATTGTCCAGGCTTTTTCTGGACTTATGCTTTTAACTAAATGCCTGGTAAAGCTTCTAAGAGTTAAAGTCAACCAGAAGTATTTTCTTTCCCCACAGCTGATCGATTTCTCACACATCAAACAGATCAACAATCTCAAGTCAAGCACTCAGGCTGCATGACCTATATCTGATCCATATGCCATCTGTAATTTACATGATGTCCACGCCCGCACACACACGCGCACCCCCGCCCGCACACACACATATTTGATTGTCAGTCATTGACCTAAATAAATCTGACAGCCAAATCCCCGTCTCCTACCTTTGCTGTTTCCATCAGGACCTCTTAGGACCGTGCACTCCTCGATGACTCCATAGGGCTCAAAGAGACGATAAACATCCTCCTCAGTCTGCTGTTTATTCAGCATCCCGACAAACAACTTCCTGTCTTCTGAAACAAAGAAAGGGACAAAAGGTTACATTATACCCGACCTCAATTATGAAACCAATTAGAGAGCAGGCTGATAACGGGAAACACTGTCATTACAGTGAAAACAATTTTACCACAGGGACAAACAAATATATTACATACATTCAAAGGTTCTGCAGAGTAGCCATTTTATTTATTTACTGAAGCTTGGGCTCAAGTCACACAGTTTATTTCTTTCCCAGGACTGATCTATATCCAATAAAACAGGGTCTGATTCCATGATGTGAGGGCAAGTGTGTGGTCATAGTGTAAGGAAGAAATAAAGGGAAACAATGAAATAATGAAGACGTTACTCACATACTCACCCACACATACATGTATGAGACACAGACCAAAGACAATGAGGGAGTCTTTGGTCATGTAAAAGCAAGAGGGGCTCCAGGCGGCTTCATCCTCCTACACACCAAATTTCACTGGCTGGAACCTACAACTTTTCTTTCCTTCTTCAACTCATCACCTCTCCTCCCCCCGACTTATTCATCCATCTCTTCCCTCTCTCTTTCATGGCTTTCCCTTTTTCCTCTCGCTGATTCCACATTTTTGCCCCTCATTTCTTTTTCAACTGCTGCCCTCCCTCTCTTCCTCTCTTTATCTCTTTCTTACCCTACTAATTGCTGTTGATCCAGAGTTTTTTTGTGTAGCCAGAGAAATATTTCAGCGCACTCTTCAGTGAACAATGGTGTGTCTCTTCAGCGAGCGCCGAGGCCTGGGAGACAAGCCATGAATAACGCTGACTTTTCAATAGATTGCCTTTATGCTATTGAGTCCTGTTAAATGCTGTGGGATCTGATCTTTACCTTGACCCGACACCCTGTGTTTACTGATGTGCTCTGGCACTGTATGATTAATGCTATGCCGTTGTGTTTCTGCCGGCAGCAAGAAGCACTAAAATCTTTTTCTTTATACAGACTGTTTCTCCAACTCTGACCCATAAAGTCACAGCGGAGAAAGCGACGGACTGAACCAACAGCTACTGCTGTGAAGAGGAGGAGAGTTGCATAAATTGCTACCAGTCATATTGACCAGGTTCACTAGTAATTTCTACACACCTGTGCTGTTGTCATTCCTTGACTCAACCCACAAGGCAGTACGTCAAATCTCACAGCAGGCATGGGCTCCAGCAAGGCTTTTGCGACTCGGCACCATCAGTGATGCACCTTTAAAATAATCACCCGTGTCAGAGGATTGTCTAGGGAGGGGCGTCCCTGGTGCTGGCTCCTTATTGCAAGTGGCAGGATCAGAGGCTATGTATAAAAAATGGAAGTGATGCAATGTGACATCTGTCAGGGTGGATTGGAGAGCATTTATCTGCAAAAAAAAAGAAACGCCTGAACTGGAAAATGAAAGGCCAAGATGGTCCATCCTTTTGCTGGAGGGAGAATATAAATTCCGAGGTTGAATCAGGAAGATGAGTCAAGGATGTTGGCGTGCGTGCGTGTGTGTGTGCGGGGGAGTCGGGGTGTGCAAGTAAATAGGTGGGTCAAAACTATACAGATTTTTCCTGAAATAAAACCAGACTACATCTCAGACACAGATCTAGTTCAAATCAGACAGAGAGTAATCTATGTAAACACTGTCATAGTGACTTTTAGAATTATTTTTTTGATCACCATTGAACTTTAACAGCAGCATCACTTTGAAATACGATAAACATCTCTGTATTTTATTGACCTTATGTTGCTAGACCAACACAAACAGGGAAAAAATTGTGATGTAAAAGGAAAATTATAGTTTTCTTTTTTTTAACTAATATGTCTGCAATCTGATGCCCCTAATCAAAAATCTAGTAAAAAAAAAAAAACTTGCTTTAGAAGTCCATCTATGTGTAACTTAATCTCTCCATAAATCCAGCTGTTCTATGAAGGCCTCAGAGGTTTGTTAGAGAATATATTAGCAATAAAACAGCAAGATGAAGACCAAAGAACAAAGCAAATGGGTCAGGGGAAAAGGTGCAGAAAAGTTTAAAGCAGGATTAGGTCAAAAGCTTTCAACCCATCATCTGAAAATAAAGTAAATTTGGCTCAACTGCTAACCTATCAGGACATTGCAGTCCACCTAAACTGACTGGACGAGCAAGAAGAGCATTAGTAAAAGAAACTGCTTAGAGGCTCATTGTAACTATTGAGGAGCATCTGAGATTCATAGCACAGGTCGGAGAATATGTGGACAGGAAAACTCTTAGACATTAACTGCATATACAGGTAAAAGCCAGTAAATTAGAATATTTTGAAAAACTTGATTTATTTCAGTAATTGCATTCAAAAGGTGTAACTTGTACATCATATTTATTCATTGCACACAGACTGATGCATTCAAATGTTTATTTCATTTAATTTTGATGATTTGAAGTGGCAACAAATGAAAATCCAAAATTCCGTGTGTCACAAAATTAGAATATTGTGTAAGGGTTAAATTTTGAAGACACCTGGTGCCACAAACTAATCAGCTGATTAACTCAAAACACCTGCAAAGGGCTTTAAATGGTCTCTCAGTCCAGTTCTGAAGCCTACACAAACATGGGGAAGACTTCAGATTTGACAGCTGTCCAAAAGGCTACCATCGGCACATTGTACAAGGAGGGAAAGACACAAAAGGTTATTGCTGAAGAGGCTGGCTGTTCTTAGAGCTCTGTGTCCAAACACATTAATAGAGAGGCAAAGGGAAGGAAAAACTGTGGTCAGAAAAAGTGTACAAGCGATAGGGATCACCGCGCCCTAGTCAAGATTGTGAAAAAAAACCCATTCAAAAATGTGGGGGAGATTCACAAGGAGTGGACAGCTGCTAGAGTCAGTGTTTCAAGATCCACCACCAAGAGACGCTTGAAAGACATGGGTTTCAACTGCCGCATACTTCGTGTCAAGCCACTGTTGACCAAGAAACAGTGCGGAAAGCGTCTCACCTGGGTCATGTTTTCTGACGAAAGCAAATTTTACATTTCCTTTGGAAATCGAGGTCCCAGAGTCTGGAGGAAAACAGGAGAGGCACAGGATCCACGTTGCCTGAAGTCTAGTGTAAAGTTTCCACCATCAGTGATGGTTTGGGGTGCCATGTCATCTGCTGGTGTCGGTCCACTCTGTTTCCTTAGATCCAGGGTCAACGCAGCCGTCTACCAGCAAGTTTTAGAGCACTTCATGCTTCCTGCTACTGACCTGCTCTATGGAGATGGAGATTTCAGGTTCCAACAGGACTTGGCGCCTGCACACAGCGCAAAATCTACCCGTGCCTGGTTTACGGACCATGGTATTTCTGTTCTAAATTGGCCAGCCAACTCCCCTGACCTTAGCCCCATAGAAAATCTGTGGGGTATTGTGAAAAGGAAGATGCAGAATGCCAGACCCAAAAACGCAGAAGAGTTGAAGGCCACTATCAGAGCAACCTGGGCTCTCATAACACCTGAGCAGTGCCAGAAACTCATCGACTCCATGCCACGCCGCATTAATGCAGTAATTGAGGCAAAAGGAGCTCCAACCAAGTATTGAGTATTGTACATGCTCATATTTTTCATTTTCATACTTTTCAGTTGGCCAACATTTCTAAATAATCCCTTTTTTGTATTAGCCTTAAGTAATATTCTAATTTTGTGACACACGGAATTTTGGATTTTCATGTGTTGCCACTTCAAATCATTAAAATTAAATGAAATAAACATTTGAATGCATCAGTCTGTGTGCAATGAATAAATATGATGTACAAGTTACACCTTTTGAATGCAATTACTGAAATAAATCAAGTTTTTCAAAATATTCTAATTTACTGGCTTTTACCTGTACATGGCCATTATGGAAGAATGGCAGAATGAAAGTTATTGTTGAATGAAAGTCACAAGAAGTCATGTTTGTGCAGAGTAAGTATTATGCGGGTGAAAATCTTGGTCAAGCAAACAAAAATCCCTATAATATTTAATCTTTTACATATAGGTCAAATATTTTCAATTAATGATCTAATTTAAATCAAAACCGTTGTGAAAACAAGACAGAAAAAGTTGAAGGGGGTATAATAGTTCTGTGAGGCATGGGACCTTTGGAGTTTATCGGTTCTCACTTTGGTTGGCATTCCTTTTCAAGTGGGTGTGAGAAGTTATGAGTTAATGCATGACCTTTACCAGTTTTATAGGAGGTTCTCTCTGAGAATCACAATGTTAACAGCTTCCATGTGGCATGGTTTAAAATACGACGCTGCATCCATCCTGCAGCTTAAGGATTGCTAACTGGAACGACACCTCCAGCTAAATGGAATAATATTTATAGGACTCGTAGTATAAAATGACCAGTGGCCACTATATATCATCTACCTGTGTAATATAGCTTCACAAAAAGCCTGAGACACTAAAATCCTGATCAGCCCACTGTCCTTCTGTCTCATGTCTGAGAAAGATAAGAATCTGAAACATATTCAAGAGGCCACTGCAGTGTGGGAAACCGGTAACATTATACAGATATTGTTCTTACATTATTTAGCAAACAAATCTGCGACTAAGGAAATTGTGGCAAGCATGTTCCGGCTCATAACTCAGGCTTTAAAAACCGCTGAGCAACTCGCAACAACAGATGATTTTGGAGATCTGCTCCAGCCTAGGATTCTGCTCTGGCTGCTCTCAGCTAAACGGCTTCATTGGAAATTTATGTCTCTTTTTTTCGTTCATCGGCGTTAGACAAACATTAACTCATTTATCAACAACGCCGCAGAACAACTTGTGTGCTAACAAACACAAGCAGAGGGTAAAATGCCTACAATAAAGTGGCATTTATTGCCACTTTATGTGGACTTTACATACATAAGTATGTAAAGTCCACATACTTATGACAAGAAAGGGAGAGAAAGGGCAAAAGAATGTTGAATAAAAAAGTTATAACAAAGACTTTGATGGCTTAAAAGAAAGGGTTAGCGATAACAGCTCTTTCATCATGACCCAACACGAGTTCATGCCTGTCTGTTAACTATCTGATGACTCACAGTATTGACTTTTTCTTAGAGCATCTTCAAAATCCACAAGAGCAATGCTGATGAGTACTGGTACTAGATTCAGTTTTATAACTTGTTCTTAGTGAACGTGCAAAGCACTTTGTCCGAATAAGGCATTTTCTAAAATGTACAAAATTAAAGGTAAACGGCTGCTACTTCACTTTCTGCGTGTTATCAAAACATATTTTTGTTACCTTTCACTGTTCACACAAGTCGACATGAATTTTATCCTAAATTACCATAAGACAACTTTGAAATATTTAAGATGAATTATGATCAATTAAACAATTCAGGAGTCCAATAAGCATCTGCATGTTCACTGAGAAAACTGTGAAACATGCTGACATTAAGATGCCTTTACAGATCACCGTGGCGGAGTGTATTCTCACATCAACAGAGACACTCTACCGCATCCCCACTGACACACTCATGCTACCATTATGTTTAATTTACACCACAGGTGCTTGTTGGGAAAAATAAATTTCAAAATATAGAGAAACATATCCATGCTGCTTATTATATGTTAAAAATTGTACTCTGGTCTCTTTTGAAAACACAACCTCGTGACTAACTGAGATGCACTTATAAATAAATAAAGTAGATGCTTAATATCTTTCAAACCAAAAGAAGAGCTATCGTGTTAATTAAGGAGCTGATGCTAATTTATTTTAAAATATTGGAAACCAAACTGTATCACAGCAACATACACTGCCTGGCCAAAAAAAAAGTCGCCACCTGGATTTAACTAAGCAAATAGGTACAAGCCTCCTATTGGATAAATACTGCATAGGCGATTACCTTTCAGCTGGCAACAAGTTATTTAACCCCAGCTGATGCAATGAGTAACTCCTCATTTCTTAAACAACCATGGCAAAAGACACATCCTGTGGTCGTGGAAAAGACGTTAGTCTGTTTAAGAAGGGTCAAATCATTGGCATGCATCAAGCAGAGAAAACATCTAAGGAGATTGCAGAAACTACTAGAATTGGGTTAAGAACTGTCCAACGCATCATTAAAAACTGGAAGGATGGTGGGGAACCATCGTTTTCCAGGAAGAAATGTGGTCGGAAAAAAATCCTGAATGATCGTGATCGGCGATTACTTAAACGTTTGGTCAAATCAAATCGAAGAAAAACAACAGCAGAACTCAGGAGTATGTTTAATTGTGAACGCAAAAGCATTTCCACACGCACAATGCGAAGGGAACTCAAGGGGTTGGGATTGAACAGCTGTGTAGCCGTAAGAAAACCTCTAATCAGTAAGGCTAACCAGAAAAAAAGGCTTCAGTTTGCTAGGGAGCATAAAGATTGGACTCTGGAGGAATGGAAGAGGGTCATGTGGTCTGATGAGTCCAGATTTACCCTGTTCCAGAGTGATGGGCGCATCAAGGTAAGAAGAGAGGCAGGTGAAGTGATGCACCCGTCATGCCTAGTGCCTACTGTACAAGCCTGTGGGGGCAGTGCTATGATCTGGGGTTGCTGCAGTTGGTCAGGTCTAGGTTCAGCAACATTGTGTGCCCAAAGAATGAGGTCAGCTGACTACCTGAATATACTGAATGACCAGGTTATTCCATCAATGGATTTTGTCTTCCCAAATGGAACGGGCATATTCCAAGATGACAATGCCAGGATTCATCGGGCTCACATTGTGAAAGAGTGGTTCAGGGAGCATGAGACATCTTTTTCACACATGGATTGGCCACCACAGAGTCCAGACCTTAACCCCATTGAGAATCTTTGGGATGTGCTGGAGAAGGCTTTGCACAGTGGTCAGACTCTCCCATCATCAATACAAGATCTTGGTGAAAGATTGGATGGAAATAAATCTTGTGACACTGCAGAAGCTTATTGAAACAATGCCACAGCGAATGTGGGCTGTAATCAAAGCTAAAGGCGGTCCAACAAAATATTAGAGAGTGTGACCATTTTTTGGTGTCGACTTCTTTTTTTGGCCAGGCAGTGTATTATTTATGGCAGGAAGGGAAGAATCATGTTTTATATAGTGTTCTTATTATATGTTGGTATCACCAAGCCAAAGCTTTAAAAATATTGAGCCTGCCTCAAATTTATAACTGGTGTGAGCGTCCCGTACACAAAGGCTACAGACCTCGAAGCAGCTGACTCAAGTTTGAGTCTCGTCCTCGGTTCCCCCCTTCCCCCTGCCCCCTTCCTGTCAGATTACTGTTAAATAAAGGCCACTAGTGCCAAAGAAAAATCTAAAAAAATAAAATAAAAAATGTAAACAGTGCATGTGTAGTAACAGCACATCCATGACGAGTCTAATACCTTTGTACAACAGTGGATATAACCTGAAATCTTGAAGGATTTCCTCCTCATTTGAGTGTCCGTACAACATCTGCACCACGCGTATTACCCTGGGTTCCCTGATTATGCCAGAGACCATTAAGGATTTCGGACAGTCAGCTGGGACTTACTGAGTAACAATGAGGCCGAGTGGCAGTTTTTTGAACCAGGGGAACAAAGAGAGAAAAGAAGAGAATGAGTAAGAGAGGGGAGGAGAGACAGAGCAGAATGAATGGAAGGGAGAGTCAGAGCAATGAGCCCAAACTCTAAGTTGCCGGGCATATAGTCCTGCACTCCTTGATAAGCCAGGATGTATGAAAGAGCTGTGCCACCAGAGCTGGTGAATCACTGCCAGCGGTGGGGAGGATGAGGAAAGGGCAGAGCACTGAGAAGGAGAGGCAATGGAGGGGGGATGAAGGAGAGCATATCAACTACTTTCGGCACTCACTGGTTTTCAAATTTCTCTTCTCTGTCTGTCTTTTTCACAATTGTTGCAACAGTAAGAGAACGAGGATGGAGCGGGGGAGAGACAGAAGGAGAGAGAGAGAGAGATATTGTGACAGAACAGGGAAAGCGTGTGCTATGGAGAAAACGTACTTGTCAGAAGGATGGGGAGGTTGCTATGACAACCACTTATACAGCGTGCCGTCAGTCATGTTTCATTGGAGTTAGGAGAAGAGCAGATGAATGAAGGGAGGAGAGGAGCAGGGGAAGGGGTCATTTATCCGTCTGTCTGGCGAGGTGGAGTGCAAATTTGACTGTCATCCTCGCAGATAAGGACAAATTACGAACAATATTAGCTGGCTAATAAAAGGGAACAATAATGAATAGATAAATATATTAAAACCAAATGAGATAGCATCCAGGCAGAAACAAGGGGCCCTGAGAAGCCATCCGAGTTTTTGTCATTTCAGGGGAGAAAAGATAAGAGCCAGAAAGAGGTGGCGGGAGGGGGGAGGCATCCGTATTAAACCTGACTAGTGTAGCGTACTTCCTTGAATCAAGACAGAAAGAATCCAAATCAGCTCATAGTGGGAAATGTTTCAGCTTCCTTTCCCTCCATCGTAAGCCTATTATACTTCTTCGATGAGCAGGACGCCACACAATAACAGTGTCAGCATGTGTTCAAGCAGAAAAAACATGGACAGAATAGACTGAAATTAATTAACCCTACGAGATCACAGTGCTTAGCCAGTGGAATTTAATCCAATTTATTGCATATAGTGATCTAACTAGGGTTGTGTTTGCATTAATGAGACAGTGCGTTTAATGTGTGTGTCCGCAAATGATTCAGAGCACATGGACGCACTCGGAATGCTCTTTCCTTCAGTGACAGGAGTTTCAGGGACCAACAATGTAGGGACTCTGAGGTTTGGCACAGCCGTAGGGTGAAAAAAAAAAAAAAAAAAAATCAACCCCAGCCAAATTATCTCTTGAATGATGAGGTCCTTTCCATGAACCGCATTAGCCCCAGAGAGAAGACGGCCACGTTTTTGTTGTCATTACGCTGTCTGAAATTACCCGGATTTAAGGTTCCACTGGCGTACAGCTGAGTAAGAAAAGTGGGTAAATAGTTTGTTTACCAATTTCTAAACCAAATTAGCACTCCTGTGTGGGTGCATTGTACACTCAGCTGTCTTTTGAAGTTTGCATCCTAACCCACTGAGTTGACAGCACAAACCGTGAGGCCTACCATGCGCCCGCTTTAATGAGGTAGCTTATTAGTGCTGTTTTCTTCGCAGCCTCAGAGATGTTGCTTAGATACAGCCATGCAGAATGAGGAAAAGAAGAGGAAGAAGAAAAAAAACAATGCTGAAGTTCTGAACAAAATTCCATCAAACAATACTCCGTGATGTGCAATTCCCCAACTTCTGTAAAAACCTATGTGTAAATATACATGAATGTTAAACACATGCCTCTGAAGGTTAAACCACAACATCAAGAACCTTGATTTCTATCCATGTCCTCAGTCTATATTTCAACTTTGACAGATGCTCTTGAACAGCGGACCTGCTCCTCTAACTCACGCAGCACCTACAGTGACGCTGGCTTGATTTCATGTCATAGTTTCATCATTTCAGTGTCAAGGCTGCCCCTTGCTAGCTCAGCTGTAACCCTTCACAAGTCTCCGGCAAAAATGCCACGCAGCAGCAGATGCACAGCCTTGAGAGTAATGCGGCAGAAGTTACAGTGCATTGCAAAAGGATCTACATCACTTCATTTTTTTGCCACCACAAACTTTTATGAGAATTTTAAGTGACAGACCAAACAAAACGTGAGGCAATATTTTGAAGTGGAATGAAAATGTATTCTTTGCAAATTAAAATCTAATAAAATGTGGTGTACTTTTTTATTCAGCACATCATGAGGCATGTCTGCTCCAGCTTTGCACAACTAGAGACTAAACCTTCTGTCAATTTATTGCAGAATAGTTGAGTAAGATTGGAATGTGATTGTCTGTAAACAATAATATTCAGATCTTACTTGGATTTAGTTCTGGACATTGACTAAGCCATCCTAATGGCTATGTATGGGGGCTTATTGTCCATGTGGAAGGTTAGCAGATGCTAACCTTCTCACAGATTTACTTCCAAGACTGCCCCACATTCATCTTAATCGTCCAATCAACTCTAACTAGTTTTCCTATTTCAGCTCAACAACAACAAAAATCCTCACATTATGATGTTTCCTCATGGTGAGCTTAAGTTGACATAGAGTGTTTTCTGCAAGACATGTTTTGCAAGTACTCAAAAATTTGAAAAAGGTCTCCTCTGATCAGCTCACCTTATACTAGATGTTCACAGAGTCCTCTGCATGCCTTTGGCAAACTTTAAACACGACTTCTTATGGCTTTCGTTGAATAAGCCAGGCTCCCAAAAATATCAGGTCTGTGGAGTGCACAACTAAAACTTGTTTTGTTAACAAATTATCTGACCTGATCAGTGGATCTTTGCTGTAGCACCAGTATTACCATGGGCCACTAGGCTGTTTCTTTTATCAATGCTCTCTTGCCCTGACTGTCAGTTATGTGGACAGCCTTGTCTTGGTGGTTTCCAGGTGCACCATATACCTTTCATTTTTGGATGATGTTATCTGAAATGTTTTAAGCTTGGCATATTGTTTTATAACCTAACCCTGCTTTGTACATCTTTCCACGTCTTTGTTTCTGTCCTGTCTGTTGTGTTCCTTGTTCTTGATGAAGCTGTTTGTTCACTAATGTTATCTGACAGACCCTCCAAAGCTTTTAAAGAACATCTGTATTTAAACTGTGACTGAAATACACACAGGTGAGCTCTTTCCAATTACTATGTGACTTCTGAAGAGAACTGGTGACAGTGGACTTTATTTAAGGGTATTAGAGTCAAAAGGGATAAATGTAAAGGCATCCATAAAAATCAGATTTTTATTTATGTAACTTTTTAAAATCATGCATCCTTTTTCTTCAACTTCATAATTAAGTGATACTATATGTTGGGCTGTCACTTAGATGCCAATGAAATGTATACAAGTTAATGGCTGTAGCATGACAAAACTGAAGCCTCTTCCCACTATGCAATCTCGTGTCTGTCTTGTTGCATTAGCAAGCAAATACAGGCACTTTGTGATCTATATTTATGCATCATGCAAACATGTTACATAAAATATAACATATTCAGAGCATTAAAAAAATGCATGATCATATACTTAGGGTTGCAGATATAAGAAAAAAAGGGCACATATAGAAGCACATAGCCATTGGCGTACAAGAAAAGAGATGAAAAAAAAATCCTAAAGACAAACATCTTGGCAAAGAGTAGGAGGTTCTGGTTGGTTATAGTTGCATCACGGGCCCTATGGCATGTTAACTGGGCCAAAGAGCTTAGGACCAAACTGCAATGTTTTAATGAACAGCAGCCTCAAAGGAGAAGCAAGCTTCTGCATTCCAACCATACACATATCCTGGATGCACACCAACTAAGTTGATTCCATCTCAGAGAGTCCAGTGATCATGAATTCCCTCTGTGCCTCCTTCAGACACAATGATGGATATTACAAATGACACCTAAAAGACTTAACCGCAAGTCCCTGTGCACTCGCACATATTTGTACACGCGTATAAACAAACAAACAAAAAGATGCACATAAGGCACAAGGACGACCTCCTGACGGTGTCACACAGCCCGTCTCCGGAGAAGGCCAAAGATTTTATGCATCAGTGCGATCTAATGGCCTCCCCGTTCTCCGCTGTTGGCCTGGGGGAGATTTCAGCGCCACGTTGGCCCCCGCTGGAAGCCTTGAACATACAATTACAGCCCTGTGACGTGGCCCTGCCTTCTATTAGCTGTAAAACCTTTGGAGTGTGTAAAGGTGTGTAGGTGTTGCTGTGCACCCTCTTGGTTTCTCCTGAAGTCATCGTGCCGTCCACACTGGCATCGCACACCCCCTCCTCAGAGCGGTGCAGCCGAAAGGAGGAAAGCCAAAGGAAAAATTACCTAAAATATATTATGCACACCATATACGGCTCAGCAAATTCACTCTCGATATGATAACAAATGTGAAATATTACTCAGAGCTTTGTGTTGACTTCAGTGCATTACGGCTGTGCTCATAAATCCCGAAGCTGCTGTGCAACATGCACACGTAGCTACTGTACATAAACATTTACAGTATGACAGTGCTATTTATATTGCCTCCCTTCATAATATCACGTGAAGGGCAGTTTGGCATCCATTATGTGATGGATTTTTCCTCCCCACGCATTTCCCTCTTTCCCATTTTTTTCCCCTATTCTTCCTTCCCTTCCAGTCTCTTTGCGTACAGTAAAACAAGCTTTTTACCTTTGGCAGTATTTAACAAAGCACTAGCCTGTTTCTTAATTATTTTCTTCGCACTCCATTGACACTGATTCATGAGTGTAACGTTGGACACACCCCCTTGGCCAGCCCCTCCAACCAACCTCAACCTCCCATCTTCTCCACAGTTTTTTTTCTCTCATATTTTCTTGCTTTCCATTGCCTTGCTTGTAGTTTCCTGTAACTTTCTCGGTTACTCTACATTTTTCACTTACTCTGTATCAGCATCTCCATCTATCTTTCTTTGCAAGAATACGCTCATGGCTAATAGCTTACCTTCATGTTAATTCATTAGTCTTTTGATTGTTCTCAGGTAATTACCTTCTTTTCATAGAGTGCCTTGCAAAAATGTTAATAGCACTTGAACTTTTTCAGGTTTTGTCATGTTACAAGAGCAAACTCCCATCTACACTACTGGGATTTTATGTGATGGACATAGATCTGTTGACAGCACAGCTATTAGCGGCACACTGAACATCTGGCTATTATAGAGTGGTGAAAAGAAAACCTTTAGAGGTCCTGTTAGTTAGTTCCCCACAAGAGGCTAACTGAAGGGAACTCAGCAAATGTGAAAGAAAATGCACATTAACTTCTTCAAAGTGGAACTTGAAAAAGGCTGCAAAAGACTCAAGACTAGGGTGGAGATTTTACATTCCTGCAAGTCAAACACCTAAACATATAGGCTTTGCTACAGTGGAATGGTTTAAATCAAATTATACTCTAGAAGGGCCCTGTCAAAGTCTAGATCTAAATTTAATTGAGAATCTGTAAAACTAAACAATTTTTTATTTTTTAACAGATTTTAACAGATACTCTTCATCCAATCTGAGTTTGAGCTGTTTTGTATAGAAAGATGAGTAAATAATTCAGTCTCTATACGTACAGTACTTAGCTATTAGAGACATAACCTGGTCATTGCCTTTTTGTGCAAATCTGCTAGAAATTTTTTTTGCTTCCTGCACAGACTGGGCTTTCTCCCCTTGATTTTCATTGTCTTCGGTTGATTTTTTGATCAGGCCAATAACCAAGCAGAAGGAGAAGTTGTTAATGACGATTTTCTGCACCGTCTTAGAAATGCAGTCTACCTGTAGTTTTAGCAATTGTAGTGGAGGAAGTGAACAAAGCCATTCAGTCCAAGTTGGCCACCCTTCTAAATATTGAATTAACATCAACAGCCACCCTGTTTGGCCATGCACTTCTCTCTTCACAGTGGAGGATGGTTGTTTACAGCGCAGGGAGTTTGCAGTAAGCTTCTTAGTGTTGAACTGGTGCATTACATACATCACAGGCAAACATTAGCGATTGGGTAAAATTTAAAACCTCCACAGAGTCCACGCCTACAGGAAGCAATTGTTTCACAACAGCCAAGAGCCCAGACCTTTTGTACCAAGCAAGGTGTAGTACAAGGGTCTGGTTTTTACCAGGGTGGTAAAGACATATTCCAAAAGGTTTCGTTCTGCAGCTTTTGTTAAATACAGACAGTTGGGCTGAATACAAAAGCAGGGCACACTTTTTGAAATTTTATTTATAAAAGAGAAAAAACATGTTGGTCTCTTTCAACTTCTAGACTATTGTGCAAATTCAAGTAAAACATGTTGATGTTTTTGTGAGAAATATAAAAAAAAAGTTCAAAGAGTGAGACTATTTTGCCATAAACATCCCTATTCTCATGCTTATGTTCCAAAGTTGCAGTCAATCTTAACAAAATTGCAAAATATTACAACACGTATAACAAAAAGCTAAAAATATATAAGAAAATCTGAGCGTGAGCAATGATAGCGGGAGGGAAATGAACAGGATGAGGCTTAGCATATATAGAGCAAGGGGCAGTGTCCAACTCCAGCTTGAGGAGAGAGTGAGGATGTACCAGAATACTGGCTATCTCTGGGAAGCTTTGTCTGCCGGAGCAACTGAGCTGGCCGATGACTTTGCTGCACATGGACAAAAGAGGCTTACAGGCCACCCTGCATGTCAGCTTTCCTTCCCAACCAGAAGTGTGCGTGAGCTGCAGGGGAATATAGGTTGCACTCGAGCGCTCACCTGACTAGACCTCGCTCAAAGTGGATTCAGATTTGTTCGGTATGTATATGACATCAGCCGGGAGCTTGGGTTTGCATAAACTCCGGAGCAGTGCAAAGCAATTCTTTAGTTAAAAAAAAAGAAAAGAAAACTGCAGTGATAACAGTTCTGAGATGGAGAGGGGGAGGAATAATGTATGAAGCGATGCTGCAAATGCAAAAATAAATACATAAGCCCCAAAGCACGTCAGTCGTGTACTTGTAGATTTATCCATTTCTATATTATTATTAGGTGCAGCTGACTTTAGATAGGAGGCGAGATGTGAGGTGCTAAACTTAGAGCTTCTCCACTCTCACCGCCATGTGATTTTTGTATGCAGTGCCTTTGTAGCGTTGATGTGACTGCAGGGGGAGAGCCTAACCCTGTCAGTCATTCTGACAGCCAAGCTTTCTAATCTGCTCTCTACTGGTGATAGTGCACTTTAATTAGGCTACAAGGTCAATCAGCATCGTTTCTGAAGATGTGATTGTACTGAAAGTTTGCCATAATCCAGATTAACCATATTGTTCAAAGGCAAACAGTAGTCCCTGTTCTTGGGTCCTTTTAATCCCAAACTGTCTGAATAATTATATTTTGTGTCTTATTTTTCACAAAGCTCTTTACTTGAGTACAAATTAGATGCACCAGGTTTCAAGTACATAAACTAATGAATACACTGTAAAGTTTTGAATGCTCAGGAAAATAAATATGACTGACAACTGGAGGATTCACTTAGAGTCATAATTAAGAACACGTTTTTTGAGTGTCTATTTGCCATAATAATTACAGTATCCGCTTCAACTACTTACCTAACTTACAAATTCATCTTAATTTGAAATAACTCAGACAAAAAAAGCTTAGTTTGGGCAAATGTCACTAGAGGAGAAAAATTCTACAAAAAAAACATATATATATATATATTTTTTTTTTTTCTGTCAAAAACGCTTGCTTTGCACCATATCAACCTGAAGTGTGTGTGGCTAAAATGCTGAAAATTTGTCTCATCTGACCAAAGTATGTGTTAACATTTGCGATGGTGGGACAGAAAAAGGTATTCTCCTCATATCAATCCCAGTGAAACTGGTTAACATGAAGAGAAGGGCCTGCAACACTGACTGCTCCAACACGGGTTTGATGTTCGGAAACAGTGAAGTTTGACAAACATAAGAAATTAGGAGAGAGGCAAAAGCTTTATCACATATACCACTGTATATGTATTTTATAGGACTTGCTTAGGGGTGCGTTAATCATTCCTGCCCTGCCAATGTGTCCTTTCCCCTTCCACGTTACCAACGCATCAGACACTCCTTAAGTTTGTATATATGCAACTATATTTGCATATATACTATAACAAGAAATAAGGTCTCATTTATCCATGGAATGTTAATGTCATTCAATTTGTGTTCTTCATGCCTCCATATTATTAAGATGTTAATAAATTAACATCTTGTTAATTTATAGGGAATTTTGCTGAATTTATTGCCATCGTTTTACATAATGCGTAAACTGCACAGGTCTATTTATTGATAAAGGAAATCATTCATTGTGATGGAATACATACATTTGGGAGATTAGTTTAGAACTCTAAAGGAACCTTTGGATTATAAAGCAGTACATCTTCTCTTTTGCATGCTTAACGTCACACTGCATGCTATAATGTTAAATATTTAAGGTATGAGGCTCTGCAGAATTGAACCTGTCAAGTTCCAGACTGGCATTAAGCTGTAAAAAAGAGTGACTTTGTTCTTTCATGAGCTTAGACCAACTATCAGGCAGATGGCCTTTTCCTCCAGCTCTATATCTCCTCCTACCTCACAATCTCCCTTTCTGACAAATCTAACAGTAAGCGTTTTAATTCCCACTGACCTTTACTGATCTCACTCAGGCAGTTTTCTCCATTGCTGAGGGCCAAAACAAATCGAAATTTAAATTCCAGTTCAGAATAATTTAAGGTGCCTCTTTACATACGCAGCCTAAACTTTTTCTGTTCTTTGGAGATGGGATGCTGAAAGCTTTCTCCCACATCCGTGGGGCCGTGAGATCACATTCAGTGTGATGCGACCATGTGAGATTGGAAAGATGGGTGAGGACGGTGAGTACAGCATCCCCCAGTCTTCACATGCGTGCATGCACGAGAACGTGAAGCACACGGAGCTCACACTGGCACACCAACGTGCTCCGGCTTCAGTACACTGAACACCAGAGGGCTTTGTGTTCAAGGCTGAGAAATGCCTTGTCAGCACGCAGCACATGGAAAGCTTAGAGGGGAGGAAAAAGCTAAATAATATAAAAAAGGAAGTCTGTGATGAAAAATGCATGGAGGGGAGAGGGTGACAGTGGCTCCCCGTACGCAGCTGTCTGCTGGGAAGCTCCAGTAGATTTTTACGCTCTTCATCCAGCTGCCTGGAGTGACAGCGTTGCTTTCCCGACTGACCACACAAACACATGTCTAATATGAAATAAAAATGTTACAGCTATACAAACTGTGCATGCACCCTTTGACAGTGGTGCTTTTTGCTCAGAGCTAAAAAAAATAACTTTAAGCGTTATCAGATGGAAATAAAAAAGAAAAAAATGTGACACTATTTTTTTTTAACTACAGGTGTTGAAAAAAATATGAAGATACTAAACATTAACATTAGTCTAGTTGTGTCGATAGTAACAAAACCAAAAGCATTCCAAGCAGATAAAGAGAACTACAGGAGCTCATTTACAAATATAACTTTATGATTTTATAAAAATGGATCAGATTTTACCTTCCAAAAAACAAAAATAAAACAATGAACCCAGAATCCGTCTGAAAATGCTTTTGTAAAGCTTCTCTACTGAAGCTTTGATAAAAAGCTTCAGTAGAGAATGTCATTCTGTAAACAATGACATTGATTTTCTGTGCTATTTTGGAATTGTAGACTGCCTGTAGTTTTAGCAATATAGAGGAGGAAGTGAACAAAGTCATATATTTTCAATATGTATTGCATATTGTATTCCATAAAAACCTAGAGTCAAAACTGTATAATTTGGAGAAAATAATATTTCTTAATGCTAAAGCACAAAACTCATCACTAATCACCTCAAATCTTTAAAAAGGACAGCGTATTTAATAGAAATGTTTTGACTCGATTTATATAATTGATCTTGCACCCTTACACACACACAGTACATAAATTACCATGACTTGCACAGAGGACAAGTTGGGGTTCAGTGTCTTGTTCATTAACACTAAGCTGGGATTGAACCATCAACCATCTGATTTACTGGTGACTCGTATAAAGGATTGCTACACTTTGATTATCACTTTTCCTGTTATTTTAAACATTTGTATATTTTTGTGCTTCTATAAATTGCAACATTTTTAATTGAAGAAAATCAGTTTAGATCAGGTTATTGCTGGTAAAGCATCAATTTACTTGAAATGACTCTAATGAACAGTGGATAAGAGGGAGGAACAGTAATCCACTGTTGGAAAGGTTGGAGAGGTTCAGTCTCGAGTTGACATAAGAAATAGATTCTGATGTTTTTAAATCTGATGCAGATAAAAGATCAGTGTGGTCAACAAAATACAGAAAAGCTGTTTCAGAAAATGTCTGTTTTCTGTTTACATGGGAAGTTCACATGCAATCATATACAATCTAATTAAATTCATTTTATTTAAATAAGCACAATAGAGTCCAGGCCAATTATAATACAGTTTTTGCTAATTCTAAATAACTACAGATACAATTAATCCTAATCCTAATTTTATCCACTTCATTCTAATTCAATCTTAAAATTATATGAATAAATTAACATACATTCTAAAATATTCTTCCTTCTATAAAACATCCTCTTACAAAATAACTACAAATGACAACTGCTTTACATAAAATAAATGTATGGACTATATGTAATTGCTACAACAAGATGCATATACATTTCCCAAAACACTGGAATTGATGAATACTTCTTTACATTCCTATATTTATTAGAAAATATAATCAGAAAAGCAAGGGGATATATTTGAAATTTAAAACTTTTTTATGTGCATAAAAAGAATAAAACAGGGGCTCCTCGTTTACAGAAAAACATTATGAATACTTCATAGTATCTCAAACTCAATGTAAACAAGCAAAGAAGTAATGAACATATATCAGCAACATATTCCCATAACTTCATTATCTAATCAAAAAAACATTTAAGTGCTTCATTTATCCTGATTGAATCCCATTAGAAATGTTATCAAAGGACAAATAAACACTGGCAATTTCACTGGGCTGTGAACTGCAGACCGAAACTTAATCCACAACCCAAGACACTCATCTGAAACAAATATACCAATTGAGTATCCACAGTGCCTTGAAAAGTATGCATGCAACTCGAAGCCTTTCACATTGTGTCTCATTACAACCAAAAAACATTAACAGGCCCACATAGAGTAGTGCAGGGCTGTAAATTTAAAGAAAAAACAAACAAATGCTTTTCGGTATTTTTTCCACAGAAAAATTTGAATTAGTATCTTTTTGCATGCAAATCCGTTGACTCTGCAACCCATAAATAACATCCATTACAACCAATTACTTGATGGTGCACAGATTTCCATTTGTGAGTAATTAAATTTCAATATGAATGAAGGTATTGTTTGAAGGCAGATGTTTGCTAGGCCAACATTAGTGAACAAAAAAATATGAAGACCAAACAACATGGCTGACAAACAATATCCCAAGCTGTCAACAACTCAAGACCCATTAACTCTTCCATCTAAACCAAAAGACTGGGTAAGGACATATTAGATTAGACAGAGAAAGAGCCAAGAGATCTATGGTATGTTTGGAGGAGCTAAACTCAGGTGGAAGCCTGAGCTGGATGCTTTTAGCATTGAACTCCACCAATCTGACCCTAACAGGAGAAAGCTCAAAGACTGCCTTTGCAAGCCGCTCCAAAGCCTTTCGGCGACACATCAAACATGTGGAAGAAGGCATTTTGGTCAGGTGAGACCAAAATAAACTTTAGAGTTTAACTTCTAAATGTGTGTGGTGGAAATCAACACTGCACAAATCTCTGAACACACCATCCCCAGGAAAAAATATGGTGGTGGCAACATCAAGTTGTAGTGATACTTTTTCTTAGTCGGACAATAGAAGCAGATCAGAGTTGATAGGAAGATTGATGGAGCAATACAAGGCAATCCCGGAAGAAAACATGTGAGTGTTAGCAAAAGATTAGAGGATGGATTTTTTTAAAAAAAAACAGAGTACTGTGTGTTAGTCTATCACCAAAAATGCAAACCACACTGTAAGATGACAAACTGTGGAAAAGTTCAAAGGGCATGAATACATTTGCAAGCCATTAACTGCTTGAGTGTTCTTTTTTTCCCTCTGTCAGACATTTGGCTTCATGATTAGTTTTCACAGAGAGCCCACTGATGACTCATATCAGACTGATTTTTACAAAGTTTTTCTTTTGCAACAGAAACAGCATGTCACCCTCCTCACTCTCCAACTCCGACAGTGTTAATCTTCAGCAGACAACCATGTTGACAGAACACATTAAGAAGCTTTAAGGGGGAAAGGTTAAGCATCAACACCAGAACAGAATTTTAAATGGTGAACTAAACCTCTTATAGGATGTTGAGTTGTACAAGCAAAGGCCCATACTTGCTCTTTCAAATATCCCCTTTTAAAGCTTGTCAATATACACAGGCTAGTTGTCCACCCTCCAGGCTTTATGTCATTTCCCGGATCCTGTCATGATGAGGCTGGCTCGTCAGACAGCGTACAGCCATGCTGTGCTACAATATGATTTTAATCTTCTTAGCGTTTCATCAGTACTTTATCAATTCTATCACCTTGTCTACAGGATTCTGTTATTGAGTAAAATGACTGTCAAACATCAGAGATGGGGAGTGTCTGCACTTCAAATATCAATAACAGCTGTCAGCGTAGCCCGGTGTGTTGAAGGATTATCTAAAATCAGTTTGTTTAATGCATCATTTTAAGGGCAGCTGCTCTGTCTCTGATAAGTTATTGTGCACACTAGACAATTAAGGATCCCCTGAGACTTTAGCCCAGGGGAGCAGCCACTCACATCAGGGATGCTTACAAAATAGGAGGGGAAAAGAGAACTGGAAATCCTACAATGCAGAAACAAAATGTAGCCCATGAGATGGTCAGAAAATTAAATATATTCAAAGACAATAAAACAATCAAATATGTCAGATTGTTTGTATAATTAAATCTTCTGTACGGTTGACAATTATTTTGAATAGTTTGAAACAATATGTGAACAGAAGATGCCAAATGTTACCATTTTGATCCTCCATGCTTGTAGTTATTGTTGCTATGATACCGAGTTCGCCCGAGATTTCAATGTTGAAGTTGAGAGTGACCAGGAATATACTTAGTTGAAAAAAGTTTATATACAGAGTAAGAAAATACACATAACATATATTAAATCAGACTAAACACTTCCTGTTTTAGGTCAGCTAGGGAAGCCACAACTACTTATATATAACTTCCTGGCTAATGTCTGGAGATGATGCTTCAATATGTCCCTCCATCAAAACACAGAAGCAACATCCAAATGTAACCGTGATTATGATAGCCAATCCATGTAAAATTATTTGTTTGGTTCTTCCATTTAAAACAAAAAAAGATCTATAAAATAAAATAACTGTTCTGTTAACAAAGACCAACTGTTATTAACTAGAGACAAAAATATGTATATATTTTCCAGCTCAAGACAATGAACTAAGAAAGGAGGAAGACATGTGGCAAAGGCACATCTTCTCTTTCTGTCTTTTAAACCTAAATGAAAAATTTAACATCTAAATGATAAAAAAATCCACATTGTTAAATTTTTTCTTCAGCTATCTAAATCAAAAATAAAATATATGGTTGTTTTTTTAATATATATCAATGCCAGAAATGATTTAAATTGCCAAAAATTATTGCATTTCATATTAATTATTTACTTGAAATATTAAAGCAAATTTGTTCACAATGTTTATGAGCATTGATTCCCTCTAAGTAAGATTTTTCCATGGTGAGCAAGGACAACAGAATATTGGTGTTATGTTGGTTTTAAAAATGTCGTGTGGCTAATTAAATTAAGTTTTATTTTAGTTGTAAACTTGCAAGCTGAATTAATTGAGGTTTAAATGTGGCGGTCAATACTTTGGGAAGTTCTAGTGTTAAATCTCTTAGTTCTCCCTCACCTTTGTATTGTTACAAAAGTAAAGTAGAAAAGCCGACCGATGAGTTTTGATCACCACAGATGTGGAAACGGCGACTGTGAAAGAGTGACAGAATGAAAGAAAAGTGCTTTATTTCACTAATTCCACACTTCAGCACTCCTAAACACAGATAAATACTGACTACTGGAAGAAGAGCACCTTCATCAGTACTGCAGTCCATTATATAATTTTTTTTTCCATTTCCATTTTTATCCCAAACAAAAACATAAGGAGCCAGCTCTTCTGATTCTCTACAAAATATTGGTTCTTAGATCTGATACTTTTCAGCATGACCCATCACTAATGCACCAATATTACGCATGAACAGAGAGTGGAAGATAACAAAACCCCCTCAAGATCGCCCCACCTAAAAAATTACTCAGCACTGATACTGAGTGCTAAGTGAAAACGTAATGTGCCAGAGGTTCAGGCTGTGATTTCCGGGGTCCCAAATGCTGCACGAACTATATGATACTTATCTTTCCTTTAACCATTACAATAAAATAAAGATAGTTGGTTTTTTTATCGTTTCTTTGGATTTTCATTTTCAAACAGAAAAACCAAAAGCCAAACTGTACACAGCATTTCCTCAAGAGCTCTTCAATTTGTTAGTTTCATCAGGCGACATCTGTAGAACAAGTTGAATTTATGGTTTCTTCATGTCTCAGTGGCCTTTCAGTGCATTTCATGTTTCCAAGTTCTTTCACTTTTTGTTGATACCCACATTTCACACCACAAAAACTTCAATCTCTGGGATACAAAAGCCATCTCCTTCTCAACTGTCCGATCACTGGATGAATGTGACACCTTATGGCATCTGGAGATTGTGGTCAAAGATAAACTAGAGTCACAGAAATACCAAATTCCCTTCATTCATTTGATTCATTTGCTTTTTCCTTTATTCCATGATTTTCCTGAAAAAAGAACCACTGTATTTAAGGCATTAAAATACATCCACCTGTTTGCCAAATAATGCGAATTAATCAACAGCTTGCAACACCATGACATCATCATCTAGAGCAGACTGTCCAAATTGTTTACTGGCACAGCAGTCTTAGTGTATGTAAGTTTAGGACTATGAAGAAACTAATATAAATACACTTCTAGACTTGTTTTTCATTATTTTAGAATTTAGTAAATATAAGTTAACTGGCCTAAAATAAGAGCTGTTTAGTTTGCGTCTTTTTATACACTGTATATGCATGTTCATCACCTATCTCGGATTAAAACTGCTCCAGCAGTGACCCATTATATTATCTAAGAAGCAAACCACAGGACTAAAAGAGGTCTGCATTTATTTATTTGTTTGTCTGAAAAATAGCTAGGCTTTCAATATTAATTTTTCCCTGGCAGCTCATTTTCTAACTCTATGGTGGGTTAAGCATCTGACTCCAGAAAGTGTGGGGAAACATTATTTTCAGTTTGTTCAGCACTGAACAAGCATTTTTCTGATCCCCCATAATTAATTTATAAAATGCTTTTCCTTGTTAATCCAATAACCCATGGGAAAGAGTGAGAGACAATGTGCCAATTCAACCCAAAGATACACAGCAAACATGGCCAGCCGAAAAAAGAGAAGAAAAAGACCAAGTTAAAATAAAAATACACTTTTAAAACCTGTTCGTTCTGCAAAATACAACTCTTTCAGAAAAATACATAACAGAACATTTAGTCCAAAGAACACTTCTGATCATATTTTACTCAATTTGTTTGAGTCAATTTGCATAATTTAAAATGCACTTTTAATGAAGAACGGTTAAAGCAGTGCACACAAGTTCTGTCCATACAAAATAGGGATTTTGCAAAACAGAATTTTTCTTCTGAATTTACACTTCTGGTTATCATGCAAACTGAGTTTGGTGCGTGTAAAACTGAGGATAAGAAAAAAAAACTACATCATGAATGTTTAAAAACAATTTGTCGTCTGTTGAGTTGGACAGCGACTGTGTAGTCTTACTTCACACGTTTCCACATACTTTCTCAACAGACGCAGCAACTCACTTTGATTTTGTTTCCATTAAACTTCAAATGTACAGTGAAGAAGTTCAAAACTGAGATAACAGTAAAGAGGTAGAGAGTGTCAAAAAGAAGAAGAAGTTTAATATTTAGGAAAGAAACAAGCTTAACGCTGCTTTGGCCATGTTCAGCATCTTCTACCTACTGGTGTAGCGTAGAATACAAGGTTGCTGGGATTATGTACAAAACAGTTTTAAATGCATAGTTATTTGTAGGGGTGCACTGATTGAAGTTTTCTGGCCAAACACCACTTACCGATCTTTTAAAAATCCTAACTTACCGATTTCTATTTTGGCCGATACCATTTTTTTGTCTGAAATGCTGTTCAGTATATCAAGAAAGTTGCTGAATTGGCAAAAAAGGGGTTGTTAACTGTAAATGTGCAGACATGACCTGGTCAGCCGGTTTGTCAGGCAAACCTCTCTCACGGGAAAAAAGAAAAGCACAGTGGTTGATTTTTAGACCTTTGCCAAGGTTGATAACATTGGCGGATAAGATCGGCTTTGCATGTAAAAATCGGCCAATCACAGACCTCCCAAAATTAAGAAAATCGGCACAGATAAATCGGCTGGCTGATAAATCGGTGCACCCCTAGTTAATTTTTACTAATGGAGCAGATAAAATAACTCATCTTCAGAGCAGTGTGACGCGTGTGCCCACCTTTTCAAACGTAACAGCTTTTAAATCAAAAAGTAAACATCAACACGTGGGGGAAATGCCGTCTACAATAAAAATCTATGGAGATAAAGAAAAAGAGAAGGAAAAATCTGATGGTTCTGCACAAAAGGATGGAATAGCAATGGGTAGAATCTGCTTAACAGACAAGACAACATGACACTCTCTCTTTTGTCACATAGTCAACCAGCCCTAATGAAGCCCATTCCAAGTGATGTATACTCAACATTCACGTAAAATGGAGCTTTTAAATGATTTGTAGTGCTTTAACCACCACGGAGAAAGCATATCTTTTTGACATCCACAGCGGGGCAAACTGTGCCCTGAACAGCACACTCACTGTTTGTCTTTTTACAGTTTTTTTTCTCATACATTTCTCCTCAGGTATTTTTCCTCTATGCTGAATTATAGTGAGAAAATTGCTCAAGTATTTACTCAGTCATCTTAGTTACTCCCCACCGAGGGATTCTGAAGGAAAAAAAAGACAAATGGATCTGAAGGTAAGTACGTCAATTTCCCTGAAAATCGGCGAGAAGCAGGAATGTCATAAATGACTGAATTATGAGTCCAGACCTGTGTCACAGTGACTCTTTCCCGCCCGTTTCTAGCCAGACGCTTTTAAACCACCTCCACTCACCTCAGTATTGTTCTAATGGCTCAACTCTTCAACAAAGGTATTCGATCCTTGCAAGCAATTCAGCAATATTTGACCCAATGTTCTCCTGGTAAAAGCAGCACTGACCTCATCTGCGCAGAGGCAGGCCAGATAGCAGAAACACAGAAAAGCATACTTTATAAATGTAAACCAATGTGTAGTAAAATCACAGCGGTGAAGGTATCGTTATTTGCTTTTGAAGAGAGTGTTATTAGAGAGGCTAAAGTTGGGAGTGGTTATTCAATGGTCTTCACAATAACTGCCCTTTAGTTCCAGTGCTGACTTACAATAGTAAAGAGGGGAATGAAAAAAAATAACACAAATGCCAGAAAATGAAATAATACACCGTTTCTACAATTTCCAATTCAATTTCCTCTGGCTGACCTGCAGCTACAACAGAAATCAATGCAGCTGGAAGTAAAACGCTCTGAACTGAGCAATAGGAAGAGCTGCCTTTTTGTAGCGAAACAAAACAGCATCATTGTTTCGGAAGATCAGTCGGTTAAAAAATAAATCACTCAGGTGTAAATTATTGCCTACTGCTGTCTGCAGCAGTCGGCACTGACCCAGACGTCGGCAACCCCTCCCAGTTGAACAAGTTCTGCAGAAATGGCATTAGTATTTCATTGTTTTTATCCTCCACCTCTACCTTGTTATATCTGCAATCCATACAGATTTGGAACTGTTTTCAAACAGAGAAGAAACACATTGGCATATAAATACATCTATTTTCCTTGGACAAAGCAAAAAACAAATTAACCTAAAGTGCCTCACCAGAAGACTGCTGCAACACAGGGAATTTGTGCAAATGTCAATAACAGGAACAGACTGTAATTTCCTTTTATTTCTTGTCACATCTTGTGTGGAAGAGGGAGCAAAGTGAGAGATCTCTGCCTTTTTCCTCCGCCTACGGCAAAAACCATCCATCACTGGCATTGTCAACACAACAATGTGGCCTGTAAGATTGTAGCATGTGCACCCTTTCCAGCTCTAAATTAAATCCTTGATCAGAGTGTGTTACCTGGGATTAATTCAGGGGCCTCCATAGAAAACAGGAGGCTTAGGAAAGAAGAACAGCTCCAACTTTGTTCTATTCACATCAAAAGTAAAGGGACGATGGGCAAAAAGAGGGGCAGAGAACAAAATGACTTAGCAGCAGGTAGAGTACATCTACTGCTCTAATATAGAAATTAACTTGACACTGAATAACAAAATAATTGAATTTCTATTAACATTTTAAGCCCGTTGGCACTAATGTACTCATGTTTAAAAGCTTAAATACGTTTCATGTTTCTAAGCTGTAAGATTTATAAACTTGAACATGTGCGATATGTACAATATTATTACCTCAGTCAAATTTACCAGCAATGCTGAAGACTATAGTAAAATGAAAAATGATAAATATATGTGACAAAAATATTCAACCCTGGCCAAAATTTGCACTTGATGCCTTTTGAGGGAAAGGTTTTATAGTCATATGAGACCAAAATTATTCATAACCCAGGCGGATTTATGGTTAAAGTAGCCAAATTTTTCCAGCACATTGCTTCTAAAGTAGCCTGGTCAATGCTTTATCATGTAATTCAACTTGATTCCCATCACTCTTCAGTCTGAGAATTATCCATTGAACATGATTTCTCCAGTTGAATTTTAAACAAGCCAATCGGCAAACCGAAGAACAATTATGAATGATGACGTCAATTTCTGCGCTGTTTTAGAATTGTGGTCTCTTGTGGTTGTAGCTTGGCAATGCCAGCAGAGGAAGTGAATTAAGGCATTCAGCCATTCATTTCTCAATAGCTGAGGGTCGTGACCTTCTGTACAAAGCAAAGCATAGAGCAAGGGGCTGAGTTTTACTAGGTTACTGCTAAATGGAAAGAATATTAATGACCTTGGGGGTGTACCAGCCAGTGTCCTGACTTATAATAGTGTCCTGACTTTTTGCAATTGCAAAATATAAATACAAAGATAACAAATTGTCTTAATACCTTTTGAGGGTTGCATGTCTCATTCCATATCAGAAACACACTTCTTGATTGGTTGGATGACATAAATATAAAATCTACATTTGACCTATTGTCATGGGTGTTTTGGAGCTTAGCTTGTAGTACTTAGTTTTTAACAAGACAACAATTCCAAAACATACCAAGAAGGCTTTAGAATAGAAAAAGGAGGCCAAGATTAGATTATGATATATGTGTGAGGTTGTATGTATAATTTAGACTGAGTGGATTAGAAAAAGTCCACAATACGTTCAAACCAAATCAATATGACTTTCAAGTCAATTGTGGGGACTGTGCACAGTGCCTCCCATACCAGCAGCGTAGGTTGTTAATTAATTTATTAGACTCAAGTGCAGAAGCAAAGTGAATCTGACCTCATCTCGTATGGGCATGGACTAGCACAAATGGTAAGTAGTTTGAGAATATCTTGCATCATATTTAGGTTGAATATTACAGAAAGAAAATTGTCTTAGAAATATAAATAATTTTTCACCCAACTGTGTGCTTTAGTGGAGCTATAGAAGGCTCGTACATTTTAAAAGAATAAAGACATTGTTTCTCTAAACTTGTCTTCAAACGTGCCCTTCAGTGGCAGCTTCTGAGAAGGGAGCCTTTACTTGTGTTTGAGAGAAAATGCAGGAAGGTGACTGACTGGCCAGAAAAAAAGGGGAAAATGACTGTTGAAGCGTGAAAGTCTGAAAATTTCCTTTTCCTTATTCTTCTTGGAGCAAAAAAGAAAGCTTTCAAGGTTCAGAGATTGGAAATGTTATTTTCCGTCTTCCTTTTTTGAGGCATAGGGAAACCTGAAAAGCAGTGGTTACAGCAGTTTAGTAACCATCCTATTTCAAAATTGAGGTCTTTTCAGGTGTTGTGTGCCATTCAGACCTCCTGGGATTCTCTTCAGTGTGCTGTATGAGTCCTACCACATCTATACAGGGAATGAAATTGCGGAAAGCTTCATTTTACAGTACGTCATCACACTTTCTCTTCTTCTGCATCTATAGCCTGAAACCATGCAGAGTGGAGATCTTGCTCTGCTTGACATCGTCAAGTCCTCCATCCTTTCACTCTTTTTTTCGCGTTCTTCTTTCATCATATTTCATACCCTAACTTCAGCTTCACACTGATCTTCCTGATGTTTTTCCCTCCATGATAATCTTATCTCTCATATGTATTGTTGCATCTCTACCAGCCATGTAGCCGTGTGCGTTACGGTGCTTTGGTTTCAGAGCTCAGTGACATACGAAGCTGTGTTTGGGCTCTTAGACGTCTTATCTGTCGAGCAGCGACAACAATAGCAGATTGTCATGCAGAACAGAGCCTTTAATGTTGCACCGACGCAGAATGAAGTAGCAGTAGGGAGACACGTCGTTGCAAACCGCACACTTAATTTGCTCTACAACTGTTTTCCTCCATCATGTGAGGGCTGTTAAAAAGAGTTTTTTGCACAGGCGTGCTACCTCTCCCTTATATAAAACCCATCTTCTCATTAAAGTTGCATCCCAAGACAATTGTCTCCACTCATCAGAGGAGGAACAATAAACCTTTGTTACTTCAGAAATCCTTGATAGCCGTCTTAAAAGAAAAAAAAAAAAAAAACACCTGTGGGATTGTGTTTGCCAGTAAATGTGTGAAGTGTACGTTTAGGGTAACGCAACATCAGAAAAAAAAAAATATATTTCTTGATTTTTACTTAACTTTCTTTTTTACCTCACCCATCTTCAATTCTAAGAGACAATTTAGAAATGTCCTTGGGTCAAAGGCAGCACTACTTGAAATGCCTTTAGATTTGTTGCACATACACACATCAAAGCGAACAGGAGCTTATTTTCAAGTATTTTGCACCCTGAGGCTAGCAGCTACTTCAGAGACGGTTGTATTCACAATAAATAGCTCGGGTTTTCTGTTCCACAGATCCCAACCAAAGCATCATCTACCAGACAGCTGTGGGCAAGCGGCCTCCGCGCTCTCATATCAGAGGTGAGAGGGGGGGGTTGCTGCACATAATAGCTCTGCTGATTGCTGTCCTAAGGTGTTGATCAGTAATGCTCACAACAGCTAAACTCAATCCGAGTCTGCCGGGGCAAAGGCTTCCAGAGTTTGTTCTGCCACATACCCTTTGAAGGATCAAACTTCTAGTCGTGCATTTGATCGTGCTGTGATTCACTGCAGGTTTCAGAGAGCTCCGTCTCTTTTATCTGGTGTTCAACTTGTCCAGACATCAACAAGAAGACAGTGAACATACTGTGATGGATGAAGCTCAGAGAGGATTTTACTACCTGATGATCACATTCTGTTGCCACCAGTCAATGCAAAAATAAAAAATAATAAAAAATATTTACTATGGAGAAAATCATAACCCCCATATTTTTAACTTTGCTGAATTCATGTATTCCAAAGACGGGTCAGATAATAAATTCTGCACAGGAATGTTATTGTCTACTGATAATAGAGTTCAAAGAGACTAAATTATATAATGTGATGGGTCATATTCACAATTAAAACTTTATTATTTATTATATTTTACAAAAATCATTCTAAAAAGAAATTTACATCAACATGACATGTGTGGTCTGATAATGTAAGTTCAAGGTGTAATCTCTGACAATGGCAGTTTGTCCTTCGCAAACAGAGATGCATGAATTTTAACTTAAGGAAACAAAAACATCAACTTATTAGAGGATCTGCAGTAAACACAATTGAAAAATCATACCTTACAAGCCTCTGGGCACTTGTTCCATCCAACAGGCTGAATCTCTTTTGATATGAAAAAAAATGATTTCATCTCAGGTGGCATTAACATTCAAGAAATGTTGCATTTCAAACATTCCTTTGCAAGACTACTAATGCATATACTGATTTTGTGGGGACGATTTATTGTGCAGCTTTTCTGCACATGTACAGTTAAAAACCACAAACTCTGTATCAATCTCTGTTCAAGGCGACATTCGGACAACCACAAAGGCGCCAATGCATCAATCTAAAAACAGTTGCCGTTCTTGCAACAACTGGCTCCTGGGTGAGTCTGAATAAGTCTTTCAAAATCATATACGACTTCAGAGTCATTAGCAAGGCCCAGTGCGTGAATACATTTCCCTACAGTGACTACACTATACACAGCACAGGAGGGATGTAACTTCTTATAGAATAATGAAGAAGGGGAATATAAAAGTTGTTAATCTTTTTTTGAAGTGCATTTACCTGTCTTTGGTGAGATGCCACCAAGGATGCTGAGCATTCTGGCCCATGTCAATACTTTCTGCTTTTCCAAACGGATGGGCAAAACCAGCTGCCTAGGTAATTAAACATGTTTTCTTTTTTTTTTTTTCGAAGTTAATACCAGCATATTTGGATTTGTGAGTCGAATTACTTCATTATGCATGTTTAATCTGGGATTTCCTATGAACCACAAGGGCCAATCCACACAATCTGAAGGGCAGGGAGAGGAAAGCAGGCTGTAAAATCCCCAGGTCTGAGATAGCTCAGCATTAAAATCATAAATATTCATCATGCTTACTCAGTTAATTTGGAAACACGCCACATTTATAGCACTTAAGGAACAAAATGAAACTAGGTCCCAATGATAGCAATTTTTATTTTCATCCATATTGTTTTTACATTAAATGCATCTAACAGTTTCTACGTAACAAGTGCCTGGTCATATTACATCATAATTGTATGATTTTAAAAATTTCCCCAAAAAACGATATCAATTTTAATTTAGCCAAATAAGAGATTAGGGTTATTACTTCAAGGTCACAACACAGACATTTCTGTATGGCATTGTTTTTCAATTATGGAGATCAGAGCAAAGTTTGAAAAGACACATTTAAAAATGTTACTGCTTTTCATTAGATGTTGATTGCAAAACAATAACAGAGCATGCAATTCCTAATTTTTGGGGAGGCTTTGGGAGTTAAATAAAAACTGATGCAGTTGCATGGAATGTTTTTAGACCCTGGCTGGATTCAAACAATGGTGTTGGCTTAATAACTTGACATGGATTGTATTTTCAATGTGTCTCCCTTGTTATAATGAAGGAAGAGTTCTCACAAATTGCTGAGAATAAGCTGTGAATGGCAGCAGAGTGTGCACAATTACTGGAAATACCAGTAAAGAAGAAATCGCAAGGCAGGAACTGAATGTAAGGCATTCTTCCTCCTTTGTCTCTTTCAAGCAGCATCAATCACCATCAAAGATAATGGTATCTTCACTTGGTTGCAGAAATGTGTCTTTAAAGACAGTTGTTTCACTCTGCCATGTGTATTACTTTATGTCATATCATCCCTTCTACATAGATGCCCTTCTTCTCTGTAATGACTGCCATCAGCCAGCAGTTCTATCAACTCGGAGCATGTGGCATCACTCATAAGCAGGCTTCTTGCCGTGATTAGCCCAATGCTTTAAACCATATATGTAAATTAATCTTAAATGTCCTTTAAAACCTATAAAACACCCCTACTGACTTGGAGCTCGGGAGCTGCAGGGGCGCTGCTAATCAGTTCCCTCTATGGTCCATTTAGCTTCTGTGTCATTAGAGATAATACAAATAAAATAACAGTTAACACGAAGGCACTTCCATACATTGCTCCTTTTAAAAGGAGTAAAATCTGCCTCGATCTCCAGCTATCAATGATTTGCAGAGGTGATTTTTTTTTGGGGGGGGGGATTTCCCATGCTTGCAAGCGCATTAGTGCTGAACAAATTCCAGTTAATTACAAGGCAAATATGCAAAAAAAATGTGATATGTGGCCATTGCAATCCTGTTTACCATGCTCAGCAAGGCGGCATTACTTATCACACCCACACAAGCCTTATGTACAGATAAATGAAAATACATACTGCACATGTAAGAACTCCTGCTACCACATATTCAATTCGAACTTCAGCAAACCACACACATAGACAGCGCGTCCCATCTCCCCTGGTTATTATGCATGTGGCATTAGTTTCACACATATGCCAAAATTTCAACACTTTGCTCTACCCTCTCTTGACTTTGACCAATATTGTGAAATAGTTGTATTCCAGCAATAGAACTTTAATGAAAGGTTTCGAAACGAGGCGTAGACGCTTGGTTGATCTAATGAGATCCCTAACTGTTCCTGCCATCTGCTAGACCCAAGTCATGACATTAACTATGCAACCATGCTAAGCTTCAAACCCCTCCTAGAGGAAGCAGCTCCTCTGCTCCTGTACTGCCAAACAAACAAATGAATAACCTCGCATCCAGGGCCAGTGTTTTTAAGGATGCGGTCAGTTGAAATTGCCCCTATACTTGGAGACAGAGAGAGAGAGAGAGAGAAAAAAAAGAGTTCTGCTTACTGCTGTGAAAAAGTTTTTTTACCTCTTGCGTTTGCTTTATTGATGTGTCTGTAAGGCATTGCTCTCAGACAAACTCATCTGCAGTGTTTGGAGGTGCCATTGTTCTCCCGGCTGGGGAGAGGTCACTGCGAGGGACGAGAATAAATGTGGAGTGATTGACTGGTCGCAGTTGGAGAGATGAGTTCTCCTTTCATTCGCAGGCTTCCAGAGGTTAAACGTCCTTCAGTAGCGTAAACACAATCTGACAGGTCCTTATAATGGACACACTGGCTCAGCATGGCACAATTCGAAAGGAATAAACTCTTCTCTGTCATGGAGCTAACAGGTTTTGCCTATAGTGTCTTGCAAAACTTTTCATAATACTTGACTGTTTTTTTTTTCACATTTCGTCACATTACAATAACAAACTTAACTGCATTTCTTGGTGATTTTATATGTCAGACTAACATAAAGCAGTGCACAATTTTGAAGTGCAGCATATAGGAATTTGAAAAGTGTGGCATGAATTTTAATCCATCCCTCCTAAGCCAATACTTTCTAGAACCACCTTTTGCAGCTGTTGTGTCTTAGAACTGCAATTGTTGCCTTTTCTAATCTTCAAAACTGTGTAGGATGGGTGAAGAGCATTTGTAAACATCAGTTTTCCTACAAAAGCTAAAGTCCTATCAAATATTCTCAGGTGGAATTAGACCTGGCCTTTGACTAAGCCATAGACATGCCTTGAGCTAAACCATTCCTCTGTAGCTCTGGTTTTATTTTTAAAGTCATTGATCTGAACTGATGTCTTTTCAGAATTACTCTCTACTTCTCTACGTCCATCTTTGCATACATTCTGATCAGTTTTTATATTTCTTCTGGAGAAAAGCTTCCCCAAAGTATGATGTTGCCATCACTGTGGGGTTTTCCTGCTCATCGTGATGCAAAATGTTAGGTTTTCCACCAGCTTTGACATTTCCAAGTAATGGTCAGTTTCCCCTTTGCCAAATACTCTTTAATTTGTTTTCTGGGACCCCTGGGGAACCTCTCAATGGGACTTCTCATACCTTTCTTAAGTAATGGCTTTATTATAATGGATTCATAGAAAGGCTTTCCTTTTAACAGAACCTATGACGTAGGCTTCAGTTGTTTTGCAAAACCTTTAGTATTAACTTGGACATTTTGGCTTCTCCTTTGAGAAATGACCTTATTGCCTGTCTTGATAGTTTAGTTAGGTCAGTATCAATCAAGTTTATTTGTATAGCACATTTTAGCAAAGAGCTTTACACCATAAAAACACAAAAATACAAAGTCATAAAAGACATCACACAATCGAGAATTAAGAAACGCTGTACATATTTTACATTATGTCAAGTGCCATCGTTATTCATTAGATATCTTGGTCAATGTTTCATTTATTATGGTTCAAAAGCAACTCTAAATAGCGGGTTGGGAGGTACTCTGGATTTAAAAGATTAAATCTAGCCTGCATAGCCTTGCAGTTTTCTGGAAGTTTGTTCCATATTTGTCTTTATAGATTTATAGTTGAATCACACTCTACTTCTAGCCACAAACTTCTTAGCTGCTTCTTGATTTTTGAGTCCCTGATTTTAATTATGGGTTTACATTGTTTTGTAAATTCTTTTGAAAGCTATGTCCAATTTCCCTTTTACTACAAAATTATGTGCTAGATTGTATTAATCTATAGTGTAGAACTGAATAAAATGAACAACAGTTTGGAATTGTAACGTGACAATGTTTCCTAAAGGCTTAAACAGAGTATCTGTATGATGGATTAGGACTCACTTGGGAATCTGGACACTTACCAAAAAAAAAGAAACTTTGCATACATGTGCAGTACTCACACTTCAGTCCATGTTTTTTCCTTTGATATAAGAATAAAGAGTGCAAGAGTGCAATAGAGAGTGAATTTATCTAAAGATGGCGTTCTCAGTAGGCAGCCATCCCAGGTCGGAGCAGATCCCAGATCCCCGCTCGAAAAGCAAATTAAAAACTGGAGTACTCATCAGAGACCAGATTAGGCCGTTTCCTCAACATGCTTAAATTGCATTAATCTCAAATGCAGATCACATCTGCAACTAATTGATGGATTTGCAAGAAGATCTGAGGCTGGTTCGACTCAACTGTGAGCTCTCTTGTTTATTTTCAGAGAGGCAAATGCTTTAACCCTTCCCTGACTGTCCTGTGAATCCTTTTGCTGAGTGACACAGCTGTCTAAAGGCCAACCCTAACATTCACCCACAAACATCTTCTGCACTAATTAGGAAGGAAAAATGTGCCCGAGTTTCTGTTGTGCATCGGTTTAACATGAATAATTCAAAGCACGGTGTTGTTCTTTATGCCCCCTCTTGCTATTCATGGTACAGTAGGAGCTCCAGCAGTGTAAGGGAGCCTGCTTGCCATCCACTTATGAAAATATACTTCCAGACAAAGTGGTTAGCAGCTCATCACAACATTGTCACCTAGATTTGTTTACACTGAAGCCCTAGAAGTTTAACTCCTTCCTTCCAGCTTGTGAAGGGTGAAATGTCACTTTCCTGAACTCATTTTTTGCTTCGTGTGACAAAAAGAGGAAAGTTTTTTTTCTTTCACTAAAACACTCCTAGCATGAAAACTTGTAGCTTCTAAATTATATATTTTTGAAACTGTGTTGATGCAGAGATAAAAAAAAAATATATATATATATATATATATAAGGGACAGATGAGAGATGGGGAAAAAATGACACACTGTGTGCCTGTTTGCATAAGCAAAGGGATCTCAAAACAAGAAGCGACCCCCCCACAAAAAAAAACACATGGACATCGTATGTGTTTGTAGATGTGCGCTGTGTGTTGTGATTGTGGCAAGGAGTGATCTATTCTTTCCCATTACCCCCACTGCATACGTCTGGTTCATTTACATTCATGGTTATCCAGATAATGAAGCTTTCAATCCGGGGGATCCTGCGGTGAGAACAATGAACCCAATTACCTCCTGCCGCCTGTGAGATGGGATGGCAGACTCTGAGACAGATGGGAGAGGCTGCACTCAGGCCGGCAATCCAATCACATTCATCTCGCTTGCTTCCCGTTTCCCCTGTTCATGTGCTCTGCAGCAACTTATCAACAGGCAGGGGCCAGGAGAACCTGGGATCGCTGCGTCGCACGCGGTGATTTCTGCAAACACGCACAAGCACACTTGTGCACAAACTAATTCTCAGAGGTCCACTCAGACTTCTACATTCCTGCTCCTTCTGTTCCCCTGCCGCTGTTAGGTTTCCCTGCAAACACACACACCACACTTTACAATAATCTGATCAGCTTGCCTACTTCACCTGCTAGAGGAGGGAAGGAAGAGGTTTTCGTGGGCGAAGTAATATATCTATCTCCATCTTGATCTCCTTATCAGTGAGTCAGGGTCTGAGTAGGAGCGTTCCTGATGAATTATGCAAGATTTTCAACTTTCTTCTTTCTAGCTTAATATTTCAGTTTTTTAGGCTCTGACTGAGATCGTCCAGTGATACGACAAGCGGAGTCAGTGCGTCTCTTATCGATGCCTGTGTGCATGTGCGAGCTGAAGGATGGAAATTGCAATGATCAAAAGTTGAACAAACTTGATGGCGGTTTTGATAAAGTTTGATGTGATCTAATGAAATTAAATCTACAAAGTTAGTTTTTGGTGTGCAATTATTCAACAGAGATAGTTGCCTTGCAAAAGTATTCAACTTCTATTAACTTTTTCACATTTTCTCCTGTTGGAGCTGTAGCCACAAATTTTACTGTATTTAACTTTTTTTTTTTTGGGGGGGGGTGGGGGGGGGTTATGTGACAGAGCAATATAAAGCACTGTGTTATTTACATGTGATAGTTATCCATTCAGTCATTTTCTAAACCCACTTCCTCCTAGCAGGGTTGTTGGAGTGCTGCCTATCTCCAGTAGGCAGCAAGCTAACGGCAGTGTGCTAGAAAGCTTACCCATCCGTCATATGACAACAAACAGGATGGACAACAATGCATTCACACTCAAAAAAAAGAGCAATTTAAAGGGACCAAATAACTACTGCTTATGTTTTTGGACTGCACCTTATGCAGAAAGACTGAAGTAAAAACCAAAACTTTCTTGCTGTAAACTAACCTGTGCTGCACAGGTTGCATGCAGCCAACATGATTTTCAAATTCAATAAAAAAAGAGAAAATCTGCAAAAAGCGTGCCACACATTTGTAATCAATGTCAATCAATCATTTTCCTAAATAAAATGATAATTAGTAAACAGAATCCACTGGTCTGAGGAAGTCTCATTTGCAGTTTGCCACAAGTTATTTAATGTGCACAGCAAACGTGGAACAAGCTGCTGCAGTCTGATGACACCAAAATTGAAATTTTTGGTGTCAAAAATTAAAATTTTGTCAAATTGCAACATGTTGAGATCCTATTTGGAGCAGAAAAACGTCCCTAAAATATCCCCATGATGAAACAGAGGTGGCAACAATTACAGGGAAACTGATGCATGCTACACCTGACAAGAGTTTTGTTGTAAAAAGACATTATTTCCTTTCCACTTTGCAGTTATCCATTACCTTGTGTTTGTCACAAATATAATCCAGAAGAAATGGTCAAATGCAAAAACGGGAAAAATATCCACCTTTTTAAGGTACCTTATGAATAAGTACCTTAAAATAAGCCCAGACTTTTCCATAACTCTGTTCCTTTCCCTTGCCCAAATAATGTATTTCAAAAAATACTTATTCAGAAACATGGGCTGTGGAGGTTGACATTAGCAAAGGGGACATCTGTAATTGCTGCAACATGTTGAGATAGTATTTTAGGCTGAATAGCTTCAGAGTCGCTAACTTCATTTAGCAACAGAAGACAACAATAGTCTTCTCCAGCATCCCATCAGATCATGTTTTGTCATCCATCACTTTGTAGACATATCATGTGCACCAATATGCAACAAAGTTTCCGGCTCTGGACTTATGCATGTACAAAAATAAAAATAAAAAAAGTAATTCACTGCATTAATTTTTTTTTTAGCTTATTAAAACCTTCGTGATTAATTAATCAAATTTGATACATTTACACTCCACCCCCCACTTCAGATATAAATGTGACAAGGTCTGAAATATCGTGCCGTTAACTTTTTAAATTAACCAGGTGACAATATCTAATGTACAAGCAGCAAAAACAACAGCAGCCCAGATATAGCAAGTTTATAATCATCTTTAGTCGCTCATCAAGTTCGGGGTTAAATCCCCGCCTCCCCTCAGCTACAAGCTACGTAGCAAAAGGACAACTTTTTAACGCCTTCAATGGCAGAAGTTGAAATTGAACGTCAGACATATAATACACAGTGTGTTTGGACTCAAACAGCGCTTGAGGGGATGTGCGCCACTAGCAGATAATTAGTTGGTGATTGCATGGAAGCTGATACTGATTCTGCATAATGCTCCAATATTTTTATCGCCTGCTTCATGCAGAATGTACCGTTATCTCGCTTGCTTCCGTCCACTCGTCTTAAGCCTCTACCTTTGACACAGTGATCAATAGTAATTGACTTAGTGATCGATGTATCTCTTGAAGTTTTCCATCTGTACTTCCACTTAGTTAGGTCTACATAGCAGGACAGTGTATAATTTGCTTGTGGGTATCTGCATGTAAATGGCTCTAGCAGCTCCCCCGAGGGTCATATAGGTGGGTTTTATGCTAATGAATGACACAAAAAGGAACTCTTGCTGGTCATTCTCAAATACAGGCGTTTACGTGCACACACACTCACACACACGCCGTCGAGCAAGCACACCCCTTCGCACAAATCCACACACACACACACAGACCGAGACTGCACACCCCCTCAACCCTCGGATGCATTATTGATAAGCTACTAATTACGCTTGTTGCAATTTCAGCTGACCTTTCCCGGGAACATCCTGGATCATTATAAGCCGAGTTCTCTCTTGAAATTGGAAAGGTAATCTACAGTCCAGCGTCCTCGTTCTGCTCCTAACCGAACCGCTGCCACCATGCCAAACACAATTCAGTGCTAGATGAAGACGTCTTTCTTCATTCCAGAAAAGCAGCAGAACATGTTAAGAACAAAATAAAGCAGCTTGGAGAGGAAAGGGAAAAATAGAGAGAACAACTTGGGTAAGAGCAAAGCACATCTTTACTTTTTATCAGGTTCGTATACAGATAGTTTTACAGAACTGCTGAATGTCATGAAATAATTTTTGCAATGACATGGCATGGGGGAGGTTGTGGGGGAGTGGGGAGGGGTGAAGTTCTGTGAGGCGGGACATGGGCTTGAGGACTACAGGTTTGAGGAGGAAAAGGCAGTGCTTGGTGAGTCCAAGCGTTTAGGCAACTTCGAATGACTGACATGAAATATGAAACGATTTCTCAAACATGTCTGAAAGAATCAAAGTAACACTCCAGGCATGTTTTTGAAGAAATCACATTATAACATGATGCAAAGCTAAAAAAATATTTTAGATAATACCCCTCCCATTTAAGATCATATCTATTTACTATGAAATCTTTAATGACTTTGTAGTTTCACATTGTATTGTTCCATCTGCATTTTCTTACATAGTTTAAGTTACAGGCAATGCAGAATGTTAGAACAAATTATTTAAACAATAATGGTTTTTTTGTCTGTTAGAATGATTTTGTGCTTATTATCTGGAATTGCATTGCATGGAATTAGATTCATATTTTACTGACTTACTCAACAATGTTCCTGCAGAGAACAAGACACGTCGCATAGAAAAAGTCTAAATAACAAGACTGGCTGTTCAGTTTGTGCATATGAAAGCTTAACAGATGATCAACTGATCTGAGAGGCGCAAATTACCAAATATTGCTGCCTGAGCACAGACAAGCTCCATTATGGAAACAGAAACAAGATCAATCAAAATGTGTAGGGCAACAAGGAACCTTGTTTCTTATTTTTAATAATAAACTCATTTGGAGTTTCGCCTCCTTCCTTTGATCATTTTGGCATGTAACAACAAAGCTATCGATCTGATGCTTCGGTCCTTTGCATAAATTTACGCAAATGAATGATTTTTGCCTTTGCAAACATCTATAATGGCACACGCAAAAAACAACAACAAAGTAAAAACACTGCCGCAGCAATATGGAAACACTTCGGTTAAAAACACTGCACCCAACAGCCTGTCAAAGCATGCAAAGTCTACCTTTGATGATAAGATAGCTAAAGAAACAAAGAACCTCGTGATTGTGGAGCTACGTGGAGGTTTTGGGTTTTTTTCACCTGTTGTTGCTGATGAATGCATATTCAGGGATGTTGCATTGTTGACAGGTTATCTGAAGAATAGTCTTCAAACTTCACGACTGCCACACAACTTCACAACTGCTATCTACAGTAAAAGCTTGGAAATACCAGGCCTGCATGCAAAATTCTATTTGTATGATATTTTTATCCAAACACAAAAGATTTTGAACAGCAGGCCTTTGCTCGCTGCAGTACTCAAAGATCAATGAGGAGCATTTCAGCAGTCACAAATCTTACAAACTGCCTCCCAAATGTGGGTGTGCAGTAAAATGTCAATACCCACTGAGTGAACCTTCCTCGGTCTTTGATCCAAGAGTTCATTCTATTAAAGTCTTTTTAATCTGTGTGTTGGAGGTGGGTTTTTTTTTTCTTATTGCTATTACCAGTTTATGTAACCTGACCCAGATAAGAAAAGTGGGTTCTTTTCTCAGTCATTTCAACAGTGCTAATTCAGCTAAAAGCTGTCAGAAAGTACAGTAGTGTATGAAATGTGAGACAAATTTTTACAACAGTTTCCATTTTTTCTAAAACTGTTATTAATTTATAACTAAAACTGTCCTCTCTTCCACATGTGCACACACAGGCAGCAACACATCTTAGGAAGCAGGCCCATTTGCCCTAAAAGTTATTTTACTCCTCCACTGCAATCAGAATTTGTTGGTTAAGGGTGCTGACTCGGAACCAGAATAAACAGGCAGACCGCAAAAATGGCTGGGAACAGCAGTTTGCCCGGCGGGGCTGTGAACCAGGTGAGCCGACGCAGGCAAGGACGACACCAGCCAAAGGATTAATGGTCTCAAGGGGACGACAAGGTAAGCCCACCGCTCCCACTTGACATCTTTGTACTTGTAAGAGCACAGAAATTAGCCAGGCAATGCGGTAAGTAATGGACAGGGTGCTTCCATCAGTCCCATTTAACAATGCATGCAAAGCCAACAGAGGAAAGTGCAAAGGGAGAGAGAAAGAGAAAAGTAAATGCTCTCTCTTGGGCATGAGTGCAGAGCTCCATGGAGCAGTTTATTACTTAAGGTGTAGTGTGTGAATTTAACAGAAACATTAAACACATCAGGCAGGTATAACGCTCAATTTCTGGAGGGTTTTCCGAATAAAGCTCACACCGCACGTCCTGGTTTTATTCATTGTTCAAATCTGAAAAGTTTTGCTTAAAATGTTGCAGGATTCAACTTGCTCTTTCAATTGATTTTAAAAACACAAATCGGATGCCCATGTTTGATTATAAAATCTACACTGGGTCAACATTACATTATATACATTATATCTAAAATATAAGAGCATATACCTCTGCTATTGTGTGGATATGTATCCCTTAGCAGGTGACAACATTGTTTTATAGCCATTTACAATCTGTATGCATAATTCTGGCTGGATATTTGACCACTCTTCTGGGCAAAATTATTAGGGCAGATTTAAATTGGCATAGGTCTGACTTTAAAGCATAGTTCAAAATTTCAAAAGGCCAGAGTCTTAGGAGGCCAATACGGAAGTTTAACGTTAGCCTGCCTTGGTCATTTCAAGGACAGATTTGATTTGAGCTTCTGATCATCATCCTGTTGAAACAGGCAATTGTATCAAATTTCAAACCATGAATTTGTTGATTTAAGGGTTAGGGATAGGAAGAATTTGGATTTCATTCTCCTTCTCGTTATTACACCCATAGTGCTCCAGTACTGCAAGCAAGTAAGACCCAGAGATCTGAAAGTTTCACCTTGTGTCCTCCAAACATGTTTCTTGTCACTGAAGTGAAACAGCTATATTGTCATTTTGTTGATCATAAATCTTTGTTTTTTCAGAGAACATTTGGTTTTGGCATGGATAAAGCAAACTATGAATAGTTTTTCTGGTGTGGTTTCTCTGAGTCTTTGCCTTAATAATCTGACAAAATTGTGGACCATGCCCAAACTTTTTAAAGAGATTTCCCCATACACATGTTCTTAAAAGGTTAAAGTTATTTTGAATATCCCAACTTGCAAAATATAGTCCAAGCAAAATATTTCAAATGTTATTCTAAATTAATAAGACATGCATATCTAATGAATGCCTCAGTAGCTTATTAAACATAAACTACTGAGTAGAACTGTGTTTTACATTTCATCATGGATCAATGTTTAACATCAGTGGTTCTGGGTTAGTACCATTAAGGCTGCATGCTCATCTGTACTAATCAATACATTAATTAATGTCAAAGCACCAGGTGAAATTTTCAAAGCAGATTCCATTTTTACACTTTTGGGGTTTTTTTGTCAAATTTTGTTTCCCAAATTTCAATGATTTCCAACAGAATTATTTTACAAACCCAGAACACTTGGGTGTGAGTCTGCAGTTTCAAGAGCTTTCTAAATAGCACTGGATTTGAAAGAAGGACAAATGAACAGAATGGGACAAAAGCAACACAGCTTGCCCTGCATAAAAAGTAGTCCTTGTCACACAACAGCAGAATTGAGAAACTAGTTGGCAGGTTTAAAGATTCGAACAGTAGCAACACATAAAAGCATGGTTTTGTTCTACTCAAGGGTATTACTGCTGCAGGCAATAATGGTAATATTTCTGAGAAAAATGAAAAAATTATCTTCAATTTGTTTCATTTCTTGCCAAATTCAGTCGATGCAAAAAACATACATGCAAATTTTGATCTAGAAAAAAATCTGCAACTTAGAAGAGTCTAAGCTCCTAATATTTCAAGGTGCCTAAAGTATGTGTTACTCAACAACAAAATTATGATTTCTTAAGAAAAAAAAAACTATCTTTGTTTTTAGTGTACGATTGGAGTTTCCTCATTTTTCTGACATTTTATACAAGCCTTCAACAACTCAGTGTAGGCAATGTAGGATATTCAGCCTACTTTTTTTAAATTGTTTTTAAAACCATGAACTAGCTTGAAGTTCTCAAGCAAATGCTTTTTAAAACCAACTTTCACTGTAAACTTCATCTGCAAGTCAGTAAATGTTTGGTTGTAACATGATAAAATGTGAAACAGGTTAAATCATTTTGTTATTTTGCAAGTGTAAGAAGGGTAGTCCAAATGCATTCAGCACTAAGTCATGATATGTGAATAATACTACCATCCAACTATAAGTAGTATAGCTAAAATACCCAAATTCAATGTTTTCTACAACCACTGTCCAAACTGTTTCCCCTGGGTACCTTTTTAAACACATGTCCACAAAAATTGGAGAACCGTTTGTGTGAGGCGCAGCGATCAGGACTACCTGATAGTCTTTAGCAACAAAACAGGCTAGCACAGATGCAGGAATGAGGGTCGATGTAGTTCTCTCAGCTGTTTAAGGCAGAATTTTGTCCCAACACACTGGTTCCCACTAATGACTAGGGGCTCCTGAATCCCCCCAGGTCCCTCTGGGACAACAGCTCATGCCATCCAGAGTTTCGCAGTGGGTTTTAAAGAGGACGGTAGCTGAGTTGGCTATGCTCCTACCAAGCGGAGCAGGAACTCTGGGATGGGGACAGGAGCGCTTGTTGTGCCAGCAGGGTGGCTAAGCCTGCAGAAACCCTATCCAGCCAATTACTCCTACCGAATTCCAAGCGAGTTGTCTAATAAAGAAACTAGGGACCACATACTGCTGGGTCTCTTGCAGGTTTGAAGGTGGGCACTCGTAAACCTCCCATCAGGCATTTTTCTGTCAATTTCTGTCAAATAAGAATGAATGGTAAAAAAGAAAAAAAAAAAGGCTTTAGTTAACTTTTCTTGAAACTAATTCATTTAAAAATGACAAATTTCTTCCATCTGCTCTCACATAGCCTCTGGTTCAGCTTACCCTTTAGACTACTTGCAAAAGGAGAAAATGCTGTATGAAAAAAAGAAGTGAAAATAGCAAAGCCGAATGAGGGTGGATGCCTATAGTTAAGGTACCTAATCATTCTGTCCACGTTCATACTGTTCCGATAAGCAGCACAGTGCCTCCAGTGAGCCTTTCCTCCAACCGCGCCACACACACATACGCGTTATTGCAGCTAATTTGAGCAAGTTGTGCAGTAGTTGCACACCATTTAGAGATACGCTTAGAATTTAGCTCAGGAGCCGGTGGACCGTGAGGCGGCACTGTCGTCAAAATCAAAAGAGCTGCAACAACCCAAGAGAAATAATTTTAAAATACATATTGTTCCAGCCACTGTTGTTCTCTGTCAGAGTTGCTGAAGCAGCAATCAGCAGAAGCGATATTGGAAATGCTCTGTGGCAGCTTTGGATAAACATCAAATTGGAATTAGTTTTCTGCGCAAGAAAACAAAACCCGACTTATGTGTAATTAAGTTCTTTCATTTAATGTTATGAAAATGACTGATTTATTTTGGCATTTGCAAAATGCAATATGAACAAATCGGATCAAAGAGAAGTAAGGAATTACACGGCTAGTGATATTTGGGTACTTGTGACAACTTCTCTGCTGCTCCCTTTCCCCTCCGTGTTTACAAAACAATTTGTGAGAATCCACCACACCAACTTTCCTCTAACAATGTGTTTTCAGACAGAGAAAAACAAGAGAGAATCAATGAAAGCTGTGCACATGTATAATTTGCAAGGCCAGCACCTAGCTTCTAACAAATAAAGATTTTTTTTTCCTTCTTGTTGGTTTCAAGAATATTGCACAATTTTGTTGGAGGTAGGCGGCTATTTTCACCAAATCCTGGCTCCGGGTCAGCACAAATGATTGAATCTCTGTAAGCTCTGTGGGTGTACACAGCACTGTCACTGTGTAAACAGGAGGCCTGAGTGTGTACTTCATGCTTCTATGCTTGTTATGTTTACATCTGTGCACAGGCTCTACTGGGATGTTCTGACAAACTACATCTCGAAGAGCTCATAAACACACTACACCGGTGGTAAGATAAACCTTATTAATTGTGAGCATAGCACTGCCTAAAATCTCCCCTAACTCAATGTGATTGTGTGCGGGGGTGTGCGTGCACACAATTGTGTCAGCTTGGTTGGCAGGCGGTGAGTCTGTCTTGACTAAAGCCTGTGTGGACCAGCTGGGTCCTCTTGGCTCCCAGACCAGTCGGAACAGAGCACATGGTCTCACCCCACTCTGAAAGGTGCCATTCAGACTCACCCAGCTAGACATGGAAACAAATATACACATGCAAAACACTTATATAGACACACACACACACACACACTCTCATGCACACAATCTAGCCCCCAAAGATGCCAGAATTCAAGAGTACAGTTTGCTTTCTACACAAAGCTGCTTCATCTGTTTGATTCCAGGAGCAATGTATAAGTCCATTTCAAGAAAAGTAGGAAAGGCATTTGAAAGCACAGAAAATAAACAGAAGATCAACATAAAGACATGGCATACATCCTGCAACCTACCTGTCAGTGATACATACGGGAACAGCCAAGGTTCACTGATGCAAAATTTTCCTCTACATTACATAAAAGCAAATTTTCTTTCAGAAGACCATGAGGAGAAATTAAATAATGTTTAATCACTGCCTGTCAAACTGTACAAACTCTTGGTGTTTATTGACAAAGTAAGTCCTGAGGCAGGGGATATTACACCTGAAAACATACAGAGGCACGAAATGGAAGAGGCAAGATGACCAAATCCTTCTTGCATTCATAGTACAGTAAAGTTGTGTCTGTGTCACCTCATTAGCTCTAAGGCGATGCTTAAAATGGGTGATCTTTGGCTTGGAGCTGCTGATTCTGTGATGCTGTGCTATGAGAAGATTCATTCATGCATAGCCCAACAGAAGCATTTACATGAAACAGCACATACTGTCCTCATATTCTACATCACTTTGTTTTTCATATTTCATATATTTTATCACACAAAACTATGAGGACACACTTTTTCAGTCTGTTTATTATTTCCTCGATTGCTTCATTCTATCCTCTGCCACAAAACTGCTGCAAATGCAACAGACATTTTTTGATCAAATAAAGATTCTTCCCAGTCTGCTTTGAGGCTAAGCAAGGACACTGGGTGTACATCAAATATCTGCAATAAAGCCAATAGAAGTCACATCAGATTAACACAGCGTCTTTGTCCCCCGCGGTTATCTATCCTGATTTTGTTCTTGACTTTTGGAAATTCTTACTCTTAGTGGTTTCTGCTAAAGTGTTTTTGCTTCCAACTTACTTATAGAGTTTGCTGGGTGATGTCTTGGGTGATATCTTTATACTAAGTTGGCATCTGAACTTTATTTTATTATGTTTCAAAAGTTCATATTAATAATAGTTTGCACATTCTATCACAACATATTACATCAGATGATGCTTTTACGGTGCAAAAACCTAGATATAAAAAAACAACAACTGGTATCAGGATTGGGACGTCTCTGGAACCAATCAGAAAATAAGTAGAGATTTAGAAGAGGACAGGCATTCTGCTTTTCACAATCAGCTTAGTCATTTAACTTAGTAAAGAGACCAGAAAAAGGCAGCAACAGATATTATTGTTTTATTTCCCCCCCCCCCTTACAAATGTCATTAGGTCAGAGTATTTGTAATTGCAATGTTTGCTGCTCTCTGTTTCATTATTCAAACACTCTGCTTGTGTACAGAAAAATTGCACCATTGTCACTTTGTACTGTCAACATTGGTATTCGGCAAAATCCATGAACATTTGAGCTCGGGCCATGTTTGGCAGAGAAGCCATTTGCTCCCAGAGATTCGTTCCATCAGGCTCTTTGGGAAGAGGTCACCGAGGTGGGTGGAGATAAAGAGACGTGTTCTGCAGCAAAGGCAAAGAGGAGAAGGAGAAGAGCAAGAGCAAGATGTTGGGGGGTCCAGGTCACATGGTAGAACTCAAGACCTTGTGCTTGAGGTAGTGCACTTCCCCTGAGCTACATTTACCCTTTAGCTGCAGTCAGGCAAAGCGGCTTGGGTGGACGTAGGTAGGTGGGGGTGTAAAAGGCAATGTGAAAATGATAGAGAGAAGCTAGATGAGTGAGCAGGAGAGAGAATATTGCATCAAATCCTAATGTCAGATCAGAGCGGAGCTGAATGGCGAGCCAATCTCTCCTGCCAACAGCGTACAAATATGCATCTGTATCAGGGGTAAAATATTGTGATCTTTGATTATTCTCTCTTTCACCTTTCATTAATGTCACCCAGATAGAAAGTAAGGCAGCTTGACGTGCCCACAAGAGCGAAGAAAGGATTTCACAGTCAACACTAGTGAGATAGCACAGGTTTTTGACAGAACCCTTTGTTTCCTCTGTCTTATTGCTGCACATTGCCTCTATGCAGTTGTAGGTCACACTCATTTCATGCGGAGATACAGCCCTCAGCTGGCTGTTTTCACTATTTTATGTGCCGTTTTGTGGGCCAATGTGATAAGAATGAAAATAGGCTATTGCCCCCATCATAACCAATGAAGATTACATGGGCATTAAAAAGTATTTAACATGAAAATGTGCTCTTGCAAACAAATTCATGCATAAAAGTTTAATTCAGACAAAAGAACTAAAACACAAGAATAATTTCTTAAACTGATAAACACTGTCTGGGAATAACATTATGATCAGACAAAGTTAATAATGCTCATCTCTTTACTATTGCACCATACTGCTGCATTGGGAAATATTAGGCAGGAAAAAGGGACATTTTATCCTTGAAACTGTTGAGTCAAGAGCAGGAAAACAGAACAAGAGAGTAAAGATTTAACTCAGTTTGACAAGGGCCAAATTGTGATGGAAAGATGAATGGGTCAGAGCTCCCAGTGGGGATTCCAGGTCTTCAGGAGTAAGTAGTAGGTAACTATCTATCAAAGGTACAATGAATGGGGATCCAGCATCATGGACAAGCAAGGCTAAATGATGCACTTGTGTAGAGTATGTAGGACCATTTATTTAACAACACACTAGCTGTAGCTCAAATTCCTAAATAAGTTGATGCTGATTCTGAAAGCAAAGTGTTGGAATACACAGTGTATTGGAGTTTGTTAGGATTGCATCACCACCACAGTCCTTTGAACCCTGTCCAGGACCAAAACAGTTGGTATGTGAAAATCAGGACTTGGTGGCCTTGTATGATCAATCATGTGTTATTTGTATCGTATGGAACATTTGATGTATGTATCTTTACACATGGCATCAAAATGAAGCGTGGAAATAAGGCAAGCCAGAAGTGGCAGTGTGATGCCTTGGTCCATGCTCTGCTGGGAAACCTGGAGTCAATACAACTACACGTACTACACTGCTGCAAACCATTTACTTAAGCATTCTTCAATATATGTAGTTATTCCGTCAAGCTCTTATAGCAAGGCCATATGAATCCTCACAAAGCGGCTATAGTTCAGGAGCACAACAAGAATTTTAAGTTGTTGAGTTGGCCTTCAATTACCCCAGACCTCTATCTAATCATCGGTGGCTTGTGCTGTCCTAACAAGTCTAATCTTTGGAAGCCCCACCCAACACCTGGCGAAACCTCAACAATCTGCTACAAACGTCTTGGTACCTGATACAACTCACCTTTAAGAAGCTAGTGCAGTGCATGCTCCAATGGATTAGCACCCAAAGTTTGATCAACACAATATTACCCAAGACAGTAATAATGTTATGCCTGATAGGTTTATATTTATAAAATGTAAGTTCATATGGAATATGAATACAAAACAGAATTTAATGGCAATGCAGTAAAATGTCTTCCTTTGGACTTTTAATACCTAAATTTCCCTTAAATATAGAACAGGGACAATAAAGTCCAGCAAAGCTAAGAGTTGAGTGAAACTCCAACCATAATGAAATTGCATCATTTTAAGTCTGCACTGTTGGTCTGCGTGTGGCAAATCTTGTCTGCAGGGTCACTTTGTTTACCGTAATGAAATGAAAAGCTACAAATAAAGTCCTGTTTCACAGTCATGCAGAGATCCCATTTCTCAAGATAAATAATTCAGATTGTACATGCTGGCAGGCCGAGAATAGATTCCTAAAATAACAAGAGGGAGGAGGGATGGAAGAAAGAGGGTAGCAGAAAATTGTGAGGTAACTATCCAAAGTGGCCAACAGCCAGCAAGCCAGGCACTTTGGCATCCCAAAGCACCTCAACCTCTAGTCTCTCCTTGCATCTCTCCTGATATTCTTATACGGATGACATCATTATTTCTATCACACACAATAAAGTTGATGTCTTCCTGTCTTGTGTCTTGATTAAACATGTCTTTCCTATAAGTGGTTGCTTCTCTTGCCGTCAGATATGTTCTGTTAAACTGAGCTGCCATAGATTAAAAAAGCAATTTCACATTAAGATGCCAAATCACCAAAAGTACACTTAACCCTGAACAGCAAAAGTAGGACGGTCACAGTGGTGCTTCAAGGTTTCACTTTAACATTCAGGAATCAATCCCTGCTTCCAATCCAGCATATTAGGTTGATCTGTGCCAGCAGCCCAAGCAAGCAGCTGTCCAGGGCTGTACCTTTCCCCGAAGCAAACTGCGCCAGCACTGCTCCTCGATTCTCTGATAACATTAATGTTAGGCAGATGTCCCTGAACTAGTCCAGGCATTTTCTTAATATTAGAACTGACGACTGGACGCTTTTCTCAGTCCCTGTCAAATTTCTTGAAAGTCCCCCGTGGCTTTTAAGAGCAGCCTTAATATTGACCCACAATATCTTTCACATCAACAAGAGTCAAGCTATTCCCATCCCTGATGGTAGAAAAATCAATAGGTAATGAATGGGTTTATTTATATTTCATGCAATGGTGTGTCATGTTTAGCCTTTTGTGACAACTTTATTGCGGTGGGGCATATGGGCATAAGAGAAAGAACATTTGGAGTATCATAATGACAAAAAATGAAATATATATCTTTGGATCTCTATCCTTTTTTTGTCATTCTGCAGCAAATGACATCTGTTCCAGATGGGGATCTCCTCCTTATCTCACCAGGGCTCTACTTCTATCATTAGTCCAAGTCATCCTCAGTAGGTACACTAGTATGAAAAGACAGTTTGGTTCTCAGATCTCATCTTATAATTCCCTCTTTTATCAAAGTGCTGTTTGAAGTTCATGTTTTATAAGAGAGATTTGCGTGTCAGGTCAGAATTTAACAGGCAATGCTAGAGACTTTGAGCAGAAGCATGTTCAACTTTGTCCTCCTACCCTGATGGAAACTTTTGCCCTATGCATTTTTTATCAGGAATTTTCTTTGAGTTATGAGGCAATGTGATGTTCTTTATATAAATTCAGTTCCTCGCTCAATATTATGCACTTTATATAATATGACTTTATATAAAGTCAGTGTATGAAAACATTGAATGGAACAACGTGTCATGATAATAAAACATCACTATGTTTCTCTTAAACCCCCAAGTCAGCATAAGTTTGTCTGGTAAAGTGTCAGCAATTAATATCATCCATGTATATGAGTGAGTGTGAGTACTTTAAGCTTAACATCCTTTCTCTATGTTTGAAATTTTCAACAAAAAAAGTAATTATTGAATGGCCCTGTTGTGTTGACATAGTGGACTAATAAAGTTCGCTTCCAATAAATACTTCTGGCTGACGACATTCTGTAACAAAAGCTTAGGAGAAGTTCCCTTAACTTTTAAACCATTTCCATAGCAGCATTTTGCGTAGGCAATTAATTAAAGGGCAACAAAAAATGCAGCAAGCATGTAGTCCTAAGCTTTCAATCGGTGTCATGCTAAAGAGTTACTTTGCAATTTATAATGAGTATGGGTTGCAATTATTCACCTCTAGTTCCAAATCTAAAATATTTACATAATGATAAATTTTGGAGTTGGTGACTTTACAACAAATGCTTTTTATCTTGGGTAGTTTGAGATTTCTAAAAACTCATAAAAAGTTTTGGCATTAAAACCACAGCATATTTAGAAAAAGATCAGAATATATCAACACATCAAACCAAGACTGGATTGGCCTAGGAAACAATAAATCATTTTCTGGTAAAATGTTGCCTTGCCCTGTTCCTGTGAACCCAATATCATGCATCGTCTGACTGTATGATTGAGATGTACTGCACAGTTACGTCTCTGGTACGGAGTGGCATTGAAAGTCATCCTTGACTATTATGAACTGATAAGATGAGATGGGGCCAGTAGGAAAGTCACACGATCAAGGATGTCAAGGAAGAATGATTGAAAGAACAAAATAAATGCACTACATGTAATGGTTAGATTAAAAACCAAATACCAAAAGGTATATGAACCATTGGAAAGCCAGGGCAGACTAACCAAATCCATACCAACACTTGCAGGCAGCAGTAACTTTGAAATAGAGCAGTCAGACATGATTCTTCTGAATAACGTTTAAAACCTCTTCTTCCTTCATGCACCAAAGCAAAGGTTACCCCAATCATTGTTTCGGCTGCAGTGGTTTTACAGCTCCGGAATGACTGCTTCTCTCCCCATTACCTCTGCACTCCTTTGATTGGCACATGGGTGGAAATAAGGCCGCCAGAGAGTGGGTGGGTGGGTAATCATGGGATTGTGTGTCACAGTGTGTGCATGCTTGCAGTACTATTTGTCTTTTCAGCAGGTGAGATGGAAAAGGCAGGTGAGACGTGGCCGTGTTTAATTTAAAGGGCTCTTAACAATGCCCACTGAACCAATAGTGACATTCCCAAATGATGCATCAGAGGCATGTAATTTCATGGTTTTCTTTTCCTTCGGTATGTCCAGTGTCCTTGTCTGCTGTCATTTTCACGGCAAAGCTTTTAATTCATATACAATACATACAGGAGGAGCAATCATGCAATATTTCTTGATCCTGTAGGAGTGCTAATCTCTCTTTAATCCGCAGCTTCCATATCTGCTCTCGAATCATCTGGCTGGAACAGGAGTCCTTTCCAGTCCAGCGGTGCAGTGATTTAAGAGAAGTGACTGACAGTGAGAGAGACGGAGGGCGATATTAGAGGCTAATGGAGTTAATATCCTGAGATGTAGATAAAAGGCAAGGAGAGATTGAAAAGGGGAGAGATGGAGAGCAACCAGAGTGACAGGAATTGCAATGAATACAGATCTAATTTTACAGCTTATTGTTATTGTTAAGGTATAAACATTATAATTCAACAGGCAAGGGCTGAAGTGCCTGTACAAAGGTATGAATAATTATCTAAGTTTGGGTTTAAGAGAACAGGAATACTTGGACAATTATCTGTGACTCGGTAGTTTAGGTAGATGCATCCAGCTGGGACAGTCAGCTGGTAGCTGTCTGTCAGAGTAGCTGATAACTACAGAGTAGCTGATAACTGGCCAGATTATCAGACTCGGTACCCACACACATACCAGCAGAGAAGATGATTCCCCAAGAGCATATTGTTCATAAAAGTGCCCAGACAATATGTGCATCTACGGGAAATCTGTTTAGAACATCCACCATGCATGCCATACCATGCTATGTATCAGAGAAGTACTGTATGTCTTTAAAGCGGGGAATAAATATGGAACTGAAACGCTATGTTTTACTTTGTTTGACGTCATTAAAGTAAACAAGAAAGATGTGAATGCTATAACTGCCTTTTTCCACCCTGGGACTGGTTATTGCTTCAATCTGGACCACCTACTTTGATGTTCCTAATAAAATATCCGGAGTTGAATCAGCTGACTCACGTCTCCTTAATCAGAAAAGAACACAAAGTTTTTCAAATCGTAATAATTTTATAAGAAATTTTGTTCTTGTGTTTTTATAACTTCCATCTGCTGAGTTTACTTTATACTTATATAACATAGTTATTAAAAAACACTGCATTACCACAATTTGATAGGCATTTAAGTGTCTATATAAAAAAAATTCAAATTTTGAAGTTAATGTTTTATTTAAATGGAAGTGAGATATTGGTATACTTTTCCTATGCAACTGCTCCTTTGCACTCCAGAGCTGACCGATCTAGCTTCATTGATTCTGACCGCAACAGATCAAAAGTAAAAGATCTTATGAAAAGGCTGGCCGAAACTGGTGAAAGGGTCATTATCCTCAGTCCTGTTTGTAATAACATAAACTGAAGGGCCGCTCGAAGAAGAAGAAGACAGCATTCTTCCCGAAGAAACATAGCAAAGCTATATTCCAATTTCCAAATGCATTTAGCATCACATAACTTGCTTTTTGGAGAATATGATGTTCTAAATTAAAGCTTACTAAAAGATTAACCACTGCGGGTGTGACGCATTAATATTATTGATAATAATTCAAACTGTTGCTTATTCTGCTTCATTTCCACCTCTGCAGCACAATCTGCTCAGGTGTGGTGGCAAAGTATGCTGAGATGTCATGCAGCCTGATGTCATGCATAGAAATGCAGACTTGTTGAGTAAGGTTGTGTCACAGAAACAAATCTAAATTTCAAATAATTCAGCTCTCAGTCACCAAACGTTTCTGTTCTGAAACCGACAGAACCACTGTAGACTTTAGTCACAACATTGTTTGACATGTTCTACATCAGAACCATACATGGTCGATGCACAAACAGTTTTTTTCATCATAAATGTGACATTTTTCACACTGTACATCCCTGCACATTTTTTATTTATTTTTTAATGGCCAAATATTTGCCAAATTAGAGGAGAAGGATGTCAGCTCACTCTTTCTCGTTAGACAATTTAAATGTACATTTATAATATCAGACTGTCCAATATGTTTTCAAAAACACTGAAATACACACATAGATTGAAAATCATTAATGACTCCTTTTGTGTAATTTTTAATGGATATAGAAAGCTCTAATGAATGCACCTTTAACTATAAAAACTGCATATTTACTTTATTTTTGTGTGACATCTAGAGGTCTAGTCATTTATTTTGGCTTTGCTTTTCTCTGGTCAGGTTTTATTCACTATTCACTGAAGCTACTTCTAGTCTTCGCCCTGTTATTGAACATAAATAGGGCGTTTTCTGTCTACAGGGGGCTTTGTGGAGCAAAACTGGGACACACAATTCAGTACTGGGGAGAGACCAGACAGAGAGTCGGGAGCAAGCTCTGAAATTTTGGCAAAGAAATTACCAATGTCCCAGAGGTGTGTCTTGTTATCTTAGCAGAAAAAGTTATTACAATGTTGTACCTTACAGTAACTCAATAAACAGTGTAATTATATCCTACTCTAATTCAAGCTGAAGTGGACATCGAAGATTTTACCGATTATTGACGAGTGTTATATTTATGTGAGTGTATGCACATTTTCGTGTGTACATGTGCTTCAGTTTGTGTTAATCTCCTCCCATCTGCTGGTGGACCTTCTCTCCCTGTTCAGAGCCCTGTGGTGCCTCGCCCGATCTGCCAAGCCTGACCTCGCTGTGTGCGAGTCGGAGAGAGTGTGTGTGCCCAAGCTTGTGTGTGGGTTGCTTGATGAGCCCCGTTCCTCTTGAAGTGGTGTCATTAAAGCAAAAAGAAGAAGCAAACGGGTGATTGCAGTGATTTGGCAAAGGTTGCAAAGAATCTGTCTTCCAATCAGAGCCCTCGCCTGGCCCCTTCAGCTCCACTGTAATCACAGAGTGTCGAGTCTGACGAGAGTGTGCATAACTTGCACACACACACACCCCCACACACAAACCTCGCTATAGCTTATCAGCTTAAGGTATGAGCTTGGCCTTTTCTGCTAAAGCTGTGGGACCATATTCACATCACATAAATGAGTTTGTCAAATAAAATAATCTGTGCAGAGGAGAAAAGGCATGAATCAATAACATAAAATTATTGCAACAATACTTTTTTGCATTATTGAGCAACATTTAAAGACCTAAGGAGTCCAACGGTATTCAGCCATTGATGCACAAAGAGGAAGATTGCAAGTCTGAGACAAACTGTGAAGTATAAAGGTTGTAGCATGATAGGTGGGTGTTTTGTTGCAAGAGAGACTGGTGCACTCTACAAAATGGATGTCAAATGGAAAGAACACTATGCAGACATATTGAAGCAACATCTCAAGACATTATCAAGAAATTTAATGTGTCGTCTCAAATGGGTCTTCCCAATAACAATGATCCTACGGTTGCCGAGGTTAACTAAAATGTCTGACCCAAAACACACAGTTTAAAGGCAATTTCAAAATATACTAACAAAATATGTGTAAACTTCCCTTGAAAATTTTCTTTATCATTAGACTGATATTAAAGAAATAAAAATATTTTTGGTAATCCCAACTGACCTTAAAGAAAGGAAACTTCTACTCACAAAAATGTTAACAAAATAACAAATTATTATTATTTAAATACCTATCTGGTATAATGACCCAGATACATATCAACACAGTTCAGAGGAGAGTTCACACAAGTGTGTGTAAGAATTTCTTCCTGGTTATTTCTAAATACTGAATAACGTTAGCATGTCTCTCTATGATTGGCTTAATTATTCCCACAAGGTCTCCAGCAACCATCTTCACTGCCTTAATGTCTTTTTTTTTTCTGGATGGATATGAAAGTGTGACAGCTGTCCCGACTGTCACACGCAGACACTATTGGTAATGGTTTTCTGTTTCCCTTAATATTACTTTATATATTGATTAGTGAGTAGTTTAGATTTTTATCTTTAAATTTGTTTTCATTAGTCTGACTGTTTAGTTAACTATTTGTTGTGCACCCATTTAGTTAACTTTATGTGTCAGTTCTTTGTATATTTTGTTAAATATAACAAATTAATTTCTTTCTTTTGAGTTACCAGTTTCCTCTGGACCTGTGGCTGAAAATAATACAGATGAGCTCCAGCTGATCGGTGTCCATATATGGGTGTCAAACGTCCTTAGCAGACCATTCCATTTGTTCACCAGGGGAGGGGGAAATTTTGTCTTTAGTTTAATTTTACCATTTATTTAATGTTTCTTCTTTTGGAAAGTTAGTTAAATTCTGATATTTATTTCATTTATAGATTTAGTAATATTCTGACTAATATTTGTTAGGTTTTTGTGTGTTTATTTACCCCCTAGTGTGTGTTAATGGTCTGATCAGCCACTATTTAAGTTCCCCTCATGTGTTGTTTGTTAGGTCAGTTTGTGCTTGAGTTTGTTCTGTTACCACCTGAGTTGTACTTTGTTATGTTGACTTCAGTTTGGGCCCAATTTATCATTTTTGGATTTTTTTTGTTAATAAATTAAGATTATATTTTGAATTTTCTTCAACGTCTCTCTGGCTGGTTCATGCAAAACCTTCACAGAAAGAATCTCACAAACTTCTTCAACTATAACCTCATGTCATCAGTTGGATTCCATTTCTTTTTACCACTAACTCTTTGTATGTTTTTTTTTTCCATGCCTAAAATCATCATTCATGATAAACCCCCAATCAACTGTGCTCATATGATTTTAATTAATACTAAGAGTCAATAAGAAAAACCAAAGAGACAGAGAGAAAAAAGGTAGCATGAATCACATATAAAACCAAACACTAAACTGATCTGCAGTCAGTCGTTCCCCCTCAGAGTTGTAGTTACTATGAGAGTGGCATAGGAGATACATACAAAAGGCCACTTCTTCCCCATCTCCATCCCTCTCTCAAACAAGACAAGTTTGTTTCTCAAGGTGATTGTTGCAGTGATAAGGGAGAGGGTGTTATTAAGGGTGACAGCGAAGGGGCTGAGAGGCAGCGGCTGACTGGATAACCTTGTCCCCATCCCTGCCTCGCTTCCTTCTGCATGATCTCCACCACTGGCCTGCCCTGCCTGCTTGCTTGTCTGAACACAATCTGCTGGCTGGAATTACCTCGCAGCCCCAGGAAAACTAAACATGATTTCTGACCTTTCCTTTCTGTGTTCAACAATAACCTTTGCTGATCCGCCTACGCCACGAGACCACTGCGACGAGTGAAGGGGACGGAGCGGGAAAAGGGTGTGCGTGCGTGCGCACATGTGTGCTTCTTTAAATGCTATTCAAGACAAATGTGTGTTTAGCTGAATATGTGCATGTATATTTATAGGCGAGTAGAGAGGGGAAATAACTTACAATAACTTACCAGCCAAACAATACAGTAAGTGCTTCCTTGGAGAAGTTGGTGATTTTATGTCTGTGGATTTATGGCTGAATTTAGATCCGAGCCGGAACTTTTTTTTGTGTTGCTCCACGTGAGTTTCTCCAGGTACTTCCTCCCACAGTTCAAAAATCTGCATTTTAGTTTAATTAGCTGATCTAAATTGCCCTGAGGTGTGACTGTGTGCATGTATGACTGCATGTTGCCCTGCGATGAATCTGTCCATGGTGTACCCAGCCTTTCAGCCATTGACTAAAGGCAAAGGCCCTCTTCATAATCCTGCAACCACAAAGCAGGTAGAAAAGATGGTTGAAGGATTTTGTTTTAGGCTAATCAACAAACTGGATGCTGCTAAGGGATCTTGGAGTAACTTTAGGTATACTAAACAAAACTAGAAGGATTCAGAAAACCTTTATTTATAGAATAAATCAGTGCCACTTCTGCATCTTGATAGAAATAAATTCATTATACACTCTCATTGTTCACGTAAACAGAGTGCAATCTTCTAGAAAACATGTTGCTGAAGTTCCGGCTACAGATGGTTGTGTTTATTGACATCTAATACGAGGCTGAATCTTAAGTCAAAGTTGTCCAACTTCTATTAAAACACACACAAGTAATACAGACAATATCTAAAGTATTTGATCAAATAAGAGAAACCACTCATGTTACCATATATGTTTGAACTTATCAAACTTTGGGAGAATACAACCTATAGTGATTAAAAAAAAAGTAGCAGCAGAATCTGTTAAGCCTGTGATGTTTTACAGATTTGACAATGAAATGGAGTATTGGATTTAAGATTTTGTTTTCTTCGTGTCAGCTCATATTCTGATTATAGCACAGAAGTTGCTGTAGCGTTTTTGCTTGTAGCAAAAAAAAAAAAGATTTTTAGACGCCATGTTTGTAGAGATTATGCATTTTCCATCTAGCTAAACTCATTACATCATTAGTCTGGGTCTCTTCTTGTTCTTTGCCTTGTCAGCATGTTTGGTGTTGGTATTATCATTAGTCGTTTGTTAGATAAGGCTAATTGATCTCCACCTACCCTGCATATTACTGAAATGTTGTGATCTACTTGTTCCACTGACTCTGCAAAACTGCTACATGCTCAGCACAATTTGACCCAGAGGAGCAAAGCGTATCCCTAAAGAAATTATTTCATCATCTCTTACTCCGTGTCTCTCATCCATAAAACCTAATTCCCCTCACCCCTCCTCTTTAAAAGATGCTACTTCATGCTGATGTGAGGGTAAATGTTTGCAGGCAGAGTGACCTGAACACCCCAGGCCGGTTCTGTGCAGTTAGCTGTCTGAACTCTTGGCAAGCAAAGACTATCTGTATTGTTTGTGTAAGAGCTAAACTGTAGGGGATTTGGACAAGGCACACGAGCTCTGAATGTGGAACCCTGAGCTGGCCTTAGCATTGGATTAGTTCACCCTGATCCCCACCACCTCTGAACATGCTCCCTACTATTTCAAGATCTCTTCATTTATGCCCAGCCAAGCACATTGTGGTCAGTAATCTATAGTTCTCTTCTCTCCAAAGAGAAAAGATATACACCCCATCCCTCTCACTGGTTTGTCCATACTTTTCTTTGTTTATTTTGCACTTGTTCTTTCTCTCTCCATCTCCTCCAGATAAATTCCCTTCCCTCACCTCTTTACTCTTGCCATTCTCCGTTCCTCTGCTCATCCCCCCTCACTCTAACTCTCTCATTTTATTAGTCCTGACTTCTCTAAAGGGGATCAGTAGAGCTTACAGGCCTTCCTGCTTGGGTCATTATCGAGCTGCTCTGACAAAAAAAGCTTTTTAGAGAAGAAAAAACAGAAGCACACTGCCGATGTTTAATACATAGGCTATGCTTTGTGTTTTCAAAAGATAAGCTTGTTATCAAAACCTTAACAAACACCAGTAACAACAGCTGAAGCTCTGTTCTCTCAATTTCACACTTTCATCTCTTGCTGAGGATCTCCTCTTCTTTGTTTCATCACATCTCCGATGTGGAGACAATCTGCCTGTTTATTTGCTACACTCAGACGTACGATCCAACAAAACAGTGCTGATAGGCCGACAGTTCTGAACACAAGTCTGGTAAAGAAAAAAAAAGAAAAGAAAATCAATCCAGTGAGTAAATGCGAATCCAGTTTATGGAAAAGTACAGTAGAGTGCCAGCCATATTTATTGGGACACCTATTATAAATGTGTAAAAACCTCTATAATCAATACTCAATTTATTGCAGTAGTATAATCTCACTGAAAAATACATCAGTACAACGTTTAGTAAGTGATTTATAACTTTTATAATTACTGATACCACTAATATCCATCTGTTTACTGTTCCCGCTTACCCTTGCTGTGTCGATGGGGGTTTGGGTGTGCCTGTCTCCAGCAGACATTTGTATAACCTGAACAAGTCGACATACTATCAACAACAATAAAAAAAAACTAAAAGACTCTCACACTCTTCATTATTTCTAAAGTGCATTTAGATCGACAAATTAACCAAACATACAGTTGTAAAGTTGCACAGGCCTGAGCACCTCCTTCAGTGTCAGGAGTGGCAAGGAGAGATTCAGAGGGTTTTTTCTTCCACCTGCAGTTGGATTCTACAACAGATTCCCCTGCAGCTGACCACTCACACACATAGGCTAAGACATACACATATGCAACGCACAGAGTAGTTTTCTGTTGAGTGCTATTAAGTACAATATGTATGTATAGATGGATGGATGGATATATTTTTCCCCAATGTGCTTTTCTTCCATAGTACTTAATATTGGTATGCAACACATCAAAGACTTTTTTGAATACCAGGAAGTAAATCATAATAACCAAGCTATGGTGGACTCTTATGGATAACTGGAAATTGGTCATCACTGAGCCTCTCAGAGGGGAAACGGTCCAAATCAATTGCCCAGATCAACAGAAATGGTTCAACAAGCTCAAAATCAACCCTCTTCTGTTATCTCAGTCTGAGCAAAAATCAAGTAGAAAACTTGTGATGTGAGCTAAAGTGAACGCAGGTACAAGTGATCAACAAGAGATCTGGATGATCTAGAGAGATTAGAGAGAGGAAGGAGATGGCTTATTGATTGATTGTTTGTTTGTTTGATTGCTGGATGGATCTAAGATTTCTCTTAATTATTTCCAAGCATGGGATGTCACCCCTATTGAATAAATGTATTCAATTATTATAATGCAGTCAGTTATACGCTATTTGGATTAGTCCAAAGTTTTCAGTTTGAGAATATGCAATTGCAACAAAAGACAAATTGATTGTAAGACTTTTCCCTTTTTACATGTCTTTACCAGGGGTTTCAATAAGTGTGGTACCATATAACCTGTAGCAAACATGTTCTTTTGTGTTCCCGTTCTCGTGTACATCAAACTTCCCACTGGGTGTGTTTGAATGAGGGAGAAGGCAAATGCGTGTGCATGTGTGTGTCAGAGCCAAATGTACTGTATGTGTTTGTCTGTTTGTCCTCTCTGTGTGGGTGTGTGTGCGTGGGCGGCAGGCCTGCCTTGAAAATGCCAGAGCCTGTTTCTAATCCAGGCCTCCTCAGTGGGTTGCAGCTCTCGCTGTGCCAGGCAGGCCTGCTGCAGCACCAACAGAGCCCCAGCTGACAGCTAGTCTGCTCTTGTTTCTGCCTTCTGAACAATCTCTAAGCTAAAAAAAAAAAAAAAAAACCCTAACAATGGGTTAAGCTGGAAAATGAGCAAAGCCAAGAAACACAGAGAAAAAAGCAAATGCTCAAGAAAACCATTTAGCCTGTCAGCAGGATAGGTCATGAACTGAGAAAATATGATAAAAATACAAGATCAATCTATAAAAAGGAAACAAAAGGAGGCAGGTAGTAATGGTGAACTGCTGAGGGATGTGTGGGTTTTGGTAGCAGGTTCAGGATGAAATCAGAGTGGTTAAATCTGATTCATCCTCTGTAAAGACGCCAGGCTCTCTAAGGAGGTGGTGAATGGCGCTTCAAAAATGAACTATCAGCTGCTGTCAGTGCCAGTCATCAGTGCCATGTGTGATGGAAAATCAATCTATATCATATCAGAGGACCTGTGAACAGAAAATGAGAAAGACAGGTCCCTGCTGCCTCCTCGCTGTGTCTCTTTAAATTTCTGCCCAACAGAAGCATCCCAGAAAGGCTCACGTCATTGGTGACGGAGACGCTCGCCATGCTGGTGGCTCAATGTGTAACGGCTGCTGTTCTGCTAGATTAGGTAGGTGATTGGCCATTAATATTCATTTCACAGTGTGTCTTTGTTAGGTTGCAGCAAGGGCTGCCGGAGTGTTTGGATAGATTTACTCTACCATGTATATTTCCCATTAATTCCAACAGAAAAGATTAGTTCCCCATGTTGATTCTTTAGATGCGCTGTCATAGTTTTCCTATTTTCCACATATTGATAACATATCTAGGAGTCGCATGTTTTTTGTTTTTTTTATACATAAGAAGTATGAAGAATATGCTCTGCTGTCCTCCAATTTGATGACTGGACAGATTTATGTTTCCACGGTGACTACATCCGGCAATATCCCGATCCCGCCTGGCCCTGTCTGGTTTTAATAACATTCGAGAGTTCCTCCAGGAGAAATGAAGGTCTAGCAGGCATAAAATCCCAGTAACAGGTCCATCCCTAATGGACAGCAGACTGGCACAGGTGATCTGAACTGCCTTCGCCATAATGAGATTAAGGGACTAATTAGTCTGACTATGTGTTTAGCTGTGACAGCGTTCGCTCAGGAATATATGCCCCCTATCGGACTAGCAGTGTGGCCCCTGAGAGAATAGGCCAGACTGTGTGTGTCCCCGGTGTCTTTCCCTCTGCTGTACTGAGAGGCTAATTAATATCTTTCTGCATTCGCTCTCCCAGCTCCTGTGCGCCATGCTGAGCTTTAGTCCTGCAGTTATTGGTTTAGATTCTGCCACTGGCAGCTGAATGAGTATCAAAAAACCAAAAAAAAAGTAATCTGGGCAGTTTAGACGGGAAAATATTGCAATAATTAATCACTAACATAAGAATTACAGCAGATGAGCAGCTATAGCTTGTAAAAGTAGACAGTGGAGAAGCATCAACATAACAATCATCTGCTTCAAGCTACAAAAGCAGCTGAAGACAGACAAGCTAAATTATGTTTGCCAATGACTATGAAGGGAAGTCAGGCCTGCCGTTTAGAAGCAAAATGAGAACTGGAGATTTAAAGTGACAATTTAGAGATGCACCAACATAATTTGTATTTTTTATTTTTGGTAAAACGGACCGTTTAAGTGCTTACTGGTCACAGTAACACCTAATGAAGAGGGCATACTGTCAGCTGTTATCAGGGAGGTGTTTAAAATTGAAATCAGAAGTAGACACTGAGAACAATTTTCATTGTGGCATGTCAAGATCTGCCTTCAGTTCATGCAGGCTGCAAGAGAGTGAGAGAGAGCGAGACTTCAGAGGATATCAGGGAGCCTGAATGGGCTCTGGTATATCCTCGCAACTTCTATGCACCTGTTATGCTACATGTTAAATTTGGAAGTATTGGCAGCTTTCTTGATCTTAGAGTCAGTGTATAAATGACAATTTTCTGAAAATAAATATATAAATATAGGGAGACTACTGTTATACTACTGCTAATTGCACTAACCAACTTCATAATCATTTTCTCCTTTTCAATTTTTAGTAAATTATTCATAGATCTACACAGATTTTTAGTTCTCAAAGAGAAATTAGAATTTGCTAAAGCTGGTGGGTCAGCAGGTTTAAGATCAGATTGGAAACTGGCCACCAAATTCTGATCAGTGCAAATAAATCAATCTCCCCTTGCGCACTCTGTACATCACCCTTTTATCTCCACCTCCCAACCTGTTAAAGTCATGCCTATGTTTGATCGCCCCCTTGGCACCACTCTGACCTGTTCATTTAGAATGATGTGTAACTCTCAGGTTTGCTTGGACACTCATTTGTTCCTTGGTGCAGTACCAGCTGCTGGGGCCAGTAAGGGACCCCATACTGACCACCATGCCCTGGGAGCCCTAAAACTGGCCACTCTCAAGCAAGTAAAGAGACAGCTGAGTGTCATTGTTAATGTGGACACACAGCACCACAATGGCAAAATCAATGGACCTATAGGGGACATCAATCTTGACAGCACGAGACCCCTTTTGCTCGTCTCACTACTCTTCTAAAGCTCCAAATGAATGGCTACCAGGAGAGCGGGAAGAGAAAGAAAGAGGAACGGAAAGGAGAGAAAGAAAGAAAGCTCAGGGCACTGACAGTGATCTTTCACTGGCCTTTCCTCCATTCATCCCGGGGGGGTTTGCTGTCCTTTGAAGATTGTGTGCATCTGACCGACAGCCAAATGGCCAGCCATCCTAATTCACCCAAAACAGGCAGAGGTTTTTAGGTAAAACCTCAGAAGTGCAGCACAGCAGCTGTATGCATTTGGCATCATTTCTGCATTTTCTTTTTTCTGTTTTCCCACTTCCAAAATTATAATTTGCACTGGGATGAGATGGACTGGAAACAGTACTCCTCCTTTAAATAAGAACAAAAAAAGCCACTTGCTTTGTTTGCTCAGAGACACATGAGATGTTTACACACACACACACAAAAAATAAAAAATAACAGTGAGGTTCATTGTCTCTGCCACTGACATGAAGGACAGCTGCTCAGAACATTAACATATATGCAGATAGGCAGCGAGTAAACGAAAGCCTCCAAAAACAGGAGAGATCAAAGACAACAGAATTAAGGCCAAGTAATGAGGATGTTGGCAAGCGCTTTGCAAATTTATTGATTGTTTGGCAAGCTTTAAATGTTGCTACTCCATTTTCTCTGTGTCTATACTGTATCCTCACAAATCAAGTAGGGTGGGCTTTAACAAGGCCCTGTTGTGGAAATGATTTTAGGCGAGAGACTAATCACAATCTCATTTACACTTAAACAAAAATGCATTTGAAGGAAGAGAGCGCGGGAGAGACATGGGCAGTCGGGGGAGCCAATCACAGCCCCACATCTCCTCAATAACCTATTCTCTAATCAATTACAGGCATAAAAGCGGGAAGCTGAACAAGACTACAGGAGATTAATTCTCAATTCAAAAGGATTTGAACCAGAAACAAACAAACAAAGAAAGATGACAAATATAGATTGGAATAGAGATGCCATCAAATCTGCTTGTGTTTGATGTCACATAATCTGTTTAGTGTACATGCAGACACAGTTTGATTTGTCGTTCAGGATTGAGTTGCTAGCATTTATGAACAGCATGAGGGATAAAAAGGTTTGGGACAAAAAAAACTGTACTGGTTGAGGGAAATATTGCATACAGAGCAGCGGAACAGATGAGGTCAGAAAGGGAAGAGAGAAATTATTCCGCTTAAATAGGATGGAGAGAAAAAGAGGGAGACGAAAAATGATGAAGAAAAGAAGACAACTACCTCCACGGCTCTCGCTGTCTGCCGGTTTCACCTGGATGGGGCGGGTCATCTGGAGTAGACAAAAGACAAAGCAACAGAAAGGTTAGCGTCTTTGCTACAAGCTAAGAAAGTCAGGGTTCTCTCGAAACAGATCAAAACTTCTTGGCAGAGGGTGGAAACTAACACACTAGCATCCTTCATTACTGCAATTCAGTTTAACAAAAACAGCCTGGCCCCTTCTGTCTTCTATACAGAAGGTGTGTGTGCGTGTGTGGAGGCTACATCTGTCCATTCTGAGGTTTTTCTCAGCAGCTGCAAGGGATACATGTGTGTCTAAGAGAAAGAGGCCAAGACAGTCCTAATAAAAGTGAATCCAGCCACAGGAGGAGAGAGATCAATGCGGGCCTATTGATCCAGGCCCTTGGGCTGTGGAGAGTGTCTGGCTGGGAAGAATTCTCTGGTTAGGAGGCTCACTCTAATCCACTGGACCCTGATAAGAATGGCATTGCCTGGATTAGATGCCTGTGTCATCACAGCCTTTGTGTCACGCTCATCTCCTTCCCCAATATTACCTCTTTCTTTTCTCATTATTTCTGCTCAAGCCAAACACTTTCTCTATACTTGTTGGGTCCCGTTTGTTTGGAGGAAAATGTAAAATGATAAATGATGAGCTATCCTTCCAACCTGTCTTTCTTTTGTCGGTAGAAGATTTTTAAATTATACTTTCCGATTATGTTTGTACTTACAAGGTGGTCTTGTTTTTTGACAACGTCATCAAAGTCTTGTGAATATGTTAGCAAAATTTGTACTTAAAATTCAACATCATACGCAGAAATGTAAAGCCCAAGAAAGACCAATACCCAATACTCTCACAGTTTGAACCTCCAGCTTCAAAATGTTTTATGAGGATTTTATGTGATAGATAAAACAAAGTAGTGTATAATTGTTGAGTGGATTTGTTTTAGAAATAAACTTTATGATGTGGGGCATACTTCTGTGTTCAGCCCACTTTACTAAATATAATCCAGTGCAAACAATTACCCTCAAATGTCATAGTAAAGAGATCTACGTATGTGTAATTTAACCCATTTATTCCCACCTGCAAAAGTTGTTGCCAGACATTTTTTTAACTTCTGGAAGCTCTAAAATAATTGTTTTGACTTTTGGCAGCTAATTGAAGCTTTTAAATCAAATAATAGAGTGTCTACTCAAAGCAGTATAAGTTTTATGTATCTAGTGTGAAAGGTCACATGACCAGACCTCTTTACTTCCTGCCTGTGACCTTGGAGGTAAATGTCTGGTTCAAACCAGTACAAGAGGAAGTCAGTAAAATATTTAAACAAATATAAATAAAATATTTTGTACATATGTTCTTTCAAGTGTCTTTTACTGATGTATAAAGAAAATTGTATCCCTTCATTCATCTTTTGATCATAAGATCAAATGTAAGCATGGCAACAATTGTTGCCGCTAGCATAATATATAGACGGCACTATGATATGTGTCCTTAGCTTTGTTGCGTATTCCATATGCATTGTTGTTCCCACACAGCTTAAAACTATCAGAAACTATCAAAAAAAAAAACCTGCAAAGTTATAAAACTGTCCCCCTTATGTTAAGGAAAAAAAGTGCCCCTTTGTTTTGTTAAAATGTGTTCAATTTATTGTTGAACACATTAAAGAAATTTATGCAAAATTATTTTGTGTTTTAAGTTGGAATAACTTTTAAATTTTAATTTTGGCCCATTTTGCAAAAAGTTTGGACACCCCTGGTTTAAATTTTTAATCCGTCTATGATTAGACCCCTTTTAGACTCAAAATGTTTTGCGTGGTCTAATCATAGACTTTAGAACCACTTCTATTCAATGTATGCATAGCATTGACAAAATAAGCTGCACTTGTAGTTGAGTTAAGATTTGTTCTTCAATGGGAAGCTGGTGGAGACACAAACAGTACAATTTGAATATGGAATTACAGATAAAGGTGGTTCTAAAAAGTGTTTACTCATGTTAGAAAAATACAAATGCAAGTTTGAATTCATTTACAGTTCACTTCATTCTTTTCTATTAAATTGTGTTGGTCTACCATATAAAATCCTAATAAAACACATGGAAGTTTATAGCTTTGACATGACAAAATATGGGAAGTTCAAGACGTATAAACACTTTTGCAAGGCATTATATTTCAGCATTGTTTTATTTTCAAAAAAAAAACATTTACCATCACAAGGCCTTCCCAGTAAAACCATTTTAAAGAAATTACCAAGAGACAGTTTTTCTTTAACCACATATGTACATTTGACCCATCTTTTCATGCTGTGTCTTTTTTTTTTTTGGTTGAATTCCTGAACGAGGATGAAAAGGTCAGATTTAAAGACAGGGCAATCCAATAAAAGCATGACATGTTCAAGGAGAAATACCATAATGGGATTTTAAAATGTCTTAATAACATGGTGATGTATGGGGGAACCGGGCCAGGCCCAATTCATTAAGTGCTAAATGTATCAATTTTCACCTTGAGGAACTGAGTAACCTTCCTTTGCTGAAATTATTCCATAAATTTGCCCACTGTAAATAATAACTAGCACCAGTTAAGACTTTGTGGGAAAGCAAGGAGGATGTTGCAGGCTTCTGAGAGTTGAGGTTTCAGCTCCTTGTTTCTTGAGTGGCTCCTTGTCTGCAAGTGCTTTTTCTTTTCTTGTACAACATAAGCTAAGTAATTCTACAGTATGGCAATGCCAAGCTACTCCACAGCATGCACGGATAGATTACAGCATCACAACCGGATGCATGTTGAAAGCCTAAAAAAAGCATTCTCATATGGGAGAAAACAACACATTCATTTCAGACCTCTTTTCTATTCACAAAAAATAAATAAATACTTCTCTGATGTGGACCTTGATTATTTAAATAGACAAAAATACATTCAAAAATGCAAACTTGTTTAAGTTTGAATGTGTGAAGAGGAACTGCTGCTCCTTCACAATAGTACAGACTCAGGCAGCTCCATGGGGTGAATGTGTGAGGGAGGAAACTCTCTCCAAAGCTAGTTACTGTTCAGCCTCCAACATGCCAGCTTAATGGTCTATTTATTTGCCCGAAAGCAATGCATTATGGTCCCGAACAGCTGATGGCTCTCAGTTCGTTAAATTTCCTTCTAGCACACGGAGGGGGAAAAAACATATTTCCTGTAGAAATTAAATGGACATTGTGTCCTCCTTTATATGTATTTTGTCACCGGCACAGACAAGGTAGATCTAATTTAAATACATTAAGCACTACTTTCTCCAAGAAAACGACTGCACTGTCAATGCAGTGTTACTTTTCACAAAAGCAGGGCATATACACTAATGGAAAAGAATTGGCAAAAGTATGACGTGCCTTCTCTAGAAACAATCAGTCAATATGGATATGGATATTTTTAAATTCTTGAATTCTTTAACATTATCGGAAAACATACAGTACAAAGTATGCACAAGAATAAAGATGAAAGAAGTACAGTAAACAACAACTGACAACAATTTTGTTCTGCTAACTACACCTATATAATGTTCTCCGTCAAATACACTTACAGTACTACAAAATTTATAGCAGTGGTTCCCAAAGTGTGGGGCACGCCTCCTAGAGGGGGCGCAGTGCCATTGTAGGGGGAGCGCGGGAAGCGGTATGGATTAATGAAAAAAAAAAAAAAACTGTTACACAAAAGTGTTTCACTGTAAAGATGGTTTGTAGTGTGTTTTGTTGCAACCTGAAGTGTGAAATAAACTTCAGTGGAGTTTGAAAACAAAATATGTGTATAGGTTTATGTGTGGTTGAACGATGTGTGTGCCCCGTTGATTTTTTTTTTCTTTTTTGGGGGGGGGGGATTTTATTGTAATCCATAGGGGGGGCCCAGAAAATATTTGGGAACCACTGATTTATAGTATATGAATTTGTGATTCAAGTACTTTCACTTGTCTATAGATTTTAAAAAATGTGATTATATTTATCACCATTTTGATTTGGACTGTGGGCACTGTAGGTTTTTCCCATTAAGATTTTACTCTCATCTACTTACTTACCCTAGGAAATAATAGTTTGTGTCATAGGATAAACAAGGTGTTGGAAATGTTCTTAAGATTTTTTGGTCCGTACTGACTTGAAAGAATCACATAATTGCTGCAAGTTTTTTGGCTGCATTTCTTGTTCTAAATGCTCTGACAGATTGTGTTGTGATGACTGTTGAAGCCACTGAACCACAGTGGGCTAATTCTCATGTTCAATAAGCCAGGTTGAGATTATTTGAGTTTTGTGATCAAAAACAGTTTTGATTAAAAGAAACTTTAATACCCCTTCTTCTTCACTCTGATTGAGGATCAGAACTTGAAGAAGTCATCTTCATTAGGTCTAGACACCTAATATGCTGACTTATTGCCATGCTATGAGCTCAGTCAGTATTTTAACAACTGAAAAAGCCCCTAAGAAAGAGGCTGGTGAGGGTATATTACATACATTAGAGATTTCATAAGAACAAAGAAAAAGAAAAGAAAAATAACTAAAACAATCATAATTGTTTACAGCAAAATACAAGGTTTTTCATGAGCTTTCTGTCCTGTTTGGAATCCTATAATTTTAAAGTAAAACACAATGAATAAGGTTGCATGCTGTAAAATATGGTGTTGAAAGGAAAATGAGACACTTTTCTTAAGAATAAAACACTGCTGCTTTCAGTAACGTTGCCCTTTAGTCCATTTAAATCTCAAACACCAAAACCAGGTAGACATGAAAGAAAGCTAACCGTGTTGCTCTAAGGACTCAGAAGAGCTCAGTTCACAACCTTCAAATGAATCTACCTTTATTCTCAGAAAAAATACTCCTTGCTTTTTTTCTTCTTTTTGCTATGAGCCTTTCTCTTCCTCCATTTCCCACTCCACAAAGCTCTGCAGCTCCAAGGGCTTTGACAAATCTAAAGTTCCATATGCTTTTATTGAGCTGCCTCATTTGCCCAGTTAAGCCCCCAGTCAGTTGAATTAAGCTCTTAGCTCTAGCATGAAGCTTTTTCATATGGAGGGTCAGATAGAAACCCCAGGGCCTACAGTACATAATGTAGTGTGCAATCGTCCTGGAAGATCCAGCTGCTTTGTCTCTGTTCATTAATCTTTAAGACTGATGGTTGGCTATATTGTTACTTGAGCTAGATATAGTTGATTGGGAACACCGAAATTGGATCATAGTTCGACCAACATAGTGGCATTACACATATCTAAGTTCTTAGAACTTTATTAAACTTCAGTATCTAGCTGTTGTGTGTGTTTTTAATATTGGAGCAACACTAAGTGGATTTGGGTTCTAGCCCTGATAGATGGCCCTTTGATTTCAAATTATAAAAATTCAAGTAGTATAAATACGTATGTTATGTTTACCATTAATGTTATCACAACACCTAAATAATGACCTATTGGTCATTATTTCAGGTTTCAAACCACTCTGGTTAATAGTTTCAGTGGTAGACCTCTGCTTGTACAAATACAAAAATGTCTCTTTCAGTTAACTGGTATTTCTCAGGTTTGTTACAAATGGGAGGTTTGACGAAAATGAAAATCATCTGATTAGAGATGCCTGCCAATTTCTAAGAGTGTATTTTGCAATAATAAAACTGACATAAAGATGGCAAGCACATAAGCTTGTGTTACTACAAACTAATAAAACTTCATATTTAATGATCAGTGTATTTTCATTGGTTGTTGCTTCAAGTAAGCAGCCCTTCATCCCCTATTGTGAGTGGTTGTTGGTCCAACAGAGTGGGTTTATAAGTCGTTTTATACCTGCTGTTTTTATGGCTCTGCAGTAAAAACAGGAAAAGAAAAGAAAAAACAAGAGATGACCCAGTAATGACCCGTTTGCTCCTTCTTAGGTCGAGCCACTGGACAAAACGACTAGTCAAACTAATTCACAGGACTGATTGCGTTTCAGTTATTCCTCACTGCATTTTTTCCATATCATCATTCGTTAGTTTATTACTTAATCACTTTTATTATTATCCCTTTCCTTTTGCTTGGAAATTTAGTTGAATATTCCTAGCTGAGCAACAGTTTACTGGATTGTGTATTTTAACTGTTCTGGAAAGATGTGTATATTCTGTGTTTGTGTGCTTTTGCTGTTTGAGAACGACATGAATTTATTCCCTACTTGTGCTATGATGCAACCTCATCAAGGTTGTAGTTTAAAAACACCTGAGAGAAACTGAAAGTTGTTCAGCTAATGATAGCAGATAATTCAATTTGAAAAAAAAAATACATATATATATATATATATATATTCATGATTTTGTTAGCAATTAATTATTCTTATTAATTGTTGCTGATAATTAAACCAATTATTGTTGTGCCATTACCAAAATGGGCTTGGTAGAAAAATCACAAACTATGCAGCTCCAGCACCTTCCACAACAATAAAACCAGTAAACAAATACATTTACTGCAGGTATTGGCCATTTACTTAAAAATCATATTACTTAGAAATAAGGAAGTAGTTGAAAAACACTTATGTAACAACATTTACTTACAGTAACTTACTGCAATAAAATGCTCTAACAGCCATACAATATGTGTGATGTGTTCTGGCCTTCATTCAGGTTTAATATAGAGTAATGTTTGTCCTGGGATCATTAATACACATTAGTGGGCTATCAAAGCTCATATTGCTCCAGTGCTCAGTAACATGAGCATAAACACCCCCCATCTGACTGGGCCGTTTCGGCTGATATAATTAATATTTCCAATTATTGATCTGAGGGAGTGCTGAGTGGTGACTGTCCGGGGCCCCTGGCTTCATCTAATAAATCTGTAGTGTATGCAGTGGGAAGGAGACAGAGCGGAGAGGGAGAGGGAACCGGGGGGTGGAGGAATCACCAGGGAGGAGAGCTCTTTAATGGTTGACAATCATGAAGAGTTTGGTTGAAATTATAATAGTTCATTACCAATAAAATGACACCTTGGCATCATTTATTGAAATGGGTTGCTCAAGCTTGATGATCAAGTATGTTTCATTTCACCAAATTAATTGATTATCAAGAGGAATTGCTGATTTTTACATGAATATCCAGTAGTTTTACACAGAATCCTCCAATTGTTTGCACACCCAGCAATGTACGCAAAAACCCTAAAATAAATAATTATGGAGACCTGGTGACCCTAAGATGCAACTCCTTGCATCAGTTCCAACAGTTAACTTTTAATATATTTTTCTTACCCTATTTTACCACTCTCCTTCCTGTGAATGGTGACACGATTAACTTTCTTTCGTATCCTGCATCGTTTGTCACAATTCCACATATAGTGGAATAGCAGCACAATCTATTGAATTGCAGCCGGCAAAGTGTGCAATAATGCAATTGTGAAGAACTGCCCAGATGTAATAGCTGGTAACCTGTTATATTTTGTGCCCATATATTCAATCTGATTGCCAATGATGTATTTGGCCAATTAACTTGACTTTTATGGTCCTTCCTGACCTCTTTCAATCAAGATCTTAGTTACCAGCATATAAAGCTAAAGGAGAATGGTGGGGATAGCACAATGTTGATATCATCGTAGGACTAGTCTACAATAATATTAAAACTAATTAAACTAATTAAATGTTTTTCAAACATCATGTAGCCCAAGTTCTATTTGCTTAAAACATTTAATTTATTGCACTATCTGAAGATATGGTTGAATAGTTATTCTTTTCTGTAGACATTGTCTAATTTCTTGTAGTAATGTCCTGACTTACTAATCTTAATAATTCTGTTTTACTTTAATTTTATATTCTTCTGTCTTTACCATTTTGAAAGTGGTTAGAAATTGGGGCTCTGTGCCATAATGAATTTGTATTCCAGGGAAACAGGAAATCATGGATTGCCTACAAATATTCCAACTTTACATGGTAAAGCATAAATAACAAAAAACAGTTAAGTTACATGTATTTCATGGACGTTGTGACCGGGGCAAACAAGAAAAAAATACCTTGTCAAACAACATTTCTTGATGCTAGACTTTTGTCCCTCTGAATAACTGTGGCCAAATTACATGGAAGCTCAACACTAAGATTTTGCTCCTTATTTTCGTTTTTTGTAAGGGTTCTTAGAAATCTCTATAAGGCATTCCAATAATTGTAGCAGGTGTAGCAGATTAATCTAGTAAGTAATGATATCATGATGCATTTTTCTAGAGAAGAAAAAAGCATGGTGGCATACAGTTTTGGTGGAATACACTACTGTTGCAAAGATGCAAAAGTTTCTCAATTAAGAAAATATAGCTGATGGGAAAAAGCAGGCTAGAGCAAATACTAGACAATTTAAATCCTCTTAAAAAGTATAACCGACATGTTCATGCTTCACCTCAAAGCATATCACTTAGGAAACTATTAGAACAATGATCCATAGTTGCTTAACATAACGCAAACCAGTAAACTATGACAAACATAGGTAGTTTTGCTGTAGTCTTTGGACTGCCAATGATTAGACTAAATCTGTGTGAGCATGTTCATCTGGGAGAATGTTTGTGGAGGTGATTTATAATTTACTCATATGTGGAAATTTGCTGGCGGCAGCAGTGTGGTGGTCCTGATAAGAAGCATCAGTCAGTGCCGAGTAGATGGCAGCCACTATAAGCTTTGGGATTCCTATCAGAACCAACAGGATTTAGAGCTGGAGGCACTGACATGGACAAAAAAAGACACCTGCAGACCTCAGCAAGTCACTATCTGATTTGCAAGTACAAAAAGTATTAATTCAAAAGTACAACAGACAGCATGATGATAATTTTTAGTATAGTATACATCCAATAAAAATTAGGACACCCTCTTACAGACTGTATTCTCAACATATTTATGATGCATTTAGACACATAACCCTTTGAAGTTAGTGTATTTAATCCCGATTAATAATTGGAATTTTCTGAGGGGAACAATTTAGAACAAATCCAGATTTTTTTTATTTGTTTTATTTGTTTTACTTAAAATGGTTAATTTAACAAACCACTACATATTATCTGGAACACATCATTACAATATCATTACTCAGCATTTAGAATTAGGTCTGTCCTGTTTAAACCTCAAACACCTCAAGTAAAAATGTACATCATGGTAAGATCTAAAGGACTCTTAAAGGCCTTCTGGAAGAAGATGGGTGTCTGACAGGGAATTTACAGAGGTCTCAAAGGAATTTCCAATCAGCTATTCCACTGTGCAGAGAACAGTCCAAGCAAGTTCACCCTGAAAGCACAGCACAAGATTCTAAAAGAAGTCAAGACAAAAGGCTCTTTACAATTACAAATATTACAAAAGTACTACTTTCATAGGAGGGGTGAAAGGAGGAAACCTTTGATCTCAAAGAAAATTATGGAGGTTCAACTTGCAAGACCAAGCACTTCAGGATTGTTCAAGATTGTTGTCTTTTGGACAGACGAGTACATACAACCTTTTAGGGGGGAAAAAAAAAGAAAAAAAACTCTATCTAGCCAGATCACAATAATACAATTAATCATAAATTCTACCCTTTATTAAAGGGTATTGAAGAAAATGTGTGACCATCTGTGAAAGAATTTAAACTGAATATCTGTATATTATAAAATAACAATGACCCAAAACATTGGAGTAAATCCACCAAGAACTGGCAAAATTGTAAGAAATTGTAAGAAATGATAAGTCCTGGGTTAAGTCAAATCTCTGGATTCACTGAGATGAAGTGGAGTGTTTTGAAGCAGAGTGTACATCCAAGAAACCTTTCAAATATCTAACAGTGATGAATGGGGGAAGCTGTCCTCACACCACTGTCAGACTAGACCGCAATAAGAAACATCTCACTCAGTTATTTTAGCTGAAGTAGGTACACTAGCCATAAGGAGAAAGGACTCTTGAAGGCGTTCTGGAAGAAGGTGGAGTCAGACTCTACCTGATAGGTAGAGGGAAAAATATTTCCCCACAGATGAAAGATATTTTTGCTGACATCTTTTGTTTAATGAGTAAAACTAAGTATTTTTTGTTCTTTGAGTTCAGCAAAATTGCTTTCATTGGCTGAAGTAAAGTGTGATTGGACAGCAATATGTTTTGAATGTTTTATCTTATTAAATAATTGAGTAATGATGTTTTTCACTTTTATGTCACATGACAGTATCGCATGACTTTAGTCTCTAAAGGAATTTCAGCAGGTTTTTATCATCCATCCAATCATTTTTTACTTAGTTCATTATTTAAAATTATTTTTTAACAAGTAAATGTAACTTAACAAGGGGGGAAAAAAGCCTGAAAGCTCTTTTTGGAAACAACAGTTGATAACCATCTGTTACTCAAAGTGCCTCCTGTACTACACTAATCAACAATGGTGCCCCAGCTCACTTACAAACATGTGCAGTGCACAGCACCATTACCACCAGCACAGCTACAACATCTCTTGATTTAGACCATTAGACCTTCTGTTGTCTAAAGCCATCCGAGTTCCTGTTTATCTCTTCCCCAAAGCACAAACGGTCTCCAAGAAACAGCCTGAAGTCCATCTACCAAATGCTTTCCAAAACACTCTCCAACGCCGTCTATTATCATAGCGTTACAAGCTGGAGTGGTTGGCCAGCTGTCTGAGTGCCACAGTCCTCATTACACAGATAGCAAAACTCAGCACTTGTCAACAACTCTTGAAGGTGAATGTCACACATTAAAGAAAACACCACAATTGCAGCTTTCCATGACTCTGAAGACAAACTTTTGTATTTGTGTGAAAAACTCTATTTTAACACTTAAAGCCATCCAGACCTAACGGGGAGTTCACATATTACTGTCTACACCCACCACATCAACTCTGAACCTCCCTCAAAGGACATTGATATAGCTTTTAGTCTTGCAGAATGTAAGCTTTACACTTGCATTTGTATTAAAGACTCCAAACTCCAATAAGACTAGAGCTGCAGACTAGAGTGGGTGATAGAAACAGCGTGCAATCATGAGGGGGGTGAATATATGGGGATTGAGCTAATGCCCAAATCCTGTCCTGCTGAGCTTGTAACAGGGCAGTCAAGAGATAAAGAGACCCAGGGAGAGACCAAAGTTAAGGACAAAGAGAAGGCAGGGATCCTAGAAAAAGGAGCTCTTTAAAGAAGAGGAGAAAAGGCAAAAACAGAAACAAAAGCGAAGGACATTATATCTTCCGAAACCCTTCCTTTGCCTTCAGTTTCTGACTTATGAGCAACACTTTCGTTATCAGGAGAAGGGCATCGCTCCCAGACATCTTTGGCATGGCTGCTTTTCAAGCCCAGAGAGCTATTGACATGGTGTGTTACTGTAATGCGTGAAGCAGTGGGAGACTCATTGTAAATCTGTGTCAACAAATGCTGGAGCAGCAGCGAGCTCAACCTCACTCCCCCCCTCTGTGTGCTTCTCTCTTGCATTTACCGACCTATCTAATGAATCTTATCTGCACAGCACACTGGAGGCTTAAGCTTTTGGTGGGCTCTCTCTCTCTCGCTCTCTTGCTCTCTTCCCAAATGGACCGACACTTCGACTTTCTTATTCCACTTAGTGTTTCACATGGTTTGGGCTTTTCAGACGAACTTTACGCACAAATATTGTAAGATTGTGTCAGTAGGCCACATCCAGTGGCTTCAGCAGGATAACATCTGGACAATCCTCAGCCTGAGCAACAGTACAGGTTGTGAGTAAGCAGAAAGTAACAAAATAGATATGTTCCATGACAGAATGTAAGATCTGAACTTTTGTATGTCAGGCTTCTTCCGGCTTGACTATTTGCTTTGAAGATTATTTTACCATTATATCACTGAGCTAAATTGTAGTCAAAGCACAAAATGGCCCATATCAGTTTTGCATTTGTAACCAGATTTCAAATGTTTAACTTCTACAAGAAGATAAATGAGGGGTTTTGTTTTTATGCGTCACAATAACAAAGAGAAATTTTCCAACCAATTTTGTATTCTTTATGAGAACAGTAATATTTTTGCTTTTCTAGTCATTCTGACCACTCAAAGTACTTAACAGTTTATGACTCATTCACTCAGCATGATTCACACACTTATACAGAGATCAGTGGAATTTGGGATTAAGTGCCATACCCTTCAACATATAGGAACGTGGGGCTGGAATTGAACCTGTGGCTTTCTAAATGCAAGACAGCTATTCTTCTCTGTGAATCAGTCACTCCACATAAAGACAAAATATTAAAAGTGTTTGTGTCCCCCCACATGGACATCATTTTCCATGAGGGGAAAATGATGTTCTTTTGGGTTCTTTTGACCCAGAAATCCTGCTTTCTGGGTCAAAAATGCTTCAGATCTCCTTCCTCACTTTTTCATTGCCTGTACTTCACTATGAATCCAAGACCTGGATCATGGTCTATCAGAACCTGAAAAAATTTGAAGTCCTTTAAATGCAGTGGCTTCAGACTAGTACAGGTTCTATACATACTGCGTTAGCAATAAAACTATCAGAGAATCATGCTAACAACATCTAACCATTGTAAATTCAGTACACAAGCAAGGTGTGCAGTAGTTTGGCCATGTCTGCAGAGTGAACTCTGACTGACAACCACAACGACTCTAGATTTAGAATTGGCTACCAAATAACTATCCACAAAATAGTTCAGATTGATGGAAAAAAAAAAACACATATGCAAAGCATACTGAGGATATATTTATTCTCATCTCAGTTAAACTAAGGCAATAGCCATAGATAAAAAAAAATAGAAAAAATTCCATAATCACCATCTAACATCCTGGGGTACCTTCTGCACCAGCTAGAGGCAACAGAAGAAGGTATGGCCTACCTTTTGGTGACAAAGGTTTCAAGATGGGAAATTGGATTAGGACATTTTGAAAAAGACTAAGTTTCACATTTACGCAAGCCAGAGTTATGTTAAGTTTCAGGAAATTTTGCAAACTTCTTTTTTTCAGTAAGAGGCTAGAAGTTTATTCTGACAGCATTTAATTTTCTGTTCTGTGTCATGTTCCCCGAAGCCAATATACACCCACACAAATGATATGGTATCGTTTTTTCTTTTTTTCCTGTGCATCACTTACTCATTGGCAACAACATTTTTCTCCATCATGCGAGTTGTTTTCTGTCACAGAGCTAAGCTGTGCATGCATGATTAAGAAAATCGCTTTAAACTTCCATGTTGTACTATACAGACTTAGTTTCTGCAGCTCTGATTACAGCAATATAAATGACAGCACAAAACACAGTGATTAGCTGTTTGCATTCAGGATTAGTGACTCACTGTTGTACTTTCAGGCAAATTAAAGTGAAACATTGCCTCTGACAACTTGGAGAATGGAATACGTTCACTGAACATAATCAAAATAGTCTATGAAACTGAGATATTCATTATATGTGACACATCACGAAAAAATTGGGACCAAGTTGCCGGAGCGCAATCAGAAAAAAAGATAAAAACACCAAGTCCTGAGAAAATAGTGATTGTCATTTTAATTAGTTATTATTATTATTTTTCTTTTTTCAAAATTTACTTATTTAAGTTATGGAAAAGTCATGCCGTGCTTTAAATTGCAGTTTCACAGGTTTTAAAATGGTCAACTTTGTGTTTCAATTCAGCTTGTTTACAGAGTAAATCTGAGCTGTTTTAGGATGTGGGGGAAACTCAGAGCCAATTAAGGTTTTGGGATTTATTGGCTATTCTCACACGTTTGTTTGTTTTATATTTTTTTTATTAGGGCTAAAATGGCTTGTTAGACAAATATATATTTTCACAAATTCACTTTTTAAATGGCTTTTCAAAGTGAAATGATCATGAAGATTTGATTTTCTTTTAAGAGCCATAGGTCTCATCGCTAGTTGACAATCAATGCTTGGGCGTCGGGTTTTGCAAAGTAACGTAAATGATCTTTGCTGATACCTCCAGGTAGCTTATCAGGTTTGGGGACTGTTACGACCCGTCTAGGGGTGGCCAGATCATAACATGAAAGGTCCCTCCTCGTCCCATCCCAAACAGCCAACACATACAAAGTTAAACATTTTACAGTGATATTTATTAAAAATATATATATATTTGATTTAAATATAACAAAAATGGAGCATATAACTTCAGAATGAGCTAGTGCCAAAACAACAAATAAAACGAACTATCTAAATAATAATCAACTTACCTAACCGAAAATAAATAAACCAAATGACAAAACGTACCTCCCTAACTAAAAAAACAGGAAAGAACTAAGGCAACAGAAATGGCAGCTCACTCCTACAAACTCCAAACCAAGATGTTTAACAAACAAAACAAACAGTGTGGCCGGTTGAGATGAGCAGAGGAGGGGTCCTTCAGGAAGTCCACGTCAGCCGCTTTTATACTCGTCACATCCGGGAAGCCACCAATCGGACGTCCCCCACGCACCAATCAAAAACAAGTACCTGCACACTCATTTACATAATCACATTTAACGACTCCAGTCGTAACAGGGACAATTCTTTTGAAAAATTCAGAGCTTTTTTCTCAACATTCTGGTTTTCAGAGAGCCAACATTCAAATGGTCATATCTTCTTAATTTTTCCTTTTGATTTCATTCTGTTTTAACATTATTAGAAAATTTAGAATTCACATATTTAGAATAACCCCCTGGGGACACTTTTTCCTGGTTTTGTCGTGGTCAGTCACATATGTACTCACACATATATAAACTTTCAGTATACATGGACGCACATAAACACAAACACGGTTAACTTTATGGTTCCTATAGCCTCAGTGTTGAGCCCCGAATGCTCCTACTGCTGTCACAGCAAGTCCAGGATTGTGACAGATTACTCCCCGCTGCCCTGACCAATAGGAGCCAAGAAGTGTTTCCTGCCCACTGACTCATAATTCTTGGAATACCTATGTTGAGATGACATTTCTTTAATGGTCCCTGGACCTCCAGAAGGAATCCTTGTCATGGGCAGTATGATTGCCTATTAGAAATTCTCCAGCACTTGCATTTTTCCCTGTGCACCTTATGCCACCCTTCCTGGGAAGAAGAAGGGGGCAGAAGAAGAAGAAGGCAAAGTACAATAGAGACAGAATCAATAGAGAGACACAGTCAAGCATGTTGGATTTCATTTGAAGGAAATTATCACAATAAAGGATTTACTCATAAAACAAGAAGTCAAAATATAGCAAAAGAAATTAAGAGAAAAACTTTTCACTTGTAATACTGCTTGTGAAAATGCAGGCCATGAGAAAACCAGGAAAAAGTCTCCCAGGTGACATTTTAGGTTATATGCAAATTCAAAAGTGTTGATTTCAATCTTTCCAATGTTGTCAAACAGAAATCCGTAAAAAAAAAAAAGATGTGGCCATTTGAATGTTGGCACTCTGCAAACAAGATCAGCAAGAAGACAACCATCAAAGTTTCAGAAAGTTGTCCCCAATCTTCATCAGCTCCCTGATGGTGTTAAAGGGCTGTGAATTTATATTGCAGTAATCCCACTCCAGAGCAATGACTGCCAACAGATATGACTGGAACATGTGCAGACAAAAGTGAGCTTATGCCTTTTTGAAGTGAGGTTGCACTAAGTTATTATTGATAATCGTTCCCTTAACTTTTAATTTTTTTTCAGTTAACTTTTTTGGAAAGTAAATCTGTACACAGATTGAAAGAAACTAGCAAAGTAATCAAATGCATACCTACCTGCTTAATCAACTGATCATTAATCAGCCAAGATCATTTTCAAACAACTACGAAACTTGGAAAGCATAAGCATTTACCAACTGTGATGATGTTGCACAACTTATACTCAGACACAAAACTCAGGAGTAAATTCTGTTCTTGATGGAGCTAGAGTGGATTAGCAAGTTACAGGTGATCTGGCTGAGTAGAATTGCTGCAATCAAACTTACATTCGTCTCTAGATTGCAGATAATTTATATCTGAAAAGACAGAATTATATGACAACAAAAGTTTAAAAAGAAATCAGAACCATCTAAAATCAGTATGGACAGGTTAAAGCTTTGCAAAAAGAAAAGGTTTGTAACTGTCCACTGACTTGGTTTGACATCTCTTGAGTATGCATTTCAATCTCAGAGCCCAGATACTAAGAATGATACTCCACTATTTAGTCACATCTGTGTTAGCTAAAGATCAAACTAGGTGATCAATCATTTTTATTCAATGGAAATTGGAAAAATCTGTCTTAGGTAGAGTTGCGAGGGCATGCATATTTGTACTGTATATGTCCTTCAAAAGGAGTACTGTATGCCAGGACTCTCAGGATCGACATGGACCTGGCCTACTCTGTCCATCCACTCCAAGATCCACTCCCAGCATATCATGAGAAATGCCATTTCTCATACAGCCCCACTGCCATAGCTCACACACAGTTTTCTGTCACCTGCAACTTCTCCTGGTTCCACCACAATGCCTTCTTTTTCTGCCATTGACAGCAAACTTTGTTTATCTTTAATCCAGGCACTTGGACAAAACCCACATTTGTCCATAGATGCTTTTCCACTGGCAAGTTGCACTCTAACAAACTAATGTGCGGTTCAGTTCTACCCCAGTGGTGAGCGTCTCCATTACAGATCTGTTCCTCACTATTGTAGGCAGGCCAGGAGCACACAGCAGCTGTGGTCAACTCTTCACTGATGTTTGATGCCTGATGGACTCAAATAAACTCATATTTCATTCCACATAGAGGTCTGCTAAAGGAAAAATTAATCTGGCCAAGGCAGACCGGAACCAAACCAGTTGGAGGTGTTCCAGTGTAAAAACTAGTGGAAAAGCATCTTATAAGTGCATTCTGACTTATAATGAAGAGGGGAATGGCTGCTTTCTAACCTCTCTTAAACACCTTACCCCTTCATTCCCACCTTTGCAATTCTGGTTCAACCTTGAACTGCACAGAACCTGGGGGCCAGGCAAGCAGCACACTGCCTTGACCTCTTGCCATTTCTCCAAATCTGCAGCAAACACACTCTGACAAAGTGAGAACAAGGAGCACTGGAGCGGAAAACTCATTGGAAGTGTCTCTGTTAACTCCCACTCCTCACTGCATCCTAAGGCCGTCTGTGGTTTATTTCATTGGGAAAGGTTTGGAGTGGGTGAGTGAATGTGGTTTGAGGCAGTGTTGCGTGCTTGTGTCCAGAACCGTTCGACATCGTGAGCGTGGAGGGAATAACAGAAGTTTTGTTGTGTACTGTATGTTGTGTTGGGAGGACAGAAAATGGAAAGCTTTGAGGGCAAGACGGTGCTTTAGGAGGCACTCACAGTGAACTATACTTTGGGATAGAAAAGGAGGGATCTATGTTGCAGCACAAAGAAAAGACAATCTCTAGCGGCTGTAGTTAGTTGTGAAATCAACTATAACTATTGGTAAGTGAAGGAAAAATACACCCCAACTCCTACAAGTGCTTTTAAAAAAGAGTTACCATTTCCTCATAGATTACACCTTTTTGTATTGGTGAATAAGAGCTGACTGGGAACAAACTAAAGCTATTTTGATAACTTCTTGTGAATCTGAACATACCAAGAAAACCGTGCTTCATTGTCCTATTCTTAAAGGGTTCAAAAGTGGCATTAGAACCGTGCACTCAACAAGAAAATGTTGAGTGCAATAATTCAACTACACTTGAAGGAAGTCATATTTTCTAATACCTCTGTTACTGTTTTTAGTTTCTTCACTGTATTTCACTTAGATACAAAGATATTATATGGTGCAGCAATAACCTATTAATGATTACATTACTTGACTATAATTAATCTTGAAGTCTCAATAGTGTTTAAAGTAAGAAAACATGCTAGGGCCAAAACCTGCACAAAGCGATCCTAATATGATTCTCAGCATAATGCATTTCAGTGAGGTCAAACTAGCTATTACAATTGCTGTAAGAAATACATGCGAGTTTCTATGCTACTTCAACATTTGGCGCTGTATTTAAAGCCCTAAAATCACAAACAGTGGTTTCGTTCATGGTCATCCTTCAGAGGACCAGATGTCTATACTTTCTTATCCAGATCAGGTTCATTTGACTGACATGACATCTCCTATGCTGTAAAAGAAGAGGGTTCAGAATAAACGATCCAGTAACCGAAGCTTGATGAGCTGCAATGGGAGTGAGCATAACTTTCTGCATCACCATTCGTACCGCTAACCTCATAATGCTCCCTCCTCCACTTTTACAGCTCCATTCTTGACAGCCCACGACCTCACTTGCTGCTCATGCCTTCCACCTTCTGAAGGCATTTGTATCCATGCATGTATTCATGAGCAGGTATTAAATTTAAATATGTTTTTTACTGTGAAAAGCCACTGATACACAGCTAATGCAGGCCAAGAAGAGAGGGAGGAAGGCATTTGGTGCACTCTGTGTGAACTCCAGCTAACTCAATCTCGGGCCTCCTACATTTCCCTTCCTATACCTCTTGGGTTTTATAATATATTATTTCACACAATTCAGTGTGTTCATCTGAGCAAGTCTGTCTGACGTTTTGAAGCTTTAACTTCATGAAACCAGAGACCATAAATCCTGTGGAAATCAGGTATGATTTTGAGAGATATTCTCTTTTCCTCCTTCCCGAACTTGTGGTGAGAAGACTGTACCCATTTTCACTGCACTGAAAAAGAGGCACAGCCCATTAATTGTCGGTTAAAGAATCCCACTTACCATCATTTCCTAACTGCAAATATCAGGGGGCCGTGTCACTCAGACAGCAACCCAAAGCACTTAGGAGTGCAACTTACATAAACTCATGCATATAGGGCAGGGGTGGGCAATCCTGGTCCTCGAGGGCCGGTGTCCTGCAGCTCTTAGATGTCTCCTTGGTCCAACACACTTGAATCCAACAGCTGAATCACCTCCTAAGTGCAGTCAAGTTCTCCAGAGTCCTGCTAATGACCTCATTATTTGACTCAGGTGTGTTGAAGTAGAGACGCATCTAAAAGTTGCAGGAGACCGGCCCTCGAGGCCTGGAGTTGCCCACCCCTGATATAGGGACACATACATGAGCATAGAGCACACACCAAGACCTCAATAATAAGACACGAGGGAGAATGGGTCATACAGCGGGCACTTTATTTGGTCTCAGACTATACCACCCACAGGCCTCAGCCAATACAGTGCATGCTGCTTTTTTCAAACTAAAGAGAACAGGGAGGGCGAAAGAAATAAGACAGAAGAGTGTACAGAAAATGGAAAGAGCCGAAGAAAGTGATTTTGCCTCATAGTTCATCTTCATCTCGGCGCCCTGTCCCAACCCCCAATTCATGAAATAAGTCCTACTGAAAATCAATGGCAGTTGGAGCTGTGTAAAGGTCAGCCATTCAGCACAGCTGGCCTTGGTGGACCATTCGAGCCCAGGCTTGTACTGCGAAGCTCGGCTAAGTAGAATTAATGGGGGGATCGATTATTCTGCACACAACTTAAATTGAACTAAGCAGAGAATCATTTTAAGGCAGGAACTGTAGCATGACGTCGAATGAGATGCATTTGCCACAGAGCCAACCCCAGAACTCATTTAGCAGGCACAAAGCAAAGAGGGTAGGGAATAAAAAGAGAGATTTTTAAATAAAAGATTTCACACTCTCTCCCCTCCTACTTTCCATGACTCCCTGCTCTGCCCCCTTCTTTTTCTCATTTTTTTTTTTTTTGAGTTCACCCACTGTACAGTAACCTCCTGATAATAACCCAGAACCACTGGGGATCCAGCTCATAGATTTGATCCTCAAAACCACTTTTCCACTCTTTTCTCCCCCCCTAATTTTTTTTCTCCTTTATGTCTTTTCTTTCTTTCTTTTCTTTTTTTTACTACACATCACCTCCAGCACCTCATTCTTCTTGTGTTTTTCCCTTGTTTAAAACTAAATCAATATGGAACCGGAGGAGACAAATCAACGTATGGTGGCACTGCGGGGGGAGGCCCAGCGGGCTCCCTCCTCTCTGGTCATATACTCCTCTTTCACTTGCTCCTTCCATAGTTTAGGAGTAGCGGGGAGTTAAGAAGCGGGAAAAAAAAGACCAGTGGATAAGTGGAAGTAAAGATGTAAGGTTTGACTTAGGGAGGGATGAGATGATAAGAGACCAAAGAGCTGGATGGGGATGAAAGAGAGCTGGGGAGGGATGAAAAAGGGCTCCAATGGGATGGCATATAGATGGAGAAATGAATGGATTGAGGGATGAGAGAAAAGAGAAGAGCAGCAAGGGGTGCATATCATGGAAAATTCTGCTCCAGCGACTTGAGTGCAGAACGGGAGCCCTCATCTATAATGTATATCATGGATCCGTGAGAGATTTCCATACATATAAAATGGAGCAGCACCGGGAAGTGTCTCGCTGCTCCGGTGCAGACAAAAATCACCATGGGGGAAATTTCAATATCCTGATCTGTTTGTACGTTTATGCTGTTAATTGTATATATACCCCGGTGTTACTTGGTGTTGCTTCATACTGTGAAAGTCAAAAAGGACTAAAAGACCCTCTGACTATGTGTAAACAGGTTTCATTTCAGAACTTTTATTCCACCACAATCTGGTAGACAATTTATGTTCCAATTTATCAAAACTCCCAAGCCTTTCTAGATACAGCTGTCTACCTAAACTGACAAGACAAGCAAAATGAGTGTTACTCAGAAAGACAGTCAAGAAAATCACTAACTCTGGAGAGAGCTACAGTTCAGGCGGGAAGATATATCAACATGAGACAATTATTAGCAAATTTGGCCTTTATGGAATGCCAGGAAAAAAAAAACATTGTTAAAAAAGGTTGCAAGAAGTTACGCTTGTGGTTTGCAACAAGCATAGAAGAGACTGCAAAAATGTAGAGGAGGATACTTTGCTCAGACAAAACCAAAATTACTTTATTATGGCACCTTCACACATAGGTGCCATGTGTGACGGTAATACTGACACAGGGACAGGGACAAGGAAGCTGGTCAGAGTTGACAGGAATGTAGATTGAGTTAATACAGTGTAATCCTGAAAGAAAACCTGTTACAACTGATGCAAAACACTTGAGACTGGGGCAGAGGCTCACTTTCCAGCAGGACAAAACTGAGCACACTGTCAGAGATCAAAGCATGTTCAAGTGTCCGAATGGCAAAGCCCAGACCTAAATCCATTTGAGACCGAGTCTTTGACATTGTTTCTCACTGATACTTGCAATCCAAGTCGACCCAGCCTGAGATATTTAGCAAAAAATGGGTAACAATGTCAGTCTTCAGATATGCAAAATTGGTAGGCATAAAAATAAAAACCTGTTGCTTTAACTCCTGCAAAAGGTGGCAAAAAAAAAGCCATCGACGCAAGAGTGCTGAAGACAAACTAAAATGTTGAAACTACAGAAACATTTGCGTTCAATTTGAAAAGTAGACTTAGTTTGTGTTGATGTATTGCATAAAATCAAAAATTATATTGAAGTTTGAAAACAAAAGTAAAAGTAAATACAGCCATAAAAAAAAACGTCCATCTTGTGTTGGATTTCTTTTTAAACAGGTTGGACAGCAAACACAGGCATCATGTGGGTCTCTGGAAAAATGAAATAAATAAACATGACAAGTGGCCACTTAGCCACAGCCTCCCCCATTGAAACCTGATGAGGGCCGTGTCTCGGCTAACTTCAACAAACGCTAAGTGACATGCTTAAGTGGGTTCAGGTTGCGCAGCCGCTGTAATTCAGTAAAAATACAAATGAGGCTGGCTGGGAAAACAGATCACCAGGCACTCATTGAAAATAGAAAGATAGAGTGAGCAACAGAAAGAGAGAAAGAGGTTAATTTTTTTTCTCCTTCAGAAGATTCTCCCAGCACTGGCTGGCTTGCCCACACACTCGAACACACCAACTAGCCCCTCTCCAACCATAAACGGCATTATATAGACCCACTGATTCCCCTTATTGGGAATCAATAACAAATAACCTTACTTTTCACTGTCCATTACGGTCGATGTCTACCATAACCGGCCGTCTTTATCTGTGCACCAATGTCATGCCTGACCTTGGGCTTTCGGCTCTCTCCCCTCTCCAGGTAGGTATCACGCAGAAGGTTCAGTCCAGGTTTTTAGAATGGTTCAAATTGAGCCCTGTGGGAGTGAGGAGTGGGGAGCAGCCATCTCCCATGACAGATCAATGGTAGGTCTCACCACAGGGCAGGGGGCCAGCGGCTTGCACAACCTGCTAATAGAATCCCAATGTCACTGCTGACACTACATCATGGGGCCTGCTGGAGGTTATCCTGAGGTGGGACAGGTGATTTAAAATGCATCAGAGCTCCCCAATGTTTTATATTCCTGTGCCCTGCATGTGCATATGTTTTGTCCACATGTATACATGAGTAAAGAGGTAGAAACTGTTGGGTTTTGCAGTCGACGTGAGGTCGCATAATAAAAATATGTATGCCAAAGTTCAGTCATATATTTGTTAAAAGTCGCAGACGAAAATAAAAAGAAAGCTGCAGTTTTTTAAAACTTGCTTCAACATCCAAACTATCTCTGTCTCTTTAAAGCTTGAAGCTATTACTTTCTAATTTTTTTTTTTGGAGCTTTTACATTTTCTTACCCCCACACTCTCTCTCTGTTCAAAGATGCAGTTGCAATTCCAGCCCTTCATTAACATCCCATGCGCCCGAGCACAGTGTAGAGAAATGAAACCAATGAGTCATTTCACAAATCGGTCTACGTGTTCCACTTAAACGACGGGCTGCGGTGGTTGTTAAGCTTCCACAATCACATATATATTCACACACGTGTAAATGCAGATGCACGAGTGAGCAATGAGTGTAGGGGAACTCTTAGTCACCAGAGGCGGCATGTCAAAAAGAGTCTTAAGAGCCCCTGATGAAGATGAAGGGAGTTCTTAGACCTTTGCATATTTTACTTCTACTCTTAATCTCTTGTTGTTTCACAGTGTGTGACACGTACCTGGCATTTATGTATATGGAAAAGGATTTTCTCCAGCGAGTCTTGTACCTGACTTTTTTTTTTCAAACCACCCACACTTAAATTGACACACTACATTGGCACAATAAAGCAGAGACTCAAATTTCAACTTATATCCCATCTGACAAGTGGACATCCATTATAGGTCCTCACCCACAGTGCGAAAGGCATGACTGTCAAGAATTTAATATGAAAATCTACAAACTATGTCAACACGCAACTCATTTTCACTACAAACTTTAATTACTCATCAACCCACTCATCCCGAGCTCCACTCCCCTGTCAGTAGGAGTCATGACATTTGCAATTTAATAGCATGTCTGCCCAACAGAGGGGGGAGGAGCTAGGAAATCTCCAACAAACAGCCACATACTTCAATTAATTAATTACCATAAAGAAGCATAGTTTCAATTGGCTGCCTCAATTAGACTCTGCCCTTCATTTTTTCATGACTTAACCAAAAGTATCATGAAAAGGCAAAATATGTCTTCACTTTTATTTGACTCAAACACTATTGTTAGGAGAAAAGCTTAGATATTTTCTTTAGTAAATACACATTTGCTTACCTTTATAAATGTGAAAGTTACAGTTTGTCAATTTTCTCTAGTCAACATAGTATCAAAAATATGCACAAGTCTCCATTACAATGTTGATATATGTCCATTTTGGCAAATTATGTACTTTGTAAGCTGATATGCAGGTGTGGACATAATTTGGACTAAAAGTCTGAGAGATTTATGGTTTAGGTTTTACTAACCAAAACGTATTGTCTTTTACAATAGTGCCTCCTAGGAGTTGAGCTGTATAATTTTTTTTTCTATGTGTAACAGTCACATTTTTCTGCCAGGGTGCCATATCAGATTTTTTCCAGTATTTTCTGGTTCTTCTTCCCAACACGTTTTTGTGGAAAAGAATAAAAAATAAATACAATTTTAAAAAAGACAAATTCTGAAAAATCCACACTATTGCAACAGGATCCTTTGCGCCGATGTAGCAGGCAAACAGGAATGCCTTGCATTGCCAGTTTTTTTTGTCATTTTTTTCTCCGAAGAGTTTTTGCGGCGCTAGTGGCTCGTATTTTTTGCGACCGTAGGCAGACAGGAAAGAGGGCAAGGAGAGGGGGTAAGACATGCGGCAAAGGTTGCCGGGACCGGGAGTCAAACCCGTGACGTCCGCGTCGAGGACTAAGGCCTCCAAACGTGGGGCGTGCTAACCCCCTGCGCCACCACAGCATGCCCCATGAATTGCCAGTTTTATCCACTATGTAGGTTTGGACCCATAATTATGGATGAACATGTCAATTTTGGAGCAATTGTTGCTTTCTTGTTGGACACCTTCACAACAGACATTTCACAGTAAACTGTCAAATTGCATCTTCCAGACTAAATCTGGGTTGTTCTTAAACATTTTATCCAAATTTCTTTCATCTGATGGTGAAACTTTGAGACAGATGGCAATTGTGTGTCCAAACAGAACAATGATTCCAAACACACATCAAAACTGCTTTCAAAATGGATAAACCAGACTGACACCAAGCTCTCACATTACCCCCAGCAAAGCCCCAACTTGAAACAAAAACAAGCTGAAATGTATGAGTCTACCAAGAAGAGTGGCGGAACACTGACCGTGAAGCTATTACCTTTCTGACAGCTACAAAAATGGTTGATGTTCAAATTGCTAATTAAGATCAAAACTAATATGGCAAATGTACCTATAAGCAGTGGACTTTTGAATGGAATTCTGTTAATTACAAAATGCTAAACGGGTTTTGTATGTGCATTGCAATCCTGTTTTGTTCAAGAAAGGTTGTAGTGAGAGAGATAAATCTGTGCAGCATTGACTTTAGTTTTTAAGGAGTTTTCCCAACCAGCCCGTAAGTAAGATTTCTCAAGGATCAGAGGATGAGAAAATCTGCAAACTGAGCAGCAAATCTCCTGGAGAATTTCCTGTAAATGTGCAAATGTGCAAGGCGTGAAGACTACTTCTGATAAGACTTGTATGCTGCTTCCCAGTCGCTTGACAACATTGTAAATATATTCAGTTCTATGTTCCTCACAATCAGGATCACAAATAGTCATGAAGGAGACTCCACCACCCTTCTTGATATGCTTTAAACTAAACACTGCCATTCCCTCCACTGGCATTTTTTTTTTTTTTTGCAACATGTCCTGACTCCTGCGCTCTTCTAACAGACTCTCTCTGTCATTGCCTTCCCAGACTCCACCGAAGGAGCACATCTCCAGCAGAAAATCTCTCACTGTGAAGAACATGTGTGAGGAGCAGCTGCGGAGAAAGGCTGACTCAAATTGCCCACACATTTTTCTAAACATGCTTGGTGCCGATGTGTGAAAACTGCTTTAGAGAAGAGTTTTAATTAGTTTAAAATTGACATTTCATTACACAGTTCCCCAGGCTTACACATGCCCCCCAAAAAATTTTCTGTTTTATTCTTTGGATTCAAATTGAAAAAATAGGACCAAAAAGATAAGTTAGTGACAATGCCAGTCAACCAACCATTTCTAGTTTACTATTTGTAATTATAATTTACCCTGAATCACTCAACATTTATTTAAAACCATTTAAACAGAAAAGGTAGTCATTATTAGCTTGGACTGATACAATTCAATACAATTCAAGATTGGTATCTGACCCAACACTGACAACATTTTTGGATCATTTTGAGGTCACTGATTCTCTACCTGTTTCACATGGAGTGATTCTGTTGCTTTTTTTTAAATTATTATTATTATTTGCCGATTTCATTCACAGTCAATAGCACACTTGGATGCTAAAAATTAAAAGAAATTGAATAAATTTTATAAAAGTCGATATATACCATATGTGATTAACTAGATTTGAACACTGGGAAGTTTGAAAAAGAAAAAAAAAACATTTAGTAACCTTACAGATTATTCAAACTTTTTTTTTTGTTTTTTTTACTTCCTGTATTCTGTGTTGGCATTTCAGGCATAACATACAGAGAATGAAATTGCCTACATGTGTCAGGCCAGATTTGCTCTACAAAATGGATTTCTTTTGTGAATTACTTTATTAAATCTGAACTGTATCTAGCATTAATGTAGACAGGACACATTAATGTAATGATAACCTATGCTAGCATGACCTTCAAACATTTGGTTTACATGAGCATGTGTGTTTAAAGTTATATGTTTTGTGCAGTGGCTGACATGGCAGCCTGCTGTCTAAAAAGTTTGTTTGCTACACAAATCTGCTTCAAAATTAGTCAGCTGCATAAAACAGTTTTTTTCATGGTGAGGAAAAAAATTGCAATTTATCTCTATTATTCTAGTGCAAACATTTAGGGTGTTGAGAGTCATGTTGAATTGTTACTGTAATGATTAATGGGGAAAACTCTGGAGGCAACACTCAGTGACTTACAGAGGTGCTTCAGCAGATAACAGGAAGGCTAACAGGATTACAGAAGGATAACTAATTATTTTGGCCCTACAACCTCTATCTGCCATTGTAGACACCAGTAGGACTTCCATTTCCAAAATCAATCAATAAAAGAATGACTTTGTAGAAAATAACACAATGGATTGGCTTAGAATGAGTCCAGAACCAAGTCTAACAAAAGATCCTAGTGGTTCAACTGATGAGGCTTAATCCATCACAAACTGATGAATTAGGAGAACTTTCCCTAAGTAGGCAAATAACATGAAGTCATGGTGTGGGGAGCTGAAAGACTACAACCAAAGAAGACTGAATGCTAAGATTTATTCAAAATTATGTTTAACAAAGTAGTAGTACAAGGGTGAGCAGACAACATTTTAATTGTTTTTATTTTATTTTGGATTGTTTTACTTCTACTAGACCAGGTGTCGCATTATGTGTGGAAAAACGATACCAAATCATTTATTATGTCATCTTTTACATAAAAATCAGACATTTTACCAGGAAATGCTACACATTTCCTGGTAAAAATATTTCTATTTTCGATTCTCACATTGCCTCAGAATCACCCCCCCAAAAAAGCTAAAACAGAACATCCCAAGTCATTATGTTTAATGAAAACAATGAAAACTTTCATGTTCCTAATCAGCAGGAGTATAGCAGACACTCTGTAAAAAGCATCTATTTACAGTTACATTGTCAGCAAAAGTGTGTGAGCTCCGCTCTGGAGTGATCCCGTACACAGCGACATCCATCTTAATAAGTGAATCCAGATGGGCATATATGGTTGGCTAATTTCAGTCCTCAGCGATGTAAACACATCCAGACAAGAAGCAGGGATCACACACGGACATATCCATTGACAAAATAACACGGAAACATTTGTTTCCAGAGCAGGCAAGCAGAGAGGAGTTGCTAATGCCTCTGCCTGCATTAATACTGTTAATGATCACAGTGGGTCAGCCTGCCTGTGATCCCTGTCCTACCATTAAACAAATAAAAACAACACTGATTACAAGGATATTCATTAGTTGCATCAATCTCAGATAATTAGAGAGAGGTGTCTGGACTTTTTCTCTTTTCATATCCTCCTTTCGGTTCCTTCCCCTTGCTCATACCGAAGAGAGGATGTGGTGGCAGCAGACTCCTTTTAATGAACTAATAAGGATGTTTGGTTGGTCAGCCAAGAATAAGACAGCGGAGAGAAAAATAAGTGGGAAGAAAGGCTGCTTTACCACCTAAATAATACAGCTACAGGACTAGCTTTGCTGCTTTCCCCCAGGAGGGTTCATAGCTACTTTTCAGGAAAAGAGGGAAATAGCTCTGTGTTCTTCACTGAGATACCTCACTATATGGCTGGAAAAGGACACAGCTGTCACATTAGGATTCGTAGCATTAATCTGTCTTGTAAAACCTTCAAATGTAGAGTTCCTTAGTTAGGAATGGTGTTTTTTTGTGAACACGAGACACTGCCTATGTAAGGAAAGGCTGAGATGGACATGCTAATAGGACATATGGCTCCGGATTTACATCCTGATGCTCACTTGGACTCATGCCATTGGAATGGAAGCAAGAGAAGAGAAATCAGGGCTGATGAACGTAAGATCAGAAACAAGTAGTTAATTGGATAGCACAATTTGAGGAATGAGACGAAAAAAAGCCAAGGCGCAGTTAAATAAGTCTGCCCTTGATGACGACCAGACTTGTTGCATCCACCTTGCCAGATTGTGCAAAGCTGAATGGTGTTATTTGATGTGCAAAGTTTGCCGGGCTGTTTGCATACAGCACCAAGCTGACTGTGTTGCTCTCCGAAATGTTGTTCAATGCCATGGCAGGCTGTGATACACTGGCAATGTTGTTTCTTTGCTGTGCTGTCCTGGGTTGGTGACAGCCTCAGCTACTGCCAGGTCCTTTAAATTCAACACTGCCAATTAGAGTCACTCCTGGTGGTGGGTGGTGGAAGAAGCGGGGGAAGTGGGAAAAAAAAAAACTGCTGGGACGATGGTTGCAGGCCTGACAGGACTGATGTGGAGATGGAAATGCGGTAATTTGGAGTAATTCGGCAACTCGCTGGCGCTTGCCTTGCCTGCCCGTCTGTCTGTGCGCTAAAATAAATGGGGTCAGCAGCGTGTGATCGGCAACTTTCATTTATATGTAAATGACCCCATCGTTGCTGCAGCAGCTGCTGTGGAAGCTGCTAAGTCTGTACGCACAGTCAAAGGCTGGACACGAGAGAGAGAGAACTCGCCAGCTTGACTGACTTCTGTCTCTGTTCACACTCTGCTCCAACTCTGTGTACTATTTTTTTTCCACTCTTTTTTTGCCTTGTCAATCTTATTATGGCACAGTCACAATATCCTCTCCCTATGTTAACTTAGGAATACTTTTTTCATCATTATTCTTGCTCAACTTAAAAGCAATTCAGATTTTTATATATAATTATATGACAATAAAAAAGCACCATATTTAAATATATTTTTATATACATAAAAATAATAAATATCCCAAGTTCTGTTGGAAAATTAAATCAACAACTCCATAAAGTTTGATGGCTGAGGTAAGAGTGCTCTGAACTTTTCAGGTAGATGGTGCTCTAACTTTGGACTTAACAGAAAACCAACAACCAGCAGATGACAAGACACCCCGAAACATCGACTGTGGACACTTCGCACTGGGCTTTAAACAACTTGGATTCTGTCTCTCTTCGCTCTTCCTCAAGACTGAGACCTTAATTTATGAATAAACTGGAAAATGTTATTCCAACTGAAAAGAGGACTTTGGCCTGCTACGTAACAGTCCAGTCCTTTTTCTCCTTAACCCAGGTAAAACGCTTCTGATTTTGCCCTGGTTCATAAGTCACTTAACTAAAAATTAGACACTTATTGCCCATACAAAAGTGTGTTTTGGTTAATGAGGCCTTTTCTCAAGTCATCATCCACAACTTGTGAACTTCTTCAGAACTAAAGCAGAGGCTTCAGTCTATGTTGTTTGTGCATCTTTTTCCTATCACATTTTTTTCTTCCTCTCACCTGTCAATCAATATACTTAGAAAAAGGTATCTGAACACCCAGCTTCTTTAGCAATGTCAATCTGTTGCTCTGCTTGACGAATGTCAAGTCAGCAGTCTTCTCAATGAAGATGATTGGCAACAATACTTTGTTGAAAATCCTACTTTATTAGCTGTGTGAAATATTTTAACTTTCTGTCAAATTGTTACATTTATTAGCTGCCGCCAGTCTTAGTCTTAACAGTTATAAAGTCACACACTGAATACCTTACTCTGTAATGAACATATGTACACAATACATGAGTTTCACTTTTTCAATTAAGTGAATAATTTGGGATGGTATTGTGGGGATTTTCTCTATGAACCTGTCATAGAAAAGCAACAGCCAGTTTGAGTAGACTTACAGCGACACTATGGGGACATATGGGAAATTTGACGTGCCATTTTGTGAGATATGCAGACGAATCGAGCAACAGCAAAGTGTGAAGCGCATCAGATTGTGAATTGTAAAGCCTGAAGGTGTGTTCGCTTCATTACCTAGCTAGCCATTGTGCTGATGCAGAACCGGGTCCTGTAAATTCCTGCCTGCTTGTGACACCATAGATAATTACACCTCCATAAATAATGGAGTGTGCCTCACCCACTTCCTGTAGATTTCTCTTTAATGAGCTTAATATACAGAAAACTGCTGTAAACACGTGGCACATAAATCTTAAATCTTTTTTTTGTTGTTGTTAAAAGAAAAAAAAAAATCCATCTTGAAAACAAAGACCACTACCAGGAGTGCATTATGAACTTGTGAGGCAATTCCAGTGGAATCTGCTTTTCCACCAATGAATTACATAAAAGCAAGACAAAGAGGAGAGATTACCTAGCTCTTTCTATTTAGTAATAGCATGCGGTCAGTAGCACACAAAGTTAAGGATTACTATAATTTCTGGACTACTGAGCGCGACAGACAACATTCCGAAATACTAAATATCAGCCGCACTAACTAGCTTTGAAAAGAAAAGAGTACAATAATAGGCCACACTCATACCATTGAAACACAAGATATTTACATGGAAAGATTTTTTAAAACTTTTAATAAAATATGCAGCGTAGCATACAAATGCGTGCCGTAAACGCTTTTATCGAACAGTGGCTGTAACACAGTTGCTTTGAAAAAAAGGAAACGTCATTCTATCTATCTGAAGATATAAGCTATCTTCAGCTCATAATGCACACTAAAAGCAGTAAAGTCATCTTCAGAGTTGGAATTGAACAGTCTCACACACTTCCTCACTTTCTCTTATGTTGTCACTCTCAATGTCACCATCATTTGCTCTTGAACTTGTGCTATCTTTTTCAGCAATTTAACCTTTCAAAACCTGCTGGTAAATAACTGTGTCTTGGCTGCATCACAGTGTTCAAATGTGTGAAAAAAGGACTGGCTTGTAGGACAGAAATTATGGTAGCTGTTATTTCATTGTGTGGACTAGACTTGGAATAGACTTCATCTACTACAATAGATAACCAAATAGATGTTGACATCATCAAGCTGATTTTTTTTCCCCAGACAGTTGAGGGCTTCTCTCTTTCAGAACAAATACAGAAGAGCTACATTTACTTACTCGCTTATCGTCACTGACAGAAAAAAAAAACTTTACAGTGTATCATGTAACAGCGATGCACCTATTGGTAAAACCACGCTTAAGTAAGAACGAAAAGTTTGACAAATTGACTCAAGTTGGGCTCAAACTGATCACTGGAGGGGTTTGAGTGTCCTAATCATCCTAGGAGTTATGTGGTAAGAGGCTTCCCTAACAGGGTCACCCGAGGCAGAGAAACCAGACAAAGTGCACTCCAAATGCCCCTAATGATGAGTAAAACCAATAGAAACAGTGTTTTGTTGCCCGGACGCGGGTCACCAGGGCCCCACTCTGGAGCCAGGCCAGAAGGTGAGGCACAGTGGCGAGCGCCTGTCGGCCAGGCTTTAACACATGGAGCCTGGTTGGGCACAGCCCAAAGTGGAGACGTGGGTCCCTCTTCCCATGAGCTCAACCACCTCTGGGAGGGACAACAGGGGTTGGGTGCAATGTCTGATGGGTGGTGGCTGAGAGCGAAGACCTTGGCGGTCTGATCCGGGAAGGACTCAGTGCAGAGTCGGTGCTCCTCCACATTGAGAGGAGCCAGTTGAGGTGGCTCAGGCATCTAGTTAGGATGTCTCATGGATGCCTCCTCTGTAAGGTGTTCCAGGCACGTCCAACCAGGATGAGACCCACAGAATGACCCAGGACACGCTGAAAGGACTATGTTTCTCAGATGTCCTGGTAATGCCCTGGGATTCCCCCGGAGGAGCTGGCACAAGTGACTGGGGACAGGGAAGTCTGGGCTTCCCTACTTAAACTGCTACCCTCGCAATCCAACCCCAGAAAAGCAGGAGGAATGGATGGGTGGGTCCAAATTGTGCAATTATTGGCCATCTTTGACAACATGTTCTGTGGGGAAATTTTTTTAAGAGGATTTGGGATGTAGAGTTTGACCGGTGCATCTGTCATTCAATGTGATAGAAGAAACCGATCACTGATTTAGCACACACTTCAGATCACCATCAATGGCGACCTGTGATATATGAATTTGTCTTTTTCCTCCGTCTCACAGTAAGTTTCATAATAAAGGTGTTAGTCACCATAAATTGAAGTCCATTAACTGTTGGACTGAGATCTCTGTCACTCATTTCTGACGGGGATCTGCTGCAGCAACATAATATCTGGTATCTTCAATCATGCAGTGTGACAGGAGGTGCTATTAACATGTTAAGCACAGTGTCATAAAAATTGTGAATGATCTGAGAGTGGTCAGTAATTAATGCCGTCCCCTCCCTAACCCATTACTACAGTACACACAGCTGAAAGCAGCTGCACTGCCCTTGCCTACAAGACAAACTAACGTTTTAGAATTATGTCTGCTAGTTAAAAAAAAGTCATAGTGCAAATGTTTTTTTTTTCTACTAGTCCAGACAAAGAAGTAGGGGTGCAAGACAGCAACCTTAATTAAAGATCAACGCCTAGCCAAAATCTCACAAAGCCCTACAGCATAAAATGTTGTGGTCTGATGACATCAAACTTGAACTTTGGGCTAGATAAGAAAAACAACTCTGCACATCACCAAAAGATCACCATTCCCACATCGAACAGTGGTAGAGGCAGCGTTGCAAACTGAAAGTTCCTCGTCTTCTGAAGCTGTTTGTCAAGGTGCATAAAATTGTGAATAGTTTCAATAACCAGCCTTTTTTACCCCCAAATCTTTAGGTTTCTGATACAAAGTTGAAGGTGAAGAGGTCATTTATGCGTCTGCATCACAGGGAGCCAATTATCCACGCAACTCGGCAAAAGCATGACTCGATTTAAGGAGAATTACAAGTCAAAAAAAAGTGACACTAACTAAAAAGCTTTAATTGACTGATCATATTTGTGGTAGCCTAGAAAAAGCAGAATTACAAAAAAATGCATTTATTATGATGAAGGCAATATGCATTAAATTAAAATACCAACAGATAATTTTTTATCAATACGATATACTATATTACAAACAGTAAGGACAATTATTTTATTTGAAGCAAAAGAGCAAGTTTAATCTTAAGCATTAAAATTTTAAATATTAATATCATGACACCACTTGATATTTACCCATGGTTATGATGAAAATCACACATCTTGTAACAACACCCAACAAGTTGATCACATGGAAAAAAATACCAGAGTGCGCTGAAAAACATAATATTATGTGGGCATGTTGTGTTCATTCTTTCATGTTCATCAGTAATTTCTGTTTGCTGTCCTGGGGCAGAAAGATTGGATTGCTCATGCAACATAACTAATATGTTTGGTGCATCTGGACGTGGCTGATTTTATCTTCTCCCTATGCTACACAACCCCATAATAAAAAAATTTTAAAAATCAACTCAAGCAAGCATAAAAAGAGTTTTGCAGAACCAGGGATGTTTTTGATGCTTGCTCAAATGTTGCCATTTCTACTAACTTTTTCCAAAAAGTAACTTCACAATACTGCAAAAAGAATAATAAAGCAAACAAATGTGAAAAATCCTGAAGAACTTCAGCTGGATGTTTGTTTTGTTGTCTTTTTTCAGGTAAGTTTTACAAAGTGGGCCTGAGTACCTCTTCGTAGATGTTTACCTTTTTTTTCATTTTAGTAATTTCTTACAGCAGCACTCATGGAAAATAACTGTAAACTTTCCATTAATGAGAGAATGATACAAGGCTAAAATCTCAAAAGAGATAGTAAATCTGCATCTATTCAACAGTCTTGCCATGTTGAAGTGAGCTTTTATGCATCTTCCTGCACTGCTGCTAGAGGCTTTAGTGCTTGTGAGTCATGTCTATTTGATGTAAGGGAATGCTTTGATGGTGCACTTATTACTTGATCAAAATCTTTATGTTATCCTTCACATCGTCTGTGCCTTTTATTTACATCCAGTCTTGAAAGCTGAATGTGGGCTGATCTAATTTGGTCCTCTGGACTTAACTTACGGATTAAAGATGATAAAATTATTCATGTGTTCAAATGGTTCCGTCTGCAGTTCACATGAAATATGGCAAACATACAGGAGAGCCTTACATCTCTGTTGTGAAATGAAATGCCTTTTCAATAAATGCACGTCTTCTGGTTACCATCTCTTTCATGTTGAATATCTGAACATGTCCTAAACTTTGAACTGAAATCTATTCAAAGCATGAGAATAATCTGCTAAGATGTTTTAAAGACAACTTTGAAAAACCTTATCTGGCTATTCCAGATCAATTCTGACATGACCACGAGTGTGTCTGGGTCTGTGTGTGAAGATATTGATAAAGACAGGAATATCTCTCAAGTTTTCTCCAGAGAGAGTGTATCACTTTTCTCACAGATGTGGGAAAAAAATGTCAGAAAGTATCATTCTGTATCAACTGAAACTGAAACCTGATTACCATCAATCTGTCCAGGGACTGCAGGTGAAAATTAGCTTCTTTTTTTTTCTTTTCTTTTTTTTTTTTTGCAATGTCCTCATACCATACATCTCAACTTTTAAAATGTTAATCAAATGTTGCACACTTCAACAGTTAATCAAAACACTGCAAAAGAGTTTCATAAACTTTTGTAATCTATGTTGAATTGAAATTTAAATCAACATGCTCTTTAAAAAATGTCTAACACAAATAAGCCCGTAGAGAGTTAAACAATACTTTATTTCGGTTTGTATCCAAATGAGGACAGGGTTTTATGTGAGGCAGAAGCTCGGCTTTTAGACTGTAGCTTAAAGAAGGAGCTTTGTGGAAAAAGATATTTAGGGACCCCTGATAGGCTGCCTGCCATGGAAGAGTCAAGGATTTCTCAAACATCGATGAAAGAATCAAAGCAACACTGCAGGTATGTTTTTGATGAAGAAACGACATTATAACATAATACAAAGCCCAATAAAGTCGTTTTTACACTATGTCCTCCACCTTTAACAAACAATTGTAATAAAAAAGTCTTTAGCATAAAAAAGCATTGGCATTTGTGTGCACTGGCAACTAGCAGCAAAAGTGAAGAAGGGTAAAGGCAGAAAAGTTTTTTTTGTCTTTTTATGAGAAGCCTTTGACTTTATTGTCTGGTGAAGACTAATGTTATGTTTGGTTCCCCAAATTAGGAAGGTTTTCTAGTTTTATAGAATTTTACACAATATAAAACTAAAACACATATAAATCTTTCAACAAGAAACATACATCAGTGCTACAAAACGACACTGATTAATGATAAAGCCATATTAAGTTAGACATAATTTTCTAGTTTAAATTAATAAATCTAGATTTTAACATATAGAGATTGAAATTTCCTTTTACTCCCACAAAGTATCACCTTTAAAATATATTCATTTTAAACATACAATGCTCCATAAAGACACCGGATAGTAAGACAATAAACTAGGACTGAGTCGTGGGGGAGGATGTGTTATAATAAGCTGTGGGAGTAAGGGGGCTCCCGTTAAACTTCAAACCACAACTCCCCAGTATCACATCTCTGGATGGGGTTTTATTGAGGTACAAAATAGTTCCACTGATGGTCTGGAGGCTCAGCCATAATGTCTGGAGGTGGAGAGGGGAAAACAGAGAGGGGCTAATTAAAATTTCAGAGGTACCAGCTGGGTGTCTGATCCCAAACCCCCACCCAAGCACCCCTCCCAAGGTCCTCATGTAGGGATTGAGACACACTCACCTTGATTTCTTCATTTATTAACCTTGACAGAAGCAAATCTGCATCCACACTCACAGTGCCACAAAGCGTGGATAATGGGAAGATTGTGCAAACATACAGTAAATGTTACGCCTCACACACACATACACACACTTGAAGTTGACTTTTTCACGTACCCACACACACACACATATATACACACCCTGTAGGCCCAGACAAGGCCGTCCTTTAATGAACGGCTTAATGAGCAAAAGGAAGATACAACAAAGCCGTCTGGGAGAACTGTTTGTAGTGAAGTGATCAAATACTCCTGGAAACGATATCTTTAGCTGAATGATAAGCACTCAGAAATATGAAATCAGGTTCATTTTTGTCAAATTGAGGCATCATTTTACCACTAGGGCACCTTTCAATGACAGGCAGATCAACTGAAAAACTCAATCTTCCTAATTTATCTGTCCCACAATGTGCCGTTTGTGTATTATTTTAGTGTCACTTAGCATTTAGATTACATTTTGTGCTTGATTGCCATTTTACAGCTTTTCTGTCTATGCAAAGAAAATGAGAGGAAGGAGAAGAAATATGCCGTCTATATGTCTGTGCATGTACCAGTGAGTGGCGTCGGCAGTGTTCCCCGAAGAGTTGCTAAATTGAGGGCCGCATCTCCATTTGGCCTGCCGGATGGTGACCTTGCAGCCCTATCTGTGTCTGTTCCATGAATGCGTAATGAGGACTTCAGGACCAGGCAAACAAATTGTAATAAATTGTTGCTCCGTGACTTAAAAGTAGGTGTTTTTACCTCACAGACACAGTGTTTAGCAAAAGCCTCTCGAAACTTTCCAAATTCTGGCGTGCTTCAATGATGAACTCAAATGTATTTTACTAGGATTGTGTGACAGACCAACACAAAGGTACTGCACAGCTGTAAACTAAAACTGCACAAAACTAAATAAAAGGTGGGGTTGGTCTTGGCGTTCGTTCAACAGGAAATGATTGCATTCCAAACATTATCTACAACAATAATTCTGTCATAGTCATTACACTTCACTACTCATGTAATGTCACTACAAACTCTATGGCCAGGTAATTAATTTTAACCTGGTAAATTGATTAGAAATGAAGAAGGTAAGTAATGTTCTAAAAAAAAACTTGCCTGATTCCTGCAGTCGAAAACAATATTCTGTATTTAGCGCTATTAATTTTGACCTACTTCTCATTAACTTTGACCAACTTCCTTTTTCCTGCTGAAGAAAAGCATTCCCACAGGATGATATTGCCAACACCATGATTTTCCATGGGTACGATGTGTTCAGTGTTCAGACTTTTAATTGGAAAAAAAAAATGTTGGAAAGCATCTTTTCATTTAGCTTCACAGTTCATAAACTACTTTGTTGGTCTAACATAAAATTCCAATAAAATTCATTGATGTTTGTGGTTATAATGTGACACAATATTAAAGATTTGTGGTACAAGTGCAGCTTTGCAAAGCAGATTCCCCATAATGAAGCGAGTCTTCTCACACACATACACAACCTCAAGTGCACGAACACATGCACACATATTCATTTCATGACAGTGCTTAAATTCTCATCATCCTGGGAAAGAAATTGGTTGTGACAGAGTGTCCTGCGAATCCCTCCTGCTTCAGAGTAGCTTCCCTCTCACAGAACAAGCTTCTTTAATAAAAACATCACAGTCGATATCTGGTACCCCCGAGTGAAACCCTTTAAGAAAACAACCCCGCCCAAGGCAAACGTTTAGTCAATTGTGCATGAGAGAAAACAGAAGAAATCTTTACAAAGACATGCACAAAAAGAGAGCAACATTTCAGAGAAAGAGCAGATAGCAAAAGAGTGCCAGAGTAATGTTAGTTTGAATTTGTAGAAACGTGTTTGTTTCTCGTCGCAGTGTGGAACTTTGTGAGTGTGTGTTTGCCACCACAGAAATGTCTGACATTCAACGACGTGCTGAAGTTAGGAGAAGTTGTCTGTCTTCTTCACTTAAATTGTAGTGACATTTAATAGTCCCCACAGGTCGAAGAGGGTAACAAATACTGAATAAAGGCTGTCACAGGGCTAAAAAAAAAGGACAGATCTTACTCAGAATGCCTGACTGAATGAGTCTTTGTGTGGATGTGTGGCACTTTATTATACAAGATAGACCAGCCATTTAAATAATTGTTTCGACCTTGCTTGAATTTGCCACACTTAACCCCTTTCTAAATTTTTTGTACTCTTCTTGGGAAGCTTTCCCTCTGTTCCATGGCAATTACATGTTAGTCACAGAAAAGAAAAAAGATGAAGGGACAGGAGAGAGCAGCGCCGGCTCAAGGTGCACCATGAAATCCAAAACACAGACCCTGTTGCCACTGGCCATTGTAACAGATCCCTCTCTGTAGAGTTTTAAATGATTCAGACATTTGTCCTTGCTATTTCTGTGGTGACCAAAGATGTTCCAGGTCTCCTCTCCTTTGTCCACCCGTCTTTCCATTGCTCTTAATCGTTGCTTTGCTGCCCAGGTCTTCACATAGACTGTCATTGTGATGTTTGAAACTCCACAAAATCTTTAGACTTGTGTACCTAAAAACTCCAGCTAACAAATTCTCTGCAACTGATTTTGCCTCATAGTTAACTTTATTATTTATTCTCCTAAGATCTGAGTTTTGATTTTGAAGTTTCCACATGAGAACAACTCGCTAAATATAAAAGCTTAGTGCTGTTTTTGAACAGAAAGTACTTTGGGGGAAAATATTTCCTGTTAATAAAGAGGAGTTTAATTTGCAAATTGAAAAAAGTAATATCACCAGTGAATAACAGTTTATGCCACAATTTTAATGACATAGTTAGACTCTTTATGAAGTCAGTTTTTGTGAAGTTGATATTAGTTCTCATATTTGCACTAGACAGATCATGTGTTTTAATCATTTAATCAATTAGATTAACAAAAAATGGTAAAGCAATATGTTCATGTTAGTTGTAACTTCAGAGTAATACTCCCATAAATGTTTAAACAACTGAATGTCGTATTAAATCACTTTGGATCATTTCAGAATGACAAAAGAAAAAGTAACTTTCCCCCAAATTATTTTGCTGTTAATTTAGCTGCAACATTGCAAGGACTCTTGTAGTGGAAAATATATAATAAAGAACTTTCTCATCCGTTCATCTGAAAATATTAAAATAAAGCCACTTTCTACATTCATTAAACATTTTTTACACTCATTACTTACTAAACTTTGCCTAATTTATTATGTTGTAATGATGTAGTTAGTCAAGGGTGGATCGAACAGTATTAGGGTTAGGGGGCAAGCACTTTTTCCACACCAATGTATAGTATATGAACCGCTCTGTCAACCACGATCACTTCATTGTGCTTCCAACACTTACTACTAGATGGGTCATGGAATTGTCGTCTTAAATAAATAAGCATCCAGGATTATTTTGTTAATTAGGTACAAGACATAGAATGACCAGTTGCAAGCAAATTAAAAAGCATAGGACTTAAAATGCTAGCTGCAGACATCATATCCCAACAAAAACAATCACAATGAACATAAAATGGTAATCTCAAAGCGAAAACCTGGAGAAAAGATTTTATTTTTGAAGCAAATAGATTTGAGATTAAATAGTCTGCTCTCAAAACTGGGACATATTGTGGTAAAATGAGCTGCTTTTAGTTTTTACAGCTTCAGAGTCCTGTTTGTTCTCCTGAATCAAGCAGAAGAGATGAGAAGGAAAAGAAAAAAAAATAGGGATGCAAGAAACTACACAGAAATACAAAGTTCAGTAAAACTCCTGTCTTAATGACCAAAGACTACAGGAGCCTGCAGTAAATACTTTAATTACACAAACCAAGGTCAAGCAGAGCTGAACTGCAGCCCATCTGAGATGGGCCGGACCGTGCAGAGTTTGTATCCTGCTAAGCTGAGTTTTGGCCTCAGTGCAGGGCTAGTGGAGAATGCTGTGTCTCTGTAGAGCACGCTTTGCAACCCCCAGGCCTCATTAGGGATGCAAAGAGGCTCTGACTCTCATCACCTGTGAGCTTTTTATATCTGCCATAATCTCTTAGTAGATATTTCTTACAACCAATAATGAGCAAGTTATTACTGCACACCACAGAGAGTGGGAGAAGCGAAGGGAAAAGGGGGAAAAAAAGACAGACGGAAGAGAGGATATAGAGCAGACTAAACAAATGACTTAAATTTAAAAGAAAGGAACGGGCATCTCTGAATAATTTTTTTAAACATTAGCCTCCAAGCTAGTGTCAATTTGGGTGGGTTAAGGTAGCAGCCCTCCTAATAAAAACATAAGCAAGTGCATAAATAAACAAAGGACAAGACTGACATGGCAGAGACAACAACTTAAGCACTGCAAGACAAGTTATCCCTCCTTTCTCTCTGCTGTCTGTGCTGATTGATGCGAAGGAGGGGGATCAAACGCTGGTGAATGGCAGCGCTCAGGAAGATGCAGCGATAGATAGCAGAGGAGGCCTGAGATTGGAGGTGATGGAGGTATCTAGGATGAAGGCGTAAAGTGGGAACAGATCAAGAAGTTCAGGCCCCCGCTGTCAGCCAGTCAGTTCTATGAAATGGCCCTCTAACTACAGGGCTGAGTCAGACGTTGAAGCCCCCAGAGTCAAGGAGGATTCACTCATTCTCACCCCCACCTTTTCCTTTCTTTTCCTGTTCACCTCTCTCCAGCAATCTTTCTCGCCCTCTCCCTCCTTTATCTTTTCTCCTCTACGTCTCATCCCGAGGAGGAGGAGGAGGAGGAGCAGGGCCAAGCACCATTAATCTCCCATCTAATAACACTGGTAATGTTACACATTATTGGAAAGAGATGGGCAAAATGAACCAATAAGTTATCTGATATGGGCCTCCCTTCTCCACACGCATACTCCAATCCCAAGGACATTTAGGCAAAAGAAGAGACACAGATGTAGTGACACAGTGAGGCAGAGAGGAGGGGTGGTTGGGAGAGAGGAAGAGAGAATGAGAATTAGCGGCGGGAAGGAAAGAAAGAAAAGAGGTGGACAATGTGAAATATTTCCTGTTATCGACCCCTTTACCAGGGACATGCATAGATTTCTGTATGTGGAAGATAAGTGTCTTTGATAAAGTAGGTTAGCATTGATTAATCCATGAAATCTGGGACCGTGGACTTGAAGTTAATGAGTAAGGTTTTCTATTTTCTCTGGAATCTCTCATGACAAACATTCCACACAGCTGGAATACCCCAAGCCAGTAGCAGCATCACCGCATCCCTTTTCCCTTTCCCTACCGACTCTAGCTGCCTGTTATTTTGGGCAAAGATGGCCAATCAATGAAGTTGACATTTGTTACAATGAAGGATTCACAATGCAATCACTGCATAAGAGCTGTAAGTGCCTGCTAGGTACATATAGAGAGGGTGAAAAGGTCACAGCTAATCTAAAGGGAACAGGAGTTATTTATCCATACACACCAGAATAAAAAGGAGATGAAAGACACAATCTATATATACAGCCCCTGTGGGGTTATGAAGGCGTCACACGCACACAACATGCACACAAACAAAGCCTACTGCATCTGCTGAAAAAGTAATTTCCCTGCCTGTTTCAATTGGTAATAAACGTGGTGCATCAAGTGACCCATCTAGCAGCTCTGTAACCGAGTTTTGGAGCAACATTCAACAATTCAAGGAGGAGGAACACCGACACAGACGAATCGAACCCAGGATGAGGTTACAGTGGAAGCAGCACCATCGCAAACGTCCATCTGCATCATCGGGGTTGTGTGCACATGTGCCACTTTTAATATGCTGTGACAGTCCTTTTTTATCGCACAGGCGTAGTGAAGGAAAGCAAAGCAAACAGCACGCCGCCTGTACGCATCAGTCACATTTAGAAACAACCTTGAAACGAATAGCGGCGTGGATACATCCTCGGGCATGGAGCGCCGGGAGAGAGAAATCAAGGAAACAGACAGTCAAGGCATCGCAGGCGGGGAAAAAAAATAAATAAATAATATATAAAAAAGAAAAGAAAAAAGGCAGTTTTCTTTTTCTTTCTCGCTAGCTGACTGTACATCAACTCGTCCATAGCCCACACTCGTTCACATCCTGCTCTCTCTCCTCTTCTCACTCACATTAATCTATCTCCCTCTCTTCCTCTCCGCTCTAAATCATCTTTCTCTTCCTCCACCTCAGCAGCAGCTGTGCGGAGGAGGTAGAGTGGATGTCAAAATATTTGGCAGCCATCTCTAGTGCCAGTGTAGCATTTTAACCTCTGCGGTTATTACACATATACAGGTTTGTCTGACATCCCCCCAGGCATTAGCCTTGAAATCTTTCTTTCCCTTTCTTTTTTCCCACTCTCTCCCTCTTTCCATTCATCACATCATTATCCATACGGAGAGGATGTGCAAACAACAGGCTTCACCCCACCCCTAACTGCTCAGCGCTTTGTGAATGGCTGAAGCAACACTCCACATACAGCGAGCCCCTGATCCACCCGAGAGCAGATTGGAATAAAGCAGAAGGCTCACCTTTTCACCTTCTCCCTGCAGCCACTGGAGCAGGGATTGACAAGTGGAAATATATTCATTTTAAGTTGGCCTGCTCTGAATACATTTATATCCAAGCACATGCACATAAATAAACATGCTTCCCCCCAATCCCTCTTACACACACACACACACGCCCACGCCCACACACAGATGTTTTAGTAGCTAATAATCTAATATCTTCCTTCAGCATTGGCTGGCACGTAAATTATGGCAACTGAAAGAGCTTTTTAGCCCCAGGCACAGAGTCCACAGTGCAAACACATGCAGTGCATTTTTATCCTCAAGTTTCTGTTCGAGTGACTTTTTTTTTTTTTTCTTCATAAAAACTGGAGGTTATTCTAGGAACAGGGGACAGTCCCACTGGGGTGTTGGCAGGGTGTGTAAATCAGATGTCACAGAAAGATCTAATAGCAGTGCATGGGCTTGATATATGGTGGGTTAGAGTGCTGAGAGAAGCATGGCCATGTCCAGAGAATACAAACTCGATAATGTAAACACAAAAGTGCAATGTGCATAAGTTTTGTCTCTGTAGACACATATCTGGAACTGCGTTTGTTAGTTAACCATGTTTGAATGGGCTTTCTTTGCTTAAACCTAATCAATTAAGGTCAAAATGTTATAATTTGACAATTTTATTCTTTCTTGCATTTAAGAGCTTCTGTAGGACAGGTTCAACATGCTGCGGCAAGTTAATAACAATGTTATAATATTCTGAAAACGCTTCACTAGTTAAACATTTTGTTCCATTAACCACAGCGAAGGTTATATATTCCTATATCTTTAATAAAATCTCCTTTCAGTATTGGTCCACTAGTTTAGGCTATCACCAGAGTTTGCTTGAGTGTATTCACAAATGTGCATAAGGTCTGGCTCAACAGGGGAAATAAACTCTGGCTTGTTTAAAGTAAACCAAAAGTGTCTGGTGTGAATGTGACAAAAGAAAGTCCATGTCATGCAATACAGTTTTGGAAGCCGTGCAAAAGAAGGCAGGTAACAATACTTAAGATTAGTCAAGGTTAAGATAATTTAAAAATCCCTTCATCAGGATGTGAATTACATAATCAGGATTAGATTATGTAATTTTCTCCTCATTTCCATGTCTTTCAAAGATTTACTTGAAATTCAAAGCATAAATGCAAGAAGATTAAGTTCGGTGCAATCAAGATTATGATTTTAAATTCAAACCCAATAACATAAAATAAAAACAGGATTACGTTAAAAACGTGGAGGATTTATATATCGTTTATTCCTTTTTTCTGTACAAGTCTAACTAGTGTGTACTGCTATAGGATTGTCTTTTTCTCCACTTTCTGAGCATCAGAAAACACACTTACATTACACGGAGACCAAAAGGTAACATCTTATTCCCCATATGTTGGTGGATTTAATTTTGTTCCACTGGATTAAAGAAGACACAAGAGAACTTATAATACACACGCACAAACACACGCCTTCACAAAAAATCAAATCTCCTTTCTGCCCCATTAAAACCTGTTTTCCTCTCCTGTGTCCTATTATCACAGATCCTTCTCTCTTTTCCTGTGTACCATCAAAAGATTTGTGCTGCAGTGCATAATATTCTATCCATGAAAAAAAAACCCACACAAGTCTGTATGATTCTTAGTTTAACGTTATCATGTCACACCATCGAGTCAATTAAGCAACAAAGAACTGAAAGTAATAGATGGGGCGATGGGCTATGTATAATTTAAGTATCATATTTTATTAGTAAAACAAGCAGCATAAATGCATACCGATATATCACTCAAGATTATACAGTATTAAATACGCCGATCAATTCTAAATGTAAATGGGATTCTGATTGATTTTACATTTCAAAAATCCTATGAATCTTTCAAAGTGCGAATTACAGTCTCTTTGATCTGCATTTGGCTATGCTGAGCAAAAAACACAAAAGAGGAGTGTAATAATAAAATCAACAACAATCATAATAGCCAAGGCACAGTGTAGGCAGGAACTGTGAGACTTCAGAAAATCTGAAACCACACGAGTTCACAAGTGCATGGCTGTAGCTGTAGTTAAATTTATAATTTTTCCCCATCTGCCTTATGCATACTTATGCACACTGTGCTTCAACTTGACAACTGATTTGACAGAGGAACCAAGCAAAGAACATGATGTCCTGTAGGCTCACCACCCCAGGCATAAATATTTATGTGAAAGCCAGGAGGCCAAGGAGAGTCATTATAACCTTGTGTAGACCCAAGTGCAGCATCCTTAAATCATACGTCTTCTTCCTCCTCATCATTGCCCTCGCTCTTGCTGCTGCGGGCATCATTTTTAATGTTCAGACACAAAACAGAACAAATTGAAGAAAAAGGGGAGAAAAAAACACTGTGTGCATGGTGTGAAAACAGAAGCAGAGGCTTAGAAAGGGGAGCGTGCAGAGCAAGGCAAGCGGGGATATGGTTGGGGTGAGGAGGGTGAGTATGGATGATAATGAAGAATGAGTCCATGGAGTTGGTCTGAGAGACAGAGCTGGATGCAGAAAGCAGCTTACTCACAGTGCTGGTGAATCATTGTGCCCTGCCCGATAAGCTCTGACTCACAGAGAGAAGTAGAAAACAGAGGGGAACAGGCGTGTAGTGTAGGTGGAAAACTATCTGAATGCTTGTTTGTATGTATGTGCCAGTGTGTCCACAGCATGCAATTTGGACTACTCTCTGAATAGTGTGCTCATGCACATGTCTTTGCATTGCAAGTGTATGCGTATGTGTGTATGTGCTGCAGTGGTGACAGTGAAGGTCAGTAGCGTGGGTGTGTCTCAGGCCTCCTAGCTGAGGCCCGGGGCTACAGAGCCATCACTGTCACATCTCTGCGTTGCCGCTGTGCACTGCTGGCCCTGCAGCATGGCGACGCACAGCTCTGACTCACAATTACACACACAACCCTTTGGCTCAGGCACACATACAAAAACATAGTGGCAGACAGAACATATCTAACCCACCTCAGAGACGAAGTACATGGAGATTCTTAAATACACACAGTGGGATGTCAGAGGAGGGTACAATGTGCATGTTCTGTCTGTAGAGACTTTAATTCGGCTTCAACAGACAGATACAAATCAATGAAATAAGCCATTTACATATCCAAGATGGAAAGCTTCATGCACATCTCTTCTCTAACGTGTAAACTTTTTGACATTGTTCACACTCTTAGAAGCACCAGAGGAAACAACATGATTAATCTGGCAGTCCTTTCAAAGTCTTGCTGTGTCATTCCAGTGTTGCTTTCTGCTATATTCAACAAATATGTCCAAAGCCTTTCTGAAAGTTTTGTGCACTGTGCATTGAAGCTAAACACAAGTTTGTCAGTCGTCAGATAGTTGTAAAGCTCTTAACTAGACCTTTTTTGTTAAATCAAACCAAAGCAATATAGGTAAAGTTTGCAACATGAAACATGATCAGTGTATTTGTTCGTAATGTTGTTTTAAAGGCTACCATAAACATGTTTTTAAGCAGCACACATGCATGTGGGGACATCATATACAGATGGAGCTAATCTAAGAATCTCCATCAGTCTGAACAGTACATCTGTATCATTCTGGTTTTTTCCCCCACTCTACTGACATATTTGCAACCAGTGTTATTCTTTAAAGGTGTAATCTGTACAATTGCAGCAATATGTTTGCGTCTTGTGTGCAGAAAGACAGCAAAACTACTTGGAAGTGATCTGTGGAGCAGGCCAATGTGGACTGGAATAGCCAGATTTTATTAAATACTGAGTGATCATTTAGAGCAGCTTTTTTTTACGAAATATGTGGTCTGGTCATTAAGCTAACTTACAAACCCTAAAAATGTTTAGTCTCGAACCGCTGCATCCCCCGCCAAATATGATCACCTGGCTGACATACGATTACAGAGCCTGTTCATACCAGCCTGCCCCAGCATGCACCTGCAGCTATTTTCAACTGGTGGGTTGGACCCAAAAGTGACCCTAATAGGCACCAGAATATTGTAGCTTTAATAGGACATTGTTTGTAATATTTAGTAAGTGGGTACACAGCTGGAGCTATATATTTTGAGTCTTTTTGAAAGTTATTCCCAGTAGCTTGGCTTCATTATTTTATATCTGCGCATAAAAGGACTGTTGTATCTGTTATGAAAAGGCTGAAGTGCTTTGGTTGTGATCAAAATGCAGCTGAGAGTAAAAGGAAATAATTCCCTCTCTGGCATCCCTGCCTGCTGGTGTTTTTCGTTTATTCATTAAACGTGTGTGTGTGTGTGTGTGTGTGGGGGGGGGGGGGGTTGTTAGCTTACTGTATATTCAACAATCTCAGTTTCAAACTGCAGCATCTTTTTATCCAATAAATTGTGGAGATTTAAAAATTTTATCTGGGTCATTCAGGTAAAATGTGGCTACGAAAGCCAGACCAGTTGAGAATCACTGACTACTCCAATCTACACTTAGGGAAACAACAAAGTTAAATAATCCCATCGCTTCACATTCAGATAGACAGCGGTTGTTATGGTAGAGTAAAGCAGTATGCCGTCAGTCATCGTACTGAGATATATGTTTAGTTGAACATAATTTAGGTTGAAATAGAACCATTTAGCAATAACTCATTGAAAACGTGGTGAATATGATGAAGCCAAATAAAACCAATCTGATGAACCAAAACAGGAAAATGTATACAAAGGGAAAGGGTGAAGTTTCTGAAGGAGACCATAGTAATCTTTGCAGTTTGCTGACCCTTCAAAAAAGAAACATATGCAACCCCCCCATCCACATCGTTGCCCTGAAATGGATTGATGCTACAGCACATGCCCCACTGTCGCTCCTTCCAAGCCATTTTTACGCTGGCCTCTTTATGGCCCACTGCATGGCACATAAAAATAAGAGCACATTACACAATTACTGCCTAATTAACTGGTTGATATTTTATGTGGTTAGTGAGTCTGCAGACAACCTGCAGATCATTTGCCGGGATTTTAGGGGACGTGTGTCTAACTGAGCTGTTCTCAGGCTGATATACTGACCTCCACATCTAATTTATGAGTGTGTGGGGGCGTGCGTGTGTGTGTTTGTCTTCACATAAATTTTCTTGAATTAAAAGAAAGCACATATTGCACACCTTTGGAAGGAGGTGGTTATTTGTTTGATTCCTCTGAGTCACGGTTTATCTTGCTTCCCGCCCCCTCCTCTTTTCCCTCTCTCCATCTCTGCCTCCCTCAGCCCTTAACGGCAGCAGGTTTGCATTGGGATTTGAGGTGTAATTAAATTCAATAAATAGGCGAAGGTGAAGAAATAAATCAAGCGGAAACTGATGAACAATGGGAGATTAAATGCCACTGAGCCGTGCAAACAAATATTTCAATAGAACTCTCTACAGAGGGCACTTGGGGCCTCCTGCGAGCCTTGGAAACTTTCAAAACTGAAAGTCAGCTGCGAATGCTATTACAGCGTTTCACTCCATTGTCCTCTCTGACATCATAACACAACCCATAATGAGGAAATAAATAACAATTTCAAGGATATAGATTGTAGGAGATGACAGGCTATGTTTCTTGCCCTCTGTCGCTGGCATACCTCATCACGCTTCTGCATCATCGCCTATTCAAAGGCCAGTCAGCCCTTTATTAATGACTACTGAAGAAGCAATTAATGCTGCATTATACATAAACTACAGCTGTGCAAATCTGAATAAAGTCTGATTAGGTGCTAAAGAGAACAGAAGAAATACTGCTGCTGCATATTAATTCTACCTTTGTGAAGAGGGGAAGGGTCATCAGGAGGGCAGCTCTTTTTCACCAAACCTGTCTAGCATAGGCATCAGACCAAGTTGAATGCGTGGCAGTCCCATGCTTCTGTTCACTCTAAATCAAAGGTGCTTTACTTACTGATTGGCTTGCTTCACCTCTTTAGCACCATTATGCCCTCCTGGGCATTAACAAGTATTTAGAGCCCCCACAATGGAAAAGAGGTTCTGTTCTGAAGCCACAGCTCAAGACCACAACTGGTGCATTAAAAGTAATCAAGTGCAAGGTGAATTGAGTTATGTTTTCCAACAAAAGGAAGCTCAACCATGTAAATACATGAACAGGAAGAACACAAATTCTATTTTATGGGCCTTTCAAATTGCTATGACATTTGAAATGAGGAAATATTTACAGTGAAGAGCTAGGAGGTGTACTTAAAACCTTACATGTTCTACAGTTTCTGAGCAAATAACTGCCCAATGTATTCATAACAACTATTTAAAGGTTCTACAGATTAACTAAATTCTGCTTTTGAGGGTTAGCATGATAAAATTTCAGCTATTGCCAATTTTAAAAATCATCTTCATGTCTGATAACGGCAACACTAAAAATTAAGTTTTTTTTTTATTGTCCTTCAAATGCAGTACCTCAGAGTCTGAGTAAAACTTAAGTTTCTAAAATAATTTGAGGATTTTTGCCTATAGCCATTTTACAAATGTCTAATTTGCTAAAAGTGTCAATGCAGCAGATGCGTATGTTAGAATAAAATTGCGTTAAAGCTGCAACTAATAGTAACTGTAGCCAACAATTATATAATTTTCAATAATACTGTACAAGATGTCAATATGGTTAAATCTTTAAGCTCGTACTATAAAATCATTTTCAAATTGGAGTTGTTTTAAGGTAAGAGAAGTCCACCTTGGTCTATCTTGGATTGACTGTTGGATCCAGTCTCTAAATTCATGCAAACTGGACACCAAAAGAGTGATCACCCAGAAGGTGTTAACTGCTTATAGTCTTTCAACAAAACCTTACATTAAAAATTTCTCTTTAATACCTAGAAAAACACCCTTTAGTCGTCCTGCAACATCTCACTCATTTCTTTCTTCTTCCTTTCCCTCCCCTTGTGTTTTGTCCTCCCTTGTCATCTTTTGAACAGCTGCACAGCCTTTATTATGTTTCCCTCTCTCTCTGCCTGTCTGGCCTTTTACTCTAATCCTCCTATGGCCTTTCATATGCACAATATTTCCCCCTGAGCCCCCGTTCCCTTGACAGGCTTTCACATAGAGTATTAGATTAGGCTTAGCTCCTTTCATTTATTTTTTTATTTAGTCAACTCTATTGTCTCTGAAACTTTTGCAATCCAAATGTCCAAATAAAGAAAAAGGGAAGTGACTGTACTGTTTTCCGGCAGCAAATTTGTGGCTCTTGTGTTCTTTATTGCTGTCATTTTTTAGGGTTATTTTTTGGCAGTGAACATGGCAGCACCAGCACAGTGTTTTCAGAATGGGCTGTCTAATGGAGTCTGTTTTTCCCCAATCATTTGGTGGTAAATAGGATACACAGAGGGAAATTGGATGAGCTGTCACCCATTAAGACACCCAACAGCACCTCTGCCTAATTGTGGTAATGAAGACCCTGTAATAGCAACCTGAGCTCTGACCCTTTGTGGGATGTGGTGCATGACAGAATATGGGATCTTTCTAATCATGAGTCATTTACTTTCTGGACGATACCAAACTCTGTGGTGGCCTGCTCTTTACCCTCTAGCCTTTCTCTCCGAGCAAACCTGAAGATGCCCTTCCATCTCTCTCCCCATCTCCCTACCCTCCCTAGTGAACAGGCCCAATCAGGAATCAATAGCCATGTCACAAAGAGCCAACACTGCTTTGACACCAGTGGATACGACAAAAAAAAGTCTATTACACGGCAGTTATCTCCATTACTGCTGAGCGACTTTGCGCCGAGACGCCACAGAGGATGGCAGGCCAAGGCGAGCCACGGTGAGAAAGGTGGGTGTGACAGGCTGTGAAGCTGTAATTCAGAGCAACATCTCTGATTAACCTGCTCCTTTCCTTGGGGATTTGGTGTGTGCGCCAGGCAGAAGGCCGACACCAGTGATTCTTATGCTCCAAAATGTGTAGATAATAGGTTTGCCACCTGAAGACGCAGAGATATCCCAACACCTATTGCATGCAATATATATATGTCTGGTATTTTGACTACGCACACACTCTTTTGTTTCTTTTTGACAACTGGTATCATATGTGATGGAAAGGGAAAGTTCCCAGTTACTTACATACACCAAATGTCTTCACCCCTAAAAAAAAAAAAAGTTTTGTGCATGTTCAAAACATTGGCTTGGATGGTTGTGCAGTTCACAGGATGTCTGGACACTAAATGTTGAGCATGAAAGCAGCAGTAAAAGCTCATTGGTGAGGTTTGGCCCATGCAAATTTCCATAGACTGTGTCACAGATTTAAAGCAGGACCCGCCATGATGGTAGAGTTTATAACTTATTAATGCCCACAACATGCTGGCAGTTCCCCAAGTACATATTTGCAACACTCTCCGTTGCATTGTTGCTATGCCTGACTAAGCAGCTGAAATAAACAATCCAGCAGATTGCTTGAAAACCTTTGTATCAAATTGTGATAACCATTGTCTAGTATTTCGGTATGACGGTCTGGAGGACACCATTGATCGTGTATTTGAAGAGTACAAAAACTACTGCACCATCAGAATTGACTACAAAATACTATTCTGTTTTGCTGATATTGGCACAATCCAGGCAATGTCAAATATTCATGTAGCTCTTCAACAGCAGGGTCTTTAGGGAAAATTATGTTAATACATTTACCAGTGATGCTTTGCTATACAGAATGCAGTTTTAATCCCCAGTTTCAATACGGAGATGCACCTAAACTGCAGGAAAAGTCAATGTGACCCTGCTCAGTGGGCTTCACCTTGCCCTAGTAACCTTGGTCAGTCAAGGTATCAGTCAACATTTAGTTGCTGAAATGCTATGTGGCATCTGAATTTGCCTATTCCCAAAGGACAGGACTCCACTCAGCGGTTTCCCCATGAAGCCTCCAGCTTCCTTTATGACACTCATTTGTCTGATTAGCTAAACAAATGCCGCCTCACTCTCTTTTCAAATCACACATTCGTGGACCTTCGATCTCTGCTCGCCACGTGTGCAGCCTGTGTTCACACAGACACAAATGCTGTATAAATAATTTCTTGCGCAGTGCCTCACAATGAACAATGCATATGCCAAAAATTATCAGCTGTAAAAGTGCTCATAAATCAGAGCAAGGACTGAATCAGCAAACAATAGCATTAATCACTGGATTTTGCAAAGATACTGTACAATTAATGCAAACGGTTTATCTTAATTTAATATGTGGGCACTGAACATATTAAATAAAAATCTCAAAATGCTTTCTGCTAGCATCCTGCGCAGGCAGCAAGAATACATAAACTATGCAAATAACTGTTATGACCCTCCCATTACTGAAGAATGATGATATATCATTTATTTTAAACAAAATTCAAACTTTGATGCACCGAGCTACAGGGGTAATGAAGGTAATAGTTCTCCGTGAGTGGAGATTGCTTCTGCAGAGCTTCATTTTACAACCTTGTGTTGAATACACTCCTCTGGCAACTCCTCTTGAATGTTTCATCACAGAGCAGATCCCAGGGGTTCACACAACCTGCTCATCTCACACACACACACCGATGCACACAGACTATGAGGAATCTTCACGTCACGCATGTGGAAGATATGAGAGTCAACTGGATGCCATTTCATCTACTAGGGGAGCGATTTGATTGCATATTCAATGCATTGGGATACGAACATGATAGAATGTCAAGACAGGCAGCTACGGTAGCTGTAGTTGCAGTTGTGTGTCGGGAAAGCTTTTAGTAGTGTCAAATCATCCCTTATGGATGAAAGCTCCAAACATAGCTTTCACTTTGGCTACACATATATGCGTAGTAAAAAACAGCCCAGTATTATACAGCAACAGCAATCCCAGAGTGTGCTAAATATTTTTGGCCTATTTTGTTTTGGTTTTTTCCTCATTAATCTTTGTCACATCTGGGAACTACAAAGCTAGAATACATGTAGGATAACATATCAGTTATACATGTACACTCACCATGTATAAACTGTTTAGTGAGAGGTAAGGTGACACCAGATGACCAATTAGAGAAACTGTGACTGGTGCATGTCAGTGAAAAAGCTGAGTGATCCTTTTCTTGACTCAGAATCAGGCATTTGTCTTTTGAAACATATAGATAAAACTGAAAAGAAATGAAGCAGCGGGAGAAAGGTCTTTGAAGAAGTCCAAAACTCAGTGAGGAAAGACATGGGTCTGTGTGTTCCTTCAATGAATCCTCCTTTAAAGCATGTTTGTTTAATGTATCTTAGGGTAGAGTATGCGTCATAAAAAGTCAGTATGTTCTTGCTTCCTAGGGAGACATAGAAGGGCAAGAGATGAACAGAAAAATCTACTCTGACCGAAAGGAGCCTATTCTGCATTTGCTCTGTAATGATAAGCACAATTTTTTCAAATCAATGAATGTGCCATTCCAACATCAGTCTTCAGTTTGCTAGTTGTTAGTGATAGAATAAATCTCTGTCAGCTATTTTTCAGTTCCAGCAAAGTTTTTAAAAACTAAGTCAAGAGAAGTAAGCTTCTTGAAAAGGAAACTATTTTCTACTGCAGTTTAATCAGGGGGTGAGACTTCTGCAAAGAACTGCTCTGTTTTATCTTTATTTTCAAAGAGCAACTACTTTCTCTCACCTACATCATGTTAACAATTGCTTATGATGGAAAGGCTCTTTTGGTTTCAGTAAATAAGTGAATGATTTAACCACTTAAAAAAAAAAGACTTTTTTCCCCTGTTTTGGGAAGTATTTGGATACGGCAAATAATTGTACATCTTATTTTAAAAATAAAATAGCCAGAGAGCTACAGCTGTACACCTGGTGAAGGAATCAAGATTATATGAATTGATCATTTACATTTTTATTTTACTTTTTTTAGTCCTACAACTGAGCAGATTAAAGTAAAAATAGATTGTGCCTCTCTGTCTGGATTGCTAGGAGAGAGGCAACTCTGTAACCTTTGGCTGTTATTGTTTTATTATATCATTAACATTTAACAGTTGAGAATTACATCTATGACAAAGTAGAAACAATATTAACTTCTTATTTATATTTTATAAAGAGAAATGGCCATCTGCTTGTAAGGGCTTTAGAAATCTTTGATAAGAAATTTGCCTCAAAATCCTTCATTGGTGAATCTCTAGCTCAGACAGGGAGTGACCAAACCAAGGTGGCCAAAGTGTGTGAACACAGTTTCTTTACCTGTTGCAAACACACATGTACCTGTTCCAAAAGATATCACACGGGGAAAGAAGAATATACAATAAATGCTTTTTTAGTAATAGGAAAAGGGAAAATTAGTGCATATCTTTGAAGTTTAGTGCATATCGATGCAAAAAAGGCTGGGAATGCTGCGGTGAGAATGGAGATCTCAATAGTTTCTTTTTATTTTTTAATAATAATGAAATACCCTGAAAATGCCCCGATATTTTGTGGTTTATAATAATGTGATCAGAAAAAATAAATAAATTTGACCACAGTGCTGTTAACTGAACATAGTGTCAGCATTAAACATAAGTGAACAAATTTTCCCAGAAAATTCAGATGCCACAATCTTACTTTTTGGTTGCTACAATGATAATGATAAAAGCATTTGAAACACAGGACCTTAAATAGATGGTCAAATCAAAACTTAACCCATTGGATACAGGCAGCAGACTAATATGTGAAGTAGATTTTTTAAATGCAATTTCAATATAGCTGGGATGAACTTGAGACCTGTTCAGGGTGCACTGCCCCTGCTGCCCAATGACCCCTGCAGATAAATCCCTCCTTACCCCTACAGAGACCCTGCAATGATGGGCAGCCATGAAAAATGGATTTTTCCATTTCTAATATGTACAAAAATGCATACTGTACATACAGTAAAACATACTCAGATATGTCAGGGCCCCAATAAAGGAGAAAGAAAAGAATAAAGAGAAATCGAAATGATCCTTCAAACATGAGCACACAATACGGTCTAGAGCATTCAGCTTTTAATTAACGTTAACCATATCAGCGTGAAGTAATTTGAAATTGTCTTTGGGACTTCAGACAGAAAGAATGGGAGACAGAGACTTTAAACCATTAAGCTCAGCTGATAAACCAGTCACACCGGTAGAGTCCCTATCTCTTGCTCTAATTTGATCTCCTTCATTTTATGTTTTGCTTCTTTTTTTAGAAATGCATGGTACTTCCCTTCCTTCCCTCCCTCCTTCCCCTTTTTCCCTTTGATCCAGCCCCCTTTTCTTTCCAGACTTCTATTCCTTCAAGCTCCATCTTTTATTTCAACCTCATTCATTTTTTCCCCCCCTCCGTGTTCTTTATTTCTTCTTGCTCTCAGCTTTTCTCTTGCTTTTATCTCCACTTCATACAGAATAACTGTGCAGGCTTGCTGAGTATAATGAGGCTGTTCCTCTACAACTTCAAACCTTAGCTTCGCCCGTTTGCCAGGATTCTGAAACAATCCCGGGACAAATATTTTGACATTCAGACACAGGAGGAAAGTGAGCACCATTCCTCCACACGTCTGAATTCATCTTTTATGAAGCAAAACAAAAATGGTTTATAGTAAAAATAAAGCTGTCAAAACAATGTACTGCAAATGATTCTCATCTATTGATAATATATATTTTCTTAACTTCAGATTTTTAATTTTCTCTTTGATAATGATTGGAGAAAATCAATGAATTAGTGGAAATGAAACCCAATAATGTATGACTGACTATAATGGGAGTGAAGAATGTGCTCTATATGTTATCTTGTTCACAATTTATGAAGGCAGCAAAAACCTATTGTCATGGATCACAGTAAATTGGCCAGAGCAGCTTTTTGTGCAGATACAGGCTGCTCCCCCTATAACCGTAATTGCAAGGAACGACACAGCCATGGTCCTGCATATTATGCCACTCACAATAAACTTGATTATTATGGTCATTTTGAAAAAGCATAAAACATGCCATTTGCTATAACTGCATTTTGAAGAGTCGAGAATTGAGGCTCTGACAAGTCAAATGTCAAACTAAAGCCGTCATGGAAATTTTCCTCAGCTAAAAATCTGTATTATTATCATTATTATTTTTTTTATTTTAAAAAAAGGTTATTTTCGGTTTTCCAGCATCTGTGATTGATTTACAAAAGAATGACGTGGCTGTTGTAGGAAACTAGAGGTTACATTGGTATGAAAAGATAGGAGGATGGTTGGATAAGGGGGTGGGAAAAGGAGGGTCAGTGATGAGTCTTGAGCCGCCCTGAGCAGTAATGAGAAAGCAGTAAAAATGAGATGGCATTGTGTTGTACTTTAAGGTAGTTCATCTTTAAAATGAATAGTCCCTGAAGGGCCTGGTAGTTAATGCCATTTATTAATAGACAGACAGGGCCAGCAGTTTGGCTGTGGCCCTTTGAGAGCCCTTAGTTAGGATAGAGAGAGAAAGAGTGTGAGTGACTACAATAAAAAAGCTCTTGGAGTGGGGGAGGGCTGAAACTGAGCAAATAAGGGACAGAAAAGATGGATAGTGTCTAGGCTTAGCTTGCCAGCTGACTGCAAGGAGAGTCTATAGAGAGGACTTACAATGTTGCCAACTGTTGATAAAAGAGAATATGAACTAAACATGGAAGGGAAAAAAAACATTTATTTATTGTAATCTCTCTTGTAGTCCGCTCACTGGGCCTAACAAATGAATCTATGGCATGTCTCATGTTCTATATATTAGAACATTTACCTCAACATGTTACATAGCGAACCCCAAGTTCAGCCATTAGAGCTAAATCAAAATGCTTTATGCAGTTCAGGCTTTATTGAAACTATCTGCATGAATTAGTATTCTGTTGTTGCCGTACACAAGGCAATAAAAGTTCACAAATGCTTCCTAAGTAATGTCTGTACCGTGACATTCAGCATGAAAGCGTACAGGTCTACAGTATAAATAATGTACCTGATGATACTGTAAATTCTCACTCATTGAATTTGCAAAAGCTGGTAATCTTGCAAACCAAACAGTGATACATAAAAAGACTTCACAAGAACTGAATCACTGTTCGGTGGGGTGTTTTTAATACTGTAGCTCAAGATGTGTTACTAAGGCGACAAGTTGCACATCACTTACAAAATGTGACAGCCTGTTCAACAGCGAGACAGTGCTATTGGCATTTTTTGTGAATATATAATTTGCCATGTTTGATTTGAGACAACATTCCCTCTTAAAGCCCAACTTTGATATAATATTAGAAAAAAAAACAGCTACCTATTATATTTGTCTCTCTTGGGAAAGCCAATGTTTTTATCCATTGAAAGATATCGGACAAACGAAAGATGTTGCGCAATGACTCTGATGTAGCACTTTAAATGAGTAGAAAGACAAAGTAAACATTGTATTTACATTATTAGTGGTGAATTTGCATCAGTTTTTGAACAAAGGCAGCTTTTGTGAATGAAAATGAGAGGGATCCATCAGCCCTGAAATCAGAAACAAAAAAAAGCCAGTCTGGTCCTAATATGGTGACCTGGCCTACTAATGGACAAACAGGCATTACCTCCCAGTTAGCCTGCTTTGTGCCCCACAATTTGTCATATAGTGGGGGGGTGAGCTGTCACAGGAGTGTTGAGTGCTGCGGGACCCAACAGAGGCAGCAGCAACGCAGCAGCCCTGAGCCCAGCACTGAGCTGTGTTCACCATGAACCACAGCATCTTTTGTTCCCTCCCAGATCAACACATAGTGACAGCTCTTGCCAAATAGCTTTCATTACATAGGAAGTATCAGTCTTGATAAAAGATCCAAACAAAGAAGAAGAGGTGGATTTATTGTACTACTCCACCCGGGCTCTGATAATATTGTTGGTGTCTGGAGTAAAAAATCACTTCTGCCATTTGCACACATCTAAATCTATGGCTGCAGACGGTGCTGTAGAGAGGCTAGCTATGGGCCATATTACTATTGATTGGTGGAATGATAAAACAATTTCTTACCTGATGTTGGAAATGCACCACAGGCAATGGCAAAGGGGAGAGAAAAAGGGAGAGAATTTGATTAGTTGTGGCCTTGTACTGTATACACTGCATGGTCAATACGGAAGTACTGAGGGAGTAGTACGCACTCCATTATTATACCACTGCAATCAAAGTCTGCAAGCTCCTTTGTGGTTTTACTATATTAAGTGCTTAAAAGACCTTGATTGCAGCTTGGCACATTTATTATGAGATCCTAAAGAGGTATTTTACTTACTCTAAATTAAGAGTGACAACCAAGAACAGTACCACTTTAGTGTGCTTAGTTACTTGCTTTAATCCCAATGGGATATTTTTATATTTTTTGAAATGACAGTTTGTGAAGTTATTTCCAGTAATAGTTATTTAGCACACCTGTAATAAAAAGCGGGATTGTGGAAAAGTGATTCTGTCCTCCAAGTGGAGAAAGGCTCCACTTGGAGGACTCGAGTGACCGAGAACTCGAGTGACCGAGTTCTGTGGTCACTCGAGAACAGAGTGACCACAGGGATTCTGGAGAAAGTTGACGTAGCAGAAGCGCCATGAACTATTTAGTAAATTTGGAGCAAATATTCTTACCCTGCACAGACTTAGGGTAAAGAGCCAGAGTTCATCCTGGGCCAGATATCAGTATACAAAAGAAATCACTTGGGTCAGAACCAGACTGCACAGCAGGAACCACTATTTTAGTTATCGATATCAACTGTATATAAATATAGCACTTTTAAAAACAAACAATGTGGTAGACCAACATGTTTCACAAGGTGAGCAGATAATTATTTGGGCTACTTAAAGATTATCACTGTTATTTCTGTGGAATGCAGTCCTATATCTGTGCATATTTCTTTCTCAGCTGAACAACATCTGCATCACTACACTAAATTTTAATCGCTGCACCCTGCCTGATGTATCAATATAGCTGATCAGCTAATTACCGGTCTGCTGGGATATTTTTCAAACAACTATGAGGACATGAACGTTGCATCACATACATAAATCAAAAAGGAGTAGATAATGTGGTGGCTGGCAGTGCCATAGCTCCCCCCACACACATGATGCATGGCACGTTGGTCACCCAGTGCCTGGGGCCACCAAAATATCTGGCTTGTGAAAAATCATAGCAATTATAACATTTATGATAAGGGCATATTTAAATAAAAGTATGTAAAGCATGTTAATATAATTAATACAAATGTAACATTTCTGGTTAAGGAAAAGATAAATCCCTGTTTCCAGTTTCCCTGTGGTGCGGTGTGAGAGTTGGCTGGGCGCATGCCAGAACGTTTATTGAGAGAGAGAAACGCACACGCCTCAAATTACGGTTTGTTCAAATAGATATATGCGCTCAGATCAGTCTCAAAGTGTGCACAGATTGGTCACTTTGCGCTCCAGTCGGTGGGACAAATAATGCCACAGAGAGGGAAAGAAACAGGAAGAAGCGTCTGAGTTATTTTACTGCTTGTAGACAAAAGATGCAGCGAAGCATCATTTTACATGAACCACTGAAGCAACACTAAACTGCTTTGAACAAATATGAAAAACACGAAAAACGATGAATACAAAAGCAACAAAGACATGAGAAATGATCCCATGTTCAGCCCGTTAATGTTCTCAATTTTCAAAAATCATTTACTTTAAACAGGAGCATGTGAATGTAAAATAATATGCAGCTTAATGTTAAGAAATATAAGTAAATTTTATAAAACAGCAGAAAATTGTATGTAAGCAACAAATGCAGGTTCTGAAATTGCAAATTGTTGGAAAGAATGATGAGCACAAAGTACTACATGTTTGGGAGGTTTAAATGACAGGTATGACAACTTATTTAATCAGACAAACACACCAAAGCAATTCTGAAAAAAACTGCAATAAGCTCCTCGTAATTAATCTTTCTCAGGAAAACATCACCTTTTACTTATACTGCTCAGTCTGCTTTGTAAAGTCAAATGTTTTGTTGTTTTAGGGAGGTTACATCAAACAAACGTGAAAATAGCACAAAAATATCATTCTAACAGCACTTCATAGGGAAATTCAAAATTATTGTAAATTTCTGGGGATACCACAAAGCAACTGACATAACTTCTGCCAATGCAACTTTAAATCAGCAACAGTAAGAAACTTAACAGGTTTCTTGTGAAACTGTATGCTTAATATCCACTAACTTAGTGTTGTACCCCTAATGTAAACACTACATTCTTTAAAACAGTGATGTGACGGAAGAGCCGTCAAGAGCTGGGACGTCGTAGTCCTACCGTCCCGACAAAACAAGCACGCAGAGATACGTATATCCGACAGAACTTACTTTTTGTTTTCAGCGCAAACTGACGTGGTTCGTCGCTGGTGCACACGCGGTTTTTCTGCCTCAGTTGTCATATCCATCCTAGCTTGTAACTTTCAGTGTCAAACATTTCCCCGGTTCAGATGTTCAAACAAAGCTATGGATTGAAGTGCTCCTGTTGGGAGTCACCTGTCGACGTAATGACGTCATCCGAACGTCTTATTAATTGAGTGGTTTTTTTCTATTAAACCTTTCTGAAGGTTTCTTTTTTTTCAGTGTGGGGACTTTTATTTATTTATTTTGTATACTTTGATAAGAGTATACTTGAGTTAGGAGTAATTGTTTTTTCTTTCCTTTTCTTTTGGTTTTGTCTTTTTGTGGGCGGAGCCTGTGGCTATAAAAGAGGGCTCTGCACCACGAGTTAATCTGAGGAAAGCAAGAAGATATGGGAAGCTAGGTGGGTAAATGAAATAAATGGAAGACATTTATTTAGAATACAAAATACAGTCGATGTAGGAAGGATCAGAGGATTAAACAGGAGGGAAGAGATAATTATAAATAGAATAAGAACTGGGCATAGTTTCCTAAACGGAACTCTTTTTAATATGGGGAAACACCTTACTGGTTTATGTAGATGGTGTGATGAAGTAGAAACAGTGGAACATGTTTTGATTAAATGTAGGAAATACGCAAGTCAAAGAAGATTATTAAAAACAAAACTAGGTGTTAGTAGGGAATTGGAATTTGAGAAGGTGATCGGTCAGCTGAATAGTATTGAGGGGAAAAAGAAGATTTTTGGTTTTTTAAAAAACACTGGGATTTTTAAGAGAATTTGAGGTGTAGGTGGTAGGAGTCAATAGAGGGCAGTAGTGCAACATAATTGGATGCAAGCTGCCGTTAAAATCTAAAGAAGAAGAAGAAGAAGAAGAGTTAATCTGAGTTTAGACTCCTGACAAGTCACACTGAAGGTGATGGATTTTGAGCTGGAATGATGGTACTCCTGATTTTTGTTTGATTTTCAAATTGCCTGGATGTTCAGCATTTCAAACATTTTTTCACCTGAAGATCATGAGCACAATAAACTAAATCAGAAGTAAACTAGCACTGGCCTAACGTTTTTGTTTTTGTCCAAATCATAAAAGAGCCCCGCCACAGACTTCTAAGCTACATCTTAAGGTTAAAATAAAATGTGATATTTTATACTGCTTACAAAATCTAGCTCCATATTTTTCAATTCATTGTATGGAACCATAAAACTAAAGTAAAAGTTCCTGTCTATAGTTATTTATTTTGGACATTTCTGAAGTTCCACTTACAAAAAATGAAGGCATTTTAAGCCATAAAGCCAGATGAATAGAAATCCTCATCTTCCTAAGCCAATGCCCTTTACACCCCCCCCCCCCCCCCCCCCCCGACACTCACTTAGGCTCCGAGTCAAACTCTTGTTTTTAAATCCACAGGAGCCTCCCACCACAAATGTGCTTTAAACACATAAATATGCATTGGCTTTGCACATAAACCCTACCCATACGCCAGCGAAAGTAGCCATCTGCATCAACAGAGCACATGCTGTGAGCTCGGCTCCCTCCACCAGCCGCCTTCATAAGGATATTTATCAGTAGGAGCTGAGACGAAGCCAGATCCTAGCACCCATTTCCACAGCAACCTACACTTGGCAGGTGAGATGGTGAAAAGTGCAGCTTGACTATTGATAGAGCAACGGCCCTGTGCCATATATAGCTATTCCACATGGTCTTAGTTTGGAGTGTTTGGTGGGCGAGTGTTACTTTTTCTGCTTTAAGTGCCTCCACATGAAGCTGCAGTTTGAGGAGTAAGGTGTTTGGTTTGTGCTTGTTGGTGATATGAAAAAAGGGAGAGCACTTGTGAATGTATAACTTTCTTCGTTCAGTTTCTCTGGCTGCTTCACCAGAGAAGCAAACAAATGAGCCTCTGTAACTGCTTTCATTATATACAATGGGTATGAAACATCCAAAAGCCCTTGTTAAAAATGCCAGATTTTTGTGATGTAAAAAAATGAGAATAAAAATATAAAAACAATATTTCCACCATTGAAAACAAACAAAATCTGCTACAGTCAAAATTTAGAATTCAGTTCACTTTGAGCCTATCAGCATCCCACATATTAACTTCTTTTGTTTTTATTTAAGTCAATGTATGTCGGCACTTACCCCATTGCTATGCCTTTAGCATTATGGTAGCATTTTAGCACACTCCGAGGCAAAACCTGAACTAATTACATCTATGATTGACAGCACTAAGACCTTCCTCCTGTCTCTAACTGGTTGTTTTGGACCGGGAGCGTTGACTTTTCAGTTTGCTATGTAGTAGCTCAGGGACGAGGTGGAGTAGCTAATCTTTTCACAGATTATCTGTCTCATACTACACTACAACATAGTGAAAGTTTTAGCAAATACATAAGCAGCATATTTTTTATATATAAAAATTACATATGGAGCTTTAAAGACAAAACCTTTCAAAAATCTATTATGCCTCATGTTTTTACACCACATAAACAACTGAAACCTGTGCTATAATCAGCAGTTTCAACACACAAGTAAACAAAACAGTGACAGTACAAAAGCTGTCTTGGACTAGAACCTGACTTTGTCAAAACTAAAAGCTAAAAAGTTTGTAGATCTTGCACTTCATAAAATGACACTGAGCTACAGAAAAAATCGACCTCGGATATGCCTTAGGCAAGGATCAGCCACCATTTTTCAGACCTTGCCATTAAGAAAGCCCTCTTCTGATAGATTTTCTCTAAAAGATAAAGTCTGGGGATCTCAAGCCTGCTGGTCTGTTGCTAGAAAGATGGGGTTTTTTTACTCATGGATTACATCACACCTAGATTCAACAAGCAGGCAAACAGACCTATGGATGATCACAGCTTTGCCTGTTTTGGAACAGCTCTGAGGTTAGGAAAGAGCCACTGTGCATGGAAGGGTAAGTTTTACTGAGCTTCCCAGCTTCCCATTTAGCTGCTCTGGTGGACCTCTGTGTGTAATTATTTAAAGGCCCTGTATTACAGTCTGCAACAGGAGCGACCAGGGAGAAGGAGCCAGGGATGGATGGATAGATGGAGAGATCAGATTCCTGCTGTGAGAAAGTAAAGTCTTTCAAGTTGGTCCTGTGCAGAAAGCGGATGAGATGAGTATGCTACCTTTGGGTTCCCATGCTGTGAGGTTGCAACCGTCTACAGCCAACAGCTGGCTTCTGGGATCAGCCGTGGGCACGAACCAGCTCCCTGTGAAATCAAAAATGAACCAACAGGAGCACCGCTGCGCACGCATACGTACCGAATGTATATGTTTATGTGAGTCAGGCGGCTAATTCTGATGCAACAACCTGGAGCTAGAATGCTCCAATGATGATAAACAAACAGCATTTTGGATGGGGAGGGACAGACGCTGGGCTGAACTGACTGAGCAAGAGAGGAAAGGGAGAGAGAGTGGCAAGTGCTAGGCAAATAAGACTCAGGGGCTTTTTTTTTCCTAACATGAGATGGTTTCGGTTCTTTTAAATGTATGTTTGAAGTTGGGGTTGAGCTGAACACAAGCTGTTTGAAAGAACGTGATGCAAGAGTGGAGCAGAAGATGAGAGGCAGGCCGAGAGAGAGGGAGAAAGAAAGACAAGGATGGAGTGGGGATGCAGGGTGGCTGTGGGGATGTTGGGGTAGCAGAGAGAAGGGGTTCATGAGAAAAAGTTGCACATGGAGAGAAATATATGGAAAGAACGTGAGGTTTTCCTGCATTACAAGAAAAGAAATGCAGAAAGAGGAACTAAAAGGGAGCCTCCAATGGGACAAAGCAGATGCTGCATTAGAAATTGAAAACCGAAAGAAAACTAGATGGAAATTAATGAAGACATACAAGCTAAATAGGAATGTCTGAATGGGTTTCTTCAAAGGAATACGTTATTATTATCATCATTATTATTTAAACAAAGCAAAAAAGAAGCAGAGAGAACATTTTCCAGTAAGATAGAATCAGAATCAGAAGACTTTGCTTTGATTCTGCTCTTGTGATGGAGCATTCTCAAGTGGGAAGGTCAAAATGACAATGTGTTCTTTTTTTCTTTTTTTTTTCAAAGCCTTGCCACTGGCCAAGACCCACACACATGCATGACACAGACGCACACTCCCACCACGTTTCTGCAACACTTTAATCAGAGCGTGGCATGCTCTTGGTCCAGACAAAGCCCAATCAGGGCGGTGATAATTTGGCCTCTCCTTCAATCAGCGGCGACGTAATTGCATCAGTCACAATCTCCATTTCATCTTTCATCTCTGTGTCGTGGCGGCGGACAGCAGGCAGAAGAACACTCTTAGGCTCAGACCTATCATTAAAACAGACAAGCAGCAAATCCACGGAAAAAGCCGAGGAGAACAATCCAACTCATTCTTTTCCACAAAACCTCCCACTGGAGACCTCATAAACACGGAAGCTGATGGTAAACAACATCTCACCATTTTTCTCTTTTTCATGCCAACGCTGTGGCCTTGTCTAAAGTAATGTTTTGAAGCAATTTGAAACTAAAATTATGTTCTGAGAGGAACACATTAAAAAACTCCTCACACAAAGTACTTTGCAAAAAATATTTGTTGCAACTACAAACTTTATTGTGGGGGAGTTTCGTTCAGCTCAATCCATCTTCCCATCAACTTTTGCCAGCTTCTCTGTTCCTCCTGAATAAAACCATCCCACAGGAGGATACTGCCAACATGTTCCGCCAAGAGGATGGTGTGCTCAAGGTGATGTGCACGATTAGTTTTCTCCACATACTGAATATTTGCTTGGAGGCCATGAGGCCTGATTTGTGAAGTGAACCAACTGTTCTGTTCTCAGATTTTCCCACTGGAGCTGCATATCTCTGTAGCCCCTCCAGAGTGATGAGGGTTTGCAGTTCTGCCAGACTCATTCTATGTTGGATTGAAGAGTGGTCCTTGAGCTGTCTAAAGCTTTAAATACTGTTTTATATAACCATCATATAAACTTCTCCACAACTTTATCCCTGATGTGTCTGCTGGCTTGTGGTCTTCATGATACTGTTTACTTGCTGGTGTTCTCTAGTTCCTCCCATAGTCCAAAGACATGACTGCTGGGTTAATTGGTCTCTCTAAATTGTCCTTTGGTATGTGTTTGTGTGTGGGGGGTGTGTGTGAAGGGGTGTTTGAGTCTTGTTAGTTAGTGTTACCCTGTGATGGACTGGTGGCTTGTTTAAGGCGTACCCCAACTCTTGGACAAACTATTAGCTGGTATAAACAATAAAGGGATATACCGTGTTTTTCCCAGCTATAATTTGCACTTTTTCGTCATATTTGTCCTGCAATTTATAATCAGCTAGGCCTTATGCATGTTTTTTCTTCCTCTTCATTATGTTTTAGATTTGTTTTTTTTATTTGACGGATGCATTAAATATTAATTCAGACAGATAGACATAAACCAAGGGTAGAATATTGTCATCTGCAGCCATGGGGAAAGCTAACTGAATGGGGCAGGAGTGGAGGAAAGACTCCCCAGCTGGGTACAAAAAGTGCAATTTACCGGTGCTACCTCATCAGATGTTTCTACCGTAGCAAGTTTAGATAGCTATGTCTATCTGTCGATGCTACCTTTCAAAACTGAAGACTTGTTGAGGCTTTTTAGCAGTTCTATTACATCTCCTTGCCCTGGTATTTGTCATGGAGGTGAATAAAAATGGCTCTGCAGCCGGACCGTCTTGGTGTTACCGGTCTATGCAACTCAACCGTCTCTCAGTGAACTTGGATATGCGTCTCAGCTGCGCACTTTGCCGGGAAAGTGTAGCTGTTGCCGACCACCTTGATTTACAGCACAGACATTGGTGCGTCAGAAGCTGCCAGCAGACTTCAAGCCAAGGTATAGTCCAGAAAATATGCTTATCGTTTTACTAATGAAGTGCCTGAAGAAAAATTAATGCCACACTTCTCAGAATTTTTGGGGAAAACTTTTGAATAAAGTAAAAGAAAAATATATATATAATTAAAATTATATGAAGTTTTCTATATCACTTCCAGTTGCCAATTCTTGATTATACAATAAATTCAAGGCTCAATGAATGACAAATAACTACTATAAAACAGAATAGTGTAACACGAGCGAAGGGTGACACACTTTTTTGCTTTTTATCTTTTATTTAAATGACTCAAATATATGTTTTAATGTACCATAATGCATGTGTCATGTAAGTGAAATTAGCCTGTGAATGATTAATGGTACATTTTAAAGTTTCATAGGGAACACAGGTCAAGAAGTGAGGAATCAATTATATATTAGAGATCATTTCAGACCAGCGGATGAGGACTCACGTAGGCTTCTGCAGCTTTTACCACTTGCCATAAACATTCATCTATACTGAATAAGCTTCAAATGTTCTAACCAAAAGGTAAAACATTGCCTTCCCTGCTGCCATTTGTGCCTGTTTAATTTGGCTTTACAATGATCAACAGACTGGCTAATATGTGTGAGCCATCATGCTTAATACTGCTGAGCAAACACCAAAATTCATCTGTTCCATCTTATCTATATGTGACAAAATGCATGTAGTGCTTGCCTTTTGTTTTAAACTCAAGGATCTAAGCTGAGCCACACAGATAAAAGAAGACAGAGGGATCAATTTAGATGATCTATGAAAGTTATTAGTAATGACATTTATGAATATTTTATGGAAGATAGGGAATGTCATCATAAATTTTTATATAGGGAAATGAGGCAGGAATATAAAACAAACAGCATTAAACATTGAACATGGCCCCCATGTCAAAAGGATTGTGTCCAGAATAATGGGTGAGTTAACAAGATGGAGCGAGCAGATTAGAAAAAGAGACGACAGGCGGTTTGTCTTGGATTTCTCTGCCTCCCTGTATGGAAGGAAAGGTCAAGCCTGCGCACCGGCCAACCATCGGGGAGGGTGCACCTTGTCGGGCTGCTCTAAGGGCACCCAGTGGTTCCTTAAAAAGTTAAAAGCAATCAGCATTTATTTGTTTATTGATCGGTTGTGTCCCCAACAGGTCTGCCAGACCTGCTAATGTGCTGTGCTCAAAAGAAAACCCAGAACAACAATTATTGTTCAATATGTCTCCGCTTGACATCATCGCGCATTTGGAACAATTTCACAAGCCTGGAGGAAGAAAGTAGCCAGACGGGACAGTGGCCAGAAGGCAATGTAACCACATGGCGACAAGTGGACACGAGATCTGCAACTTTAAGCTACACAACTCTGACTGCGCGTTGCTGCCATTTCCACCTGCTCCATTTTCTACACACATACTCCATCAGCTGTGTTGAAAAAGTCTTTCCTTACATGAAAAACAAGTACCATTGCTGCCTGGGGCGTTCAAGATTATTCCTGTCTTCTTCTTGTTTTTAACCTCACCTTCTTCACCCTTATTTACACAACAGTGAGTGGACCGGCATCTATCCCTTTCAATAGGTACAGCCTATAAAAAGAATGCTAAAGAGTCAATCCCCGATGCCTGAGTAAAAGTAGAAATAAAGAGATATTGCTCATTTTCATTGGGCGACATTCAAACAAAAACTGTGAAATCTCTCATAAATACAAGTAAAGTAGCTGCCATTTTTACTCAAAGAGGCAGCCAAGGCAGTACATACAGATGTCCTTGCCTCTCTTCGTGTATATCACTTTAAAGAGGCTATATTTTGCCATTGAGGGCTGACGCGAGCAGATTTTGTAGGGACTGAAGAGGCATGGAACATCTGGACAGCATTTAGGCTGTTTATAAAGACAGGAAGTCCTCTCTGACCTGTTTTTCACACTTCATTTAATGCCATGGATTGATGTCAAAACTACACGTGGGTCCCCGTTTGAGCTGCTCTGGTTCTGCAGGCTCATGTGCAGTGACATTAATATAAAGAGGAGAGGTTGCCATAAGAGTTGAAACCAGAATTTTACATACACTGTACAAAAAGACAGAAAACTGCTACTTTTGTTGTTGTTGCTTGTATCTCAATGTGACATAAATTCAGGCTAAATTCTTGTTTTTGGATGACTAAAATTATTTAAATTTGTGATATGTCAGAAAAATGACATGTTTTTTTTTTGTTTTTTTTTACAGAAAACATATTTGAAATGTATTTAATTCATGAGATTACATACATTTCCTTAGCATTTTGTAGAATTAGTTTTAAAATAGGGCTGCACAATGTCAACAAATAACAGATTAATCCGCTTTTTTTAATATTCATTTCTTTCTTTACCATATCTCTGCCATTGCATAAAATCTTTAGTATCACAGCCATTAAAAATACACATGTAGTGTGGCCAACAGTCCATCCAACTGGACAAATATATTATCAATAGCCAGAGTAATAATGCATGACAGCTGTACTATACAATCCCATCAACTATTGCAATCATGCAGTCCATTGTGATTGCAACATTGCATGCACTGACTAACTGTGCAGCTCTATATTTAAACTGCATTGGGTCAACATTTTTGAGCACCCTAAAACAACCTTCCCATGATAGTTTGCTGGAATTTTAGCTATTCCTCATACACAATTCTGTGATTTAACACATAGAAGCAGTGTTGGTCATCTTAAAAAAAAATTTGAAAGAAAAAAAAAAAAAGACACTACCTGTTCCAAAGTAAGAAATGTTAAGTTGATTTATTCGATGTCTTTTTACACAGGGTATGTAAATATCTGGTTTCAACTGTAATTCCCACAAAAAACCCACGCAGGCACACCCCAAAGTCCACTCTCAACAAAAGCTCTATATTTAAGCTACACTTGACATCCCACAACTTAGCATCTCTGGGCAGCCTAATTACTGTCCGCATGCATGCGGCTCTGAAGAGCCGCGCAGCGTTGGAGCATCTTTCCCTCTGCCAGTGACAGTTGGTTTGTCAGAGGCCAGGCAGAAGAATAGCATGTGGCCAAGGGGAGGGGATTAGCATTCACATGGCACCTGTTGCCAGCCAGTGTGCCCATGCAGCCTAAAGATAATTACAGTGATTTTGTGGAGGAGTGGAGTGCAGGGGTAATTGTAGTTTTGGCGGAGCAAAAGGGAGAGGAGAGAACAGAGGACAAGGCTTTCACTATCTCACCGCCGCAGCGCTGTTGACGCCTCGTTCGTGTGTGTTTCAAATTCACACGGAACGAAACAGCTCAGAGTGAATCTGAGAAAGGCAACCGCACACACATGCTATAATCATAATTAAAACTTGGTTGCCATAGAAACACCTTGCTGGACATGTGTTGGGCTACAGCCGACAAATGTTCAAAATGGTAATCAGTGAACTGCAGGATTTTCAAGACTTTTGTCTCGATTCCATGGATCTGCCATGACAAATAAATAAATACACAAGTTCTCTCCCATAAAGCAGTTGCCTCTGCTTACTCACTTAGCAAGCCTGTTGTGCCATCACTTCAGCCATTACAAATTATGTTATTTAGTAAACGTCTGCCTTGGCACCCGAGGGATTGCAGCGAGCGTGGGAGTGGGGTGTTGGATGAAGGGAACATATAATATTACATAAAGCGTTAGCACGGTGTAAAGCTTCAATGATTGGTGTTAAGGTTTTCATTACACAAAATGAGTAATTGCTTGTCATTTGGAGCTGGCATATCCCACAATCATCCTCACTTCGGTGCCATCAATCAAGCGTCTAAGTGCTGATGACTCCGCTCACATTTAAAGCAGGCCAGGCAAGCCACAATGCACTGGGGAAACTCATTGTTTGCTTCGTTACTCCTCAGAGCCTGGCTACTGTGTGTGTGTGTGTGTGTGTGTGTGTGTGCGTGTTCTTGTATCTTGTGAGAGCACCCTAGGTCTGTGGGTGTGTGTGTGTGTGTGTGTTTATTTCAGAGAACTAATGTGTGTGTTTGAGCAGAAACAACATAGGGATATGGCCTTGCTTCTCTAAGTAGCATAGGTTACCTGTGCACAGTTTAATTTATTTAGAGATGGGCTGTGAGATTTCTATGTCCCTGTTTTAAGATTTTTTTGTGAGTGAAAAAATCTGTTTAAATTTATAGCAATTCATGTACTCAATGTTAAGGATGTATGCTGTACATTTCTTCCTTAAGCCATCCTAAGTCCATATCCAAGCAGCACTGTGGAGCATTTACTGCCACTGTTGCCTCACCGCAAGAATGTCCTGATCCCATCTTCCATTTTGGAGTTCGTTCTCCCTCACACATCCATGTGTCATCTCTCACAGTCCAAACGTAAGATTAATTTGAGATTCTAAATTCCCTTTACATGTGCATTAGAACAAAACATGAATGAAACATGATTTAAAAATTTTTTCATAAGCAAAAATCTAAAAGGTGCGCCATGCATATCTATTCAGCCCTCTGGAGATAATACCTTGTACGGCTATGTTTTACTACATTTGCAATTCCTAGAGGCTATTGATCTACCATATTTGCAACACTGATTCTGTATGGCTTTCTTCAACCTATTAAATAATCTTGCCAGTCTTCTATGGGTGTGATACTAGTAAAATGCTACTAGTTGCCAAATTATTACAATCTCCCACTTCAACTTTGGATCCCCTGCAGCTCCTCCAGAGTTATAATGGGTCTCGTAGCTTCTTCTCTAGTTATTAATGATCTTCTCTCCTGGCCAGTTAGTTTTGGTGGATGATTGTGTCAACATTTTAAATATTGCGTCAAATGGTGCTCAACGAGATGTTCAACAATCAAGATAACCCAACTCTGCTTTTATTTTCTTCACGATATTATCTCTGACCTGTCTTGGTGCTTTTTCCCCTTTTCGGTCTTCATAATGCTGTTTGTTCACTATTGTGAGTACAGTAAGCCTCTAAGGCTTTATAAATTGTGCATTAATCCTAAGATGAGGTTACATACACAAGGACTCTAACAGTTTGTCAGTTTATGTCAAAACTTACTGCACTGGATTTTATTTATACAATCATATTTGGAGGTATTATAGTGAAGGGGACTGAAAACAAATGGCCAACATGGTTTTCAGTTTTTTAAAATGTAAATACCACTTCAGCTTTGTATCAGCCTCACAATTTTGCTCTGGTATTTTTGTTGTACAAAAATAGCAGAAAGGTAGAGTTTGTTTGGTCTGCGGTTCTATAGTTAAACCAGAAATGTGTCCAATATAGCTCAGTAACATCAGAGTAGTTGGGAGTCATCACTGCTTATAACCCTCTTTATGGAGGACAGCAGACAAACAGCTGCTCACTCCCCACGACACACTTCCACTCACCGGTCTTCGCCCTGATGTGGACAAGAATGGCAGACAGGACAGTAGGACAGCAGATGAGGGAAAAGGGATGGTGAGTGGAGAGATGGAGGCACACCATGCCAGTCAACCAAATGATTTACTCAGTAAAGTAAAACTCAAGTGGAACAACAGCTAAGTCTCCAGTCGAGCCTGAGCCATCATCTCTGTCTCTCCCCTCCCTTCTCATCTTTTTCCCTCATCCCCTCTTTGCTCCCAATTCCTACCAAATCTCAAGCTTGGTTTGACAGCAATAAAGTGTGCTGCTCAGGCAGGGAGAGCAAGTAATATACCTTTTTCATACAGATGATTTTTGCCAGAAGGCAGATGAAAAATATAGTGCGCAAAACGATGGCAAAGAAACGAGTCGCAAACTACAGAGAAAAGCAGACAGACGGACAAAGGGGTCTTACACAACAACACATTAAATATTTCAAGAAAGTATTAGTATATGTGAGTATATACTAATACATGAATATTTGATTTTGTAGTCTAGACTTTTAAGGAATGTACACCATCATCATTCGGGCCCTATTTTGTTGTTGAACCAAAATTGCAGTTATTTTGCAATAAGCAGCTGTCAGCATCTCTGTGGTGAGTGGAAGATGGTCCTCCTTGTTTATCTGCGGTGCGGTAGCCCCATGTTGAGGGAAGACTGAAAATTGTCCTCCCACTGCAAGAGCAATAGATTGATGGGCTGACGGACAGGCAGCGTGAAACTGAGCTAAAGCCCAGGGCCAGGCCAAAGTAGAAGAGGCATTCGTAGCCAACACAGGGCCAAAGCCGATGTTGTGAGAGATCAATAGCTTAATCGAATTACCTTGCCTTTAAAACATGGCTGCCAGTCATATTTACTAAAAGCTGTTTATGTTTTTCTATGAAGCTTCACTCAATATTCAAAAGGAGAGAATCTGACGAGACCAAGGGGAAAAAAACAAAACCGCCATTTGGTGCTCTCACATAGCAGGAGCATTCTGCAGATATCTAGTTCTTGCTCTCACATTTTCTTTGTGAAAGCAAGAAATGCAACATCACATTTTAAATTGCTCAAGTCAATATTCTCAAAATATTTGTATTATTCTTTGTGTGACTATGTGAAAAAGCCCAACCTCCTTCCTTGTATTTTCTAATAAAGCCAAATGCAGACAAAGATCGGGCAGAGTTGATCCCAGACAGTGTTTGACAGCGGTTTACCGTCTGACGGTAAATTTCTCCTCCAATTTCTCCTTTTTTTTTTTCTCCAATTTCTCTCCAATTTCTCCTTTTCTGCAGAAAAGAAAATTGTGTCTGGTTGAATCTTTGCAAGTTAGGAATTAAAATAAACCTATCGTATGTTTTTAAAGAGGCAACATTATGTGTTTTCCAAACACAGAGTACCAAGTATCTGTTACCTTCATGTGCTCTAAAAATGTACATGCCAAATATGACTTAAAATAATTTAGGGTCATGCATGAACAAAATCAACATAAGACTCCTTCTATGTTTTTGAAGAGGGAATAACATAGCATGATGTAAAGCTTATAAAAGTTGATTTTACACAATACTGCCCCTTTAACAAACCAGCTGGGCTAAAGAAAACAATATGTATGCTATGCAGTTTTCACTATTCAGAGATAAAAATTATATTTGCAATGGAAAGAATGCCATAGGATGTCACTATATCCTTCACACAGGTCTTATAACACAAGCGGCAATAAGTTCCCAAACTAATAAAAATAGTTGCATGGTCTGCAGATACTTATGACTCACACAGATTTTTTTTCTGTAAATGTAAAGGTCTATTTCCCAAATTCTCATCCAACTCCTCTGTCTGGACTTACTTTTTACATTACTGCAATTGTAAATATGAATTGCACTGACATGTTCTCTTTGGCAAGAACCAGCAGGTCTAATCACCTCTTTGATACATCTAAATAGTTAATTCCTCTTACGCGTGAATAAGGCCAGCAGAGAGGTGACACATCAAGACTTGCATTTTGCACATAAATAAATCCTTCGGCACCTTCTCACTGAGGCACACGGAAAAAGCCAAGCTCACCACAGGAATGGCGGGTGCGGCAAGCGATTAAGGGCACGGAACAGATGCCCACCTGCTCCCCCTGAACCTGGCCATGCCTCAGCTTTGCCCGGGTGCCTAGGGTTGCCCCTGGGTGCCTTAATACACTGTTTCCATCTGTTGCCTGGAAAGTGAAGGGCAGAGATGTCCAAGTGCATGGGCATTAGCTGCCTCCATTCTCTGTCCACCCTCCTCCTCCTGCGAAGCCTGCCATCTATGTAGCATCTACCTACCAATCTGCTGTGAAAAGAAAATTGTACATTATTGGAACAACACAATGTCTGAATCTTCCTTTCAAGCCGTCACACCAACAAAGCAGAGTCTCCAGCTTTCAACTGACAGAGCAGCTCTGTACATTTAGCATAATGATGGCTGCGAGCAAAGGGATCAAGAATGCGGGCCCAGCATGTCTCCTTTGATTTAGCTCAATCTCATCCACTTATCAAAGTAAGGCCTGTATTTGCACACAGAACAAAACAGCAGCAGGATGAAAAAAGGGTCAACTCATGTTGAGAGAGCAGGATGTTTACAGATGGGACAAAGCATTAATAAGTGTATATACATGAACTGGCTGTCAATCAAACAAACAACACTGATTCTGGATTTTTGCTCCCCTCTTCCTTACTCAAGAATTAAATGATTATTATCAGAACAAAGCCCGCCTTTATTCTAATTACCTTGTAAATAAACTAGCTTGTCATTACTTTTCAAACCAATTATAGGCTGCCTAATGGAAGTGCTTAATTAGGAGACACTTTAGCAGGAAAAAAAAGGGTGGGGGAGAAAATGAATGAATAGAAACAAAAGCACAAACACTGGTAAGGGAGGGACTGCATTTACCATGCAATTATACAGACATCAGATGTTGGTTTTTGTTTCTTTTTTGTTTTTACTGTTGTTTTTTCTTTTTTTTTTTTTGCTTTCCGGCTTGGTTTTTCAGGAGCACCACAATAGAGGTTAAACCCGTCTCTCTCCCTTCTTTCTTTCTGTTAAGCGGGCAGCCGACAATGGAGCGCTCAGCAGGAGGCTGCGTGGACCCCTAATAGTGGTGTGGCAGCCCTGAACCTCACAGCTGGATGACAGGAAACAGCAGAATAGCATGATGGCCAGCCCACCCGTCCCCAACAATGCTTCACATCTTCTCTGCACAATAGCCATTTACATAACTCTAATCCACCCTCGTCAATAGCCCATTATTAGCATTATTCATACTGAGCCAATCAACGCTGATCTGTGACCAGCTGGATTGGAAACTCAGAAACAAGATCTTTTATTGTAAAAGTGAAGGCGCTATATGCAAATACCAGGCCACAATAATAACTCCTGAGTGAAGATAGTTATTCTCAGTATTAGTGAGATTAAGTCATTTAAAGTAAGCTTTATATTACTATGTGGAATGTCTTTCCAAATGTTGAGACATGCCTGTGATTTATTCAGGAAAAAAAACAACTGACTTGTAGACTTACATCCATCTATATTAGACACAGTGAGATTTAATAACATAAAATAAAAAAACTCAATAAATAATTTCAGGATTATTAAACAAAAATCTTTAACTCTTATCAGTGTATTCATTGAGTCTCCTTTAATATTACAAAAGAGGAGAGTTCGGATTATGAAAAAAGAAAGAATCTGTATTGCACAGTTAGGTTGTTTTTAATTAACATCTTTCCCGCTTCATTATTCCTATCTCCTACATAATCAATTATAGTTACCTGCACATGTATATTAAGACTTACTTTATTTACTGAGCAGCTGGCAACATAGAAGAAGAGAGAGAGAGATTGTTTTTAAAGCGGATTTAAAATTGACTAAAATCACTACCAGCATGTCAAAAAGCACATACTGGAAATCGGCCCATATATTTTCTTTTTTTTGAAAGAGAAAATGTTCTCCTTTTTGTGTTCACAGTTTATCAACTTCAGGTTGGGAATAGGTGCCTTCATCTTCTGAAGTCTTTCAGAAATGACACAAATCAGAAGTCGAACAAAACTATATTTGTTGTATTATATTAACCTGTTTGTTTTTGGTTATTAAAGGCCTTTTCTTTTCACTGATAGTCAGGACGCCATTGCGATTATTGAAACCTATTTTCCTTGACAGCCAGCTTTGGGAGCAGGCAGGTGAACCTCTGTCATTTGCAGATAATCTTCCAGCCCTAGGAGGTACCACTGGAAACCGTTCAGCATTTTTATGAAATTATCCCAGAAATATGGCAGGATGTAAGTGAATATACATTTAATATGATGGGTACAAAATGCAATACGACACCACATTCTTATTTGTTGGTGGGCTCGGATGTGGAAGAAATAAAATCACGAGCGTGCCTGTTAGCTGTGACACATATTCCCCCATTACAAAGACGCCCAGACTAAGTGTGAAACACATTAGGGCAGAAAGACGAAAACAGCTGTAACGATCTCCAAGCTGACAGGAGTGTTGGCCTATTCCATGGAGAGGGGGATGGAAAAAAACTTTCTCCAATGGAGGTGTTATCAGCCACAGTACATCTCACTGGTTCAGGGGTTCGGGGGGGGGGAGCTGATCACAGTCATGTTAAGACCTAAGAGAGATCTGTACTAACTGAGATTAGACACTTGTCATTCACAGTAAAGCAGAGATGGGAGGATCGAGAGGTGATGGGTGGAGAAATCGCCTTGACGGTGGCAGGAGTGTTATACTGGTGTTTTCGGTTTAATATAAGAATTCTGCCAGTATAATTGCATTTCAGCCCTTATCCTCTGCTGCATCAGGCCTCGTTTGGCGACAGTTTCGGGTGCTTTATCTGCCGCCATTCTCTCCCTATCCTGACTCAATCAAATTTGCTCCGGCTAGCAAGGGACAGAGAAGGGAAGAATACTGCAACGATAAGGGTTGGGTCTAGTATTTTTTTTTTTCTTTTTCTTATGTGGGAGGATTTTTTTTTCTCTCTCCATTTTTTGAAATGAACAGTTTTCTTGGCATGCTTATCTTGCTTTCATTAGTGGGCTGTCATAGTGCTAAGGCAGCCACAGAGTAAGGCAGGAGTGAAACAAGCAGACAGGCTGTTAAAGTAGAACAGAGTCATGGAGGTAAGATTGGAAGTGGGAAATGATGGAAGGAGGATAACTTGGGATCTACAAGAACGTATCAAGAATATCTGACTAATTGAAGCAACAAGCCCAAACAGGCAACATTAAACTTATAAACACACATCAAAACAGTATGAGTTGTACTTGTGACTTAGAATACTTTCGCTTTTTAATAACATCTAAGGCATCTTTGTGATTAAGAAGAGCTGGATCGTTGCTAAAAAAAAAAAAAGAAGTGTAAAAAACCATTAACGTTGTAACGGTAAAAACATGAGACACATTCTCCATTAAACATTTTCGAAGTGAGAAAGCTTTGTGCTTGATTACATTTGTACACTAAATTATCTGTAAAGCGTGACTGCTTTATTTGGGAGACATTTTGAGTTCACACCCTCATTTTCTTCCAACTTCTTCTTAGTGTTGCCCTCAGTGTTAGTTTAGTGGTGAAATATTTTGATTTTGAGCTTTAAAGTGATCAAATAGAAAAGGAAAGTTAAAAAGTACAAAAAAATAGCTATCAAGTTTAATGGTGAGTAATATTTTCTCGGTCGGTTTATATTTATTTTGTCTAGCAGCCCTCAAGTTCTTTGTTAGTTTAGTTTTTTCACCCTGATCTGGGCAAAACACACAACAAATTCCACTCTGTTATTAGTTATTACCGTAAAACAAAATGACGAGACAATAAAGAGGTCCACAATCCAATAGCTTGTCAAACCGCTTTTAGCAGGAATAACCTGAAAAAGTTATGTTATGTAAGACATTATTTCTCACATCACAGTCTTACTTCAGCGTATTGAGGTTTGTGTTGTTCCTTTCTGCACAGCTCTCTTAAGATCTCGCCACAACGTTTCCACAGCTTGAGGTGTGAACTTTCATTGGAACATGCTATATTCATGCTTGACTCAATGACTGCAAGGTGCCCAGGTCCTGGGCGAGTGGCTGCAAATCATATCAAATCATCAGCTAACCATGCTTGACAGATGGTATGAGGGGATTGTGTAGTTATGCTGTTTGGTTTTTGCCAAACATAGCAACATTTATTTTGGGTAATTTTTTTTTCTTCTTCTCAGCTGTTATCTCTCCAGAGGGGATATCATCCCGGAAGTTGCATATATTTTTTAATTCATCTCTGCAAGAACTAAATTGTGAAGAATTTCCTTCAAGAGAAAACACACCTTATCCTGAAAACCCTTCCAAATAAGCCATACTCGTTCTGTCCTTTGCAAATGTTGCTGCCATGAATTTCAGTATGTAAGCTGATAACTTATCTCCATAGAGTTTGAGATGGACCTTTTAGGTTTTTTGCATTTTTCTAGATGAGAAAAAGGCCACATCTGCTGGTTATTGTCCAGAACACTTGAGGTTGACCTTTAATCATTTTAGAACCTGTTAAAGACTAGATTATTTTTATTTTTCTAATATACATAATACATTTTGCAATGGCTAGGTCCAGCTCTAGACAGGAATCCATGACAGATTCAGAGTGAAAACTACTGCTGGCTTTATTGAGTATTTTATTTAGTCACTTTTCCATACAGTTTCTCATACAGAAAACTGAGGAGTCAGCATACATTTAGAGTTTTTTTTTTTTTTTACCATGTTATAAAGATTGGGATTAAATCACAATCATGGCTGTTGTCCATTAGCAGGCATAATGTGATGCCTCAGCCACCTACTGGGGGCCAAGAGCAGCACACAGTCATGCAGCCATAACAGCACAACACACACACACACACACAACTGTGGTATTGTGTAGGAGGCCTGTGAATAGCCTGTGCGGCTTTCACTTGAAAATGTATTCCTCCTTGGACCATAGAAAAATGGTATCCACCATGCTCAAAATATTTCTGCCATCTTCCTAGCATTAGTCATAGCTTTGTGTAAAAAAAAAAAAAAAGTATTCAGAGACTACATAGGGAGGGAATGTAAATGCTGCTTATACCTCAAGGATGTGCATTCTAATATATAGTATGACTTGTGCATATATTTATATGTCTGTCCCTTTTGCTACGTTGTTTAAACATTTTAGTTCACATTGCTTGGTAAAATAATTTATTTCAAAGTAAAAGAAAAAAAGCCTTTTGAATCAGAAAATTAAATAAGCACACACTGATAAATTTTCCAAGTTAGAGAGAAGCCCCTCAGGGCACAGAGATGGATTTGAATTTTAAGGTTAATTTGTGCAAAACAAATACAAAACGCAGTACCGCTGGCCTTGAAGAAGTACTGCCCTTGGAGGTATGCTGTATTACAACCCAACATGTCTCAGCAACAAAAATTGGATCTGATTTTAAATTAAAAGTTGCATGAGTGCATGCAAATTACCGAACAACTAATTTAAACGCAGATAACAAACCTCCGAATGAATACAATTTCTCTGTATGCAGACAAGAAATATTAATCTAGAGATGCACCTATAGGATTTTTTCCTGGCTGATGAGTTTTTGACACAGTAATGCGTCAAAGGATATGTCCCTAATCTTTACAGTTTTTAATTCAACTCAGAAAAAAAGTGGATCAACATGAATGCATTGATTGATGTGTCCATGCATCAAAAATGATGGTTCTTAGTTTTAATGAATTTAATGACAAGGGAAGAAAGTTAAACGTTTCAGGATTTGACCTATTATTTATCAGAGCCAATCAAAGAAAAATTGTCCCCGATTCCATTCTTTGCTGTGTGGTTAGTGCATCACTACACTACATAGATCGACAGGAGCACTTTAAACATTGCAACCTTTCACATTTTACTTTGAAGTGTCAGCAACACTAATGAGGATGATTCGGATGTTTTTGCAAGGTTGTCAACAGCAGTTGCAAGTTCATATTTCATAGTTTTCCAACTAAAACTATGCAACATAATGCAAGAGCTGTTCAGCTAAAATAAAATGGGGCTAAGAGGCGGAGGTGGAAGGGGGGATGGTATGCATGGAATTTTATCGTAACATGTCAGGGGGCAAATGCAGCGCAGATTAGAGAATGAATTAAAATGAGTCGAAATGAGCATGAAGTACATTTTTGTTCCTAGCCTGCAGTTTGTCTATATTTGGGCACGAGAACATTTAATAACGCAATCACGTTACACAGTTGCACTTCAAAGTATTTACTGAATCATCGCCTAGGGTTAGGATTTAAATTTTGAATAAATGTGTTTATGGATGAGGCAGGTAGCAACGGATTTAATCTGACAGATTGGAACAGAGGAGTACGATGCACGCTCCGGTCCAGGTGAAGGTTACCATAGCCCCCACAGGGCATCAATCTCCAAGACAGAGCTCGACAGACAGATGGAAAGCAAGTGAGAGCCAGGATGGAGGGAGTAACTAAAGAGAGACTGATGGGGGTGGGAGGTGGGAGCAAAGCAAGAGTGAAAACGAATGTAAAAGGAGTTGAGGGCTGGCTAGATCAATAGAGAAGAGTTGCTATGACAACAGGTCATTGAGAGCCATCATTGTCACATTTTTTTCTTTTAGTATTTTTTTAATCACACCCGACAAAAAATTATGTGAAAACAAAATATAAATGAGATGTCATTTCACAAAAGTGAAAATGGATGCTGTGGCATCGGCGGCTGAAGTAACATCACAGACCTCTCTTTGAGTACGCCTGATTGGAGGAACAGAAACCATTTTCTGCAAACAATTTGTTGAGGCTTAAAGGGAGATTGCTGTTGGTAAATGTAATGGTGGATGGATTAGGGTGAACAATGTCCAATCAGACTAAAGAGGCCTTGGTCGCGGGTTTAAAGAGGAAATCTGTATGTGGTAATCAAAACCTCGGAGACGGGCACCAACACCGCATGTAAACAAAAATGAAAGACTTACTCGTCCATCACACAGCTTGTGTAGATGGGGGGGAAGAAAAGCACAATCCCTTAAAAAAAATCCAAAAATCAAAAAGCCTTTCAAGATGTTTGACTGGAATATAAATTACAGTGTCTGGATTTGCTGTGGTTAGAAATTACCCTCCAACTTGCTGTTGTTATTAGCTGCAAGAATTCTATCTGAGATTAGGCCTTTTACATCACATGCTCTAATCGCCTCAGATCTATGCAATCCATTTTCAGCTGAAGAGAAGGAGCCATCTTCCCCAAGCCCAGATGGTGTCATTACTCTGGTAAGGCTGGGTGATTACACACTGCTCGCACTGGGAGAAACTATCGTTGAAAGTTCTGTTGGCAATTTTTATGACACTTTCCCCCTCTTACGTTGCTCACTGAATGCCATTGTTTCCACTCTGCAATTTCTCTTCCCTCATCCATCTTTCTTTGTGAAGAAAGAATTTTTGAAAGGAAATTCTTCGCATGTGGTGCATCCCAATAGTATCCATACCCTATTGAACTTATTATCTTTTTTTTATTACATCCCAACCAAAGTTGTCTAAATTGTAAAGCAGAAGGATGACGAGACTTGGTTTTCAACATTATGTACAGTCCACATGTAAAAAAAGGGGTGGCAAGCATTTCTATTCAGCCCTCCACACACAAATACCCCTACAAAACACGGCGTTTAAGAGTCACCTAAATGGTAAATACAGAATTGTTCAACAATGTTAATAAAGAAACAGAATCTTGGGCAACAAGGAACACACAAGGCGAACTTTAAGGCAGGTTTGTATTATAAAACAAAACAAAATCCAAAATGGAAAGCATATTGGACAACTGCAAACTATCTAGACACGGCCATCAACTTAAACAGAGAGAACAAACAAGGTGAGTAATGATGAGAGAAGCAACAAAAAGCCCATGGTAATTCTGGAGGAGCTGCAGAGATCCATAGCTCATGTGTTGACATGAGCTCATGTGTTGACATGAGCTATGGTTTCAGAAGCCTGGTTTGCCACTAAGAAAAGTCCAGTTCAAAGTTTGGACCAGGCCATGCAACCAATCAACCAACCAAAATGTGAAAATTTGGCACTTTGCTCAGATGAGACCAAGCAAAATGCAAAGTGGGGAGGAAAATTAATATACACTAGCAGATAAACTAAGCGAACTCTCGAACCCAACAGTGAAACAAGGTGGAAGTATCACGCTGTATGAAGATTATCAAATATGAGAATTAGTGGAGTTAAAGACAGGACAGTCCTGGAAGAAAATCTGTCAGACCCCACAAAAATCTTGAGACTGGAATAATGACTCTTCCGAAATAGTCTTCAGATCTATTTCGGATGGTGGTTTTAGAATGATGTCCTGCTTTACATCAATCAATCACATCAAATTAAAGAAATACAATAAAGTGAAAGGTTACAACATAAGAAAACGAGGAAAAGTTAAAGGGTTTTGAGGTCTTTTAAAAGGCTCTGTAAGAGCAAGCCCACACACGTATGCACACTCACAACCCAATCTAATGTCACTGGCAGACTGAGATAGGGGGCAGCTGAGCGGAAGTCGTCAGGGTGGCACGGTCACGGCGCATCAGCCGGAGATTTTGTTGCCAGGCCATATCTTGTCATTCTTATAGCTGGCAAGGAGAGAAAAGTAATTTCTAGGACAAAGGTCAACAAGTTGAAAGTGTGATGGAGGACCGTGACACACCTATCACACTCCTGACAAGCCAAGAGTCAACGCGGAGGAGGGATTAGACGACAGCGAGGGAAGAAAAATGGCACTGAAGGTTGCACAGAGAAAACATTACCAAGGTTACAATATGATTGAAACTAAATATATGAAACAAAACAAAAGATAAGGAGAATCAAAGAGAGTCAGTGGATTGAAACACAAAGGAATAGAAGAAGTATTGGGCTGGATCTGCATACTGTTATCCACCAAGAAGTGCATATTGGGGAGAGACGGGGGGCAAATTTTGCTAGCTTTCCTTTTTATAGTCTATTTGGTACATGTAACTAAAATACCCCCGTTGTCTCTTAAGTGAGTCATTACAAGTGACCCGTCACACAAAGGGGGATGGATACAGTAGCTGTAGATGCTTATTATGTGTAGAACAACTTCCGCTCTGTTTCAGAGAGTCACGCGATATCTGAATTATTAATAAAACAAGAGTATATGTTCCATGTCTTAAGTGATTTGGAACTTCTTTAGCACAAAGATTACAGTCAACTTAAAAAAACACACACACATGCACACAGCCAACTTCCCCAGTTTTATTTCTTGCAGAGTCACCCCAAGTGAAGCCCTTAATTTTTAATATTATACTTTAATACAAAAGATTCTTTGCTTGTGTTTTCAGAAAAACAAGACACCCGCCTCTGTGCTTACATTTTTGGACCATTGTAATTTCCTGGCGTCTCTCCAGACCACCTTACACCCTTTCATTCTACCTCTAACGTTTTTCAACACATTCTTGTTCCTTGCAGCATTTCCATGTTATTTTATTTTTTTTTTATATGCTTTCCCTCTCCCTCTGCTGATGACAGAAAACTTTCCTCGTCTCAAGCAGACGCCCTCAGTTCCCCAGCAGCAGCATCTGCTTACATAACTGAGTTAGCTTGAGTATTTCAGATGCTGGTTTTTGCTCCCGGTATCCCTCATTTGTCTCTTCTCTGTTGCTCTTCTTTGTGTCATATCTTCCGGCCTCAGTTGTTCCCATCTGCTGTATGTTTCTCTTTCTGTATTTTTTTTAATTTTAGCGTCATTTGGTTTTACTCCTGTCTCTCGCTCTTTTCGTTGACCACGTCTCTATGCCCTCCGACCATTTGCTGTCCATGTTCATTCCCTCTCGTTTATCTCCTCTCTCGTGCTTTTCCTCGTCACACTCCCCTTTTTGTGCCTCGCCTTTTCCTTTCTACCGTTTTCACCCCACCGTGGCTCACGTGCTCTGCTCACACCTCTTTCAGCATGTCGAGATGAGAATCCCAAAATGCCAGCGAGAGAGAGAGAAAGAGGGAGAGGGAGGTGAGGGTAGCGTGCCATCTCTACATAGTATTCACACTTCCTTTGGTGAAGATGTGCACCCGCAATGTTTGGAGGGAAGAAAATATGAGGTGATATTTGTCACATGCAGAGCCATCCAACTTGAGGTAAGTCAGTCCCTCTGGGCAATGGTGATGTAACTCTAAAACACAGCACTACGCAAGAGTATTTATGCCAACAGAACATTTTCACAATTGTAATTTTTTTATTGCTCAGTCATGTTGTATGAAAGACCTCTAAGAACAGCAAGTTTTAATTTATTCTCAATTAAATTTATGACTGAACTTTGACTGACTGTTATAGGGGATATTAAGCAACATACAGCGTTTTGCAAGTAGGTCAAAAAGTTATATTTTAGTCTGAATGGAGCTCCTCTCCCCACCTGTTTGCTACGTCTCCCACATGGGTTGTGGCTAATGTCAAGAGAGACCCCTTATGGCTTCCTTTCAGCAATACACCATCTTATTGCATTATCTTCCTTTAATGCCAGATTTGTGGAGAAAATGAGTTCTTTCAAAATATTTGTCAACCAGACCTGTGGATCTCTGCAGCTCCTCTTAACACCGGCTTCTGGACTGCTTCTCCGATGGTTTCTCTCCTTGGATGTCCAGTCAGTTCCACTTTTAGATGGGATAGCAGTTCGGCCACACTGCTTCCAAATTTGGATGATGGACTGTCAAATGTTATATCACATCTGACTGGTGTGTTACTTGATCCTCACAATTTTGTTGGTTCACTAATATGTTTTAACAAACTTCAGAGTCCTCTTCACATAATGAAGAGATTTATACTAATACACTGGCATTTGTGGGAGTAACATGACAAAATATTTTAAAAAGTTGAAGTGTTATGGTGCTCTTTCAAGACACTACATTTATATAGACAGAATTAAGCTTCAGCTATTAATAAACTGGCTTGCATCCTAACAAAGTTCTATTCACAAAACCCAGCTCGAAATACTTGACAAAGCAACCAAAGCTGCAATTTGGTGTTATCCAGGCCTCAGTATTGCTGAGAAGACAGCATCTCTGTCTCTGCACCCGAACATGGCAGAGTGCCTAGACTTCTCATAAGGACGTGGGGAGTGAAAGTGGGGGAGAGTGGCAGAGAATTGGTAATGCTCTCCCCTAGCATACAGTGAGCCGCATGGAGGAGCCAGATAAGACACCCTGGCCCCAGCGCTGACTGCTGGAGTAAAGCTTCTCCACCAACGCGAGCAATGACTGCGAGGCTTTGGCCGGCGCTCCGCTCCATCCATCTATAGCCCAGTGATGCCTCTATTACAATGGCTGCCCCACAGCTACGCAGGCCCTCGCCAGCTGCACAGGATTATAATTAGAAGAACCATGAAGTGCCCTGGACACTGGCAATTGATCGGACTGACAGTCTGATATTTCCACCAGGGAAATAAACGCTGGTTTGCCACTGAGGCAAAAAGTTGGGACATGGACTGGGAGTGGGAGCATAGTGGGTGCGGGGTGAATGAGGGTGGAAAGTTAAACAGAGAAAAACTTCCTTGCTGCACTGTTTCTATTCTTACTTTAGGTTTCTAACAGAAATACTGTGTTGATTAGGTGCATATGAGTTTGTTTGTGAACAGCAGTGCATGTTGGTGTGCCTCTGAGTGTTTGGACACACTTTAGTGCTTTATGATTAAGACTGACTCCTTCCCACTTTGAATTCACATGGCACCTCCCCTTCTCTTTAAACAGCTAATTCTTGTTTGTTGTAGCCAGTTATCCCCGCTCGTAATTATGCCTAATTGACAAGCGTCTTTAAGCAGATACGCGAGCAGAGGCACAGCTGCATCAATGGAGGGGAAACTACAGCGAACAATGTCAAACCCATCTGCTCCCCTATCTCTCAAAAAGCACCGTGTTGTGTGGTGACAGTTCTCGGCGGAAAGACTGAGTGCCGTTTTAAGGAAATCCAGGTCAGCCTGACAAATACATGAGTTTGTGTCGACATTTGGGGGTTGATCTAATGTTTCCTTATGTTGTTTCCTCTGTGGCTCCGGGGAGGCTTTCAGCTTGACAGCATCACTACAGTTCCCAGAAGTCTGCAGCTAGGTCACATGCCCGGAGAGAGACTGAGAGAGACAGCTGGAGAGGAAAACCAGAGCGAGAGAGCAGCAACTCAGAACAAAAATGGAGGCCGATGATCCCTTTTGTTAAGGGGATGAAAAATGTAAATTTACTCAGTTTGCTTTGAATCACTCTTTCGACTCCAACTTTAGCTACTAAAACAGAGACATTTATACACCCCCCTTCAACAAATTTGGCATTATTCACATTTTTATCCTGATCAGGCCAAAATTCTGTAGAAGACAGCCAAAATTTAGCAGAGCTTGTAATTTTTCTGAATGTTTGAACCAAAGCTTGGAGGTAGAAAGAGGAGAAAATATAGAAAAAAAACATACTTCCTCAAAAACATTGTGACAGACTGGCGATCTGTCCAGAGTGTACCCCGCCTCTCGCCCGAAACCTTCGCTGGAAATCGGCACCAGCACCCCTCCCGACCCCACTGGGGACAAGGATGTACAGAAAATTGATGGATGGATGGATGGATACTTCCAGAAAAACATTTGCGAGATATAATGATACCAACACACTAAGAGAAGCTACCTCTTAGTGTATCTCTTTCTAGTCCCAGAACAACCTGGGATTAGAAAGCAGAGTCTCAGGAGACCACAAGGCAGAGCTCTGTTAAAAGTAATTTCATTTTTTGTTTTCCGACTTGAAATTTGTTATAATTTAGGGAAAACTGTACAAGCGTAAATGTTTATTGACAAATAATTCCAAGATCTTTATTTATTTAGTAGAGAATATACATAAATCTTTATTGTTTATTTTCAATGCTTGCTTAATCCTTGCAGTGTCTGTCGAGGGGAATTTGAGCTCAAGACTTCCCCACTGTGGGACAACAAAACAACAAAAAAACACAAAAACAACTTTTTTGTTTTTAATCTTGGCCCAAAACTATAAAATCTTTGTACTTTTATTTAAAAATAATAATACTATGGAAATTTAGCACCAGCCCAAACTTTTCCTTGGTTACACTCTTTAACTTATTTAAGGTGATCCCAAGGTGTTCCCAGGCCAGCAAGGAAGCATATTACTTCCAGCGAGTTCTGGGTGTACTAGGGGACATGAAGAGGGGCGCCCAAGAGACATTCAGATCCAAACCACTTCAGCTGACTGCTTTTGATGTGGGGGGGATGGCTACTCTATTTCAAGATCTTTCCAGATGACTGAACGCTTCACTCTGTCTCTAAGGCTGAGTCCAGCACCCCTACAGAGGAAACTAATTTTAGCTGCTTGTATCTGTAATCTCTTTTATGATCCAAATCTCACCACAGGTCCCTTCACCTTTCTTAAAGACAACCTAGTTAACGGAGAACTTAGCGTTAAGTAGAGAAGTACAATACCTGCATTACCGCCAATCCATGTACAGTATTCATCTCTCACTCGATCCGACCATCACTCATGAACAATGCTTTGAGAGTCGTGTGCTCCTTTGCTTGAGGCAGGTACTTAACCACAACCTGAAGGAAGCAGTACATCTTTTTCTCATTGATGCAAAAAAAAAAAAAAAAAAATCTAAAAAGCTTGACAAATTACCCTGAACCAAAAAATTACAAAAAAAACCCCAGTTCCTGCTGGTGTCTTTAATTATGAGCCCCGTTTCTTTTCAATCACTCTTCCAGATTTAGGGCTGCAACAAAAGCCATACTTCTCAGCTGAGATTTTTTATTATTATTAAGTCCTTGAGGATTTAATATAGTCTTTGACTGGCATATAGTCTTTGCATTTTACTATCGTATATTAAAATCAATGGCGTCATCTCTTACAACCTTAACGAGCCTCCTTCTTTTAGTCCTGGCTTGACTTTACCCTGTAGCATCAGCGTTATTCAAGCAGGCACCCAGTGAGAGCTCCATGTGTCATCTGCCGGGGTGACAGCAATGCACTATTTCTTTTCATCTTCAAGCGATGCCTGCATTATCAGTGTATAAGATGAATGGCAAGGCAATATTAATAGCCTCTTTCTCTGCGGTGAAATGAAAGAGGCTTCAGCAAAACAAACAATCTGCTCCTTTCTTCTCAAGGCAACTCAGCAGCTATATCAAAGGAGGGAAAATAAATGACCATTATGAGTGCTGTTTGCCGGCACCGGGTTGCGAGAGGGATAGTTTTCTCCGAGTCTGTTCAGATTCTCAGCTTTGGTCTTTTTTTTTTTTTTTTTTTACGTGAGCAGGATGCACTGTTGAATCGCAGCCGCGAATGAGTGCTGACACCATGTGAGACGATAAGCCTCAGATCAAATGCTTAGCAAATACCAAAATGCTCAAGCAAAGTTCTACGTGATGCTGAGGGTGCAGAATATTAACAACATAAGTAATAAAATCAATTGAATCCTAGGATTTTTTTTTTCTATTACTGTGCATTGAATCATCATACAGTAAACAACCAGCGTCAGCATAATGCAACCCCCCAACCCACCCTGTCTTCCCTCACCCTCCGTCAGAATAAATATCCACTCAGAGTAAGCCTGTGGAATAAGAACCATCTGAACCTAATAAAGGTTGCGACTACAAAGCTTGTGAGTGTAACAACCGGCTGCGGAGGTCGGGTCAGTTTGTCAAGAATCAGGCAAGAATGTAAAGGAGCAGCGGCGTCTCTGCATTAAAACAACATACAGGAGCGCGAGATTTCCACATGAACGATTTGGCACAGAGCGATTGAATTTCCGAGCAATAAAGTGGTTTCTAGTGAATTAACGCGGGTTCAGGAAGCAAGTGTTATTAACGCACAGGACCTACCATGGCTAATTATGAACCTAATCTTTATTGGAAACTAAAACATTTATTTCATATCCATATACCCATGAATGAATTTATATCGTCGTCTTTCTCGCTGTGCTCCATTTATGTGCAGTGGACATGGATTTTAATGAACCTCACCCTTAAAAAGGTTATGCACAAAGACTCTTTGTCAGTCTGATGGAGAGAAGGGGGTGGGGAGTATTAATAAATTAACCCTCTTGTCTGTGTTCATCCTTGTCAGGATCTACTTTATTCCTGCTGAATCTTTGCTTTCATTCCAGCTGGAATTAAAGTCCAAACGGGACAGTCCGGCAGATTGAATCCTTTTCTAGTTATTAAGCGCTGACGTTTTGATATTAAGCAGTTTATTGGGTGGCCAAATGTTGTATTCAGCGGTTTACAATGGTGTCCAATCCCTCGCAATGTATGGCAGGGGTTATAGGCTGCTGAGGACATACAGTGAATTACAGCAGGAGATACCTCCCAAGCAAGTTATTAAAAACACAAAAACCATTAGCTGGTAGAGCTGAGGCTCATTCCCCTGGTCTCCTTGCTGCTCTCCTTTCCGGAAAGCCTAAAATTGGATGGAGCATCCCTAACACACACACACACACACACGCATACACACAAACACTATTTATAGCACCTTACCATAACAGTGACCTATTTGTTTGGTTCTAAATACTCCCGGGTACACATTTTACGCAGTGTGCACTACACTCAGAACATCCATGATTAAATTAGACATTGCATTAGGAAGGGCATGTCAGAGAAGGGGATTTTATTTCATGAACACACATTTAAAAAAAAACTTGGTTGAGGTTAGGGAAAAACAGATTACAAGTTTTAATCATCACACTAAAATTTCTAATTGAAACAACTATTGTTTTAAAATAAATTAGAATTTGGCCAACCTTAATCATAATGCAACGTCTTTGTTGTCGATACATCCCTGGCACACATTAATATCAAATCTTTCTTCCAGCCACCCAGGCACACAGAATCCAGATAGTGTATGACCATGCTTTATTTAAGGACTAATACAAAGCAGTCGTGTCTGCTCTTAGACACTGTTTGTAGGCTACGCTTTGGCTCCGGGGAACCCTGCGGCGTTCTAGCACCGACCGTCTCAAGAGGAGTGCCACCAACCGCTGAGTGAGGAGAAAAACGGCTTTGGAGACACAGAGGTGGAAACATGGAGAGGTGAGCCATGAAGAAGGAAGGGCAGAAAGAAGAGTGAAGAGAAAAGGTGAGATAAAAGTAGAACGAGAAAAAAGAGACAAAATTAATATGGAGTTGATAGAAATATTTCTGCACAAAAAGCAAGAAGAGGAGAAAGAAATTATGTGATCATTTTATTATGTTCACTAATTGGTCAAAGCAAAAAAAAAAACAACAACCAAAAAACAAAGCAGAGTGGACTAAAAACATATTTCATCTACCAACAACTGTTGGAGAGCTGAAGAAATAGCATTACAGGTTGGCTCAGATGGGTTCAGGTAATTCAAAGAAATTCGGCAGCATGACAAAAGACATAAATCAAAGGTATGCATTTTAGTTTAAGCAAAGGCCGAGCAAAAATTACAGGTCAGAAAAGCAATTACTCCTTTCTGAGGCTGTCAAACCGAATAAAAAATGTTCTGTAGACAAAAGACGGAAAGCTAGTATGCTGGATGGGTGTCATAACACGCTGCAGTTTTTGCCTTGAGGTGGTATGAATTGTTTACGCGTTTTCTTTAAGGGGCATTTTTCACAGCAAACAGTGCACAGCTCGCTCACATTTCATTTAGGTTGAATGCTGCACAACAAGATGTGGCCTGCTCCGCGTCTGTGTCTGAGTCAGACGAAATCCAGGCAAGTAAATATTATAGAGAATAGATTCAGTCTTCAAACTAAGATGATCAAAGAGATAAAATTCATAGCAAGAGCAAATGGTACCCAGCAGCAGCATCTACATCAGCACCAATCATATCATCCAGTCTTAACATGAGTATAGTTTTGTCCTAATTAAACTTGACAAAAACTCTGCCCTTTTATCAGTTTTGACACAAAAACAGCACCAGCCCCAAAAAATATTGTGTCAGATCTCACAGATCCATCATGGTTATAAGTATGACGGCATTATTGCAACTCCGCTCCGGTCTCCACACCCTGTGATTATCCTGCTGGAGAGCAAACACGGGAAACAAGCAAACAAACAAATTAACATAGGAGGCAACAAAAGCATATAGCCCTGATTCTTGATGCCAGCGCTCCAGTTTAAAAAACCTCCATCTGTTGAAATGCATTCCCGAGGTGCTCCTCGAAACTGTGAACGCCCACGCGCAGAAAACTCTGCCAGGAGAACAAAGACAAACATTTCAGAAGCCCCGTGCACTTCTCGCACCGCAGCACATGGAGCAGAAATCACGCTACCTCCCCCCCACCCTCCAACATCCCCCATGCTAAATATATGGGTTTGACGTGGGAGCGTGTGGGCTGGTGAAAGCTAAAGATGCAATCCTTTGCTTCAGCTCAGCTCTGCAGTATTAAGACAGCCATTTCTCTTATCATTCCTTCCTCACTCTGAGCTGTACTCACACTCCCAAAACACATAGCCTAGTTTAGAAACATACATTCATCTCATATTATTTTGGGGAGGGGCGTATTTGAGATGGGGGGTAGGGGCACACTGCGAAGCATGCCCTCATGAACGACATCATTCATTTTCAAATAGTTTCACTGCAGAAGGGAACAAAGAGATTTATGTTTATGGAGTTCTGTGATCATATGTGGTTTAATATCCCGGTTTATTGCTGTCAAAGTTCCTCTCTATAAACATTTACAAAGAGTTCTAAAGGAAATTTCTATACAGCCACGGACCCATTACATTCATGTGGAGTAGTTAGTAAACATCAAAGGGAAGATTCAACTTGGAAGAGGCCATTTTGGCTCAAGGGGAGAAGCCATTTCCACAATTACTCATAATCCCAGTTAAACTGCCGTCATGCTATAACCCTTGGCAGTCACAAACAGCCATAGCCCTGTGTTCAAGAGTCAAATAAATCCATTTGATTCGTAGCAATATTATTTGTCAAACCTTACGATTACACACCAGGGACTTAAATAGTATTAGCATTAATGGTTTATATGTATTCAACAATTTAATTGAACTTTCAAATTAGCACATTTGCATTCAAGCACACGTCGATAAAGACTAAATCGACTATACAACCGATACTGCACAGCTGAATAATCTCTGTAAAGTCAATCAAAACTGACTCTCAAACTTTATTGGCTTCAGTTTTTAATCATCTGATTTTGTAAAAAAAAATAAATAAAAATCTTTCATATGCTGCACAAACAGCAATGCTCACAAAATAGATAAATGGATACAAAAAATATACAAAAAAAACAGTTTTAACCTCCGTCAATCCATCATCGAGGATGTTAGCAGCAGAATAACAGACACTTAAAAAGCACAGGGCCATCCATTTTGCTCACTATGTTTGCAACTCACATGGTGACACTAAGAGATCCCATCCACTTCTCTGTCAGAAGAAATCCATTAGTCAAACCAAACACTGACACTTAGAATGTCAAACACACAGGTAGCATATAATTTGTTTCACAACAGTGTGATGGCTCTAAATGGTGGCTGGAGAATGATGTTTGACTACTGTAGAGAAATTCACAAACTGAGTGGATGGGGGCTGAGAGGGAGGGATTCATCTGTCTGCATCATTTTGAATCTCGGGAACAGTTTATGCCTTTGGTGGTGATTATTGTGTACATCACTCACATGGGAGTTTATGTGAGTAAAACTGGAGCAACTAAACAGCAATCATTTGTGGGAAGTGAAAAAAAAAAATAAAAAATCAAAACATTGTTTATACTTTTGACTCCTAAACAGTTCTGACAACAAACTAGCATGCATGAAAACTGTAAATGCTATTTGTCTTTTATCGGTTTAAATTGGTTTTGAATACCTTTGTTTTGGAGTCGCTCAGAAAAACACGGCTTCGCTTCCCTCTTCCAGGCAATAACAAGGAGACAAACACGCCTTTGTTGTTCTCATTCCCGGCTAATCTGGACACTGTCACATCAAAAGCCGAGACCTCTTAGGTGTTATGTAGATAGTGTTAATAGAAACTTAGCCCTGCTCCGTCCCTGCAGGCCCCCCTCTCTTGCTCTTTTGTTAAGTTGGAAGATGAGAGATGGGACATCTTCAAAGCCCTCGGTGCTTCTGTGTCAACCAAGCTCCTTTGCAGCCTGAAAGGCTTTCTATTAGAAAGGATTGTCTTAACAGATCTGTGTTCTGACACACTTGGATTATTAAGAAAAAAAAAAAAAAGCAAACAAACATCTTTGTTTTACAACCGCTGCAAACAGCACACTTGGAAATGATTTTATGTCATTTCTAATTTTCGAGGATGCACAGAGAAATCGAGTGGTGACTGGAATTGCCCAATTTTTTTTTAACCTTTCTGACCTGCAGTTGGCTAGCTGCAAACTCAAAAATCCTATTATTTTTCTTGGTTTGTGAACAGGCCATATGTAAGCACTATCCAGCTTTGCTAGCAACACCAATTTTCTATGTATTTTTTTCTTTTAAATGAACTTAGATTTAGTTCTGGTGTAACAAATTGAAGATGAAGCTCATTGTCAAAAGTCAATGTTACTCCACTATAATTTCTAGGTAATGTTATGTCTCCAGTGACTGGAAAATGGTCACTGATTCTTTCTTCTGCAACAGTAGTTTTGCTCAGAAAAATAAAAAAATAAAAATAAAGCATAAATAAGTGCTGCTAATCACAGGTCTTGAAATTTAGTCCAATTGGAAAGGAGGCAAACTGACTGGGAGCTGATTTTAGTACATCGATGGATGGAGTGGAAGCCTTTTAGGGAACCCACATTGAGACTGCTGATTTTAACTACACTTATAGTCCTTTTTCATGCTAATCTGTAAAGGCAAAAAAGAGACTTTTTTTAAATACCATATTCATAATACATTTAGTCTTTTATTCATTAACTGAATTTAAAATAAAAACTGATAAACAATTGATGACTGATAATAAGTGGAAGGTTATGAAAATGTTATTATGTACTACTTGACAATTATAGTTCTTAATTAAGGAATTAAAATGTCCTAAAATCACTACTGGTGGTAAAAGCTCTAACAAAACCAAAGAGCTGAATTCTGCCATCGATTTCTGATCAGTGCATCTCCACTACATGCACAACATGCTAACTTTTCACAAGTCCTGTATACTTGCAGCTAAATTACAGCATTAGTGCAACTCACATAGTCAGATCTACCAACTAAACAGCCGCGTATTGCTTCATTCAGACAATCGTTCATTTTAGTGTTATGTTTTCATGTAAGAAGGTGCACAGTAACTATTTCTGTCTATTTGTTTTGCAACTCAGTGATCCTTGGTTTTTATTCGGTAGATCAGAAATTTCTTTGAGCTGATCTCCATGCTGATCCGTAGAAAACCTGGCATCTCCACCGACTTTATAACTGTACGTCCTATTTTTGTGAGCTACAGTGAGACCACTATCAGGCAACCTCAGCAGGAGGCAGCGAGGGCGGGGTGGTGGAGTTTGGCTGCAAACGATAGGAGGGTTGTAGGATTCGCATGAAAGCAGTGAAGAGAGAGTGAAGAGGAGAAAGAAAGAAAGAAAGAAAGAAAGAAAGAAAGAAAGAAAGAAAGAAAGAAAGAAAGAAAGAAAGAAAGAAAGAAAGAAAAGGCTTTTATTTTCTCCCCTTCATCCCAAACTGAAAAAATACTTAAGCGGTACCGTAGCCAGCCAGCCTATACCCACAGGGCTCCCGCTATGAACGGACACTACAATAAATCTGGCATTATCAGATCCCGTTCATTCAGCAGAAGCAGCCTAAGTGCTTTTAGATGTGTCAGAGGACATGACAGACTTTCACTGCCCTACTGATGACTTCCAATTCATCTTGTGGAAAGTTACTTAACAGTTCCCTGCAGAGCCTTAAATGTTCACAATCATTGTTTTGTTTATATACAGCATCCTTCACCGTCTTTGTGGTCTAACAAGCCCACTGAAGGCATTCCCCACGTCGAGGAACAGTAGAGAGCCTTTTGCTCTCATTTTCTTTTCTTCTTTTCTATAGTTGTACATTAGCATGTGAATGTTCACCAATTTGTGTTGTTTGCTTCATGTGAATGTTGTGACAAAAATCTTGTGAACTGGCAGAACAAGGCAAATCCTTACAATACACCTAAAGTAGACAAAAGAGACTAAAATGGGAACCTAAAAAGCAAAAGCTCACTATAAAGTTGCCATGGGTAAAGATTAATCAAATCCATTACAATCCATTTGTATTGTTGCATTGTTGGAGCTTTGGCTTTAATATTTAGTTATTACACACTATTTGGTGAAAGGTTGATGGTCTTTTGATTCTTCGTCTGTTCCCTCCTTTGAAGCTTTGCTACTTTTTAAGCTTTTACTTCTATGAAACATGGTAGTGGCATGCATGTGGGATGATTTTATTTAGCTAGTTGAAGATGATGTAAAGGTAGAGAGAGTAAAAATGGCAATACGTAAAGAAAACCTGCTACAGGACAGTTCAAATTACTGGAAAAAGAAAACGCATATACTAACCAAAAATGTAATAGACACAGAGAAACACCTGCAGACTCCTTGTTTTTAGACAATCTTTGTTCTAATGTAATTTTCTATCTGCTGAGTCTGTTATTTGGAGATTAATATGACACATTAAAAAATACATATCACTTAAAGTACATTAACCTGTTCCAGCATTAATTTTATATAATGTTTAATATTGGAAAAAAATATCTAAAAAAGTATTTCTTCCACCTGAATATATTATTTTGTATTAATTTGTAGTATTTTTTTCTTTTTACTAAAAATACTACAAATGATTCTTTCAAATGCCAGAATTTGCACATTACTTTATGTTTTGTCCGTCTGGTGACAGACAAAATATAAATATTATATATAAATATTAAATCAGATTTTATTCAGCACTTGAGTAGCTGTTTCACCAAAACCTTTTTTTTTTTTACTCTGACTCGATTCATTTCTTGGAAAGTTACCTTTTACTTTCACTTGAGTAAAATAAGTTGAAGTAGTGTTACCCTTGAGTACAATGTGTGGCTGTTCTATATGTGCTAAATTTCTTGCTGGTAATTTAATGCCAAGAATAAATCCAAGCCTCTTTCAATTTGTGCAGAAGTTGTGCTCACCATTGCTTTTCACATATTTAAAAGAAATCTTTATTGTCCCAATAAAAAGGGTGAAGTTAAGGAGGGAACATTAGACCAGAGGATATATCAGCATTACTCTCATTCGCTCACTTTTTATTTTTTTAGTTTTTGAGGTCAGGTTTGACCAAACTTATGGATAGACCTACAATGGTTCAGGTCAAAGGATATCCATGTCTTAAAGGGTCCAGTCAAAGCAAAGGAATAAATTCAGTTGAGAGTTTGTGACAACACTTGAAAATTACTATTCACAAATACTCTCCATCCACTTTGACTTGAATTGAACTACTTCATAAAAAAAATTGAAACAAATTTAGATGTAATAACATATTTAACAACATATTTTGGATTTGATGGCAGGAAAGTGTTGAATACTCAAACTAATGTTCAAAACTAGAAAGTAAAAATCAGTGGCTAAAAGATGAACAGGCAGACAAAAAAATGGACAGCATGGGTTCCCCAAATATTAGCAGGAATATGTGACTGAAACTGCAGTAGCAGCACACACATGAAGCAAGTGGCTCAAAATGAACTCATCAAGTTAATTTGGGATCATTTTGCAAGTCCTCGTTGTAGTTCAAAATGTTTTACAAATGGAATAAATGATCAAAGAATGAAAGGACAAGGCTGCATGAAATGAGAAAGAGAAAAAAGAGCAAAAAAGAAGAGAATCGTTGCAGGGAACACACAATGTGTTTTGATGGATCCATAGAAGCTGGGAGACATGAAAAGAGGCAGGGCAGCAGCACAGCAAACTCTATACGCCACCTTAGTGTTAAAGAGCCTGATAGATTCTTCTATAACATGAAAAGGATCAAACAAAGTCTAAATAAATGTTCCCTGCTTTACACTCCAACAGATTGTGTGTTTTTTTTATTTTAACTAAGTCAGTATTAATACTGGACTCTAATATTTATCGAAGCTTTGCAACAAACGATTGAAGAAGTTGTGTGATGGTGCCAATATCTCTGTCCCACCCTGTAAAGCCACAGATATCACATCACATCAGTGAGCATATCCCATCAACCGAAAGTTATCATGACACCAATAAAGCTTAGCATGAGGTGGGTGGGAAAATTGTTTTATATATTGGGGTGCCATTAAAAAGCAGGTCAAGCTTTACACACAGATTACCAGAATCACAACAGTTCAAGCCTGAAAGAAAAAGTTTATATTTCTGACCAAGATATAAATTCGGCCTCATCATGTTACTTATTGAATTTAATTACTAAATCTCATTGTTAATGCTTTAGATGGATTTTTTTCTGAATGTTGAGTGGGGTGACATACAGATTAGAGATGCATTGTTCAAGTTTTTTTTTTTTTTGGCCAATATTAGGTTCTGTTATTTTTAAGAGACTTAAAACTTTATTTTATCCAATTGTGAGTTTTTGTTCTTTCAGTACAGGAGCTAAAAAGATTTGTTTTTGTTTTGTTTTCACTGCTGCATCATTTATAACGCATTCGCATTCATGAATTTTATTAAAATAAAATCATTGTAATTTAAGCATTTTTTTCCCAACTTGGTCAAAGTATCTAGCAATGTTTAATGAGGAATCTACACTTCCCTGTTTCTCTAAGTAAATATGGCACGACACATAGGCTCTCTACAAAATGCCAACGAGAATACAACATGACAGTTTAGTAGACAGATGTTTGGGGATCTTAATAAGTCAGGACCTGGCAACCAGAAAAAAGCAGCTTTCATATCCTTTAAAGGGACCAATGGTTAAAATGTTTATAACGCCTTGAAACATGACAAAGAAGTCTGTTAGAGGATTCAAGTTTCTCCTGACACAAAACCCAGGAGGGAGCATTGCAAGAGGGATAAAATATTATATCCAAATCTTTTAGAGCAAAGCAAAGAGTTGCACTCAGAGTAATTTTTCATTTTCAGACATTTATGGACATTTTAGATCAGCCAGTAATCATTCTTATTAGTCCAGAAAAAAGTGCTGAAATTTAGCTTTATATTGATTTTTAAATGCTCTAATGCTTATATTTTTAAGTACTAAAAAGATACTATGAGGCAGAGTAAATCAGATTATTATGCACGCTCTTAATGTGTGCAGCCATGTAAACTAATATAAGCAAAAGCAAAGAAATACAACATTAGAGCAATAAAATAATCTAAGGCTCTTACAAAGTGCAAAAAAAAAACATCCAAGTTACCGCAACTGCTTGGTAAATGCAGCACAGACTGGCGATGCAGAGACATGTGAGTAAGGTGCAATGCCTTAGGATTTTCCTCAGAAAATTGCTGGGAGACATTTCACGAATCCTGTCAATATCACATATTAAAATATTGACAAAGCAAAGCAAAGAGTGGGCTATCATATAGATTATCAATGAAATGTATGGGGATCTGAGCTGCGTGTTTGCTTTGGCTCTAAAGTACTTTGTTCATTCCACTTCTCCTGCCTGCTTTTCTCATTATTTTCTCTTTTTTCCTCCAATCAATCCATACTTGATGAATATGATAATCTGAGAGGAAGTGCACACTCAGTAAGTGAGCGTTATGCTGTCAACCTAATTATTGCCTCTGGGACATTTTTGGACTTGGTGGCATTCAGCTAAGAAAAACAGCTGACCAGGGTTCAAACTGGGAACCTCGATCAGGCAGTGACGCCCACAATCCGTACCTCCCACTCTTATTCTGACACCTTATGTCTTATCAATTCATTTTTACATCTCAACGATTCAACCATCATTTGTTTCAAACTACGCTACTTGGAAATGCGTTCATAAGCCTTGAATTTTTCTAGATTGTGTCACGTTGCATCCACAAGCCTCGATAAAGTTTGGGTGGATTTTTAAATGGTATTGGATCCAATTTTATTGATAAATATAAGCGTAAAGAGGGCAAAAAAATTTCATGGGGTTAGAATAGTTTTGCAAGATCCTGTTTCTTCTGACTTCACATTGCCACTTCCTGTTGGAAAACTCAGAAAACACATTAAGGGATGCACGCTGGCCAAACCTGCAGAGCAGCATGTCTCTACAGGAACTGACAGCAAAACAGAACAGCTCAGTTTAACATGCAAGCGCACTGTTTTAGGGACTCATACAAACACGTGCACACCAAAACTGCAAGGGCCAACAAAATCTTAAAACAACAATGGTGTCCAGTGATGTGTATGTCCCTACAAGCCCTTCACAGTTCTCTGATACAACCTTAGTACTCTTTAGGGGTTGTTCTAGAAATTGGGTATGTTTTTTGTGTTCCACACAAACTCTATCTTGCAGCCTGCAGGACAGGAGGCATACCACTGTTGTTTTGAATTACTAACAGCTGCCTCTTGTTGGAGATGAGGCTGAAAGAGTTAAGAAGCCACAGACTATAGCCGCTGGCACAAACCTAGATAATTCATATCCTCTGCTGTTCTGCCGCCACCAAGCTTATTGTTATCAGATATTTGAACGGCTTCAAGGCTGCCATGATAGGCAAAGCAGAAGCATTTAAAATAAATGTCAGGTAAAACCCAAGTTTGATGAAAATCCCTAAGCGCTTGCAGAATCCAGCGCTGAATGTGCCGACGTACTTGATCTCGTCGTTGCTAGCTCAGCATCCGGGTATTCTGGGGGCAGACGACAGAAGCCCTCACCATCAGCGATCACCCTGACACCGGCTCCCTGAGTGAGGCCTACTGCCAGATCTCTTCTGCAATGCAAATGCCTCTTCCACATGAGCAGACCCATCACTAGCATTCCCTGTACACTTGTATTCTGTGTCATTACCCCTGGGGACCCTCACACATGCCCCTCTCCTTTCTCCTCTCTCCTCTCCCCTGTAGCCCTCATGCTGCTGCCCTCAGCTGGGATGGGATAAGGCGGAGGGTTTTGGGGAGGAGGGAGGGGATGCTGAAACAAATCATTTTGGCTGGCTGAAGCTATGGTGGAGGGCTGCCACGGGCTGCTTCAGCCCACACCTCCTGTCAGTCACACTCCTCTCCTTGCCCTCCGGCCATGCACACTGTATTTCATTAGGCCTGATTTTTGCTGACAAATGCTGGCTGTCGTGCTGTGCAGCCCCCTCATACCCTCTCTGTGGACGTTACACCAAAGCACGGCCAGATCTGGCTTACAAATGAGCTCTCTGTGCTTCCACCACACGGCCATTTGCTGTTAAACGGTCAAGCACAGATACATGACACATGCTGAGTGCATGCATGACACATCCATGCACCGACATGCGGGCACATACCTGCAGGGGCAAGATACTATATGTTTGAACTTAAAGCTGCAGACACAAGCCTGCCAGAACCCTCGTTTCCTCTTTTTCCCTTTTCTCTGTTGCAAGTATAATGTCACTTTTTTTTCCTTCAAATCTCTCATCCACTCCTTATTCTCTGTCCTCTCCCGTCCTAAAGGCACAGGGTCCAACCAGCGAGATGTCAGCTGAGATGCGTTTCAAATGCAACCTTCGTCATCGTGTTTTTATCCACCCTCGCCTTTCATTTTGTAAGCTGCTGTCTTGTTTGGAGTCTAGCTTTTGCGAGTGGATATTTTCTCCCTCGTGACCCATCCGGATCCGTTTATTAGAGACTGTACGGTTTGTCATCCACGCAGACGCACCCTCTGCTCGATTTGCCTCGATGTCTTTGTGTCTGCAGTCAGTGGCGCACCTGTACAAGCTTGTCCATGGATCCACAGATGGATTATCACTCACTATCTGGGCCTTGTCTTTTGCACAGCTTTGCACAGCCATATCTGGCAGGAAAGGATAAATCCAGATTCATCTGGTTTAGCCCTTCTGCTACATGTAATACATCAGCTGAATTGACAATGGATCACCTGAGCTACACAGGATCAAAATAATCCAAACTGCCACTTGTCAATCCAGCGCTGACATTCACCGTTGAAAACCAATGTTGCAACGCACATGTATTTTTTTTTTATGCTTCTTGTGTGTATTTTTCTTAACCCTGTTAAACACCAAACACAGCTCCATAACCCAGATCATAGTTGTGTCACATGATTGCATCTCACAGACTGGCAGGCGAGCAGTCTCCAGCCACAACCAGAAATAGGTTAAACTGGCTAAAAATATCAAAAACATTAATAATTCAGCTTTTTTTTGCAAACCTGCACCTCTGGAAAAAATAGCACACTTCTCACTGTGAAGTGGCCTAATGGGCGGAGTGCACTGTGGATTATTTTTGCATTTCACGTTGCATCTCCCCTGAAGAGCACACAATGAGCAGCGGAGGGGGGAGTCGGGAGTGTTGCAGGGGTGGGAGAGGAGTCAAACATTATAATGTCATCAGCACAAGTGTCATCTGCGTCTGCAGGCAGGGTCGTGAACTTTGGGAGGCTTGTAAGGAGATTATCATTAAATATCATGACAATCACTTTTACTGTTAAATAATTAAGGAGATAGAATTATTATTCAAGAACAATTCTGCATCCGTTTCCCCCACTTAAAAAAACCTGTCTGTCAGCAATCTGAAGAAGAAACTGTTTAATTCATTGTCTACAAAGTATTTTCATAGACTTTTATGTGATAGAACAGGGATGACAATATCAACCAAAACAAGGCCAAAAACCTGAAACATGGAATATTTCATGGGCAACACGGGATGAACAATTGCATCATAGTTAGGATGCGACTTGTAAACCTTGAACTTGACATGCCTTTGATGGACCAACACAAAGTAGTGTGTAATTGTCAAGCGGAAGGAAAAGGATGTCTGGAAAAGATGAATAGAATTCAAAACATATGAGGTGGATTTATATCCTGCCTCATTTTGTTCTTGTACATAAGACTAAAATGTTTTCAGATGTCTCCGAACTAGTGAGCACCTGTAAGTAATTCAATCTCTATAAAAATCCTGGACTTCCTTGAAGGCCTTATTGGTTTGTTGGGAAACATTAGCAAACAAACATCACTATAAACACTATGGGGAGCACCAGAGAGACCAGGAAAAGTGTGTTTTGAAGTTATGTAATAAAGCGGAGTAAGGAAACAAAATTATATCCATGGCTATAAATACATCACTGAGCTCCGTGTAATCCATCCTCTGAATACAAAAAGAGTATATGACGACAGTAAATCTAAAAAAATATATAAAACCAAAACAGTTGCCGATTGTAACTCTGGAGGGGCTGCAGCGATCCAAACCTCAGTCGGGAGAATCTGTTGACACAAAATCTGTCAATTGTGTATTCCACTAATCTGGGCTTTATGGAAAATGGTCAAGAAGAAAGTCATTGGATGAAAGCCACACAAAAGTTTTCTTGAAGTTTGCCACAAGTCAAGTAGAGCTCAGATCGGACCAAATTCTTTTGGGCTTGCAAATAGCTACATTGGTTGAAAATTAAGTCTAAACATGACCCTGAACCTGAACACTCCACTTCTAGCATGAAACAGTTTGGATGCTTTCCTTCACCAGGTTCAGGGACGCAGGTTGAAATTGTTGGAGCTACATACAGAGATATACTTTTTTATTAGTCTTAACACGCGCTGTACATAATCAAAAATATATAATTATATTTAAGTTCCACCTCACGTTAATCTGATAGATTGTGTTTACTTAACACACAAAATCCTAATAAAACACCATTTTATATTTTCAACAAAAACTATAATTGAAAGCTAACCCCTGGAGACGTGCAAGGCTTGTCTAAATACCTAGCATACGCACGACAAAAAAAATAAAATATATATATATAAAATGCTCCAATTGAACAAAGCAGGCATCTGCATCTGTTTGTGTGTTAGTGTTAAACAGGCACCAGAGGACCAGCGCTGAGGAAGAAGGTGAGAAAGAAAGGCTGAAGGTGGAAAACGAGCAACTGTGAAACAGCCACTCTGTGTTCTCTGGTGTGTTTCTAGCACACCTGTTTAAGTAGCATGTATGTTTATGAGTGTGAGCACGTGTGCCCACATAGGTATATGTTTTCATGAGCGGGTAGAAGCTGTTCCCCAGGGAGCATTCGAGTGTAAAAGCACTTTACTTTGTGCAACATGACAAAATAAACCAATATGGACTGCACACAAATACACGCTCAAGGAAAAAATAAAACCCATATAGTGGGAGAAGTGGTGTAGTAATGCTGTCATTTGTAGAGTTGAAACCAGATGTTTACAAAGGCAGTATAAAAAGACAAAACCTCCTTGTGTGACGGTAAATCAGACCGGTCCTTTTCTGTGTCAGGTCGATTAGCATAAAGTTTCTATCTGCTAAATGCCAGGACAATAATGAATTTATGACTTTAGCTTAAAATAATACACTAATATGACTATGTCTTTGTAAAGTTCAGATATAATTAAAGTAATTTGCAACATTTGAGGCACATTTGTGGCTGTATTTTAATATGAAACTCAAACTGAGAAAGACAACATCTTTCCCACTGTATCTTAATAATTCACATATGGCAAGATTGTTTTCTTAATCGAGTCAAGTCAAAGTTTACTTATATAGCACATTTACAACAGCCTCAGCTGACCAAAGTGCTTCACAACAAACATCACAGGTAGATAAATGATAAAATAGAAATAAAATTAAGTTTAGTAAAAATAATAAGACAAATATAAAATTTACTGATATAAAGCTAATAGCATGAAAAACCAAACAATTTTGAAATTTAGCTGCAGCAATCTTCTTTCATCCTTTACTTTATCCTTTACGTAACATTATTAAAAAGTCACATAAAAAAATTAGGCAAGATAAACCTTTATATCAGGTTTATATCATAAACCAAAAAACCCCCCAAAAATACGGGAACTTAAAAAAAAAAAGGCATCCCATGGTTTTTGGCTTTAAGGCGATAATGATATAAACCTTTATATCAGGTTTATACCATAAACCTGATATAAAGATATCAGGTTTATGTAAATTGCAAGTGTTAACAGTCAGTGTGCTTTCTTTCTCCATTTCTGGGAGCTTTTCTAAACTAAAACAAGTGAAATACCAGGCTTTCATACAATTTCAGGAGAAAGAAAAACAAAGAAGAAGAGAGACTGACTGTGCTTTCTTTAGATTATTCTCTGTTGTGATGTCCCTCCTATAAACACACATACGCAGACAAAAACACACAGGACCCCTTCACCTATCGGCTAAATTCTAACGAGTCCCCTCTCCCTGACTGCAAGACCTCCAAACCTGCCAACACCGATTGGCTTCACGCAGTCTGGTCTGCTCCGTGCCAGCCCCCACTCCTGCCCACTCAACGAAGATGCATACTGTATACATACACACACACACACCCCCGCACGCCATCCTACAGTACACTACATTCATACCCTGCCAACCTTCACAGAATGTTGCATTGAATTATTCAGCCTTTGCAGCAGCCTGGCTGGCACACAAGGAAGCCTGGCTGTAGATAATAAAAAAGGTGGATCGCAGGCAGTTAGAAGTAAGAGGGCATATATGATGTTTGCATCCATGTGGACTCTAGCTGTTCCAAGATGTGGAGAACGTGGCAGTTTACGACATGTCAAGGTATAGCGTCGTGACTCACGAGCTCTGTAGACATGCCTCACTCATAAATACACAGAAATAAATGCAGACTCACCCCTACATGTGTAGAGATACATTGAGTCATCCACAGAAAACCAAGAGTGAAGCCAGGTGCTGACAAAAAGCACCGTGCAACAGAGAGACAAAGGGAGACAGGGGCAATCAAGTGGGAATGTTACTTCAAGTGTTGACATTGAAGAAGCCCACATGTGTGCTGAAGCATAATCTTCCCTCTACTTCAATTGGGTTTTTAATGTGGGTGCTATTTCCATAAACCTGCCTCCTGAATCACTGCCAGCCGCTTACACACCCCTCAGGTCGACAACTACTAATACAACGAGAGAATGCGCGCAGCAGACACATTTCCACCAATGCCTTTCTGAGACAATCACTGTTATACACAATACAAGCACGGCAAGAGAGAGAGAAAGAGAGAGAGAAGAAACAGAGGTGCTTTTCTTTTTCTTCCTGTGCTACAGCAAAAAGAGTCTTGCTGCAGTGGCTGAGATTATGTCTTGAATGTGCTGGATTTGAAGAGCGGCGGTGAGAGGACAGAGTTTCTGAGGAGGGAGGGGGCGGATAGTGTGCAGGAAGCAGGATTTTGTCATGATGCTAAGCTGGGTGGAGTAAATCTCCAGTGGACTTGTTGTGACACTGTGACACTCGCAAGCAACACCAGCTGCCGTGGGAAGAGTCACGGTGAGGCTTCAGATGGCACAAAGCGATCTTAAAATTTCCCTTGGTTTAAGACGAAGTCTAATCTTCGGGGTTTAACTTTGAAACGTGATCTTAGTCACTTTTATGATAACGTGCAGGAGGAAAATGTACCAGCTACGCCTAAAAATAGAACAAAGAAGCACACGAATAATATATTCAGGCGCTTAGTGTCGTGGGCGGCTTGCGATCACGGCAAGCTGCCACGTACACATGTTGTTTGTCTCACCTTTAAACATTACTATCTGTAACTTTACAGACCCGGCTGCTGTCTGCGCACACACACCCACGAAAGCACACGACTAATAGAGCCAAGAAGCACACACCTGGTACACTGTCAGAGCTTTTTCCATTCTGAGGCCAAACTTATGTCAGGCACATGTGTCCCCAAGGTTCCCATCACACTTCACTGCAGGAATCTATATTACAGTTCAGTACACTTCCATTAGGCCATACTGTTCCTTTCAGCTGCTAATGTGCAACAAGGGGGACGTGGATTATGATGTCCAAGAATACCGGCGCTTCCTCCTAATAGTGCCAGGCAGCTGTGAGGTGTTTGTATGTGCAGGGGCAATAAATGCCCCCATATTCGCACCAGAATGCACACAGACGCACGCAATGTTTGACAAGATTCAGTGGTTTTCATCTAACTCTGCATCTTGAACATTATGATCCTAATTTATTACCTCTTTGTGCCTGTCACAAAGTGATAATAAATCTGGTAATAAATAGGGGTCTTCCTTACAGAGAATCTGCAGACTGATTTACTAAGTATTGTGCTCTCAGTTTATTGGCAATTTTGTCATAATTTACCATCAAATAAAATACAGGTCTTAGTTTTTTCTTTTTTTATCTGGCATAGAGTTGTTTCAGTGTACATTTGTTTGAAGTCCTAAAACAAAGAAGTTAGGTAAAGATAAGTATCACAAAGCCAAACTAGTGAGGTTTTTTTTTCTGCAATGCCATTCTTTTATCCCAAAGATGAATAAGAATATGACTACTTGGTTAAAATTATTATGTACAAATGGTTTTGAGTGTTTCTACTTGCGATGTATAAAAATTACCCATCCGTTCATTGCTGCCCAATGGTGTCAGGGAGAGAGACGGGGAACACTCTGAACAGGTTCCCAGTTGATCACATGGGAAACACTGAGGCAAACAATACAAATGACCACACACACACTCACCCCCACGCATACCAACAAGCAATCGAGACATATGGGAAGAACGTGCAATCTCAAAGCAGAATAGCCCAAGGCCAGGATTCAAAGAAAGGACCCTCTTGCTGCAAGCGAAGAGCACTAACTTGCAACATGCACAAGAAATATAGAATATATGGAAAAATCATAGGTAGAATTACTAAAACTGTAATGAATAATATGTTATCCCAGCAGCAGGGGGATTGCTGTTTTTCTCTTTTAAATAAAAAAAGATTAAGTGATGTTATATATTTTTTTGTTTCACATGTTGCTGTTATTACCAGGATATGATAAAAGCATGGTGCTTTTATTCAAGGTTATAATATCATCAGAAACATTCAGCAGCCCAAGCTTAATATGCATCCAGTCCCCAGTGTAAAACAGAAGTTTTACATATTAACATCATCTTCACTGTGTTGTGAGCATTTTAATGCAGGGAGATTCATTGCCCTTGGTAAATACTGCATCTAACACTGTATTATGCACAATTTGATTACCAGCTAAGCCAGATCATTAAAGATTTTTCAGGGACATGTCAAAAACCACAGCACCATATATAGAGAGTACAGAGGTACCAACGCAACCCGGTTTATGCAAGTTCTACTCAAAGATTGCAATATATTATAATCTCATTCAACATTATGCAGATGTTTTGTCTGCAATGATAAAAGTTCACCTCTCCATGCCAAATGTTTGGAGTGGGTCCAACAGCATGGCAGTCCAATTTATTTTCTGGTTCATTCAGGTAATAATCATTGTTTTTAATCATTGAAACAATTACATGGTGAGAAACTATGGCAATCTGACAGTAGCAGTAGTTCAACCACTCAGTCATCTGAGCAATTTGTTTTTACTGGACTAATATCGAGGATTTTCTTTGGATTTCAAACCAAACTGCATTTCTTAGGGTAATTTTGTTGCCGACAATTTAGACTGTTATTTCCAAGTGAGGGATGTTCCAGAGATAAGAGAATAGAGTTGTGATGTTCAATACATGTAGTGAAAACAAACATTTTTCTCTAACATTGAACTTGTACCTACTAGACAAAAGTATAAATTGCCACCATTTTGACAGAAAAAATGTGGTTTTCTGGCAAAACATTTTTTAGTGACATCCACTTTAACACAACCTTGATGTGAAACAAGTTTTTCAAACATAATGGTTGACTGCTTGTAGTATCTTTCATGTGTTTTAATACCCTTTTAACTTTTCTACATTCTGACTCATTACAATTATCAAATGATTATGCTTTATATGCTTGTAATGAGAAGTGATTCAAAAAAACAAACAAAAAAACACACCAGTTCTAGAGGTTTCCACCTCCCGCTCATCAAAAAAGACAGATCAAGTCATTTATTTAACAATTCAGAAGATTAGGTGGTTACATTAAAGAGTGACCATCCATGTTTGTCAGCATTTTGTGCCTATGGTAATGCTTGTTTCTGACACAGTTTTGTTTGTCATAACAATAAACTCTTTACTCTAGGATTTTGGTGGTTTTTCATGAAGTAAATTTAGATAAATTTAAACAGCGCTTGGATCAAATCCTCCTACAAGGAAGCAAAAAGTAGTGGGGCTAAATGACAAAATGCAGAGATTTATACATTTAAAAGAATATCTCTGAAGATTTTCTAATTTCCATTAATTAAATCCTAGCCCCTGGCAAAGTGCATATCAAGCAGGATTCGCAAACAAACAAGTGACGTAACTACTTACCATCAAATAGTTGAGTAACGAGGGTCAGGTCGCAACAGATTTAGGGAGCAGGAAAGCTAAAGAGGTAAGTACGCGAGGAGCTCTGAGAAGCAGCAATGCATTTGTATTTTTTTCCATTTAAGCTTGCCATTATATTTCTTGCTTACGATAATAGTTTGTGTTCCTCCAATGGCATTGAAAATGGGCCTAGAAGATTCTTAGGGACACTAGCACGAAACAAAGTTGTGCACAGCAAGTGTTGCATCTATGTGTAGCTGGAACATCAAGCACACACTGTCCCTGTTTCTCCAGACCGTTGGTGTTTGCATGTGTGAGTAAAGCTGAAGGGAAGGGAACGGCAGAGCAACCTCAGCCTGACACCCATCAATGTCTGGCTGTTACATTTCTATGACACGCTCTGTCTCAGGAAGAGCAGCGACAGTGGTGCAGAGGGAGTGGGAGGAAACTGGGAGGATGTAGCTTGGACAGGACCGAGAGGGAGAAAAGGAAGAGGGCGATGGGAGGACTAAAGAAAACTTTCTGTCTTAAAAGTTGTTCTTGGCAACTTTGACAATCAGGGAATACATATCCCATTATGCACAACCAAGTACAGATCATCTTTGAATTCTTGTCCAGAGCTTTTTAGTCACACCTAGCAGGAGGTTATCTGAATCAACCTATAAGTTTCATATCAGTGTGAAGACTCTTGGTGGTGTATAGAGTGCGATTTTGAAGCCTCAAGCTTGGAAATTTGGTCATTGCCTTCTTGTTTTTAAGCCAGATACGACTATATTTACTAAGCATAAATAGTGTCTTTGACAACTTATCTATTTAATTGAGGATTTAAAAAAAAGGATTAACAGAACACTAATGAGATTTACTGAATTTATTCAGCTTGAGGCATAAATGTCTTTGGCTTACCCTCTCAAAACTGGATATCCAAATTTATCATTTAATATGGCGATTTAGCCCAGGATCATAATTTTAAAATATGACTTATTTTTCAGTCAAAATGTCCCGTTTAAATTTAGCCTATTAAGGACTTTCAAAGTCAGGCTTAGTCAGAGTACAACTTTTAACCCTATCCTGGGTTAGGGGTAAGGCATCAATAAATTTACGTTCTTTAAATGGAAAGCCATACCCACATTCTGACTTAATGGTTCAAACGGATTTTAGAGGATTATTTTCACCGCAGGGGGCCTCCTAAAGTAATGTTTCCCATCTCTGGTCCTCCGGGCACAATGTCCTACAAACTTTAGAGGTCCTGGTCGAACACATCTGATTTAAGTTTAGGCCGTTTGGGAGACTTGCTTTGACCTTTTTTCATAAAATGTTAAGCTTATTTTTCATTTGATTCTTTGCTGTAGAAATGGGAACACTCAGTTACATACTAGTAAACAGACATTTTTAAATACCACATTTTCATTTCTTATTTAAAATGTTTTAGTTTATGATGGGGACTCAGGATTATGCAGATGACATTTCACCCATATCGATTTGTTGTACCGTTTGGTCATTTGTATAGGTGTTGACGTGTGTGAATGTGTGTGTGTCTCTGTTTGAATGAGCAGAAAAATAGTAACCATGCAATTATTTTATATAAGGCATGCACCAATCAGGCTGTTCCAGGCCAGCACCAATTTCTGTTTGTTCTTTGAGGTCTGACTCATTAATTACTAAAATGAACAATTGTGATTTCTATTCTGGGAACTATCTTGTGTAAAAGAGAGAGAATCAAGTCCATCTGTTATGATGGGAGATGGTTGATGTAGTTAAGTAGTAGGACATATCACAATCAAATTTTAGAGATGTTTATGACAAGGATTAATGTAAATTCTCCTTATCAAAAATACTATATTAATGCAATCCTGTGAACAAGTATTCATTGTCATTTAAGAGAAGTGGACACAAATAAGTGAACTTTCTGTTTTTCAGAAATATTATGGTTCTTCTTGACCAGAATATTTCTTTTTGAAGGTTCACAATCTTGAATTTGTTTTGGTAGTCTTAATTTATGTTTGGAAAAAGTTTCTTTTTAGCATAAATTGTGATTAATAAAACAGATTCTTGTACTTTTCCTTTTTCCACCATTCCTGGGTGATGATGAATGCATTTTTAGAAATGACAAGTCACAAAATGAGAAAGACAAGAGCATTATTATAATGTACAGTATAAGACTGATTAAATATCAATCACAAATGTAAGATGTACATCTGGGAATTAGATAAATTTACTGAATAGGGTGCCAACGTAAACCTAAATCTAAAAACAAAAATAAAAGTCTTCTTTTTGTACAACACTGGTTCAGAAACTAAGTTCCCTTGAACGTAGCCCAGTACTACCGGGCAAGGAAAATTTTCATCACTTCCCTTCTTTCCTATTATTTAAATGCAGTTCGAAAAACAAAACAAAAAAACCCAGAAAATGCCCTCTAGCCTCATGCTTGGTTAATTTGCAGGATAAATGAGACAAGGTGTTTTTCAAGGAAGCTACTGGAAATAAAGTGTTAGGTTGGGGTTCTTTTTCCTGTTTTGCTTTTTTTCCTGTTCTGTTCTGGCTTTTCTGGAAAGCCGCCATTTCCTTTCACAGCCACCAGATGTCACCATTGAGCGGAGCCCCTGGAGAAGTGTGGTGGCCAACCTGTAGACGCACCTGTGTCTAATTTTCGAGAGCTGCGGAGGTGCTTCATAAGGACCGCCTAGCTGACACTCCAGTGCCTGAGTGTTTGCCTCATCTGGATTCCTCGTGGCCATCCTGAGACCCTCGAGGTGGACAAGCGTTCCCGTCTGGATTTCCCTTTGGTTTTTCTCCCGACGCCATTGGTGTTACCAATCGGCTACCCTCCCTCGTGTACTCACCTCCCTGGTCCCTTCCCGTGGCTTTCCTGCGCCTCGCCACAGACTGGGCCTGCCGGCGCTTCATGTCCCGGGAGCTAATCATCGGAGTTCCCCGCTCGGAGGTCAGCCCGCTCCCCTCTTCAGCTACAAGGCTTACCTGCTCGCTCTCCAACGGTAAAGTACGCGGACGACACAACAGTAGTGGGTCTCATTTCAGACAACAACGAGACCCACTACAGAGAGGAGATTCTGCAGCTCACTCAGTGGTGTTCAGCCAACAACTTGGTGCTGAACACAGGGAAGACCAAGGAGGTCATTGTGGACTACAGAAGGTCCAGGAAGACGGATCACACTCCCCTTCTCATAGATGGAGAAGTGGTGGAACGTGTGGACAACATCAAGTTCCTGGGCCTCCACATCACTTCTGACCTCTCCTGGAACACAAACACCTCCCACCTGGTGAAGAAAGCACAACAAAGGCTCTTCTTCCTCAGGAAACTGAGACGGGCTGGACTTTCCTCACGGCTGCTCGTGAACTTTTACAGGGCGGCGATGATCGAGAGCATCCTCTGCCTCAACATGACTGTGTGGTATGGTAGCTGCACAGCATTGGAGAGGAAACAACTGACACGGGTGGTGAGAACAGCACAAGGCATTGTGGGATGCCCCTTCCCAGACCTGGACTCCATTTACACAGACCGGGTCAAGAAGAGAGCTGGATCCATAGCGATGGATTCCAGCCACCCGGGCCACAGACTGTTTGTGCTGCTGCCATCAGGCAAGCGGTTCAGGAATATACGGACTACAACAAATAGACTGAGAAACAGTTTCTTCCCCACAGCCGTCAGAGCCATTACTCCCTGCCGCCCCCCCCTCCCACACATATCATAACCTCGCAGTCACACATACATATCCCCCACCCCCACACAGCCATATTGTTCTGCACTTTGCACTGTCACATCATCTGTACTTTGCCATAATTGGACCTGCTGCTACTTCTTTGGTGTGGTTGAGTGCCTTTAGTTAATTTAGTTGTATATATTGTTATTATTATTATTGTGTGTTTGCTTATTTATACTGTATATATTTGACCTTTTGCACGGGAGCTGCAATGGAAATTTCGTTGAATTCTGTTCAATGACAATAAATGCTATCTATCTATCTATCTATCTAATCCATCTCTCCAGCCGCCGCCACCGACAACTTAGCTCCGCCTTCAAGTAAGCACGCTCTGAAAGATTCTCGGAATTATTTCCTTAGATCTGTCCCGTGTCTCACCTCACCTTTCTCCTACAGTCCGACGACCAGTTTTCCTCCATTCCCAGGTTCCAGGACTGTTTCCCCAAACCCCCCACTACCTCTCCCCAAATAAATATAATTGTAATCATACCGCCTCTCAGTGTGTTCTTGCATGTGGGTAACCCGGCTAGCACCCAACATGACATAAAGGGCTCTACATCAGTAGCTGTAGTCTCCTTCCAACTCTAAAATAGGACTTTTGGTTGAGTGTGCCAGGGTCTTTATGTCTTAGGGCTTGTGGGGTTTATAGTTATCTGTTGATGCAGCTTGGTATGACCGAATTATCTTATTTCTGTCACTGTCTTAAACACTGATCCAACAGATGCACACGGGCGCGCCGAAATGCACGGACAGCAAACAAAATGCAAAAATAAGATTAATGCCACTTCACAGGGTTTTATTGAACTCTAGACTCTGAACTACAGAGCTTTCTATTTCTATACCATTCTCTGCTTTTGGTTAAAAGGTGTGAGGCAGAGAAGGTTTTGATCAATGCTTGAGAATATCCCCTTGAGGAGAGACACATGGAATAGCTGAAAACTGGCCTTCAAAAGGCTAGGCTATTGATTGAAAAGCTTTCCAAAGTGTTTTTCATCTCTGGTGACTACAGAAGGATAATACCGGCTGGTGTGCAGCCGGGTGCAGATGGCACCGCTGACCACCATGAAGGGGAGAAAGGAGGAGTCAATAGAGGAGGGAAAAAAGACAAATACGTACCCCTGGCAGTGTTTTCTGTTCATGGAGGGCGTTTTGGGCCTTGATGGCAGACTCACGGGCGCAGTAGGTGAGGAATGCACAACCTGAAACAAATAAATAGAACATGGCACACAGATCAGACTAAAACAGGAGTTTAAATCGCATAAATAGGCATAGTGATTACTAAATATACAAATTTGAATTTAAAAATGTAAGCTGATAAAAATATATATATTGCAAAACACATTGTTTCACGGTCAGTCAAAATATTTGCATCCCACAAATATTCTTGGAATAAAGAAAATTTAGCATTTGTACTCTCAAGGGAAGAAGGAAACAAAAAAAAAGACAATTGTCAGGTGAGCCCAGCCTCCCTTTTCCCTTTGCTACGTCCTGCCCAAACCTCCATGCAAGCCATGCCATTGTCCTCCTCATCCTGAACAGCTCCGACAGCAGAGGAGGTAAAAGAAACAAGAGAGTGGAAAAATATTCAGAGGGACAGAAATAGAAAAAGAAAGATGAAGGAGACAAGCTCAGAGACGCAGGAGAAAGGGTTGGGTGGGAGTACTGCTGACAAGAGTCGAAGGCAGGTCAGAGACAGGTAAAACTTTGAGGTGAATTTCCGAGCACAACATGTCAAGTGTGCTGCCATGTTCTCATGAGCACACAGATATGAGCACATGCGAATGTAGAGTGATACGGGGCAAGTTTGACCACAGGTCTAGTGAATAGATGTGATCAGTCAAAAAAAGGGAGAAAGAATAGAAATGCCTGCAGACTGAAAAACCTTTTTTTAAGAAAAGAACATCAGAAGAAAACTGTTCCTCGGCTCACATTTGCAAATTAATCAAATAAAACTCAAAACAAAAAAATACATTTAAAAAAATGAAATTAATTCTCAAGTTAAAACTAATAGAAGTTAAAATCAAATTATTGACTGACACCAAATTTGGACAAAAAAGAGAAATTTTTGTAAACCTCTTAAAGTTGTGATATCATTATTTTTTTCCTTTTGGTGGAGGAAATTACACAGGAAACATTGTATAAAACATTGATTCATATCACATTAACAAATTCAAACTTGTGACGGACCAACACCTGGCATACTGTGTGTGTAACTTAGACTTGGACTTATTTTATTGTTGTTGCACAAAGGCACGACAGTGAAATTGGCAATGAAAAGTCATCGCGTGTCCACCAGAGTACACAGGAAAACAGAAAAGCAAAGGAAAAAAAATAACAGATGAAGAGTGTAAACATCAATACGTCAAGTTATGTTTGCTGTTACGTCACTATTTCATTTCTTTTTCCAGATGCAACAGCTGCCTGTCTATCTGGAGATGAAATCGCAATGCACTATAATTATTAGCTGAATTTATAAGAATCTATGTCAGGTCGACCTTCTGTTGGAGCCATTTCAAGCACTCAGTATGCCGAAGTGAGTCAAGTAATGACCATATCTGACATTTAAGAAGCACTAGCACAAAATTCAAAGCAGGGTTCATGCAGCATACTGCATCTTTACTGTCATGTTTCATAAAATCCAAAGAGTCAGTGTCGTTCTGGTTTAGGCTGAGATCACATCATCCATACTGCTATATCGGATGTGTAGAAAAATTATACTGGAGTTCATTTAAGCTGAATTTGCTTATTATCATGTGATATGCAGTTGTGTGATTGGGGCAAAAAGAACAAAATTATGAACTACTTAGTACCCTTAAATCACTTCATATTTACTCAGATACATTTATAAATGGAGGAAATGAGAATTTCCAATGTAAGGAATCCCATATCCAATCTAAACCAGTGCAGAGACTAAATGTAATTATATCACACATCTGTACACATTTAATACAATGAAAGGGAAAAGCAGAGCTGAGAAAAATAGACACAGAGGCAAAGAAATGTGGGAGAAAGGAGACCGAGTACTGAGGCAATCATTTTTGCCCTGACTATCTGGATAAATAGATTTGCTTGTGTTCTATTAATGAGGTTCATATGGGTCAGCATGCATCATATTTCTGCCACTCTGAAGATGGTTTATTAGCAGCCCTTGCATTCTGGATCTCATTTCATCAACCAAATGTATTCAGTGGGTGGTGATGTATTAAGTGTCTTTACACAGACAATATTCCAGTCCATTTTTCTTGCCTCATACAAGATCGCTTTTATTCATCCATGAACCATATTTCCTGTGCCTTAACAGAGTGTGGCTGTGTGTCTAGCGTAGCACTGATAGGAATGCCTGAAAAAGTTTTGTGGTTTTGTATGTGCTCTTCAAATTTTAATATTATGTGTTAAATATGAGGTTGTTTATTTTATGAAGTGTCAGCAAGCTGCTGGCTGTGAACGGCAGGCAGTAATGGAGTTTTTTAAGGGTCAGGACCTTGGAGGTCGCCAACTGTGACCCCGATGTCATCATCCCAGACCTCCTGTGTCCCAGCAGCCCTAACCTAATGATTTTCAATTGCCATCACCAAGTAAATCACTCAATTAACCACAATGCTCTTCAAAGAACTGTCACTCTTCTGCATCAGCGTGCAAAAAAAAAAAAGCTAACACGATGCAAAAAGCCTCAGTTTTGGGCTTGTTTGTTTCTTTAATCAGCGAGGGTAAAATGGAATGGCTCTATCAGGGCTCTTGGTTTTCTTCTTTCTCGTTTGGTCTCTCTGGGCTTGTTGTTGTTGACAAATGGTGCCCCTGTCTCTGAATACGAAACAAGTATTTTGCATTACAATCAGAAAGACGATTTATTTGTTAATGTGTAATGCATAGGGCTTTGCAAATAAATTAATAACAACCACAACACTGTGAAACAAAAGAGAAACATGAACTCCATTTAAATGTGATTCTGTGCTCTTTAATGTATGGCTTAATAAGAATTTGCAGGCCACAGGCAAAAAGGCTTTAACAACTCCATAATTGGAATCCAAACACGTACAAATTGCCAGAGCTGCGTTGCATACCAAATGCAGAAAGTGTGTGTGGGAGGGGGTGGAAGGGTGGGCATGATGAAATTGTTTGAAACACAACAAAAAAGCCACTGTAATCAAAGCCTGCTGACACAGCACCGGGGGAAGCCTTCTTACTGTGAGGAGATGATCCTCTGCATCATCTGACAGAAACCTAACACAGCTTTATCTCACACATTGATTTCAGCTCCGAGGAGAAGAAACTCTTTGCAATCCTTACCTCCTCTCTGCTCTCTCCACACTTGCCTCTCATCACCTACTGCAACTCCAGGTTTGGTACAAAAGAAATCTTCCGAATCTCACCATCTCCACTCTACTTAATTGGCATGTAATTAAAAGAGTGTTGTCTGGGAGACTGAGCGAAGTGCTCTTCCTTCACACGTGTCGTTCCAATTGTGGCATCCGCGCTGCACCCTTCGCCACTTTGTTCCCCTCAGAAAGCCAATTGTCACTGGCTTTTTGGATTATGACATTATATTTCAGTACAGAAGGTTTAAAATAGTAAAGAATGGCAACCCAGATCTATTTCCTACGTACACATTGTTATTTTGTGACTTCCTATTTTTATATTTAGGCTACGTGTTTTAAATTGTCCTGCTCATTGCACATTTCTTTGAATCTGAGTGTGCTATTTTTGATAACAGTATAGTGGGTTTTTTTCTCTAATTTATAAAGTTGCCCTTACTGTACAGTTCTTATTTCTTATTTTTTGTTATTATGTTTTCCCTTGTGAGAATCTGCATGCTTCCATTTTACCTCTCACTTTCCAGCTAGTACATCTATTATGTTCTATTCTATTTTGCATTTGTAAACAAACATTTTTCTACCCAGAAATTTAAAAAGTGACAACAAATTTTTTGTTGGAGTATACTATGTTATTGGATTATGGGGTTAAAAAGCCCTAAAATTGTATTTAATTGTACAATGTTCTCAAAATATTGTATATGGCCATATTTCCATCCCCGTTTTGGCCAGTTAATATAAAATATATAACAAATAAGGACCCCTGACAAAACTAAAAAAAAAGCTCATTAGTAGTCTCCTGGTAGTGGATACCGCATTACACATTAGTTACATGACGACTTATTAAAACTAGAATAAAGTATATCACAAAATGTCTCATTGGTAGGCATAAATTTGAGTAATTTAAGTAGTGGACATAAGGCAAAATAGTGACCATTGCCCTGAACATGACTTCACGTACAGTGCCTAAATAAATATAACTACAATAGCAAAATTACAGTAAAGTAAGTGTATTGAAGCAAATTACGAAGAATACTGACTATGGATACAAAAAACAACATTAGATGGTTTCTGTTTTGACAGAAGAGGTAAAAAGTTAAATGGGGAATTTTCAGCCTTAAAAGGACTCCAATACTTGACTCTGGTTGCATTTTCTGCACATTTTAACATGCTTTTAAACACTTTAAAGAATATTAATAACCATGATTAATTTATACAAAATAACAGCGATATTAAAATTTTATCTTAATATTACTTATCACAGAAATTGAACTGATATGCTCCAGAGTTAGCTCTTTGTGGCCATTGCAGTGATGCCCAAAAAAGGAGGGCATTATGTGACTTGACTTTTTTCAGCTTTATATCATCAAAAACATGCCTGGCAGGTAAAATTAATCAATAATTATTAAAATCAACTGATATGAAAAGCTTATATTGTGATATGTTTTTCAGCCATATCGCTCAACCCTAGATTGTACATTTTATACAACATATAGCAGATGTAAAATTTTAAATTTTAATATTATTCATTCAGTCGGTTGGGATTGTTGTCCTGTATCTATAAGCAGGTCCAAACTTTTATCAACCACCTCTATAGTTGAACCTGACTCATCACCGCATGGAGACGAAATTAATTGTGTTCTACTAAATAGTCAAATCTGATTGTCAATTTCTTATTTTCCCTTCACTTTTGGTATCTTCATTTCATCCATATTCTGTATCTTTTTGCCCAGAGGAGCCAAGCTACCCCAGTGTGAAAAAAACGAAGTGTTAACTTGCTCTTGCCGCGGCATTTTCTTGGCCAGAAAGTGTGGATTTAGCACAAATAGAGCCAGTCCTGGCACTGATCTTGTCTGTTAGCTCTCACATCATTTGCACTTTTAGGAAAAGGCTCTCACTTTTGGTAAATGGTTCGCTTATATCATTAATTGTCATGTGGGACTCTAGAGGAACTTAAGTAGGAAAGGAAGACGAAACACACATCGTGAGCAGTGAGACGATGTGCTGATGACCTGAGTCGCTGCCAGACCTGAACACAGTTAGCTTACTGACGCAGGCTGATCATGAGGTGGGTCATCTGTTTGGTTCCAGGGAACGTTGTAACAGATTGAATCAGTCCTTATGATCACAATATATACTGGATCTGACAATAAACTATGTTTCAGAGTGATAAAAGACAAATAAGTTTCATTAAGCGGAGCTTGGCAGGAACTTACCACACTGCTCTCAGTCATTCTTCCAAGAACAATATTTTCTCTGTCCTGGCCAAATGGGCTTGTAATGATGGTATAATAAAATCTGTAGCCCGGCAGCGCTTGTAAACCCTAATTAAAATAGACGCTCAACCTAAAGGAAGCCAGAAACTCTCCTCTACAAATATCTGTTGATCATGACTTCAAACCCAATCTTCTATCGCCCCTTCATCAGTCAGCCCATTCCGTTATCTGCTGCATCCAGCTTCAAAACATCCTTCATTTCTCTTCCCCTTACAGGGCCCGCTCCCATTATCCCATCACCTGGAGCAGTAAGCTGGGGGACTATGAATCCTGCAGAGAAACCGAGAAGCTTCAATGTATATCATGAGGGTAAGAAATAGTCCCCTCACCCTCCATGGTATTCTCTCTGACCCCTGAGTGGAGGATCTCATCCATTGATTTGTTGCTACTTGCTCTCACAGAGTATACTATCCTACTAGAATCAGTCAAACAGATCCATAAGGAGCACATCCCAAAGGAGTGACTGTGTTGGTATGAGTGTATTTACAGAATCTACCATATATATATGTAGATTTTTGTATGAATTGTTTGATGTCAAATAAATGTAGCAAACCTCCTGTACATATTTCAGGGTAAGAACAGAGATAAAGACGCCGTCATATTCATTCATGTAGAGAAGTTCTCACAACTTCTCTGAATTTAGTTTACGGTTCTGAGGTTATATAGTTCTGTCCAGGCACAATTTGCACTTCATATATAATCAACCATTAAAAAAATTCTTTCAAAAGTTGTTATGTGTCAAGTCGTTTCTGATAAGAAAATAGTATTACTAAGCAGCTGATGCAGGCGACATCATATCTCACTGCAAATTTCCCATCCTCAAGTCAACTAAACCATCTTTTAATATGTGGCTTGATCGCAGGAGTCTTCCACCCGTCTGTAGCTTTACACTATTAAAGCGATTGCCCGATCTATAAAGACATCCAGTGAACTGCATCCCAGACGAGCAGGCTAATTGACACTGTTAATGGATGGAGTTTTTTGTGGCTGTAAATAATGTGTAGGTTCACACTTACTGCCTCCCGCTGTGTTACTTCTGGGAGGTCAACAAGAGTTTACCTGCCAAGTGCCGTCTCTCCAAGCCGTTGTTCCTCCCTTCCTCCCTCCAAGGCTGCCCCAGCCAAGGGATGTACAGAAATCAATAAAAGTTTCTCTAAGCCGTTGCCTGATTCAAAGTCAGAAAACTACATCTCCCCGTCTTTATGAACTGGAACAGCCACTCACAAAAACAAACAAAAATGCAACTAGGAAATAGTAAGAATCTTTTCTTTTGTTGTTGTTCGGTTATCACTGTTTACCATATGCCATCCATTGTATTATATAACACAGTGCAAGAATATGTCAAGCTGTTGTAACATCCTTGTGTAATGTCTCTGATTTGCATATTAGACATAATATGCCAAATGATTCCTTTCCTCTTACTAGAGGTGAAAGACAGTACAGCCTTTGAGACAGATCAATAGATCTTAGACAAGCTAAAATCATAGATGACTGGCAGCTGCAAAATGACTGCAGACTAAGAGAAGGCTCAGGTTCTAAGCCCCTTTGATTTTACAAATTGAAAGTTACCTTAAAAGACACAGCTTCAAAGGTCCAGAAGGTGCATGGACAGACTGGTTGCAGGAGGAGTACGGAGGGAAGGCATATGTCTTTCCTCCTCATCTATCTGTAGTATGTCTAACCTACTTATGTGTTTATAATGGCTATCATGAGAATGGACTGCTAGAACAAAAAGAGCTTTGTCTCGGTAGTTTAAATTTATGTCAGACACCTTTATTTGTTAATCTGTTCTTAATTCTCGTTTTCTTTATTGCCTATATTCTCAAACTGTAGCACAAGTACAACTGGTGGTATATGTAGGGCCAAATGAAATCCATTTTATTTTTAATCACTTTCATAGTTTTTATTTGTCTGATTTCCACTTTTTCCATTCCACTTATATTTATTAACAAAAAAAAGTGTGTAATTATGGAGTGGATAAAAACGATTTAGCAAATCAATAGCCAGAGATCTACATTTACTATAATTCAAGTTTCACAAATATAACAAAATGTTGTGGTTCAACAGAGCATTGAACGGCGGGTACAGCAGACGCTTCGATTAAGCAACGAAGCGGTATCTCCTTCCTCCCCTGTCTTAACTAGTGGCAATGTCAGGCCTTCTTTTTTAAAGAACTAACTATTTAGTAATTAAATAGTTATTCTGACTAAACGAGGCATTACCAAACCATAGTAAGGCAGGTTAGGTATAAACGACCCCTGCAAAAGGAAAAAGCTAAATCTACTCATATGTAGTTATTGCTACACCAGGCATCATATACAGGATGCATTGCCCTGTCAGTCACAACCCAAGGGGGTTGTGTGCTTATATTAAAATCTTCAGATTAAAGCCTAAAGCTGTCTCCTTTAATAAACAAATTTAAAATTCTTCTCTTTTTTCCCCAAGCAATATGTAAAACAACATGCTGTACTCCTGCATAGTGATATGTTTACCTAAAATGTATACTGTCCAACCTTCCTGACTTTTTATTTATTTATCTCATGTCACCGCTGGAGCTGAAGAAGACTAATGATTACCTCTAATGGTGTGACTAACAAGCAGGCACAAGGGTGTTAATTGCATCGACTTAAATTTCCTACAAACCACATTTAGCCCAGATTATACCAGAAATACTGTTCTCCTAATGAAGATGTGACGATAGATAGACAGACAGACAGACAGACAGACAGACAGATGCTAATAAGACATAGGAACCTGTTATCCATTAATTAGTTTGAGGAGTCATTTTTTAAATTAAATCCGATCTTCTGCTGAACATTAAATCTCAGATCAGGTTCCACGTTGGAGCTTGCATAAAGTCCATATATTCTGCTCATTAAACTAAATTAATATTGGATGATGAAGAAAGAAACACAAATTCCATCTCTCATCTTTCTCCTCAACACAGTCTGGCAAGCAGTTTGCTTTCATCACAGAGTGAAACACAGGAAAATATGAGTAAAAAATGCAAATGTGACATATCTCTGGTACAAAGCCTCAATGGATGGATGGATGGATGTGGATGGATGGATGGATGGATGGATGGATGGATGGATGGATGGATGAATGGATGGATGAATGGATGGATGGAAAATACAAGGAAAAACTATGGAAAGGGCTAGGAAACTGCTCTGCCCCCCATAGCTTCTCACACAGTCTCTCCCCTTTTATTCTTGTCCTCTCTCTTTCAGAGCGGAGTGCGGGAGCAATTTTTTGGGTAACGCTGGCAGGCAGTCAGTGATGTCATGCCAGCAGTGCAGCGATGCCAGCTTAACCTATTTTACCACAGAAATACCACACGGTTCCTATTTATAGCACTGCTGAACAGCATGCATCTTCTCACTTCCTGAATGGACCGGAGGATGAACAGACAAGTCTTTTTTTTTTTACTTGATACGTTTCGTTGGAGCATTGATCTGTACATAATTCCTACTTGCGATAAATGTGTTTAATTTAATTCAATAAAGATTATCTGTGTTGTCAAAATTGCAACATACATGTTTTTCAACTAATTAGTTATTATGGAATCAAATTAAGTCTAATGAGGAACATTAATTGGCGCCGGTAGTTTTAGTGGTAATATTTGGATTATTTCAAACTGCTGCTATGAGAGAGCTCCAGGTGAGCTGCTGCCCTGAGGAGCTCCTCCCCCTCCACCATCCATGCATCCCGTGCCCTATGCCAAAATGCCACTCACCCTGTGTGATTTGCCCTACGTGTCCCAAGCTGAACCATCACTCCTTTTTCCCAAAGCCTCAGGATAAAAGCTGCCATTTGTTTCTGCATCTCTTGACAAACACTTCATCTTTTCCCCCCTCCACTTATCCATCTGCCCATACAGCCATTGTTCTGTGCCATGTGTCTGTCTGTCATTTGCCTTTTGGGCCCCCACCCCTTCCTCTGCATGCATGTGCCCAAGCACGTTGTCCAATTCCTCTCCGTCACACTGGGCTGTGTGACAGAGAAGGATTGGTCGGCGGTGCTGAGGCATATCCACAAAGCATTGTGTTTACATGCACTCTCAGGCAGATACAAGTTCGACATTCATGCATTGTTCATTCGCGCCAACATCAAGGGCTCAAACGTTTGGCAATCAGAAACATGTGACAGCTTGACTAATCTGTGATTGTTTTTTTGGCCAAAACATGGGGGTTAGCAAGCCCTCCAAGGGCAAAGCACTATAAGGCAAGACAAATAACTTATTATTTTTCCAGGCTTGTACAAGGCTTTATCGCATGAGTTCTCCTGAACTGTTCCAAAATGGAGAAGGATTATCACAAAACACTGCCTTAAAATCTTCTCTCTTGCCCCATCCCCCTTATTTTATTTTCCTGTTAGAATGAATCAGCGCATCGCCAGGCTCAAACACAACTTTAGCATTAAACAACATCAACCCTTCCTGCTTTGGTCGCACCTTTTTTTCTCCCCCCTTTACACACCATATTACTGTATAAGACCACAGTCTGCTATGTTGGCCACAGTGCTCTGCAAACAAAACATATAGGCAGCAAGCTTCTATGTCTCGGTCAACTCTACCTATAAAAAATAAATGTGAACCAAAACAGATTCAAAATAATTCAGTTCACGCTCTTCATTGTGGCAGGTCCACCTCTAGAAAGTTGTCAGAGGGATGGGCAGAACTACACAAAGCCACAGCAGGGTTTCTGGAGTTTCATTACGCTGTTTTCTTATTTAGAGAGGTCGTCAGTTCCCCAGAGGTTTTTCCTATGATCTAAATCTGGGGGCTGACATGTCCAAGGAGGAAACCATGTGTGTCTGGGAAGCCATTATGTTGATTTGGCCATCTATTTTGAATTGCCATTTTGTTAAAAATCCAATTTTAGTTTTTTTTTTTTAAATTTTTTTTGGCAGACCACCAGAGTATTATTAAAAACTTTGCGGGATTTCAATAAGGTCCCCAGGGCCTTTGGAAGACACCAGCCCACAGCAGGACAGATCCTTTATTGTATGAGAGTGTGCATTAGCGTGCTTAATGCAGTATAAAAACAGTAGTAATGTCATTAAGAAACTATTACTTTTCTTTACAATGAACCCAAAGCAAAAAAAATTAAACACTGCTAAATATTTCTTATAAATCATTTCACTAATATTATCGCCTCTTGTAGGTTTTCCTAATATCCTGCAGCCTTAGTAAAATGTTTTCTGGGAGTTCACCACAGAGTGCCTAATAGGGGTAGCCATTCAGCCCTCCCTCAATTCATTAAATCATAATGAGCATAGGGTTTTTAAATTGTCATTCAAACCAAGAAACGAGTATTTGGGGCTTCTTCAAAGGCCAAAAAATAAATAAAAAATCTCCAAAGAACTTGCTATACGCACAAGTGATTGACATTTCATAAATAAGTCTCTCTGATAAAAGTTTTTTTTTATGTTATTTCTTAGACATGTTTGCACATGTACACATGCCCATCCATGCTTCAGGCACCCATTAAGAGCAAGCATATTCCACAAAGGTCATGGAATACCAGTCCTTACAACGTGCTGAAAGTGTTATATACTGCAAGCCATAATAAATGTTGCATTGGAGCAGAAAATCAATCCACCTGAAGGCTCTCTCAGTTAGAGATTAACAGAGAAAAAAGATGCGTAGAGAGAATAAAAGTCAGGTGAGTCTGGTGTGCAGACGTTAACTTCCACCATTGCTTTTCCTCGTCGGCATCTGAGATTGCCAATCTCTATGGGGAAAACAGCAGAAACCAGCAAGGGAGAGGGAGAAGGTGAGGCAGCGCGCCTCATCCTGAACTCAGGACCCATAGCGCCTGTCAGTACTCGTTGAGCTGCTGCATTTTTTATGAGGAAAACCCTGTTGCTTATTACAATATTTACAGGCATTTAAAGATTGCAAAGCGAGTGTTTTTACTGCTTGGCTCAGTGACTTTTGCTCACCAGCCCTGACATAGGTTTTTATTCCACATTAGCTAAATTAAATCACTGCATATAACTGCATGAAGTCTGAAACTAGCCTTTCCTCTCATGTGCTAAACAAAAAGTCAGAAGAAACGCTAAACAGTAGGGACATTATTTCTTCTTCAAATCTTTATGAAATGGCTGTGCTCCTACAACCTAACCAGTAATGTTAAAAGGACCACACAAGTCAGATGTTTATTAAATCTGGATTATTACTGAATGCAGCCCATCTGTAAAGAGACATTAGATCAGTGTCAATCCATGAGAAAAATGTAGTAAAAATGAATATCGCTCTGTTAGAAAGTCATTTAGCAAAGCTGCAAACAGACTAATGGCACCTTGGATTTATCTCAGAAGTATTGGATCTCATATTTGGGAATCACATCAGACCCGAGCCCGCACATTTTAGTTTCACACTAAAGAACCAGAGGTGTTGGATATTATTGCTCTGAGTGATTATGGTAGCTACCATTAGTGTTGGATGCCAAACCATATTTGTCACTGTTCTATGACTTGAAATGGCAAAAAGACATATTCACAATTTGCTCACTTCAGGAGTTGCTACCGCTATTTATCTGACTTAGGTCTCACAAATTTTCTTTTCCCAGCACAAAAATAAACGACAAATAAAAGTAATAAGTTAAACTGAATTAACTAGTAAGGTAGCTAGCCATATATTCTTGGTGATAGGCTTATTATTTGCAAAAGATCTTTTTAGTATCTTTGCCATCAGCAGTTTTGCTCCATTTGTATGAGACTTCTTTGGATGCTTCTGTCCTGCAGTGACACTCTATGATTGAAAGTAATTTTCTGAAATCTATTCTGGTCGAAAATTTGTGAATTTGAGACTTCAATGAATATTATTATTATTATTTATTATCAATAAGTTATTTTGGTTTTAATCAGGGGTGATAACCTCTCCCATTAAATAAATCAGACAGGCCGACAAAGATCAGAATCAATTATGGTTTAGGATAAAATCTTCAGAAAATAATGTGCAACTAAATCTAATTATTTGTGTGAATTCAGCAGTTTTTGGATTACTTAGCTCCAACAATTTATCAAAAATATTTAAATATTAGGAGAATAAACTGCTGTAAAGCTACAACATACTGGAATTATTTTTGGAAAATTGGCCAAAAATTATTGAAGGCGCAAATTGAACAAAAATGAGGAAAAAATAACATTTTTCAGTAATCAAATTGCTATTTGTTGGTCAATGTTTTGTAACCAAGAAAAAAAAAAGCGCGTTTGAAACAAGGAGTAGCTTGAATAAATCTGAATTGAATATTAACTTTTGCTTTGCAACTGGGTTGTCTTGGTATACAGAGCCTGCCGCCTGTCACCTGCAAATAGCCTGCTTCCTTTGCAGCAGTCTATGTGAAATGTTAACATACGGCATAGTGACAGACATATAGGCTTTTGCACATACATGCACACAAGTATTTATGCCACACGGCTGGTATAGGCAGATTTGAGCCTGGGTGAGAATGCTTCTAAAGTTCAGATGTGATTCAACGATACAAAACCCTGTTCTAAGAGACACCAGTTTCAGGAATGCATTACATAATTAATACAATGCCACAGTACCTTTATGCAATGTGCATGGACCATCTATGCCACATCTACAGTTTTATTTATAATCTGTGAGTTTGCCCCATCTGTTTCCTCAGGGGGGGATGCTGTCCTACAACACTACCATGATCTTTGACACTTACCATAAGGCGCACACATTATGGACAAGAACATGGATTCAGATTTGTTATTAAAGATAGAAAGGTTGCTTTAAAAAGCAGAGCCTCAGTCTACAAACTCCATTGTGCAAACTTATAACTGCATTCTCAAAATACCCTATTATGTGGTTTTGGCAAATATAATGTGTGGAAATTATTCTGTTATTTCTCTGTCTTTTCAGGGAGCAAATCGCCGAGAAACCCTATCTATCAGACTCGCTCGGAGGAGGGGGAAAAAAAAAATAACTTGAATAAATATTTCATCAGATTATTCCGTGATTTAATATGCTTCTGCTTGGCTGTGGTCTACGGCAATATCTCCATTTATAAATGCATTAACAGAATGATAGCCGACACAAGCTTAATATTGATATCAGGTTTGCCTTGGCCAGCGAATTGGAGCAACTCAGGGAAGGTTTGTCTGTCTATCTGCTGAGCCGAATCACGTATGCTCTTTCACTCTGATGTGATTGCGTGTTACTTAACTGCATGAGGGGAGCTCGTGGGGCATAATCTGTCCAGAGACGTTTGCTTTCCATAAATACATCCGCTTTTTCATGCCAGGGATAGTAAATTGGTGAAATAAACAAAACAGATGCAAACGAGGGGAAAAAAAAGAAAGGAAGGAAGGAAGTTGAGGATCTAGAACACTTAAAAAAAACAACCTTAGTTCTGCATATATGCATGTGCATAAATGTCTAAGAGTGTGCTCTGCATGTGCTATAAACATAAGCTAATTAGAGCCAAAGGGAGAAGTTTCCACCGTGTGATAAATTCAACATCAGGAAATCCTCTACCTATTAATACCGGCTGGGCGACAACAATTGGCAGGCCATTGACAGCGTGGGCAGAATTAATCATTTGAAGAGGCAGACTGGACTGAATTTTTAATTGGGAGAGGCAGCCACTGTTTAGGGAGGCAACCAACTGATCACCCAGGAGACCGCTGCTTCAGACAATGCACATTTGCTAATCCTCTTGAGTCAAGTTATTATGGCCATGCATTATTATCACGCTTTACAAACTAATTCCATGTTTTCCCCCATGGATTACCAAGAGGAAAAACAGTTGAAAAAAGATGAAAGGAAAGTAACAAATATGGAGAGTGCATCGGAAATGAAACAAAAATCAAAATGACAGAATGCACAGCATTTAGGATAATGAAAACAAATTTGTGCAAATAGTACTGTCCATCTGAGTGTTTGTCAGAGTTAATGCACCTCTTAGAGAGGGCGCTGTCCCTGTCTCCCCATCAGAATGCATGCTCCATAATCCCATTCTGCCTAACAGCATGATTAACTCTGAAAGATCACTGACATATTAGGGTTTGATTGTGTATTGTTAATTGTGTGGCCAGGCATCATTACATTCTAAGACATTTAATTTGATGAACCCTACTTATCTTGTATTAATTAGTTGTTTGCAAGCTTCTGAATGGGGATAAATATTCACTTTGAAAAGCAGATTTGAAATTATATGTTGCATTAAATCAAGGAGATGACCTCAACTCAATATCTTTCTGTTTATATATTCTATTTAAATATGCCACGTTTGTTTATCGATAAACAAAATTACACATCTAAATTACAGAAATAAGTTTTTTTTTTGTTTACAAGTCAAACATGGATTGTCCAATTAACATATTATATATAATACTTTAAAGAAATCAGAGAAAACCCTTTCAAAACACAAACACACACACACACACATAATAATAAAGATTTTTATGACACACGCTATCATAAAAATCTTATGATAGCAATAGGTTACACACACATACTGTATATGATAGTATATGTGTGGGGGGGCAGGCGTGCGTGCGTGCGTGTGTGTGATGTGTGTGTATGTATATGTACACATATATATGTCAAACCAAAGTGTCGAGCTGCATGTATAACAGTCTGAACCTTTTTTTGGACAAAATTTACTCAGCAGCCAAATACTGCAATCATTACGCAACTCCAGGCAATGATATTGTAGGGTATACACACCCCGACACGCGCACCCCTACACACACACACACACACATATAAAATAAACACATGCCCACGGATGGCAAATGAAGGCTACATTGAAAAAATAAATCTTTCTTTTCTACAAACTGACATCAAATATTGCCTCACATTTCAGCAGGGAAATAAAGGGTCTGATGGCGGTATTCAGCTTCAACCTTTCGTATCCGAATGAAACGGGGACTCAGTACGACTGTTCCGAGGCGGTTCTGGACACACTGACCAATCTCACTTAATCTAACTTTCACATTTTGACAGCAACTTCTCAGACCACAAATAACCAATGTTTGCAAATGACCTTTACGTTATATATATAAATTATATATGTGCTGGTGCTTAATGCACAGACTTTTACCCAAAGTCCCAAACTGCTTTACCTTAATGATAGTAAGTAATTATGCTCCTTAAATGTGCCTATTTTTAAAAACTGAAAATAATTTATTTCAGAAGCGGCTAAATCGGTCTTTCTCATCATTGAGAGAAAGTGTAACAGCTGACTTTCAGCCAGCTTTCGCGCAATGTGCAAAATCCTGTAGGGGTAAGGGAAGAACTACATTACTTTCTGCTCCACAATGAAGAAAACTCAAGTCACTATGATATTCTTTCTTCACATCTTATTAAAATGACTTTAAAAGGGTGGGAATGGTTTAACAGAACTTTTTTTAACAGTTTTAAAACCAAAGGTTTTCAAAAATTGTTTAAATATGCTTAGTTATAGCTATTCAGTTACTTTTGCAAAAGTAACTTTTGCAAAAGTAACTGACCAAGAAAAATCTTATGGCAGCAATAGGTTATGCTAATAACTTAAAGTATGACTATTTTAGAACTGAAGTGGGTGCCATTAAGTTTCAATGTGTGTACCACTTTAAACCTGCGACCCAATTATGAAAAAGCAGTGGTGTTGTAAACCATAGCAAATATTTCGCTATCAAAGTTCTGCTGCTGCCCAAAGGACATCATTCCTCTTGTCTTTCCCCAGCAGGCGACATATACAGTCATCTTAAAAGATATGTCGATACATGGGCCAAGTTTTTAGCTCCTCAAAATCCAAATCATCTTTCAACCTGAAAACGCTGGATTGCTCTATCCAGACCAGTGGCTAGTCTTTGACTCAAGAGAGGTGTTTAAGTATCTTGATTTCTTCCTTAATAAGTGATAACAGGATGGTGCAGAAGGTGAACAGATGAATTCAAGTCACATCTGCAAACATGACATTATTTCGGTGCACCCCTATGTCTCTCAGTCTATGTTTTGACTCATCTGTGGTCAAGAGATATGAATAACATCTACAAGGGCAAAATCCAGGAGACTTAATTGAGCCTCCCTGTAGAGTGGTTGAACATGGGAAAAAAACTTGAGCTTTAAGAAAAGCCACTGCTCCTCCACATCAAAAGAAGTCAGTTGAGTTTTTTTGGAGGGGGCGGGTGTCTGATCAGGATTCCTCCTGGGTGCCTTGCTTCATAGGTTTTCAGGGCATGTCCCACTGAGATGAGACCCAAGGGCAGACCCAGAGCCCAGTGGATGAACTGTATATCTTCTCTGACCAGAGAAGGCCTTGGGAGTGAGCCCCCAGAATGAACCGTGGAGTGCCACTGGGCATATCTGGGCCTGCCTTCTTAAGTCAAGTCAATAATTTATTGTCAGTGTGATAAACATCACGGGGCTGCACGGTGGAGCAGTTGTTAGTACTGTTGCCTTGCAGCAAGAAGGTTCTGGCTTCAAATTCAGACATGCTGCTACCTCTTGACCAGGATTCCCTTCAAAAAAAAGAGATTTTTAATCTCAATGGGACTTCACTGGTTAAATAAAGATTAAATAACATTTTTAAAATGGCTTTCCGGTCCGTCACAGGGATTCTAGGTTTCTCTCACAGCCCTAAAAACATTATTGTTATAGGTTAACTGATTACTCTAAATTACCCTTAGTTGTGAGTGTGTGCATGCATGGTTGTTTGACCTGGGGGCCTTTGGGCTGCTCTGTGATAACTGCAGACCTGTCCAGGACGTACACCCCCTCTCACCCAACATACTGGAGATAGACACCTACAACACTCTAATTTACAATGCAAGTCATAGCGGATGGGTGGATGTGTATCCTTGTTCCCATTGCAGCTGCGATCCTGTAAAAGCCTTAAACTCTGTATGCATTGATGAAAATTTAAATCGAAGGACGTCTAATCAGAACAGTCTAAATGCCAAAGATTATTCCAAGTCGTTTTGCTTTCCGTGTGCTGAAAATAAAATTTGATTTTGATGTCCAACATGTAGAGTGGACGTGGGAGTTTGCTCTGAACACATAAGCTCACAGTAATGTCTTCCTAAACAACTTTCATTGGGCCTTAGGAGGATGGAAGTTGTCACTCTCGCCTGCACAGTGTGGGCTGAGTGAATTTACATCCCCTCCGCTGCTGGCCTCGGCTTCCCCACTTCAGCCGAGGCAAGCGCAGTCGGCATCACAATCTCCGTGGCAGCGTCCGTCATCTTGTGACAGTTCCTGCGCCCTTCGGAGACACTGTAGAATTACACAGATTTAGCTGTGACGGCTCTGCGCCCGGCCCCAACTCCCACTCCCACGCGAAGGGATGTTAAAGAAAGCATGTGAATGAATAAATGATGCCGTCCCTCCGCAGACAAAAAAAAAAAAAAAAAAAAGATGGGACTGGCAAGGGAAGGCTCTTTAAAAATGCATCCTTTTCGAGCGCCTCTGCCCCACTTTAGGAGCGCAAAGAAACACTCTTCGATTACAAAACAAAAACAACAACCAAAAAAAACCCTGTAAGGAATTGTTCGTGAAAGAGAAGCGCTCATAATAACGGAGGATGTATTCTGACACATTGAATTCTATGAGAATATAAACGCTGAAAAATCGAGTTGTAACAGACACATCTAAAAAATATTGGGGGAAACCAGGGGAATAATAGAAGCCTCTCAACTGACAAATTGTTTGGACCAAATGTAAAAATGAAAAAAAAAAAAAATTAAAGTCGCATTAGAAAATTCATAAGCTAAATATCACAAGCGATATTAGGAAATTATAAAGTGGTGTTGGCGACCGTATGTGGCGCGACACGTTACCTTTGTGCATGCCGGTGTATCGGTCCTTGAGAACTGTCAGTTCGTGGATTTTCCCAAACTGTTCAAACAGGGGTTTCAGGTCTTTTTCCTCCAAGTTCCTCGGTATCTGCCCGATAAACAGCTTAATGGCATCTTGGTCTTTCATGTTGCCGCTCTCCGGATGAATTGAAATGGGTTCTGACCCGTTCATGGGTTTCGGGAATGTGAGCTGAGGGTACTGGTGCTGATGTGGGAGAAGTAGTAATGGTTGGTGGGTCGGTGGTGCCCCCGGTCCGGTGAAAACCAGGCTGGAGTGAGCGGGCTGGGACTGCTGTGGATGGTGCTGCCTTCTTGTTTCAGTCTGAGTGAATCTGGCCATTCTGAGCTGGGAGCAGAGTGGATAATAATGACAACACACACACGCACACACACACACACACACGCTGCGAGAGCGCAAGCACTCAGCTGGAAACCAGGCTGACTTTCTATCCAACACACAACGCACCCGCACACACAGCAGAGAGCAGAGGGGGGTAATATTCGAGGGAATAAGAGCACCGAGGCGATATTGGACGCTCTGGAGCGACACCCAGTGGTCTTTAAGAAGAAGGCAACTTTTAAGGAGGAAATTGTGAAAAATGCAACCTAGCGAAATGTCAAAAAGCTTTTCTTTGAAAGCTGATGTGCTAAAGGTTTTGGAAGACATCACTGTCCGTCGGGCCTGGATGTTGTTCCTCGTGGTAATTGCATAGTGAATGAATGACTCACTCGGGTGTGTTGAAAAGATAACTTATTATTGGGATCAATAAGGCTGTTCAAAACGTTTACTGTACATTTCAAGTAAACAGGCACAGAGAAATACACAAAAACTCTTGAATGGCTTGCAACTTAAGTTTTCCGAGCCTATGACTTGATTAAAAACGATCATCTAGTGGAGTCTAAAAAATGTGATCATTAATTACATTTAGAGTTATTACAGTAAATATCCTCCAAAATTACACATCCGTCAATGTCTGAGGAATGTGACTGCATGATCGACCTTTATATTGAAAGCAAAATGGAGTTATAGGTGGTTTAAATCAACGAGTGCAGAGCCGACCCGAAGCCAGTTTTGTTTTGGGGCCCACCTCACATTAAGCTCACCAGCACCGGCACTTAATGAAACCAGAAAACGAAATGGATTAAGACAACTTGTTTTGTAGTCAAAATTAGACACAACGCAACACAATCAATAGCACTTAAAATAAAGTGCTCACCTTAAGCTTCTTATTAAAATTGCAAGTTTTTTTTTCTTCATATGACAATGAGGCTCTCCTTACTTCAGAAAATATCAGAGATTAATGATGAAGAGAAATAATAATACATTTGTCTTTGTTCTTATTTAGTGAAGAGTACAGTAGAGAACATTTTGGTTCTGTTAATATTTTTTCCTTCTTCTGACAAATCTTTGAGTCATTTATCTTAACCTCTGTTGTATGATTAAAGAAAAATTTTCATAAAGATAAATGGTTTTAATATTTAATAGTTTATATGTGTCCGCTGCGAGGCTTTTAACCAGCCAGGAGGAGTTAAAATATAATTTAGAGTTGTAACTTTGTGATGTTGGTAAAATTAATTTTCAAGTTCATTCATTTGCTTACAGAGAGTGATGGTGATTACAACAAAGGAGAAAATAATAGTAGAAATATATGCTTAATGAATAAAATAGGCTGGAAATAACTGATGTTTTGCAACTTTATAAAATGGAAAGGCTTACGCTTCCCAAAAATGACCTGATCTATTGAAATGGCCATAAACGCAAATCACCACAGCAACTGTATGAAAAACATCATCTATGCTTCATGAGACCAGACCTGAGCAGTTCAGATGTTTAATATAAAATAAGAAACATGTCTATGTCAAGGTTTAGTTTCAACAACAGGTAGGCAACATGTAACCCAACAAAAATTTAGGGGACCTCTAAAAAAAAATTAAAAATTAAAAACAGTCACTGGTACTCATTAAACTGTAAAGGAAAACAAATATGTATAGAAACTCAAAAAATCTGAACTCAAAAGATGTAAACAAGATGTCACGTCCTTGAGTGTCCTGAAAAGCACTCAATATGGATGTATTGTTATTATTAATTATTATTATTATTATTATTATTATTTATTCAAACATACAGGGAGGTCAAAAAAATTTTTAAAACAATTGTTTTAGCTGCAGTTTTCAAATGCAACTAAAAAAATGCAAACATTTTTTGTGCTTTAAAACATAAAGATGACTTGACTTTACTACTGTAGATATATCTAAACAAATGTTATTCCCTCTGCTCAAAACATATCTTTGTCCAGACATGAAGTCGTAAAACATGCTGTAAGCCCAGAAGTGGCGATGACGTTGAATTAAATATGTGAAAATACAAGACAAGATTATGAATTTCAATGAAACCAAAAAGATATAAAAATCATAAATCAGTAGTGTGGATGAACAACGTAAGCTGGTAAGGTCCGATGTTACGATTTGCTTAGTCTCACTTATGAACAAATCCACAAATCAAAACAAAGTTTCATACACCTCAAGTAAACCTTCAAGTAAATTCTTTGAAAGCTGTATAATATTTGACTTCATGTGCTCTCTGTGTGATAGATCTCAGATGTATAAACACTAAAGCAAAAGTTTGTCCCTGCAAATTTCATTTCATTCATTCATTCATTCATTCATTCACTTTAGCGTAATTGCATGTCCTATTTGTTAGATTTTGAGATCAATTTTATTTGAGTTCTCATCTTCCCCTGGGGTTTGTTAGTTTTTAGCTTTTTTTTACTTCTGCTTACTTGATGTTTCTGTTTACTAGTTATGCTTTATTTTGGAATTGTTCCCTGAGTTTTTCTGTTTCTCCAAATTTCTTTCACTTCACGATTCCTTCCTATTAGGCAGTCAGACTCTCCTGTTCTTTTTGTTCCAGTGATCCCACTTTAAATCTGATCAGATGGGTTTGAATATAATCCTTTTAGGCTGGTGTTTGGTAAGTTTTAGATGTTTTCCTTCTCAAATGCATGTGGTCATCAGGTTTTGTAGAGAGCTTTTGATAAGCCATTCTTTTTGAGTCGGATGTGGAAACATCAAAAACAGCCAGCTCACCGAACCTTGAAGCTTTAACTTAGGAATGCTGCTGTAGGCTCTCATTAGGAATTAATGTATGTACTTTTAGTCTATAATAATCCTCCCCAAATATGTACTTTACAAAAGAAAGGGAATGAGCGGAGTGTTTTGTCACAATTACATTTCCTTTGCTCTGGATGGAGAAATACTTGCCAAATTTAATTAATTTATTTTTAGTTAGTTTAATTAATTATTGCTTGTCGAAAAGAACTGCATGTAACATCAAGCAAAGCATATCACTATACCTGAAACTACACATTATACCAGTTACTATGCTGGCATTTTTCTATACAGAAATAATTAACACTAAAATCATGGTTATTGGTATTTCAGAGCATTGTGGAAACTTGGATCAGACAATTCAAAGTTTCTTATTTTTCCTAACATCATAGTTTCTCATCACTGGAATCATTTGCATTTGAAAGGACAACACACGTAATATTTTAATTTAGATATTTTCTCTGGACGTTTTAAAAATGTTGGTCCTGCTACCAATTAAATTGGCAAATAATAATATTAACAGTCCTTTTTCTAAAGGCTTCAGGTACAAACACAAAGTTTTTCAGCGGCTACAATTCCTTGACTTTAGGTCTTCCAACTTTTCTCATGGAGGTTTTCCATCATCACCCATGTGTCTCATTGTTTTCCATTTCGTTCTTTGTAGATTTTTCCATCTGTTCAGCAAAAAGAAATATTTGCTGTGACAAATATCTGTCAGTCAAATGACAGCCAAGGGACCAACAAACATTATCCACAATTAGCAGACCTACTGTAAATATTTTCCAAATAGCCTGCCTGCTAATCCCCCAAGAGAGTGTTTATTTGCATCATTTGCTTTCTCTTTGCAGGCACCGTCGACAGCATTCAGATTAAAGTCCTTCCTGAAAAACAAAATAGCTCCAGTAGAAGTTGATGCAGTCCAGCGCGTGGGGCACCCTTCTGGCTCAGCCGCAAACTACTCTTCAAATAAAACATATCTGCTGGACAGATTTCTAATTACGGCCTATTTAACAGTGGATTAAATGAAGTGATGTACTGTCTGTGACAGCAGGATCAAGGCTGCAAGGTGAATCAATACCGCTTGGCTGCTGCTTCTTCTCTCGCTGCAGAGGAATGGCACCACAGGGGTGCCCTCTCCTAACTTTAACTTCCCAATATCTGCATCGATGTGTGAAAGAATTTGCCTTCAGCTGCCTCAGATGCTCCCAGACCAGCAGTGTGTCAAAACAGCAAGAATGGCTTCACTTTCAAGCAACCTGGCATGTAGCAGAAACAGTTATACAACTGTGAGGTTGACAAGTTTGGGGGAAAAAAAAGAAAAAAAACAAAACTTGCCAATTTTAGAAGTTAGCTATTTTGTTTGGGAAGAAACCACAGATCATTCCAGCCTATTGAACTTTGCTCATAATATTTCTTTTTGGAAGCTCAATAATTGAAACTGTAGAAGCAAAGCAGGGGCACACATTGACACGACACGTCAATAAAACAGTAGGGGGCAGCTTCAGAGGCACAAAGCATTTTTTTATTGTACACTTGTTCTTTTGAAATGGGAATATAATTCTTTGAGGCAGCAGCAGCAGACCCAAAACATTCTCTGGGTTACAGTTGCTGAAAGTGCTGTTTGTTTTCAAAGTGTTATTTTATGCTCCATTCATTCTGTATTGATTAAAAGAGGCAGAGCTCTTGTAGGATGTGGCAGGCCGCCTCAGCGGGAGCTGGTTGGGACCGGAGTCGAAGTGTTCGCCGGATGGCTCAGCGTGGCAGTTCGCTCAGAACCGGACCGGAGACACAAGCGGGGCTCACATCGAGTAGGGCTGTAATGAGCGGGCTATTTTTAGAGACGTGGTCCACAATAGAGAGGGGTTCTTTTTTCTTTTTTTTTTTTGACTGACGCCATTAGTCTTTTACCAAGTTGAAGGGAGAGACGGGAAAAAATCTATAAAAAGGTCAGTGCACAAACTAAAAAGTTACATAAAATTAAACTTGCTGTCATTCTTTTTTTTTTTTCTTTGCTGGTGCTTGTTATCCAATCAGGGACCTTAGAGGGAGGCCGCTTGGTTTGATCCGTTCAGCTTGGGAAGGCTTCGGACCCCAGAGGGAGACTCTGCCAAGCTAGGGGGTGCAACTTTGCGTTTGCTGACACTCTGTCAAACGTTTGTCATGTCTAGTCTGAACAGACACTTCAGATGGAGAGTCTAACAAAAACATAATCTATTTCAACATTTTCTAAAGTAAACAATATTCATCAGTGGTGGGAATAGAATGCAAAAATAAAACACACTGAATAATCTGCCTGGCTAAAGGGTTCACACCTTCAACTTTTTTTTGCTTTGCAATATAAAAAATTTGTTTGCTGGGCCTTTATTAAAACAAAAACAAAAAAACAACCCAAAGTAGAACATACTTGTGAAGGCAAATGATACATTGTTTAGAACAATGTGCATCCCACATAATTTATTATCACTAAGTAAAAACTACCAAATTACCAAATGGGGTGCACCTGTGTGCAATGTAATCACACCATTAAAACTACAAAATATAACTTTTATTTAAAAATATGTTGTTGTTATTTTTTACATATTTGTTAAAACTGTCGCTATTTGTAAAGCTGCAAGTCAGAAGACTGCAGCAAAAGGTGGTTCTATAACTATTTGCTCATACAAGCTGAATACACACCACATTTAACTGATTCTTATTTGTAGCAAAAATTGAAAAGGATTTTCCTTCCACTTAATAATTCTACCCTACTTTGTGTGTGTTACATAAAATTCTGACCAAAGACACTGGGATGTGACCAGTATGAACACACTTTTGCAAGGGGATGTATAAGACAGTTAAATGGCATTTAGTTACATGAGCCAAAAATATCAAGCATATCACTGAAAACCTCCTAAGTTGGAAACTTGGCTCTGTTAATGCTGGGTATTTGCTGTTCTGAAAGCAAACTTGTAATTTTCATAATTTTGAGATGTATTTTGGTGTCAGACACGCCACTGAACTGTGTTCAGGCATCACAATACATGCTTGTTCAGCTATAAGCTGCTGTTCCAGGAACATGAGGGTGTGATGTGATGTTGGCATCTCGCATCGCTGGAGACAGTTTTACGGAAGAGTGACTTAGCAGACTGATGTGATGAGATAAGACCAGACTGTGCCACACCTTTCTCTTTGAGTGTTTGGTCTATTCACTAAAAGAAGAATAAAAGTCTTCAATATTGATCTGTTATACTGAGGGAAAAAAAACAAGTCAGCGTGTCTTTTCAAATGTTTAATCACTCACGGTAACCTAACAGTTGCTACTTTTGCTACTCTGGTGACCTTTTTCTGTGCGCAAATAAAACACAAAGCCCAACTCAGAAAGTAGGCTGTAAACAAGACATCAGCCAGGCTGTGAATGTTTCAGCAAAGTAACAAATTTACTTTATTTAACTACATCTACAATGTCGCTTTTCTAAGGTCAGCCACTGCTGATTCATGCTGAAAATGGACAAATGCTTAATTTAAGCAGACTTAAGACTTAAGTCCACATCATGTAGAAAAAGGCTGAAGGTACAGTCATGTTTGGGACTTAATTTCCAAAGAAATAATTTGCTCTAAATTTGTCAGGTTTTTTTGGGGGGGGGGGGGGGGGGGGGGGGTTGTATGGGATCACTCTGGATTCATGGTACTTTATTTAATTTTGAAGGGATGACAAACATTAATCAACATCTAAATGAGTTAAATGTAAATGCACCCAGTTTAGCCTTAAGGATAGTTTTCATAGGAAGTCTGTTTCACTGTAGCAGTAATAAATAACTTGCTGTACTGGAACCTCAGATCTTAGTGGAAGAAATGAAAGCTGAATCACTTGGGTTTTTAATGCGTTTCCAATACAGAATGTTAGTTTTTCAGCCTTAAGCAATTTAATTTGAAATGTGAAATAACTGTTTTAAAAGTTTAAAAATCTTAAAAACTTATTAGTGTGATATCCTCTGAGGATGCTCAGAAGACAGTAAACATGGCTGTCGCTGTAACTCAAATGTATTACAAACCTGTACTGAGCTTATTACGAAAATTATAAACTGAACAGTCACTTCAAAACATTTTAGACACCTTAATAATCTAAAATTTGTTAAATAACCAAAGCATAGAAAACATTCACATTTACTTGTAAGTAACTCAATTTGTTCCATCAGTTTTTGTTTTGTTTTGTTTTATTTTATTTTTAACATCTCATTTAGGTTTTACTTGTTTGACAATAATTATTTTCAAGCTGACAATCATCACATGCTCAGATGAATTTTTTGCAACCCTCTTCATTTTATTTGGTAATATAAAGATCTGTTTAATAGATTTGAATATTACAGAAAAAATAATGTAATTATTTGTAAAAAAAAAATTTGTAATGTAAAAATAATGTATTTCAGTATTTCAGAATAATTGCATTATTGCATATATGTTTTTTAGATTTTTTAAAAAATGTACTTACAGTTTATAACCACGGGGTGGCAGCCTTACTCCACTGTACACTTCTCTGATTTCTTTAGTACTATATCTGTTATCTGCATTAAAAAGGTGAAATCTAAGGAAAGACATTCAGATAGTTTTGTTAAGCATGAAGCAGTTTTGACCTTTTTTAGTATTTGAATAATATGAAATATCTTAAAAGTGAAGTTGTTTTGGGAAAAAATGTGTATGAATGAGTGAATTACTGAATGTAGCATGAAGCACTTTGGATCCTCAAGTTCAGGTCATTTACCATGAATCATTAATCAAATATTTTTATATAAGTGGAATTATATTGAAGTACCTTTAGCTGAAAACACAAACAGCTCTGAATGTGTTCCGACCTTGGCCTTGAAGAATAACATTTAATGGCTAATAATGCTTCATCTTCTTTGCATACAAAACTAGAATGCTTTAATAATTAAATACCTCAACCATGTCACAAGAGGGACTGTTCAGAAAATTGTCCAGACATTTCGATTTTTAAAATGACTACAAATTTGAACAGTGCTTATTCAGTGGAGCACTGCAGTGTAGAAAATTGAGATATGGACTTTTAGTAAAACATAAAAAGCTCATTCTGATTCATGATGTTATGAAGCATGTATGTGCCAGTTTTTTTGACTGAGTAAGATATAGTAAGATATATATATAGTAAGATTAATCAAGAGGGGGAAAATGCAGTCTAGATGCCCAGACTGCATTTTTCAGACTGTGGATGTGTGTTTTAAATTCAGTTTAACTTACTGGGCAAATAAACTTTCATATTACATAAAAAATACAAGCAAAATACAAACACCCTTCCTTTTGCTTTGTTTGGTTGTGGGGAGGATCTCTGCTCAGTTTACTGTGGTACTGTGTATCATGAGACCGGTCTCTGTGGACTGATGGGTCTTGTCCTGCACCTGTCCCCTGGTCGGTACCGTGTCTCATGACCCGCTGCAAGATCTGCAGGATCTGACCATGACCATGTCAACTTGAAAAGAGCTTGTTGGTGGTTGTGGTCTCCACAAACTTCTCTCCTTTAAACTTCACCCAGATATCAGATATATCTTCTGCTTCTGTACACACTTTCATGCAAATACATTCACACACAGACATACACGGAGTCTGTGTCACAAACATTGCACATAGACGGAGGCAGATGCAATCGCACAATTGAACAGAAGGAACATAAAACTATTCTCCATCATAATAATAATAATATTTGCTATTCATTAATTTTGGTGCTGCAGATGCAATTGTTTCTTCGTGTCTTTTTTTTGTTTTAGATTTTTTTCTGGTCATTATTGTAAGTATTAAATAGAGATAGTATCGCTATGATTACTTTGGTCACAGTCATTGTTATTCCCTGGTTTTTCTGCCCCCTTTTTGTTCTTTTCCTTCCCTTGTTAACATATTTGCCACAACTTGTCCAGTCCGCTGCCTGAACCAGACATTGCCTGTCATGCCATTAATTTAACAAAGTCAACACAGTGCAGCAGGGGGAATATCTCATTTCCTCCTGCTGCTGTTGTGCAAATCTGCCTTTTAACAGCACTGACAATATGAGGTAACCACGGTGATCCATGATGTTTGCCTAAGCTGCCAGAGCAGGACACTTAAACTGAACATCATTTTGTCACCGAGTGTGGCTGGAAAAATCAGCGACTGGAAACATTTTATGAGATACATACATGCTCTGCCCCAGAAGCTAAATACGCAGTCTGTGTCTGAAGAAAGCAAATTGTGTCAAGTTCTTGTTACTCTCTCCTGCCCAAACTTGCAAAAAAGCTTGTTTGACACTTCCAGACTGACGCGTGTGATGGAATGGCGAATTAGCCTCTCATTGATATATTAGAGGTGTATCAGGAAATAGAAGTCTCCAAAGAAAACCTGCCTTTGCACATGAACATGCAAACACCACAAAGAAAAGATGAAGCTGAGATGTAAACACAGGACCATCATGCATCCCTCTGTGCTGCCACACTGCAAAGGACTGGTTAATTGAAGGTCTGTTTGCTTTCATCAAGTCATGCACATCAGTTACACTGAAATTCACTCCAAGTTAATAACTAACAAGACTAATGTTGCTGTTTAAAATGTAGGGCAACTACAGATAATCCAAAACTAAGGTACTACCTATCAAAATGTGATATAAAAAGGTTAAAATAATTCTAGATCCTCCAAAAAAAAATTTCAGAAAATATTCAAATGAATGAAAATGTCTTTAAAAAAACAAGTGCAGAGAACCTGGCTAAAAAATAAAAAAAAAACATTTGTGGGCGAGCCTTGAATAACTATTTGATCTGAGGCTGAAGTTTCTCTCTAAAGGATGGAATCAGCAGCATAAACCTTGATCTCAAGACAAATGGTGGGTGAAGCATACAGCATCTTTGGAAGCCTTTCAGCAAATGCATAATTGCAGAAGAAAATCAAAAACTTGTGTTTGTTTGAAAAAACATTTTGTTTACAAATAAAAATACATTTGAGAATAGCTGTAGAGTCTGAGACCTGATTAACTTCCAACACTGTGAAACATTCTTACTCTGCATGAATAGTTCTCTTATTTCTAATGCTTTATTTCAGTGTCAACAGAGCATTAATGCACACGAGGAGGGTGCTAAAACGTCCATTAAACAAATAAAATTAACCAGAAACCGAATAAGATTAAATGAAGGGCACGCAAAAAAGCATACCTCTGAGGTAGAGGCAAAAAGCGAGCAGCTCTTCATGGTCTGGCAGCTTAAATTTAGCACATCTAATTTTTCCAACATGAATTGTGGTTGATTCAAAGAGTTAACACAGAAAATTGCCTTTTCTGTGTTCAAAAGCATGCACGGTCACAAACAAAATATCTCTAGGATATGCAAGAGTCGTGATTATGCATAATAAACGTTCTCTGGCTGTGTGGTTGAACTACTAAGGAAGAAATTGTCTTCACTGGTTACAGCCATTTCTTTTCTCAGCCATGCACACCTCAGAAACGGGCACCATTTTACCTTGTCTTTGATACAACTGTTGTATTTTTTGTGGCAGATAAAAACAGTGCAGGACACCGTTGTGAGTATAATGAAGCTAATGTGTGATTCTCCAAGATTTTTACGAACCTGAAAAGTGTAGGGTGTACAACTGTTCTAAGTAGGCCTCAGTGGTTTGTTTGAGAACAACTAGAGAGCAAATGGGATTAGAAGACACCGATAATCTTTACAGGTTAACAATAGGGGTGTAGAAAACATTACAGCAGGAGGAGGATTGTTTCATTTTTGACAAAAAACAAACAAAAAAACAGATTTCCTCATTGGAGTTTTCCAAAAGCCATGGAGGTGTGTGACAAAGTGCTTGAGTGGTATTTATTCACTGCTTGTCCCACTTGAACATATAATTTATTCCATTTTATTTTAGTTAATCATAATGCTTTAGCTTAAACTTTGCTGTTGTGACATTGCCTCACATCATTTCCAGAGTTTGTTTGTGGTAGCAGCTAGCATTATGTTACAGTCTACATACAGACATATGTTTTTAAAACAAAGACATCTGAATCATCAGTGAACTTAAATTTCCTTTCTGTTAAAAGATACATTTCCATTAAATGATTAATGTTTCTTTATTTATACTCACCACTGTTGGTCACTTTGTTCAGTTCCTACATCCAGAACAGGTGTATGGGAGGGGCCGGCCCAGCACTTCCTGGTTGTATAGGTTTGTGATGTCACTGATTGCATCACTGGCTACAACCAAATGAAGGGGTTTCTGTTATTTCTCTTTAAAGTATCCTTTTGACCTGCACTGTATGACGTGTTTTACACCCCGAACCATCCAAGTGTGTGTAAATGAGTTTGTAAATTAGATTGATCATCTTTGTTTAGATTGTATTGTTTGGTTTCAGTTATTTTCTAATGGTACAGTCTGATTAGGTTCTTTCAAGTCTGCATAAAATCAGTGAGATTTTGGCAACTAAACTTGTAAAAGTACAAGTAGGTTTCCTTTTCCATTTCAACAACATTGTCAGAAATAAATATGTCACTGAATGAAAACCACCAAGAAGAAACTGACAATTTCTGCTGATGTTGTCTACCCCTATCCTTCCTTGAAACTTGTTTGACACTACCTCGCAAATGGACACCTCCAACGTCGGCAAGAAGGAGTTATTGTGGTTAGATGAAACTAAATCTGAACCGTTTAGTCTGGATATGAAACCCATAACAATAAGCTGTCATAGTGAATAAAACATGCCTACGTTGAAACAAAACTCACAAGATGAGACATAATATTCAATTCATGAGAAAGAGGCAGGACAAGATTTTACATTTACGAAACTTTCAAATATCACATTTATACTGCAAGAAGGCAATTATTCTGAATTTTTGTTGATTTCTGACACAAACTCAACAACTTTATCAACAACAAATTAAACAAACTTATTAAACTTATTTTTCTGTTTTTATTGCTCTCTTTAGACCTTAGGACAGTGTTTTAGCTATGCATAGTTTGCAGCACATTTACTGTTTCCCAGTAGCTATTGACACTGTCTTTATGTAGCTCATCATAGTCTAGACTCTAGACATTCAGTCTGTGCTTCCTATTATAATGCTTGTGGTATTGTCTGAACTTATGATGCTTACACATTGTTTATGCAACAATCTATTACCCTCTTTTGTCTTTTATCATTCCTAGTGGAAACCCAAAAGTTTAATTTTGAAGTAGTTTGGTATCTCCTGTTACAACCTAATCAGTCAAAGTCATGCCACAACTGGCCAGTGCTCACAAGATGGCACAAGAAATATCATTATGTTTTAATATCACAATTTCTTGTAGTATAATAACTGTTATGGCTACACCATGGAAGTACTTGAATGGCTTAGACTTAAATGTAAATTTTTGACAAGGCTTGAAAACCGATAAGCTTTGTCCAATCCAACTGATAGTTCTATTATTATACAAAGAATTGGCAAAAGATTTCTTTGTCTGGATGTGCACAAGGAGGTTCTACAAAGTAATAAATCAGACAAAAAATATTAATAAATGTCACACTTTTGAGATTTTTTCTAATCATGAATTTAACAACCTTCTCTTGTGAACAAGTTCAAGAGGTGTTAACATTTTTTGGAAAGCCTTGTATTTGATGTTTTAATGATGCCCAACCAAATTAAAATCAATGTTACATTTTTCATCTGCTGTGCCTGCTTGCAAACAATGCATGACTCCAAAGCTTTGACATCCACACATAAACAGAAACATTACAAACTTTTGGAGTAATGATTCATCTCAAATATTTCCACTTTTTCTCTGTTTTTCCAGCTTTGGCCTACAGGGGGCAGCAGGCTGACACAGTTTCGATGCAACACATTTGAATACACAAGACAGTAATTATTTATAGCTGTGGAATCAAGCTAAAGTAACTGCAGGATGTGCGCAACAACCAAGAAGATCTGTGTCAACATGTACAAATTATAAAGCATGTTTTTATTTCCCTCTTTGAAGGTGAAAAAAGTGAGAGAAATCCATTGAACTTCTTTGATAAAACAAATAGAATTTCACCGTTAAATTAAACAGGAATCATGATTTTATCATTTTCTGTACCTGAATGGACTCAAACAGAACCAGTTTACGTAAAAAATAACATTCTGTTATCAACAAACATGAATCACTAAACTGAGACCTTCATGCCTCTGTGCTTGGAGTATCTTGATTTCAAGTTCTACGTCCAACTGTGTGTCCAATTCATAAGAGATTAGCATTAAAAATTTAAAGATTTTCCTCATCAGCCCCTCTTTTTGTTGTTTCTCGAAGCATTAAGACGGTTTAATAGCAGAGGGGTCTCAGACGTCACACGCAGCTCAGATCAGTTGTTCGCCTCTGTGTTGACCTTCGAGGAGTCACAACAGAGACGAGATGCAAATGTGCCAGTTGTCTTGTTGCTGCTCTGATATGATAATAGTCTCAGATTTAGACCTTGAGTGATAATTTGCATGCTTGAAAGATGCAGCAGCGGACACGTCTTTGGTTTTGTGTTAAACATTTTTGTCTGCGATGTAAACTGTTTCAAAAAACAAAACTCCAAAATAAAACTAAATACTTGATGTACTCTCCACTAACGCAGGAATAAATAATTTTCACTTTTAAACATGTTTAAATAATTAAGTCACAAGAATAAGTTGTTTGTTTTAAAACACCAGTCAAGGCTACCGTTTCACATCCCTGGGTTATGTTTGACTACTGTTTTTTTTTTTTGATGTTTAATGTAAATGAAGCTTGTTAAATGGGAAGCGCAGAGAGATAATCATTTGTTTTCTTTTCTTTCTTCTTTTTTTTGTCAGACTGGCATTTACTGTAATGATTGGCATTTGGTCTTATGCATCAGTGATCCGCAGCGCTGTGTTGTCTTCAGCGGGTTATTATCATATTCTTCCCTCTGATGACTTTTGCTCGGGAATACATTGTCGTCTGACCCTTATTTTAGATTTGCAGAAAACTGTATGAAACTCGGGGGGAGTGGAACAACCAAATGGGGAATTAATGGGGATTTGCCAAAAATGTCAGATCAACTCGTCAGCAACAGGCACGGCAGAATTCATTTTCCTCTGCAGGCTTCGTCTCATAGCAGGCATAAACTGTGAAATTATTCTTCTCTGGAAACTAAGGACTTTTTTTTGACAAAAAGTAATTTAAAGAAAAAAAGATGGTAGGTGTTGCAGTCAATTGTCTGCCTGGAATCTCTCCAGACACCCTCAAATTAACACTTTTCACATCTGTCAAACCTCTGACCTTATAGCTTGAAGATTGTGTCCCATGAGGTGCAGATGGAGACAAATGCCTGGCAGAACTTATGGGGTTCAACTAAAAAGAGATTCACACAATAAACTGTAAGATTATTATATATTTAACTTTATAACCTATTTGGCAATGAGTCTTGAACATCACCTCCAGTTTTGGACCCATTGTCCTTTGTAGTAATCTTCAACTTCAGGCGCACTGGATGGTTTTCCAGTATGACAGGGTGGTAAAAGTCATACTACAATATCTAAATCGGATATACGTCCACACTTTGGCTAGGCCACTCCAAAACTCAATTTTGTTTAATATTCAGAATTTTTTGTAGTGGTCCAGGTGCTTTCTGTATTTATTCAGGATCTTTATACTAAATAAAATATATTACATTATTTGACACATAAATGGGAATTGTTTTCAGTACAGTATGTATAATTTTGACCCTTCGCATATTACAATAACACAAAACTCATACACCCAATTTTAAAACAAACAACAAAAACCATTAAAGAAATATTACATAGTTCACATTAGGCCTTATTTGTGTGAAGGTCACATTAAGTTCACAAAGCATGGGATGTGCTGTGGTGGCGCAGGGGTTAAGCACAACCCACATAAGGAGGCCTTAGTCCTCGACGCGGCTGTCACAGGTTCGATTCCCGGCCTGGCGACCTTTGCCGCATGTCTTCCCCCTTCTCTCATTACCCACTTTCCTGTCAATTAGCTATCAAATAAAGGCCAGTAGAGCCAATAGCACCTTTTTTAAAAAAAAAAGTTCACAAAGCATTTTAGTTTCATCCTAAAATTTTGCCTGAAAGGCAAATATCCCTAACTTTTTTGTGAAATCTTTATATTTTGTTGCCACAGAACACATATGCTAAAAGTCCAGCTACTTTTATCTGTAACGTGCTGTTCCACTATCTTCCAGGTCATCAACAGTGCATCCAGTACACAACTAGTGAGAACATCAGGAACTCTGGCGAAATATTTAATTGTCTTCAATAAGGACGATTGTAAAAATTTCCAGATTCTCCAGCGGACGCAATACTGGACAGGAAACATTGTTTACTGTTTGATGCTGCCAGAAATAATGTGCCATCTCTTTCAGAGCAAGTGTAGTTTCACCAAAATTAAAATAAATAAATAAATTAATTAATTAATTAATTAACAGAGAAAGTAGAAGTTATACACTAGCTCCTATTTCACCAGAGATTTAATTTGAGAAGTTTTGCCCTTTGGAGCTATTACTCATCAGATAACAAGGCAATAATGATTACGCGATGCCTCGTATATGAAAACTTAGTAGAACAGTCATTACAGGACACTGACACTAACCAACAAGATGACCGACAGTTTTATTCTTAGTGTTTCTGCCAAGCTAGAAATGCTACTTCAAAAAAAAGCTTCTTTTTTAATGAATTTTCACTGCTGAGCTTCTTTTTTCCACTGGTGAAATGATGGTAGTTGCTTCATGTAATTCCTGGATTCCTTCTTACAAGACAGGGTCTGTATTGACAGATCCTGTCTTTATCTAATAGTTCATATCCTCATAAATTAAGAGATAAACTGCTTCAGTTATTGTATTCTGTTCTAAAGCTTCCTTGTGGTTTGGTCCTTTAAGGTTTCTCAGTAAGTTTAGGTTTGGAACTTTTCCATGTGGATGACATCTTAAGATTTACTGGGAAAACTTTGAGTGAGACTTATATCAGTACTTCTTTTGGGAACTATAGGATTGGTCCTTGTACTAAAAATAACAATAAATATACGTAATGGTTACTTAATTAGGTTCCCCTGTTCAAAATCAGATAATCACATACCAGCAATTGTCTTCAATAAGGACAATTATTGACAACTGCATTTAGTGCATTTAGGCCCTATTGAGAGGGTAAAATCACTTGGTGAACATTAGATCCTTCCTACCCACAACCATCAGCATCTACAACACCTTGCTGAAGAAAATAGTGCACTATAAGTTACAACATTTAATTTCCCTCTGCAACAAATAAAATATGATTATTATTATAATTATTATTATTATTAGCCGTGACTGATTAACTTTGAAAGTTTTGATCCATTCTGCTTTGCATCACTGATTCTGACCATTGAGTAGCGTTAAATTTTTTAACTAGTTAAAATCTGTATAATTAACTAATGGAAATGAGTGCATTAAAGTTCCATCCCTAATGCACTCACAACATGAAAAAATATGGATGTTTTCCTTCAGCTACCTGAATCCACAACATTTCAATAATGTGCCTTTAGGTGTCTGTTGATTTAAATTTTCAAACTCCAGTTACTGTTCCTGCTTTTGAGTATTTCTATAATGTATCATCTTGTTATGTTTTATGGATAAGTAAAAGTCACTACTGATTTCCATCTCAAAACTACACAGGTTATTGGTATGAATATATATTTTTAGCAGGGCGCCAGGGATAATTTAGATTGACCACCACATTCAGCCTGATAAAATGCTTAAAGCACTTTAAGTAGTGTAGACATTGTGCATGTCTGTGTGATTTAGTTTTTATTCACCACCCTGTAAAATAATTATGTTCCACAGCAACTTAACATTTAGTCTAATTATTTCAGTTCATTACCTTCTGCTATTATGACTTTTAATAACAAAACAAACTATGATAATTAAGTTAACATGGTTCATTTATGCTGAAGAGAAGCCGAATATATATATATATATATTTATTTATTATTATTATTTTGTCTGACAGTTACAACAAATATCCAAATAAATGCAGAATAGAATGTTTAATAAACTAAGGTAAGAGATTAAAAATAAACATTCGAAAAGTAATTATTTCGAATGGATAAAACTTTCTTGAAATTTTAAACCTGATAAGGCATGATAGTATAGCAAATTAATTGCTCTAATTTTTATTTGCATCTCAGCTGTTGTTAAACAAACACAAGTACACGCAGCCAAACTTGCTTTCACCAGGTAATTATCTGCTAAGACACAAGTACAGTATTAATAAAACTGTAAATTGTATTCAACCAAACCTTTCTAATGACAACTTATTTTGTTTGCTGGATTTCAAAGGAACCCACTTGTCGTGTGCTTATTGTGTTACAAATCTGGACCAAAGGTTAGAGCCTATTGTGTCAATACACTATCAAAGAAAAAAAAAAGGAAACTCCAGACTTTGCTCTCTCTGATGTATCTCCCCTTACTGGAGATTTCATATCCTCAGGCTCCAGACAGACCAGCTTGTTAAGTTAATGAGTTGTGTACTCTGCGTTGCAAATTAGATTGCTGATATCTCTTTGTGTGTCCAATGACAATAAATCTGGCCAGTCAGCTGGGTGTGTTGTGTTGGAGTTTGAACTCTGGACCTAAGCAGAGGAGCTGAGAAATATAGTGGGGAATCTTTAGAGGAACAGAAAGCTTGGATTTAAATGAAAGCAGCGAAGAAGTGTGGATATTTTTGACTGGGATTAGATAGTTTTGGAGATTTCACCCAAACATGGCATCAACGGAGTACTACCCAGAGCAGGTATGCAAACATGTTGCTTTTGTACTATATTTGGTCAGATAAAGGTTGTTATTTAAAAAGGAAATTGAAATGCCCCACAAAGGAAAGCTCAAGCTCGAAGGGAGATCGAACTTTAACCTAAAACTGAAAAACATCTTCAGTTTTCCAAGTAATATCTATCAAATAATTTCATCAAAGAGATTCATAGATAAATTTACACAGCTGTGGAATGATAGATTCATTATTGCTTCTATAAATACAAGCTGACAAAAGCCAAACAATACAAAATGTCCTGAAATGTTTAATTGCAGGGTGCTGACTGCTCAGAGCTGCTCGACTGGCTGTTTGATAAAAATGACGGAATCCTGCGTCATGAGGAAATGGGACAGCATGGCATCCCTCCCAGGATGCCATTTCAGGAGCCAAATGTTTGTGAGGCTGTTACATCTCTAATTAACTCTGTCTACAAAAAAAAAAAAGAAAAAGAAAAAAAAACACGTTTCCATCTTCATATGCTGCCCAGATTTTGCCTTTAATACATTGCCTCATCTCTCTGTGTTATGTTGCCACAAGGACTGCCTAATGCTAGCAGTTGGTTTTTATTATGCTTTTTCTTTTCTTTTTTTTTTACCAAACAGATGCCACAGCCAGCTGAACAGGCGGACGCTGACTTTCTCAACGCCCTTCTGAGCGGCAGCGATTCTGTGTCAGCCTCGCCTCTGTGGTCCCCATCGCCTAGCGACAGTGGGATCAGTGAGGACCCTCCATCGGACCAGATGGATAGTCCTCAGCGCCCTGAAAGCCCTCCAGACGCACACTTTTTTGGAGCAGGACTGCAAGCCAAAGCAGTCCTAGAAGCAAATGTTTCCTCTGATCCAAGTAATTTTTGAATTCATGTTGATATGTTTTATACAATTTGTTTAGTCTTTTTGTCAATCTTTGTCTCTGAAACACCACTAAATTCAAGAAGGATATCTTCAGTAAATGAATTTCCTCTCACCGACAGCTAAAAAAAATTTTTGAGGACACTCTCCATTTTCATTGGCACCTCTGTTAAAAACGTAGAAATGATGTTAACTGAGTTCTTCCTTTATTGCAGTTAAATAATCTCAACAACAAAAGAAACATTGCAATTCTGTATCAGTGAGCTTTAAAGGTTTTTATTTGTTGCTTAGCATCTTCTTCACTGTGCATGATGGCAAAATAAGCATGGATGCACAACTGTTGCTTTCTACAGTCAGAGCAACAATTGCTGCTCTGACTGTAGATGAGAACAAAATGAAAAAAGTAGCCATATTGTAACTGAAACAGACACTAGTGCAGCATTATGTTAAAATAGGAAGTTGTGAATTACCAAATAAAGCTCACTTAAAACAATCTTAAGTATCCCTTAAAAGGGCTGAAATTGGCCTTCTGGCAATGTCCATACATTTGTCATAAGATTTACGTCAGTGATTGCCAAAGCTCCAGGTGAGCACTGGTAAATTGGGAAGGATGTCCAGGAATGACCGAGGAACCACCAAGTTCCAGCATATCATAAACTCCAAATGCTCTTTACCACATAGACAAAAGAATCCCCTCAGCACCTTTCAGCTTGACTGAAATTTGCACCTTTCAAGGAAAATACCTCTAAGAGACAACTTTTATGGTCAGAGAAGATGGAAATTGAGATAGTTGTCCAAGGTGACCATAAGAATGTTTGGAGGAGTCAAAATGAGACTTGACACCTCTGAAAACTAATAACAGAACAGCTTAAATGAATCTGACACTGATATCACTTCTTAGATTCATCTTTTTTATATCACAAAAATATAAACACTAACAACTAAAATATTGCGCAGTAGTTGACAACTTATCTGGGATAAGTAGGTATTCTGGACCAATGGAATAAAATAGCGCATATTTCAAGCATTAAAGGTAATTTGTAACCCACTTATTGTTTAACCCAGAAAGACAAAACTACAGGGTGTGTGTCCTTTTTTATGCATTTTTTTAACACCTTATTTTCTTGTCTCTTTGATGTCTGATCAATGTTTGTCTCTCTGTGTGGGCGCAGATGGCTGGGAGCTCGGCTTTCCAATGGGGAGAGCAAGAATCTCGCAGTATCTATCAGATGCACAGCAACCACCGCTGTCGTCTGGCTTCCCCCTGACTGTCAAGGATCTGCTGCTGTCTGGCACACCAGAGCCGGTAGGTGCAACCCCGGGTCTGTTTGACAGAGTCAGTGGAGTTGGTACAGATGGTACGGTGGGGTGGGGCATTAAATCGCTGTTTGATTCTGACCTTGTCTAGGTTTTCTTCTGCATGATTGTGTACTTCAGCGGAAACAACCAAGGAACACACATCATTCCCATAGAAAGGCCTTTGGAATGCAAATTAGATCCCTGTTTTTATTCATTTTTTGTTGCTATTTTTGGAAGGATCTGCTGAATATGCAGCAAACACAGGGGCTGTTTTCAGAGGGGAGTTGTAACCCAAAGCTCTAAGTTAGCATTGTGTGGAGGTCGATCTTCTCCTTGAGCCTCCTGAACGTGACAATTCCCTCATGATTCGGCCTCATTTATTTGAGGAAACTTTTGCAGTTATGAAAAATCAGCCGAGCAGGTTTTTATAGAGGCAACGGTTTTGTCGAGCCGCCGTCACATATTTCACTCATTTCTTGTTAGCATCACTGAGCAGAGATCGACACAGACAGAATACCTGTTTGCAAATCTGGAAGGTGTTCAGAGGAATGGATTTCAGCTCATTCTGCACATTGATCTCGTCTTCCCACCCCAATTTAATAAGATGAAGGAGAGAGTGGCAGAATCCAGCTCAGATTCTCACACCATAATTGCTTTGAAGTGGCCATGAAATGAGGGTGATGAAAGTGGCCTGATAGTCTGCACTCATTAAACTACTTCCTGTGAGCCTCTAGCGAGAGGGATAGGTTCTGCAGACGGTGGGAGAAATGTAATCCAGCAGCAATTGTGATATTTATAACTTTTTTTTCCTTGTGTTTTTATTAATTTTTACTGCCATCAGCCCCCGCAGCCAACCCAAAAGTCCATCCAAGAACTGATTCTCAACGATGATGAAAAGAAGCTTTTAGCCAAGGAGGGGGTCACCCTGCCCACCCAGCTGCCGCTCACAAAGGTAAATTGCTATGAGTTACTTCACTCTGAGCCCAGCCTGCTTACGCCTGAAAATGTAAATATTGTGTCCTCTGTCAATCAGTATGAGGAAAGGATTCTGAAGAAAATACGCAGAAAGATTCGTAATAAGCAGTCTGCCCAGGAGAGCAGGAAGAAGAAGAAGGAGTATATTGATGGGCTGGAGAGCCGGTGAGGCGCCGAGTTACACTCTAGCAGCAACATGAATGACGATGAGTTCTTTTGCTTGACGTTTTTTAATCTTAATAAAATAAAATGCCATTTCTGAAATTATTACATAATTCCTTTATTATATTTGTATCACGTCTTAAAAGATTTTGTCTGTCTGTTTTTACTTAACACAAATGTTGCATCATCATCATCATCATCATCATCATCAGCTCGGTTTGATGCTGACTTTTTCCCACAGAAAAATCTCTGTGTTACCCTTTAATACAGACAAACTAGACCTCTATAGCGCTTCTTCGCCAAACTTCAAGGCTAAATTAAATGCAAAACATGACAGTAGGCTTGGACCTATTACAACTCACTGCAGACCATATCAAGTAAAGAGCAATAAGTTACAAGTTGAAGAGTTCAGGTCGAGTCTGGCAAGAAGGTTTCGATGGTTGCTTTGAAGGATTCAAACGGAGAACAGCTAGAGGACAACTGCTGTTTAGCATTTTCTCAAGAATTATTCACAGATATTTCCCGAATCAATCAGCTTTGAGCTCATGAAGCTCACTGTGAACAGTCAGACTGATGTGACAAAGCACGTCAGTCAAACTCCAGTACGTTGAAACATGCATCCTAAATCAGGATGCGATTTAGCATTTCAACAGCTGTCTAGCTTGTCTGTAAAAATGGAGGGAATTCATTTCAAGAATTTAAATCTGTTCCACTGCCACACACTTATTGGTAAAAATGTGTAAAAGGAAAAGTTCAAATGCTTTTTTGTTGTTGTTTTGTTTTGGCCTTTGATTTGTGTACATTTACTCTGTTAGGAAGAAAATCCCAGGTTAGAAAATAATAATTTTAAGCAAAATCACTGAAGGCACACTTGATATGCCTGGGGAATAAATATCACACAAAGAAGCCCGTTTCTCTTTACAGACAACTGGAATGGGAGAAAACATGAAAACTAACCTTTAGAATAACTTATTTCTATTATTTTCATCAGCTTAGGAAAACACTAAAAATGATTAGACATCGCTGGCCCGTTGTAGGTGTCAGGAACAATTTCTAAAATACAAGACTTGACGATAACCCAGTGAGATTATTGTTTATGAAAGGAAAATGTCTCCAAATCTCAATGTTATTTTGGAAAATTTGACTAGATTTAAATGCACGGAGTTCTTCTGTATTTTTTTTTTTCTCAAAATGACCTGTCATATTGTTTCCGTTCATTTTTCCCTCCAGCATGGGTGCTTGCAGTGCCCACAACCATGAGTTGCAAAGAAAGGTTTCCCAGCTGGAAAAATGCAACATGTGAGTGTTTTTTTAAATTGAACTTCTTTTTTCCAGGACTTTCTTCTGCTGCAATTTGTTAGGACATTTGATTTCTCCGACTCTGAAAATACTTTCTCTCTTTCTGCTTACATTCTCTTTCTGTGAAACCTTTTTCTCTCTCTCTCTCTGTTCTCTTTGGGTTTCCTTTTTCCTTCTATCTTTCTGTAGGTCTCTAATGGAGCAGCTTCGCAGGCTGCAAGCTCTGGTCATGAACTCATCCAACAAGCCAGTCCAGACTGGGACATGTGTACTGGTATGCCTTTTGTCTAAACTGGCAAGCATACATGTTCATAGCAAAAACATGTGAACTGAAAAACAACTGTTCCGTTTGAAGGAAAATGCACCATATGAGCAAAAGTCAATTTGCCCTCAATAGTGAAATAGGTCTCCACTTACAGAACGCTTGCACTGCTGAAAAACTACATCACACAAAAGAAAACACGTACAGTATTATTCTCTCCAAAGCAGAAAAAAACCCAGCATCATTTTCTATCTCTGTGTTCTTGTTTTCCTTTTAACTGTCCAGGTGCTCCTGCTGTCCTTCTGTTTGATCCTGTTCCCCAGTCTCAAGCCTTTCTCTGATTCAAAGGTCAGACAAAGTGACTTCAGTCCAGTCAGAAGTGAGTTTAACAATCCGGCACGTTCCAATCACAGCAGAGGAAATTGTTAAAGCCACAGGCCAAACCTGTGGCTGGAAACGGTTGTTACCCTCAGAGCTTCAAATCTGCCTCTTTATCTGTAAATGTTGCTGTTTACTTGAAAATGTACGTACATAACAAAAAGGCATGCTCTATTACAACTTTCAAAGTTAGTCATACCTCCTGAACTTTCTTACATTTCTTCACATTACAACCAAAAAGTTCAATGAATTTTACATGTACTTTGTTAAATTTTGAAGAGGGAAGAACATTACACTTGGTTATGCATTGGAACAATTTCTTCATAAATAAAATCTAAAATGCATTACCATTGTACTGTTCAAACCATCATTTGAAAATACAAAGAGTACAGAAGAAACCTGGAAACAAAAGAAACAGACAGGTTTAGTAAGGACTGCATTATTCAGAGAAGCGGCCAAAAACCACATAGTAACTCTAGAGAAGTTGAAGGGATTGACAGCTGAGGTGGAAAGAACTTGTTGCAAAGACATTGTTCAGCCGTGAATTTCACAAATCTGGCCATTATAAGAAAGTGTCTGTATGAAAACCATTACAGAAGGAATGATATTAGAAGTACTAAACCTGCAGATTTCATAGATGAGGGAACACTGGATCTGTAAAACATGAATATGAGTAAAACCATGCAGGGTGTGCACAGCAGCCAGCCAGTTCCTGTCCTGGAGGTGACAGATTGCTCACTATTTTTCCTAATGGAAATTTTCTTAAATGTGGCTACAATGAGATATGTTCACTTCAAGTAGACCAGGTTAAAAACAGTTTCAAGTTCAGTTAACAAATAACGTCATGGCCAAACATGAGGGGGCTCATGTGTATGAATTTTGTGCATAACGCTGCTGGTGCATAAAGCTTGAGATGAATGAGAGTAACAGCAGCTGGACCTTATAGAGTTTAGTATTTCATGGAGGAAAGAGCTCTAACAAAAGAGAGGCAGGGTAAAAAGGATCAGACTTGATTTTCCTTACCATCTTTTTCACTCTGGAATTTTTTTTTATTATTATTTATTTTTTAACTGTGCTTTCAGAATCTGTTACAGTAGAAAGTCTTAAAACTTTTAAAGTCTTTGATGTCTCAGGATGGAGTTTTACATGCTCGCAACTTTGCGCCAAGGCAAACGCGCTCACACGCCTGTTAACCACAGTCCGCGGTTATAAAAGTATAATAACAAGCAGAGCCCCAAAGAGGCTTAACCTTATTTATTTTTTTCCTCTGTCTTCTCTTCCTCCAGTCCAGTCACGGTCCCTACAGAACCTCCAGGCTTCCCGTGTGATGCGTGTTATCGACCCGTCTTTCCCCTCTGAGGATGAATCAGACCCACTGAACCAGCATTTCCCTGAGGATCAGGGATTGGAAGACATCACAGACCTGATGATGAAGAAGCTGCCGGAAAAACAGGAACAGCCCGGCTTGGACTCTGTGTCTCTGAATAGCAGTCAGGAAGATGGAGGCAGTCATTTCCATGTAGACCCAATTACCGGCCACATTGCTACTGTGACTCTGAATCCCCATCGCACCACTGGGCTACAACCACATGCTGACGACATGTAAGAAATTATAAAATCTGCCCTGATTAAATCAGTCCTGCTAATAATAAGGGAGAGAATTATCATGGACTTTTGTTTACACAGACGGGGAAATTTAATTTTGATCCTTCCTGTTTTACCCTTGAAACATACAGTGGTTCTCAAAAGTCATCTCACCCGTAAAACTCCTAAAACATTGTTGACGGATTGATTCGAGCTAAGGGAGTTGTAGCGTCATGCTGTAGGATTACTTCTTTACCATTAGCATGAACAGCTCCAAATACTGTGTTTACCTTCTGGTGCCAGGATGAAATGAATGGCTTTAGTGTAAAAATGTCAGGTCCAGAAACGCAGAGCTACACCTGACAGAAACTCTGTGGGGTCGTTGAACAGGTGTTGCGGACAAAAGAAGTCCTACAATTCAATAGATTTAGAGAACTTTGCAAGGTAGAGTGGACTAGTATTGCCACATCAAGATGTATCAAGGCAATGGACCGTAGAAGACCGAATGCTGAAATTCTGAGTTCAGCTTCAAGGATTAGTTTGAAGGTTTTCTCATTCAAGCAGTCTAGTTGCTGAAAATGTTTAGATTTTTTTTTTCTTTTGGCCTCATCCTTTTACTTAAAAAAAGACATTTGAACTGGGGTGCCTAAGACTTTTTATATCCACTGTATTTAGTATGTGCTTTTTTTTTTTTCTTATTTGTCTTATTTTTTTATTTGAAAGAGGATGTTAATCTTACATGGATGTGATTGATATGACTCACTTATGTCTTTGATAAACACTTCAGCATGAATACGTCTCAGTAAATGAACAAGTGTAACCACGTGGTTTTGTAAAATATTGATTCAAACAGCTAATTATTTTTGAAGTTAAGGGTCAATTTTGTTATCTGTTTGTTAAAAAATAGATAGCAACAGTTTAGATTCAGCTGTGAGGGAATTTGCATCAGATTAGAAGCGGAAAAGCAATGTGAATGTTTTGAAACGCTCTGATGAAAGTTTGTTTTGTTAATTAAAAGTCGCTCTGAGTATGCGGTGCTATATTTCTCTCTGTCATGTCGGAGTTCTGCCTTTAAAGGATTTTATTTCTAGACAGGCAATCACTTAAAGGGCAAACCCGGACAGGATGAGTGGGAGAGAAGGACAGAAAACTGGGCCAAAGGTGGGACTGGTGACCTCTTATCTAATGAGTCAGACTTTGCACTCCCAGAGTGATATGTTGACATATTTACTTTTTGGAGGAAGGTGGTTTCCAGGGCTTCCACATATAATCTGACCTGTCTTTGCTAACCACACAGTGATGGGATGAAAGAGTTCTTCCCTTCACTGTCACTTTGGTCACAATTCAATATGACACACTGACATTTTCAGCATCTGGGTTGACCGAGCTTCAAGGAGCAAGCCGATGTTTAATCTATGGCTCAAGTTGTCCACTGTGTAAGCTGTACATGCTACTGAATTAAATGAATTCAGGTAGATCCAGTCTGATGATTTGCATTTTAATAAATAAAGGAGTTGACAGTCTTCATGATACATAAAGAAGGACAAAATTATACTAAAGATAAAATGAATAAAATCATTTCAGATCTTCTTGACATCCATCATAGTCTAAATTTAGATTTTACTGATAAATGTCATGACACCGAGGTCGATGAGCTGTGAGCATGCAAATAAAAAGTCCATATTAACTGTATACACCTACTTGGTAATAAAACACCTGTTCATCATACAGTGTCTTGCAAAGGTGTTATACCCTTAATTTGTAACAGATTTCAATGTAGTTTAATGTGATACACCAGCACCAGGTTTCACAAAAGTGCAAAGTCAAAGTAAAATGACTCAACATTTCAACATTTTTTACAAAGAAAAATCGAAAAAGTGTGGCATGCATTCATGTTTAACTTTCTGTACTTTAATACCCCTAATATAATCCAATGCAAATGGCTCAACTTGCTACAAAACTGAGTAAAACTAGTGCAGCTTGGTCTTAGTAGAAATACAATTGTTCTGTGAATTCTTCAGAGGTTTGGTAGAAAACTTTGGTGAACACTGTTCAGTCTGCTATTTGAAAATAAGAGCATGTTGGGTATATTTTATCCAACAGCTAACTTTGCCAGCTTTGACATTGCCTGCAGTGTAAACATACATCTGAACATGGCTGTTAATGTTAATTCAACATTTGGAAGCGTCTGTATGGTTTGGGCTTAACCTGCTCAAGATCAGAATAATTAGCAAGGTAATTGGCTCCTCTATTTTTCATATACAACACTTTGTCAACCATGGATCAGACATCAGATTGTTAGGATACAGAGAACTGGTCAGTATTGATAAGATAGTAGATTACAGGATAATACTAAGAAAACCAGTTAAGAGACAGAAAAACATAGAGATTACTGCAAAAATTCACATTCTAGGAGAGAAGCAAATGTAAACACACAGTAAGAGCTTAGAATGAATGGTTTATAAAAACATAATTTTCTGTTGAAGTGTTATGCCAGAAGTATATGAACCCTAATAAGCTGTAGTTACCTGGTAATAACTCTAGAAAATGGCCACCCAAAATCTAAACATGTGTGCAATGCACTTCTTTACTTCCAACCTAAACAATTACTTCCTTTCCACCCACTTGTTAGCATTGCAGATGCGTTCACATACGCCACAAAAATATTCATTATGACAAACAGACAGGGAGCCTCATCAGCTATTCCAGGCATACAACAAACAAAACACTTTGATTTCCACAACAGACTCTTTGCACCATGTCCTGCTGCCGTACGTGTTACCCAAGAGCCAGGAGTGAATATTCCCTGTTGTCAGAACAAACCTCCAGCAGAGAGTCTCCTGCTGGGAAGCCAGTGAGTGAACCGCAACTGCAGAGCATGTCTGGATTTAATTCCTGGCCCATTTACCAGGAAATCTCTGGTGTCTTTCCTGCGATAATGTAGCATATAATTGGTGTTGTGACACATATTTAAAGAAAAACAAAAAGTGTGAGCTGTGTTTGACATCACCAAGTTGAATCAATTGACAAAAATTGAGAGATTATTGATTACTTAATTCACAGCCTTAAAACTTTGGCCCTCTTACGAGTTCAAATGGGTTCTCAGTCTATCCATGTGGATTAAGAAAACTTCCTCTTGTTATTATTTCGCAAATCTCAATCTCGTTGTAATCTGTTGATGACAATGACAAATAAATCTTATCTTATCTATTTCTCTCTTCTTGTTATTCTTCATGTTGCAGGTGTCATTGACATGTGAGTGTCAGTAAGTCAGTCAGACATATTGGTTTAAGGTCTGACTGATGAATCATCTCAAGGTTTTCATACCTTCCTCCATTGTCATGTAATTTTTGTTTTTGTTTTTTGGCTGACATTCAACACCACTTTGCCTCAGATGCCATTCAAATAAATGGTTCTTCTATTCTACTGACTATTCTCACAGTAAAAAATACTTCAGTTTAAACCACAGTGATGAGAAGTGATAAGCAATTATTGTGCTTGCTGACTCGTTCTCTCTCTCTCGGCTCTCCCTCTTTTGCTTTACTCTTCCCTGCTTGGTCTTTAATCAGGGTGAATGTCTCTCCGCCAATTGCTTTTCTAATCAGGACCCTGAACCACCTCTTTGATTAGTGATGGTTCAGGGTAGCCGAGAGGGATCCCGCTGAGATCGGATAGTCATGAGTGAACGTTGGGGTCACCCCAATGCCAATCAAAGCGATCCCTAATCTTCTTTTTTTTAATCTACAAATTGACTTTTTTGTTGTCATGCTGCAGCTCTGAAATAGACTGGGATTTTTCTGAGGACAGAGAAACTTTCATATTTACCAAATTTTTATTTATGCTATAAAGAGAGAAGAAGGGAGATGAAACCACTAAGCATCTCTATTACACATTTTTTTGTAAACTTTTTTTTTTGTTTTCCAGGAGTCTGAAACATTTTAAAGTTAAACTTATTCTACCATCTCTTTAATTGGCCAAGAGAAGAGGATCCGATCCACTAACAGTTCGCACATTCAGGCATGCAAATTAATCTTAACTCACATTTATATTTCACATAAAAAAAGAGTCAAGGATCAAAAGCGTTTCTTAATGAAGCTCTGTGAAGAATGCTTGATTGCACATTGGGCTGAGGGAGCTCATTGCATGCATAAGTAGCACTAAAATAGACAGTAGTTTAACTCAACACTATAGAAGAAATACAAAGATTTCAGAGGACAATCTATTGTCAAAGTTGAGAAGCCTCATTTATGTGGGGTAATTTATGGTCAACTTTGTCTTTGTTCTGCCCTACACCTAAACTTTAGGTGGTGTCGTCTGTATCCATGGAGCGTCTTCGAGCCCTGCAGCTGTTCACTGAGAAATGTTCCCACCTCAGACGGGCCATTGTTACGCCTGCATAGCCGCGTGTGTTTTATGTTCCTTCTCAAAATGCTTGGATGATTATCAGTATTATACAGGCTCAATCCAGCTATGAAATAAAACTTAGTCAGTTCTGACACATAACTGCTTAACTGCACCTTCATCAATGCTATAATGTTGTAAGGTGAACAAATATTATGCTGTAACAAAAATAGGCATGATGTCAGGATGTAAAAAGTATAGTTCTAAGAATACAATTTTCAAAATTGTACAACATATCACATTGATAGAGGATATTATTTATGTTGCCAATTTTTTCATTGTATGGTGATATACGTTTATTTTAATAGTAAGACATTTATAACGTTCAAAGGTGAAAAGTCATTGTGACAACATAATAGTATATTGTTACATTGAGTTAAGTTTTCACATTGCCTGTGTTTTCAGTGGATCTGTATCAATAGTAACTGAAAACCATCATCAGAAATGTGCAGACAGTTTGTGAACCATTTATTCTACAAATCTTAGGGGACAGAAGTTGTAATTGCACATAATCTTGGTGAGCTATAGACTAGACTAGAAACATAAAATCTGTCTGCACTTTAAGACAAAATGAACATATTTACAGGTGATAATAGGCAGGCAAGTTGACTTAAAAAAAATCAAAGAGGATATTTTTCTCACTGTCTAATGAAAATTAAACACACTACATATTTTTCAAACTCTGTTAGTTAAAATCTCTCATACATGTTTTTCATTGGCAAATGCCAGAAAAAGCAGAGATTTATTTGTAGCTTCTGAAAAATCAAAAGTTTAAGAACAATTCCCTAGTATTTGGTAGAGTCGACTAACTTGGTTCAAATGGTTTACTGGAGGTTTAATACAAAAGAATTTAAAAACTTTTAAAAAGAAGAAACTGGAGAAAAAGCAACAGCATCATCTATCAGAGAATGACAGGAACTGAGGCACGTTAAACACTAGAGGGTATGATTACCCCAGTGGACACAGATGAGTTTATTTAGCAGAATGAATGTCAGCTGTGAGTGGAACATGCAAAGATAACCAAGGTCAAACTGAGGAATTAGGAGAAAATCATTGAGAGTTCACAGGGAACTACAGAAGTGAAGACACACAGGGGAATAGAATACAAAGCAGTAACAGGGCATGACCTAAATAAATAGTTAATCCACAGCTAGCAAAGAACTGCAGAAAAAGGAGAAACGTCAAACATTTTTTAAATACACGAAGGTCAAAAAAGAACCAGGAACTAAGATTTCCAAAGAACCTCCATAACTAAATAGTGCGACATAGAAAAGAAAACAAACACAAATACAGAACAAAAGCAGGGGGCGTCTTGAAACTGAAAACTAAAAAGGAAAGCAGAGAGTGACCAACACCAAAATAAAGCTAGACACAAAACCAAAGTCCTACAGATTACAACACTGGCTACAAGCTTCTCACAATAGTTGGAATTTGGCCCACTGATCCAAACAGAACTGGTGTAACTAGGTCATGTTTACAGGCCTTCTTGATCACAGCAGTACTTTTTTGTAAAGTACACCAATGAATCCTGTAGCGAAAAATTCACAAACCATGATGATGTACGTCTCAGATGAGATGGTGTTCTAAGACTTCCTGCTTTAAAATTCAAATGTAACAAAGGTCATTATGGCTGAACACTTGGATTTTTATTTCATCACACCTGCAGGGAAAAATAAAAGAACACTTTTCCCATCAGTGCAGGTGCAAAGTGTTATCTGTTTTTTTTTTTTTTTGGTTTTGTTTTGCTTTTTGGGCAATGGCTTCTTCCTCACTGAGTGACTTTTCAATTCACATGGGACTTGTTTCACTGTGGATAATTTCACTCTCTTGCAAAGGAAAAGAGCATCACAAAATTCCATTTTTAATAAACCATTTCTGTTTCCAATTACTTTTTCTGCAATATGCTCATTTCCACCTCTGCTGCCCAGCTCAGGATATTGTCATCGACATTTTCCGTAGGCAGATTGTCTTAAAATGAAGGTTTCCATGTTCACCGTGAAGCTGGAGGAGATAATGTCATTAATCAAGTAGATACTTTATAAAAGTTGACTCCTAATGCAATCTCCTTATAAACAATGACTGCTAAGCAGCTTTAAGGTTGAAGAAATGAGGCGATAAGAATGCATATCCACCCCATCCGAGTGAATTTATGCATTGCGTAACCTAATATATGTACATTTTAAGTATTCCGAAACTCTTTAGAAATAAGGAAATGAGTCTGACCTTTTGACCATTGATCATGTATTGTTTGATCAGCTTGATCAATTGGATGGAAAACTGCAAGAATTTAATTAAACGTTCATCTTAATGATCAAATCAATGGGGGGAATAAGAACAAAGGTGGATGCTTTTTTTTTTTTTTTTTGAACTTTATTTATTTTTTTTTTTTTTACAACGCATGTTCAAGGTTACATTCTTCCGTCTCTTACTGACATTTGTCATCTGCATTACAACTTGGCAACAGAAGATGAGACAGTAGGTGTTCTTAACAAATGTAATAATGATTACAAAACAACAAAACAAAATCAACAGACAGATAACAGCAAAATAAAATAAATACAAAACATACGATTAAATCCTCCCTGAGTTAAAGTGGTTCCCACCATGGTATTTTAGACCGATCCAAGAAAAGGAATGGGAGAAATTTAGATGAAAAAGTGCCACCAGAAAACTTTTTAAGATTCTACACTTTTATTGGATCCCCGTGATTAGAGATAAAATCCCAGCACATAAACGGCTGTTATAAATCTTACTTAAATGTGTCTGACAGTGGAAGTCAAATTGCTGCAGACAAACAACTTTTTTGTAATACTTTGGTGCAATTAAGATAACTGAATGAACACTTGGCTGTGCTCTGAATGACTTTCTGCTTTACCTTGACTGACTGAAAGCAGAACTTCAAATAAGGACAAAACTATCGTGAGCCAACTGATTTATAATACAGGAAATTTAACAGTGATTATACGAGAAATATCATAAGTGACCGCATACATACCTATCCCTGACAAACTGTTGCTACAGACACTCCTTGTTAAATTTGACAGAATTAACCTTGACATAACATTTTCCTCGAGATTAAAATAGAAGCTCTTAAAACGTGAAATGTTTTAAAAGCTCGTGTTAACCTGGATAGTCATTTGAATGAGCCACAAAGGCACAGATGTTGTGGCAATGTCTGAATGTCACTACAATTACCGCTGCCTGTGATCACCATGTCAAAACTGCTTTCAGGGCAAGAGCACTGTCACCCTTCAGCAGAGCGAACAACTCACCATGAGGAGGAAACATTTAGAATCAGCTCTGGAGCCAGTCAGCTCAGCAACATGATCCCTGAATTTAGGTGCCTTGTAGAGTCAAGGCCACAAGCTGTAGACTGTGTTTTTTGCTGTAGCGTTGTTTTTCTATCATTTTGTCAGGTGTTACTATGGCATACTGAAGTTCACTAACAAACATTTCACTGCTATGAAAGGTTTGTGTGCATCAAGATTATACAGAATATAAAAACTCAACCTTTTTTGGTAATTTGCATTGGCATAATGGATATCACCTTCTGGAGTGAATCCCTACTGGTGGTGACCCATTTTTGCTTTGTGTTTGGAGGTTGTCAAAATGTTTTGTCCTCTTTTTGTTTGGTCACTTAGTAATAAAAACTAAAACCCTAACACCTAAGAGCCCTAACAAGTTGTTAATAAAAAATATTACTTGAACCTCAGTGTAGGAGGTGCTAGTAATTAATAAATTGTCTAGTAATATCAGTTCGGGGAAGCTTTTTATAATTATTAATTTAAAATAAACTGAAAAGAGGACATGTTTACACTTAGCTCAAAATATTGGTAAGAGACTGACGTGATTGTCTTGCAAAATAAGATTATTGTAAAACAAGTTGTTTTAAATGCAGAATTTAAAAACTGATCAACACCGGAACGTATGAAATGGACCCAAAAGGAGATTCTGCTTAGAACCTGATATAACCGTCCACCAGCTCTGGCCAGGAGGTAACCATGGATACCAAAAGTATGATTTAAAGCACTACTTTGTAAACCAGCCACTCTAAATTTACTATTTCAATCTGTATGACAGTGATATTAAGACTAACATTCATATAATAGTGGAGTTAATATTGTGAAGGAACTAGAACACAGAAAAAAAAATTCTTTTAAGAAATGTTCTAAAAATCATTTGATTTACTTCTCTGATAATTTTGTTTGAAATAGTATCAAGAAACAATTAGACAGTCCAATTAAATTCTCTGTGTTTTCTATTGGGTCAGAACACAGCATCTGCTTTCTGTATATTTATTTGCTATTACCAATCCAGAAATATCTGACCTATAAACAGATCGAAGGTTCTTTTGTGGATTTTAGTGACAGTTTTTGGTATGCTTTGAGTTTAATCATAGCGGAAAGAAAGTGAAATTACAAGCTAACAAACTCAACTGATTCACACGAGTAGGTCTGAAATCACTGTAAGATGATTTAATCCTCTGAATTTTGATGGAACTGCTCGAAGATAGCTCTTTTTCTGATTCAACGTGACTGTGCTCCAACTTCTGGAAAATTTGTGTACAATTTCCTACAAGAAAAATACTAAACCTTGTGGAAAAACCTTCCTAGAACAGTTGAAACCTGGTACAGCTGTAAATGACTGGCAAACAGCAATTCAAATCCTGTTGAAACAAATCGGAACATCACTCAAGTTTATATGTGTGAAAGCAGACAAGTGGCTACTTTAGGCAATGTAGGTTATAGCCTCTTTATTCCCTTTTAAGAAAGGATGTGCAGTAAGGAGGTCTCGTATATCAGATCTTGATTCTTGTGTAATTTAAAAGAGTAAGCATTATCTTAGTTCATTATACTTAGATGAAGCCTAGGCATGAATGCAGCAAGTGTTGCTGGAGGCGAGTGTCAAAAGGGAAACACACTTAAAACAGCAACACAGATGAAGGCTTTATTAATTGTGCCACTCCAGAACCTGATGCTCTGGAGTGCTGGAACTGAACCTTAATAAAAATAAAGCATGTGTCACAGAATTTCTTCCAGCCTTTACAGATACGTAGAGTATTTATACAAATACAGGCCTCAGCAAGGCATGTAACACCATCTGAAGAACATTTAAAGATAGAACTGTTATGGAGTCACATTAAACGGAGCTGTCGCCTTCGCTGAATTAAACAGGGCGAAGCAATTTGAGAAGCAAATCCAATTAAAGACACCTTAAAGGGTTTCGAACACACACACACACACGCGCACAACTTTGCAGAGGCAGAATTTGTAAATATGTGCATTTTAAATTGTTATTTAAGCGGGGGTGCCTTGCAGTTGTGGCTGGAGATGTTTGACAGCGAAATTGTGTACTTAAAGTACAGCCCACGTCAAATATTTGCCTAGCAGATGACAATCTGAAATTATTCCTATTTCTGCGGTGGAATACTAATCATTCCCAAGGTGATCCCGACTGCCCAAAGCCAGTTTGGCTGCTCTGAGTATTCAGCTGCTCCTTTTGCTGGACATTGAACAATTTCTTTTTTTACATTCAAATTTTCTCAGCGTTCTCTTACACATAAGCAGTTTACTTTCTGCTTTAAACTATTCCGTCATTCCGGGGTTGCAGCAATTGTGAGACCTATCAGCGTATAACACTTAAGGTGTAGAAGGGCTGATATTGAGCTCTATCCGATTTTTCTGCATTCTGCAAACTGATGCAGATGGGCTCGGGTTTAACCTGCGTATTGAATATTTATGCTCCGAGCAGGACCTGACCAAAAGCCCGTCTGTTTGCAGCCTCTCGGCTGCAGGTTCATTCTGGACAGCCAAAGCACCTCATTGTCATTTCAGCTGTTAGAACCCGCAGACATGTCAGCGCACACCAACTTATTCAAAGTCTTTGTTTCAAATAATTAGGTGCTTCCTCACAAACTTTTGTGTGTAGCTTATGTTAATTGCATGTGCTGGAGCAACAAAAACAAAACGCCGACATTTTCAAGCAACCTCTGTGAGGCGAAGCTGATGCTGTAAACAACTTTGCATTTTTCCAAAAGAGCTCATGATCAGTCAGATAGAGCAGGGAGTAACTGTAAAGAGCAATTTTCTAGCATTGTGAATTGTATTTAGGCCTGGAATTTGACTTCTAACTCGTGGATATGCTTTAATCAAAAACATTTCCTTGTAGCTCTGGCTGTATGTTTACCTAAGCCTCACTTTTGTATTTTTATTTTTTCAGGATTGCCATGTATTTCGCTCCATCCATCTTCCCATCAACTCTCACCATCTTCCCTGGTCCTGATAAGAAAAAGTGTCATATACCATGATGCTTTTCAGTTCAGTGTTTGTTGTTCTAAGCTTCTCCTCAATCTAATTCATGACCCGTCTCCTATGTTCTCTGCTCTTTAAAAAAAAAATTGTTTTTTTCACTTCTGCGGCTAATTGGAAACACTGGCTTTTAATTAGTGGTATTAGAATAAACGGACCTTGAAGCAATTATGCACCACACTTGTAAGATGCTTATTTGGACAGCCTGTGAAACTTGCATTTTGTTTTACTTCCTCATCACAATTAAGATCAGTTTTGAGTTGTCCAGAAAATGTCCTCAAAAAACAGATTTCAGCTTATGAAACATGACTAAATGTCAAACATTTTAAGGGGTATAAGTACTTTTGCAAGTCACTATAGCTGTGACAGAAAAACTTTAAATTTAGGTACTGATATGAAAGTCAGGTAATTTTCCATATGGACAAAGTGATACCAAGCTCTTCCTTACTTGTGTTACAGTGTGTATTGCTTCACAAATTTAAAAAGGCTTAGTATGAAACTTGCAAAACATAATTTGCTATTTCCACCCAGTGTGTGCAGATGTATCCATCATCACAGATTAGAAAGTTTTAAATTTTAAACCAGGCCTACTGTCACTGCTGCCTGAGCATTTAGCAGTTTAGCGGTTGTTAAGATGACAGCAAGTGGGTTGCACTGGATTAAAAGTGGGCAGATTAATTTTTTTTTTCCTCTCCCTCTTTCATCCTTTCGATTTGTTCAGCGTTTTTCAGTGAAGGATTACTTTAACAGGGCAGTAGATGTAGTTGTTGAAATGCCTTACAAACTTATTACCCTTCAAACCTTTTTCATATTTTTATGTTGTGGACATTTTTTGATGTAGCCACAGAGTAGACCATTACAAAGAAATAAAAGATATACATACTTGTGAGGTTTTTCAGAAATATCTGAAGTGTTTTGTGTATTAGTATTGTCCTCTTTGTACTTATATCCCTCGATAAATTGCAGTGCAAGCAAATTACAGTCAATTATATATATTATAGCTGAGCAATATCAGTACAAAGAGGACAATGTCATGAAACGGTGGTGGAAGATGGTGAGGGAAACGCAGCAGACCCAGGATAAGACGAGTAAGACGGTTTTAATAATGAATATCAAGAATTACACAGTCCAATAATGTCCAGAATACCGGGCAGCACGGCCGAGCGGAAGCCAGGGCTCGAGGCCGGGCTGGGCACACAGATGACAGAGACTAGACGCCAAATGAGACGAGGACCCGACAAAGACACAGACACACAGGTGACACTAAATACACAGGAGGTAGTCAGGGAACGAGAAACACCTGGGAGTAATCAAAGGGAAGACAGGAAACTCAAAATAAACACACAGAAAAACACGGAACATGACAGACAATACTAATACACAAAGTACTTCAGATATTTATAAAAAACCTCACAAGTAAGTATATCTTTAAATCTGTTTTTGCCTAAGAAAATTAACTGTTTTTGCGAGTTCCTATTTTGGTTTCAGTAAAAGCGAGTCTGCTCGGTGCTGACAGCTTCCTTAAGTTCAAACAAGGTTGAAAGCAAACCAAGGTGTACCGTCTACTTAGAGACCCCGCCCCAACTTCAACCCCCGATATGTTTTGTGTTCTATATCCAATATTTGTTGATTGATCTCTTGCACATTCGCCTCGTAATTTCTGCTCGTTTCTTTTTCATTTTTGTCATTTAACCAGGTCAGTAATTTTTATGTTTAAATTTTTTTATCTCATAGTTTTAAAGTATGAATAACGTATTTTTTGTTTCTACCAACAATCTATGTTGACATAGAGGACATTTTATTTTTCAATAATTACCCGGGGACTTAATGCGTTTGCGCAAATGCTCAGAAAGAAAAACTTGTCGCCTATTTCTTTTCTTTTCTTCCTTTCTTTTTAAACTTCTTCCTGTCTAAAACGTTGTAGATATAGCGAAGAATATTCATTAGTGTCCAACTCTCCTTTTCTGTGAGACTTGGATGTAGCTTAATCAGGAGGATGGATTTCTTCCAATCGTCTCGCTCCGAGTTGGGGACCGTGCGCGTTCATGTGGCAGCTATAAACGGCCGCGACGCGCTGCGAGTAGTCAGACAGAGGAGATGAGAGGGGGAGAGTCGTGGTAGTGGATTGCATCTGTGGCTGGTCCAGCGTGGACACCTCCTAATGCAACAGGGATGCTCCAAATGCCTCGAATGCAAACTTTCTTGTCTGCGTTTGCAGCTTCCTGATTTTGTGGACATATGAGAAGAAAAGTGCAGCCATGCCGCTGAACGAGACTGAAGTCCAAACACTGGCCCCAGAGCCATGTGAGCAGCAGATGCTCCAGGAGGATCACCCTGGAGGTGGGAGTGGGGGGTCAGCCACCAGCAATCTGTCGCTGCACTGCTGGCTGCAGCTCCTTACCAGGGAATCCATCATGGAATTACAAGAAGACAGCTCCAGCTTGATGGTGCGTGTGATGATAGCGTGTGTGTACTCCATAGTCTGTGCTCTGGGTTTGGTGGGGAACTCGCTGGCTCTGTATCTGCTCCACTCCCGCCACAGGCAGAAGCAGTCATCTATAAACTGCTTTGTTATGGGGCTGGCCATCACAGACCTGCAGTTTGTTCTGACTTTACCCTTCTGGGCGGTGGACACGGCGCTGGACTTCCGCTGGCCTTTTGGCCGGGTCATGTGCAAAATCATCAGCTCTGTCACCACCATGAATATGTACGCCAGCGTGTTTTTTCTAACTGCGATGAGCGTGGCGAGGTATTACACCATCTCCTCGGCTCTGAAGATGCACAGTCGGAGGGCGGCCACATCCAGGGCAAAGTGGACCAGTCTCGGCATCTGGGCCGTCTCTCTACTGGCTACTTTGCCGCATGCCATCTACTCCACCAGTGCTGAGGTGTCGGATGAGGAGCTGTGCCTGGTCCGCTTTCCGGACTCTGGCAGCTGGGATCCACAGCTTCTTTTGGGTCTGTACCAACTACAAAAGGTCCTGCTGGGGTTCCTTATTCCTCTGATCATAATTACTGTCTGCTATCTGCTCCTGCTGCGAGTCATCCTCAGCCGTCGCATCACTGGAGCAGCTGATCCAGAGGCTAAACAAGGCCGTCTGAACCGGCGCTCCAAAGTCACCAAATCGATTGTCATAGTGGTTCTGTCATTCTTTCTGTGCTGGCTGCCCAATCAGGCTCTCACGTTCTGGGGGGTACTTATAAAGTTTGACCTTGTTCCATTTAGCAAGGCATTCTATAACGTGCAGGCCTACGCGTTCCCGCTGACCGTGTGCCTGGCGCACACCAACAGCTGCCTCAACCCTGTACTCTACTGCCTGATTCGCCAGGAGTTTCGGGCAGGACTCAAGGAGCTCCTCCTCCGCGCTACGCCGTCCTTCAGGAGCTTGACTCACCTGCTGCGTCGCAAGACCAAAGTGGCTGAGGCTCCAACCGTTCTGGTTCTGGTTCCAATGGATGTCTGAGCACGACAACCTGTTTTGGATGTGAGGAAGCAAGAACAGCTAACTCAGAGAGTGTACTTCCCGTATTGATCTAGAGCAGCTTGCTGAGGGATGGAAAGTTTTTCCAGCCTTTTCCAAAACATAACAAAAGAAAAAGAAAATCACGTTTCTCGTTGGTTGTTGGAAATAACATAATCACAGGCACTTTGGGTTGTGTACCAATTTCTCACATCCAGGACAACAGACTCAATTCTGTTGTTCTGGTAGCTCTCCCTCCCACTTTGTGCGAGAGGCAGCCCTGCTCTTTGGTCTCAAATATATATATGTATAGAGAGAGAGAGAGATCAGTCTGATAAAAGGATTTTCTTTCATGCCAGCCATTTTCTGTGCTGTTGTTAGTGTCCAAATCCAAATCCAAAAGATAAATTTAAACAAATCAGAAAAAAGGCAAATCTATGATGTGCAAAAAACTCACCTTTACTTCAAATATAAGACAAGTCATTAATTCAATTAGTATATTTGTGATAAAAGTATAAAAAAAAATGTTTTAAGTGGGGTTTTTTTTCAGGTATAAATTGTACAACAGTTACTGTTTACTGCATTCTGTTGGAAAACATATCTACACTGAATGAATAAATAAATAGGGAGAAACCTTGAAAAACCTCCAAATAAAAAGGCTTTGGCAAAATAAATGTACAGTTGCTAAGATAAATGCTATCCTTAAGGACCAGAAGTCCTCGAGATTGCTACAGGATTCATGTCTCAGGACATCTAATCATACGCCGCTAATGCAATCCGAGCACATACACAGCGTCGACTGCACAGAAATGGAAAAACTGCCACTCACTTTACCACTCCTACTTGCTTCCACTAGCGGCAACACTTAACACGCTTTCTCACATCAGCAGAATTGTCAGATTGCACATGAATAATTTAGATTTTGCATAAAACTTGCATCATTTTTTTAAAACCAGGTCATTCATTAATATAAATGTTTCAAATGCATCACCCGCGTTTGTTTTTCTGTATAATTATGCACTTATCAAGGCACAAAATTTGAAAATGTAAGGGGAGCTAAAGCATATCATTAACTGTTCTGGTTTCTTTTGCAAACAAAAGTTCGTTCTTTAAGTAATAAAAAAAAGTGGGACTGACTGACAGGCTACAAATAAAATGAAGGCTGCACTGGCAGGAGGGCATCACATCAAAAATAAAAAAATGCTTAAGTCTTGTGTAAGCTTTTAATAATGAGACTTGATTCTCGCACCACAGCTCTTCAGTCGATAACAGCATCTAAAGTAATCCAGGAACAAAGAAGTGCAGTTTGAATGTTTGTCAAGCAGAGGAAAGCTTTTCTCTTCCCCTTCCGATGGGCTGAGATGAGAGAATATGGCACATTCTTGTCTGTAGGTCTCATGTAACTTGTAGCGTAATAATGCATACTCAAAATGATTTAGCGCTGACCCTGAATATGATGTACTGTAGTGATTTTTAAGTGCTTTCACATGCTCTTAGCGCAGGTAGCTTCTCATCTGTCTCACGCAAACGGCAATGAGCTAAGATGACTCATCCACTGCTGGGAAGTATGGCTTCAAATTTAATGCTACTTAAACACACTGCTCATTAATGCTGTTTGTTTTAGTTGTGGCTTTGTGCGTTTTTAATTTGATTCCTATTAAACTGTAAAAATTGATTAACTCCTCCTTGTGTTTTTGGTTTTGTGCTGTCAGACCTTCACAGCCAGCGGATAAATAATGTGTTACGTGACTTGATTCGTGAAGCAATATTGGCATAACAATAATAATAAAAAGCCTCAAATTTGAAATGTTCCATGAAAGCTGAAGAGTCTGTTTGCCACCTTGTTGGTGTAAAATATTCAATATAAATTACATTGATGGTTCTACTTTTTTATTTAGGTTTTAAAAGGCAGTGCTGACCATGCCTCTGAACCCAACATCTTGTTTCACCTGAAATATGACTGAAAGCTTCGGGTTCGTCCTTTGAATCTGGGTATTACAACCAGCAGCTGATTTGTTTCATTTCACTGAAGGGATAAAGCTACCTATGAATCACCACCATCACAATAAAAAATTAAGTTGTGCTGTCTAGTGATATAAGCTAACAGAATAAAGTAAAAAGAGGAACGGCCCAATCATGGAAAATCAATATCTCTCATGGGTGACCATAAGTCAATCTTTACAAAAAACAGAAATTTATCATGTACAACAGAATGTGGTGACTTAATGTAGTAAATTTAGCTGGAATAGGTCCAGAATATGTTTTGCTCTGAAAGAGCAAATGGTTACCAGTGCTATTTTCTGTGCAATCATGAGCCTTTAACCTTGAATAAAACACTTCAGACTGAAAGACTTGAGCACGTCGCCACTTAGCTGAATTTTAAAAGGTTCTTTTGTGTCAACTTTTATCATAAAGGAGGATTTGGATTTATGGCCATTTGCTAAAACCGATAGTATTTATAAGTGATGGTTTTAAGGCAGGAACAAATATTGCTAAAGGCTGATTGAGAACTCAAAATAAGGAAGAAATGTCAAACACTGGTTGAAATGAGATTCAGATTACAAGATTATTTGGATAGAAGTTTTTCTTTTTTAAGAAACCTTGACAGATCAAAAGATCATTTTTTTAAAATTATTTATTTGTGAGCTCATGAAATCTCCACTGCTGGTGGACAGAGTGGCTCAACAGAGCTGCGGATCGTTTCAGCAAGGCAGTGCTGAAAAGAGCCCTCGTTTTCCTCGTTCTCTTTTGTCAATGATTTATAATGAGCAGTTCCAGCTTCACAAGGAGATTTCTCAAAAGCGCAGCGCCATCTTCTTTCCAACATGCTTGAAGTCTTAATGGAAGGAACTCTGAGAGAAATCTTGGATAAATTCTTCTGCTTATCATAATTTTAGGAGTTTTTTTCCATGCCTACACTTTGGCGATGGAGTACTGCTAAAAACAATGTTTAATTTCCGTGCACTAAAACTGTTGTCCCCCTGCTTTATGTCACCACTAATGCCTATATATCCGAAAACATGTTATGTGGCTTGAAATGCAAGGAAATAAATCACATTATTAAAATATAGCCACAGTCAAATCCTTCTTATGTTTGGTAAATATGTTTTAGCTCCGTCCCACTAGTATTTCCAAGAGTAAAGCAAAGTCTAAGATAATTATGAAGGAGGCAGCAATCAAACTATCATTAACATCTACACCAATTAACATTTAAGCAAACTATTATAAAGTACATTAGCAGTAGGGTAAATAAATCTGAAGATTCTCACAAAATTGAAGAACAAAAGGAAGTGATTTGTCTCCTCTGTTTTGCTGTTTGATTATTAGTGAGACAGAGTCACAGGAAGGCCGAAGGAGGTGAACTTTGGGTCTTGAATTGATTTTCCGCAACTTATTAAAAGTAACTGCCGCGCCTTCTCCTTCACCTGTGGGTCAAGGAGCATGGGATTTTAAACAGCACTTGAGATCTGATTCATTATGGCTGAGATATTTGTGCTCAAACAGCCAAGTTTTTGCATTGGTTAATAGTCAATCTGATGAACATCAGTTGCATGAACAAATAACAGAAATTTAAATGAGATTTTCAATAAACCACATGTAATATCTTAATATTTAGATTAATCATCTATTTTTAAAAAGGTTACGTCTTCCTCTTCCTATATTCTGTTACGTCATTAACAGGTGTTAGCAATGTGTTTGCCTGACACCATTTCTCATTCTCCTCACTGTTCTAATGTTCCCAATATGAAGAGAGCTGCAGTTCAACCATCTACATGTGAATGAGGGCTACTTCTTCAATCAGCGTGTTTAAACTCTGAAGTCAGCTTTGCAAATCACAGAACACAGTTCAGGATCTGCTTCATTTCCACAGCCAAGAGATCCACACTCAGTCCCAAACATGCAAAGCTCATAAAACAAAGCAAATGAACAAGTGCAACACAGAAACCTGCTCCGCATTCTACATAAAATCCAGCTTGGTTTCTTATTCCTGTCTTGAGCCACAGCACCGCATTTATGTCCAGAGGACAATCGAAGACGTACAAACAACATTACTATACACTCTCCTCTAAGCATGCAGCTCAATTGTGAAACACAATGATCCTTATCGGGATTTTTAATCGATTATGATTCTTGCAGGTATGGATGGACTGAGTAGATCATAAAGTAATTTGTGGTTATAATGAAACACCTTTGAAAAGTTAGGGCTATTCCCGAGAGAGCTTTCCATATAGAGCGTGTTTCTGCCAATTATCATGAAGCAATTCAAAAACAACAACAACAAAAAAAAGTCTTTTGAGAGTTTACAGGAAAAAAGTAGAGATGTCCTTAGAGAAGGACTCAAAGATGACCTGTCTCAAAGGACAGCCTAGAAAGCGAAGCCATGAGGCACAGAGCTGATAATATATACAGGAGAGTCATGTTGATGCTTCATATTTTTGTGAAAGTGCACCAGGGCAGGGTTTCTGTCACTTTCTTGCATTCACATCTGACTTTCAAAGCATCCATTTAAGTCTTCTCAACCCCCCCGGTCCCACATGTACATAGAGCGCAGCACTGACATACAACCAAGTTAATGGATTTTTAACTGACAGCTAACAGACTAATCAACATGCACTTACTGTAACCACCATTCACGTCAGGCTGTTTGATCAATACTCATCTAAATTCCCACTGCGACAGGAAGTAGTAGTGGAGGGTTGCACAACACCCTTGGTGATGACCTTTCTCAGAGGACTAATGATAGCCTAACAGTTGCATCTCAAGAATATCTAATTGGCTCTCATTAGTGATACACAAGCTCGAAGTCAGGAGGGCTGACTTTTTCAACGAGGACGAGATATTTTAGCAGAGTCTGAAAAGTAAAGGATGCATTAACCTCACTCAGGATCACATCTTATATAGGCATGGTAAACAGACAGGAGAACTCACAATAAGATCTTAATATTTTGCCATTTTTTTATGATTCAATGCTATTAGTCAAACTGAATCAATGTAATTAAAAAAATCACCAATGAAATTAAATCTAGCTATAGAAGTTTGCCGCTGAATCTAACAGCAGTGATAAACATAATGATTTTTGAGTCAAGACTCATAATGACTATCAATTATTACAATAAATAGATTAAATATCAAGTTGTTTTCTGCAGTACCTTAAAAACTATTTACACTTATTAGACTTTTCTATATTTGTCTTGCTATCAAAACAAGCTAATACATTTTATTGAGATTTTTTTGATGAATAAACACATTATAGAGCATAAGTGGAGAGTTCATATAGAGGACACATAGCTTGCAAATAATGACCTTAATTTGTACCAGGTTCCCTGAACTCTGATCCCCATAAATCCAGTGCAACCCTCTGCCTTCAGAGGTCATGAAGTTATATCTTTACAACACGATATAAAGCTAAAAAATAAAAAATAAAGGTTGAATTTACATAATACCCTCTTTTAGCACATCGTGCCCATGGTGAAACCTGGTAGTGGCAGAATCGTGCAATTGAAATTTTTTTCATCAGCAGCGTTCAGAGAAGTTAAACTAAACACAGTTGAAGCCTGGAATGCAAGAAGAGACATTTACCACAAGTTTTCCAGTTTTGCTGTGAATTGTGGTTCTAAAGTAGCTATAAAGCAGTATATGCGAAATAAAATCATGTCATATTTTTCTTCCTCTTCACAATATGTTTCATTTAATATGTGTCAGTTGCATAAACAAAGTCAACCTAACAGTCACTCCACAACAATAAAATGTGCATCTTTAATTTTAATTCACTCTTATAAAACATACGATTTTACAAGGTTTCAGTGTGTGGTGTGACCTAAGTAAAAGAAAAAAGAAACACAATGTACAAAGGATTGTTCAATTTAAAACCATGTTAAACCTGATAAAATTTAGAGTAAACACATAATCTATTCTCAAAACCAGCTATGCTTCTCAGAAAAAAATAAGTATCTTCTCATATCTCTTTGCTCGGCTGTTTCTTTGGTTGTTTGAGTCATTCAAGCGTCCCGGCAGCTTCACACTCTGTGGGATACCCAAAATAATGCCATCACACTGAGATAAATCTCAAAAATCCAGTTGTCTTTTATTATTCCCAAGGGGGAAAACAAGACTGTGTAAAAAATATTTTTTTTAAACTTCCCACTGAACGTGAAATCCCTGCAGATCAACAAAGGAGACGATGTAGTTCAGAGAACGTCCTAAAAATAGATTAAAATTATTCTTCAGGTAAACCAAAGGGTGATATTCACCAGGAAGTCTGGGGGTTAATATAAAATGGAGGTTTGCACAGCATCTTGTTCACTGCCAAATTATATTATGCTTTCCTTTTAAAGTTCATCGATTTACCATTTCCTGACCAGTATTCCCAGTATGGCTTCTCTTAAATTAACATGCAAAGACACTTCCTGTCATCAAGGGGAATTTTAAAACACAATTTGCTCTTAAATTGGTGAACTGGTTGCCACAAATAAACCCTTTTGGTTTTCATTAAAGCCAGATCTTACCTGATGTAAGGACTGCTGATCCTTTATGTTTTCCATCAGTGAAAGCTCTTGCTGTTAACTTAAATGCTATTGTAGTAACATGCAATAGCTTGACTGATTTCTATTTTATTTCTTCTACTTGATCTGAAAACGTCAACAATTAACAGCAGTTTTTTTATTTAACTGGGCAGCTCAACTTTCAAAGCTCCCAATCTAAACCCGAAATGTCAAGCTCATTGTAGAGTTGATTAGAAGCCTGAACAAGAAAAGGTCATTAGAAGCAATTTTGCAAAAACCGTGATTATCAGTACAAAGATTTCATGACACCCCTTCCATTACCTGTCAAGGCATTTCACTAAAAGCCGGAGCTGTTAAGAGTTTAAAGCATTTGCCCTCTAAGAGGCCAAAATGTCTCCACATTAAGAGAGCCCAGATCTACGTGTCATTGCAAGAGCCCCATGTACAATCGGCTGAAGCTTTTCACTTTACATGAATCAGATAATGTTTAAAGGCTAAATTCAAATAACCTTCTTTCCTTTCACAAAAAGTCTTGGGTCACCTGCAGCAGCAGTGTCGATGAACCGAGCCGCACTGACTGCTGTCGTCTCTCTGACCTTTTCCCCGCTAATGATGATCTCGCCAAGCCGTAAGAAAGAATAGATGAATTAAAATACCAGCCAGTAGTTCAAGCTTTATCAGCTCTCCTCTGACGTGTAAATGAAGCCCAGGTCAGCAGACGGAAAAGCCGTGGACACACCGAGCCAAAATGGAGCCTCGGCGATTTGCAGTCGCCCATGTCCAGGGAATGCCATTATCATACTGGTCAGGCTGTCCTGAGGGAGGCAGGGGCAAAAGCACACATTAGTCTCATTTGGCAGTGTGGACTTGCAACACCAAATTTCTGACATCCTGTAACTCAGGTTAATAATTGTTCTTAGGTTGGGAATTAGAGAAGGTTTAAAAAGAACAGCTGCTGTTTAGAAGACAGCTTTAACAATACAATTATGTGAAGAAATCTTCTACTCAGTCATCAGCTTAGTGGTTTTGCTCCTGCACTATCGTCAATATTTTCTTATTAGTGATTGTAGTCATCATCACTTTTACCACAAGCACCAAACTCCTAATAAAGTCTCAACCAGTTTTTCTGTTGTCATTTCCATCTTCATTTCTATTTTTATAAAGCACTGCATTTTTATAAAGTGGAAGGAAGTGGCGGCATGGTTCATAAAGACATGATCAGTGTGTATTCATACTTATTACATCCTATGTGAATGTCAATCTCGATACAAAACCGTTAATGCTCATGACTACAAAGTAAAAAAAACAACAAAAAAACATATGTCATACATTAAAAATGACAAAACAAAGGACAAACAAATAATTATTTGGAATATTTTGGTTAATTACAAATAAGTATCCAGAGGATTTACTGCCCATAAAAATGTTGTGACACTGCAATGTAGTTATATCTAATTGACCATCTGCTCATTTTCTATTCTGCTACAGTCGATGTTCCAATCTGTGCCATCAATGCAATGAAGAGATAATATTTAAGCAAGGACTGTCCTCAGCAATGACCCCAGACCTGTTCGCTCCAACTAAACCCTCTGTCTCCATCAGCAGCTTTGACGTACTCTCATCTGAAGCAAAATTTCAGGATGAAAAATAAAATGCTGCTGATGAATGGACACTGGAGTACCTATCTATAAAAATTAATAACCATTTCATGCTTAGCCGCATTATCTGGGCTGAAGGTCCAATGTTGCCGTGGGATAAAAAACATTTTAAATAAAATGTGGAGAAAATTAATGAACAGAGTGTTGATGACAAGTCTGTCAGTCTCAAAAACACATTGCAAAAAAAAAGAAAAGTCCTTTCAGAAAAATATATCTGCGTCAGCCATTAGGTAGAAAAAGAAAACTTATCAACATTTATGCAACATTTTTACTATTGTAAAAAAAAAAATTTCTAAAGGATCTCATAAACAACACATTATGCCAGATCTAAAGTTTTTCCCCAAACAAAATGTTTAATCTGTTAGTTTAGTAAGGTCACTGTTAGAAACAGACTGTTTCTAAAATCTGCTATTGATGATAGTAATATATTTCACGCAGAGTGCCAACCAAATAAAAATGTGTAGTGAATAATGGTATCCTGTTTTACTGTCTCAATGTCACGCAGACAGACTGGATGCGCGTGGAAATGTGTGTGAACACAAACAGATCGCTTTGTGCCGCTGGAATATCTCTTGTGTAATATATGGAGTGATAGCGGAGACACTGAATACTTACAGGTTATTTTTAAGTCCTTCTTGTTTGTTTCAAACACATTTTCCATGTTGACCTATTTTCCAGCTCAGTGAGCATTCAGATGTTCAAGACACGGAAAAAAAGAGACTCTGAAACAGACAGTCAGTGTCAGATTTTAGATCAATATGCAGCTCAGCAGCCCCAGGTTCAACTGTAATTTGCACATCCACCTTTTTTTTTTTTTTTTTGCTCAAAGAACACATGTCTGTTTTATTGATGTTTGAAATTTTTGTTTAAATTTCTGTCTGTCTGTCATCAGCTCACATGGCTTGATAGTAAAAGACGTGGCAATGTGACAGCTGCTGTTGCTGCAGCTGTGATGCATTGTTTCCATACAGATTATTTGTAGTTTGTGTCATTATCAGTAAAAGGGTAAAAATAGAACCGACTGGAGCAGCGAAAATCTTTGAAGTCTTGAAAAATTGAAGAAAACGTAGCAAGTCAAATATTTTATGGGATTAAAATGAAAAGAAGTCACAGGAGTCAGCTCCAATTACTCTCATGTGTGTTTTATCTATGCTTACAGGAGACCTGAGAAAGTGATGAAGCAGCGAATGTTTCATCTTCAGCCACTGAGGAAATCCAAAACACGTAAGCTGTGCTGTGCAATGTTCCTCGGTGTGTTAACTAAGGAGATCCTATGAGGATTATGATGGTGATGCAAATTTTGTGTGTTCTCTGTAACAAAAAGTTTATGAAGCATAATCAGCATTAGAACCAAAATGGGTGACTGAATTCTAGGACTACATGGTCAGCTGTCCAGACTGATGCAGAAGTTAGTAAAAATGATGTGAGCTTATCATTTTCATTCAAGAAAGTGACTGAAACTGATGTAGAGGCTTCTTGAAGACGGCCTCTGTACAATCACATCATTTGAATTAACAGGACCACCACCGATCCTCCAGCAAAGCTTATCATGGAAAATCTGGATGCAGCCTTAACAGTGACACTACTGACTCAGAAATGACACTCATTTCTGAAGTATGTCTGCTGCATGAGCATCACGATGTTGCAGGCCTGCACTCTGAGTGCTGTTTGACTTCCCAATTTCAACAACAAGTTCACCTATTTCTCAAGACAAGAGACACAATTTTGTGCACATGCACATAACTTCCTCCAGGCTAACCCCCCAGTGTCCTTCAATCTTGATGACAAATGTGATGCCAAATCAATATGATGAATTTTCTTCAAAATGTTGTCAGAGTCCAGTGAGTTGTGATGGACTCTAAATTCCACTAAATCCTCAAAGGAAAAGAGAGACAAGCTTTACATTGACCAGTTGTTCATGTGACATCTTGGTTTTTAGATAGAAAATACAAACAGCCAATGAAGGTTTACCAGATCAGAACAGCTATTAATAGATGTAGTGGTGTTAATAAATCACACAAGGGCTTTGGTGGAGAATTACTCTCTGCACTCGTTCACATCTCCGTCATCTGGCTGCATTTCAGGATATTAGAACCAGCCTGTGCAAGCCACTCGTTTTAACATTCTGTCCTCATCCATCAGAAGGCCCCAATTAGTCAAGTATTTCAAAGTGACCCTCCATTTCAAAAGTCCTTCAGGGGACTGCAATCTGCAAAGGTCTTAAGGCAACATCATGACTCTGTCTATAACCTGAAATGGATTGTTCTAGTGGCATTCCCATGCAAGTCTGTCATATTTTACCCCCCAAAAATGTGAAGGTAGGAACTGAAATATTGCTTTTCAGATAGTATTTTTCACTTTCAATTTGATTCCACCAAAGCTTTTTTTAGTAATAATTGCAGAGGGGTGCTATATTACTTTATTCCAGGTATTCAAACCTGCTCTGCAGCTCGTAATTGTGTCAGCAGTTTGATAATCATCAGTAATTTTCTGTCATCCTCCTTACTTTTTTGTGTTGTGAGAGAAGAGATGAAAGAAAATGTCTTCAAACACAGCGTCTTAAAATCAGATAGCTGCCTCAATGGTAAATTAATGTGGAAGCTAGGGCTGATATTAATGTTATCTTTTTTGATTTGTGCCTAATTGCTAAGGATGCAATTTCGATATTGCTGAGATGCTGTGCAAAATGTTAAATAGTGCAGTAAACTGTGCAACCTTATTTATCTGAAAGTCATTTAGAAATATATGAAATTATATTGTCTTTCTAGATTTTCAGTTCAACCACTGAAACTGAAAATCAGTTTCAGTGGTTACATCAATAACCACTATTAGTGGTTATTGTTACATCATCCAAAAGAAATAATACTTTTGGAGGAAATGTAAAAAAAAAAAAAAAAAAATCACCTGTTTAAAGGATTCAATTATAAAATTATTTGTCATGACTGCTGCAAAATATCTCATTTGCATATTATTGTTTGTCTTTATTATTTTTCAGACAAAATCTCAAAGACAGGTTCAGATCATTTTATAAACCTTCATGTAACATTTGTTTGTGTTACAACTGAGTCATTGATTTTAAATCTGCATATGACTATGTCTATATTGTTCTAGTGAAGCTGTTTTCACACAGCTTTTATTTAAAAAGTGAATCAGTTTTCCTTGTCTGTCAGTCATAGATGTCAGCATATACTTAATTGGATTAAGATCCAGGAGATCTGGGGTTTGAATATCTCATCAAGCCACATTTTCAATTCTGTGTGCAAATGTTTTAATTAGGACTAAAGCTCTCCAAACGCGTTGAATTATCTTTCTGAATAGATTAGCATATTCACATTCAGTAACACTTTGTTTGAAGGGGTGTGCATAAGACTGACATGACACGGTCATAAACATGGCATAACATGAAGGAGTCTTTATGAATGTCAATTAATGACTGTTGTCATGAAGTGTCACTCGGTAAATAATTACTTTTTTAATGCAAAGTTGCATTAAAGCTGATATTAAAAGTAAATTAAAAGTATCAACTTTGCATTAAAACTATCATTATTTATCGAATGACAACAGTCGTAGACATACATGACGACTTTTTCATGTTAATGACAGGTGTTATGTCATGTTAATGACAGGTGTTATGTCATATTTATGCACACCCCTTCATATAAAGTGTTGCCTCACATGCATGCATAATCTTAAAATGTCAGTGCCGTAAAGACATTTTAGAGTAAAGAACAGTCTTAGAAACTAACAGCCACAACTGAAGAAATTATTTCCCATTTCTCCCCATTTTGTCATAATGTGTGAACATTTTCTAATTATCTTCACATTCATATGAAGTTGATGAAGCTAAAATTAGAAAACAAAATTATATTAAAAGAAAGCTGTCCTTACACACTCATTAGGAAGAATGTGTAAAGAGCATTTCTTCTAGATTGTCATAAGGTTTTGCTTTGATAGTTATTTTGTATTATTATTATTATTCATTCATATTGTTTTCCAAGTTGTGTCTGGCCCCTTGTGTGAGGATCCATTGGTTTTCTTCTCTCTGTCCAGCTTTTTCCTATCTCCTTGATTACTCCATCTATAAATTTACCCTCCTACTTCCACTGTTCCTTGTCGGATTTTCCGTCACGGTTACCCCTATGTTCTCCGTTAGTTGTTTCTTATCTGCAAGTATTAAGTTCTTATTGAATCCACCATGAGATTACTACATTCCTGTTTGTGCTTTGGTCCGTTTCTCACGCACACCATGACACCCCGAGCCTGTGAACATAATCCAACAAGGATTACGTTTGCCATCAGAATATTACAAGATGAATAATAGAATCCTTTCACGGAGACGCCGTTGGAGGGAACCTTGCTGATAGCTTATGTTTGTACATTTGGTCCACTGCTTGTTTATCTTGGAATAAATCAGAGACTGTGATTTGTGCAACAATTTATACTTGATTTCAGTTTGAACACGTATTTGCTGAAAGGCAAGAAAAAGGGACGTTGCTGTGTGCGAATGCTCTTCATCTGAGCTGGGATGGCAAATTCCTATGTCTAAGAAACACACAGCACATTCAAAAAAATGCTGACTCCATGACAGATCCAGTGAGGAAGAGTGTTAATTTAAAGTGTTCTTGGCACCATCAGACTGCTACCATGTTTGATCAAAATCCTGTTAGCGGGGACAATTAATCAATGGTCCTGTGGGGTGTCTGGGGATTAGAGCCTTTTCCATCTATCAACAGGATTGCTGTACAGTTCAATTGAATCCACTTCTGGCTGGCACACCACAAAACAATTTCATCTGAGGAAGTTGTGAATAATGGATTCATTAGAAAACGAAATCTGTGAAGGAAGAGAACCATTAGCCTAATATGTGATGACTCCCACTTTAGCAGATGTTAACATGTTCTATTATTTGAAGAGAAACTCTGGCATACAGGAATCATGTCAAGCTCGGTTTACTATTTAATTTCGTTGCGTGTCGTGCAAAAGTACATTGAATTTCTGTGCAAGCACAACCTTGTAGTGGATGTAATTTGCATAGAAATCTACAGTCCCTCCATTGTTATTGTTACAATACATTTTTTTTGTACCCATCGAGAATGGTACTTGGAAAGACATGGGTGTCTGACTGGGTAAGAAAGAACCTCCTGGCTAAAATAACGCTTGAAACTTGATGTCCTCAACAACGAAAGTACAGAAGAAGTTAGGCTGATAGTATGCCGAGAAGGAGAATGCAATTATAGCTTCTTCAATAGACGAGTCCTTGGTGCCAGATCAAAGACTAAGCCTCAAGCTTTTTGTCAGAGTTCTTATAAAAGAGCCCAAAAGCGTTACGCTCGAGGTAAGAGGGGAAAACATGGTGTAAGCTGAGCTTTGTATTAAGAAAAGCAGCGGTGAAATGCAAGAACTCCAATTTGCAGGGTGAAAACAGGTCAGCTAGATCTAGGACAAAGTAAACACGGTGTAAGCAAATGAAAATGAATAACATTTTAGAACATTTAGAATTCAATTTTAATTTGTGTTCAACCACAAAGTTAGTTTCTAGTCAGAAATCACATAAGCATTTCTGAAAATATTGCTTGTGTTTAAAATCCAGTTTTATTGCATATCATTTAAAAAATGAAAAGTAGAAAATTATTCATGCCCTTCTCCATAAATAATGAAAACATCTGTGTTAGCATAACAGTAGTCAAACCATTCTGATCATTTCACATTGGCTATTTTCACGTTTTCACTGGTACTTTGCTAATTTATCTTAGATAAAAGTGTTGGTTTTTTTTATTTTTGTTTCTGTTCTAGTAGAATGTAATTTTCACCATATGTGACTATAAGAAAAGCAGACATAAGATCAATAGAGCCTCAATAATTAGCTAAACAAAATGGCCCTCTGCTCCCAAATTAAACAGTTTAAAAGTAGCATCATCAAATGCTGAAGCTTGTATTTTCTAAATGAACGCTACCATTTTCAGATAAGTGTATTTGATGCTGGTTTTAATCTTGACATTTTTCACTTACCATTTCACTTCTCTCATTGCTCTCACTCTTTGGTAAAAAGAAAAATAGTATATCTGTAGTTTCAAGAATTTTCACACATGCTGTATTTCACACTGTTGAAAATGATGGGATTACTCATCTCCAGTGCAACATATTTATTGTTGAATAAACTGCAAAAGCACAGAAAATAGCAGGTTGTAAGGGTGCACTCGGTGACTTCTCTGCACAAGGCCTCATCAGGTGCAGACTTTCTTCTTCTGTTTGTCAATAACAATGACACAATGCACTTGTACTGAAAAACCCGACACTGATACAGTTCCTATTGCAGCCATTGCCATTACTTTCTTTATATTATACAGTTCTGTACATTTGTAATATACAGTAACTAAATCACAAAAAATGCATCTCACCGTATGAACAAATACAAAAATGAACTCTGGTAACATTTCTCTAATGCTTTTACAACCTTTTGTAACCACTATTTAGACCTTTTTTAACAATCGCTCCTAATTAATCAAATTATCTTTTCTACATAAATTATTTTTAACGTTTTTCTATAGTATTCAATCTTAATGACATGAACTGAAAATCTATTGCATGGCTCTAACCAAAAATACCTGCATGGACAACACAGACTTTCATCACAGCCTAATAACTGTGATGAAGGTATATACATCCGTTTTGTGCTGCCAATGTTTATTATTTCATCTAAACTTTACACTATTTGTCATAAAAATACATATACCAGCTTAATAGGCCTCCTTCAAGTTCAACATGGGGACAACAACATTTATTAACAGGAATCTCCAAACTGTTTTAGTAAAGGTGTGGAAAAGTGCAAAATATGTGATAAACTAAATCCAACCAGATGAATTATGATTTTTTTAAATCAAATACCACAAATAACATGTCAAATCATTATTGCCTGGGAAACCAGTTACATTCTTGGCTTTGCTTAGTGCACGACATAAAAACGCTGGAGGCGTTGCAAATGCGGCCATGATATTAATTCAGTCAGAACTGAAGACCCTCTGGGCTTCGCAGGAAAAGTAGACTGGAGAATATTAGACACAGCAGCACTGACAGCAACAAAGTGAATTCAAGTGTAAAGACCTTTTTTAAAATATCAGGTCAGTGAAATGTGATGGCTTTGGCACCTTTGATGTCAACTGGCACCCCACTGCATGGCATCAAAGCCCCTTTTACTGTCAACAAAAGCTGGCTTAAAGTCAGCATGTCAGCAGCTTTTAGCTTTCAATGAATAGTGATCCCCTGTGCTTATTAAACCACCCTCTGGGCACATAACTCAGTTTTAAATGCCTTTGGGGTTTTAAGAATTTATTGTAATTGCTCATGCTATATATATTGAGACAACAGTTTATGAGGACATTATTTTGACATCTAACCAATGATGCAAAGAAAGCAAACCTCCAAAATCTGGTTGTGCTTCAAACTAAAGAGGCAAAAAATCAGGGTAATTGTATGCAAAGTAAATATGTTATTCGGTTATAGAGTGAATCTGAAGAAATTGAGTCAAGAGTAAAATTTCTACTGTCTTTGTAAGTCTTTGGCTCAATTAGAGGAGTTTTAGTATCTTGTTCACAGGAAATAGTAGGGATAAGTGGTAAATGGATAGACAGGTGGGAGCCTCATCAGCAGTAATACAGGCCATATTCCAGACTGAGTCAAAATAAAAGTTCTTGATTAACCAGTCTGATTACATTCAGACTTTAACCTGTGGTTATGAGATCACAGCCTACAGAGTGAGATCCCTAATACTAGCAGCTGATCTGAGATTCCTCCATAGGGAGAGATGAGCCGCTGATCCATGCAAAGTTTTTGTTTTGTTTGTTTGTCTTTTCTTCCCCATACTGGTCTGTCAATGATAAAACTGGGTGTTTTTTTAGGGGGGGCAAAATTGTGTCACATTTCTTTTTGGCTACTACACCAATTTTTCAAATTGACCCAACTTTTAAAAAGAAGCCCTCATGTTTTTAATAGTGTTAAGGTCAGGGATGTTTCAGAAGATATACAGATTTAACCATTCAAAAAAAAGCTCCAGTGTGCATTTGAGGACATCATCCAACTCAAACACTTGACATGTGACAGGACATGCAGGAATTTGGAGGTAGTCCTTCTTCTCCACCTCTGACAGCTAAGCAGTCCCTCAAATCGGTTCTAACACCACCACACTAGGTAGCTGCTGCTGCTGCTTTATCTCATTCAGTAATTTCATCGAGTGATAGTCTGGGTTTGGACAGTGATCCTAAATACTGTTGATTTGGGGATTGACTTTGGGCCGAAGCCTTGACCCCAGCCTGTTTTTAAGTTTGTAGACTATGTTTAAAATTTGGGTTAGTTCCAGAAAATCAACCAATTTAAATAAGCTGCAGCAATTCAGCCTAGGGGTTACGCCAAAAGTTGATTGATTACTACAAAAATATTGTGGTCAGGGTGCAGCACGTAAAGGGACTACAAAGTAAATAGCAGTTGGGAAAATCGTGTGTAATTAAACCTACGTCTACAATGTTGGAGTGACAAAGTGGATTGAAAATAAATAAATGAGTTCAAAGTTATTCATCTCAGGGGGGTTTTAAATAGTTAATGAAAAATCTGTCTCTGCCCTCAAAACTGAATAACAAAATTGATTCTAAGTTACTGATTATATCCCTAAGATCCTCCCTAAATGTACTCGACAAGAATGGCATAAAATTGAGAACAATATGTGAGACAACAGAGCAGTAATGAATCTGAATGGTTATTATCAGACAAATACAAGATGCAAAATTGCTGCAATGGACCAAATGATTTTGTTTCAAACAATAAGAAGCTGCTTCAAAACATGTTGTCAAAGCTATTTTGATGGAATTCAAGAGACACAATATTTACTTTTATGGAACGCCATTATGTCTCTGGCCGAATAAAGATGGCCTTCTGAAATAAACAAAAATCCTTCAAGAGTACTATCTTTAAAAGCTTCTTATTCAATAGCATGCTGCTCGCATAACAAAAGCATTAGTCATTTGTCTGTGGAAAGATAATTGATTGTGAAATTTCATTCAAAAGGCAGTCCAAGATGAGCACTTAACACCGGTTTCTTTTAAAGCCTTTCTGTCTGCATCTTTCTCTCTCTCTCTTAGAGTTCTGCTGGAACTGGGTCAACATTTAAACATTTGCAACGTTCAAATGTCATTGCCTTTTTGAGGTATTTTCAATTCAGTGACTTTATATCCACAAACGGAAAAATTGAGATGAGGAAAAATGAAAAGCTGTCAGCCAAAGTATCTGCTCCAATTACACTCACCCGAAATGAACTGTGTTACATTAGCTGGTTTTATATCCATCTCATCCACCTGCTGTCCTCTGACAGGTTTCTGGCATTCTTTGCTTTTTTTATTGCTATTCATCACTTGTGCTGCTCATTTTGTTTTTCTTAGAACTGTTTTTTTTTTTTTTGTCCCAATTTCTTTTATTTTATCACTTTGTTTTCCTAACTAGAAGTCTTAGTTTTAAACACAAATGCCTGACTGTTTTAAAATGTCCTTTCCCTTACAATTCACAGTTAGACTAAATGGCGAAGGGCTATCTGACAAAAATCTTGATGAAAGACATTGAATTGTGGTTGTAACGTAACAAAACATGCAGAAGTTCAAGGGATATTAAAACCAGTTTAACCCTTTTTTAACTTCTGGGAAGCTCTAGAAGAGTTATTTTAGCTTCGGGCAGCTAATTTAAGTTTTGAAATAAAATAATAGATTGTCTACTCTAAGCAATATCAATTTCATGTAGCTACTGTGAACGGTCACATGACCATGCCTCTTTACTTCCTATGAAATTAACATTTCACTTTCTGAAATGACTGGCAGGAAATGTTGCAGTTTTACACAATACTGAAAAAATTTTGAGATGTACCTGTACAACTACATACATGCTTTTTTTCTATTTTCAATCATGCATTTTGTCTTAAAAATATGACTTTCACCTGTTTGCTGTTTTCTTTAGTCATGAATGAATTTTAAAAATTTGCTCTTGAAGACCCAATATAACCTCATCTGCTTGTCTTTGAGTGAAAAATGGGTTGATAAAAGAAATATCAAAGAAATAAGAAAAATCCATTTCAAATTTCACATCAGCAACCAAACTCGCTGATGTTCTTGAATAAAAATACCGTAAACTGTTTTGTCGTGTGTGTGATGGAAAACTGACAATGGATGAATGAATCACCCATAGAAGGTGTGATGGATGTTGACAAAATTTATCAGCAAACACTTGTGCTTGGAATCAAACTGCGAGGCGATACATTTGAGAGCTGGTAGCATGCAATGTGAAAGTGATTGCTCCACATCCCTGCTGGTTACCACTTTGGTACGCTAAGATGTGAAACCCCCCGCTGGGCGGTACAAAACCTGCTTTGATTCAACAATTTAATTCATTAAAGCAGCCCATGAATACAAAGTCAATAAAGGCGTAGTTTTGGTTCTTATTTGCTTAAAAGACAAATGATCTGCAGTTTAGGAGTATTTTGGAAAAAGAGAAAATAATATATTTAGGTTAAATTTATCTTGTTCTAAAAGCCCATTCTTTATTTCTAAAGTTAAATGCTTTAAAATATTATTGCAGGTTATATCAATGATAAAATTTTGTATTATAACTTGTGCTGGAACAAACTTGCTCGTGGATTGATATGAAAGCCTAACACAAAAAATTATTAAATTCTTAATTTGTGTGTATAGTCCAACAAAATTAAATACTCCAAGACAAAATAAGAAGGATGTATGAACCTTTTTTTTTATCTTATCGCATTTACCTTGATTTTACTTTCCTAAAAAAGTGCAAAGCTATCATTCAGTCAACATTATACTGTGGCTACATTTAAAATGTCAGGATTTGATTTTATGAAGGACGTACTGTACATTCACTGACGTTTAAGATGCTGATTTAAATATTGATTGTTAGTTACCTGACCACTCTTATTCAGTCGTGTTTAGTTTGCTACAACTGCCAAGTTGTAACTTGGTATTTATTCTGGAGCAAATGTTTCAGAGAAACTTTGCTAACCGGGAGATTATCAGGAAAATAAAGTGCAAGGAAGAAGTGATTGTTGCAGACAATTTAATCCCAAACTGCTTGAGGAGGTAACTAGTTCATTTTAACAAAAGTTAATTTAGTAATAACTCTGACAGTCTACTTCAGCTGCTGTTAACTGAATACACCAAATTTGACCTTTAGCATACATTTAGCTGCTTTCATTAAGCATCTTCTGAAAATCTGAAAATTTTCACTTGCAGAGTCAAGAATACAACAGAGATTGCCTTAAGAGACGACCATTTCTGCATCACTTCATAATGGGAACAGTTAATTACAAAAACATGTTCTCTGATTTATTATAGTCAAAAGAAATAAACTACCCAATGGAAATCTGTAATGTTTAACAGATACTTTATGACACTCACAATTTAGTTGCATGCAGCACTCTTTTTGGTTCAAGAGCTTGAAAGGATTGCTCGTCTGACTGCTTGGCTGCTGTGCCTTCTGCTAAATAGGTGCCAGCTGTAATGGGAAAATCCACTTTGATCTTTGATCCGGTGCCTTTCAGGATCAAGACACCCTCAAATCACTGAAGTCCAGCCAAGCAGGACAGGTACCTTTCACGGAGCTTTCTATAATGCAAAGATGTGAAGGTGCAAAACTAAATCTGATGAAAATTGCTTGAGAATGTCAGATTTTTTTTTTTTATGTGATGTTGGCTTTTGCAAAACAGTCCGGCTCGGGGTCAGCTGGCATCATTTTAACTTTTTGAGAACAGAAATGTATTAACATTGCACAGAATGTTGTAATGTACAAATGTCATTAAATATTTTCACAAAATAGGGGAAAGATGAATGACTGGCAGAAATTCACAATATTTTTATTTTATTTTCAATTGTTGGTTGTTTGAAAATTCAGGACAGATTATGTTTTATTATTATTATTATTATTATTATTATTATTATTATTATTATTATTATTATTATTATTATTATGTTATTTGCACTTTGTTATTATTATTAATTACAACCTTGGCCCAGGAAAAGAGCTTTTAAGGGGTAAGGAGAAAAATGGGCTGTAAAGTGAGACAAAATAAAAAAGAAAATGCAAGACAAAAGCAGTTCAAAAATTACACCAAGTGAAAATATTAACAAAAATGTTATGCTTAACATTTGACATAATTTAGGGCATCATGTCAAAGTTTTTGAATTGTTAGATTTTTCCAGAAACACAAACTTAAAACAGAAATGTCAGTTACTTGATTTACGTAAATTAAAATGGAAATACTTTTAATTCTTAAAAGCATTAATTAATTACAGACGGATTAATTTGTTTAGGGTTCAAGTGTAAATGCCCTGAAGAAGGGGAGTGTTTTAATAAAAGAGCTGGACACGGTGCTTCTGCTCCAACGGTTATTATTAACTAAGGAGGAAGTTCCGGTGCTCTTCACTATAGCTACCGCAAGCGCTAGACTCTCCCTGCTGGTTGAATTTGACCACTGCTTCAGCCAAATCAGACTAGTCAGCCTCTGAAATAACCAAATTTCAATCCATCACACAAGCATATACAGTACAGACCAAACGTTTGGACACATCTTTTAATTCAATGAATTTCCTTTATTTTCATGACTATTGACATTGTAGATTCACACTGAAGGCATCCAAACTATGAATAACACATGTGGAAATATGCACTAAACAAAAAAGTGTAAAACAACTGAAAATAGCCCTTATATTCTAGTTTCTTCAAAGTAGCAACCTTTTGCTGTGATTAGTGCTTTGCACACACTCTGCACTTTCTTGATGAGCTTCAAGAGGTCGTCACCTGAAATGGTTTTCACTTCATAGGTGTGCCCTGTCAGGTTGATAAGTGGGATTTCTTGCCTTATAAATAGTCATGAAAATAAAGAAAACCCATTGAATTAGAAAGGTGTGTCCAAACTTTTGGTCTGTACTGTACATATATTATGGAAAATCATTAGAATGAACAGAAATAAAGGTTCAAAAACAGTACTCCGTTATTGACCGTAACAAGTGAATTCACTTACTGAAATAAATGAACTTTTCAGCAAAATTCAAATTTATGGAATGGGTCTGTGCCACGTTGTTCACACACATAAAAAAAAGTATAAGTGAAGTGACCAAACTTTCAAACCTGCATGTTTGAAAGTGTGATTAAAACAGAGTGCACCGCACTCACTTTCCCAGTTAATTAAAATTTCTATTAAATTGAAAATTAAACATAAGCACAGAGGATTTCCAATTTCAATCAACTCAGTTCCTGCACCAGCTTGAAACGTGTACACATAAAGTAATTGTCAAATGACAGCGAGGGGGGAAAGGAGCTTGGAGGAATTTGAAGGATGTGACACTGAGGTCCCAGATGCTGCTTTGGTAAAATGCGTCCTTGTTTTTTGCGGTACGAGTAAATACAGGTCAAAACACTGAACTGTTGCACCTCGCTGTTTGAAATGATTGTCTCACTGGCAGCAGAGCAACATGCTGTCTTTTGATCCTGTGTCAACACTCTGAAAAACTCACTTTATAGTCAGCTCACATTTCTTTTGTGTAGTTTATTTCGCCAGAAAAAGAAAAGCTTAGAATTGACTCAAAGGACTCTGGATATTTAAATTTACAAAGCAAATCTTAATCTATTCATGGATCAAATTGATAGGAGTGGGCTTACATAAAAATCTTAATCAAATTATCTAGTAATTAAAAGAAGCCTCTGAGGAAGTACGCAGCCCTCTCTAACTGAATCAAGATTACTGGAAACTTAAACTGAGCTCACCTAGGTGGTGTTGGTTGTATACGTGCAGTAATGTAGATTACATGGTCCAGGGAGCAACACCTAAAGGACAAATGGATCATCAAAGCTGTTCTTTAGTTCACTAAGAGCTTTTTTGAAAGGCGTTTTTTTGTTTGTTTGTTTGTTTGTTTGGGTTTTTTTGCAGCTGTGGTTCACAAATGATAATCCTCTGAGCCTACCCATCACTGCTCTTTGAGTTGACTACAACAAATAATTTAGGCTGTCACTTCTCTCTAGCGTCATAATTCCACACGGCAAATATTCACTAATCCTGAGATTCATGGTTTGATCTGTGCTTCCCTCAGATAAATTGAAGCACTCTTGGACCAGCTCCTATCATTTAAAATGGGTTTATCTTATTTTAGGCCTTTATCCTCTGCAAGAACAAAGATCTTTGTTCTCTGTCCAACAAAATGACATCATTGTGTTCTTGCAGGGTTGGTTTTATGGTTCTGCCTGTTGGCAGATCATATGGGCAAAACTGATGCTGTGATGTCATGCTGTGGTGTTTCTCCTTCAAAAGGCTCTAGGAACCTTGTTAGAGTACATGGTATTATGAACTTTTTTAAATAACCAGACGTTCTTAGTAAATATAAATTTGGTTGATTAGTTGCTCTTTCAGCAGGATAATGATCCAAAACCTATGATCAAATAAACACAGCAGACACAACAAAAATCAGGTTTCTTCTTTGGTCATCTCAGTTGGGAAACAACGTTTTGGTGCCGCCACTGTCACTAACAATACCCGTCTGACTTTTATTTAAAACAGAGTCAAAATACTACTGGACAAGTTGTCAGTAAAGAAGCTGTGTTTGTGGGCGTGTGCGTGTGTGTGTGTTGAGGGGAAACAGAATCACATTTTCTTAGAAATTTGCTGTCATTTTGATCTACAGTTAATTAATCATTCTGAGCCAGCTGCCATTTCTCCCTCGTCAGTCGGTTTCAGGCCTGACGTCTGGATAACGACTGTTAGTTAGCGCACAATGTTAGGCACACATATCAGGTGTTTTAAACATTTCATGCACAGTGCCACATTTGTTCATTTAGTTTTCTTCTTTCGTTTGGCTCGTTCTCTTGTTGGAACACCAAACTGTATCCAGGTTCTACCCATAGATGTTGATTTGAGGTCATGTTTGAGGTAGTCCTTCATTTTAATTACTCAATTCAATTCAATTATTCAACCAGTACCAGCTGAAGCAAAACAGCACCACAGCAATGCTGCCACTACATTGGTGGACAACTGGGGCAGTATTTGTAAGTAAGAACTGCTCAACTTTGGATGCATCAATAAAAGCTCAAAATTAACGTAAACTTATGACCAGAAATTTACAAATAACATTTTATGCTTCGTATTTTTTTCTGAAATGTGTGCATTTCACAGTCTGGTGCACTTGATTACAAATCAACACACTGTCCCACCGGTATTTGATGGACAAATAAACAAGATGAAAAGATGAGTTGTCCTTAGTTTGAGTGTTATTATTTTTGCTGTGTGGGTCTCTGCAACAGTAGGAAGAGATTTGGCACCATCTACTGCCTACTTTGATGAACCAACACAAAGTTGCAAGTAAAAACATCTGGGTAAAAATTCATTACAACACCCACCATTTTCCAAATATTTTTTGTGAATAATGTAATTAAGAGCATTATTCACAACCAGAAAGAATGTTTGCAATTCGTTAAGGAGCAATACATTATTGGAAGAAAGGTAAACTGACCTGATGGAAAAACAAAATGAATAGCTAAACTTGTTTAATTTAATGTGACGCACCAAAAATGTATGCTTTTTATTTTTTACAACAAAAACATTGAAAATCAACCACCATTTATTTTTAGACAAAGACCCCATCATTTGCATACCCACAACACTATTATTCACATACAAAGTAAACTTTATTGGCTTTTACAATGAATCTTACTGTAACTAGCCCTATGTACAAGTTGAGGTTGAGGATCTTTTCCAATGCTGAAAATTGGCGCAGGGGTGCCATCTGCTGGAAATATTCTCAAACTACATTGACTAAACAATTCTATTGTTTGACAATGTGATACATTTTGCACACACGTTCCTGAAGTCAAAATCTGTCTTTGTTACACTTCCTTAATACTGTCTACGTCTGTCCATCCATAAATACCAATATCCTTATAGGATGTTTACATGTGTATGAATATGTGAGAAGTATAAGTTGCTTACCTATTGTGTTTACAATCAGTACCTCAAGATTATTTTGAATAACTAATCACAAATAAAACATTACTGTTAGATCTTTATAAAGGTAATTCCTCCTACAAACGCCTCTGACTCAGTGACTTGTAGAGAAACTCAGTGGGACTGAAGAACACTTGCTGTATCTTATGCTCTTATCTTATCTTATCTCTTATCTGTAGCTATAGTTAGGCTAAAAGGGGGTCTAAGTCTCCAAAGGAAAATGAGTAATACCTAAAGGACCAAACGCAACAATATTCCCTTACAGTTTATAAAACAGTTTATAAAGCAACCCCTGCACATTTATTACAGTATAGCAGTGATGCATTCTTAATATTTCTGAAGTTTCTGTAGTCTCTGAATTCATTTTAGTCTTGAGTGTAGCTGTGTTGTGTATAACCACTTAAGCTTTTTCAGGCAAAAACAATATGTTTCGATTTCCTTAATTTATCTCTGCATATCACAAATCAATGTTTAGAGGTCATGCCTACTTACTAACCCTTCTTCAACCCTCCAGATTATTTCTTATCTAAAACAACAAGAAAACATAGAGCCTCACTGCATGATATAATATTGACAAACTTGTAATATATGTCTTAAGATTGTTTAGGAAACAGCTTGTGCTATTGTTGACACAGTTAGTCAATCAGCAATGAACAAGGGTGTGTAAAAATTGACCCTCGGAGTTTCAAACACAGAAAAGACTATCTTGAAGTGAGTTAATCATGTTTGTGAATGAGAACATTACAAATCACAAGCTTGTTTCACAAGCAGATGGGTCAGGAATAGTGTTAGGTTACAGAACAATATTCCAATCTCCAAGAATCGAATAAATAAATTTTCTATTCCTTATGTGCAAAAGCAAAGAATCTAACACAAGTGCACTGTAGCACCTAAAGTCTTGACAGAGCAACACAAAAAGTTGGTCTGTCAGATGAAGTGAGTGTACATTACAAGCACTATGTTTAGAACATAATAAACTGATCACATCGCCTTCCTGTGCAAAGGCTTTTTGTGGTTTGTTGGTTCATTTCATAAATTCTAAATAAAATAAACTGATGTTTGCGATAAAATGTAAAAAAAAAAAATTAAAAAAATAGGTATGCATACTTTTTCAAAGCACAATAAACAAAAACTACAATTTGTTGAAAATACAGATCATGGAAATCTGTGAAAATACAAATCTTGGCAATTCTGAAGGTATTATTAGAAGGATTTTACAGCTTATTTAATCAGTTCTTAAGAGTTGAGCTATTCAGTCTTCTAAACTGCTGCTGTCTAAAACACAGACTTGAATACAAGTACGGCGCGTTTATGTTTTAAAAGAGAAAGCTGCTCGAATGTAAAACATGTTTTAAAACAGAGAATAGCCTGTACACAAAAGTCAAGTTAATTACATGAATTTTTATTTCTTACTTCAAGAACTTTATTTTTATGCTTTTTAAGCTTTCCGCCAAAAATCTTCAGCTTGATGCAAACGTTTTGACTTTATGGTCAACATAAAGTCAAAACGTTGTACTCAGCATTTTCACTCAGTTATTTATATCTTCCATGCATGTAATCTGAAAATTGTCATATTGTTATTTACAGAGTTGTTATTTTATTTGTTTCATTTCTGGGCCTTACTACTTATACAGTTTAAATATACATAAGTTATTTAAGTAGAGTTTAATAATCTTCAAGTACATAAATACCATTTACTCTCAAACAATTTGCTTCCTTTGTTTTTTTTAAAATAATGTTTCCTAAAGTGAATTATCTCCTCTTGGAAGCACCGCGTGACATTAGGAAACACCGGCCGGGACGTTACGCACAGAACTGACGCACGCAGTATAAATCCCGGTTTTCTGACGTCAGCGGCCTCTTCCCTGCCTATGCCCTCGTGAGGTGGGCAGTGTAAAAATTTCTTGTCTCTTTTCTCCACCAAGAGAATCCAAGACCATCCGTCAACATGGTGAGTTTGTACAACTTCTACGAGCTAACAGTATGTCGTCGGCAGTCTTACATATGGTCCGCGATCATATTTTTTGCTAACGCTTCAGCATTTTAAGGATATGTAGCAAACATTTTGTGTGATAACGTTCTGGCCAAAATGGCCCCCATTTTGTAACTTGTCGCTAGCCTGAAAGGTTTCTAGCAAGAGACTTATCCTATTTCAAAATAGTAGTGTACTTGGCGATGTTAAGTTATTCGTAACACTCTTGGCAGTAGTCGTATAAAACGTAGCTCTTAGAATGGCCTCAAATCTGCGGCACTGATGTGTAACTTTGGTGTCGGCTTTTTTGAGCTAATGCTAACCGTTCAAAAAAAAGGGTTACATAGTTTCTATTGTACCGGAAGAACGGTGATCAGATGTAAGTTTTATTATTTTTTAAACCGATGAAGCTTGGATTGAGTGTTTCAAACGTGCGTAATAAGCTGTTTAGTGCTTAAAGATGAACTTGCCGGTATTTTCGTACTGCCACCATTAGCATTTAGCTCAGTCTCAAAGTCCGTACACGTGGCCTAGAAATGCCGACGTATTATGCCAGCTGACAATTATTCGAAGGGCGTGTAATAGCAAATCTGTCCTAAACTGTCACTAGAGGCACTAATGTGTTATTACAGTCAACAAAAGTCCACAAATCCTTATTAGAAGCGGTTAAGCAAGACTCGGGACATGGACAACAATAACGTCATCTTTGATTATGGCGGAAACCCAACGCCCAGGGTGGAACTGCAGCACAGTCTGTTCACTTAGATCAGCAGCAAATAAAATCCTGTAATCGCTGTTGGCAGATAAACTTTATTATATGTCAATGCATTTTTTTCAGTAGTTTCCTATATTTTTGATCAAAGTAAAGATTGGCAAGTCATTAACTTTTAGCAATAGTTCATGAGGTCTCCATTTTAAAGTTTTTTTTCCATCATGTTGAAAATGTCAGGTTTTCAGCAAGAATTAAATAGTGAAAACAAAAACTTTAAGATATCATTCTTAATTTACCCCTAGAAAAAAATTATTAAATTCTCATTTTTGATTTTGAATTTTCTAAATTCACTTTAATCTTCACAGGTGAACTTTACCGTAGACCAGATCCGTGCCATCATGGACAAAAAGGCCAACATTCGTAACATGTCCGTGATTGCGCACGTCGACCATGGAAAGTCCACGCTGACGGATTCGCTGGTGTCCAAAGCTGGCATCATTGCCTCAGCTCGTGCTGGAGAGACACGTTTCACCGACACCCGCAAAGATGAGCAGGAACGTTGCATTACCATCAAGTCTACGTAAGTCTAGTGGATCATTCACATGTTCCCACAGCAATGGGGGCATTTATTGGTCAGTTCTTTCTTTTTTTTTAGTAGGGTGGTGAACCAATAAATTATCCCTTAATTTCCTTAATTTGGTAAAATCGGCTGATACTTTATATTATCCACCGATCTTGCTTACCTACGCAAAGGTCTAAATCAACCACTGTCCTCTTTTGCTGTGCCATGAGAGAAGTTTGGCTGACAGACCCGCTGTCCAGGTTGTCTGTACGTTTGCAGTTAGTCACCCCACTGTTGCTAACTCTGCAACTTTCTTGCTGTATTTATCAACATTTCAGACAAGGGAAGTTGAGTCAGCAGGTTAGACTAATTAAAGATCTGTAATCACCCAGAAAATTGCAATTGGTTTACCCCTACTTTTTACTTTAATGTTTTATTCTTCATATGACATGGGTAATTGTTTGCTCACTGCCACTTTACCCTATTTATCTGCAGAGCCATCTCCATGTACTACGAGCTAAGTGAAAACGATCTGGCCTTTATCAAGCAGAGCAGGGATGGTTCTGGATTCTTGATCAACCTGATCGACTCACCTGGGCATGTTGACTTCTCCTCTGAGGTGACAGCTGCCCTCCGTGTTACTGACGGAGCGCTCGTTGTTGTCGACTGCGTGTCAGGTAAGGACATCCTGTCAGGACCTCATGCTAACATAAATGTTGGATGTTAAATGTTTTTCATTATCCATCCATCCATAAAATGTCTGCACATTGTGTTAGAACTGTAAATAATTGGCTATCATACATGTTTTTTGTTTGACTTGACCAGTAACAGAAGTAGAAGCACTAAGGAATCTCCCTTTTAGTCTTTGGAAAAAAAAACTAAAAAAAGCTTTTGGATTCCTATATCTGAATATCCTTCTGTAATTTTCCTTTTTCCACTGAAGTGCTGACCCAAACTAGAACTTTTAAAATATCTGAAGCATGTTGTTTGCATTTCTAATTATTTTATGTAGTCCAAGTTGACGCTGTGCTGTCATTTTCTTAGCTTACATTTAATTTTGATAGCAAAGCTTGTGTAGATTCCAATTGGCTTGAGCCAACATTTCTCTTGCATTTGCTCATTTTTGTGTTGAATATGTACAAATTTAACAGAAATGGATAACTGTTGACCTGTTTATTCCAGGTGTGTGTGTGCAGACTGAGACTGTGCTTCGCCAGGCCATCTGTGAGCGAATTAAGCCAGTCCTGATGATGAACAAGATGGACCGTGCCTTGCTGGAGTTGCAGCTGGAGCCTGAAGACCTTTACCAGACTTTCCAGCGTATTGTTGAGTCAGTCAATGTAATCATTTCCACTTACGGAGAGGATGAAAATGGACCAATGGGAAACATAATGGTAAGAATCTATTTATTTTATAACTTTAATAGAAAAAATTGTGGCCCAGCTATGAACTTGAAACCCTAATGTTCTTGTCTTCGCTAGGTTGACCCAGTCATCGGTACTGTTGGCTTTGGTTCGGGTCTCCATGGTTGGGCTTTCACCCTGAAGCAGTTTGCAGAGATGTATGCAGCCAAGTTTGCTGCCAAAGGCAACACCCAGATGACAGCACAGGAGCGCTGCAAGAAGGTGGAGGACATGATGAAGAAGCTGTGGGGTGACAGGTAAGTTTCAAACATTGCTCCGATTTCCCATTATGAACATGTGACAGGCTGTTGCTGACAAATACACCATATGTTGTAGGTACTACGACACGGAAAATGGCAAATTTGTCAAGTCTTCTATTACTGCTGATGGCAAAAGGTGCTCTCGTACCTTCTGCGCTCTTGTCCTCGACCCCATCTTCAAGGTAAAAACACTAAGTTTAAAGTAAACATGAGCATTTTTGAAGGTTTGTAGATTTTTAAAATGTTGTGTAACTAGATTATATCTTCATATACCTGCAAGTGATGATTTTACTTATTCTTCACTTTGACCTGACCAATAGTGATGATAATCTTAAGCCTGAGCAGGTGTTGCATGCACTGATGCTATGATCATTCTCATATTTGCCTGTTTAACATGAATTAAACCTTCTGCTAGGTGTTTGATGCCATCATGAACTTCAAGAAAGAGGAGACTGCTAAGCTGATCCAGAAAATGGACATCAAGTTGGATGCTGAAGACAAGGACAAGGAGGGCAAGCCCCTTCTCAAGGCTGTGATGCGCCGCTGGTTGCCTGCTGGAGAAGCCCTCTTGCAGATGATCACCATCCACCTCCCCTCCCCTGTCACGGCCCAGAAGTACCGCTGTGAGCTGCTCTATGAAGGCCCTGGAGATGATGAAGCTGCAATGGGTAAGCAACAAGTTATTACCCTTTTATTCACCATATGGGTAACCACTGCCTATATTATAGTAAGACTGCAGTAAATAAGTTTATCTTTTAAAAAAAATTTTTTTTAATCATTTTTGTGTCCTCTAATTCACTCATAAATTTTGCAACCAGGTATCAAGAACTGCGACCCCAAGGCTCCTCTTATGATGTACATCTCAAAGATGGTACCCACCAGCGACAAGGGACGCTTCTATGCATTCGGCCGTGTCTTCTCTGGATCCGTTTCCACTGGACTCAAAGTGCGCATCATGGGACCAAACTTTGTTCCAGGAAAGAAGGAGGATCTCTATTTGAAGCCTATTCAGAGGTTAGTATCACATTCTGGTGTGCTCATCATTCATGAATAAAAGTAAGTGGCCATGTGAATTATGCCTCTACTAATACTCTTTTAGGACCATTTTGATGATGGGGCGCTACGTTGAGCCCATCGAAGATGTGCCTTGTGGTAACATTGTGGGTCTGGTTGGAGTGGACCAATACCTCGTCAAAACCGGAACAATCACCACCTTTGAGCAGGCGCACAACATGAGAGTGATGAAGTTCAGCGTAAGCCCTGTTGTGAGAGTTGCTGTGGAGGCCAAGAACCCTGCAGACCTGCCCAAGCTGGTGGAGGGTCTGAAGCGTCTGTCAAAGTCCGATCCTATGGTGCAGTGCATCATTGAGGAGTCTGGAGAGCACATTGTTGCTGGTGCTGGAGAACTGCATCTGGAGATCTGTCTTAAAGATTTGGAGGAAGATCATGCTTGCATTCCAATCAAGGTAATAAACTTAAATAATTATTAAAGCTCTATCTTGGCTTATTTTTTTGATATTAAAGAGCTAACGTGATCTGTTCTCCTCAGAAATCTGATCCAGTGGTGTCCTACAGAGAAACTGTCAGCGAGGAATCAGAGGTGATGTGTTTGTCCAAGTCACCAAACAAACACAACCGTCTGTTCATGAAGGCCCGTCCCTTCCAAGAGGGCCTGGCAGAGGACATCGAGAAAGGTGATGTCACGCACCGCCAAGATCTCAAGGCCCGCGCCCGTTACCTCGCTGACAAGTACGAGTGGGATGTCGGTGAAGCCAGGAAGATCTGGTGCTTTGGACCTGATGGAAATGGACCCAACCTGCTGGTGGATGTCACTAAGGGAGTGCAGTACCTTAATGAGATCAAGGATAGCGTTGTGGCTGGTTTCCAGTGGGCAGCCAAGGAGGTGAGGGCCAATAAATGCATTGCAGTCTCATTGCCATTTCAGGAGATCAGTTCTGGATTTATAAATCTTATGTTTTCATAGGGAGTTCTCTGTGAAGAGAACATGCGCGCCATTCGCTTCGACATCCATGATGTGACCCTGCACACAGATGCAATTCACCGTGGAGGTGGTCAGATCATCCCCACCGCCCGCAGAGCTCTGTATGCCTGTGAGCTTACAGCAAGTCCCAGACTCATGGAGCCAGTCTACCTGGTGGAGATCCAGGTGAGAGTCACTGGGAAAACAACTTTGTTTTATTTTTCTGCAGCTGAATCAAAATTTTATTCATAAGTCAATGGTGGTTGTTTAAAGGTATTGATAGTCATTTCTTGATATGGAATTTTCATACTTTTTCATTTAAAGTGCCCTGAAACCGCAATGGGTGGAATCTATGGTGTGCTGACCAGGAGACGTGGTCATGTGTTTGAGGAGTCCAGGGTAATGGGAACACCTATGTACGTCATCAAAGCCTACCTGCCTGTCATGGAGTCATTTGGTAAGTTTTGTGTAATTGTTTTTAATTCAGCAATTTCATATGTTTGGCAACTTGCATGGCGCAGTTTAACAAATAGTAAAAACAGAACTCAATTTCTAGTCTGCTAAAGTAATTGGGCTTGTGACAAGAGAATGAAATTTGCAGAGATGTTGCTCTACAAGAACTAGCACTGCAAATTAAATGTTGCATTGTAATTGCTTCATAAGAACATTCCAATGCATTTCCCCCCCAACAAGTAAAATCATTTATTTAGCATTACATTTGCTTTTTCCTCATATTTTCGTTCACATGCTTGAATGAGGTATCCGTTTCTGTTTTCAGGCTTCACAGCAGACCTTCGTTCCAACACCGGTGGCCAGGCCTTCCCACAGTGTGTGTTTGACCACTGGCAGATCCTTCCTGGAAACCCCTTGGAGGCCACAACCAAGCCTGGCATCGTTGTCCTCGAGACACGCAAACGCAAGGGTCTCAAAGAAGGTGTTCCAGCATTGGACAACTACCTGGACAAATTGTAATGGCCTGGACCCGTCCCGCTCGACTTTCGTCTCATTCCTCTCTACCCACCAAATTTAAGTCTATATTGTGGGACCGAACTGTACAGAACAGTGAGCACCAATGTTTGCCAAAAGGAACGACCATAATAAAGAAATGACCACAAAAAATTGTAAACGGTAAATAAAAACCTGAAACTTGTTTATTTCTTTCTGTAAGAACGTGTATTATTGGTTATTCGTGCAATTAATGAGAGTTTGGAATGAACTTATAATTGATTTTCATGTTGGAAATGCTCAGTCTATTAGCAGGGTTTAATAGAAAAAAGCAAACTATATATTTAAAGGTGCTATTGGTTTTAATTCTTCACAGTTCTAGGTCAAATTTTTCAATTATAAATATGGAAGAGATTTGACCTAAAACTTGTAGAAAGCATGCATTTTGTTTTAGAAAACAATTAGGTAGACATAGTGCCGGTAATGCTTTAAAGAAATAAGTGTCTTGTGAAAGTTGCCTGCGTTCTAGTATTTTAAGATGGGGAAGACATGCTTGATATATAGTTAGACTTGTTAAAAAAATATTGAATTCCCATCTAATTCAAAAGGTACTTGCGGGTAAGTTAATTGATCTTGAAAACTATTGGTACAATCGGTAGTATCGAAATTGCTTTTAAACGGTGAAAACAAATGTTCTGCTTAGGAACTCGAGTAACCACAAACCAGTATTCAAATGGGCACTTAAATATGAGAAACATTTGTATATTTGTTCTTGATTTAGCTCCAAAACAAGTCTTAACAGTAATTTATTATGTTTTTTTTAATTAACTCCCCTTTTCTATAAAACGTCAAAATGGCCGACTTTGTCTTGTAAAAGCAAACTGTTGGGACAAGTTTTAAAAGGTAAAATACAAATAATTTTAACCCTTACTTGAACAATTGGCTGAGTGGTTCGTAGAAGTCCAATATGGTAACTAGAAATGGAAATATTTGTACGGCGTTGCTTCCTTATGCGTAAGATTTTGCGTCAGATAACCACAACATTCAGAGGAAAGCTTATTAAACCTGCATTATGTTCCGTAAGCCAGTGCATACTGGTTATGATGCAAACAGAGGGGGTGGAGTTTTCAACCAACCAGCCAATCGTGAGTCTCGATATCAGCCAATCAGAAGGCAGAAACACTTCTCTTCCTGTTTGGCCGAGGGGCGCATATTATCGGGTGAGAAATAAACGCTTATTGAAAAAGTATTAGAAAATTTCATATAAAGAAAAATCTTACTTTTTTCTGTTATCAGTATTTATTCCACACATAACTGTTGTTTTTGTCCGATGGAAATTCGATCCTTTTAGCTTTCCTTTTTGTGTTAATTTTGCTCATCTTGTGTGTGCGTGTGTGACTCCGACCAGTAACCGTTAGCCATAACGATCTGCTAGCAGGCAGGTTAGCTTTAAAAGCGCTGCTCCTGATTGGCAATTATTGCTAATTTTTTATGCTTTCCTCATTTTTGTTCTTACTAATACGTGTTTCTACAGAATCACCCTGACTCTGTTCCACTCTCTCATAGCAAGTGGCGTGGAAAGAGATGATGGGGGGAATTAAACAAGAGCAGAGTGATGCATCTCAGCAGCCCAAACCTTCACACACAGTGGACCAACAAGAGGAGGTGGGTGCTACTGCAGAGAAAAACAACAAACGGATAAAAACAAAGCTACAGATATAAATATGTGCACACAGCAGCAAAGATCTGTGTTATGATTTCTATTTTATGTTGAAAAATTCATTTAATACCAATGAAACATAAAAACAAAAAAACATTTTTTTTAAATTCACAAATTGTAATTTTAAGCGTGCAATTTCTGATGAGGAATAAATTAAGACATTTATTTTCACTTAAAATGCCTAAAATTGCACATAGGCTAACCAGATCAGGTGCACATGGTGAGAAAATCATTAATCATTACTCAAACTAATATTGATGAAGATGTTATGTTGCACAGTTTAAACTGTCATACAGAAGAAAGTAAGTTTTCATCCAGTATTTCCTTTGTTGTTGTGTAGGTACAAAATTTAAAGCCAAGTTTTTTGTTTGTTTTGCTTTGTTTTTCTCTGCAGCCAAAGAAACGTGGTTGGCCAAAAGGAAAGAAAAGAAAGAAGGTTCTACCTAATGGTCCTAAGGCCCCCGTGACAGGATATGTCCGCTTCTTAAATGAGCGACGAGAAGTTATGAGAGCCCGATATCCCGACTTACCTTTTCCAGAGATCACAAAGAGACTCGGAGCAGAGTGGACACGATTAGCCCAAAATGACAAACAGGTTGTTATTATTTATGTTTGTTCTTTTTTTTTTCTGTCTTTAAACGTTCATGACTATCTTTGAAAATGTAGTTTTGTCCAGGAGAAACTCTTAGCTTTTTGACACAATAATTCGGAATTGTGTGATTACTGACAGCGCTACCTTGACGAGGCGGAGCGAGAGAAGATGCAGTATGCCCAGGAGCTGAAGGAATACCAGCAGACTGAGGCCTTCCACATCACCAGTGCCAAGATACATGACAAGAAGATTAAAAAAGGTAACAGCAGATCTCAAATTCTTAAAGCCTTTATCTGTGCTTTGAAAAAAACATGTATAATGCTAATTTCTTTTTCTTTTCTTTTTTTTCAGAAGACAGTCCATCAGTTGTTGTCAGTTCTGGCTCAGGATCATCTTTAACAAAGGTGGGTGACCTTTGTGTAGTTTAATATTTATTTCATATATGTTGCAAAGCCAAGTTGTCAGTCGGTGTTTTATTTTTGTTTCAGACTGTTGACCTTTCAAGCAGATTTGACATTCCAATTTTCACAGAAGAGTTTCTTGATCAAAATAAAGGTGATAGATATTGAAACACTTTGATAGGTACCAAAACCTTTCCTGGTTTTCAGCTTGTGTGGAAAGGTGATGCTTAATACTGGCAAAACTTCGCCTCTGTTTGTGTTTCTAGCTCGGGAAGCTGAGTTGCGGCGGCTTCGGAAGACGAACATTGAGTTCGAAGAGCAGAACGCTGTGCTGCAGCGTCACATCAACGACATGAACACTGCTAAAGAACGCCTGGAGGCTGAACTAGGGCAGGATGAGAAGCGTACTCAGGCTCTTCACCAACACCTGCTGGCCATTAAACACACACTGGTCAACAGTTTGTCAACAGTCCCTCTGCCAGGTCAAAAGCTATTTTCTTTTTTTCTTTCAATTTAATGAAACCTCAAATCCTGTGATTTCATTGTAAGACGATTAAGTAAAATAAAATGAAAACATGGACATTTATTTGATCTGTTTTGAATGCCTTAACAGGTACAGGGGAGACGGCGTCTCTTGGTAATCTCGACTCATACCTGAGTCGACTCAGTGGAGTCCTAGAGGGGAATCCTCAGAAACACCGCGCCCTGCTCAGCCAACTTCACGAGGTCTTTTCTCATCTCGACAGGTAAATATTACATCCCGGTCAGTTTGACGCAGTGCAGAAATACTCAAACTCGTATGTTTTAGTGCATTCACTCTAATCCAGTACATCTTTTTCTTTGCCCATAGATAGAATTGTATGTTTAAGCAACTTTAGCTGTACACTTTGACATTTGAGAGCACAGACTTTTTAAAGTTGAGGGGGTTGTTTTTGATTGTACATTGAAAAAAACTATTTCACAAGATAAAGATGCAAATGGGTGCAACAGAAAGAGAATTCTGCCTGAAATGTATTCCTAAATAGGTTTATTTAATACAGTAACTCACAAAAATATTCCTACCTTTTGAACTTTGCCGGATTTGATCATGTCCCAACCACAAACTTATGCATTTTATGATACTGATCCACAAATGACAGCATGTTGTTATGAACTGAAAGGAGTAAAACATGGTTTTGTTCAACTTTTATACAGCATTTTTATAAATGTTGTGTGAATATGCATTCAGCCTCCCTAAATTCAACTTTGTAAGATCACCTCTACTGCAGCTGCAAAATCTTTGTCTCTGCTAGCTTCCCACATCTTAGGATTAAAATTGACGTTTTGAGGATACTGTACAGAATGCACATAGTTTTAGGGATATGAAGATGTTTGCAAGACACTGTAAATATTTTCAAAGCATATATTTTACAGTTCTGCTATAATTATTGCCTCTATGTTATTTGTCAGCGAGAAGTTATGAGGAAACTCCGACCATCTATGCCTCATCAGAACACATGACCATATAATAATCCACATCAGTTCCTTTTCAACAGAGCATGTGGGTTTGATCACATCTGCAAAGGAAATGGTACAAATTCTTCTCAACAAGCCATATGACTCATGTCTATTGTTTATGAGTACATGAATTCTGTGTGACATGAGCTCCTGCGCATGTTTTATTCCGAATGTGAATCTGTGTGGCAGCATGCATGTATTTCTTCATAGACTAGTTTCCCCCCGAACTGCCCTATAACTGGACAAATAAAGTTGACTCTAATTATGTTTTATAGCATTTTATCAGCAGTTATCCACAGGCTCATGGTAAATCCATTTCAGCATGTATATAATTGTTTATATTTTCTCTGGAATGCATTGGCGAAAGAAAAAAGGAGCGGCAGGGCTAAATCTTGAATGCTGGGGTATAAAATGTTGTACTTTTGTCATTGCCAGGTCGTGGGATGAACATGTTGTTTTAAAATTGTGTCAGAACATGGTATGTTTGTGCAGTGTGTTTGTATTTTTTACAGATGTCCAATAAATCATCTTGAACACATTGTTTTCAAATAAAGGGTTTGATAGATGTTTCTTTTTGTTGTTGTTTTCTATCTGTGAAAGTGTACAGGCAGAAGTTTGAATCACATCCATGAATAGCTGCTGCAGCTGCACACCACAAAGTTTAAAAAGTCTGACTAGGATTTAGGTGAAATAGGGAGAAAAACTGCCCTGTTGCAAAACGCAAGTGGACCAGCAGAGGGGGATGTTGACCCTTGCATGAGCTTGGATTTGGCCTTTTTTTTTTTTTTTTTGTTTGTTTTGTTTGTTTTTAATTATTGTAAACGACAGGATAATTTCCTGTTGAGTGATCTGACATGGTTCTGGTTTTCAGAACCATGACAAGTAATTTTTAGATAAATACAATTCCAGATAAATAAGACATAGTATATTCTTTAAAGTTAACTTTGGGAGTTTGAAATTGTCAGTGTCGGGGTCTTGGAATTTAGAACATATTTAAAAATCAAGATTTAGCAAACAATTATTTCTGAGATGTTTTTATCTAAATACTTTTTAAGATTGCAGATAAGTCAACAGAGTAATGTGATAGTGTAAAATATTAGCCGTTATAAATGTTTAGCATTATTTTGTAGCTAACATGAACCCGTGGGAGCCAGTACAATTATTTTCTTATTTAGCAAAGTTTTTATTTTGTGACTTTCTTCATGCCACAATATTCCCAAAGATACCTCTGAAGACAGAAGTGTTTAAACTGACATTAAATAACACACAAGGGCCTGTATTTACAAATTAGGTCACTTTTGATGGCAATGGTATTACTTAGGGGTGTCAGCTCAAAAGACGCGGAATACAAGTATAGATCACATATTTATTATTCAACTAGATTTTAAGAGCTCGCAATGTGGCGAGCCCCACACCATCGCCATGCGCTCTGACGTCACCGCTGTCCGCGCAGCTGGTGGTGCTGAACAAGATGGCTGTTTGCTGGGGACCGGAGAGCTGAGGGAGAGCGGGAGGTGTGGAAAGAGGCGCTAAGAAACGGAGAAAGAAAGGGCTGCGACGCCGGCGTTCCCTTTCCGAGTGAGAGGACGGTCGACGGTTTGTTTATTTTTCTTTCTTTCTTTTTTTTTTTTTTTTTTTTGCCGGCTGTCACGAAGACAGTCGGGCTCCGCTGCCGCTGCTAACCAGCGACGCCTGGCTTCACCCATCTCCAGCCCAGCCGCTCATCGTTCCCGGGCTGCCTTCAGCACAGATTAACACCGCCAATTAGGAAACTGGTGAAGAAGCTGGAGTCTGGACTAAAGGAGCGCATAAGAAATGTCATTGCTGTGTGTTGGAGGTAAGACAAACCTAACAGTGTATGCATTGGCACGATGTACTGTCAGTTTCTTTGACCAGCTGGTCTGAGCAGCTCCAAGGAGAATCTTGAGGTTTATTGAAGAAAGTTAAAAATTCTGTCACCTGCATTAAAAATATTCTTAGTGGAAAAATGGTGTGGAATAAATGCTAAATGGTAGTGTATATTTCTAATAATATATTTGGTTAGTGCACAACAATTGACCTAAAGAAAGTATTTAATAATGTGGAGTCTAATGAGCCCTTAGGCGGATATTACAGAACCTGGCGCTCCTACAACCGATCGATATTACAGATTAGTCCAGGTGTGTGCTCTTGGCAACCTCTGTCAAATATAGTAAATCAAGATGTAATCTACTTTTAGCTTTGTAAATTGTTTTGCTAAAAGAAAAACAGGTGGCATCTTTACTGCTTTCCTTGATTTTAAAATGTATTTGGTAGATACCCTACTAGAAAATAATAATAAAAAAGAACATCTGGTTATGTTCATGGCAACCAGTCCTTGCAATGTAGCTAATGTGAAATAAATTGTTAATCTTTTTTTAAAATACATTTTACAAATATGTGTTTGAAATTTTATCTTACATGCTGTATTTCCCTGGATGTAGAGTGGATCCTAAAAGAGATCCAGTCCTTTAAGGTTGTGGATTTAGGTGTGATTTAATGACAGCTATTGGTTTTCCTTTTGCACCCTTTTTATGTGGACCTGTAGAGGTTGGATAGAAAATCTATGTAATCGCTCTGCTTGATAAAATTGTTGTCTGATAAGAGCTAAATCGATGCCTATTAAGTTGATGTTGGGTGCCATGTGGAAGCCTCGCAAAAAATTCCTCTTAGGGCACAAAAAGATTAGTTGTTAGTTGTTCATGTGTTTGTGATACAAGAGTCAAATGATAAGGGGGCATGAAGAATCTCATCGTGCGCAGTCGGCTACTTTCTGCAGAATCAATAGCTACAGACCTCCAAACTTCATGCAAGCATCAGATTAGTTCAAGAACAGCGCTTCATAAAATGGCTTTCCATGGCGGAGCAGCTGCATCCAAGCAGCACTGGACTCTAGAGCATTAGGGATGAGTTCTCTGGAGTGATGAATTATGTCTCTCTAGTGGCAGCCCAGTGCCGAGTCTGCGTTTGGCGATTGCCATAAGTATGGTACTTGCCTCACTGCATTGTACCAAGTGTAAAGTTTGGTGCCAGGGTGAATATGATATGTGGCTGTTTTTTGTTATTTTTAATTTAATATTCAGTAGTAGTCACGTCAATTTTGCATCAGTTGAGAAAATTCACAAGATTGTTTACATTGCCAACACTTTTAATAACAAGTTATATGTACAAAGCCCTGCACATGTATTGGTGTCTCTGGTAAAAGCTGTTGTAGGACATGGTAATAGCAGCGTCACTTTTTGGTACCTTAGGTATCTTATTATGGATCTGCCTGGGCATGGATAACTTGAATATATTAGTGAATTGTGAATTCATAAATGATGAAAAGCTTTCTCAATCTGTCCATGAACTAACACTTGATCATCCAGCAAAGGAAGACATTAGTCAAATTAAGCATTTATATTTGGTATGTCAAAACCTGATCTAAAAAAAGATGTTTACCCTTTAAACTGCAAAACGCCCGAGAATTGAAGCTATTTGGTGCAGAAGAATGTATTCCAACAAGCATAACAGGGCTACCAAAGGGTAACATATTTTTTGCCTCTCAGTTATAAATTATTGGATTATTTTTTCTGATCATGCTTAAGATTTGACAGTTTCAACCCTTCATAATAGGTACTTTATCCTCAAATATGTGCACATAGTACCTACGTGTTGAGACTGAAGGTTCATTGGTGGTCCTGTATCTTCAGTGGTTCTTAAGATCAATATAAACATTTCCTTGTTACTTTTTTGGGACCTGTTAGAAGGCCAGCAGCTATTTGTACATCAATAACATATTGGTTGATCCTGGGTGGGAGAATACTTATGAAATAATTGGGATAAGTCTCATGTCTTTTCCCACTTTTGCCCCAGTGGTCATGTAGTATTAGCTACTCAGAGTTGTTTACATCCCCTAACGTCTTGTGTTGTTAAAAGTAATCTGTGAAATGATAAACTGTGTCATTGAGGCTGAGTAAGCGCATTTAAAGCTGTCAGCAGACCTGTTTGTGACACCCAGCTGCAAGATGGCAATGAACACATCAGAAAAATACAATGTATAGGACTAAGAAGCATCAGTTCCACAATGTCTCATTAATATCTATTTTATTAGTACATTTGTGTAGAAAGAGAATCTGATTTAAACATGATCATGGTATGACACCATGCCATCTATGCGGTGCTGGGGAAAGTTTATATAGACGCATCACTGAATATGAATATTTATTTGGAGTCTAGAGAAATTCTCTTAAATATGTTTATGAAACCTTTAGAGTCAATTTAATTCAAACTGTTTTCTGTATTTTAGTTAATTAAAGACAGAAACTATACACACTCCAACAAAACACTAGCTTCTTCTCCAACTAGTTCTAAATTTAGGAGCGTACTCATTTATTTCTCCTCAGTGAAGAATGAGAAAGGGAATCTTCTAATTGCTGTGGATGCAACTCAACACAATATGCAACACTCTCTTCTTCACTGTGTTGTAAACGCAGCAGTGTTGGTGTAGCCTTATGCCTGATAGCATGTACTCCTCCAACACCCCCCATCTACACCCGTACACACACGCACCCCTCTTCTCTCTTTCCAGCACCCCACTCCCCAGCCTTGTCACACTAGAGCGGTTATTTTTAGAGTTGAGGATGCAGCTCACTATGACTGCATCCGTCGGCTCCACAGAGAGATTAATGGAGCACAAGCAAAAGAGATAGAAAGGAAGTGCACGTGCACACTCACCACATGGTGGGGGAAGCTTGCAGGAGTGAGTGATGGAGTGAGATGGAAAGGGCAATGACTGGATGAGGATAGGACGCTGTGCGAGAGGATTGGCAAGTGAGCCGCTAAGGTGCATCTGTTAATGACTGCTAGTATTCACATGCTTGTAAAATGTGAATTGACTGAATTAAGTCTTGCTTATCCTTCAGATGTGAATGCTCTGTTGGGGGGTTAACATCTGGAAGATGGCTTTCCTTTGAAGTTGGCTAAGAAGCGTATGCTTCACCACATCACCAGCTTTGGCACCTGACTCATGAATCAGAGCCATTGTTATGCCAGAGATAGGCATCATCCTGGAGGTTTGCTGGGGAAATGCTATTTTAAGAAACCTATTTGTCCACAGTGATTATCGTTCCTGCTTTCACTGACTAAGAAAATGACTCAGAATGTGTTGCTTTGTCATTATCTCTCTTCAAGTCCAGTTTGTTTTTGCTTGACTGAACAAAAAGGATTTATATTTATTTACTACTATCCTGGACAGTTTGACTGACAGTTCTGTATTATTAAGTGATCCATAGTCAAATTAATATTGCAATTTTATTTTCAAGATCTAGACAAGTATGAAAAGTGGAAAATATGTTTTTTTAAAACTACTACTTATGTAATTTTTTTTTGCCTGGACAGGGGAAATCTTGCTCTGTTCTCACAACAGTCCATAAAAAACAGACATGGTCTCTATAATATGTCGCCTTTTGGTACATGTATTATGCAAAGCACTGGGTTTAATGATTTAGATGTATGTTAGTGGTCGACACACTGAGTGAGAACCCACAGAATTGCAAACACTCAAGTAGCAATAGTGGGTATTCCTAAGGTAGGAAAAAGGTTAGCCACTGCAAAGACATGAGTAACAGTTTAATCTGCAGCCTCTCCACATGTTAGATTCACGAAGCTGCTCATACAGTTCCAGACATCATCAGCTGTTCTATTTTTTCTTCATCATGAAATAATAGCACTGTAAGCAATTTACCTCCACATCATCAAACTTCCCCCAAAATTAACAGCTGATTTGCTGACATTTTAGCAATTATCAAAAACACACACCACAAGTGGGTTTTAGAATGGGTAAAGCAGGCTAAAATTAAACTACTGATATGGAATGGCCTCAAAATTAAATATTATGAAGGCTAAATTATGCCTAAAATATATGCTTGTGCCAGGAAACTAACCAGTTAAGCTAAACTTGACCAAGTTTCCTGGCTGCTCTGCAGAGCTGTTATATGATGTATTAACAGTCTTTGGGATAGACATATAGTTTAAATCTATGTAAAAAATGCACTATTGTTTAGTGGAATAGGACAATTGCCTTTTTATTGCAGGGGTTTTTATGATATATCACTGTTGTATAATCTATTTTTTCTAGGGTATTTTCCAACACAGATTAGAACAATCAGTTTACAAGAATTTATTGTAAAATCTACCACATTTTCTTTTGTGCTTTGACAATAAAAGCAGTTAGCAAAATAGAAAAAAAGTAAGTGCAAAAATGTTGTTTCTAGAAAAGTGGAAGATTTTAAAATGGAAGATAAGCAAATGCCTTAATCACTCCCTGCTGTCATTCGCATATGTGCCAGGGAATTTTTTACAAGTTGGTGTTTTTAATGTCTTTTTCTCATATATATTTCTTGATAGTTGTGCCTGATTTCCCAAATGCAGTATGAATAAAAACAGGCAATCAGCAGGGATTAAATATCAGCAATCTCTGCTGAACAGGGAGAGGGTAGACATCAGTAGGGGTCAAAATTAAATGAATAATAAATACCAATTTGACATCAGTGGTGTTTTAAAAGTCATTCTGGTACCGCTAGAGAACTGCGTGGGGGGATTGGCAGTGCTTTGTTCCTCTTCTCAGAGAAAACGACTGTACTGCTAAGTCTGTCATGCTAAAAACTTTGAGAGATTTCACATATGCATCTTTTAAAGATAACAAACCATATGGCCATGCTTGCCTCTACCTTAACCTTTCACTTTTACTGCAGAAGCTGTTCCTCTAGGCTCCAAAAAAGTGACCCAGAGACTTTGACATCTACTGAATGGATGCAGTCTTTCATATTGAGATCTTGGCATTCTACCCATAGAGAACAGAGGAATCCCGGCCTGAGAATGGCAGACCTCCCACCTCATCTCTAAAATGCCAAACTGCTGTCAGTCACCAGTCAGATATACTTTAAAGTGTGTGAGCTTGAGGCTGCGATTAGGATTGGTTCCTGAAGTATTCATACCCTTTGAGCTGTTTCACAATTTGACAACTTCAGCATATTTTATTATGGTTTTATAATAGACAAGGATATTTGGATTACCAAATACTAATAAAGGTGTACAAAACTGGGTGTGGATTTATATTCAATTCGCTTTACTCTCAAAGTCCTAAATCACATCTAGAGTAACCAAATTCCGTCAAAAGTCATATTGTCTTATTCAATCTCAGCATAAATGCAGCTGTTCTGTGAAGGACTTAAATGAACATAAAACATAATTTAAAACCAAGCAACCTCTACGACAGGTCAGGGACGAAACAAGATCTTAAACATCTCATGTAGCACTGTTCAAGTCATGGAAAGATAATGACATAAATGTAAAAAGGACATAAATGTTCACGTAGACTGACATGGGCAAAGACAGTGTTAAACAGAGGAGAGTCCCATGTTGTTGTTGAAGTTGCATACTCTTTATCAAAAGTCATGTTACGCAGCAAACCTCGGCCTGCTTCCAACAATTGGAAAACCTTTGCCTTATAGTTGCACCATTGAACTCTTTTAAAACTGACGAAACAAACTAATATCTTGTTTTCTTTTTCAATTTCTACACAGTAAAGAAAGGCAAGCTCGATGGACCCCAAGGTGAGTTATGAACATTAATGAACGTACATTAAACAAACAAAGAAATATGAACAAACAAAAAGCATAAGCCAGGAGAAATTTTTGCTTAATCTCTTACAGAGAAATTTAACACATACGTGACCTTGAAGGTGCAAAATGTTAAGAGCACCACCATTGCTGTGCGTGGCAGTCAACCATGCTGGGAACAGGACTTCATGTTGTGAGTCTTCTTATTTCACGTATCTCTCCTGTGCCTTCATTTCCACATTTATTCTCTCTTCCTGCCTGTAAATATGTCAAAATGAACATTTTACTAAGAGTTTTTCACTGTCCTGATTCTGTTTTTAATGTACTTTTTCTCTTAAATACACTCCCATTTAAACTACTAAAAACCAATTTGAAAGTGTGTAATAGTGTTTGTCATTGTCCTTTTAAAAATGAGCATTTTTCTTATTTACATCGTTGACTTCCTATAAAAGAAACTAAACATAAGCATTAGTAACAGGTAATGTATATATATGTGTGCTAGCGACAACATTTATATGTTGTCGCTAGCACACATATCAAGCTTGGATATGAATAACTACGTAATTGCTTAGGAGAATTATTAATAAAACTAATAATTTAGATAAAATGATTAATAACCTTTTGGAGAATTATTTCTTAATCTTTTAGTGATCAATCACTAAACAGTCACTTAAAGGAGCTTTTTGTGGCTTCTTGCTTTTATTCAGCCATCTTCCTGTTGAGGAGTGAGAGGATCACATAACATGTCTCCACACCCAGAGGATTTTATTCCTTCTAAAGATTTCTTTTGAAGTCAGTAATACTGCAAATCTGCCAAAAACAAAACTGATTCTTAAGAAGGGCCTTTACTCTGACTCGTGTCTCTTTTCTCTGTAGCTACTCTACTATTCAAACAGCAGCAAACCATTGAGTCTGATTACTTTATCAGGTCTTTGAGAAATGGGAAGAAAATGTTTCACTGAAAGATTTGACAAATTAAAACTGGTTGTTATAGCAAAAGGGACTTACTAAATGTTGAGAGATGCAGAGGGAGTTGGCGATTTTATTTGTAGTTTGTGTGTTCTTTAAGCTACATGAGCAGCAGTATATGTGTTATGTGAAAAGTTGAAGCTTATTCTGGTAATTCCCACAGGAACACAGTCTCTGCTCTTGTCTGTCCTGTCAGTAGCCTTGTTGATAGTCATCTTTTCTTCATACTGAATTACTCACTTACCTAAACAGACTGAATCATGGCACACATTCATTACCACATATAAATGCCGCTACTGGTGGCATTTATTTCTACTCTGCTAAAACTTATTTGTATTCAGCTATGATATATGTAGTTTTTTCTTCTTTTTTTTTTTACTTTTCTCATGTGCAGCGAAATAAACCGTCAGGGGCTGGGCCTCACAGTGGAGGTCTGGAACAAAGGACTGATCTGGGACACCATGGTGGGAACTGTATGGATCCCCCTTCAAAGCATACGACAGTCCAATGAGGTACCTGCTCTTCTCTGTTACCTTGACTCATTGGGGAAAAAAAAACTAAGCATAAAACTTAAATTAACAAAAGATTCTATTTTGTTAAAGATCATATGATCAGTTTTATAATGTATTTTGAATTGGTTGTAGTCTGTATGTGTAAATGCAGGGTTCCTTATTATTTTTGCTTTTGGAGTATAGAGGAGAGCAATCTTTGGTCAGGATTACTACCTGATGTTCTGCAAACATATGTTGTGATTATTTTATAGTGGTTACACTCCACATCTGAAGGAAGGTTTTAAAATTCACAGAAGTTTGATTAGAAATTTGAAAAAACACATTTTATCCAGAAGCTGCAAAATAAGCAATAAATGTTTTGTTTTTATTTTTGATATACTTGTCCTATTTCATGTTTTTCAGGAGGGTCCGGGTCAGTGGCTGACCCTGGACTCGAATGTTATTATGGCTGAGAATGAAATCTGTGGAACCAAAGACCCGACCTTTCACAGGCTGCTGCTTGACACTCGCTTTGAACTGCCATTAGGTTAGGTCTTCAGCATTTTTATGAATTTTGTCCATGCATTTTCTTTTCTATTTTTAGTGTTTGCACAATTTTACAAAGTATGTCAATAAGTGAAACTGCTGGAGCAAGCCTTCTTCTACTTTGTGTTTCAAGTTTTTGTTTTTAGAAAAACCTTGTCTTCTAAAATTTGTACAATTGCATATTTCTACACCTTGTGATATTGTTCAATCCTCTTTTTATTCTGACTGTATCCTTCACAATATCTAAAATTATGACATCTTTAATGCCCTTGCAATTAAATTAATCAGAACTTGATATTCTAAGGGGAGAAACGTGTTTCTGTTTTCCTGTAGACATTCCAGAAGAGGAGGCCAGATACTGGGCTAAGAAACTCGAGCAACTTAATGCAATGAGAGATCAAGATGTAAGAATTTCACTATTTTGCATAACCTGTTAACTAAATGCCACTTGCAGTTACTTATCTTTCTCATTATAATATAGTCTTCTAAAATACATATTATCTGTTGGATTTAATTCGCCTCCATTTGTTTTTATCATATATTTTCCATATCTGCAAGAAAAAGCAGAGCTGCCAGCGCTAAAATCTAGTTTCCCTGAATTATTTTCAAGTCAAAGACCTTTATGTTATTCCCCTAACACGCCCGTTTCCAATGCTTCTCTTTCAACGTCAGTATGCCTACCAAGAAGAACAAGAGCAATCACTCCATGCCCCCTCCACACAGTGCTGTGAGTGTCACCGATATCTTCTGCATTCACCTCCCTCTGTGCCGTCACCCGCTGTGTCCTTTTTGTGCCTCCTGTTTTCCACTCTCCCCGCTCCCTCTGCTCTGTTTCCTTGACTCATTGAGAAAAAGACTAAGCAGAAAGTAGAAATGAAGCTATTAGATTCAACAGAGGATGGAGAGAGGAAAGCAAGGGAAAAACTGATGTGACTAATCATAAATGCATGCCTGCCTGAGCTCCAGAATGACTTAAAGGGGATAAATGTGTGATGAAATTGAGTTGACATATGCTGCGTGTCCGACACACTCTTTTGTTGTCTATCTCTGTGTCTAGTGATGGTGACATGCGGAGCAGGTGGAGAAGCGTGTGCAGTTCAAGTCTGATTACAATTGCTTTTCTTTCTTTATTCAAATGGAGCTTGTGTTTGAATGATAACAGCATATATGTTTTTTTTGCTTGTAGCTACTTTGAAGCATCAAGGGCAGCTGCTTTTAAAAAGTCAGTTTTTATATAAGCTGCTAGAATGACCTTGTCTTTGTTTTTTTGGGCTTTTTTCTGCTCATACGAAGACATGCACCAGTCACCTCTTTCATAGCTTCTCATCTAACAGATTTACATAAGATGATTATTTCTCAGGGTTGCAGACCTTCATGTTTGGTTAGCTGTGTTGGTGGATTTTTAATGTATTTGAATTATATGCTCAAATAAATTTTTCCAAGTTAACAATTTCTTTCTGTGCAGGTAATTGGAGTCTGTGGGGAGACCAGCAGAGTAAGTTTCTGTCATGCACTTCTGCTAATGGCTTGTGCAACTGTATTTATTGTCCACAAATCAGTGTAATGATCTCCCAGTGCAGTTTTCCTCTGAGACCATAAGTGCATGAAAATGGATTTCCTGTTTTGAACTTTGCTCCAGCTCATGTTAAAATATTTTGAATAAATTATTAGATATATCTACGGTAATTAATTTCAGTGAAGAATCATGTGCTGCTCACCCGGGCATATGTTTAGGAGGCAGTAGGAATAATAATAGTCAGAAGACGATAATTAAAAAGATACTTGTGTAAAATTTGATTTTTCAGTGTATTAAAAAAAGTATTTGGAGTACACGTTTACATTTAATGTAACTTTTCTTTAGTCACAAGGGGTGTAAATTACACATACAGACTCAAATATATACAGTACATATGCTCCAACTAATATTTGGATGAAAGTTGCTCCTCAACTGCATTCATTTTTAAATAATAAATACGATTCTAGCTTCACTCTGGCTAGATATTTGACCACTCTCTTATCAGACAAAGTAGGGCCAAGTTCAATTAGCTTTTTAAGTATGTTCTATAATTTTCCAATAGTCTGATTTCAGGGCCATTCCTTAAGCTTAGGCATAAAAACATAGAGAGACATATTTGTACTGGGTCATTATCTGATGTATTTTTAAACTAACAACATCCTTGATCATCCATATAGAGCTTCATCCCACCTCTTAATGTAGACATCTAAGACATCTTAAACACTTACAGAAGGTTTAAATCTCACATTTCTCAATATTTTTCTTTATTTTGTTCTCTCAACCTCTACAGATTATTAACACAATGCTTTACATAGCCTTGTTGTTATTAATGTTAAGTTTAACAAGCAACAACAATGTTGGCAACAATTTCTGATCTCTCCAAGCCTCACAACCCAGCTTCATCTCGTCTCCCACTGTGTTGTGTGAACAGACGAGGACCCAGACAGTGCCGTTGATGACAGGGACAGTGACTACCGCAGCGAGACCAGTAACAGCATCCCTCCTCCCTTCTACACCACCTCCCAGCCCAATGCTTCCATGCACCAGTACCCAATGCGGCATCAACACTACAGGCACTCCTTCAGCGATGACATCCATGAGCTGGACTACGATCACAGAACAATGAGGTAACATGCCTGCTATAAATACTATAAATACACACCAAAGTCTACTTAATTAAGAGGACATTTATCTCTGGAGTCTGGTTGATAATGTTTGGTGGTGGTCAGGATTTTTAAAAATGGTAGTTTTGTTTTGTTCTGGGGTTTTTTTTTTTTGTTTGTTTGGTTGTTTTTTTTTGCTGCAGGACAAAAAAAACAGATTTTTGAGATTAATAATTCCCAATTCAAACACGTTCTTTCTTAATCAACGAATCCCGTCGGACGTCTGAGACCACCCAGCTCGTGTAGCCTTGTTTTGTTTCGATGTTGTACATGGTAACATCTCCCACTGTGTTCTCCTCCTCTAGAGAACAGCCCAGGCCTCAGTGTATACAAGCATGCTGGGGCTCAGAGTTCTTGTATACAGGTCATGTATGAAGTGGGCCTTTGTGATGAATTTTTTTATCGTGTGAATGCATGTGTGTGCGTCTGCATCTTTGTATGCATGTGTGAGTGAATGTAACCCCATGTGATTTCCTCTCGACAGCCTTGTGCAGAAAACTCAATTGCAACAGAGGATCAAAGCTGAAGTACTTCTCAGGAAGGCTTAAATCTACTGTAGATCTTTACCTTTGGCAAGAATTAGGAGGGAATTTTATTTTCAAGTGCAATGTCTTTTTTTTTTCAAAATATTTAAGGATTGGTTCACAAACTGAATATGTTTTTCTTCTTGTTATCACATTCTATTAACATTATCATAAAGGACCAAATATCTCAATTTGTCTATAAGTTTCCAGAGGTGTTACTCCATTTTGCAATGCCGTAGATGATGTAAATATTTTCATGAACATAGTCATACTTTATAAATCTCATAAACACAATCATAAACTTAACTTCCTTTTGCCACTCAGGCTGTTATTTTTAAGATCAGAGTAAGGAATCGGCTGGAGTGAAACAGTTCCAAGTAATGCTCGAAATACACCTGTCTTAGATTAATTAAGGACTGTGGGATCACATATAAATGATGCACATAATGGCACATAAGCAAATCAAAACTCCTCGGGTTTCCATCTGAAAATTACTTTTAAATTAAAGTTGTGAACCATTTCTTAACCGGGCAGGCCAGAGGCTCAGACTAGTTCGGGCTTTCTTTGAAAGATTTGCACTGAGCTATACTGATGCTCCTTTTTCACCTCTCCACTCCTCCCCACCTCCCTTCCTACTCCTCCTACCAGACGCTATGATAGTTTAGACTCTGCCACCAACGGGCGCAGCGATATCGACTCAGGCTCAGGGTCGAGCCGGCGCACCAGTCGTCAGTATTCTCTAGACAGTAGGCACTCTCTGTCCGATAGGTGGGTCTCTGTGCCTCCTCTGCAATTTGTGCTCCTCCTCTTCCTCATCCTGCTCCGGCCTGTGACACCGTCTCGCTGTGACGTCAGTGGTGGACTTGTCCCGTCCTCCTCGCTCGATGTGCTTGCATGCATGCGCTCTTATCCTATCTTTGTATATGTATTTTCTATATAATTTTATAGAAGACAACTGTTCCTGCTTCTGTCCTTATTGTGCTCTTGGTAAAAAAAACCTAAAAAAAACCTTCTCAGATCCAACTAATGATGCATTGTGTTAATGGCTAGAAAGGCTGTACAGCCTTCTCTTTGTGTGTGTGGGAAGAGGATGAATGATTGACATGATGTGTGGACATGTCTGATATTTCAGCATTTGGAGGCAGATGGATTAATTGTTGGTTGGAGTCGTTGGGACCGCCTGTAAGAGTCTGTGCGCATCTGTTGTCATGACAGCTTGTTATTACAGCCTCACCCTGTATGTGAGACTTGAGGAAGGGCCCTGTCTTGTCCTGGCTGTTTCACACTTGGTAATTATACACATTTAAATCCCACTTGTGATGCAGTAAAGGCTGTATTTCTGATTATGGTGCCTTAACAGAGAAGCCAATAAATGTTATTTTCCCCTTCAGTTTGTAGTTTAATCTTTATTCTTTCAGAAAATAAGAGGTTAAATATGTATTTAGACTTAACAATATGTGGAATTTGTTACTATGTGATTCTGGATGTGAGAGATTGTAAGATAGGTTATGAACTGAGAAAAAAGGGAGTGCTGTGGTGGTTTCTGTGACCATTCATCCATACTACTGTGTACTCCCTCTGGCTCACAGCCCAAAAGTCATTATATAGTTCTCTCCATTATTGCTCTTGCACTGTGCGTTATTGAACTAAGACCACTGTGGGAAATATAGATAAAACAGTGAAGTGTGAGTGTTTGTTGCAGTGTGGTTAAGAAGATGTTTTCCTGTGTTTCTGCAAACTCTCTCTGACTCACGGGCTGTCCCAGTGAGTAATAGCCATTTTTGTAAATACGTGTTTTTCACATATTTATCTGGAAAAGACAAATAAATGATCTAAGTTTATTGCTTTTTCCTCCTCAGTTTGGAGAGGTGTGTTTTTATCGTTTTATATTCAATTTTGGGTTGGTATGAAGATTTTTTTTTCTGCTTTAATTTATGTTTGAATTAGCGTCTCTTGAAAACTTCCATTTCTCTCTACTAAAACAAGCATCTTGCTATGAAAAAGATGCATAACTAATCAAAAACATTTGGTTGGAATTACAGTGCAAAATTATTCACACCCCTTGAACTCACATTTTGTCTGGTTACAGCCTTAAACTTCAAAGTATATTGTCAAGATTTTATGTAATAGACATGCATAATTGTGATTTGAGAGGAAATTCAAACATGTTTTTTTAAAATAAAAATCTAACAACCAGGTGAGGATTATTCAGTACAGTGGCCAACCTACTTTATTCAGTAGGTTAAGTTTAGCTTTTATTTATTACTAACATTTTACTAACATTGACTTACACCATGTAGTGTGCAAAAAGCTGTGTATATGCTAAAATTAGATAAAATGCTAAGGTTAGCTTAACTGCTAAGTTTAGCTAGTTTGTGGGCTCCCACGAACGTGTTCACTAACTTTGCCTTACTCCATTCAGTCATTTTCCTTCTTCCTCTTCACAAGTATGCACTATTTTGTGTTGGCTTGTCTCATGAAATTCCAAGAAAATGAAGTGAAATTTGTGGTTGCAACGTAATAAAATGTGAAAAAAATTAAAAGGGGTATTAATATGTTTGTAAGCTACATTAGTCTTTGATTAGCTGTCTCCCTCCCTGGCCTCAGCACAAGCTCCTTAACTGTGACAACCTAACTAATCACACAGCTGTGGGGATCCCCTGTCATTTATATTTCAAATCTGTGTGGGTTGTATGTATCTAACATGTCTTTATCTCCCCCTCATGTCAGTCCCACAGACAGCCGCTATGCCTCATCAGCGGAGCTGAGCAGAGGAAGCTCTCAGCTTAGCGAGGAGTTTCCTCCAGAGGACGGTGAAAGCTTTCAAGGTTCAGAGTTCTACGATGAAAACGACTCGTACCACTCCTGCCATTCCTCCGTCAGCTATGGCAAAGAAGATTCCCCGGGCTGGGATGGGGAGGACCACCAAGGGGTCTACAGTGACGAGGGAGGCTATCTCAAAGATGGAGGGGAAGAGGGTGCACTGTATGATGAAGAGGAAGGTGACATTTACGCAGAGGAAGGGCAGTATAACTATCAAGATGAGGAAGAGATGCACTACAGAGATGAAGACATGTATCCACTGGGTGATAAACAAAGCCAAGACAAGGAGCCGACCTACACTCCATCAGTGCCGTCAGGCTCTGCATCCACCTTGATGCCACCATCTGATGGCCTGTCTTCCTCCAGGCCACCTTTGGAGAAGCAAGCATCTTTGCATCAGCAGAGGCTTGCCCAGGATCAGACCCAGTCGCCCAGTGCAGCTCTTGAACTACCTCCAGTCTCACAGGACAGCGTGTTGCCCTCTGATGCTACAGATTCCATCAAGCCTTCCTTTGCTTCATCACAGCAACAGATGTCTGTCACAACATCCACCCCAACCATCCCAACCCAGGTTCCACCTCAGGACACCAAGCCCCTGGAGCCAGAGCCCAAAGCTGAAACCCCTCTGGAGGATGTTTATCCTCTTGATCAGCCCCCAGCAGCAGAAACTGGGCAGCCTGCTCCTGAGGAGAAAACAGAAGAAGCTCCTGTTCCAAGGTAAAGTCTTTCTATGCTAATCTCGTTGGAGACTCAAAATGTATAAGCTTTCTTAAAGCGTCATTGTTTTTTGGTTCAAATCCACTGAAAACAGTAAAAATACAATATCTATGAGTAATATTTCTGGTTTGGAGAGGGGTCGCATATCCAGCTAGAATTAATCCAGAAGCTCGCTTGAGATGCATCTTACTAAGAGACTTTTAAGTGGACCTGTACACATCTATTTGGGCTTGTATACATATGAAATTCCAAGAAAATTATGTATACATAATTTGTCCCTGTGTTGAGTTTAAAGAAAGTGAACATAAATCTTTGAGTTGATGTCAATGTCTGACCAAATCTGTAAATACCTTGTGTTAAACACTTTCTGATTCACTTTTAACTTCCATATTATTAACTATCATTACGTGTGATGGTCTAAATTATTCTACTGTATTTGTTTTCAATCCTTAATTCAGTTTCCCAAAGAGAGAAATCATGGAACCAGGTCCTGCTAGAGCCAAAGCTAACTGGCTTCGCCTTTTCAGTAGAGTGCGACTGCAGCTACAAGAGGTACAAACTGCACATGTTTCAGTGTAGCATTGTTGTGTCTGCTTGCACATCTGCCAGGTTAATGTCTATGAAGTTTCTTTTTTTGCTGTATGTTTAACCTGTTGCTTCTGTGCTTTAATACTCAATTATTTGATCACTATATGTTGTATCAGTCCCTGCATGTTAAAGTGTTCTATTTTACATGTTTATACTGATTTTTTGCCCATCTATTTTTCACAGTTTTTTATCCTTTGCAATCTTCTGTGTTGTGTTAGCCTAGTCTCTGTTTTCCCCTTATATTGTTTTTGCCATTTCATTATTTTCTTTTCAGTTGTTTGCCATCCTAGTAGCGATTTGCATGTAGCCCGTTCTGATTACCCATGGCTGGAGAAGACTCTCAGGTGGGTGTAGCCATATGCGTCTTCTCGTGTGTCCCTCTCATAGCACTCACAGATATTTAGGATGATAATGATAAGCTCCTGCAAACCTGTAAAACTGGAATCAGGACACATCTTAGGCAGACCTTTTACTGTGCATTAATATGATGATGATCAAGGTCTGTTATTATTTTTGAAGAAGTAACAAGACAAAGAACGTGGTTATCATTTATGGAGCACATTGAATTGTAGGAATGATTACATGAGTAGTTATCTGTCTGAAACACTTTATTTTTCGTCTTGTGTATGAGGTATAATTACTTAAACCCACAATTTAGCTATTTTGTGCATCTGAGTTGTATGACTATTTCTATCTGTCTGAAGAAAAACTTCTCTCCTATTCATTTGTTAACAATGGGAAAACATTTAAATTTTTCTGTAGGTTTTAAATGTTTTTCAAGCATTGTGTCTTCTTTGCGTTTTTTAATTCATCTTTCTCCACAGGCACGAGGAGAGCATGTTGGGATTGCCTCATTGCTTTTGTCTGCGGGGTAAGTAACTATGAAGCTGACAACATTATGGCTGAAAATCTATAACTTGTCAAACAAAGGGCAAGTCAGTTGTGTAATTGATTTGTTGTGTCCAGATTTTTGACAGCTGTTATTTGATATGAAGCTGATATATGGTGTGTCTCTTTTTCCAGCATGGGTGGTGCTCTGTACAGCATTGACAGCATGCCAGACCTTAGAAAAAGGAAAGCAATGCCTCTGGTCAGAGATCTGGTTAGTTTCTGCTCTAATCTCATTTCTGTCTTTTGACTAAGTGTCTCACATCTCCCCAGCCCATCTCTCTGTCTCTCTCTCCCTCTCTTATTTTTATTCCCATTATGTATTCGTCAACTCCTTCCCTTCTTCCTGTATGTATTTTAACCCCCTGCAGTCCACTTATTTAAATAGTATGAAGCACATTTTCTGTTGACTAGAGTCTGATCAGTTGAGCTGCAAGGATTGGGAGTATGCCATCAAGACAGATGTCTCTTACTGCTTGTCTAGTTTTAGATAAATATGATTACACATGACACTACCTCACCGCTATTATGACTGTAACCAACATAAATCCTTTTCTGAGATATGTTTCTTTGTAAATCTATTGCACAGCCATTTTTAAAGCACGTTAGATCTATATAAGAAGGGAGTGATAGATTGGTGGGATTTTATTTCCATACCTTGCTCTTTATGTACATTTCAAGAAATAAAGTGAGTATATGTTTTGCTTAGGGCTTGGAAATGGCTTGAATCTCTTCATCTAATTCTGTCTCTGATTTTAACATTTTTAACTTGCTTTGTGAAAAGAGTACTGACAGAAACCTGAATGTCTTACAAAAATATTCACACTCTAAATTTTTTTTTTTTTTTTACCCTTTATCATAAATTTTTAGTATTTTTAGTTTTTTACATCGTAGATGTAATTTTAATTGTAAATTGGATTCAAAATGATGCATACATGTACATTTTTTTCCCCACAAATAAATGCCAAAAAAGCAGGTGCTTTAGTGAACTCTTATTTACTAATTAGGCTTTTGGTTGCACTGTAATGTTTTGTGGCCGCCAGAATATAGAGGACTGAATGAACACATAGAATACACTTTTCTAATTTTTAAAACCACTGATCATTTTCCTTGTATTTAGCAATTATATGCTACTTTATGTTTGCCTATTACATTAAATCCAGATAAAGTACACTCAAGTTTCTCATGGTAACATGACAAGGTATGAAAAATTCAAAGAGGTTTGAAAACCTTTGTGAGGTACTGCACAAATTAATTGACACAATAAGCTTATTGTGCAGTTTTTATTCCCTTTCCATGGAACAGTGACTTTCTTAATTATTAATAACATTCAGCACTCTCAGATACAAGCAGACGTAGGCTGGCACACCTGCGTTATGCTCCCCCAATGGTCTCACACAAACACACACACAGTCCTTTGTTTTGTGAAAGTGATTCCTGTAATTAATTGGAGATGAACGAGTGCTGCCTGAATAAGCAGCAAATATTATTACATTCAGCTATCAAATAACAGCTGTGGTTGCAAGAGCAGCTTCCTCAGAGTCCCCTGACTTATGGATCTCCACATGTAACCAGAGCTGCATCTTGGTTTGTTTTGTTGCTTGATTTGAATACATTAAACTGGAGCTAGGACTATTCATTTGCTTAAATAAGAAGATAACAATTCTTATACTTTAACTTTTGTTTAAATTAGTAAAAAAAAAAAAACTTGGAAGAGTATGTCATACCTAGTTGTTGGCTTACTTGCAGACATTTTGAATGTAATTATATCTTGATCTGTATCAATATATACAGATCTTGATATCTGTATATCCAGATATACAGATATCTGGATATCTGTATATCTAGATATACGTACAGATATCTGTATATCTGTATATTCAGATACAGATACCCGGTATATCAATACTGGGTATTGATATTTATTCAATAACCGGTTGAATACATATCACCATAAAAAACAACACATTACCCAGTTTCCACTAAATCAAGGTAAATATACATTATCATTATACATTGTATGTCTTCATTGATTCAACCACCTAAATTTATCTAAACTGAAAAACTTTATCAAATTTTGCTATTTGATAAAGTTTGATTAATCACATTCCTCCACTAGCATTAACACTAATACTAAGGCTATGGTTTTGGTTATAGTAAGGTATTTTATCACTGTCTGAATAAATCGGTTTTTCCTGCTGTGTCTAATGTTAAATATTTCCTTCTCTTCTTTTCTTAAACCAAAGGCAATGGTGAGTATTATTTCATATTAAAATATTTTAATTAATTAGTCTGTAAAAGTGTGTGTTTGTGTTATCATTCGACTTAACACGTTCTATTAAAGAAATAATATGAAGTTGTACTGATATTACATTTTGTTTTTTAGGCTTACAGATCTGCATAAGATAAAGAGTATAGCATATATGTTATGTTATATATAGTATAGTTATTAATTTGAATTCTGCTTATTTACTCAGTCTTTGGTCCAGAACTCCAGGAAGGCTGGCATTACCTCAGCCCTAACGTCCAGCACCCTGCATAACGAAGAACTGGTTTGTTTTCAGTTAATTCAAATAACACACTTTAATGAAAGTAACTCACTCTGAGTGTGGATCATCAAAGCCAAACTCTTAGCAAATCTTTTCTGCTCATTCTGTAGAAGAGTCATGTCTACAAGAAGACCCTTCAGGCGCTCATTTACCCGATCTCTTGCACCACCCCACACAATTTCGAGGTGTGGACAGCCACCACTCCAACTTACTGCTACGAGTGTGAAGGACTGCTGTGGGGTATTGCTCGCCAAGGCATGCGCTGCACTGAGTGTGGAGTCAAATGCCATGAGAAGTGCCAGGACCTGCTCAATGCTGACTGTCTACAAAGTAAGAGAAGTGTTAGGAAGAAACTGTGCGTGACATGGTGGTTTAACGCAAGTGTACAGAAATAACCTAACAAGATTGAAACTGTCATAATGAATAAAGACAGATAGTATAGGCACCCATGTGCCATGTATCAGCTCATGGGTGAGTTTTAATCAAAACATTTTCTCACTGAAACTGATGTCTACACTGTTTGTTTTTGTTTTGTTTTCTATTTTATTCATGACTATTTGTGTTGTGTTTAAAGTATTACACGTACTAAACATAGTTATGTTTTAAAACCCATGTCGCAAAGACCCACACTGTTATCTCTTAAAATATTATTTACTTATTTTGGTTTCTGTTTATATAATTTGATTCTTGTTAGAACCAGAGAACTTTTAAAATATGTCTCCAAACACCTTGTGGTTTTTGTCAGAATGCTTTTAGTTTCCCTTTAAGCCACCATGTCTTAATTTAGCTTAAATAAGTTCATGTTAATTAAGAAAGATTGGACAAATACCCTGCAACTTGTCAATTAATGATGATGTAGGTAATATTTGAGGATACATCCATAAATTAGACAGAGAAGAGGCTTCTTTAAAAGCCCAAAATAATACGGCATTCATTCCACTGATATGTGTGACATTTGACTTTTCCGTGAGATTTTCTTCTTTTTTTTCAAACTGAATAGTACCCTAAATCTAAACTTTTTACTGAAGAGATTGTGTTCAGTGAAAGATTTGTGTGTAACTTGTTTCACTGTATAAATGTTTTCTATTTATTAACAGAAAAACCATTCAGTTTACTTATTTCTTCTTATGTTCAATAATCAAAGCGAAACACTGAGTACTCCTTTTCTGTTTCCTTTTTTGTGTGAAAGATATTAAAAGCAGTTTGTCTTTCCTTGTCATTTAGCTCTCTGTTTTTCATCAGTTTTTAGCTCAGCTTTTTATTGCTTAGAGCTCCGTTTGGTTTTGATTCATGAAATAGATCATAGTTTTTTTCATTTGCGCACATAAACTTCTCACTTTGACGGATTAAAATCGATTGAAAATGAATTTCCTAGATATGGAAAACGTTGCTTTTGAGTAATGAACTTTTGCTCATGCTGTCATTTATTTATTGTCTGATCTGTCAATATATTTTATTTGAAATCAAGTTCATTTCATTTATGACTTCTAATCCCTTTCCTGATATAACATTTTGACTATCTTTGCAACCAGGAGCTGCAGAGAAGAGCTCCAAGCATGGTGCAGAGGACAGAACCCAGAACATCATCATGGTTCTTAAAGACCGCATGAAGATCCGTGAGAGGAACAAACCAGAGATCTTTGAACTCATCCAGGAAGTGTTTGCTGTCATCAAGTCCACCCATGTCACTCAAATGAAGCAGATCAAGCAGAGTGTGCTCGACGGCACCTCCAAATGGTCAGCCAAGATCTGCATCACAGGTGAGGGGAAGGCGTTTTCAGCGCACCTTGAACGGAGCTGGCCAATATGGTCAGCATCACTCAAAGGAGATGACAGCTGTGTTGGACTGTAAAAAGAGACAAATAGTCGTCCTTGTGCCAGGAACACAGGTGGCGCTTATGTTTTAGTATGAGGCAACTGTTTACACTGTTGTTGCGCAACACCCCCCCCCCTCCTTTCTGTCTCTACTCTCTCACTCTCGTACTTCCTCTTCTGAGAGGGGAGATGTGCTACCAGCTCTCCGTCTAACGGGTCCGTTGAGTTTCCTAAATCTGCTGGGATTTACCCTGTCCAGAACTGAAGTAAACTCTGTTTAAGCTGGTTTCGAGAAACGATTCGCCTGGTTATCTGACGGCCTACATCCAGGTGTCCCACCCTTCTTCCCCCTGTGAATTAGCCAGACTGAGCAGCCTACAGCCAACTAGTTTCACAGAGCACACCTGTTAACGGTCGCTCGTTCTCTATTTTACAACTTGCATTTGTTATTGAACCAGGTAGGTTTTAGTAACTCGGGCGAGTCCCAAGGATGTTGTTTTAAATATGGGCTACCAGCAACCTAAAAACATTTTCCACCTCTTCCTCTCCAGAATCAAACATCACAGCTATTTTACAACCATCAAAGAACTTTAAGGCGACTCATTAACTGAATGTCCACAACATCTTTTAGATTTTCTTTATGCTAAATATTTTATTAGTAAGGCATTTTTGCAAGGGTCAGTACAGCTTAATTCAGTAGCAGAAATAATCAAATAAGTAAAATCAATCATCTAGTCTATCTTTCCCTACTGCTGATACTGAGTACTAAAAAAGGGAACCTTTGAGAGAGACGGACGGAGTTTGGCGTTTCGAACCCCAGACCTGGCTTGATGATGAAGAAGGTGTGGCAGCAGGAGGAAGATGTTGATCGGCGAAGGCCAGGATCTCCGCAGGTCTGATGAGCCTCCTCTCCGCATGGATGCTGAGGTCACACAGGACTTGGTGCTGGCAGGAAAAAAGGCACCAGTTCTTCTTCCTTGTCTTTGTCTTCATCTTTGTCTTTGGGGTCAGAACCCAGCCGATGAGAGAAGTGCGATTCGAAGCCACAGATTGTGGGCCAGACGGGTTGGTCTCCATGTGCAGGACAGTCTCCGGCTCCGTGGCCCCGGCTCTTCTTCAGCTGCAGAGTTCTTTGTCCATCTCGATCTTGGCTCGAAGCTGCCCGGAGGATCCAACGAACGGTTCCTCTTTTGCACCCACCTTATATAGGGTTCATCTGTCTGCTTAGACAGATGATCTCATATCCGTCACTGTCTTAAGAGACATCATGTCATGATGTCTGTGCCAATGTCTCAGGGCTGCTCAACCTCCTGTTTCCATATAAGGTGCTGATCATCTCTGCTCTCCTGTTAGTTCCCCTTTTTCCCTTCCTGTCACCTTTCACCTACCATCTACCTCCAACATATCAGTGATGTTTAATTGCAGTTTTACAACCTTTTACACCATTTCAAGTTCAATGTCAAAATCACATTTATATCACATTTATTTTCTTTAGCTTCTCTGATTTAGCATTCATTTATAATTTTATAACCATAACTTATATCACATTTATTTTCTTCAGCTTCTCTGATCTATCATTCATTTATGATTTTAATGTGAGTTATTACAGATGTTTTTCTGAAAAGAAACCAAGAATAATACATGATTCTAATTATTTACTACTAAAGTTACAGTTACTTGTTTTTCTTGTAGGTGTTCTCACAAATATAAGTGTAAGTATTATTACAAGTAAACCAATATTAATATAAGTATTTTACTTTGAATCTTATCAAATTACTCAAAATGTTTAGATTTAATTTTTTAAAACTTTCATGCTTTAAAATAGTCTCAGCTATTTTTATAAATCTGCAGGCTGGAAACTTCCTCTTTTTCCAGGAAACCTGCTTTTCCTGTTTAATGACTCTCTCTGACTGACTATGATTTCTTATGATTAGATAGAAAAAAGTAGAATTAAAGCAAAGTTTGCATGAGACAAAAACAACACACACAACTAGATTTATTTTATTGACACTTAAGTCTACTGTTGGGCCTTGATATCACTTGAGTGATTCATTTTAAAGATAACTTTATTTATTATTACTGTTAAACTAACTTCATTGACACTTAAGTCTACTGTTGGGCCTTGATATCACTTGAGTGATTCATTTTAAAGATAACTTTATTTATTATTACTGTTAAACTAACTTTATTGACACTTAAGTCTACTGTTGGGCCCTGATGTCACTTGAGTGATTCATTTTAAAGATAACTTTATTTATTATTACTGTTAAACTAAAATCTCCAGCATGGGGAAGTGGGATGAGCTCGGATTTTCTTGACAACACCCAAGTACACACACAGTTACAGTGCATTGTTTCTTCTCTTTTGTTCAGTGTTGTGTGCTCAGGGTCTCCAAGCAAAGGATAAAACTGGTTCCAGTGATCCCTATGTCACTGTCCAGGTGGGGAAGACCAAGAAGAGGACCAAAACTATCTATGGCAACCTCAACCCTGTCTGGGAGGAAACATTTAATTTGTGAGTCATAAAAATTTCACTAGACAGGTTGAGACTGTATAGTTGCTTCAGCAGAAAGTATTTAGTGGTAGATCATACAAAGTCAGTTAAAATTTAAAATCTGCAAAAGGCAGCAACATTATATCTTTCTTGTAACTTGCATATTATATTTTTTTGCCAAATAAATGTCTCTATTAATTCCTGCATTAATCAGGTTTAACCATCTCAAGTTTATTTTAGTCTTATTTTTTCTTTGGAAGTCATCCGGCATGAGTCACAATATCAGTAAAATGGCCACTGCTGCTGATGCATGTGGCTTATTCTCTTGTTCCACATTTCTAGTGAATGTCACAACTCCTCAGACCGCATCAAGGTGCGAGTGTGGGATGAAGACGATGATATTAAGTCTCGGGTGAAGCAAAAGTTCAAGCGAGAGTCGGACGACTTCCTCGGTCAAACTATCATTGAAGTCCGCACTCTGAGTGGAGAGATGGACGTCTGGTATAATCTTGGTATGCTCTTTTTTGATCCTGCTTGTTTAAAGTGCAATGATTTCACAGCTTCTGGGTTATCTTGCCATGCAGAAGCTGCAAGGGTCGCCTAATTGTTACAATTGTAGAAATTTCAGGATGAAGTTGAGTGATGGTCTTTCTGTTTTGCACACTTCACAGACAAACGTACGGACAAATCAGCCGTGTCTGGGGCTATTCGAATGCGCATTAATGTGGAAATTAAAGGAGAAGAGACAGTCGCTCCATATCATGTACAGTACACCTGTCTGCATGAGGTAATGTTTATCTTTAAAAAAGCCCAACTTCTTTATTGCTACAGCATAATTTCACACTGAAAATTTAAGAAAAACCCAATCTTTACATTGAGAAAATTTATTCAGTAGGGGAGAAAAACTATTAAATTTGTTTAAACAAAATCACCAGTATCACACTGGTTTAAAGTGCAATGGTACCTTCAACAATTCCTATAAAATAAATACATGAATAATTTTTTAATTTATACTTTTCTTTTTTAAGTTTATGTGCTTGTCTTTTTGTTTTCCAGAGATTATATCAAGGCACATCAGTTTTAGCAACCCTTCAAAATGGGAAAGACAGCAGAACATGCTCTTCAGCATTGACCCACATAGGCTGATCTTTGTTAGTCAGAAAAAGGTTACAAGATGGTACCCAAACTTAGACATTGCCAGTGAGAGCAGTTATAAAGCTTAAAACAATTTGAAATATGATTAGGAACTTGTGACTACAATAAGAGCGATAATGTGGCAATGGTCCTTTCCAGATTAATATCCCATGGAGTATTCTTTTCTCTAAAGAAACTAGTCCCTGTCCTACAAAGCGAAGACAGACGCTTTTATGTTCTGACTCTGTGCAGAAGAAAAAATCACCTGATTGATTGTAGATGAATCTCGGATTTCAGTGGAGTCATTGCTCGGCTCATTACTCAGCAGATCTTATTAGGTGAACCTTAAATGATATATGATCATACTTATTGCTTCAGATAAGTTCTCATAAACTCACCCTGTGTGTGTTTCAGTGGTTTAACATTTATGGTCTGCACAGCAGCTTCTTCTGGCCTCTTAATGTAGTTTCATGGTACTTCATACATTATAACCAACAGACATAAAGGACTGAGAGCTTGCACTATGCTACCTATACAGTGTATGAAACCTAATTACGCCTCAGTAAACCACTGAGATGTGAAAAAATTATTGAATTACTTTTCATTCATTTCAAACCTCTGTACTGTATATTTCCCATGTTCATCTTTGTTTCTTATTGTTTTTCTCCTTCAACCTCTCTCACTTTACTTTGTTTCTGTATTTTTTTTTCTGTAGAATCTCTTTCATTATGTAACAGATATCCAGAATAATGGTGTGGTGAAGATCCCTGATGCAAAAGGAGATGATGCTTGGAAAGTTTATTTTGAGGAAACTCCCCAAGAAATAGTAGACGAGTTTGCCATGCGTTACGGAGTGGAGTCCATCTACCAAGCCATGACGTACGATTCTAAGTTAAAAATCTAAAAATATCAATACATATAAAGAGGACCTAGAATATGATTTTGTGCAGTAATGTGTTGAAGCCGTTGAGATCCGGTGTTTGCTCATGGTTTCATTTCTTATTTACAGTCACTTTGCCTGCTTGTCATCCAAGTACATGTGCCCAGGTGTGCCTGCAGTCATGAGCACCCTGCTGGCCAACATCAACGCCTACTACGCCCACACCACCCAGGCAACCAACAATGTTTCTGCTTCTGACCGATTTGCTGCTTCAAACTTTGGAGTGAGATACTAAAATATCTATATGCTACATACATATTTTATTCATAGAATAAATATGTGCTCTTCTATTCTTATGGAGGTGGGGGATATCTTTTTGAATAAATTTCTCATTCAAATTCTTTAAGTCTTTCATCCTGTTTTGTTTTACCCACAGAAAGAGCGATTTGTCAAGCTTCTAGATCAGCTGCACAACTCTCTAAGGATAGACCTCTCCATGTATCGAGTAAGATTGCTCTTTCTTTTCAGGAAGTACACACTCACACACATAATTCTCATTATGTCTTCTGCATCATCAATTTTTACTCTCCCTTTTTGGAGAAACACTAAAAACAAGAGGCATTTTGTTAATTAGAGTGACATTTCTTCTCAAACTTACACACGCACATCCAGGAAACACCACCCACCCACACAGCAAGCTGAGATCTCACTGGCGGTGAAAATTGTGTGACAGGGCTGGATCTTGCACATAGACACACTAGATAAAGGCTAATGTGAAATGTTACATTGAGGTTTAGTGTTTTTGTGTGTGTGTGTGTGTGTGTGTGTGTGTTGTTTTTTTTCTCCTGTGACCGCAGAATAACTTCCCGGCCAGCAGCCCTGAGAGACTACAGGATCTCAAATCCACAGTTGACCTCCTCACCAGTATTACCTTCTTCAGAATGAAGGTGCGGTCCCCTTCAAAGTCTCACTGTGAAACATGGTCAGACATCATGTCAATAGATAGGTCATCTGGTTTGACTGCATTGTTTTGTTTGTGTTTTCAGGTTCAGGAGCTCCAGTCCCCACCCAGGGCCAGTCAGGTTGTAAAGGATTGTGTGAAAGCCTGCCTCAACTCCACCTACGAGTACATCTTTAATAACTGTCACGAACTCTACAGCCGCGAGTACCAAACAGACCCAGTAAGAGGCAACAGCACTGGACTGACTGACTCCCTAAAATGATTTATATAATCTCTGACATATCATCAAATTTACTAAAACTTTTGATTTTGTATGTGCTACTATGTTGGTGTAGGGCAAGCATGCTATACTTGAGACAAAGACACATAATTCTACCCTGTAATATACTGTATTTAAGTAAATAAATTTTCACTGTCTTTTATCAGCTTTAAAACTGAGAAAGAAGTAGGACACTCCTCTTCCTGCATGTCCTGCATGTTGTAAATGTTTCCCTGCTCAAACACTTTTGATTTCAATAAATGTGTTAATAGCAGGCTCCTGCAGAACCTTTTGTCAGAATGAGGAGATAATTGAACTACGGCATTTGAATTGGGCATGTTGTCGCAGGCCTAGATGTAAAATGTAAAAAGCACCAGACCTGGGGAATCACAATTGCACACCCTGGATGTGGACAGTTTTTATAGCGCCAAAATATGAGCAAATATAGTTCACTTCAGTTTTATTTAGTCTCCCTGAATCACATAACCTGGAGCTCATTCGGAAAGTTAACTTGGTGATCATTAAAAACAGCACTTCCTTGTAGCAAAAAAGAACAAAAGGATTTGTCCTTGTTGGGACTTCATTTTTTCTCACTAATTAAGCTGTCCTTATTTGATGTGTTAAAAGCACTGTGACTGCTCTGCGTGTATGCCTTTTATATGTGCTGAGCTCTTGTTATCTCTGCAGTCTGTATATGCCAGGCTCTTCAATCCAAAATTTCTACAGGGAATTTCAACACGGATGTCTAGAACTTGTTTCAAGCGTTCATTAAATCGCCCCCCTTTGAATTTCAAATAGGCATTTTTCCCTTTGAATAAAACATTTCATCCTCAGGGATGTGGCAGCATTTTGCGGGAAATGTCTGCAAGATAATTCTTTCCCTTTTTATCCCTGCAGCTTTTTTTTCTTACCGCACATCTTAAACTACTTCAAACCCTGGAGAATTCGACCCTTCTCTCCACAAACCCTTTTAACTTTTGGAAAATTCAAGTTGACCTTTACATACTTTGGCTTACTGATTATCTTCTCCAGTAACAGAGACTGTTACAATGCAAACTTCATAGGACTTTATTTAAAAAGTATTTTGAATATATTCTTTAAATTAATTTACATTTAAATTGTAATTGTGATTAACACAGCATTTCAACTTTTAAGATCAACACTGTATTCTTTTATTTCTCCCTTTTTCTACAAATGTATTTTGTAATTTGAGAAATCATCAGAAGTACTTCCTGAAATACTTTGCTAAAATTATTCTTGTTATCAAGAAAGTTGATGAAGCTAGTGACCTGAGTCCAACTGTGACAAAAGAGGAAAGACTCTTAAGTTTGCAGCTCACATAAAATAATGAAGCTTATCTAATTCTAAATGGCAATTTATAATGACAAGCTGAAAATGAATATACATGAAAAAGATTTGCAGTGCCTATACAGGACAGGTCAAAATGAAGAGTACTCTCATATAAAAATGTGTTTATGTCAAAAAATATATGCAGTTATGCATGACTTGGGAGAAACAGTCATATTAACTAGTAAAACTTTTTAAAAGTTAACAGAGAGCCAACACTGTTGACTTCAGTGATAAAAGTTGCTATATTTTGTTCCAGGCCAAGCAGGGCGCTGTGCCTCCTGAGGAGCAGGGACCCAGTATAAAGAACCTGGACTTCTGGTCCAAACTCATCACACTTATTGTTTCCATCATTGAGGAGGACAAAAACTCTTACACTCCCTGCTTAAACCAGTATGTATCAATAAAATTTAAGCAAACGAATGGTAGATCAGTTTTGGCTTCATAACATTAGAGTAGCTTTCTTTAACTCGATGAGTTTCATGTTCTTTGTTCTTCTCCATCAAGATTTCCCCAGGAGCTCAACGTTGGAAAAATAAGTGCCGAAGTAATGTGGAATCTGTTTGCTCAGGACATGAAGTATGCAATGGAAGGTGAGTTGAAATCAAATGTTCAGTATGTGAACTGTTAAAGCCTGATATAGAGATATTTATATGGACAGTGAACTTAATATTTTTACAGAAAATATCTGTTAGTCTTCCAGTTTCAGTTCGTCAGGCAAATTTCTGTATTAACGCTGGACATGAGTACATAAAAATGCAAATGATGATGAATGACGATTTCATTTAATAAAAGAAAAGCAGAAGTAGAAGTCAATTTGCTGCAGAACTGTTGTAAGTTAAGGAAGACATCTGAATGGATTTATGTTTTCTGTCTTTTTTCAGAACATGAGAAAAACCGCTTGTGTAAGAGTGCCGATTACATGAACCTGCACTTTAAGGTTAAATGGCTGTACAACGAATACTGCAAAGACCTTCCCTTCTTCAAGAGCCGAGTGCCTGAATACCCTGCGTAAGTATCATCATTTTTGTAAGAACAAAAGTTAACATGTGGCGCAAATATGTGTGAGCATGTTTGGGTTCTGCAGGTGGTTTGAGCCGTTCGTCATCCAGTGGCTGGATGAAAATGAGGAAGTCTCTCGTGACTTTTTACACGGGGCTTTGGAGAGAGACAAAAAAGATGGGGTAAGGTTTCAGATTCTTTTATTATCTTTCAAAGCTTCATCTTCCTTCTGCCTTCCCCCAAAACCTTTCCTCTCTACTTCAAGCAACAGGGAAGAAATTCTGTTGCAGTAAGGCATTGCTGGCTTTATTCTACAGTTGTAAGTGCATGAAAGCTGTCCTCACCTCATTACACAGACTCCCCTTGGTCACACTGAGACACCCCATCCAATTAGAGAGCAGGTGCTAACCAGCCAATTACAATGAGGCCGACAATCCCCCCACCTGTTACCGGCAGCCTGTTGAACTGTCTGGTCTCAGGAGTTGGACACTCAGTGACAGACATCAAAGGATCGGTTTAATATAGCACCTGTTTCTCAGCCTACATGGTTTTAGTTGGGCAAAGATTACATTTCCCCACATTTTTGTATCCTGACTTTCTTCCTGCTGCAGATTCATTAATCTCTAATTCATAATTTACATTTTTTCATGCTTTTTAATTTTCTTAGCCCATGTTTTTCTGCTCTGCAGTTCCAGGTCACATCAGAACATGCTCTCTTCTCTTGTTCGGTGGTGGATGTGTTCTCCCAGCTCAACCAGAGCTTTGAGATCATCAGAAAGTTAGAGTGTCCAGATCCACAGATCGTAGGACATTACATGAAGCGATTTGCCAAGGTAGATTGATCGCGGGTGTTTCTTGCAGCTCATTCCTCACTTTCAAATTTCAAAGCAAAAAAAAAAAAAAAACAAAGTTAAACATTCTTTATGTGTATTTTGCAGACCATCAGCAATGTTCTTCTGTCCTATGCTGATATCATTTCCAAGTTGTTTGCCAACTATGTTACCATGGAGAAAGTGGTAAGTGATTAATTGAGCCTGCATAAAGTATTTATTTTTATTTTATATAGGAAAACAATTTGTTTTACCAAAAACAAATGAACAGATTTGTCTTGAAAGATCTTAGTTCAGACACATATAAACTCTTATTTTCAGCCCTGCATTCTGATCAACAACATCCAACAACTGAGGGTTCAGTTGGAGAAAATGTTTGAAGCCATGGGTGGAAAAGACGTGAGTAACTCTGCCACATGGGCGCCTACTATTTCATACTAGAGGGACCTTTACTCAATACTTTTGATCCTTTGTGTTTCCATTTATGACCATCTTAGCTCAAGTGAAGTTTAAATTGTTATAAAAAGTCTTTATTTTGCTATAATCTGTTAGCTTATTCCAAAGTTTAGTAAAAAAATCATTTTAGTTGGGCTAAAATACCATTTGTAATTTTATGTTAAGTAATACTAGACCTAATCCATCAGTCAAATTTAGCATTTATTATCAATCCAGATCCCTTGACAGACAACATGCGGTGAGATTTTAGCTGTTTTTGGGAAAACCTATAGAGACATAGTTAAAATTTTTGTAAACTGAGGGAAAGTTTAAGAAATCACAAACTACATAGAGTCTGTATAATCTGGATGTTGGCCATCGTTGGACTAGTCCAGAATAATACTTGTCTCTTTTGCTATGGGCCTGATTTAAAAAAAAAAATAATAATAATAATAATAATCAAAGTTTTCTCATATTCAAAAAACGGAATAAAGGTTTAATTAGTCCCAAATTATGTTCTAAAGACTCTGTTCAGAGGAGCGTTATACATTTCAGGTTTGATCAGTCGAAGTATTTTAGATTTTGAACTTGAGATGATAAAATGCAGCCCAGACACCTTATACTGTCACCAGTAAAGTGGAGAAAAAATATTGCATTTGCAAGTGTGACAGTAAACCCAGCTTTTAACTGCTTAAACTATAATGGTGGAGTCCATAAATAAAACTGAGAAGGAAACTAAAGGACAACTTCACACTCGAGCAGTGAAGCTCACTGAATTTTCACATCTTTTTACAACAGTTTTATTGGTTATATAAGCTTAAATGTTTAATGTAAGACAAAATTAACGGGATTATTATATGAATAGTTAGAATCAGCATTGGAGCCAGACTTGATGCTGTTTTTATTGAGGCAAATAAAGGAGACATTCAGCAGACATGATAATAAATACAATAATAAAATGTATAGAAAGTCCTGAAAGATGTGAACCAGCTATAATATTTTAACACTTTTGACCAAAAAAATATTAAACAAAAAAATAAAATGCATTTAAAATGTAGATTTCTTTGATTTATCCAGTTACTTTGCTTGTTATGTTTTTTTTATTATCTAATAAAACAAAAATAACATTTTAGTAAGTGATCACTTAGAACTGTTTCTATTATAAAAGTTGTACTTGTGCATTTGTGTTTCTGATTTAGCTGTGTGTGGAGGCCAGTGATATCCTGAAAGATCTGCAAGTGAAGCTCAACAATGTCATGGATGATCTGAGCAGAGTCTTTGCCGTCAGGTGGAAATTCACCCACACTCACTTGAACCACATCATAGATTGCTGCCAGACATATCTCACGTAAAGCTGCATTTTGTTTTGCGCCATAGTTTCCAGCCTCACATTGAAGAAAATGTGAAGCAGATGGGCGACATCTTGGCTCAGGTGAAAGGGACGTCGAATGTAGGGAACGCCAGCAGTGTGGCCCAGGACGCCGACAACGTCTTGCAGCCAATCATGGAGTTCCTGGACAGCAAGTAAGGCAGTTTGGCATTTTCATCTAATCTAAAGAAGGATTAAAGTTAAGGTTCTGCAGTGAGGAGATAAATAAGTGATCCAGACACATAATTATTCAACATATTTGTTCCTGTTTCTACTGACATCCATGTATTTTGAAATCCATTGTTATTATATAGCCATTCACTCTGCTGCAAGATACTGATGTTCTTGGAAGCATAACAATGTTTTCTTAAAAATGTTGTGTTGACAGAGTTCTAGTATTTATCATTATCTCTTTTTTTCCAGCCTCTCTCTGTTTGCTAAGATTTGTGAGAAGACTGTCCTAAAACGTGTGTTGAAGGAGCTGTGGAAGCTGGTAATGAACACCATGGAGAAAACCATCGTTCTGCCTCCACTCACAGACCAAACGGTGAGAGCTCAGACAAGTATGAGTGCACAGGGAGAATTATGCAAAGCTGCATATTAATTACCTGAAACTCTGGGTTTATTATACCAAATAAACACTGCATGCAGGCAAAAACAAATATGTGCTTTATATTTCTAATGTGAATAAATACTCATGCATTCAGACCATCTTTGCAAACAGCTAATATCAGTGTTGTGTAACATTTTTAATGTCTTAAAGTCACAGTGAATGTTTCTGTGACCAAAAATGAAAAGTTTCCGTCTTTTGATTTTTATCACAGCATAAAGGAAATAATTAGTAAAGCAAGAATCATATATAACACATGCCAAAGCATGTGCTTACACACACTAAAGGCTGAAGGAAGGACTCAATGAAAAGGGAGAAAGTGGATAACAAAAGAGGAAACGTGTGTGTTGCTGTTCAAGATGGGTCCTATATTTACAAAAGATCAAACTGCTTTTGCTTTGCTTTTACATGCCACCCAGCTCTCTTCTCCTCCTTCCATATACAGAGTATTCAACATTGCCACCAGTGTCTTTGTTCATTCGAGCAACCAAGATCGGGTATTTTAATAAAGAGTTCAGGGAAAATGGATTGCACCATATCATTTCAGCATCAGCTCATGGCTGCTCTCCAGAGTGTCACCCTACAAATATTTGGAGAGAATCCTGCTTTATGAGTGGTTTGCAATAGTTTGGCTTAAATTTGTTTGCCCTAAGGATCTGGCCCACTTCCAAAAAGACTGTTACATTATGGAAAGCAGCCTCTTTTTTCCTTATTATTTTGCTTTGTTTTATATATATATATATTTATATATGTTGTTTATGTTGGGTTTTTTATCTAAAGAGCCTCATATCACTGAAAATAAAGTTACTATATTTAGTTATGATACATGGCATTGCAGACGTCGGTTGTATTACAAGCACATACTGTGCTTTATGAATATTTTCATACGCCCTGAAATTATTTTTTCATTACAACTATCTGACATTATTTTGTTGGGATTTTATGTGTTAGACCAATATAAAGTAGGGCATAATTGAGAAGTGGAAGGAAAATATATATATTTTTTTATTTATTCAGAAACTCTTTGTTCTGGAAGTTGCCAAATTAGGAAATAAAGTCCACTTGTGTGTAATTTTATTCCAGTATGAACACAGCAGCTTTGTAAAGTTCTCAGAGGTTTGTTAGTGAAAATTATTACATGAATAACACGATTAAGAACAACAAAATAAACTAATTTAGTTGTGATGAATGTTTAAAGCAGGATTAGATTAAAAATGATATCTCAAACTTTGGGTGTCCGTCAGAGTTCTTCTCAATCCATCGTCCCTCAATTACAAAGAAGATAGTGCAACTGAAAAGTAACAAAAAATATGTCCGTTCTTGTAAACTGACAAAAAAATATTCAGAGAAGCCAAGAAGTGCATGCCAACTCTGGAGGGACTGCAGAGATCAACAGCTCAGGTGGGAGACCTGACTGCTTTTTCTCTTATGCTCCATAAATCTGGAAGAATGACAAGGAAAAGCCATTGTTGAAAAATACAGTATATGCCGCTCTTTCTGCGCTTTAATTTGTGGAAATTTTTTAAAACATGTCCTTTAACAATTATGTTGTATTCCTGTCACAAAAAGTCCCAATAAATTCTGCTGAATTTACAGTGGTAGTGTGACAAAGCATGAAAAAGTTCAGGGAGTATGAATACTTTTGTTCTGTAGGTTTCCCGATTAATTAACTGAAAGGAAAAAAGAAAGCTAAATCTATAAAATCTATTAAATCATCACATTTACTGAGACAGATTTTGCTATAAAAAAGAGAATTATTTTGGCTAACTCAGTTTTCACCTGCACTCAGCTCAGACTCCATGCAGGTGTTAGACAGTCCACAAACCTTCAGCCTGGGAGCCCAAACATGTGTTTTTGCTTGATGTGGGGCTCTTTGCAGCTTGACTGACCCTTCTTTCTGATTGTTGTTGTGGTTATTATTACATCCTGCTCCGCTCTCCCTCCACAGATGATTGTAAGTACAGCACTCCTGCGTGTCTGTCTGTCTGTCACAGTGGTCGAATATCTGCTTTATGTGGCTGCCACCCGTTCCTCCCGTTTTTGCGTAGCTCCATTACTCCCTCCTCACAATTTCTCTGCTCCAATCTGCTCTGTCTCTTACTATTCCCTTAGCTCTGTCTCTTGTTTGAGAGGACAGAAGCATGGTGCATTCCTGAATACGTCTCATAGGTGCCACTCTCCCGCAGTAATCTTCATCTATCAGTACCCCCTTCTCTGCTTTCTTTTCTTCCTCAAACAGGAAGTGGTACTTCTCTTTTCCGCCTGGTCTTGCCTTGTTTCTTCTCATCCAATGTGTCCTGTTACTGGGACTTCAGTGGGATGACCCTGATCTCTCGGTTTCTTGGTATCGGGAGTCTTGACCCCATCACCTGCCCCTTTTTCCTTTGTCCTCTATCTCTTTTACCCGTTTAAACTGCCCTGCCCTCCTATCCGTTACTGTGGGTTTGTTGCTTGCATCTGATCTATTTCAACACTTCAGTTTTCTCTCGGTTTGCTGTACAACACTGTACTCCACTGTATGTCTCTGCAGACCTGTCATGTTGGTCTGTCCTGGTTTAGTTTCATGTTATGTTGTAACAACGTGGTGCTGTATACAGTACTGACATGCAAACTGTTATTTCCTAAAAGAAATTACTGTCCGTATAGTTCAAAACTATGGGCTGACTTAATGTCCTATTTCTTTTGGTTTTCACCTTCGCTTGATTCCTCCAGGAAGTAATCACTGATATGAAAATTTCAGCCAATATGGATGCTGCTGTTACGGCCGATAATCAGTATTAGCAAATTTTATATAGATAATATATATTATCCTACACTTTTGATACTAAGTAAAAGCAACCACACTGCCTACACTGTTTTTCTGATTTATTTAAACAGCCACATATTCCTATGTTGCATCCCACATAGCCAACCCTTTTCCCTCCAGAAACACAAATACCAACACTATGGAAACCAACATTATATCAGCCTAGTTTTACTTATCGGACTGATACCAACATGTTAAAAAATTACTAACATCGGCCGATAACAACGTAGATGCTGATGTAGATTAGGAAAACCTACAATATTTACTCATATTGCTGCCATCTCTAGGTTTTTTACTATTGTGCTGCCCTAACAATTAAAATAACTCTCAAATATACAGCAATACATTGTAACAATCACAAAACGAGGGAAGAACCCAGTCATGCACAGGTAGTACATGCAAACTTCTTTCAGAAAGGTTCTGGTTGGGAGTCAAATCTAGGACAATCTTGCTACAAGATACAAGCTGCAGCACCATGCAGTACCTTATTCAATCAAAAGTACAAATAACATCACAAGCAGTTCTTCACTGTAGTTGTGCAAATAAAATTTGCCACACCTTAAAAATTTCAGTTCTTTTAAATAAAAAATCCACCTCTTAACTACATTTTAGGGCTTCTGAGTTTTTTTAAGCATCTTTTGGTCTTTCTGGGGGAATTTGTCAAGCTGAGACAGTCCTTCACTTGTAGACTATTTTCTAGATAGTGAAATTGCTGATTTGAAATTAGTTTGTGTTTTCTTAATTCCCTTACCAATCTCTTAAGCTACTATGGCATTCTTAATGAAGTTCTCAGACAAATCTTTTCATTTTACCCTGGGATTTGAGCTCACTTCAACAGTCAGGATCACACCAAGTTAAATGAGGTTTCAATGGGGCAAACCCCTTCAAGATAATAAGTAACAATATGCTAATCAAATTCACCCGATGTGATTATCCTGTGTGCCACTTTTGGTGACAGTAAATGTAGCGATCTTCTAATTTATTCCACACCTGAAATTTCAGTTTATGCTTTAAATCTTATCCATTATAAAAGGTTTGTTCCTTAGTTTTTATTTATTTGCTGTACTTGAATTTCTCAGTATTGCAATGATTGGTTTTAAATACCCATGTCACCAGGTACAGTACAGACCAAAAGTTTGGACACACAGTTGTGTCCAAACTTTTGGTCTGTACTGTATGTTATAAAAACATAAATTTGTAAGATTTATTTGATTCGAGTCAAGTATACTGTAGAGGCTTTTGCTAAATTACTTATTCTCTGTCAGACATACATTAATCAAGTTACTTAGTCTTTCAACATATAAAAAATTAGTTACTTTTAGATATCTTCTTATGTTATTAACACAATCCATTTCGCTTCTGGGTGCTCCTTGGTACTTTTTTGTACTATGAAGTATGGAGTTCAAAGGTGGTACTTGCATATTTGTATGAATCTTGCTATTCTTGTTGTATTACTGTTCTTCTTGGCCAAGAGTCAAATCTAAGAGCACAAATTATGGTGTTGCTTTAGAGAGCAAAGTGTCACTAACTAAAAAAGACATCTCTGGTTGTGATGAGTGTCCTTTGTGCATTTTGCTAAGCAATGTAGCTCACATCCCATGTAGCAAACGAGAGTAAAGTAAGACAGCAGCAGGGACTGGCCATTGCTCCGAGTATTAACCACTACTCTCTTTCCAGGGGAGGCTGAAGAGTGCTTCTCACAGTGATGTAAGGACTAAACTCCTTCAGATCAATGTGTCTTGTCTCTCTCTATGTCCTTTCTCTGTGTCTCTGTCTCTCAGCTCTCCAGTCCAACAAAGCAGTAGAAATATAGATTTTGTTTTTCTACTTGTACACAATTTGGTCTTTTTTTTAAGCAACGTATAGTTTGACTGTACACTCCCATTGTAAGTCACAAACTACTGTATGAGTGACTTTAAGGCATATTAATTTGGGGGCTTTTCTAAACTTATTCATGTGGTTATTCTAACAATCTCAGTGTGTGGATTTTTCCAGATCTACTTAAGGTCAAAATTTAAATATGGGCTGAAACAAATTGCAAATTGCCTTGTCAAATTGCAAAAAAATAAAACTAGATGCTTTCAGTAGTTGTCACCAATCTTCTGTCAGCATTAGGGTTGTATATTTGACCACTCTTGGATCGAATTTGTAGCGTTACTTTAAATCGATTTAGTGTGCTGGAATAGACCTGATTTTAAGTTATACTCCCTGAATCTTCATTAAGTTTGAAAATGGTGTAATTTTCTAACAGCTTAATGTTAGCATGCAACATTCTGTCCTAAAGTAGTTTTTGTGTGGAGGAAAGGAAATTTGTTAGGTTCTTCAAAAACAACACAGCAAGAACTTTGGCTCAGGCCTGTCGTAACCTGGTTGCTAATAGAACACCAGCATCTCTGTCCACAAATAAAACTTGTTTAATAATAACCCTTGCTTTAGAGAGTGCCAATATAGAAAAAGAAGAATGCGATGCAAAATAAACTCTGCAGATCAACTAATCAACTGGACAAGCCAAATGCTTTTTAGAGGAAATTTTTATTGAGCTATTTGGCCAAAATGACAAGAAGAATGTTTGATATACTCACAGCAATATAATCACAATCAGTCATAGTAGCAGATGCAAATTTGATGGAATAATAAAGGAGGAGTGAATACAAATTCTTCAACTTTACTGCAAATCAGTGGGAAAATAATTGAAACCTGAAAACAAATAGCAGTATATACTTATTTTTTCATGTAGCTGAATAGAAACTTGTACACTGACTTCTTGTTTTGAAGATTCATTGAAATTATGTGCAGTTCTGTTAGTCCATGAAGTCTGTGAATGAATGCTATAAAGAAATCTATAATATCTTTAAAAGCCCTAAATTAATATGACTTTCATGCCAGTGATGAGTGTTTGTAAGCGTCTGCCTTTTTTCAGTCAAAAATAGCATCACAATGAATTACGAAAAGCTTAGTGAAACACAAAGGCAAATAAATCTTTGTTTTACCAGTAGCTGCACATGAGACGCCTCTGTTCAATTATTTGACAATACAGCAGGAAAAATGGATTTCTCTAAACTATCATACAGACTGGTGCTGGTCCACTTGGGAATGTCAGAGACAAAATAAACACTCTTTGTTTTTATTGCAAAATTTCTCAGCAGCCTATACTTTTCTCAGTTTTCAATGATTCACAGCCACTTAACACCAGTTTGGTGCACCCCAATATCAAACTTTTAAAGCTTAAAGAAACATTGATTAGAAGGTGCTGTTTGCAGCACTTACCAGATCCTCTTACCAGAGTACTGCATTAGCTGGAGGATTTTCTTTGCTTTCACCACAGTGTAACTGCACAGCTGCTCTGTAACAGTGTGTGTTTGTGTGAGATCATGTTTGTTCTTCTTTCTTCCCCCTCCTTTGAGCTGAGCCTCTTTCCCTTTGTACTGTGTGTCTGTGTGTGTGTGTGTGGGTGTGTGTGTGTGTGTGTGTGTGTTTGTTTGTGCAGCAGAGTGTAATGTTGTGGTATGAATAAAACACAGATAAGTGTTATAGGAGCACTTGAAGGAAACTACCATGACATGAGTAAAGCTGCTTAGAGTGAATGTTTATACTTTAGATGTGTATGTGTCAGAAACGTTGCTGTCCTCTGTGTGACACTAAGCCCTATAGTCCTGTTTTCTTAGAATACTAAACAAGTCTTACTTTACTTATCTACCTTTCTACCTCCTCTTCCTCCGTCTCTTTCAGGGCACTCAGCTCATCTTCAACGCTGCCAAGGAGCTCGGACAGCTGTCTAAACTGAAGGTACATTAATTTTATACTCTGGAGTTTGGCGCCGCTGCTTCAGCTAAAAGATTTAATCTGTTATTAAATATCAAGATTAGATAATGACTAGAGATTTGTCATTTTTTGCATCATTTCATTGCAATTGTACTATTTAGGAGCACATGGTACGTGAAGAGGCCAAAGCACTATCACCCAAGCAGTGTGCTGTGATCGAGCTGGCTCTGGACACCATCAAGGTAATCCTTATGCTTTCTGTTACCTTACTGTAGATAGGATAATTTCATCCTAAGCTACATCCTTTCAAGGCACAAGGTACAAGAAAAGCTGTATTAGAAATCTGTTTCTTTCTAATTTACTAATGTAAATTAGAAATGACACCTACAAATAGTTTATTTTTGTTACGTAAAATTTAATTAAAGTATAATTAATCTGTTTTGTGGTTTATCTTGCTGCATAATAGCAATACTTCCATGCTGGTGGTGTGGGCCTGAAGAAAACTTTCCTGGAAAAAAGTCCTGACCTGCAGTCTCTCCACTACGCCCTGTCCCTCTACACTCAGGCCACTGACAAACTCATTAAGACCTTTGTCCAGTCGCAAAATGCCCAAGGTAAACTAAAGTTTTTTTCTACCTTTAAGTGTTTCTATTTGGACATTATAAATCTAATTTATTGTACCACTGACACGTCTTTAATCTTTTCACATTTTGTCATTTTACAACCACAAACATCAATGTATTTCATTTGGATTTATGTGGACATAATTGTGAAGTGTAAAGTAAAATAATATATGGTTTATACTTTTTTTTTAAACTACAATCATTTTCTGAAAATGGAAAAGTATGGCATAACTGAAAACCTACAAGGTTGTCCACCTAAACTTACTAAACAGCCAATGAGTTTGTTTCAATAGCTCAAAGTTCAGACCTAAATCCAACAAGATTTGAGTATTGCTCTTCACAAACTATGTCTATCTAGTTTTATGGAGCTTAAACTCTTATGCAAAGATATATTTACATACGTTTTAGTCAAAATGTGTGTAAAGATAAAATTAGCATAAAGATGTGCCACTGTCACTGCAACTGAATGTGAATGTAGGTCATGCCTTCCACATCTTAGCTCTGAAAATAAATTTCCAAAACAATGTATCAGTTTCTTTTCATTTAAAAATATGTATTTTGTTGTGTTAGCCTGTCGCATCAAATTCCAATAAAACGTTTGTAGTTCTAAGCTGCTTCTCATGGGTTTGCCCAAATAGGCTTTCTATCTGGGCAAACCCAGGTAAGGCTACCATGGAAACCATGAACAAAACCATGTGGTTCCCATATTGTTGTTCACATTTATCCAATATGGGACCCACCCAGGTATGTTGTCTGGGAAATCTGTGTCTTGGAGATTGCAGAACCAAACTGTGTAGACAAGTATTATTTTCTCATGCTAAGCTTTTTCCTAGCCGAACAGGAAACTCTGAAAAAATATTTTGAACATATGTACCAGTTACCTGCTGTGGGGAAAAAAATATATATATCCATAATATCCACCATTTCTGATCTCTTACTCACTGTAGTTTTGTTGCTCAGTCTCTGTCACACCATCAGATAAGCTAAGTAGCAGCCATTGTCTCTGTGTTAGCTCTCAAGCTGACACACTGAGCACCGCTCAGAGGGATGCCACTTCAATGGATGAGTTATTCAACTTTAACTCTGCAAAATGCTAAAGAAGATTTTACAGATTCGCCTGTGTTTAAAACCATCTGCACAATGCTTCTTAAAAGGAAAACATCGGTGTTAATAAATAGAAATAACAGTTTTTCCTATTTTAATGAAAATGCTGATACATGTTGGTCTGTTTTTACAACACTGTGATTCTGAACTTGAATCCCTGCAAACCTCTTATTTCTGCGTCTTTCTCCTTTCTCCTCCTCCTGCCCCGTCTGTGGGCCAGTGTTCGGCGGGAAGGGGGTGAGATTCACCACTAGTGAGGATGTTTACCCAGAAAAGGGTATGTGGCTCTCAGGCTCAGGCCCTGAGACATCTGAGACCATCAGAAAGTTTCCAGATCAAAGCCCAACTCCCTTCACCTCCAACCTCCCTCAACCCCTCATATGCATCCAGAACCCTTACAACTCCTGCCTGCTCAAACTCATCCCAGCAGAGAAATGCAATGCACAAAATGAATAATACACTCTTACTTCGCCCGCCACACCAGTAGGATTCTTATGCATTCATGCATGTAACATGAACGCTGATGTCTGTATGTACTGCAGTGAATACATACGCCACTGACAGTATGTATGAGCAGACACTGAAGCATGATGGACAGACATCAGGAAAAACATGATGGAAATGCATTAAACTGTGGAGCAATTCTGATGTAGCATGAAATTATCAAGAAAGGCCAGCGTGCCAAATGGGTCTGTGTGTGTGAATGAATGAGCAATGTGACTATTCCTTCCCTTAAGGTGTAGAAGTACAAAGTAATCCTGGTTAATGATGAGAACCACAGAGGAAATCCCCTTTGTTCTGCAGAACTGCCCCTTTCTTTGTGCTGGAAATGAAAAACGACAAATAAGGATGAATAAGGTTCTTGTTAAGAAGATGATGGCTGCCGGCTCATTTTGTCTGGAAGGGCTCCCTGCCCTTGTCTGCTCTATCATCAAACACAAACAAACACAAAGAGACCTCGACTCATCTGCATGATGCAAACTGAGCAAATCAAAAATATTCCCCTGGGTCAGCTGATTCAAATTCTGTCAGTTTAGTTTAGCATAAAAACCTGTGACTCTTCTGCATTCAGCAGATTTGCACACTTGTACAGAGCATGCGTGAAGCTGGATGCATTCAGTGAGCATTTGCGTGCATCTTCTTTAATGCCTTGATGATCATGAGATGCTGGATTTCAGGCACTCAGCTAAGTGTGAAATGGCCAGAGCTGCAGCAAAAGCCTGTCACATTTTGAGTGTTTTCTTCTGGAAAAAATACCAGGGAGAAGAAAATCCATTCTTTGTTCATAATTGCTTATCCTTGCAAGGTCACAGGGTGTCTGTCCAGCAGTCATTGGGCAAGTGTGTACCCCCTGTACAGGTCGCCAGTACATCACAGTGCAGGCAACAATGCACACAAATTTATAACTGAGCATAATTTAGAGATCAATTAATCTAATAGTTATGACTTTGAACTATGGTAGGAAGCTAAAGTACCAAGGGAGAACATGGGGAGAGTATTTAAACTCCATGCAGAAAGACGTTAGGCTGGGATTCGAGCCCTGAACTTTCTTTACATGAAAAGAAAATGCAATAAAATTAATTTTTGACAACTTCCGAAACATAAACACAGATTACCTAATGTTAAAATGTCCCTATTTTCAGTGATGTAGATTTTAACTTTTATAATAGAATAGTTAAACTACCTTTTACCACACTGCTTAAATGCCAGATTCAGTTCTGCATAACTACTTAAGTGTAAAAAAAGAAATCTGTGGGACAAATAAATATGCAATGATAATGGTGCTGATTGTCTACACACTGCAAGTATAAATCTACTTTATCCCTTACTGACATAAGTGAAGAGTCATGGGAAGATGCAATATTTTATTTTCTGCTGTTTTTCCTGAAGAGGAAAATAGTTCAGCTTCTTGGAGCATTTTTCTTCTTATTTGCCAGCAAAGTTTCTTTCTCATCTTCCGTGAACGTCCCCCTCAGAATAGACAGCGCCAGATGGATGGCTGCTGCTCTCTTTGGTCCTGTTGGCAGATCAACCACCACAATCCCATAATGCTCCCCAGAGAGCCGCAGAGAGATGCATGCCAGGAACACTCTGCCGTCTAACTCCCACAGACACCTTGTTTAGTGGGTGACTGGTTAAAACACACACACACGCTTCTAGTTGTTGAGCGAAGACACTAATTAAAACATTAAAAATGAATGTCCATCTGTCACTGTATCCTTCTGGAGGTGTATGTGAATGTAAACCACTTGCAGCACACACACAAAAACAAAAGCAGAAAGATGTGTCCACTGTCTCCTGATTCAATCCATTAGGGCAAGACAGAAACATCATCCGAAATCAGTCTAACATCTGGAGGAACCAGGCAGTTTGTCTCCAAGAGAGCCTCACTGAAATGGAGAGTTTATTTAAATTGGTTAGTTTCCTGGCATGGACCTGACTTTTAATCATAGTCTATAAATTGTCTACAAGTTTGAGGATGAAGGTCATTGTAGAAGCTTGATGCTGTTCTGCTTTGCTCAGTCCAAAACTAGCTGAAACCATTGGTTTGTTGAAACGCCGAAGTATGTCTAAGATTCAAGGTCTGACTCAACCTCTCGGTCTTTAGATTAAAGGAAATTACTTAGGCTGCAACAGAACAACACTAAAACTGCTCAAGCTTAAAAGGATCGTAAATTGAAACACTGCTAGTATTCAACAGTCAATGTTCATGAAGAAACTTGTCAAGAGGCTGAGAGGCTGTCGACTGACAAAGAGGCATCTCCTCCAAAGCCAACACCTTGACTGAATTTTTTACCGTCTGGAGAAAATGGGTCAGACAAAAAAAAAAAAAAAACATTTGGAAGCTAAACTTTGTTTTGAAGCGGTGTCTGTGCCAGGATACCAACCAATTTAAATGAGCTCTACTATTTAAGAAGACTGATCAAAAATCTAGTCAGTATTAAGCGACAAGCTTGTTGACTGTAAAAACCATGTAGTTATAGTTTATCAGTAAACTGATAAGGGACTTTTATTGATTATAAATGAGGTTGTGTAAAAATAGCATATTTGTGCACAACGGTCTTGTTTTTACAATTACTGTATTCCAATCTTTCTACCCTGGAAAAAGAACTGTTTAAATGTATCCTTAAAGGTCAAATGACATGCATGCCCATGAGTGTCCATCTGTCACTAATGACTCTTGAATCTGGTGCTGGTGGAAGTTCATGACAAAATTACAAATAAAGCTAAGAGTACTATTAGCTATACAAGAAACATAAACCATGACAACCTGCCTTCACCATGATTGGGTGAAGGCAGTATATGGTGTGTGCACCTGTATAGATCCGTCTGAGCATGAGCTGACTTGATCTTTATCAGGACGTATTGCACACTATCAACTTACCCTCTGCAACATATCTCATTTCTTCTTCTCTGCCTCTTACTAACCACCCTGCATCTATACAGATACTGTGTATCTATAACTATGACCGGGTACAATTCAAAATTGTACAGTGTATCTGGAAAGTACTCATCACGTTTCACTTTCCTACATTTTGATAATTTACAGCATTGTTACAAATTGTACTAGATTAGACTCCCATTATAACAATGGGGGAAAATGTTGAGTGTTTTACAAATTTATAAAAAATTGGAAACCAAGAAATCACAGCCTTTGCATAATATGTTGTTGATCCACTTTTGGCAGCAATTACAGCCTCGAGTCTTTTTGAATATGATGCCACAAGCTCAGCTCATCTCTCTCTAGCCTGTTCTTCTTAGCATCAAAAGACTACATCTTTATCCAATGTTTTACATTTGCACAGTTCAGCTGCATACTGTATGTAAACGCTGTTGCCTTGAGTCAAGGCTTCATCTTTAAGCTCTTTTGTATTGTGGCTTCAGAGCTGCAAGAGAAATTTCTACGCCTCCATAACTGGTTGTATTTCTGCTCCTCAGCACAAATAAAAAAAAGCAGTCCTGCTTTTATCAAACACCTTTGCCCACTCATAGCCTCAATGGCTAATTCTCCACTTGAAGACCACGACATGTTCTTAATCGGATCCTTGTAGTCTATTTTATTTCCTGCTGTTACATTATCTATGTTGTATAAAACTACAAGGGAAACGATCTGCAAATTTTTGTTTTTCAATCCAGCCTACAAAGAGAAAATGGTCATGAGAGCCCTGTGGCATCTGCTAATATTTGGCTAGTGATACGAGGTGGGTTTTATTTCTTATGCAAAGTCTTAATAGTTTTTCGTTTCTCCATTTTTTTTATGTCAGGCACCGGAGTGGACGACGCTGTGGGCGAAGTGTCCATCCATGTGGAGGTTTTCACTCATCCAAACACCGGCGAACATAAAGTCACAGTGAAAGGTAAAGTTTTTTTTTTCACACTCACAGACAAAATAAAAGCGAAACTACTTTTTCAAAAGCTTGCCATGGGACAAACGTAAAATAGAGCTGTCAAATAAAAATATGAACATGCAAAATATATCCACACCTGTGAAACTGCTGCTCACACTGCAACCACATACCTCAAAGTGTTTTAGTATTTGGATGTTTTGTGGTGCACCAAGATGATTTTCTAAATAAAAATATAAAAATATGTTATGCATTAGTATTTAGCATCTTGTTTTTGTTGCAATTAAAGTGCAAGTCTAAAGCACATGTTTGTTTTTTCTCTATTTGGCTCATTCCATCATCATCTATGCATTTCAGTGTATGGTCATGTGTTGATAGATTTGCAGTTGTGCAATGACTGATTTACGGTATATATCTACATATATTTAATTGCACTGGATTTTATATAAGGGTATCAGAGTAAATGGCAAAGTGTTAAAGTTCATGGGGTATGAATAATTTTGAAATTATTCTCTTCCTCTACTTTCACTCTCTGGGCAAGATGCTGCATCTAGGCAGCAAGAAAGCACCAGGATTTTCCTGTTCACTCTCTGCTTCTCACGACTCCACAGTGTCACACGTTTTTTGTTTTTTTTGCATTGTTTTTTTTCCGCATGAGCCTCTTTCTCATCATCACCCACGCCTTCCCTTTCACTTTCCCTCTTTTTTTGTCTCCTCTCTGCCTCAGTGGTGGCTGCCAACGACCTGAGGTGGCAGACGCAGGGAATATTCCGCCCGTTCGTGGAGGTCTACATCATCGGTCCCCACCTGAGCGACAAGAAGAGGAAGTACGCCACCAAGTCGAAGAACAACAGCTGGGCTCCCAAATACAATGAAACCTTCACTTTGTAAGTTGCTGGTGATGTCACTAATCTTACAGAAGGTTTAAGATTGTCTGTAAAAAATATGGACAAGAGTAATAAGTGATATCATATGATAGTGAATTTAAATAGTTTTTTTTAGTTCATTTGTATTGTTTTAACTACAAAGTGTGGGGCTGGAAAAGTTTGAAAACTTTTTTTTTAAAATGCTTGAAAAGTGTTTGAATTTTAAAGTGGGAAAAGCGTACGAACCCTGACTCACTCTCCCTGCTCTGCAGCACACTGAGCAACGAGGTGGGTCCAGAGTGCTACGAGCTGCAGGTGTGTGTGAAGGACTACTGCTTCGCCCGAGAGGACCGCACCGTGGGCATGGCCGTCCTGCAGCTCAAGGATGTGGCCTCCAAGGGCAGCGCCGCCTGCTGGCTGCCGCTGGGTAAGCGCATCCACATGGATGAGACAGGCCTCACCGTCCTGCGCATCCTCTCCCAGCGCAACAACGACGACGTGGCCAAAGAGTTTGTCAAGCTCAAGTCCGACCAGCGCTCTACAGAGGAGGGCCGTGGTTAAAAAAAAAAGACGAAAATGTCAAAGTGGGGCTTAAAACGCCATGTCTGGAGCTCAGTCAGACAGCCACTGCCCTGCGGCTCTCCTGAGTCACCGCAAGTCACTGCCAGGATAATCCAGAGTTGTAAAAGCACAGATAAGACAGGAGGCACCACACACTCAGTCCTGTAAATACTTTTATTCCAGTGGCGAAGACGCAAAGCAAAGACGAGCATCACCAAGTCCACCAGTGTCTTTATTGTTGCTGATGTGTTTTAATCATCCTTTTTGATTAGCGATACAGTTTCCCTATTTGTCGTGGAGAAACACACACCCTTACTTGAGCGATCAGGTGGAGAAATGTCTTGTAGCCTCTTAGTATTTTTAGCCATCTTTCTCACTTTCTTTTTTTTAAGTTTCTGCCCTGTCATCCCTTCCCTGGTGTGTGCCCACTCAGAGAAGGGACCGCAAGTGCCAACAGATAATTACTGAAATATGCCAAGACCATTCCCAAGCACAACAGGACCGACCGTCCAGCCGACACACAACGCAAACAGGCTCAAAACATTCCAGATATCAGAAACAAAGCACTTTTAGTTTATCACTCAAGTTTATTACTTTCTTATTCTAGATCTATATTTATATTTAAATAATTCTATATATGAACATGCATATATACTGCTCAAAAAAATAAAGGGAACACTTTAAGTGTTAAACACCTGTTTAAGTGTTCCCTTTATTTTTTTGAGCAGTGTATAAAAGATATATAAAGGGAAATATATAAGCTTACAGGATTATTCGATGGAGGTCATCGTAGTCTGTCTTTCTGAGCGTCTACCCTGTAACAGAGCACTGCCTGACACCCTCAAAGCCTTCTGTCCTGTTGACCCTCGTCCTCTGTCTGCGTCCTGTGTGGGACAGCATGGAGAGAGAGAAATCTGATGAAAGCACACATCTGAGCACTGTGATTCATCAGATTATACATAAGTATATGTGAGTGACTGAGTGAGTGAGTGAATGAGAATGGACTCGGTGTGATTGTGAAGATGTCGACCTCGTGTTGCTGGCTACCTTCAAATGTAATCACAAAGAGAAGCCATCGCTACGTTAGTGACATGTGGAGGATCCGTTTAGTTTCTATAGGTTTGTTTACCATTTTAAGGTCAAAACTTTCATGTTTCTGTTATTTCTAACCTTTGTGTTTTTACTGCAAACATTCCTAACAGGCCACTCTGGGTCTGTCAGCCGTGCAATACAGCAGAGAGATTAAAACCCATGTTGTTTCCTTTCAGAATAAAAGCACCTAACTGCCAAATAAGGAGGAAGGAAATTATTTAACAAACAGATACATGCATAGAGAAAATATTTTTGCAAAGTAGCATCATGTGAAGTGAAACATCTCGCCCTTCACTAACCCAAGTGAGCACAGATCTTCAATATTACCAATATTATTTAGCTGTGCGATGCCTTGCAAATTCTGAAGCTTTTCACGTTTTGTCTCATTCCTACCACAAACTTCAACGTTTTTTATTTAACTTTATTAAGATTGACCAACACGAAACAAAACATTTGAGCAACAAAGCAATTCAAAGTCCTTTGAGTCATAAAAACATTAAATCACTGATTGATAAACCAGTGTTCATATCACATAAAGGCCCAAGAAAATACATGGAAGTTTGTGGTTTTAAATTTACAGAATGTAAAAAGTTTGCTACTTTTACAAGGCATGTCACGTGCTTCACTCCGAAATCCAGAAAAGCCTCCGGTAAAGGGCTGCTGATCCAAACCAGAACTGGTTTGCATCCCACATTTAGAAGACAACATTAGGGTCCAAACAGTGTACAGAGACATTTCCAATACTCAGTCACTGTTGCATCTGTGAAAACTCATTTGTTGTCTATTTTGTTTTGACTTTCAATAATTATCTAAAAGATTTCAGAAAAAAATACATTAAATCCCTGAGCAGTTGAGGTTTAAAACATTTTAGATTCTGTTAACTTTTCATCAATCTCACTATGGGTTTACAAAACTTCTAAAACTAAATATATTTATGAGTTTTGTTTCTGTAACAACTTAAAAGAATAAAGTAGAAGAAATTTTGTGTTCAGGACTCAAAACGATGTATTTCTGGGTCTTGAGTAATTAAAAAGGCCCCATTATTGAACAAAGTGGACCAACTGAACTCTATGCATCTGATCTGTAAACTCTATGTAGATGAGTCCTTCCTGAATCAGTCTTACAATGTTTACATGGTGGATTATTAATCTAATTATAGCAGCACAAGTGTCTGATATGTTGTAAAAGCTGTCTGCTTTCTGGGCCAAAAGTCAAAGCTGTTGTGGCGTCGATCAGAGACTGACGTTTTGTTGATGTAGGAAAAGATGATCCAGAAGCGGATTGTTGTAAATAGCTGCCATGTAAAACACGTCAGAATACGTGAAGTGAAATTTGCTGCTCTGTTGTAGACTTGAATTTAGCACGGAGCGACCCAAGCAGGTGATTAAGTACAAATGGGTTTCCAGTTTGAGCATGGAGCTACTGCTGAAAGATATAGGAAGGCCGTGTCCATAATGGAGATGAATTACAAGCCATATGCATCTGCTTGATTAGGAACTAAAAGGAAAGTTTCTGACTTTCACTCTGGCAGTACACACATTGTTACACCATGTGGGCTACAAAGGTCTAAAAAAAACTTATTTATAAATGTTGTGTAACTCACTGGCATGTACAAGGTCTTTTTATTGGAAGAAAACATCTGCACAGTCTTGACAAAAAAAAAAAAATACAGTCATACAATTGACATCTTGCTGGAAACGCCACAAAAACAATCTTTATTGCTGTTGACAATGATTCTCTTTAATCGAGGAAGGTCTTCCTCCTGCTGGGCCGTCGGGTTTGAAGCTGAAGACTGAAGTAGATGAAGCACAATGAAAAGCACATACATAACACACAGAGGCGGACAGACATGCATGACCATCCTCTCCTCCCCCTTGCTCTGTCCAGCCGGCCGGCCGAACCACATGGGCGCGCCGGTCGTGTACTTCCAGAAACGGTGCATGACGGGAACAAGAAAAACAAAAAGAAACCGTGTTGTGTCAGCACGCATTAATTATTTGATGTTCAATGCCAATTGTTGTCTTCTATATTTTGATATTTGGATTATTGTTTTCTATTTTTCAAATGTTTGTGAATATATAAATATGTATTACTGATGACGTGTAGTGGGTGCAAAGTACTGGCATGAGAATTTTTTTACACAAAAGATGTTTCTAATTTAGTTTTTGTTTTATTATTCTGGTTGTTGGGGCCGAGGCTCCTGAGACTACAGTCTGTGTTTCTGCTACCAATAAAACGTGGAAAACAGAAATTTCACACTTTTCTCTGTCGCTTTGTGCAAAGATACAATAAAGCTACATTTCCACCGATGTGGATACATTTGTTGGCATTTCTGGTCAAAAATAATATGTGAAAAGTGTCCAATATGATTCTTCTATATATGTATATCTTTTTCACTGAATAATTAAAAAAATATAATAATCAACCTGACTTTTTAGGATATCTGTTGGAGATAAAATGTTAAGGAATTAAATTTTTAATAATCATCAAAGTCACGATTGTTATCTTTAGACGATCTAAAAGATTCTGAGTCATTTCTGTGTTGAAAACATGTTCCCGACAGACAACACGTCCATTTATTCAGGAGAGCTCATGTTGTCATACAAGCCCACAGTATCACAGATCCTCCACCTTAATAGAGGGCATATGGTGCCTTTTCACAAAACTTGCTTTATTTGGGGAGGGGGGGAACAATTTTTTAGACTGATCTGACCAAAGAAGAGTAGAGATTGTCAAACACCACATGTCTATGTTTGTGATGGTAACACAGAACAAACTTTTGCCTGGGGTGTCTTCTAACAAACCAGCTGATCTGTGGTAAAACTTCTAATACTGATTTCTAAAACTTGAAAGACCCCAAAATGACATTGTCTGCAGCAGTTTTAACAGTGAGCTTTGGATTTTTCTTCCTTTTCCATCCTCACTGTGTGTGGTGGAAACATAGATTGCCGTCTAGTGGAGAGCAGCTAAAACAAACGGGTTTCTAATGCCATATTTATATCAGAGACAAATGAAAAGATACGATTTACTATTCAGAAGTCCTTTGGAATTCTTAAAAAAAAAAAAACAGATTACTTATTTATTACGGTTTACTTAATCCCAGATTTGTATTTTGTTGATATATTTTTTCAACATAGTACCTGCATTCAGCTTCAAACTTAAGGCCGGACTCTTAACGCTTCAGTGTGGCATTATCACACTGGAATGATAGATAATTTCTTAGGGCTCTTCAGACATTTTTACATGAGTATAGAACTGAAAACGGTAGCAGAGATCAGTAATCCAGGACTCATTAAGTTAGTAGAAAAATATAATCCGAGGGTTTCTTTTAGACTGATAATTTTGTTTAGCGCCACTAATGGTCAGAAAGGTGTTTGCATTTCAGAATGCAACATTCAACATATGGAGTAGTGCTCTTCTAGGATCTGCGTAGAAAAGAGATCTTGAGGGATTCTGGGATGACTAAGTCGTCTGCGCTGAGGGCCGGGGGAGGCGAGTAGGGCACAGTGACGGGGAAAGTTCTCCTCACGTCCATGAGGAGCTGTGGAGGCTGACTGTCAGAGCGGCCTCTGACGAGCTCCTATAGGAACAGAGAGGACGATCAGCACTGACCTGAGAGGCATCATTTTAACGAATCCGCATGTCAGACTTTTACAGCGAGGCGGGCGGTACCTGGACGGTGCGAATAAAATTTAGGGAGACTTTTTCATCAAGATCACTGTGAGGAGTGTAGAGAGTCAGGATCTTCATAATCTGTAGAATAAAATAAATACCCAGTGAGGCTTGGGTTTAGAAAATAGCATTGTTGAAACAAATTCTTTCCAGAAGTGAGAAATAGACCCACCTGCTTGCTGGAGAGAGCGGTGCAGGTCCGGACTATGGCCTGAGCATCCGCATCCGTCTTTTTCCCCACCTGCAGCAGCTGAGCTGCCTGGATGAGCGGCTCCAGTGTGGCCACAGCGCCCCCTGCTGCCAGGTCTTGGCTGCGCAACCATTCTTCGAGCACACTGACATTGTAACTGAGGGAATTTAAAAAAATAAATACAAATTTTCAAAGGTAAAAGTGCAGTGCTTTGGGAGTTATAGTTACTGCTGTCAAAGATTAGTCACAGCCTACAGGTTAATTTGATTTCCCATTTCAACATTTGGCCTTGAACGCATCTCTATTTCAACATTCCGACCAGAAACTTGAATGTAATTTATGTGATTGCATTCAGCATAAAGTCATGAGTAATTTTTAAGTGGAATAAAATTTCTAAATACTTTTAAATATGTTAAACAAAATGTTAATCATTTTTTTAGGTCACAAGTGTCTGAGTCAATTTCATGAGATGAATTGGCAAAAGGATCCGTGTCTAAATGAACAAAGCTGGTAGAGATTTACACCAAAATATTAACTTAGTGGGGCTGAATACTTAAGGCGTCACACTTGTCATATTTTTGTATTAAATAGTTTAAAAAAAAACATCTAATATACTGTTCTATTTCACCATTATGTACTAACTTTGTGTTGACGTTAGCAGTTGAATTAAGTTTATCTGACATGAACACCTTAGTAAGGATGTACCGATACCCCTCTGTCTTTTTCCTTACACAATTAATGACATTAAAGTTACTAAATGGATTTAAAAAGCCCAGGGTGGGGCGTTTATTTGCGTCCGTGTACCGTATTTGCATGCCACGGCTCCAGCAGCACATGTCTTTCCTCAGCAGCAGGTTGTTGAGCGCAGAGGCACAGATGAGGTAGGTCATCTGGCGGAAAGCTTGCTCGGCCAGACTCTGGGGCAGAGCCTGGCGGCTCAGTGCGGTGTGAAGCGCTCTGAGCTGCCTCAGCACAGACGCCATGGTGGGAGCGTCGGCGCCGAGCGGTCGAGGGTCTGAGCCTGCCCGCTTCCTGGAGACAACCAGCTTCACCGCCGAGCCGGACAGACCGGCGATGGTCTCGCTCTCCAAGAGGGCCGGGACTGAGGCGGAGAACGAGAAGGGAGAGAGAGTTCTAAAGTTTAGTGGAGGGAAGAGCGTCAGCAGCACCGGCATGAGGTCGCCGTAGCGTTACCAATGAGTTTCTGCAGCAGTGTCTCGGTGATGGAGAGCAGCTGCTGATAGGCCTGGATACAAAGGACACTCAGGGAGCGGATCAAGTCGCTCAGGTCGGTCGTCATAGAAACGAGCTCATCCGAGTCCAGGCTCTAACAAGTCAAACACCGAAGAGTTATCATGGAAACCACAACCAGACTGCATGTACAGTTTAAAAGAAAACAAAACAACAACAAAAAAAAAAACACATGTCCAGTGAGGAAACTGAAGTTGACCAGCAGGTGTCGGCTACCTGTTCTGGAGAATGTTGGACCAACAGGTCGTGCAAAAGACTAAAATTTTTCAGCCACAGAGCAGTCATATCAAGATCAGAGGTTTGCTTCTGAAAAAGGAAAACACCGTTAGAACAAGATCACACCGACGGAAAAGTTTTTTTTTTTATAAAACATTTCATTACTCTAAGTGTTTGAAAGTTGGCTGCAGGTCCCTTTTTTTTTTCCCCAGCCAACATGATGGGATCTGCCTCTATAATTACATTTCACTGCCCCCTTCTGGCACACGCAGAGCAATCAGAGCTCCGGTTACCGTGAGAGCGGCCTTCATGGCGATGAGGGCGGCGCTGCAGAGCGAGCGAGCGCGAGCCTGGTCTCCACTGCAGTCGGCCTGACGGACGCAGAGGAAGATCACGCTGGCCGGCAAACCGGGAGGCAGAGCCAGCGCGCCTTCAGAGCGGAGGTCTGCGGGACAGCGAGAGCATCGGAGAGGAGTTTGATAAATGTGACCAAATAATTGTCATGCAGCTGCACAAACGGGTTTCTGTTTGGACTGAAGGGAAACCTGGCACATAAGAATACTGTATGCAAGAGAAAAAGAAAAAAAAGAAAACCACTAAAACAAGTGGTGTAAAACGCAATATTTAAAGTTAAAATTATATATTTTTTAAAATGCACAATCATAGGACTTTATATATTGTCCTATATAATATAGGACAATATATAATTGTCCTACACTATAACACTAATAAACAATTGTTTATTTTTCTTCAAAAATAAATGTTTAGGAAAATGAACCAAACATGTCCTACATCGATACATCGTCTACATCTACATCGTCGGCTTCCTCTGCACTAAAAATGAGTTTAAATGGATGAAACGGAGCTCACCTGTGATGAGGTTCTTGATGAGTTTGGTTTCGTCTCTCTTCCTGCACTCCAGCAAACCGGCGACGGCTGCTGGTTTCGGCCGAGCAGCACAGAACGTCTCTGTGGTTGGAGCCGACAGGGAAACTGGAAGCAAAAGAAAACTCAACCAGACTGAATGTGAAAGACAACTTAAAAGATGAATATAAAAAAAGCGCAAATGGAGAAGACGTCACAGGACCGTAGATTTGCTGCACTGCAGTGATTTTACTTCATGTAGGGTTCAGAGTTCAGGTGAAGACTCACCTTGCGTCAGCAGGTGTCTGAGTGTCGCCGTGTGCCTCAGCTCCTTCAGCTCCCTCCGCAGCCTCATGCACTCAAACTCTCTGGCTTCCAGCAGCTGCCACAAATCCTAATGGGAGAAACATTCAGACCCTTAACTTGAGGATCCCCAGTTTGTTGTAGTTCAGTCACAACAGGAGAATCACACTTCACCATCATGTTTAGAAATCTTTGAATAACGGCATAAATTACCAGAATCTGAAAGCCGTTTGACACTTGTGGTTTAGTATAAATAAATCCAAACATAAACAAGGAAACGGTTCATTTAAAAAAATTTTAAAAAATCTCATCTTAAACTTGCTCTTTGTTACAGATCTCTCTGGTAAATGAGATCTTGGATCTCAAAACGAAAATTTACCAATACCACTGCTGCTTTAAAGTTTAAACGACTAGATTACATTCTCAGCAGAGGTGGCGTAGTTGAATCCTCACCCGTTTCTTTGCAGGAGAGGAACCAGAACAGATCTTCTGACTGAGCTGGTTCCTCAGATCCTCGAGTTCGTCTTTCCACTCAGTCTGCTGCTTCTGCTGCTGGCTCTCCAGAAACCTGGCAGACACCAGGACAGATTAAACGCCTTCACTGAAAACGTCATGCATGAAGCTGCAGTCACTAAAATAAATGAATAAATAAATAAATAAAAGTGTTTATACCTATTGAGCTTTTGCACATTTTGTTGCAAACCTCTAATGCGTTTTTTTAGTGGAGCATAATTGTGAAGTGGAGGTGAAATTATACATCGTTTCTACAGATAAAACCTTGAAAAGTGTGGCACGCATCTGTATACAACACTGTTTACCATCATACCCCTGCATGAATTCCAGTGCACAAAATTGTGTCATTAAGTGGAAAATGGAATTTTACAAAGATCAAATAGGAGGAAAAAAATGTCTAAATGGGTAAAGTTGGTATAGATGGGTGTGAAATACCTGTAAAATTTACTGAAGTTTGTGGCTATAACGTGACAAAATGTGAAAAAGTGCAAAGGTTATCAATACGTGAAGCGACAGAGGAAAGACTGACTTGTTGGCCACTCGTACGGCATCATAAGCGTACTCCAGGTCTTCTCCTTTCTTCTTCACTGCCGGGTCTTTGGCCACGTCCATCTTCTCCATCAACTGATCCTGTCAAACACATGTGTTGTCACAAAATGTCCTGCACGAGTTTAAATCCAAAGCTTCATTCCCTTTCGGGCGTTTCCTGACCAGCGGCGACTCCAAGCTCCACACCGAGATTCTCCTCTCCGGAGTGGGGGACGTCACGCTGATTCTGCGCTTCTCCTCCGGGGACGGGAACGTCGAAGTGAAGGGGGACCACGAGAGCGGGGTGAGAGACTGGGGCGACAGCGGAGTGGAGCACGGAGAGAGAGGCTCGGAGATCAGACTCTGAGCCGAGTCGGTCCTTCTGTGTTCTCTGGAGGGCTGCGTTGGGACGAGACAGAGGGACAGAAGTGAAACTATCCAGCTGGACTAATAGTATATCTCGTTTGGGTGCAGCTGTGGACCTCGGTGAGCAGATTCATCTCCCTCAGGTTGTCGTATCTCTGCTCCAGTCTGGTGAGCTCCCTCAGGAGACCCTGGTACTTCATCTTCTCCTCATCCAGCTCTGACTGCAGAGCAGCGCTGGCCTCTTGCACAGCCTTTTGTACACACTCTGCATACGTAAATAAGATAAACCAAAGAAAAAAATGTTCAAAGCTGTGGCAAGGCAGGGGAAAAAAGTGATTAATTAATGCAGAGAGGAGAAAAAGTGGAGCCGCACCGTTTTGTGTTCTCTCTTTCTCGTGGAGCTGAGCGGTGAGATTTTCCTTCTCCTTGCTGATGTTCTCCTTGTCTTTCTGTAACGCTTGCATCTCCTTCAAAAATTATACGAGCATTAAAATCAAGAGAAACGGCAAAAAACTGAAAATCTGAGGAGTATTTTGACCTTGTTTCTAGTGCAAATATCTTAGTACACTTGAAATGAGACAAAACCTAAATTACAAGTAACTTTCCAGAAAGAAATTGAGACGACCGACTAGCTAGATATATACTTTATTGGTCCCAAAGGGAAATTATGTTCCTTAATATTGAAGAAACAGTACTCACAATAAGTGAAATTGTCTGTTTGTGGAACAAGACATTTTTACCATATGGGAAATTAATAATAAATATTAAGGAATTATTGACTTAAACATCATGTCAAAAAGTTACTTGCATTTGTCTTATTTTGAGTGTGCTAAGATATTTGCACTAGAAACCAGGTCAAAAATACTTGGTAAGATTTTGTGTTTTTGCAGTGCAACCAATAAAAGACGAATGTAGGAATTTGTCTCCGGTAATTTCATTTGGATCATTTCACCTGTGTGAGTCGAAGGATCTCCTGAGCGGCTTTCTCCTCCGCTCTCCTCCTTTCCTCCACCTCCTTCTCGCTGACCGCCGGGGAAGGCGGCGGCTTCTCCAGTCTCTGGTTTTCCAGTTTCTGGATGATCCCCCTCAGAGCCTCCAGCTCAGCGCTGGCAGCCTCTCGCTCCGCGTGGAGAGTCCCTCTCAGAGCAGCGCTCTCCCTCGCCTTGCCACACACAGAAAACGTGATGAAACTAGATCTCTAATCCGGCAGATTTTCATGTTTAGAAAACAGATCTCTCCGTGACCCACCTGTTGGTTGACTCTGAGCTGCAGCTGCATCAGTTTGACCTCCATGCCCTTGTTGAGCTCCCTGTACCGCTCCACGGAGCGGGCCTCGGCCTTCAGCCTCAGCAGCTCCCTCCTGCTCGCCTTGCGGCGAACGCAGCACTGCATGAATATGACCGCGGCGCGCACACGCCGGTACGCCCACCTCGCCAGCCAGCCACGCACCGTCGCCTGGAGCAGCACGGCAGCCCGCTCTGCTATCAGCTGAGGGGCAAAGCAAAAGGTTTTCACTTGTTTAAAGCCAGATGTGCAACTGAGTGGTGGAGACGGTGCTCAAACACCAAACTTAAGTAAAAATCTTTCTTTTACTAGAGTACATTTTTGTCTGTTTATATGTACTTTTACTCAAGTAAAAGCTTTTAAAGACAATTAGTACAGTTAGCTCAATATTTGAGCTAACTGATACAATTACTTTAATTGTATCAATGTGTTACACAACGTAGCGTGTGTTCTAAACACATGCTACATTGTGTTTAAAAAAACACACAATGTAACATGAATGTAATGTAACATTATAGAAATGCAGTGGGGAAGAATGTACATATTTAATGTAAACTGGAGTGGAGTAAAAGTTGAAAGTACTCACGATTAAATCTACTCAAGTATTGATACCTAAAAAAAATGTACTTAACTAACAAAGTACCTGGACTTCACTACATCCTATCACTGGTAATTCATAACTTCGACATCAGATAGAGAGATAAGAGGCCGGCACTGAATGCTGACCTGTCTGTATCTGCGGCGGGCCAGAGTCCCCCTGGTGAAGGCCTGGATGGTGACGGTGGCGTCTCGAATCATGAGGAAAAGCTGCCTGACCACCACCATCCGGTACGTCTTCTGGATCACTATGGCAGCCTTCGTGTAGCGCAGAGTCAGAGCCCGCCTGCAGAAACACACAAACACACACAGTAGACAACAAAAGGTTTTCAGACATGCATTGGTTTCAACTAGCAAACTGGTCATTTACTAAAAGTGAAAAAAAGCAAATAAAATCTGGGAAAAAAAGCATAAATTTGCTAGTTGCTGAATGTGATTGCAGGTCATTATGATTTTTTTTTTTTTTTTAAAACACACTGACTTGTGACTTGTCTTTGCATGAAAACATGAGAATTTTGTGACACATTATATGTGTAGCCATGCTGATCAAGTATTAGTCACTTCTAATAGACAACTTTGTAGCGTGAAGTACATATTTTCTTGTATTGCTTCCATTAAAGCAGAACTAATATTTTTCCCCTTTCCCACCTGAGCTGTGGACATCTGCAGCTCCCCCAGAAAAACGATGGGACTCTTGGCTACTTGGGAGTAATTATTTCCATTCATGCAATGGCAGCTGAGGTTGATAATGTCCTTCATCAAACCTCTATGGCCTTCACATAACATTTCTTTAAACAGAGATTACAGGTAAACTATCAGTTAATTTGCCCCCTTTAGGTTTGTCAGACCAAAGGGGACTGAAAACAAAACATGCAAAAGTTTTAAGATTTTTTTTAAACCTTTTGAATTCTTTAATTGTTTCGCTTTAACTGCACAACTTTGAGTTGGCCTATCACCTAAACTCTCAGTGAAAGATTGCGGCTCTCAACCAAAAACAGATGGAACGGTTCTAAGGGTGCGAATCCTTCTGTAAGGTACTGTGTTCAGATATTCAGTGGATTTTGAGGACGTTCAGAGAGTTAAAAGCTTAATAATAAACATTTCTCCTCACCGTCTGGCCAGAGCTCCTCTGGTGTATCTCTGAATGGTAGCAGCCGCCCAGAGGATCCTGCTGTACCTGATCCGAGCCAACCAGCCTTTGGCGTGGCGCTGGATGGTCACAGCAGCGACACGCAGCCGTTCATACCTCAGCCTCTCCAGGACAGCCACCTGACCCGCCCGGAAAAACACTTTGGTCTTTCCGAAGCAGTACTGGTCGGTGTCTGGGATGAGCTGAGGCAGAGCCTGTCTGCACGAGGCCTGAGCCTGATCCTGGCTCTGGGGTCCCCGAAGGAGAAGACGATACCTGCTGAAGAACTCCTCGTATGTCCATCTGAATGCAGATATAAACCAAAACACACATGTTATTTGATAGAAATTAACTTCAAATGTTAAAAATATGGAAGGTTTAGACTTTCTTTCACTTGTGATAATCTCTTTCACTTCATCTCTGGTGTTTCACCACTTCATTTATTTACAAAGAGTGAGATCAACTAAGTGTCCAGCACCTGGATGGATAACCGGCTGCACTGATGCGAATAGTTTCCAGAACCCCGCAGGCTCTCAGCTGCTGCACCGTCCGCTGTGGGTCAAACCTGTAAAAAGTGGAGGACGGGCCTTTATGAGTGCATGCAAAGACAAAAAAAAAAAAAAGTAATACATATGCACACATGCTTTGTTCGGCATTATCGAATGACAGCACAGACTCACATAAAAGCCGCTTTTAGGTCGTTGGGTTTAATACAACGCACATAGTGAGGAGTGGTGCTGTTCAGGGTGTCCATCAACATCTGTAAGGACTGACGAAACTGACAAAAAAAAAAGCAATGCACTATGAGGCTAAGGCTTAAAAAAAACCATAATGGTTTTGTTGGGTTTTTTTACATTAGCTCACCTGGAAGCCTACAGTCAGCTTGTGCTCTCTGGCGGCTCTTTTTCCTGAGCGAACGCTCCCATTGGCCACAGAGGGAGCGCCTCCCTGCTGCTGGAACAGCTCAGCCACCAGCTCAGACTGACGCGCGCGCGCGCGCGCGCACACACACACACACACACACACACACACACACACACACACACACACACACACACACACACACACACACACAGAGGGAACAGGGTGGCACCGTTCACTGAGAAAACACGCATCATTGTTTGACTTCGGTATTGATCAGGTGTCTACCTGACTTGCTTTGAGAATGTTGATGAGCTCCTCAAACACCGTGTCTCGGTTCTTGTCTAGAAAGCCGCCGCATTCATATTGCACCTGATTTGCGGGGAGAAATATATTTAAAAATGCCTAAAATGTTTAGCTTTATACGGTTGGGAACAATTGGAGCTCCACATCCAGGATGGAGCATCTCATTCCTTACCGTGTCAGCAAAGTGGAAAACAATGAAGGCGCTGTTTGTCATCCTGGGCTTCCCGAAGTGAGGGTGGGGCTTGCTGTTCAGGTGTTGGTCGTACAGCTTTCGGGCCCAGTTCTCATCAGACCCCTTCGGCATCTGGGTAATTCAAAAAGAAACATGCCATCACAGAGACAACCGTGTTGGAGCATTTCATCAAACATAGTGAGTTGAGAAAGAAGCTTGATCCATCCATCCATCATATCTGCTGTAGTCCGTGAATCACTACATTCCATCGATCAGTATCCACTTTTTCCAAATGTTTTCCAAATGTTTAATTGCTGATAGTTGTTCTTTTTTCAGTACCAGAGCCAAATGAATGATAAATTGTTCATTCATTTTTTTCTAAACTTACATTCCATCCACCACGTGTAGCATTGGCCTGAAATGACTTTTTAGGGCCAAACAAATTAACAAACAACTTAATCATTACAAGTAAAACTGATGATGTGTACAACTGAGACTTTCAACTGCTTCTGTTCACTGCTGTAATATTTTCCACAAGCACTGCATACAAAGGATAATGGTGACAAAGTTACTGGGAGAATTGGGATTGCAGATCCAGAAAGGACTGGAATGACGCCAACATTCTGGAGATGGAAGTTAATTGAGACCACCTTGAGCGAAAAGCCACAATTAAAGGGATAAAGTTGTAAGAATGGCGACTCCTTTCAAATGAGCAAACAGACCGACACCGAGACTGACCCGGCACTCTTCGTCCAACAGATCAAATATTCCCAGAGGGCCTTCAATGAGATTGATGCACTCCTGGTTGTCGCTGAATTCGATCCTGTTCCAAGCCAACTCCTCTCTGACGTACTCCTCCTGCTCCAAATGGAAGACGTGCTTGAAAGAAGGAAAGAAAAATATATAGAATGGTAAACTTGGGGAACAGATGAGCACAAAATATTTAAGAAAACGTGCCCTTCTCCTTCCATGGGGGTTTACAACATATCGAGACCACAATTAGAGAGGCAAAAAGGGAACAAAAACCGAAAATAATATAAAATGGATGAAAGAAGGTAAACAGATGAATAGAAATTGAATTTCACATTACATAAAAATATTTCCACTACTTGTGAGAAAGTCTCTTTAAATGCTGTTGTATGTAATGCAGTACATACGCCATATTTATTGCGAAAATAGCATATTTATGATCTGCAGCCGTTATTCTTTGCCATTTCTACATAGAATATCCAATCAGGCATTACAATCTGTAGAAAAACTTTGTGATGTTTCATCCCATTTATATGGCATCTGTTGAAGCTCGTAAATTATTCTGTTTTCGCCACAGCTTCACGGTGGTTGCAGGTCCCACACTGCAGAAGCTGAGCTTCTGATTTTAGGTCAATTGACTGAATGGACCACTTTAAATTTTGTATCGCTTATGTTATTTATACAGAAAATCCATTGTCGTTTGTATACGAAATGTAAAATTTAAATAAAAGGAATGAACATTTAGTTGCAAAGGCAGAAGGGCAATGCTGAAGAGGGCATAAACATGGAAATATAAACACAGCCTTGTAAATAGAACCTTTGATGAAGGCATTGCAGTTCTGTTAGAGCAAAGATGTGATACAACTCACCCTGTTAAACTGCTGCTGAAGTTTTTCATTTGCATAATTTATACAGAACTGCTCAAAGCTGTTCTGGTCAAAAGTCTCAAACCTGCTCCAACAAAGAAAATGAAGGACTTGTTAAACTATTATACACAGAGCAAGATGTGACCTCTTGCTGCACACAAACAAAAGAGCCAAAGCTCGTCACTAACCCGTAGATATCCAACACTCCTATGAAAGATTTGGTCTTCCCCTTCTGCGATCGCAGGGCCGAGTTGAGACGCTGGACAGTCCATGTGAACAGCTGACCGTAGATGTGTTTGGCAAGCGCGTCTCTGGCTTCTAGAGCCTGCTGACCAGTCATGGGCTTCACCAGCATCTCCCCCCCCACCGCCAGCCTGCGGCTGCACAGCCAGTGAGCCATCTGAGATCCCTCGACTCCCAACAGCTTGGAGAAGACGGCCAGAGAGCGGTCGTCTGCCTGAGGAGGAAACATAAAACCCATACTGCAACAGCTCATTTCAGATCAAACATATTTTAGTGTCAGACAAAGATGACATGAGTAAATACTAAACACAGTTTTCAAATTATGGTTTCATTTATAGAAAAGAAATTACCCAAAACAACTTGGTCCAGTTTGAAAATCTAATTAAATACCCTTACTAGCTACATCCAGGCCACATCATCGTCTGAATCACAAAACTACTTCAGCAGAACTTGAACATGTAGTAGACTCAGAGCAGACTCAAAGGTTTTGAAAAGCGACTCATTTACCTGGAGAAAAATCAAGAATAAATAAGACATTTATCAGCCTGGAAAAGGATTAAAAAAAACATTTCTAATGAATCGGGAGTCCAGCGAACCACAACGAGAGGGCATCATCCACACATGGAGGAAACAACTGAGAATCTTTCCAAGAAACAATTCATCTAGGAGGCCGCAAAGGAACCAAGAACATCTAAAGCTTCACTTTCCTCAGCCAAGATGACAATAAGACTGGACAAAGACGAGCCAAGGCCAAGCTCATGAAAAAAAACCCACTCATGTTTGACAAAAACATTCTGTGGACCAGGGAGACAAAAGCAAAGGCTTTACATTTTGTTGCATCTCGCATACGATCCTGCAGCATTTTGTTACAGCACCTTACAGGGAGGTAGTGAGGTGGTCTTTCACTGCTCTGTTGTTTCAGGACCTGGATGACTTGCTATAATTATTGACAATGAGTGTTTTTCTCCAACAGAAAATCCTGAAGGAGAATGTACGACTATCAGTTTTTAATCTCATACTCAATCTTGCCTGGGTAACGAGCAGGACAATAATAAACCAAATAAACCGCTGAGAAACTCAGACACAACAAAGACGTGGGTTTTGCAGTGGCCCAGTCAAATTCTGGACAAGAATCTGATTGAGATGCTTTGGGATGATCTCAAACTGAATCAAATAATCTTCAATGGAGAGGAATTGAAAAAAGAGTTGGTCAAAATCCCTCCAAAGTTGTAAAATATTAATTGGTAGTTGTTGAAAACATGGAATGGCACAGTAAGTTACAGGTGCATTTACTTTTTTCTGGTTTCCAGGTTGGTTTATCATAGGGGTTTTCCCCAAAAAGTTATCAAAACATTTGATTCATTTAGATTATTTTCATATAACATGAGAATTTGTTTGCTGAGCTAAAACAAGTGACAAAACAGGGGTCAAAACCTTTTTTCACATGACTGTAAATGAATTAGGATATGAAGTAGGAGAACAAAAATGGAGAATAATGATTACCCTGATGTAACTCCTGTCGGCGCTTCTGCCGCTGGCTTGAATGTTGACGTTTCCCAGGTGCAGAACAGCCGACAGGATCCTGAAGAGCTCCATTTGCTGCTCAGACTGCACACCTGCAGATTCAGCACAACGAAGATGTTGTTTCTCTGTCATGTTGTTGAACTTTATATTCATACAATTGTGTGACTTCAAGAGCAGAATACCGAGGACGGTGAAAGCATTGCGAGTTCGCTCCAGGTCTGACAGATCGTCCGTGCCGGGAATCTGCATCTCTCCTCCCTGTTTGGTGTAGTGGAAATATTCAGGCGGCTCTAAAGTAAACCAATCAAAACACGTCAGTCCATTAGCAGAGCAGGAATAAAATCAGAAGCAGCGTGAAGCAGGGGCCCACCCAGTTTGAGTGATCTCATTTCAGGCAGCTCTCTGGCTGCACACAGCTGATAGAACATGTGGTAGTTTCTCTCTGATGACGCCTTGCACATAGCAAAAAGAAATAAGCAGGAAAAACTCATGAGTATTTGCATCATTAAGAATTTTTAAATCAGCAACAAGCTGAAGAACCCCACCTGAAAGACAACCCTCGACTTCTCCAGCAGATAGGTCCGCATGTTGGCCCCGATGATGTCCCCCTTTCTACCAAAACCGATCTCGATGTACTTCCCGAAGCGGCTGCTGTTGTCATTCCGGGTGGTTTTAGCATTCCCTATGGACTACAAACAAAACAGAGGCGTGACATTCAAAAAAAAGCCAACTTATCTGAGGGTGAAACCGTTTTTTTCCCCATTTACCTCCATGATGGGGTTTGAAGCCAGCACTCTCTCCTCCACGCTGGTCTGTTGAGCCGCTCCTCCGACCACAGCAAAATATCGCATGGTGAATTTGGCTGAAACCGTTTTTCCAGAGCCAGACTCCCCACTGATGATGATGGACTGATTCCTCTCTTCCCTGAGCACAAAAGAGTATTTGCATTGCACATTTTAAGACAAGAGTCACAAAGTGCTTCAACAAACAAAATCAAAAATCCCCCCCTCTGTTAAAAGGAGTTGGGTGCTGTAAATAGTCTTTATAGATTAAAAGCCATCACAAAAACTGAACCCGTCTTCATTTCCTTGACCTCTCACCTGGTCATGGTGCGGTATGCTTCCTCGGCCACAGAGAAGATGTGAGGCTCCATGTCACCCATGTCCTGACCGCTGTAAGCGTCTATTACCTCCTCACCATATATGGACAGCTGATCGTAGGGATTTATGGCTACCAACACAATACCTGCAGGGGCAGACAGAGAAGGAAACCTTCAAAGCGCCAAGCATATCCTGAGGATAAGATTGTAAAATAGACCGATTCATTAAGTCAGGTTTTAGTTAAAAAGGAAAAGCAAAGCTTAAACACTTGTTCAAGATCTTCAGCGTAACTAACTATAAAACTTCCTTTGATTCTGGTTGTGATCATATCCATGTAAATTAGAGGTTGTCTTTCATATCCACTAAAGTAACATTTTTATCATTTCACAAACAACTCTTAATGGAATTTACTGTAATGCAAAGATGAAGATGAATGCAAAATAGTGCAGAAAATGAAGTGGAAGAAAAATGGTAATTGTTCTACATCCCCCTACCCCCTCACACACTGAACACAATGTGTTAGAATGGCCTAGTCAAAGTCCAGACCTAAATACTACTTAGAATACGTGGCAAGACTTGTGAATTGTTGTTCTCAGATATACTCCATACATCCGATTCAGCCTCATGCGACATAAAATCCCAGCAAAATACAGTAAAACATGTAACTGCTTTATCTATTCTGCCTGTGAGAAGCAGATTGATGTTCAAATGATAACTCTACAAACATTTTAAAAGGGATCTTAAACGAATATTTCTCCCACGTCACCTTTCTCAGGATCCTCAGTCTAACCACATCTTCTAAAAGTTTCGCAAACTGTGAGGATGTGGGAGTTCCCTCCGAGTCTTAACCTTTGAGTTTATGATTTGGAGACGTTATTATGGGCTGTAACAACACAAACAGAATCACCCAGGAGCAGGTCGCTGTTTTTATTACCGTCGATAAGTTCTGCGATCTTCTTCCACCCCATGCAGCCCTGTTAGAGTTCATCTATCAAACATAACATTCCCTGAAATGTCTCTGCCGTCGTCTGGTCATTCTTTAGTCTCACCACAGTATGTGTAGATGCTGCTGTAGTCCAGGAAGCGGACCCGGAGGTTGTGCAGCACAGCAGGCTCGTGCAGGAAGCTGAGAGCCGTCAGGTCGTTCTCCCCCTCCAGGATGTCGGGATTCCCCAGCGGGGGGAGGTCGGACGGGGAGTCCACAGAGTAATGGACCTCCTATCAAGAGTAGATTGAGTAGGAGATCATCAGTGCTGCTAATCAATTTGTATTTAGTGACAAACTTGGTTTAGAAAGACATGGACATTCATGAGGGAAACTGGCTCACGTTTCCATTCTGGAGTTGCAGCCAAAGCTGTTCGTCTTCAGGGTTGTAGTCCCTCAGGAGAGTGGCTGAGACCCAAACTGCTTCTGGGTCAGGCACCCACACACCTGCCCCCTGACGAAGTGATAGACAGATGTATAACTATAGAACCGTTTATAAAACAAACACATTCTGCAGGAAAACAATCCAAACATCAGTTGAGGAAACAAATTATCAGAATTTTATTTATTTTTTTTACATTTTTTTCTAAATTATACTCTTATGCCGTCACATTTCCTCACCCCACCCAGGCTGCTCATTTGACACCCATCAGCACAAAAAGCTCTTAAACTGTGTTAAAAATTAACACTGGTCATCCTCTCTCTGAACTGCCTGTACGCTTAACTATTTTTCACCAGCAACATATTCATTTATTTATTTGCTCTAACAGATAAATCTAAACTCTTTGCAGATATTTATCTGAGTAATTTGAAATCAGTCAGGTAATGAAGGGGTTTAAGAACAATGATCCTACCAACCTGTCATCTGAGGGGCTAATTCTGAAACTAAATTAAACTGCATGCCTGAGATATATATATATATATATATATATATATAGGTAGATATATGTATAGGCTCACCTTTGTGTATAGCTCCAGAGTTGCCATGTTTTTATCCTTTCCAATGTGTGAAGAGACTTGTTGTAAAACCTCAGCCCGGTCTGCATGTTCCTGCCCGAGGAGCGGCCGGTGTCCTCTGCCTCTCCTCAGAGCCTTCCTCTGTCCAGCTAACGGCAGTTTTGCACTTTGTTCACACTCACATAAAGAGGCAAGCGGGTTAACTGTTAATCTGCAGCAAATGGATGAGCAAAGATTGATAAATCACACTCAGGAGCAGCTCAGGGTATTTCTTTTTTCCTCTCAGTGAGACCTATTTGCTAAACTGAGGACAACATCTACAAGGTCCTTGACTGATATTCACACCAACTTAACTTTTTCACATTTTGTCACATTTCAACCACGTTGGGATTTTAGGAGATGGACTAAAAAAATTAATTTTAATCAATATTATAAGTAACTTTTGCCATGAATTTCTATGTAGCTGATTTTACTCTAACGGCCACCAAAAACAAAGACAACTTGTCTTCAAAAGTCCCATGTCAGCAAGTTTTTGCAAAGGTTTGTCATTAACCAATTATTTGATTCAGGTGTGTTGGAGCATGGATTCATCCAAAATTTGCAGGGCAGTGTCATTCAAGGACTGGAGTTGCAGGCGTGTCCCTTATCCAACACACCTGAATCAAATGGATGAGTTCCCTCATCAACATGTCATTCCACTTCAGGTGTGTTAAGAGACTCATCGAAACTTTGAAGGGAAGTAGCTCTCTGTGACTAATCAAATAATGTGTTAGAATGGCCCAGTCAAAGTCCAGACCAAAAAATAAATAAAATTCCAGAATAAATTTAGTCTTTAAAACTGCAGCATAAGAGAGCAACACAATTCTTAGTTTGAGCTTATGCAGCAAAGAAGTGACTGAAGCAAAATAATTTATGAAGGTAAAAAAAAAAATTATTTTTTTTAAATGCCTGACACACTTTTCAGATTTTTATTACGTAAAACGCCACAATTATGCACTACTTTTGTTGGCTTTTCACAATTAGTCCCAATCAACTCCCCAAACATTTGTACTGTACTCCATGTAAAATGTGCATAAGAACAAAATGCAGAGGTTTGGTACCATAGTGACAAATTTTATTTCTTTAACACATTTCAGCAATCAGCCTGCTCAGGTTGAGCAGGGCATTTCATGATTCCAGCTCGATGTTGTGAGCCAGCAAAGAAACTGTAAAACCCTTTCTCCTTGGAAAGTGACGGATTAAAAACTATCCCATCCGTCGTCGCCGGTTTTGTGCATGAATTTTTAAAAGAGGCGGCAAGTGTGTAATAACACAGATGCTTTACAAGAAAAAGAAAAAAAAAAAACCAAAATGTACAAAAGTACTGTTGAACTTTCTAAGCACCCAGTTTAGTGATGAAAAACAAAATATAAGCAAAACCAAACCACCAAACGCTCTGAAAGCTAAAGGAAAAAAAAACAAAAAACAAACCACACCATGATTTCAACAAGACATTTAAATACAAAATATGATAGGTTGAGCTTCACTTTAAATTTCCAAAAACGGATGCAGTACAGTACAAAAACCATTCGCCTCAAAAGGTGCCCGAAACAAAAGGAGCAAACACGCCGGCTGTCTGCTGACCCGAACCATTTGGATCGGACATGATTGTCGCAAACAAAAAGCACAAATCCATCCGAGACATTTTCGTAAAAAATACATTTAACACTAAACACTCATCTTTGACACATTGTAAGGAAATTATATTGAATATATTTATAGTTGTCATTCATAGTTGTCTGTTTTACTAATTAAAAATCTGCGCTCATAAATACAGTCACAGAGTCCCACTTAATGGAGACAATCAAGGGTGGTAAAATGACTGCCAAGGGTCTTCTGGAGTGAGTGGACGCCTAGACTGGACACCGAGGGACAGTTCTTAAGGGCCGCACTGGAATGGAAATCCTACGGTTAACGCTCGTGTTTACGGGGGGCGAATGAGTCCAATCGGTCTTCACAACAACCTGCCAGGAGAAACAATCACCAGCGAGTTAAGGAGCGTTTACTCTGGACGCCATTTGATTGAGCAGAATCTGATTCTTCCACTTATTGCATTTGTTAACCTGAAGTTAACAGATGCAAAGATTTCAAGGTGTTTTATTAGGATTTATGCCAAATATCGACACAATAGTATAAAATTTGATAAAAATACACGGTTTAACTTTTTTTAATAACGTTCTGTAAAAATGTGACATGTATTCAAGTCAATTTTTTTATGAAAAAAAAAGGTTATCTTCCAGGATTGTCCTGCATTTAGATCAACTCTGATCAGCTTCCCAGCAGAGGGTAACCGTCTCCACACCATGATGCCTCCACCACTGTTACATGGTACGAATGGGCAGGATGGTCTCGGGTCACTTACAGGCACATCTAAAAAAATTCATATTGCATAAAAGTTCAGCATTTCTTGCCAGTTATCTCACATATTATGTAGAATCAAACAAAGTGATTAATTCCAAACCTCTTTTGTAATTTTGATGATTATACATGCAGGTAACAGAAACCCAAAATTCAGCGTCTCAAATTATGACACTGTGAAAAAGGTCATTACAATTGTTTAATTAAATAAATTCTGATATTAATTGGTTGCACTCAGTAAAAATGGGCTGAATAAAAAAAAAAAATGCATGCCACACTTCACAGATTTTTTTGTAAAAAAATAAATAAATAAAATTATTAAAATGAACATTTTTTCTTCCATTTCCCCAATTGTAAACTACTTTGAGTTGCTGTATCTGATAATTTTGCAGGTGTAAAATTTTAAAGGCGTATGCATGAATTTAAAGGCACAAGGGGGACTGTGCCCTTCGCCAGTGCCTCTGCTACCTGTGCTATACGGTCTCCATGTCTTCGCTGCCGTTGCCCTCGTCCTTCGGGGGCTCCCCCTCGCTGGAGGCCTCCTCGACGTGGGCCAGCATGTCGGCCATCAGCGCCTCCTCCAGCCTCTTCCTGACGCTGTACACCAGCTCCTCCTGTTTCCTGCACACAAGCGCAACAGGAAGTCGTTAGGAGGCGACAGTTGGAGCTCAGAGCAGATGCTGCGTTTCTGCACAGACCTGGTGGTCGCTGGGGGTACTGCTAACAAGCAATCAGGTTACAGCAAACTTGGCTGGATTACAAGCCTTACTGTGCCCAGACATATTAAATGGAAGTCATATAAACGTAAAACAAGCAGCATTGTTCCCAGAGTCCAGCTGATATTTCCCCTTTTTTAACTGTACATCTCTAAAACTGACCAATGCAAACGTTTCACCAGGACGTAATTTCAGATACGGCTGTTTGAAACACAATTGTAGTAATTAAACGGTCTGAAGCTTTAACAGTGTGATCGTTTTGGTACCAACAACCTACCGGATGTCCTCGTCTGTGACTATAAAGGCCTTGCAGAGCGGCTGGGCAGTGTTGAGCCACACGCCCGGATTCTTCTCCACCGCCGCAGACAGCTGCCCCGTGATCGGCGCGGCGCTCGTGTGCAGGGCGCTCGCTATAGCCGACAGGAGCGTTTTGTCCGTGCAGCCCGGGCCGACACCTGCAGAAGGAGTCATCAGACATTTTCAGGATGACTTTCTCCAGAAATGCTACCACTCTGGTTGATGGATCGAGCGGTTTACCCTGCAGGCCTTTAGGCAGCTCCATCGTCTTCACCAGCTCCTCTGCGATGTCATACGCGTTAAGACCACTGAGCTTTTTCTCCCAGAAAAGCTGGGGGGAAAAAAAGAAAATGTTCCCATTTCAAGATGTAATTTCACAATACAGGAAGTTCAAAAGTAAACTTTTACCCCTTCTGACACCTAATACGTCACATTATGGTATGTGAAACCAGTCTTTCTGGCAACGGGATGCTTGAGATAATAACTGGGGGCTGTTCACCTGTCGGGGCTGATCGACGGCTTTCTGAGGATCCGTCTTCACTTTGTTGTTGGGATGGTTGGTGACCTTTGTAACAGGCTGCTTAAAAATGGAGGCCGTCTGTCTTACCGGCAGCGACGTGTTTAAGTCAGGTTTGCCCTGTGAAATAAGAGCGGCGAATAGAGAAAGAATTATTGATCATGGCTGATTTGGACTCTGTAAGTAATGCAACAAAAATCTGAGAGGAAAGTGATCAGTTTGGAAATGAAGATTTAGCTGCAATAATGTCCTGTTTGTTTTGTGGCTTGGCAAAAAAAAAAAAAAAAAAGGGGATGAAACTTGATCCCACGGCATATTTACACTTACAACCGCCCACTTCAAAGCAAACATCGCTTTGAGATCAAGCAGAACTACTTTGCATAAAAAACTTTTCTGAGTAACATTTGAGGAAGAGTGTTGCATTACGGTTGCATCATTGTGTCTCAGCTTGCTTATATTTTGCATATAGTGGGTCTGAACACAGGAGACTCATTCTCAGGCTGCATGTGAACAAACACTTAAAACCGCTTGGCTTACCAGGCCTTCAGTATAATTGCGATATGAAGAGGGTCCTTAAAAAGACAAAACTGTTGTGTCAAATATCAAAATAATCATATATTCACATTTTGTTACGAGAAAAAAAAAAGTCCCATTGCTTGTTGCACCTCCTTTGCCTATTTAGTTTGGATGTGTGTTTGGGATCCTTTATTTGTCCTACTGGAACACAACTATGTCCAAGTTTCAACCATCTGACCCAGACAAAAAAAAAATGTTTAAAAAGGATCAGAGAACAAGCCAAATGCCCACAAGAGTCAAAGTTTTATGGTCAGATGCAAAAAAGATTGAACTTCTTGATCACGATGACAAGAAGAATGTTTGGAAAAGTCAAGGTAATGCTTTGAAATTTAAGAATACTGCTGAGCATTGCGGTGGCAGAATCATGCTATGGGGCTAATTTGCTGAAGAAAAACAAACACACACAAAAAAATGCATATATCCTCCAGATTTTTAAACCTAATCTCAACTAGACAGGACACTGCTGCCAAACACATCAAGATTGGTTTAAGAAAAGAAAAAGGCCAGCTCCTGCAAAGCTTTTGGGAAGCCCTGTCCTGAATTATACATGAATTATAAATGCTTTATAGCAAAAATGCTTTATAGCAAATATCTAGCCAGAACTATCCCATAAGCTCGGTGTGGTTTTTGTCTTTGCAACTTACTAAGAGACATTTATCTATAAATCAGTGGGGTGTGTGTGTATACATTTGAACATGTTTGTATATTTTTATTGTGTGTGCATTAAATTAAATTAAATCGTCTCACCTTGTTCTGGTTGTTGTTGTCGTATCGCAGTCTCTGGCGGTTCTTGTTCAGTTTGCTCATCAGCATCTTCCCCGTGCGAAAATCAAAGGAGCTGAGGTCCATCTGGTTACCGAGGTAACGGGCCAGCTGAGGCTTGCTCCTAAACTTCTTCCCAGATGGACTGATGAGAAATATGACTGTATTAGTACAAACTGTTGCTCCACAAAAAATTAAATTACACAGGCTCATCTGATTAAGACATCACATCCACACATGGAACCACAACGTGCAACTAAAGCATTTTACACATCTAGACGAGCAATGATGCTGAAATCACAGTAATGAATGCATTTGTTTTTATGGTGAAAAAAAAAAAAACTCAATTAAGTTCTTTTGTCTAATGATGAGCAACAGAATTTTAGTCATACAAATCAGAAATGATTATGAAAAACAATTATTCAGAACAATGTTAAAAAAAAAAAAAAGTACCACCAGATATGAATGAGCACAAAGTAAAGATGGCGAAACTAACACCTAGTGTTTACAATGGAAACACGGCAGCTGCACCTAAAGGGAGCATCAGTATCTCCAGCCTGATCAATGAACAACAATGAAACACGGTGGGTGGATTCGTGCTAGTATCTCATGCAAATGCATCTTACATGACACAGAAACCGTCAACTGTTATGATTGTACAGTCAGCCTACCACAAGCTATACAACCGACCCGCCTCCCCCCTGTCTTGCCTCTGTTCCTCATCTTGCTCTTCTCCTCTGCTAAATGAGAACAAATCTGGACTTCAGTGGGACACAGAGAGAATTATTAACGGAGATCACACTGACTTTTGTTGACCATTAAGGCCCAGGCAGGCCTGTGCGGCTGAAAGGACTCCTTCTGGGAGGAGGTGGCCTGCTTGTCCTCCCACAAAAACAGACCACCCCCTCCCCTTTTCCTTCAAAACTTTTTTTTGTTTGGTACCGACCACCCCGCTCATTTTCCTGCCTGCTTCCGTCCGCAATCTCGGTGTATGGTGCAACTGTGGTGTACTTCAAGTTACCAGTCGTTTAGTACCTAAAATAATAGACATCGCTTTTCCCAGCTGACAAACCCGACTTTCTGGTCACTTCTTCCATTTTCCAGCCTTTAGGGAGAGCAGAGCAATCCCACCTTTTCTTCTCCATTTTCCCCCGCGGCTGGCCAGTGAATCCGCTAAAAGTTACGGCAAAAGAGCCAGGTCGGATTTTGGAAAAACGTGTCGCTGCAACCTGAAAGGCTGGTCTGGAGCTTCTCACGCTTTTGTTTCAACCATTTTAAAGCGCGTGCCCCCTGTAATGGGATCTCCCGGCTGAAAGCACGTCGTCTCTTTGTGGCTGCGGAGATCGCTCCGCGCGGATCTCGGCCCCATCACCACCTGCGTGTCACCGTTGGAACTACATCCGCAAAGGAAAAACGGAGCAGCGCGGAGCTAGGACCGGACGGTTCAGGTTTAAGACTTCAAAAGAAAAGCTTCTGGAAAAAAAAAAAAATAAAAAATGTCCAAAAAAATTTATGTCGAGTTCTCAATATAGGTCACGAAGTCTATTAGCATTTTAATGTGACAACATAAAAATGGTCACATTAATAATTTAGGTATTTTGTGTTCATTGCATTCTTGTTTAAATGGCTCATTAGAAATATCTGAAGTAGTGAAATCAGGTCAGATGTTTAGAAACCACAAAAACAATTCATTTTGAGATAAACACATGGACCTATGACACATTATTAAATACAAACAACATTTACTTAATTGTTTCCTACAGAATCCGTCTGGTGGCATGAGAGGAAAAAAACAAAAATCATGGCCACAGCCTAATATAATAACATTGTTTGCTGTTTTGGACCAATTCATACATATATCCTACTATAACAAAGTTTTATTCTTCCTGATTTAATTTAAAAAATGTGGGAAAAAAATAAAGAATAAAATTTGATGAGTAAAAAGGAGCAATAACAATAATACACATAATTAAGCTGTCCCTCAAATTTTAATATGACAAAGATACACATTGCCATCCCTACATTTACCTCAAATAACAGACATTATTCCAAAGGTCATTATTTTTACTTTTTACAATTTCATAAATCAAGTAACAGAAAGGCAATCTTTAAATTCAAATAATTTAAATTTAGTTTTCTTCTCATTATTATTATTTTAAGATCGTCACCCTGAGTGGCATGGAGTTATTCTATTATTTTCCTCCAACCCAGTGCTTTCTCCCTCCAACATTTCTATTGCCAGTCAGACAAATGGCAAACCATAAATATGCAATGTTCTACAGTAGCATGAGCTCATATTAAAAAAATTAAGACAAAAAATCTGTCTTTAATTTGAGCACCATTAATTAGAGGGGGAAATAATCAAATGTTAGGCAATAATTGGAACAAAATATTTACCCAAAAAACTGGGCAGATACTTTTTCCAATACCTGGTTTAGCTCATATTAATCTTCAATGAATTCTTCATATATTTATTTTTCTAAAAGCGCTCATGAATTCACAGTGGTAGAGTGATTTTTAAATTCATCTATTCAACTTCCACATATCTTCTGCCATAGACGTCCAAGACCAGATTAAACTTAGCCGAGATCTACAATCTCTTTTTCAAAAGGAACCTGGCAAGGAAGCAGCACTGTTTAAAAGTATCACGATTTACATTTAATCAGAGAAGTTGATTCATTCAGTAATGACATAAGAATATTTGTTAGAATATTTAGTAAAAATAGTAGGTTGATTTATTGAAGTTTGCCATAATTTTTTGATGAGTGTGTCCAGCACTCTAAGCGAGGATACCACCATAACCACAGAAACCCCTTCATTCAATGAAGTTTGCATTAATGTAGCATATGTGAACACAGTAAGTGTCACACTTAAAAAATAAGCAACAAATAAACTTAAATACTGCTTATATTAAATTTGATTTGTCAAGCACAAAAAAAAAATAAAGCTAAAACAGCTTCATTTTTTACGTACAACCTATGTGTGCTTGTTTATCTGATAATAGAAGTTAGGTCGTTTATCTTTTATTTTGACACGTAAAGGAAGTCCAGCTTTTTGTTCTGTTTGAACGCTTGCAGCCATCATAACATCTCCATTAACGTATGGAGTTCATAAACGTGACAACAGAAAGTAGAGCAACCCCGAAGCAGCAATGACAGCCTCCATTACCGCAGCTAAAACTAACAGAAGCAGTGATAAAAAAAATATATATACACATGTATTGCACTACATTGTGAATTTAAATGCGCAAGTTCTACGTAAGTTACACGACAAAAAAAAGGGGGGGGGGGGGTCGTTTCACCAGCACAATGAAGACCGTTGTCCTTCAGACTTGGAGCCGGCTTTTTTCATTTCAATGAACAAAGTAGATCCAGCGAAATGAAGGCGAATAATGTAAAATACATGTCATGTTCTAAGAGATTCTGTGTAAACGCGTCTCGACACCGACGCAGAAATACTTGCGTGCATTTTTATACGGTTAAATCCTTAAGTTGAAAACACATTTCAATGTACTACAGATGTCGACGTACTTAAACGAAATATTTTAACCATGCAACTGTGGTTTAAATGAAACAAAAACGAGAGCGACAGAGATCCAGGAGACCCACCGGACTGCTGTTAGCAGAGAGCGAGAGACCGCAGCGTTTGCCTAATCGATGATAAACATATTTTCCATTTTTATATTAAAAATGGCACCAAACAGAAGAATTACAGCAACTAACTCCCTTGTTGGTGTTTTGCTCATTGTTTAGCCGGTCTACTTACTCGTTTTTATCCATCTTGAGGACACTATCTCGCTTTCAGCCTCTTGCTGTGTTAAATCCCTTCTCCCCTCTCCTCTTTCAGTCCCCTCCCCCCTACGATGTTAAAAAATGAAAGACATTATCCACGCAAATATCGCAGTGTGCGTCTAGGGGTGTCAAACTCCAGTCCTCGAGGGCCGCTGTCCTGCAGTTTTTAGATGTGCCACAGGTACAAAACACTGGAATGAAATGGCTTAATTACCTCCTCCTTGTGTAGATCAGTTCTCTGAGCCTTGCTAATGACCTAATTATTCTGTTCAGGTGTGGTGCAGCAGAGGCGCATCTAAAAGTCGCAGGGCAGTCGCCAGTTTGACACCTGTAGCTCAATGTCTGGTCCTCCAGCAGTAATACTCCAGCTATTTTTCGTTTATTCTGCACACATTTTAACAGGCGTTGAAAGCTACAGGTGTATTTTTGTCCCCCCTTCAGTTCATTACACTGTTTTCTGTAGTTTTTAATGTTCCGTATACGCACTTAAGATGTTTATATATGGAAGATTGTTGTCACAATAATAGTAATAATAACAAAGACAAAAGTTTTAAGCAAAACCATTTTAATAGTTGAAAGTTACAAGATATCTTGGAAATATTTGGATAAATTAAGAACTTATTCACATCTTACAACAATGGATCAAAAAGAAGCATTTTTACAGAGCGCACCATGTAGCCTGCAGAGACCAGCCATCCTACTTAAACTTGCTGCTAGAGAAGTCCAGCCATGTGCCCAGAGTCCAGGTCCTGTAAGCAGATACAAGGCTTATAGAGTAAAACACACATCTGTTTGATTGGGTGAACTATCCAACTCAGGGAAACATGATTATGAAGCTGTTCATTTCAGACATTGGTATATTTATAAAACTATTCTACCTCTACAGCCATTATTTTAAAAAAAGAAACAAAGACCAGAGGTGTCTAAATGATTAGATTAGTCTATTTCAAAATTAAGTACACAGAAAGAACTAAAGCACAGAAAGCATATTCAAAATAAAATAAATGTTAAAGTAATTTATTTCATGTGTTTCCGAATTTGGAAAAATAAAACTAAACAGCATAAAGCAAAATATACAAAAATATTAAGATTTTATGTAGGTTTTGGCCAGCCTATATCAAGGTTTTTAAAAAAGTTGCTGCTTCAAACCTGCCTCTTTTTTAAATTAAAATCCCTTTGAGTAGATACCCAAAAAAAAGTGCTGGAGAGTTTTCTCCTGCTGTGTGACGCATGAAAGAGTGCAGGACTGTCCCTCCCCCATCTGTTGCTGTGCACAGTTGGTAAGAGGGCTCCTACATAATTTTTCTTATTTACAACAAAGACCGAATGGGATAATATTCAGCACAGTAGGCATTCGAAAACTACCACTACATTTTCTGTCCATCCTACTTTTGGTCTATGTAAATATAAAGAAAATATTCCAACTGTTTGATTGTAATAATCAACTGCAGCAGGGATTATTTATTTTCTGTTTCAAATTAAAAAAAAATTAATTTGCATTATAGATTTTTATAATTTTATGTAGATATAGACTAGTAAAAAACATCCTCTGGTTCTACGTTTGCTTTGCACAGAGGAGTCTGGACCTTTGGCTTGGTGGAGGTGTGGACACTTCTGAAGTTTAAAATTTAACTAAATTAAAACTTCAGGTGTCAGATGTAAGCAAAGTTGCAGCCATATTAAATTAACACAGAAGCTTGTGTTCAGCTAAGGTACCCAGCATGCCCTGCGTTCAACATGAACCGACAGGCTGGATTAAAATTTATAAACACTCTGCTTGAAATTCACTGGTAATTCATAAGAAGAAACAAACTGTATTGAATACAAGGACAAAAGACTCACATCCTACACCTCTCTTTATTCGTCCTTCTTAAACTTCCCATTAATGTATGGCACATAGTCCAGAATTAACCGCCAGTCGGTGAAGTGAATGACCGCCACGCCACCAACTGTTCCCCAGGCAACCATATTTGGTACCCTAGAGATGGAGGAAGACACGAGGACTTCTAAAAAGGACAAATTTAACTGTCAAATACAACGCATGAATCAACAGCACCTCCTGTTAATTTACTGTGGTCATGCGGCAGCACAATGAACTCTATAAAAAGAATGACTTACTGTATGTGTCATAATAAAAGTTTAAAATAAATGCTTTAAAAGTTGAAAAATAGCGGCTTTCAATAAAAAACATTATCTGCTATTGCCAGACATATTTAAACCTGTGACTCTGTTGGCAAAATGAGTAAATGAATTTTGATGTCAAATAGATGTCATTAAATCAGGGGTGCACCGATCGCAGTTGTCTGGCCGATCGCAAATTACTGATTTTTAAAAAGCCTTTAAAAATGTAGTCCAGCAAATGCCGCACTCTGGGAATCAGTCAAAACTAAAGTAGTCCAATGGGTTGACAGAGGGACACGCTTTATCACTCCACTCCACTGATCTAGAGTGCAATGTGCTTCTTCTCAATGGACTTGGTTGCCCATGAAAATCTATGCTACTAAGTGATGTTTGAGCTAATCTGAAGGCATGAACATGAAGTCTCTGCAGAAACGTAGTGACCAACCCTTGGTCAGGACTTATTCTGATGTTAAAACTGTTGAGCAGCTTGTGTCAAGTTGTGATACTTTTTTTTTTTTTTACCAACATCCATTATGTAAAAGATCTTACAAATTTGGAGCTCCAGTTTCTGTGTGATGAGCTATTATTAGATTAGTATTGGTGAGTAATAATATTGCATCTAACACTTATTTAATCCAAAAAGGGGTTCGTCATCTTAAAATGTTTAGATTTTCATTGTATATTTTCACACAAAATTACTGACCGACTTGAAACTCAATTGTAGCTTCTATGATCTTTACATAAAATTAAATCTTTTTTTTAATGCTCTTTGAATAGATATCATCTAATGTAGCAAGCAACTGTACAAAAAGAACTAGTAGATTTAAATGGGATTTTTTTTTAATATCTAACAAGTGAACTATAAATAGTAGTGACGATCAATTTTGGACTTGTTATGAGTTTAGCAATAGTTAACTTAAAATAAGCCTTTGAGAGTAGAATCACCCAGAGTCCTCATATGGCTAACAACATACCTCATAGACTTAAAAGTTAATAATTAACTGCGTCGTGAAGCAGGTTTATGCTAAAGTCAGTTATACGGGTCACACAGAAGGACACAGGGTCAACTACCGCGAAAACCCGACACTAATTATCTTCAACATTCAGCCTGTTACAGCGTTATAGTCACTTACCATGTCCTAAGAATTGAGACATATTTGGCACCAACAAATTGATTTAGTATTCTCTGAACCATTCTGACTTTCTTCCCGAAAACTAATCACAACACGAACGTTGAAGTGATGGATTTGGAGGACCTTTTTCCAAGCTGCCCCTTCTAATGCCTGATTATAAAACACAAAAACAAATACAAAGCGTTCAGAAAACTCTCATCAGGTTTTCGCTCAGGACCAATTGTGGACACCAAACATTTAATATCTTTCCAGCTATCATCCAACTAGCATCTTTCTCTTTTCTTTGGAATATTTGATGGCATCTGAAAAAACGACACCCTATTTCTTAAGGATTGGTGTAACAAAAAAGATTTATAAAATAAAAAACAAAATACATGAATAGAGTTCCATACTATAAGGTACACAATCTTCAGTTATAACAAATCTCCAAATGGCTATTCAGGAATTTTACAGCTTAAGGCAGAAATCTATGTAGCAGTTTGGTGGTGCTGCTTCTGCTTTAAGCCAGCAATTGAAACAGTTCATGAAGAGGGTGTAAGGAGGCTAATAATTTCCAGTCCTGTTCCTTCAGACGTTCTGATACAGACAAAAGGTTGGAGCATTTCAGTGACGTTCTCAGCTTCCTTCACCATCTTCTGCAGGGCTCTCTTGAGCCACATTGTACACATCTCCACTTTAGATGGGAGTATGTCAATCCACTCAAACTGAAGATGCTCAAGTGTTTCTGTAAATTTTGATTATGGCTTGTAGCCAATGAAATCTGGTTTGTCAGATTTTTTTTTTAATAATGACAAAAATCTACAAAAGTACATTTATTAAGAAACTGGTTGTACCAAAGCACGGTACTGGAAAACTGAGTGGAAGAAAAAACTAACAGAAAACTGTATACAAGCACCAGGGACAACTACAGCCTTGGAAGGATTGTGAAGCCCATTTGAGAGGATGGGGGAGATTCTCAAGGTGTAGATTATATCTAGAGTCGGTCCTTCCAAGAGCCATAACACAGTTATCCAGTACATTGATTACAACTGTACCATTCCTTCTTTTAAGTTGCACTGTTTTATAATTTACAAAGTCCTATCTGGAAATTTTAGAGCACTTAATGCTTTCATCTGCTGGCGAGCTTTATGGAAATGACTTAATTTTCAAGTGGGACTTGGTAACTGCCTACACTGCTAAGTACCGAGACCTGATTTGAGAATCTGTGAGAGGAGAGGATAATCATCAAACCAAACAGTGAAGATGAACTGAAAGCCACTATTAAAAGCAAACTGGACTTTAACACTTAGAGCCAAAGACTGATAAACTCTATGCGATATACACCACAGGAACATACTTTTCAGTAGGCGGACATTCTGCATTAAAGTTTTTTTTCATTGATCCTCTGATATAGGAGAAACAAAAAGTTATACTAACCAAAATTAAGAATTAAATCCTTGAAATGTTACACTACAATGAATATATACATGCAGATGAGTTTCACTTGTATTATTCAAATCCATTAACCACTAGTATATTCTAATTTGAGATTTACCTGTACAGTTCTCCCAAATGTATTTAATTGGCAATTAAAACAAATTCAATTTCCGAACTACAATAAATTCTTTTATTAAAAAGACTCCTTTTATTTTTTTATGTATACAATATTCAAAAGCCAGACATTGTAAAAGGTATAATCTGTTGTTAAAAATGGCACATTTATTGCTACATTAATGTAATATACAGGACAAATCTCATCTATTCGTATGTAAATAGAAGAGTGATCGAGTCAGAAATAAGTCAACACTGTCCTCAACCCAGAATTACAAACTCTGTAAATGTATTTAACACTCATTGGTCGCGTCCCTTTATAGTTCAGCTAAATAATGTCATTAAAAACCTGAAAATGTTTTGCTTGATATAAAATCAGTGTTTGCTATTGTTGAGAGAAGTCAAAACTTTACAAGTTTCTGAAGAAATTAGTGAAATTTGTGCCACTACAAAATTTAGGTGTGTCATTTAGAGACAAATATAAACCACATTTAGACATTTTTCTTTGAAAAAATTTCAGATATCCAGTACACCTACTGATCTTGTGAAAATTAATCTGATATAAAAAAAAAAATCTCAATGTCAAAGTCACACAAAAAAACCCCGGAAAATTAAGCTCAGGTCTGATAACGATAACTACTGATTACACATATTGAAAGCCACTGGAAACAAGTTATAAAATACTCCTATTCAGATGATTCAGCTAATGCAGGAACAAAAACTCCCTCCCTACATCGAAGCAACACACCTGAAACATGTCTATGCAGATAATAGATCAGAGGATGATGCAGTTGTTGGTTTTTTTTAACCTTGTCATGTGAATTTTGTAATTACAGGGTACCCATTAACCTGGACCAGTGACCTTAATGGAAAACAGCAGGTTGGACAATGTAATCCAGTTGAACAGACAGCAGAGAAAAAGAAATAAACTAAACAAGATCTGCTTAACATTTATTTATTTAACTAGGTACACTGAAAGAAAATCTCTTTATACCATTTAAACTTCTTCCTCAAAAATTGAAAAAAAGCATTTGGAGAAAAGGGACGATGGGGGAGGGGGGAATGAACAAGTACCTCTTTAATCTCCAAGATAAATGAAATGATATGGTACACAACATAAAACTGTCTTAAATGGAAAAAAATACAAGTTCAGGCACTGATAAGGCATCACTCTCCCATCGTGACATCTTAAGTCTTGAGAATGAAAAGGCCACACTATTGATTTGTATATGTCTTTTTCTTCATATTTTTTTTTTCCTTTTTTTGTAGAAATGAAACACACAAAATGTTCTACCTCCCACTTGTGATTACATGTTGGTAAAAAAAGAAAGAAATAATTAACATGACATGGGAATAACATCACAATAACACTGTTTTGTTCTCAATAATATCCATTACCTTACACCCAAATCCAGACATCTGCCTTTAGACACAGACTTACTTGGTTTTAAGGGCAGACATTAAAAAAAAAGTGAAAAGAAATTACAATGTGCTAACAAAACCCAGAAACAACTTTGAAAATGAAGGCAAATCCACATTTAGCATGGTAGCTACATTCAAAAACCAGTTGCATAATTACTGTTGGAGACAAGAAAAAAGAAAAGAAATCCCTTCTGATGTTTTGTCACATGACTGTGGCACAAACTCTGTCCAGATATGCCCAAATGGAAAAGAAGGCATTCAACTTAGTAGTTATTGATGTGCCTTTGAACTAAAACTGGGACAATAAAAGGATTTACAAACACGCTCATTGATCATCTGTCGATCCTTTTCCTTGCATCCCAGTTTAATTTCAAATTAAAATTTGAACATCATTTAAGTGTTAAATATCCCCTTATACAGCTCATCTACAATACACTCTAAACTTCAAACTAATATTGCCATTTATGTAAAAAATCTACAATGTATAGACTAACAAAAAATATATATTTTTATATATATTTACTTTTGAAAAATGAAACAGAATAATGTATGAAGTGAATTTACAGGTCACACTTCTCTCAGTAAGAAAGGGGAGAACACGCCGAAGGTCGGGAGGAAGGTGAAGGGTTCGTAATTCAGCGGGAATGCTCGTTTAGGAATTACACAAAAGGCTCGTCTGCTTCGACTGAGAGCAGAAAAAAAATCCCTCCTGGATTTGTTTGCCTTTTAAAGTACATGAATAAAAGGGCAGGGAAAAAAGACTCGAGTCCGCTGGCAACGTCAGTAAACCATTTTGAGGAAGGAGCAGCACAAAAAGTGGTGCTGGTCGCTCACAGATGATTCTGATGGCTTTATTACAAGACTTTCAGGGACTGAAATGTGACGCAGGTCAAGCCTAAATCTGTACAACTGTGCTTCGTCTCGTCCGTGTATGCTTTACAACACAAAGCAGGACAAAAACCTGAATGCGTGACGGAGGGCTTGCTGGAGAAACGTGAGAATGCCTGGTCAACAAAAGCGGAAGAACTGTTTTTTTGTTTTGTTTTGTTGACCGACTCTTTCACTTGGAAAAATCATAACTTTCTAGGAAGAAGTCTTTGATTCCAAGCCTCCAGATGCCTCGCGGGGGGGCTGAGACCACGTCTGGTTGGAGTTCCCATCTTTCAGGTAAGCTGCACTTGAAATGTCAAAAACATGGGGGCCGACTCTCTGCCACTTTCCACGCGCTCGAGGAAAAGTCACTGAATTTTGACAGTTCAACTCCAGCTGTGAGTTACATAACATATGTAAGACTGTACCATCACGCTGGGAATGACATACATTTAAAAAAATAACTGCTCATACACATAAGCAATCCCTCACAAATGTTCCTCACATGTAAAGCAATTTGCCTTAATGTCAAATAGAAAACATGTAACAATTAGGCACAAATCCTTGATTTAATTTGTGTTTGTATAGGTTTCCTTTTTATTCCTCCACCAGAGCACCTCTTGGCAGTGTGTGTCGTCCCAAAGTGTTGAAAGGACAAAAAGTACTCTGGTGTTCAATTATCGTGTTGGAAACCAAAAAAGAAAAGAAAAATATTACATGTATAAAACAAACCAAAACTTAAAAAAAAAAAAAAAGTTCTTCACATTTGAGCTTGTAGTCATGGCTGGGAGTGCGAAAAACAGATTGTGTCAGTTTTGGCAGTATGCATGTGAGTGTGTCAATGTGCATCTTGAAACTCGAACGGACAATACACGGACATGTCCACATATATACACGCACACACACACTGAGAATAATGGGTGGAAGAAATCTGTTAAGGCCACATCCTCTGAGAGCCAGGAAAACACCAGATCTGTAAAGCAATAAAAAACCCAAACACATTAAAAAGCTAGAAAGACATAAAAAATAAAAAAAACTAAGCAAAACACTTTTTTTTTTTTTTTTTAGCACAATTCATATAAGCATTTTGGATAAGCTGCAGCTGCCTAAATGATGTTTTACAAAGACCTGATTATGCTCTATTGTAATAATCTAAACTATTGAAAAAAAGTCATTTATATCAGAGGTAGAAGCAACGCTATATGTGAGAGACGTCACTATATAATAGAGATTTTCAAAGATAATTTGGAGCTGACATTTAAAATGGTCATTCGTGCTTCGTTTTAATTTTCAGAATAACTAGCATTTAGCAAGATTTACCATAAATATCTAAGTGTGGGTTCCCTACAGAATGTAGACACTTATCTTGATGGTGACATTTTCAGGAGACTGCAAACATTCCCAGACTCAGTACGTTACATCACATGGAGAGGTTCAAAGTTTCATCCAACAGAACAGAACAGAGCGACTCTGTATTACAGTCACACTCCCTGTTTCAGATAAATTTCCTCCTTCACTAAAGGGACAGACTGAAGATCGGTGGGTCGGCAGCCTTTTCCTTTTTAAAATGCTTTTTACTCGCTTAGCCTAAGTTTTAAAAACTCCCTTGATACAAAAATTAGCAAATCAAGTGTTCTTCCTGCAGTAACAATTTCCACACTGAAGAGGATTGTGGTTAAGCATGTCACATTTACTGTTTGGAAAAGAGAAAAATAAAGCAAATGTAGTCAACAGCCAGGTTTGCTGCATATCTTTACCATCTGCAGCTCATATTTTCTGCTTGACAGTATTTTCTTTTGCAGTTCCATTTAAGAATGGTGTTTATAAGAATTGTTCACAAAGACAGTTCTTTAGAAAAGCCCCTTATTGCAACATTTGTTAGCAAGGATAATGGAATAATTTCATGGAGTTGTGTAGATGAAGCATCTTCCTGCACTCTGATCCTTATGAAAATTCAAAGCATACAACTGAGGATCAAACATTTACAATTACCAGCATTTTTATTTATTTATTTTTTAGAAAACCCACCTGGAGTTACATGTGGCCAACTGGATTGTGTCCATCTCCTCCCATGCTTGGGTGGCCTCCTGGGAGCTGCATGGGTGCCTCCCCCACCACCCCGGAAACCTTCTCCTCCTCACGCCTTTTTAAACACGCCGCCTTGGGATTAAGGTTGCGCTCTGACCAAGGGAAAGCAGAAACGCGCCTCGCAATGAAGAACTAAACAGGTCACCGGCGGCTCATGAACACGTCGCTTCTAAGAACTCACCTCTGACTTGTTGTTCTAAATTGAGGATGACGTTGACCGCTTGATGGAGAATGAGGAGTTTGGTCTGAGGTTTGTCATGGCTGAGGTGCAGCTGGCACATCCTCCCGAGCTCCTTGAAAGCCTCGTTGATGTCCCGCACTCTGAGACGCTCCCGGGCGTTGTTGGCCACTCGCCGTTCCCTCTCCCGCTCCATCTTCACCTCAGGGGGAACGTCCTCGTCGTCCTCATTGTCCTGACTGCTAAAAAATACAAACAGCGCGTTGATGCTTGTTGATGTACCACACAAAAGTGTCACACACACAGAAATATTCTGCTAAAATCTTATTTTTACCATCTGCTGTTATCTAAAAGACTATTTGATTGTAACTGGCAAGTTCAACTAGTTACAGACATGATTTGAAACATTAATAGATTTGCTAAACATAAAATAACTTTATCCTTTGCTAACTTTTGGAAAATGCCCTACATTGCAGTCAGGCATGCCTGTGAAAGTAATTATATAAATATAAATGGCAAATATTATGTGCTTTAGATTGAGTGAGCCAGTATACAACTAGCAAGTTCCCTCCCAATACAATATTTTGTGAACAATTAAGCTGTGGCAAGAAGCTCTTGGTCATGCAAGTTAAAATTGAAGGTGAAGAGGATGGGCCAAACATAAGTTCCCTTCAGTGTGTGCTTCAGCCTATTAAAATGTAGAAAAATACTCTAAAACTATACAAGAAGAATTTTTAAGTCCTTTTAGAGTAGAGCAGGTCTTGGTCCTTTCCCTGCTTGAACATCAAGGATAGTCAAAACACCATTGGAAACATGTAGAACAGGCAATTTTAATAATAGTTTGATTGCTTTTCCAATAATAATTGAGAAGTCCATTAACAGTTTCCTATCAGACACATTCATTGATTTTCATCCAATTTTCTTATGAATTCATAGAATTCATAGATTTTCTTAGATTAAAATTTAATCATTTGGTTGCATCACAAAACATTTTTTTTTAAAACATTGTAAGTAAAGGAGCCATCCGAGAAGCATCATTTCCAGGTTAGGAGGACCACTTTGATAAATTCACAGCGGTTCATATTTTGTGGTATGTGTGCACTGGTTATAGTTGCATAAAATCCATGTTAACGATATATTTTTGTGATGTATAATTTACTTATCCACATGTTTTTTTAATGTTTTTTTTCTACCAATTATAACATTTCTGTGAAAAAAATGTGGAAAGTGCTTTTATAATTTTAAACAGCAAGTGAAATAACATTTCTTGGGAGAGTTGTTTTCTAAGAACCCAAAACACTAAAAGTTGATCCTCTGTTGGAGAAACTTACTCATCTTTCTGGTCTGATAGGCCAGAGAGCATCTGGAGGGTCAACGCCTCCTTTCTGAAAACGTGACATGAAGGGAGGGGAGGTTGACAATGTTAAAACACCTAGCATAGCCTGAACAATCAGCGGGAAACACAAGAAGGGTTAATTAACCCTTAGATAACTTCAATTTGGAGTTGCAACAGAAACTTAGAACTATCCCATCACTTTCTCTGTGCTATCATACTTAGTTGATGGGAAACTTTCTTCTATTGTTCCATAATACATGTGCATTGCAAGAGAATAATAAACAATGCTAACTAAATGTTCTAAAGAAGCCAAATTCAAGATTACCTTGTTCGATTACGTGCTGCCTTGGAGTCCTTCTTTTCCTCGTCCGACTTGTCTGCAATAGATGAGTTTTCATCATCCTCTTTGTCTTCTCTTTTGATGTCTGAGCTGCTGGAAGAGTGAGCTGACCGGGCCAGACCTCCAGGGAGACCTAAAGACAAGCATACAAATACTTACTAACCATAGTCGAGAAGCTTGGTTCCAAAAAAAAGAAGACCTGTAATGACAGTTTTTCAGAGTTTTATGTAAAAAAAAAAATTAACAGTTTATCTCACTAGTGAAGCCTTCTGGTTGGCCAACGGATGGCGTGGGTCCGGTGGCGTGATGGCCATGCAGGAGGGTGCTGCTGGGAGGAAGTCCTGTGGGCTCCTCATGTTTCCCTCCCTGCTGATCAAAGTGGAGCATACTAATGTCAATCTATTAAAAATTAGCTGGAGTGCTTTGGTAAGTTTTATGGGGGAGTAAATCATACATTTAAATTTAATTGAACAAGTTATATTGTAAGACAATTATATTGCTTCTTACAATATAATCTTTGGCCAGCAGATGGCAACAAAGACGACGTGCTAAACTCTTTTCTTTCCTCTTCAAATGATATTCAAAACAATGATGCACATTTTTTAACACAATAGAATGCAAAGCTAATTAAATTGAATACATAATTTGTTGCTTAGTATAAAGTATTTTTTATTATTTCTATGTAAATTGTTGCAATGAGACCGTTTAAAAACTGAACCATTAGTAAATCTTAAAAGGAACATTGTCATCTCAGAAGCATCTAAGCTACTGAACTTTTACTCGTCCTCTATGAGAGTACATTCATTTCTAGCAGAGATATTTTGGTCGATGTAATCCTTTTAGCAGCTGAAAACATAAAAGACAGAACAAATAGAGGAAAAATGACTCACCAAAGCAGGATGTCTGTTGCTGAGAGCAAGGCTGGCATTGGGGAAAGCTGGGGAGAGGCCTCCAAGGCCCCCATTGTGCACTGAGGACAGCAGGCTGTGCATGTCAGAGTGAGCGCCTTCTAACGCTGGGCTCTGGCCCACAGCATGACTACGCAGCACATGGATGGCCTCTTCCAAGCGGTCCTCCATTTTATTCTGCTGCACAAGTTCATGAAATGTGACCATTAGCATAACAGAACTATAAGAACATGATCTAAGAAAAGTTACAACCTTCACAAGCACATTCATAGTTTTCTCATATCACTACAAAATTACATTTGTCATTAAAAAAAAACCAAAAACATACAATATAAAAAATAGGTTCAGATTTTGATCAAAAAGAATTACCATAGTTTATTATAGATAACTCTAACATCCTCAATTTAATTATTTTTTTATGTACAAACTGAATAAAGTTAATTAAATAGCATTTTACTAAACATGTTGTTCACTTCAATTGTTCAGTTTCTTAGCACTGTTGCTGTTTTCCAGCCAAACAAAATTTAACCATTTCTTCAGCAGGAGGTTGTTTCAGCATGATACATTTCAAATCTTCATAATTTTCCGCTCATTTTCTTTTCCAAAAAGCTTTTCTAACATGCTTAAAAATAAACTAAGTTGAAAAAGTTTTTACAGAAGTAATAATTTCACTCAAGTGTCACAAATCAGGAAACAAAACAAGGCTGAAGCTGTCTTCCAGTTAGGATCTGCGATACCTAGACATGTCGCATCAGGACCGGCTTTATCTTAGACTAAATAGGTAGTATTGAAAGCAAAGTGTTTAGTTTATAATGTAAACTGTTTAACACTAAGACCAGACCTATTATAAGAAGCCCGAGTCCAGTTTTAAACCAAAACCTAAAGTGCATTTTTCTGTGGCTTCCTGATGCCAAAAGCATTAAGTCTTGCATATAATGCATGTAGGATATAATCTACCTAAAACCCTCAAACAGAATATGATACCACAACCTCATGACCCTTTAATGCTTTAAAATAACATTTGGTGAAGTAGAGAAAGATGTCAACTTACCAGTGTGTGTGGTTGCCCTTCATAGTTGGGTGTGGTTGGTCTTTGCCACTGAGACTGAGCTCCTGCAGAGATAATGTTCAATCATGTTAAGAGTCAGTTCTTTAATATAAACACCAGATGGAGCTGCAGACACATTTTTTCTGGTCATATCTATTGTAAATGATGGTTGAGGTTTACCTGGGATGGCCTGGGGAGAGCCAGGAGTGGAAGGAGCCGAAGAGAAATTATTACTGTTGTGGTCCGATGGGTAAATCTGAAAGGTATAGTCGATATAAATCATAATTTGAAATATCTAAATATCTAGTCAGTGTGAACTTATTAAAAACAGAACAAAAAGAAATAAGAAACTTACAGAAGCAAGAGCTTTTCCAATCTCATCTCCTGAACTGCTTGCTGTTGTGCCTCGGTTGGCTGCAGAGAAAATAAATAGATGAATAAATAAGAACAAACTAACAGTTGTAGCCTTTCAACAGATCAGCTGAAGATGCTGTCCAGAAACTTGGGTGCTTACCCATAATGCCTTCTCCATTGATGGTGGATGTGTGGTTGTAGGTGGTGGGGGCAGAGTGGAAGCCGTTGACTTCGCTGCCAGGCAGAGAATAGTTCTGCTGGATCAGAGACAGAGAGTGAAGCTTCAAAAAAGTACAGTGAAGTACAAGATGAATAACTGAATAATACAACGCATTATAAAGGTTGCTTTTAAAGAAAACAAAAAATATTGCAAATGTAAATATTAGACTTTAAAATAAAGTATGATCAAATTTCTTTTTAAGTGACAATATGTGAAATTTGAAAGCTTGAGGAATAATGAAGCACAAACCCACCATTCTGTCCTGTGGGTTGATAGCTGGGAAGGAGCCTGGCTGTCCAATGTGAGGAGAGTTACCCAACATCCCAGAATAGCCAGAAGATGACCAGGGATCTTCTGAGGGATGGGAAATAATATTTGACAATTTATATTAAAAATGAACAGAAGTCGCCATTACACAAGACGTTGTATCTTGAAACATTACCTTGCATGTAGAAAGTGCCAGGATAGACAGCGCCGGGTTTAGCACCAGGATACCCTCCATTGTCCCTGGCAAACTCATCTCCGGATGTAGAAGCATAAACCTAAACAAACAAGCGTTCAAGTTTTCTTTTTTAAAAGAATTCAAATGTTACAATATTAAAACTGCTAATATTTCCAGTTACTTGTTTTGAGTGCTTTTGAAGCGTGCCAGAGTTTCATCCATAAAGCACAGTAACTCAGCGCTATACCTATTTAGATCTGATGCTGCACACTGCTAGCCAGCTGGCAGCCAGACAGAGGCTACACATTTTCCTCACAAGAAAGACAAATTTAGCTGTTGGGAAACATTTGCAGCTGCACCAAACAAGCTTATAAACAGAGGAAACTAAAACATCTTTCACAAAGCACTTAAAGGCAGCTTTTAAAGGCCCGATTGTTTAGCTTTTTATTGTTGTTGAAAGAACCAAGATGGCAAGAGAGGTTAAACTTAACCTACTGCTATTACAACTCATGTAGGGGTGAGCTGGTTTCCAGGCTCAAGGGTGTCGTGTTGCGATTAGAGAGGGTCGGTGCGACCAGCCGGCAGGTAGAATTACAGCAAAAACGCACCAAAACCCAGGTGGATTGCTGCTTCATGCACATTATTCAGCAGGTCGCTCTGACGTCATCGGGACAGACCAGGTCGCTGAACTCAGAACTGAACTTTTAAGGTGCCAAACACCACAGATGGGTTTTATCTATAATAATAATTATAATTACTAATATTCAATTAGTATCAAAAGCTTAGTTGTCCATCATTACAATTATGCATATTATTTCCGCATGTTCAAATGACAAAAAATATTCACAATAAATCAATTAAGATAACTGAAATAAAATCAGACAACAGTGGGACTTCAGAGAAATAAATCTATTTCTATTGCACCTTTTTATTAAAAAAAAACAACTAGCTTTCATTAAGTATTAGGAATTTGTCTTGCTTAAATTTTTTAAATCGTATTAACCACATCATCTACCCAAAGTCATTAGAATGGGTGAAGTTGAATTAATTTGGGCATCAGCATTGTGTCTCCACATTTATCACAGACAGAACTTTAATCTGGTCAGACAATAAGTGGGAAGATCTAGGACAATTTTTCTAAATTTAGACAGTATTCAGGAGCTTTACTTCTTTATTTTTCTTGGCTCATCAGCTTTTCATGCACAACACTTGTGGTGCTTTCTGATCCTTAAGACTACTATAGCCGCTGAAAACTTTTATAACCCGTTTTATTAGGGGGTAAGCAGACACCGCATCCACCAGCTTTATTTTGAAATCAAAGCGCAGACAGAGCCGGCCAATGACTGGACCCCAACTTGTTGCCACACACAGGAACTGCGGAACGGGACTTGAAAAACACACCGATTTGGATGAAAATAGTCTGCCAAAGTAGAAATGTAAAAAAAAATCATAAACATTATGCTTCAACTAAAATCATGCTGTTGACCATATCAATTTCTCCTTGGATGATAACAGACACTTGGATGGCTCTCTTCCCTGCCTCCTCTGGTTCTAAAATCCTGTCTTCATTTTTGAAACTTCATAGGTGCAGAATATGGCCAACCTCATCTGTGATGAGCAGGATTGAGCAACACTGTTAAGCAACCAACTGCAAAACGGATACCTAAGCTAATTACCCAACAAACATCACATTGTTAGACCTTCAGAGTTGATCTATAAAGAACATAATGGAAAAAAGTTACAATATTGAGTTTATGTTTCTGATTAAATGCTAAAAATAACCAATAAAGGTTGTAGAAACATTATTATAGGTAATATCAGTGTTACATGATTTAATATATTTGCTTGATGACAGATTAGTGGTAAGCCCACATACTGAAGAGTTTTAAAGACCTGGAATACAAGGAAAAAACAAATTTCCTGCTGACTAAATTATTTTAGTTACCCATGGACAACTATTGGATTATAGTGGCCTCAAACGGCCACAAGATGGCATGAGGGAGTCTGCTGGAGGTGGAGGAGGAAGCGAGGCCAGCTCCTCGCCTGTAGAGGAGACCACAGTGGCCATGGCATGCTGGGTACAGCGACGGCTTGAATCCCAGCGCACAGTGAGCATTTCCTCTAGTTCCTAGGACCCCAGTGACATAGCACTGCCAGGCCCGCAGCCCCTCCCTGTAACATGCTCAGTATCAGCTCGCGCACATACCATGCATTTAGTGAGCCAACACACCCATTCATGCACAAACCAAAAAGCAGTGCACTTAAAAACAAAGCTGAAATCCTGTGCATGAACATCCTTTCTAAATGTTGGCGAAACTAAAGTGGCAATAAAGACTGAGGATGGACACAGGAAGTCCCTGCTTTCCATTCACCCTCATGTGCCACTCACTCACTCACTCACTCACTCCTCTTCCTCTGTACTACATGGCAGAAACAGGAAAAGGGAAGAGAATGAAGGCTATGCTGCAAAGAATGCTAATCCAGAAAAGGGATTTTTTCTGTAATTTGATTTAACAAGGAGAAGTGGAAAGGGAATGGAGAGATGCACTTCTAATTACAGAGCCATCTGCCTGTTCCTGGACCGCATCCAACTCCACAGGCAGCTGGGCTGAGGAGAGGGAACGAGTGGAGGGAGAGAGAAATACAGAGAGCGAGCGAGAGAGAGAGAGATGGGGGCTGGGATCCAGTCAGCGAGAGAGACGGAAAGAGAGGGAGAGAGACAGGGAGAAACTGTGGTGGGTAGGGGGTGGTAAAGCGGCAAGGATGAGGATTGAGAGGGGAGAAAAAAAAATTAAGGTCCTGATGATATATGAAATGGGTGGAGAGATAAGGGGTGTTCAGGGGGACAGGGGACGGTAATCTAAATGACTTAAACAAAGCTTGATACGGCCAAGGGAGTGTGAAGGAAACGGGGGATTTAAAATGATCACGGTTAATTCGGGGGGAAACATGATGGAGATGGCTTCATTTAACAATAAGCTTTGAGTTGTTCTTTCACCGGGAACAATGTCCTGCGAATCCTGCTGCTCTAGATGGGAGCACAGAGCCGCACAATGACAGGCACTGCCGGGTAATTGTATTCTCAGGAAAGAAAGAGATTTATAGGGTAAAATCCTTAACTAATACGGGTTTAATGTGATTCAGGTTATGACCGTGTAAAGGAAAGCCTCTGCACACACATATGGGAAAAAAAAAAAAAAAAAAGGTTTATTGCTAAAGGTGGGGAATCGATGAAGATTAACATCAAACTAACCTACACGTGCTTATATTCAACCCCAAAGGTTTGTGGGTAGGAAAAGGGACAAGTAGGGCCCAGAAGAGAAACAAATGTTTGAGTTTTTGAAACATAAGCGGGGGAAGGGTTTACAGGAACCAAGTGGATGCGTAAAGTTTTTGGATTCAAAGCAATGTTGTTCAAGCTATAAAAGCAGATAAAGAGGAAAATGGATAGTTTGGCAAGGTAAAAAAGAAAGGGAGGATGGTAGGAGTGTGGAAAGAGACCACAGGATCATCAGTCATTAATCTGGGCTCAGACACGGGGCTAAGAGGCCTCGCAAGCACTGCGCCTCACAACTGGGTCACTCGCAGGGGGGAGGCCCACCCAGGCCATCATGTGGTGCAGCGTAGGCGGAGGTGAGGCAAGGGTGGGGGGTTCACACAAACAGACATCTCATCATCATTCGCACCAAAACCCACACAGCCCCATCGTTCGTGTTACTAAAGAGAACGACGGAGGTTCAGAGAAGAAACAGAAAGTGTTGGCTAGATGGGGTTCACACTCGAACATCCGATGTAAAAAGCACAACGGCGTCCCAACGCACAGGTTTCTGAGGCCACTTCAACACAACACCTACAGGTGGACGGTGGCAGCTGTGTTGCCAAACAGCAGCTTCGCTTGTGTAAAACAACAAAACTTTTCAATACGGTGGCTTGAAGACCTCATCATGTTTAGCTCTGTCCACAAACTGAGCATAAACTAAATATACTACAAATAGTTAATGCAAACAGTTGGAGAAGTCAGTGCCTTCCAAAAGCATTTGTAGCACTTTTCCACAACTTTGTTATCCTGCAAACATAAACTTCAGAGTGTTGCATAGAAATCTTAAGATAATCAAAAAGAAACGCATCATTGTAAATCACAAGGGGAAAAAAGGCTTTAAACATTGCTAAATAAAAATCCAAAAATCTACATGTACTAAACACGTATTTATTTCCAAGTGAAAGTATCTGAAGATCAATTTGCTCACCTTTCCACATGTTCTCAACTTAGTTTAGATCTTTACTTGGACTAGGCTATTTTAACATGAAACTGTTCACCCCTTTGAGGCTCTATGTGGATGTTTAAACTTGTCCTCCTAGCTGCGGAGTTTCTGCCCTGGACTTCAGTCTTTTGTCACCTGTGACAAGCTTTCTTCAGGGATAGTTCTGTATTTAGCTCTGTTCATTTTCACAAACCAAAGCAGCTTTGATGTCCCTGTTAGAAAGACAGATCCCACAGCATGATGCTGCTTTAGGAACAATGTGTTCAGGATTTAGTCCAGTACTATTTTTTTTTTTGTTTTTGCAGGTGTGGTAAATGCACTTGTCTTTCTAGGTTCCAGTCAGGCAATATTCTCTCCATTCCTCAAGTTTGGGATACTGTATTATAATCTTACCCCTCATAAAGTATCTCACCATCTTCATCACTGACCTGCCTGCTGTTTCTTAAGCCTTAATGATGCCATTTGTTCAGAAATGTTCTCACAGACCTCAGAGATTAAATTACACATAGGCAAACACTATTTGATAATTGGGTCACTTCTCAGTACAGCTAGTAGCAACTGAGTACTGGGGTGTAACAGGAAGAAGTGAACTCAATTCAAGACACATGCAAATAATGCAACTTTTTTTTTTATTTAAAACATTTAATTTAGAGCGTTGTATCAAAATTATTAAAATTAAACATCAGGAAAATAAATCGGAAGAAGTTACAATTTGAGATTTAATCGTGCAGCTCACTGTTACCTGAGAACTACAGAAGCACAAATAGAACTTCTTAGTGAAAGTACAGCAGTTCATAGTAGTGACACAGTATTCAGACTGGACTTAAAAAGATCCAACTAACAACCTGCTAGTCCAGGGGTGGATTGGCAGTTCTAATCCTGCATGTTGTAGGTCCACACACACCTGATTACAACCAATCAATTCTTTCCTCCTCCAGTGTTCTGCATGACTCTACTAATGACCCACTCATGCAAATCAGGTGTGTTCAAGCAGCAAAACATCTAAACCACACGGGACACTGGCCCACAAGGACTTTAAGTCAGTGTGTGTTAGGATTAACACTCAAGTGTCCTACAAACTTAAAAAGGAAATCCACTAACTAATGCTTAAGACATTTTGGAATCAATCTGAGCAGAAAAAAATGGGCGGAGCTTGTGTTTTTGCTTACTTCATTTTGATTTGTAGATTTTCCAACTAAAAACAAGATTTTTGCTTTAAACTGTTTAAGCAGACAGGCTGAGTATGAGTACATACGTCAAAACTAAAATGTGACTCTGATTCATGAATGGGCATGAACCTGATTCAGTTCAATAAAATGAGTAACGGTGACTTGTATTTGCAGCTATGTGCGGCTGCCGTCATCCTCCCAGCGGCTGCTATTACCTCTGGGCACACTGACAAAAAATGACACAAGTTACAGTCAGGCATGCCATCACTAGAAATTTTATCCTGCTTGGACGCGAGCAGAAGTTTTGAGAGATTTAAGATGTTAAATGATAATCATGAGCTTATCTAAGTTACCACATTATGAACTGTAGGAGTAAATGAAGCATTTTTAGGAGAATGACTTTAAAGCCAAATACAATGTCTACATTTACACAAAAAAAGAACAACTTGGATAGCTGAACACCTTCATTCTACCAGGGCTCCTACATATTATTAATGTGAATATGCTTGATTTTTCCAGACTCAACTTTGTGTTTTGTTCTTTTAGGAAAACAGAAAGAAATAAAACTAGGAAGGGAGACAATGTGAATATTTTTCCAATCATCACTTTCTTTATAAATATTCATCTAGGCCCAGAAAACACTGAAAATCAAATGTTATACTTTTCCAGACTGCATAGGATGAACATGTAGAACATGGGTTCTACATGTTCATCCAGTTCAGATCAGGCTGTTGAAAGAAATCAGTTCATAAATTTGTCAAACTACTACAAGATAAGATAAAAGTGCCCGACTGCATGGAAGACAATCATCTCAAACACCACTTAAGACCACCTGACTGTAGCAACAGCCACAACAATGATGTGACTGGCAGTTCTCTGAGTGTATGTCTGAGCAGACGGTCTTTACTCCTGTCTGCTACAGGACGGCTCAATGCGGGGCGGGGGAGCCGCAGGATATGCACGCAGAAAAGAAAACGGGCAACTGGCTGTGAGGCTGAGGAGATCAGAAGAGAAGAAAGGAGTTCTCACCGAGGACGGCAGGCCAGGGGGTTTCCGAATCTTCTTTGGCTGGGTCTCTGTAGACAGAACATTTAAAAAAAAAAACATCACAACAGAATAATAGTTTTAAATAAATAAGAACTGTAAACATAAATTAAATTTAAGCAAAAAATATGCAAGCTCATGTGCTGGGTTATGTCGTTGATCCAGTTTCAGCAATTCTGAACAAGCTGTCGCAAATGTGTCAGTGACAAAGTGTTTCTCTTTCTTCTTCTATAACCAGAGTAAAGCTGATTAAAAATATGTTTATTTCTAGTAAAAGACACACATAAAATGGCCGCTACTATTTGGATTTTAAGACAAGCACTCATTTAATTCAATTTAAATCAAGACTGACAGATCCCATTCATACAAAGTTAAACAATTGAGGTTGAATCTCTTTTGTCCCATTTGTTTTTGTTTTTACTGCGGTAAACATTTATTTTCTTTGGTGTTTTCCATTTACAATTAAATATACCAACACATGAGAAAAACAAAACATAAAAAGAACACTGTCTCCCTTGATGTATTATGAACATATAGTCATGGTGAAATAAATACATGAACAAAGTAGAGACGAATTAATCACTCAGCCAGTTTGTTCATAATTGACTGATAGATGACGAGCAGGTCGGTTAAAAGTCATAAAACTGTCTAGATGAAGGCATTGAGCCACAGTGTGTAGATTGATGCCCTTTGTATTGTGTTTAAGAAAACTTGGTTAAATGCATAAATAAGAAAGATTTTGTAATTCCTTTATTTTTCTGTTTGATTAAAAACTCTCTCAGACAATCTGCAGCACAGTTTTTTTAATCATTTACTTACAAAAAAACAGACTATTCATAAAGATACTTCTTGTACACCTATAGCATATTTATGTATGTTTCTATATAGGCAATACATCATTATCTAAACAAATGTAAATACATTAAAGAAAATTTATAACATCAATAAGGCATAATTGGTAGTTTTTTCTTACATATTCATATCTTCTGCAGTACTGATATACACTTCCATGAAATATAAGGGCATATTAAATCATCTCAAACCAGTGCATACTGCAGTCTCAGATCTTTAAGTGGATAATTTTATCTAAGTATCAAAGGACGAGGGAAGAGATGGGTTTTATCTTTTGGACCAAATCTGGTAAAAATGTAATCATAACATTTGGAAAACAGACTTTGACATCTTTATGTGGTAAAAAAAAAAAAAAAAAAAGAGGAAAAAAAAAATCAAAGCTCTACTAGCACCAAAGAATGTTTAATGTCTTTATTTTTTTTTTTCATTTACCTAAGCCTCCTTCAGGCGGCCTTCTCCGGGGGTTGTTAGGATATGATGGATAAAACTGAGAGCCTGACTTTATGCCAGAGGGAGACAAAGCATCTGGGCTGGGCATTGCTATGTCACTTGGAAATAAACCAGGCTAGAAACAGAGAGAGCAAATCTTTTACCAACAACATGCGTGGGAAAGAACAACAAAAAACATCAACTTCTCTTCTAAGAAACAAAGACGGTTGTAAATTCAAAGTGTCTGAAATGAGAACTGAGAAAATGGAGCTTCCTTTAGCGATTCAGCACTGAATTTAGTTTCTACTTGTATGGCCTGTCAGAGACATGCAAGGACTGTGAACGGTGGAACATACCTGGCTTACAAAGGGAGTGTACGGTGGCCTCTCGTTTTTACCTACAAGAAAAAAAACATGCTTAAATTTTGGCGCAATTAGAACAGATTGCTCAAAAACACTTGGATGCAATGATGTGTGATAACAGAAATGAAAAGTAGGTTTTCATAAATAGAAACTGTTCAGGGAGGCCTTCCCCCTTTTTCAATACGCTCAGCTGCATAAAGCTGCCCGCCAGACAAAACCCCAGGGAGGGTTTCTGCTTCAGCACCCTAACATCCCCAACCCTCACCGGATGAACACACACACACATATACAAACATATATAGGACTATGAATGCAGGCACACATACACATTTCACTACAAAACTATTTTCGTAGTCAAAAAGTACAAATTGCTATGTAATCAAAAGGATTGAAAGAAAAAAAATGTAGGGCCAGAAAATTAGGTAGTAGCTGTAGAAAAGTAAATTAAAGGACATACCTGCAATCCCTGAACTAATAAATGGGGAGGACAAGCCTTCATGTTCACTGAAGTGGGATCCCTCTCCATAGCTCTGTAGGATCAATGTTACAGAATATAACTCAGGTTCAAGTCTAAATGTCTGAATAAGTTTGTGTTTTTAAGTACAAGTCAAGTCTGAAGTTTCTCATGGACTGGTATTAAGCAGTCTGAACAGCATTTATCACTATAAATGCTGTTCAGACTGCTTAATACCAGTATTTATGTAGGTTTGTTGTGGATTCATAATGGTTGAGCTGCTGTGACAATTTCTCATGTTGCCAGACATCCTGGTAAAAATGTTTTACTGATGTAAAGATAAGAACTACGAGCAACAACATTAAGCCCCATCACATCTTTTAAAGTATGTGTGTTGTTTTCTGAGCACTCCAGTTCTATATAGTTTCTGGTTTGGAGTTAATGGTGTTCTGCTGAGTCAGGACAAGGCCCATACTTTCAACATGGTGTCAACATCTTGATCTTTAGGATCAACTGACCATCAGAAAATTAAACTGTAATGCTAGTTATGTGTCCCAAAGTGGTCAGATGATTATTAATCAATTAATCAGACAGCAGGTCAAACCAGAGTTTCACTTTCAGCTTCTAGCAGCCTGCATACCGAGGTGAGCAATGTCTCCAATAATTTTTGATTATTTTTTTCAGGTCAAGTTGATTCCTGGGAATTATTTGAAATGGAGTATAATAATTACCTAACTACAAATGTAAATATGTGTTTATGGTGTAAAAAACGTAGTAGAAGTAGTTTAATTTCTGCCAGATAAACATACCAAAGAACCCCCCCCCAAAAAAATACTTTTAATTATGAAGTACCATTAATGTATTTGTATTTATATATGTAAGGCTTCTTAGTCTCTGGACTCAAATTTACCACTTCCACTTTCCATAGGCAGTATGCAGTATTTAAATGTCTTAATTCTTTTTACTTTGCAGTTGTCATCAAGTACACCGTAATTTCTGGACTATTGATTGCTACTTTTTTCACACGTTTTGAACAGATTGGCTTAAACAATGATGTTGCTAATATATGGATCATCAAAGGGTTTCGACAGGCTGGACTGCTGTGTGATGAAGAGGACAGCACAAGCTCAAGGGCAAATTTGCCTCGAAACGAAAGTGACATTGAGAGAAACAACGAAAGACAGACTGAGGAAGTCCGTGACGAAGTAATTTTGATGCTTTTCTATTCTGACACCAAAAAGATGACTTTAATAGTTTTAGTGCACTGGAGGAAGATGAATAATGGCAATCTATGACTTTTCCTGGTAGGCTAGTATTTTTTAAGCATCTATGCTACAGGCACTGTTTAGAAAAAGCATTTATGTATCTTACCAGAATGTATTTCATAAAAAGTAAAATCTTTTCGGGTAAGTATCATGTTAAAACATGAACACCTGCGGCATATAGATATCCTATAGACACCTATAATGGTAAAAAAAAATTCTCTTTTAAAATTAGTGGCTGTGCTTTATATTCAGGTGTGCTCAATACTCCGGAGATTATGGTAAAAACAATACAAGGTACAAGCTTCAAGGTAAACCCAGTAAACTTAAACATAAAGAGGAAAGGACATTTGCTAAACATGTTAGCAAATGCGAGAGAAAATTTAACATGTGAAAAGAAAACCCAGAAGAGCTTTCATTTTGAGGATACTGAAAGTGTCTGTAATGATGCTGAGAAAATAACATGTCAGATGAAAGTGAAGAAGAAAATATGCACATTTCTATTAGTGCTGCACATGTATTTTTACTGTTAATATTAGCTCAATGGTAGTATAAAAAAACAAAACATGTAAGCTGCTATTAACTCCTATTACTGGCTCCTACTGTCGAGAAACATTGCAGAGCTAATCTGTGCTGTGTGTAACGTTACCATGACTACCAGCCACTTGTGTACACTATGGTAATTCAGAAGGACAAGAATTGCTGAAATGATGCACAATTACTACCTTACTTTAATATCTAATTACATTCAACAGATTCTTATTGATTCTTGAGTCTTAGGAGCAAGAGTGCAAGCCAAGTCTGAAGTCTTTGTTTTTGCGTCTTAACCAGAACTGGAATCCAAGCTACGGAGTTGACTCCTCATCCCTGACAACAAGCAGAGGACAACACGTCTGAATATGGAGCCATCCTCATGTCAGTTTTCCTACGTACCTTAGCAGTTATCTTCCCTCGGTTTCTCTTTCTAGCTAACGGGAGCAATGCCAAACAAATCTGAATCAGCTCGAGGGATTCAGACTGACTTTCTTAATTATCAACTTGTGGTAATCAAAGCTTTCTGCATCTATTTCACCCCCTGTACTTTGTATTTACAGACCGGTGCCAAGACAGTTAGGCTGGATGTGAAGCTGCAATTACCGCTGGGCTTCAACAGAGGTTCTGAGCTACAAGGGTGCTTGCCAATGCAGGATCCTGGGCCAAGGTTATTAGGTGGAAAGCAAAAAGAAAAAAACACTACCACTGCAAATCAAATATGGCACACTGCTGTGGCAGTTTTCAGGAAAAGAGGCTGTGCATTTTCAGTTCTGGTTGTGTGATTAAATGAATACATGTGAGGGTGTCAGTATCAAAGCATCTGGTATTACTCCTTAGATATGCAATTTTAAATTCAGGTGCGACTTGATCTTACCCGTCCTTGGGTGGTGAATGAGGGACTGTTCTGTTCTGTGGAGCCCCAGGATCCAGAGCCACTGCGCTCATCTATTGCTGGGAGAAAAAACAAGATGTTGAGTTGCAAACAGTCAGGACTGACGAGTGCTACACAAACCTGTAATTCAAAACACGGTTAATATTAAGAAAATATAATGAGACTATTAATAATATGCAAGAAAAACATGTTTAAAATGCTGTACAATGTTCCCATTAGAGTTAATTATGGTTGCTGAATACCATAAAATTAACCATTTACTTCCTAATGTAATGCATGAGGTACAATGTTATCTATGTCGCATTTAATTATTCCAAGTAAATTTCCCCCAAACAAAGCAAAATGTGAAGAAAAAGACTGAAGCATAATGGTAGAGGTAAAGAAAGAATTCAAGTGTGGCACAAAGAAAACACAGTCGAAAACTGGTGGAGCAGAAAACTCCAAAATACCCCCATCATCCCCTTCTCCCTGTCTAATGCACTAATGCTATCCAGGCTCTCTGGAGACACAAGACTTAATTGCATGCTGATTTGCATAATTGTGCATATTAATGCAGTTTCCTTATGAATATTCATACTGCGCCTTTGATTTTTGCCTAATTAAAAAAATGTGTGTGAGAAAGCAAAGCAGCGAGCGAGTGGAAGGAGAAAGCAAGGAGACGAAACTAGAGGGAGGCAGGCAGTCAGGAAGGGGAGTGAGACGGGGTCTGGGTGAGATCAGCAGCCTGGTTGACGAGTGAGAATGAGCGATGAGGCTAACAGAGCGGTGCAAGCACCTACACACGCTGCGACAGCAGTGATCTATGGGGCCGATGCCAGTGGCATGGAGAATCAGGCGAACGGGGAGGAGAGAGGGACCTTAAAGGATCAGCCGTGCCCACCTTCAGATCGGCTCTAATACAGACCTGTACTCATCAGGTGATGAGCGTACTGCTAAATTAGGTTGACAGATTTTGTATGGAGACACTTCAGGTAAAGCTTGTTGCCAAGAGACCCTACAGTAAAAGCAAATTGGCAAGGAAAAAAAAAATCTACAACAAAGGGTAAACATGTGCACTGAAAGACGCTTGCAAGACAAAGTATTTCATATTTACCAAAAGAAAAAATGTTAAGTAATACACAAACATCATGTAACTGTCAACTAACCAGGTCAACGAAGCCAACAAGCCCCCTCCCCACCCACTCATGTTTACAGCTATTTCCAAAGAACTATTCATCCACCTATGATTCCCCCATTTGGCCAACAGGGGTGCAGAGCACAGAGTGAAAGCACTGTGCAGGGGAAATCTGACAACATTGTTTCACACTTACTGGAGTAATTAACTTGAAGGCAATTAAAACAAGGTGGAGAGCTGCGGAGGTGGCACTGACGCCTATGAGAGCTCCAACCATGCCAGAACAGAGATTCTTCTATTGTTATCCCATGTCAAATCAAATCATAGCAAACAATGGGGGAAAAACAGAATACCTAAAAGCTATTCATATTTTTTTTAATTTATATGTAATAATACAACTCTGATCCCTGCAAAAAAGAGATTGTTTTGATATTTAGATTTTGCTGCTTTTGCAAATCTAAACAGTTGAACTCTGGTGGTGGTGGGGGCGGGGGGAGCTCTTCACCTCAAGCAAATCAGTTAAAAAAATTAGAAATGAATGCTCCAAGAATCTTGATAGGGGGATAAATCCTAAAAAAATAAGTCAGAGAAGTCTATTTCTAATAGAAGTATGGTACACATCTCAAAAGTTGCACAATGTTTGAAGCATAAAGTTTATTTCTATTTTACATTTTATAAAAATATAAGTTATATTGAAATTTCCCCAATGCTCTCAATCATCAACTGAAAAATCTCCATTTGAATTATAGTAATCAAACCCTTCTTATAACTGGTGACCTGCTTTTTGTTTCTTACTGCCAGTATTAAGACCGCCTATGTGAACTCTCAACTCTGAGGGTGGAGGCCTTCCTTGAAATCACCCTAATCTTTAGCTTCCTCCCCAGAATCTCTAAAAAATTCAAGACGCTCTGGGCCTCTTTAAAGCATCTACATTACTTCCAGTCAAAGTCACACATTTGACCGGAAGTGAAGTTAAAAAACTTCAACCCCAAATCCGCTAAGAGGTCAAAACTGCCCAGTTTTCTAGTAATCATCAAGCATACACATGTACCAAAACTAAAAATGTATACTTTTTTCCCCAGTGAACCCATCAACAAACATTAACAAGTATCCCTGAGCAGGTAGGTGTTCTTACAGATAGAAAATATATCTTAATACCAGAGCAATATGTCATGTAGTAACTTGAAGCCAAATTTCTGTTAAAACTTCCAAAAAGATCAACAAAACATACTTTATCATTCCCAAACAGAAAAATGCCTGGCTATTAAAAATCAATTTATATGTTTACAACATACATATACAAATGTCATTTTTGGCTAAATGGAAGAGAAAAAATTACCAAAAGCCATCAGGGCAACAATGTATTTTCCATCTCCAAGAATATGTGAAAAAACTCACGAGACCACCACATTTCTAAACGATACAAGCCTCAAGCTTCCCTTTCAGTTTTACTCCCATGTTAGTACATTTAGCACATTAGCCATTTTCTTCAGTTCAGTCTACAATTAGGTTTTCCTTACCTATAATTGAAATGGATAAAAATGTTAGCTAAATGTTTAAATTTATACTATACTTGAAACATTCACACAGTTTTACAATTTGCTTTGAATTACAGAAGTGATGTTTGAATTTACATAGCGTTCCTTAAATGCACCATGAAGCTGTGAACTCCAGCTTGTTTATAAGTTCACAACTTTAATGCATCTCTGATCTGTGGAAAACATCCTTACTAAAGTTTGTTCAAGTATGTTTTTCAAAGTTGTGGTCAGGAAGGAGACGTTCTATCATGTAAAGCTGGTGTAGAGGTGAGTGCTAATGCTGCGGTGGCTAGTCACTGAAAAAAAGACTAAGCAAGTATGGCCAACATATTCTTAATTGGGCATTTGTTGCTTGTTTTATAAAAAGGTAGGTAGACAGGCCAAGTTATGATTCCCCAACAAGCCAATAACAACCAGCATCAAGGTTTAGCAAAATTTTAAAGTTACCACTTCTTCGACTTGAGTGATTTCAATGCGAAGACAGAATGATCAGTTTTTTTTCCCCAACTATAAAGTAGCAGAGCTCTGCCCCTCCTCTACCTGCTGCTGCAAATTGTTGTTCAACTGGAAAGAGGGTTACTACATTTCCGTAGTAACACTGAAATCAATGTTATTTGATTTTATTTCAAAATGTACTTGGGTTTCAGTCAGTGTTTAGTCTTTTGTCTTCATTTTTTTTATGGTCAATTTAGTCTTATCACATTTACTACAAGGCTTTATTTCACCGAGCCTTTCTGATGAAGATTCAAAAGCCTCTGCTTTTTCACACACCTGAAATAGGTTTCAGTTGTTGGAGAAAAAAATTTAATCTCCGTTAAGAAAGTTTTGTCACACCTTCTTTGGCCTTGTTTTTGTTCAGAAAAGATTGACAAAAACCATTTAAAAAACCTATTTCGCTACCAAAACCAACTTTGCTACAGTTTTCCCTTGCTTACAGGAAGCACAAATTTGACTGTTTGAAAATATTTCCAGTCATGAAAAAACCCACAAGCCCCACCCTTTACTTTTATTAAGGCTTCAGGCTCTATATAAACAAACAGTGTCACTAATTAACCAGAGGATATCAGCTCGTTATACTCGTTTTACTCTATATAGAGAGGAAATGCAAACAAAAGCACAATGTTAGTAAGTATATAAGTAGTGAAAACTAATCCTAAATTTAGAAATTGTTCATTTTCTGTTTAGTTATGACTATAAATAAAAGTAAAATAACTCAAAATGTGAATGTAGAAAATAAAATAAGTTGTATACTTATGCTAAATTTGCATTTGAATGCAGTCAAACTGTAGTATTTTTAGACAAAGTTTTTATACCTTTATGTCTTTGCCCCAACAATAATGAGAAAATGAACAAAATAGGGACTTAATTTCTTGTTTATTCAGTAGAAAAATTAAGAATTAAGACTGACCTGATTTTATATCACTTTAAGAATAAATCAACAACTTCAGTAGAAATTCTATTCTAATCTATATCTTATACAAATAATGTACAGACATGTCCAATAATCATAAGGACATACTGAAAGAGTTTATGTTTTAGGAAGTTTAGAGCTGTGAAAACTAAATATAATAAATTGTGGAGCAAGAGATGAGAAAAATTTGGATAATTGCAGCAAAGTTGTATTATTTTTAATTGTCATTTTTTTAAATTAACATAAATAAAATTCAGAAGATTGGTTTGTTTACAAGTCGTCTGAATCTCCCTAGACTTCGGCTTAGCTTGTTTGATTGTACTCGCATGGAAAGACAAATACTGACTGAAAACCAGAGCCCAGAAAAATATTTATTTTTCTGAACCTCAAAGCTTTCTCATGGCTGCAGGCTCAGAAGACATCTAATTTTGCTGAAGAAGGAAGCCACTTGCCTTTTAGATTTCTTTTTTTTCTTTTTTTGGCCCCTCTATTTTTATACAAGAGCTTCGTAATGTGGACAGAAACATATGAAGAAAATGCAGCTGGGAAAACTGTGAGAATGTAAAAGGTTAAAGGCAAAGTTGTTAAAGAGAAACACCAGATGTGTAAATTCAGTTGTTTTTTAGTGATCGACAGGAAGCGAGCCTGTCATGTCCCTCGTATTTGTGTTGTTTGTGTGAGGGAGGGGGGTTGGAGACGTTGCCAGCAGCTGCAGAGGTGACTGAGGGGACGCCTGCCTGAAGGCTTGCGGGGCTTAGCCAACTCCCACCACTCACCGTCACACTCTGCCTCCCCTACTCCTCAAACGTCCCACAGTTCTTACCACTCCTCTCCTCTACTCCTTCCCTCTTGCCTCCACTCCACACAAGACACCCCCACCCTTCCCTACTCTACACGCACAGGCCACTGAGGAAAGGAGAAGGACGCCTAATGCAATTAGCACCCCTCTGAGCACTTTTGTGTTGATGAATAGAGGTGGTCTGGTGGGCCACTAGGCTGCTCGCTACCGTTCCCGCGCTGCTGGGTCTCTGAATATACAAGCTGGCTGGCTGACGTCAGAGATGGACATTGTTTTGTGATGGTCATCATTTCTGCAACAAATGAGTTTCCTGGCCTCGGGGAACAGAGCAGTGTTAGCAAGAAAACATTGGAGCAGGGCTTCAAATAAGCATTTGAATAGAAGTGAACATAATCACCCCTTTTATTTAAGTACATATAATAAATGTGGCATTAAATATAGTTTGGGGATGTAATAGAAATACAAACAGAAAAATCACTTGGGTCAGACTCTGCACGTGTTAGCACTTTGACTCCGGAGTTATTAAAGAGTACCTGCAGAATCTCCTGATGTTAAAGGTGACAGCTTTAAGTATCACATTATAATGGGTGTCAATGACCAAGGGCCACACTTTAGGACATGAGGAGGAGGGAGGAATTAACTCCTCACTGCTGAGTAATTGCCTGCTGTAACAGAAACAAACAGAATCCTGCCTTCCCCGGTCTGATCCCCCTATTCAACAAGCTCTCCTTCTCCACTCTGCCCACTCGCTGCATGCTGGGCCAGTTTAAGAGGCTCTGAGCTGGGAGTGAGGCACATTGTCTCAGACTTGAGCCATTTCCTGCAGATCAGTGGGGGTAAGAACCCTGTGCTGTGTTGGGGGAGGAGTGTTTTACACTTCAGGGTGGGGGGAGTTGTTTCAAGTCCATAAGCCCCCTTCTTTGCCTTTGTTCCTCAGCGGCCAACTTCTCACTCTGGGGAACTGGAGAGTGTGACTCGATTTCACACACCAGGCTGGCACGGTGACAGAGGAACGAAAGCAACACGACTTACTAATAACCTTCAGGATGATGGGAACGGCGGCTCAGGGCTTTGAGGGTGCCTGCATGTGTTCTCAGAAAGTTTCTGCTTCAAACTGCGCAAACTACGCAAGTTTGGTGGAAGAGTTTTTAACACCTCAATAAAGTTAAGCGCCTCCCTGAAACTACTTTGTGAAAATATGCAAGAACTGCATTTTTTGGAAAAAACAATAAAAAATCTCATCAGCTCTGAAGAAGCACAAATTGATCTGGCAGACATGGTAGTAAACCAATTTTCTTTTATCGCCACCAATCGGTGATCAACAGGTCAAATACTGCAGATCTTTATTCCTATTCATTAAATGCATGGAAAGAAGAATCTGAGAGTATTTTTCATCTGTAAATGCACCAGTCAACAGAAAGTTTTATAATGCATTTTTAAAAGTTTTCTAAAATGAGAAACATATTCTTTAATGCATAAGTGAAGATACTTGCTTAATGCATTTGTTTTGTGTTTTATACAAAACAGATACAAATAATAAAAATCCTCCAGCACCTGTTTGCTTATCTTATGTTGAAGGGCAGAATAACAAAGAGGTATTATTGTTCTTTTCCTATTGAATAAAACTAAACTACAGTCATTCATGTCAATGTGCCACATAGAAGAAAAACATCTAAAACTGATTTTAAATAACTTAAACATGACAGGAAACCTGCAATTTCCTCTATAATATTTAGCTCAAGTTTAAAGAATCACTATTATATATGTGGCTCTGGAGGTGAGACCTCACATAAAACAAGAAATTGTTGTAATTCTCTTGAAAAGTGAGGGACATTTGAATGTTTTTCCAGCTAAACTGAAAGCTGTGATTGGAGGGGCACCAAAAATGTGTTTAACATGTGTTTTTCTGATTGAAGTGGTGAGTGCGATATCAAAACCTGCATGAGTTAAAGCGAAACCGTATGACAGACAACCACAAAGCCCAAGATGAAAAATTACAGGTACGATGTTGGTGAGTTGACCTTTCAAACACATGTTTCTCATCTTTCAGGTGTTAATTGTGCTGGAAAGATCTTTATTAGTCACACTTTGCATTCAGATCAACTGTGAAACATCTGGAAATTTCTTCAGTGTGTTTGATTTGCAAACAAAAGCAGAAACAAACATATGAAGAGGAGTTTTAAGGTAGCATTGATGAAGATATCAGGTGAATACAGAAGTGCAGAAGCTTACCTGGCCCAGAGAAATGAGTGCTGGCTAGTGTCATTGTCCTGTTCTTCCCATTGGCTACTGGAGGCGCAAACATCTGCAAGACAAAAGCAGAGATAACATAACCAACAAAGCAAGGCACACTTCACACATTCCTCTTACAACATCTCTCACATATAGGCTTAGGTTTTCCTGCTTATCTTCTTCACAGTCTTTGGTGCTACGTACCAAAGATTGATTGATTTAGCAGCATTTATACGTTGTTTACACCTTCCACCACGACAGTGAAACACACTAGCAAACAAATTTATTTGAAGAACAAACAAAGCCTTGCCCAACTTGTGCACACATCAGACACGGCCGCCTAACACCAGACATCTAAAGCCAGTGCTATGACTAATATGTGCATTAACTAACGGTGATGTCACTGAGCCTCTGTGGGTTCCACCACGAGGCCGTGGTGCGGTCTGGATTTTTCACCAGACACCACACTGTCTGCTGCACGAACCTAACATTTTCAGAACTGGGACACTAGAAGTAAATGTGCCAGTGCGGCCTATGATCTTGGTGAAGTGATCTACTCACTCAGACGGGTTTGCTTCGAACACATGTGACCACACTTACAGAGACCCTGCTTTATTCCATGCCCAATTCTCTGACCAGCCACTTGGTAAACAAAAAGAAAAGTGCACATTGTTCCAACAATTCTTCATCCGTTTGTTATTGTCAGGCCAAAATAACCTGTAGACAGAAAAGGTTTACTGATCAACCTAAACTTCTGTAATTCATACTAGGCATGAGTCGGTTGTTGAGATCAACTATACCAAGGATTGATTTGTTTAACAACATGGAAGAAAGCTGCTTCAAATTGTCCTTAAGTACATTCATTTATTTATCTAATTCTTTTATTTCATCAGAATCATTATTATTGTCCTGATTCTTCTTAATGAAAATGACTTGTATTCGCCTATTGTGCATGTGTAACGTTTAAAAAAAATGGGAACAGCAGTTCACAAACAGACCTACAGCAACATCAGTCAAACTTTTAAACAACACATATTTTTATGTTAATCTTTATGTTTATGCTTTGTTTTGTTCATTTGCACCTGTTCCCTTTAAGTCACAAGAAAAAAAAATTGCTTTCAAAAAGACTAAAATTGTGTGGTATAATATTTCTAATATTTAAAGTTCTACAAATAGGATCTCAAACTTTTCCCTGACTCTGCTGCGCCTACCTCACCTGTTGCTGTGCACTGCCAGTCAGCGAGCTAAAAGACTGGACCTACACTTATCCGATGCTTACAAGAAAAACAAATTCAAAAACACAAGCACTGCATGGAAATTAAAAGGGTGTCACCCATCAACCATTTAAAGGTAATGTCATTTAAAACTACTTTTGGCAAATTACTAGAAGCTTGTCAGCAAACTCCCAGCTGTACCTGAGCAGATAGCCTGACTAGATGAGGCTATGAGGCTAATATTGTTTTACCAGGCTAATATTAGCTTGGTTAACTTCTAGCAACAATGCATTACTCCATTCAATATGGACTTTTAAACCAGCCAATTAAATGGATGTTTAACCATTGCTTTTTTATGCTATGAATCAAATTTAAAATATGAAATGAATTAACACTGAAAAAATGATCAATAAGATAGATTATTTTAAGAACAGTAGAAACTGTTATTTTTCTGTTTTAAATAAAAAAATTAATTAGATAATGTTGATTTCTGTTTTACGATTTTGTGCAGTATTTCTACTCAAACTTATTACATAGTGAGAATTCAACAGTGGCCCATGTGGGACTGAAGCCTGCCTAAATATATAATCAAAAGCTGTGTTACAATAATATATGTTGTGTTAGATTTGTTGTGTTAGACAAAACAAGTGAGAAAGGAGATTTACTGAGTATCAGTTCATTCAAATGTGTCCTATTTCTCTAACATGACCTCTGCTACCAAGTATGCATTAACCATTAGGAAATACTTGATGAGCCACACACACACAGAAAAAAAAAAAACATGTCGGCTTTTCAGTTTGTTTGGGTGAAAAGACTAAACACATCTCTGCTGGAGCTATGAGATGTTTATGTCAGCGTTAAGCTGCAAAAGGTTTCACAACAAAATGAAACAAAAAAGGAAGAAAAAAATAGCACTGAGCAGAATGTCTCCATCCGCTTTGTAGATAATGTCAGGAGAATAGCTCTGAGAGCAACAACAGTAAAAATCTCTCCTTAAAATATGACAAAAACAGACACAGAAGCTCTCTGTTCAGCCCAGTTTACAACACTGTATTTTCCCCAAAGATCCTGTTAATGAAATAAAAATGAGTCAAATAATAGGCAGGCATTTCTTGCTGTTATTCCCGAGTCCTTGTTTATTTTTTCATCTAACAGACTAATTGCATTGGGAACTTCTTTCTTCGTACCTTTACATAATTGAACAGCCTAAATTTAAAGCTTGATTCACTAAATCCAACCCTGAGGTTTAGCAATACTTCCACTGTAACATCACAACAAAATGAGTAGGTTTTGGATTCCAAAGATATAAACATTTGAGTTAATCTATGTCAATTAGGCATTACAAATATTACAAAAATGTGTTTATATCGTTTATATGTTTAAAAGTGTTTTTAACGAGATGTCAGACAAAGTGCCTCAGTGGGTGGGTGTTGTATTTTTAGCTGCATTAAGTATAGGGTGACAAGAGTATCCCTACCCCACCTGTTGCTGTGCACTGCCAGTCAGCTGCCTACAAGGAGGCTACTGCAATTTTTAACTGCAGAAAACAGAAAAATACATTTTTTGAGGGGAATATACCCAGTTGCCACTACCTGGAAGGTCAGTGTGGGAACTAAATGAGCATCCTCCATCAGTCTTCATAAGGTAACATGTTGTAAAACTACAGCTGTATGTCTGGTGAAGTGGTTAACTACAGGCTGGTCGTCAAAAGACAAAAAAATAAATAAATATATTGTGACAAGAATAAACTATAAACTCAAATGAATGTTTGCAAACACGTAAACTGTTGGTGTGGCTGTGTAATGTTACTGAGGGCCTCAATACACACTGAATGCAAATATCTGCTGTTCTGCAGCAAAAATGTGTTACATAATGTGAAGTAGCTTATTTAATCATTTTATTTTTACAGTATTATTTTTGAGAGGTTCTGACTCGAGGCAGTAATAGATTTATATGGAAAACAATTGTGATTAATTTTTAATTATTTTTTTTATAACTTGTTGACATCACAGAAAATATAATATTGTATATCACCAATCTCAATTTCAACACATTTTTAATTAAAAAATCCATACGTTCTATATTTTTCAGACATCTGAGCACCAACAGTGTTCCTAGTATGTTGTTTTATACTTTATGTTTATGAATCATGAAACAACATAATATGGTTCAATCCGGCAAGGTGATATGAAAATTGTTTATTAATGGGGGGTTTTTGTCCGTAAGTTAAACACTACTTTAACTTCTGTGAAACCTTTGGATTTGTCCCCCGCAGGCTAAATTACTCTACAACAAATAGATTCTTTAAAGCATCGTTTTTACACATTAACACCTGAATTATGTAAGTAAAACATCAAAGCTACACAGTTATAATTCTTTGTTGTTCAGCTAATTAAACCAAGTTTCAGTTAAAACTCTGGTTTCAGAAGGCCTAGATTCCAAAACAGCAGCAAAAAGGTTATTTCCAGAGTTTGGCCGATTGTTTATCTGTGGGTTCGCTTGCCCAGTGACTGTAAACAGATAAATAAGTTCACAAAAATTTAAGTTGAGATGTGGAAATTCAAAGACAAAGAATCTAAATTACATTTAACCCTTTTAGAAGCACTTTATACATCCAGAATTAAGAGCTTTTGGGGGTACAAATATAATAAGGAATAAAGTCTAAAATTCACAATAGTTTTCCATACTTATTCAGACCAGAAAATGCATATGGACCCTGTAAGTATGATTTCATTAGGTTTATCATAATCTTAAAATAATATTTAGCCTTTCCCTTTCTTCTTACCCCCCACAACTTCTGTTATTCACACCATCTTTCACTGCGCTTCATAATTCAGACCTGTATTGCACTGTCTTCTTCCTCCCAGAACCACCCAGACCGCTCTTCCCCCTCTCTTACCGCGCTGAAATCCAGGAGGTCGCTGAGTTCCTTGTCAGTTTCCACTGCAGCCATTCTTTGCTGCTGTTCGCTCATACCCTTCAGTCTCTAACAAACCCTAAGAGAGAAATTTGCAAATACAGGATTTTAGTTGCACTTGCGAGCACAACGAGAAGTTACATGTTCAAGAAAAGAATGATGATGGTAATGAATGACTGAGACTACTCTACTGCTGTCGGTTACATCACAACTTTCAAGATTTGTTTTCCCTCTCTGAGACACCAGAGCAGGGGTGCAGCGGCAGCAACATGTTTTCATTTAAAGCCACTTTCTCATTGCCAATAAAGCTGTTGTTCACCTTTAAGCTGCATGAAACACAATTTCAGGTCAAATGCAAGTGTTGTATATTCAAGAGGTTGGAAACAAGGCTGTAACTTGACCAAAACACTCTGCTCAGATTACAACCTTGATGAATTATGGACAGATTAGGGAGGAAAAATAAGACAACATGAGGCTACTCAATACGACACAGCACAGACGGGGTCTACTTACACATTTTCCTCCAGAAACTGACTGAACTGACACTGTGCGCCGAGTTAAATCACTACCGAGTAATGACTTAAGAAGAGAAAAAAAAAAAAAGTCTTTCATTTTACGCAACCCTGACAAATAAAAGAACCATATGTCGATCACTGCTACATGAAAGAGAATGTAACACACTTACAATTACAGACATAATTGGGACTATTGTTAGCCCAAGGAAATGGGGGTGAAAGGCAGAGCTAATGACTGTATGCAAACACGTCATTACCAAATTACCATATGTCAACTCAGAAAGAAGCTTGTCAAAAGAAACAGTGAGCATGAATACAGGATTTACCCTGTGTTTTGCATTCCAGTGCAAGCCCGAAGGCTTTCTCTCCGAAGCCGAGCGGCAGCGGTGGCGGCTCCGGGAGGAACTGGAAGAATAGAGGCACTTGGACACCAACAGGTGGTGTGCTTTTACAGCCTCTTTTGTAATTCAGAAATAGCATAGGCCGATGTGACACAAACGCGACCAAACAAAAAAAACAACTAAAAAGCACATGTCTTGATGAAGGTGGAGTGAACATGAATAGCGAAGGGATAAACTGACGTAAAGAAAAGAATCTGCTTATGCTAACTGACTTTGGAGCAGAGCAAAGCGGTAATAAATTATCACAATAAAGCAAATCACTTCATGGGAGAAACATATTACAGTCCAAGTCAAAACAAACTAATTTAACATCACAAAACATGATTACAGGAGCTTATGGTACTATAAAGGAGACCTCTGACAAACTTTTCAACCACAATCTACCAATGAGTAAAGCACATGGAGTGGAGGGGTAGGGGGGGCTTTATGTAGCAAAATGGCATCTTAAGCTACTGCTGGATCAATATTGGAAGTGAGCAGATTAGGGGTAGCAGAGGGGGTCTTTGTCACCCCACACAAAGAAAAGACGGGTCATTCTCCACAAAAGAGTATGCACCTCTAGTTAAGATGCACAACAGTTGTAACAAACGCTACACATCTTAATCCTAATGACTCCTTTACATTCTGAAAAACACCCGTAGATCTAAAAGCTGAATCTTTAGAGCAACTAACAAGAGATAAGTGGCGTCAGAAACAACAATATGCCTTGTTGCTATGCATATGTGTAACATCTAGGGAAGGGCCGGGAGCTGGAATGAAGATATACCAAGATTTCCAAACATTGCTTTGAATAAATCTCAATTTTTTCCATAACATCATTCCTACAGATTTAAGTTCGTCTAGAGAAAGCGACAGAGTGACCAACACTCTCTCAGGTTTACAGAGTAACACAGGGCTGCCCCCAACCAACACATTTGATTCTGCACACTGCCGGCCAGCTGCCTTAAACACTTAGCTAACAAGAAAGACAAATTCAAACATGGACGGCTATAGCAAAAGGACATCAAATACTAGTGCCAATACTGGAGACTGTTTATTCTATACATGGTTTTAAGTTTGTATCAAAATCAAGAACAATAATTTATGATACCATTATTATGTAACTATTAATCCAAACATCATACTGTTTAGCACTTAAAGGAATCAGACCATTTGCTTTTCCAAGCTAATATCAATTTCGAGCTATTTTTTTTATCTAACCTGCAAATTCTGACTTGTCATTTCTCCACAAGGATCAAAATAGATTTGCTTCAGACTCCTTGATAGAGGTAGCAATTTTTAATCTAATAGAAAAACGGAACAATTGCCAAATTGATCCAAAGTGTGTATTAATACCTATGCTTGAAGCCGAGATCTGATATTTATTCAACTTAAATTAAATTACAGCAAAGAAAAGCTGTTGTCATTTACACACCGAAAATGGCTGTAGTTTTAAGTTTTCATGCATTTAAAGGAAAAGGACAAAAATGATTTTTCAGTATCTGACCAACCAATGTCGATCAGACGCAATAAACAAAAAGAATTGACTGATTCAGTTTTCTGAACAGATAATTGCTGCATTTCTAGTATATACACATATATCTTTTTTTAATCTTTTACAAATTGACATAGTTATGTAACCATGGTGTTTTTCCCTTAAAAGTTATTATATTGAAAAATCTCATACCAGCCCATGCCTAGCAAAGTTCAGTCTAGATGTAAAATAAAAGTGAAGAAAGGTCAAAACTAGAAGCAGTGAACATCTCAGTCCGAACGAAAAATATGCCTTTTGGAACTTCATTTAATTTCATTTGCAAAACCGAGTTTAATCATACACAGCGCAAAAAAACAACAAAATACTAAATAAATAAGGTGAAAAAAGTGAACATAACAGTGCCTGCGGAAATGTTGGGCACCAGAATTTGATCAGGACCACTAGGCCCCATCCAGAGCTAATCTAGCTGCTGACAACTAACCCATTCTGTTTACTGTGAGCCTTGTTGACATTATGCTCCAGACTCACCAAAAACCATAACCTCCAGTTTTATCTTCCCTGTGTAGAGCAAGTGCATCGACTGCAACCAAGAGGAGCAGGAGTGGGTCTCCAAACTTCCCGCAGCACATTTTAAGCTGCCTTTCCCCTTACTATTAGGGTTCAAGTCGTACATTATGAGGGAGATCAGTGGAGGAGACGGTGGGGGTGGGATCGTGAGGAATTTCCTGCCAAATGTGCAATAAAATAAGTAGTGGCCAGACACTTCCATAAAGGAATGTTTAAAGGGTACCATTGGGGGGGTTGGAGGGGGTTATGGAAAGTTTGCTTCACGTCTACAGGGAAAATGATCCACATCACAAAGTTTGGCTAAAATGCCCCCCCAGCATAAGAAATTGGTAAAGATTTAATATTCCTACTTCAATGGCTGGAGCCTGTGGCAGAAAGGCGCACGGTGAAAAAACAAAGAGGCAAAGCCACCAACATTTAACCATAAAGGAGTCATTTTGCAGAACAAAGGAGTAATTTCCTCCACTCCGAGGTCGAGCCGGAGACCAGACAAAAAAAACTCGCATCCCCCGCTTAAACCACCACATTCCCAAAAAAAAAAAAAACTTTTCGAAAATTAGGTGGCAATGAAACGCCAATGAAATTCATGCAACTTCCCCCCGAAGTGTAAGGTGAAAGATTTAGTATTTACCTCTCCTCTCCGTGCGTGTGATATCCAACAGTAAAAAAGAAAAGCGGAGACTCGAAGGGGGGAAAAACATAAAACTTCAAGAGAATTTCGACCTCAGTGCACGAAACGCATTGGAGCACAGTGGATGTCTTTCTTTTGTCCCCGGGAAGTCTGCCTTTTCTCCACGTAGCGCCCACGTGTTTGCTACAATGTAACAAGACTACGCACAAACAATTCTGTTATAGTAACTAATCTCGCGTCTTCCTTTCTTGTTGTTACTACAGAGATGATTTCATTCTTCTCGTAGACATCTTCACCACCTCCGTCCACATTGTCAGACGTAACAACGTATCCGTCCGCGCAAAAAAGTGAGGGCCTCAACGCCAGCGGTGTCCGATTTCAAACGCCTTTCAGATACGCGAGAGTTTTCTGTTCAAGGGGGAAACCGCGAATTTGACCTTTTGTCGTTCTGGAACAAGAAAATCACCGACTTCCAATTTCTGGAGAGAGTACTCTTCAAACTGCAGGATAAATACGAGCACTAGGTCACACAGCGGAAGGCTATCGTAAGAAAGTTACCTGCTATTACACAGCAGCGGCTCGACGAGATGGCACGATAAATGCGAATGGCTTCAGCCAATGGTAAAGCGTAATTGGTTGATTGACAGCCACAATAGCCAGTGTGTTTTAGGAAATCCGCCTTCTGCCCGCCTTTTTGTTGACGCTCACTTTCGCTGTGTGCTCAGGGAGGCTGGCTAAAGGGGGCCTCAAACATGCCTGCTGACATCATTTAATACTTAGGTTGGTAGGTCCTCTTTTGTTATTTTTTCCAAAACATTTTACAACACTTGGGACTTAAATATTGCTTAATTAAAACACAAGGAAATCGAAATAACTTATAGTTATTTTTATTTATTTATTTTTTGTTTGTATTATTATTTATCATTATTATTGTTTCTGGAATGTACATGTATTTATTTCTGGTATTCTCCATTGCAGTCAATAAAGGACTCTGATAATATCAATCCCTGGCATTATTATTATTATTAATTATTAATATTATTATTATTATTATCATTATTTCCATAGTCTGCCTTTCTTTTTGCTTTTCTTTTTTTTTGTGAACTGGCAAACATAAGACCAACACACGCCTAGTAACTGCCTTCTCCAGAGCAGAATGGAGAGGAGGGAGTGAGGAGTGAAATAGTTCAGGGCAAACACTTCAAACGGGGAGGGCACACACAGCATGAATTTTCCTGCAACACATTTCTTCTCTTAGGAAGAAAATCAATCTTTGAATTTAGCAACTGTTCTGTAGCTATAGCTGGGACAAAAGAATGAAAAACGGGACATCAGATGTCCCAGATACACACAAGCCTATGACCTAGCTCGCTTATTTATTTAACTTGCAAAAAAACAAATCTAGTTCTGTAGCATTCACCTGGAAACGCACAGCAACAGTGCATATTAAAAGTGTATGTAGGTGTTAGGCAGCTGTTGAACTTAACCTGAGGGCAAAGCTTGTCAAAAGAGGAAGTTTTAATGAACCTTCTTTGTTTCCTGTCTTGGTTGGTACTCTGACATGTAAGCAAACCTTTTTGGTATATTTTAAAGAGAACAAACAACAAGCCCAAGAACTCCTTATCTAGCAGTCATCAGCAGTATCTCAGATAAGGACTAAATAAACTCTAGTATGCCATCATATAAGTAACTTTTTGGGCATGATGCCCATGCTATGAGTGTAAACTTTAACAGTACAATATGACAGCTGTAAATTGTACCCAACTTATTACCACCTGAAGCTTTCCTGTATCCCCCCAGATGTTCTCAATGAGAGATGAGATTTGCTGTCAGAAGGTCACTGAGGTAAATAAACCATCCATTGTGGTCCCCTGGGTTACAGAAAAATCCTTGACAGAGAACATTAATTAGTTTTGTAGGCCATTTTAGGAATGTAATGGGCCTACAGCTTTGAAATAATCTCACCTATGGGCTGTAAATGCCTTCACAAACACACCAAGCACACATTCAAATATTTCACACAAACATGAAGGTCATTGAAACAAAAACAAAATGCGAATAAAATAAATTGAAATCTTTTTTTTTTTTTTTATTGTTATTTCTACTAATGTTTTAGCTAAATGATGACATTTGACCAGATGGGAACATGTGCTTAGGAGGAATGAATTTTCAATGGACAGAGAGAGAAAATCTTTCATATTCTTGCTTTTTATAGTTGACGTTGGGCCTTGATGTAAAAGCGGTGCTGTTGTCAGGATTTGCAATTAGGCTTGTAAGCCCTCCAAGTAGTTTGTAGTAACAGCTGGGTCTGACATGGAGAGCATGTACGAGGGCAGCCAGTCTGGAGGGAGGGAGGGGGCAGTGAAGAAAGACCTGGAAAAACACATAAACTGAGACAGAGTGCATGTAATGACAAGACTAAGCAGAGATAGTTTATGTCTGAGACAAATAAAAACATAAAGAGGAGAATGGGGCAAACCAAATTTGTATTTAAAAAAAAGCCAATATAATTTCATCATATGTATTTTTAAAACTTTATAGCTTGACCTAGATTAACATAATCTATATTATTATTATTATTATTATTACTATTACTATTAGTGATGTATGATGTATAGGTATTAATCTCAGTATCGGCTGATGTTATTCACTCATTTAACATATATGTATTGGTCTAATAAGTGAAACTGCGCCGATACAAATAACTGATGTTTATTTCCATGTCATTTGTGTTTTGGGAGTTAGGGGAGAGTGACGGCTTCAAATTTGTAGATATTGGTTATCAGCCGTATTAATATTGTAGCAAAATGTTCATATTGGTGCTTCCCTAATTTTTTGTTTTTTTATTTTGTTACTGCTAGATAATTGAAGAAAAGACATCTCGGTTGACAACTGTGTGAAACCTGAAAACTTTGCAAAATATTAGTTGTTTGTTAATATCTATGCTGTATACTGTTATTATGAGTGTATAGTAATAAAATAAGATCTCAGAGTTTTACCAGAAAACACGAGTGAACAAACACCATGAAGCCCAAACACACCAGAAGGTGTGTTCATTGTGAATGCAAAAGTAGAATTAGGTTGTGAAAATAACAAACTTTGAACACCTTATGGAGCATTTCCTCATCTGAAAATAGAACAAGAAGTCGACAGAACTGCAAACTACCGAGACACGGGAATGTATCTAAACTGGAGTACTGGACAGATAATAGCCAAGAGACTCATGATGACTCTGAAGGAGCTGCACTGATTCACAGTTCAACTGCGAGAATCTGTTGACAAAATAAATATTAGTGGTGCACCACACAAATCCAATCAGAATTTAAAGCCCGATGAGTCGGAACCTTTCTGCGTGGAAGGATGGGGAAAACTTTCAGACTCTAACTGTGCAAAGACACATACGGGGGGAAAAAATGTGCAGCAAAAAGTAATTCAATAAGGTATTAATTGAAAGGGGCCGCAAATAAACAGAGTTTACACTTTGAAGATTTTTATGTGTAAGCGTTTTTCAATACTATGTACCAGTTTGCTTCCACATCACAATTATATATGACTTAGTGTTGGACTGTTTCATAAAATGCCAGTAGAATACACAGATGCTTGTGATTGTGCATGGAAACATTTTTAAAAAGATATAAATTACCGTATGTTGGAAGCCTCAGTAATGTGGCCTCAGAGCATTAATACTGCATCTAAACCATTTTGTCCAAATTAACATTCATTTGATATAAATGGCTTAGTAAAGAATCAGCATATAGCAACGGCAGTCACTCTTGAGTTGGCTATGTACTTGTTTCTGGCATAAAATAGCACACGGTAATCCATAAAAGCTCAAATTTATACTACAAAGTCATATGTCCATTACCATCAAACAAAAACCTATATTTTTTGCATTTGTGAAACTACATTTGGAGTTCGATGGACAGTTGAAAGCAGACTGCGGAGGGATTGTATCCCGCAACCCCTCTGTAGTTCCTTCGAGCCATTCCCAGCTTCATATCTTTAATTAACGACAGATGCACATGGAAAATTAGCATATGTTTGGCACATTGGTGCTAATCGGTCATATATGTGTGCATATTAATGAAGTATTCCGCCTATGTACATGTATTTTTCAATTGCATAAATTCTCACAAGAAACAACAGCCTGTAATAATCTGCAATAATGTGTGCTAATGACTTAATCCTCTTTGGATCTCTTTCACAGATAAGCAACGCTTTGCAGAGAGCAAACAAAACAAAAAAATAATAATGTGTCGTTCAATTTTGAGAACCTTTATTTGTTCCTACGGCAGTGGTTGCATGCAGACCACAACATATAACGCTGAAATGTGGAGGTGGTTGAGCTGCTCACCTCACTCCACACTGAGCCCCTCTTAGCTTGTAATAGTAGAGGCTTCAGTTTGGGTGGGGGAAGGGCAGAGGTGCACAGGTTTCTGATCAGACAAGAAAACTAGGCCAAGACCAGCAATCCTTCTCCCTTGCGCCGCCTCGGCCCCTTCCTAAATGCTACAACTTTGTTGCAGGGCTGCAACGATCCCTCGCCAGACCGTCTTTAATGGCGAGTGATTTCGAGCCACAACACATGTATTTGGAGGCGTAGCAGCTTCTCATAGCCGGGCTATGATTCATGCTTTCTTGCCCCTTTGGAAGCCGTCCTCCAATAAGAGTTAGAGGCTGGGGGTAGGAGCGGATAGATTGATTGTGTTGGCTGAGTGCCCATGCTCCGAGTCTATCTGTGCTGAAGGGGAGGAGACAGGGGGAATCTATCTGTTGTGCTCTCTGTGCTCATGATAAACTGACTCCCGTCAAGCTTCTTCCCGGTATTACAGATCGGCTGGCAGAAAAACACCCCAAACTCACACGGACTTCCAGCATGTTAAACAACCAGCAGGTGTGGGGAGGGTGATTTAAAGAGGGCAATAATCCACAAGGTTATGGTGCCCCCCCTCCACCCTCCACCCCCAACTCCCTCACCCCTCCCTGTTCAGACCAATTATTTTGGAACAAGTTAGAACAGCAAATCTTCCTGAATTCAAACAAAGGAACACAATGAACCCGGATTTCGCTTCATCACAAACAGGAGCGCTGTCAGCAGGAAACACAGTGTCCTTCTCCCTTATCCTCAAACTTTAATTCCCACCGAGCTCCACAGTTAGAAAGAAAATGAGTTTGAGGGATTGTCCCTGACATTAATCCTCCCATACACCACAAGCTCTAAGTCAGGATCCAATACAGACAGCCAAACACAAAAGCAAATCAACAATCTATTTACTAAAGGGAAAAACTGAATCAACAGTGTTTTTGGCTTCTGTCCGCTCTCATTTGACAACGGCTCTCCAGCCTTTCCTCTGTTCTCTTTCTAGTGCTTTTATGGGACCCCCAATCCACTCCAACACCCCACCCTCCCACTCCCTATCATCTTGGATTCCCATAATTGTGCAGTTGTATGGACACCCCTGTTCTGCCACCCACGCTTCAGGTACGGTGAACAGAACACCGGTTTCCTGTTTACAAAGCTGGAAAATGGAGGGAGTCAATGCTGAACAGCATAGTAAAGCATGGAGGAGGCAGACTTTTCTAGGGCGATAAAAAGGAAGGAGAAAAGGTGATTTAGAGGGAGCAACAGGCAAAGCTAAAAGAAATCTTAAAAATAAGACCCTAAATAAATAGCATTTCTCATGATGTCCCTAAACTCTGGTGACAGTAAACGTCTGGATGACAACTCTCTTTGGCACTGCAGATTGTGAGATCCTAATCTACACTGAAGCAGTGAATGTGTCACATAGCTCTTCAGTATATTTTAACCTACACTTTGAATAGTAATATTTATCTCAATGTGAAGGATTTTGTATCCACCCCTGCTGAATTCCTCTATTAGGGATACCACAAGGCTGTAGTCTTGGTCATCTTTTTTATTTTTCCCAGCAACACAACATTTCCTTTCTTCTATATGCAGATGACATTTATAAACATATTGTTTGCAAATGTAACATACTGCAGCTTTAATAAAAAGAAAGTATGGGTAATAGAAGGCAGAAAGGAAATTATTTTAATGCTTTTCTGCTGCATTGTGTTAGATTGGTGTTGGCTAAAAGGGATGTGTTATGTATTTTCCAGGCCGACAGAGCCATGTAATAGTACAATCTAGTAACTATGTTACCTTCAGTTGTTATAAACACGCTGTTTAAATCAAACATGATTTTAAAGACATGTGGCATTGTTATTTGACACTTTGAAATTGGTTATCTGCCTCTTTAGGAAGCTCCTGCCTTTTCCGACACTCCACCTCAGATTATTTTTTAGATTATTAGGCAGAGAGACTCCTATATTACGGCAACTCAGAAAAGGAATTAGAACGAACTTAGAATCCAGAAAAAAATTTTCCAGAACAGGAACATTTAGTTTTTATTATTACTTAGAACTGTGGAGTACTCATTACTTTTACAAATTTAGAGCACACTTAGAAAGTCCAGAGAATACTTATACTTACCTAGCATCCCAGACGTCAAGAGGATACTTACTTACTTACACTTGTTTAGCAACCCAGAACAGGGATTAGAACTTGGAATCCAGAAAAACTACTTTAGCAACTACTTTTTAGACTCCTATTCTCCCAACCCAGAAAAAAAATTAGACCAGAGGAAACTTACTTATACTTATCTACCAACCCTGAATAGGAGTATCCAGTTAATTTACTTTGGATCAACATTTTTCTTCTTTTGCTTTTTCTTTTGGTTTGTATTTCCTTTTAATTCCTGTAAAGCACTTTGTATTGCCTTGTTGCTGAAAATATGCTATAGAAATAAAATTACCTTTACCTTATGTAATCACAACAATGCTTCTCATACTATGGCAACTATAGCAGAGAGACTATGTATCTTCGCTACAATCTGTGAGTCTGTGTGGGGGAGGCGCGGGGGAGGTCAAAGGTTGGCTGGAGACTGAAGCTCCAAGGAGGAGCTTTGTAGAAATAGGCGGTGCTTTGTGATAACAAGTGTTGAGGCACCCCCTGCGAGAGATTCAAGGATTTCTGAGACATGCATGAAAGAATCAAAGCAGCACTCAAGGTATGATTTTAAGGAGGGGATACAATTATAACATAATATAAAGCTCAATAAAGCAAATTTTATAATATTCTAAATTAAAACAGTAATCTAGGCTGTCATAATGTCAACCCTGGTTTACTTAAGCATGCTTGTTCTTTTGAAAGTAACCTGGCATCCTTCATTAGAGCACAACTGGTACAAATGCTGCTGTTTGTTTTTTTCATCCATCCATCATGTCCTGTTTATCTGAGATGGGTGCAACAGGTCCATATGGGACCCCAGACATCCCTCTCCATATTCTGGGGGATCCCAAACCATTCCCAGGCCACATGAGAAACACAGTTCCTCCAGTGAGCTCCACATTGTCCCCCAGGGCCTTCTCCAAGTGAAACCTTCCCCCAAAAAACTCCAAAAATAGCCACCCAGGTGGCTTCCTGATCAGATGTTCAAACCACCTCAACTGCTTCCTTTCGATGCCGAGAAGCATCCCCTCACCCCACCACATTTCATTCCCTTGCATCCAGGTTCTCATTTGTTCAGTCATGACAAGGAGAGGATCAGAACGTAGACGGGCCAGGAAAATCGAAAGACCTCCAGTTCATTTAAGAATTCATTTCTGGATTCTTTAAGCACTTTTTAAATCTCTCAACGCTAACTCAGAAGTGATGGAGCTGTTGGCGTTGAAGCAAAGCTGTGGAAAGGTTTACTTTAACACATCGAGCATTCAGTGTCAAAAACTGGTTTAAAATCTCCTTTGAAAACACTTTTTTTTCCCTCTCTGGCCTTTAGTGAGTCGTAAACTGTGACCTAATTCCATTTACTTTGCTGCATGCGTTTTATTACTTTCATCCCTCCATTTTTATCAACTTTTTGGCCGCTGTGTATTTGTTTACCTTCCACAAAATTTGTCTCCTCTGTTTCATTTTATTGTGCAGCACTTCAGCCAGCCTGGCTCTGGTGTTTTTTTTTTTAAAAAGTGCTTTATAAGAAAGCAGTGCGGCATTATGAAAGGTCTGAAAGCAATACAGTAGCCGCACATTGAAAGGGAGGTGTGCGTAAAGTCACATGATAACAATCAGATCAGAAGCTGAATTGACTTTAAATCAATTCAAGTAGGCATGTCAGGGCTGCCCAGGACAGGAGGGAGAGGAGAGGGAGTGAACGGGAGATAGATGCTAGCCCGAGTGGGGGAGGGAAGAGGAGATTGTTGGTGTCGTGGGAGCACTGCAACAACAATAACAGCAGTGTGTGTGTGTGTCGTTTGTGTATCTGCTAAAGTGTCTGCGTGTGTGTGTATGAGAGAGAGAGAGAGAGAGAGAGAGGGTGAACGAGTTAGAGTGGAAGTGGGGATGTGTTATTGCTCACAAAAGTGATGAAATGACATCTCCTTTACTCCAGCTCGCAGCTGCCGTTGCAGCAAAGAACACACTGTTGGGTTATCTGACCTTGTGTTTTCTTTGATAGCCGCTGGTCAGAAGTGTCTGCCTGCCTGTCATGTTCTCCTCTAATTAACCACATCCACACAGTCCCTTCACTTTCTCCACCGACGCCTGCATCTTCTGTGTAATCTGGTTTTCATGGATGTTTGCTGAGGAAAAACAAAACAAAAAATCCCAAAGACATCCATCTCCAAACAGAACACTTTGAAGGTTGTTCGTAATGCATTTATATTTCTCGAAACATTCATGAGCCACACACATATCTCTAAGAAGCTAGTTCTATTAACTAAGCAGCAATTTTTTTTTTTTTTTTAGATAAATCATCAGTAAACTTAACAGGAGAATTTACGATTGTGAAAAAAAAAATTTTTGAGCTCATCTTTTTAGTTGTTTTCTTTTTCTTTCATCTGTTTTTCTCCTCCCCTCCCCCCCTTTCTTTGCAGATTAGAATTCATTAGCAATCAAAGAGCCTCCAGAGAGCTCCAGCTCTTAATTACCTACTCATTTGCATTTTTGCATATTAATGACTGCAGGGTTTTGGTCGGGTTTTTGCCGCAGTGGTTTAAAGGCACCTCAGTCCTCTGTTCTCTGGGGAGGAGGAGAGACGGCCAGAGGCAAGGCTCCAAGCCTGTCCAACCCCCCTGATATTTCGGGATGGGAGCTGGACAGAGTGTGAACGGGGTGTGTGTATGTAGTAGGCGTGTGTGCATGTGCGTGTGTTTGGGGGGGGATCTAGTGTTAGCTGGGGGGCATATGGCTCGGATGGGGTGTGGTGGTGAAGGTGGCTACAGGGGTGCACAGCACAGGTTAAAGTTCAACACCCCTTATCAACATAAGAAAGAACACATGTCTTTCGCACTCGTTAATTATTGTCATATTGAGCAATTTAAGCACATGATCAGGACAAAATACACCCCGAGAGAAACCGGGAAGCTTGGGCTGCAGAGATTGCTCACGGCGACTGCTTTGGACCAAGCTCGTGTCCCACAGTGTGCAGATGGAGGGGGCATTTTATGTCCCAGAAGAAGTGGAGAAAAACGAGGCTAAAGTAGAGGGAGTGTTGTTGCTTTCTTCCACCTCCTCCCGAGCACTCTCTTGCAGGGCAGCAACAATCTCGCTCGGTATGTGAGTGCACCAGCGATCTGCACGCATGGGCACAAAGCAGGCGTCGTTACAAAACGACATCTTTTGCACACGAGAGGAGAGGCTTTGATAGGAGGCGTTACAGCGCGTGGACACACACGTACGCGTTCTGTGCAAGTTTGCGTGCGCAGACCGAGGGAATAATGTCACAAGAGACGCCAGACAACAGCTCGCAGGCATCTCCTGGCCCCTGAAGTGCTGCTGCTCCTCTTATCAAATATGTTTTGACTGGAACAATGGTGTCTGAGCACGGAAAATAACACCACTGTGCTTTTTTTTTAGTTGCCTTGAAAACAAAACAATAAAATGACCTGAAACCCCGAGACATCTGGACGACAGGTTCAAGCATGGCTGCATAAAACATCCACCGACTTCCCATTCACAAGGGCTTACATTACTCGAAGCAAGATATATTCTTCTCATGCTGCATTCCTGAAATAGAGTTGGCTTAAGTCGAGTTAACTGCTATTAGTGGAGCATTATAAAATGTGGTGTGTGTGTGTGTGTGTGTGTGTGTGTGTGTGTGTGTGTGTGTGTGTGTGTGTGTGTGTGTGTGTGTGTGTGCAGCAGGAGCCCGAGGACTGCAGCAATGTGTGGGCTGTTGGGGTGGGGTTAATGAGCTATTCCATGACCTCTGTCACCCCGTTGGACCGCCTCAGGGGAACACACTGAGACAAACAGGAAGACGGGGTGACAACAAGACCGCAGTTGTAGTCTGCTGTTCTGGACTTTTTCCTAAAAAAACAAACAAAATAAGCTTCAAAATGTGGATAGGTAGCCTCAAGTCAAAAACAAACATCTGCTGAAAGCAAATAAGTTAAAACAAGTTGAGAACGCCAGGCCAAAACATTGATTTGTGTGTTATTGACTTAAACTCAAATAGTTTCCTTTTTTTTTTGGTTTTTGAGAGACATAATTTAAATGTTTTTACTTGTGTGTATGCATTGTATACAATGTGGTTTGCCGACTTTGGCTAAGTGTTGATGTTAATGAATGAACGCAAGAGGATCATGGGAGCCACAAGTGTTAATATCAGGAGCTACACTGCCACCTTCTGGTTGGTTCGGGGAGTTCTTTGTCAAAAGTTGACCAAAATCCCTGACATGAATGTCACTTACTTAAAACATTTCATTTAAGATAAATTTCTTTCTACTTGAACATTAAACGACTTTAGCAATTTATAAAAATCAGAACTGGATTCACAAGTTTATATTTAAGTCGAAATCACACAAACAACTCTAATAATATTTGGTTAAAGCTGAGGTAAGTAACCTTTTCAACATAAAAACAAACAAACATATATATTTTTTTACATATTTGTTAAAGCTGACACTGTATTCTGACAGTATAATATGAGACAGATAATATGTGAAAAGATTAAGTTCTACCTCCTCGTGGTGGTACTAAAGCCATCTGAAGAAATGCAGCACTCCTAATCAAAAACAACTAATGAGAACCAGGAGGAAGGTCATAGTGCTGTCAATCAACCTTGGTTTGAGCTGCTAAATGGCAGGAAAACAACTTACTCTTTCAAGAAAACTGTTTACCAGCAGTAAACACTAGCCTTTGTTGTTGCGCAACACCCCTCCCCCCCTTCTTTCTGTCTCTACTCTCTCACTCTCGTACTTCCTCTTCTGAGAGGGGAGATGTGCTACCAGCTCTCCGTCTAACGGGTCCGTTGAGTTTCCTAAATCTGCTGGGATTTACCCTGTCCAGAACTGAAGTAAACTCTGTTTAAGCTGGTTTCGAGAAACGATTCGCCTGGTTATCTGACGGCCTACATCCAGGTGTCCCACCCTTCTTCCCCCTGTGAATTAGCCAGACTGAGCAGCCTACAGCCAACTAGTTTCACAGAGCACACCTGTTAACGGTCGCTCGTTCTCTATTTTGCAACTTGCATTTGTTATTGAACCAGGTAGGTTTTAGTGACTCGGGCGAGTCCCAAGGATGATGTTTTAAATATGGGCTACCAGCAACCTAAAAACATTTTCCACCTCTTCCTCTCCAGAATCAAACATCACAGCTATTTTACAACCATCAAAGAACTTTAAGGCGACTCATTAACTGAATGTCCACAACATCTTTTAGATTTTCTTTATGCTAAATATTTTATTAGTAAGGCATTTTTGCAAGGGTCAGTACAGCTTAATTCAGTAGCAGAAATAATCAAATAAGTAAAATCAATCATCTAGTCTATCTTTCCCTACTGCTGACACTGAGAACTAAAAAAGGAACCTTAGAGTGAGACAGACGGAGTTTGGCGTTTCGAACCCCAGACCTGGCTTGATGATGAAGAAGGTGTGGCAGCAGGAGGAAGATGTTGATCGGCGAAGGCCAGGATCTCCGCAGGTCTGATGAGCCTCCTCTCCGCATGGATGCTGAGGTCACACAGGACTTGGTGCTGGCAGGAAAAAAGGCACCAGTTCTTCTTCCTTGTCTTTGTCTTCATCTTTGTCTTTGGGGTCAGAACCCAGCCGATGAGAGAAGTGCGATTCGAAGCCACAGATTGTGGGCCTGACGGGTTGGTCTCCATGTGCAGGACAGTCTCCGGCTCCGTGGCCCCGGCTCTTCTTCAGCTGCAGAGTTCTTTGTCCATCTCGATCTTGGCTCGAAGCTGCCCGGAGGATCCAACGAACGGTTCCTCTTTTGCACCCACCTTATATAGGGTTCATCTGTCTGCTTAGACAGATGATCTCATATCCGTCACTGTCTTAAGAGACATCATGTCATGATGTCTGTGCCAATGTCTCAGGGCTGCTCAACCTCCTGTTTCCATATAAGGTGCTGATCATCTCTGCTCTCCTGTTAGTTCCCCTTTTTCCCTTCCTGTCACCTTTCACCTACCATCTACCTCCAACATATCAGTGATGTTTAATTGCAGTTTTACAACCTTTTACACCATTTCAAGTTCAATGTCAAAATCACATTTATATCACATTTATTTTCTTTAGCTTCTCTGATTTAGCATTCATTTATAATTTTATAACCATAACTTATATCACATTTATTTTCTTCAGCTTCTCTGATCTATCATTCATTTATGATTTTAATGTGAGTTATTACAGATGTTTTTCTGAAAAGAAACCAAGAATAATACATGATTCTAATTATTTACTACTAAAGTTACAGTTACTTGTTTTTCTTGTAGGTGTTCTCACAAATATAAGTGTAAGTATTATTACAAGTAAACCAATATTAATATAAGTATTTTACTTTGAATCTTATCAAATTACTCAAAATGTTTAGATTTAATTTTTTAAAACTTTCATGCTTTAAAATAGTCTCAGCTATTTTTATAAATCTGCAGGCTGGAAACTTCCTCTTTTTCCAGGAAACCTGCTTTTCCTGTTTAATGACTCTCTCTGACTGACTATGATTTCTTATGATTAGATAGAAAAAAGTAGAATTAAAGCAAAGTTTGCATGAGACAAAAACAACACACACAACTAGATTTATTTTATTGACACTTAAGTCTACTGTTGGGCCTTGATATCACTTGAGTGATTCATTTTAAAGATAACTTTATTTATTATTACTGTTAAACTAACTTTATTGACACTTAAGTCTACTGTTGGGCCCTGATGTCACTTGAGTGATTCATTTTAAAGATAACTTTATTTATTATTACTGTTAAACTAACTTTATTGACACTTAAGTCTACTGCTGGGCCTTGATGTCACTTGAGTGATTCATTTTAAAGATAACTTTATTTATTATTACTGTTAAACTAAAATCTCCAGCATGGGGAAGTGGGATGAGCTCGGATTTTCTTGACACCTTGCTCACTAGCCTTGGCATTCATGACAAGCTCTGCTGACAGGGGAAGTTGTGAACAGCACTTACACAGCATGATTGATGGCACTAAGTCATTCCTCCTGGCTCTGACTGGTTGTTTCTGACAGAGTTCTGTATTTCCAGAGTTAGGACTGGGAGATGGCAGTCTTTTTTTCCAGATTATATGTCTCATACTATACTGTTTGTTAAAATATTACTATATTTTATAAACGTTATATACACAAGCTTTAAATGTCTCTGGCTGACCGTTTGGACACTCTTCTGATCAGAATAAGGAGATTTAATTTAAATTGGTTGATCACAACAAACCTGGCTTTCAAGCATAAGCCACAAATTTTAGGGCCCAATCCTTTGGAACAGCAATGGTGTCCAAGCAGTTGATTAGTGGTAGTCCTCCATTTTCGCCACACACCAAGCTTGATAATATTTTCCTCCAAAACTTTTTCTCCATAAGAAATCTTGTCAATTTAGTGAAACTTGAAGGCATCTCAAACTCCAGGCCTTGAGGGCAGCAGACCTACAGTTTTTAGATGTGCCACAGGTACAAAACACTGGAATGAAATGGCTTAATTACCTCCTTGTGTAGATCAGTTCTCCAGAGCCTTAATGACCTAATTATTCTGTTCAGGTGTGGTGCAGCAGAGGCTCATCTAAAAGTTGCAGGACTGCGGCCCTCGAGGACTGGAGTTTGAGACCCCTGGGTTAGACGGTCGAAACTTGGACACAGTTATGTATTCTTGCTGTGCAATGATCCCCAACATGCAGCAAATTTGTAAACTAAAAGGCAGATCTGTGCTAGAAAATTAACTCAACCATTTATGAAGGATGTTTAAATATTAGAAATTTATTGAGGCCCACAGAATGTGTAATTTTAAAAAAAAATATATATATAAAAAAGCTCCAAGCATTGTTTTAAAGTAAATATTAAAGAAACTTTGTAGATCTTAGCCAGTGCGGATTAGATAAGATCTTAAATAAATACAAACGTGCTCAGTTAAATCTATTTTTTAAACCGCTGAAGGAAAACAAAAAATATCTACTAAGAGGCTCTAAATTAATACAACATTCATAGCTTTTGTGAATGGATGCAAACTTAAATCAGCATTGCATATTTCCAATGGTATAGCTAGCATTCAGGTGCTGAATATTAACAATCATTTTCAAAATGTTCCATAGATGTGTAAAATCCAACCAGATTTGTTTTTCAGGTTGAGTTGTGTGAGTGTGCTGATTTCACTTTAATCAAAAGTGTTTTGTTGCTTTGACAAAACCAAAAAAAAAAAAAAAACAGCTCAGTTTTATATGTTTACGTTTCACACGCAGTAATCCACACAAAACATTTCAACCATTGTTTTTTTTTTAATAGAAAGATTTTATATTCTTTAAACCAGACAACCAGATGCCAGACATTTTTGGATATATTAAAAAAAAAGAACAGAACAACAACAAAAAAGGACACCAAAATGGAATTATATGATTTAGACTGTGTGTGGATTTAGTGGTCTCGTGTACAATACTCTCTTTTCGTTGCCAAAAAGTGCAAATTTCTCCAAAAACAGAAATCACCAACAATCCCCCTCCCTGTGTTCCTCCCCCGTCTCCTTGTACTTTCCAGCAGATATGGACTAACAGAACACGATGGACAAGAAATTAAAACGTGAAAATAAAAGGATGGCTTACGGAAATCCACACTGAGTCCCATCGGATGGGAAGGTTCTGCTGCCCCCTGTGGGTAGGAAACATTCGGTGATCAGTATGTTACATGTGGCTTGATCCATTCACTTCACTTGGCAGGTAGTTCGCCTTTAGGACACACTAGTGAAACACACAGTTGGGTGTGGTCAGTACACAATGTCCACATCATGCTAACATGTTCTGCCATATGAGACTCAGTGTAGATTTAAATGTCCGGATTTGACTGATATTTTTCTGTCACTTTGAAATGCAAAAAAAAAAAAAAAAACAAAGAAAAAAAAAATCTCTTCAAAGATTGTTAATGATCACAGCAGCCTTTTCTTCTCTCCCAAGCTGAATGATTTTTCCGAGCGTTTGAATGCGTATTATGACATTGTACTTCCATTTTAGTGCAGTAATCGTGATTTGTTTAAGGCCAAAATACATTTCTGTGCTGATCTGCAAATGTAAGACGACAAATTCTCAATAATTTAATCCTTATACGGATACCAGATCCAGTCTTTCCCAACACAGACAGGCTATTAATGTAAAGTCGATTAATATGCAGCCTTCTCAGAAAGCTTTTTACAAAGTGTTATACACATTTCTTAAAATAAAAATAAAAAAAGAGAGATCTGATGACCTTTTTTTGCAACAAGATCTCGCAGAAAGCAGGTGGGAGAAAGTCTCTTCTGTACCCCCTCTTCACACCACAATGATTGAGATTATGCAATAAGCTGCATAACAGGTATGGTGGTAGTATGACAGAGATGCATTAGCAAATCAATCTAGATACCAAATATTCAAGTCTTTTTCTGTTTATCCATTTTCAATATACATATATATTTTTTGCATTTAAATAATCATCTACATTAAGACAGAGACGGAAGAAAAAATAGTGATGACCGCAAAAAAAATCGAACCAACATAAAATTCAAGGTGAACTCTCGCAAAGTGCTTTTGTTACAATCGCAGAAGCTGAAAAAAAGGCAGTCAGAAAGTTAGTGCTACACTGCAAAGGGGAGTTGAGGGGAAAGTGGGAAGGGGGGCTTCTGAGCGTTACAACTGAAATGTCCGTCCCGGGACGGTGAGGCCGGACAAGACGCAGCCAAATGTCAAACATTTCCTCTCGTCGTCTCGGACTTGCTTCATTCTCACAGTATGAAATCATGGAATGCATCCTGAATTTGGTCTGAGGAGACAAACAGGTCTCGAATTGTCCATAGCTCGCCTTTTACCCTCTCTGTGTGTGAGATCTCTGATCAGATGAGAAGTGAACTCCCTACCCACTAAAGATTAAAAAAACAAATGTTATAGGTCTTAACGATGAGCTTCTTTTAGTTGTTGATAAAAAAAAACCAGACTGAATCAGTATTAATTGGAGGGACACACAGTTCACTCCAGTGAGGAAATCCTTTTTGGGGAAGCTGTGATGTACAATTTTGAAAGGAGTTCTACAGGAAAAGTCTGGGAATGATCACAATAACGAACCAGACACACCATAAACTGAGCAGATAATGAAACCCAATGCATAGCAGTGAATTTTCCACCTGAGTAGTACGTACATAAAGACAGAAGAGATCAGCAACAGTCTCTTGGCTGCGTTTTCCCAAATCTACAACAGCCTCTTCAGCACTGATGCGGCCGGGCTAGTTTGGTGAACCGACTCTAGTGCTCATCACTCGGGCTTCCGAAACAGAAAATAACACTCAGCCTTGCTCAACCGGCCATGTTTAATCCTCCCCGTGTGCTAACCTTTGTATCCCCCAGAGACTGACAAAGACTCCAAGTGCAAACTGTGTCCGCTTGGCTGAGAGGCTGGCCATCAGACAGAACTGTGCCTCTGAAGGACCCAGGGCTGTCTGTGCGAGCGCCAGAGCCACGCTGAGCACGGAGCCGTACTGCATATGCTGCGCTCAGGCTTGCTGAGCACCAACAGCCTGATGAAGAAAGAAAAAACAAAACAAACAAAAAATAGGTGCAGCAAAATGACAAAGCAAAGCTACCCTTTCCACAGTCATTACAGGCCATAATAACAGTCAGCACGTTCTGCTTTGTTGGAATATTTACAGTTATAGTTATCTCTTAGTCTTTGTTTAGTGGCCTTCTTGGATAGATTTAGCAAGAATCTTTAATAATAACACAAGACAGATTACATGTCGAGGTCAAGTCTGAGGGGGGGAAAAAAAAGAAAAAAAAGAAAATGCATGGAAATTTGGAGGCTGGAGCCTGCGTCGAAGTAACCTTGGTCTGGAGCTGAGGCTGCGATCATGGGTGGTGTGCAGGACACAGAAGCAACAACAACAAAAAATGACACGCGTTTGCATAAAATTACTCAAGTAAAGATTAAGTCAATTCATACTGTAGGAAGCCAATTTACCGTGTAGTAAAAAATAATTTTTTGTCAAGATAACTGAACTTTCTTTTTTTGTCAATCCTTAAGGCACGCTTTGGCCCTCGGTGCTGACCAGCCCACCCAGTGAGAGTCAGCCTCAGCCCCACACTCCACAATAGACTGGAAACAAACAAAACAAGCTTAACGCTCCTCAGACAAGGCCACATATCATTTACAGTCACTTTAACCTTCTCAGATAACACACTGAAGTGACTCAGCTCAACAGGTCAAAAACAGTCTTTAAGGAAAAGGGAGTATTGGTAGGCATTAATTAATAATCAGCAGAATAAACATAGAAATGTGGCTATCTGTGTTGCCTTAAACAGGTTTGGAACAAGTTAAACATCTCAAGTTTTTTTTTAGTTTTTTTGTTCTTCAAAAAAGCTTTACTGCTCATCTTAAAGTTGTACTTTATGATTTTGTCATCTTAAAAAGAAAATTATGTTTCCATCTGAGAACCTCTCATCAAAAGCCATCAGCTCAAGAAATAAAAATCTAAAATCGGTAGCTTAAAATGTCCAGTGACGAGAATGAAACCCATTGTTTTGTTTTTTTCTGCTTTGGTATCCGTTGCTCCTGGAAGTCTATATTTCTCAGCATACTGTACATGATTATATTTTTAACGAGGGTTTGAATGGACTCTTTGAGAGACCATTGAGTATCGACCACTCTGCTCTGTGCTCTTAGACACTCGCAGGCCTTTGAGGTCTCGGGTCCTTCTCCCTATAGCAGGACGAGGACGTTTTACATTAGTGCAAACTTTTGCTCTCTCAGCTAAAGCACCGTTTCCAGTGCTATTTTAGGCTTTTTATCCATAACCCCCACCCACAAGCACCCTTCTTTTTTTTAGTTACCCTACCCTCCTGGCACAGCATCCCGAAACCATTACCCTTACCCCAAAACACACACATACATACCGCCATGTAAAAATATTTAGAAAAAAAAAAAAAAAAAAAAACCCCAGCTGTAGCACAACACATAATTTTCAAAAATAAAATAAAGAAAAATAAACAGACAGAACAAGCTATACATCCTTAAACTTTTGATTCTATTTTTTCTTTACACAAACATACAAAGAATGAGAGGAAGTGAACTCAAGTAAAATGATCTGAAAGATGACGAGCATCCATGGCTTAGTCAGGGAGGTCTAGACTGAATAAAATCACACTTATTATCTCGAGTCTGCATTTGACTAAGATGGACGGCAAAAAAAAATAAAATAAAGAGCTTTGGTCAATCAACAAAATCTACCATAGAGGTCCAATTAAGATGGCTCACAAAAAAAAAAAAAAAACTGCCACGTTAAGACACAAAGGGTATAAGCAGTCCATTCCAAGTACCACGACGAATAATGACAGACATCACCCAACTTACAATGGTTTAAAATCGGGAGCGCTGCTGTACAATCACTAACACCCCTGTTAAATGCGTCAAAGAAGAAGAAAAAAAGGAACTTAAGACTTTCACAACTCCTGCCTGACGGTGACCAACAAGAGTAAACAAGTGCTATGAAAACCTGCGCACAGAGAGCCGTGGGATAAACAAGCTGCTGTCCGACGTGTTGCTTAGCAGTGTAACGTTCCTGCTTCTGTGCTACCGTGGACTCGTCCCCGCCGCGCGGATCCAAACAGAAGCACGTGTAGGTCTGAGAACAGATGGGGGCCGATGCAAAGGCTTGTTTATAACAGTTATCCTGAGACCCTCCAGCCCGCCTGCCAGCTTGTGCGTGTGCACACACACTTGCAATAAAGGATGGACACGCAAACACACGTACACACACACGCCAACACACAAAGTGCCCTTTCTTCTGCCTCCATATTTTATATTAAGACATAAAAAGACAATGACCGACAGCGAACTTCAAGTGCATTCAGTTATATGGAATAGTCTTTTGGATCACAAAACCTCATCTGACCCCAGCTCAGTGTCTCCTGTGGGAACTAAACTCTCATATCTCACCAAAACACTAGAATTCAAGTTCACCACGACGGACAGAAAAGAGGGACTCATCTCATGTGTTTCAAAGTACCCGTTTTGTTGACAAAAGTGTCCACTCGCCCTGTAAGAACGTGCTCCACGACGAGCCTCAATCCAAGTAAGGTGCAACATTAAGCACTTGTACAGAATTTCCAAATAGTAAGAACACCCTCTTCCGGTTTTGTGTTTTAGACTTTCTGTGTCTTTACATAAGTTAAAAACAATCTTAGATGAACAACAGGTCATGAGATTTTACAGTGTATCAAAAAGTGTGTGAAAGCAATTAAAGGTGTGACATTTGATTAAGTGGCCCCTAGCAACATGATCTAGAAGTTCACTTGGTTTGGACCATTACGACGGTTTTAACACCAATAAAAGATACCGCTGTGGCTGCCCTTTAATCGGGAACGTGTTATAAGGGTAACTTACAACAGGAATAATCAAAAATACTCAAAACAATTAACAGTTTTCTCAAAAGTGGAAATTCCAGCCAGTTGACGTGGACGACAGGTTTAATAAAACTGGAAAGAAATAGCAGAAGACCACTAAAACATCAGCCCAATTAGAAAAAGGCCGATTAAGCATGGCTTGTTTTTAAGGGTTGTCGGCATAAATCCTCTTTAAAAGCAACACGGTACTATGGCTTAGCTTTCCCAAGTTGCATCTGAACAAACCACGAGACGTCTGGACCAAATCTCGTTCTGAGAGATTTTGGACAGTACAAACTAAACATACTAGTTAAGCACGGCGGTGGGTGGCTCATGATTTTGGCTCATTTTTGCATAAACTGACAGCGACTCCAAACACACCAGGAATGATGAAAGAATCAAGGTGCTAAACTACAAACAATTTTTAAAGGTGCACAAAATCAAATGGACACACCGTTCTGCTAAAAGTGTTCAATGTTTCAAACAGTTCATTTTTCCATTAAATATATAGATTTATATATATGTATATATATTTAAAAACAGCGTAACATCTCCCATGGTATTGTTCATCTGAGGCTGCAAGATTTGGCAACGACCAAATAATTTTGAGAACAGTAGAAGTGAAAGAGGATGTGTTTACTTTGTTTCTTTTTTTTTTTGCTCAGACTGTGTAAAGTGGGCGAGGAGGGGTGGGGATCACGTGGAATCTGAGCGTGCATCTTTTAACCCAAGCAAAATCACCAAAGCCTCGCAGTGACTGACAACATTAGAGTGGACAGTGCGAGCCGTGGCGTTCCCCTCCTCTCTGCGGGACACCTGGACCCGGTGCGTGTGTGCGAACGACATGAGAAAGTGCAGCGGCGCTGGCAGCTCAGGGTGCATGTTTGAACAGGCTGCGGCTGACTCACACTCTGATGATGTGGCCAGAGGGACCCTGGCTGGCTGCCACACACGCACACCCCCCCCCCCCCCCCCAAACACACACACACACACACGCCCACATTTAAAACACATGTACATGTAAACACGCTCGGACAGTAAACTACCAACACCAGGCATCCAGGCTCTAATATAATAAGAATAACAATAATAATATCTCCTCCAGGCTGGTTTAGGGGCATTAGAGGAGAGGCAGAGAGAGGGAGAGAAAAGGCCCGGACTGATCCACTCCCGGGCTGGAAACGTGGCTGAGCTGGGGGAGATTATTTTTTTGGAATGCAACAGACATTGTGAGATTCCCCCCCCCACTCCCCTACACTCCTCTTCCCTTGCTCCCTTCCCCCACCGCCCAACTGCAGCTGTGCTCCTATTTGGCCTCCCAACTCGGACAGGTATTTATTGCTCTCTTCATCACACAGGTTGCCTTACGGTTGTGTGGTCCCTGGGGCAAAAAGGATTGGAATAAGCATGATATATACATCTAATCTCACTCTCGCTCCCCAACAACAACCCAGATTCCTTTAAATATCTCCCACTCTGTTGGATATCTTTAGTAAAGCTGTGCAAACGTAGAATAAAAAAAAAAATATATATATATATATATATCGAAAGGTGCTCACATATGTCTTCTTCGTACTCTTTGTCTCTCTTGCTCCCTGCCATTCCTTTAACCTGCGGTCGGTTAAGTGCTACCCGCGCCTTGTCGCACAAGGACAGACTCCGAAAAAACTGCACAAAGTTAAGCACATTCATTCATTCATCGCTCTAATCCTCTGGGCAGGAACTGTACATGTCAAGTTTTACGTTTAGGACAAATAGGTGACTTAATGTTTTTTTTTTTGTTTGTTTGTTTGTTTTCTTTTTTTTTGGTGTGTGTGTTTGCCATTGAACATTCACACAGCTTCGTTTCTTTCACCCAAAAGCTTCAACTGTGTCTGAGAAATATAACATTGAGCCTAAAAAGGAAAAAAAATCAAAAGTAAAAAATCGGTAAGTACACCTCAGCAAGAGGGGGCCAATGTCACGTCTCTGCCTGCTATATACACACGTATACAATTATAAAGTGTCGAGTACCCAAAAGAACAACAACAAAAAACAGAATTAAGACAATCAAACATCAAAAGGGCAAAGGAAACGCTGATGTTGCAGGGCTGTGAGGAACAAGAGGCAATGTAGTAAAGCCAACAGATACGTTGAGAACGGTAGTGCTTGGAAAACACAAACCCTCCACCCCTCGCATTCCCCTCGTCCTGCAAGCGGCGAGGCCTCGTTAAAGTGGATTTGACTCAAGTTGAACTTTTCAATAAGACAAACCACCAATTACAATAAAAAAAACAAAACATTTTTTTTAGAGTAAGTAACACTTCAATCAACCCCTCGCCTGATTCTTTCTGGAACATTTATAGACTGAAAAATATAAAGATTCTTGCATCAAAACGTTGGTGAGTTTTCCTTGCATATACCATATTGTGGAAATTTTGTTTCTATGGTAACTGTACATCTCAGAGCTGTAAAGGAATAGGTATAAAAAAAAGGAGTTGTTGCTGGGAGGATTTGTCCTCGCTTCACTCGTACAGCAGCCAGAAGGTGCATGACAGTCACCTTTCTTAGAGCTTGAAGGCTGTGAGGACAAAACCAATTAAACTTTAAATCAACTGCATAGTTGCTCGGAGTTTCTTTGTCTCGACCATATACTTGCCTAACTGCATATGCCGGTGTAAAAAAAAAACAAAACAAAAAAGAGTCTAATATGACAGAGAAAGAAATGGCCCAGAAAGTGGACATCATGGGTGGATGATTTGAAGCGTTCTTTTCTCTTTAACAAATAAAACGTCTGAAGTGCTTGCAAGTCTATTCCATTTCCTAAAGTAAAAGGAGAAAGAAATATAAAGATTCAATTTCTGTGACACCCTGATTTGGTTTATAGAGGAATAGTTAGTTGTTTTGTCTCTTTAAATTGCCTTTGCATGTTTATTCTCTCCTCTGTCCACTGGCCTGTCTCACAGGCTGTGCAGAGCGACTGTGGCGTCCAGCAGTGTCCTTGTGGTCCCCCCCCCCCGTAGTCTCAGGGTCCCGCCTCCACTGCTAGTTCCTGCAGCCGAGGACTGTGTGTGTGCATCTCGACAGCACCCTCTACCTCTGCTGCAGAGGACGCCTCGGAGCGCCGCCGGCCCCTGGCGGTGCGAGGCTGGGACCCAGTTTCGGGGCTAGGGCTCAGGAGGCTCGGCGGGGCCTCCAGGAGCCCCGGTTCTCTCACCCGAGGTTTTCTGCCCCGGCGGGAGGGGATGCCGTTGCAGCCGTCCTTCTTAAGGTGGCGGTGCAGGTGGTCCGAGCGCACAAAAGTCTTAAAGCAGCTTGAGCACTGGTAGGGACGGAGACCGGTGTGGACACGCATGTGGTTCTTCAGGTCGTAGTTGTGAGCGAAGGCGGCTCCACATTGTGTACACAGGTAAGGCTTCTCTCCTGTATGCTTTCGCATGTGAACCTTGAGCTTGTCCTGCCTGAGAGGGAGAAAGACAAACACGGCTTAAAAACACACTAAGAAAACGTCTAACTCTCAAAACAAACAACTCACTTTTGTCTGAATGTCCTCCGTCGCCGGTGCCAGCTTTACTAATTAGGCTGCGCGCAAATATGTAATTATCTTTAAATTTATTACAAAGTTTCACACTTGCAGGAATCAGCTTAATCCGCTTTAGATGATTTCATTCTATTTTAATTGTCGCGTCTTGGCTCTCCTCCCAGTCTATGAGGGTTGTAAGTCCAGCTGAGGGGAGGTCATAAACTTCACATTTTTATCTGTGTGATGGCACACAAGAGCACGATTGCACACTGACACGAAGGCTCAGTGTTCACTGTGTCAGCTGGCATTTTTTTATTGCTTCTGTTAACCCTAATTTGAGGTCACACCAACAGGAAGATCTGCGTGAAGAATTTAGCATCCTCTGCAAATCTGTTCCTGGGGAAAATGTATTGTTTACGATGCTGTAGATTTGAATACGACAAACTACAGGGCTGAGGCTGGAAAAAAGAAGCCTAGTGAATCCCCACGAGGCCTTTTTAAACAAAATTTTGTGCAAGTGAGGAGTCATCCTAACTAAATAACCGAAGTGCAACTACTGTACTAATTACAAGGTAAAACATATCAAAACAAAACTTAATTTTTCACAGAGGTGCTCCAAGGTATTGATCAGAATTAGTTGATTTTTAGCCTCACAAGTGACAAACTGAAAAAATTGAAGGGACAATATTTTGTGTGTTCACAAAATCTAAAAAAAAGAAAGAGCCAATAGAAATTTTTTTTTGATTCCAACCAACTTGTAATAGGAGATTTTATACCTTAACAGCACAGATCAGTGACCTTCTAGTTGGGAAAGCAAAGATCCTCTCTTTTTTTTTCCCCATCAGTGAAGCCACCATACCGCCTTACCTAAGAGGTATCAGGTGTTGCTGACAACAATCTCCCTTTAAAGTGTGGAAGTTGTGAACAATCAAAGAACATTCAAAGTTAGATTTATTAGCTTTTTATCTTCCTTCTGTCTTTCTCTACTGCTTTCCTGATGGAAAACTGAATAAAGAAAAAACCCTTCAAAACGTAAACTGCATTTTCTCTGACGTGCCAAGACTAGGGCTACACAATGCTAACAAAAATCGCTTAATATTGCAATGACAGTATAAATGAGCCACATTCTCCTGACCCTGTCCTTCCATCACTCAGTCAGCTTCAGCATTTCAGCCACCTAAAACAAACAAGTGTGGGCATCAAGAGCACTAAAAGTCTATCCAACAGGCTAAATCTATTTCAGGCATGAAGTGTATCCATGCATGGGACATGAAGAACAATCCTACCAAAGACTGTATCCAACCAGTCCTTTGTGATGATGATATTGCAATACCTATTTCTAAGTGGTATATTGTGCAACTCTAAACCAGACATATCTGCATTTAATTCAGGCTGCGAGAGAGTGACACATTTAGCAGATAACAGGAAGGCTGAATCGAAGCAAAGCTGCTGTTTTATCCTTTTGTGTATGAAACCTACCAGTCGGGGAACATGCTGGATTTGCAAATGTTAGCAACCTGTCACAAATTTCAGATTCAAAGTGATTAACATTTTCTATACGGTTCATACACGCAGAAAGCTGTTTATAGTTAGTAAAGCTAACTGTGCTAATTGTTAATGGAAGATGTTAAATATAGTTTTGAACATCAGCTCCATTATGAATGATTTTGTCTTAAAATGTTAGTAAAACCTTGTTTTACAGAAACTGCTGTCTCGCACCTAAAGTTGCCTATTTCTTCCCATGTAAACATGTAATATCAACAGGTGTAAAGTGTGATGTCTTTTTATAATAAAGAGAAACCAAAATGAACAAAAACTGGTTTTGGCTGGTCAAACCTCAGATTTAAAATCAGTCACAGTATTTTGATCTGTGCATCTCTACTTCTGCAGAATCAAAGTAATCTAATAACATTTCGAAACATGTTTTACTTTGTTGCTCCTTTAACTTATCAGGCTGCCTTGGCCTTCATCTGACTCTTGTCCTTCGTTCCCCCCTTTAGTCTTTGCTCTCTCCCTCTAGCTCCCAATCACTTAAATCGTCTAACCTTCCTACACTTAGGGCTCCTAGTCAAATAAGAGCTGCTAGCATAAGTCCAATTGAGCACGAGTACACACACAGTGCAAATGTCATTTAAGTTAGTATATCAGTTGTCATACAAGCAAATCAGTAAGATCTGTGAGCCAAACATCAAAACTTTAACAAACGAGGGTGACGAGGAAACACACACATATCCGGCAGGCCACAGCATTGGAGCAAAGTAGCCACTGACAGAGGTGAATTATTTAAAGGATAGGAGTGATTTATTACTGAGCGAGGCAAACCCTTAACCCTGATCAAACAGGATTAAGATTACAATGCCGCCCCTTTCCACTGGTGGTCAAATTTAGCTGGAGGATAAATTAAGAATGGTCTTCCTCGTGCTCAAAGGGGTTCTGGATATTTTCAGACAGCAGCGTCTATTTTCACCAAAGGCCAGCTAATTAATTCATTAAAGTAATCATTTCATGGAAAAGGCAAGCCTTCCTAACATGAAAACCCTTCGCACAGATGTCCCCTCCTGTAGATAAGCCATGTCTATCTGTTTTCTAAGGGACACGTAGCAGGTTTTATTTGAGAGGTGAAGGAGTGATAGAGAGCGAGGGGAGGGGGTTGTGTAAATACTCTGCTGTGGGCAATAAGAAGCATAACAGCAGATCAAAAGTTCACATGCCTGCAACCCCCCCGCCTCCCCTCTGTATCAGAATACAGTCCTTTATGGCCCCTTTTCACAAGATAACACATTGATGGCACAGCCTTCTTTTATAGGACCCCTATGTTAAAATTCCAGGACTTTGCCATGAAGGCTGCCACCATAAAACTGACTTTTATAACACTCCCCTCCCTCACAGCATGGGGATGTTGGGAGGAAATCTGTTTAGTATCCTGCCAATCCACAATCATGGTAAACATTTGGACACAGACTGCACTGCCTAATGCAAAGCTAAGGTGGTTAGCGCTAATTCTCCAGCTCTTGGCTTTGTGGTGTTTCCCTCAGCTGGGCCGTTTGTCCAAGACTATTAGCACATGTGACATGAGGTAGTCCCTTCATTAAATGGGCTTACCTGGTAAAGCGCACTTTGCAGATGGCGCATTCATAGGGTTTCTCTCCCGTGTGCGTTCTGATATGGCGGGGTAGCTTGCCTGCACCTTGAATGACCTTCGAGCATATGGGGCACTTCTGGAAGGCCTTAGAACGCATCTTTCTTTCTCCTCCACCTCCCCCAGTGCCGTTCCCTCTCTCCTCCACTGCCCTCTCTCCTCCTGCTGTGTGTTGGCCCGCGCTGCCTCGTGACATCCACAGCGACGGCGGCACGCCATGCACGAGTGATGTGGAAGCTGCGTCTTCGTGCTGCGTGCTGCTGAAATAATTCAAGTAAAATTCCATGTCAGGATCATCCCCGTCTCCCTGCTCCTCCCCGTCCGCACGCTTCTTCTGCCTCTCGATGGAGTCCATCATTTGTTGCAGGAGGGCGCTGGCTGAGCCCCTATCCCTCACCATCGCCTCCCTGCAGCTGTCCTCCACCTCCGCCTCCTGCCGAGACTCAGGGGGGAGGTAGAAGTGGCCGTTCTGAGATGGAGGGTAGTATGATGACCCCAGGTTCACTCCATTGCCCTGAACTGCCTCCCTGTCTTCTTCTTCCTCTTCATCCTCGTCCTCCTCCTCTGGTTCTTGCGCTTGGGGCTGTGACAAGGCTAGGGCCAGCGGGGAGTAGTACTCACCGGGGCCCGCAGGAGCCCCGTTGCTGGGGATGCTCCCGTTACCATGGTTAAAGTGCAGGTGTGTGGGCAGTTCCCTGAGCTCTGGCGTGCTGCAGCTGCTGCTCCAGTGCGCCCCTCTCTGGAAGTACTCCAGGTACTCCCTGGCCTGAATTCGGTTCCCCTGCTCCTTGACTCCTCTGCATTTCCCCTCTTCATCTTCATCTCTTCGCTCACTGCCCGCCTGTGGAAACAGGGAAGGAAACAAAAGCCAGTGAAGGGAAAATTTGCAAGAGCACTGGTGAGAGCTGACTTTAAACACAGTTGGAGAGCTCAGAGCTTTTGTCTTCTAAAAATTATAGCAACTTAGCTTAGTAGGGTTGGTTAAAGTAGACAGGCCAAAATGAAAACTTTTACATCTTGCAGAATATTTCTGCTTTTTATGAAATGCAATAAATAATAGGCAGAAGAACAAAGCCAGCGAGGGAACCACTGTGGTGCTAAAAGCTACTAATGGAACAAAAATCTTGAGATGCCCAGAGAAATTAGGAAATTTTCACCTTGACTGGCAGACTAGGGACATACTGTTCAGATACTCAAAAATCTCATTCTTTTCTAACCAGTGAATGCACCATATCAAAGGACTACCAGATAACGCTAAAAACTCTTTAGTGTGAAAGTTGGTGCTGAGAGAAGAGGACTCAAAGTTGGGTCTTTTTGTTATCAGTCAGGTGTTCGAAGGAAGTTCTTTAAAAGAACTTCAACTTTCAACTGAGGAATGTTGACTGACTGGAAAATCAGAGAGCAGGTGCTTGGTGGCTGGAGGTACATTTTGTTCCTTTGAAATTTTTCAATCAGACCTTTTGGAGTTCTGGTTTTGTTCCCAAATCAAGCCATCAAACATCAGTTTGCACCAGCTATGGGGAGATGCTGTGTTGACTACATATTTATTAAAAGCTAACTCCCACAGAAAGTGGGATAAATGAAAGTATCACCTCAACATTGCTCTGTTTTATCTTTATTTACACTTAAACCTTGTTCGTTATGGAAGATGCTTGGTTTGGAGATCCAAATCATTTGCAAATCCAAAAATTAAAATAATGATCCGGACTCTAAGTAATACACACACAGACTGCTGTTTATAGTTCATATTGTTAACCTCTCAAACCTCGCTAATTGCTGATAAATAAAAAAAAAAAAGCTAAACTACGAGTGAGACATGAACTTCTGCATTTATTTTTGTCTTTATTTTAAAGAAGCAAAACCTGGTTTGACAGAAACTGATCTTTCCCACACTGCTCGACATCATTTCTGCTCCTTTTTTAAATCATTGGTGACCGCTCACAGTAAGAAGCTAGAAAGAAATACTTTGAAGGTTGAAAACTACAAATCTCCTAGAACAATCTGAACTGGTCTAAAATCTGCATATATTGAGACTTTATAAAGCAAATATCTGACCAACAACCAACTTCAGCATTTCCTGCATGATGTTACGGCCCACAATAAAAATCTGAACGTATTATTATGGTATTACATATTACGACAGAGCACATCACTGCTGCAGCTGAAGATGTTGCCCGGCTGTGAGGTGCTGTGTCTGTAGTCTGTGAAGGAGCACGCTGTTCTTCCACAAATACTGTTGGCTCAGCATGAGTAAGTGTTAAACTAACTCCAAGCTGTGGGAGTGTGTTAGGCATAGTGAGAGGCACTGATACAGGCCATGATGTAAGTCTGGTTATGCTGTTTATTGAGGTGGATGGCATGATGACTGTATGCACCATTTTTGATATGAATGAACTAGAGAAAATGAATGCGCAGTAACTTCCAAAACTATTTACACCTCTTTACTTTTACATTCTATCATGCTATGACCAAGAACTTTCATAAAATGTGTTTGATTTTATCTGAGTAATCAACAGAAAGTAGTAGTGCATTGTGAAGTGGGAGGAAATAGTTAAGTTATTTTAAAATAGTCTAAAAATGACATTATAAGTAGTAGTGTGCACTTGTATTCAGTCTTCTTAAGTCTGATGCCCTCCAGTGCAACAAATTATCTTCAGAAATTCTGCCAGCAGAACAAAAACACAAAATATGAAGCTATAGCTACAACAGCAAATTCACGTTAGAATGGTCCAGTCAAAGCCCAGATTTAAGTCTAATTGATTCTACACCAAGAATTGGAAATTTCTGTTTACAGATGCTCTGTCAAAGTTATGTGTGCCTTTGTCTTAATCAATCACATAAAATTGCAGAAATGAGAAAAAGTTGACTAGTTTTTGAAGGCACTGAAACATATCAGCCTTTTAATGTTTTGGTGTCTCAACCTCAGGATTCTGACAGTGAATAGACGAGCTTTGTTATTGTGTTATGGCGATGCCTCACCGGCGAGGAGAGCACTTTGGTGTCCAGCAGGTGAGTACAGACGTCCTGGACGGGAGAGATTTCCAGGAGGCGAGCAGCAGCAAGGATGTCAGCCACGCTGCTGTGACTGACCGTCAACGTCGCTGTGTAGGCAAAGTCCAGCAAAGCTCCCAGAGCCTCTGCTGCCACAAAGTCGATGTTGTAGATGTTCTGCTGGTCGGCGGCGGCCCCTGAAGTGAAGAGCTTGTGGAAGTAAGAGCTGCAGGACGCAAGGATGGAGCGGTGGGCCGGAAACTCCCGGTCCTGGGTGACTAAGAGCACATCGCAAAGGAGCCCACTGAGCCGCTGCTTGTTCAGGCCGCCCAGGACGTCCGCGCTGTGTTCGGGGAAAGGGATCCCCACGGGACCCTCCTCCGCCTCCCCTGCTCCTCCTCGTCTCCCCCCGCCCACAGTGCTTGTTATACCCCGGAGCCGCCTTCCTCCTCTCCCCCCGGCCCCTGACGACATCTTCCACCAGCCTGCCGCCGAGCCGCCAAGCACAGCCCCCACCCGTGTATCCGTCCTGCCGTCTGTCTGTCTGCCTATCTGAAAGCAGAAGACACAGATTACTGATTAGTTTTTTTTGTGGACAGAAAAGTGAGAGGAATATTGATTGACTGAGAGAGAAATCTGCAACATGAGCACTAGCCGCAGCAACACATTTTTAACATGCTATAAAATTTAAGAACAGGGAAAGTGAATCTTACTAAGTAAGTAACTCTATTTAGATCGAACCTTTTCAAGGTAAAGATTTGTATTCACAAATTTCAGCAAAAGCAAATTTAAAAAGATAAGTTTTTAGTGGGCCGGTGGTTGAACCAAATACCAACATGCTTATCCTTTCAGTCAAAAAATCTGTTCCTTTTATATGTTTTGCCTATTATTCTCTTAGAACCTTCAATATGGTGTAACAGCAAAAAAAGCAGATTTATTAATTAGAGATGCAGAAATCAGGCTACACCTGTACCTGTGGCTACAACAACCGAAACAGGATAAAAGTGCTGCAGGCCATTGGTTTGATTTCAACACAAACTTTAAGAATTACAAAATTCAAAAACAAAAACGGCAAAAATAATGCTGTTAGTTTTTCAGACCAAAGATGTTTTTAGCCTTGATACTTTTTAATAAATAGAAAAAAATAAATACTTAAATGTATTTATTTTTTGCTAATTACAATCAAACGATTAACTGGTGCATCACTATTAGTAAGTTAGTCAAAATCTTACTTTCTTATGACAACACATCCCTCCCCCACAAAGTTTCCAAGCACTAAAAGTCATACTTTTAAATTTATTTATTTATTTGGGGCATTTTTAAGCTGCTAAGTCCCGAATCCAACTCTTGAAGTCTGCTAAAGTTAAACTCTCGTCTCCATCTGATTCGAATTTGGACTTCAGTGTGAAAATTTCACATTTCGTCCCATGCAGCGTTGAGACAGTGTCTTGTTCCTCACAACAGCTCCCAATGTATTTTGAGACTGATAAGAAAAAAAACAAAAAACTAAGAAACAGGTGTAGATACAGACTGATGGCAAAACAAACGGCTATATGCAAGACATTAGTTTCCTGTAGTGAATAAATTGTCGTCACCAGAGCTGAATCGTGTTGGTCAGCAGTTTTCTTTGCATAAATACAATGAGTGGGAGAATAAAAAAAGATATTTATGTATTTCACGCGTGCAGGTGGCCAGGTGCCTGTTTCCTTGTATATATGAATACATCCACGGGTGTGTGCACGCACCCGTGCAAGAAATCAAGCAAGAGGTCGTGGAGGACAGATAAGCAGAGGGCTGAGGGGATCAGAGTGCATGCTGGGAGCTGGGCTGTGCAGCCTATGCTCACTCTGTGACAGTTGAGAGCGAGGAAGGAAAGCGAGGGAAGTGGAGGAACAAGAAGGGAGAGGAGAGTGGAGGGATGTAGAGAAGGCTGCGAGGGCAGACCCTGTGGAAAAAAACTCCACAGGAGGAGGAAGAGAATGTACGACAAGTTGCAAAGGAACAGCATTAAAAAGGGAGGTTGTCAATCCGGTCTGAGCTAGTTACCCCACCCTGCGCTGCGTGCCAAGTTTCGGAAAAGGCCTGTCCCCTCGCTCACGTGTGTTTGTGTGCGTGTGTGGGGTGGGAATTAAAATGATTGACTGAAGCTTAGGCGGAGGGGCGGGGTGGGTGGTGGAGGGGTTTCGGCAGAGCGGGCCATCCTCGATTTCTCAGTCACACGAGTGAATACAGTAACATCAATAACACACGGAAATCACACATTATACAAGCACACACAGGACATCCACCTCCCCTCCAACCCCCCTTCACCTCCTCTTCACCATCTGCCAGGCAGACCCCGTAGGGGGGCAAGGGGGGCGGTGGTTGCATTAAATGCGTTGCTCTCTACACGCTTCAAATTACAAGATTACTTCCGATCAATCCTGCTGGTATGTTTGTTTGCTACACCCCACTCCCAAACCTGCCTAACCTGGCTGCCCCTCCTCTTTTAATAGAGTTCACCTTTTTTCTTTGCCTCTGTCCTCTCCTCTCCTCTGCTACGCTTTGTTTTATCTTCTCTAAAGAAATACCTATCTGTGTCCACACCTGTGATGTGCAGATAGGTCTTGGATAGATTTATCTGTCCCTCTGCACCGAGGAACCCGTAAGAGATTAAGATGTTTCTTTCACCCTCTCATCAATAATTAAATGGGTCAAAGAGTGGTCGATTCAGCCAAATGTTATAATGGACATTTAGATAAAAAGCTGCAAGTTCAAATGATAAATATAATGACGTTTGCAATGGTTTGCGAAGCATGATTACCCAGGAAGACACCAACTGGCTCCAAAGCATGGGTTGAATTCCAGCATCCAGGTAAACCAACATTTGGTTTCCAAACCAGTGAACTGTTATGTCATATAGTTCCTATGGTTTAAAGCCCTTTTAATGACAGTCGGAGTAGGTGGAGTTTTCTCTGGTTGTATGGAGTTTAGCTATAGGTGGCCCTAGAAACAATTTGATATTCCAGAGTTACTCCAGAAACCAAAGATCAGAGCAAGGAATGGGAAATGATCAAAATGTTTATCAATACAATATGAAAAAAATCAAGAAAGAAACAGATGTAGTTGTAATGCTGTGTCAACAATTAACTCTAATTAATGGTGTTAATTGTCATGATTGTGATTGCTACCATTCCTGTACAAGTTACTTTTCTACTATTGGTTTCAGGAGAGCGCATTAAACACACGTTCCACGTTAAAATATGACTGAATGCAATAATTACAGTATTTACAGTTTATCTGCACTACTCAATGTATTTGACAATGTGGAAAATACAAAATTAGTAGTTTTACTTTGTCGGGCTATGAGTGAATGGAGTTATATGGATTTAAAGCTAAAAAGAATACAATACGCTACTTAAGAAACACCATAAAATATTATAACATTTTATATTCACATCAACCATCCCTAAGTAAAAAACTAAAAAGGGTTAATTTTCTTCAAAAAAGTACATTTACTTAAAAAGTAGCAAAATCAAAGTATCAGACATTAAATTATTATACCTGTTATATAAACTATTTATTTTGACAGTAATAGGAATAGTTATTGCCTTTTGGTCTTCAGAACATTTTTATTTAAACGTTCTGCGTTAACTCCTTGAAACAGTAAAACAGGGGTGTTTTAAATCAAGGTTATCGTACCATGAGAATGTCATAATGGCCCTTGCTTATTGGAAACATGCTTTCTCCATGGATCTCTTCAATCCTGTTTTTGTGGGCGGCTGACCACATAGGGTCTGAGAACACTGCCAGAGACTTTAACAGAGCTCTACTGAAAACAATCTGTCAGCCATGGCAAAAGCAAATTTTATTACCCTATCCCTCATCTGAATATGTTAAGGGAGGGGAGAGAGACAAAGAGAAATGACACGGGAGGCAAAGAGAGCAGAGTGAAGGGAAGGAAAAGCGAGAGAAAGGGCATCCACATGGCTACCGGTCGTGTCCTTCGCAGGTGGAAACAGATCTCTGCGAGCCCCGTCCAGAGCCGAGTCAACCTGCTTTTCTCTAAAGCACCTGCACTGAACCGGGCTTTGCTGCAAGCCTGCAAATGAGGCTACTGTGTCCCCCATACATCCACAGTTGACCCTGGGTCATGGCTTTGTGAGGTAAAGACGTTGAGCTTGAGGAGGAGATAAAACACACACTTGCACGAACATGCGCACAAACACAAAACTTGATTCAGCGCCAATGGAGCGCAGAGGGACTGCTCTGCATGCAGGAGCAACCTGTCCCTGAATAAACCTGCACAGAACACCGAGAAAGAGGAAACATGGAGCCACAAACCTGATCCTGACACCTCCTCATGGCTTGAAACATTCCTTATCACTAATTCATGCCTGTGGGTGACAAGGCCAGCAATCTAGCACAAAGCGGCACCGCAGCTGTCCGTGTACTTCGTGTTCCACCTTCAGGGAAGGGCCCCTCTCTTTGGCGCTTGGGCCACAAGCGCCCAGGCCTGCTTTGCAAGTCAAACCACCGTCTCAACGCGCAGAGCCAACCCATCCCATCTCCACCCTCACCTCATTCAACTCATCCGCAACATCTCTTCGCCCCCTCCCATATATCTGTACAACAGTGTTTTGTAAGAGGAGTTTCTGTTTTTGCTGGGGGCGGGGGGTTCTTTCTGCAGTTGACCGAACATGGCGTGTGTCAACATCTGCACGGAGACAGTTGGAGCCAATTTGCTTGTCACTGTCTTAGACAGACGCCTGCCTGATATCGAGGTGTGACGGGAGTTAGCAGGAATGGTTCTTATTTAGGCTGACATGGTTCATGTTGTGGAGCGTCTCAAAAATTTCCACCCTGAAAGTTTCTCTGACTTTGGCAGACACATACCAGTCATTCCTAGATACTAGTGAACAAACTGTTAACCGTGCGCAACCCCAGATGTTTCTCAGATAAGGGAAGACATAGACTACAGAGTCATTTTAAAAATGCACAACAACCAAAACAGTAGCCCCCATAAAAACACAGCTTGGTCTGAAATGCAAATGATCTCTCCCCTGTCTCTCCTTTAACTTTCTATTTCCTCAAATTTGAGAGTTTGAAAATTTTACTGTTGGGTAATACAAATTTGCACACTTCAAAAATACAGAAACATACAAGAGAACAAGTAAAATAGGCACATTCCAGTATGATATTCTCATGGCATGAAACAATTGGTAAAAACACAACACTATTAGAGTTATTACAAATTCCTAACAAAAATGAATAGCAGGATATGACTGACCTCATTTAAAACAGAAAAGCAAAAACTGCTGCTACTGACACTAAAATAACATGTTGAAGAGTTACCCTCATCATGACGTTATCTACAATACTTATTTCTTGTCATTTCATTTTGACACATAAACTTAGGTGACTAAACTATGACTAATTTGCAAAAGTTTTATCCTTTGGACAAACATATTCTACCTCGTTGTTGCTCTGCTCTTAAAAGAGTAATACTTAAAGCATAACAAGTCCACCTTGTGAGTTATTTGGGTCACTTACAATAAATACATGCTTCTGATAGCTTGCCGACTACAACATTACCAAAAAGAGTGTGATTGTCCGAAACCAGAAATATTTGTGAGCTGCTGAATATGTTTGTATTGTAAGCAACAGGAGAAATTCACAATAATAACTTTCTTTCAATAAGCTGCAGCAACATGTGGGGGAGGGGAGACACAGGAGTTGTAATGCTCTGTGCTTCACGCTGTCTGCGAAAACTCATCACTCTGGCACATTTGCATCTGATTAAAATGTAAGAAATTTATGATTTAAAAAATTGCACATTTGATAGCATAATCCTTTTAAACCTTGACATACATTGAGTTTCAGATAATGAAAATAATTCACAAGTTCTGCACATTTGTACAACAGGATCTTCTCACTCAGATCTAGAAGGCTCCACTCTGAACCAAGTGGACAAGCGAACATGACAGGGCTTCGGGGGGTTAGGAAAAGTGGATTTTGAGTAACTGCCACTGCTCAGTGACTCATTGTTGGCCAAAGTGGAAGGAAACCTCACTGGCCGTGCTGGGAGCAAAGCAGGAAGTAGGCTAGTGACTGATAAAACCTAAAGTTGTATGGGCTGGTCGAGGCCTGGCGGCTTTCACTAGAAACTAACCAGGAAGTGCTGCCAAAACACGGAGCCAGTGAGAAGCTGGTGGGCGAGACCGGGCATTAAACTCACAAGATCGCTCATAACTTGAGAGCAAACGGAGGCCCAGGAATCTGGCTCAGATGTCAATGATAAACTCGGGATGAATTACTGTTGGACCTGGTATAACCTGCTACAGTAAAAGAAAAGGTAACCACCCTGAAGACAGGGGAGTGGGGGTGGTTGGGCAACTGCACAGGTGTCACGTTGGGTAGTTGAAAATGACTTTCAAACCCTCTTAAAGCAACAAACTTTTTAACATAAAAAACTAAAAGATTGTTTTTTTCCTCTCAATTTTCCTTTGTATTCAAAGAAGACAAAGCCATAGTAATTCAGTTTAAGGTACTTTAACATATTCTGGGGTTTTTTTTCAAACAATGAGGGATAATAAGCAGTTAAAATCTTACCAGCAGGAGATAATTTAAATGGCATCTTTATTTAGTATAAATAATTATTGTTATTATTTGGACTTAGCCCAAGAGGAACCAAAGGAACTTTTTTGAATTAGAGTTTTTCACAAAGAAGCACATGATTATTTATGGAGGACATGGAAGTTGGAGGCAGTGCAGCATTGGTGATCTTTCTGTGTGAAAGGTTAACCATATAAGTAAAGCAGTGTACAAATCAACAGAACAGTATTGAGTTAAACTGTCATAACATATTTGCATTTTACACCACTTTTATATCAGACAATTACTCTGACTGGAAACACTTTACATCTAACGTGCTCAGTAAATGTTTTACACAGGAAGATTATGGGTGATGTTGTGCCTCCGACCTCCATTCTCCGTGTAAATAATCATCAGCTTCTGTGTATAAAACCACTCAACACAAAAGTTACTTAAAGGTTCATAAAACTGCATTTAAACAAACCACTCTGGCTTTTTGAGACTGAAGTTGTTTTGGGAATGCAAAGTCCACTTTGGTCTTGGCCTCTCTTGGCTAGCACTCAGATTCCACCTAATCAACAACTAAACTGTATTTATGTTAAATGAAGTTGCAAAATGAGTTGAAAACTACAGGTCTAATATCATCCATCCATAAACCTTGAAAGCCACCTCATCTGAGAAACTCTGAATTATTATTATTAAGGAGTACGTCATGCTTTTCATACAGCTTTACACACTAAGACGTCATGAAATGGCATTCGCACCTATTATGCATTTGTAATATAAGATTACAATTACACAAGTCATCAGGTATTACAGTTTTCCCCCCATTTTCTTACCATCTTGTTTAATAAGTTAACATGTTGACAACCTGGTGGTGATACGGAAAGCTCATGTCCAGCAGGTTAACTGGTCAAACAGCAAACACTGGCTGCACCGTGCTGCACATGCTCAGCCTGACAGGGAAAGAGGACTTCCTGTGAGTCTGTGGCAGGCGTGTAACAGAACCCGCTCTGTTATCAGATGACCAGCTCTCCTCTTGCTCTGTCTCCCTGTCCGTACTGTCTGACCCCCTTGCCCCCCACAACCACCCTAGCCCCGCCTCCTTCTTTTCCTCTCATCTGTTGCTCTCATCTCATCATTGCTCCATCTCTGTCTCAGACTGTGCACTGCATAGTATCCACCACATCACCCACTTCCCCTTTCCACTGCTGAGGAGGCAAAGCTGTGCGGACCCACCCGCCTCCCTGTGTCTCGCCATACTTTAATGCAACCCACACATCGTCTTTCTCTTGTTTCACTGTAAACCAAGTAACTACATCAGCAAGCAGACAGTGTCGGACCGGTCACACATCCTTCTAGTCGCTTGGCCTGTATCTATTAACAATAAATCAATAAATGTTTGGGGTTTTCTGTCAATTTTGTAAACACGTCCATCTCCTCCGATTCAATGTATTTTATAATTTATCAATACAATCCTTAACTCGAACACTGTGATAATGTAAGTGAAGCCTTCCCCTTCTTCTTGAAAAACATCTCGAGCCACACTCTCTTGCTCTTAATTTGATCAGGTTGTGTGTTAAACTCTGCACAATAAATGTCCCAGAAGAGAACAGAAGAAGCCCCTTTACTGCCCCTGGTCTTCAGCATAACAACAGAAAAACAACAGAGAGGGGTCTGTCTGTCTAGCCAGGCTGGAAGCTGTGGTATATTAAGCAGCTGACCAGGGGAACCAAACATCATGGAGGGGGGAAGTGAAGCTGCATTCACTAAGCAAGAGGCAAATGAAACAACTCCAACTGTAAATGTGTAAGTCTTTACAAATGTATTTATGTAAAAAAAAAAAAAAAAAAAGAAGCAGCCCGGAAACACTCCTTATAAAACTCTATCTCCTGTATGAGCCATCTTGACACATAGATAAACCTTTACACAAACAATATGACAGCTACATGTATATCGCTGTATACTGCCAGCTTTTTACTCTGAAATAAAGCCTCACACTGCCACGGAGACATCACACAACCTGTCCTCTCGGTCTGCCTGAACCTGCTAGTTTTGGGCCATCGTGGTGCAGGCACAAACATACAGGAATATCAAACTGTATTCAGCCTCACCGCCAAATTGATGGGTGGTGTCTTGGACCTGCCCACAGTCACTGAAGTCCCCTGCAATTCCTCTGGAGTCTATTGTTGGTAACACAGACGCGCATGCACACACACGTGCACGCACGCTCACACATACAAACACATATGGCGTCCTAGTTTAACCTCTTGCTGGAATTCACTAGAAATAACCATGCTCTTCATTCATAGGGCAAGGAACATTCAAAAGACAGTATTTACAATAATTAATCAAGTTTTTTATTTTTTATTTTACCTTAAGCTGAACAAGAAGAAGCGATCAACTTAATTTACACCAGCATTATGAAAGACTTTCCCATAAAATGGGCGTACTGTGCTCGTCAATTACCCTCTCCATGCCCGCACATTTGTAAAAACGGGTTTAACAAGTATGCAAAGCCAAAAAGAAAAAAAAAAGCCTCTGGTTATCGAGGAAGACAGTCAGGGCTGCTGTGAAGTTTCTAAACCACTGGTTTAAAAAAGAAAGCCTTACATGGCGGCAGGGCAGATTACAATCTGGTCTTAACAAGATGCTGGTGAGGATGGGGGAGTTGAGCGGTAAAGAGAGAAGGAACGTCATAAGATTGAGTAGCTGTGAACGACTGAAATCAATCTACAAACGCTTAAGCTCTTTGGGGACGGTTACACAAAGTTGCCGGAGCTTAAGTTTTGTTTTAATATTGCACAGACTCAGCCACGGCAGCCTGCCGTGTCAGGGAGAGGGGATTCAGCCGTCAGGAACTGTGTCACCTATTCTCCGCCTCATTAAGACGAGATGTCACTTAGTTAAGTTTCTAAAACTATTACTCAACACCTGTGCCACAGTAGCTATCAGCCACAGCTCAGCAAAGTATCTGATGGGGCGGTTTCTATAGAATTACTCTGAAAGCCCCTGAAGAAAAAGAAGCAGCAGTGATACAGGATGTGCAAATATTGTCATCTTCTCACTCTTCTAATATTAGCAGTTACTCTACCTAATTAACCACAACTTGACAGATTCAAAACAACACATGTGATGTAGGGTAAAACATCCGAAGGCAATAAAGCAAACTTCAGCAGATAGTCAATGCGGCACCTGACCGGTTTGTCAACCCCTGCTCTGTCTTCAAGTGGGTCAAGAACTCTGAACTCTATCAAGACACTCTGGTATTTACTTTCCCTGCTTGCTTCCCCTCTCCTCTAAATCCCAGCCCAAAGACACCATGTGTGTGTGGATGTCCTCGCAATGCTTACCGAATAGGCAGAAAATATTTCTCGGGACCTCTCTGCCTTCCCCTGCTTTGCCGGCCAGTTCTGCTGTCTGTGTCTCTGGGCAGGGCTAGAGCATTACCAGGCAGGAAACTTGTGAGTGGCCCTAGTCATACAGGCAAGCCCTTGCCTGATCCCACACAGACACCTACCCGCCCCCATCCCATCCACCACCACCCTCTATTTTCAGCCCACAACTCCGCTCCTGCATCCCCTCGCCTCATTGGCTTCGCAGCGGCCAACTCGCCACACCTCCTCGCAGGGATAGGCTGACGGCTGTTCCCTTTCCTTCATGGCCGAGGGCAAGGCACTCTGGGATATAGAGGCAGAAACCCAATGTCACCTGGTATCCACAGCCCCCGCTGCAGACTACGAGTCCCATCTTTCCTCTCTGCTCTCACCACCCCCACTATCTCCAAGCCTTCTCTAACGTAAGCAACCCAGGGCTGAATTATACACTACAGTATGCTGCTAGCAGTCTGCCAGGTATTAAAGTACAGAGCAGCCATCAAACATGGATAGGGCGCTGTGGGAGGAAAAAAACAAAACAAATTTCAGCCCAGGCTGTCAGGGGCAGCACTGAAACATCGGCCGTGTGCTCTTTCATCAGCTCTGCGCTCTTGGGACGGTTCAGACACACTTGAAACTCCTGACCTAAATTGACTTACCCCTCCACTAAACAACCTAATGCCACCCAGACATGCTCTGCAAACACAGCACACCCTGCAATGAGTGTCTCACCCTGTAATGTCCCGAAAAGTTGCTGCCACTGCTTGTAGCCTTTCCAGTATCATTATTATCATTATTTTGCTTCCTCCTTCTCTCGGTTCAGTCGCCTCCCTCCTCCAATGCCTTCTCCTCCTCCTCCTCTAAGTGCTTCCACCTGCCTGAAAAGTTAATGTTTTGATCACATCCTATAAACTTTATCACAAGATTCCCCCAGAGGCAAGTAGCTCTATATAGGACATATTTAAGAGAAAAAAAAAAGAAAAAAAAAAAAGAGGAACCTTGACTAGGGACCGCTGCTGCGACCCACCTCTCCTCTCCGGCCAACCCCCCCACCCTGCACTCCTTTCTGGCCCCCCTCCCTCAGTCCTTCCTCTCTCCTCTCCCTGCTACCAACCCCCCTGAGTTCGACAGGCCCAGGGCAGGCAGAGGAGGGGATGACAGGTCGCCTTCAGCTCACCTGTGATGGCCGTGGTGGTGCTTGTTGTGGGTTAGCTCGGCCCTCTCCTCTCCTCCTCTCCGGAGCTCTCTATCTCCCTCTCACTGTCGCGCAGCTTAAAGCCCCCGTATGCGCTAACCAAGCAGCGGCAGATCAACTCAATTCCCTTCCTGGTTTCTGGAGGGCAAAGAGGTCCCTCCCTTTTCTCTCTCTTTCTCTCACACACACTCACACACACACTCTCTCTCTTAAAGACACAGCATCCCTCGGCGTCCTCACCCCCTCCTCCTCCTGTCAAGATGAAAGTAAGGTGGAAATCTCTTAGTACTGAAAAGCAGACAGTTGTCAAATCATAAACTGAACTGGAGACAGTGCAAATTATTAACCCCTGCCTGCCCACTGCGTTCTTTCTGGCTGTCATTGGCTACAAACCAATGTGGATTGTCTCCGGGGTTAAAACTGAGTTGTTAACTCTTGTCTGTTCTCACCCGCCTCATCCCTCGCTATTCCTTTCCTTTTCTATGCAAGTCGCACCCACCCATCCTATTGCCTGAGGTCATGCTGTCCCACCCCAAAAGCAAGTCTTGGCACATTCCAGCACACACGGCAGGGGCTGCCAGCAGCCCCCTCGATACACACCCTCTGTTCACGTTACCTGCGAAGCTCCAGCAGGTGAGGCCTGTTCCTAAGCTGAGATCTTCCCCACTCGCTGCGGTGAGATCTGAATTCCCATGTGTGCATGCACTTCACATTGCGCCACTTCCAAAATGCCCACCAGCACACCCACTCGATGAGCGCGAGCCAGCCATTGTGCCATGCAGTGGGTTGGAGAGGAAGACGTCGAGTTGCATCAGAGCCACTGCTGGGAGGTAACTGATTATATATAATCTGTTCTATGTAATCAGATTACAAAAGTAATTATGGTTTAACTAGATTACATATGAAAAAATATGTAATTAGGCTAATATTGTCCTGAACAAACTTATTAGATCTGCTATAAATACCATTTTACAACTCACCTGAGCATAATTATGCATACCTGCCATTACAGGGGAAGGTCAGTTTAAATTATAGTAAGTGCTTAGATCAATAATAAGTTATCAAATGAGTTTTCTTCACTTAGGTCTCTCATGGAGATCAGTTTCTTTGTTTACTTTTATGTGCGATCAGGAAGACTTTTTGTGTGGTTAGGTTGCCTCTAACAACTATTGTTTAATAATTTCATTCATTTTTTTAGTTCATTGACTCATCTGAACAGTTAATTTCCTTTCACTACAAAATATTTATTGCATACTGCAAAGTAAAATGTTAGAACATATTTTCCCGCAATTAGGGTAAAAATTAAATGAAGCACTTACAGTATGTATTAGAATAATATACATTGAAACTGACCTGGAAATAAACAAAAAGACATTTTGATTCTTTTTTTTTTTTTACATTTTAATGCACTTTATTCTCTAATTCTAATAGAATCATCTCACTCATAAATTATTGCACTTAACTGTATTTATCATGTATGAGTTTGTTTGGCTTAAATTTTAGTCGTTTAAATATCCACGTTGTCTATTCAGTTAACTGTGACTAAAGCAGAAAATTTATTTTCTTGACTGAATAATGTCTGCACATTAACACACACACACAGGAACATGGCTGATATTGTTTGATTGGACTGATTCTTGTGTCATTTTTTTCGATAAAGACTTATTTAAGAATCTAACGTCATACGGATCATTTAGTGTTTAGTTAAATAATCACAGTGGCTCATCGGCATTGTCTCCTTCTCCTACTTCATCATCATGCTTAGTTAACTTGTCAATGCTTATGTTGCCAATGAAATCTTACAGCACATTCAAACCTCTGATTATCATCACTAAACTTGAAATACTTTCATGCTATCGTTACTTCAGCCTTTCAACATTTGAAAAAAGAAAAAAAAAAAAAAAACCCAAACATTTGAGGCCCGGTTCATTTGACAGCGAAGCTGGCGGGTTTATCCGCCATGCTTGTTTTGAAACTGACCGAGGTCAGACTCGGTCAGCTAATGACTGGTGCCAAACACTCAGGAGAAACAAAGCTAAATTCTAAAAGATGAACTCATTAAAAAGATGTGTCCACTTCATATCGATGTCCACAGATCCTCATAGTCAATGTCATCAATTACATTGACAAGTCGGGACAGCACAAGTAAAAACCTAATAAAGCAAACCACTTCTCCGGCATTAATGAGCAAACTCATTCAATGCGGCAGGTCATGGATTTATAAACATTTACATGTGCTATAAAATGACTTAGCAAGATAGTTTGCAGATTATATGATGCTGTACTCTAGGAACTCTAGTGGCTTTATGGTGTCGACATTTTTTACGTTTGCGTGCCTTTGCACAGCTGCAGTGACACATTGTCTGCCTAGAGGGCACTGTAGAGCATTGTCCCTGCAATGATTGAGCATGTGTGAGCGAGAGGAAAGGGAGGGAAATCAGGAAGAGTGCGGGCAGACAGTTTTACAACAATTTTACCGTTCAGACCAGCATAGGGTGGTCCACTTCACTCCTAGACACCACCCGTCTGATCTGCCTTTCTCATTACTGTGTGAAGGATGCTATTTGTTATTTCTGAGAAAGGAAATTGTCATAAGAACTCACAAGTTAAGCAAAACAATAATATGATTAAGTGTAACATTATGGCCTCCTGGTGAATATTTTGATCCCCCTCTGAAGGAGAAATGTGAAATCTGGCATCTCAATGCAAATCCTTAAGACCTTTAGGTTACAAGGTAAGACTTTTTAATGGATTTATTAAGACTTGTTTGCCCAACTCATCCCACAAATGGCCAATTGGGTTGAGATCTTGGAATTTTGAAGGCCAAATCAACACCTCAAATTCACTTTAACTATTCCTGAAACTTTTTTTTATTGCAGGGTGTTTTATCCTATAGTGAAAGAGACTACAGCTGTCAAGAGATGGCCTGCAGATATGCATCCATGTGCAAGACAAATTATGATGCTCTGTGTAGTGATACCTGTCTCTCAGAACCAGCTTCCACCTCTTCAGTAACTTGGCTGCCAGTAGCTTGTCTGCTGGATAAGAGGCACATAATCTAAATTGCTTGGGGTCTACAGTAAGGTTTCTACAGTCAGTGATGATTTGTGGAACCATATCACCTGCTGGTGTTGGTGTGTTTTATCAAGTCCCAAAATCAACCCAGCTGTCTACCAGGATATTTTAAAGCATGTCACCCTTCTCTCCCCTCGTGAAGATGCTGAAAAAAAGTCCCAGCTGGACCTAGAACCTGCTCACACTGCCAAAAGTACCAAAACTGGTTTACTGACCATCATACCAGAACTATGCTTGGTTGTCCAGGAAATTGTCTTGACCTTAACACACAGGTCTCAAACTCCAGTCCTTGGGGGCCTCTGTCCTGCAGTTTTTAGATGTGCCACAGGTACAAAACACTGGAATGAAATGGCTTAATTACCTCCTCCTTGTCCAGAGCCGTAATGACCTAATTATTCTGTTCAGGTGTGGTGCAGCAGAGGCTCATCTAAAAGTCGCAGGACTGCGGCCCTCGAGGACTGGAGTTTGAAACCTCTGCCTTAACACCTACGGGTGACCGTACTGGGCTTTGTCAAGATGAGGATGAGGGAACACCCGAACTAATAACGCAGACAAGCTGAAGGACACTAATAATGCAACCTGGGGCTCTATAATACCTCAGCAGGTCCAGCTGCACACAACTGAGCCTTGACCAAGTAGACTAAACTGTATAGTAGCACTTTGACATACTATTCCACATTTCTGGAATTACCTTATTTTCATCTTTTACTAAAGTAAAAGGTGATGTAATGGAAAGATAATGAGTGTTATTCAGTTCTGCTGACACAGTGGTTTTAATGTTACGCCTGATCACTGTATGACTGGGATTGTGAACCTTTAGGGAACACTTATTTCCTAACAACGCTCATTTTTACAGCTCTGGATTTCAGCACTGGGTCTGGTAGACATCTGTTTGCCCAAATCAGACAACACACTAGATCAAGTGAAAGATAACGCCTCATTTTCGTAGCTATTAACAACGCCATAATTAATGTTAGCTTTATTGGATTCCACTTGAGTAAATCTGGTGTTATCAGTAATTTCCAGGTTTCGTTAAGTGTTCCTTGGTAAGGTTCTAGGTTTCTCTGTAGCTTCTTTATGCAGTTTATCATCGTTAAATAAAACCACCCGAACCAGAGAGACGCAGTGTTGCCAGTCCTGTTGGTATAATTGGTTTTCACTGAAAACTATAGCGCTCTTTGCAAGTCCAAGCTTTTCAGACGCAAAATGTAAGTTTGGCACGGTCATATAAAAGCTCATTGAAGGTGGAAATGCAGTTGAGTTTATGCCAAATAAATAAATAAAAAAGAAATTCTGGGAAATAAAAAAAAAGGGAATACTTACCGTTTCAAAAAACCCAGCACCATTTTCACCCTGCACGCTTGTTATGTCTCCCAAATTAACCAAAAGGTTTTGGGGTTTTTTCAAAGTTAAGCTAGTTCTTGGGAACATTCTGTCGCTGTGGTTACGCGCAAATGGTCGGAAGTTAAGTACGCTCACATATCTACTGGCTATCCAGACATGCTATATATATATATACATATATTTTTGGTTTGGTAGAAATTAAAAGTTCTACTTTTCAATCGAGTCTTTAAAACACAAACGTTCAGAGTAACTCAGCTTGACGCGCCTGCTGCCAGGGCCGTAGCACAGATTTACAAAGACTCGGGCAAGCCTCTGATAATCTCGACAAGACACCAAAACAACAAATTGACCAAATAATTAATATTAGGGCTTCATAATGAGCCCTAATTCACATTTATTAGTCTTAGCTATCATACTCACTATACAACAAATTTCACACTATAGATATGATCTAATAAACTATAACACAAATAGCTAATTTATCTCTTCAGCAGCCAAAATAGTTTTCAAATAACCTTAATATTAATAAGGCTGTAACTTATACTTCATTAAATCTGTATTTTAATATAAAATTTTCATCTTTTGACTTTTTCTCATCGAATGTTTCAGTAGGTTCTTTTATTCTTTTTATTTTTAATATTAATGCCTTAAATGATCATAATTCAGAATTTGTTTTAAAGTTAATGTTTTATCTTTATACTCTTAAAAGATACTACAGCTGATTTGCATTTTACAACTTTTGTTTTCAATTGTTTATTTCCATTTCTGGTGTCTTATTTTGAATGTTTACTTGGTTTTACATTTTATTCTAATCGATTAGTAATATTTACATTACTAATTATTTACATTACATTATGGGCTAACAAAACAACACCATCTTGACCCTGAAGCCACCACAACAAACACATTTTATAATGCTCAATTATTTGACTAAAGACAAGCATATGCATTTACATTCACAAATAAGTTTTATTTAATTTTTTTTATACATTATAACCATTTCCAACACATTTTTATATTATAATAAAATGACTCTTCTTGTCATTTACATAAAATCAAAAATTTGTATATTAAGACTGCAAAATAGTACTCATGTAATTTTTGTTGATAGCTTTGTACACATACAGGTGAATATGCATCCATTTACTTTTGAAGGATGCACATTTCGGAGGGGGGAGAGAGGGGTAGAAAGGGCAGCCATAAGCAGAGAGAGAATACAAGAGCTCTAGCAAGACAGCGGGCTAGCAGGTAACACCACCAAGTGACCAAAACTGACCTGGGTTAAAATCTCGAGTCAGACCCCTTGTATCCTTCAACAGATCTCACGATAAACTGCGAGGCTGCGTTTGTGCCGTTTTTAAACCAAAGTTGCAAGAAAAGAAAAAAAAAGTGTGTGTTTAAGTAGCATTTTAACCCAAGTCTTTTCCACAAGCAAGGCTTTAAATAAGTCTTGTCCCAAGTTGAAACTTGGAGCGTCACATGGAGCAGTACAGTTGAAAATTAACCAAACACACTTTGGGTAGAAGGTATTCAATAAAGACGAAAAAAGAAAACAAAAAGATCATTCATTGCGATTGAAAACTTGCACCATCATAGCAGAAACTGAGGCTTGATTAAAGACGTCAGCTCATCCCTGTCATGATCTTAAGCACACACACAGTCATTAGAAAGATAAACCATGCTATATCAACTCATGAAAACACCTTTGTCCTAATTTTTGTAATGTCTACATAGACATCCTGGCAAATACCAAGCTTCCGGAGCTTCCCTTGTGAGACGTACAAGAGGTGTAAAAGAAATATGAATGGAGAAAAAAAACAACCAAAAACTCCACACTGTTGGAGTGTAAATTATTGAAAGGAAATGAGATTACCTAATTACACTGATTTACTGCTCAAGAATTTAAAGACAACCAGCCACTGAAGCAAAAGAAGTAGTCATGAGTACCCTCTTTGGTTTGGGAAAGTGTTCACAAAATGATCCTTTAAAAGATCGCTTGAATGCCAAAAAGTGAAAATGACTCCCATGGGTGCCCGTTTTGCTCTCTTATTGATTATTAAACTGGAGGTGATTGCAAGATCTGAAAGGAAATAACCACTAGTAACTAAATGTGGGGGTGCAACCCTAATTGAGGCATTTTCCCATCAATTAGCAAATATAAAGTCTGCAAGATGATTGCAGGTTATATTTCCTTTAAACTTTCAGTACGACACGTTTCCTTCTTTTACAGCAGGTTAATAAAATACAGCCCCACAAGCCACCATAGAAAAGATTAATACAGAATATTGAACAATACAAAAGAAGTTTGTTACTGGGAAATCTGATGACACTACGGCAGCCCTTCAGTGCTTTACATCCTCTGCAGCGGTGTGAAAACGTGAACTGAGGCTGATCTCGACACCGCCATGGTGAAGCTGTGATCTTACAGTACAATAATGACTCAATAGGCTCTGCTGCTGTTGACGAAATAAACAAAGGGAAGCTACAAATATTTTAGCCAAGAGCAAGATGGCCAAAAAGAAGAAAAGTGCCAGCATGTGTGGTGGATTGTGTACATGAATGCAGAGAGACCCCAGAAATGTGTCAGATCAGGGACAGACAAGGTTTTTTTTTTTCTTTTGTGTGGAGGTTGCTTGATCACTCGGTGGTGCGAGTGGGAGTACTGGGCTGGTGGAGGTTCATGGTTTTGCACAACCATCCGGCAAAGTCCACTTCCTCCACTTCCGATCGCTTGATAAACGTGTGATTCTGAAAGCAAAGAGAAACTTTGGTTTGCAACATTTACTCTTACCCAGAGATCAAAAAGAACAGGTTAGCAAAGATTGCGTACGCACCATCAACATCTTCAGGTCTGCCCTCTCGGCTGGGTTTTTAATCAAGCTGCAGATACAAAAGAATGTTGACATTTATAAATGTTCATGTTTTGCACCAAAATTCCCCATAACCATTGAACCCTTTCACATTTTCCTCCCATGACAACCACAAACGTTGTATTTTATTGCGATTTTATTGCGGTCTATTTCTACTAAGAAATAGACCAACAAAGTTGTACATAATTGTGAAGTTGACACTAAATGATAAGCAGGTCAGAAAACCATGGTAACTGTAAGAACTGCAGAAATCTACAGGTGGACCAATCTGTTGGCAGAACAATACTTATTCATATTACATATCTATCCTTGGATGGAGCTAACTACACAATCATCTTAGAAAAAAAAACCCTGTTAGTAGCTGTAAATTACTCTAGACTGATAAGATTGTTCACTTTCAAACAGGATTAGTCCAGACATACAGCCAGATCCACAATGGAATGACTTAGGTCAACTTGTGTGTGTAATGTGGAATGGTTTAGGTCAACTGTGCTTGTGCGTTAAAACAACCAAGTCAAATTCCAGACATAAATCTACTTGACAATCTGTGGCAAGACCTCAAAATTGAAGTTTCTGGCTGTAATGTGACAAAAATATGAATAATTGTAAGGCATACAACAACTTTTACAAGGCACCACATCGCCAGACTATCTACGTAATGCAACATTTTCAGTCACCATGTGGAAAAATTTAATTAGAAACAAATGACAATTTTCCACCCATACACAAGTGTTCAAATAAATAGTACTCCTCATTCTCTGACACTCACCATTTTGTCACAAAGTCCTGGAAGTCACTGCTGAAGACACCCTGTGGTAGCTTAGGCGGTGGCTGTGGAAAAAAAATCATCATCAGAAGAACAGAATATAATATAGCGGCTAAATTGATCAGTTATTTTTCAGACCTCATTCACAATGTAGTCCAAAAGCTCAAAGATAGCCATGGCAGGTCTACTGTCCATCCCATGTCCTGTGGAGGAAACCAAAATAATGATTATGACCTCTTGGGATTTGTATAAAATCACAATGAGAACTTTAGTTTAAAAACAAAAATATTTGATTTCGTACCGCTCACAGGCCTGCCCGGTGGTCTCGGTCTAGCCATGTTGGAGCGAGGCTCTCCCTCTGCCCCGTCCATGATGGAGCGTCCAAAGATGGCTTCCAGTTCCCTGGCGTCTGGTGGGGGTATAGGGTAGCGGCCGATCGCCAGCTCCACCAGGGACAGGCCCATACTCCACACGTCAGACTGAACCGAGTAGTGGGTGCCCTGCAGTCTCTCCGGCTGTCGAGAAAGGCACAACTACGTCAGAGGGACCAGGTACAGCCAAGATGCCAGGGGAATGCAAGAGGGTTGGGCAAGGGGCTGGGGAAAGGCAGGAAGCGGAGGAGAAGAGAGGGAGGGGGGACGGGGGGGGCTGAGGGGATAGAGAGGCAAGAACGGGTGGGGTGTGATTTGGAAAAGAAGACAAAGAGAGAGGGTTTGGCAGGAAGGGGAAAACAGTTTTACAATGTTTGAGTTGGACGTGTGTCCAAGCTCAGGTGTGTGATGAAAATGACAGCCAAAGGGCAACGACCTGTACCATCCATAATGCTGCTTTGGAACAATTTTGTGCTTGGAAACTCCAAGTACACTGGGACGCTTGACCCCAGGCATCTCAGACTGAGGGGGTAGGAGGACAAGAAAGAGCAAGCACTCGTTCGAGCTTTTTCCTGGGCACAGCCCTCGCCTCTTGGCAAGGGGGGAGTGAGGGGAAGGCAGAGGGCGGGTCTGGCTGAGCAAGAGCCATGTGAGAGGAATGGAGAGGGAAAGTGGGGATAGGGCCAGAGGAAAAAAGGGGTGGGGGCGCAGGCGTGCAGAGCTGACTCACCGACATGTAGGAGCGCGTTCCAACAAAGGAGTTGGCCATGGAATCTATGAGCTGGCCGCTCACACCAAAGTCACACAGCTTGATCTCCCCACGGGAATTGACCAGGATGTTGGAGGGCTTCACGTCTGCGGCAGAAGGGACAGACAAACAAACAAACACATCTACATTACATATTCAGGGTTACGACGAGTGCTGTCCACAATACACCAAAAACAAAATTTTTACGCAAACATGGATTACTGCTTTGTTGTCATATTATACAACACCTTAAAGCTTTTAGACAGTTTTTTTTCCCCCAAAGTACATCGAGTGCCTCGCAAAAGTTTTTATACCCCTCAACTCCTCCCCCTACTTTACTGAGGTTTTGGGTGATAGAGAAGCACAAAGTACAACATACTTGTCAAGTAGAAGGAAAATTACTTTCTGCTTTCAACATTTTCTAAAAACAAAATCTACTCATCTGCTCGGTTACCCAGAAGTAAAGTTTCTGTAAACAATATTACCCTTTAAAAAAAAAAAAAAAAGTGGCTGGGAGAGACCAATGCACCACACTTTTGTCACTCAGTCTTTGGTAGAAAGAGAAAGAAGAAAAAACAAAACGTGGAAATTGAAGTGATCACTCGTTTTAAATTATGTGATTAATTGATTTATTGCCACAGGCTTATCGCAGATTTACTCAACCATGACTGGACTCTTAAATGAGCAATTGTGGTAAGGAGAGCAGAAATCAAGGATGTAGCTAAGGCCTATGATAACTCTAGAAGAGCCACGGAGATCAACAGCTCAGCTAAAGGAAATTGTTAACAGGAACACTATTAGTCTTGCACTCCATAAATCTGTGAGCGTAGCATCAGTGAATGAAATACATAAGAAGTGTTTAAAGTTTGCCACAAGCCATATAAGGAACACAGACGAAAGAAACAGTCGCTAGATGCAACATCTGTAACTGCAGTCAACAGTGCGCCTACAATGTTTTGACTCAGGTCAGGGATGAAATTTAAGGATCATTTACACACGTTTCCTTCCACTTCACAAGTATACACTACTTTGTGTTGGTCTATCACATGATGCCAAATAAAACACATTAAAGTTTTTTTGGTTTTCTTATGCAAGAAGTGGAAAGGTTCATGGAAAGGAGTAGCTGTACATGAGCACACTGGTATTGTGCATAAGCAGTGGTTTCTGATGGAGAGAAAACAAATCAAGTGAAAATCCTCTTGACACACACACACAAAACAAATTAGCAGGTTGGCCAGTTGAGCGGCAGATGGCTCAACCTTCACAACAAACGTCACACAAGCCCAGTTAAAAGTCTACACAGAAATACAGCCTGCAAAATAATGGTGCCTTTTAGCGGAGGGCATGGGACATGTGAGCAATGACTGAGAAAGAGGTGGCATGAAAGAGCAGGAGAACGATGGAGGGAGACAGGCAGGGAGGGTCAACAGGGCGCGTCTGCTCTCTAATCACATCCGAGAGGCTGTAATTACCGCCTGAGCTCATAGACAACTCCATCCTGGAGTACCACCGACCCTGAAGACAGAAGGAAAACTTCACTGCAGTCCTGATGCGCCTCTACCCGTAAACTCATAACAGGACAGCCGTGATTTCTCACTGGTGCAATGTGGAAGCAGCCCTTGTTTTACATCATAAATCTAAATCGATCACAAACTGCTCACATTCCCAGATAAGACTTTATAATGTGGTGGGAGTATTAAATATCTCGGACACATTTAAGCGGCGTGTAAACACTTTTCCTCGTCTGAATCTTTGTCTCTGTCACCAAAATAACAGAGTTAATCGTCTGGATATCAGATTTTTAAAGAAAATCCATCTTAAATCATCAAGAGTGCTAGTTGTGATAACTTCTGTCAACAGATTTAAGTAGGACCGAGTGTTACGAGGAAATGACACCGACCACAGGAACGGGGAGGGAGAAAAAATGGGTGACAAAAGAAAATATGTTCAGGAATCACAACAAATGATTAAAAAGAAGTGGTTTGAGCAAAGACCAAAAACAAGCAGAAACAACAGCAAAAAAGGAAACTCAAGTCAGCTGATGAGTTTTCTTTTGTTTTCCAATTTGTGTGAAGTCTTGCTACATTTGAGTTGTCTCAGTCACAGCTTGGAGCGGGTAAGGGCGTCACCACTGCAAAAACAAAAATCTTACCAAGTATTTTTAGTCTAGTTCCTAGTGCGAAATGGCTTGGTCCACTTGAAATAAGACAAAACTATGACAAAACTTACAACTTTTCAGCATGATGCAGGAGCTTATTCTAAGTCAACAATTCCTTAATTTTGATGAAAAGTACTAATTACATGTGAAATAATGTGCCAGAGAAACAAGACATTTTAACTTGTATAGGCAAAATGTCTTGTTTCTCTGGCAGTCTATTTAGCTTATAACTAGTACTTTTTGATCAATATTACGGAATTATTGGTTTAAAACACGCTCCTGTGTCTTGCTGAAAAGTTACCTATAAGTTAGTTTTGTCTTGTTGCAAGTGTAATAAGATATTTGCACTAGAAACTAGACCAAAAATACTTGATAAGATTTTGTGCTGTTGTAGTTAAACTTGAGTGTGCAAACAGCAAGCTGTTAAAACAGTGGGATTTGCCATTTGTTTTGCAGATAATTATTACCAATACATGCAAATGATGCAGTCCTCTATTTTATGCATGTAAAAAAAATAATAATAATAATAATTGTTCGGTAAGCTTCAACCTTAGTCAGAATCCCGACTTAAAAATCTGTTGTTCTTGGAAGAAAAATGGACAAAGAATCCAACATCTGCCAAAAAACAAGAAAAGGCCTTATCATCTAATGAAGGCAACTTGAGATGACGGATGGAAATGAAGAGGTTTTTAAAAGCTGTGCAGAAGGTTGAATCAACACAGATGCTGAACTGTGTATTACCAGTGATCATGTAAGGAATGCATGTTTCCGACAAATCTAAACAAGCTGGAGGAAGAGTGGACCCAGACAAGCTGGTGTATACAGTTACAATGTTCCAACTGGTCCTGTCTCATGTTGAGGCTCTTCCATGGAAACAAAACCATATCCGTCAGATCATATCTTTAACGATATGATCAACAAATGTTTACTACACAACCGGTGAACGTTCAGAAGCCTCAGTCGTCCAACCTGAAAATCGTGTTTAGAAGACATTGATTTTTTGAGTGTTGTCGTATCTGATTTAAAAATAAATCAAAATTCTTATCACAATAACGATACGATAATTGCCCAACCCTACTTCTTAGTAATCTTTACAGACGTTTGTATCAGAAGCTCTTAAAGTTTTGTGTTGGTTTTTTGACATCATCTGGTTTTCAGGTATCAAGTCTAGACTGGACATTTGATTATATTAGGGACTACTCTTCGTGTAAATAAATAGCTATAAAAACACTTCTTGCAGGGTTACTGCAATTTTCAGTAGATTAATCCTTTTAGTACGATTGCATTTTAAAATTAAATAAACTTACTTGGCAGGTTATCCAAGTAAAAATAATTTTGTTAACTGAACTTGGAGTGTTTTGGCTCAAGACTCAAGTGGATTCCAGCAACTACACACCAATTCCCTCCAACAGTGTGTAGGAAATATACTTTCCCATAAAGAAGGAGGGAAAAAAAACAAAAGGAAAAAAAAGACAGCAGTAGATAAAGTCACAAAAACACTTTGACCATTTATGTTTGTAGTTATGTCAAATGGCAACATAGCTTGAACTGTTCAGACAAAACTGGGAATAAAGCAATTTCTTAAAACAAAGACGAATAAAATGAATGAAATAAGCAATAAAAACAGCATGTTGCACAAATTTTAGCAAGTTACTGAATGTAATTAAAATCTACAGAAAAATCACAGAATAATTGGTCTTCACAGGCTGAAATTCAACGATTAAACATAACACTAAGAATCCGCAGAAACCCTGTTTTGTATACAAATAGCACAGCTAAATAATTATGCATTTCATGCCTTCATCAATTATTTATGTCCTTACAACTGCACATCAAGCATTGTCTCCTGTTTTAGTTGTCGCTCATTGAGCTTCCTCTAACTTTTGCAATGACAAGTATGCTATGGTGCAACAACTTCACTTCTCAAAAAAGAAAGAAGCTTTGAAAGATACTCTGACATTCTGGATTGCTAAGATTTTAAAAGTTAACCAAATCTGCGGCCCAGAAAGCACCATAAGTAAATGACGGTCGGTTTGAGACCAATGCATGCTTAGTAATTGCTGACAGTTTTCTAAATAAAGAAAAATTTGTTATTGTGAAAACAGTCTGATTGTGGCAATCTCTAATCAGTCTTCATAATCAAATGTTGTCATTCTGCTGTTAAACCGAAGGGTGTGTCTTTACCTCTGTGCATGATCTGATGCTTCTCTCGCAGATAAGCTAATCCCCTTAACACCTGTAAGTAAGAGATTAAGCACTATTAAAGCATATATTTGCAACATATTTCTTTTGCAGAGAGAATTAAGATGTCCCGATCTCTTCCCAGATATCCGCTCAGGATCAAGTTCAAGGCTGTTCGGAACGATTTGAGACAGTCTTGGTGAAGAATGTAAAAACGAAAGCAAAGAACCCATCGATCAATTTTAAATTTAGCTCCAAATGATCAAAAAAAAGCATAAAAAATACATTTTAAAAATCTGTGAATAGGTGGGTTCGAGTAATTTTGAGTCACATTCCACAGTAAAATCTGGGAACTGCAAATAGGCGGAATAAACATCCCGCAAAAGTTTTAATTCACTGAATGTTGATGTTCAGTACTGGCAAGTTAAAAACTTAAAAGTATAATGGCCATGCATAAAAATTTGCAAAAGAAAAGGAATCCAAATACAATACATACAGCTATGCTAACTTTTCCCAGGATTTCTTCAGGGATTCTTCTGGCTTCCTTAAGAACCTGGTCCAATGATCCACCATCCTGATGAGAAAACATTTATATTTAGACAAAGTAAAAAAAAATCACTTCTACAGACATGCATGTAAACCTACCTCTGTTTCCCATTAATCAAAAGAATGAACTGATTTAATAAGGGGCATATCTAAATGACCAGTCTGGCTGCCACTAATGATTATTTTAATAATCGATTGTTCTGCTAATTAATTGGATAAAAAAAAGGCACAGTCTGCTAATTTCTCACTTAACCCTTTTTAGTATAATATTAGAAATGCATTACAGCATGCAAATACATTATTAAATTCCTTTTTTAAATAAGAAAAATAATTATATCCCAAAACGCAACAATAGCATTTGATCATTTGTAGCAAAGGATGAATCTGCAGCTAAAAAAAATAATTCTAACATCATGTGATAAGGTCAGTCCTTTCTGCTCAACTTAACATTTAATAATTGGACAGCAACAGGTGCTAGATTTTTTTTAAAATCTTAAATGCAAAATATATATATTTTTTGTACAGTTTTGTTTTATTTATTGCACCGAGTGTATTAATCTTCCAGCAAATAGCCTTGTTTTTAGAGTCTGTATACTCCAGTTAATTAATCAATTACTAAATTAGCTGAAGATTATTTCAATAATAGATTCAACCCAAATAATCCAATTAATGATTTCAGCCCTGGTCTGGTGCTTTTTTTGTTTTAGGAAACACAGATTAGGTCACATTGTTTAGACACATTTAAAGTATATGCAAACTTAAACATGAATTAACTTTGACACATGATCAGCTTTCCGGAGGAACTCAAACTCGCCCTCCAGTGTTTTCTCAACACATTAATCATGTTTTTCTCATAATAATTGGTAATCGTCCAAAGTTTCTAAAATTTACAACTTGACTCGACAGAAGAAAGACTACACTTTTGTTAACCCTGTCTACGTTTATTCACCTCCAGTTTATTTTGCATCAAGAAAATTAACATAAAACCAACAGTGGATCGATTTGTGATTGTGTGAAAACAAAATGGACAAATATTTAAACTGCATAACAGTAACTCCACTTTGTCGTTGACAAGACGACAATATGATACGGAACATTACGCAAAGAGACCAAACTCAATACGGCTTCACTTTGACATGTTGATGAGATTAAAGGCGTTCATTCATTCAACAAGCTCAGGAGACAACTATCAGTAAGAGTCTCTCACCATGTGCTCCATGCAGATGCTGATCTCTCCATCACTGTAAAAAGCTCCGTAGAAGCCCACGATGTAGGGAGAGTTGCACTCATGCAGCACCTGCAGCTCTCGGATGATCTGGTTTCTGATGGCGGGCTTGATTTCCAGGTGAATTAACTGGGGATAGAGAAGTTGAAAGCTTCTGCTGATGTTGAAGTAACAGCCTTTGCTGTTAACAGACTGAGGAGAACTCGACTTAAACTATAACACTATGCAGATTTAACGACCTGAAAAGACACGGATCACTTCTCATACAACTGGAATGCTGTGCCGAAATTAAAAACGCAATAATACACTTTCAAGTTGCTACCAAACGGTTCTGAACTTTTTCTTGGAAATTATACCGACAAGTTAAAACAGCCCACAAGCTTGAGCATGCCAGAGCTGCAGCTTCAGAATCTGAACGAGGGCCGCTGCAGATTCAAATTCAACACTTATTTAAGATCATTGTGATTTAAATTTGTGGCATACATGATTTACAATTAAGCAAAAAAAAAAAAAAACATGCTTAATTCCACTTGTTAGCTTACTTGCCAAATAGCTTCTATTTTACCCAAGTGAGAAAAATACAACTTTAGCAACTAAAGCTGGTGTCTTATATGAACCATTTTAATAATGAAGGAGCTGGTAGTGGATAACTACCAGCAAGTATTTAGCTTGTTTTGATTAATAAAAATCAAAGCTTCCTTTGATTTCTATTGACTTAAATACAAAAGGTTAATTTTAGCAGCAAAACTCTTTCAAACGTTTGCTGGGTAGTTTGAATATCTGAAATAAATCACATTTATTTACTAGAAGTGTTGAGCAAACAGACCTACACATTTGTAGCGCAACTAAATGTGGTCATAGATCTTGCATGGAAAATTTGAGGATTTCAGACTTAAATATTAACACTCAAGATTATTGAAATAAAAAAATAAAAAAAAGTGAGCCTCCACAAACTTCGGTTTATCAATTTAACTTAACCTAGTTTCCAATATTTTATGAAAGTGAGGCACTGTTGGCAAGTAACCAAACTCAGATCTTTTGCATAATTTCCAAATCATTTACTCAGAACAATGCCATTTAAGATTTACGTGGTAGGCTATTCAGCTAAACAGAGTTAAATTCTAAAAGTTATTAGAAATGCTGCTGCACAAAGTTCAGTAGATAACATTTCCATATTCTCATTGACATTTGACCTCAGACCTATTTTTCCTAAGGTTGAACATTCTTTGATTGTGGTAGTAGATTTGAGCCCAACATAAAAATTTTTTTAAAAAAACCCACAAAAAACAAAATGGAGAAAGTGATTATCACTATGTACGTGTCAAAGCAGCTTTATCTGATTCTTATTGAACTCAACTCGAAAACTGTCGAACCATGAAAGAACGAGGAAGAAAAAAATAATAATAAACAGAAAAAAACAACATCTCTGCTTCACCTGATGCAAAAAAAAAAGTAAATTCAGCATTCACCTTTCGAGCCATGACCAAACGAGAAGGTTTGTGTTGGACCTTGTTGACCACTCCTCCGTTTCCAGCCCCCAACTCGCATATTGGGTCAAAATCTTCATCCTTCAGCTCACCAACCTGAGCCTTCTGGGTGAGGAAGGCCTCCAGGCGTTTCCTCTGTTGTTCGTCGAGGTCCAGCTCACCCAGTTTCTTCTGTAAGGCCTCAAGGTTGGCTCTTTGTGGAGAACGTGCAAGCAGGAAGGATAACAGTTCATGCACGAAGTACTATTATAGAGAAAATGCATTTCTTTTAAAGGGAACTGCATGGAAACTGGATTGTTTTACAGCAACTCTGCAATTAAAAACTGGAAAACTCAAAACAAAAACATGATTCCACAATTTATCTATATAGCAGCATAAATTTAGGTGATTTTACATTGCTACCCCAATACAAATGAATCAAGCATCAACAGAAATGTAGAAAAGTGTCATATAATAAGAGGAGTAAGTAGCATTTGCTCGCCATCAGAGTTGATTTAAACTTAACATAAATGTACTTACTCAGATGCAGCATCGATGGTGTTTGAGGTGGCCTGTCCCTCCCCAATGGGCGTAATGTTCAGTGGAACGGGTCTTCTTTTAGGAGCCATTTCTATTTTAACTAAACTAAACGACGTTCTCAGTAAAATACTATAATGCAACGAGGCCGGCAGCGGCTGATCTAAACTTGCCCCTAATCAGAGATCTACCTGGGGGGGGGAAGCAACAGGATTCGCTCTAAGTGGCTAGTGACTTGGCTAGTTAACGTTAGCAGAGTTAATGCACTTTTCGGAGCATGTCAGTTCGCTAAATTGGTAAACCGTGTCATACCGATATGCCCTTCAAAGGTCGGCTGGTTTTCGGTCTCATCTATAGGTTTGAAATGCGACAGGTTTGTTTTCTTCGGCTTCTTGTCTATAATCTACCTGCTGCTATTAGCCATTAGCCACCTAGCCGCTACTAGCTAGCACCAGTTCCAGTCAAAATCGTGCTCCGCGTCTGTGAGCCGAAATGAGCAGCAGTCCTCCTCTCTGAGCTTCCGTCCAACCACAGTAGGAGACGGACACCCCGGGGTCTCCGGCAGTACTCCCTCGGTGTTTAAACTCGGGGGTGCGGGGCTCTGAAACGTACAGTTGCTCAACGCGCTGACCGCTGGTGCCTCAATACAGGAAGCAGCAGCAGTGAGTCGCCTGCAGCATCAGACCTCGGCGTGTTTGAGACACCCACTGGGAGAGTCCCGCATAAATAGCGCGAACATCCTGTCAGACAAGTTCAAAGAACATGCGAGAAACCCCCCCCCGTGGTAGATTTGGACGGACGTGTGCAGCTTTTGACGCTCACGATCAACTGATTGAACAATCTACAAACCACGTTCACTCGTTTCTGTGCTTTCTAAAGCGTTTAATGTAGTGGTTGTGTGTCGCTCGTGAACGAGCCGATTCGAAATGCCAGCTCCTTTGCTTGAACGATGAAAGCCAGTTCTTTCGTGCCAGCTCTTTTTCTAAAGAGCGACATGACTTCTCCTTACCGTCCAAATGTCAAACAAATAAACATACACATAAAAACATAAAACTTGACTGCCGGGTCAAATTGACCCGAGCAGTATCTATGTATAAAGTAGACGCAGGGAGGGGGAGGGGGGTTGCAAATGTGAAAATATAAATTTTCAATTTATATGTAGAGTGCACTTATTAAGACAAATAGAAAAAGTTTCATGAAATATTTTTTTTTCCAACTATTTAAAAAAAACAACTTTAAAACGGGTCAATTTGACCCGCAACATAACAAGAGGGTTAAGTCAGTCCAGAAGCAGGGACTGTACAAAATTAGGTAATTCTGAATCATCTAAAAGACCAAGACATGCACATACCATAATTAAATCACTGCACTTAGTTATGACAAGTGGTATTCACTTATAAGGATTTACAAATGTAATATCACATAAGCTGAGTAAAAACAAAATGCTGTTTTAAAATTACTTAATTCATTAGGGGAACACAGTTATTCTAAAAATATGGATAACCATATCCATAAAAATATGGATAACCATATTTTTGCTGCAAAAAAGGGCAAAAATAGGATGTGTTTCAGCAATATGCTGTCAGCTTGTTACAGATCTCAGACAAACAATGCATCTATAGAGATTAAAGGGCATCTAGACCAATCAAAAGCTTTTAAACCAACCTGCTCCCTTAAACCTAGTAACTGGTTATGGCGCTCTTTGTGGCAACAACTTCCATCAACCATGTACAATGACTGGACATGAGCTTTCACAACACCATGGATGAATTCTTGGCCCACTTCTCTTTGTAGAGGAGGGGTTTCAAGCATTATGTTTAAGGTACACCCACAGGCTCTCCAAAACATTTTCTTTTTTGTGTGTGTTTTTCCTGCCATTTAAATGGCTATTGGATCACTGCCCTGCTGCATAACACAAATGGGCTTGAGTTTAAGGTCAGACGTTGATGTTTGTGCAATCATTTCCTTTAGCATTTTCTGCCAGATAACAGAATTCAAGGCTTCAAGTCACCCAAGGCCTTATCCAGTGAAACAGCCACAGAGGTTATAATGTTCTTTAAATACTACTAGTCATAAAACAGATGCAGACAAATAGTTTTGCTTTGGTCTCATCTGTCCACTGAAGAAGGATCACCAAATATGTTTTTGTGTGCGTTTAGGAACCATGAGACGGGCCTTGGTGTTCTTGATGGTTAGCAGTGGTTTTGGTCTGGGATCTCCCCCATGGAGTCTCTTACTGTTGAATTGTGAACCTCACCTTAATGGAGGAAAGTGAGGCCTGCAGCTCTTTAGATGTTGTTCTGTGTTCCACTGTGGCCTTTCTGGATGAGCCACTGGTAGAGGAACCAAGGTCCCAGCTAGATATTTTGATAGCTATTTTAACAAGCAAGTTGTTCTTTTGGACAAACGCGATTTTGGTCAAATGTTCTAATCTAAAAGTTTTACTGAATCCGAGGCACAAACAGTAATTTTCAACATCACGTAGGACAGTCTGAAAAAAAGCACCTAACGATGGCTCGTTAGTGGCATGACACAAAGTAGTCGGATTGCGGAAAGGAGCCGGAATTCCCATCACTTAGTTGGAACAGTTAAGGCACACTACTGCCACCCCGTGGCAACAACAGGAAATTAAGTATTTACATTGAAACTTAATTGACAATGTTAAATGTAAAACTAAAAATTTAGGTGTTTATTTTTTTTTAAACATTGGTCTTCTGGAAAGTATAAATGCCAAAAGATGTAATGTTGAACACCTTTCCCTTTCAGACTAATCTAATAAATACATTCAGGCTGTCTTGCAAAGCATTTTTTTTCTTATTAAAAAGCCTATTGCATATAAGGTTACGTACACAATATAGCGTTATAATGGAGCCTAACATAGAAGAAAGGACAAGTTAGTACATTACTGCTGACTATATAAACTCCTTTGGACCTTTGATGGCACTTTTTAAATTTCGTTGTTCTTGTGACAATGACAATAAAGATTTATCTTGTCAGAGGCGCAATGATGGGGTTGGAAAATGGTTTTCAACATTTACAAACATCTGGAAAGCGTTTCAAGAATTTGTTCTTGATTTTGCAAGAAATTAAATACAAAGCAAAATCCCAAATAACCGCCTAACCTTTAGAATAAAAAAACACATAAAAAAATACCTCAGGTATGTACATTATTTTCACTATAAATGCAGCTGTTCTCAGAGGTTATAAAGACCAAAGAGCACAGAGGAACAAAGGTATGGAGGAACTGAACGCTCATTAGTTATGGATATCAAAAATACACTCATGCACATCTCACAATGAAAACCAGACACTTTTTTTTAAGAACTGATTTTAATTAATTCCACACATCAATAACAGCTGTTAGAATACGATCGTTTCCAATTTTACAGTTTCATCCTCGACAGGCAACAAACGTGTCCCCACATCTGTGCATTTGGTACAGAGAAAAACAAAACCCACCGTAATCAGTCCTCTCAGTTCTCAGTGGCATTAAGAGTCCAGTGGTGCTGCACTCAGCTTCTTATTGTCTACTTGCCTAGAAGAACTGAAGGCAAATCAAGGCTTAATAAAATATTATTTAGTTTTATTGTCTTAATAGGAACATATATATAAAATAAAAAAAACATTTACATCATGGATTGTAAGCCTCTGCTACCATATGAATTTTTAAAAGAATAGATGTCACTACAAAGAAAAAAAACAAAAAACAAAAAAGAGCCTTAGTTGTTTCTAGCTTTCAAACTAAATGCAAACACTCAGTGGCTCAGTTCCACAGTAGCAACCCGCACCACCTCATCTTTGACCAGAAGCCCACAAGAAGTCAGAGATCCCCTCACAGCAACAATAAAAAAAAAATGTATGTGTGCATAAATTACTGACAGCTTCTAAGTTAAAGACCGGTTTTAAGATTTCTCCATTTTGCCTCAAAGTGACCTTTATGGATTTATCCTGTTCAGTTTTGCAGGCATTGGTTTTTGGTGGCTCACAAAACGATTCCCCCTTCATATCCATGTCATATGCTGTTAAGGTACAGAGGGAAACATGGAAGACGAGACCATCTAAAGTAATTCCGTTCACCAGACACACCCCGAATCATTGTGTAAATCACTGTGAACCTGAGCGAGGGAAAATAAAACCAATCTGTTAAAACAGAAACGTGGAAAGCACACCCTGCAGAACTGGACCTAGCTGAACCAAACAGACACAGTGAAGCAGGACTGCAGCTGCTGAAGCCTCCTTCACTGGATTACTAAAGTGATAGTATGTGAGAACTGGTTCAAAAGACCCTGTTTAATACTTGCCACACCAAAGAGCCTTTCAAACGAAGAAAAACATCTGAACACGTTACATGAACGCAGATCTCTAGCAACATCTTTATACATGAAATATATCTGAAGCCTGCATTTGTAGACTGAGCATCTTTATCTGGGAGGCAGACATCAAATATTTACACTAGTGCAGGTGCAGAGGATATATTAGAGTCTTGAGAATGCAGCAAATAAGATCTGATTTTACTCCAGCTAATAGATAAAACCTCATCTAGAATGCTAAGAGCCTGAGAGTGAGAGACACAGAAAGAGAGAAAGAGAGAGAGTTGGCGCAGTAGAAAGCCGCTGTCAGTTTCAAAAAGGACCCTTTCTTACCTGGTCAGGTAGGTGAGGATTTTATGCAGCAACAAATGCACTGAAAGCCTTGAATCTTTGATCCAGCTAGTCTTCTATACCTAAAGAAGTAGAGCCACCAACCTTGAAGGCATTTAGTTGCAAACAGCAAAATCCCATGCAAGTGGAGATGCCATTGCAAGTAACAGCTGAAGCTAGATGTTGTGCAACTAACCAGGAACAACTGCAAAATAAAAAATAATAAAAACATATAAACAAATAAATAATTCCAACCCCAAAATGGCATCAGCACTTCAACAGCCTGTTCTGGTCATTTGTTTGATTCAAAACCTTCAGTATGAATCAACCAAAAAATAAACGCACGAAACTGAAACCTCACTTCGTGACATCCTCAGATAACCTTCAAATGCTGAAATCAAATTTCCAACACTTAAAAAAAGGCACCAAAACTCCATAACCAGCTCCAGCCAGCAACCATTTCTGCTTTGGGCCAGTACCAGTACAGTAATTTTGATGTATAGCCTGCCCGTGTAATAACTTATTTCAACAAAAGCCTAATAGTAGCCGTTTATTTTTGCAGAGAGGTGTTAAGTCTTTGCTTCGTTCAGAAGCTGGTAATCCACACACCTACTACTTTTCAACTGGGTTTCTTTGTTGCTGCAGAGGGAACACAACTGCATGAAACAAGGGAAATGGAAAAAAAAAAAAAAGAATAAGGCAAGAAAAAAAAAAAAAAACTCCAGTGTAAAATTGGATTCAGAAATTCTCATTCACCCACTTCTTTCAAACCAACTTCCGGGCCAATCTTCTAAGTGTTAAATGACTGAGGTAGGTTCTCTTTAGGACAATAAAAATTGAAAGCTGAAGACGTATCCAAAATGGATGAATTGCTGAGAGTGAGAGCTCAAGCTTTAAATCAAGCTGTCAAAAGATTCCCAGGGTTCTCAAAAGATTGTTGCCTTGTTCTTCAAACATTTCATGCCTTATTTTGTTTGTTTTTCATCCAAAAAGCTACAGAGCAGCCTCTGTTTTCAAATTGCCAGTTCCTAAGCAATGTGACAAAAACCAGATGCAAACATTGAACGCCCATGGCTAAAAGAGCCAGTAATTTGGAGTCTATACAAAGAGATTGTGAGAAGGGAGGAGTCTGAAAAGAGAGAGGGAAAACAGATGGAGGTGGAGGTGGGGTGCTCGGTCCAGTCGGTGTCTGTAGTAGAGGCTGGAAGGTACGGATACTCACTGCAGGGTGGAGCCAGGGCAAATGGAGTTGCTTCCACAGATGTGCAGAACAAACGGGACTCCTGCTCACTGCAAGCTGAAGAGTCACTGACAGAACAAGTTTGAGTGCGTGTTTGCTTCGTCTGATATCGAACTAGAGCTGCTAAAAAGGCTCTGATGCTCGGGAGATGAGAGCGTCGGTGCATCTAGAGGGTTACCGTGTGCCTGTCCTCACATTTTAAGCCCCGCCCGCCGCCTTGCCCGCCTCTCTGTCTCCGCGTGTCAGTCTGTGAGGAGGGACAGAGCTGCAGGGTCAGTATGCGGTGACCAGGTCCTTGTCGTAGTTGTACCGCCCCCTTTTGGGGGCGGGGCTGTCATTGCTGTCCTCTGTGTCGTCGCTGTCCCCCCCGGCCCCGCCCCCTTCCTCCTCAGAGGAGGAGTCCAGAGTCAGATCTACCACCACTCCTCCGCCCGGCGCCGCCGCAGGTCCCCCCGCGGCTGCGGACGTCCCCACGGAACCGCTTCCGGACCGACCCGACAGACTGGTGCTGCTGTGGGCCGGCGAATGTCCGTTTGCTTCAGGAATGCCTGAAGAAAAAATCCCCATGTTATACAAAACAAAAAAGAAAACAGACTTCAATTCATTTTGTTGAGATTTTATATTATAAATCAATACAAAGTTACGTACATATATCAACAACAGGGTACTCTGGTGTGTTGCTTCGTTCCCTTTCCCTGTCCTTTTCCTTCTCATCTCTGATTGGTCGCCAGGAACCGTCTGTTAGGTACTCGATCTCCTCAATGTCTTCACTCGTCTCTTTGAGAATCTCGGATAATAACCTAAAACAGACGCCGCAGGTTTGAGGGACCGCATATAGCAGAAAAAAGAAAAGAAAACACACAACGTACGAAACAGAAAAAAAAACCTCCAACTCACATCAAGGCACCAAGGTTCAAATCTTCTGCCTCTGTATATTCAGCAAGCATTTAAAAATCTAACCATCCTACCATAAAAACAAGCTACAATAAATCCAATCAATTTATCCGCTGATGGGAAATTTCAACAGTGAAAACTGTCAGACCTGAGGTTGAACAATTTTTTTATAGAGAAGTTAAAAGTTAGGGACTTTCCACACTAGCTTTCTTCTAAAGAATCCAAATACACCTCACAGCCAACATGTAGCACAATGCCTTCAGTCTTTGAGAAATTAAAGGAATGCCACAGAGTTTGGAGTCGGGACCCTGCAGGACATTACACGCCCAAAAACTGTAGAGGACTTCAAACTGTGCTTATTCTTTTCTATCATCTTACATTAAATTGACACCTTGACATTTAAAATTTTGGAAGAATTTGGAAACACTACTGCTGGATTGATATGACTGTAGTGCCAACTGATCTCCTCTGCATTCATCCCAACACGCCAAATAATTTCTTCGTACAATATTAGCTAATTCTTGCAACCAGGATGTTACTTTTTCCACCATACCTACAAATGTTTTTCTTTCCAAAATAAAGTCGTTAAAAATGAGGAAAAACAACAACACAGCCCACCAGCAGAATTGGCAGCTAAACAAGAATCCTAAAAGGAATCATTCACAAGCTAAAATGTTTGTTCATAGATTCCTCAGATAATGTTTTTTTATTTATTTATTTTTTTTATAACCCCTCCAGGGGGTCTTTTTGTGGGCTCTAGAGTCCCTTTTCATGAAGTAGGCTGACAGGAAAGGGGGAGGGAGAGGGGGGAAGACATGCGGTAAACGTCACCGGGGTCCGGGAGTCGAACCCGTGACAGCCGCGTCGAGGACTTGAGGCCTCCAAATGTGGGTCGCGCTAACCCCTACTCCACCACGGCACGCCCTCCTCAGATAATTTTATCCAAAGAGACATAGAAAGCAGAATTTAACAACGCAGTTACTGGTAAGAATAGCAGGTCTTTGAAACGCTTGGCATCCAAGAGTTTCTCCAAAAGAGAGACCCTGCGAGTCTGTGCACTGGTACAAATGTAGTAAATCTTGACATCTTTAAAACCTAAGATGATTCTGGTACGCCAGTCAAGCCATAACAGTTCAGTCTTATTCCAACAGTAACGGGATGGATGATAATATCCACCATATCTATTGAGGCCTGCACAACCAGGGATTAAACTATTGTGCTCCTTCTTTTCGCTGTCTCCCTGACTACAACACAGACGGAGACATTTACTGCCCTAGTTGTTTGAACTTATCATTACAAATAATTGTTGTCAGAGGTTGTATTAAGATCTAAGGGCAATACAATGATGGAGGCTTGCTATTAAACTTTACGAAATATATGCAATATAGAACTTTGTTAAACTATGCAATTAATTAATTTAATTTTTTGTTCCATTTTTAAAGAACAAAGAAAAAAGTGTTGTACAAGAGATTAAGGAGTCTAATAACATACTTTTATTTATTTATGGCGACTGAGGAAAAATAACCTCCTTAAAAAGCAAAGTGCACAGTTTGCAGAGAAGAAGTGGAAAGAAAATCCTTGTAGTAAGTCATTTTGTTGCATAGAACCATAAAGGAATTGCATTCTTGATCAAAGCATTTAATTTCTATTTTATTTCTGTTCGAAATTAACTGCCTAAATTAAGTGGCATAAGACTCTCTGGTTACAAATCCCTGGTTTAGGTGATCTAAACTTATAAGAAATCACACGCAGTGAGCCTGACAAGATTTCAATAAATCTTTAAATCTACTGTAATTTTCTGACGCAGGAAAACTGAACACTCCTGTTCAGTTGGTGTAAACAGGAAATAAGTGAAACTGCAGATTTTAATAACAACAGAGTGAATTTAACACAGAGGGGTCTAAAATAACAACAACAGAGTGAATTTAACACAGAGAGGTCTAAATGTTGGTACATTGACAGAGAAAAAGATTAGGCTAGAGAGGAAAGTCTCCTACCCATCGATTGTAAGCAGTTCAAATGGAGCAGGTTTGTCGCACACGGGGCAAGTCCATGTGGGCTTCTTCTCATTCATCTGCAGGAAGAAAACCGCGTCGAAACACTGAAGATGGGCGCAGGTTAAAAGTCGGCATGGCACACCGAGCCGCATCTTCACCAGCTGGAACGAGAAGATGATGGGGGGGGGGGAGAGAGGAGGTGTTGCAAATTAAACAACCTTTTGAAATCTAAAACTCTCAAAACACGTGAGATTTTATTTTGTTGTTGTACTTACTGGACAGATTAAAGAAACTCTGAGGCCTGTGGTTGCAATTTCACTCTCTGGATCAAAGCGAAGCTTATCTTGGACTGGTGGTAAATAGTAGAAATATATTTGAAATGCAGCAAGGGGGGTGAGAGGGTATTTAAAAAAAAAAAAAAAACCGAGGTGATGATGATGATCACAGTTATTTTTTCTTGACTTACTGCGTTCACGACAGCGTTCCGCACTCTCAACTGAGCAGAGCTTCAGCCGGTTGAAGAGGTCTGCTGCTGTGAAGACCCTCACTAAGTACACCGCCACAGAGTAACGCTGGAAAGACAGATTTACAACCTGAGCTGTCAAGATTTAATCAACAACTACACAGATTGAGACAAGAGGAGTTTTATTTTTGGAAGCATGTTTTTACTTTTCCATATTCTTGTGCATATGATTCTAAATCATAATATTAGGGAAATTGTAAAAAAAAAAAAAAAAAAAAAAAAAAAAAAAAAAGTAAAAAAAGAATCCAACTAGCACATTCCACTAGTGCAGAAAAACAAACACCAAAAGCCTGCAGTATAATCTGTAGAAACTGCTCAGAAGCTCCTCTTCTGGGAAAACAAAACTCTGTACTCAGGCTTACTGAGCGGGTTGTGCAATCAAAGGTTTAGGACCAAAACAAAATGGTCGGCGGCTTTTAAACAAAACAAGGCAGTCTGAAGTTAATGGAGCAGTTTCACTATTTATTCCACTTAAGAGGGGAAATGGATTTGAAAGTTATAGATTAGATGAAGTTGTTGCCATTTTGTTTAACTAAAGCGTGAAAGGTAGTCACATTTTCCAGGTTCTTCAAAAGATACTTTGATACCAGCATAAACTTAAGAAAGTAATACAAAGTACACCAAAAAAGATTTCACAGAAGACTGTAAAACCCAAAGACTGATTTGGATTTTTTTCCCCCCTCTCTAAAATTCTATTTAAGCTTTTAACCAATTATCAACACATAATTATTATTTTTTTTTCAAATACAAATTCTTTTTTTTCATATTATTCCGTTTCAGCCTCTGCAGTAGTTCTCATCCACACATCTGAAGAGTTTTATGAAACCAGGCTCACTTTAACCTATGAAACACTTAAAAACCTACGAGTCCCAGCATGCCTTGGTGGATTCTCTTAGATTTGCTCTCCTGCTGCTCCGACATGCAACTAAGTATTGCAGCATCTGAGCCTGACCTTGCCAAAGTTCCCCCAGGTAATGGTGACTCCGTTTTTGACGCTGGAGAGATGCAACCAGGGAGTGATGTTTATTGGACGACAAGGACGCCGAGGCTCAACTCCAGGCTTATTGGAGGGGTAATATCCCTGCAATCACACACACACACACACACACACACACGCACACACACACACACACACACACACACACACACCCACAGAGGAAAGTAACATGTTTAGATTCAGTTCAAACAAAACAAAGGATCTCAATAGAAATCCTTGAGATTTCTATTGAGATCCTTTTTAATTGTGTTGAATCTTAATTAAACACAAGAAATCTTAAACGGATTATAACCATATCATAAAATGAATATTTTTGAAGTTTTAATGACGTTTAAATCCCTCTTAAGAAAGCATTTTAATCTACAACAGGTCACTTTATTATTAACACTTATTCAATCTCTTCAGGACAGTTTAGTGAATCAGCCAATTAGATGGCATCAGAACGGGGAAGAAGTGGGATTCAAAACAATTTGAATGTCACACAGTTGTTAGTGCCAGACGGGCTGTTCAGAGGATTTCAATAAATATCGATCAAGGCACATGGCTTTGAGATACTATTGGTCATATGACAATAATCAAATATGATTTAAACACAATTTTTGAACTCTAAAGTCTCAGTCATTTAAAATATACATCTGATATTGGAATCAACAGCAGCTGAGAGTTAACAAGCAAATATATTATCGCCAGGCGGAATCTAAATCTGCATGGATTTCGACTCTGCATGGCGTCTAAATCCACGACACTTGAAAAATTACACCCTTCCCAAATATGATCCAAAACTTATAAATGCAATGAATATTTCAATTCTACATATAGTGCAGCCCCCAATTGATAGACTGGTTTTCTCTCACACAACCATCTCTCTAGTTTAGAGAAAAATGATCAGAACAAAGAAAAAATATGCAGTTAGGAGCTGTTTTGTGTCAGAAAAGGCCTTGCTGGTTCCAGTTTAGAATGGACAACCTGGTCCAAGTTGATAGAAAGGCAGCTGCAACTCATTTAACCACAGCCTAACTGAAGATTATTGCATAGCATGTCCATCGCTTTATGTCCCTAAAACTGAAATAATCTGAAACTGGTTTCTTCAAAACAACAACTTGGTCCAAGGGTCTTAGAGCTACCAATAGTTCATCCAATAGAATGGCTTTATAACAGGGTAATGCAGCAGATCTTCATCATGTGTGCTGCCAACACATATGCAGCATCTGAGTATTAAAGAAAATATGTGAAAAACTGTTTGAGACCTTATTGAAGCTCTGACATTAAAAATAGACAGTTATGAAGGTAAAAATTGAATATACAGACAGAATGTTAGGGGAAAAAAGCAATAAAAAAGATATTTAATTTGAATAAATGCACTGTATTTCCAAACTCTGTGAAAAATCTTAAGTATTAGTTATTTTAATATCGACCATCTAACTGTGATCATGGTTTTCTCCTCATTTGAGCGACCCTAGCCCAGGCTGGAGTCAAACCTGTCCTGTCGTAATATTTAAATCTAATAATTTGCCTGTAAATAACAGTAAAATGTTAACTTGCTTTCTTGAAACATCAGCAAATATCAGAGTGAATCAACCTACCGGAACATGGCAATAGGACTGGTTGACTTTGACAGCAATGTTGGGGGGATACTGGTCCTCCTGAACAACAATAGGGTCTGAATAACAGATTCTGCATGAGAGAGGAAGCACAGCAGCATGAATGATCATCTGTGATGATCAGGGTTTTAAAAGGACTGAACAAAAACGATGCATCTAACAAATAAAAAATGGATTCTAGACAACCTGGATAAGCATTTTGAAACTCACCTAAGAACCACTTGGACTGATCGGATCCCAGCACGAAGCTCACTGGATAGACGGTTTAAATTAAATATATACTTTGGCGTCATAAAAACAAGCAGTTTAGAAAAAACAAAACTCCTGAGTTATTACCTTGCATTCCGGATCTGGTCTGCTTGGCTTGGTGTTAATTCGAAGACGCGATGACTGTCCTGTAATTTTTCACTGTTGTGGGCAACTACAGGGACAAAAGTAGGCACAAGTCAACAAAAAGAAAAAAGTAAAACCTTAGTATATGTACTTGGTTTGCACTTACCTAGCTCTGTTGGCGGCAGAAGCGTCTCTAAGGTTTGGTAGAAGGGCAGAGGGACCAGCCTGACCTCGGTTGCAGGAGTATGGAGCGGTTTGGAGATCCCGTTGAGGTAGTCTGTGCCCTGTGAGGTCAACGACGGGGAGGAGCTGAGCGATGAATACGCCACCGGGACGCCCTCTGGACGTCGTGCCGGGAGCCAAGCGGCTGATTTGGGGAAACGCGACTCGTAAAGCTGCCGGACGTTCTTCAAGAGTTCTGGACTGTACTCGGTCTGCACTAGCCTCAGCGCACGCCCCACCAGGTCCTGTTTTAGACCACTTTTGCTGCGACCCATTGAGGCCAGCAACGTCTGTAGGTCTGAGACCCGGAAACTTTTCACCATGTTCTGAAGGGCGGACAAAATAAAACCGTAAGAAACTCTTCTGGGAGAAAATTTAAAGCCTGTAAACTGAAAAATTAATTAACACAATAAAACATCTTACACTTTGAACACCAAGTTCTAACCAGGCAGATGGAACATCTCAAAACTAGATCTGCATAACCACATTGTTGTAGAGAGCACTACCATCACTTTGATTATAAATGTTCATTTAAAAACTGAATATATATACATCACTATATCACATCAATGCATTCTACACACTGACTTTTGTGACAACAGCCAAAGTGGTTTAACATAAAAATGTATACTGAAAACTTGGCGTTTCTGTGCAGAGCTTCCTTCTTACACTTTACAGTTTGAAGTGGCTGATCCTGTTGAGTGGCAGTAGTTTTTCCTGAGCCCAGGTAGGATTACTTTGTTGAAATGTCAAAATACTTCTCACAATTTCTGGTTTATAAGATGAACTAAAAAAACCTATCGTACAATTTGCAACTGGGGGAATTTTCAAGTTTTTTTTTGTTTAACTAGCAGAATGAAATTTCACAAAAGGTGCATATGGCACTAACAGTAAAGGTGAAAAGAAAAACATTTATCTATTGAGTATATCTGTATATATATTGATTGATAAATGCCATTTATATTGAGAAATGCCATTTCTCAATAAAAAAGGATAAAATGTATTGTTCAGCTCTGGCAAGTGTTTTTCAAGAATATCGTTCAGGGTTTTCATGGTAGTACAGTTGGTAGCACTGTTTAATCTTGTTGCAGTGAGAAGATCCTGGCTCAAACCCACAACTTGGGGTCTTCCTCAATGGAGTTTGAATGTTCTCCCCAGGTAAGCATGGGTTCTCTCCGGGTACTCCAGCATTCTCCCATAGCCCAAAAACATGACTGTTAGGCTTATTGTTTACTCTAATGGCCATTAGATACGAGTGTGTGCGTGGATGGGTCTATGTCTCTGCCACTCCCCCAACGACTGCTGGGGATAGGCACCAGCCCCCATGCGACACTCCCAGAACAAGCTGGTATAAACAATGAGTGGATGTTCAGGTGGGAGTTCTATAAGCAAGTGTGCAGCTTCTTTTCGCCCCGATCAATCGATTGGCGATTATGCTTTTGGCTGTGCAGGCTTCTCAACATTGACAATATGAATCTATCCAAAGTTTGTTAACTTTTTTATTTTTATTGTTCCAATTAGCAAAACAGCCAAGGCTTACTGTTTAAGTTTGGACCAACCAACATGGCCAGATTTACCTGAAGATTCTTCTTTTTTTTGCTCAACCAATTAATTTGTCATTAACTATGTACGTAGCAAAATATATCTTGGCATATTCTGAATAATATTAGCCTGAATAAATGTACAATTTCCATAGAATTATGGACATATATATTTTTTCTGTCAGTATTACATTTTAATTATGATTTTAATGAAAAACAATGCAAGCCTAATCCTTGTGTGTTTTATGACACATAACATGTGTCTACATGTTTTACTGATCAATATAAGACATTCTACATAAAGGAAAATTAATAAAAGGTGTATTACAAATTAATTGTCATTTTTGATTATTAAAAAGTCGAAACATTTAAATATAACTTGTTAAACGTTTCAAATTGAACCTGTTGGTGGTTCAAGATCAGAAGCATAAGTTGTGTATGATTTTCAATTTATAAGTGTTTTGTTTTGACATTCAATGCTACAAAAAATGTTCCCATTAGTTCATAAACATATGAGGTCATGTTCACTCACATGTAAATAACTCGTCTGCTGGTCTCATAATAAGAGGGACATTTCAGCAGAGAACAGGGCACACTAGACAAAAACAAGCAGCCTAAAAGAGGACGTCTGTTCAAATTAGCATCTAGAGCGATTGAAACATTGTTTTCGAGCTGACATGCTGCTACTTTGTCTGCCGGTGTTCTCTTGGATACAAGTGGACGGATGCTTTATGTCTAGATTGAAAATTGCACAATTCTGTTCTTTTTGTTTAGAAAACAAAGTGCTCAGCATCAATAAGGTAGCAATCAGGAGGCTTGCCTCTCTAGAGACTAGCCTGTCAGCATTCAATCATTTTAGCAGATGGTCGGCTCTAAAAACAAAGAAGCTAACTAATAAATAAATACCTAAACTATTTGTATTACAAATGAAGTTAGGTGAAATGTGTACATCTTTCATATGTGGTCTCATTCAATATCGGTGTCGTCCCTCAGACCCAGCATGATGCTAACTAAACCAAGCACTTGCCTGGTTAACATAACCTAGCAGGCTAGCTTTGTTAGCCCCACAGGCTAGTTCTTTTCGTCGTGATTTAAATATGCCAAATTCGTAGAAATGTCTATATTTAAAATATCGACAAACGAGCCCAGGTTAATCCACAGCCGATGTGACTTTCAGCTCATATTCCCGCGTCCGTTTCCCCATCAAGCGAAAGCCACCAAGCTTTACCTACCATCGCTTCCACCAGTTCGGCCGCCATCTTCGCGTTGCAGTACCGCGAGAGTCACAAATGACGACAAGTCTTCCACCAATAAAAAGCCAAACCTTTTTGACAGAGGTGACGTTTTGACCAATCAGAATGCGTAACAAAAGAGCGATACTTAAAATAGGCGGGATTACCGTCTTTTAAAGATATGGTACACCTTTTTAAAAATACTCAGAGGCAGGTCTCTTTTTCTACATTAGGCCTCAGTATCAATGAATTTTAATGGGCTTCAAAATAGGTGTCAATATAATATGTTACAGTTTTATAATGTTGAGATATTTCGAACCCATGTCTCTGGTATTGTTAAAATTCAAGCTGAAAGTAGAGCACAGGCTGTCAAAGGGGATGGGGTAGCATGGTCCTTTGAAATCCCGTCCGAGCAAAAAAATCCGTTTCGGGTTTTGTAACCAGTCATGAGAAGTGAAGGTGAAGCTTTGTGTGAGGCATGGTCACAATTACACAAAAACGACTAATTAAACAAAACGAAAATGCATTACTGTACAAAACAATTAAATTCAATTCAAAGCATAAATACAACTATTGCAGCAAAGAGTTCAAACATTTGCTTACAAGTGTATGTTTGGAAATGTACACTTATATAAAAAAATAAGTGTACATAATCCTGATTTAATCCAGTCCTGATTTTCCAGTAGCTCTTCATATTTCCAAAGATCTGCCTCGTGGAAAATCAATCTGTGAAACTGCATCATATGATGTTATGAAGTGAGTGATCGTAATGTAATATATTTGATCTATACTATAAAAAACAATTAGGGGTCTAGTTAGCTGGACTGATGTAATCAAGTTAACTGTATACATTATCTCACTTAACCTATTAAAATGTATTAGAACTTCAACTTAAAAAGAGAAAGACAAACTGGAAATAATCCATTCTCTCTAATTAAGAAAACAAGTTGCAGCTGTGATTAACAGAACACATCATGGTCAGATGGTACACTCTCCAAAAATTTTCAGAACATTTTATTGCCATCTTTTCTTTCATCTGAATTCTCATCTTCCCACAGTAAGTACTTCAATACTTTTTAGTTTTATTTAGTTACACTGTTTGATTGCGCGCATTCTCGTTTTGAAAGTTTGTCAACTGTCTTTTAATTCCATATTTAGTGCTATATTTAGGTGGAATCTTTAAGTTGCTATAGCTTGTTCAGTGCATTTTCTCTACAGTGTCTGAACATCTAATAAGCGCTTACTAAACATTTGTCAAAAAAAGGAAAATACGAATGTTTTTTGTAATTTCCACTTGAACAAAATTTTGTTCAGAAAAGTTAGTTGTTTCTTAAGACGAACTTAACTTGTAATAGAGTGAGAGTATTACATTTGTAAAACAATGCATATATAGTAAAAAATAAACACTTCAGAATTGATTTTATTATTTTAGAAGTGAATTCCATTTTGACAAAACTTGCTCAACATTTGTTAAAACACTTTAAAATGAGTCTATGTGACTTTTTAACTACCGTCATAAAACCATAAAATCTTAAATTAAATCAATGTAATTAAACGTAAAATCTTAAGCTAAATCAACTAATTAAAACATAAAATCTTAAGTTCAATTAACTTAATAAAATCTTAAAATCTTTAGTTAAGTCAACTTAATGTAACTTAATTTTTCTAAGACAAAATAAAATGCAATTTTTTTGTCTAACAGTACTTATTCATTGAGTAATGCCAAATTGTCAGTTGCATTTGTAACGAAGCCGAGTCAACAACATTACATATTGACTTACAGTACTTCCTACTTCTGTGCTTGCATGTGGCAACAGTAGACAGTTTGCAGTTCTTATCAGAGGTTTAGAAAAGCAAAAACTTTCAGAAGACTGAGAATGTAGCATTAATTTTTTTTTTCTCATTTGACTGCCACTTTCTAACCTTCGCTGGAGTAAAATATACTGGATGTAATAACTTATACTGAATTTGTTATAATTTGATGTGAACCTGAGCAGACTGTCCTGTAAACGGCCTTGTAAATTATTGTAGTGCTGAATTACATTCAACCAATTCAAAATGCTATGCTTATAAAAGAAAACACCAGGCCACCCTGCTAAATATAGACATTAATTTCACATTAACTTAGATCTGTCAATGATTCAACTGAGCTGGAGGCTTTCATTTTTCTCTAATACATACAAGGTCAATATCATAGGGTCAAAAAAAGTTTTATGCAAGAAAACCAACCAATTATAATGACCCATTCTAATTCTCTCAGAAAGAGTACAGCCAGATTTATGCCAGAAGCTTACTATTTGCAACAATAACAGTATAGATGATGTGTAATAGAATATGAGCAATGTTGGGGTATATTTATTTGAGCCTGTGTGCATGCCTATGACTCAAAATAGCAACAAAATAAAACAAACTGTGCATCTAATTCTTGTTTTTACAAATCAAATTCTCTTTTTTAAAGATAATTCAACCCTGCAAAAAGAATAGTTCCAAGTAAACACTGAAAAGCCACAAATTATTGACGTTAAAACAGTCAATGTGTGTTAACGTCTCACTACATCTATATTTGTCCAATTGGTGGAACATTCACATCAAAACAAATTTATCTGGCTTGTGATAGTACAGAAGTATTTAAATCAGTGATTCATATTGTACATCTTGTTCCATTTTATAAACAGAAGAGGGCAACATGGTCCATGATTTAAAGTGAGTCCGATTTGAATTATCTTGTTTGTTGGTCACATAGAACAAAGCAGACATCTACACTTAATTTGATCAATACTATCTGTTTATGCAAAGATATGTTTAAATAAATCTGTCTATTGTAGAATCAGTAAAATTAGAATATCAAATATGAAACAACAACAAATGTTAATTAATTTGTAAAACAAATGCATGATCTCCACTTTTCTTGGGGTTTAAATAGTCTGAAATAAGTTTTTAACTGAGAACTGTAATTTACAACTCAACATTATAACAATTTTTTGGCCCTAATAATGGATTTTAAAGATGATATTAATAAAATAAGTCAATTAGAACTGCAAAGGTTAAAACAAACAAGTAATCCATGTGAAGAGGTTGCAGCATCCTGACAAACATGCACAAGTTTCTCACTTTTATTAAGTATTTATCACTAAACAATCAAGGTGGAATTCTTTGTGCATTCATTTCTTGGATAGCAATGGATAGCAATAAACATATTTTAAAGGTTAATTGGAGTTGAAAAAGCTGAAAAACAAAAATTATTAATGGAAGACAGTAATGAAAAAGTGCTTTTCTCAAAGCTTAAAATCTAGTAAGATATCGTGATCGTGAAGTATTATACAAAAATATATAGAATAATTAATTTTCCAGAGAACTGTAGTTTTAATTATATTTAACAGTATAGTCGTCATAATTATGTTCAAATTAAAAATATAATATAAACAAAATGTTCTGTTTATTAAAATTCTTTCTGCTAAAAATTAGAACATAGTTCACATCAATAACAGAAAATAGTCCATCATCTTATACCACTCTCTCATATATTGCAACACTATGTGCTCTCTCAAGTAAAATGAAATGCCTAAACTCAAAAGCACTGAGCTTTGCCTATTAACTGTTGCCCTGTGGTTGTTGAAACAATTCTTTGGACAACATCTTGTTAAAAACAAGCTAAAAGCTTTTGGTAGCCATTTTTTTGCATTCCATGTCCAGCTAAATCTTGAGTGTTTAATCTCTCGTAATTACAAAGATTTGCTTAGATTAATAATAATAATCCTCCTCATTTGAGACCCCCTACCTGGACCTCCCCTGTGCCTTCTTTGCCCCTTTCTGTGAGGGATAAAGTCACAGTTATATAAACAGAGACACAACTTCACTTCACAAATGGGAGAACTCTTTTTTGACTTTGGAAAATTTAAAGCTGTAGAGAAGTTTTTAGCTGCAGTTTATTGTGTGAAACACAAACGTTAATAGTTTTCTTCGGCTAACAAAGCTGCTGACGTCATTTCCACGGGTGGCGATTGTGTCAGGTATTAACGCATCGAGGTTCACAACAGTTGAAAGGCTCATCTTTATCCGTGATCTTGTCAACCGTAAGACTTTGGAGAAAGAATCAGTTGGCACAGAGGCAATCGCTTTATGAGGGGTTCTTTTTTAAAAGTGGCTTTGAATCTCAAATAACAACTATGAGAAGATCTTTTTAAAGACTCATTTTTCATTCATGTCTTAAAAATCTACTGTACGTTTAGCGTGAAACCATTAAAACATTTACGATGAGTTTAGAAGAACCCAACTTGGAACTGACGATGGAGAGCAGGAACAGCCACAACGGAAGCAGAGACAGGCTTGGACTGAGCTTCACTATTGACTACCTTCTGTTCAATAGCGGAGTCAAAGGTTCGAAAGGAGAAGTGACGGCAAGTAGCGCGACGGAGCAGACGGAGAACAATATGCTAAATGACCAGAATCCTGAACGAAAAGAGGTGGAGATTCGTCGCAATGTACAGGGGACGCTCCCACAGGATCCAGACCTAGACACTGGAAAAAGTAAAACCAGCGAAGAGGAGTGGAACAAAGAACAACATGAGGAGGGAAAGGAGGAAATGACTACCACAAGCTGTAGTTCTGACAAATCTTCAGACAAACCAAACCAGTCGTACATTGCGCTCATTTCAAAGGCAATTCTGGCGTCTGAGGAAAAGAAATTGCTGTTGTGTGACATCTACCAGTGGATCATGGACCACTATCCTTACTTCAAGAGTAAGGTACATTCATGTTGATCTGTTGTTATGCTTATGTTAAAGAAAAAACTGTGTGTTTATAAAACTCCAATAAGGTAGTGTAGTTGTGAAGGCAAGAAGTCAAACTTGGGTGTTAACGTGAAGTAAACTGAGTACTCTGAAAATGTCTCTCTTTGATATGTTGAGACAAATGCATTTCAAGTGAGTCCCAAATAAAAAAAACAAGAATGAATATTTTTCAAATTACTGCTTGTTCAGTTCAGTCACTAAAACATGGTCTAAGAACCATTTTCTTAAGCAAAGCGACCTAGTTGGCTCAGATAATCTGTCTGTGTGGTTAAGCAATTAGGTGCTCACAGGGACAGTAGATGAGCTTCTTGTTGGCAAATTCGCAAATAAAGTAATCCTGTTGCTAGGTCGCAAACTGTCACTGCCTTCACCAGGTGCGACAGCAGCTTGGATGCAATCCAATGGATTAAAGTTGATCGCTAGTCAACGTGCTAAAAAGGTAACTTGGGGTGTTGTGTGTTACTGCGATCATACAGGCTCTCGACACACAATGGCGCCTGCTTGCCAGCAGCAGGACTAAAGTGGATCACTGGTACTTAACGGCCTCGTTAGTTATTTTCCTGTTGCGAACAGCCATTGCTTTACTCTTGCTTGCTTTCAAGCAAATTTTGTTCTAATCACATTTTTTTCCACTCTACATATTCCAACAGGATAAAAACTGGAGAAACAGCGTGCGCCACAACTTGTCCCTCAATGATTGCTTCATCAAAGCAGGTCGAAGCGACAATGGCAAAGGCCACTTCTGGGCGATTCACCCTGCAAACTACCAAGATTTTTCAAAAGGCGACTACCATTGCCGGAGGGCACGGAGAAGGGTGCGCAGGGTGGCAGCTCAGATTCGTCTTTCCTCCCTAACGTCCCCCTACTACCCTGCCGCCACTCTTACCCTCCCTCACAGAACGACCTGTTGGTGCTGCCCTCAGGTCCCGACACTTCCTCTGTCCTGTTTGGCTCCCAGGCTCTACTGGCCATGGTCCAGCATGCACCCGCAAGTGGGTCTCCACCTGGGTCTCAATCCGTCTGTACCCTGAAAGGGTTTGACTCCTTCTGTATTTGCAGTTTTTGATGTTGTGTTCTTACTATGTGGTAAAAGGGAAAACTCTAGAATTTGATTTTATGTTGTTTATGTCATTAGATGATTCTGGTTTACATTATATCCTTAATTTTAAAAATATGAGTAGTTAAATGAAAAATTTTCTATATTTTCTGCATTTCACTTACTTGTATTCTAGTATTAGAAAGTTGTGCTATAACTTCATTAAATGATGTCAAATTTCCCATTGTGTGTGTTTTTATTTACGGTTTTATTTGGAATCCAGCTTTTTTATGTGATAGGCAAAGCTAGCATAAACAAGCCAATGATGTACATCATGAACATAGTTTCCAAAAAGACATATGGACCACACTGAGTGTGTGTGAGGGTGTGTGTGTGTGTGTGTGTGTAGATTTTGCTAAAAGTGAGCCTCCTAATAGAACACCACCCGTTGCTACATGCTAGTTAGTCAAAGCTGTCGGGATGTAACATCCTGAGCCCTAAGAGACTAAAATCGGGCTTTCCAAAGACGACTCCTGAGGAAATGAGGCCAGATAATCCCAGCAATCCCAAATAGTTTCAAGAACTAGGAAGCTTATCACACTGTGTAATCCATAGCCGGAGCTCTAAAATAAGGAGGGTAGGGGGACAATGGGTGGTCTTGGATGTAGGAAGCAGAGAAAAGGGAAGGAAGCAGGAAGAGGGAAGAAGCATTTACTGGAGAAAAATCCAAGGACAGCATATCTTATATCTCATTTTTTCGTTTAATAGGAGGCAAAAAAAAGAAACAACAAAGAAAATGTCATTATGGCATATACATTTTATAATGGGATGTATAAAAACTGGGAAAGAACTTTCCTAGATTATAAAAAAATAAGAAATAGAAGGTGGCATATATCAAATTTTTACTTGAAATGAGAAATTATTCTGTAAGATGTTAAAACGTAGATGAAAATTAATCTGGATAATTTGGTTTATCTTAAGTGTTACAGGGATGCCTTTTTCTGACAGTGATAAAATGGAAATTAAAAAACTGCTTTAAATGATAAGAATAAGTAACTTCCATAGATAGACAAAATTTTTGACTTTAAAGAAGAAGCCACACTAAAAGCAAATATTCACCAAAATAAGCAGTGCTTATTATTGACCTGTCTTTTAAAAATCCAGATTTCAGCTGAATTCTGAGATTATGCCAAAATACTGCCACGGAAATAAGTATCAAGTTCATTTTTACCTGCTCTGCTCACGTCAATAGTGAAATTCCTTTCTGACTTGCAAAGGTTGGCATTTACATCCACAGTTCTTCAGCCTAGGAGGATTAGATCATACATTGACTTTTCTAAAGTTTGTTTGTTCTCTGCTCACTTGGGCTTCCTATTTGCAAAATATTGAATATTTGAATACAGCAGTATTTGACATTAAATTAGATTCTGAACAGACAAACAATATGTCAGAGGGATCAGGAGCTGGGAGAGCAGGTGTTACTCACCACACTTAGTTTCTGGCGATGTTCATTAGAAAATGACAAATCCATCTAATTAATTTTTGTTCTCCAAATCTTCCTATTCAATGTCAGCAGCTAATTGGAGAACTAATTTGCTTAATTCCCATGAACAAGTCTGCATGAAATCCTCTTCAATTCACCAGCTTTGCGGCTTTAATTTGGTTGCATATGTTTGCTATGCACACACACACTTACACACACACCCCCACACGCATATAATGTTCAACACACACTGCTGTTTTCTGCATAGGCAAACATACTGCTAAGTGAAGCATTGTGTGAGATATTCATAAAAATTTTAAACTGTTTTCTCCTGCAAAAAGTGTTTGCACAGTTGATAGTCACACTAAATTATAATTAACCACATTATTACTCCGAATCCGATTGAGGTCAGATTGAGCTGTGTGTCTCTGTGTGTGCATGCATATGTGCATGTTATTTTGTTAATCTAATGAGATGGGTGGTGGCGTGCTGGGGGCCGTAGATTAAAGCCCAAAGATTTTATTTTTTTTTCTTGCTGATTAGCAGAGAGTGAGCTAAGAAGATCAGCCCTGCTGAGACGGCGAGGAAACATTAAGGCCGTGTTTTAATACACTCTGTTTACAGCAGCATTCCAAAGCTGATTCCCCTTAACTCATGTGTAACTCGGTGATTTGACCAACATACAACAGATCATTCAGGATAAATCTATACGTGGTGATAGATTGAGGGGAGCTGCTTGAAAGGTTAGCTTCACTTCAGTAAAGGTGATTTTCAGCTTGAAATCAGGGGTGTGCTTGTAATTAGAAATTCAAGGCGTTTAAATTATTTCAAAGAAAGAACATAATATTCATCCATGAATTTATTTAATCCTTGCAGACTGACTGACAGATAAAACTATTTGTTGAAACCTAACCAATAACAGCTTGCATATATTTCAATTGTATATAAATGAATCAACACTTCTGGATTATTCAAATGTAACAGATAAAAAAAACATTTACTAACTGTAATATCTAAATCCTAATCTTATTGTTTAGTATTTACCCAAGTTAAAGTAGGATTCGCTAATTTAGTCACTTTTACTGATCGATATATTTCCACACTGACATGTCTGATGAAAATTTAAATAGTTTTAGTGGCTAATAGCGTCCAAAGCTCTTTTTGTACGGCATCTCCATGAGGCTATGAACATGTACAGGACAGAACAAAGCAAACACATTCAAATTCAAACAATTCAGAGTGGATAATTAACCAAAAATGCATAACTTTAGACTGCAGGGAGGAGCAGCAGAGATCTACAGCTCAGGCGGGAGAATCAATTCACAGAACTAGTAGCTGTGCATGCCACAAAATTAGCTAATATAGAAGAGGGGCCAGGAAAAAACACTAGAGGTGCTGTTTGGTATAGGAAAACAAAAAATTACACACCACATATTTGTAAGAAGTTATTTTTGTCACCCAGTGTCAGACCAAAATCAAACCTTTTGACCTACATGGAAACACTATGTAAAGTAACATTGCACCTGCACATGACATCCACTTGGTGAAACATGGTGATGGCAGCCTCATGCTGTGGGATGCCTGTCTTCAGTAGGGGCAGGGAAGCTGGTCAGTGATGATGGAAATATGGATGGACATAAAGAAAAACCTTGTTAGAGAAGAGAAACACTTAAACAACAGTTAGAGCCTCATGGAATAGTTTAGGTAAAATGTATAAGAATGTGACATTATGCCACTAATTTAGAACAAAAATGTTTTTGTTCGGATGCTAGCTAATTTTAAAAACAAACCAAGCCACTTACTTATTAATAACAATCAGGAATACGTGGAACAGCATTTGCAAACCTCCATTCACTTCATGATTAGCCTCAGAAGTTTGTTCCTGCAGCTGAATAACTCTGAAAAGCCTCCGAAGCCTGGCGGAGCCCAAATTGCTGCACTATTAGAAAAACATGATTGCATAGAAGTAAGCAGCATTTAAGGCTTAAAGAAGCGCTGCGGCTGAACCCAAACCAGAGCCCATTTTCTGCTTGTGTCCCACTACGAACAAAAGCCCGGCGTTACCTCGGCTTCAAAGGCCCCATAATAGTGAATCGATCAGAATGCGAGGCGCTGTTCTGCAGATTACTGTTAACAATAATTTGCCTCCCAGTGCACCGTTGCCATCTTTGAAGCAATGTTTTATTGCCTTTTCTTTTTTTCATCTGCATCTGTCATCCCTGAGGTCCACTGTTTGATCTCACCCCCTCCTTTCCTCCCCACCAGTGCGTGCCTCCCCGGGGTCGCGTTGACCTGTTGATTGGCAGCTGCGATCAGACATATGGTGGGACGAGGCATCGACCCGCAGCTCCCCGGAGACAAAAGCAGACTAGCTGGGTTTTTTTTTTTTTCTTCCTTCTTCATCCCCCGTCTTCCACAGCGCCAAAGAGCCGAGCTGTAACACCCGAGGAGCAGGAGGCGGAGGAGAAAGAGGAGGAGGAGGAGGAAGAGGTGCGACCCGCCACTAGATGACGCAAGGTGCAAGCAAATGTTTCTTGGCAGCGGCTTTTCAGTACGATTGCATCATTTTAATAGCAGTAGTATTTATTTACTGGACCCCTCGATCACAATTTCAGTTCACTAACAGCTAATGGCAGTGTGTAGCTGCGAATAATTAATCTCGCACTTATCTTAGGTTACACATTTTCTGTCAATGTATATATTTATCCCGGTTTTCATTCATAAAAAAAAGAAAAAAAAATCACAAATAGATCTTTATTCCAGTGAGATCCGCACTCACATTGGATCTTAACTTGAAATGGATCCATAAAGCAGACATGTGAATATCAGATAACACAGGTCCAGGGATCTATAACCCCCTTAGGCTATTTTTTTCTTACAATTTCCACCTTAAAAACATTTACACACGAAATCAGTCCGTTATAGTTTAACATGTGTTGGGAAGATCTGCTCAAAAGGCATAAAAACCAGTTTGACAAACATGTAACACTGTGTTTTCACTCCGTGACTCTTTATATTTTGTCACATGGTGACCGTAAACCTCGGATCCTCCCACCTGAGCCGTGGATTTCTGCTGGTCCTCCAGAGTTACCATGCGCCTCTTTGATGCCTGTCTGATTAAAGCTCTTCATTCATCAGTTCAACATTAGGACAAAGCAAACAATCACATTTTGCTGGATTGAAAGTCATAAAACACATCTGTTTGAAAAAATGGGACTGAGTAGCAATAGAACAATTACTGTTATTAAAACCTTTGAGTTTTATCAACCCAAACTGCCCGCTCCCAGCTCGAAAAGAGAACAAGTTAGTTTTCTCACTGTTCGTGCCAGGCTTTACTGGAACCCTCCCAGCTCTCTGCCGGCTTTCATGAAGCTGTTTGAGGGCAGCTTGACTCTCTGTTGACCAGAAAAACAAACAAACAAACAAAAAAAACGTACTGAACTTCACACGTGTGTGTTTTCGCATGATTTTAGCATATAGAACGCATAACACCCCCCAACTCACCTTTTATGGCCGGCTCAGTGTTGCCATGGCGATGCATCCACGGCCAGGGTCCTTGGGTGATCCCCAGTGACCCTGATTGGTAACCTCTGACATTTAGGCCACGGCCAGGGTCAAGAGGTCAGCGATGGCCGGAGGGCAGCAAGAGCACTTCCGTGATTGGCCTTCTGACGCGCTTGCTGCCGCTCTCCTCTGCAGGGCTCGCCTCCTGTATTTGCAAAATCTCGTTTGCATTTGTTACAGAAAGCAGGACTATCAGCTGCAGGAGTTTCATCCTGCTGGTTTACTCTGCACATCTGCAGGTAGGCTGCTTTGTGCTCCTGGCAACATAAGGCTCAATATTGTACAATTTGCATTCAGCCGCACATTGTGTGTGAGCTTTTGGTTTCTCACCTCAGTTTTGTCTAAACCATTATGCTAAAATCCAATTAGCAGCAGGCTAGCACCCTGTATCATGGTGGTTATGATAACAGTAATAATCTTCAGTATTCCCATGGCCCTTGCAACCCACCGACCCCCAGATGTAAAGATATTTACAGGTCTTTATATGACGGTGTGCATGCATGCATGTGTGAGCGTCTGTGTTGGTTTATTTCTGCGGCGTTGCACCACTCTACAGATCTTCTCGAGGGGAATAATTACAGAATCGTAGGTACTAAAAGTCATGTGACCCAAGCCTCCCGCTCCCAAATAATTTATCCCCGCGGCTGATAGCTCGTCAATATCAATTTATTAATTTAACAGTTCTGGACTGATAAAAGGTAGTGCGCACGGTTAGGCTGCTAAAGCAGAGAATAAGGATGAATTTTACACTGCAAGGTGGCGAGGGTGAGTAAGGAGGCAGAGACTGGAGGACAAAGCGAGAGAGAGGGAGGTCGAGAAACAGCAAAGAACTGATCAATGGAAACACAGAGGAGAGAGATGCATATTCGGCCTGCAAAAATGGGCCACCATCGCTCATATTCTGATGATATTGAACAGGAGTTATGAAAATTAATACACTTATTATCACCTTATTAAAAATTAAGATTGAAGAAGGCGTTCTTGTTGTATTGAAATTCAAATGTCTTGAATATATTGATCAGCACAACCTAGTTTTTTGCCGACCTCTTAGGTGTGAGCTTTTGACATAACCCTCATACGTAGAAAAAAACTCTGTAAAAACGTAAAAGTTTTTAATTTGTGGCACAAAGTAAATCCTTAAATTAGTAGTAATGCCCCCAATGCCTTTTAATTCTTTGTCTTTTTCTCCTGTTCTTTAAGTGCATCTAAACTGAGAACTTCCACTTTTTTTGGTCTGTAAACGTACCAACAAACAGAATTCTTAATGCACTTCCCTCTTTTAAGCTTAGTAAAAATCAGGTCAACTTTGCAAACATACTGAGAAATATTGACACAAAGTTTAGCACCAGTTATTGGTAACATGCCAAGTAATCCACATATACAAACAAATCAAAACAATATAATTCAGAAATGAAGTAACTAGCAATAAAGAGGAAGGACACAAGGAATAATAATCTATGCCTTTGTCCAGCTTCTTTTATTCATGTGTTCAGTACTTATTTTCTTTGATATTCCATGACTTAATTTATGGGCTTAATTTGTCTTTGTGTGTGTGGATTTATTGAGCTGTTGCAAACATGAGGTGAGAATTGTAAGTCTTAAGCACCAATAGGAATATTTTTAAAAGGAAAATTTTTTGGAGTGATCAATACTTGCTGTATGCTTTTGAGGCATAAAAGGGGTTAATCTTGTAATCCGTTCATTGTCATGATCCACGGGTGTTTGTGTTTTGATTTTCTTTTGTCTTCATATCTAATTACATCTGGGTTTATTATTGTTAGAAATAATACTGCCATATTCAGTTGTTTATGATAGTCATTAAGGTTTTTCCACATCAGTTCATTTCTTTGTTTGGTTATTTAGTCTATTGTTATTGTTCCTTCATATAATCATTTTAGTTTGTTTTCTTATGTTAGTCTCAAGCTTTTCTTTTAGTGTGTTGATCCTTTTGAGTCTTGTGATTAGCTCAGCTGGTTCTTTTGTCATTTACCACCCCTGTTTCAGTTTTTAAGATCCTGGTTTTTCACTATTCCATGCTGGATTTTTCTGCCACTCTCACACCAACGCCATTTTCTGTTCTATTCCTGCTTTCATCGTCATTATTAAAATCTCTGCACTGCCTCTGGTTCTTTATGACACTCATTTTCCTTTACATTCTATACTTTCAACAAGAAACTGCAGCACATTTTTCTCTTCTGGTCAATCTCTGTTGCTGACAACTGTTTAATTACAAAACAAAAATAAGTTGGTGATTAAAAAATACCAGAATGTTCCAGATTAGTCAATAAAAATCCTGATCAGTTTATCTCTGCTAAATGCTGCTAGACAGCCATTAGGGGTTCTTCCTCAAAGATGGACCATTCAAAACAAAACATACATAAACACAGATTTTTATGCTTGACCTCTGCTGACCTGTCAGTGCTTCCGCTGTATTGAAATTTTTTCTTTTTTTTAAAAGAAGGGCAGTGAATATGTGTCCAGCTTGAAGCAGAAGGCATATATCACCCAACTTCCACCACTATAAAGCCAACATGCAGCCCCACCTATTCCCAGACCCATTACATAATATCCCTGAAGGAAGCTAAAAGGTATTTTAACAAGACCCACTGCTTGGCCACCTTTGACCTCTTCACAGTTGACCTCCAGCTCCTGACCCCACTTACATTGGCCAGTGACAGTAGTGGACACAGATTCCACGAGCGTCCTGCTGAGACGGAAACACAGAAGGAGAAATCCATTTAGAAACTAATACAAGCAGGTTGAAGCTATCATGCTCTCTGAAAGATTTCCTTGCTTGTCCACTGAGAAATGCCGATTATAGAAGCCAAACAACTCCTAAATCCGATCGCTTATTGTTCTGTATGTCTGCGCATTATATAATCCCCCTGGTCTCTGCAAGCTCCCAGGCTCTCCCTTTGCACAGACAATCACTGTAGTGGATTCTCCCCGGGTCTTTGGAGAGCTGCAGGGAAGCGAGTGTCAATAGAAGTGGAGTGTGTGAATGTGAGAGATGATAGACTGAGGTTAAGAGGTGTCAACACAGGAGAGAGGGCTCAAGGACTCTTCACTGTGGCACTCTCCTCAACCCCTACTCTGATTAACCGCTCTAAAGACGCTATAGAGACACAATTGCTCCACACCGAACCATACACACACACACACACACACACCTGGACTAATTTCAGAGACACACTTTGCCACTCTCTTTGCCACAAGTCACATACGCTGGTTTGCGAGGCTACATTTCATCCGTGCGTGTCGGTGTGTCAGACGCATCAGGTTTGAGGTGTGGAAAAACCTGAAGATGTGTTGTTCACAGGCACAGGAGCCCTCTGAAAGGTTCTGGCAGTCAGCAATGGATTTGTTGCACCTCTGATGTGCTGTATATGTTCAGCCAAGTGTAAGACACAACAGCACCATCCCACAGGGCTTTGCACCTGTCAGTCAGGTGCTCCATCGGAGTTTTTTTAAAAGTATTTACCCATGAACCAAGCATAGATGTCCCTGCAGTACATTAAGTAAAGAAAAACTGGACTTTTCAGTTGTTTTTATTATAAGTGTAAAGAAAGGTTTATAGGACTATTACTTAGAATTTTACCAGGAAAATTAATTCAAAATAAAGTGACAAATACAACCAATTCAGGTTACTATTCACAAAAGAATTACATATATATCCACATCCCTTAAATTTTTGTTTACATTCTTCCATTTTAAAAACATACAGTCATGTTAATGAGATTTTATGTTAGACTAAGACAAGTGTGTAATTCTTAAGCGAAATGACAATGCTACACGGTTTTTGAAATTCAGAAGAATGTGACGCATTTGTTTCCAGCACCAGTCATATTGCCCCTTTGGCTGCGTCTTTTTGACAAACTCCAAAATGTGATATACGGATCTATTAACATCAATTTTGACGTCTTACCACAGTTTCTCAATTGGACCTGGTCTGTCTATTCTTTTACATGTATTTGCTGTGATCCAAGACTGATATTGTAGATCAGTCTCCTCTGGTAAGGATTGCTTTTCTGTTGGAAAGTGAGGCTATCCCAGTCTCCAGTTGTTTACACCAGGGTTTCTGGTTTCCTTCCCTGCGTTTAGCTCCATTCATCTTTCCATCAACTCTGATCTGCTTTCTAGTCCCTGGTAAAGAAAATCTCCCCAGTTTGTGGAATGCATCTAATGGTTGACCAGTCAGTAAATTCTTCCACCAGAGCTGTGGATCTCTGCATCTCCTCCAGAGTTGCAGTGGACCTCTTGGTTCCTGTTCCTGTTAAAATGTTCTGACTGGCTTTCCAGTATATTTTTTGTCATTAATGTTCAGTTACATAAACCTCTGAAGCTTTTCCTGAACATCCAAATATTCAAATAATAAATCACACACATGTACATTCTTTTTTTAAATTTAATTATACTGGATTTCATTTAGGGATAACAGATTAAAAGGGTTTGAATATTAATGTACTCCACATTTTCTAGATTTTATTTTAAAAAATCCATTAAAAAGTATCATCTTCTTCATCAAACCCATGTTTTACTTCATATTAGTCTATCAAACAAAAGGCATTATTGTTCAAAATCAGAAACATTCTTTCAGAATCACAATTTATTCATTCCTACCTTCTTTTTTCTTCACGTATGTTGAGTTACCAGAGTATGCATAAGTAGGATTAAAATAAGATGTTAGCTCAGCCATTCTGGTGTTTTGAACTTCAAGCAGTTCTTATTTAGCTTCTGTTTGTGTTTAAGTTTATTTTTATTGTCATAATAACAAGATTGTATATTTAGTCTGATTAAAAGGACAAGAAAATATCTCAGACTCAGGCTTTGAATCACACTCCAATCACTGTCCTCCTTTTCTGAAAAGGAGACATGTTGTCAACATGTCTACGGCCTCACATTTTTGACACCGTTGCTTCTCCTTGTGAATGTCTCAGAGATGCTATGTAGCTGATTCACAACCTTCCTTCAGCCATGGAATCTCTGATTGCATTCTTTTTTCAGGGAATTTCTGTATCTGTGATGAAGCTGCATCTCTGTCTCTCAGTAAACAAAGCTTGATGTATTGATCTTCTGAGCGTGTGGTCGCTTTTGGTCTGCCTGATGTTGTGCTTTGGATACAACTGACCCAGTTTCCACAACGTGTTGTTGTACTCCACGCAATGCCCTTTTAAAAACCTCCAGTCTGTGGTTTGCAGCTGAGCGAGAGCTCTTCCAGGTTTATTTGAGCTGTTTTATGTCTGAGACTGCATGTGAGACCTACAGTGGATTTCAATGCAGTTAAATAATGTTCTGATAAAACAGTGATGTCTCTAGTGTTTTTGAGTTCACTACTTCAACACAATTTTCAGAAATATTATATAAAATGTAAATTAACTAGTGTGCAGTGAATTCAGTATATTTTAAATAAAAACAAGAAAACAATATATTAAATATTTATTGGAGAATATGCAGACGTTTTTTTGTTCATGTTCTTCTATGAGAAGCATACTTACTACTTTACTGCACAATAGTCTTGAGCGTTTCAAGCTGACAATGCTGGCAGGGGTTATCTGGAAATATAAAGCTTTTCCAATTGGTTCATATATTACAATTATTTTCCTATTTTCCTTCCATATTTCTTCAGATGGTGTCATTTGTTGGCGGTGCTGGAAGACAAACAGAGCATCTCATCGTCTGGACTCTTTTTACCAGTGGCGGGCCGTGCATTTCACACCTTGGCCTTCAGTAGTGCTCCGTCTGAATCAATCCAACCCTCAATAACTATTTTATGGCTATAAAACTTCTACAGCTGCGACACACATAAAAAAAACCCATCAAAAATAACCTGATAAAATTGCAATATTATTTAGGAATATAGCAACATTTTACTCACCAAAAATCCTGATTATTTGTACACAAAATCCATCCTCCTTTCTTTCCTCAAGAAGAATTCAATTACTCTGTTGTGCAGATTATCCGTGCGTTTCAGTTCCATGAAGAAGTCCTTTTCTATCGCCATCGAAGCTAATGCTGGAAGTCGAGCCTGAACTGTCGTATTTCTGGCATAAGTTTTAGTTAGTAGACTGAAAGTGGCGGACAAATCCTTTTCCCGGTTGTGACAGGCTTGCTAGCTTCGGAGTTGCCCGACCTTGCTTAACAATGTCCAGCTTTTCTTGAAAAGTCCGTCTTGAAAATGGCTTTGACAGTAAATCTCCAACCAAATCCATTTCTTCTCCTCCTTCACCCATTGCGGATTGACAAACCAGCTATTAAATCAACACAACAATATCTTTGCTTGTGCTGCTTGCTACAGATGCAGTTTGCTAGCTGTGGCTAGTACACTCTTTGACTATCCAATCAGAGCGTGTGAATACGCTGACGTTACGCCTGCTAGAGGGCCTTGGTGTCGCCAACTCAAAATCTGATTGGTTGAAGCAACAGTTTGATCGACATTTATTTTATGCTACAGGGCCCGCGGAACTGATTGTGAAGGCCTCCAGGCAGATTTCTTTGACCCTGGCAACAAATAGTGGCTGAAATGTGATTGGTTAAATGCTTAAATATGAAAATACACGTCTGGAAGCAGCGCAGCCAGGGGACTAGCAATGAAAGGAAGCAGACAGACCATTTGGATTTATTTAATACATATTCATGGACAAAATATAATTAACATCAGTCTGTGATTCAGATATTTTTAGGCCAGCAGAGAAGGCCTTGCAGGCCCTGACGGCCCACCACTGCTTTTTACTACAGATGCATAAAGTTGTTAGATTTGTTTTGGTATCTCTTTGTAACAAAGATCAATGTCTTTACTGATTTAGTCACCTGAATTGCAACACATGGGGCTCCCAAACCTGATTATGTCAGTCAGCATAAACGTAATTTATATAAACAGCACCCTATGTAATAAATGGGGCCCCTGGTAAGATGTGAGCAAAACCCCTAAAACAAATCGTCGCTATGGAGACGATGGGATGGCAGGTTTTGGTTCTTTAACAATAAGCCTGGGAGATTTTGTTGATCTTTGCTGTATGTAAAGATGAGATAAAAATTGGTTATTGTCGTATTCCAGTTGCTGAAAACTGTTTAATTGTTCCTCTGATTGTAGATATAAATGAGTTTAGTTGTGTGTCTGTTATCTTGTAGCCATTTTCTGACAGAGGTGCTCGCAAGGTAATTTTTTCCAAGTCAAGTCTTAACTCCAAGTCGTTTGAAATCTAAGAGTTATCTCAAAGTCAAGCTTTAACCCTTTAATGTACGATTGTTTAAATAAATACATGCCAGGTATATAACTGCATCAGTATATTATTTTTTAAAATTTGAAGCTTTGTCTTTTAATCTTTAAATATTTAATTTTGGCTTGCAAACACATTGTTGTAGGCTACTGCCATATTTCAATTTAGAAATTGATAAAGTGTAATATTTATCCTATTAGAAATACAAATAGGCATTTATGCTAAACAAAAATAAAAGAAAGAGATTAAAATAAAAAAAGCACTTTTATTTTGCGTTTGTAATAACGTAGTCAATACCCATTAATCACTATTGCCCATATTGCCCAGTCTCACTATATTCAGCACTAAATAAGGTTTGGGGGTTTCTCTCCTCCTCACTCTAAATCAGAACATTTTTATTTTCATTAGGAAAATGCTTTAAATCTACATTTAAAATCTTTGTTGTCAAGTCTAAAAAGTTAAGATTTTCAAAATGATGCTGTAAATTACAACATAATGAGTGAGGAACCGGAAAAGCACATCTATCATCTGTATGAGCATAACAGGAAGAGGGCTTTAATTTTAATCTTTGCAGCCGAAAATGTCCAAGTAGCTTAATAGTGGATGAATAGAGAATAGTGTATGATTTCTCCGTTTGTGGACAAAAGCTCACTCTGTAATTCAATGGAGTTCCTAAGACTTAGAAATGGCTGTCCAGGCTGGTAGATGTTTGTTTCTCACTTGTTGTTGATTTTCTACACATTTGGACACGAGGTGCTGCTTTTTGATTGCATTTAGCCTACTTCATGTTGTCAGGCAGGGTCTATTTAGGTGATCTTGTTAATTAATATCATTATTATTTTAAGACTTGAATTTGACTAATGAAACTGATTAAACAATGTGGTTAATCACAGTCAAGTCTCAGTCATGATTCAAAATAGCCAGATTGGTTTGAATAGCTTTTTTCTGTTTGTACAAATCAGTGCGTCTCTGATTTACTGGCATCCCTGCTGGTATAGTTAAAGTAATTAAAGCCTCCGTCATAGTTTTTGGAGCTCTTTAGCAGTTGCTGTTAAGCCATGCGGCTAACGCAATCCTTGTTGATGCTCCCCTCGTCCCCATCACTCTGAAGCATGGAGCAAACGGCTGCTCTCAAGTGACCAGACAAAACCGTGCAGAAATAGAGATATAATACACTCTGCACAGGGCTATAGATCGCAGAATGTGAGAGCACTATACGAGTCAATATCTAAATGAAGAAAGATGCTGATGTGAACGCAGATATATGACTCACATCTGTAAGAGTTGACATGGAGGCAGGTTCATGAATCTTAATTATCAGAGTTGAGAAGCGAGTAGGTTGAGCGGGGTTGCCAAGACGTATCAACGTAGCAGCACGGGAGCATTTTAAAATAAACAGCCACTCTGACAGCGGTGGAAAGAAGACTCTCAGCAGCTGGTGCCAAAAGACTGTATCTCTCTGTCGTCCCCTCCCTTTCCTCCTGAAAACCTGTGAAGTAGAAAATAGAGGAGATATGAGGAGGTGGGGATGGAGGGAGATAAGCAGGGCTGGAGATAGGGGCAGGTGAAAGAGGTAAGGGTCGTAGCACATGCTACTCTTGCCCCCTTCTCTCGCCAATGTTTTATTATCCCTGTCAGATTGCAATTTGCTCAACAGTAAACATACAGAATGGGCTTAATTAAGAATTTTTGAACGGGGATACGGTCAAGTCCGGAAACATTAGCGAGATGCAACCGGGTGTCATAAAGATTGATTGAGACAGAAGATGGAGGGATGTGGACAACCGGTGGAGGGAGGGAGGGGGGCAGCAGCGTTGCATATGCGACAACTGAGGGGTATTCTTGTGTTGCTTAGGGCAGTAGGGTGAGATGAGTTTGGAAAGCTGGGGACAAACGATTTTTAATGCATTAACAACCCAGCTGTGTGAGGCAATAACAAGGACGGGATCGGCGCTAAAATGTTTGACATCCTGCTTCGAGATCAATGCACCCCGGACAGGACACACAGATCCAGGCGGACACATATTCACCTTCACTACCAGCACACAGACGGAGCACACACTCCCATGTGCACGTGCGTCGGGCCCAAGAGCATGTGGGTGGATGCACAAGTTTAACGGCCTTCAAACCTCACGGCGATGTGTAGGAAATACAAAAAAACAATACCTATATCCATAACAATATCCTCAGGTAAAAGCAGCTTTAAATCAAAACAGATAGAGGGTGCATCTGGAGTCGATTGTTGAGAGCTGGGTGGACTACGTAAAAGGCCAGAGAACTAAAAGAGTAATGAGCCTATCCATATCTCCCTGTGGACCTGAAGTTTGCATTCAATACATTATTTACAACTGAATTTTTACTGAGATATAGGTTCCTCTCTGGGGTGTTTACAGACTGGTGCTCTAACTGCTTGGAGTTTAGCCTGCAGAGTTGAGCAGCATTTAAAATTGATGCATGTTAACCGACCTCTATATACTGTATGTGTGTCACACAGACTTATACAGTGCCTGCAAGACAATTCATAGCAATTGAAATTATAAACACAAATGTTTTCCTAGGATTTCATATTATAGATTGACACAAAGTACAGTTGTAAAGAGAAAGCAGAATTATATGTGCCTTAATTTTTTTCTGAATCAGATTTTTTTTATTTAGTCCCCCTGAGTCAGTGTCCCTACATTTGTACTCTCAAAACAACTTACTTCCATGATTGGACTAAGTTTTGTGTCATTTGTCTTTCTATCAGATCTGACGACCTTACTTGCCCTGGTGGAATAAAAGCAACCCCACGGCATGATAGTGCCATCACCATATTTCGTTGTGGACATGGTGTGTTTAAAATAATGTGCAGTGGTATTTTTCTACCAAGCATGTTACGCCTGAAGACCAAAAAACTCAGGGCTTGTTTTCATCATGTTTGCTGTGTTTCCTACATAGTTTGTGGAAATCTACCAATGAGACATCCTACGGTTTTCTATCAACAATAAATTTCTGTTGTCAGCTTTTTACAAAAGTCAGATTTTGCACAATTTCTTCTACCTGAACTCTGGATCACTACATCTCCACCAGAGTTACCGTAGGTTTTCTTCTGATTGGTGATTTTGCCTGGCTATGTTCTGGTGGGTTTACATTTGTGTCATACCCTTTACATGTTTAAATAATGGACTATAAGCTTCTCTGTAAAAAGTTAAACGTTTGATATGGAGCGTTGTTTTACACCCTAACTCTACTTCCCTGACCTGTCTGCTATGTTCCTTGAACTTCATGGTGTCCACTAATGTTCTCTAACAAACCTCTGTAGCCTTAAGAGAGCATATCAAAATTTAAATAACACAGGTGGGGTTGCTCCTCAAGTCAGATTACTTCTAAAACAACTGGTTATATGGAGTTTTAGTAAAAGACTAACTAAAGAAATATCACAATTACACAAAAAACTTCTCAGATTTATTGGTATAAAAATGTGGAACTTTTTTTCTTCTACTTCCCAGTTTTGTGTAATTATCAATTTCCAAAGGTACCAATAGAAGTGTCACTTTCCGATGGCGGCACTGTGTTGAAAGGAGGAGAGGCAAGGCAACAAGATATGGTGGAAATAGCTTTTTTGGTGCTGCAGGTCACCAGTACACCGACACCCATTTCTGACTGCGAAGCACAGCAGCCGGCTTCATCCCTGGGCCACTTCCACCCACACCAGGTGAAGGGGTGGCAAACAAGCATAAATAATTTGCAAACCCAACACAAAATAAATGGTACAAATAAATATTTACATGCATGCAAGTTAGAAACAAACTAATCCTAAAGTAAATCAAGAAATTAAATCAAACTTAATATAACTTTCAGAGCATTACCCTTCTTAATTCACATGGTATGCTCCACCCTTCTAAGGAGACACACCAGAAAAGTAAAACCCAATTAACCCAATACAAACAAACTGAAATAAAGAAATGAAACTAAAAGTTCTTGTTCTGTAAATAAATATCAATACTCAATAGGGATGGAGTCCCTGGTCTCCATCACAAGAAGAAATAGAAATTGTTTTGCGGGGCCACTAAAGTTCTGCAGGAATCAATGAATAACTTTTGGTTTGTTGTCAGACTTTTAAAGCATACCCAATCTCTGTGATTACTACTGTCTTTCAACTTCATTCGGTTACATGAAACCAATATGGTTCAAAGAGACAACATTTATTATTGTGCTGTTTTAATGTTCGGCCCTTTATCAAGTTTAGTACACAATCAACCTCCAAAAATGAAACAGGATGCACCAAAGTCTTTATGCAGGTTGTTGTCTGGTAGAAGGTGTGGGGAAATGCATCGAGGTTGCATAGCTTGCGCTTTTGTTTATGTATTTTGCTTCAACGGCGGTACAACCCAAATGTCTTCTTTCATGCTGTTGGCTCCGTAATTACAGAAAAGAGCATGAACGTTTTATTCTGTGGAAATAGCTCAACTTGGAAGGTTTCATCATGAACATTCATTTGCTGTAAACACAAGATAAAACAATCCTGCTCCCAAAATATAGATTTATGCAAACTAAATTTGCTGTTCACAAAATGAATTATTCTATTCCTCTTCAGCCTTGTTTTAAACCTCTTTTTTTTCCTACAAGAGACCATAAGGATTTTTTAACAACCTCGTTCCTCCCTCCTCCTCCTCCTCTTTTCTTCCAGCCAGAGTACAAGCTGCTGCTGTAGCCTGAGAAGTCCCTGCTCCCTTTGTCTTTTGTAGTTCAGCATCTCTCGCCCAAAATACTGTAACTTCTGGGAAACGGGGAGGTCTCTGTTCTCCGCTTGGAGAGAAACCGCAAGCAGAGACCCGTTCTCTAAGTCTTCACGACGATTCCTCCCTCCCTCTGTCTTTGTCTCTCCTTTTTCAAATAGACTATTTGTCATCTCTGAAATAGAGCGTTTTTAAAAATTCAACCTGGAGCCAACCCCCCACCCTGACTCTCCTCTATTCTCACTCTCAATTCCCCAGACTCTGGCCGGCTGCGATCAATAGCCTATTGATCAACTCTCTCCATTCCCATTACACACCAGTGCCAAAAGAGCCAACCATTTTCCTTGAAAAGCTGATCTGGAGCATATTTGCAATGGTAGGGTTTCTCTAATTTCAGCAGGTTATTATTAAATGCCTACAGTGTGTAAACGTCTTGCTGCTCTGAGATGCTGAGAGGTAAAGATGTGTTAGAGAGGACCACACTGACCGCAGTTACCTATTAATTGAAAGGTACTGCACTGAGGTAAAGAAGGGGATAGCTTCCCACTTAAAGTAAAATAGGAAAGGTGAGAGCATTACCACATACGTAGAAAGCAATTCTTTTCCCAGTTGTTTCTACTTCATTTCTCTCCCCCGCCTTCTGTCTCTCTCCTCTCTTGCTCTCCATAGACAATGCTATGGGCAAAATCAATACTGGAAAGGGAAAAAAAAACACACAGAAGGCATATTTTTAGCCCGTTATTATATGAGCTGCATGAGGAAAACGGTGTTTGTGGGAATGACAGAAATGCCAAGGTTCTGGTAAGACAAAGATAGGGTGGGAGAGAAACAAAAAGAAGCGAGAGGGCTGAGAACGATGGTGGTGCTGGGCTGTGCAAGGGAGGTGGAGGGCGGGGAGGGGTCTAATGGAGATGGATCAAACGAAGGTAGAGATAAGATGGGAGAAAATGGCTGATGTCTCGGCCAGTGATAGAGCTTGAAGTAGCCTGCAGGAGAACAGCTACAGAGAGGATTTTTGTTTTATGAGGATATGTGATTGCTAACATCAAGAAAAAAATCCTCTCAGTTTAATATTTGCTTTTGTTTCCAGTTAAGTGACGGTTTTGTTGGTTTGGCACACCTGAGAATAAGCTCTTTCTCTTTAAATCGCTCAGCAATCACAGCGATGCTCTACCTGCTTTCTGCTTTGCTCCACCTCTGTGCATGTTCGTGCTCTCTGCGGATTGCTTACCCACACTCTCACTCCTGTTGCCAATGTCTTTCTGATGGACTCCTTCTCCCTTACCTTCTTTTCGGGCTCTCTCCGGTATCGCTGTCAGTCAAGCTCTGGGCTCCTGCCATTGGCTGAATGTGGCGCGTGGATCAAAAGGCGGGGAGTCCAATTGGCCGGAGAGCTCACTGGGGGGAAGGAAGGGATTGATTTATCTGTGGTATTAGAAGATCAATTAATCCCTATTGTGTGTGCCAGCACAGATAGCCCGATGTGTCTTATTTGGTATGGCTTGTTTCTGCTCAGCCAAGATAAGAGTGTCTCCCGTCACTTTGCTCTATAAGCAACAAATCAAATCAAATCGAAAAGGGGGTGACGGCACGCATAGGGTTCCTCCCCGGGCTGTGGCTGGCTGATCACAATAAGGAAAGTCCATCAATATGAAAAGTTGTGTGTGCAGAATAAACACAGCTCATTCCAGGGCCAGGATGTCTGCCCCGTTGCCATGACAGTGCATGATGTGAGGATGCAAGCCTTTTAACTAACTCCACTCAGCTGATAAACCCACTCATGACTGATGACAACGGATACAGAAACAAATGTGTGCGTAAAGTAGGAGCTGCATGTGTGCAGAAGTTTACCAGATTTTCCCCTAAAACTTGGTTTGGGGAACAACTGAAGAGTGACTTCTCCCTCACTCCTAAATCCTTCTGGAGCAGAGGTTTATACTCTGCAGTTTAACCTCGGTAGGGCCTGCTCCTCCCTGGGTCTGCCTGTGCTTGGCAAAAGAGGCAAACTGCTGCATTAAAGTAAAACTCACGTAATATAAATAGCTGACATAAAAAAAATGAAGTTATGGTTAGCTTGATTATACACTGAGGTTTACTGAGGATACATTTTTTATGCTAAAGAAAACAAGTTAATCGGTAGAGAGCTGTGGAGCGTTTTCAGTGGCTGAAAGCTGAGAGGCTTCAGTTCACAGCTGTGAGAGCGCTTTGCTTTTTACCACAGGCAAGTTGTTCTTGTTCTATTTTTCTTTGTAATTGAGTTTGTTTTACCAACATGTAGAAAACTTATAACACCCTATAAAAGCTTGGGTGTTTCTCTAACATACAGTATGTGACTATATAGAAAGTCAATATGAATTTTGACATTATTGAAAAATTCCGGTAATACAATTAAACAATAAAAACTGAGCAAAGGACCTTAGAGATTTTTTGTTATTAAAAAAAATTTAGCTTCCAGAGAGGAACAAATTAGAACAACACAACACTTATTCACTTGTAATATTGCTAAAATCACACACAGATTGGGTGCAGATGCAGATAAAGTCGTCACTCAGAATTTTGACAGATTTACCCTGTTTAATCCTCAGACAATTAGTTTGGTGTTGTTCTGATGGATGAAGGGAGAGTGAGTGACATGGTAAAACCTTAAGAGCTGTCTGAAGCCTTCAGAAAGAAGACTGTAGCATTTTATGCGGACTGAAATAAGTTTGAAACATATCTGAAATCATCTATGTGTGGAAAACAAATGTCCACACTTTTAAGGATATTGAAAACCCCTGCCAACACGCCCAGGTCTGGCTGTTCAAGTTTAAGTTCATAAAAGCAGACTGCAAGTTGTTAAAAGAAGTCTCCAAAAACCTTAAAATGTCATCACAGGATTAATAACTCCTGTTATCAAAGTGTCTGATGGTACAATCAGGAAAAGACTGCAGAGAGAAGAAAGCTTTGGAGAGACCATAGACAAAGATCAAAACTTTTGGAGTAATGCATTTTGGACAGACGAGTCTAAAACTGAAAGATTTAGTACCAGAATAGAGGACATGCTTTGGCAAATATAGCATGTCAAGAAAACAACTTCAAATCAGAGTTTAAGCATGGAGGTAGATGTGCAAACCAACTTATGCACCTACTACAATACTTCTCTTCTTCTCATTCAAGCTGCTTGCAAACAAAGTAAGAGAAATTGTTGACGAACACAATTAGCTACTTCTGCTCTGCTGGCTTAACTTTGTGAGAAGAGTTTGTTTTCTGGCGATGAGAACATTGTTTGTTCAGTTTTCTTCCTTAGGCATGACCTTAACTCCAAGTTGCAAACCTACTTGCGGTTCAGTGTATGAATGTGTGTAAATGTTTTGATGCCTGAAAGAGAGAATTGATCCAGAGATATCATGCATGCTTTCAGGCATGATCTATATCTCGTGACCAGAGGTGAGGCGTCAGGACCAGTAAATCCGTTCTTTATTCACAACAACAATCCGGAGAAATACCCGCATTACTGCAGTTGTAGACTACTTCATTATCAGCTGCAAACTGCTACTGTGCTCGTAATTTGTGAATCGCTGGGGCTATCTTCTTTTCTGTGTACTTTCAAGAGGAGCAGACCACCTGCAATATCACAACAGGTTAAGAGCTACGAATTATATCAATTTATGCGGCATATGTCGGTTAACACTTTTCTTTAATTATTTTTTGCGTCTTGTTCTAATGCACCGATTTTACCTGTATGTTTATCTTTTATTGTTGTTGTTTTTAATTCATTTTTTCAAAGTTTAGTTGGATTTTTTGTCTTGTGTAAGTCCTACAAAAGCTGTCGCAGCTCAGACGTTTCCTTTTGTAAATCCATTGCATAAACTTAAAATTATTTGGAAAAGAAGAATACTATTATGGTGACATGAAAACATGTTTTATACTATGAAGTTATTGAAGTTACTTTTCAATAAAAAGTAACTCGAAAACATCCGACTTAAGGCCGCAGCGGTCATCTTTTGTAATTTCCATGGTGACATTTTTAGTTTAAAGACCAAACTCACAGTGAAACAACAAAGCATAGGGTGGGTTTATCAATACGAGAAGAAAACATAAGTTACTGCACTGCATGCTGCACTGTATCTATATATGAGGTATATAAGGAACAGTGGGAACCCAGGAGAAATGGAAATAAAATGCTGTCCAGCACATTTCCTTGTGGGGAAGGCATTTGTAGCTGGGGGAAAGAAGGGGTCAATGGACCGATACTCACCGATTCAAACTCCGGGACGATACTGAAAAGAAAAGGGTAAGAGAGACCAGGATAGAAGTGGGTGCTAATTCCTACTTTTCAGTTTAAATAAAGATTGGAGCTGGATAAAAGCCATTAAGGGAGAAATCAGACAGGGCATGCTATGTAGGACAAGAGCTGACTGCAGGGAGGTGAGTGGTGGGATCGATACTCAGTCGATGCGCTCAACACCCAGCTTCACACACACACATAGACATGGAGGGGCATGTGGTATTGCTGGGCATCTGCATGTTTGTGTGTAGGGGTGTGTGTGCATGTGTGAGAGTGTGTGCAGCAGTGACTAATGGAGAAAGAGAGGAAGCCCGGGGAGAAAGAGCGTTTGCAATATACAATTAACTCTCTTTTGAGTGAGGGAATATTAAACACAGGCTGCTTGTGCAGACTGTAATTTGTGGTGATAAAAGTATTAAAGGAAAGCACTTGGACAAAGATGGAAGGGTGGACAGCTGCAGAGATGGATTTATTTTCAGAGGCACGATACAGTTAACAAAGATAGATGTTTGGAAGGAGCATCTTTAGCCTCAACTGGAGCCTTAATACGACTACAATCACTCTGCATTCTGTCCTCCTCTCCTCTCTTTCTCTTCTGTTTCTCCCTCTTTCTTTACCCCCCCATCCTCCTCCATTTCTTTCTCACCCTCTCTCTGTAGAATTGATTGACTATGTCTCCTCAATCCATCTCTCTCCCTCTGTCGCTTAGCAACGGGTGCTCTATGGGGTGTGGAGGGTGGGAGTTTCACCAGGGGAGGGGTTGGTTGAAGAGAGGCATTGGGGGAGTGTCGGGGGCACGCATGGGTAGGTGGACTCAGATTGGGGGGGGTGAGGAGCAGGAGTCAGTCGTAGTTCCACAGTTGTGATGCACTGACACTTATAGTTTGCAACAGAGAGGCTTGTCAAGTCCTCTGATGAATGTAAGGAACAAATCACAAGACGGTAAAATGATACTAGAAGGAAAAATTCTAGCTCGCAAAGAAAGTGCTGCAGCTGTAGCAAAATAGGGGAGGAAAAAGTGTTTGATGCCTGAGCCAGGATGACTAGTATAGTAGTAGGTCATCACTTGTGTGTTTTTTGTTTGTGTGTGCGCATCTGAATGTTACTGATGCAGCCAAGCAGCCCATCATCTTCCCTCAAGCTGTGTCACTGTTTCATACAGTGAGCCCTGTCTGTGAAAACCACAAAAGCACAGCAGAGTGAGCGTGCATTTTAAAATGTAGCTCTACGCCTCCGCTTTACTGTCTCCAAAAAAAAAGAAGAAAGAAAACACTTCCAGCATGTTTTTGTTTGCAATCATCATATTTGAAACTGTTACCTGGAATTCTTAAGATAACTTCTTCGTCGTGTTTTGTGAGCAACAAAATGGCGAGTTCAATAACCCCCTTAGGTCTGTTGCAAGAGAATTCTTGCAGTGCATGAGTGCCTGAAATTAATTTGAAACTTAAAGCGGTCTGATGCACAATCCCCGCATTAACATGCATGAGGGAATAGCAGCAAAAATGTTGTGCAAAAAGGTATTGTTCTGTTTTTAAGACCTTATCCTTTTGATCTATGCTTAATGTCTGATCCCCTTTGAGGAAGATGTGTCTGCAACCCTTTAAGCCTAATAAATCCAGCGTTAGGAGTACTTAAGAGCCAAGAAAAAAGCTGTGTGGTTTAAAAAGCAGGCAGGCAGTGGAAGGAGAACAATGAGCGATGCTCTTAACTAGCTCGGGAGATAATACACACACATAATCATTTCATAATCTATGCTCATTTTAATCAGCAGCCTGTGAAATACAATAAATGTGTGCATTTCAGGCCTCACAGGCTTTGCACAGACAGACCTAGACGGTGTAAAAATAACCATTTACATGTGAGGTATAGATAAAAAAAACAAAAAAAACAGCACACTATCTTGACTTGTACGCATGTTTGGAATATGGGAGTTATTTTGCCTGCACTATAGCTCTTTTTGAAAATATACTGTTATTGCACACCACTTACCGAGCTACTGAAACCAGTTCTATAACCTTTAAAGCTTGACTACATGCCGTCAATCTAATACAGACTGAATTTCTTTGTAAAAGAAATGTAAATAAAAAAATATCCAAAATGCAATCCAGGAACAATATAGACAACTAAATTACATATATTTTTCTTTATCTAATTTTGTTCTATTTTATTCCTCTTTGTTGCTTTTATACCCTGTCAATACCACATGTCTGCTGTGCCGACCGGTACTTAGCTGCTTTTTTAAAATAGTGACAGCGAAGTTCTGCCTTTCTATTCTGAATCTGTCCAGAAATAAGTCAGGAAAGTTTCATCCATTCGTCTGAAGACAGTTTATTATCTGATTAATTGAACAGATGTATTGATTAACAGAAGAAATATTGAAGCTGCTGAAATTTAAAATGACATGAAACCACCAGAAGCATAAAGATAACACCTACTTTTACACACCTATAAACACACTTAATCACAGACTATTTTTTTTCTATTTGTAGACTTATTAAATATATGGATAAGTAAAAGAGTTTAGAGATATTTAATTGTGTTTGTAATGGTTGTAATTTCAAAACAATACAATTTGGGCACTTGCTTATTTTGTTCATACATTTATATATTTGCTCTTCAAAAGACGTGTCTGCAGAAAAAATGTTAGAATTCCGCTGCATAGCAACACTTTAATAGGCTTGATCTTATCCTAATGCATTAAACCAGGCACCGACCGCTTCAGCAGCGCTTCTTCATGGCCTCACAGTAAAATAAAAAAAAATAAATAAATAAAAAAAGGAAAATAAAAAAGCAACCGAAAGTGCCCCCAAAAGACAAAGAAGTTAATCCGGGCATATAACATTTTGTGTAATCCATCTCCGATCAGATCGATGGCGTATTGATCGTGTTTGTGATTAGTAGCTGTATTGATCGCAGTGACATCACATGAGGCGCACCTGAGTGATGGTTCGGACGCTAACAGCTTGTCACATTCAAAATAAATCCGCAGGGCCTCCGCGACCTTTATGACAAAATATATGTAGGCATTTTTCACGGCGTTATTGTTTCCAGTTGCGTTTTCCTATCCGATAAATTACAAGACAGGGACGGACGGGCGGCGATTGTTTGAGCGCATTTGTCTTTTTCCAATTTGGTCAAATGACGGATAATTGAACCCGGATAGGTTTTTGAAGGATAATTCTCAGGGGAATTGCTTACGGAATTTACAAAATAAAAGCTCTAACTATCCTAGTCCAATTTTATTTTATTTTATCTGGAAACACATTCATATTGTATGCTTTTAATTTAAAAATTCACGTGAATATTTGTTTTAGTTTAAATTTATTATAATTAAAAAATATACAAAAGTATTTCATCACTTATAAGGATTATTGATTAGTCTTTGTGGCTGTGAGAGAGAGGCCTTCCTAGGTTGCACCTGTTGTCCTATTTCTTCCCAGTGCCAATCCATGCACAGAGGCCTGCTGTGTGTACACTGATAAAAAACAATTGTTAAAATTGAATTAATAGAATTACTGTTCAAATTTGTATCGGTTTAACTGTATGGATTATAATCAATATTTCTGAGTAGAACATTTTCAAGCTTAAGTCACACAGCAATTGAATTTTAACAAAACCTTTCAAGATAAAAATCACAACAGCATTTCAGTGAAACAGTAAAATATGTCAGCTAAAAATGACATGAAATTAAAGCAAAGGAAATTTGAAATACACTCAGGCAAAATCAGATAAGATACAATGCTTACCCGTTTTCAAAATGCCAACGTGAAGAAATCGCTCCTCAGCTGTTTCTGGAACACAAAACAAATACAAGAAAGGACAAAGATTTCCATGGCAACATAAACGCAAATGTTCTGGCGGCCTTAGTTTTTAGCATTGACTTAGGGACAGAGTCGACCTCAGAGTTCTGGTGGTGCACATACAGGCAGAAAAGATCAGAGATAATGGTGTGTCACCAGGCAGAAGATTAAAAGTCCAAATCAGGACTTTAACTTGTGTTCTGTGTTGCACAGGGAGCCAGAGGAGGGCAACCTGTACATGTCTGACATTGGAGCTAATATGAGGATCTTGTCAGAATCTTACTATTGACAATTCTCATGATCCTGAGAAGTTTTACTGAGTCAAATAACAGCTTTGAGCAGTGAAAAGAAGTTTGATAACATAGATAAATTCCTACCCATCTTTAAAATGTTCAGAGCTATATTTTGCCTAATTATCAAGATCATTGCACTCATCGAGTTTGTTCTGCCATGTTAAAAGGAAACACAATTTATCCTTATTTTAACATTAGTCTTTTCCCTTGAAAACCACAGCTAAGGTGTTCCACTCACTGGCAATGACTTCCAAAGGATTAAGAAAATTAACTTGCTAGCAAGTTTGACTTAAAATTAGCAATCTCCTTTAAATAGTCAAAGAAATAAAAGCAAGATTTCTCTTTGTAACTACCGCAGAAAACATTAGTGAAATAGTGCCAATTTAAAACTAAATCTGCTCTACTAAGGTGGCATGTAAACCGTTTCCCTGACAACCGTATACCTCAGATGTGTCATTCTTTGGCAACAACTCCTACACGCCTGAGGAAATAATCTTGCATGCATGTTTAACTATAGCATCAGTGTTGCTAAACTATCTAAGTCTAACTGCGAACTTAAACTCATGCTCCCAGAAACTTCCTCAACTCTTGTGACAGCTCTTAACTGAATGACATATGAATTCATAACCAAAGCATCAGAAGCCTTGCGGCCCCTGAGGATCAAATCTCGGGGTCCTCAGGTACAAATACTTTGATGCCTGTTTTAATTATCTAAGCAAGATATAACACCCAAAATTATAATCACTATCATATTCATCAATGAACAGATAACTAATCAATCTAATCAGATTACAGCTACTACAACAAAAAGTGATTCCGACGTCTGATGAGAATATTTGAAATTATGTTGAAAACATAGTTCACCCATACTTTTGCTTTTTCAATGGAATTTTATTTAGTTTTCCACAAACTAGTGGAAAACTAGTTTTTCCACAAACTTTCCATTTAAACTGTCTTTGTTTTGTAAATGATGACATGACGTATTGGTGTCTACTTAGGATCAAATTTAGGAAATAAAAATGTAGAACCTGGAATGTGTACTTTCGTTTTCACATGAATGTACGTTGAGTCAACTAAAAATACAGCAACCATTACTTGATACGGTAAGAAAGCAAGAGTCACATCATTGTCAGCCCATTTGAGTTGAAACAGCTTGTCAACTTTAGAAAAAACACAATATTTCTAAAGAATTTAAGCTTCTTCAGTATAACACACTGCAGAGATACAATTATTATTCTAACAGACCAATAAAGTAAAGCTATTGCTATAAATAAAGCTAAGTACATGTCATCATCAACTCAATTGAGTTCTTGGTGATATCAGCAACCATTTTGGGGTATTTTGCTGCTATAAGATAGCTCAATATCTTGTTGATAAGCTATTTTGACACAAACATTTTAGTTGTCATGCCTTTGTAAGTATTTTTTTATTAGCAGGTGTATTGCCTTTCAACTGTTTTCAAAGATTTCTTATTAATATATGGACTCTGATCAGACAAACAAGCATTGTGGTCCTCTAACATCTTAATTTGCTAACTTATCTTGAATCAGTGTAAATAGTTCAGCTGCTCATTTGCCTGCTGGACAATAGCCAATTAGGACAGTGTATTTTGATTGTTTACTAGGCAACACTTTAGTGGCTAATATATTGCATTTATATTTGAAAAGTTGTGTTAAATACATTTTGATTGGTTAAAAGTTTTCAAACTTGCAAAATGAATTGTGTAATTCAATCATAAGGGGTTTTTCGAGAAACGTAGCCCTTTGTACTTTGTTAGTATGTATAGGCTATTTCATGATACAGTCCATTTAAATATATTTGACAACATAACTGTGGCTGCACCAACACTATTAAATACTAATCAAAAATGTTTATGTAGGATTGGTTATCAAAATAAAATAGATAATGAGGTCAGCTTTGAACAATTATTTAACAGTACTCTTACAAACTGTGTTCTTAATTATAATTTAACTAATTTAAATGACTAACATTTATCAATCCATTTTTATAGTGCATGGGCGTCTATTTCCGAACAAGTTCCTTTTCATTTTTGACCGAAACCCAGAGAGCAGAGGGGTGGAAATGCGCGTCCAATTCTTCCTGCCGATCGATCAGACTGCGGATGGATCGATACGGCACCAGGGCTATTGATCACCACGGTCCTCTATATTGCTGGGGCGCTTTCAAATGCAAATGCACCTAAATAGTAATCTATGGCAACACACTAATTCCTTAACAAACTGCAGCCAAACGCTTTACAAACACAGCGATTCAATGTGCAACTGATTCCTCTCTTTCCCCCCCTCCTTTCTCTTCCATTCCCTCCATTCAACATGTAAGCTCTTTTATATGTGGCCGCAGAGGCCTGGCTGCGAAACAAACTGTTTAACAGTAGGCTGCCGTTTAAAGATTTAACAGGACAAACACGGTACATTCAAAATGCGGGGTGACATTGATTTGGCCCGTGGGCTATTGAAAGTTTGGAGAAAATCTTAGGCAAGTTAAAGGTCTAAGCGAATATTGAAAGAAATATATAGTTGTTTATAGTCTGCATGTGGTAAGGAATGTTTTACAATAAAAAAAAAAAAAAAACAGCGAGTGTAGCTGCATAAATAGTTCCTACATGTGTAGAATAAACTGGAGCTCGACTTTATGGCGAGATGTTACACATTAAGTCATACAAAACTCTCCAGCCCCCGCTTACTTAGAGCAAAGCCACGGGCAAACAAGGCAGATGATGCGAGTTTTATCTCCAGAAGGGCCACGCTGTAGTGTGTGTGGATTGGGGATGAGAGCAGCAGCTTCCCCCGTCCCGCTGACTTGCTCAGAGGCCTGATCAATGCGACATTACTAAACACTGCTACTTAACTTTTGCCAATAGCCAGATTCAAGTAAATATACTTTAGAATACATTAGGCGTGATGCATCAGCCGCGGAGTCATTCAAGAAGTCATGAAAAGATTAGTCTGTCTCTATCGAGTGATTCCTGGGAAAATAGACAAGCTTAGCGGGGGGAGCTCGTCCAACGGAGGACACACTCACTCAGATACAGTGTGGAGATATTAAATTATTGAACTTTAAGAAAAAAGTTTTAAAGAAAAAAAAAATTGATTCAGGGACTAAATCTACAATCATCGGACATCAAAGACCCGTTTCACATTTCTTTCATCTACTTAGCTTTGAAAATGTCCCTTTTTGGGCCAATTTTGGCCCAAACACAGAGAATTCATCTCGACGACTTTCCAACCACATTTTGACTCCACTAACTGTCTTTTCGGGTTTTTTGGACAAATAGTTTCTGAATTACTAGGACAATCAGAGAGAACGAATGATATAAACAATGGATGAAAAAATAAGTGCACAACTTGCATTAGACAAAATGCTGCACTCACGCAGCATGCCACACACACACACATATATATATATAGTACCGTAGATTGTTATTTATATTATAATTGTTATTATGATTTAGTTGGGAAGACACTTGTTTCTATTTGAAAAATAATTAATTGTCACATTCCTAGTTAAACCTATTCTAAAAATTCCTGCAAGAATTACAATTAAAATATATGGAGGAATTTCTGCGCAGTAGATATTTTTGGCACAATCGAGCCATCAGAAAACCCTCGAGCAGAGCTATCGGTGCCGCATTGATTACCTGATCGACACTGCTTTGAGAAAAAGCGAAAACAAAAAATAATAAAAGAGTTTTGAATCTTCTTATTTGAAGGGATTAATTTGTTGTTAATCGTCTATGTACTTCCAGAAAAATCTATTCTAACTTTTGAGACAGAACCTGGAGTTATAAACAGGGCCGCTAAAGCGCGCACACAGTCTGCTGCGCAATTACTGCAAAGTCGATGCCAAAATGGTGCTCGTTCGCATTTATTAATATGAAATTAATCACCATTCTGTGCAGCATCGCCCCACTCACAACGGCGATATTGACAAAGTTAATATTTTATATTGTATTTGCCATAGGATATGCTCTTTTGGTTCTGAAAGCAGCGCATTAAAATACAAATTAAAACTGAGCTCTAGGCCTATGCATATAAAGTTTAAGGAAACGTGTGTGTGTGTGTGTGTGTGTTTGATGGGGGCTGGAGGGGGTGGGGGGGGAGGTTGCATTTAAATTTAATTTTCGTTTTAAAAGATTCGATCAAGAACGCAGGTGGAATCAACAGTGATTGATTTAAAATTGACGCGGGATCCTGATCAGTTCCCCTTGCCCTTTTGACCCTGATCGTACAATGTCCCCGTGTGTGTGTGTGTGTGTGTGTGTGTGTGTGTGTGTGTGTGTGTGTGTGTGTGTGTGAGACATGATTCCTCAAATAAGACAGAAATTACAGAAAGACGCACAGGTGGCGTGGGTGGCACAGGAAGTGTCCGTGTTTTCGGCGAAAGTCCGAAACTTTCCAGCATGTCGTTTTGGGGATTGTAAGTCCGATGAATTAGGAGGAAAGAGGCGGCAGTGAAAGTTAACATCCATCACCACCGCGACCAATACGGTGCTGTGGCCGGCTGGCTGAGCACAGATGACGGATTCGCTGCTGCTCGGGCTTCGGTAATTCATTTTCGATAGCGGTGGTTGCCGGGATCAATACGGGGACATTAACCCAGGCGGACTCTGCTGTTCTCCCGATGCCACAACCAGAGAGGCACCTTTTCCCCGGTTGGCAATCAGCGAACACTGCGAACAGTTTTAGTGTCATCCACAGTGGGAGAGGAGCTGCGTGCCAAGGCCAGCGACATCATAATTCATCAGTGAGGTTATGGATGGCCGTGACCTAACAGCGGGTAAACACTGATCAGGATTGTTTTATATAATTTGCAGATGATAAGTGATGCACTTCCTGGATTGTTTGGGTAGTTCTTTTTAACCCAGCTTCAGGTCGAAATCCTAATGGGTTCATTTTACATAACACCGGTGTAATTGCCAACGTGTTTTGAGTTTGCAGAGCAACTGGGACGCATCCAGAAAATATTTCAAAGAAGCGGTCTCACGGGAGGGGACTACTTATAAAGTTGGGGTGTCACGTCGACTGTACAAGTGGCCATAAAATAGTTTCAGAAGTTTTATTTTGTTTCACATTTGACGACAGATTTGGCTCAATGCGTCGGCCACCAATAAGATGCTGCTCGACATCTCACAAAACATTTCATCTCAAACCGTCAAAGTTTAGCTATATTTACCAAATATCACATACTTTTAAATCTAATTTGAACCTCTTTTTTAAAAATTATTTTTAGAATATAACATGTACTAACAGAGAAAAACGTTTTCATAGTTTGAGTCATCTAACAGTCAGAATTTAATCCAGCCATTTTTATAATTTATTCTACTTTTGTCAGTGCCAAGTTTAATAGTTCAGCCTTACTCTGCAAATTAATATAAAGTTAAGCATAAATATGAGCTGTGATTTCTTGTTTGCACAACTATTTGAACGTTGCACCTTCTTCCTGACTTTAATGAGTCTCTATTCAAAAGTGGCACATCAGGCACACACCTGACAGACTAAGTCATTCATTGTAAGGAATAAACTTGTTTCCAAGACTAATTTACAGCCATATAATGAAGTTTGTAAGTGTTGTTTTAAATTAATGGGCCCACAAATCAAAATCTGCTCAAAGCCCAGTCCAACCTGGTGCCAATTGTGGAGTGGCAACATACCGGAGAGAATGATGAACATTCAAAATGTGTGTGCTATGGACAAAGAGAACTATATGCATGAACAAATAAACAAAGAAGAAATAGACAAAAATGCATGACTGTTGCGACTACTTCCTTTTGTAAATTCATATTAAAAACACACATATCTACATATTATGCCTTCACGTCTGTCTAACCATAGTGTGGCTGTTCCTTCCCAGGTCAGACCTCCGCCACACCTCCTAACCACACATTTGTGGTTCCACTCACTGGTAACATGTGAAATGGGCTGCACAGTACTAGAAATTATGTGATGGTCATCGTATTGTTCAATACTGCCGCAATCACATCAGTTTGTATAAATCCAGACTTTTCATATGATGTTTTTACTGTTACCATGCGACTGGCAAAATCCGTTATTGGCATACACGGCATTAATTCCTGACTCATGGATTGTAATAGCCAATAAACATCAGATTCTAGTCTTTTGTAAATTAATATGTTCACAAGCTGACACAGTAAATGATTTATTTGATATTTATAGTTCAACTCCATAAACACAAACAGTGCACATTTAATTGCATATTTTTGTATCAAGTGTTTGCTGTTGGGTTTATCGTCATCATCATCATGACTGCATTATACTGTCACCCCACCCCCATTTTTTTTGTCTCTTTATTTTGACCTGTTACCTGAACCTGATTCTTTTCTCTTGAGGCTTTGGTTTCACACAGTCAGTTTTGCAGTGGCGGTTGTGTCATTTCCTCTTCCCTTTTTTGTGTAGAGCAAATCTGCTCCAACACTCTAAGGCAACCAGACCCACTCTACTGTTCGCCTTGACAGCTAAGAAATGACACACGAATAAATAAATAAACAAATAAATAAATAATTAACTAATAAGTGGTTGGCCTATAAGAAAATAATAACTTTAGTAAATTGTACAAAAAAAAGCCGATGGTTGCATATGATTTTGCTTTTGGTTTAATTGTGGTCATTTTGGAGTTTTAAAAAAAAAATCAAAATAATCCTTTGGATCTTATATGGTTATAGCCTTTAATCCTTTTCTGAGGTCTTTAAAGCAAACTTCAGATTTGTTGGATTTGATGAGAATAAAATAAATCATAGGAATGTTGGTGGTACTACTGCCTTGAATTTAAATCAACTGGAAGCAAAAGCAATATTGAATGGAAAAAAAAAAAAAACCAAATAAATAAATACAACTCTAGCTAGTTCTCTAAACTCTTTGACCACCTCCATGAAGTTTACACTCTTACTTTCCACTCCAAGACGAAACACACAACCAAATCCAATCCCTCGATCTTGGACGTGCGAGATGCTGTATTGCACCCATATACCCGGGGCTCCTGCAATAGGCACCGCACCAACCTATATCGACGCAGCTCCTGATCCATACGCACTCTGACACTGATGGATGGCTGAACTGGATTGACATGAGCGAGCGGCGGGTTTCATGCAAGAAGTTTGCAATAAGGGCGTGAGAAGTTTGTTGCGAGCACAGTTTGATTTTGGTGGTCTCAGCCAGTCCCAACACACATGAGATGCAGAAAAGGAGTCAAAGCCTAGAGGCTATGATGAAATAAAGCTCTGTAGATTTTATGCAGTAATTTTCGCCGGAGGAAAGAAAATAACTTGGAAGGGAAAAGTTATGCTCATGCGCTAAATGGAAAGATGTAGGCTACATTTGCGGAAGAGATCGCTGGGATAAACGATCAAATATCAGAATCTAAGGTGATAAGTTGAATTAACAAACAGCTTGAGCCCATTTTATCATCACACTTGTGGCTTTTTGTGAATCATCAATTAATATTTAACCTTCAACAGAGCAATCACATGAGTTTCTGGCGCCTTTTATCACAGAAAACAAGGAGCGAGACCTTCTTATCCACCTGGGTGTAAATGTTGCATACTCTGCAAAAGATTGCACTTTTGTGTTTTTATCTGACAAGCCTAATGCAATCTTTTCTCGGGAATTCGTGGTTCAGTTTGCAACATGAGCAACAAAACGGATGATACTGGCTTGGGGGGAGCGGGAGAAGACTTGGGAGGTGGGGGGGGGGGGGGGGGGGGGGGGGGTCCGTGACGTCAGATTCGCCCCCAGACGGAGAGCGACGAGAGCGAGGATGCACGGCCCGCGGGGGCGCGCACATGCGCACAGACTCGGTTTCGACTTAACAGGAGCGAGAGGGGCGCGTCGATATACACACAGCCGAGCCGAGCAGAGCAGCGCTTTGGGTATAGTAGAAGGTGCTGAAGAGTAAGAGTAATCCGGGGCAGGCGCAGACACACTCCACACACCGAGCCGAGGCTTTTTGGCGGCGCGGGGTTTTCTTTTTGTGTGTGTGTGTGTGGCGATCTTTTAAAACCATGCTGGATTGACCGCAGAGAAAGGAGCTGCAATCAATGGCGTGGCTTTGAAATCGTTGAAAATTTATTGGGAAAGGAGTGTGAGACAGAGCGACAGCGGGGAGAGGGAGAGAGCGGCGAGAGGGGAGGTGGAAATAAAGATCCTTTCAGCGATGGAGCTTACAATGGAGAACATCGGAAATCTGCACGGCGTGTCTCACTCTCATCAGACAGGCGACTTAATGAACGGCCCGCACGCGCGCCAGTCGTCGGCGTCGCATCGGAACTTGGTGTCGCACGGGCGGTCAGCCATGGTGTCCAGCATGGCCTCCATACTGGAGGGAGCCGGGGACTACCGCACGGACCACGCTCTGTCCGGACCCCTGCACCCGGCCATGACCATGTCCTGCGACTCCGGGATGAGCCTGAGCAGCACCTACACCACGCTGACGCCGCTGCAGCACCTGCCCCCTATATCCACCGTATCAGAGAAATTTCACCACCCTCACCCGCATGCTCACCATCACCCGGCGCACCAGCGGCTCGCGGCTGGGAACGTCAGCGGCAGCTTTACCCTGATGAGGGACGACCGCAGTCTCGCCTCTATGAGTAACCTCTACGGCCACTACCCCAAAGACATGTCCGGTATGGGACAGCCCCTGTCCCCGCTCTCCAACGGTCTCGGGTCCTTGCACGGCTCGCAGCAGACCCTGAGCGCCTACGGTCCTGGAGCTCACCTGTCTAATGACAAGATGCTTTCATCGGGGGGGTTCGAGTCCCACGCAGCAATGCTGTCACGGGGCGAGGATCACCTGGCCCGAGGTCTCGGGGGCCACGGAGCCGGGCTCATGACATCCTTGAACGGCATCCATCATCACAGCCATCCGCACTCTCAGGCAAACGGATCCATGTTGTCGGACCGGGACAGGCAGACGGTGGTGGGTGGAGGCCAGGGGGCCGGGTCGGGACAGGTGGAGGAGATAAACACCAAGGAAGTGGCGCAGCGGATAACGGCGGAGCTCAAGCGCTACAGCATTCCGCAGGCCATCTTCGCACAGAGGATCTTGTGTCGGTCCCAGGGAACTCTGTCCGACCTGCTGCGGAACCCTAAACCGTGGAGTAAACTCAAATCCGGCCGGGAGACGTTCAGGAGGATGTGGAAGTGGCTGCAGGAGCCCGAGTTCCAGCGGATGTCAGCGCTCAGGCTTGCAGGTGAGTGAGGAGACAGCTCCCAACCTGAGTGATGTGGAGGGATCAATCTGTAGTCAATGTGGCGAGACTGCCAATAGCTGCTCAAACAGACATTACTTGAAGTTATTAGTCGATCGTATCGAGTAAAACTTCATCATGACAGTTGGGGTGTTAAATGTTGTGGGGGTGCGGGAGGGGGGGGATCTATATTTTGATTGATGCCACAATCCACGACTGTATAAACACACGCTTGGTGATAAACAAAAGAATCGGATCTTGTGCGACCGCAGTCTGCAGACCAGCTTGGTTTGGCGCACATGCAGCACTTTTACGCACGGATACAGACTGGGACATATTCAACTCGCCTGTGACTTTTTCCTTCTTTCCTTTCTACATATTCAAATAAGTAACCTCCACCCAGAAAAAAAGGGTCAAACAATGTCAATTTTAACTTGAGATACAGATTTATGACTGCTAAAAAAGCTTTAATAAACTAAAATAAACGTGATCAAATAATTTAGCAGCCGTCAAACAAGGGTGCAGTCTGAGGCCTGGGCAGAGCCAGAGGGAGCATGACCTCTTATAGATCAATATTTCAGGTCCAGGCGTCCCCTTTCAGTGTAGCGCACTGATAAAGGATCGATTCGGATCTGAAAGGCAGAGACACAAACAGATGCGTCTTTCTTTGGCCCTGCGCACTTTTGGGACATCAACTCTCCAAATTTGATTTAAAGGCCTGCGTGGTCACTCTGCAGCCAAATATATATATATATATATATATATATATGTATTTCCGCTGTTTCTTTTTTGTGAAGCAATGTAGCCTCGTTACTAGCTCAAACGAATGCCTCGCCGTTTTGATTTCACTCGTTGATCAGTCGTTTCGATTTTTATTGCGCAAAGATTATCACATTAAGACTGTGATTTGAAACCCACACATCCCCGCCCTCGCTTTAAACCCCCCGTTAACACCTGATTAACGGGACATAAATGAAAAACGAAAAAGCCACGGAGATGTGAGTGAAAGGTCCCCCCCTTCTCATCGATGTTTGTGTAAAGACCCCTGTTTAGACGAGCTGCGCCTCCAAACGTCAATCAGCGCTTCTCCGCCGTATTTCAGCGAACAGTTCAATTAAGCGGATATAGTGGCATATTTTAGTTCCAGTCAATGCCCCATTGAAAAGCGCTTAATGGCATGTAAATTGTTCCTTTGCGTATTTAGTGGGGGTTCTGGTAAATAAAGATTTAAACACTCCACAATTGTCTCTTTAAGTGCCACTGCTGTTAAAGCTAATTGGGCTGTGGGGTTTTATATCTTCCACTGGCGGCATCAGGATAAAACCTCCGGTTCAGCGGAAGCAACAGAGCTGTGCAAGTGCACACCTACTGCATATTTCAATGTGGTTGGACTGAGGCCTTCTTAAAGGCGTAAGAGCAATATTTTCACCTGCTTTTGTTTGCTCAAACTATATGGGAGGCCAGATGTGCCACGATGTAGTTAAATAAATAAGTACCCTGTTAGGTGTGGCATAAATTCAATGAATATTTAAATGTGCATTTGTTTGCTTCACAACACCTATGCTGCAATATACCCAGGTGTGCCATTGGGTATGCTACCTCTCCTCCCCCCCAAGATTAAGTAAATGCCTGACTTCAAACTCAAATTATACCTGAACAAGATGTTTAAGAAATTAGGAATTTCAGTGCTCTTTTAAATTCTTTTGTAGCAGGTGAGAAATTATACACTAGCATATTCATTCCTTTGTTTTTGAAGTACTTGAAGACATAAACACAAAAACTGTACTTGGAAAAATACTAAACAGGCTAAAGTGTTTTATTTTATTGTGCCCACATTTTATGAGTTGCCAATAGCAACATACCTAAAAAATACTCCTGAAATTTTTGAAAGCTTTTATGGCATTTGGTTTTGGTGTCCCCCCCTCTCCAATTCCATCTACCTGCCCCTTGCAGAACTTTCAGGAGATGTCCCTGTGTCTTCTAAGAAGTAAATTAAATAATTTCTGCTGCTTGTCAACAGATTGAAACAATTGACTGGTTAACCTGCCCAACAAATCTACTTTTGGTCAATCATTTTAATTAGACAAATGTTAATCTTGCCCATCGACTGAATGGGTAAGGCCAACAGTTCAGAAAAAGTGTATGATCTGCTACAAAAGGAGTCTTTGAAATAATTAATACTGATGTTTTTTTTTTTTAAGTATATTGTAATTTAGCACATATCAAAATGTGGCATATATGCCTTTGCTTCCAATTTCAACAAATGTACTATTTAATGGGTTATTTATTATGGAATATTTTTGTGCTGAATTGTGGCACATCTGACCCTCCATACATGTGGCCTTCTCTTTAAGCTTAATGTGATCCGCTGGCCATGCTTGTAATCAATTATCTCCCCTCAAACTTCCCTCCTGATCTGCTGCTCGTTTTAAGCGTACACCCTATTGTGCATCACCCTGCCACCACAGCAGAGCTCAGGGAAACCCCAGTTGGGCGAAATGACAAATGACTCATATGCAAATGTCAGGAGCTACATTTTACTTACTGCATTTAAAATCACAATTATCCTCAGAGCACATGTGGGCTGGGAGTGGGAGTTAGTGGGGATTGGAAGGGGGAGGCGGGGTTGTGTTGCTGAAAGTGAGGCTGGGCCATACTCGCTCAGCCACATCAATCAATAAATTCAAATTACTATTCCAAATTCATCACAGTCACACAAATCAATACAGCTGCCCTGCTTAGCTAATGTGAAAATGCCAGTGTCTGCGCACACACACTCAAATGACAATCCACTCCTGAAAGGAAAACAGAACAGAGATATGGGCACTGTTTGGGGGGCTTATCTCGCGTCCTTCACATTGAATCAGTGAGGGGAGAGACGTGCCTCGCAGTTTTAGAAAAGATACCAACGGTGTGACTGTTTCCATAATACTCAGAGCATTGGAGTATAAACAGTTTTAAAAACAAACAGCTTATTTGCAAAGCTGTACGTGTAGGAGAGAGAGAGACACAGGAAAAGGTGAGGTTTGGGAGGCGTTTAAAGATCGCATTAACGATGAAAACAATTCGTCTTTGCATCTGTGTTGAATTACACACTCCATCTCAATGTATTTGGTCAGGTCAATACAGCCCTGATCGATAAAGATAGCCAGTGCATCTATCAATTATCCCGCCTCAGCACTCTCACCCATTGGTCTCTCCCCTGGAGCAGAGAGAGGAGGAGGGAGGTGGGAGCTGGAAAAGGTTGTGGGAGAGGGGACAGCTGTTTTATTTTTCTTCTTCTTTTTTTTTTTTTAAAGGCACACCTTTTTTTTCTTTGTTTTAATCAGGTTGTCTCAGTGTAGTTCACTTGTTGGGACATCTTGGCAATTTGTTTACCTCCATCCTGTGTCAGATACACACATAAAACACAACATGCATGCTCTAATGCCATATCCATCTTTATGGGCAGCAGATTTCAATATTTGAAGGGAGTATATGTTGTGGCATGTCGAGTTGACTCTTCCTGGGGATAATAGAAAGGGCTGGGTGGAAAAAAAAAGGAGCAGCATAGGTTAATTTCCATCTGAATGGCTGCAGCACGTGCTAGGGTGTGCAGGTCAAGACCCTCAGGACACAGAGGAAAAACATGGAGGAAAATAAGGGGTGGGGAGGCCTCTATTCATGCTTCAATGGACTACAAGCAGTTTGCACAGGCTTAATCCAGGCATAATACTAATACTTTACTCAGCTCCTCCACCTGAACTCTTTCTTGCAATTTTTGCAATAAATCAAGCAGATACTATGCTCTCGTTTTAGGCAGGTGGTCATAATTTGAGATGATTTCCACCTCCATTTTGTTCCAAGCTTTCAAATGAAACTTTTACAATGAAACGCTCTGCAAATAAAACAAACATGTGTCTTAGTGTGAAACTGATATCCAAAAGTGACAAAGTACAATAAAGAAGTTAAATAAATGCATTATTGCCTTTTGTTTTTGAAGAACAACAATAAGTTATCAGTTGCACATTCAAATTCTGAATTATATCTTAAAGACGTGTAATTTTTTTCCAGTGTTTAACAAATTTATGGATCATTTTCTGATTAGCCAATACATTTTCTACATCAAAGCAGTGCTAGCCACACACAGATTTTGATGGGTAAGGCAGCACATCAAATGAACTTATGAAGTGCTGCAACAAGATACAATAACAAATACCCAACAACTTTACATTGAAAGCATTTTTGAAAGTTTTATTTGTGCATTTATTTCCAATTTGTTTGTAAGTTTAAGTGAACATGTGGTGATTGCTTTTTTGTTAAATTGTGGCACTTTTAGATCTCCGTATACAGCTGCAGCTTGAGGAGCGTTAAATGCAGCCAGCGCTGTCAGTGGTGCTGAAATGCAAATCATGGTGTGCTGCAGCAATCACCAAAGTGTTAAATACGTGGTAATATCAGTGTATTTTCTTTTTCATTTTTATGTATGAATCAGTTTCCAGATTTTGATTAATCAGTTCATCATTTAAGTAATCACTGGGGGGAGTTTTCAAGTTGACTCGTGGCGCTATTTTGACCTCTCTGCAAACGCTGTTGTTCAATGTAGGTGCTGTCCGTGGTTCTAAAATCATCTTTGCACCTCTCCTGAGGACAGTTCAAGGTGCTTCGCTGGAGTTTTACCAGTATCTCCTTAATAGTATTCTGGTAGACCCCATAAACACCATTATTTCATCCAACAGCTTCCACCCATCGATCAATATTACAATCCTCAATCGCGTCAATCACACCACACTGCATCCTGCTTTCCTGTCCAGCACTGAGCCCACCGGGGTTTCCATTTAAATCACGTCTCCAGTCTCTTCTAAGAGCCCGCCTGCAAGGTCGTCTATATTTTGCAACACTTTCAAAAATATCCCAAACGCAACTGGCTGAAAATACTTGTTGGTCATTTATTTATTTATTTTTAAAAGTGCATTAAGTCGAACATGAAGTTAGCAAGTGTTTTAATGCAGAATCATCCGAATCTAGATTTTCTTCATAAAGAAAACGGCTTGATGTCGGTCTGTGAAATGATCGATTGGGGGAACTTTAATAATTGATGCATGAGGGGGGGGTGGGGGGGTGGGGGGGGGGGGGGGGGGCATAGGGGCGTAAACAGTGCATCTGTGGTTTCAGAGCCTCCTTGTTCGTTAAGCACACCAACGTGCTGTAAGTACCGAGACACACATGTAACAAGCATCGCCTTTGCAATCCCCTGGTGGGAGAGCAACAGCCATTTTCGTGCAGGTTATACCTCGGGGCTATTTTGGTTTAAATCCCCGGCTCATTCCAGATGAAATGACACTTCATGTCCAGCATCATTAAATCTGCAACCCACCACGGAGAGCCCGGATGGCATATTTCAAATAATTCGCTATGTTTTAAATACAAATGAACAACAACCCAGTGTTGAAATGAACCATATACAGAGCCATGTGAAGCGGATGTCCTGCAAATGTGTTTTGTTAACGCACTCCTGCAAAAAAACAGCGCAAATCCCCAGTTTTTATAGCACAACCATGTGCTGCTGCCTGTCGCCTCTTCGTTTCTTCCCTCCTGTATGTATGTATGTATGTGATCGGGTTGTAGAGTGCGTGTATATATATATATATATATATATATATATATATATATATATATATGCGCCACATTGTTAAGGCCCTGAATCTGTATCGATTTCCATTCCTCTGCCTCTTCTTCCCATCTCTGGAGCTGGGCCATAATGCGCGTAGCTCCCCCCCCCCTCCCCTTCCCTCCATCCCCACCGTGCAACACCTTTCCTCCCATTAACAGCTCACCTTTCAAAACAGATTTCACGAATAAAACTCTCACGCAGCTCGCGCACCATCTCTGGCCAGAAACTGTCAAATCTGAGAGGTCTAACGGCGCCCCTGGATTTCTGCTATAGACTGGGATTAGCAGCACGAGGCGACTTATGGTTCACACTCGTTTAACTTCTTTTCACTTATCGCACATCCAACACACACCGATCCGTCCTGCACACGCACGCACACACACATGCTCTGACCACACTTATTAAAAAATAATAAATAAATAAAATAATGGAATTTAAATAGAAAACAGAAAAAGCCTGACTGGAGCATAGATATTGGATATTGTCTTCCATATCTCAGCCCATTTCCCCTTCAGTGCGCGCGCGCGAACACACACACACACACGCGCGCGTGGTTCCAATTCACACGAGGATACGTGGTTAGCAATTATAAATGCTGCAGAGGTCTGGACTCTGTACAGTCTCGGATCCCGTCTCTTCTATTTTAGATGATCAATCCCTACGCTGCTCCGTCGCCCCCTCGCCGAAGCGGATCGATAGGAGAGAATGACCTTTAAATCAAATTGCTGGCAGAGTCAACGCAATGCACGCGGCCCGGCATAAAGGGTTAATGGCACCGCGCGCGCACAAACATACACAAAAGCCTCCCAAACCTGAGACAATCAAGAATAAATCAAATTACTTCAACTTGTAGGTGTGTGTTTTGAAGCGGAAACGCTGCGCAAAAGAAAAAACAAAAGATTTCAGAATGTGGTACAAACAGTGGCGGTTCTTGCAGGGCTGCCGGCCTGAACCAGCCCTTCCCTCTGCGACTCCCCACATCCAACCAGGTGGGTGAACGCCGACTACATCCTCGACTAAACCCATTTTGCCAAACAAGCAAACAACTTCTTACAACTTATAAGTACAGCCAGTTGATATTGTATGGAACTATATGAGAATCTTGATTGGGTGACATAGTCAAAAGACATCATAAAACTCTACAGCCTCACTAATGTGTTGTTTTGTGCATTTATCACCTCTAGTTTTATCATTCAGTAACACAAACGTGTTCTGTTTGACCCCTTGGATTAATCACTTCACATTACATGTTGAAGAAATAGCAATAGGTGTGTTTGGAGGTAAGTTTATACCCCCAACTTACTCATTAGGTCTATTCTTGGGTTTGCACTGATTTTCAAATCAGTGCAAACTGATTTGAAAGTCAAAGAACATTTTGGGAATTATTTGCAGCTACTATAAACATGAAATGAGACTTCACAGGGAAGAGAAATGATTAAATTAGCTGCATTAAATTATAATGACACCATATATTATGAAAATCTTCCTTGATGAAACTAATTCATCTGACAGTCTTTTTACATTACAACTGTAGCCACATTTTAAATAAAAAATTAATAATTTCTAGATAAAGATCGATCGATCAAACTTAATCTATGATTTGAAGATTCTCATTTCAGTGTTGGAGTCTATTTTAATGTAGTCCAGATAAAACTAGAGGGCTGAATGGGAAACAATGATTCAGATTAGTGATGAAGCAATTAATCAAACAAGAACTGTGAATTAGCCAATAATCACTTCACCAACTCTGATCAGTGATTTGCAGGTCAAATACAAACCACATTAATTTTTGTTTTTTCCTTCATGTTTTTTTTTTAAATGCACAATAAAACTCCCACCATTTCAGCCTACAAATGGCAACAGCTTGTAATTTGATTCACCTTTTTTTTTTTTTTTTTAGTTTATTATACATAAGACAAGGTTGGGTATGCTTAGGTATATGAATTGGGGACATTATTGTATTCATTTAATTTTCGGTTGGATTTAAAACTGTTTCCTCATCATTTGAAACAAAAAGGATTGAAATTTGTCATGATTGGAACCAAAAAGAAACTGATTAGCACAGATCTAATTCAGAAGGCAACCTAAATCTATATATTCCTATCAACTGGACATTTGAATTACTATCTGAGAACTTATTTCAGATGCTTCCAGAACTGAGCAAATAACTTCTTTTTTGTTTTGTTTTCTGTGCCTCCAGATCTATACCACCCTGAGGTGTGAGCCTTTCCCCACACCAAAAACCTCCACCGCGTGGCTCTGTGTTTGTGTAACGGTGAAGTGTGTGTGTGTGTGTGGGGGGGGGGGGGGGGGGGACTAATCAGACTGTGAGCTTTTGACCCTTGACAATCTGTGGCAGTTTACATAAGAGTCAGTTCAAGTAGCGGTGTCAACCAGCAGGCGGCTGTTGTGCAATTAAAATGCTGATCAGTCCACATCAGCAATGCGCTGATTGAGTTTAGTCCGTCATTATGTAACACCGGGGGGGGGGGGGGGGGGGGGGGGCACCTCTCTCTCCAAAATAAATAAATAAATAAAATGAAATTAAATAAAACGTTTGCTTTTCTGCACGGATATCTGTCCTCATCACTGTCAAGGATTACACTCTCGACAAAAGTCAAAACTCCATCTTTGTTTGCCCGGACAGAAATCAACTGTGATATGAAAGTGAAATGTCAGAGGTTCCTGCTCACACGCCGAGGGAGAACTCAGCTTCTCAACCACGGCTTTTATTAAATTTTTTTATTTATTTTATTTATTTAAACTGGCGAGTCGGGAGAGTAGCCCCACCACCACCACCACGCCATCCCCAAAAATGTGTTAAATCAGCGTGTAGCGCCGCTGAAGCTGCACTGATTCCGCACACCCGGAGCTTATCTGAAGCTCTGACAGGTGATCGCGTATTAAAGGGCCGATAATGGCTTGTTTAATGCGCAGGGTAAAGAACACAAGGCAAGGACATTGTCCGTGCAATTACACGGAGAACAGAGGCAGGAATCCAGTTGATAAGTTTTCTACAAAACAAAAAAGTAACTTAATGTCATGTTGGGTGCAAAAATTGCATTGAATTGGAATAATTGCGTGTGTGTTTTTGTTTTTCTCCAAACGCTCTTGCATATTATAATTTAGATAAAAAAAGCATAAATGAGAATACAACTACGCATATTCTGTCCTCTACACAGACTTAAACAAAAATATTGAAAGCAAATCTTTTTGTACTGTAAAGTGGTAACGCTCTGACCTTAGAGGCACCAGTTGAACGGAGGACAATTATATCTGTGGAGAAATATCAAATTAAGCAAAAATGAAGTTTTAATTAAATTCAAAGCCTGAAAACAACAAATTTTCTCTAAAAATATTAAAGCCTACAGATGGTTTGTATGGAGACAGTATAGGTCTGTCTGCAGCTTCGATCGCATCAAAACCACAAAACACACCCACCCATCCACCCTCTTGCCCCCCCTCCCACACACACACACACACAGCTAATCGTACCCACAGATGCAACCCGAAACTCCGGTTGGGCAACCCCACAATGATCAACAAAGGAGCAAAACGGCTGCGAAATCAATTGATGAATGAATCGATGTGAGCCCATAAAGCATGTGTGTTACATGTTATTACAAATAACAAACTGGCTGCGGGTTATTCAGAGATTAATAATTTTGGCTGCTCTTGTCTGGTGAAAAAAAGAAATCGCTAACAATTGTTCTCGGGAAAAATTTGGGAGAAAACAGAAAGACGTGTGTGTGTGTGTGTGTGTGTGTGTGTGTGTGTGTGCATAACCCAAACCCTGGTAGTTTTTAATGCTGCATATGTTTTTGAGGCAATAATAATCAAATATAATTACACCTTTTTTGTGTCATTAATTCTTTATAAAATGTTTTTTTTACTTCTTTTATTATTATTATTATTATTATTATTATTATTATTATGAAATAGATGTCTATTTTTATCAGCAAAATTAAGAAAAGAATCATCATAAACTGCTGAATATTAACTATATTCTATCCCATAAATTAGACATGGAACAGATCTAGTCGTCTATTTTAATTAGAAAATTTTTTTTTTCTAAACTTTAAAAAAAAAGAAAGAGTTAAAACAGCATCTGCAGTTTATTAAAACGCAACGCCAACTCGCAAGTCCACATATTTCCATTTGCTTTGTTTTGCAGAAGCAGCCTGGATATTAACACAATCAAATCAAGCCAATAATTCTCGGCTCTCATATATATCTCTGTTGACTGTATCTGCACATGGCAGGAGGCGTTGGAATGAATTGGATTTCAAAAATTCCTGCATATTAAAAAAAATCTGCTCCTGCATTCCCGGAGGACAGGCGAGCGGCGTCATTTGACTGCGAATCAGCGGGAAGATTCTCCTGCGACAAAACAGGAGGCTGCAGGAGGAGGCGACACCTCGAACAATCGCTGAAATTTGGAGACGTAACGTCCAAAAATGCATAGCGCAAAATGCAATTTAATTACTACAAATTTAATAAAAAATAATGATAATAATAATACGAATGACACACACAAAAAAAAAAAAAGACCAACGTGGAGCTAATTATAAAAAGGGGGGCAAACTTCAACCTTAACGACCTCTGCATAGCCTGTCATATAATCCCGCGAGACTGTAAAGCTGTTGATGGTTAAAATACACAAGGCTCGTCATTTGTCTAGTTTTCTCTCAGTATTTTAATGAAACAAATATGGAAAAAACTAAACAAAAACGCTGTAGTCACCGCAATTACAATTTTTAAGGATACTGAGAAGCAATTCAATTCTAAGCGTATTCCCATTTGTAAAAATGAAGATCATATGAACACGAGACTAAATTATCAATATTATCGGAAACAAAATAATAAAAGAAAATCCACAAAATAAAATAATAAATAAATAAATAATGCCTACTATTGACGATATAGAAATTCATCTAAATAAAGAAGGAATAGAAGTTTTTCACTCCTGCTTTGGAAAATTAAAGCGCCTTGAATATTAGAATTACCACGCATAACTGGTCAAAGCAATTTGACTTCAGAGCAATGATGATCATCACAGTTAAGAGTGTAATCCCAACAACGGATCGGCTCATGTACAAACACACGCAGATATTAAAGTGGCCAAAAAATATTAAAGTGATATTAAAGATATTAAAGTGGCCAGATATTAAAGTGACCAAAACAATACATATATATATATATATATATATATATATATATATATATATATATTATATATATTATTATATATATATTATGCAGGTTAAAATTTCCGTCAGCTCCTCTCAGTCATCAGGTGCTTAAATGGCTGAGTGCATTTAATTATCTAGAGCCTCATAAGAGCATGATCATCACAGGCAGCAGTCTCAACTCATTATTGAATTTTCCTAACACTTTCTTGAATCACCCCCGCGTTTCTAATAACACACTACGATTTTTTTTGACGCGCTAAATAACACTGTATTGCCCACAGCTCAAACAATGCACGATCTATTTTGTATTATTATTAATATGTATTTTTTTCCCAGCTCATCTATAAAGAAAGAGGCGCCTACTGCAGGAATGAAAGGTTTGGAAGTGAAGCTAAGTTTTTCTCTGAGTTCAGGTTGAAGTGTTATTGAAGTGCTTGGGAAGAAATGCCTCGCAGCTGAGTCGCTGGGAAAGGCAAACAAACAAATTGTCCCGCTTCATCAGTATATTAACACTAATTCTCACCCATTACATTAAGGACTATTGAGCTGGAAGTGATCTGGCCACTGGTGAAAGACACAAACAGGGCTTGGCACTGTCCTGCAACCAAATGCCAAACGCAACAACTTTCTGTGGGAGGAGGAGAGAAGATGGCCGTGTGGAAATATAGACTGAACGCTGCCATGAATCTTCAGGGCAGCAGTCCATGTTAAACAGTGGGGAAGTTAATAAAAAAAAAAAAGAAAAAGGAGGGGGGCTAAATAGCAAAGCTGCAGTCCTAGAATATAAGAGATGCAGTGGTGTGAGCACGGACGCGCTGAACTGGAACCAGTAAACACGTTGCTGGTAAATTAATTCAATCAGAAACCCTTGTGGATCCCCGCCGCTTCGGGGTTCTGGGACAGGATTTTTAGGACGGAGGTGGAAAAATGAGGGCGAATTTTGCATGCAAGTGTGCAGGCTATGCTCGTTTCACGAAAACCACTATGGGCGCAATATTAGGCGGTTTGACTTTCTCATTATGAGCAGGAAGGGCAGCGATGATCAATAGATGATTAATGCTGCAGATGGACTCACATCTGCAGCCAGCTGTGAATATTTAGCATCACAGCCGGAACAGGTGATGATTATTTACTCCTCCTTTCTGATTCAAGCAGCAAATAAGCCGGATCATCGCACGGCTTCCTCCCGCCCCCCCAAAAATCTGAGCGTGTGTTTCGCGAAATATTAATTTATTTTACGCCTCATATCTTTTCCGAATCTCCCCTCCTCCACCTCCGCCCCCCTCTCCGAGGTATAATTAATTGGAGGAACTGAATTTCACACACAAATTATTCACGAATATATCGATCGATATTGAACACCCAGGGCCTCTCTCTTAACCTCGCTTGGTTTGTCGCGAGGCGAAGAATATTAATGTCATCAGTGAAAGAAAAAAGGGGGATAAATCATTCACTGAAGAATCTCCATATATATATATATATATATATATATATATATATATATGCAAACTACGATAAATGTGGGGGGAAAAAACTGGTAAAAAACGGCCAGGACAAACAATAGCTGCTAATCAATCTCCGCTTCTTAAGCGTGTGTTATCCATTCATACTGAGCTGCTGCATTCACAGATCTATACAGCGAGTTATAGAAATCACAGCCCTCTCCGATCAGCAGGATGTGCACCTCAGAAAACACCAAACCAGGATTTTTGCTCTTGTCCGGGCTGCTTTGTGCATGAGTTTATGTCGGTCTCTCTGCTCGGTGCCTACTGTAGCTCTAAAAGCTGCAATGATCGATTTCCCCCAACCCCCCTTGGCCCCCCCACACTCCCTCCCCTCCATCTTTTCTACGCCGAGCTTGGTTCAGTAATCAGGGCTCCCTTCCTCACCGATCGATCGATATTGATTACTAAATCCAGCGCCTGTAGCAAAGGCAAAGCGCACTATATGGCGCCCCCAGTGCAGCCGGGCCACGACGAGAGCGCCCCCTGCCGAGCCAACCGGCGCCAAGCGGGCCGGTCGATGAAGGGATGAGGGACGTGACTATCCGGTGAAGGAGATGGGACTGTTTACAGCTGATTGTGTGGAGGAGACATTTAAAGACAGTCATTACTCCCGCTGACTTCCTGGAGAAAATAGGTGCATTTATTGTGAGCGTGTTCATATGCTGGCTTCCTTTTTTTAAGGTGCTAAAGAAAAATAAATCCTGCAACAATCTAGCAAAAAAAGGCTCCTGATCTGTCATTTGATTGTCTCCCATAGACACTTAAACCTGAAGCAAGCCTATATACGCATTTGGAAAGAAATCCTATTTGTAACCACAGGTGCATGTGGCTTTTACTTTCTGCTACGGAAGTCCTGAAAGGCAAATAGGGAAAAAAACCTCTATGTTCTAAGAGTGAAAACGCATTTAATCACCAGATCTCAGAGGTCATAAACAGATTACATATTTTAGTTTTGTTTTGATTCTGCCCCTAAAAGACAAGAAAATACATGTGCAATAGCCACTCTATTTTTGACTCTATATTAATAAATAAATCTCCTCCTCTTCAGCCTTGAAAAGCAGGTGTGGAAATAATTTCTGAAAGGTTCAGTTTTTGTTTTTGTAATACCTCTTTTGGCCACAAGAGAATACAATGAACTCCTGGTTGAATCTAGGTAATTTCCCCAGGTTTTAGTGGTATCGTCTTTCAAGAAAAAAAAAAATCAGACTACACAAAATAACAGTATATAGGCTCATCACAAGCAGGCAATAAATGAAAGTTCATTGCAAAACCAATAAATCAGAATATCAGGACAATGTTTGTGTCTCATTTTAAAGGTATTTTAAAAATCTCAAATTTATTTTTTCTCACTTGTCTGGGCTGAGTGAAAAAAACAAAACAAAAACAAACATTTTGGATGTTTATCAAATTGACAAGGAAGTCTAAAGGAGTAAAAGTACAATTGAATTGATTACTTGGAGTAAGTGAAACAGAAGAATAGTGAGAATAAAATAACATCTGATATTCATTAATAACTGCATTAGAGTAATGTTTTGAATGTAACTAAGAACTGCCAAAACTGATAAAAGTGCAGCTTTTTCAGAAAACAATCCCTGTGAAAAACGTCTCAAGGAAGCACCATATTGCATTTTATTCACAACTGGGCTGTATCAAAACAAAGAGAGCTGTCAGAGGAGCAGAATTAATTGTCAATTTTGGAAATCTCAGTAACACAGCACACATTTTTGATGCAAGCATTAACAAATGAAACGGAGAAGTGAATGTATAAAACTTCATGTTTTTCCAATAAAAGTAGCTTATCCATTTTAATAGTGTTGCCAGAGATGTAGAGATCTGTAGGATGAATAGACATGTCACACATGACAGTTCCTTTCTGGACTTCAAACAGACCCAGCTGGGCTGTGACGTTTGTTCAGGCTCGCCGCCCAGCTGGGAGACAAATCCCCTTCCATTCAAAGTTTGATCCAGACAGACCGCCTTTTCTCTGATGGGTGTCAAGCTGCAACTTCTCCCTGATCTGTGTGATCCTACACCAAAATGTGCAAGAAAGAAAAAAATCCTCAGATCTGGTTTGAGTTTGCTCCATCAATGTTTTTTTTTCTTTGCAAGAACAAAAATGACACAGGAAAGATAGATCAGGAAAATAGGTGTAATGTTTTCGCTTTTTAACCTAGTAAAAGTAATATCTTGACTTCATAAAAAAAAGCATATATATATATATATATATATATATATATATATATATATATATATATACAGTATATATGTATGAATAAATAAATGCTTCTTGGCAGTGCAGCTATAGATTATTGCCATATTGATGACCAAAGAAAATCTATCACACAAGCTGCCCTGTAGTATTTGTTTCCTGGTATTAGTGGTGGTATTGAATTTCGCCTGTGTTTGCATCTAAATGTCAAAGAAAATATGAGTCAAACATGTTAAAATCATGCTGGTTAGAAAATAAAAACAAAACTAATCCTGCATCAAGACTGGAAAAGCCCAAAATGCTTAATCGCAATCACATCACTGTTCTCAATATTCCCATGTCAAAGGACTGCCTCAATACAAGTTTTGTTAGGTCATATTTCAAATAGTGATGCATTCATTTTTTGCACATTGATAAAATGTGCAGTCAGCCACAATGACTTTGACATTTCTTGATTTCAACACCTAATATAGCTTCAAGATGCTGCAAAAAGGAAGAGACTCTAATTAATCGCAACCAATATATTCATCATAGTATAAAGAATGCCATAATGTTGTGCAGCCCTAAAAATGATATATCAGAAAATATAAAATCCAACTTTTATCCAAAGAAATGTGAAATTGCTCCAATTGTAAATCCATTTTCTTGTCCTGTAATTTTTTTTCTTTTTCCTTTTTGCTCTTGAAACTTTAATAAATCAAAGCACTATATGTGATGATATGTCGAATGTATAGACACAAGCAATGCTTTTGGACTAATCCGAGTGCGGCACATTAGCACCGGCGTTGATTTGAAATATGAAGATGATGGATGTGAAAGTGTGCAGGTTAGACATCTGTAGTAAACAGATTGGACTGCAATGGCTGATCAATGGGTTCTGTTCCACTGTAATTAGACACACAGAGCCACTGGTTGGCTCCAGCCACTTCAGCATAATCACAGCCACCCTTAAAACACACACACACACACACACACACGCACGCACACACACACGCACACACACACACGCACACACAGCAGAAGCGCATAGGAGAGAAGAAGAAAAAAAAAAATCCATCACTAAATGCATCCAGACGCACGTACCCACAGTGAGAGAGTGAGACATTTACTGAAGGAGGTATGAAAGTATGAGACAATACGGACGGCGGCAGGTGGAGGCCCCGCTGGGACGCCATCTTACTCTCTCCGATTTGCTCTCTTTTAATTGAGACGGCGGGGAAGTTGAGTGGGACGCGCAGTCCGTTCTGGGAGGATTCGATCCTTGGTCAGCGGGGGAACATGTGGCTGCAGAGGTGGAGCTTTAACCATCCACACACACACACACATCCTCCTACACCATTCCTAGCTTTTACTTTCCACCTGTCTGCTGCTTTCCACACGTCTCCTTCAAGTACACCGAGTTACAACACACTTACCCACATACAGCACTCTATTAACTATTAATTTCTGTGTTCGCTACACACATCCCCTTCACCCCGTTGGACCCCCTCCCAAATGTAGGAGTGCACAGTTTTTCTTTTGAAAATTGGTCTGTGTACGGGAAGGGGGCTCATAGCAGCCAGTGCAAGCACCTCTCAAGTGTTTGTGTTTGGGGAAAGAGAGGAGATGGGGTGGGGGTGGGGGGGGGGGGGGGGGGGGGGGGGGGGGGGGGCTAGGAGGGTTTATAAATACCCTCTCAGAGCTCTATAGAGTGGGCTCCAGTGGGCTCTGTTTGAAGTAACAGACTGTAGACCTGCTGGGGGGGATCTGACCTCAGTCCCTACAGAACCCCCCCCCCTCCAATTCCTACAGCAAGTCGGTCAATATCTTGCTTTCTCCTTCACATGAACGCCCCTCCTTCCCCTTCTCGAGTCTCCTCTTTGGTTCTTACACACACACACACGAATACACACACTTTGTCTCACTCGTTCATCTTTCATTTTCTTGTCTCTATTCTTTCCCCGTCTCCTCTATCTCTCATTTACACACACACGCACACACACACCCCCGACACACAAAATGCTTACTTTTGTGCATCAGTCACTCAGTCCCCCATTGCGACTCAAACTGCATTAATATTGAATCAAACAGCAGTGTCTCCAGCTAGTAGGCAACAGCCAGTCCCGCTGCCTTGCCCTCCCCACCCAGTCCTTCTCTCACCGCAGGCTGGCTCCCTGTCTGCACTCCGCAGGATGGAAGGAATATTCCCACTGGGCAGGACGCATGGATTAGCTTTAAATCAACTTTAATATGGCAATAGAGATAGAGCTGTGGCACCGCTGCTGGTGCATAGGCTAGTTTTTATGTGTCTAAGTAGTAGTTAATACAGTCCCTTGCAATAGTATTTATGCCACTTGCACCTTTTCTCGTTGTGTCTCCTGGCAACCAAAGACTTCAACTTGTTTTGGAATGTTATATGACACACGACCACAAACTTGTACATATTTGCAAAGCATCTGGAAAACATGCCCGTTTCACAAATCAAAATCTGAAAAGTTCATCATGCATTTGCATTTATTCCCCCTTTACTTTGATGCGGTCAAATGTCACCTAGAGCCGGTTTGTTCTCAGTATGAATAACTCTTTAGAAAGAGAAAATTAGTGAACAAACAGCACCACAAAGATCAACAAAAACAGTAGACGGGGTTAGGAATGGAGTTGTGAGGAAGATTAAAGCACATGCATGTTATAAAACAACCCTCCGAGCTTAAATCATCTCACAGAAGGCTATTCTATCCCTTATCTGAATGTGAGGTGTAGCATGAAGCAAACTTACTTGGGCATTGCTGTCCTCATAAAATGCCAGAATGGATTAGAGAAGAAGTCAAGAAGCCTCTGAAATTTCTGCGCAGATTTGAGACTCTGCTGACAGCACGACTGTTAAGACATAAATAAATATGGCCTCTGTGAGAAAGAAGCAGAAATAACATCATTGTTAAAAGAAACTCTGAAGAAGTCCCATTCAAAGTTTGTCACACGCCACATAGGGGAAGCAACTTTTTGGCCAGCTTGCAAAACAATAGCTCTGTGGGAAAGCTAATTCTCACCATGAAATATGGTGGTGGCAGCATCATGCTGTGAGGATGCGTCTTTTCAGGAGGGATAGAGGAGCGGAACTGAGCTGATAGGAAAAGGAAAACGAAAAGATTTGAGTGTAGGGCAGAGGTTCGTCTGTCAGCAGAATAATGACGCTGAACATGCAGCCACAGCTACAACAGAATGATTTTAATGAAACATATTAATGTGCGAGAATGACCTAGTCAAAGTCGAGATCTGAATCGAACAGAGAATTCCTAATAGATGACATTCCCTCCCGCTCTCCATCCGGTTTGACTGACGTCGAGCTGTTGTGCAAAGAGCAAAAGGAAAACATTTCTATCTGTAAAATTTAGTTGCAAGCTCTGGTGGTAAAAACAAAATTACAGATGCAACTGGACTAAAATTGGCTGGATACAAATGTTCACCACACCTTTCATTTAACTGTCAAAAGAAAAAAAAAATAGACAACCACATATAATTTTTCCTCCACTTTAAAATCACACATGCCTTTGTGTTGGTAATTCCCATGAAATATCAGTAAGCACTGTGATGTTTGTGGTGGAAATATGACAAAATGTGGAAAAAGTTCAATTAAATACATAAATACATTTGCAAGGCGGTTACTTTTATTCACCTCCACCAATTCTCTTTTTGTTTTGTCGTTGTGAAAACAATCACTGCTGTGTATTTACCTTGTTTTTTTTCTGTTTGTTTCTTTTCTTTCCCTCCTCTGCTTTCCCGCTCTCATCGCCATCCCTCCCACCGCTGCCACCCAAACCAAGCCTGCAAGCGCAAAGAACAGGAGCAACACAAGGACCGCAACACAGCGCCCAAGAAACAGCGTCTAGTCTTCACGGACCTGCAGCGTCGCACGCTCATCGCCATCTTCAAGGAGAACAAACGCCCGTCCAAGGAAATGCAGATCACCATCTCCCAGCAGCTCGGCCTGGAGCTCAGCACCGTCAGCAACTTCTTCATGAACGCACGCCGCCGCTGCGTGGACCGCTGGCACGACGACCACGGCGCCAGCCCCGGGCAGCCGGGGACCTCCACCACCTTCTCCAAGGCCTGAGAGGAGAAGGAGGAGGAATAGGAGGCCTTCAAAGAGGGTTGGGGAACCAGGTTGAAGCAGCAGGCGTCACAAGGAGGTGGCTGTGAAACCTGTCTCTGATGACCCAACCTGACCCTGGACTGCCTGGGAGAAGAAAAAAAAAAAAAAAAAAAAAACCCTTCGTGCCATGCAATCATCATTCTTGTCAGTCAAAATCTCAAGCTCTCACCTGGAAGAAGCAGAATCTTAAGAGGTGAGGTGTGAAGTCAGGTTCACTCTGCTCTACTCACACAAGGACAATCATTGATTTAGTCTTTTTTTTTTCTCTTTTTTCTTTTGCTTTTGAGAAATTTTTACATCTGACAAAGCAAAGAGACACCAAAGATTTGATCATTTTCTTGGACGGTTTCTACATTTTGCCAGCCTCCTCCTTCAACTCACCTCCTTTGTGTCTGCCTCCTTTTTCACGCCCTCTCTGTGGAAGCAACAAGGGCGAACGAACGGCAATAAATCTGACGAGACAACAGCACATAGCCTTATTATCAGTGCCCCATCCTGCACATTCACACGCGGTGAGACGGAGAGAAGGCCGTCGTAAAGAAAGCAGTGCAGCCTGTGGGAAAAAAACAAAACAAAATAAACAACAAGGCTTTCCAATTCTCTGCCTCCACCTCCACCCTTTTTATACCCCCCCCCCGTAGTCTCCTTCATTCCTCAGCCAAAGGTATTCCCTGATGGCCAGCCATTTCAGAGAGCAGCTCAGGCTGATCATACAGCAAACTAATGAATTGAAAAATGAATCGATGCAGACGGAGAAAGTGGCTCCTTGACCCCCACCTCCCCTTTCTGCCTCCTGAAGGTGAAACTCAAGACGCTCAGCAGGAGATCCTCACCTCTTCCAGGCCCAGGTTATATTTTTGCACAGATGTCAAAGGGCCTGCAGGGAGAGATGTCATTGTTACTCCGAGCCTGAGCGTATAGAGTCTGAGTTTCCCTGACCAAAATGAGAGGCCGGCACGATGTCTGGACATGCTCTTTGTTCTGCTGGGAGCGCGAATCAATAACTGGGAACCGAACGATGACAACAACACGCTCGGGCATCCAGCCAAACTACATTACAGCTGCATATTAAAAGAAAAAAAAAGGAAGAAAAAAAAAAAGCAGAGGAGCACACAGAAGACGACACACAAAGGCCTCCAGAGCAGCAGGCAGCAAACCAACAGCACACCACTCCATCCTAGTCCTGTCTGCACTGGCAGAACAACAGTGCCCCCTGCTGTTGACAGTAGAGACCCGTACTCAGCAGAGTGAAAAATAAAAAAAAAAAAGGTTGTGGGGTGGGGGGCTAGGTGGGAGAATACAGACCAGAGGAGAGGGAAGAAAAGGAAGAGCCACTAGATGCTGAGGAGAAGTCACGGCACAACACATTCAGGCCCTCGCAGCTCTTTGAAGGTGGATCAATAGCTAACCATTATCCTATTGTTGTTCCTCATCCAACCAGCACTGGTGGAGCTGGAGGAAGGGGGGAGGGATGGTTGAGCCAAACACTGGAAAAATAAAAAAACATGCAGGGATTTAGCAAAGGCAGGGAATTAGTGTATGTAGGCAGGAACTAATAAATGAGAAAAAAAACTACTACTGAAAAAGGAGGAGAGAGAAGTGCATCAGGGGGAAACCGAAAGGCGAGACAGACTCATTGGAGGTTAAAATTTTGATTCTTTTAGTTCGGAGGCTTTATATTTTGCATTCATTTTATCTGTTTGCAAAAAAAAAAAGAAAAAAAAAGATCTCTGAAACTGATAATTTAATGTAAACCTTATGGTTATGAATCAGTAGCTAACCCAAAGCAAACCAACGCACTCACAATGACAAAACAGTGCCAATGCTTACTGCCTTAATGTGAGAATACGGTACTAAGGTCAACACACTACAGTGCACCTCACTGATGATGAAGGGCAGTGTGTGCCATAGCAACAAACAATCAGCTTTTAACTGAATTGAGATAAACTTTTTCTAGTAAAAACAAATGGGGAAAAAAATAATCTGATTGTACGGCAAAACCCAAACCTCAAATCAATAAAGCAGGAAAAAAAAACAAAAAACGTCACCAACACAAAACTGGACAAATTTCTCACTCAATCTTTGGTTCTCTACCTCCTTTTTTGTCCCTCTAATCTAATCCCATTGGCCCTTGCCCTTTCTCTCTTCCTCTCTATATTGATGCGGGTATTTAATTAGTACCATAGACACAAAGTTTCTATTTCTTGTTACTATTGTGCTCTGTTGTGCATACGTAAGGCACCTTGTTGATAAATCAAAAAACAAAAAAAACAAAAAAGGAAGGACTTTTTAAAAGGAGAAAAAGGGGGACACAAGGACTTGGTCTGCTGAAGGATTTATTTTTTTTGCAGACTTAAAGGAGACATTTGCAGGAAGAAGAGGCAAGAAAAGGGGGAAGCTGCAGAGAAGAAGAAAAGATGGACGCTTTCTCTCTTCTGGCATTTCATGTCAGAACTGTGCTACTCTCTAGATGAACCTCAAGAACACAGGGGGGGACAAACCGTGACCTCCGAACGTCCTGGCTGACTCGGTTCGCTCTGTTGGAGGGGGACGGGTGGGGCGGGTTAATAGTCATCTGTGTGGTCTTAAGATGCAACTGTAGCATTTCCAACAATGTAGTCAGATTAGCGGTGCAGATTAGATAACAAATGGTCACTATAGAGGAGTTGATGGAGGGGGCACTGACTAAACACCATGCTGCTGTAAGCAGCGAGTCAACTTCGCCAAAGGAAGATGAGCTAAAATCGACTAGTACAATTCAGTAACCATAGATAGATAGATAGACTCAGCTCTATAGTTATGAGGCTGACAAAATGACATTTGTTTGTAGTGAGAACCAGTGTGGCTACCTCACTAAGCTGAGTGGTTTGTGAAACCGCCACTAATACCAAAGATACTGCAGCCTACCAGTCGCAAACTGCCTAGGGGGACACAGCCCAAAACAATTTTTAATCAACCAAAACCCCTCCTGATGTTTTTGTCCCACAAAAAACAAGACAAAACAAAAACAAAAAAAAACGCCACACACCGACAAGTATTAAAGACACACATTACATTTGTTTCTAACAGTGCAGTCAGACTGCATCGTGCCACTTAGGAGGAGGTGGTCGCCTTGCAGACAGAGTTGAGTGCCTTTTCCCTTCAACCACGGGTGGGACTGCACTGGTCACACACACTCGCGCACATAAAACACATCCAGTCACGCAGATGCATGCACGCTCTCTCACAAACATCCACTCACACAGACAATGCACCCATAATTGGATGGACAGAGGCGAGGGGGGCGGGGGGTTTTGCAAAGAGAGGGACACAGAGTGGGGGCTGTGTCAGCATTTTCTCTCATATTGACTTTCCATCTTGATACACTAGAATACAAGCACTTTATCACGTAGTAAGTCTATAAAACATTTTCTCTACACCATTTATTTGAAACAAACCTATTTGTTACTCCTCAATCTTTCAGTCTTTGTTGCTGTGTTGTTAATCATCTCTCAGCTTGCCAGTCTTTCATAATTTTGTCCACGATCTTCTGCCCGACTTGCTTACGCTCTCTGCCGTTTTTAGCCCTCTCGCATCAGAGATATTTTTGTGTAACAGAGAAAGAGGGGGCCTAAAAAAAGGCTGCTGGGTTTAAGCACTCGGACCATCTGCATTTATTTCAAGCAACCAACAGTCCACTGCGTGCAAGCACAGAGGCTGCACTGGAAAAGTGTGGAAGACTCATAACTCTTTCCTCCCTCCACCTTGTCCGTCCAGACAACACTTCCCCCTGGCTAGTGCCAAGACTCGGTAGGCATGTGTTTGACAATTAATTCTGAAATACCTCAAAAACCTTTCATGTAAACTTTATGTAATTTAAAGCTGAAAATAATAATGCTAATGATAACGATGATTATGAAACTATGATACTTATGATAGTTAGTTTTCGAACTTGTGACTTGAAGCTTTATACTGTTAAAAAATTCCTTTTATCCGTTTGCTTATTTTTCTCGTACGTTCTCTCGGTTTGTTTTTTGCTACGGCATGTACTTACTGTTTTCATAAAAGGAAAAGACATTGTGAATGTTTCTGTGGAGGACTAGCTGAGTAAAAGAAAAGACAAAAGCGAAGGCCAGGATAGAGAGAAGAGTGAGAGCCTTACAGTGGCTTGCAAGTGTATTCATGCACCTTTAGCATTTTCATGTTTTGTGATGTTACACAAACAACTTTAATGATTTTTATTTGGTGGAAGTGGGTCTTTGTAGCAAATAATCTGAAACGTGTGACATATGAACTCAATACCTCTGAGTGAATACTTTTTATTTTTTTACCCCTCCAGGGGTCTTTTGTGGGCTCTAGTGTCCCTTATATGACAGTAGACTGACAGGAAACGGGGAAGGAGAGGGGGGAAGACATGCGGCAAATGTCGTCGGGTCCGGGAGTCGAACCCGCGACGGCTGCGTCGAGGACTCAAGGCCTCCAAATACGGGTCTCGCTAACCGCTACGCCACCACGGCACGCCCCCAGTAAGAATAATTTTTGCCCATGATTCTTTGCGAAATAGCTCAAGTTCAGTCAATTTGGATAAGAATGTCAATGAAAAGCAATCACATCTCGGCAAATTTGGCTAAATGATTATTGTTTGACCTAAAGTATTCCACTGTAGCTTTTGTTATGCATTTCAATTTGTTGTTCTGCACCATGCAGTCTCAAGTCCTTTGCTGTCCTGTCCTTTAGGATTTACACCCGTTTTTTCTTCCTTCATCCATTTTCCCCTTCAACTTTGACCAGCTTTCCTGTTCCTGTTGAAGGAAAACAGAATTCGTTTTCTGCCCTGTGTACAATACCGAGTGTTTGCCAGAATGTTCAGTTACCAGCTTGTTTTATAAATGCTTTTTGCCTTCCTACTCAGCCAAGATAGAAGGTCACGTCTTAGGAGGTCTGCAGTGGTACCACACTCTTTCCATTTTCAGAATTTGGATTGAAAATTTCTTGTACTCTAAACCTGGTTCATCTACCTGTTTGTTGATTGATGTTCTCTAGAAAATTCCTGAGGCCTTCAAAGAATGGCTGGTTTCATACGCAAAACAGGTGGACTCTATATTTAGGAGACCTAATTGTGTTGCAATTAATTTATTTCAAGTAAAGGGGGCAGAATGCATTAGCACATGACACTTGTCAGTATTGTTGTGTTGCAAATTCCACTTCTTAGACTTAGACTGACTTTATTGTCATTTTGCGTGCACAGGGTGTATACAGAACGAAATTTTGTTGCATACGGCTCAGGACAGTGCTCAGTTGTTTGGTACATTTTATCAAATAAAATCCAGATTAAATGCATTGAAGTTGAAGTTCAGGAGGTGTGAATACTTTTGCAAGTCACTGTAGTATCAAGTTCTCTCCCAGACAGCTACATTCAAAGAAATAAAACAGACATTTGAACTGAATTATAAACCAAAAATTTGATGCTAAACCAAAGGAGGAATAACCTTACATTCATTGTTAGCTTTCTTCTGCCTTTTAGTTGTCTTTTCTCTGAGGAAAAAATAAATACAAAAAAAAAAGAAAAAAAAGATAAAACCGTTACTTTTTAAGGTTCCTGGGTGTGTTCAAGTGCTCCTGATGTTCTTAGATAATTAAAGACCAGCGCCTCCTGTTGAGAAGAAGGTGCACTTTTTCTTTTCTTTTCTTTTGTGCATGGATATTGTATAACTGTATAGAAACCAACAGGAATGACCTGTGATTTTGTGGGGAGAGGAAGAGGATAGGAAGACTTTGGAGTGGGCGGAGATGGGGTGGGGGATATTTTGGTTATCAAAATAAATGCCAGAAAAAAAAAAAAGGGTGGGGAAATATTTGGGTTTTAGGCGTTGGAGGGGTTGTTGTTTTTAGAGTTTCCGTCACTGTTGGATTCACTGGTTGTGTGCATGTGTTGTTGCAACCCTTCCCCCCCTTTCCCCCCAATGTTTCTTTGATGTATATAAATCCAGACAGTAGGGGGCAGTGTGTGCTGGGGGAGGTCAAACTTGTCTCCTCCCTAATCAATAGCATTCAATCTTCATTCCTCAGCTCGTGGTCCACACTCGGGTCTCGGAATGTGTGTCCTGCTTTTCCAAAGACTGGCTGTTTACTTGGAGTTAATCAGAGGGACACACGCCGATCCGAGCGGCCTTTAATATGCCTGTATGTTTGTCTACATGCTTTTTCTTCAATCTGTGTATATGTGTTCATTTGTACCTTTGTGGAAGACAGTGTTTTTTTCTATTTTACGTTCCATTGCTATGGGTTGCAATATTTGTCATGCAAAACTCTCAAACCATTTCTTGCCGATTGACTGACCAACCAACAGCGGAACCACGTGGCAACCCGGCGTCCGGCCTGGAGTGTTTCCCGCGTTTGCTGTCAAACAGCATGTCGCGTGGGGCGACGCCTCGCGACTGGACCCGACGGGTTGCCCTGGCGGGGCCGATGTAGAGACACCCCCAGTCACACTGTGCTCTCCCTCTTCTGTTACCTGTTAATCAATCAGAACCAAGTGTCTTTGTGATGGTAGAAGACAATCAGTTTCAAAACAAGAAAAAAGGTAGAGAGAGGGCAGGCCAGTGGGAAGGAGGAAGGGGAGGATAGAAGAGCAAAAATCACGGGAGAAGAGGCTCTCTGGATCGTGGCGAACTGCAGTGTGCGACTGCCAAACGACTGCCCCCTCTCGTCCCGGCCCCCCGACTCACTCAGATATAGTCATCTTTCACACCATTCTTGACAGAACTCTCACTTTTTCACCCTCTCTCGCTCTTTGCTCTGCCTCATCTCCTGCCTCTATGGAGGAGTACAAAAAACAGAGAGCTGCGGTGCAAAGACCATGCTTCCCATCACCCACCGCCCGACTCCCACTGATCTAATGATGATGTAGCCAGCCGCGAGGAAATAAAAATGGCTCCGGTTGGTGGCTTTTGCACAGAGAACTATGCAAACACCTGACCCTCCCCAATCTTAATCGTTGCTGCTGGGTCAGAGTGTATAACCCTCAAACCCCGGCCACCCCCTACTCTACATTTTAGCATTCACAGTTTGACCCTTCACCTCTGTTCATCCCGCCCGTCTCATGAGCTGAACGAGGGTGAAGCAGCACCAGTCACTCAGCTAGTTTTAGCCCTGAGCGGCCAGGGATGAAGCGGCACTGCAGCACCCCGTATTTCCACTACAAAAGCCCCAAACTGCCACTGATGCCAAAATGGTGCCCATGCTGATGTTTGCAAGTTGACCCTCCTCCTTCCCCACCCCCTCTCCCTTCCACTCATCATGGCTCCACTGTCCCACAATGTTTGACTGTCTTTGGCCCCAGTGCCAAGGAAGGGCCACAATCAATGCAAAGACACTTAACATTGTTCCTACTCGAGTTTACAAAGTCGTCTGGAGAGACGGTGGCTTGTACTGCACTTGGACAGATTTACAGATATACAAACAGACACAGGCACATGCTGCAGAGGGTGAACCTGCCCCTTTGAGAGTGTTTTCTTTTTCATTCATTTTCTGAAACCAAAGATAAAATCAAAGGTGTGACAATCTGGCTGCCAAACCTGGAAGACAATACTCATCTTTCTGGGCTGCTCTACGGGTCTTGTGATTTACCCGGCCATGTGGGACATTCCACATCTTGCACTTAAACGCACACATGAAGACACCCATAGCCTGGTCTAACACAGACACAAACACACATCACATCCACTCGTGTAGAAAGACGGGGAAGCAACCCACTCACGTCTGACCAGAAAGCCTCTCTCCCATCCTCCTCCCACTGCAGAAGCCGGAGAGCCTGTGGAGGACTTTTAGTTTCACTCTAGCTGAGACTCTTGAGAAGGTAAAAAACCTGAGTAATAACTGTTACAGAAAAATAAAAAATCTTAAAAGGATAATATGGGTAAATTGCGTGTTTTGAAATAAATTAACAAATAAAACAATTGTAAAACAAAGTGGGGTTGTTGATTTCTTGTGCGTGGATTGATTGAAAGACAAGTAAATATATTTTCTATAATAGTTTTATTAGTAAAACAGGGCCAAATGAATTATACCAAAATGCCACACTCCCTTTTAAAATACAGAGATTTAGTTGTATATGAAAGACAATTAATATTAATGTTTTCCAATAAACTTTGGAACTATTACTAACTACTCATGCAGAAACAATGGCATCATGCTAGCTAATCTGACTTTAAATTGATCTTTATAACACAAACAAACAAGGAGCTACAGCAATGGCTCCCGGTCACTTCACCTTTTTGCCAATTTCTACTTTGATTTCTTTTCTATACACCCAATTTAATCCATTCCCATTTTGTACATGCAAACAAGCCATTTTATCTCTATATTCTTTAATCATAGCCCATCAATTTTTTTGCTGTAGTTAAGTATTATAAATAAATAAATTATAAAGATAAAATAAATGATAGAGATAAACTGTAATAAAAATAGAGTACAGGATTTTATTTAATCTTGTATTACTAACTGAAGATGTATTGGATTCTATTCCCATCTAATTTTGGTTCTGATCCATGACCAGGTCAGTTCACTCTGCTAACTTATGGCAGATTATAACTTCTAATCAAACCAGAATAAATGAAGTCCAGCAACTTTCAACCATCAGTTGTCAACCCCAGCAGGTACGAATTGATGCATGGTCAGTAAATGAGGTCTGGCGATCGACAGCTCCATTTTGTTGCAGAAAAGGTCAAATATGAAATATGAAAAAAAAAAACTTTAAAGATACAAAATGGCACAGGAATGACCAGCACTCTACTAAAAGACTTATTATCCACAGCTCTGCAACGAATCATTCATGCTTCAGTAGAGTGAATGCAGACTGGACTGACCACTAATCAATTATAAATCACCTGACTGAAACGTTATTCAGCGTTCCATATCTGTTCACCTGCAAAGCCTGCATCAGATCTTCTGTAACAGATACAAAGTTCCCAGGCCCTCTGTGGGGCACCGCATTCAACTTCTTATCTCACATTGGATCTACTCTGACTCAGAAATAGAATGACTGAAAGCACTTTGGCACACCACCATGCAGAAGCATTGCTTAGACTTTGACCTCAAATATCTCATAGCTTTTTACTTGTAGATACTTTCTCTTCCTTTAACACCTCTGCTCTCTGGATGCTAGTCGTTGAATTAATGAGGCGTCCAGGTCCGGCACCCTGAGAGATGGCGTACGATGACCGACGGAGAGATGACCCTCTTGCGAACCTTGACCTGAGCTCCACTGGAGGAGGGGATGAGTTGTGTATCTGCATGTATACATAGAAGAACAAATCCTGGATTTTTTTTTAAACCAACACCCTCAAAAGCAGACTAGCAACTTTTACTTTCCCCAAATCAGGAAAAGTGTGTGAGATTCAAAAAAAAATAAAACAGGTGAAGGAGGCAGATTTTCTCCTCGTTCACAAAGACAGTAGTGTTGTTGTTCGAAATACTTTTTCCTTGAAGTCAAGTTGGAAACATAACGCCAAGGGAAGGAAGAGCCTGAAGGTGAAGGAAGAATACACACTTCTTGCCACAGCTTACAAGATCATTTGAACAGTAGTGAGTAAGCAGCAGGAGCATCAAGAGACCGTGGGTGTTTGTGAGCACAATTTCTCAGGTAAGAAAACGTATCTTACTGAAGTTTTGACGTTTTTTTGTATCAACTCAGAACAAAATGTCTGCTGACATCCGTTGCTTTATCAATAAATCAACAACCAGTCTCTCCAAATGTTGTTCCTTCATGATTTCCCACAATAATTAGCCACAGTACAAACCATCTGTTCTTAAAATCTGAGCCAAATTATCCACAGATTGATTTACAACTACTTTTCCATTTCTAACATGATTATCTTCTAGCAATATTTGTGTTCTCTGATGAATGTCTTTATTTTATACTTTTTCACACATTTTTTTACTTTTAATATAGAAATTACATTGAACAACAAACTACAAGCCCGAACATAAAAATCAGAATTTGCAAAATGATACATTTCTGTTGATCTTCTATTGAAAGGTCCGCTGTATATTCTCACAAATGCCCAAAGATGTCCCACCTTGTGTTTGTTGTGCACGCTGAGAATGACACTGAAGGCGTGAGACGTAACTGAGGGCAGAACAGCAGCCCAAGCTGTGAGCAAAGCTGTGAGCCAGACCATTGGATCAATGAAGGCCTTTTCAGACACACCTGGGGGAAATCAAGCACAGCAGTCAAAACTGGCCACTGGAATACCAACAAATCAGCCAATTTATCCACAAACATCAAAATAATTACAGAAAAACAGCATTTTTGTTTGTTAGCTTATTCTTTGCATTGTATGTGATTGTTCTCTGGATGCACCTTAAGGGTAGCACCAGGCATAATTAAACACTGAATTAGTAATGAGAATAATCTGAAAACTGAAAAAAAGAAAGAAAATAAAAAATACCAAGGAAGAAATAGTCGGCGGGCGAGCTCTGAAAAAGGCGGGTGCTGTGTGTGATTCTGCTACAGATGAAGAACATAACCACCGAGACGCACAGAGCTGCAATGTTGAACTTTGTCCAGTATTTGGTCAGTATCACAATCTGACAAGAAGAAAGAAACAAAGAAGAATGAGTCTGGATTTATGTGTAGGGCAAGAGTAAAAAGACGCTTCCTGTGAAAAAAAGATGTAACAATTTTTTTAAATTGTATTTTTATTGTGGGATATTCAAATTCGGAAAAACATTACTCCAGACATTAACAGACAGGGGGTTTAGTTGTATAAGTATTTAGAGAATGCACAAACAATGAATAACAGGATAAAATATTTTGTCAGACAAAATCTGCCAGAAAATGTGCAAGTGTTGGATCTGTCTGCGCTCCATCAATAAACAAACAGCAAGTTATCAGTACAGTTTTTTGCTAAAAAAAAAAAAAAAAAAAAAAGACAAAGCGGAGAGGAAGCTCTTCCCTGACTTGTGTGTGATTCTGGTACAGAAGATTTAACTGAATGCTGTAGAACTTTATTTAGCAATTGTAACATTTGAAGGAAACTGGCTATGCTGTTGCACTTTTCAGTTTTTTTTTCTTTTCTAAAATTAAATCTTTCGATGCTATTCTATCTGCTTAAAATTTATTCTTTACTTCACGGAAAGAATAGCATTTAAAATAAAATAACATGTGGTTGCAACAAAGCAAAGTGTAAGAAGGTCCCCGTTACTTTTAACAAAAAGCAATCCTGACCTCAATTGTAACAGCGAAGGTTGCAGCCATCGAGACAGTGACCGCCATGGTCTGGTAATCATAGTCCGTGTTGTAGAAAACTCCACATGGGATGAAAAAGAGAACAAGTGACATGTAGACAGCATACAGGAGATATGTGATCAGCTTTCTAGGGCTGGAGAGCTCCTTCTTCTGTCCACTCTTGTATAGTTCAGGCAATTTCAGGCTGCTCTCTGCACTCACGTCCTATTAAACAAAAATATACAGCATTCGCTGTAATTATTTTCATATTTATCCTATTGTATGGTTAGAAAAAAAATTATCTGAATGACCTGTTCAAAAAAAGCCATGCACATCACCGGCGTTGCCGTGTAGAAGACAGTGTAGAGAGCGATGAACCATGTCTCGTACAGAGACTGTGGGGAAATTATGGTTGGTCTCTCCATCATGAGGCATAATGTCATACGGCTTTGTGAGTGTGTTCCAAACCTGAGCACTGAAGCCATTAAGGATCCCAAACCAAATGTGCACAAGAGCAAAACCACAGGTCTTAAACAGAAAGTAGCACAGGAAGAGGGAGATGCGGCGATAGGACCAGCGACCGTGGACCAGCAGCAGTCTTTGCAAAAATCTAAACTGGGACACGGCAAAGTCTGCGTTGTGGACGGCCTGACCTCCCTCCCTGCCAGCCAGCCCCACTCCAATGTGAGCCGCTGGTGTTGATGGAACGATGTGGAAAACATAGTAAAATGAACACAGCAAAATGAGTGCAGTTTTTACCCCCATTAACAACTATCTGCTACTGCTGATAAAGACTTACTCTTGATCATGTTAACATCATTGGCTCCATCACCAATGGACATGGTGATCGAGGCAGTGTGCTTCCTGACCAACTCCACGATCTCAGCTTTCTGAGCAGGCGTCACTCTGCAGCACAGCACTGACTGACACTGCTCCGCCAGGCTCATGAAGGAGGCCCCCCACTCTGGTCTCTCCTCAAACTCTGCCTGGGGACAGACACAATCAAGCAGCTTAGAAACTGACTTTGACATAAAAACTTGGCTAAAGCACTAAAAAAGGTTTTTATAGGTACGTTCGGTAGTAAAAGCAAAGGTTGGACAATGTCTCATTTTGTATTCAGGAAAAGTCACCAATGTTGCAGCCAATAAAAATGCTTTTTGAATATCAAATTCCAGCAGAGCTGCTGTGGGAAAGAGGTGGGGCTGCTCAGGCTGGTGGAGAACAGCAATCAGGGGATAAAAAGGTTTTCTGAGTTCACCACAAACTTGCAAATGTGTTTTAGATTAGTGTTTCATTAAAGTTTTAACTACAAATAGTGAGAAAGGGACATTTTTATGTGTCGACATATTTGGCAACTTGCAAATATTAGATTCTTTTTATAAGATGCATGCAAGAGGAAGAAGCTGGAATCAAACCAGCAACCTTCAGATTGCAGGATAACCACTCCTGACCACAAGTTTGACCCACTCACCAGCTGATTCCACAATGTGCTTGATGTATTTTTTTCTTGACTTTTCTTGACAGTTTTCGATATTGTGTTCCGGATATCACATTTTTTATCCAATGGTTTTTCTTTAATTACAATGGTTAGATCAAGGAAGACCTTAACATTGTTGTTCATTTTGGTTGTGTGTGAAATGAGTACAAGTTCTGGCAAGTGCAAAATTATAGACTTGTGTTGGATTTTGAACATTTCCAAATTCCCTTTGAAATAAGTACAAAGTAAACTACGTGTATCGAATTCTGCATGCCTTTAAACCCCACATATCTAAAACAATGCACATTTTCAATAGAGAATCACAGAAAAAAAACCTGATCTATGAAAATATTATATGTTTTTTATTTACTGTGTAGGCTGCAGTTTACCAGTTCAGGTCCGGTGAGGACCACAGAAGTTTTTGCTCTTGCCATCTCCTTGTGTGTAGCCCACAGCTCTGTCTGCTTGGCTTTGAAGAAGCTGACCTGTGGGTCTGCAGACTGGAGAATCTCCCTGCGTGAGCAAAACAAGCAATGATCAATGGGATATCAAGAACATGTGCGTGTGAGTGTTCCTGGGCTATTTGCTTTTATTTTATATTTCGTGTATGAACGCAGACCTGAGTTCCTGCCACTCCAGTAATCTGCTTTCAGGGTGGAGTAGCTTGCAAGAGTACCCAATGTTCACTGCAGTTTCTAAAGGCACAAGCAGTAGAAGAGCAGAAAAAAAAAAAGCATGATCAACTATTATTTCTCTTTTTCTTCATTCATGAATTTTCCCCAATACCTTTTTTGTCTCCAGTCAGCACCCATACTCTAATCCCAGCCTCTTGAAGAAGAGCGATTGTCTCAGGAACTCCCTCCTGGAGCCGGTCCTCAATTGCCGTCACCCCCAGAAGCTACAACATTGGTTATGTTTAAGCAATTTTAGATATTATTTACGGTGGATTTCAAAATAATAGTTTAAATGCTACAAGACAAAGTTTCTTTCTTGAAAAACATTGCAGAAATTGCTTATAATAATAAAAAGTCAAGCTATCATTGCTAGTTAGATCAATAACATGCTTTCAAATGGAAAGAGACAAAGCAGCACCAGCAGATCTCTCTCCATCTCATCATACAGCTTCTCCAGCAGGGTGTCACGCTCACAGGTCGCCATGGCAGCAGACAGGGCCAGAGTCCTACTCCACTGCTCCCACAATGCCTCAGGAACAGATCGAACCGCAACACACAGCGTCCTCAGACAGGCCTCAGCAAACAGCTGACAGAAGATGAGTTAATAAGGTTTTACAACAGGCTGCACTTCAGTTGTGAAGAAACATTTCAGGCAAGAGCCGACGTGACGAAAAAGAAATACAGGCAGAAAAAAATCTGACTCGTCACTAAATACTAATATTTTGTCAGTCTTTACTCTGTACAGAACCTTACCAAAGAGTTTATACCTGTTGAAGTATTCAACATAATGTAACACTTCACCCATCAACTTGATTACTTTTTAATATTTTTTTTTTATTACTGGAAACGTATGTGATAGAACATTGAGACCCGTATAACAGTGAAGTAGAAGGAATCTGATTAAGTTTTTTTTTTAAAAAGAAAGCTAATACATATTGTTTAATCTCAGTACAAATCTAGCTCTTCTGTGAATGCCTCAGATGTTAGAAAGCATTAGTGAACAAGCAGCGTTGTGAGGAACTAGGAGTTCACAGGCAGGGAGAAAGTCATGGAGAATTTTAAATGGGCTTAGACATCAGGCAACTTTGAAAAACTGATATGTCATGGGAGAATTGAAGAAAGAAAGCTGCGTTTGAAAGAAAGCCATAAGAAGTCTTATTTGCAGTTCACCACAAGTCGTGTATGGGAGACGGCAAACGTGTAGGTGAAGGTACTCTGATGATCTAAGCCCATGATTGAACTCAATGGCCTACTTTCAAAATGGTATCTGTGATGCAGCAAAAGAGGTTTCCTGTGTTAAGTGCAGCTCCTACATGGTATGGAGGTTATATTAGCTCAGGGGAGCTCTCCTTATGCTCAGGTCAAAGGTTTAACCACAACTAGTTATGATGGATTCATGAGCAGCAAACAGGGACAGGTCGTCTCATAAACTGCTGCAGGCCAAGCAAAAAGCAGCTGGTTAATGTGGAAACAGATCTTTGTTGCCTTTTCCACTGTGAAACATGGTAGTGACAGCATCATGCTGTGAGGAAGCTCTTCTTTAGCAGACTCAGAGACATTTCGATAGATTTAAATACAGAGAAGCTTGCATCATATTTTTCATTTCATTTCATATTAATTGCCATTTAACCTCACAACTATAAACTGCTTTATTTGTCTCTTGAAGTCCTAATAAGACCCAATAGTGTTTGTGGTTCTTGTGCAATAAAATGGAAAGTAGCTCACTTCAAGGATTGACTCAAGACAAGAACGGGTCAAATTAATAACAAAATTAAACTGCTTCACCTCTAATGCTATTTCATTGCTTTCCTTATGTGGACAGTTCTTCTGAAGTCTCTCCAGTATTACTACATCTGCTCCTTTACAGTAAAGTTTCAACCCACCCTGTGGGTCACGTACTACAGAAAATAAAAATAAAAAAAGAAATAAAGCATGTTTTTACTTAGGCAAAATTTGTATTTTATTAGATTCAGAATCTCAAAAAAAAAAAAAATTCTGCTCCTACCTAGGACAGACATCCGCCTCCTTTTGCTGGTAAAGTCCAACAATGCCAGCAGCTGATACTGGCGAGTGGCACCCAGCTCTGAAACAACAACAAAATCTCTTGTTCTGGAAAGAAACACCCAGCCAAGCTCCCTGGCAGCCCCAACAAGAGTTTCTTCATCTGGTGATGCAGCCTGGTAAACCAGGGATCCTGGGAAAATATGGCCAACACACAAAGTAAATCTATAAGCATCGGTCTCTGCAAAAAAAAATCTGGGAATGATTTCATAGTACAGATTATTGGAATTTTTCCACTTACCACATAAACCTTTTAAAATTCATTATTGAAAGTGTGAGGACTCAATACATCTATCTATCCATTCATCGTCTAAACCTGCTTATCCTTGCTGGGTCTCAGGGGAACGGCAGAGTTCACCCTGGACAGTCCGTCACAGGACAGCACAGAGACACATGACAAGCCACCAGGTACACATAACTTAAGGGCAATTTAAACAGATCAATTCACCAAAAAGTCCTGTTTTTGGACTGGACACTGGAGTACCTGGAAGCAAATCCATACATACAAATGAAGAACACGCAAACTCCAATCAAAATGAGCCCATAAACGTTTTGCTTCAAGCCATCAGTTCTGCATTACACAAGACGTGTCATGATATCTAGGAAGTAACTGAGAAGTGACAGGAAGTAAAAGTCATGAATCACTAAAGTCACATAGTTTCTAAAGAACCCACAGGAAGACAGGTGTTGCTTCAAGTCTGATGACTAACAGCATGGTTTTTATGTCTACCTGAGAATGAGAATTGATAGATGTAGAAATGAATCAGCACAAGCAAGAAAGCTCACCTTCCTTCCACTCTGCCATGACGGTGTGACACAGAGCCAGCGCAGACAGGAACTGTGTGGTGACTGGACACCGCTGTCCTCTGAGCGTCTCCACTAGTGTGGGAGAGAACATGCGCAGGCCACCACTGGAGAACGGGTTCCAGCTCAGATCCATGGGCTGAGAAACAAAATTGGGAAAATGAGCAAGTAAAAGAACTGTGTAGATGTTACAGAATACCTTGTAATCAAGTGGATTAAATCTTTGAAGTTATTTATTTACACTGTATAAAAGGACATATTTGTCATCGACACTGAATCAGATTAAACCTTTTCAGTTCAGACCAACAAGATCATTTCTACTTGATAATTCCAGAATAATGAGAAAGATCATTTCTGTATTTTTTTTTAAACTCTTAGTTTAAAGTCAGAATTGTACATATTTTTTCTTAGTATTTGGTAAAATTGCCTTGTAAAATGCATGACTTAGATCTTTGTTATTTGTATCCTTTCACAAGCGTCTCCCAGTACTTTCCTGAATGTTTGGTTCATTCCTCCTGACAAATCTGATGTAACTGCAGGTGTGTAATCCACGTTGCTCAGCCACATCCTTTCAGTCTAAACATTTCAATTTTGCTCTAATCAGAGAGCAGGACAACTCTAAAAACTGCAGAGAGAGGGACCTTTGAGAGCTCCTCTCTGGATAATCTCTATAGATCAGGAGAGTCAAACTCCACTGCTCCTCCTACATTCACTTGTGTTTCTGCTTCAACACACCTGAATCAAATAGCTTAATCGTTAGAAGGACTCAGCAGTACTTTGCTGAAACTCAGCCATTCGATTTAGGTGTGTTGGACCAGGGAGACATCTAAAAGTTGTGGGACATCAGCCCTCAAGGATTGAAGTTGGACACCTCTGCTTGATCCTCAGTTTAAATATTGGACTTACGAAACCTGAATTTTCTTTACTAGCTCATGTAGAGGCAAATGCAAAGCTTGCTTTTTATTTTTCCTGCCCAACCAATGTTTTAGTCAAATGGAGACTGAAACTGTATCTTAGTGTGTACTGTACCTTTACATCCTCTGCACTGACTGAAGCGTCACCTGTTGGAGTGGAAAACATTTTCTGTTTACTTGACTATTAAACAGCACATTAAAAATCTTGTTAAGTAATATTCTTTTTAAAATGCTGGTTAAAAAGAGAGATAAAAAAGAAAATAGATTAATGTCTCAGCCAAGAACTGATAGATAAACACACATACTAGCTTATAAGACTCTAACAAGTAATTGGCCATACATATATGGTTAAAGTCACTGTTAAATGGTTAGGAGATGCTTTGCATTGAAACATGTTACATCTCTCACTCGTTGTCTCTTTAGGAAAATTGAAAGTGTGTTTACATAAATGTTGTATCTATCCAGAGTTGCTCATTAAAGTCTCTGGGAAAACGGCTCATTTTAAAACTTCCTTACACAAAATCTGAAACTGTCTTCAATTTTAATTTTTTTTTTATTTCACTTGGTGATTACTAACCCAAAACCTGACTGTCTTTGTACATTTCAAAATATAAACCAGTCTAGCAGGAACGTTTTTGAAACATCTTTTTGATCTAGACATGTCACAATGCTGAGAGCCCTAAACTGAAACATAAAATAAAAAAATTGATATTGACACATAATACAGAGTAATCTGCAACCTGTGAACCAATACCAGAAAGCTCGTCATATTTACCGTAGACTTCTCCGGCGATGCAGCATTGTCTGAGGAGCAGGCGATTCTGGGTTAACGTGCCAGTTTTGTCACTCAGCAGGTAACCTACTTGGCCGAGCTCCTCACTCAGTGAGGTATTCCTGGCTTCTGCAGGTTTGTCTGTCTGTTGCCAATACATCTCCAAATCCCAGCCAATAAACTTGCTGTGAATTGTGTGTATCAACTCAAACCTGAAGACACACATACAGAGTAAATAAACTCATTAGAAAGTGTTTATGTTGGCGCCATGTGGCTCAGGGAAGATATAGTTCCAGGTGTGGCTTACGCTCTGTTCTTTTGCCTATAAAGTTTCTAATAAACAAAGACTTCTAAAGCCAAAGAAATCATAAAAAAATAAACAGAAACATGTAAGTCACAGGGGCAAATTTGTTGGTCAAACAACTCTCTGGAAAAGCGTTTTGGTTCGAAGCAAATATTTATTTATAAAACCTTTAAGCCTAGATAAAAAAAGACAAATAAAATACCTAAAAGAAATAATAGATTTGATTTGTTGGTACCACTAAGGAGATTATTAATCAATTCATCATAGTCATGGTTCAAACCATGAGCTGCCTTCAAGCTTTTTTCTTTGCCAACCAGTCTACTTAAGGAAAACAAACAAACTGGCAGGTAGATTGGGATTGTTATGTGTACCTTAGGATATGCAAGTAAAGGTAGTTAGAAAAAGAGTCAAAGAAACCATCCAAAACATCTCCAAGTCATTTCTGATCACTGTTTGTCACATTGTAACCATAATGGCCACCAAGAGAGAAATATCTAGAAGAGCTTCACTACAGAAAGAAAAACACAGAGGCCAGAGTGAAAGTTACCAAAGCACACGTAGAAAAGCTTTAACAATTTATGAAGTAAATCTTTTAGATTGAGAAGACAATCTTTCAAACCATGGACAGTTTTTATAGATTTTTTCTTTTTTACAATGTTTTAGGATTTGGGTGACTGACTCTCTTCTCAGAATTTTTACTTTTGATCTCAGGACATTCAAATTTAAAGATTAAAGTTTAGAGATGAAAGTCACAATTCTGAAAGTAGAGTCAGATTTTTCTTTCCAATGGCCCCAATTCTCTTCCTTAGTAGACTTTGTTTAACCCAGGAAAATATATTAGAAACTACACTTTTCTTATTTCAACTGTATTGACATCTTATCATTATTCTTCTCTATACATTGATGCTTGCAAAACTGGCGTTCTACTAAATATTCCAGTGATCCAAATGTTACTAACGTGATGTAGAGCGCAATGGGCATGGCCGGGCTGAGAAGGATGATGTAACTCCAGTAGACGAGGAATCCATTGTAAGCTGGTTTGCCATCAATCACCAGAGCAGACAGGAACGATGTTTTGGTCATGGCCTGATATGAAGACACGCCTGCACCGATGGCAAGGAGCACAGCAGCCAGCAGAACCGACAGGACAATCTAATGAACCAGAACAAAGACAAACAACATTTATAAGAACTCCACAAGTTGCTTCTTGCTTGTCTTCCCGCTGTCCTTCATGAACTCACCCCAATTACCACTTTGTTGAAAACTTCCTCCAGTTGAGTTCTTTTTACTCTCAGTTTCCCGCAGTTTCTCAGGATTTTTGTGTCTGTGCCTTTGCGTGGAAAAAAACAAACAAAACAAAACCGCAACCGTCATCTGCTACCTTTACAACACGATTCAGAAGACCACTCTGCAGTCGCAGGGTTAGAGTTCAAGACCTTGCAAAGCAAGACTCTGCTGATGTACCCTTGAGCAACATGCTGAATCCCTTTAGTCCTCCGGGGACGTGTGACCCCAATGCGAAGGTCGAGTGAAGAGAGAGGTTATCTCACACAGATCAATAAGGTATAGCATTATGCTTTCCAGAGATGTTCTCTCAGACTCAACTAAAGTGTTTAAAGACACTGGATTTCATTTGAAAAACTGATACGACCGTTCAAGGCCAGAACACTTGTAACTAATATAACACGATGTTAGATTTCTGATCAGGCTAAACTTAGGGTACACCAATAGGCAGTTTTTGCTTGCTGGTATAATGGCCATCTTTTAAAGCAATGTGACTGATCCCTTTAACTGCAATGGATTGGCGTCATGCAACAGCTCTGCCTGGCCAAGCAATACCTGATCAATAGTCACTTAGAGGACAGGGGGAGAGTGTAATCTCCCAGACTTTAGAATTTCATATTTTAAAGACAAAGCTGCAAGAGTTAAGCATTTAGTGTCATAATTGGAAGCATACTCTGTTCTATGTAATACAATTATTCACTGAAGTAAGTATAAAACCACAGTACAAGTTAGTCTGAAAGAAACTGATCAGTTTGACAACAGCTGAAGTCTGTTTCATAAATATTAATATTATAATATTAATTATTATATTAATAAATCTAAGTCTTTAAAGCTGCAGCATTTAAGGTTTATTTAAAAAAATGTGTTTTACATTTTTGTTAAAGTATGAGGCAGATAATCTGTAAAAATAAATAAATAAATAAAAAATGTAGCTTATCTGCCTTCTCCTTGAGCTCCCAGTACTAACTGCAGAAATACGCTACTCAGTCAGAAATGACCAATCAGAGTCAGGAGGAGGGTCTTAGCGCTGTCAGTCAGGCTCATGCTCAACCCCTCTCCCTTGCTTTTTGCTAAACTACAACTGGTTCAATACAACATAGCCTGGCACAAATGCTAAGGCTAGTTAGCACAGCTACAGATAATGGCAGATAAACTGTTTTCCTGGAAAGTCCAAGTGGCTTCTCTGTCATTAGCACCTTAAGCAGAATTGAATGACAGCACTGAACCCCCCCTCCCAGCTTTGATTGGTTGTTTTTGATGGAGGGCAGTGCATTTCTTCAGAAGGCAATAATAGCTCTGGGAGGAAGTTGGGGAGCTTGATCCTTTCACAGATTACCTGTCTTATATCATACTGTCACGACATCATGACGGTTTTAACAAATATGAAAAAAAACATATTTTGGATAAAGTTACATATTGCAGCAAAGTCAAATTGGTGCACCCTGTTCCACTTTTAAAAATCATCGAAGGTGTTTGTGTGACCATCACTTCACCTTGAAAAGAAAGGAGAGGCTCAAGTGTGTCTTTAAAGACCCACATTTAATATGACATTCATTCCAAGGTGAGTGAATGCGCACCTTTACCAACACTGTATCTGTTCTTTTAGACTTAATACTGAACTCTACCGGTGTATATCGTCAGGCCGTAGGCAAAGTCTGTGTTGCGTAGGACAGTTCCCCTCAGGAGGATATGTTCGTTTTCCAGGAGGAAGCACTCTCCTTGCCATTGTAGCTGACCTCTGAAAGTGTACAGGCGATTGTTGGGTTCCTCGCAGAGCACAACACCTATAGAATTAAAAGTTCACCGATTAAATTGCACTCTTCTTTCAAAAGAGAACAACAGCTAGTTAGAAGAGAGGACATTTATTTACCATTGAAGGCTCCAAGGGCCTCCTCTGAAGGGTGAGAGGTCAGCTCATTATGTGTTGCACCCAGCGCCTGCCGGTATTTAAGGTTGGTCTCACTTAAAGAAGAAAAAGATAGTTATTTAAAAATAAAATCATGCAATCTTTTAAACAATGTAGGGGATTTATTTGTTAAATCTGTAAGCTTCAACCTTCTGAGCTAAAATAGGGGAAGCTGGACTTTTGCATCACTGAAAGTGAAGAGGCTTGTAAGGCGAGTAAAATAAATCTCCAAAACTCGTTTCGAAAACTGCAGCAAATTTTCAGCGAGATTATACTTTTCCAATAAAATCTAATTTTATTTAGACTAATTTAAACTTTATTTAAATACACTGTTTAAATAAAGTGTATTTATTTAAACACTTTCAAACATCATTAGTGGGAGTCCCAAAATGTGGAAGTTCTATCTACTATTCTCTCGCTTGTTTCTCACTTGCAAACATTTATGTTATACTTTTCATTTTTGACAGGGTAGTCTAGATTTATGTGTACCGAGTATCACGTAAAAAGCTGTTATTTTGTTTACTCGAAAAAAACATACTTTAACTGTAAACATTTTAGTTTGTGGTTTGAAAAGTTGAAAGTCAGAACATTTTTCACAGTCACTCAGCAGCTTTAGCAAACAGATTTATTGGTTTTCTACGTTTTGTTACCCATCAATATCAGCAGTCTCCACATAACACAAGCTATGAGGCTCAGAACTGGAAAGCAGAAGAAGATCAGCCTGGGAGGAAAGATAGAAATGTACATATTTTTTAAAGCAAATAGGAGTGTTTGGTAGCAGAAAACTCTGGACACAACTTAAAATGCAGTTGCATAAAATTACCACACTTGCTTGCTTTTTGTTATTCTATCTTCAAAAGCAAATGAAATGCTTTTTGAATAAAGGATGTATTATATTTCAGTTATTTTTTATTAATTCATTGACTCACAGGCATGATTTGGTCTCTGCGGATCCTCAACACATCTCCAACACACAGATCTTTCCACTGTGCTGTCATAAAACTGTAAGAAAAATAAAATAAAATACATTCTGTATTTAACTATGTATACATGCATTAGATTATATATTTTAAAAGTTAAATTTTATATACATTTGTCTTTTGCGCACATGTGTGTAATTTGATGGATGTGTGGTGGATGGATGTACAAACATTTTTTTGTGTGTAATTACAAAACTATGCTGCATATTAAAATAGGAATTAGCCAAATAAATATTTATTAAGCTCATCAAAACTTTCTACTTTTAATTCTAAGAACATTAAGTTTATAATTCTTAAAGGGATTTATTATTATTATTATTATTATTATTATTATTATTATTTTGGATTGTTTATTCATGTAGCATTACCCTATGGGGTGCAAATGTATAAACAACAAATAAAGTTTCTGTTTATGTTGCATTCAACCAAAGTTTTAGATCACACTTGGACACATAATTAATCTTACTGTTTAAATTCTCTCAAAAGAAGAAGACACAATGCTTAAAATCTGACCGTGTCAGACACAGCCTGCAGCAAAGATACATTCTGGTTACACACACTCATCAAGGTCTTGAATGCTATGTACATATTCTGCTTTGAACAATTAATTTATACAAAATGTATTTCAGTTGTGCTTGAAAAAGTTCATTCTGGAGCAGGTTCCTGGTTTCTCTTTTGGTCACAATTATTGTTCATTATCATTTCTCGTCAAAAATGAAGGGTTCAGATTCATCCTTAAAGGCCTAAAATTAATTTGAATTTTGTTTGTTTGCCTAACGGGAGTGAAGGCAAAATCTTCACTGCAGGAGAACATGTTTGTCACGGCCCTTTGATTTTCTCGGAAGTTGCTTTGCGTTTTTGCCCCTCTTTGATTCATGAAGGAACCATTTAGGGATTCACTCATTTACACTTCATTAGAGATTCATTAGTGGACTGTTTCAACCGCGATGCTGCACTGACTCCTGCGAGAATAACCCACTGCCTTTGTCCTCACCTCTGGGAGAAGAGTACGTCACAGGGTCGGGAGTTAATCTCCGAGTCACAGCGTCGCCTTGCCTGCACCGTGGTGGAGACACATACACCGGCAGGTGGGAAGATTGGAAAAGAGCATTAGAGCCGAGCTGGACACTGGTGGCAAGTACAGGAGTTCAGAGTGACGGACAAGGAGCAAGTGAGAGGGAATGTGGGCGGCCATGAAAGGCTGAACAGGAGGAAGGAGAAAGGAGAGATGCCATTACGAGGCTCTACAGTGACACCAGCTGGGAGATTTACACTCTCCACTAAATGATTAGTCAATAAAGAGGGGTCAAGCAAGCATTTCACCCAGAGCTGTTAACGACCGTAACTCAGTGATGCACTTAACTAGAGAATTCTCCATGCAAAACATTACTCGTGCATTTAAAAGAAAAAGCTTTAATGATAGGAAAGAAAATTAATGCCATGAGGATGACTGCTTTTGTCAATGAGGAGAGGACAAGGAGTCAGTGAGGACAATGAAGGAGAGAAAAGGGAGGACACACAAGCTTGAGTATCAAGAGGCTAAATGCATGAGGCTGGTCGTGAATACTGTAACGTGTTTTTCTCTGCCCCTAGCATTCGTTTCTTTTTTTCATTTCACCAGAAACAATCAGCTTGTATGAGATTGGTCATCTCACCAGGTCACCGGCTAAATCTTTGAATCCTCTCACAGAGAGCACAACCAAGAGTGGGATGATGGTGATGTACCAAGGTATGGAGGAGATGGCAGGGACACACTGGAAACAGCCGTAGAGCAGAGATTTAAAAAAGTAAAAAAAAAAAAAAACTACATACATACATACAATGCTGTTGTAACTATTAGAACACACAAAACAAATAGTAAAAAGCAAATATTTACCCTCCTTATTAGGCAAAACACATTACAGATGCTGCATGTAGAGAATTACAAAAGCATTGACTCCACTTTAGCGTTACCATAATTTGTGATTTTACTAACTCTAACCTTAATGTATTTTGCTTTGATTCTATGGAGGAAAAAATCAGTTACTTCTAAGTGAAAGTGTAACAATATTTGGTTTCCGAATCTCAAAAGAACCCAAAGACCTGTGAAACCTGCGTGTCAAAGACACCAAAACAGAACCTTATAGACATTATGGAAAACATTATGTAAAGTAAAAAAAAAATACACTGCTCTAATTATTGTTTGGAGAGCTAGAGTTGATTCATAGACTATAAGATTATTTTTCATTAAACAATTTAAAATCCATGTATTACATCACAGTTATGAACTATTTTATGGTGATCTCACAAAATGTAAAATCAAAATACTATAAGGTTTGTAATTGTAACATGACAAAGCGTGGACAACTTGAAGGCGTTAAGGCACTTTTGTGAAGGACTCTGTAATACATATATATATTAACATCTATTCAAGTCCGAAGCCCAGCTTACAGCAGAATGCTTCATTTAGATTCAAAATGGAGAGAGAGGGGACAGCAGAGGTTTTCATCTGACCTGCAACACCACCATGAGGAGGAAGTAGATATTAGCAGCTCGCTGGAACTGCTCAAATAGCGTCAGGGGGAGGAAAGTCAGGAGGGAGTACTTGTGGCTGCGCACCACATTGTCCTGGCAACAACAAGGAAGAGCAACATGGGGTTAGACAGCAAGGAACTTGATTCAGAAGACGTGGGACAACATTTCTCGTGGCTTTGTGGACGCTGAGACTTACCGAGTATCGTCCCCAGGTGAAGCACAGGAAAGATTTCCTCTGTTTGTGTTTGTGATAGTGACGGCTGTTTGCCTTCACCTCCCATGTGAGGCCTGATGGATGGAGTTTTTTTTCTACTTAGAAACCTTTTTTCCAAACAGCCCCTTAAAGCTTGATGTTTATAAGCATGTATTATATATTGATAATGCATGCAAATAGTTTTGTATAATCATTTTCATGAAGATATGTTTCAAGAAACTTTTAAAACACACGCGCAATAAAGGTCTCAAAGGAACGCAGACTTTGTTTTCATAAAGGAACGGCTGATGTGCAAATATATGCTGCGGAAAGATGATCCCTCATAAGTAAACAATTCAAGTACTCTGGATAAACTCACACTGACGTTTCATGGCAAATGCACAATGCTTCACTTTACTCTGTTCTGATTATATTATAATAAATATAATAGAAAAAAGAAACAATCAAAGGTTAGTGTAAAATGAAAAAATGAGGATTCAATATCAAACTACACATACCAGATTCGACATCTTCTTTGGACATCCTGCTCTGCAGAGTCTGACCTTTACTGTGTTCTGGTTAAGTAGAAAACTGATTAATGGGATGATCTGAGAAGCTTTTGCAGTTTTGTGCCTCATTGCATGTGTTTAATAATATTATTACTTATACTACAACATATTAAGAAGAAGATTGATGCTACTGATTCCCCTTCCAGCAGTCACTGTAGCACTCTAAATGACTACTGCAAAAACAAAAACAAAATGTTACTATGGAGAACTAAACACTAACCTGTGCTTGCCTCCTTTGTGCAGGAAGTCAGAGGAATGCAGCAGCCTTCTCAGTCAAACTGACCTTTAAAATTTTGAAAGAAGTGTGAGACATGAGCAGCTCAGATTCAGGCATTAAAATATAACCTGCAAACTAGAGCGAAGTTAGTTAGCACACAGTTTGTGAATTATTTACATGAAAAATGTAGAATTACTACCAGAATCCATTTTTACATCTGTTATTTTGTAACTTTGTTTCACAAGACAGATAATGTCAAAAAACCTACAAGAGTCAAAGAATTATAAGCCTTTACCTGGACTGTTTGCTAAATTCCTTGTTACTCTCTGGCAGCATGACGACATGGCTGAACTGTGATTCACTGCGCTCTAGTAACCACGGAGAAAAATTAACACGATTGTTTTCATAAGAATCCTGAATCTCCATTTGCATAATACAAATCATTTTCTATTCACTTCTCTCAGCATCATGTTCACCGCACCTTTGTTGTGTCCTTCCAGGTGCACACTTCAGGATTACACAATGTACTTTCAATTCACCTGAGGAAAGGAAGACTAAAGGAGGAGGAGCATCATGTCTATAAACCTTTCAGAGTGCTGTTTAGTTTAATTAAACTTTTACAGTTATCACCTACTGAAAGAGATAAGTAAAATTGACTGGAAATGACTTTCATGTTTGAGGGAATCACATTTTTAAAAGGCACGGTGAGCAAACTGACCTAAATCTCTAAAAAATCTTAGAGAGTCTTTCCGGCACTGTGATAATGGTGCTTTTGTACAGCACAATCACTGGGAGGATTGGTTTACAGTGGTTTACAGTGTGTGAACGCTGAAGGCTTTGTGATCAGGCAAACCCTTATTGTAAGTATTTGTTTTCATAGATTTACAGCAACCTTTGTTTTACTTTATTAGTATTATTCTCTCCTAGGCTCTCATCAAAATTAGTATAAACTATAAAAATGACATTTAAACATAAACCTTGGTTAATCATAGTTTATTGCCCAGTTTCTAAACTGTAAACTGTCAGGAAGCGGTGTGGTGAAGGGTGGTGAGGCAGATGCAGCGGACCCAGGTATGATGAATATGAAGATTTAATGAGAAAACTTAATCCAAACAACGAGCAGCAGGCACATGGAAACACTGACGACACAGAAGCTAACATTGACGACAACAAGGCTAGACATTGACGAGGACCCGACGACGAACAAGGAACACAGGTGGAGTTAAATACACGGGAGGGTAATCACAGAGACGAGACACACCTGGGAACAATCAAGGGGAGGACAGGACAACGAAGAGACTTAACGACACAGAAAACTCTAAATAAACAAGGAAAAACACAGATCATGACAGTACCCCCCCCTCAAGGGCGGCTACCAGACGCCCAAGAAAAAAAAAACAACCAAAAAACCCAGCAAGGGTGGGCGGAGGGGTGCCGGACGGCGGGCCAGAGTCCAAACCAACAAAAAAAAAAAAAAAAAAAAAACAACCCACCATCGTGGGCGGAAAAACAAGAAGGGCCAAGAGTCCAAAAACAACAAAAAACTACCCACAGGGTGGGCGGAGGCAAAGGAGGCGGGAACCACGGAGGTGGTCCGGCGGTCGTCCGCGGCGGCGGGAACCACGGAGGTGGTCTGGCGGCCGTCCGCAGCGCTGGAGGCGGGAACCACGGAGGCGGTCCGGCGGCCGTCCGCAGCGCTGGAGGCGGGAACCACGGAGGCGGTCCGGCGGCCGTCCGCAGCGCTGGAGGCGGGAACCACGGAGGCGGTCCGGCGGCCGTCCGCAGCGCTGGAGGCGGGAACCACGGAGGCGGTCCGGCGGCCGTCCGCGGCGCTGGAGGCGGGAACCACGGAGGCGGTCCGGCGGCCGTCCGCGGCGCTGGAGGCGGGAACCACAGAGGCGGTCCGGCGGCCGTCCGCGGCGCTGGAGGCGGGAACCACAGAGGCGGTCCGGCGGTCGTCCGTGGCAGCGGGAACTACGGAGGCGGTCCGGCGGTCGTCCGCGGCGCTGGAGGCGGGAACCACGGAGGCGGTCCGGCGGCCGTCCGCGGCGCTGGAGGCGGGAACCACGGAGGCGGTCCGGCGGCCGTCCGCGGCGCTGGAGGCGGGAACCACGGAGGCGGTCCGGCGGTCGTCCGCGGCGCTGGAGGCGGGAACCACGGAGGCGGTCCGGCGGCCGTCCGCGGCGCTGGAGGCGGGAACCACGGAGGCGGTCCGGCGGCCGTCCGCGGCGCTGGAGGCGGAAACCACGGAGGCGGTCCGGCGGCCGTCCGCGGCGCTGAAGGCGGGAACCACAGAGGCGGGACCCCAGGAGGCGGTCCAGCGGCTGTCCGCGGCCCGGGAGGTGGCGATGATGAGCCCCCCGAGGCAGGGTCTCTGGTGGAGCACAGGGGGTCTCGGTGGGAACGCCGGGGGTCTGAGTCGGAACACTGGGAGTCTTGTGAGGAACGCAGGGGGTCTTGGTCCTCGGGGTCTCGGGAGTCAAGGTCTCGGGGGTCAGGGTCTCGGAGGGAACGCAGAGGGTCAGGGTCTCGGAGGGAACGCAGAGGGTCAGGGTCTCTGGAGGAACACAGGAGGTCAGAGTCTCGGGTGGAACGCTGGAGGTCAGAGTCTCGGGTGGAACGCTGGAGGTCAGGGTCTCGGGTGGAACGCTGGAGGTCAGGGTCTCGGGTGGAACGCTGGAGGTCAGGGTCTCGGGTGGAACGCTGGAGGTCAGGGTCTCGGGTGGAACGCTGGGAGTCTGAGTCGGAACGCAGGGAGTCTCGGTAGGAACGCTGGGAGTCTCGGTCGGAACGCTGGGAGTCTCGGTCGGAACGCTGGGAGTCTCGGTCGGAACGCTGGGAGTCTCGGTCGGAACGCAGGGGGTCTCGGGTGGAACGCAGGGGGTCTCGGGTGGAACGCAGGGGGTCTGGGTCTCGGGTGGAACGCAGGGGGTCTGGGCCTCGGGTGCGCCGGCAGGAACGCCGGCTGATTCGGCCTCGGGTGCGCCGGCAGGAACGCCGGCTGATTCGGCCTCGGGTGCGCCGGCAGGAACGCCGGCTGATTCGGCCTCGGGTGCGCCGGCTGGTGCGCCGGCTGATTCGGCCTCGGGTGCGCCGGCTGGTGCGCCGGCTTATTCGGCCTCGGGTGCGCCGGCTGGTGCGCCGGCTGATTCGGCCTCGGGTGCGCCGGCTGGTGCGCCGGCTGATTCGGCCTCGGGTGCGCCGGCTGGTGCGCCGGCTGATTCGGCCGGGGGTGCGCCGACCGGAACGCCGGCTGATTCGGCCTGGAGTGCGCCGGCTGAAACGGCCTCGGGGGCGCCGGCTGGAACGCTGGCTGGAGTTGCTGGTCCCGGAACTGGAGCGGGATCTGGGCTGGCGGAGAAACTGTGCGGCTTGGGAGGCAGAGGTTCGCCAGCCATGACGGCTAGGGCCGCCTTACGCTCCCACTCTGCCTCCCTCTGCAACTCCACCAACCCCGGGTGCGGAAAACGAGGAACCCAGTAGTCCAGCAACAGTCCCAAGCGGATGGCGAAACCGAGGCGTCGGCCGGCAGCGTACGGCTTGGCCATAGCCTCCTCATACTCGCTGATCGTTTCCGTCAGCTCCTTTAACTCCACTGGGTCCATGATGAAAAGTAAAAATAGCGTGCCTCACCGTTCGGTCTGGTCGGGTCCTACTGTCAGGAAGCGGTGTGGTGAAGGGTGGTGAGGCAGATGCAGCGGACCCAGGTATGATGAATATGAAGATTTAATGAGAAAACTTAATCCAAACAACGAGCAGCAGGCACATGGAAACACTGACGACACAGAAGCTAACATTGACGACAACAAGGCTAGACATTGACGAGGACCCGACGACGAACAAGGAACACAGGTGGAGTTAAATACACGGGAGGGTAATCACAGAGACGAGACACACCTGGGAACAATCAAGGGGAGGACAGGACAACGAAGAGACTTAACGACACAGAAAACTCTAAATAAACAAGGAAAAACACAGATCATGACATAAACAGTGTGGTTTCAATGGGAAAGGCTTCTCTTGATCCTTTGTCACTTTATACTTTTACAAAAAACTATACAATTGGGAAAATACAACATTTTAACCTATTTTTTTGTGTTGTAGTAGCTTTCAAATATGCAATATTTCACATTTAGCAAGCTGAATTTATTTTATAAAATAAAGCAGGCCTGTCAGATACTGTGGGGGAAATGAGCATTTTGACTTCTTCAAGAATCTAATGCCACCTGGTGGAGGTGAGCAATAACTGCAGCTTCACTATTGAAGGAGAGGTCAAAGAGGGTCAGTATGTAAACAGTCGCAACGCTGAACAAAAAAGAAGTTTGCTGGATTGATGCTCACTAAATGACAGTTAAATGTACTATTTGTGGTTTCATATCTCTTTGTCTCATTTCTTTTCCCTGAGTGAGGTTGCCCCCCACAAAGGCCACACACCAACACCTGAACGTGTGCTCATCTTACGTCTTATATGTGTCTGCACGTGAATGTGCGTGCATATCTAGGGCGATCTTTTCCTATCTATTTTTACAGTTGGGTTGTGCAGCAGAGTGGTTAGGGTAACGTGCTAGTGGTGTGGTACTGGTGCTCTCAGGCCTACGCAAACAAATGACAGTCGATAGGCCAAACATTTTCCCCCCACAGTTTAACCGTTGCCCAACATGGCAGTCGAACCCCACAACCAATGGACAAGGTGCAAATTATATAGTGAGAACTGTGGTGGCAGGTGGGACTGGGAGGCGGACTCTTTTTCTCCAGGATGTCAAGGGCATGGGCTGCAGTAAACTGAAATCTTGTAGTCTTACCAGAAATGTGCCTATTTAAAGTAATACCTGCTGTCTGCATAGGTTACAATAGCTTATTCATTGCAATACACAGCAGGACATCAGTCATTAATCTATAATGCATGCATTTCTTTACTAAAGCCCTTGTGAACCTTGAATTTTTTTATATTTTGCCACTTTACAGCCATAAGCCTCATTGGATTTTGCTGGTACTTCATCTAAATAGATCAGTGCTAAGTGGTGTGTGTGAAGCAAAATAATTCAAAACATCAAGATTTTTAACAAATAAAATTATTGCTTTCATTAATTTGGAGATTTTATTTATTTGCACTACATAAAATCTAGCGCACCCATCTAACTGACAAACAGAGTTTGACTTTGTGCAATTTATTCTCAGCATAAATAGATTAGATCCTCAGAGGATTGGCAGTGAACAAACAGCATCAAGAAGATCAAGGAACACACCAGACCCATCAGGTGCAGCATTTTGGAGAGGTTTAAAGCAGGACTAGCTTGTAAAACAATATCGTAAGTTTGAACAACTCACATCGAAAAGCGAAATGGCGCATCAGTCTAATCACAACATGCCAATGGAAAGACATAGAGGTGGCAGCTTCAAGCTTTGCAGTTGCTTTTCTTCAACAGGGTAAACTGGCCATGATGGAAAGATGGTTAGAGCTAAATACGAAGTAGATTCTGGAAGAAAACCCGATAGAGGCTTCAAAGGACTTGAGATTTAGAAATAGGTTAAATTTTTAACCTACTGCTACTATTGCAGCTGTAGCATACAACTACAGCTGCAATAGTATTGTATAAACCAAAACGTATTAAGGGGCTGTAATGACCCAATAAATGGCAGATTTTCATGGCAGTACTTCAGATCTGAACCAAGCAGTAACTTTTCAACGTATGAGCTTGAGCTATTTTTGTAAATAAGGGGTAAAAATGCTGGAAAAAGAAGGGTGTTCTTTTCTCCACTGCCACCACATGCATGTTCAGTATGAGAGACAGCTGCAGAGTTAACACCATACAATAGACTATCCACTGTCTATGTGTGTTTAGCCACTGAATGACTTGATGAAGTGAGAGGGGTTTTCTTTGATAGATAACTTTTTACCAATCAAAAATATAATGAACCAAATGTAAATGTAATGTTTCATAACTAACATCAAATTATAATATAATAGAAATAGACTGCTAAAAATGACTTAATATAAATTGCATATATATACAGTATATACTGTATATATTGTATGAACTTTCAAGGAAACTTGCAAGGAAAAAAATGGGGTGGAGAGAAAAAAAAAAAAAGACCTTAGCTGCAATTCATAAAAGTGTTAAAGGTCTGGTATCATGGCAGCCTTATCTCAACACTGCTCTGTGAATGACAATTTATTAACATATTCATGAAAGATTTTGATTCAAACATATTATTGTTGTCTTTTTATTTATGAAGGGCTTCAAGGCAGTGTTTATTTTGAATTTGACAAATATTAAGGACGTGAACATTTTTTTAAAGAGCTGTTTGTCACCATTAAGGTACTCTGACAGAAAAAAAAACCCTATTCACATGCACAAGAACAGACCCCCACTTAGCCTCATGTCCAGAAGTCCCCAACAACATGATAAACAGCTTTCTTATGACAAAGATCTGAAAAGATAATGAGTAAGACACGACTATATGATGTAAAACCAAGACAAAAACAAAACTCGTGTGCAGAAAGCTGCAGTGTTCGTGGGTCAAAGATCATTTTGCTAGATCTTCCTTTAAAATGACAATGTCCTTTGCTCTAATTGGATTCTTGAGCACAGTGAAACATTACTGTTTATTATAATTTTATTTTATTTTTTTTAAAAAGCATGGACTAATTAAAATTTTCTGATGTAAGGCATTAATCATTCTGGAAACACACCATGAAATGACAACAAATGACTACACTGTCTCTGAAACTCTTGAAATTTGCATATGATTCCACTGCTAATAGTCTGATTCAGAATGATGACGAGTCTCCACACAGGCAGTAGAAGCTTCTGCTGGTTCATTGGTGTGGTTAGGACCGGCTGGCGCTTAACCCGCTCAAGACAATTGAGATGATAGTGAGTTTCCAGTTAAACTTTCCCCACAACCTCTCACCTCAATACTCCTAACAACGCTGTTTCTACTGTGGATCACTTCCCAGGAACCCATTATTTCTTTGCACACTATTTGGAAGAAGGTCCACCACAGACTATACTTTCCACTCTGGCTATATTTACCATTTACCAAAGAACTGGTTGTGTACAGAGTATGGAGTTTGATATTCAAATTCAAATGTTCCTTGTTTTATAATCTTAAGAAAGGTCAAGAGCACCACCTATGGTACATAAACTGCTTTGTAAATATAATTGTACCAGTGGATTTTTTAAAAATATTTTTTGTCCTTTTTGTCACAATATTAACAAACTTTAATTTATCAGGGATCTGGGTTTGTTGTGCCTTTGTGGTGTTTTTTTTCCCACTGACCTGCAAGTTCCCCAGAGTCTGGGCCTTGAGCATTGTGCTCCCACACACTCCTGCTACCCATCAAACCCAATCAGCTGAAAATTAAACGCTGGTTTGGCAATTTGAGCAGCTTAAAATGTTAATCCAGCATTTAAGTATCAACTTAATGCAGTGTCCCACTTCTGAACAGTAACAAAGTACTCTCTAAGATATCTTTTCTTGCTTTTGCCCAGAATGTGAGACTTCTCTTCTGATCTATTCATGCAATAACGCTCTGGACAACTTTGCTTCAGGAGCAGCAGCAAGTGGCAGGTCTTATTTTTTCCTGGAACCTCCAAACTCTTACCTGGCTGCTCTCTGGTCCTTCACCAGAACCTTCCTCGGTGACATGGCTCCAGGATTCAGCTCACCACACCAATCGACACTTCCTGGACTCGGCTCTTTCTTCCCTTAACCTCTAAACAGTAAAGTCCAATTATTAATTTCTATTCCGACAATTCTCTCCAAGGTAGCCGTACTGCTCACCAGTCTTTCTCACAGTGAAACACCAGCCAGAGTTAAACACCTCGGACTTAGAGTCACTCTGAAACATTGTGTCCAACTTGTTAAGCTTTCATTGTTGCCTCCTGAGAGTTTCACATGGGTCAGAAGTTTGCCACAAAATGTGCCAACTCATGTTTTTTAGGGAGGTATTTTAGGTGAAGGAACAACAAAAAGGAAAACTTGATAAAATCTTGCAGATTAAGAAATCTGGTCCTTGTACTGCCTTCAGATCGACACCCTATACCCAGGTGTAAGTCAGCTAGATGGTGAACCTTCATTTCAGTCTAAGCTCTTTTGAAACCTGTAATGTTATGTCATTCCCTTGAGCTCAATCAAGACTCCTATCATCTCTGACCATTTCATTTGTGCCTAATGAGGAAAAAGCAATCCCAAGGTACGCTGCCACCCTAACACTTTACAGAGCAGATGGTATTTTCAGGGTGATTTGCAATGTTGCTTTTCCATCACTCTTACAACCTTGCATTTAAGTCAGATTTATTTCCACTGATCAATTCACCTTCTTCCTGAGGTTTGTGTCCTCCCAAATTATACTCCTTTAGCATTTCTTAAGAGCCAGATTTGTGAAGTACATGGTTAAATTACTTCTCTAGTATTTTATCATCTGGTATTCATGTTGTTTATTCACTTTTACTGAACATTCACTCTTTCCACATTTTATGCTACAGCCATTTTCCAAATTGCATTTAATTATTAATTCTACGTCCAAATACATCATTATGAAGATGAAAAAACACTTTTTGAGTGTTTTGTAAATGTAATCAAAGTGGACAACCCAGAAATCACATTTATGAAAGTATTCGCAGCCTTTACCATGAAGTCCAAAATTGATCTATTTTCACCGATCGTCCGTCAGATGTTTCTATAGCTGAAATTAAGTCCAAATGTAGAAAATTAATTTGATTGGATTTTATGTGTCAGAGCTCCAGCGTTCCTCTGTGGTGGGAGGAAAAGTTTCCAGAAGGACAACCATCTCTGCAGCAACAGACTAATCAAGCCTGTACCGTAGCGTGGCCAGATGAAAGGTACTCCTTAATAAAAAGGCAAATGGCCACCCATTTTTCTTTTTTTTCCACTTTACGATCATAAATTACTTTGTTTTTGTTGCTCAAAATATACCTATAAATACGTTAAAGTTGGAGGTTGTAACATGAGAAAAAGCTAAAGAGGGATCAGCACTTTGGAAGGCCCTCTACATATGAGTCAAGAGATATTTGATTAGTACATTCTCTATATAGGTGCTCTTTTGTCTGCAAATTAATGAGTTGACTGCACTGAGTTTCTTCAGGTTGTTTTGCTCTCTAAGGAGAGTTTCTGTAATCATTATCAAATGTGTAGTTTGAATGTATCAAGTGGTAGAGCCTTTTGTCTTGGTCTGAACCTGAAAAAGTCTTGGTTTCATATATTGACAACTTAATAAAGCTGAACTGTGGTCATGCAGCTGGAGTGGGCAATACTTCTGTTAAATTGAAAGTAGGAATAGTCTGGAGTATTAAGTACGAACCCATCGTACAGTAAGACGGCTTACCAGGTAAAGCGCTAAATTAAAAACCACTTACACCTTATAGCTTTTAAACTGCTAAAGAGTATGAAACACTGTCTGAGGTCATTGAAACCAGTCAATGCTGTGAACAGAAACTTTGTTTTGCAAAAGCAGAAGCCACGTCTTATTTACATCAACACGTTTCAAATTCTTAGAACTGACGAATTAGTAAGGATGTCATTTCACACGTTCAGACACAATTCAAACTGTTTTAGTTGTATCTAGTTATGATTCACAGTTCTGCTGTCACAGTAGCTTAAAGTGAGAAACAAGAGGAGGAGATGTAAAATTTAACTTCCCTTTTCTAATGAAAATAGCCTGTTAAAGATGATGTGACTTCAAGATTACATTTTCCTCTTGCTTGTATATTAAGACAAGCAACCAGGATGCTGCTTGTCTTAATATACCATAATAGACCATAATTACTTCTAAAATTAAGTCAGCCAATGTGTCATCCGCAAGTACATTTATTTTGTCATTGTTTAATCATAGTAGGTCATTTTTTAGGAAACATTTTGACAGCTTTTCAACATGTTCGTTTGTTCCAGTTTTCCTTCTGAGTATGAAAATGGCCTGGTGACCAAATATTACTAAACATCACAAAAACAGGAAATCTTACTCATTTTTCTAAACGGGAAGATGATTTGACCAGTAAATGCTGTTCTTAGTAGTGAATTCTCAAAAGTGGACCAAGATGGCTCAGATCTGTGACAAATACAAACACAGCTGATGTTTGTATGCAAGGTAGTGTAGCCGCCCTCATCTGACTCATCTGTTGTATGCACTCTGTGTTGTGTGTAATGGGCAAAAGGAACCAGCAGACGAGGACCCTGGGGTGTATTGCAGCAGTAGGGCAGGTTTATTCTGTTTAAAACAAGAATATTTTCAGCACAGCAGTTCTTGGGCTCTGGCTCTCCCACACACACCTCTCCCCAGCGCAAACTCATACAGGAATGTGTTAAAACCAACCAAAATTCTCTCAGAGATTCATAAATAATAAAGTAAAATGTCAAAACAATTCAAATAAAACCCAAACAAAAACAATCTGCCCATTAGTTACAAGTTTTATAGTTCAAATTAAATTAATAACAAAAAGAATTTTCCATTATAATATGAAAATATATTAAATACCTTAATCTAACATCCAGATAACATTTTGAAGCAACTCACATACCTGTTTAAAACAAGAATATTTTCAGCACAGCAGTTCTTGGGCTCTGGCTTTCCCACGCACACCTTAACCAATCAAAAGAACAAAAATAACCATGTTGGCACGGTAAACTCAATAAATGTTACTAACGTGGGAATTAAATACCCAATACAGTGCTGCACTAAACATAAAACAGTTAGAGGACAATATATAACAACTTGTGAGTTTAGCAAACATACTTTTTAGGACATTTTGAATATTTTAATACATAAACAGAAGACAGCTCCGTACACTTACCTGTCCCCAGCGCAGCTTGGCGCGAACTGAGGACAGCGCGAACACACGCGATATGATGCGGAAACAGGAAACAAGAAAATAAAAGCTTCACCAAAATAAAATGCAATTTGAAAACCAAGAAAAACAAATATACATTGACAATGAGAATGGACTAGGGGTGAAATATAAACATTTTTACACACTTGCTACATCCACCCCTCCTATATTTCACCAAAATCCAAGTCAGTTTAAATTTTACAATCCCAATACATGAAAACTGACAAATTTGACAAAAATTTAGCACAGGGTTGCCATAACCAAGAATAGCACTCAGCTTGAGAGCCACCTACAAAACAGGTTTCGAAGGAACATACGGTTGATCAGGCCTCTGCCCTTCTCAGATCAATATGATGCCATTTATACCATACAATTCACAATTCTGTGCCATGGGATGGTACGCAGTGGTGTGAGACTTTGATACTCCCGCCAGTCGAAGCAATTCAGCAATAAGCTCACTTTCAAAGTTTGCTCCCTGATCCAAATGGATCCGTTCAGGAAATCCATACACACAAAATACGCGGTCCCACAACTTTTTAGCAACCTGCTTTGCTGTTTGATTGGTGCATGGAAATGCATGGGCTAGCTTTGTGAAATGGTCAGTCAGGGCAAGCACGTCCACTGAGTTTTGCTTGTTATCTTCCGTGCTCCAGAAGTCTAAACACACCAACTCCATTGGGGCAAAGGTTCTTATGCTTTTAAGAGGGGCTCGAGCACAAGGTTCTGGTGTTTTGACAAGAATGCACCTCTGGCAACACTTGATATACTCCTTCACATCAGTATCCATCTTTGGCCAAAAAAATCTGTCTTGCCAGGTGAAGTGTCCGTGGCTGCCCTTCATGTCCAGCCATGTCATGAATGCCTTGCAAGGCTCTGTCCTTGAGGTTATCAGGAAGAACAAACTGATGTCTTTTCTGTTTGCTGAGGGGATCTCGACTGACTCTATAGAGGATCCCATTTTAAATCTTGAGCCTCTCCCACTGTTTAAAGATCACCATAGCTCCTATACGGAGTCCTGCTCTTTCACGTCTGGATGAACGCCTCTCTCGGATAATGAATGGCAAGATTTTGGAAACATCAGGGTCAAGCTTTTGGGCATGTTGCAATTCATCCAAAGTGAACATAGGGAGCAAATCTTGCCCTGGTATGCCCAAATCTTGGACAGACTGAATTAGTGCTACTGCACAAGTCTCAGTAACCAAATCCTACTGGTCATGCATCTCCAGAAGAGCCTTGACTGCGTCACACTGGTAAGGTTGCAAACTACAATGGGGTTCTAGACCGACACAAGATGGTTTCTTCACTTTTTGGCTTTGGACCTTTAGGTGAAAAGCATCTTGGACCCCACCTTGGCTAATACTATCAGCTTCAATAAGGAGATGAGAGTAGCCCTCAGTAATGATCCTATGACTGACAGTTGTTGCAAATAGTTCCCTACTGAGTGTGTCAGCCACTGTGTTCTTAGACCCAGGTATGTGTTTCAGATCAAAAGAGAAGGGAAGAGAAGCTTCACAACCCAACGCTGCTCACAAGCATCAAGTTTTGGCTTTGTCATGATGTAGGTGAGTGGATTGTTATTGGTCCACACTGTGAATGTTTGACCTCTTAACCAATGACTGAACTCCTCACATATACTCCATTTCAAAGTATAAAAATTCAAGCCTGTGAGTCAGGTATTTCTTTTGAGAGTTACTCAGCGTCTTGCTGGCAAATGCGATGGGGCAAGCCTTCTCTTCTCCTGCTGGTACTTGAGACAAGACAGCTCCATGTCTGTCCAGTGAAGCATTAATAGACAAAATCAGAGGCTGTGAGAAATCTAGGTGTGCAAGAACAACACAATTCAACAGCTTTTCTTTAAGACTCAAAACGACTGTTTTGCATTCCTCTGTCCAGTCAGATGGTCTGTTTTCTGTAAGAACATGCATTTGTTGTTGTTTTGGTTTTACCCTTCCTCTTCTATCCAGCAGTTAGAGCAAACAGTGGCTTGGCCACAGATGAACAGCTCGGAGTGAAATGTTGGTAATAAAATACCATACCAAGACTTTATTCTCTTGACTGAAGGCGTGCATCCATCATCCTCCATTAGGTCAGCCTTTGTCATATTTGTAATGATTTCAACCTTTCCAGGATAGACAGACACTCCATGGCCATCTATGACGGCCATCATGCACAATACTAGAAGATACATTCTCAGCTGTAGAACAAAAGGCTGGAGAGCCTGCATCATTAGTGTTTCGAACTGGGGTAAAAGGCAAAGCCTCAATCATTCTCCCTCTCCCCACAGAGAAGTTGACACCACTCAACAAACATTTATCCTCTGCCTTATTTTTAACATAAGTCATTTTCAGTTTTTTTTAACAGCTCTTTACATAAAAACAAATATATAAAATATTTATTTTTTTGATGCTGGAGCAAAATGCTATTTCAGTTTCAACTCTGTCATACTATTCAGTCTGTATAGATGTGTTAATGTAACAAGCAACCTGAGGTGACCAGCTTGACCCGCTCTTCACGAACCACGACGAACTTGTCCGAAGCAGTGTGGATCCGGGTCACGGCACCACTGCAGCCGCCCTTATCTGACTCATCTGTTGTATGCACTCTGCGTTGTGTGTAATGAGCAAAAGGAACCAGCAGACGAGGACCCTGGGGTTTATTGCAGCAGTAGGGCAGATTTATTCTGTTTAAAACAAGAATATTTTCAGCACAGCAGCTCTTGGGCTCTGGCTCTCCCACACACACCTTAACCAATCAAAAGAACAAAAATAACCATGTTGGCAAGGTAAACTCAATAAATGTCACTAATGTGGGAATTAAATATAAAACAGTTACACTTACCTCTCCCCAGCGCTGTTTGGAGTAAACTGAGGAGGGCAGCACAAACACAACACAGGATATGACGCGGAAACAGGAAACAAGAAAATAAAAGCTTCTCCACCAAAATAAAATACAATTTGAAAACCATCCATCCATCCATTTTCTGTACACCCTTGTCCCTAGTTTGATTGGGAGGGTTGCTGGTGTCTATCTCCAGCTACGTTCCGGGCGAGAGGCGGGGTCACCCTGGACAGGTCGCCAGTTTGTCGCAGGGCAACACAGAAATAGACAGGACACACAACCATGCACACACTCACACTTAGGGAGAATTTAGAGAGACCAATTAACCTAACAATCATGTTTTTGGACTGTGGGAGGAAGCCGGAGTACCCAGAGAGAACCCACACATGCACAGGCAGAACATGCAAACTCCAAGCAGAAAGACCCTGGATCGAACCCTGGACCTTCTTGCTGCAAGGCAACAGTGCTACCAACTGTTCCACTGTGCAAAAACCAAGAAAAGCAAATATACATTGATAATGAGGATGGATTTGGGGTGAAATATAAAAATATTTACACACTTGCTACAGCGGCACAGTTCAGATCTTCAGGGTGCACATTCAGAATTGCTATTTCTTCAATATGGTGAGAGTGAGAAGTGCCTGTGGGAAGCTACATAATACTTCAGTTTCTCAGAGTTTGCATATATTGCTACTGTTAGCTTGTCATGTCACACCATTCAAAACTTTCACTGCAGTTGCGAGCAAAGAAGCAACATCCTCCACCTACTCTGAGGCTGAGCTTCCTGTAAAAAGTGGTTAGCAGCTCAGCTGTAAGTTAAGGAAAAAGAATCATTCCAGCAGACGTCAACCTCAACAATCACTCGAATGACCTTCTTCAACGGGGTCAGGGACAAAAGCTGCACTGACATAGCTAACGCAGTCATGTATGTCATGTAGGTTAAGATGAAACAAATGAAAGCAGAGAGCCGTTTGCACAAAGTAGATCATAGGTATGGTGGGAGTTTTTATGTGTGCGGAGTGGGGGTAACATAACATCAAAGTTTACAGGAACAAGGTGATCTGACTAACCGCCACTGATGAGTCACCTGCGGGTAGAGTTTTTTTAAATGAAATTTGTGGGTGAACATCAACAGGTTAGAATTAAGAAATCAGTTTCGAGGCTCTGCTGTAGGTTTATGACTAAGTGTGGAATCTATATGAAAATGAGAGGAATATGATTAACTAAGATATTTTGAAAACAATAGATTTAGAATGGATGTTTTCCGATCATCAATCTTTCCAAAACTTTGATCTATCATGATTTTTGTAAAAAATGTTTTAAATAACAACAACAACATCAGATGAAATAAGAACAGCGTAAACATTTTTTTCCCACAGCCTTCCACTTCCAGCTTTATTGAAAACTCACAGCTGTGTGGGATGTTGCCTTCTCCACTTGGGATTCGTGAATGGGTAGAAGGAAGTCAGAAACATCTACTTTGCAGGTTTTCAATGGAGACATTTTGGGAAAAAAGATTTTGAGTCTTCCTCAAAAGCCCCTGAGGATGGCTTTTGCTTCTAGTAACATCCACGCTGAAGAGGGTTGTCTACCTGCTGGCACTAACATATCTTGCTTCATATATAAAATTCTAAAAACGGACCAATTCCAGATTTCTTTTCTGCATCTTTTGTTCTAATCATTTCTACTGTAGCCTAGGTGAACCTGCTCATACCAAATCCTGAGTCTGACTGGACTGTTCAAAACTTATGGCAGGAAACAATGCAAGCAAAAAAAAACACACAAATTAGTTTGTGTTTAAAAAAAGGAAAATTAAAATAAAAAAAACTAAATTCAAAAGTGTTTGGACAATTAGAAAATGTGCAAGTTGTTTTTACTTTTTCTAACTAAAACAACTTTTTATTTTAATTTTCCAGGATTTTCTTTCATTTGTTAGTTTTTTTTCCTTTAAAACATTTTAAGAACAATTGTTTTCCTGGAGCGTACAGAAGGCGCTGTTTAGTGATTGGTAGGCAAAAGTAGGATAAAATTGAACAATCCTTGTAAACAAACAAAAAAATTGTTCAAAACATGTTAAGAGAGCCAATATATGAATATTAATGAACAGATAAATGGACTGGCTGCTTGACGTGTCAAGCAGCCTAGACAGATCTAGGTTAACTGATGACATAAGACATGTCTTAACTGTGACAAGTTACCAAAGAAAAACCACTGAGAAAGGTCAGACGATCCTACAAACAAGCTTGATCGAGCTATCGAGATGTGAGTGACTTAAACCCACCATTCTTGCTCAAAAGAAAAACTCAATTCAATCTGCATAACATGACAAAACTAAAAATCATTTCTTGTTTTTAACCTTATGCCACACATAACGGTCAAATCAAAGTCATGAGTATAATTAAATAAAAAATGCCATGAAATGGATGTCTGGAATGGTATCTACACTAATGGTTGAAGACAAATAACTGAATGAAGCCAATATTTTTACGCTCTCAGCAGGATGAAAGCAGTCCAAACACAGATCAGGGTCAGTTGGTAACGGCACAGTGATAGTATTCAGAAATATGTTGTAAATATTGTCTCCTTAGAAACTATTATTTTAGAGAATCCCAAGAACCCTGAGAACTAAGGGAATGTATGGCTCAACACACACCCAGACTATAAAGTAAAACAACTATAATTCTTCCACATCTGAAGATCAAATATTGGTTAATTGTATTCTAATTTTTCATATTTCAAATTACCGTTGCAGTTGTTCTACTTAACGTAAGCTTGATGTTTTAACTCAACATCCGTTGACATCCAGTGGATGGTGAAGTCAGCAGCATGCAGAGAATTTGGTTTTTATGACGGAGAACACTTGGCTTTGTCTTAGACTTTAGATTTTTATTTCTTTCTTTAGAATTAATGCTTAAATACTGAAGCAGTGAATCCAATAAAGGTTTAGTTTGGAGAGGGATCTTTAGCAACAGAATCATGAAAAAGTCTCGCCAAATGCGGACCAGGTTCTCATGCTGTTGTGAAGCAGAGTGCCTTTAAGTTCCCATTCTGTGTTTCTGGGCATTTGTTTACCCAGACGTTTGAGGGGCCCACAACAGCACGTCAACAGGTTTGATCTTTTCAGTGTAGCAGGACCAAAGGGGAACCACAAACGGTTTGGATGGTTTTAATGGCAGGAAATTAGTCAAAACGGAAGGAATGGTGAAAGTCAATAATAAAAAAACATGTGGTCTACCTATGAGCAAGATTTTGAATCTGAGTAGAATGCTGGACTGCTTCAGCAAAAAGTCACAATAGACTCAAAAGGTCGACTTTAAAGGAGCTGGAGAAGTTCTTCGTTATTCCAAGTTTTCTAGATACTGATTGGCTCTTAGAAATTCTAACTGCGTCAAATTACTCCATCATGGAGTAATTTTACCATATTAGTAGCATTACATGCAATTGCAAACTTTAACGTACCAATGAAAAATAAGTAGCGTTGATTAAACCAGGATATATATTGCCAAAGATTCCTCAGTTAGTGTAAAGACTTTTGATGTACGAGTGTCTCTATGCTTACACCGAGCTATTGTATATTAATCTGTAGGAAATAACTGGTGATATATTCACTGTATGTCTATAAATATATATATATATATAAACATATATGGCTCGTGATCAGTAATCCAGATGAAGAAATCAAGTGCAACATGCAGTCAGGATGTGGGTGTTGCATGCAGACCCACCACCACAAAGATTTCTGAGCTTTTTTTTCACATTGTCAATTAAACATCCTGAAATAGATCAGCTCAGTACTGAGTAACACAGCAAAGTACTCCTGAATAATTGTTAAAGTATAACTTTTTATTCTGTGTTCACTCTAGCATTACATACAGAACAGGGGTAAATTTCCATCGCTCAGTGTTGGCCTTGCTGCAATGTCGTCACACACTCTCAGCACTTGTTCTGTAATTTTCCACTTCTATGAGGGAACAAACTCATCACATATAAAATTCATCAAGCCTGCTGTGGGCCTGTGTCTTTAAAAATCTGAGGGATATCTTTTTTGAGCAAAAGAGAAAAGAAATCAAGCTGTTGAAACCAGGCTGTATGTGGCCTGTGTGGTTACAGTGAGTCAGACTGAAAAATCTGCTGGAGTTTTCTATAAACACCTGATACAACACCCCAGCCAACCATCTCCAACACCCTATACCACCTCCCCCCATGATCTGGACAGCCCCCACGCTCTTAACACCACAAGATTCAGTGTAAACTGCACAAGACGGAGCTGGGACAATGCATTGTGGTTTTCAATTTCAGTGGCATTGTTTACTGCAGTTATGCCACATGGAGGGGAAAGGGTGTTTTTATGCCAGAGGTGATGGACGGCCTCAGTTTAAATATTTTTTACAGCAGTCAAAATCGTTAAATCGTAAAAAAAAGAGAAAAAAAACAACAGCCATGTCCTTTAACTTATTATTTTGGCAAAGTGTAACTTTACACAAGAAATGATGAGAACTTATGAGGGATGCAAGTGATGAAGTTATGGATCCTGTACCAGAAGATGAAATACCTTGAAACCAATGGGTCGAGAATCATCTCGTGGGCATCTTGTGGCAATGCAGACAGTACAGAACCGGAACATACTGCTGCAAAGCTAACTATCACTGCCAGTGTGCATATAGTTTAGTGATAAACTCCTACACTACCGAAAACACGATGCTTACTAACAACTGCTTCACATATTGACATGGAACCATGGAAAGTTGCATGGAAAAGCATCCACTTGACACCCACAGTCTATAATACATTAGATTTGGAGCTAAGAAACACAAAGCAATATCTAACTGTGAAGTCTAAGAAAAATGGATGGAAGGTTTTCAAAAATGTCTAAACAAAAACCGAAAAATTGTGGCATGCACTTACATTCGGCCCACTATGAGGGCAGATGTTAGAATAACTTTTCACTGCCTTTATAACTGCAAGTCATTCTTGGCATTACTTTTCATTAAACATATTAAACAGTGATCCATGAGCCATCTGAAGCTTGGGATTTGTTTTATTACCTAACCCTGTTTTAATCTTCACAACAGTATCTGGCTTTGTCAGTGTTTCATAAAAACTCCTTGAGGAAAAATAGTAAAAAAGACAGTCTATGTCTTTTGTTTCTTGTATAAAGTATGCTCTATTTTATGTTGATCTATTTACTAAAGAACTTTACGAGTTGTTGTTGAATAGTGCCACGATGTCAATCTGTTCAAACTCAACAATTTTGCAAAGGTCAGTATTAAGAATGGCTGCATGTTTAAATGCCGTAGATCACATGTGTCAAACACAAGGTCCGGGGGCCAAATCTGGCCCACTGTAGCTTTTTATGTGGCCCATCTACACTCCAAATTACATCAATAAGTTCTTTCAGTTTTGCACAAATCTGCAAAATTCACATAAAATCAACAAATCTCCACATTTTTTCTAACTTTACTGCAAATTTCCTCAAAATTGGTCAAAAACATGGAGTTTAAGTGATTGCTGCCTCAGTCTTACTTGATAGTAAGACTATAGTCTGGAATTGATACGGCCAGTAATAAAAAGTCACATTTAACATAAAAATTCCTTACAAACATTTCTAAATTGGCACCACAAAATCTGTGAGTTTGATTGCAAAAACACCCAACTAAAACAATCACAAAATCCTGGAGGAACCGCTATTAATTGATATTTAACAGTCAAATTGCTTTTATCAATATATTCTGGCACAACCGGTCCTTTAAGAACATTCACATTTTTGAATTTGGCCCAAAATGAAAATGAGTTTTATTTGCTACTTGTTGTTTTATTTGTTTACATCATCTGCACCCCTGCTGCAGATGATGTTACCGACAACAAGAAATGCAGCACATTGTTTTAGGTTTTCACAATGAGAGAAGCTACTGCTTGTCTTAGTTTAATTCAAAGTGAAATTATACGGACTTGTCCATCTGTCATTGCAACATAGCAACAATATTTTGATTTTGTTTTTTACATTCTGTTTTCTGAACTCCATCCATCGTCTATACTTATCCTTGCAGGGGCGCTGGGCGCTGAATTCAATCTAAAATAAAATGTAAAAAATAAAAACCTTAAGTTTCAGTTTACCAGCAATGAAGAATGACTATAAAGTGCATGAGAACATTAAAGATTTCCTTCAAGTGAACTATAGCTTGCATTAACCACATTATTTCATAAATGTTTAACGCACACCGAGTAAATGGCAAAAAAAAAGAAGAAAAAGACAAAGAAAAAAAAAACATCGGTGGCCAACAACTTTACAAGAACAATAACTAGGACAACGATCCGTCCAGACTCATTTCAGCATCACTTGTTGCTTTAATCGTGGCCACAGCCATAAACCTCCCTGATCGGCTCCCACAGCAAAGTACGCACACAGGCAGCGTGGTGACACGACGTGATTGGCTGGCCTCGCACAGGGAGGCTGAATTGCGCAGCAGCAGCAGCGGCTGCAGCAGTAGCGGAGTGTTTCGCAGCTGCGCTCGAGTCTGAAGAGTTACAGGCGCAACTCTCTCCGGAGCCTTCACGCAGCACCCATAAACTTGTTTTAAAAAAGTTACGTTTCTTATCAAAGTGGACTATACTGTGTATGACGCTCTCTGTGTGTGTGCGTGTGCGAAAGTATTGCAGACTCTTTGAAACTCGATCGGTCCAAATCATCCTCCAGGTGCCATCCTCTGGTTCAGGTCAGTGTCTCTGAAAATCGTCAGATATTCAGACTCAGGTGTGTTTCTTAATGATTTTGTCTGAATGTTTAAAAACGACCATTATATTGTTTTAGGTGTCTTTTTTAAAAATATATTTGTTGTCTTTTGTTGAAAAATAAATCGAAGGAAATGATCAGATTCATTGGCATTGTTCACTGTCCTAGTTGAAAATACATATCTCAAGCTGGACACTATGAGGGTCTTATAGAACAGCCAGATGCAAACACAATTCCCTATGGGATTAATAAAGTTTAATCTAACCTAACCTATATATATACGATGATAATTTTAAAAAATGATTACGTGTGTTTGTGTTTTTCAATCGTTTTTTTTTGTTTAAATTGTAATTCTAGAAGAAATGTTTGAAAATGCTTATTATAATCTACGAACCATTTATTCCTCTATTAGAAAGTGCAGTTGTTTACAATCCATGGGAATAACTATTTTCCTTCAACTCCATCAGCACCATGTCAACCACGAAGAGCCCTGAGTCGGCTGACTCCTGTCAGCCATCCTCCTCCTCCTCTTCTTCTTCTTCTTCTTCCTCCTCCTCCTCCTCAGTGGAGAGCAGCCGATTCCTGGAGTCCGGTTCGGACCCGGGGTTGGTCCCCGTGGCGCGGCCCTCGCTGCTGGCACGACGCCTGGTGCGTTTACGAGCATGTCGAAGTCACCTGAGTCCCGTCAGACGCCGCAAGAGGGAGATGATCCCCGCCGATAAGAAAGATGCCACCTACTGGGATAAGAGGCGCAAGAACAACGAGGCGGCCAAGCGGTCCCGGGAGAAGCGGAGGATCAATGACCTGCTGATGGAGGGCCAGCTGCTGGCCCTGAGTGAGGAGAACGCCCAGCTGAGGGCTCAGGTCCTCAACCTGCAGTACCACACTAACCTGAGTTTGGAACAAGGCAAAGCTGTCCCTTCCTGTGCAGCATCCTCTACATCCGTGCTGGCATCCACTCTGTCTTTATCTCCGCGCACTCCTGCTTTTCTACAGGCGGGACTCTGGCGCAGTGGTGGCAGCAGCTCAGCTGCTGTTTCTGGTCTGAGGCAACAAGAAACAGTAGTGCACTCCTTGGAGGGCAAGATTCCTTGTTTTAGCCCCGTTTTTAACCCACTAAGTCATCATTACTTTGTCACACAAGGCCCCTTGCCTCTGCCAGGCGCCAGAGTCCTCTCCCATGGAGGAGCTGCGGGGGTCTGCAGGCCAGCAGAGAGGGACGTCGATGCCCAGCGACAGGTCTCCCCCAGCAGCAACGACATCTCCATTTCTACCGACGCTCCTCCCCAGCCACTCTTTGCATCGCTTCTGCCCCCTTTCGACCCACTCCACCATGCCCCCACCGTCCCATATCAGCACCAGAACTGGGTAATACCCCATCTCAATCACCCGGCGATGTGGCGCTCCTCATACCTGCAGAGACCCAGCGTCTACCCCGGCCGGCCCGTTCACATACACGGGAGACAGGGCCAGAGCGTCGGCGTGGAGGACCACCTCCAGAAGGGATTCATGAGCCGACTCAACACGGAGCAATGAGAAACACTCAGGATGCTGCAGTAAGAGTGGACACCTGCAGCTAGAACTTGACAAAAAAACTGATTTAAAAGTGACAAAGACAACTGGCATGAATATTTTCCGGTTTCCGGTGCACATATTCCTGTACGGGATACTGTACTTGGTGGACATTTAAAGATTTAGTGTGTGCCTGTTTCTCTAAGATAAAACACATTAACTCTGATTTTTTGAGGTTTCACCAATTTATGTTACCCGTTGCGCTCCTGTTCTGGTGCTAATCAATTTCACACAACCGATTTATAACATTAATTAAAAAATAAATATGAGGTATTCTGATCTTTTTTGGTTGAATTAAAAAAAACAAAAAAAAAAAACATTCTCGCTTCATTTGCTTGTAGAGGGGTTATTTGATTTATTTACATTTCATTTTATTTTATTTACCCTTTTACCTGTGGTGAGAAAACAAAACAAACGTCGCTATATTGCGCCAGCGAAACTGGATGCTTGTTGGTGTTCCCCTTCATCCCCACAGCGTGTTTCCCCCGCACGATTTGATTCACTGGAAAACCAAACCCTCAACCGTTCAGCCCAGCAGTTTAACGATAAAACCTTCCACCCCTGAGTAATAACTTTCCTCATGTAAGCAGGGAAACGCAATTAAGCCATCAAAAACTGAGATATTGTAGTAACTAGTGAGAGAGAAAAAAAAGTGACAACAATGGAAAAAACAAAAACAAAATTAAAACAAAAATGAAAAGAAAAAAAAAGGAAATAATGTCTTTTCTTCCCAATTTTAACATGATCATGTTGAATTTTAATATGAACATCAGTCTAATTTGAAACAAACTCTCCTCCCTCTTGATTAAGTTTGGATTTTGTGTTTGGATCACTGTCGTATGGCATTGGCAAGAAGTAGTTTATTCAAGTGTACTTATACAAGTAAGCTTAATTTATACCAAAAACGAGGTTGTCTACTTGAAGTTATATTTTACTATAAGTTATATTTAAATTATATTTTATTTACTTAAGAATACTTGGCTACTTAAAAGCATGAAAAGAAGTCTAAGTCTTACCTTGTACTTTAATACTAAGGTTTATATTTGCACTATTTGCAACTTTTTAATCATTTCTTCCACAAATTACTTAAAATGTCTTGATCCATGATGTAACACAAAGCTAGGTTTGCTTTGAGGCATCCACTTATAAACTTACATGTTTAAGGTCATATGTGCTGGAGATTAAAGGTTTACAGTAAACAGTATGTGTAATAATTTAATTATTTTAATGTTATCTTAATTGAAACATGCACAGAAACAGGGAAACATTTGACTTGACTTAATTGATCGAGTTCTGGTCCCTTTCATAAGGGCTTATGTTTCAATAAGAACACATTTTGTTTTAATTGTGTCTGAATGCAAATCATTGTGAAACACAAGTATAAATCTAGTACACAAGACGAGTGTACTTGAATGTTTAACTTGGTAAATTAAAAAAAACATAGCAGTAAACTTAAAGTATACATTTTTTATACACTTAAAAATGTCTCAATTTAGTGGGAAGAATTATTAAATTAGTAGATTTTCCTAGTACACTTCATACTTGTTATACTTATACTGTAGCATACTTAATAAAATGACCTTAAATTACGTTTTGCTAACATCCTTTTTTGTTGTTCTTTTGGAAAAAAATAATAAATTTTCTGAAAATACTGCACAACATCAAAGCATTTCATTAGTTTCTAAATTAAATATGACAAGAAAAGGAAGGCCCAAAACCAATAGCGACGCAAGTTCCAGCAGAGGGCGCTACAACACAAATAGTGACAAACTAGTCGTCCTGTGATAATATTACTTTTATGGAAGTGTTGCATAGCTAATGATTAAACCACTTGAGTTTTCAGTACCATGGTTTTTACATTTCTAGACCAAACTACTTTGAATAATCTGAGTTAAATTCCTAAACTTCTTGAAGCAGCTTGTTCCATTTGAAATTAGAAAAATATTGTCTGATAAATGTAATTTTCTCACATATCATCTATGTACAAGCCATAAAGTTTCAATCCTCTAACTATAAATTTCAAAAGAATTGAAACTTAAGAATATGTTTTATGAAAGTATTTATTTTTTTAGCTACTCTAATACCTCACTTAGATTCACTATCATGGCTATTCTTTGGTTTGAGTTATTTCCTAATTATTTTCACTGTGCACAGTCTACGTGAAAGAGAAAAAGAGAACAGATTTTACAGATTGTTGTTCTTCCATGTCTACACGTTTCGTTTCATCCTAAATCTTAAATCTGAAACAACCAAAACAATGAACCTTCTCCATGTCAAATGGTTGTTCACATTATTGGCAAGTTGAATTTCATGTGAAACCTGCAATACTATCTATACATAGATATAAGGAGAGAATGAGCACTGCATGTTCAAAGTGTTAAACCTCTAGCTTTAGCAGCGAGTTTTCCTCTTGTCACAGCTGAGCCTCTAAAGTAAGCAAAATGTGCTGCCAAAAGCAGAAGCAAACTTGCAAACACGTACTGTCATCTTTGACATCTTCGCTGATAACTCCCTACGACTTCTGTATTTTCTGTGAATCTGAGGCTAACAAGATATTTAAGACTATTATAAAAAGCGTCGCTTAAGTTTGTTCTCCTCCCCATTGTGCTTCAGTAAGTCAGTCCCGTGGTTTGTTCCCCATACTGTCTCTTCTGATGCTGCATCTGACACAACTCTAAAGGGTTTTATTTTAAAAGAAAGACGAGTCAGGTCAGAATCTGAAGTGTGAAGTCGTCCGACAGAGCTACTAAATTAACATGAACGCAGCTGCAGTTCACAGAGCGATGAGACAATGTGCTTATCTGAAGAGCAACGTAATATTGAACTCATGCAGTTTTATCTTACAATACATGAAATGTATTTGAAAATCAGCAGCAGTGTTGCAGAGGGAAGACCCCATGTGTTGGCAAGCCACTGATACCACAACACGGTTATGATCAAGGGGGGAATCAGTCGCTTTCAATTGACAACAGAGGTGGACAGTCAGACTTAAATACAGGAAAACAACACAAAGGCAGAGAGAAAGAGGTGAGAAGCAAGTTGCTGCGATATCCCCTCAGGTTCTCATGAGCATTTTCACCTGATACAGCCTCACAGCAGAGTTAGGGGTCTAACTTACACTTTTATGCTTAGCGACACCACGACTTTGCTACGGGTTCACCAGCAGCTTGGGTTCACTGGAGTTTGGAGTCTGAAGGTAAGGCCACTGTTCTGCTCATGTAAGACGTAGATTTGGGGAAGGAAATGGTTAAAGTGTTAGTGACTAAATATCAGACGTTTTTATGTATTTGTGAACATTAAATTGTGGTGATTGTATCTCACTACATTGACACAAGGTGAGAAAACCCAAGTCAGCTCAGCGAATTGAAAATGTCTTTTCTCGTGTTCAGTCAAAAGTGGTTTTAAGTGGGTTAAGTTACTCATAACATTGGATCTTCAAAATAAGATGGATTTTCTAATGATAACGTATTACATAAAAGTGACTATTCATTATTCAAGGGCTTTCAAGAAAGGAAGTGTCTCTGTGCTTTAAAAAAAGATTACGCATAAGCAACGTGTTTGTATAAAACAATAATACAGAGACGTTTTTTTAGTTCTGAATTATTTAACCTGTTTTTTGGGGGTTTTTTTATGAACTTTCTCGAAAAGTGCTTAGAAGAATTTAATAATTAAAAAAGAAATTTTAACGGTACAGAGTGGATCTTTATGATGCATTCAGTGACAGTCGTTTGAATTTGAACTAAACATAATCGCAGACTGCAAAATTTCCTTTACATTGTTTCATGTGGTGATAAAAAGTATAAAACAATCTCAATGCATAATAATTTAATTTACTATACAGTACCGTGTGAATAAATGATTCATTAAGGAGTTAACAAATGACTGTTGATAGCGTATTAATTACTGCATCAGTGTAGTTGATAGTGCATTTATTTCTTGATTAATTAACTCGCTGCTGAATGTAGAGCAGTCAATTTAAAAAAAAAAGTGACACTGTTTATTAAACAAATACAGATTCCTGATCACCAAATTAAATTAGTATTTTTCGACGTTTTCAAATGCACTTCCTTATGAAGTCTAAACGTTCAACTCTGGAATGCAGTAAAAATGAAGAGAAAGAGGTGAAAATCAGTGGCTTAGACAAGATGGCATTTACAGCATTGCAATAAGCAGGAAGCTGCAACATTCACATGTGTTAATATATTTTTGTGCTTGAGTTGCACATCCGTTATGTAAGACCCTACAGAAAGGCTCGTCTCAACGTGATGGCATTATAGATAAAAAAAAAAAAGTTTTCAATATGGGAAATCTCAACTCCTACAGTTTGTCAGTGATTCATAAAGTACTTTTACTGATATCCACATGCGTGGTCTTAATTTCCTATCTATTTTGTGACAATAAAGCTGAATTTAGCCAATGTTAAACCTACTCCCTGTCTTCCTGATTGGTAAACATAAAACATTTTGTGTTCAACCCCTTAAGTGTTCTTTATTTTATAATGTTTCAGAATGCTTTTGAATTTTATTTAGCTTTTTCCAGTGTATGAAAAACACATGTCAAAGTGAAAACAAGCTTTTGTGTTTATTTACTGATAAAAATATGGAATGTATTCAAAAGTGAACTTTGTACCTGCTTCACAACTTGCAGTTACGCCTTTTCTGAAACAACCAAAAAATTACCTCAAGCTTTCTTTTCACGCCATGCCACTATAATCGAGCATACCTCATAAAAAATCTGCTTGACTACATGTAGCTTTGCTCTACATAAAGAATATCTAGACATGGCATAGTAACTGTTTGATTGGTTTTAGGGTTTGCATCTAGCATCGAAGTAAACAAGTTGCACTTGTTAAATATGAAACTGTTCGTATGACCTTCAGCCTTTTTTATTATTTGCATGGATTCCTGAGTATGGACAGGTGTGGGCATGTGTGGGTGTGTGTAGGGGTGTGAGTGTGCGTGTGCATGCGTGGAGTAGGTATTTGTGCTAATTTGTTAAATTAAATCAATTTCATTTGTTTATTTCAATCAGGTTTTTAAAAACAAGAAAACAAGGAATCAATAGGACAGGGAAAACAGGTGCATACATAACCAAGAATAGCATAATTTGTTTACCACTATTTTTCCTTTTGAAAACAACCAGGAGGAAAGAAACACTTATTTAATACTACCCCTTATCTCAATTTAATGAAATATATTACCTATCGACTCAATATTGATCAAAAATTAGTAATTAAAACCATGTAATGTGCTCGTTTAATATACCGTGCTAGAGTCAATAAATATACCAATAAATAAAGTTTAGAAAAGCAGAGAGGAAAAAAAATAATGATTATAGTCTTAGTAAGATAATAAGCTACCAATAATGGTAATAGTAACACAAAAGAAAGTAAGGAAAAAACTCATATTTGTGTTAATTCCCTTCTTCCCTGCACAATGTGAGTAACACAGCTTTGCATTTATTTTTAGACTGGTTGATGTTTGGATATTGTTTTAGTTCCATATTCAGTGCGCGCCATTGTTTGACCCCAGCTGCATTCATACAAAATCTTTTCATAGTTGTTTGGATGCTACATATTTTGAAATTCAGTGTTCCCCTTACGTTGTACCCACAGTCCCTGTCATAAAATACTTCCTGAAGATAAAGATTAGGAGAGCAGTAACTGTAAGAGAGCCTAAACCCACCCAGCAGGAAATAGCCGTCCACAGCTGCCTGGAAAAAGAAAGACCAGGGAGGGGGCGAGCGCTGCGCCATCAGAGTTGTGCACAGTCAGTTTCAAGTTTCTTCACAACTTTAAAACTGAATGCTATGTCTGAATGTTAAAAAAAAGTTTTTTAAAAGTTACATTTAACTTCTTAGCACCTGAGATATTAGAGATTGTTAATTGTTCGCTTGTCTCTGGAATTGTCCCTGCTGCACTTAAGATGGTCACGTCTGAAGAACCACACTGCTGATCCACATGTTACCAAAAACTACAGGACCAAATCAAACTTAGACTTCCTAAGATAAACAGCAGTTTGTAGTAAGAGATATATATTAACTATTTATTTTATGTAGATTACTCAGGTCCACAGGTTGTTCGTTTTACCCGTTTGCCGTCGTCAGGGGAAGCTGGCTTTTGTGGTCCGATGAAACGGAGCGCATTCCCCGTGGATCAGTGAAAGGCCTCGTGTCTAAATGCCTTTAAAAGTAGTTTCAAAACTCTTCTTGTACTTTAAGCCAGTGTTAATAAACTGACGTGACTTGAATCTTCATAATTAAAGCCAAACGTTTTATGTTTGCCGTATTTGATGCTTCTACTTAAATAAACGAGCCTTCCTGCCAATTTTACAGAATATTTATCCCACGGCATGATGGTACTCTCCCTGGGTTTCACCATAGGCATAATCACAATACTCTTCATCTGGGTTGCTTTGCACAAGCTGTACGTGTTGCTACAAAATAGATCAAACTTTATTAAATTAATTCTTTCTCTTTGTAAGGTATGTCATTCAGTTTAATTTTTCCAAATTTCGTGTCTGGCGATTTTTGAGAAGAATTTCGTTTAGCGACTAAGTCATCATTTCATCATCATTTAATAGATAGAGATAGTGAATGTGGGTTTCTATAAGGTTGTTTGTGTCTGTTTATGAACTTTGAGTGTGCAGGCACATGTCTGAAACTTTTCATGGTTGATATCAAGAAAGCTGCAGTGTTTTAGGACTCAGAAAACAAATTAAGAATTTACAGTCAGCATATTAGATCATTAGTTTGTAAAATAGATTTTAAAAAGAATTAGTCATCCTTTAATAACAACAACAAACTCTGATTCGTTTAAGAGCTGTGAAAAAAAAAAAAAGTTACTATATAGAAAGCTGTTTGTTCTACGTATAAGATAACCCTGAATGTAAAATAAGTGGAATTAAGCTTTTACACACACAAAAGAACTGGTTTGTTGGAATATTTTGTGAAAACTGAAAAACAGGCCTGAAAAATGAAACTGAAAAACAAAGATTACATACAGGTTTTCTCAAGGCTCCGGTGTCGGGCCCCTTTTACCTTATTCTATAGATCATATATTGAATCTGTGCCGACATTTTCTCTCCTCTGTTGATTTGGAGATCTTAGTATTAGGTCAAAAAATGCACTTAGCAGAGTAATACATATCTTAGGAGTTGAACAGCGCACATTTACAGAAGTGTTTAATGGATCATCAGGAAAACTAGTGCCAGTCTTGCTGACAGCTCTCACCCTTTACATGCTGATTTCCAGTTTCTGCCTCTGGCTCAGACTTCTTTGCATGAAAAGCAACATATACAAGCACTCCTTTGTTCCTGCGGCAATTTTTCTATTTAATGTAGGACAAGGTAGATAGAGGACTCATACCTGACTGCTGGTTGATTTCCGTTTCATATATCATTGATGTTTTTGTAGCAACTGTCAGTCGACAATGATATACATTGCTGCACTCTTCCCATTATGTACTGATTTATATTTGATGTCTTTTTGGTATGGTTGATTGTTTTTTACTTGTTAACTTTTTAAACTTTGTCTTAATATTCACATACTTGCTGAAAAATTTATTGTCCACTCGGGACTTGAATAAATTTTAAATATGAAAACTTTACAAACCAAGGAAATAATCCATAGATGCAACATTTGTGGATAAATGTTATTAGCCGTTGTCGGCGATCGTCATAAACAAAGAGAACAAACGATTGAGGTTGAGCTGCGTGGATGAATTCCCACAAGTGAGAATTTATTCACTTGAATTTTACCGATGACGGTTTAAAACAAACACAAACAGGGTGTAATTAGGTGAAGACTCGTTTCAAACAGAAGGACTAATGCTTTTCTATGAGAGGTTATTTTAGCAATGACTGGCAGCTCGTAGAGCAACACAACAACAGATGGCAGATTGCGTGAAAACGGATAGACACCAAAAGAAGAAGTTTGAAAGTTCCTTACTAAAAAGCAGGCTGGCTATAATTAGTCAATAAGAAACAGGTGCAGCAGGGGTGGTGAGCAGGCTCGACCTCAAGAGAGATTTCACTCAGGAACCCATTTTTTTATATTCTCTTCATCTGTGTCTCCCTGAGTGATTATTGTTCTCGCTTTTCCTGTTGCTGCTTTTTAAATATACAACAGTCAGTGCCCCACAGTAGTGCATATGCAGGTGTGCAGTATATCTCACATATGCAGGGTATGCAGTGTTGCTGGGCATAGGTTTGAATATTTTTAACCCAATGTGTTTTCTCGCCACCACACACAGGGTGCTTCACTGGGCCTCTTTTAAACTCTGGCTTTGATGCATCTGCCACTGTGTTACACTTGCATGCAAATTCACAAGAAGAAGGTGAGCAAAACTGCCAGGAAAACAAAACTAAGATAATTTTAATAAAGACGTAGTTTGAAAATAAACACTACCTTTCCATTTGAAGTAGCACTTTACTATACGTTGTTCCCAAGAAAGCACTTATGTGTGACATCCTGAGTAACAGCTTCCATCATGAGGTGTCACATTTAGCTGCAAGCATACAATGAGACTATGATGTTAGATTGAAATGACTTTGTAAGTATAAAGGTGTGAGAAAAACACATAGGCTAAAAGGTACATCTGTAATGCTGTTGAATGGAGAAATTTGTTAGTGATCGCATGCAGAGGAGTGTGAACGCTGTGGTTTTAACTTGTCTACTCATCTCGCAAGGTTTCCCTCAACGCCATACTTGAATTTATATTAATAACCAAGAATTTGCCAGAAATTGGTCATATTTTCTTCTTATGGTCAACCTGAAACCTTTCAAATCCCATTGATAAGCAGAAAGCAGGCTAGAAAACCTTGGGAAAGACCATGGAAATACAAAGAGAGATCAAGTAAGAATCAAAAAAATGTGCAGGTTTACCTTAGATATTATCTTAACTGGGTCTGCTCCTATGGTCAAACCCAGTTCATATGAATATAAGCAATCACACTATTTCATATGCAGTTTTCTGGATTCCTCAAAAGCTTTGTGGCTACTGAAAACTTTGTCTGAAACTGGATTGTATGTATCTTGTTTGGCAATCCTACTTTGTGTCCATTATTCATAAATTTGAGCAAACCAAGATTTCATACAGGACTCCTAAAACCTCTGTTGTCAGGCCCCTTTTGTTCACCACTTGATGCTGTGGAGTAATAAACATATCTTACAATATGTTAATCCCATATAACTTTTTATGATTATATCACCACGTGATGCAACCATTGCATCTCGCAAATGTTTTGTTTCAGGTTTGAAGACTTGGCTTCAACAATCCTAAAATGCATAATTACTTTTTTAGAATAACTCCAACTTTACTGTCGGTCACTAGTGATGCAGCCCAAATTACGATAAACCTTTGACACTTGCAAAGTAGAAGTAAGGAAAGAAGTAATTTCTGTTTCCTGTCACATTTTTTCAAGTGGTCTAGACAGGTGGGAGGTGAGAATGGGTCAGGGTAGCAGAAGAGGTTGATTTTGAGTGACAGAGCTTAGGTACAGCGACTGCACCTCCGTGGTGGTGGTAGGTGTTAGGAGCTGAAAAACTTCAGCTCTGTTCTACTTTAAGAATAAGCATGCACAGTTTTAAAGGTTTTTATAGATTGAGATTCTGTGGAATTAATTGAATTAGAAGATAAACCGCAGTACACTTCTAATTTTATTGTGAATTTATTTTCTTGAACTATTAAGGTTTTGTCTATAAAAATCATAATTTTTTTCTTTATCAATGTCTGTTATAACATTAAGAGTCACAGTGGTGGTTTTTAATATGAACATGGTGGCGCGCCACTAACTGCAGCATTCAAATGAACTGATCTTTTTGTTTTCTAGTATTTATTTGTGCGACTAGTCAGTAAGAGATATACATTTGTGTTGTGTACGCTGTGGGAAAATATTGCTGCAGATGCTGAAGTTTGAATCTGATTTATAATCTTGATTTCAGCAAAGCTGAAGAACTTTTTCACATGATCGCATCTGTAGTTTATCGTGCTGTAGTTCTAAATCTAAGATATTTTGACAACTCCAACTTCAGGTAGATAATTCAGTACCTAAACGCAATGAGGTCATTCTCACACTCAATAATTTTGCTGCACATAGATTATTGTTCAAGCAGCTGGTCGCTTGCATGAGCATTTGCACTAAAGTGCACAAAGTTAAAATGTAAGAGGGCACTGAAGGTATTTTATAATCTCTTATCAAGTTCTTATCAAAACTTATCAGGAATTTCTTTTGTAAAATTCTTCCTAAGCACAGTTTCTTAAATGTTGATAATCTCATGGAGGTGGCATGATAAACAAAATACTGAATGATTTGGCCCTGGTGCCATTGTGTGAACACATGTGTGTTTCACTGAGTAGAGAATTATCACAGCTTTCAGCAATATTATCACAACGTGATAATATTGTTATCATATTGGTCAGACAGTTCTGTCTGCCACGGGTGGTCAGTGTTGAAACATGCCTGTCGGTTATTAATGCCAGGGAAAGTAATACCATATTCCCTTCTATATAAAATTAAATTTATTGATATAGCACATTTAAGAACAACGAGCAATAATAACTCCAACTTAACACAAAATACAAACACAGTATAAGACAGATAAAAGAAAAACTAAAATAAAAGAAACTCGACAAATTCATCTCTCACTGTATTAAAAGCCAGTGAGTACAAATGTGATACTTACCACAAAAGCATTGTCATATTCAGCCATATTAATATTTCAAATTTGAGGTATATATCCTTATTTGCCATATTATGTGTTTATCACTCTTTAAGTATATCTACCTTTTGAAAAGTATTTTTTCTGACACAAGACCGTCATTGATTAGATAAATTGTTTTCAGCTCCTATTTTGTCTGATAAGTTAAAAAGTAAAGTTACTGTTTTCTGCAGAAAAGACTTTGTCAGGAGATTGGGTGCGGTTTGTGGGCGGAGGGCCGATGTAGGGGCTTACCCAGAGAACAAACTGACTAGACAGCTTACTTTGACATTTCTAGCACGTAGTTCTCTAGGATTCTTTGAGACAAATCTGTGCATCTCTGCAAGTAATGTTTTCTTTTTTTTCTTTTATTTTAGGTCGCTTCTTTGTGTTTCTTTTAATTTAAGCATGGAGTCCCTTTCCTTTCCTTCCCAAAGAGGTGAAGACAGCAATGTTTTCCACGTGGAAAGTGATCTGGTGCGTAAAGGACCTCGTCGCAAGAGGGAATTCATACCCGAGGAAAAGAAGGATGCCCTCTATTGGGAGAAGCGTCGCAAGAACAATGAGGCAGCCAAACGGTCACGGGAGAAGAGGAAGTTAAATGACTATGCACTAGAGTCGCATTTCATGGCTCTGAAAGAAGAAAACACCAGGCTTAGTGCTGAATTGATGGCCATCAAGCTACATTTTGGCCTGTCTCAGTCCACGGCATACACAGGTCACCAAAGCAACCAACTGCAGCACCATTCCCACAGCAGCATCCAACCCAGCACCTATAACCAATCCCTGCAAGGGAATCCCTACTGGAGCGCCAGAGACTCTTCCTCTGTGGCCAACCACCAGTCTTCTTACCCATTTTTAATTCCTGCATATGCCCTTCACACAATGAGGGGCTATTCTTACTTAAACGGATCTGGCACAAGTGGATCTGGTGTCCTAGCACCTCTTGTTCTTCCTCGAAATCTGCTGCCACCCTACTCTGCCTGTCCTGGGGCTCCTCTCCCGAAGCCCTATCCCACCAGAGCCAATTCTGACGAAGAGGAGGAGCAGCAAGTACCAGGGGTTCTGTACCGATCCGTCCCACGTCACAAAACAAGCACAAGGAAAGACAAAGGTTCTCCACTAAGACAATACATCTCCGACTGACAAGAACCAAGGGAGTATTTCACTTCTGTTGCACCTACTTGTCACCTGGTTTATTTAAAATTTCTGTCATTTGAAGTGTTCCTAAAAAAAAAAACGGCCCAATTTCTCTAAGCTGATACCTCAACATTATTTAAAAGCAAACAGAACAGCAGCCTTGGTGGAACAGCAGCGTCTGATTCAACATATCCAGCAGTGTGTGATCCAATATGTTCTCCTGACTCACAATATTCACGAAAAAGTCAATTCACACTACATAATGCCTCCCGAAAGTGTGTAAATGTTAAGATATGCTCATCATGCATTTTTAACTACTTCAGCTTTGCAGTCTGTACGTGCTTTAGATTTAAAACTGTCTTTATAAATAGTTGTGGTTTGAGACATAACTGCACATCACAGCATAAAATAAGCTGTGAACCATCTAAAGGAACTATCAGCTGGCCAAATTTATCCACATAGCTTCAGCGTTAGCTTGTCTACGTGGCGTTAGCTTAGCTGTCTAACGGTTGATCAAAACTGACGACAGCGGTGTGTTCTTGGTTGTAAACAATAAAATGTGACGACTGACAACTTTGGTTTTCTTGTGTAGGCACATTTAGTCTTCTTTTTTAACCCTTTTACCAGAGTGTGTTTGAATGTTTAAGTATTAAAATGCAAACATTAATGATCTTGTGCTGTAAAGATTTAAATAAATGATGTAAAACTAATAAAACTTTGAAATACATGCACTCGTCGTTTGTTAACTGTCCAAATTCTGCTGATTTTCTTTATGAACACATTCATTTCAATAAATATCACCTGGTGTAATTTATTTTAATTATTCTATTAATAAAGTGCAGCTAATACATAAAGTAGTTTCGTGACACATTTCAAAGGTTTATTCTGTTAGTTTTGATGAACACGACTTACAGTTGACAAAAACAAAGCTCAGTTTCTTGGAAAAACCGACTTTTACATCATAATGATTGTAAAATGCGCTTTAATACATAAGGATTATAATGTGGTTCATAGTCATCGCAAAAAATATCTTTGCTTAATAAATAATCAGTTCCCATGGCGGTGCAGATATGTGTTTGAGTGTTACAGATGTACCTACAAATAATAAACAGTCTTCTTATGATTTCCTAACCCTACAATATTAGATTTTCAATGCAGAGCTTCAGATTCACTGATAAATGTGAATTATTAATAAAACATGGGCAAAAGTAAATAAGTTACAACAAAGGCAAAGTGATACAATGTGAAACTTTTTTTCAATGCTCTTAAACAACAGACTTTATCACTTTGTGAAAGAAAATTTGTTACAAATGGAAAAACAATATAGATAGTAATGTCAATTAATCAAGAAACTATCACATTAAGTGCGTCACCCAATCACGTCCATGCTTAACATTTAAACTTCCCCCTGTGACACAAATAAACGTTAAGAATGAAGCTGTTGATATAATTTACTATACTGTGCAGAGCCAGATTTTTGCGCATCTACCCTGAGTCATTGCCATCAGAGAGCAGCAGTGGGGCTGGTAAAACAGCATCTAGACAATGCAGATGCTAAAATATTCAATTGACAAAAAAAAAAAATTATTAGATCTAATTAGAGGTGAGACTTCTGTAAAATGTTTTGTATTTATTACAGTATTTCTTAAATCTTTTACACATAATATTTTCTGTTTCAGTGATATTCTGTTCTTTAACTGCTGCCACGTGTTTCATTTAGGGTGAAAGAACCAGTCAGAGCCAGGAGAAGGCTCTTAGCACTGCCAACCACTCTCGTTTATGCACTTTTCACACCCTCCCATTATCTCTCTCTGTGCTACAGCACAGAGCCTGCCCTGAATGCCCAGCCCAGTTAGCATGCTGGAAAACAGCTTTCCTGTAATGATAAATTGTTTCTCTGCCACTAGCACATTGAGCAGCGTAAACATGAGCATGATTGACAGTGGAAAGCCTTTCCCCACAGTTCTGGTTGGGTGGTTTTGACTGGGAGTGGTGGAATTTCTGAGAAGAACCAGAGGGAGGATGCAGAAGAACTCGATTTTGTCACAGATTATCTCTCTCATGTTATACTGTCATAACATAAGTGACAGTTTTAAGAAATCGATTGTGTTTCTATAAAAGTTACCTACTGTAGTTTTAAGAAACAGGTAGGAAAAAACAACTTGATGACATGTTTGCTTTTTTACAGCACATAAACGGGTCCAATTTAAGTCTGTTAAAGACATCCCATGACTTAGTGGCTTATAAATTATATTTTACAATCAAAACTATTACAGCTAATGATGTAATAGTTACATCATTAGCATACCTGAATTTATGACCACATTTTAAAACAAATTTATGCTGCAAAGCACGTTCCTAAAGTAGGCTCGTGTCCTCCAGTTGGCTCTGAGTCTTTGTTTATAATTGAGTCAGCAGGACCGACTGCTTGCCTGGCCAGTAACAACGTTGCTATCAGCAGTGTCAGGGTAAGAGCCAACAACCTGCTGCTTTCTGAGCTGCTGACGACTTAAGCATTCAGCCAAGAGAAAGGATACCTAGTGGAGAGCGCCTTTGCTGTTTTAATGTTTTGGTCTTTGGTAGGTTAGACTACCATTATTAACACTTCTAAAGTTGTCTCTGCTTAAGCAGTGGCTTAACAGAGCCCAAGAGCCTTGTGTTTGAGGTATTAACGTACTTAGTGCATCTACAGTCCAGAAGTTGTGATTCTCCCCTAAACTCTTGGATTTTGTTTCACAATCCTCTTCAGGGCGTTATTTTTCTCTCCTGCCTGTGCACCTATTTTCTGCCTTCCACTCAACTTTCTATTGGCATGCTTGGAAATATAACTAGCTACTTAACTCTTAATCAAGCAGCATCTTCCAAAACAGTCAATTTAACTTAACCTTCTTCTGCTTTTCAAATAGTATAATTAATTCAGCTTGATGAGGTGGCACAAATGAGCTCCAACACAACTTGCTACATTTCGCAAATACTTAATAAATGCACACAACGTAAAATAATGTTACCCCAAAATGTGTTTAAATGTTGCAAACTGTTGACTAATTCAGTCACATTTACTGTAACTGGTAGAGGTGGACTCTTACTTTTATATTCACTCTATTTCTAATAACAGCAAGTGATGAAACAGGTTTCAACTGTATTAGTCACAGCACAAAATGAATAGTCCAGAAAACAACTCATAATTATAGTTTCGTGTGTTTTGATGGTTTTATAATGTGAAAGATTAGACGTTTTGCTTTCCGTTTACGCAAAAATGGCTTTCATGGAAGAGGTGCATGACAAAGATTGTTGCAGACAGAAAAATCAGAACCAAGTCCTGTTCTCAGTTTGGCCCAAGCCACGCAGGGGGGGCACAGCAAATATCTGGAAGAAGATGCTCCGGGTAGTGAAGCCCAAAACTGAACCTCTTGGTTTGCATGCTAAGTGATACCATGTAGTTGGATACTCTGAACTCAGCATCTCCATGGTGAAAAAATGGTAGTGAGAGCATCAAACTGTGGGGAAGCCTCTCTTCATCCATTGATGGGAAGATGGAGCTAACAGCAGGATAATCCTTCAGATAGGCCATTTAGAGACAATAAAGGTTTGAGAGCTAATTTACATCAAACCCTATTCATGTGTTAGAAAAGTTCATTCAAAGTACAGTCATAGTAAACGAATACCTTAAACACACTGTGTTCAACATGGCAGTGGCACATGATGTAGTGGGAAAACGTTTATTCAGCAGGCATGAGAGCTGGTCAGATTTGATTTGGATACATTGGAGGCCACAAACGATTTGATCAGGTCAACGAGCTTCAATTCAAGAGTTTATATCAAATCATGTATCTTTTTTTTGTTGTTGTTGTTTTGACTTCCAGGATTAAAACAATTCAAAGGGGATAGAGGTTTAAAATAATACAACAGTACAAAAAAAAAAACAAACATAGAAATTATAAGAAATGACATGGGTCGATGGGCTGCACAGTGGCGCAGTTGGTAGCAAGGCAACAGTGGTAGCACTGTTGCCTTGCAGCAAGAAGGTCCTGGGTTCGATTCCCGGCCAGGATCTTTCTGCATGGAGTTTGTAGGTTCTCCCTGTGCATGCGTGGGTTCTCTCCGGGTACTCCGGCTTCCTCCCACATTCCAAAAAACATGACTGTCAGGTCAATTGGTTTCTCTAAATTCTCCCTAAGTGTGTGTGTGAATGGTTGTTTGTCCTGTATGTCTCTGTGTTGCCCTGCGACAGACTGGCGACCTGTCCAGGGTGTACCCTGCCTCTCGCCCGGAACGTAGCTGGAGATAGACACCGGCAACACTCCCGACCCCATTAGGGACAAGGGTGCACAGAAAATGGATGGATGGATGGACATGGGTCGATGTCAAAGTATAGAAAATAAATATTGGCAACATAGATTCAAACACTATGTTGTATTGGTTGTCTTTACCCAGTTCATGTCCTGCTTTAGGAGCGGTTTCCGATCCACTTGGTATTCACATACTGCATTCGAACAGAGTTTACTCCAACCAAACCAAGACCTACGTTTTTAGGCAGACCAGAGGTTGATTGCACATTCACACCTCTCCAAGCAAACCACATTTCTTTTCAAAAGTACTACAGTCTGAGAAAAGTGAACGAAACAGGGCTGGTGTGAATGCACCGTTTAAAGCACTGAGTTCTGTTATTTTCTTGCATTCAGATGGTAATGAGTTATAATTTTTTAAATAAAAACAGTAGATTGACCAAGATTTGAAAATTGACGTTCACTATGCTCTTTGTACATGACTGAGCTTCAGCTAGACTTGCAGCTGTAATTGTAGTAATGGTGGTTCTATGGTGTATTAGCTGAATCCAGATAGATGCCACACCTTTCAGATTTTTATTTGTAAATATATATATATATATATATATATATATATATATATATATATAAATATTTTCCCACCACCTCATAATTTCTTTTTGCCTCACCTTTAAATGTGATACTTTCAAAGGACAGTGTGCATGAATGAAGATCATGTTCCCCTTTTAACCATTTTAACTAGGAGTGGTGAGAAAATGGAACCAAACCATCTGTCAGATGAAGCGACAAATAAAAGAGAAAAATTACATGAGACTTTAGTCATACTGACACCGCTACCTTTTAGTCAAAACGAAACTAAGGCAAACCTGAGCAATTGTGCCATGAGGTTTTAATTGATGTAATGCAGGACTTGAAAATGTTAACAAGAATTGAAAGAGGATATACTTAAAATAATAACTATTTCGCAAGTCTTGTAATATTCAACAGTTCAATTGAATTTGTGTGCCTAAACAACATATCTGAACTTATTCCGACTAAACTCAAGAAGACAAAATGAAGCTCGCACGTTCTCTGTAGATTATTTTTTTTTTCTCTTCAGCAACTGCTAACCACAACAAACCCATTTAGGCCACCGCATTTCAACACCATGGTAACACAATATGTGTAATAACTCTGCACACACACAAACATACACGCATGTACGTGAGCACGCACCACGTTATATCATCTTTTTCACCCAATCAATGTTCCCAGCATTGCACCAAAAATAGCTCTGGTAAAGCAGAAGTTCAGCATCTATCTGTTAAAGTGCAATCTGACATCATTTCCTCTTACAACCAAATGACAGAGGCACTCAAGAATAAAGCTGCTGCACATTTTGCCACTCTTATCCGTGTCGTGTGATGGGGTCATTAGATCATATTCAGCGGACTAATTTGATCAGTGATGTAGTCTCACACGGATGCCAGTAAAGACAACCTTGCTGGTGACACATCTTCTTGCTGTGCAGATTGAGATGTTGGTGCATAAGGCGTTAATTTCTCTTCAAAGACCCCCACCTCTGTAAGCTGGCTGCAGTTAACACATACAAACGTAGGAGGGAGTTTTACATGCACCGAAGTTACTTAATTACAATTTGTTGCCTCAAAGATATCAAATGAAAACATAATGAACATTTTCCGTCTTGAACGAGATTGCACCTTGATTTCCTCCCCATGAAAACACAAAATCTCCAATATGCAGTTGAATAATTCACATGCTGGTTTTAGTACTACAAACAACAGCATTTTGAGGGTTTAGATGCTTAGATTTCCATGCACTGATACACATTTATGTACTCTGTTCTTTCAAACTATGACTGTTGTTTTTGGGAAATAAATGAAGGCTCAACTCATGCATTGCCCCTGTCTGTAAAAAGGTGAATTGTAAAAGTGTCATAACAGGGATTTCTATATTTCTGAGTCACCTGATGATCATTTTTCTTTTTCTTGTGATGAGTCCAGCCAATCGATAAGTCACAATCTTTGCCGATGCATCTGCTGGTGTAAATCATTACAAGAGAACTTGACTGTGATGCTCCCACTTATGTGCAGGTAATGTGCAATATGTAAAAACATAGAAATAGAGCCTTTTAATTTCTTTATTTCTCTGTGCGAAATACTAATGCGAACATTTCATTACTGTAACACAAACACACAAGACGTGCATCAAAAAGTCGGATGATATTTGTGACATCAAAGGTGCAAAAGCCCTTTACACACACTCCTCTGAGGTGAGGATGTCAAGAAAACTGGTAGGGGGTTTGAGATCTATCCAGGTACACGCAGAAACAGGTGCAGGAAAGCCTGAAGGAAATAAAGCAATCTTGTGTTTTGATTTATAATGATTGAGTGTTTTGATAATGATTAAGTTGAATATGGATGAATACAATAGGTAAAATGACTGTATGTAAGTAATCACTGAATGATTTACTGAATGATTCTGAAGTGTACGAATCATGATCTGTAATAACATGACGACAATGAAATGATTAAGGTTTGATGATATATAATAAGTGAAAGAGGTGATTAATGCTTATGATTAATGCTTAATGGAAATATGCTTAATGGAAATCAGCACATAAGTTTTTAATAATTGACTGTGTTTAAAAGTTAATCAGAGAAAAGCACATAGTTTTTAATGTTAAAAGGAGAAGGAAAACTTGTGAGTTCCTGCTGTCGCAAGCAGTTCTGAACAGATGGCCAGACGCACAGGATGGGTGGGGTAGTATGGTTGGCTAAGAACAACACGCTGAGGAAAGGACGGTACTTTCCATCCCAGCCAGCAGACAGGAGGGGCCGAGACCACGTAAACTAACACTCCCCATACACATATATGGCAGAGAACTGTATATAAGCAGACGGAAAAGGAGAAGTTCTTGTTCTTTGTCTGCGGCACCGAAGTAGAGCTAACAGAAGAAGCAGATCGAGCAGACCACACCTTGGAGCCACGGGGAAAGCTGAAGCTTCTTGCCGCTAAAGGGAGACAAGTTCCAATCGTCCAACCCGGGTTCCTGATTCGATCGTCGGTCTCACCTCAACCCAAACATTGCAACAGACTTGGAGAAAGGACAAAGGTCCCGGAGGGATAAAAGAGTTGGGTTTTCAAAAGCAATTGAACCCTCTCTACTTTGTTTCCATTCTAAAGAGGATTTTTTCACACAAAAGATAAAGACTCAGACCAAGGTTTTCGGACGTTCCTGTTGCCAAAGATCCATCACCAACTGGGTATGAGTAGAATTCGCTTCCTAAAAAGCTATCTCAGAATCTGCGACATAGGTTAGGGAAAGAGACAGGAGGGTATGATTATACATGTTGATCTTATTACACTGCTCTTGACTTGTATACAATTGATTATTGATTTGTATGTCACATACCCCTGCTTAAGCTTGCTTAATAAATTCTTACTCTAAAATTCTAATGAAGTTGGTGGACATTGGAATTAATTGAGTCATTTAATCATTTTTTCAGTTCTTTTAATAAAGGTAAAACTAAGGTACATGGTTCTAGTGAAAAGGAGGCTTCATAATTTCCTTTGGTGAGAGTAAAATAATGACCCAGGGACTTACATCCAAGTCACTAAATTTTATCTAGCCGGTTCCAAGAGCAAGTTATATTTTAGAAAGCGAGCTACCGTTAACAGGAGTGGTTATTGGAATTACGCAGCTGTGAGGGCTACTCAGCTGACTGTTTCTTAACTGAAAAGGGTCGTAACTTCTGGATTGGAGGTAGTTAGAGCTAGACGAATCGCTTTCGACACCAGTTTAAATAGATTATCTCTTATAGATCTCTTTTAGGGTAATACCCAGGTCTTAGAGATTTTCCGGACCTGTTAGACAGAGAACTGGTCAGTAGTCAGCCCCGGAGGGTTGTGATGAAGTGGGCGGGGCTAGCTATTGCAGGATAACGGACATGGCGCCCAACGTGGGGCGGAGCCAAGTAGGCGGGCCCTAATAAACCAAGTCAGTAAAAACAGAAGTGTGATTCTGAATAGCTCACTTGGATGGTTAACTCTGAGGGAACAGAGTTAACGGTGACTGATAAGGCCGTCA